>NC_134315.1:41762779-44632098 GCF_964195595.1 Calonectris borealis | reverse complement strand
CCTTGCAAACTGGATTATGTCCCTACTGTGTTCCTGTAAATAACACTAGGTTTTCAGATTAATCCTCTGAAAACTGGGAGGAGCACTCCAATAATGTATCTGATTTATTATTTTGTGCTGGCCATTATCCACAGTATCAGGGGGGAGAAAAAAAAAAGAAATACTTTGCTAAATGCATATTTATGCTGCTACAGGAAAGGGCAAGTAGATTGAGAGTGGTACACTGACATGTAATGCAGAGAAGAAACAAGTTAATAATTAAGATAAAGAAGTTTAAGTTACTAGGAATGATGAGTAAATTATACAGTGTATACACATTTAGAAGTTAAACCTAACAGAAATATCAGAAAAGATGGGAGGTGTCTTTAAGAAATCGGCTTCTAATGTCTTTACTTTGCAGTCACATGGCCCTTATAAAATAATAATATTTACATTAATATTTAGCTGCTGGCACTAAGTTGCAGTCAACATTCTGGATGTGTTTTTTCCATACCCTGGTACTTTATATTTAGAACTCTTAATTTATACCGGAGAACACAGAATAGTGTAAACCAAAGGAAAAGGTTATATATCAACTTCTGTATGTTATGTACTTGATGTGGAACAGACTTTCTGGTTTGCATGCTTATGTTTGATGTTTATTCAGTGAAATGTTTATTTTGCTGAAGCATGAGGTCTCTCTTTGACTCTTGAAAAATCTTTTAGAGCACAGGCTGACAAAATAGATTCCTCTCTAGTTTTCTAGTAGTCATCATGACCTGTGTGATCAAAGGGAAGTACTTGAAAGTCAAGATATACAATGGAGTAAAGGTGAGGCTAATACTAATGTAATCTGACTGGGTTTTTTGAAGAGTATGCGTGAGTTATCAAGCTGTTGAAGCACAAAAAGTAGCAGTAACATTTTCATCATGAACAGCCAGTCTTTCATTTCCAATTTTACTCTATGAAGCAGGTTTCCATTATTGACGTTAAAGATATTAAATCATCATATCAAGGACCAGTTTAATTATACGCTCAGAAAGAACTTGAGAAACTGTAATTCACATGTTCTCTTTCTCTGTACGGCAAGTTAATTTTTATAGTTATGTATTTTTCAGAAAGCCAACATTTTTGGAGGGATGGTTCTCTAAATAGAGAAAATTAACAAATAAAACCACTAATAAAATGGTTGAACTTTGATAGGAAACCTATTTAAGATTTAGTACTCTGCCCTCTTAACAGTGGTACTCTGGTACTCTGACGCTTAGATGCAACAGTGAATAGGCTTCTCAAAAATACCTATGACAGAGGCCAAATCCTGATTTTAGTGATATTGACATAAGCCATGATAATCTTACGGCCAGAGAAATATGCATGTGTCAGAATTCTCCAGAACATTTTTGTAAAACTCACTGGACATGGAAATGAGCTGTATCTATTGACTATCGTATATTTCACTTGATACCCACTTCCTGAAAGATTCTTTCTTCTGCTTTAGGAAATTTTCTTCAATGCACAGTATTTGATTACCTCATATGGTTCTAGATAGATAAAATGAAAATAACTTAGTAGATCTGTGCTCATTATTGCTTGATAACAGACTGACATTTAATAAACAGCACCAGCGCTCATTCTTTGCTCATTTTTGACAAGCTCTGATGCTTGCATTTAGCACCATTTTATTTCAGTGAAGCCCTGTAGCAATCATCAGGCAAGGTAGGCTTCTTATGTGCATCTTTCTGGACTTCAAGTAGCTACTTCAAGATCTGGTTAATGTGTTGTAAAAACTGCAGAGAGGTTATTTGTTAAGCTATTTCTGATCAGTCTTGAAAGAGTTGCCATAAAAAGAAATATATGGGAGGATGTCACTGTCGTCGTATATACCATGTATAACATTAACAGTCTCTGATCAGCATATAAAACCATATAGATATCCATGTGTATGTATTTCATCACAAAGAAGAAAGTAGATACTTCTGAAATTAGTCATCCTTTTGTAATCATTCTTTACTGAACATATTTAATGAAATATTGAACATATTTAATGAAAATGGCCTACTAGATAAGGAAGTACAATGACATATGGCCAGACCAGGATCTCTGCAGAATACTGCCTAAGCACCTTGAAATACATGGGTGTGTTCACATAGGACAAGCAGACTAAGGATATATGTCCTTAAACATTAGTATTTATTACTCGTATGCAAGTACTATTGTGCTTTTTGTGTTATTTATAGAACTGCAGTTTTCAGCTAACTTCATCTTGTAGATAAGAGAAACCATAAATTGACAGTAAACAGAACGTCACTGTGGTAGCATTATTTGTGTCAAAGATATCACATCTTCATTGGAAGCCTAGCAGGAAAAGTCAGGAGTGTAAATAACATTGTGTATCAGTTCTAACCATTTCTAATTTTTTCTTTTTCCCTTAAATCTGCATTGTAATTTACATTCATTTTCAACTTAGTAAACAGAATTTCCTTTTCCTTTTGAATGGATATCACTAAAAGGCAATAAAGAATATGTAAATCTGCTGTGCTCTGTTGTCCAAGATTCTTGGAGTGTAGAATAAAACCAATTGTTATTTCTCTGATAGTTGTATTGGAAACGTTTACAGTGTTTACTTTAGCTAAGGAAAGTTGACATGACTTATGGAAATTAGTTAAGAAGGCATATATTCTGTACAGCTCCTCCGTAACATCTGCATTTGCTAGCTCCCCTTTTAGACCTCATTCACCATGTATGAAATTTAATCAAAGTTCTCTGGATTAAAAATTAGGTATGGATGAATCTGTTCCAAATATAAGATTCTAAAAGTTTTTCTCAGCTGTGAATTAAGCCAATTTCTTTTTTTATTTTCTCAGCTCTTTCTCTGGGATATTTTTTTTTTTTCATTTCTCATTACATTGTCTTAGTCACCTTTAAATTATCTTGCCCTCATCACAAACCTCTAAAATCACTGAGTAAAATGTCAAATGCAGGTCTATCCTCAGTTTTTGTGATGCCACTAACTGCATGGTTCAGAAACTGTTGTGGAAAAGCTTCTAACAGGGATGTAGTTCTGATGTTAAAAAGATGTTAATCTCAATGCGACTCATTATGATGAGCTTTAATTAAGACCAACTTTGAAGGTAAATTTAGACTTGGATTTTAACTGGATCTCTGCAGGTTTGCTTTCACCTTTCAGTTATTTCTGATAGTTGTATAATTTCCATGAAGCTGCTGTCTATGTTTAATATTCAGATCCTGTTTCAGTGCTTAAGTTTCCGTCAGTAGACTCTTACCTGCCTTCTACCTGTTGTGCACTACACATGCCTGGAACCATTTAGCTTTAGATGCTGTTGGGAATGTAGGCTACACCAAATAAGAGTTTTAGAAGCCTTGATTTTTGGACTCCAGACAGGAAACCAGAAGCCTGGTGCTATGTTTGCCCAGATGCTCGGACTGGCATTTTTTCCTTCTGCCCTGAATTGCCGCAAATTGATTGCTCAGGATTGGCAAGCTATTGGCAATGCAGTATGTCTCTAAACTAACATGCACCATCAGCAGGCTACTCTGTGTGATCCCTATTGCAGATTCTCTTTGCAGTCCTCAGCACTAAAATAAATGGATGTGTTACAGTGCTCATTTCTCTTCCCCCTTCCTTTTCCTTCCCTTTCCCCTTCTCTCTCCTGAAGGGCTACAGTACCCAGGCAAACTAGTTTAACTGTCTACCATGAAACCATTTGCAAAAGAGTAGTGAATTCCTTCTTATCTCAAAATATAGATATGGAAATGGAGCCATGAAGACACTATCTAGCAAACTTTGGTCATGCCACTTTTCTAGAAAACAGACAGGACCATATTGCAGTAGCTTTCCACTCTAGAATAAGTTTTCTCACAAGGCAGTTACACTGTGCTGAACCAGGGACACAATGAATGTTTTGCAGAAATATACCATAACAGTTACTCTAACTATTTTTCAGTTTCTTCTTTTCCAATTTTCCTTTGCTGTTCTTTGTCTGAAGTACATTAGTTACTATGGAAACAGCAATGCCATTGGCATGGGTCTAAGCACACTGATGTCCACTAGTACAGTAATAAACCAATTTTTTAAATTATTTAGAATATACAATATGGCTTGGGAAACACAGAATTTTAGATGGTAGAATACAATAAAAAGAGGCAAGGGTCATAATTTTCACCTTGCAAAGAGAAAAAGTCATGATCTTTCCATATTATAAAAGTTTTGCATGAAATTAAACATCAGTTGGAAATAAACACTTGTGTATTCTCCTATTTCCACAGAGATAGTGGCAATAACTAATTTAGCCTGAATTCTGATTTTCATAGTTCCCATAATTATAACTTAGAGCAACAACTTCCAATGTGGATGTTTGCTCTGGGAAGAAGGCATTTTATTTTCGTGATCCTGTGTCAAGATGCTTTGCTCTTGACAATCTCTCACTTGCATGTTTTTCCCAAGAGCTTGCTTCAGGGTTTCAAAAGTACTTTAACAGCCAGCTCTATGTTGGCCTCTTGCTTTGAGTTGGAGGCCGCCTTGGTATATTCTTAATGCTGTGTGGAAATATAAATGGTAAAAAAGAAAAAAGTTATTTCCCAAATCGCCTGTACAAGGATTCTACAAAGAATCCTTATTGGGTTTGTAATGAGACTGCATCATTTGTCAATATAAGAATTTTCCTTTCTTTCATAAATGATAAAATTCTGTCTGTTGATAAACACAGAAATGTTATCTGCCACTGAAATATAAAGAATCACTGACCAGAATGTCATGGTGGGTCTCAAAATAACCCTACCAGATACGCTGTGGCCCAGAATTTTTGTGATATTTCAACTACATTGTATGTGTATGTAAGCAGGGTGTCTCAGTTTTATCTTATGCATGTTTTTGCATATAACCCCTTCATTTAAAAACTTTGAATGTTGTTTATATTTATTTCTGCATGTGGATATTGTCCACATTGTTTGTTTCTACCATATTTAATAATAAAAGTGTTATGAATCCTGAGTTGTCTAATAGGTTATGTACAAAAAAGATGGTTATGATTTAATTTCTAGCTTACTAAATGGATAAGAATTTCCATAGAGAATAATAAATTTTCACTACAACAAAATATATACAGTTTTAAAATTTGTGGGCTAGTTGTTCAATATAAAGAGACAAAGTAGAGCGTAGTACAAAGTTCCACTGAAAAGATAACTTTTGGAGGAATTAATTGTAGATTCATCAGACATAAAATACCAGACATGGAAACAGGATGAGTTTTCTATTCGTGGAGGAACGTCCAGATGTAAACTCATTATGTCTTGTTAAAGAAAAATTGCAGGACTTGTCATTTATATGATGAACTTTGGCTTCATAATAGTTTCCAGGATTTCAGCAATTAACACTGTGAACTTTAGTCTTTGCTTCATTTGTATAAAATACATTTGAAATAACAATTTATTTGCATTTCATTCGAAAGGTTACCATTTGATGTCCTCGTAAGTGGCACAGTTCTGTTTTCCATACTCTTAATCTTTTTCAAGTACATTAACTTCAGATGTTCATCTGTCTGTAGATTATATTCAGATTATTTACATTTCTGTTTTTATGTGAGGCGGGGTAAGGATATATGCAGTGGAACACCCTTAAGCTTTGGAATACAGATTTTAGTTGGTTTTATAGCACACTGAATGAATTAGAGCAAATGCTAAAATAAAAAATGTTTTTAAAGAATTATTAAGCTTGATAACACAATGGACCATTAAAAACAATATAGACTGCATTTTAGACTACATATTTAATGCAACAAATATTCTGCATACTTTAATCTGAAGTCACCTCTGGCTATTGATCTCGTCCAGTCCTCCTTCATTTTGAGTCCTGTAAGCCCTTTCTTTCTAAGTTATTAAAAAAGTTGTTCTTCACTTTACTGGCTACATTTCTGTCAGTTTTTTTGTTGTCTTCATCTTAGCTCCTACTGTTTCCTCTCTCACCTCCCAATATCTCATCTCTGCCGTTTGCCCTAAATGGTATCTCCAATATCTTGTTTCTATCGTGTCTTATTCTATTCTGTGTTGTTACAAATCAGTGAAGCCCAAGGCTGTTAATCCTTTCTCTGTGGAAGAATACATTTATGCAGAAAGGCCAGTGTCAACTCTAAACTTCTGGTTAGATTGCCTATAATTAACTACATTTTCTGTAGAGTACCTAAGACTTATTTAACGGCTGGAGGTCCCTGCCAGGTTGTTGCATTATTTACAGAATAATTCTGTATTGGGACTGCATTAACAATTTTAGACTGGAAAATCTTTACATTAGGGCAGTTTTCATTTACGTCTTCAGTGGCACTGAACAGGTGGTCATTTCAGTAAAATAATAAGGATACATAAGAAAACAGCAAACTTTTGTTGTAACCCAAGCTGAATATAACCTCATATGAAGAGCAGCTGTTGCAACTGTTGTTAGGAAAAGACCATAACAAGCCCTTCGGTGATCAAAGATCAACTAGACAAATCACTTCAAACTTTAGCACTGGAAGTCCAGGTAAGCAAATTTCAAGAAGCAGAAAACTGTCCTTTCCAGCTTCTTTTGTGAGAATTATTTTTTCTTCCAGGCAGGGTAAATTACTTTTTTCCTTTTGTCTAGACAAGGACATTGTGTGACAGAACCTTGAGTTCAGACTGAACGGGAGGAAGCAAAAACCCTGTTTCTGTAACATGTTGAAACAGTCAATAGGCATTTGAGATAATTCATTTTATATGGGTACTTACTTGAAATATTAAAATTTTTTCTCTTCTACCCAGTTTTCCAAATTCCTTAGACCTGTGTCATTTTATTAATGGATGCTGTAATGTTACTGAAAATTACTTTTCGGTAAAACTACTCTCTTTTTTCAGAGTAACTAGTTTTATTGTTGAAAAATTCTGTTTATTACATTTTAGCTTTAAAAAAAAAACCTCTTGTGGCAGACATTATAATCTTGTTATATTTTATTGGAGCTTTCATTTTATTTTATTTTTATGTCCATTTCAAAAAAACAGAAGCAATCTAGTAAAAACTTTTTGTAGAAGGATTGTTCCTACAAGTGGAAATTTTGGGCTTTAACTTGGAATTCCTATCTAGAGAAACAAATGCTTAAAGCCAATTCTAAATAATTCCCTTAAATAAGCAGGATTCCTAACTGTAAGATCAGCAGTAACCAGTTTATATTTTTGCCATTTGCTGGACACAGAAAATACAGTGTTTTCTGGAGTACTGGAAGAGTAACTTTAATATATTTTTAGTGAAATTTGTTCTTTCACAGAATGCACGTACATCTTGCTCACTTAATGAGAGGTAGTAACACACTATGACCTTTTGCTCTGCTTACATATTGCCCTGCATGATAGACGCGCATCTCTCCTCCATTCTGTTGTTGACTGCATTACTCCTTTTTCCCCAGTGCAGCAGCTTTTAATGTAAGAAACCTCCACGTCTAGGATTACTTCTTTCAAACATCTTGGGTCTCAAAGCTCTGGCTGTAAATTTGTCCTGCTTTTATGCAGTGATATAAACAAAGCAGAAAAATTACTTGATTCGTGGTAAGGACAGGAGAGTACTCTGATATATGCTAGGATGGCATCATCAGTTGGTGTGGCAAGTAGTTCTTTCACTGATATCATTCTGTATATTTCCTGGCAAGCTCTTTAGCTCTACATTTTAACAAACCATGACAGAACCTGGGTTCATTTAGGAATGAGAGGAGTCTGGGTGTTGTTGAAAGGCCTGGACTTCATTATTACTGAACAGTAATTTGTATAGCAAAAGTTGTTCTTGTTCTAGTATTTTCAGTATTTTGCATTTATATTTTATTGTGCTAGATATTCTGCTACTATATTTACCAAGAGCTCAGATTTCAGCTCCTGAGAGAGATTTGCTAAGGGTTACAAAGCAATTAAAAATCTGTAAGTTGATCAGAACAGCTGGTAAAACCAACTATTCTGCTGTTTGTTGTGCTATACTCATATCAATCAGAATTTGATATTGTTAGACTAGGAAACTGTTAGGTAAGAAAGTCTTTACTAATTCGTTGATACTGAAGTCTTCACATCTGCCACAGAAATTGCACTATCCATAGAACACATTCTTGGAACCATTAGCAGTAATAACCATTACCATGTTCCTTATGTGGCAGCTCTGTCACAGATACACTTGCAATTCACTTTTATTGTGTGGCTCAGCAGTGGATTACTGCAATCTCCTATGTTCTTCTGCAGAGCTTGAATTGCATTTTAAATTTCAAGCCCAGGGCAAATAAATGTATGGGTTTGGAAAACCCACATCTTTGACTCTTGATTCCTAATTTTTAAACATTTCAGATTCTATGTAAAAGTACTGCGAGTGACTATTAACTATGGCATGTTAATTCATCGCTGTCAATGTTTTTCTGTGTAAATTCCTTAGCCTTGCTGCAGCAAGAGAAGGCAAATTCTTCTTAACTGTAAAAACTGTACTCTACTGGTGACTCCATGTAGGATGCTTTTATGTGTAATGCATTGACAGAGAACAATCTGCTGCAAAACAGCTATGTTCATTAGCGATAATGTTTATAAAACAATGTTCCAAACAACACAGTTGCTCAACACATCTAAGAGAAAGTTGCAGTCTACTAGCAACTCCACAACATTTAGCTTTCATGTCCTTTCTTTCCTAGATCATGATTTTCTGCAGAGATTATGGGATCCATCCTCAGGGTAAGATCTTGACTCCATATTTAATCACCTCAGTCTGTGGTCTGATATTTCAGGCATAGGCAATCAGCATCAGCAACTTTTATAGAGATAAGGTGTTGATGTAGATATCGAACCTGAGGGGCAGCTCCTTTGGTTCTTAGATTATTCCTATAGTGTTTCCAACTTCATCTGAAGCAAGAATCTTTCTGTTTCAAAGAGGTTAGTACACTACTCTTAAGACCTTGATGTCTATCCGTATTTTGTATGACTAGATAAAGATATATCAAAACAGCCAGGGTCTGTAAGCCCAGAACAGGAACTGGAGGTGGTTATAGAAATATGGATGAGCACTAGCTATCTCCCCAAAGCTTTCCTCCAACTGTCCTGCAGATGCTCTGTTATTTCCAGGCATTCATACCTGTAGTATATTGGCTGAGCTCTGGCACTAACATGAGATCAGCCTCTTACCATAATCATGGTCATGCTCTGTTTTGACTGGCTACTAAGACATTCCTGAAAAATCCAGGCTGAAAGAGAAAGGACAGCAAAAATACGAACAAAATGTGAATAAAGGTAGAGCATTTTCTTAGTCTGAAAATTTTCCTTTTGTTTGGATTGAAAACCCTGCTCTAAAGAATGGTAGTGTTAATCAGTTCCCCTCTAGAAAGTTAAAAAAGAGAACACTACATATAATAACAATTTTAAGCATGGTCAAAGAATACCAGTATAGTAATATGCTATATATGGTATATTATAGTATATATAGTAATATACCTATAGTAATAGCAATAAGCTTACACTGTAGTGCTGGAATGACCAAGATTGGAAAGATCATTGATAGATTGCTAAAATAAGTCCTCATTCAAAAGATAAAAAATAATTTTAGTAATATATTAATGATCTTTTGAATAAAGATTTTTTTTTTCTGTTTATATGTAAGCTGGTTTTAAATTGAAAAGAAACAGGGATTATTACAAAAAAACAATTTAGAGGCTCAGAGTTGTATATTCCATTTAATATTCAATTCTAAACTTTCAAAGATATTTGTACCTCAGAGATAGTTATCTCTTCCTATTTCACCCTTTGCTCCTATCAAAAGTAATAAAAATGTAAATAAGTGTACAGTGCTATCAACTTTTTCAGTTAGGTGCTTTGTAAGTCAAGATAATCAACACTAGATTGAATAACTAGTTGAAATCTTTGATTCTTTTTATCTTCACCATAAGAAAAAAACGAAAAATATCAAGGTAATTCCAGTTTGTTTTTATAGTGCTCGTGACTTTTTCCTCCGTAATATTAAACGAGAATGTAAAACAAAATGCATTCCTCCACTCAACATTTATTTGCTATATAAAGCTTCAGCAATAATGTGTTTTCCTCTTTCACTCTACTTGAGTTGATTGAAAAGTTTTACATATTTACCAAGCTCACATTTTGCCTGAGTTCATGAATTATGTAATTAACCGTGAATGCAATTTCCTGCATTTTACAGTAATAGCTTTAATTGTGTAATGCAATGCTATATAGCGAGAGCTCATTCATAAACTGTAGAACACGTTAGAACAATTTCTTACATGGGTGAGTATTCTTGGGCAAACAGCTCAGATGAATATAGTAATTTGTCTAACAAGCTATTTCTGGGCAGTTTTTATGCAGGGGGAATATTCCTTAGCTACAATATTTTCAGGAGCACTTCCACCAGGGTAAGTATGAACAGGAGATCAATGGTATTTTTGTACGTATACTGAAAAGATTCTTTTTGAAAGTAACTTCATTTTTCCTTCCTTACAGTAGGTTTATAAGTACACATGGACATGAAGAGCATGTGGTAGAATAGGACATCAGTGGTGTTTAGCCCTTGTAATTCTACTGTGGATCATTTAAGGTAGTTATCCTCAATGGTGTCCAGATTATTATACTGGCCCCGCTTTATGCTGTGTATTTTAAGCTGTGAACTTAATGAGAAGGAAGTCAAATAATTGTTTATTTTGTTACTGAACAATCCTAATGAAGGAATACAATTAGAAATCATTAGCATTTTGCTTCACATTACATGTAGTTTGAAACAAATCTGTGATCCCTGAAAACTTAATAGCTCTGAGCACACTGTTTACACCAAGTAAACAGTAAGACTCTTGCAGAATTCAAGAGAGCAGAGAGCTGGGCCATTATGCAGCACTGTGGAAAATCTTATCTTTCATCTTTCTTTTTTTCATTTGCAGCCTTTAAGAGAAAATGTTCCTGTGTTACTTTTGCCCAGCCAACTTTATTTACCTTTAGCTGGCTTCCATTTATTCAGAGCTAGTGCATAATTTGTATCTCAAACTTCAAGAGCTTACCTAATTTGCAAAGTAGCACTTGAGACTATTACGTACAACAGGCTTCTCTTTATATCAAAGTGCTCATACACCTAGCTCTTAGATTGTATTTTGACTGATCTAGCAGGTCTTTGTATGTTTCCTATGATTAAGAATATTTGATTAGGAGTGGTTAAAAGAAATTTAGAAACACACACACACGTGTGCTGAGCTTGGAATGGTCAAACAGCCATTTCAGGAGTGCTCCTGAGATGGCCTGTAATATTGGGAACAGTCATCTCGAAGCAGTCTTATTGTTTCTCATCACCTGGTGTCAGCACAATTCAGCCTGCTATTCAGCTACCTAGCTGTCTGATTTGCTTTTGAGGCCTCTTGCCTCACTGAGAAACTGGGGATCAGACACCCTGGGCAGGGTTCAGAGGCAGAGACATTTGGTATGATTTAGGATGCTCAGGACAGCCAAGAAATCTGCAAGGGCAGGCGGGCAGAGGAACAGTGGATGCCTGCACCTTTGCAGGTGCCTAGCAAAGCACACCGCAGCGCCTCGTGTGACCCTGCTTACCTGGGGTAGCTGAATCCCATACATTACCTCTTTGTGAAATGCACAGTGAGAGAATTCGTGGCAAGAAAATTAAAAGAGCAGCTGAAGGGACAAATGAGAAAGAGACTCTGGAAGGTGGTACTTAGCTAAAACCTAGCAACTGTGGACCTCCATTTGCAGCTTGTCCGCTGTATGCTTCATCCACACTGTAATCCCTGGCTTATTTAGAAAGCTGGTTCCAGCTGACATTTCTTTTCCTCAGATTGCAAACCTCACTTTAATATCACCCATTATGTTTTAGGTTATTTCTCCTTTGTAGCACACGGATTGAATTGCAAGCACAAAATTTGCATTGGAAAGAAATCAGCTTTTGTTTATTTTTTATGTGAAGTAATTTCTGAAAATTCCACTTTTCTTTTTTTGACCATATCCTGCTTTAATAATAAAGCAACAGTTCCCAAGGAATTTTCTGGTAATTATTAGTTTATTATTTAATGGCCTGAGGCAAGACAGAGTAGAGAACATTCTTCTAAAGCACGGAGGAACTGCAGTAATAGTAAATCTCTCTGGTATTATTGCTGTTATGAACCATTTTTAAAAGTTTATGATGCAGATGTGCAGGCTTGAAAGCACTCAGATTCACATTAAGGTATTCAGATATTTTAGAATTAACAGCCTTTTGTGAAGCCCTAATCCTTTCCAGCCTACGTTTCAAAACAGTTGCTGAACTATTTCATATTCTTTCTAACCTGAGACGGCTGATGTTCTATATGCCTCTTTCCACCTAGGATGAGAAAGTGGGAGCATCATAGTAACTAGATAGAAATGCCTTCACTCATTTTCCTAACATCTGTCTTTCTTGGCTGGGAAACTCATACCAATTCCAAGGAGATGAATGTCAAGCAAAAATCTCAATACTAGGAAGTTTATGCTGGTGTATCTCTTGGTGGATGCTATGGTTCTTGATCATCCATAACAAATTCATATTAGTGTACTTTCTGTGAGCTAAGTAGGTCATTAGCCAAGGGAAATCTGCACATGGACTAAATGCTAAACCATATGCTCTCACCTCCGCTTACAGTATAAATAAGGCTTATGCTACATCTGGCTTTTCTGGCCTATATAGTCCATGCAGATGATATTTCACAAAGTCTCATGGCTTTGCATATTCTTCCTTGACCCAAAGCTCTCAGTCCACTGTGAGTGGTATCACACTATGGTGTGTTGATATATGATATGTTCATATATGATATGTTTCATTTGCATGTGCCCTTATGGAGTTAAAATACTCAGAAAAGTAGACTCTTTGGTCAACACTTGCAAGGACTATGTCTTAATGTGAATATACGTATTGGTAGGGATAGAAGGGGAGGTGAAGCAGGAAGACAAGTTGGCTGTAGAGTATGTGAGCTGATATGGTGGCTAGGAGTCAGGGGGAGACAGTGCCTTGAGACAGGGGGAACTTTCCTGAGCATCCCACTCTTCCCTGTTCCTTTCCCTTCCTCAGCCAATTTTATCAAACCTCTAAAGCCTTATAAAGCCTAATAAAGGCATCACAGATTATGTGCTAGGTAAATGTGGTAGAGGGATTCATGATTTTTGTTGTCCAGATGCAAACGTTCTCCAACCATGGAGAAATTTGCCACAGGCAGTGCGTATGTCTACTCCAAGACTTTGAGACTTGAACAGGATAGACATGAGTCAGCTGGCATTTTGGCCAGGAACATAAAGTCCACTTGCCAACTTTCTGCTAACAGATCCGAAAATGGATGGTAATGCTTTTGGGAGGGCTTTGGAGGGTCATTTCAGGACCCTGCTTCTTTTCCTTGAGCATTAGGCATTTTTCAGGCAGCCAAAGACTTTAGCAGAAGCCATTTTATTACTTTACCCTTTTGCCTGAGGATGATGAGTGCATATTAAATACCTGCCTTTTCTTCTGTAACCACTACCACAATAGACAGTGCTTTCTCCTTCGTCTGAAGTCTGCATGAAATTGCTTAAGAATTTTGTATATTACAGAAGTTGCATCAAATTTAGATCTGTCAAAGATTTTTTTGGATACAGGAAAAAAGTCTGTTGAAACAAAAGAAAAATTCTGTGCAGTCTATCTGGTCTTTAAACTCTGAATAAACTGACTTGTATAGATCCAGTCTGAATAATTTTTAGGGAGAAATGTTCTGTTTAGTTTTAGAGAGTTTCCTCCTGTCTTTCAGAAGAAGAATATCCATTCTCTCATTTTTGTGAAGTATTTCACGTGGTCCACTGGTGAAAAGGTAACTCATGGTCTCAGTTCTACAATCCTTTATTTTCAAAGGTGCTAGCTTTACCACACAAAAATACTTTAGAGAAGATCACATTTCCCTTTTTTTTTTTTCTGTTATGTTTTCTTTCAGTATCAGAACCATTCCTTGGTGAAAACAACATGTCAATTGCTAGACTAAAACTGTAATTAGAACATATTTGAGCTTCATTTCTTACAATAGTAAGACAATGTTTAGCACATGTAAAAAACTGTGAATCTTAAGGTAAGACATAATATGAAGATTTTACTGAAACCAGATCATATTTTCTTAGAAGTTTGAATTGGTCTGATATTTAGGCTCTCAGCCTAAGTGGTTTAAAAAACAGGTTTTTAAATATGTATTCATTCTTTTATTCTCAAATGCAACCTATCTTTTATACTGGGCACATTTTTATTTTTTCTTCCTACTTCCTTTTTGTTAATTACAATTATATTAACTGTGCCTGTGCAGCAGTTGTATCTCAATACATGTTCACATCTTCACATTTCACGATGCATTTTATTTTTGCTCAACCTTAATGGTACTGTTAGGTCATTCTGAACCCTGCTTACTTTAGAATCCTCCTCTATTCTTGACCCGTAGCAAATATGAACTATTTTGGATTAAAGTATCTTCTCGTCCCTAAGATCTCTGGGAAATCTTTTAACAGCAGGAATGCATTTACTATAGTCAATAACTAAGAATTTGTTGTGAGCTGAGGAATTCAATAAGAAGGCTATATTTGACTGTAGAGTTGTGTCTTCAACTGTTTGTATCCCTGTGTCTAATTCCTATGTCCAGGTTCATTTTAGTTTGTGACTTTCATGCACACCTGACTGACTACACATTGATTTCTAGAATGTTCAGACTTCCAGAATACAAAATCTAAAAATATCACCCTGCAGTGTGAAGATACTTCTTAGGCCTGCCCTTTTTTCTTGCTTGTCTTTGCAAATTCTCTCTTCTATGCTTATCTAATGTAGTTTTTAGAAATGTATCAAAAGTTATTAGAGAAAAAAACAGCACAGTTGAAACCGAAATTAATTGCTGAAGACTGTAATGCTTTTAACATAGCTCATATCAAGGTAAATCGTATTCATTCCTCATTGGATTGTGATGTGACACAACCTCCTAATACTAGCAGGTCTGAGCCTCACGCCTATTCAGTCAGTCCACGGCTATGCCTAATTTAGATTTAGATGACAGATTACCAAAGAAAATAGGCTGCTGCTGGAAGTGATTTCAACATGGGGAGGGACTTAAGCCAGAGTGTTTGGCTGGTTACCCATCCCTCAGTGTTATAATCAGACTCTTGGTAGTCTAAAGCTTCCCAGTAATTATTAGACTCCCAACAAAGTACTGCAGGGAACAAACCTACATTTGATGATATACCTTAATGCAACTGACTTTTATGATCATATATGACAGCTGAGATACTGTTCCCAGCACAGACACACTGTTTTATAAGTCACTAAAGTAATTTTTTAAACAGTTGATTAACAGGATGTTGGTGTTTAACATTCTCTGGGTAGGAAAGAATGTACTGAATTAGTTTTATGTGAGTTACAAATCTTGTAGCAGTCATATTTACTACAAGTTATAATATACTAAAGGTTATTTTTTCATGAACATTGTAAAGTTTGTATTTTAACAAGCCCCCACATCTGCTGCAATGCAATGTTGATACCAGCTATCAACAGTGGTGAAATAAAACACTTGCTAGTGAGCAGATATGATCAAAAGAGGGAGTCAAAGAAACAGTCAAACTTTTAACATAGGGAGAAAAATCAGTCAGCTCAGAACAAAAAGATCAGTTGGGGAAATGCTGGTGTTCTTAAACAGATTCCACTCTCAACTATGTGATGATTTGTCACATATCTCTATAAGCAGGCTTCACTGGGGCTGGGTGACAGCACAGAGCAAAGGATATGCAAAGATCAATGAGAAGAATGAATGTGCCTGAGAACTGGATGTTCAAGAGTGGTGGGAGTTTTAAAACCTTGATAGCTGAGAAAATCTGTCCATTAGAAGGAAACATTGGCAGTTAGACTTGCATGCTGTGGGCAAAAAATTCAGTATGCTCAAATGAACCAACCAGATATTAAAACAGCTAATAGAAACAGTGCTAGAAAGATCTTCAGAAAAACCTTACCAGAGTCCTTCATTCTCAGGGTCAAGAGGCAGAAGTGATCTGAAATGGAAGAAGTAAGAAATCAAGGGTTGTTACAAGCAGGTAATTGAAAAGCAGAGCTACCCCTGTATTGTGGTCTGACCCACACTTCAATTTCGTGCATGGGATAGATCACGGCTCCAGAATGCTAGAGGCTCAACAAAATGTTATTGAAGGGCTTTACAACAGGTAATGATAATATGAACACCACCTATGAGATAGCTTGGTAGCTTAAAAGCATGTAAGTCATTCACATCAAATAAGACTCTGTACAGAAGATAGGGAAATACATATGAATGCCATAAAACTGCGAATCTGGATGGCAAAGGGGCCCAGCAGAAGTATGAGGAATGCTTGTCTGTTAGGAAAAAAAAAACAACCCCAAAACCAAAAAAACCCAACAGGTTAGAATGTTTCTATCTGAATTTTTACAGTGATATTACTGGTTAATGGAGTTTTTGGTAGGAAGTAGTAAGGGTATGCAGAGATTTGACAGCATGACAACTGGTTTGGGATTTGAATGACAGATGGAAATTCAAGTCCTTGCTCTTTTTTATGTATCATGGAAAGCAGTCCTGGGAACGAGATGGAGAAGAGATTTGACCTTTAGATTGCAGTGTCCTAAAGAAGGCTGCTCAACCCTGCAGTCCAGCTCGCTTTAATGGAAAAAATGAATTTCATTTTGATTTTATTAAAATTATTTAATGGGATTTTTTCCAAACCAAAATGAAACCAAATTTCAAATTTCAAAAGTTGTCAGGAAATAGAATAACCATTTTGATTTTATTTTTATTACTGCAGTCTTACACATGAGGAGTCAAAGCACCAGAACTTGCAGTCTGGGTCTGGAAGGAGCCTGTTCTTGTTGGCCTCTGTATAACCCACTTGTCTCTGCAGTGCCTTGGATGTGAACTGTGGCTGCTGAAACAGTTTGGTTTCCTTCTAAAGCTATAATCACTGTACACTGGGGATAGCCTGCTCTCAGAAAGAGGAATATTAATTATGACGCACAGAAAAGGGGTGTCCAAGTAGCTGCAGAGGTAAAAAGAAAACTGGACTGTAGGAGGAAGACTGAATTACACAGCTAATTTCATATCCAGGATCGTAAAAAACCTAAAATACTAGAAACCAGTATTGAAACAAGTACTGTAGGGTCCGTGCAAGTGGTCTGTGAAACAGACTAGTGTTAGGTGCTTTAGCATTGCAATAGTTAACAGTGAGGAAAACACTTCTGAATGAAAATCCAACTTAATGAACTGTTGGGAACTGTATAGTAGTAGGATGAAGGCAACAGTGCACAGTAGCACCATATTCACTACACGGGCCTTTTATTAAAAGGGTCAGCAAAGTGTTAGTAGAATAGCTAGCAGTACTGCCATTCTAAAATGGTAACACTTTAGCCATGATTTCTCCATTAGAGTAATTCTTAGAAATAGGCCATGCATCAAATAGTACCATTTCCTGAAGCTTATAATTTCAATATTTATGAGTCAATTTGAATCCCAAATCAAAAAAGAAGTTCAGTTGTGCAGCTGTAGAAAACAACTTATCTGATGCATAACTAATTGCTTGGAAAGGTTCAGCTGATTTCCTTGTCTCTCCTTTCCCCTCCCCTTCATTCCTTATGCATACAAGTTGGTAGCAAACTTACTAAAAAATAAGCAAGCCTCATAAAAACTGCTAGGTACCCACAAATCAGTTTCATTTTTAAGAAACCTTGAGATACAGAAAAAACCAAAACAAGTGTAGGAAAAGTGCTTTAAAGTTCTTTTCTCATTCCAAGAACGATGACTTTTGTTTAAGTTCTGCAGGGACAATGTTTGTCATTGGCTTTGTTTCATTTGTTTTCATTTTTGGTTTTGCTTTTGGTTTTGCCTGTTGTATAACTTTAGCTGGTCCTTCTACCTTTAAAGTTTTGCACTTCTTTCTTGTTCTGTTTTTTTCATCTCCCTAGGTATATCTCTTAACTTTTTAAACCATGTTTACATCCCTATGCAAGACGTAGGTTCTGTTATTGCTTGGTAAATGGAAGCAGTTCTGTTGGAGATGTTGAGGGGGAAAAAATGGCAGCTCTAAATCTCTCAAGATTTTTTGATTTTAAAGAGTTTTGGATCAGGGCCCATAGGACAATAATGTAAAATTGGTAATATAAGTGAAGATACATGACAGCAAAAGAACACAGACACAGGAATAATTATTTTGATTTTGCATAGTTCTGCAGAAGTATGGTTTAATATGAATGGATCTGAATCAGATTTTATTCTTGTATATATGGTTTTAATTTCTAAGGTGCTGTACTGCCAGCACACTGTAAATTTGTAACTAGGTAATTAAATAAGTTGATTGATAGATTAATTATTTGACCATCTGGTAAATACAGCCAAATTTTATTTCCCTTCTTTTATTGCCTTTTTTCCCCCTCTCTTTCATTAACTTACAGTACATTACATTAACTGTCTGTTTAGCCTACTTATTCTTAACTAATAACATTACTGTTCAAGTAGAATTTTTAATTCAGGTGATTTGAATGTGAAGTTACAGATAGCATGATTTCCCTCTCCCATGTATTCTTACTTGATGCTTGAGAGAAAAAAGTCACTGCAGTGATCTTCCCTTGATCAGGAAAATTTTGTTCCACCATGGAATGGGAGACAAGGAAAGGTTTTATGGGGATATTGGCACTGATTCAGTGCCAATTCTCTCCTCTTCCCCACTGAGAAAAATAATTTATTTAAAAGAACTGAAAGATGACTATATTTAGCATTTCTTTGTATAAAATTTGTATAGATAAAACTTCTGAGACATGTATTTTTTGAACTTTAAGGATTCAAATGCACTTATATCCGTTCCAAACATATCTGGGAGGGTAGGAGTAAAGAAATAATGGGGGAAAAGAAAACATTTATAGCACATCTCACTTTCTACCTCTTAGAGACTTCGAATTTTGGAGGGAAATGATGTTGCTGACCTTGAGAGGGAAGAAGCCAGAAAGGTATGGTCCTGCCACCACGTACCCAGAGCTAACCTGTCAAAATAACACATGGGTGCCACGAAAGTAGACACACTTCACAGCAGTGCCAAAGACTTATTAGGGGATATTCAAAATTTTGTGTAGGGTAGATCTAGCTGTGGAAGAAAAATAAGATGATTAGCCGAGAAGTGCACATCTCTGGACTTTGGTGCCTCTGGGACTCTCTTGTGTCACTTCACTGAGGCAGGTAGTTCTCACTTTCTGCTGGAGCAATTGCAATTTGTGCTTACGGGCTTATGCCACCTGGAAGATTGTTGCTAGTTTTGTTTAGTACCTAGTACTTTGTGTTCAGGTCTGTTTTCTTTTACGAAGACAGACTTTTCAGGCATGGAGTTTTTTACATATTAAAGGAGCTGCCCTGCTACCCATCCAACTGGCCTATCATATCACCTTGCAAGCTCTGTTGTTTGTTTGTTATGAAAGATCATTTTTTAGAGCTTGATAAAGCCTGTTCCTAAACTCCTGCTGCCTACGTGAGAAAGATTGAGCTCCTTGATTTTTGCCTTAACTTTTCAGTCAAAACACACCTCCTATAACACTAAAATAAATCTTTTTGATTCGCTTATCTAAGGCTAAATTTTTCTATTCATTCCTTTGATCCTTGGCAACTTTTAAAGTAATAGAATAATTTAAACTCTTAATAGCTATTTAACTCTGGAGGGAAATCTCCAATACACTGGAGCTTCTGACAGCATAATTATTTCCATGACATCAGATTCCACTGCTATAATACTTGAAGTTTTACCTAGTGTAAGTGAGCTGTGTAGCCTGGGGGGTAAATTTGTGTTTGAGCATTAGTAAGAAACATATGTGTTGTGAGGGTGAAAAAAACTATTTTTGAACTGTTATTTGATGTTCCTTGTCTGTAGCTAACATCTAAACCAAAACCAGCCACCTAGCAGGTTTTAGATTCGATAGCCGCCTTTGAGATTTGTTTGCAGGACTTTTCTTGGAAGAAAATAGATCTGTACTGCCGTGGATGCCTACATTTCTGATGAATGTTGATCAATACTATATGTTAATAATGTTGGCCAAAATAGCCAAGCAATAAATTCCTTCTCTAATATACAGTCAAGCACTTAATTTTAATTGTTTTTCAGATTATCTTCAGAAAGACTATATTTAAATGAACATGTATTTCAAAATCACATTTATTCCAGTTTTGTGGAGAAGAATGGGGTTTCAGTTTCTTTTTTTTTGTAATAATGGAATTATTTTCACACATATTGATTTAAAAAAGGAGACAACCTTTCCGAAATGTTCACCATTTCAGTAATCACTCATGACTTCATGTAATTGCTCATTAATGCCAAGAGATGGAAATTCCTAGACTCTACAAGTAGGGATACCTGTTTTTTTTGGAAAGAAGATAAAGATATGAAAATCCAGGCCTCTATTTTTAACAATACTGCTTTGCAGGTTGGATTACTTCTGTTTTCTTAATTTTATGTATCATTCTGAGCTGACAGAAATGTACTGGCACATAAATAGTCTAGGTTTTTCTATTGTTATAAGTTTTCTGTTACGTGATGTATTGGGATTCTTTGGATACTGTATTTCAAACAATCAGGTTAACAAAGATCACACTCATTGTCATGCAGAATTGATATGGTTTAGATCAGTGGATTGTGATCTAAAGCTATGCCCTTAACTCTGAAATGTCAGAAAAGTATTGCACTTTTTTTTTGCCATTAATATTTAAATGGAAATATTAAATTTCAAAGTTGCATTTCTGTTACCTTCGCAGTCAGTAGGCAAAGGACTCTGGGACAGGCTTGGTGTGCTGCAGAGTCTACAAAGTGTTCCCAGCTTCTTTTTTCCAATACCATCTTCCTAACCTTTGTTTTGCCCTTATGCTCTTCCCAGATCTCTTGCATCAGCATGTAAAAATCCTTTTGTTTTAAGATCTTTGCCTCCCTGTAACTCAGGGGGCTCATTATTTCTGTCTACAGTTTTTTGAAATTGATTTCTGTGTTTAAGAGGCATTGGAAACTATATTTAACTGGACTTCCTCTTCTGGAAACAGGTGAATGTAAATGTTTTGAATATAGTTTTAGGAACAAACATCATTGTTTTTTTAAGTGACTTCATTCTTCTCTGAATATAAAACAGCCTTTTCATGTTAGCTCTTTTGCATTTCTCTTGAGTAAACCTGATTAAATTTATGCTAAACATAATGGAACACCTGTGTGTTCTGGAGTATATAATATTCGATGGAGAAATGTCACATCCTAAGTACGGGAAACAAGCAGCAAAGCTCTGGAGTGTCTTTTAACCTTTTTGTTGTCATTTTGGAATTGAGAAATCTCTGAAAACAAAAATCTGTATGACAACTTTAGCAGGTCATGAATGACCAGTAAAAAAAAAAAAAAGGTATAAAGAAAGATTTTTCTATGCTGTTTTGCCAAAGCATGAGATAAATTTTTAACCAGTTTCTCGTGTGTACTGAAGCCCAATCCATGCAGTGAGACTTAATGGATAGACTGAAAGATTAAGAACTAAAGTAATTGGTTTCTGATTACTTTGTCAATCTGAGAATTTGTAAACTGGAAACATTGTGAACTGTTGCACTGCCCATGTATCAAAAAAAATTATACCAGAACCATCTGATAGTTTTTGATTTTTCATCAAGAAAATTATATAAGGCCTTTTTAATAGTACAATGTTTGATATAATTCCATTTGGAAAATTCTTAGTTCAGCTGGAAGAGGAAGGGATGACTGTAAGATCTACACTAAGAAACCAGCTACAGGTTGTGCTAATAGTGCAGTTATTTGAAGAAAGGCCTCAATTTTAACTTCCCTTTGTGTTTTCTTTAAACTTCCTTTTTTTTTTCTTTTTTTTTTCTTTTTTTTTTTTGGATGTTGTACACTGTATGTAGTTATATTCTTATATTATCTATACAGGGGTACCAGAATATACTGTAGGACAATTATGTGAAAAAGAATGCTGATGGGATAAAATTTCACAGCTTAAATATAAGATAAAGTATAAGAATTTATTTAAGGAGGGACCCCTCATTAACAAGGAAAGAAGCCTGACTTTCCTAATGTAACTGTGAGTCAGCAATTTGATCTAGCCTGAGAAAAATCAAATATGAACCTAAGATATATCACATGTGAAGTATCTCCATTGAAGATTGGGGACTCCTACCCCTATTAAATATAGAATTAATAATTTCCCTGTATTATTCATTTCTTAAGAAGAAAGAAAACATTAAAAAATCAGCCTGGATTATAAGGTGAAATTCAAAGCAATAGAGAGCTGAGTTTGCAGAAGTCTAAGGGAGGTATCATTGCTTCTGTAATTACTGCAAATGGATATACCCTATGGAGAAGAAAGAACTATATAAGGTAAGGAACAAAGACTACATCAAAACAAACAAGCATGTTATGCGTGTGAACACATATAGGCTGAAAAATTCAGAAGGTTTCTAACCGTTAGAGAGAGAGAGGTTATGGTTCCAAATAAGAGAAGTGAAGGCTAAAAAGGCTATTTGTTGTTAAGGAGAAGTTAGACAAATTTACAAAAGGCAATATGTGATGTGGTTGCCTCTGGCAGAAGTTGTTGGAGCCCAATGCAAGGGAGGTGCCTTCTGGTCCTGTTGCAATAGGCTTATGTGATTCTCCAGGCTGCTGTGTGCTCCTCAAAAAGAGGGACATTATAACAACACTTAGGCAACAGATACTGCAGTTACAGAGAATTAAGAGTGTCAGAAGAACAAATGCAAGATGTTTTAAAGTGAAAATGTTTCTTGTGGATTGTTCTCAGCAGTGGAGAAAGACATTAGAACAGGTGAAGCTTTTCCATGCATGTACCTTACAATTTAAACTATTTGATGTCTCCATTTTTTCCTATTACCACTGCTTTTAGGAGTCCTATTCTTGGTGGTGCTGGCTGATGATGAGATTCATATCTGCAATTATGGTGAGTATGCAGATCACTGTGTAGAGGGGAAAAAAACACCACCAACCCCAAACAGAATTTCACATAGGAAAAGGCTGTAGTTACATCTTCTTTACCTTCTCATCCAGAGCAAGGTTTTATTGTTAATTTCAACGAGAAGCAGGTGGGTACCAAGCTCATTAGAAGCAGGGCTGCATACAGCTGCTTTGGACAGGAAATAGAAAAAGGAAAACAGAAAAGTGTTATAAACAACAAGCTGAAATACTAGTTGAGTGGGATCAATACATGAGGCTGCTGGATCAAGCAATGCTAAGGAGAAACTCTGAGATTTCACTTCATAAATGTTAGTAGTACATCATTCTTTTTTACTTCCAAGTAGTAGTAAAGGCTGATCAATTACCATTGGAAAGATGGACAGAAATGAGCTGGTTTGGCCCAACTACAGCTGTAGGTGGTTGCAGCGATGAGAATGGGAATCTGCTCAAAGGTCTGGTCTCTCCCACCGTCTGGCCCTTTGGCTCCCTAATGTGCTGACTCTGCAGCATCTTTGTGAACCAGCTGGCAAACATTGCTTTGGCTTCCACCTTCCTCCCAGGAACAGAGTCCGTCAGTTTGCAACAATGACAGAAAAATACAGAGCTATTCTCTAAAGCCATTAAGATGTGTTAGGACAATTCGGGTCCTAACATAGCTCCCAGAGCTCTTGAAAAGGGACATACTTGTACTGATCAGCACATATTTTCGGCAGATATATTAAAACAATTTTGCAATGCAAAGCTGAGTTATAAAGAAAGGGTAAGTTTTCAAGTTAAAACACAGAGCTGAAGATGAACCTGGGGTTTGTGGGGATTTTTTTTGTTGGTTCATTGGTTGTGGGCTTTTTTTTCATTTGGTTGGTTGTGGTTTTTTTTCATTTCTGCCAGTAACTCAATATATGACTCAGAGATAGACACTAAAGCCAAAATCCTCATATCCACTTTAGGCACCAAAAGAAATTATCTTCTTTTCAGGGTTCAGAGCATCTACAGCTCCAGTTAACATTAAGAGGAGCAGCACGCTTCCAATTCCCCAGTAATAAATAAGAAATGTCTCATGGGGATATTATAAAGCTTAATTAGTTAAGAGTCAAACATCCTTGCTTTTTCAAAGTAATTTTACAACGTGTCGAGAGATTCATAGATGGGAAATATATATTACTAAAATATACTATCTCAACCAAGAATCCAGATGACCTAGCTCAGAGCAAATGTTTGCTCCATCCTGTCTATGAACAGGATGATTAGACAAGGATCATGTTGTCTCTTACATGGGACTAATGTTTGAGATGCAGACAGGCTTCCCTATAGCACACACGGCATTGTGCTCAAGCAGTTCAAGCTCAGTGAGGACTCTGTACAATATTCAAATACAGTTTTACTATTTTTACCATCGGGAAACAAATTAAGTGAATTGTCCAAAGCAGACAAGTATTTCATGGCAGACTAAAGGACGATTCTCTTCAGCGTCATCTATGGTCCACACAGAAATCTTCCTAATCAAGAGTAGTTCTGTGTTTAGAGGCTTTTTTGGGCCAAGACCAGTGTTTAAGTTTTACAAAGTCTCTTCTGATGGTTCTTTATTGTGGCCAGTTTAGTTAGAGTGCCATCCTGAACAATATGTCATTCACTCTTTATACTTCGAGGATATAGTCTATCATTACAAAGGTTGTTTTTCTGCTTGATATTAACTAAGTACACAATATAAACAAAAAATGTTACCCCAGAGCTGCTGTTAAGCTAAATGGTAAATCCAGTTATTCTGAAGTCTTGGAAGATGTTAAAGTGGTTGCTCAAAAGCAATGATCGCTTGAAGAGGCTGGCATCATTCAGTGGATTTTAACTCATTAACATGCAGAAACAAGCACAATATTAGAACTGATTAAAACTTGATGATATCAAAATACCTATGTCTGTAATTCCCACATATTAGCAACTTATGATTTCTGTTGACCTTCATGAATAAACCCTCTACCACTCTTCATCTTTGTGATAATAAGGAATCTTATAGGCCCCACAACTTACATGCTTTAGTGTCTGATACTCAATACTTTGTGCGGTGTTACACTGGGGAAATACCTTTCTGAAAAAAACCCCACAAGCCTGATGTTCTGTAGAATGAGTGAAAGGACAAATGCAATGTACTAGTGGTCTTGGAAAAAGGTGCTTAATTGATGTGTGTTACGTGAGGAGGATGTTAGGAAGAGTCCAAACAAGTAACAGTTCTCCATAATTCAGGAAATCTAACAGGCATAGCAGGAATATGAATACATTTCATGGGAGATCAATGTGGCTTTCTGCACACCTGTTTAAATGGGCCGTAGCATATTTATCAGAAGCCCATTCAAACAACTAAATGGGCTTGATATGATTATATTAAAACAGATTAAAAGTATTTAAAGGAAGAGAGTTTTCCCTGTGACTTTTGAATAGATAAACTATTTGTTATATTGCAATGATTAAATACAGCAACACAAAAAATATGAAATATGCTAAATTTCATCTGCATCTGGAAAGATACAAAAGAAGGCTCTGGAAGCACTGGAAAAAGCAAGTATTGTAGAGTATATAAGATAGAGGCAACAATCCACAGCCACAGCAGGACACATAGAGTTATCATTTATTATTGACCAAACCCACCACCAAACAGAGCACTTATTAATACCTTTTTTTTTTAATTTATGAAGGCTGTTCTCCTTGAGTCTACTATCCTTCACTTTTTTTCACAGGGTGGCAGCTCTGACTTCTTGTAGAATATTCTTACCATAAAGCCCTTAAAAATTTTCATACATGTTTTATAAAAATCAGTGATTGTATTATCCTGAGTTCACTTTTTCTCTCTAGTTTCTTCAGTTATTCCAGAGATCAATATTTCATGATAGCTTCTATTTCTTGAGTTCTGTTTTCTGTCTTTACATCATAATTGAAGCAGTTGTGATGCAGTTTCTGTAGAAGACACCTTTGGTGTTATCTATCTCTCCGTCTGTGTGTAGTTTATGTATTTATGCTTTTCGTTGTTGCTGTTGAGTCTCTTAAACGGGGCTAATCGTACCTAGTGGAAGTGTGTACATTATATGAGGAAATTCAGGCATTTTCAGGAGGATATATTTTTAAATCTGTTTCACTTCACACTTCCCTTATAACTTTCTGCAGCTTGTTTACACATTGTACTCCCTAACCCCAAGAGATTCTCTAGATTTGCTTAAATATGAAACAGTTTTGAAGTCCTAGAAAACAAGGAGGTTTTTTACAGATCTATAATTAGAATTTTATGCAGTATGCCTAGCGAGGATGTTACTTGGAGCTCATTTATTTCTACTAAGACCGAAAAAGAAAAAAAAGGGAGGGGGGAGGGAAGTAAAATCCACAGTGCTTTCCCAAACTATTTATAAAAGAAAAATGTATGGCAACACATCTCACCAGAATGAAGTCTGTATCTCAGATTCTTCTATTGCTAGAGACTCCATGAGGAATGTACATGGCTTGAGGGGGCTCATGCTGATAAATTATAGATGGACTGAGAACAGATGAAGAGCAGCAGATATTACATTGAGCAACTGTTTTCGCTAACAATATCAAGAGGCTGGCAGTGGGGTGTTGTCTCGTGCTTGCTTGGAGGGGACTATTCAGAATAGCCATGCAGTTCCGATAGATTTCCTGTAATGCACAGACCTTCTCACCAGATGTAATTATCAGATAGAAGTATGAAAAGGTGAGCAGCATTGTGTATTACAGGAAATTTATAGAAAGTGTGTGTCTATGTAGAGAGTGGAGGGTAGTTTTAGGGAAAATAGAACAAGCATACGCAAACAAACCATTTTAAAAGTAAAAGGATAGGAAGGAGGTATAATTGGCCCTCAGCTTCCAGCATGCTCTGCATCCTGTATGGGACATGCTGAGAAATTTAACTGGAGGGAGCCAAAGGAGAGAGATTCGCGCAGACTAAGTCCTTGCATTAAGACACAAGCCTCTGTAGACTTCCAACATGGGGAGAAAAAGGGACAGAGAGAGAGACAAAGCAAGCAATCCTCCTTCAAAGCACAATTTGGAGCAGGAGGATAATATATTTCCTGCTGCTAAGTAACTTGGGGTATAAACTAATCACAGAGTAAGTAGTGTGTTTATTTTAACATGCTATTTTTGAAATGAGAATTGATCTGAGAGTTTTCAAGTGAGCTAAAACTAATTATTTTCCTCTTGGAAAATGTTTCCTTCCCTTCACCTATATTTAATCACACGTTTATAACATGATACATATGATTTGATCACCTGTATATTTACCATAATGTTTAGTCAATTTTAATACAAATAGATACAATTACAGGTAGTAAACATTTGTCTACTGACAAAAGAATTTCATAAGAGTAAACATAATTATTAGTGTATAATTACATGAAAGAGAAGATAAAAATTAAGTACAATAAAAACACTCACAGGGTATGTAGAAAAGAGAGAATTTGTCATCAACCAGCACACATCTCTGGGGAAATGAGTTCTAATGCTTCATTTCTTAATGGAGGATTTCCATCAAACTCTAAGTACTTGCGGTTAAATGGCAGCAGATCACCTTGCATGTTTTCACTATGGTTAGATGTTTGCACCTCTCTGAAACATCTGACCCTGCTCACTGCTTGGTCACTATGAACTGATTTATACTGATTTCGATAGTAATTAAATTCACTGGAGAATATATCAAGCTTTTATAGTTTCAAGAAAGTGAAGCAACTTCTATGTACTAAGAAACTTCCTATAATATCTTTTAAGTTACACTCTCATAAGTGTAAAAAGTTTGTTGCTATTAGAGAAAGTAACAGAGAAAGCCCACCTTTCAGATCTCCTGATGGATAAATTGTTTAATGAAAGATGGGTGTCCATTTTAACTTCTCAGGTAAGATATACTCTGAAAGTCATTCCAGTTGTTCTAACAGCTTGCTGTTTTCATACAGCTAACAGATTTCAAATAATGCTTTACCTGAGATCACAAACTTGCTAAGCCAACACAATGTAAAAGAAATGTAATAAAGATACAAATTGCAAAGTTTTTTTCAAACTTTCTAGAGAAAAAGAGTTGCATAATTTTTTTTTTAGGATGTTATGTTATATATTAATATAGGGGAATTAATAAACATGCTGACATTAGGAAGATTAAGAACGACTATAGAAGTAACGTAGAATACCATTCCTCAATTCTCTCTTTTTTTTCTTCCCCCCCACATGCTGTATCAGTAATTTGTATCAGCAAAGACGCTACTATTGGCTTGTAGCTTGTCAATCTCTCTCTCTGCTTTCTTGGTACACGTCTTTCTCATAGATGGAAATTTACCCAAAGCTTTTTAAGACTGTCTGAAGTTTTAGTCTTAGAAAGAAAATATGCAACAAGCTATTGTCATCAAATTAAATGCTCTAGAAATTCTTTAGATGTACTGAGTTCTCCCTCCAGGTAGCAAAATTTATAAGAGAATCATACTCGATTTGTTCCGAAGTACCATTTTGCAATAGTAGAATTGTGTGTCTGTTCTCCAGGTACGCGTCCTCTGACTGGTAGAAAAATTGACGACCAAATCTTGAGAAAGGCCACTGAAAAAATTTGTTGCGAGTCACGCAGCCTGCCAATCCCTCACTGTGAAGGTGCATGCAGACACCCCTCTGATCCTAACAGTGAAATATTTTACATCTCTTTTGCACCATAATTTCATGTGGTTTCTGCAATGCAGTAGCTGCGAGAGCTGGTAAGAAATGCTTAGCAGGGTGTCTGACCTCTTTCTAGGTAATCATTTAGCAACCTTCAGAAGGGCTCAGCTCACCTCTCAGATGAAGTTTGGAGACTGAAGGGAAGCTTGGAGCATCTGAATATGGATCCTTACACTGTTCCACATGCAGTAAGTTACCACTTGTGATGGCTGACGAATCACAGATATTTTATACTGTCTGCGATGAGCTTATGGGATTATTAGAATGGTGAGTTAAATGTGATTTTCAAACTGATTTCAGTATGCTTTCCACTCTAAACACAAAAGAAAATGTGCTTGTGTTCTCTTAAGCATCTGGAAGAGATGAACACATATGCTTAGTGTACCTGAAAAAGCCATGCTGCCACAGCTATTAAAAGAAAAATAGGAAGAAGACATCATGTGCACATTTCCCTTGTACAGTTACTGCCAAAACTTCTCTGTTTTTATTTAAGAGTCACATTTAGCTGTGTAGTATACTCTTTTGTTCAAAATTAATGCTGCTTCTTTATAAAGTGATTTTCAGACTACAATCTGAAGTACTGACTGGAAACCCCAATAAAAGTAATAGAAATATTTTGGCAATTACATACCATATTTTAATGTTGGGTTTTTTTAATTGTCATTTACCAAGTAACACCATGACAAGCTGTTAACAGAGTGAATTAAAGACATATGGTAGCCCTGTCATATTTAATACGCTCATCTGTCATCACATTCTGCTATCATTTTATCCATTATATCATGTTTGTAAAGTCAGTACAAATTTTCTATAAATATATATATATTTCTCTATTAATGATATTTTTTCAAGCCTCTTAACCAGTCAGAATACATTGCCCTTATATTATGTTTTTGTTACCAATAAAGAAGTCAGCATCTAGTTATTGGAAGTTCACGGTGTATTTAATTTATGTTCCACCAGGGCAACCAAAGCTTTAGAGGTAGAAATATTTGTTATACTTCTATGTTGTGGCAAAAAGCAGTAACACTGAGTTTATTAAATGACTGTTAAAGTTAGCTATGTTAGCCTCATAAAATAAGCTCGTGAGGCAGCTGTGTTTCTTAATACATAGTCCTTTTCCACCAGTGGAAAAACAAGTCTAAAAATGTTATTTACATGAAAATTAAGGTAAATTTAATTCATATTTATGGACATAGTGACTAAAAATCAAATTAAGCAAATCAAATATTTTATTCTACTCAGACTTGCCTAAAAATTATTTCAATAATAAATAAGAATTCAAGATTTTAAACTCTTATTTTCCAAAAATATTTTTCCATTTACTTCCCTTCTCTTCAAACTTTGCTTGAGTCCAGCCATTAAAACATTTTAGTGCAAAAGAACTGAATAACTGTCATGGCAACAAAAAAATTTATGTTAGTAATAATTTACAGATGTAAAGGTCTAATGTGCTCTCATCTAATATATCTTATTGCATAGTTGTTGCATTTATTTTTATGGAATAAATAATGGTATTTCAGGTTTGGCACTTCAGAAACTCACTTATTTTGGGAACTGACAGTACACCCCTAATAAGATTCACAGCTGTAGTTTACATTTTTCAAGAAAAATTCTGTCATCATAGAGACAACTCAAACTTTAAACTTATTAGGGGATGGTTGAATGATTCCTTGAACAGCATGGAGTACATTATTGGCAAATTTTTATTGTGCTACTATTCTAAAGCATTATTAATCATCAATGCACCAGAAATTCACAAAAGTTGAAAAACGAATTGGTGTACAGGATTTGTGGATCTGTCTCTGACATATTGATAGCTGTGTATGTCACATTTATATCATGAAGACAGAGATTTGACAAGGCTATTATTACATACTGGCATAAATTGTGATTATTGGTATTTAGTTAGAGACATGTCCGTTTAAGGGAAACCCATTTTTTCATTACAATACAGATATATTTTCAAAACTTTATATCTCAGTTTTTCAAGTAAGTGGAATTAGAAGAGTACATGAAGACAGTAAGTTCTTTTTGACTTCTGATTCCAGATGAAGGGTTTATTCATAAAATAATAATGAAAACAATTAATAGGGATATGTCTAAAAATGAGTGTCTGTGATCGTCATTATTGTTCTTTTTAAAAAATAAAATTTTGCCTTTTGAGCTTCTGATGTTGGGCCAAGTTTCCAATACTGCCACTAGATTGCTTATTTACTTAGTTCTTGTACTTTACTTAGTACAATTCCGTATGGCTATGTTTCTCAGAGTTCAAAAGTGCGTTCTGGCAATAGAGCATGTCATTATAGCTAACACTGAAAAAAAAATTTCTCTATTTATACTATATATCTGTATTTATTTTTCTCTATATATTGTAGATAACATACAGGCAATGCAAATTTTTTTCTGTGTCACAGTGGATAACTCAGTTCCAATGCTGATTCAACTCGGGTTTGCAAGTGAGACTGCCAAACATGATACCTGTTGGCAGTGGAAGCAATTGTTTTCTAATCATGAAAATCTCACGAATGCAGCCGAGATCTAACTCACTTTACTGAAGTTATCACTTCAAAGCATTAGGCAGGTGAAACTTAAAAGAAATATGAGCTTTCCAAGGAAATTAGAAGACCCCAGAGATTCATAATATGTCTCACTAGGGTCCCTGGGAAAGTTTATATTATATATGTTTTAAATCTTCTTCCTCATCTCTATGGTATTCAGTACAAACAGTTTAAAATAAGTATAGAAAAAAAGGAAAGGAAGTTACAATCACAGTCGGTGATGCAAAGTACTTTCTCTGATGTTCTTGCACTGCTAAGAGTACAAGACTCTCAGTTCTGTTTCATTAATTCTACATTATACTGAAGCACATTGTTAAACAATCCTGGATAAAATTTGTCAAATAATACTTTTTTCCCCAGATAAAACTTCACCTTCCAGCATTACTTTTTATGCCAAAAAAGCACAAAACTTATTTTTAACTTATGAGGGATAATATATCATTATATACATTTGAAATGTTAAACAAAGACCCCATGACACCCACTCCCCACCCCCACCCCCACCCCTACCCCCCCTGCCAAAAGATGAGATCCGATACCAGGCATAATTCTGAAGATCGCTTTTTGTTTTTCGAATGCATTTGTTGCTAATGAGGTCCCTGATAACTGACTCACAGTCTTAAGAAAAAGTTTTAGGCTTGTCCTTAACTGCTGTAAGACCATTGTGTTAGTTAGACAAAAACCAAAGATATTGCGGTCGTAAAGAAGAATCATAAAGACTTTATGACTGTCAGTCATAAAGACTGACAAACTGATTCCTTAACATTTCCACTTCCCATTCCTCTTAAGTATGGACTCACTCATGTAGATGCTATTGTCCACGAGGAAATAAAACAGATATGCTGTAACTCTACCACTTTTCTTTGATTTCTGCCTTTGAATGGCACAAATAGAAGTATCATCTAATTGATTCAGCACTGAAAGGCAGTTACAGAAATAAAATTACTTTTGTGTTTCTCGCTGAGAAATAGATGGAAGTCATTTTAGTCTTATCATGGTACAAAATCATTGTAAAAAATCCTATTAAATCTTCAGATTTAAAAGATTTAAAACTTCAAAGCAATGACAGGTCCTGCCTATTGCTCTGTAGTTGTGTTTAACAGATGGTATGACTTACACGTGAATGCTTGCCAACCTGTACATTTCTGCCAACATAGCAAAGATAAAAATTAAAAAGTGCTCCCTGTATCTCATCAAACAAGGATGACTGTGCTTTCCTCGTACACAGGACTCAGGCTGTTACTTTCAGGCTGAGTCACATGTTTACCCAATTCCAAACTCAGTGTGAAGCACCCCTGACACATGAATTAAATTAGCCACCATCTGTAGGTATACAAAATCATAAGAACTACTCTAAGTTTCTTGTTCTGTACTCACTGCACAAGCTCCTTTAATACTGAATGTTCAGGTGTTTTTCTTGTACATAGTTTAAAAAACATAAGAGTAATGCAACTTATTCCACTAGGTGTATTTCTGTTATCCAAACTTCCTCCATGAATTTGACAGTGGAATTCTCCCCTAAGATCCTACCATTCATTGCATCTTATTCTGAGCATCTGCCCAGCTAATCATATATATTTAATAGATGCATATATGTACTCACACCTATAGATGTATATCTATAATGTATATAACCGTATATATAACTCATTTTAGAAACAAATGTATGACTCATTTCTTCTCCCCTTATTATAATTTCTTCTTTATCCATTTTACCAATCAGCAAGCTGCTCTGTTTCATTACTGCTCTTAGAGACAAATCTACAGCCATTTGATATGAAAAAGCAGAGTTACAGATCCCTTCCCTCAGTTCTGTCCCCTGGACTATTTCTGCCAGACAACTGGAGAGCGGCATAGATATATCTGAAGCATGAGGCAGGGAAGAAAGAGTTCCTGTGCAGTCATGGAGAGTCATGTGAGGGAGTCTGACCTGTATCATTTTATCTATTTCAGCATAAATCATACATTCTTTATTCAACAACGTTTAAATAATGTAGAATACATTCTCTCTTCCTGTACTTGCCAGGAGAGACTCCATTGAACATCTGTTGTTTAAACCATAAGTAAGAATCTGCACAGAAACCGGGATACTGTATGAACATCTTTGTATGGGTTTTCTCCAAATTTAATGGAAAACAGGGGGGGAAGGGCAAGCATGGTCACTGTCTTTTCCAATCCCTCTTTCCACCTTCAAGAGAGAGAAGAAAAGGCACCTATCATCTCTTTTACTGACTGACTTTCTATCTTGAATACTGTACCTTAGAAGAATATATGCATGTATTTTTCTTTCTCCAACATAGTAAAGTGAATTGACACTCAATGTAAACGTGATAATAGACGTGCATGTGAATGGTCTGAATCCTGTAAACACTGTGATCTGCACTATTTTCAACCTCAGGCTTCTACTCTGCTTGGGGACTGAGTGTCTCAGCATCATAGATAATGTGTGTAGAAAAGTAATTTTAACAAGTTTCCTCACTATTTGGGATCTCCACTATTCCCAGAGTAATTGGGGTCTCCAGGCTGGAAATGCATTTACAGATAGAAAATAAGTAGGGCATAACTGAAAAAGACTGTGAAAATTAGTACAGTGTAGTAAAATGAAAGCTCGTGCATGCATCTCCTCCCCTCAACTCTGCTCACTTTGAAGTTGTCAAAATAATTTATTGCTCCTTCCTCTGATCTTGTCATTCCTTCCTGTTGAATTCCCTTTACTACACCAAATGCCATCTTTTCTCCTTGCCTTTCAATCTCAGTCCTCCCAATATTCACTAAGTTGCTAGCTAACAATGTCATTCTTATTTTACTTCCCCACTAGATACCTTTATTCTTTCTCTGATGCTGTCCTTTATAGCTAGGAGGCCATCTTGATAACAAAATATAAAGCCACTTGCTCTCTTTCTGCAAAACTATTTTAAAATTCCTCCTAATTGTAATGCAAGCCATAAGCAATAAATGAATAGACAGGCGGTGAACAAAAACATTATGTATTTAATAAAAAAAGAAGGAAATGTATCTAAGAGGTAAGAGAAACACTTAATATAGTTAAAACATTCTATGCACTTCCATGTGAAAATCTTCTCACATTTTGTTATTTCCTTTATTTCCTCTATGTTGTTAAAAGGTAATCGTGATAACGTTCACTTTATTCATTGATTCTTTCAAAGAGAAGAAACGCAGCAATAAAGCTCAGCTTTAAATAATCGTATTTGTCATGAATATTACATGCCTTGCATGCATCTAGCTCCACCTGACCCTGCCCACCACAAGTTATGTGATGACACATCTTCTTTCTTTGGTTTCTGATAATGCAAAAGCAGTCTGTGGAGTTGCTGCTGGGAATCACTAGCTGCTTGATGACTACCTACGTTATACAATAGACTTTCTCCTGACCTGCTTGTGAAACCAAACAGACTTGACACAACCCACTAGTGAGGACACAGAAAAAATATTCAAAGTGAATATCACTGGAAAAACATCAGTTCTTATATTTTTAGCCACACCTCTACGCTTGATCCATTGCGGTGAGGCCTGTCTGCTCTCTAGAAAGTTATTCTCTTGTTAAAAATTATAGTCACATACTAAAGTATAATAAAGACAAACACTTCAGGCAAAGCCATATGTAAGGCCTATTATTTTTAAGTCTTTATTTCAATATTTGTAAGTTTTCACTTGTCATCCTAGATTTTTTAACAGAAAAGAAATATCTGAGAATACTGACCTTACTAAGAACAGATGAATGATATTTTCTTGATATTTAGGAAGTGTTATTTAAGAAAGACAAAAAAAATTACTTACAGTTTAATCCAATCATGCCAATAAATGATCGTTAATGACAAATATACTCTGCTAATGATAAATATACAGAACAACAAATAATTTTGATGTTATTGCTGAAAAAGTTTCTTCACTCTAAAATTGTAATATTTTCATTTTAAAATTGTAACATCTGTCTTGCAAAAGGGAGACTGAATATTAGAGAAAGAAAGGACAGTGTAGAATTACAAAGGAAAAATAAAAATGGATATTAATGGGCTGGAAAAATACTGTTATAGTGGCTCTTATTTTGATTCTGCTTCCCATCAACCCCAGGGTAGTATTTTAAGATATAACTTGTTTTCCACAAATATCAGTATAGGTTTTGTTATTGATTTTAAATGGAAATCAATCTGCCAGGTTCTATTGTAAAAATAATGGTTCAATGGAATATTTTCTGCTTCTCTGTTAGATTAAGCACACCGCAGGTTAAGTAAGGGTACCCCAAAGAGCAGTGCAGAGGCTGGTAGGTAGCACATAGAGGGCTGGCAATAATGAAGATCAGTGCTGCCTGCCTGAAAAAGGGCACAGGATCTTAGATACTGGTGATCGTCATCCTGGTGGTTCCACAGGGACTTCAGGCAAGCTCCTCCTGGACTTACTTGGCACTTGGATAAGGATCACAGAATTTTGCATGAAACAATAACCATGGGCAAACAGTTTGCATTTGTTTAGGCAAAAGGGCTAATTATTTCAACAGCCATGGCAAAATATAGATTTTTTTTTTCTCTCTTTATGTAGTATTTTCATGCAGATATTGATCACAGCCATTGTATAGCATTCATCAAGTTTATTCTAGGAAGTGAGAGCAAGTTTTTACAATATTCCTCACTTACATATAGGAAATAATAGTCAAAATCACATCTCTGGAACAATTTTCTGGTAGTAAAATGATCTTTTCACAAAATCTTTTTTATTATTTCCCCTGTAGGATAATTTCAGTTTAAAAAAGCCTCATTTTCTGCTGCAGTAGTCAAATTTCAGTCGTATTCTCATGTGGGAACAGAACCAAACTGATCAATGCTTTCTAGCATGACAGTGGGAACCTTGGCTGAACTCGGGCGTGAAGGACCACCCCCCGCCCAGGCTGGCATGAACAGACTTTGTAGGTTGGTTGCCTCTAGGCTTGCAGAAGAAATCCTCAGCCTTGCTGAGGAACGCGTGTGGGGTGAAGTAATTTGATTTTGGGGTAGCTGATGAATGAAATTCATTGTTTCTGCAGACATTTCCAAGCCTGGCTGTTGGGGTAGCAGGGAAGCGAGGAACCTGAGCATTCAGCTCTCAACAGCCTCACCAGAAGTGAAGACTGTTGTTAGTCCATCTTTTTGCCAAAAAGGAAAAAAAAAAAAAAAACAAAAAGTGCGTATCTCAAACATAGCCTGTGAGTCACTATGCTTCAGCTCCATATCTCCAAGACAGAATTTTCTGGAGATATGTGTTTGGTTTGCTATTGTACATTACTCTGTCAAAGAAAAAAGTATTTCAGAAAAGAGCAGTTATTTTCTGATATCCCTGCTTGATACACAACAGTTATTTTACTCTGTTTTCTACTTTTAAAAAGTAGAGTTCTAGAAGAGTTAATTATAAATATCTTGAAGTCCATACACTGTCATTTGAAAATGCAATCTCTTTCTGTGGCACTCATTCCGCTAACAAGACATAAAACATTAACAGTCTGAGCAGTTTCCAATTGCTTTTTTGGCTTTAAAATCATGTTTTTAATTTCTGAGTAAGGGGAAGAAAACAAGTGCAAGGAAAGTTGAAGTTCAAAAAAAAAAAAAAAAAAAAAAGTCAAGCAGGCCATAGGAGAATCCTAGTATGCCTCATAGTCTATTATCATCTTCTACTGGGTGCTCATTCACCTCTTGCAACTTGAAAGTGTCCCTGAGATCTGCAACTTTATCTAGATGCCAGTCTGCCAATTCTGTACTCTTTAAAGTGAAAAGTCTTAAACACTGTTTTTCATTTATGCCAAGAGCTGAGCTGCATGGGGAGTAAAAGTCAGGAAAAAACAGAACTTTAAAGGATACGAAAGAATAGAATTGTCTTTGATTTGACACTAAAAATTAGGACTTGAGCTTTGTATGATCTGGGATCCATGGTAGGGATTCAGGCCAGAAGAATAAAGGTAAGATTCTTATTCCTAAAAAAATTATGTAGTAGAAAAAGAAAATACATGTTGGGATTGCTTCCAGCTTTCTGAGGAGCTCCATCCTGAATGAGCAGCAGTGGGAACTAAAGGGCTGGGAGCAGAGAGGCACAAAACAGCAAGAGGTATGGCTGTGGGCTCCCACAGACCTCCTGCAGCCTGGGTGTGAGGAGGGGTTCTACGAAATCGGGAAGGGTCTGCAAAGGCTTTATTTGTTCTTGTTCACTCCCTGTCAGTCTGCCCTTTGAAACAACTGCTTTCCTCACGTAGCCTGACTTAACTGAAAAATTGAATGGCTCCATATAGAGCTCAGACTGCTTACAGACAAATTATAAACTTAGGTTTATCAACCCAAACGGAGCCTGATTAATAAAATTATATTACTGTTACAGATCCTGTTTCTGGAGCCTGAGCTGCATTAGAATTCGGAGGACATGAATTGGGACTGATATCGAGGAAATAAATTGGAATACTTCTATAGAGGCTGTTTGTAGACTGAAATTTACAATACTGTTCTGATTTTCTAACCATCAGAAAGGTCAGTAATGACTCTGAAGTTACTGATATACACACTGAAATTCAACTCTTACCCCCCTCCCTCAAAAGCTTATCTTAGTCTTGACAAAGGTGCGTTTAAGGTGATTTCATTCTTACAGGCTTATTGCAAAAGCCTGCTTATTGTCATCTGACATATACAGAAAGATCAGTCAATGTTTGTATTGAAGAAAGATAAGCATTTATCAAAGTAGATTACTTGCACCTTGTTTACAGTAGGAAAGTAAAAGTAGTTTCCAGAAGCACAAAAAAAAAAAACCAAACCCAAAAAAACAAACCACCACCACCACCCCCAAAAAAAAAAACAACACCAAAAGACTAGATTTTAAAATATTTCTCTTTCCTACAGTTGTCATCTACCAGTTACAAAAATTGACATGGGCATCTACTTACACTCAAGCAGTACCTGGATCACAAGGCAGCTTTCTCAAAATTGCTGATCTGAAAGGAGCCTTGTACAGAGTTAAATAAATGAAAAAGGTCAAATATTTTTCTCCTTCAAATTCCTTAGCAGACTATATTTCATTTAAATAACCCTCTAAAATGGCTTTCTTTACCGTACCTAAACTGCTGACTCAATTTTCCTATTCAGCAGTAATACATGAAAAGTTTACATTAAAGTTTTACACATTCAAACACCTGCACGCACCCCGTCACCACGTGACTAAGAAATCAGCTGTTCCCACCACTTAGTATAGAGTAGTGTTTCATTAAAACACAGTATTACTTTGCACATATAAGTGGAAGAATCCATTACAAATATCAGTAAAAGCTGTTTTAAAATAGCTCATATTAGAAGTGGGTTATGTATACATATACACAGTCATATGAAAATATATGTACACATGACTGTCTTGCACACGATATGCAGCATGAACACCTAATTTAAGGAGCTCTGTATGTGTTACTGCCCGTATTCACCCAGTTTTGACCTTCTCCCTTTTGCTGTGCCCTCTGATCCATCTCTGCTTTACTTTTAATGTTACACTGCTTGGATGAGCCTCACAAAACTTGCCTGAAGAGTAAAATAACACAACTACATAGAACACCAGAGAGGTTTTCCTTGTTCATTCTCCACATGCAGTTTGCTCAAATCTGGGGTGTATGGAAAGAAATATTTGGTCTGTAACCTCAGTTTCTAGAAAGCTAAGAAGTAAATAAAGCTTGATTGTACACCAGGACATAATCTTTCACTTTCATTCTGTTGCCAAAAAATGCCACAATATCATTTAGAAGATTCAGGTTTGCTGAAACATTTCGCAATACCTAGCTGAACTAGTGTGATTAAAAAAAAAAAAAATCTGGTAAAGACTCAAAACCTACATTTTGTTTCCTTAATTTGAGATTTTACTTAATTTAAAATTTACTTCAGTTGTCAGTTTTAAAAACTTAACAAATGAAAACAAACCTCAGAACTGATATGAAACATTTGATTTTGGATTGGTTGAAACATTTGGTGGATAGACTAATTTCTACTTTTCTCTCTGTGGTCTTTGTGAAGTTTTTTCTCTTGGTTTGTTTAAATTCCAATTTCATAGATGATAAAAGCATTTTCTTGAGAAAGATATCTGAGTTGGATGGGCATAGCATTATGTATGAAAATCTGTAGACTGTATATGATGGAGTACAAAAGGAGATACTAGGGAAATAGCATTGGAATAGATGCAATAAGCTTTGTTGTGCTGGGTCACACAATCTCTGCCAAATCAGCATTCTAGAGTGGAAAAAAAAAGGAAAAAGGGAAAGGGAAGGAAAAGAGGAGAAGAAAAGCAAAAAGGGACAGCAGTGCTGTAACATGTATTGACTGAATGAAGACGGTAAATCCACTTGTCTTTTTGTTGTGTTCACAGGGAAGAGCTGAAAGCCGGAGCTGGCTTGTACACCCAGACCAGCACACTGAACATACACACAAGTTACAAGGTGGGAAGGGTGGCCAGGGTCCTTATTGCTGTGTTTCTGTACACCATAGGTTTTTTTGAAATCAGGGACCATGCAAATAACCTTGACTGGTGCTGTCGTGTCCCAGTGACCTAAATCTTTTCTGTTGTCTTTGATTCTTGCATCCTGCTGAGGTGCTTTACCCTTCCTAGAGCACTGCAAATCAATAAGTATTGATTAAGCAGTTGATCATTTTGCAAACACCATTTGTGACAAGACAGAATCAGACCTTCAAATCTGCCAGGGTAACAGGGAGCAATTCACTCAGAGTACCCAAAGGACTGATGCTGTAGCTGTTCCTTCGCACTTTCCTACTCTGGTTGCCAAAGTCCTTATTTTCTGATTGACCTCACTGAACTGCCATAGTTATTTCCTGCTTTAATTAAGGCAGTTTTAAATGGCCCTTTGTGGCCCTCTGTAGACCGGATCTTCACTTGCTACAAGTTGATGGAGCTTTATCCATTACATCAACAGAGGATCTGATGGCATTGAGTTGGACACTGTCATACTGCTCCTGTAAGTGCTACTAAGACAAGAGGACCATTTACGTAAGTAAAGGATGCAGGATATGCATCTTCGATTATAAGCCCCATGGTAGAGGTAACCTCTGTGGTTTTGTTGATGTTACTTTGTCAGAAAAGTATTATATACTTGCCGCTGTGCAGATTAACCACATATAAGCACATAAAAGAATCTTATCTATTGCTAATAGTGCGTCCTTTCTCCCTTAAGTAAAACTGCAAACTTGTATAATCACAGTGGCTAATGTAAAAAAAAAAAAAAGATTCAATTGCTGGAACTTTTTATTAGCCAAAAGTAAGGGATAGTTTACATTCCTATCTCTAAATCAGATAAGACTTAAGATAATTTATAGGAGAACAGAATAACCACAAGTTATTTTTAAGGTATGTCAGACTATAGCATAAATATTTATACACCCACTGTCTCTTATCTCCTATAAGAGTTTCCAGGGGTCACTATTAAAAACTAACAGGGAGGATGACTGCAGGAAGACCTTTGACTTTATTTCCAGTAGGTCTGGTGTGACCATAAGGGTGCAAAAAAGGTGAAACCTGAGCTGAGCCAATTAGGAAGCTTCTGAGCTCAGTGAATAGATGCCCGGGCCAGCACGCTGCAGGGTCCTGCCCTGTAAATTAATGAAGGCACAGGCAGCCTGATAGGGGTGGTAGATAGTCTTCTAGGAGTTGTAGAGAAGGGTACAACAGAGTAGGAGCAACTTGCTGAACAGGGGAATTGTATGCTCACTGGAGAGAGTTTGGTCTCTACTCCTTGAGGTCTGGCTGTTGGAGAAGTGCAGTCAATGCCGGAGCTCCATCACCAAAGGAACCAGGAGCCAGGGACAGGAGAAGGTCCATATTGGCACATTTTGGCAAGAGCCAGCTGAGATGCCAGGGAAACAAAAGATAAAGGCCAGAGAGGGTGCTGGTTTAAGGTAGCAAACATCACAGAGATCTCAGGGAATGCCATTTCATTTGCATTATCCATCACTCTCCTAAGATAGGCTATCCAGGAGTGGAGAGAAAAAGGGTATAAAAGCACTTTAATAATGAACATTTATTAGTAACTTTAAACTTGTCCTTACTCCCATACTATTTATTTGATCATATTTTTAATTTCATTCCTTTTCTTGAATTAGTTTTATTCACTTTTTTTACCTTTTGTGTCAGTGATATATCAAGGGTTAACTTCAATACAAGAAAGGAGTGAGTCCTCACAGAATAGTTTACTAGATAAGACAAGAACCATAATAAAATTTAACCAATGTCATAAGGTGTCGCCTTGAAAAGGACATCTGTCCTTAAAAAGATCGCAGGTTGGAAACATGTCCAATATTTGCTGATGCTATAAGCGGGAGGCAGAGGCTTGAGCAATTTCTCAGTGGGAGTGAGAAGATGCTTCAAATTTGCATTACTTGTCTAGATGATTGTTCATTGACACAGCCTTACATTTACTTCTTAGATAATCTCTAAAAACAAAACCCTCAGAAACACAAATGTTTTATGGCAAAGTAACATCATTAATAATGAATGCCAATTATTGAGGGTATTTTGTTATTTAGTTCAAAAGAAAAAAAATGCACACTCATTCAATCTGGATCACAATTAGGCGTGGGCTGAATAATCACATCTATTAACAGCAACCAACCCATGGTTGTCAGAAGAAATTATTGTTAGCTCTTTTTCTCTCTGCTTTGCCCCACCTCTGTCGCTGTCTGATTTTCTTACCAGTTCTGTCCTCTAAACACTATGAAGCAAAAGGTGTGGTTTTCTTGTAACTCCACATCACCCTTCAGTTCAAAATCTAACTTAAAACCTTAACTTGCCATGCCCGATTTCAAACAATTTCATTATCAAAATTAGTGTACTTGTGAAGAACAAGTTAAGGAGAGCTGATGAAAACAAAACAAACAAACAAAAAAATATTTTCAAGGGCTGGTATTGATAAATTTGTGCTACGTATTTCTGTTCAGTGTGGTCTTGTTTCTCTGTTTGCTTTTTTTCCCCGTTCGAAAGTTTTGCATCTATGGTAAATCTAGCGAATTTGGAGCATAACGAGAGGCAAAGAAGTGATAATTGAGAGAGTAAGAAGGAAGGGGTTTGCAAAAAGCTCTGATTCAGCACATTCACACCCTAAGTTAAGATGTGAAAATTCACAGGAAAATTATTTTGACTCCTTCCACAAATCTTCAAGAGAACTTGGAATTTTTAAATGCATATATAATGCTTAGGCTATATTTATACATCAAAAGCAAAAAAAAAAAAATTATACAATTTGCAGGTCAACATTTGGGAAAGCAAAGATTATTTTCTATGCTTCTTCATATTCATCCCATAGTTTTGTCTGTTTTTATTTAAAATGCTAATGACTTTAAGCACCAGAATTTAATATATGGGTACAATGGAGAGTATAAGCATATTAGCATAATTAGAAGTATGTGTATACTGTAAGTTAAAGCTATAATGATTATGCAGTACCAGCCTGAAGCTAAATCTTCTTTTATTATACTTGGCGTTCAACAGACGACACTACTTACTTCATAATAAGCAAGCCTCTGCATCTATTACTGCATTTCGGTAGACAAACTCATTGACTGTCTAAAGAAGTTGGTTCACAAGTGTGATTATTTTGAAAATTATTTACATGGCAGATTGCAATATTTCTACATTATTTAACTGACTAAATTTTCCCAAGTATTTCTGGAATTATAAGCCGGGGATATTTGATTGTTTTTTAACATGGAAATAGTTATTTAACATAGTTCCCATTCCAATGTAATCCTTATTGTTACTAGGAAATCACCTCCTTTTCCTACCACGCTGTCTTGTTTCTAGTATAGAGAATGTATAGTAACACACATCAAGCAGGAAACAATAATTGTCAAAATGTTAACAGCAAGCTGCTTATTTTTTAAAAAAATTTGTTCTTCCACAGATTCTTCTAGAACCTTGTCATCTGACCTTACAGCTTCATGATCAATATTTTCTGTGCATCATAGCTTACAATAGAAATAGGATGTGATGAGAACAGTGGAAAAACAGTTCAGTTATAAAAGTTTATGTACTGATTAATATTAATATAGTGCATAAAATCACCTAAGACTAAATAGTCCTTATGGCAAAGCAGGTTTTCAGTGCATGAGAAAGGCCAGAAAGGGAATGCCTTGGGAAACTGAGCTGTCTTGTAGCAGAAGATACAGTTCCACCAGCAAATATTGCACTGAATACTCTTTAGTCAAATGTATAACACTCTGTTCCTATCTATTCCAACTTGTAAGACTTACTGTTTCATCTACAAAACATTTATCTATATATGAGAGTATCTGTTACGTAGTCTCAAACAGGACAAGAGAACTGGCCTTCAAGATTAAAGGGTTGAACTCACAGAAACTCACAAAAGCCAATCTTTCATCTCACAAAGTTAGAGAAAATGAAGTCCAAAGTGTCATAAACATGTAGATCTTTTTGGCACAAAAGAGAGAGAGAAAAATCTCAAATCTGCATTTTCAAAAGTTGTATTCTGAGAAGCAACTGTATTCTCCAGTTGTATGCTGGAGAAAAATCTGGAAGGAGACTTGAGGACATGAAAAAGGCAGTGAAAATAAGAAACACATCAGCCTTGGTAGTGGCAAGGAATGTATTTTCATGAATAATCCTAGGGTTGAATCACTTTTTTCCTGCCCATTTCACAGTTAGTTGAAGCCAGTCTTGTAAAAACTCTGAGAAAATATCTACTCAATCAGACTTCACAAAAAAGAGGAATAAAGATGGCATTTTTAAAGAATTTATCTGGACTATGGGAGACCAACACACATGCTCATCTTGTAGCACGACAGACCTGAACCCACACCATCTTTGTCCTATGGGAGTGCCTTTATCCCTTAATTCAGGTATAATTGAGGTGTGAGTCTTAACTTTTTATACTTAAATTTAATAAGTACATATTCACTAAGTCATAGTGACAGTTTGTTTGCCCCTCCCTGAAAGAAAGGATCCGGGTGTTTGCTGTCTCCTGTAAATTTTAGTGTGCTATACATAGCATGGAGGTGCTTGAGGATAATCCAAGAGCAGAGACTGGTTCAAGCCTCAGAAATAGCAAGGACTATGTCTTAAATCTTAGTATCTCTGTTGAATTTCCTAACCATTTCGCTATTGAGTGGACAAGCACAATTAATCCTTTTTTTTTTTTTTTTTTGAAAGTAGTTTTAGTTGAGGTGCACATCTTTGGAAAGTAGTAGACTATAAGCTATGGTTGTGGTTATGAATCAGAAGCAGAGCTAAACAGATATTTTCTCAGATGCCTCTTACAAATGAGGCATAGGAAACACTGACATCCTCAGCATTTCTTAAACATCCCATTTAGGCTGTTCTACACCTTTGAAGACTCCATACTTCAGTGCCTATATTTCCCTGTGCAGAGAAGTGGGTGTTTCATTTATGCATAGTCTCTCCATGCCTGGAGGTAGTTTCTTGTCCACTAAATAGGTTTGGAATGAGAAATAAATATTTGGTAATAAAAGGAGAAATCATAGGAGAAAAAAAGTGCATCTCTAGGACCTAATAGTGGATTAAGAAATCAGTTTTCCACAGCTCAGGTGTTACAGTCTACAGTACGTCTCTATCAAATTGGACTTTTCTATCAATTTCTTTGTAGATTTTTCTTTTCCTATACTTTGTTTAAAAGTGGATTTCAGTCTTGTATTAGCTTTCATTACAACAGAAAAATATTGGATCTGATAAATTGGACTAGAAAGGTGAGGGTTAATCTGTCTGATACTGAGTAACTCAGCCCTACAGAAAAGAAACTTCCTTTAAGAGAGAAGATTTTTTGTTACAGAGAAGCAAAGACATATAGCGATTTCTTTTGGAAATCCTTGCTTTTCTAAAGAAAGGCAAATAAGCTACAGAGACACTATCTGTGGGCAGAGATCTCTTCTAAACATCCAGGAAAGGCAAGTCAAATTGGATTTTTCTGAAGTGACTATGGCAATTGTGATTAAACAGAACACTTAAAAATAGTAAGAAAGTTTGATTTTTGGTAGAAAAACATTAAAAATGCTACACCAGCACTGCTATGAATGTGCTTTCCTGTAGCCATGGCTTTGCTGCTGGGGATACTAATGGGGTGAAAAAGACTTTCACTGTCTTTAAAAGATTCATCTGGACAAATCTTATCCTCTCCAAAATCAATTACTACATTCCCTATTGTCTACTGAATAATACATAAGTGCACCAAATGTAATTCCATTGATGTCTGGTGATTTCTTCATTCCTGCAAAGGAGATTTTATTTTTCACTTTAACAGCTCATGATTTATGTTAGTGAATAGATTGTTTCTTAGTCCCCAAAGAGTCTTTATAAACAACTCTGGCCTCTCCGACCACACACTTCTATCCTTATCTATTGCTACAGCAGCACATTAACATGCTCAAACAATGGTTCATAGACACCAGTGTCGCAGCAGAAGTGCTTTTATGTGGTTTGGTTGAAAGCCTTTCTCTGAGGGATAATCATATTCCTAGCCATTAAGAAGAAAGAAAAAGAAATTAAATTCATTGCAGTTTTATTGAGATACAAATGAAAAAAATGAAGAGGGTGGCTGTTCAATTTTAGTAGGTGTTTGTCTCCAATAAGATGTAAATTCCGTTTCACTGAAGGCCACATTTTCCCTAAATTACTGCCCTGTCTTATGGCAGAAGTAGATTCTTCAGGCTTTTTCTGGTTCCTGGTTAACCCATTGTGTCTCACGGGAATTTCTAAGGATATCGAGTCTCTTTCTTTTTGATGAAGAGAAGCTCTGAATAACCACAATCTATGCACCCAACACTGAACAAAAGGTTAATGCTTAGTCAGTTTTCAGACTAATCTGTAAATAGAAATCAGCTGTCACAATGCTGGTGACATGGTGTTTGAACCAGGTCCCAGAAGATTTCACAACATCCAAGTTAGACACCTCACCAACTATGCAGTAATACCAAAGGACATCAAAATGATGCCGAAAACATCACTTTTGCTTTCCTCCTCTGTCTAAGATGATCTGAATACACATCCTCTTCCCGAGAGATTGCCTTGGATTCACTTCTATTAGTGGCATACAGATGTGTGCCACCCGCACATCTGCCTTTTTTCAGCACACACTATCTCACCCGCACTCCAGGCACCTGCTCCACGCATTGATTTTTAGGCAGCTGTGAGAGTTTCAGATATTCCCTCTATTCTTTCTTTTTAAATGAGCAGTTGTTCAGGTTTGAGTACTGTAGATGTTTATCTATTCCAATCCACACCTTTTCTTTGAAAACTCAATTTAAAAGTTTGGAGCTCTGCCTGGTATAAAAGAAGAAAAAATTATAAAACTGTCATTCTAGCAATAAAAATAATAATACATCTATAGACCATCTTAAAAATGTGGATGTACTGGAATTTCAGGAAGACCCAGTTAAAACATTGGTAGAGATTATGGAAGAGTACTTTTGATGGTGTGATTAAATTGAAAAAAAGTAAAGAAATGGTGATTCTATTTGGTCCTATAGTTGGACCACATTGGGTGGTTAAATCATTTTTGAAAAATCATTTCTAAAAGTTCTTCTCCTGTGTTCATTCTGTGCACAGTGTCCACGGCCCGATACCAAGCTTCTGTTGGGAATCATTTTACACCTATATAGAATGGGAGTTTAAAAAAAGTTCTGTTTCTGTAGAGTTTTACATCTACTCAGTAAAGGTGTAAATAATGTAAAGAATCAGGGAATGTAATTTTAGTTATGTATGCTATATAAAAGGGAGGAGATGAGTTCATTTGTATGTCGCATGATTCCCTTCCTAGCATAAATATTTGCAAATATTTTTACTTTTAGAAGTCAGTGTTTTACAACTGGAGTTAAAACTACACTGGAAGACTTTTTTTTTTACTTTTTTTTTTAGATTATTTCATGCTATAGATGTATACAGAAAGATGTTTGGAAAAAACGTTCTGAGTCCAGTTTAACATAGTTATGTCCTGTAGATGCACATGTCAAATCCCAGTAAGATTTACATTTTGTATTATAACTCACTTATAACTTTGGACTCATAACCCACTTAAGTTAGATCTTAAGGGTTTATGTGAACATCATACCAGAATAATTTGACAGATGTCTGGTTAACACATAAAACATTATAGAGGCTTGCATATGGACAATGAATACTTTTCATATTTTCTACCTTTTGTTATTTAAAAGACTAATCCATAACTAGATGTTTAAATTGAGTTTTTCAGAGTCTGAAAAGCATAGCTAGGATTGTCATTTTTAGATCATATTTCAGTACACTTTTTCTTTGTACAACATTGAGGAAGAAAATGAACAAATCATGCAAAATTAATCGCTCTTTTTAAGAAAACATTATTTGGTCTTTTTTTTCCCTATTAATAAGCTTCCAGCCAAAATTGCTAAACACTATTCAGCTATTGTTTCAGTGACATGGTAATATTTGTTCAACAAAATATATTTTGTAGTAAGTTTTGAACTGAAACAGATCGGGAACATAAAATAACCATAAATACAGATTGAAGGAGAATAGTTGGATATCAATAGAAGCAGTAAGAAATATTTTTAATAAGATTTTAAAAGTTTTACTAGAATTTGGTGTCCTTTTAATTCTTGGCCATTAGTACTCTTTCTTGTAATATGTTATATTTTAGTGTAAATCTAATAGATGCAATAAGTTTAGATCAGGATTTTTTAAAAAGCATAAAAAGTCAAACATCTAAAAAAGTCAGCCAGAACAGTTCATTATTTTAGAAAACAAAAATTTTGAAGGCAACCACTGCTTATTTTTGAAAGCACTGCATTACCAACAGCATCATATCTTATTTTTAAAACATCATCCTTCTCTGTCAAATAGCCAAAGAAATGGTAATTCAAAGGTCTACATCATCCAAAAACTTGGCTCACAGATGGATCTCAGTTCCGTTTGACAATGCTACTTTGCCCCTAGGCTCCCTTTTGGGCTGAAGCAACTGGTTTCCTCCAGGGCAAAATCCAAGTTGGTCTAGTGATGGTTCACTAGAGATCTTTCCCAACATGGGAGATGGATATGACAAACAGCCTGTGGCAGGGGCTCTTTCCCTCTGACCTTCACAGGTCTCCAAAGATAGTCCAACAGGCCTTTGACTCACACATGTGCCCACAGAAGTACCTTGCGTCACATCCATGGTATGAAATGGAGTAAACCCTTGATTTCATGCTATATACAACTATAACGCACAATTCTGTTCTGAATTAAACAGAAAAGAAAATGCAAAGAAAGAGAAAAATTTGCAACTTCTGAGGGCCACAGCCACCCAGAAGAGGTCTGGACCAAGCCTGATTCACTCGTAGTCTTCAGAGTTTTTGGAAAGCAGACAGAAGCCAGTCTGCATTGCGTGGGAGGAAGGCAGGGACTGTGCCCTGGGGAAGGTGCACTTCTCAGTGCAGATGTAGCCACAGGGATATACAAGCGTCAGGCTGGCATGGCTGAAGCCTATTTGCATGTCTTACTAACACAGGACAAAATTTGCTTTTGTTGATGAGAGGAAGAGAGGAGCTAAAGTAGTTGAAATTACCTTCGTATAGTTCTAATCCCAGTTTGCTCTATGCCTGGGATAAAGAAGTATGTCCCAAGAGCTCGACTAAATGAAAGCCCCCCAGGCCTGCCCTTCCTTTCTGTTGATTTAAATGCGTTATATAATTCAAACGGGCAGGAGAATAGGTGAAGCTCTCATCCCACACATTCACATAACAATTATGACCTGTCCTACAGGCAGTACTTGCTTAAACAACTGGAAGAGTGGGAAGCCCAGTGAGAAAATAGACAGGCTGCCATCTAAAGGTGCCTGGATTGCAAACCAGCCACAGGAACTGCGACAACTAGAGCTCTAAATCTGACATCTTCTGTTTCCACATGCGTTACCAACGTAATCCTCTCATGGCTGCAGCAAGGCCCATGGGGCTTTTCTCTATTTGCATAATTTTTCTGTATTAAGACTTAAGATACTTATCAGATGTATTGAAATGATAACTATTAAGAGCTTGTTAATAGCTCACTACAGCGATGTTCTGTAAGAATTTAGCAGAATTATTATTTATTACAGTGATGAAAAATCCTTGATAATGCAACTTATAAAATAGTCAAAGCATTGTCTCTGAGTGGTGGGTAAAAACCAGTGCCAATAATTAAATCTGAAAGATGGCTATCGGAAAACTTAACAAGTTGGATAATTTGCAGCTTCTTGTTAAGTGAAACCCTTGATTAACATTTCCCAATGCCAAGAACATTTATGAGGTTCATTAAGAGAGGCCATTCAGAGTAAGAATACACTGATGAGCAAATTGGAGAGAGGAGCATAGAATTTTTTTTGTTTTTAAATACTTATTTGCCTTGAAAACAAATGCTAGCAACTATGCAGTATGTTCTGAAAAGTTACAGCAGATATGGAGTAGCTCCTCCCATCAATACATATGTGTGAACATACACATAGGAGATTATCTAGCTGCCATGTCTTTGTTAAGCATCAGCAAGGTGTTGCTACAAAATATGCAAGTTTCAATAATGATTCACTGGAAAAAGATTATACCAATGCAGGTATGGCCCCAGCAACATAAGAAAAGAAGTCGTCTAAATTCCTATGATTAGATTTAGAAAGCTGGTGTCCAACCTGATATGCAATCTATGTGTTATGTTTATAATTTTTCTGTCAATGAATAAGAGAACTGGTCTGTTTTTAACATAAACGTTCGTAAAACAGCTAAGGGTAAATTTCCATTACTTCAACTCTCCCATTACTGCTGTTAATAATTTCATCTCTAACCAGATTTGTATTGATTTAAGGATAAAAATCAACATTATATCCTTCTTCTACATTTAGCTAAAATTTAGCTTGTTCCTTGTATTCAAACTGCAGAAAGCAATTTTGATATACTTATCTGTAGATAAACTAAAGCACATTTCTAAATGTTCTCTGTCAATTATACTTTGTCCCATTCACCTGTGCTAGAGATTGAATTTTAATGAAACTGCCTTCATTACAACAAGCATGCAAGTAGTTTTAGTATTTTTTTTTGAAAACTACAAATCATAACCTTTTTGCACCATAAATGAATACACAGTCATACAGTCAATTGCTTATGTGTTAAGGAAATGGTTTTAGTCCAGATCCTGTCTGAAATGAGACCCAAGCAAACAAGTTTTTATTCCAAGGCAAAATTAATGAAAACCTATAAAGGGAAGAGCTGCTTTTTTGTAGTTCTATTTTGTTTCTTTAATGTATGGAAATAATTGCTATAGAAATTATTAATAGAGTAAAATAGCCTTTTGAGAGCTGTTTTACTATTCACCACTGTGCCTATTGAAGGAGTTGAACACAAACACAAGTTTTTTCACTACATGCAACTGCTTTATCTAGGGATTGTCTGAATGAGTGCAGGGATTTGCTCTCATGAGACACCTACTGATACTGGGCCTAACTGATCAGAATGACACTGATACTGTTATGTTACAAATTTCATTTAACTGGCCCAAGTATAAGAGAGCGCTAAATATGAAACCTGCACATCTTCGTGTGATGTTTTCAAGTCAAACTAAATGAATGGAAAGCAAATTTACAATTGAATTCAAAAGTTAAGCAAAAATTAAGGAAGTTAATAAGTGATTTCATAATATTAAGAGCAAATTATGTTTTTGCTGAAAGCATTAATTGTTTACAGCCTACAACAACATTTCAACACACCACACATCTGCAAGGAAAACATGCTTGCAGATTTAGGCTGAAGTTAAGCCTCACAGAACAGCGTGTGGCTGATGGGGATCAGTGATTTGTACTGTAACTGACCATGTGCTTCATGTGCTGAACTGAAATGTGTGCCTGACTATGCAAAGTTTTTGCTATATTTCAGGGCCAACATTAAACTGAACAGCTGAACTGACTGCTGAAGGTGGTATGTCCTGCTGGCTTCAAATGGACTGGCAGTAATCATAGTTGAGAGGTGGTTTAAGAGGCTGCTGCTTCTGAATTGCTTGTTATGAACTCTCACCTGGTTGACCAGAGTAGCTGGGATTAGCACACGCTGACAGTCAAATGTGGATTCATGCCATGGAAAAATCTGGGGGCTACAGCAAACTCTCCCAACCACCGAGACAAGCTTTCAGGTTCTGCTAAGAAAGCCATCACAAGAGAAACACTTCCTCTCTAGTAATGACTGCTATGAAGAACATGGTTTTCACAACAGTTATACACAAAGAGGTCAGCTGTGGAAATGGAAAAAAATACAGAGTTATAAAACCCAGATGTAAAAATCAGTGTTTGAGAGCATAGGAGTGACATGTCACAAGAAAAATTTGGTTTTGAGCAGGACAGGGGAACTGAAGACAATATGGTTTTTGTGTAACGCACACTCCCTGTCTCTGAGGACATAATTAAGAAGTTGTATAACAAAACCGAAAGTCTTGTAAAACACAGCCGGAGATCCAATTTGTGGATAATTGCCATCACTGTGGAGGATGTATGAGGCAGCATGATTTGCTTCATAACAGAGCTTTTATGAGGCTTGTTTGGAGCAGAAATTTCTCCCAACCCTATTGGAACAAGGAACAAAAACACATGTCTTTCCTATATTCAAAGCCATAAAGTACTGGTAAACAGCTCTGCAATTATTTATACTAGGGTTGAATTTTGAGTGAAGACCCTGTGCACCTTGGGGGAGAGGAAGAAAATATTCCCAGGTTCAAGCCTATAAATCTTTCACGCTTCTAAATGTGATCACTTGTAAGGCAGTCTAAAAGAGGGACTGTCTTGAATCTGATGAAGTGCAGTGATAAAGGATTCACTTCCCATGTGTCTAGGAGCTAAATCTGAAAAATAATTCTTTCAAAGGCTTGAAAGTATCTGGTGTATAATTCTGCCAAAAAGAATATCATAAAATTCAAAAAGTTAAAAAAATTTCTTTTTTCATTTCACTGTAACGGAGGAATCACTGACATATCAAATACAACAAAACTCAATGAATACATATGGGAACTGACTGAAATCTGGGAAGAGTATTGTGAAAAAATAACAAATGTGCAAGAAGTCGAATCATCTATCTGGATGGTGGTAAAAAATTAACCTGTTGACTTAGTCATTATGTACTGCTTTTGCATACTTTCATTTGTGGGGCTGAAATTATATTTTTAAATATATGTATAGAAAGATATAAATGTATAAATAAATATATAGATATATAAAAGAACTTAGGTTTAAAAAGTAATTTTTATCAAGACATTATTTTATTTAGTTAATATTTGATTTTAATTTAGAACTAAGTTCCAATATAAAAATAATATTTCCTGAATAATTACTATTTTATTTAAAGCAACTTAATTACAAACTAAGTTCTTAAATAAAAAATTGATGTATTAATTGAACAATGCATTATAGTTAGCTAAGTATGCTGAATCATATCCTAACATCAGGTTGCCTTCAATGTATTTAGATAGTTTGATTCTACTACTGAGGTTTTATGTGCTTTCTAAGTTTATTTTTGATGTGAAAACATACAGGCAATTTCCTACTTAGCTTTTCAGTTTTGTATTCATTGGAATTGAGTTTATAAAAATTACTTATAGAATAGTGTATCTTTTCCTGGGGCTTAAAAAAAATGGAACTTGGTGCTAATCCGGGTTGTTATATTTTCTCATCTATCTCTCTGTATTTCCTCTCAGTATAGTTTTGGGTTTTTTTAAAGCTTTCAGGAATCTTGCTTTCCATCAACTTTGATGGACTATTGCATCTCCCATAACCTTTTTGTAGTTCTTGGCAATACAGAATGAAGGACTGGTGCTTGTATTACTTTACATATTTGTAAAAGCAGTGTTTCAAATCTAAAAACACCAAGGCTGTTGAGATTATAAAAAACAATCTACTTTTCGTTTTCAATTAATAGCAGCTATTTTTGAACTGGTTCATATAGCTTTCAGTATATGGGGTAAATAGATCATTCTCTGTTTATGAACCCTTATGTAGAGCTTATGTAGAGTCAGTTTTACCTTTAGATGTGAACATGAAGATATGAATAACGTTCAGTGACAATACTTGCAGGGTAAAGAACTGTTTAGTGCTAGCTGAAAATCTTTACTCACACTGAGAATCACTTTTATTCATCAAGTAATCAAACTGTTCTCGATATAAATGTATTGACTAGTAAGAAGAACTAGTAAGAACTCCTCATTAAATAGTTGCTCATTTGTGACAGGTACACTGTGGCTGTTCTAAGGGTTTTTTTCTTATGTGAGTCAAACTTGAAACATGGCACAAAGGTATAAGCATCTATTTAAAAAACAGTCATATATTATTTATCATGAACTGATATTAACTATGGAATCAAGCTGACTTCATAGGAATAAATGAAAACCTTTATATTAATGAATCACTACATTAGGAAATGAAGGGTTTGATCTTCAGTATATATTAGAAGAGACCTAAAAGTACTGAGATACTATAGCAGGAGTTAAGTGGAATTTAGTCTGAGTGGTGTCTGAGCTTCAATATCCTGTTAGAGAGAAGTATTTAAATCTCTCTTTCAAGACATGAGTAATATGGGTTTGAACTTCACCATCCGGAAAACAGAACTAAATGTCAATCTTCCACGTGCTGTACGAAAACTCTAACAGATGGAGAAAAGACAGGCAAACAGCGTTCCTCTGAGGCTTCTGACTTTTGTACAGAAACTAGGTACCTTGCTGCTCAGCACTTGAGACCAGCACTCAGACCTAGGTGTCTTGGTGTGTGGCAGTCTGAAGTAGCAAAAACTGCTTTACCATAGAGAGTTTAATGCCTGAAGGTTTTGAGAATCAGTTTTGAATTTGAGTGGCCAAGGTCCAGGTTAAATGGGGCTTGAAAATCATTTAAGAGGACAGAAAGGCGGAAATACCCCCAAACTATCCAGAATTACAGATTCTGGAAGTACTAATGTGCACGAGTAATTGCATTCATTGTCTTTAGGGAACAACAGAATTATGCTTGCGCACAGATGTTTTATGGCTATGACTTGTTGTCATGACTTTAAGTAGTCTTTAGATGAAGGCCTGACTTGGAAAAAGGAAAAATAATGCGTGTTTTCACCCAAGAGCTAACACATTCCTGGCTCCGAAATTCTGTATCAGGTCAGATTCCATACTTCAGATAGTTCACATGTGACAGTTACTTTTATCACAAAATCTGCTTTTTTCCTTAAAATGCTATGTTCTATTACCTTCCAGACTAGAAAAGCTTTAAATTAACTGTGTAACATCCTTCTGCTTTCTTTAGTCAGTTATGTCATCATTGCATTTTGGCACTCGAGAAGAAAAGGATTGGCATCTGTTATGTAATACTTGCTTTTTTATTTGGCCCAGTGCCATAAAATCACTAATAGCTTCGGGTTTAGGAGTTCATTCTTCAGTAGTGATACTGCAATCACTGTAACCATGTTATAACACCACCCCTGATACATGTTTACAGTAAAGAAACCAATATTTCATTATTTTTGATATAGATAAGAATATTCATGTACTTCTGTGCTGACAGGTTACTGTAGTTGATGAGCTTCTCACATTTCCATCTTGCTGGCCAATTTCGTTTTTATTCCAATTCTACCAGAGTATTCATGTTTTAACAAAACCTGAAAAAAACATTCTTTATTACACGTGTTTGTCATAAATCTGTTTGTCAGATTAGGCATCTTTATATGTACATCCTATATTTCAAGAAAGTATTTTTATCTTGAATAACTCATCTACTTAAATAGCAATTCTGTATCTTTTTATTATTATTATTATTTCATGTGTGTGATGATATTTAACATCCAGAATTATGTCCTTTAAATGGACTGTGCACATTGGCATATTTGGAATTACATACAGCAGAAATATAATTTCTTCATCTTTTCTGGCAGGGAAGTTTTTGCACACTTTTTTTTCTACTCTGCTGGTATACCTCTCTCTGGTCAGATGTTCTGTGGGAAGTAGTTCTGGTTGTGATGCCAGATGTGATGTCAGTAAATTATGACATTGCAACGATTTTACATATGAAGAGGAAGGACACTGGCATGTGTTCTTCCTGACACATTTTCTCCTGCAGAACATGAAGGCATATAGGTAATCTTAAAGTTGTGCCCTGCTGATGCAGAAAAGCTTTGTGGGAAAGGGAGAATGCAATGTTTCTTTTAAATAGGAAAAATGTAGCTTTTCAATTCTTTGTGTTTTAAAAAAATATTTTTTGACTTCGTAACATAAAAAAATTATGCTGTCCTTCAAATAAGTATGGAGTTTTTTCTGTCAGACAGAAAAAAATGAAGAAAATAATTGTGAATGAAAAGATCCTTCAGCACAGATACATTTAACTTGTTTTTATCTGGATCCATTGCTAGCTTTTCCATCAAGAGTCTCTAAATATTATATCCGCCTTTTCTTAATGTAAATCCTTATCTTGGGTTTATCACATTCCCAGTGGTTGACATTTTACAAAGGCATCCCCTGGAGCTAAACACATCTCTGAAAATCATGAAACCTTTGCCAGATTTTTTTTTTTCCCCAGCCAGTTCTGAAGGCAAAACTACAAAATGAAGGCTTTCTACATAGTTTAGCTAATTTTAAATTAGGAATGTGATTCTTTTCTTAAAATCATATGAACTTAAATGGCCGTGGGCATTATGGATGCTGATTGTTAAATGGAAACACATGTTCCAACGTCAAATAAACTTCCTGTAATAAGTCACATTCAGACTTCCTGAAACTCAATTATGTTTTCATTTGACTTTCATTATAACCAATTTTTACTATCTGTCTCTTTACATGTACAGTTTTTATTTTTGTTATTATTTTAATGTGTTAAACTACTTTCCATTATGTTAATTTCCATTCTTATTGCTATGCTTAGGAAATAATTGTAATTTTAATCAAATAATTGCAGCCTTAATGCTAACTAAAAGATCATGAATTAATTTCCCTGTCTTTACGAGAGATGAGGTAAAATGGAAGGTTTGGCTTGAATCACATAGCTGTGACTTTAACTAACTTAGAGCATCAACACTGTCTCATTGTGACCCCCATCTTGCTGTTGGGTGGTTCTTGGGTCATGCCTGTGACCGTCTGGGAAAGACAGAGAGCCACCCAGTGCTACTGAACCCAGAAGCAGTATGCCTGATGCATTCCAGGTCATTTACTTCAGAGGAGCTGTGAAAACAGGCTAAAGACCACAGGCAGTGGTCATTTGCACAGAATTTGCCACATCAGGCTTTTCTGACAGTGGACAACCACAACACTGATTATGCGAGACCAGGCCAAAGAATAAAAGCCTATTAAGGTGAGGACACTCTTATATTTTCAGGAGGGACGTGGTCATCTGACTCTCAGCATTAACAGAATTATATGTGACTGCAAGATTATAATAAAGAGAGCCAATATTATTTCTAGTTAAAGAAAGGCACAGTGATTGCCACAAAATTATGTTGTTGTCTCTGGGTTTTAGGTTACAAAATATGTTTTCTATGTTGGAAAGCTTGTACTTCATTAACGTTTAGAATACTGACTCTAAAGCCAGCCAGCTGAATGAGTATCAAAGAAAATGTATGTACGTATTTAAAGGTTTACGCAGCTATGTTCTGTCTCCATGTTCGTTTTATAGTTTGGTGGTGCCTTCTGCCAGCCAGGACTAGAAGTGACTGGCAGTCACACTGGTGTGGTCTCTTGTTCACTACAACTGAAGAACAGAAGAAAGAAACTTTCTGCCCTCCTTCACATCAGCACAAATGTCCTTGCAATATTGCTAAAGGAACAGCCCCCTTTATTTATGCCTCTCCTCCCCCGCCCCCGCAACGACTGTTCATTCATGGAGTTTTAAGCTGGTAGGCAAGCAATTTTCATCCCTTTTATTTCTGGGCTGGAAACCTATCTAAATCAGCCCACTGTGAATCAAACCTCTGACCTCAACCTCTAAACCTGCTTGTCTTACCAGAACAGATCCAGCTGCTGCTTCTTTCTCTGTAAGAATCCATACAGTGTATTACATAGATACCTTGAAAGCTGCAAGACTTTTAGTAAGGTAGACATAACTTAGTTTTACCTCTTAAAGTACGATTGAAATACCAAAAGGCACAAAGCCTCAGGAAAAGGCTTTAAGAGCTGGAGGGAAATAAGGGAGAGCATCTGTGAAAAGATGTAAAACTTGTAAGATTTGCTTGATCAACATCAGCACCGTGAATTGGTGGTAGGATCCTTACAAGAAGAGAAGTGACATTACCTGTCTTCATACGTGGTATCTTGGGCCTTTTCAAAATTGCACCACTTAGAGCAAACCCGAACTGAAATGAAAGTGCTCTTTGTAGAGGTAGCATTTGGAGGATAGTTTGACATATGCTGGTTTACAAAATATACTAAAAATTTCAAGAAGATTATCGCTAAGATTAAGCAACACCACTCTCATAACAGAAGAAATAGTCTTCTTTTGTATCTCCTTGTGTTGTCTTTTTTCAGTCTTAAATATCCAAAAGAGTGTTCATGGTACCGGAGTGTAGTTGTAATGACCATGTGAGATTTTTAAATGTTTCAGCTGAGCACTAACATTTAATCACCTACAAAAACCACTTATTGTTCCTCATAGTCCTGTGACAAAACCATAAAGATTAACTATTAGTTCTACTATTTTCGTGTACTAACATTGATTGTTCTCTTGATATTCATACAGCTGAGAGTTAAATCATGCAAACGTCTCTGTCTGGTGAAAACTCAGTGGGTTTTTTTGTGGGGTGTTTTTTTATTTCCATTTACTTTATACCTCTTATCTCTGTGGTTTCAAGAGACAATTAGATGTTATCTGGGCAGCCTGGCCTTGCACTGAAAATCTGGGTAAATATTCTCACTTGGGAAATCCAACATTAATGAAGTTAATATTTTGCTATGGCTTTTAATGAAACCAGGAATCTGTGAGCCCGTGCAAATTTGTAGTTGTAGCTGCTATAGCTGTCTGCTTTCCACGCCTCTGCCACTCACATGCTTTTAGAGGCTGATTATTTTATATTTTTCTACCTGTAGTTAAAATGAAATTTCTGATAATTTAGGCATTTTAGTAATAATATTCCATGTTAACACAGTAGTAGCTTTTTCATAAATAAATGAAGCCTTCTTCTCTAATAAGATACCTCTAGTTTTAATCTGAACTCTACATGTGGGGGAAGAGAAAAGAGTTACTCCTGATACCTCCATTCTCACCAGTATGGTATTTGAATAGATGGAGGCCTTTAGGATTTGCCTTCTCTAACAGAGGTCTTTTCTGTTTCCTGTTAGCTTTAATTTTAACTCTCTGGTCTTATGACTATTGCTCAGAAAAGCTCCAGTCCTTTTATCCTCCTACTTCATTGGCAAGTTCATCCCCTTTTCTTTCTCTTTGTCAGCCCAGCTCCATGCATCTTTTCCACCGTGCTCTCCCACGCGCTTCACCTAAATCCCTCTGACGATGCCAAGCCCTTGTAATTGTGTTTCTTCCTTGCGTGCCTATTGATGACATTGACTATTTCTCTAGCTGACAGCACTTGGAAAGCTGTCATCATCACACGCTCTGAGAAATGCATTGTGATGGCCACTGTGCAGCTGCTTCTTCCTCTAGTCTTCTCCAAAATCCTGAGAGGACTTTTGCCCTCAGAAACACATTCATAATTTTATATACTTTCTCTGGAGAAAGAAACCTCAACTCAGTACACCTGGGACAGTGTGCTTAAAAAGCACTCTGTCACTCCACGTAAAAATACATAACTATGAGGAACAGTACAACTATGTTAGTGTGGACTAGTAGGGATGCCCTGGGAAAGCAGCCTTGAAACTGTTTCTCGCATAAGATAAGGCATACGTGGCACTGAATAATGTCATATAAACTGTTAGAGCAATAGCTGTTCAGATTTGTGACTACTTTTCTACCTTGTCTCACAACCAAAGTGACAGTATGATCCTGCTTCAGCTGAAATTAATAATAAAACTCATAGAGTTCAGTGAGGGAACAATTCAAGCTTTTTTTTTTTTTGCCTTTTTTTTTTTCCAATCGTCATTGCTTTTTGTACAGTCTTGTTTATTACTTCAGCTGAATTCAAAGACTAGGTACCACATAAGTTCTTCAGAACAATATTAGTTTTAACAGACTGCACTTGACTGGAGGTTTGTAGACCAAATAATGACTTGTACAACAGTGTGCAACAAAAGCATCACCTTCATTTTGCTGCTTCTGCATTTTTACTAATGTTTATAATGGCATTAGCTATCAAGAAAGATGCGTATGAGCAATTTTAGGAAGCAGTTAAGAGTTTTTCTTTAAAGCATCTGATATAGAGCGAAAATTTGAAACTTCAGTCTTATAATTTGAGATATATAGTTTCTGTGATTTCATTTTGTTTCTGTTCTTTTCAAAGAGATACAAAGGAATCCCAGTCACAGAGCACTTACTCCCTGGACTCTCAGACCGAAAACTGCCACGTGCACTGACAAGCATTCAATTTATAAACATGGAAGAAAAAAGAATCAGCTACACATTCAGCCCCACAGTAGACATCTCAAGCGGCCAGCCAGCCTGTCAGTGAGTGGATCATCCTGCAGCAGATGAACCGTCAGCTGAAGCACACTTACAGATTGAAGTCACCCGAGGTGAGCTGCACAGGGTATATCCCAGTACTACCCACAAACACCATACGTGCTGAAATCAAAGACGAAGCAGTCTAACAGTAAGAGTGGGCTGTTTTATATCATTCAGACAAAGCCTGTATGTTTTTTGTTGTTGTTGTTTGCCTAGTGCTTTGCTAGATTTTTCTGATTGCAGTTTGTAATACCTCTCATTGCAGAGCCTGTCAGATTCTGACAAAGTCTCTGTCAGGCTCAGTGTAGTTCATGTGACCGTAAACAGAATTCCTGGCTTTGATCATAGACTGGTGGGATCTGGTAGTCAACAGTAAATAAAGGGAAAAGCCTGCCCTGAGGGGAAAAAAAACAACTTTAAAAAAACAGCATTTTGGTGTCTTGTCCTGGATGTGGATGGAGCTTCACTTTTCCAGTAGTGAAGTAAAGTGACTCTCTAGGATGGCAGAGCTTGGTTGGGGTTTGTAGAGTCTGCATTTTGTGACAGGACAGAGGACTTGTTGCTGAGGGAAATCTCTGATCATAGTTGATGAACGGTTAATTGTTCCTGTTGCTCAAAAAAGAAAAAACCTGACCTAAGCAGAAAGGTTCACAGCCATGTTGACCAGCACAAGGAGTGTGTTAATGAAGAGAGTTTTCAGGATTTTCCTTTTTTCTTTTGGGCTAGGTACATAAAATGGAAGACAGTGTCAAGTACTGGGACAGCAACAACAGAAATGAAAGGGAGCACAAAGATCAGAAGATGCTGGCATGTACAACATGCTGAAGGTACACTATCCTTTGGTGACACCTAAGAGAAGTTACTCATGCATTAAGTGTCACCTTATAGATCTCATAGACGAATGGGTCTGAAGATTACAGATACCGATTGTGTGGATGTGATCAAGTATAAGAGTAAAAATATTGCTCAAGTAATTCAGGACTGGCAGATATTCTTGGTACAAGTGGGGCAGACCTTATCACGGCAGAAAGAATTCTGTATCCCCAAAGCCAAGGCAAAAAGTCTGCTAGTGATAAATACAACAGAGAAATGCACTTACCATGCTGAAGGATGTGGAGGGTAAATACAGAAATAGAATATGGACTCACAAGGAAGCAGACAAGAGCAGGTGATCCCATGGAAAAAGAAAAGAGGCAAAAAGATAAAAATCTGGAGAGAAATAAAGCTGATAAATGCAGAGAAAAATTTGGTTACTCCTTCAGTCCATGTGGGCTTAGACTAGCTGATGTTGTTTGTAGTATCTTTCTGCAGGTGTCTTCTTGAATGGTAACAGCTGCTAATAGGGCTTGGATATAATTTCTCCCATTTTCTCACCTTTTCCATTATAGAAGTCTAGACTTCATTAGAGAACATGAGAAAGAAGAGTGCTAGAGGTGCACAGGAATGCTGTCTAGATTTAGGCCTGTGCAAGTGTTAAGAAAAAATTACAGGATTGCCAGTAAATCAGATGCAGGATATTAATTGCCAGGAACAGGTGGAACTGGGGGACTGGGGACTGAAAATTATATCGATGGGAGATGGAATATAACATATTTGGATGATATTTCAGGTGCTGTAAGAATAGACAGCAAAATCACGCTAAGGAAAATGCTGGTAACCACAGAAAGTGGAAGTACCTTTTTAAAAAAAAAGAGAAGGAATTAAAATACATAAGACAAGTCAAGGTGCTTTGTGGAATATTTGACTACTGGGATAAACGTGTGGAATATGAGATTTGGACTGCATGTGGGCAGTGAGTTCAATTATGGAAATACCTCTCCTGAGTCAAGATAGGCACAAATGATGTGAAAAATTTTAAGAATTGAGGGAAGAATGTCAGAAAAAAACATAATATCCAGAAGCGGTATAATTAATTGTAATATAAAATAATGAATCTTTTCTCTATTTGCAAAAAAACAGTGTTGAGATGTAATTTTATTGACTCAATTATTTTCTAAACTACAGTAATACTAGACTAATTTTACTATCTGGTATTATAAATAATATAAATTGACATAAGTGTATTGCAGTGGAGAAAGCAGACTGAATATTGTAAGCTGTATTCTCAGAATTTTCTTAAAATTATATTCAAATAAACCATCCTCAATAGTTGTATAGCTGAACGTTGAAAATGTTCATCATTCCAACGTAGTTCAGGACTTAGAGTAGATCCAAAGAGGAACTTTGTCACACTCAGATGTTGGAACACAAAGGTGGTTAATTCCAAAACCCTGTTGTCAATGCCACTCAGTGCATGGGGAAGGTTAAGTGCTTTAGACTGAGTGAGGGACTACCTAAAATTAGCACACTTTCGGTTTTTTAGAGCATTTCAGCTGTCAGTAAGAACTGCTAATGACAAGAACCTGACTTTAAATTGCTACTTTCTAGAGTAGAAACATGATTTCAAGGCTGCAGTGATGTTTTCCTAAAACTCTACTAATTCAGGGAGGCAAGAGTGACCTTTCCTTTTGAAATTGAAATGGAAGAGAAATAGGCAAACTTTTTTGGCCCCGTAGTGAAGTATTTATTGCTGCGAGCTGCCCTGTTTCAGTTGCCCTTTTATAAAAATTTTAACCTCATTGCTCTTCTCCACAGAGTTCTACTGTTTATTCTGTAGCTGGTCCTGAGAGAGGAGTTGGTAGTGTCCTTATTCCTCTTTTGAAGTTGTGTCATTGCAATGAAATAAATGGTAAGATTTACTAGGGCAGAAATAGAGGAAGAATCAGCATGATTCTATAGCCAAGCAGCTAAAGGTGGGAACCATATTCCAATCTACTACAACTTTTTCAGCTTGTCCAATGGTTCTTGATTACACCTGAATTTATGTTTCCCACACTGAAAAAAATATTTTAGCGTGTTTATATTTAAGAAAGCTGCAATTTTAAACTAGTGAATAAAATTATAATTCTGTGTTTCTTCACAGTTATAGCCGATGGTGTAAATCTGCGCTACAAACTTGGCCGATCTGTTGTACTTAAAGACAGATGGAGTTTGCTGGCTTTGGACTCAACTGTGGCTTCGCCCCAAGCAAAGAACTGCTGCTTTGCTGCCCCAGACAAAAACTGCAGCATGAAAGATTAAGAATTCACAATCTGCCTTCCTTCTTGTGCCCCACTCTAAAGAAAGTGCTTATCACCAGGCCAATATCTCTCTGGCTATTTTCACCCCTTACATATGGGCCAGAGCTAAGGACTCACTCCTGTCACTCTGCTTTTCTCATTGTGCTGTGTTCTCGGTAGTTAGGTGGAAGAGAGAGATGATGAATGAGAATATTGTTGCTCTGCATATAATCTGACTCATGGCTGGACCAAACTACATTTTAACTAATTTCTTGATGATGTTTGAATAAATTCAGTATGAAGTGCATTTCATTTACTGCAAATAAAATATTAACATTCTTAAAGTTTCAGAAGATATCAGTTTGAAAGCTCTTAAATAATACTTTAACCACATCAAATAAGACAAAGAGGACTGTCTGCTATTAAAGCTTAGAAACTTGACATAAAATCTTTACTACTTTTCTGGTGTTGCCACAGATTTCTTATTTGTCTTTGGGCAAGCTATCTGTTCTTCGTGCCCAGGAAGAATATTAGCAGAATTTTTCCTCTCTAAAACACAAAGTCTTTTTTCTGGTGTTAATCACCTGATCAGATATCTGAACTTCACTGATAGAGCCAGGAAGTCTTTGACTTTATGCCCTTCATATTTCAGAAAGAACCACCCCCCCCCCAAGATTTCCATAGAGAGAGTAATTTCTCTTTAAATCAAACAGAAAAGTGCATCTCGGCATTTTACAGCCAAGCTACAGTCACTCTGTTCACAGTCCAAGCCAGCAGGGAGCCATGCAAATGCAGATATTTTAGTATTGATCCTGTGCCAATATACCCTCCTTCTCAGTAGGCTTTTGGTCTTCTCTTAGTATACCAAAGAAATCTTGCATCTGTTCAGATCATGGGTAGATCAAGGTCTTGTCTACCCGTGAAATATAGATGCCGCAGAGCCTTGGTGGACTAAATGTAGGGGCATCTATTTCCGAAAGCAAGGAGTTCACTTCAACAACAGTAGGTTTGTACTTTGGATTCTAATCTACAGGAGAAATCTTTAGCATACCCTTCAGCACAGTTCACCGGTGATAGTCAAGACACTACAAACTGGCAAGGTGTCATAAGGAAGATTCATGAATGCATACTATTTCTTACCCTGTTTTTCTGAACATCTGTTATGGCCACTGCTGAAGACAACATCTTTTGTTAGACAGAGCTTTGATCTGACCTAGCATGTCAACTATCTTACAGTTGTAAATTATATACCTCTTGGTATACTTTTCACCCCCCAGGTTCCTTGCTGATGCTGGTATATTCTGCTTGAATGAATTTACGTGACGAAGACATAAAATTCTCCAGAAACATTTTTAGTCTACAAGCTGTTTTCAGAATGTTTAAGAAAGGACCTTCAAAGGGTTGGGCCTTGCAATTTCAAAATATCACTTTTAAAAGGAAAAAGAGGAATTGTGTTATTTTTCCCTTGACGTTGACGATTAACTATGGAAGTCTGGGGAGTGGGAGAAAAAGACAGTGAGAATTTTTACAGTTTGTCAATAGAAGACACAGCATGCTTAGATTTACACTTCAGAATGTGAGGGAAATATATGTAACATAGAATTAGTATTTATCTTTCCAATTAAGTAAATAATTTTCACCCATAGAATGTGAGAGTGACTGCAGGATGTCCCTAGCTGAAATGTAGCATTGGATACCACAGTAAACAACATATTTAATTAATACTGTCTATATAATTGCACAACCCTTTCAACTCTAGATGCATTAGTACACCAGAATATCACTCAGAGTAATCCTATAGCTATATGTGAAGTACTAATCACTCAAGAAATAGAAACAAATCTCTTTCACACTAGCTAGTACTATCTCAAGCAAATAAGTTTTATATTTTTAATTAAGAACAAAACAAAACAAAACAAAATAAAGCTAATTAGTTTATGCTTGATGCTTTCAGCCAAAAGCAGGTTTTTTATACCTGAGAACAGATAGTAATAAACCTGTTGCCTGAAAAGAGAAATAGGGCTATTACTCCAAAGAAGAGACAAGCTTTAAAACCTTAAAATGAAGTTACAAATGGCACACTTATGAATAAACTATTTACTTTATTAAATAGTTAGTTTCTGAACTTCTACAGCTCTTCAAGGGTTTCTCTGTAATTTTATATTTCTCTTTGGTATCATTTCAGAAAGTAATTAAATACATCTCTAATCAGGCAAGATACATAAGCCCATGCTTGACATAAGGAGACGTGCTTTGCAACAGAAGATCAAGACTGAGTGAAATGTTCCTATCCTTTGTACATAGCAGCTGTATTTTCAGTGTTTGAATTTTCAGGCATAGGCCCATAATGTAGTAATCCCTTGGCTGTTGATCCTTGTGGGTATGTCTCAGCTCACAACTGGTAACTTATTTTCTTAGCACTATACCCTGTTTTCCTTACAGCCCTTTTAAAGATTGTCATACCCCATTGGCAAGTATATATAGCCATTGGGCGTAGATCGTCACAACTCATGCAATATCACATCCAGTGGCAAGTTCTCATAATCACTCGTTTAAAATGGAGCTTATTTTCTTCTTCATTATCTTCTTCTTCATTCAGTTCATTATGATACTCTCAAGCATAAAAATGGGGAAAAAAAAAGAATGCCAAGTTAATACAGTTTGCTACAGATTTGTTCATTTAAACTGAATTACAAAAACTGCTCAGTGTGAAAGTATTTTTCTTTAGAGTTCATTATTTCCAGCAGCAGTCTTTGTCTTTCCTGTATGAATACAGTAAGGCAATTCTGAAATGTACATGTATATCTATATATACACCTGCTAGTGCATAGGTCGAAATATGGTGTGAGGATGCTTTTCTTTCATTGAATTTCTGTTCTTTTTTTCTTTTGAAAACTCCTTCATAATTCTAATGTGCTTGGTACATTGCAGATAAATCGATTTTCTTCTGCTTTCTTAATAGTTATATTTATGTAAATAATAGTTCCATTCTCTGTCAAGGGATCAAAGCTTTCAACTGTATCAGAAACTATATTTTATATATCCATGGGAAGTAGTGAGATGTAATAGCTTGTACGCTAATGGTAGTAGCTAAAGAAATAATAGGGTATTTTTAACTTCACCTCCAGTTCAATTTAAAATACTGAAGATTTATCAGAATATACTAAAAATAATCTGCACAACTGCAAGGGGAAAAATATTCCTTAGGACTTTTAAAAAGTGATTTTTTTTCATATTTGCAAATGTCAATGTCATAAAGCTAAAAATCAAAGGAAATTTTAAAACAGTAAGTTCCATAAGAATATGGACTGAAAAATTTCACATAGCACCATTATTGCTGAATCTCTGATGTCACATCCCTAAAACGAATTAGCTCAGATTTAGACTGCTTTTTTCCTTATGGGTCTACTTCATTTAACAGTACTGGTCAGAGCAAAAATAGCTATTATGTGTAATAGCATCCTACAACATCTGGTCCCGATGAAACTGTCCCTGCTGACCTCAGGGAGAGTCAGCAGCTCCTGGGTTTCCAGGGAGTTCAGTAGATCACGATGCTGAAGATACTGCTGGGATGTTGGCCTGTCATTCAGGAGCACAAAATGCCATCCTGTAGCCAGGCACAGCAATAAATTTCTTGTACTTGACTGAAGTGACCCTGCAGCTATCCAGGTAACATCGGAAAGGATCTGCGACAGGACCGCGAGTCTGTGGTTTGAGCCTGCAATATGAGAGAAAAAAACATTCCTACGTACAACCAGGGGCCCTGGATTGGATAGATATGAGAATCTCACACCTAAACATGCGTGGGATGTGGAATACCTGCCTGATGCCTTCCAGTTAAAGCAGGCAGGATGATAGATGGCTTTGTACATCCATCTCATGCCTTGTGCTTCAACACTCATGCTTCAAAGGGTGGATGGAGCATGTGAGTACTGGAACAAATTGAAGGATGTAGGATGCCACTACATGTACAGGCAAAATAATGCCCGTCTCAGGGCATCAGAGGTGGGTTTCTTACCCTGAAGAGTTTTGTCAGGAAACAGAGCAGCCTGCTCTGTAAGGGAGGGCAACCCAGGAGCCAAGGGTGACAGCCAGGCTGGCAGGGCAGTGCCCTCACCCTCAGGGTGCAGTCGCACAGTACCCAAAAAAAAAGAGCAGAGGAAGAGTTCAGTAGCCACGTTCAGCTAACAGCCCAGTGATGACCAGACAAGTCTGTAGTGATGAGACGGGCCTGAGGTGAGGCCAGGAAAGTCAAGTCAGGAAGGAAAGGAAAAATGCAACGCCAGGCACAGCACACCCATGCCATAGCTCAGGCTAGAGCAAGGGTCTGAGTGTAATTGCAGCTCCTGAGCTAATGCTTGGGAGGTTGCGTGGGTGGAGGTCCCACATGAGGCTTTCCACAGCTGTTTTTCACAACTTCACTGTTTTCATGGCTCAGATCTAAGCTTGCACAGCTGTGCCATATCAAAGCAGACCATGAACACAGGCAGCTAAACACCTAGGAGAAGAAAGAAGAGATTAAAGGGGAGGATTACAGGCAAAGGAGAATATTAACTGGTCAGGGCAATTAGATCGTGTTGGTACATTCAAGGCAGTCATAGTTTTGCAATTGCCATTGTCTGAAAGGGTGAATAATAACGTGGAGCTTGTAGGAGACCGTAGGTTTCTATCTCAAACCAAGGGAGGGAGATCTGTGAATAGGACAGACAATGCCATTTGAGAGAACTGTAGCTTTACTTGAGTCCTTGCTTCTTGATTGTAGATGGTAGCAAGGGGGCACTTTTCTTACCTTACAGTCTCAACAGGCAATGCATCTGTCAGCAGTGCTGGAGTTGTTACCGAAGGACTGCAGTAAAAAGCTTTAAATGAAGTATACAATGTAAGTCACAGGGGGAAGATTCATGGGGTAGGAACTTTAGGAGCTTACGCGCAAACTAAGAGGGCCTATGTGAGGTGCAAATGAATTTACAATACCCAGGGTGAGAGTACCCTTCTGTTCATGTGTTCTAAGGATGCAGTATGTGAACTCCCAATGGATCTGAAGGTTTCTCCAATTTGATGACAAGCACATGTACTGGATGGCTTTGGGCCTCAAGGGCATGCCCAGGCACAGCTACTGAAGGCAACACAAACGTCACCTCTCTCGTTAGGTATTGTATCTTGGATCCTGCCTGTTGATGCAGAGTTGACCTGCTGACCGAACTAAGCATCCAAACAGAAGTGCGTCACTTGCCCCTTAGCCAGGAGCAGAGAGTCCATCATTTCTGCATGATGGCATACAGCTTCAAGGAGGAACAAGAAGCTCTTTGGGGAAAATCCGTAGACTTTTAGCTCAGGAGGCTGTTTTGATATAATATGACACCAAACTGGTATAAGTACAGACAGACATGCCTCAGGGTTTTGTTGCCTTAAAGTTAAATCACAGAGGCAGATGAACACAAACTGGTCCCAAAGAAGAGGGTGACAGGTTAGCTGTGGAGGGCAGAGCTGTTGGAGAAGATTGCGTCTTGATTTATGCTGCTTTTTGTTATAGGGAGACAGAGCTAATGTTTTCTAGGCTCTGGAGAAAGATTCGGAGGGAGGGGCGGGGGCGGTTTAGAAGTAAATAATGCGCATAGTCATTGCTACGTTCCAAAAGCAGCTAAAACAGTGATAATATGAAATAAAGAATGTAAGGAAAGAAAACACTGAGTGGGAAAAGGAGCAGACAAAAGTAATGGATAATGGGGAAGCTGAGAGAGAAATGGAAGATATGAAGATGGAAATTGTCTGAAAGGACAAAAAAATAAGCAAAGATACAAAAAGATAAACTGAAAATCAAAGATGTTTAAGAGCTACCTTTTCAGTCAACATTTAAAAGGTTTTTGAATTAATTAATAGCTGAAATGATTTGCTGCAGAGCACGCTACTAATATAGTTGGTAGAACATTAACTAGTGTTTATCATTTTGTATTGACAGCCATATGAGTTCTTTCATAACTGATTAATTAAATTACTGCACACTTCAGTGGCTGTGCTGGTTTTGGCTGGGATAGAGTTAATTTTCTTCATAGTAGCTAGTATGGGGCTGTGTTTTGGATTTGTGCTGGAAACAGTGTTGATAACACAGGGATGTTTCAGTTACTGCTAAGCAGTGCTTACACAGAGTCAAGGCCTTTTCTGCTTCTCACCCCACCCCACCAGCGAGGAGGCTGGGGGTGCACAAGAAGCTGGGAGGGGACACAGCTGGGACAGCTGACCCCAACTGACCAAAGGGATATTCCATACCATATGACGTCATGCTCAGCACATAAAGCTGGAGGAAGAAGAAGGAAGGAGTGGACGTTTGGAGTGATGGCATTTGTCTTCCCAAGAAACCATTATGCATGATGAAGCCCTGCTTTCCTGGCAATGGCTGAACACCTGCCTGCCGATGGGAAGTAGTGAATGAATTCCTTGTTTTGCTTTGCTTGCGTGCATGTCTTTATCTCAACCCACGAGTTTTCTCACTTTTACCCTTCCGATTCTCTCTCCCATCCCACCAGTGGGAGTGTGAGCGAGCGGCTGTGTGAGGCTTAGTTGCTGGGATTAAACCACGACAGTGGCACAGCACATTGTGAAATCTGGAGCACCTCCTAGTCCTGGCTTGGCATCTTGACAGAGTTAGCATTTTGGAAAGTAGTATTAAAGAGCAATTGAAATGTTCTCTAAGGAGATCATAGGAAGAAATCATAGAAGATCATACCTTTTAATACCTTCACTATTTTTCAATACCTTTCCCAAAAGCACATATTAAAATGTTGGTGTATATCTCTATATTCTTTACAGAGCTAAGAAATTTGGAGCTCATGTATTTTGTTGGAGACTTAATTGCTACGTTTTTAACCAGTTTGAAAGAATATTATTTTTTTAACTAATGAACTGAGGATAGCTCACTTTTTGGCACTGGAGTTATCTAGTTTGTCGGTAGAAAATTATTCATACTGAAGTATTACATATGTATTAAATCTGCAAATCAAAATAGCTATCTAATACAGCAGACCTACGGCCAGTTCTTTGAAACAATCATGTATTTAACTTTGTGTATGCAAACACACAGTGGACTGATCCATTAGTGGTATTAGGCATGTGCATAAGTCTTTGCAGATTTGGAGTTTAATCATTTCCCAGTTTTTGTCTTTGAATTTAAGCTTGTTGTCTAGACAACACAAGTTCAGACAGCTCTAAACTGCTATAATCTTCTTACATTATTCAACAAATGTCTGAAGCAAACATTTTGAGAAAAATTTTAAAAAGCTTTCTTGAGACTTTGTACTTCAAAACAAATCATTAATGTTTTAACACAAAACAAACAAAAATTTATGTATCTCATATCTTCCATTTTAAAACCTCTGCAAAATAAGCTGTAAGTAATAATTTGCAAATGCTGGATTTGGGTCCTTCAAATGCTTTATGTTTATGTTAACCTTATGCATGTGAGTATTTGTACAAATATGTGCAGGAATTTAAAACTATTATTTTGCACTCTACTGTCTATGTAGCTGTCTCCTCAAAGCAACTCCAGTTGTGTGACCTTTTGCATAATGCCAGTACTGAAAGAGTTGTTTGCTTTGTTTTGAACACTAAAATGGTGTAGAAGTTTTCAAAATACCTTGTTGACTGACAAGGAAAAATTATATTCTATTACGTAGGTAGAGTTGCCTGGATCAGGCTGGTAGTTATTTAAATCTGTTTTTATTTCTAAAAAAAACCAAAACAAAACCCAAAATGAAACACACATCAAAAAACAGTTAAAGGAGTGGGTGAGATACCGTAAACATTTTAAGTAGTATTAAAAAATACCCTTTTTGATAAACTGAAAACTACTTTTCACCATACATGGCACTATTGCATTAGGACTCTAGATGCTAAAAGTACAATTTTTTTTAAAATGTCAGGTGAATTAGAAGCACAGTTTTGAAACTACAATGTGAAGCTCTCACTTTGCTTCATACATGAAACTATTCTCTTGCCCACTAAAACAGCAGGGTAACCCGGGCCAAACAAATATGTGAGCTTCAGATTGTTTTCAAAATAAAGATGTATCCACAAGTTATTGGATAGATAATTTTACACATTTTCAATTAAGCAAGCTGGATAACCAAAGCATTTTTAGTCCATTTATGAGCAGAAGCAGATGCACAGAAGCAATTAATTTTGACAACAAACCCTAAGCTTTTTATCTCAGTATTCTATAATGCATTTCAAGTACTGAACAGTTCAAATACAAAAATGTCAAGTAGTGAGTCTAGTTTGAAATACAAATATGAAGTCTGACTTGCCTTAACCGGTTTGACACTGGATAACGTGATGTGCAAATAGTTTCTCAGTAATAAATGCTTTCAAACCCTATTTTTCATCATACAGATGGTACATTTTCATAGCAGTACATTTTGAAGGTATGCTCTGATTCTGCATGCCATGTGACTGATACATGGGCACCTTTTTCCTGTTCTTCAGTTGAATGTTTGTAGATCTCGAACTCTTGCTCCCACAATGTCAGATGCCTTTACAGACATTCTTAAAGAAAATGTAGTTCACTTTTATGGTTGAAATGGGCACTGCTTTCCTGCCCCTCCCGTCACCCGCCTTTGAAGCAAGGAATGCATTAACTCCGAATTGCTATCTGCAGTTCTCTAGTTCCAGTTCCAAAGGAAGAAACCTTGGGGTTTTTTTCATTGTTTATAATCCTTTTGACATCTTCTCTTTGGAGACATCCACAGAATGTTTTGGTGGGCTTGATTGTTGTACATTCAAAGCTATTACATCGGCAAGCTATTACATCGGCATTTTTCCCTTGTCCTTGAAGTCTATATGCTTCCTTGCTAAATACTTTTTCTTGAACTTCGTGCAATCTTTAAAGCATAACTGTGGATTCTCATGGTTAACAATGACTAGAGAGTACTCCATGATGTAAATTCAGACTTGTATAAAGAAAATGTTTACCTGCAGTAAACTATTTTTTCACAGACTGGTGCTTAACACACAGCAAGCTTCTTTCTTATGTCGATGACGGCACCATCTCTACAAAGTAACCTGTTAAAGCAGCAGAGATCCATAACAAAGGCTAACTAGACATAAACATTGAGTCCACTTGAAACTCTAATCGTTTCTCTGTTTATTTTTTTGCCAGTAATTGATACATGAATCACAAACCATAAATGGGTTTGTGCATCTGTTGCCCTTTCACAGCTTTTCAATGAATGAGATTCCTTTATTTTAATTAGTTAGGTTTCTTCCTTTTAGTTACTTTTAAAACCTTGACACTGGAGTAACTTTTTTTTCTTCACTCATAAATTCATTGATGCCTTGTGAGGTGAAGAATGTGTTTCCACAGAAGATTTTTCCAAAACAGAGTGAAAGAGCACTCCTCTGGGCTAAGAAAAGGTAGCAAAGAGGGCCAATTCAACTTCATTATATTTCCTGTAGTTGTCCAGGAGTTTTCTCAGTCCTTACTTTTGTTTTATGCTCCTGCACAGATGCAGAATTTACAAAATCCCCATTTTTGGCAAAAGAAGCATTTTCTTCCAATGCTCTGATGTTGCTAAAGAATCCCCAGGCTGCCATTGTCTCCCCAGAAATCTACCTTGGATGTTGCATGCTCAGGGACACAAAAACTTGCTAGTGTTATTTTTTTCATTTATAAAATACCTGTCAATATCCATGAGGAGTATTTCAGTCTTCATCAAAAAGCACTGCCAGGTAAGAAAGTGCCTTTCAGCATGAAAAGTGTGGTATGCATCTCTAGGAATAGTTCAGCAGTGAAGTTACTGAACTCTTCCAATCTATTCAGCAAACAACCAAGTTTACATCTTCATACAGGCTGCTTCTTTCTTGATTGTCCTATTTCTTGATTGCTTCATACTGAAAATGAGTCATGACCTTGCTAGTCATTTACATCCTTGATATTTTCTCATGATTTACTGACTTCAAATTAGAGCTGAAGGTTTTCAACGTACGTGACAAATCTGTAGCCTTCAGCAAAAAGTTTCAACTCTAAATTTGTCAAGTAAGAGAAAACAACTTTGACATATTTAGACCCCCTGACCTTTTATGGCTGAAAATGAGCAAACACTCAACAGTCAGATGTAAAAGACTACAGAGGGGAACACTTGATAGGTCTCAGTTGTCAGTTAAGCCAATACACCTCCAAAATGAACAAGGGGAATGACAAAGCCATTTGCAGATATCTGCAATTCAAGTTTCCAATTTAAGGACATATAGCAATTCTACAGATCATCTCATGATGGTGGAAGGAAACAGGAATTCGTGCAGGAACCTACTAAACAGGAAAAGAGCAAGCAGCCTGGCCAGGCACATAGGGCTGTAACAATCCATTCAGGATCATGTTTACTATCAAAATAAAAATGAATTCTCCACATAAATGAAACAAATACTTACCCTATCAAGCCTTTACCTGCTTGACACCAAAAAATAGTTTTTATAATTTCATTAGAACTAAAAGGCAAAAATTGTAGATTCACAAAATTTTAATGGCTTTTTTTCTTTTTTTGAGTACAAACCTGGTATTCATATTAATAGGCTTAAATTTGCTACATGGCAATCTAAATATGAAATTTATGACAGAATTTGCATCTGGCACAAGTGAATTTTAAGGAGTCCAAAACTCAGAAAGCCTCTAGTCCTGTAAATGGAGATCGCCTGGGCATTTTATGCACAGGCCCCAAGTCTAGGAACCAATAACCTGGGATATGCTTTGACATATATCCACCCCAGTTCAGACATATCTAAACCACATCAAATAAAGATATAATAACATCTGACTATGCTAACTCAACTCATTTAAAAATAGCTTAAATAATAGGACCGGAGAAAAAGTTTACCATGGTTACCATGTTCAAATAGGGAACACTATGCAAAATGGTCACTACTTTTGACAGTGGTTTCACAGCAGAGAAAGACATTAGTGTTTACAACAAAGCTGCCTCCCAGACAAAGGCTGTGGCATTAGGATTCAATAAAGAAACAAAAGGAGGTACCAGGAGGTACCAGTTGATTCATTTAGGCAGAGAGTAAGAGGTTGAGATGGACATAGGTCAAAAGATAGAAGTGGTACAGGTATGTGGAAATTACTGTACATTTGCAGCTCCTGTTGTGCCAAGTGCTCCTGTTACTGCTATTAAATATAGTGCAGTGGTGAGGAGGAAATCTATGCAAATGTGCGAGAAGGGCATCTGTTCAGAATTTTGGCTTCTAAAATGAAAGTCTCTGAGTCTCAGACCTCCCAGAAGCATTTGGGCCAAAAAGTTGATGTTTTGTATTTACATCACAGGCTGTTTTGCCCTGAGAGTTTTCTGTGTTGTTTTTAATGAAGAGAACAGACAAAGGCAGCACTGTAAGTCAAATTCCCCTGAAGACAATGTAACTACGCCAGCTGACACGCTGAGGCCTTGCTGAATAGAGACAACTGCTGCTCATTCCCCCTGCCGCACTAAAAGCTGTGTCAAATACCTAAAAGCTTTGTAATGCCTGTGCAGCCTTAATTTAGCTCACTTCTGTGCATGCACTGTGTATGTATATTTGTGTTTGATGAGACAGAAACTTCAGAAGTTCCAGCTGCTGGAAGACATCATCTACTTCATTTGCAAACTGTGATTAGTTTTCCCTGAAAGCTCAAAACTTCATGAAATTTGGTGTAATTTCAAAGAAATAACTAGAACTTTCTTCATACAAACTTCTCCTCCTGATCCTGCCTGCAAAATAGCCAGTACGTGGTCCTAAGCCTGAAGCTGCCAGACCCTTTCCAAGGAAAGTTGGAGCAAACGGGGAGAAATGTTTGAGAACTTGAACAGCAAACAGGCTGCTAAGGCTGTCCTGTGTGTATGCATGTATGTGTGTGTGCACATGTGCGTTTCTATCTCAGCTGTTCAGAACTGATTAATGAGTTTTCTCAGCTACCAGGCAGAATTACTATTCCAGGACTAAAGTTGCTGGTTCAGTTCTGTAGGGAACAGAACGTGTTGCTGAGGCTTAGCAGAGTGAATGCAGCAGAGTACAGCAAGGAGCGCACCCTGCTGAGTTCACTCTAGGCGTTTGCTAAAAAGCATGTATTGTAGAAATAGAAATGTACTTTCAGGTCTCCTGGGTTCTGGTAAAATTCCTAAAGGGGAGAATTGTGTTCCCATTGTGTTTTCCGTCAGCCTATTTCAAGAACATACAGTTCATTTAGAGCAGGAATTCGGAAGCTAACTCCTTAATTCAAAGTGTGCAACTCTTAGAGGGCTCATGGCAACACCTTGCACACCCTTAGTTGTTTAATAGGTATGAACATGAGAAAGATGTTGATTTACAATAACGTTATGTTTGGTATGAAATAAACTGTAATCCTGAATGCTGAACTCTAGTTTGCATGGTCTGGCTTGTGCCAAGCCATGTGATCAAAAGTCCCTAGCTGACCCTACCTCTACATGTAGAAGTTTTGCTGACAGCTGCAGAATCTGGTGTAAATGCCCTGGTTAGAGCACAAGCAACGAAAGACAGTGAGTATAACCAATGCAACTGGAAAAAGTGCTTTTGTTCTGTGGCAGTGAACTAAAAGTGTGGTATAGAAATGAATCAATGTTAAAATTCCTTGTACCTGTTTATATACATATTATTACGTAGAGGATATGCTTTACTAACATTCCTGGAAGCATACGCAAGGGATTTAAAGTGCAAAAGGGAACTATACATTCAAAATGTATATAAAAAATATGGGAAAGTTTCTTCTAAAGGCCTTGTGACAGAGCTATAAATACAAATAACAACAGCAAGTTAGATGCATTTTAGCATCTAGAGTCTTGCTGTGCTGTGCCTTAAACAAGCAACTTTAAACACTGGGGGGGGTTTGGTTGTGGGGTTTTTTTTTTCCTTTGTATATATCATAGAATCATAGAATAGTTTGGGTTGGAAGGGACATTTAAAGGTTTGGAGTTGTTACTGTTATTAAGAATTGCATTTTTTTTAGATAATGTAGGTATCTTTTTTGTTGTTGTTGTTGTACATAAGTGATCTATCAAGTTTACTGGGTTTCACAACATACCTTAAAACTCCACTTTTTTGTGTAAACTACTAGTTATTTCCATTTTCATCAAGGTCTTTTTTACAATCTTTGCTAATAGTCTTACAATTTTCTTCACTACCAGACTCTATGTGATATCACAGGGCTTATGTTCAAGTAAAGCAATTTAGCAGAGAAAAACAGCATTATTAACCTCTGACCAGTGTGTAACATTAGAGTAACAAAGATATTTGTAGTTGCATTAGTCTAATTTATTTTTACAGTAATGGAATTCTTAAATTTTCTCACTGACAGAGGGTAAGACCTATGTCAACATTCAGTCTGAGATTTTAAAAAAAAATGGAGGGAAAATTTAGGCTCTGACGTATCTTAGGACATTCCAATTCATACCCAATATTCACAGTAGTCAAAAATAGCTCCCTGGGAGTACAACAGGAGGAGCTCCACAGCAGCTATGCAGCTCCACACAGTACTGCATAGCCTACATGGGCTTGGACAAGGTGACTGTTCATCACCTCCAGCTCTGGGCATATTAAGATTCCTGCCATAGAAACACAATCGATTTCAACAGGTGACAGCACACCTCTGGTATGTCAATAGAAAAACGTAAGTATTATGTAGAGACCTTTCTGGGATTGGCATGGATTATATTTTGCACTAATAGGTATCTATTATCTCTTATCTATTATATATGCCTTCTTTGCCTCAGTCTTTAATAGTCAGACCAGTTATCCTCAGGGTATTCAGCCCCCTGAGCTGGAAGACAGGGATGGCGAGCAGGATAAACCCCCCCATAATCCAAGAGGAAGCAGATAACGACCTGCTATGCCACCTGGATGCTCACAAGTCTATGGGGCTGGATGGGATCCACCCGAGGGTACTGAGGGAGCTGGCGGAGGAGCTTGCCGAGCCACGCTCCATCATGTATCAGCAGTCCTGGTTAACAGGGGAGGTCCCAGTTGACTGGAGGCTTGCCAATGTGACGCCCATCTACAAGAACGTCCGGAAGGAGGATCCGGGGAGCTACAGCTGGTCAGCTTGACCTCGGTGCCGGGGAAGATTATGGAGCAGTTCATCTTGAGGGCACTCACAAGCCATGTGCAGGACAACCAGGGGATCAGGCCCAGCCAGCACGGGTTCATGAAAGGCATGTTGGCTTGACCAACCATCTTCTATGACCAGGTGACCCGCATAGTGGGTGAGGGAAAGGCTGTGGATGTGGTCTACCTGGATTTCCGTAAAACCTTTGAGACTGTCTCCCACAGCATTCTCCTAGAGAAGCTGGCAGCTCACAGCCTAGACAGGTGCACTCTTCGCTGGGTAAAAAACTGGCTGGACGGCCGAGCCCAGAGAGTTGTGGTGAACGGAGTTAAATCCAGTTGGTGGCCGGTCACAAGCGGTGTTCCCCAGGGCTCAGTTTTGGGGCCGGTCCTGTTTAATATCTTTATCAATGATCTGGATGAGGGGATCGAGTGCTCCCTTAGTAAATTTGCAGACGACACCAAGTTGGGCGGGAGTGTTGATCTGCTGGAGGGTAGGAAGGCTCTGCAGAGGGACCTGGACAGACTGGATCGATGGGCTGAGGCCAACTGTATGAGATTCAACAAGGCCAAGTGCCGGGTCCTGCACTTGGATCACAACAACCCCAGGCAACGCTACAGGCTTGGGGAAGAGTGGCTGGAAAGCTGCCCAGAGGAAAAGGACCTGGGAGTGCTGGTTGACAGCCGGCTGAACATGAGCCGGCAGTGTGCCCAGGTGGCCAAGAAGGTTGATAGCATCCTGGCCTGTATTAGAAATAGTGTGGCCAGCAGGAGTAGGGAGGTGATCGTGCTCCTGTACTTGGCACTAGTGAGGCCGCACCTCGAATCCTATGTTCAGTTTTGGGCCCCTCCCTACAAGAAGGCCATTGAGGTGCTGGAGCGTGTCCAGAGAAGGGCAACGAAGCTGGTGAAGGGTCTGGAGAACAAGTTTTATGAGGAGCGGCTGAGGGAACTGGGGTTGTTTAGCCTGGAGAAGAGGAGGCTGAGGGGAGACCTCATCGTGCTCTACAACTCCCTGGAAGGAGGTTGTAGTGAGGTAGGTGTTGGTCTCTCCTCCCAAGTAACAAGCAACAGGACGAGAGGAAATGGCCTCAAGTTGCGCCAAGGGAGGTTTAGATTGGACATGAGGAAAAATTTCTTTCCTGAAAGAGTGGTCAGGCCTTGGAACAGGCTGCCCAGGGAAGTGGTTGAGTCACCATCCCTGGAGGTATTTACAAGACGTGTGGATGTGGCGCTTAGGGACATGGTGTAGTGGGCATGGTGGTGTTGGGTTGACAGTTGGACTCGATGATCTTAGAAGTCTATAAGATGATTCTTAATGATTCTGCGATTCTATTACTTTTAAAGGGATAAATTGCTGGAAATGAGTTTTAGCAAAACAACTCAGAGTAGAAAAAGTATTAGAAAGGACAATAATTTGACCAGAAGAAGACGTCTGAGAATTGGATGTTTCCCTTTGTCAGAATAATCACTGGGGATGTGGAGATTAGAATAATGCGGGACAGCACTGTGAACTACCCTGACTTTCAGGTTGTGATACTTTCCTCCATGACAGTAGAAAAGCACAGGCATAAATTCACTGCACTGTTGAGCAGCAATACTGAAAGATCTGTTATCAAAAGCACCCTGACAAAGCAGGGTGATACCTCAAGGGCAAAGCCCCAGGGGTACATAGAGGCTCAGATTCTATTCAGAATACTGATAAGCAGCTCTGCTTAAAATATAATATATAGCTATTTAACAATTAGGAATCTGGTTGTGAAAACCTTGGCTTGGACCTCAGAACAAGATGAAATTCAGGAAGATTTGCAGAATTAAATGCTTAGATTAGGTAACTCATGCTCAGAAAGACAAGCTCATGAAGCAGTAGTACCACAGGAGAAAATTATGGTGGTATTTGCAGATAAATAATTAACATCATCCAACAATGTAATTTTATTGCCCAGAAAGCAGATTTTATTCTAAGGTGCACTAATTGAGCTGTCACATGAAAGATGTGTCTCAAAATGTCAGAGAATAGGAAAAATTCACCTTTTTATAACAACTGTGGCTTTGTTCGGTATTGCAATTGAAGAAGGAAGTTTTCTGTCCTGTGAAGACATTTTTTTCCCCTGTTGTGCAAGAGAACAAACATTACACAATATACTGAAAATTTATGGAAAAATGTACAGTCAAAATAATCTGAAGTTTTCCTAACAGGGAAACGCCTACTTTGTTAGGATACCACCACAGGAGGTCCACCTTATTTGCAAGGACAGGATGATATTTGTTATTTAAGCAACAGCACTATTTTCGTGGGAGAAGCCACTCTGTGTAACAAGGACTGTACTATAGTTCACAACAGTCACTTTCCCAGAGGGGTGCACAGCAGTGATGTTTTTAATACCATATAGATCATCATCACAATGCATTAAATAGCTAGTGACAGACTGTTTTATCCATAGAGAGATTGTTTATAAATAGGACAGCTGGAAGCTGACTATTATTGAGTCAGAAGTCACAGAAAACTTCATAGTAAAAGGAAGAATTAGAGTCCTTGGCTCTTAATTTAGCCCTTACTCATGAATTTCTTCCTAAATTGCCTTAAAAATTGAATTTAAAAATCAAATGTAGTTGCTAATAGGCATCTCATTTCAAGCTGCAAATAAACTATATCAGACTAAAACAACAAGGTTGCAGTTTAGGCGCAGTGTGGAAAATAGGCCATGATACAGAAAGCCTGAAGTTATCTTTAAATACTTTCAGATGACACAGAATGTTAATTGAATGAGTGTTTTCCTGCACATAATTGACAGGGCTCTTTCAGCATAATAAAAATAAAGCATTGGAGAGCTCCATGGAATGCCCCCCTCTGGAGAACTGACCCAGCTTTTAAGAAATCTCTTTGGGGGTTCTTGATAAACAGTGGAAAGGGGCCTTTAGGGAATCATTTCTCTCCTTTTAGCCACTGACAGTGTAAATGTCATGGATGCTTCAGCAAAGTGTACAGAGAGTTATGCTAGTATCTACCAGGCTTTCCTAATAGGAGCTAAGCGCCTGGGTGAGGATTGTTTCGCTTTCTCAATCCTAGGGAGAGTTATATTGCTCGCTTGCTGATCAGAACATAATCTTAAACATAGCCATTGCAACCAGCATCTCCTAAAGCCACAGTCAGACAAGCCTACATTTGCATCAGGTCAGTTGTCTTTCAATAGACAGTCCAACACTCGTGGGATTTCTGACATGTCACTACACACCCAAATGTGCATGAGCATTTTTAAGTGTACAGCTGACCTGAAGATACTAGCTACAGTAAGGGGCAGTGATAAATGAATTGAGCCTGAGGCTGGCTCCCCTCACCAGCTGTGCAACAGGCAGTGAAATCCAAAATTTCTTCTTGATCTTCATCAGGAGTAGGGGACAAAATTTTCATTGATTTGCTCATTTTGCATGCTGTTGGAAAGGAGAAGGTGACTTCCTAAACAAGAGGTTAGATGGAGATGAAATTTCTGACATGCTGTTTGCCCTCTGCATTTAGGAGTTAGGATTCCTAGGATTAGGAATCCCAGTGCCTCAGTGGACCTGCTCCATTTTGTGCATGGTTGCAGTAAACGGTGATGTGAGAAAAGGCTCAGGAATCCTTGTGGGACTTAAGGTATGTGTCAAAAAATATTTTAGGATTCCTGTCTAATATCCTCATAGCCATGCCCACAAAACAGGGGTACCATTTTAGAAGTTGTGCTTATTTCCAATACTCAGATATACTTTTGCTTCTCCTGTAGTGTAGTTACTTTGCCTCATCTGAAAGGATGGCCCACGAATTTTAAGGGCAGTTAGTCCCTTAGAAACATTAACTCCATAATTTCTACAGAGATTGTGCTGAGAGCTACATGTATTCCTTTTATTAAACTAAAGGTTTCTTTAGTGATTGTAAGCACCTAGTACAGCTGGAACAACAAGTACCTAATTGAAAATACACTTCCTGATTAGAGGTGCTCATTAGAACACAGGAATCTTAAGTGTAGTGTATGCTGAAGCTAAGCAAGGTTGTTTTTTTTAAAAAAAAAGTCTTTTAAGTATCTCAATTGTCATAGGACCTAGTTTCTCTAAGGATTATGAACTACATTCTTACAGCTCCTTTGTCACAACACTGCCCATGCTCGTGCCAAACAGATCCTAAGTCATCTACGCCGTATGTAACAGACTGCACAGCTGAGCAGCCATGGCAGTAGTCAGTCTACTGCATACAGGTATCACAAGTTATTTTGCATTTCCTTCACAGTGTTCTTTCAAAACACTTGTGGTACTGGATATTCTTTTTAAAGTAGCACTTCATTATGTAGTTAATAATCTTGTAAAAACAAAACTGGTGTCTTCATAGCTGTAAAGACTGCAGATGCAGTACTACTCAGGAACTGCCGCAGGAACTAGGAGAAAGAACCCTAAAATATAATGCAATATATTTATTATTCAATTTCATGATTTTTGGTAGATGTGTACTGATGACACCGTTAAATGGAACATTCACTCTCTCTAAAACCAAGTACACTATTTGCATATATTACTAATTCCCAATAGACATCTGCAAGTTTGATGGAATGAAAGAATAAAGTGTATATTTAGTTTGGAGTAAATGTAAAATGTTTGTACATCCATTTATACTTCAAAGAGAACAGTGAGGCTCTTTGGCTATTTTAAAACAACCAGTTATTAATATTTGTGGATTTTCCAAAGCCTTATTCAGTTATCTCATGAAAGAGGCCATCTGCTTTTCCAAAAAATATTTAGCTCTGTGCCTGAGCACGTGAAAAGGAGAGTGAAAGAGGGAGGGAGAGAAAAGTCTCTTTCTCCCTCTCCCCCTCCCTCCCTTCCTCTCATCCTCTCTTTCTCTCTTTTGTACTGCTTCCCAACACATCAGGATTAGCAGTGGTTTGATGTCATGCATACTGGTTACCAAAGGGAGAGTAATAGAAAGGTTGTGTCGGCACAGGAGCACAGGGATATAAAACTTATTATGTTTACAATACACTGATAGCTTCAAGAAAGCTGAAATGACAACTGGAGAAGAAAGCAGCACTATATGTGACGGCTTGTCAACAACTTATCCATAAACTACCAGTTGGTATGACCTGTCTAATAAGATACTTAGCATACTCTCTCTTCCTCACACATTTATATTAAGTATATACAATCAGTTGTTTAAAATTTACACTTTGTCCCTAGTAAAAGGCATTGCATGGCTATACTGGTCAGGAGGGGGGCCTGGGAAGCTGCTTTCTCTCCTCTGGATCTTCACTGATACAATCCTAAGTAATGTGTCATGGGGAAAAGAGAGGCCGCCGTCTCCCCATTAGGTCTGCATGCAGTGGTGGACATTCTTGTCAAGCTCCTGCGCATCCCTTTCCCTAGCCACACTGTGGCTCTGTTCAGCCTTGCAACTTTTCCACGCTCTGAGGATAGCGACATCAAACCCATGGCATCAGCGTAAAGGATGTATGTCTTCTAGGAAAAAAATGAGCCTTGATTTAAGTGATGGGTAGTCTACCGTGTATGTTGTTCCATTGATTAACTGCCTTTGCTCTTGACTGTTTAACTGTTTGTATTTTATTTCTAAACGAAATTTGCCAGCTTCAGCTTCCTTCTCTTTGATCCCTTTATACCTTTATTACTATTCTGTGTCTTTATTTAAGTACACTAAACTTCCATCAGCTACCTTCCCTTGTATGCACTGGTTCACTGTCACCAAGTTATCACCTAAATGTCGTATGGTAAATTGAATAAATGAAACTCAATTAGTATTTACTGGACTTATCACCCAGCAGACCTCAGCTTACTCTTCTGAATCCTTTTAAATTTACCAACATCCTTTTGAAACTGGAGATCCCAGAACTGGACACGCTAATTCTTTCAATGGCTTCTGAAACCTTTCAAAAGCATAATGTCGTGGCTTCCTGATTAGGCATCTAATGATCAAGGTTGTCCCCGTAGCTTGTATGCATGTAGTTTTGTAGTTTAAGTCATGCTGTCTTAGAGAAACAGACTGCACCTATACTTTGATGTGAAGATGTACACACAGTACATGCAGGGATAACCAAGCTAATCTGGGTAACAGTGAAACTGTAAAGAGTTGCTTCTGCATAACTGTATTTGGCTTCTGAAACCCTGATACAGCAACTTCACAGCTTTTGCTAACTGAGCTGGATAGATCATATTTGGCACTTGCAATCTTACTTTATTTTGTACTTTACATTAGAGAACTGCACCAGCTGTTAGAAATAATATTGCCATCATCTAGTCTTTATGCACAACCAGTGAGGTGCAGTAATACAGTGTCTCTAATTGCTGTGGCTCTGTAATTTAAGGGTAGGCAGCTGAAAGATTGTAGAAATAAAATGAGGCAAAACTGACCATAAAACCCTAACACTAACTGTAAAAATCTCATTTCACAATCAAAAAGTTTAGTTAGCGCAAAGGAGCTCCCCGGAAAGAACTGAGTCTTTCACCAAAGCTTTGACAAAATCAGTCGCTAAAATCAATCAAATAATTCAATCACCATGTGAATTGTGTGATTACAATAGAAGGACGTCGCAGGCACTTGAAGAACTACAAATAAAGTTTTTTAGCTCTTGCCTTTTTTTTTAAGTTCACTCCTTTTCACCTTCTCTCCAATGGATCCTTTGTCTTATTATCTCTTTGCAATGCACAATTCTATTGTGTAGTATGAGAGATTTATAGCTGTTATATATGAGAGCAAAACAAAAGCTGCACAATCAAGTGCATTGTTAGAAGAAATTTGGATTTGGATTTCAAAACTAAATCATCAGTGCAGAGATAGCCATTAAGATCAATTATCAGATTCTATGTTGATCTTTTTTGAAATAGCCAGCTCTGGCCAAATTCCTTCTCGGACTCCTTCATCACAAATTCTAATTAGTGAGAAATTTAATGGCTTAATGAGAAAGAGAATAAGATTTGGGGATTAAGTCATTAAGGGACATATGCAAGATTTACCTGTCTAACACGATTCATGATTTCCACATTGAAATGCTCTCTTCTCCCTACAATTCTGCTTCTTGGAAAATTGAGGAAGATCTCCATTCTTGACTGAGCTGAATAACTTAGTGACTATTTCCTGATTAAGTCCTTTCAGGTTCTGTAAAGTTTTGCATATGTTTATATTATCATTTATGGTAAATGTTTTGCTTTAAAACACCAAAGCTGGACCTTTGAGATGATGTGTGGGACACACCTGTGAGATATGAACTCAAGCTGGAGCAAGAGTTGTGTACAAATTTTATACATCTCAATAAAATTTAAATCCCAAGCTCAGCGGTTAATAAGATGAGATGTTCTTGCTGTGTTTTGAAAGATAGAACTGAAAATGCCTTAGTTTTATTTTTAAATAACTTAGGTCTCCATCATTCGGATGTGGGATGTTAGACATGGGGAGATATGCCTCCCCCACATCCCAGGGTAAGGCTTTATGGTAAACCGCTACGTTTATAATTTCCTAATTGCTTCTGTCCAGTTATAAATCCCTTCCACGGGGACCTCATTTTGAGCCATACAGGAATCTGGGGAATGTAATTTAGTTTGAGAAACTGAACTGTGACCAACAGGCACCTAAAAAGCCGAAGTATGTGATAACGTGAACTTGGAGCGCTGAACACCCTGCTTGAGTCCCAGTTTCATTTCTCCTTCTTTGAATGACTATTTAATTATTGATATACAGCTCAGCAGAGTACCATAGGACAGCTTTTGTCCTCCATAGATGCACAGAAATTTAGTCCTTTTCTGTCCTATAACGTATGGGTTTCTGGAGTGGAAGAATTTTGTTCCTATTGCTCCTGTAAGTCTGTAAAACTGATGGTTCTGAAACAGTGGTGTTACTGAAAAATATTCTGGGGAGTATTTTTATTGTATAATACACTATATTCAAAGTTGACACAAAATGAAATTAAAATCTTTTTTTTACTGTTGTGATAAAGGTAGATATATAAACTCTATTATTAATTTTATAGCAATAAATACTCATGGTTTTCCTTAAAAAAAAAAAAAGCTAATTAGCTTTTTGGATGCTTGGAATAATTCTCATCAATTTTACAATTTTTCTCTCTATTTTCTGTGTTTCCAAAAAGAAGCTGAAACTTTGAATTTGACAAAAGTAAGAAAGTTTCTTGAAATATTCTCCTTTTCTAACGTACGGTGACCCTCAATAACTTCACGAATGTGATATCACTACAACTTAATAATGCTGCTAAGTATGTTTTTAATGTTACACCTTAAAAGAATTGGAACTGCATAGAACAGTATTAGTGCCACATACTTCAGCTGAAATTACTTCAAATTATAACGACATTTAATTAATTACAAGTTATTCTTAGAATATAAAATAATAATTATGTAGTTCAAAATACTTAATTTATATGGTACTTGAATAAAACAACTCCTTCCCCATCCTTTTCAAACGAAGAGTGCTGCAAATAGCAAGTATCTGTAAGAAAGATTCAAATATTAAAAAATGCTGTATTTTGAGATCAAAAGTTTAAAAAAAAACCTCAGAAGGAATTAGTTTGTTATCAGGGGTCTGTGGACCATTTTGTACATTTCTCATTGTTCCTATTGACAGGCATAAGTCAAAATTTGAGTGTTACTCATCAAGAAATGTTAGTGTGTCAATTCTTAGAGATGAAAAAGGTCTTATCATGATCGATCTAACTGACTGTACAAACACTTGGAATTAAATGACCAAAAGTTGGGTATTTTTACAAAGGAAAACTTTCAAATCTCATATAAGTAAGCCTCAGCAAATAGAAGTATTCATTTCTGATCTTCTGATTTCCCTCCCTGGTTTTGTATATGGTATAGCTAAGATAAAAAACACTTGGCAAGACGGTAATTTGTTGTGGGATTGCAGCAGATACGTATGATCAAAAATCAAAAGATTCCTCCAGCACCAGTGTCCATAGTTTTACCAGGTCACCCTCGGGCAATCACAAACTTCAGATGTTTAGGTTGTGCTATGTTCAGAAGGTAAAGGAGTAGTGATTTTTCAAAGATAGCTTAGGGCCAAAGTATTAACTATAGTGGTCCACTGGTGTACCAGCTTGCAGATCTGTACACCTGACTCAGCCTTCCCCCTGTTTTGTCTCATGTTGCTCACCGTTAGCAGCTGGCTAGTAGTTTAGTGCAAATTATGCAGGCTGTGCTGCTCTGACAAGGACAATGGAAGGGTTCCTCAATGAGGAAAAAGTGTGGAATAGCCCTCACCTGTACTCAGCATGGTACAAGTACTGGATCCCTTCACTCACATCAAATAAACATGCAGATACTACGTTTAAAATCCAACTATGGAGCACAGTAGACTTAATGTGTATTCTTTGAACGTCCTTCAGTATCTGTATCAGATACCCATCAGTGAATAAACTATGGGACTTGGGAGACCTGAAAGCCTGTAATGGACCTTTATATATAGGTCAAAGAAACTACTCAACATGTCATAGTAATAGTAATAGGTTTCCTTCATAGGAAAATGCAAATTGCATTCTTTGCTAAGGACATTTTACATACTGCTGTATGCTTGTTTGTGATAGCTTACCTGCTTCAAAAGATGTTGAAAGGAAATGAGCTGATCTGAGTAAGGATCATCTTAACAAAAGCCAAACAGAGCGGCCACACTTTTAATCATGGTTTTTCTGATTGCACAGAGAGAATTTGCACATGAAGGCATTGCTGTGCTTCTGTCCCACGGGGCAGGAGGAAACCAGGGGAGAGATACTCAGTGACACGGAGTCGGCTGCCTGGGAGCCCATGGCTGGTGACCAGCAGAAGAAAAGACATTAAATGAGGTCTGATTAAGAGCTTAAGAGACCTGGCAAGCACAGGTAAGAGTATTTGCATGTCCATATCTGTTCCTTTGAATCAACATACCAAAGAATTAAGTATGCTTTGGCCAAATAAATCAGACTTTACTTTTGGCTTATTGCAGACTGGTTTTGCCAGCCAATATTTAAAAGGACATACTAGCATTTGGCTGGTTCATGAGGCCTACTGGTGTCATGTCTGTTACTCAGGGGGAAGTCAGCTGAAGACGTAACTAGGGATCAGTCTGATCCCTCAACTGCGTCTCCAGAGCAAGTGGATTTTCAGTATGCATGTTCCAAACGAAGCTTGAAAAAGGCTCAGTACACAACCTGTGACTGTTACACCAGAAAATCCTATAAAACGGCTGTGCACACAGAACCAGTTGTCACCACCTCTCCACATGCTGCGTGGGAATGGATTTGGGCACTTGTTTCTACCTGTAGCTCAGGAACTTACATATGATTGCACTGCATCATTTATTGGCATTTGAAACATCCATAAAGAGTAGAGTTTGCAGTTCCCAAAATAGCCTTGAAAGTTGTTAAGAATAACTGTGAATACGGGACTTTTATGTGCCATATTCTGAAAAGACTAATCCATTTTTATGAACCCCAATATATGCTACAGATTAAAGGTAGACTTGGGAGAAAAGACAGCACAAAGGAATATAGATACACTGTGTAACCCTATGCTCTAAAGATGTGTGACATTTTCTTTAGATTTATGGTAACGAATAGTAATTAGTTAGATGGTCCAGTAAGCCCAAACATTGCAAAACACTTGGAAAATTAATGGATTTAGGATTGAGCGTAAGAAATACACAGCAAAATTTTTTTCTTACTTTTTTTCTGTAGGAACAAAGGCATTTTGGAAAAATTCAGTTTTTACTTGTCAAAATTATGATAAGCCATTTTGCAAGTATAGAGTAATATAAGAACTACAGATAATGTAAGTAATTCTTATATGCCACTTTTCATTTTCTTTAGTGAAAGCCTATTTAAGTTAGTTCATACTTGTTTCTTTAGCAGCAAACATCAAAAGAAAGACATTATTTTTAAGTAAGGTGAAATATGAAGCCTTCTCTACTTCAAATTAAAATAATTCAATTTCTTAGGGTTTAATTTTTGTCTGCTAATAAAAATAAAATGTATTATATTTTAATGAAACTGCTTTCAATTTATTAGCAACATTTCTGCATGCAATTAGTATTGCTGTAACTAGCTGATCATTATAATACATAGGAATTGAATTCTATTATATTCTATTATAGTCAAGTTGTATTTCTCTTCCAGAGGATACAATATACAGTCAGGTCAATTTTATGACCCAGTCATCTTCTTATGTTTATGTCAGTTAGTATTTATTTGACTTGTTTCTTACTGTCAAAGGTTAAAGTTGTTCAGCTAACCTTTCTGTGGATATTTCAAATTGCAGAATTCAGAAACACTTCATCCAAATAAAAAGACCCCATAGTCCCATATAAGGTCAGCAGAGGAAATAGAAACCCCATTAAAGCAATTCCCTCAGAAAGCCTGAATTTAGCTTACAAAGCCCTGCTTCTACCCAGTTTATGTGTTATGCTTGGAATGAGCCTTATCGTTTGGAGCAGTGTACAGTCTGAATCTAAGAGGAAGTCAGAGCATTCAGAGTTGGATTGTTTTCACTGCACATCAATTAACACCTTAGCTATGCAAACATATAATGGATAACTTATTCATTTTAATAATTGATGACTGAAATACAAAAATTTATTTCATTCTTTTTAAGAGTTACTTCCATTGTTTTAAAGTTAAAACACTAAAAAAAAACCCACAATGCTCTCATTGTATGAATTTGCCATGGAAAATCTGTAGAAGTAGGTTTAATGAAATTATTTGGCTTGTCCTTTGACCTGAAAGAAACAATGCAGCGTTAGTTTTCATAATGATTGTTCTCTTCTGAATTCACCTGTGTTTAAACGTGCCTCTGGGGCTTCTGAGAATGGGTCAATACCCTATTTAATGAAGTAACTGGTGTCTGCACCTAGGATGAAATTTACCTCTAGGCAGAGTCAGCCAAAGGTCTCTCTACTGTTTAAATGGAATTAAGAGTTTATTCTGACCCTCTGCACTGTATTAATCTTACCTTGGCGAAAAACCTCTATGCTGTCTTCACATTTCAGAAGTGGAATATATATTTTACTAAAAAAGCCTCAGGTGAACTCTTTTAAGATTGTATTTCGGGATTTTAATTTCTTTTTCACATTAAAAAGATTGATCAAGCTAAATGAAATGAAAACAATCAGAAAACTTTTTGTTTTGCAAAATACACATTCAGTTAAGTTAAAACAGATCAAAATAGTCATGTGAGTCCTGTTTGTCAATACCTAGTAACAGCTGCTCCATTGAATGAGTGTCCAGTGCTAACCGTACATAAGAATTAACATTGGATAACAGCTTATTTTCTTTGTTGAATGCCCTTATATTCATATATTATACTCAGAAAAAATTTCCTTCATGGGTATATTCATGTCTATCAGATGTCCTTTAAACTGCATAGTAAGGAAAAAAACAAAAAAAAGTCACTTTTCCAGTCTGTAATAGAGGATTTCAAGAGATGGCTCCCTTCCACGCTGCTGAGACCTGCCAAAGTGACAACTGATCAAGAATGGCAATGGATATTAATCGCATTTGCATTTGTTTGGTTTGTCTCCGTTTTCTAATACGTGAGGGCCTTTGCTTATTGTATTTAGCAATCCACCAAGAGTTGTGCCATGGTACAGCTGTTTCGAAGTGCTGCTCTGTGCAGCAGAGCTTTTCTTCTGCGGCCAAATGAACGGGTCATCTTGGCTGCGGCCAACATCATGTTTGGCTGCTTGCTTGGCCCCTGGCTGAGGCATATATTTTCCATTAAATTCCACTGACAGAACAGAAGGCGTAAAACCCTTTCTTTTCCCCTTCATCCACAGCAACCTAGCTGAGGGCATGATACTGCTCACTCAGCCATATACACTCCAGCCTAGCGTGGAATTGTCTCAGCTTGGTGCCATTTCTTTGCACTGGTAAATAAAAAGCCATATTGAGTCTGTAGCTTGAAAAACATAGTTGCATATCTAGAAATACTTTCAAATCCAATATAAACTATATATTTTATTAAAACAGGCTTATAAAAAGTTCCTATAGCTGACAGAAGAGATAAACAGTACAGGCAAAATATTGCATACTGGCCTAAATAAAATTTTAGTGACTTTCAGCAGTGTTTACAGTGCCACAGAGTAAAACCAGGAGTTAGTTTAGTGGCTTGGTCCAAAACCAGCCTCTGAGTAATGGACTGTGAAAGCCATGAGCCATTCTATTATGTTTCATGTAGTCATAAGGAAACAGGGAGAAAAAATTGGAGGTTAGGGGTGGAAAGAAAAGAGAATCTGGAAGAAAATTACTTCACCATGAACTAGAGTAAAAGAGTCCTTTGCAAAGCAAATAGTGTTGCTGTTGAGGTAATCAGCACACTTGCATCAGGACTTCTATTTCAGCAAGCTCCTTGAGATTGGCATCCTAAGAGGTAAAGAAATACACAAAAAGTGGATAAAAGGAATAGGTTTTCTTTGTGTCATGAGTGTACAACTTTAAGGACATTGCAACTTTTTAGCCACCGCAGTAAATTTATTTGGCAAAATGGAGAGCAAACGAAAGTAAGCATGGAAAAAAAAAAAAAGGCTTGAAGATTTGTTACCCTTAGAGATGTGATAACTTTGACATTTACATACATGAGCATGAGAAAAAAGATGATAAGGTGAACTTTAAAGAGAACTTTAAAGTGAACTGCAGTGGGTGTAAGCAAACACAGCTATCATGAAAGGTTCTTTGGTGATTTTAAAGATAGGTATGAGAAAATCATGCACCTTGACTTTTACATACTGAAACATTTTGCCATATAACAGATATAATGGGCATCTGGTGTGAGAAAGTGTTTGACAGCAGCTGAAAACATGCTGACACTTGAACTAAAAGGCAAAATAATCAGCTTATCTTGCTGCTTGAACTTTGTACAAGCATTTTTGTTATGTTATGGACTGAAAATTCTTGTTTGCTTGTTTTTTTGTTTTCTCAATGAGAAATAGAGTGTGAAAAAATAGGATAGCAGCAACGCCAAGTGCACAGGCTGTTCAGTCCTTGTAGTCACATCTCACATGGTTTCCAGGATTAGCTATACTTGCAGAGTATGAAAGGCTACTAAGTGCCACCAGATCATAGCACAACTCAGGCTGCCAGCTACCATAATACTGTATAATAAAATAGTACTACTTTGAAATTATTTTTGGAATCACACAGTTTTTGAAATTATTTCTTTGCAATCAGTAGAAAAACAGTGCCTTTAATGGGCACAGGATCAAATCTTACTGCAGTAGTTTTCATGACTAGCCCCATGCATTTTGTATTTGAGAAGATGGGTGACATTGAGAAGCTTGTGAAATGCTGAGATGGCTTGGGTAGACAAGTATCATGTCTCAGACCTGTCTAGTAAGTCAGTTCCAGGAAGCACTCCCCCATTGAAATTCTCTAAGAATGAAACCCAAAGAAACCATTTTAGCCCATTTTTCTGTTTAGCTTCATGACAGAGTCAGTGCCATTAAGACAGAGTATAAACTGAGTTTCTCCACATCCAACCATGGAAACAAAACAAGTCTGATTTTCCTTTTTTACATGAACATAAATTGAAAAACTCCACAGAAATAAAAGGAATCATGGAAATGTAAAATGTGTGTAAGGGAGAGGAGAATTAAAGCATTTAACCTTGACAAGGCACACTTGCTTCTGCATCTCCCCAGTCTACAAATTGAATGCACCTGCTGTATAACCAATTAAAAAGACACATGATGCTCTCCATTTTTTTTGCTAGATGCCTCCTGGATATTTGTCTTCCTGAAGTTTTGCCATGCCACCTGTTACCCGAATGTTCAAGTGCATCATCTGTCTCATTCATGACAGTCGCTTGCATTCTGCTAAGAAGGAGTAAGCAGTCTCAGTTTTCAAGATGGTACAAGTATTTTACTTGGTTCAGTCCCTAGAAAAGGTATGACAAAAACATCTTTGTGCCTCTCCTCTTTCTCCATTCAAGAAATAGGAATCATCAAACCGCTAGGTGCTTTCTCTGTGTTCTGTGAATATTCCAAATGTTTTCTTCTGGTATATATATATGAAAATATATATGGTGTGTATATATATAAAAATAAAATATAGATACATATTCTGGATATGGTTTTTCTTGGGTTTGGAAAAACCTTGTTTATTTATTCTTCATTTCTATTCTAATATGAAGCAAATTATTTAATTGCCTAATTTCATAATGTATTTTCTTTTGCTAAATACTGTGTTCATGATCTGTTGCAGGCTTATTGCACAACCTGTCCTGTAGAAAGCCCTATATAGACAGCAGCTGTAATGTTATTTTATTTCTGTTCTTCTGTGAGATTTTCATTTTGTTAATATAAGCGTGAGACTTCAAAAAAAAAAATAATTCCTGGATATTATTTATTCTTTATGGACAACACTGGGTAGTACCTTACAACTCATTGCTAATAATAAAAATCCACAGGGAATTTTCTCCCCCTGAGATCTGCCAAAATCTAAACAGATTTTATTAATAACAAATGACGTTTTCATCTTTGTTAGACTGCTAGAACCCCACAGAATTTTGGAAGAGTTGCATCAGTGTGACAAACTGGAGGATTGGTGGGTTGTTTTTCTATGTTACTCCAACAAAGATTTCTCTCGTCTTTTTCTTTTCTAGTTATCTCTGCTGTTGTATAAATGAACTGTATTTGTATAAGAACCTGGCTGGGTTGCTGAAAATTTTTTCACTGCAGAGAAAAATACTCATGTTGCCCATATGAAAAATACTTATTCACATCTTAAATTGAACAACACACACACAGAGGTATGTGTTAAAAATTGTTCCATGCAAAGCATTAGCAAAACTGTTTTATGGAAACTGTTTCCTTTTATAGGAAAACAGGAAGATACACTATTTTAACATTGAAAATTAAAAAAAAAAGTGTGACTGTGAAAAATGGCTGTTTCTTAATCTATGTAGTTCTATATATTTGGGCTACATAAAATCTCTTTATAATAACAGTATGTTAAATTAAATAGGTATCCTTTATAAACGTGGTGAGGAAGGCACACACGAAAAGACATTAAAATTTTCTATTAGTTACATTATTATTAACAAGTTACATTATTATTCACTCATGCTCCTTTCTCACAGCACTTTCTGGCATTCAGTCATCTAAAGATGTGATATATCTATTGTTTACTCTTCAGTGTGAGAATAATATATCAATGACATTTGTGTTCAGAACAAACTGTTCTAGTTATCCAAATCTTCTATCGAAATGTATAGAGAACCAATATATTTCAATTTCCTACAGAAACATTTCCCTGCATCCAAAGGCTGTTTACGTGATACCGACTGAGGAATTGCATGTTTGTTTTTCTACTACATCTCTTCATCTCAAAAACAAAAAAGCTCAGACAGTGCTTCACTCCGTTGCATTCTTTAAACTGATGCCAGTCATCTTCAATGTGTTTTCTTTTCCAAAAGAAAACTCTCAGTCCAGATGTCCCAGTTTTGGGGGGTTGATGGTGGGGGTTGACTGCCTTTGCCTGAATGTGCATCTGTCTCCCAGGAGCAGTGTCTGAGGGAATGTCTGTTCAGTGGTACATCAAGCTGTGATGCGTCCATTCACAATGAACAAGCATATTTGCCGGATGCATTCTGCTTGATCATTTAGCAGCTATGGACTTAACTGTGCTGGCATTTAAACTGGGAATCATCAAATGAACCTCAACTTTATTAAGAAAAAAATGCATTTGTTAGACAGCACCTCACTCAATTAAATGCCAAACTGCAAATGAACAGTGTTCCCATTTCAGTCACATAATTTCTCCCTAGCACGAGTGCATAGTGTCCATGCAAAATACTTACCTCATCATGTAGCTTTAGAAAAATATTTTATGTATGTCTTTCTACTTTTTAATCTGATTTAATATCAGTAAGAATAGGAGAATGGTAGTATAGTTTAAGCAGCCAGATATTTATGATCCATGATTGGCAAAGAGGGCACAAACTGATAAACACTGCCCTGGGTTACTGTAATTCATTTTCAAGGTGAATTGCAATATGCTGCGATTATCCTTTGATAATGCATTTGAGAGAGAATGGTAGTCCTTGGGCCAGCTGGCCTGCGCTCGCACTTGTCGGGGAAAGCAGCCTGGAGCCAGCTAGATTTCGTAATTCTTGGGCTAGGACTTCAGTGGGGCTTTTCTGGCTCTTGGACACTGCATTTTCTCTGAGTGGAGGTTGTAGGTTTTTTTCAGTTCAAAGTTCGCCAGATGATGAGAAGGCAGTGTCACAGCCCTAACCATGGAGATTTTATAGTCTGAGTGTGCAAGTATGTGCTTCACTTTCGCATGTGAGTGTGTAGTAGTAGGGGAGGCTGTGGGGATGTGTTAATGTGGAGGTTTGTGGAACTTATTGCTGGAAGGGTATCCCAGACAGAAGAAGCCTGAACAATTTTATGCTGTGCTTATCCATACAGTGTCTCTGGAGGAGATCCTAGTGAGAAATCTTGGAGAAGGCAGAAGGAAGCCATTTACATAGCATGGGTGATCAGCAGACTGAGGTCCTGTTACAAAATAGGAAGGAAGCCAAATGGTTACTGTAAATGCATAAGGGTAGGTAATAAAATAACAAAAGTTTTAATGTTTTGCTTGGTTTCTGCTCCATAAAAATCTATGGTATACATTTCTTTCTGGACAGTTCTCTTTAAACTAAAAAGACATTATATTTTATTTAATGTAAGACAGGATAAGGTTCTTGGGAGTACGTTTCAGTCTGTAAGGTGACCCAGAACACATGTCCCATCATTTAACTAACTCTTACTGCTATAGGATATTTATAATTTCTGAAAGGTCTTTATGCACACCTCTAAGATCTAAACTTTGTATCCTTTCAGGGGAGAGTCATAGAAACTCTAGGCAAAAATCTCTAGGAAAAGATGAAACGAAAACTTTAACCAATTGTAGGCAGTTTTGATACTGCTTGAAGTGAAATTCTTCTCAGCCAGACTCACAAGGGTGAATTCAGAACTGTCATCATTCACTGAGATTTTCACCACCTCTCACAAAAAATAACGAAGCACCCAAAAATAGTTACAGAAAAAATAATTGCCAAAAATCATAGAATACTCTAGGAAATTGCCCATGGAGATGATAAAAGGTTTTTCCCAGAGTATCTGCTGTATTCCTAAATAATAAGTAAGAATAGAAAACTTCACTTGTTGAAGTAAAACTGAAGTAAATATGATGGGGAATTACTGCAGCTCTGTTTGTTTTGACAATTAACTGTGTAATAAGGACATCTTGAAATACATTCAGCAAATCAAGACAAAGCTTTATTTCCCAAGACAACAAGAGTTGGGTTTTAAAAACACAACCACCCAGATCCCTTTGGTTAGCAGCAGTAAAAACTATGTATATGCATGAATACTACATGCAAATATTTACTGCATATTCCTCTCTCGGGTACCCCTGCTTTTCATTTCCCATGTATGACTTAAGCTCCCCAAAGTTTTCTCATAGATTATCCTAATTTCTTAATGCAGTTCTTGCATTGCTTGTCTGAAGTTATTTGCAATCATGATTGTACTTTTAAAAATTAATAAATGCATGGCAAAAAAATGCAGGTAAAAATAAACATTAACTAAAGAAAAGTAGCATTTAACATTGATTTTCACTGACTAATGAATTTTACTTTCTGCAGTTACCTACAATACACGTATAAGAATCACATTCAATAGCCATCCTAGATAACTGTGAGCCTTAAGTGGAGCAGATAGCAATGACAATTTCCTAGAAGAGCTTCTGAAGTTTCTGAGAAGTCACTGTAAAAATATTCTGCCAGTAATTTAATCTTGCAAATATATGAGGCAAGACCTACAAGCACCAATCCTTGTCGCATTTCATTTTAAGATATATACCAAGCTATTAAAATCCATCAAATAAGGAAGTCTGAAATTAGATTGGATCAAAAGCACAGCCTCATGAAATTCTGGTTGCAGGTAAGCTAAAAACGATGCAAAGTTAGCTTTCTGCATTGCACCTCTGCTCATTCACAGGCATAAACAGATATAAAAACTTCTTAAGATTGCTTTTAAAAATCTACAAATAGCAAAATGCAAAGCTAGGACACAGAGTTACTATTTTTATCTTATATCAGGCATTTTACCCATTTCTGACATGATATTTTTGATGAAATTTCTCAGAGGCTCTTAAATGGTAGCTTCAGTGACATTATTAAATGTGTAGATGGACTTACCCCATCTCCAAAGAATAGGAAATCATCAAGAAATAACTGGAACTATAAGAAATAGCATTTTCCTGAGCAAAACACAGTTCTTCATAGTAAAAGACAAGTTATTTAAATTATGACATCATTAGTCGATACCAACAATGAAAAAATGTCAGAATGAATGTTAATAACTATGCTTTGTTTATCTTTATCAAAGAAGATGATAAAACACAGACACATATTATTTCCATGGTTCAGATACAAAATGTTAAGGAATTTATGGGGCAGAAAATTATGCAGTAAAATATTCTTAGAGTTGTTGCTTTCTGCCTCCTGTGCTCAAATCTGGTGCCAAGTTTTAGATTTTAAAAATCAATTAGGCTTGGAAACGGGTGTTATTGATATTGCTCCCATTGCTGTGTAGTTGATTTCTACAAGTTTCTTTTCAAATTAGTAGTGTTGTTCTTACATCTATTCTGTTTAATGTTTTTGTTGTGCTGTATTGTCATGGTTCCAGGGGTACCTGACACCTTTATCATACTCCCAGGCTCTCTTGTAAGTTTTCTTTCCAAGCTGTAAGCCCAAAGTGATCTCCTTCATAGCAGAAATAATTTTTCATTCTGCATTTACTTCAGGTTGCCAGAAACACAATTTCTATCAATTTTTTTTCCTTCCAATGTTTCCATTTGCGTTTGGCCCCTTGTCTGCCATTGATCTTCAGAGAGAGAGGAGGACAGCTCAGAAATGGGCCTTAGTTATATAAGCATGCCTTTTTTCAGCAGGGTGACAGTTTCATGTTTGGATAGTTAATGAAACAGCATTAGCCTCATGACGTCTGTGCTGGTTTTGGCTGGGATAGAGTTAATTTTCTTCATAGTAGCTAGTATGGTGCTGTTTTGGATTTGTGCTGAAAACAGTGTTGATAAACACAGGGATGTTTCAGTTACTGCTGAGCAGTGCTTACACAGAGTCAAGGCCTTTTCTGCTTCTCACCCCACCCCATCAGCAAGGAGGCTGGGGGTGCACAAGAAGCTGGGAGGGGACACAGCTGGGACAGCTGACCCCAACTGACCAAAGGGATATTCCATACCATATGATGTCATGCTCAGCACATAAAGCTGGGGTAGAAGAAGGAAGGGGGGGACATTCGGAGTGATGGCGTTTGTCTTCCCAAGTAACCGTTACACGTGATGGAGCCCTGCTTTCCTGGCGATGGCTGAACACCTGCCTGCCGATGGGAAGTAGCGAATGAATTCCTTGTTTTGCTTTGCTTGCGTGTGCGGCTTTTGCTTTACCTATTAAACTGTCTTTACCTCAACCCACAAGTTTTCTCACTTTTACCCTTCTGATTCTCTGTCCCATCCCACTGGTGGGGGAGTGAGCAAGCGGCTGTGTGGTGCTGAGTTGCTGGCTGTGGTTAAACCACAACAATGTCTTTAAGCAGCAGCAGAACTGTACCAAATAAGCCTAGAGACCAAGCTGTAGGCTCAACCCTTCTTCATGCCTGTACTGGAAAGCGCTTGGCAGAGAGCCAACAATATGATAGGAGAAAAAGGTAATATCAGAACAACGTTTATATTTCTTTTCCAAGGTTTAGGTTAAAGACTCTCTCTACAGTGTACAAAAATAGCTTTTCATTGAGTTTATAAGGTTCAAAATAAAAGCTAAGCTGATTTTCTTATGGTCTGTTTTGCTGCTCACAAAGACCTGGAGTCACTAAGAGCTGGGTTAGATGGCAGAGCAGAAGAGCTGGAAGAATGACAACATTATGGCAGCATTAAAAACATCTTCTCCTACTTATGGGACTTGCTGATTGCTGGTATCAGCATGAAATATACTGAGGAAAAGGCTGTAATTCACTGATGTTGTAATTCAAGACAATATGGCAAGGAAAGTTCCCATCTCCCAAGAACTGCTATGATTACCCCCTCCCCGGAATAGGCAGCAAGGTTTGCAGTCCTGTTTTGGGGGGAAAAAACAGCAATTCTCTGTGGAAGTTAAGTCTTTGGCTTTTAAGCCCATAAGTAACTCTGTGCTGCTGAGGAAGCAACTGCAGTCCCCAAACAATGCAGAAACAGCAATTTTTGTTTTGGTCTATTCCCCCACAATATTTGGGAGAACGCTGGAGGCCCAAGGGGACCAGAAGTTTTTTTATACATTTTAAGCTATTCAGTCCCCAACTTTATCATGGCTCAAATAAGACAGAGCTATAATTGTGGCAATGTCATATCAGAAATACCTTATTGGTCACCCATGAACGCAGGAATCCAATCTGTCCGTTGTAGATTGCACTCCCCACTTATTGCAAGTAAATAATTGCTTCCTCTTCTGCACTCCAATTCTTTAACATCTGCTCAGACTCAGCCTTTCCTGTAATTCTTCATTTCGTTCGCTAAATGACATTCAAATGTAGTGCAGTACAGCATGCATATATGTGGAAGAAGTTGTTGTCAAATTGCTATATTCACCAAGGGAAAATGTCCACCATAAAATTGCTCCATGGGTTACTTTATTTGCAATATTTCTCCCTGGAAACATAGTGCCCCAAGACACTGAGGCAGCAGGAAGTAATGAAATGTATTTTTCATACTCTCACTTTTCATTTCAATGTATCAAGCAGCTCTTTAAACTGCTAGTTTAAACTATTATGTCTTATTTTAGAAAGTCTTTATAATAATTGTAAATAATTAGAACCCAAAGCGCATGCTATTTGTAAATGAAAATAAAAGCTTAGCCCTTCTTGCAGAAGCCATTTAAAACATTTTTTTTAAAAAGCCATCAATTCTGGTTTGTACTACTGGTTTCTTTTATTTTGCTAGAAATAAAGTTATTCCCGTAATTCCAAATGGTTAAATGCTTGAAACTACTACTGTAGTAGAGGTGCTGTTATGCAAAAAGGTTGTATGTCTGAAAGAATGGGAATATAGTTTTTCAACTTCACATTTTATTCTTTCTTGTTAATGGCTGAGCAGAAAAATGAAGGCCCTGGTATGATAATTCCATTCAACCCTTAGCCCCTACTATCCATATGCTTACAGGCATTTGTAATGTCTTGGGATGCAAGAAGTGCCAAAGCTCATAGACAAAAGCTTTTAAAAAAAAAAAAAAAAAAAAAAAAGATGAAGAAAGGCAATAAAATGCTGAAGTGAAAATAGTCTTTAACAGGAAGGTCATCAGGGGACAAATTATCCATTGCTGATTAAATAAATGTATGGAGATGTTAAAGAATAGGTTTAAGTGTGCTGTAGGCATAGCTCGCCAAATAAGCCCAGACACTGTCGCATCTAGTGGACAGAGACTTGACTCTGATCTACCACACTCAGGAATACGCCAGCAGGCAACGTTATAAAGCTTCCAGCAACATCCGCTGGGCACTATTAAAGTCCTAGCACTTGCTCTCCGTCCTTAGGTTCAGTGCTGTGAGTTCTGAAGGGCTTTCCCACACAGAGAACCTGGAGGGCTTTTCTAACTTTTAAGTTCCCATTTATTATAGAGCAGTTAAACAACTGACATCATGACCAAACACATTGCTTTTATGAAGTAAAATTTTGAATATTTAGATTTGTCTGGATGATTCTAGTACTAGCTGTACGCCCTTTGTAGCCCCTTGCGTACGGGTCTGTTGCTGAAGAAAGAAATGCTGAATGCCTCTTTAATTTCTGAGATCCAATCTCATGTAGAGTCTCCGTGTTGCTGCATGAGGTATCTGTCATTCAGATCGGGCTACACCCACTCCTAGAAACTACGGTACAAGGTTACCTTTACCAGCATTTTTAAAGAAAAATGGTACTACCCGCACTCCAGTGTACAATTTGCTTCTCACCATCCATATCAGGTGAATCAGTGCACAGAAATGAAACAGGTCTCACTTCTGCTTTTTTCAATGTCTGACTGTAAACATTTTGGGGACATTTTGCTCTTCACCTTTTTTAAGGTGTGCTTTTTAGCATCATTTCTGTAATCATTATCTCTGCAAGAAAAAGCAGTCCGTATGTATAGTAATAGGAAGCAATGTCTAAGTGCTTGGTGTTGCCAGGGCACATCAGGTACAGAAAATTAAGAGAATGCTGTGCTACACCTCATGCATCTGAACAGTGAAAATGTATCCTAGGACATATAGATAAAATCCTTATCCACTCACTAGAGTATTTTGGAATGTTTTTCATTGTTTTTTAATAGGCTTTTTTCCTCACTTGTTTTTCTATTATTCCCAGTTCAAATGTTCCATTTGAAAACAGACTCACGATACTTTAAACTGACAGGTGAGGATTTGACTTCATTCATTTTTTTAAATTAAGGAGCTTAAAAGCACAGATGTTCTAGCAGCTACAAATTTATCTGCTCTGGACATAACAATTAAAAATAATTACAGCACCTTATGTCATTTAATATTATGTTTATACTTTTAAAAAATCCACAACTTTCCATAGATTGATAAGTCTCTACTTTATTATAATGAAAAATCACATAAATTTCTTTTTATATTAATATAAATATATTTATTTTGAAAAGAATAGTTTTCTGAGGCATAAAGAAATACAATATAAAGTTATGGGAATGTTTGTAAGCTTTGGTTCTAACCTCTTTTTATTATGATAAGACTAATGTTGCTCACTATATCCCCAAATTCAAGACATATTGTACGAAGCTTCTGGTTTTCACATATCCAACTGTTAGTTACATCTCAGTTTAGCCAATTTTACACAGGCAGGGTAATTGATGCTGACAACCAGATACTAGTGAGACAGAGTGAATATTTGCCAAGCTGTCAGGGACCTTTAGGCCTTTTGGTCTTGAATTCATTAACCAAATAGCAACTGCTCGTTCTTTTATCATAATGACTATGGCTTAAATATCTACAAAGCTTTAAATGATCAATTATCAAAATGTCTTTTCAGTAAAACAATTCTGCATTGTATCTTGCAAATTTTATGAAAATAGGGTGCTTGGGTGCTGAACTAGTACTTTTTTTAGCTACTCATCAGTAATGCTGAGTAATGTAACTGTGACCTCCCTTTACTGTGCAGCTTTTAAAGCCAAATATTCTACATAGATATGTGAAACCTGTGTATACCCAGGTATCAGCACAGTCCTCAAAGCTGTATGGGAACTAAATTAAATCATGGGTTATTCACTGATAAGTAAACCCCCCAAAAATCCCTAAAATAAAATGGCATTTAATTAAGCATAAAACAACAAAAGACAGAGTGATAATTAGAGATAGCTAGCTATGTAATGTTTAGAGAAATCCACAAAAATTAATTTTTTAACATAAAAACAGTTAATGTTCTGAAATCTGGACTCAGAAACACGTGAAAGCTAAAAATCTGCATTTGACCTCACTCATGTATTCCTTTTGATACATTCCCATGGTATCTTGGTGCCATGCAACAAGTTATAATGATTCTGAAAATAAAAATAAGATATTCAGTGGAAAACCATGGTGTGCAATAACAGCATATGAAATTTATGTGATACCTACAGGGAAAATTTAAAGCTACTGTTTTGCATTTTCCAAGTTTCTTTTCTTTAGAAAGTTTGTAGTTGACATATGATCAGATCATTTCTGAAGCAGAAATTTTGTTCCAAGAAATAGTGTAAGAAAGGTTATACTACAGGAAAGAGTTATGAAGTATTGTAGAAATGGTACAGTGGTGGAAATAAAGTTGTCACTATAAGACTTATGGTTCTAATTTGAGAAGTTAAGGCTTGTAAAACCCAAATATAAAATAAACATCTATGTCCAGTGCAATGTTAGACATCTAAGTCCTCCAAACTTAGAAAGGTAAATCAGAATCCCTCTTCATCAGCTGTTCCTTCAGGGTATCTTTCCTTCAGCACATTGGCTCCCGTGAATCCCTTCACTCTTCTGCGTTATTAGGAGGTCAAATGCCAAAAACCTGTTTGTGAATTACTGTGAGCATTTCTATGCCCAGGATTTGATGTGACAGTGCCCAGTATTGCCATGCCTAAGTTCTGCTGGTGACTCTAACACCTGCTTCTCACTTCTGTTGGCTTATTTGTTTGTTCATACAGCTGCATGAAAATAATCCTAAATAAAAGATATGGGCATGTGTATAATTTGGTCTTCAAAAATCTTAAAGTAGCTGCGTATAAAAATTATCTTAGCTATACTATTTTCTTTCTTAAAAGGAATTCTCTGGATAAGTAGATAGATTTCAAAGAAGGAAAAAAGAAACCTAAAAAACATGGTAATTTGTAGTTCAATTCTGTACTCTTAAGATGACAACCTTTTGCTAAAGCAGAATAAGGGTGGTTCTTTTTTTTTTTCTACAGATGTACCTTACTAAGTGGAGCTCTGCAGTAAAGAGATTTACTTTTATGGGGTGGTGAAGATGCACTCTAACTTCACTAATGGGCTGACAGTACTTTAACTAGACATTAAAAGCATAGTTGTAGTAAGAAACCACTTTGCGTTTTATCATCCTAGTTATTTTATTTTTAAGGCACACAATAGTTTAGCTCCAATAGTCTCCATAAAGAAAAGGAAAGAATATAAAAAATAAAAAAACAATCTATACACAGCTCCGTGAAAATACACAACAAAGATAAAAATCAACAATGCTAAAAATGAAAGTACACCTGAAGAAATTTCCAACAGTCAGTTCTACAAAAAATGAGAGTGCACAGTCATTTCTCAGAACTCTAATGGCTTCATGTTAAAAAAGAAGTTCTTTGTACCATACAACATTTATGCATTATGCTCTTTCACTGGGCCGTTATCATGTACAAATGCTATTTTGAAAGCATATTTTGATAATGGACATTTTAAAGGATTTGCAAGTTGTTAAAGATTATGGGTTATAATCACAGTTGGAATTATTTGTGCATTTGGAAGTAATTTGTATAGGTCCTAAAGTAGTTTCAGAGTAAGAATTGTTATTTATTTAACAAATTTTACACATTCATAGTATGAAATGTGAACTTAAAATTCAAAAAATGGAATAGCTCACTCCCCCTTGCCCCTAAATTATTGCCTGCTATATTTTCTATTCATGAAATTTATTATATGTAATGTTAAGTTGGGCAATTTTAATCTTTGAAAGTTAGAAGACAGTATAGATTTACAAGAGCAAGTACTATATAAATTGCGTATAAGTTTGTAAGTTTGCTTTCAGTTAGGTATTGAACTGACATAATTTAAATATTTTATCATTGATTTAGATAAACTGCTTTGAAATCCTGTGTAAACATACTGAAATGTATTTCAACATGATTTATATTTATTTAACATGCTGGTATTTATTTTTACAAATTTTAATAAAACATTTAGAAACCTCACCTTTTTTGTTAAACCAGTGTAAGACTATCAATGAGAATGCCTAACTGAAATAAGCAGGATGAGAAAGAGTAAGTTCCCACTTTTGTCTCTGCTATTACTTTTCTGCAGGCAGCTTTCTATAAAGCAGCAAACTCGCGGTTACCTGGTAGTGAATATAGGCACGTACATAAAAACCAAGACAAAATGTCCCATGACTGCTTATAAAACTTTAGAGCTGGTAAGGTTTTGGAAAACTCTGTAAAAGTCTAAAATTAATTCTTTCTAAAATTTCCTTAAAGACCAATTTCTATCCTTCTTATGGAATGATTTTTTTGGATTCTTGTATGTAACTTTTAATTGGGCGCTTATTTACAATTGATAGTTAAGGGGAAATGGCAGCTAGGTTGTTTCACTGCCTCAGAAACTTTCAGCCAGTGATAGTGTTACACTTAAAAACTCCACACAGAGAACATACTTATGTGTTATACTACTCACATTATTAGTTCTGATACTACTAGCAGCATCCAGTTTAACTCCCAAGATAGATCTCTTTACCATGTATTCCTCCATCTCGGAAATATAGGCAAGGTCTAAGACTGACAAATCAATTGGACGGTAATTTAATAAGGACTTCAGGACTTGAGCCCATTAAGATTGCTAAAAATGGCAATGTCTCATAACCTTGCTGTGACATTGTCATGAGCGAAGCAGTTACACATCACTGTGATCAAACTTTTTAGGTCCCTTTTTCGTCTATCATTGAATTTTCAACAATCTCATTTCAGTGGATGGGACTTGCTGTAGCTATGTCAAGGGATTTTGAATAATGTCCAAATGGTATAATTTAAATGTCAAGAAGTAGGAAATTCAGAACTAATGCTACTCTTCCCCCAGACTTTTGCCGGCAAATGTGTCATGATAAATACATGACATTCTTCAAAAATCATTGAGGTAAAGAATAGGACCATCTGGTTTCCAAGCTTCTGAGATTTGGGCATATATGTTAGGTAGGAAACTTCATTCTTTTCAAAATTTTTTCAATGTATGTGTTGAAAAAGTGTTTTAATACTTTTTCTTCTTTTTAATTTAAGAGAAATTCTGTTTTCTTTAATCTACAGGTTTGGAGAACGCATTCTCTATTGGTTCAGAGGATGAAATGGTACTTTAAAAAGAAAAGAAACTAATACAAAAATCATATCTATAAGAAATATTGGAAGAGTGACTGATCGCCTGCTTTACCTCTGCAAGAAAAAAGACTTTCTACTTCTGGCAACCTCTCCAATTATGTAAGTGCATTATTTCTATGAAAGACTGCTTTTTGAAAGTTGCTAATGATGGCAGGATAATCACCTTAACAACATTGCATTTTAACATTGGGGGTACACAAGAAAACCCAATGTTCATGTTTTTTACATCATTCATGACTACAGCTAGGAGATCTATTTTCAGAGAACAGCTTTGACAGCCATTTCCCTTATTGCTTTCTACAATTTTGTGCATCCACTTTGATTTATGGTTACTAGTCTTAATTTCTGGAAGAATATTGCACATGAACATATTACTGGGAACACACTGTTTTCACGTTGTTTTTACCAAAGGAACTAAAAAATTAGTTAATGTTATTCTGTGCAGAACAATAGCAAGAACTAAACCTGAAAGTTATAAATTTCATTCATGGGAACTGAAGTGAGAATGGTAGGATTTTGGCACAGATTTAAGACGGCAGAAATGACAGAAAAGAATCAAGACCAAATTCTCCCAAGTCTCCCCCGTTTATTCCTCCTAATTAGCCACTAGTGAATACTGAAGTAAATTCTCTACCACTGGTGACTTTTCATCCATTTCAGGCAAGAAGACTCAACAAGGAACAACAAATACAGCAGCAGCTGAAGCACAGATAATGTGATGGGAAAATACAGAGTGGGAGAACAAACTAACCAGGCAACTGGCTGTCCAGTACTGAGTAGCCAACAGGGTTATCCCACTACTGCTGCTGTCCTGCAACAACTTCTTGGTCATGCCTCTATTTTGGGTTGGCATTGAAAATATACTCTTACTCTACAGCCTTGGCACTATTGGGCATCCCAAAAGAATGGTCAAATCATTCAGTTCTTAGAGAGGACCAAAATGGAACATAGTTACATGCATAAGTATTCACCTACGATACCATTTAAAATTACATTTAAAAAAATCTAATCGCTCATTGTAAGGTAGGACTAGGGCTACCATGAAATGAGAGGCTAAGGACAGGTGTGTCACATTTAAGTGGCTGATGTAACTTGGAGGCAGGCACTACGGTCTGGCCACTTTCCATTTTGAAGGCTCTCAGGCATTTTTGTGAAGTTAAAAGTTCAGGGTTTCCCAGTGTATGGGAAAAAAAGCATTCAAAACTTATGAAATACTGACAAAGAGAGAGAGAAAGAGAGCTCCATCAATGCAAACTTGCCTGTCAGTATGTTCACAGAAGAGACTGAGCATATAGGTGCAGGATACATTTTGTCCAGGAAAGAGATGTCCCAAGAAATATTGCCCTTTCCTCTCTCCAATCCTCCTCATTCCCAGAATACTCAGCCCTTCACCATCCTCCTTATGTCATTCTCACAAAACTATATTATTTTGGGGCACTGCAAACCAGAGCGCTCAGCTGATCTAACTGAATATCTTTGGATTAATTCTTTTTTTTTAAAACAGGGATCATTTGAATTACATTTTATAGCACAATCACCTGAATAGTTGTATTAGTACATACACAGCAATATAAATGAACAACAGTAGTTGAGAGAAGCAATGATGACGAAAAGCAGAATTGGGAGAGCAGGAAGTTTCTAAGCTATCTTCATTGCTGAAGGTTAAAATGCTACATTTTTTGTACTTGCTGTGTTATATGGTAGCTGGCGATGAAGAGGGAATTTTTAAATAGCTTCCAACATTGAACATATGCAGCAACTCTCAAGTACTCATGAACACCTGTGTATCTAACCTTTGAACTAATTGACCCAAATGAAGTAAACCACAACAGAGCAAAGTCAGTGCTGAAATGCATTATTTTTTTATTTTTGTACCAAATGGAGTACAGTTTAAGAGATTCCTTTTTCTTAATACATGGTAATGTACTTAATATCCCATATTTTGGAGCAGGTTTCCAAAGTTTATCTCTTTATTAGGAGAAATTATTAACAAAAATATGACATGCTCCAAAGAAACAATTTTAATCTGCCTCCAATTAGTTTTTCTCTGGAACAACTTGTCATCATGTGAACTAATTATAGTACGTTGGCATATAACTATGTTTTTAATTGAGAATTTTATAAACAAAAATCATATTATCTGCTATCAAATTGGACACATTTTCTTTCTGTGAAAGGTAGTCTTTACATTAATCTAACAAATTGTAGTTGAATAGCTTTGTCTTTACAGGACTTAACTGTACAATTGAGCTTATGAAATTAAAAAGATATATTTTAAATAGATGCCATCACTATTTGCATGGTTTTATAATACAAAATTGGACAGACAGATTTGTCCTTAGTATACATATTTAATGCTTGGTGACGAATCTGGGTTTTTTTCTTGCTAAACTGGTGTGTTCATAGACTGATTTAATAATGTTATTTCCCAGTCGCTCACGTAACCTGCCTAGGCAAATAATGCTGAAATGCCCAAATAGTTCAACATTTTCAATCAGCTTGATTAATTTTTTTTTAAAATACAAAAAAGATTAAAAAAAAAAATAGTTCACACTGAGAACTACGTTGCTGAGGCAAAAAATTACAAGAATCCTTATATGTAATGGTAGTTATATGCGAGATAGTAGAGCAGAAGTCTAGTACAAGTAGTTATCACTACATTTTTCCTGGTCTTTCTAGCATTAGTGCTTTGACAATTTCTGCTATGCAGCATGAGCAATAAAAGTGTGTATGAGCAATGCAGTGGGTGTTGACAAATAATGCCCAGTCTGCCCACAACTTCTCTCTAATGCCTCAGTACAGAGAGTAAATGATGTGGAGGACCATGAGCTAACGTCCCACTGCTAGCTACATTTCATGCTTCACACACTGTAATCTCATAAGGAGCCCTTCCCTGTGTATGTGCTCTTTGTCTCTGACATATGCAAAAGAAATGAAAGTTCAGTGTTATATTTGCCTAGGTTATTTTTTTTCAGGAATTACTGCCTTTGAAAAATAACACTGATAAAATTTAATGATCTTTAGAAAAAACAAGCCTTTTGCCGTGGCCCAAATAATTATGCTTTCTATCATCACTACTAACTCCAGTAGGAAGCCAGGCACTACGGGAGATTTTCCTGTAATATATGTGCTTTGATTAAATATCATTCTAACAAGGAAAAAAATTAAGAAGGTGATGGATGGAGCCACATCTATTGTATGCAAATAGTCTAACAGTTTCTAATATCTGCTGAAGTGAAGAAATGTTCTTATTGTGAGTGGCTGGTCCTTTTTATTCTGAAACAAACCAGAGTACACATACTTAGGTTGTCCACGTATGTATTTAAGACTGAAAGCACAGAAGACAGTAATAGATGGGGCAGCACTCTCTTGTTTTTTGACTGATGACTTCAGCGCCCTGCAGGCTGCTGGCTTTATGATTCTTCTAAGCACAGGAGATCCTTCATAAGATTTTTGAGTTGCTTTTCAATTCCAAAGTGTACTTTAAGGAAATATGTGCATGCTCCTCTATGAGTGAGCCTCAGTTTGCAGACTCCACATGAGATTGATAGCAAGGGCTGTTAACATTGGATGTATTCTTTGTATTTACATTATTCAGAACTGCATAGATGATTTAACAGAACGTCTGTAGTTTTTCCAAAGCACAGAAATCAATGAGATGGCAATATCTTCAGTTATTCATCCCAGTCACAATGTCATATCCATCATTTGCACCATGTGTATTGTTGCAGTTTCAAGCTACAAAAATGATCAGAGGGACGGAACACCTCTCCTATGAGGAAAGGCTGAGAGAGTTGGGGTTGTTCAGTCTGGAGAAGAAAAGGCTCCAGGGAGACCTTATTGTGGCCTTTCAATACTTAAAGGGGGTTATAAGAAAGAAGGGGACAGACTTTTTAGTAGGGCCTACAGCAATAAGACAAGAGCTAATGGATTTAAACTAAAAGAAGGTAGGTTCAGACTAGATATAAGGAAGAAATTTTTTGCCATGAGGGTGGTGAAACACAGGAACAGGTTGCCCAGAGAGGTGGTAGATGCCCCATCCCTGGAAACATTCAAGGTCAGGTTGGACAGGGCTCTGAGCAACCTGATCTAGTTGAAGATGTCCCTGCTCATTGCAGGGGGGGTGGACTAGATGACCTTTAAAGGTCCTTTCCAACCCAAACTATTCTATGATTTTATGAATTTCAGTTCAAATCAGGAGCAGATGTAGGAAGATTTTATTTATTTATCTCAATCTACATGTTGTGCTGTGAATATTTTATGCAAGGAGCATTTGAGTCATTTTCTTTCTCTTTTTTTTTTTTTTTTTTTTAAGGATGAGATCTAGTAAGTACAGCTAGGAGAAAAACTCTTTGGAAAAAACAAGAACTGTATGTGGCACTGCAGAGTGGGAGATGGAGACAGAGAGAGAGGGAGAAGATATAAAATGCAAGCTTCCAAAACCTTCCACACTGCCAAATTGCATTAGCCTTATCTGTATCTCACACCCTGAAACCTTTGCTGAGCGCTGCACAGCCAACCCAACCAACTCCTTTCAGGAATTAATAGAATCCAAATTTTCTGCCTATGAAGCAGTACCCTATGGTATGTATGAAGTACATACCCTATGGTATGTAAAGAGCAGGTGGGTCTAAATTTGCTTTCTCCGACAGAAATCCAAAAACTAGAGTGATCACAATTACACTAAATGCCTGTGACCTGAGAATTATCAAAAGATTAAGCTCACTCAGAGAACGTGATGCCTAGGTCCTTGTCAGCCTTAGCTGGAAAATGAGCATGGAGCTGAGGCAGCACATTGGGTCAGTCCTGGATTCATGGAAAATTACAGCTGTAGGCTTCCAGGGAACCATGAAGCTGAACTGAATGCTGCCTAAGGAGTGCTAGCCCCTCTGGGGTTAGCTTGCAACTTAATGAGGTCTTCAGAACAAGGTTTTTCAGCTTTACATGGCTGATGTAATCTCAACATCTTTAGGCTCTATCACTGAGATGTGATTTATGGCTTCAGAGAAACTGCCAGCCATGTATATATTTTCCATTAATCTCTGAATTTCGTAATCTCAGAATTTCTTTAAAGAATTAGCAAGAGAGAATAAGGTAAACCACTGGCACGCTTCACTTTTGTAAAGATAAGGCACAGAGATTTTTGTCACACGTTCTGTGGAAGCTAAAGAGAATTCAAGTGTAGACTTCCTAAAGACAGTGGCACTAAGGTAGACCTGCTTCCCTCATGTCAGCGACAGTTCTGAGACTTGTTTATCATCATGCCAAGAATGGTGTTTAGTCATTTAACTCTCCTCCAGGGCTTTTCTTTCCTAGAATCTGCAGATCTCTTAATTTCTTCTCTCTATTTCACTTCTAAAGAGCATGTATGAAGTCAAATCTGCAGAAGACTGAAATGGGCAAAATTCTTAGCTCCATAATGAAACAAATATGTTTCTATTAGGGGATGCATGAGCTTAGCAGAAGTAGGGTGCCTCCAGAAACTTACAGATACTATAGCAATTTGTAAGTACCTAGACCACTATTAAAATCCAGAGGTGCTTTTCACGATGTGTGGGTGAAATGTCCCTGAAGTGTGGGCACAGTTAAAGAATTCACCAGACCATTGGAATGCTTTCTTCTCTGATTAGCGTGATCTGATTTAGGTGGACTGCTTTCCGTTTTTAACTAAATGATTTTAATTCAGTTTAAGTGAACTCTCAGGAGAGCATGGAAGTGTACCGTTACGTCTGGTGAAAAGAGGAACAGAGCTAATCGTCAGCAATACTATGCTCAGAAGTCAGGAACATAGGAAAATAAAAATAACCTTATCATAAAATCACAGAATTGTTGAGGCTGGAGATGGTCTGGTCCAACCTTCCTGCTCAAGCAGGGCCAGTTAGAGCAGGTTGCCCAGGACCATGTCCAGTCAGAGTTTGAATATCTCAAAGGATGGAGCTCTCCTCCAGGCTGAACACCCCCAGCTCTCTCAGTCTCCCCTTGTATGACAGATGCTCCTGTCCCTTGATCATCCTCATGGTCCTTCACTGGACTTGCTGCAGTATGGCCACAACTTTCTTGGACTGTATTTCTCGTACTAATATCTGAAAATATTTGTTCATTATTTCCTAAAAACTATAGTGGAAAGAGGAGTTTTGTACATTAATAAAAAAACCAAAGAAATTAGTTCTCATTACATTCAGATGGAGCTTACTAATCACAACTTCCACAGCTGTTCATGGAGAACATCTGACTGTCTCATCTTCCTAAAGCACTAGAATGTAATAGCCAAAATACACACTTTAATGTCCAAGTGGAAAGCAATAGCTTCTTTATACTTACTTACATGCCAATCCACTATACTTACTATAGTTTGTTCATAAGTTTGCAAACAAATTAATGTAAAGGTAAAGGAAGATTCTTGTGTACGGGGAAACCTGTGCTGAGGGCATCAGCACACAACATGGGGTGAAAAAGAAGGCAAGGAAAAGGACAACATTTAAAGTAGGTACAACTGTTGAAAAAAGTCATGAGTCACCAAGACAAAATTTAGGAACTAAAAACTCAGGGAAGTTTTAAAATAAATGGAATGCTTTATAGTATTGTATAACACTGTAAATAAATATTATACAGTCATAGAGTGAACTAAAGGAAGAAAGGAAAGTCCATTGTTTCCGGGCAGAGAAAAGACGGACACACAACTAGAAAAGGATCCTAAAACCTCACCAGCTGTGAGGAAAGCTTTTACCAAAGCAGTTCTCAGCAGACACATATACTTTATTCCTTGAGCTCATAGATAACCTAACAGTTGACTGAAAATTAATTGAAAAGGAATTTATTTAGATGAAGTTTCAGCATATGTGTATAGCATTGTTCAATAGCAAGAACTAGTATCCACTGTACAAATAACACTCATTCCCTTCTTTAAATGAAACATTAAGACATTTCAGCATGTCACTTTCAACTTTGTTTCAAGAAAACTAGCCTTCACTGTAATCATCCTCCTGGTTTAAAAAACTTTATTAATAGACAGACTTTTGTATACTGACGAATGACCGTAAGTACCTATTTTCCTAGATGTCACTGACAATATTCAACATGAAGTAGGGTTTTGGAAGAATATTTCAAAAAGTGTGTAAATACAGACAATGTGAAGTCTACCAAAGTGATTCTCAGGGTTTTGAAAAGTACCACCACCTTTTGTCTTGTCTATCTTTTCCACCCTCTGAGTTGGAATGTTGTCCAAAAATGAGGACATGTTCACTAACTTTTATATTTATGTCCTACTTGTAAGACATGAAGTGAAATATTGCCAGCAGTTTAAAGTAGATATCGACTCTATTGCTAAAGCAAACATCGTGACCACTGATTACAGGCACAGTCACTGTTCAGGAAACACTGCCTTAGTGAACACACTTACGTGGGTGCTCCCATAAAGCAGTCCCAAATGCCTCATTTGGGATCTTCACATTGCAAAAAGATGTGGCATTTGACAGACACTCATTTTTTGAAAGTGTATTATCTGGCTTTTGTGTGATCATACTCATGTAATCATACAGAATCTCATTCTCAGATGTTTAACTCTGCCTCCTTGTTCCGCAGGGTCTGTGAATCACCCCTGCCTTGGAGTCATATGCCTAGCTTGTAGATGCAAAACACTGCAGAGCATGTGCATGGAATAGCTCATATCTTGAAGGTAAAAAATAGCTTTTTTTAAAAGTTAGATCTTTTTTAAAATTTCACACAATCAGAAATTGTACCAGAGACTTTAACTTCTGCAGATGTTGTGGATGATTGGTAAGAAAACTGTTTCCTGTCTTCGTTCTGTGATCTTCTGCATTAAAGAATCCTTTCTATGACTCAGCTGTGTACAGATAGAGACTTCCATCTCCAGAAACACACTTGCCTCTCCACATTTAAACAACAAGTTGTAATAACCACAAATAATTCAATGTAAGTGGCAGTTTCAGTTCGTGTAGCTCTTGGAGCCCTGTGATACTGTAAAAACACAGGTTGCACAAACCCCATCGAAATTTTAGGCCAGAACGTGGCACTACGGTTTAACAGTTATCTAATCTTTAGTAGCATAGTAGTTACAGGCAAGTAGGAACTGAGTTACAGGTGAGTAAGCCAACGAATTTACAACTGTTATCACCCCATGGACCGCAGAGTCTCAAGATGTAATGATTTGTCAACCTTTCTGTCTCTCGCTTGCAATACTGCAGTAATTTGTTGGCAACCAGAGTAGTTGGAAGAGTAATTTTAAAGAAAATATTACTGTAATTTGAGCAGTGTTATAGGTAAGGAACTTAGCTCTGCATTTGCATGCACACTAAGTTCAAATGCAATAAACTAAAACCCAAAAGTGGCTTAGTGGGTATTAGAGAATGACCTGAGGATGGGTTGCCAGTAAATTAAAGACAGCAATATATCCAGGTTGTGTAAAGCTTTGTCAAACTGTAGATTCTTTCAAGTCTTTTCTTCTAGCACAGAGGCAGAAAAGGAATGGTGAAAGATACAAACAAAACCCCATCACTTTTAAATGGGCACGATCTCAGTGCAGTCTGCGTTGTATATGGTCTTGTTGAGTACTTTATATTTTCTCAGATGAAGCACTAATTCTTTTACCATCACTCTTTAAATTGACTATGTCTTTCACAACATTTAGTTCACAGCTGAATGAGTCTGCATGATTACATACTTTCATACTTCAGGAATTACAAAATAATACCCTGACAGCAAAAGCCTGTCCTTGTGCAGAAAGGAGCTATGATCTTTTCCAAAGCATCCTTCCTAAACCATCTTCACCAAAGTCATGTGCAACATTGTTCTATCTAAGACATAGCAGAAAATTATATGATCATAATAAAAGAAAACAATCACATCTTCATTCTTTGAAGCACTTCATAGGCAATATATATAACTACATAATATAGGAATTGTGTATATATAACATAGGGTATGAACACATCTTTAGAAAAAAGCAAGATTTGTAACAAAATTTCTACTTGTTAGAAATGTGAAATAGAAATGTCTGATCTGACTATAACATTAACATTAAGTGTTGAAAATAGGGTTTTAATAGAAATAATAACAAAGGTAAAAGAAAGTTTATTTCTTGTTTGACAAGAATGTGATATATCAACAAAATATAAACAGATATAAGTAGATATAATTTACACAAATGTTAACCCATGTATATACGAAGAATTATCCAGAATACCATTCCACTTTCCTAGCATGTTCATATCTACATTGTTTCACACTCCAAGCACCTAGATTTCTTAAGTCATCATATGATTATACTACCTCATTATTAGGAATTATTACACTACTTCACTTATTAGTCCCATATGCTGTGTCAGCACTGTCAGTTCTATTTGGATCTTACCTGCATTAAAGAACCACAACAATGTTTTCTGAATGGATTTTGAGGGAAGAAAGTCAGATTTCCTCAGATTATCAGAATGCTTTCCTCTGCACTGATGACTATTTGCAATGGCATTTTAATGTAAAATCCTTTTGCATCACAAAGCCAAATAATCAATAAAGGGAAAAACCATGTAGAGTATTACTGAGATTTACATTAGTATAAATGTAATTTATATTGATGAATACTTTAAATTATTAAGATTACTCTTAATAGTTTTAGATTTACATTTAAATATATACTTAGATAGATCTGGCGTTACAAAACACATTCTGAATTGAGATAAGCTGCAGCCATACCATCCTGCTGTTTCCTATCCAGTCTTCACATTGATTTCATCAGAAAGGACTGTTAGGATCCTCCTAATAATGCCGTTATCTGTAAGGCTGCAGCTACCTTGGCCGTGATCATGTCTCCAGCTGCCAAGACACCATCACAGAACCAGTGTGTGGTAAGTCTGTATGTACCCTCCAGAACCATGTAGTCGTATCTGAACTAACTTTAAAGTAGTTGCTTGGGTGTTGGTAACAGTCTAGCCATGACAACATAAAGCTCAATACAGCTGTGATGGCATTGTAGTCAAGGGAGATAAATTATTCACGCAGGGATGTTTTAATGCGGTGAGATGTGTTTCTCACATTCATAGAACTCATTCTCTAATCTCCATATCATGATTTTCATTTTCTGATATAAGTAAGTTTTAAATAGTAAAAGCATGGGAACAATGATTTTCTGTGAAAAAAAAAATAATTAATTATAATAAGCAGCACCCTCTGAAAAGTAACTTGATAGAAAGATTCAGAGGTCAGCTAATTTGTAAGTTGAGGAATATATATTTTTACACTAGTTTGGATGAGATATAAGAAATTATGTGTAACTTTTGTCATGAGCCTCTCCCATGCCCATAAAATATAATTTTTTAATATATAAAAATGACATATTTTAGTTGCTCGTATAGCACAGCTCAGACTGATAGGTTAACATAGTCCTAAGAAACAGTCATGGCTGTCAGAAAGATGATGGAGAGCTAAACCTTCTCACACATCCTGCCCTGGTACAGCTATCTAAATGTTAGTTTCTCATTCTGTATATTAAGTATTGTCTATAACTCAGTTTTGACAGTATTGGTGTTCTCTGCAGCACAGCATGGCTTCAAATCTTTTGCCACATGGGACAGCTGACAATTCAACAAGAAAAAAGAAATATAATAGAAGTCATGTCATTCTGCCTTCCCACGGCCCATCTGTCCCTGCACCTGGTAAAAGTAGTCAGGAGTTGTCTTTGGCGTGAACACCATGTGTTCCTTGCTGAACTGAAAATAAGTATTTCTGTAACAAAGCCTAAATGCTACCATTGGAGATATCTTTTCATGAATACAAAGCTTACTTCATCTCCAGAATTTTGCAACCATCCTTTTTTGATTCAACTGCCATCTTCCAAGTACTAACAGCTTTGGTGAAACCATTTGGAGTTGGAACAAAATGATCACTTTTTACTTTTCTTGCAAAAGTCATAACCAGGCAACTTGAAAGCTAAGAATTTACTTTCCAGTGAGGCTAAGATTTGGTACAGGTCAGTGTTAGAGTTCTGTCGGTATACTTGAAAGACCAAGCCCCTGACAAAAAGTGGTTGGGAAATGAGATAGCTATGTTCTTTCTCTAAGCATCTCAAATACCTGCATATTTCGTATCCTACAGAAAAGCTTAGTCATTGGGTTAGATAACATTCAGAAATCCTCTCTTCATCTCTTCTGATGATGTTGTTATGCTTTTCAAGGAATAATTAAATAGCCACCAAGAGTAAAAAGCTCTAATTCACCAGAGAAAAAAAAAACAAACTGGATTCAAGTTCCTCCTTCATACCATCATTAACTCATCAGGCATATGAGATATGATATATCTAGTTAGCTTTTCAGCTACAATAGTAGGTATGTGACTATATTAGGTATCAGCTAAATACTGCCTACTCACACAGTATGGCATTTGTTTTTACTAATCTACTAAGATATTGTGACTCAGCAGGAAATACATTTTGTGGTTGAGGAATTCACAGTCAGGATGGAAGGCAGAGGACTTGGATCAAAGGAATTTTCTGTATCAGAACCTATAAACCTTTGTCTCAAGTACACAGGCATTTCTGAAAAACAGAAGTCTTTGAGACTATGTCCTTCACATTGCACATTATGCTGAATACTTAATAGTACTTAAATTGAGCATATTTAGAAAAAAATCTATATAAATCCTTGAAAGGCATATTTTCTGATTACTGTTCACAAAAGATTTTGTTTAGAGATAGAGTAAAAGGATAACTAAAGCATCCTCTCAGCTCTCTGGCTCAAAGTTTCTCCTTACTCTTGGAAGTTCAAGCAAATGTCAATGAAGTATTTGAAATACTTTGATGAGGAAAGCCCATGAGCCTTTGATGAGGCTGCAACCACAGATCAGGGAAGATTTTGAGTATTTACATCATCTAGCTGCTTATGTTCATGTCTGAGCTGTCCTAAAATGCATACCTAAACTCCCATTTCTTTCAGTATAAAAGAAAAAGTAAATGAAATGCCACCTTGTTACATCTTCTGTCTGCTACCAATGTCTTCGGAGGATGCCCTTAAATCTGCCTACAGTGCATTTTGCCATCAGCCACAAGTATACACTTGATGTCCTGTGAGCCATGAAAGTAATTCAGGAAAAACCCTCAATCACAAGTTTAACTGGAAAGAAAATTTAAGAATTGCAACTATTTTGAATCTTTACCGTCAATAAGTCTGTTGACTCTGTTTGTGGGAGAGTAGGAAACAGGAGCTTTCTCAATATTCCTCTTATCCAGAGTCTCACATATTTGTAATACATTGGGTGGCATTTATGCTGTGAAACTCCCTGAGACAAGCTATATTGCAGCTGTAAATTCTAGATCTAGCCCACAATGTTGGGAAATATTCCCGAGCAGATGGTTTCATTCAATAAAACATCAAAGTACCATAGTAAATATTGCTGTTGAATTTTTTACTAGTCATTTTGCAGCGCCACATTAAACATTTCCAGAGGCAGCTGAAAGTGAAAGGGACAGGAACATTTGGCAGTGAACAGAGTGCCATAGGGCTGTTTTGACTGGTGATGTTGAGACCAGGGAAGGAAACGAGTGTCTGAGTGGCACTTTCGGGGATGGTCTTTGACTTGTAAAGAGCAGAGAGGACTGGGCAGTTAGAGGTCATCTGCTCTCTCCCTGCCTCTTCCCCTCTACAAAGAAGTTTGGGTCGTCCCTGCCCGCCCCCCATTGGCTTCTGTCTTTGTCCCTGTGTTTGGGGAAGAGGGACTTAAGATGGGGTTTACTCACCTTACTGGGGTGTCTCCTCACTTTTGAGGCAGCAGGTTCTAATAACATGCATGCAGGCAGTGGCAGAAGAAAGTTTTCTCCAAAATAAGCCAATTTCTGCAGATCAGAGCAAAATTTCTGCAGATCCACCGAAGTGGAGAGAGATTGTGGAACTGGTGGTCTTGCCCATGTATCATAAGCTTCATACACTAAAAATAGATACTAGTACTTTGAGAGTATACTGTATGTAAGGACAAGGGCAGTGATAGAACAGAATTATCTAGCCAGCCAGGCAAGCAATCTGCAGGCTTCAGTGTCCTGCTACTAAAGTCAAAGGGCATGAAACTGTTCATTTCAATAAGCCTCAGGGAAATTCTAAAGAGAAAAAAAAGTAAAATTTGTGTTTGATTTGTGGTATTCTGCTATTGAAAGAAAAGAACAGCTATTTTCACCTCCCAAAGTGCATTCTTAAAATGATCACAGGTTTCAAATCATTCTGTGAACTAAAGATCAGGATATATCTGTACATGAGAATATCTCTTCCTCTTTATATTCTTTGTAATGAACACAGTACTGCATGGATTAAACATGCAAGCAATTTAGCACTCATCAGACTTCAAGTGTAAAACCCAGCTCAGCTAATGCAAAATGTAGTACCACTCCCTTGGAATTTCCTGAAGGACATTTGAAACATAAACCACCTTCCCATTAATATACAAATTGAAGGCAGTATTCTTTTTTCCCCTCTCTCCTTCGTCTCAAGGCACAGAAAAACTTTAGCCAGTTGCCAACACAATCTAACCCTCCCGCAGCAGCATTCACAGCTCTATCTAATGTTGCATCCATGACTGTTATTTTTTTCACTGCCATCTCCAAAAAGCATAATTCAGATGCAGCCTGGGCCACAGCCCCCGCACCTCTGCCTGCGCTGGTTTCGAGCAGTTCCTGCGGTGGATGTGAATTCTCATTATGTAAGGGGATCAAGCGTAGGTCAAACAACTGCTTTTTACAGAACAGCCTGTGTGTGAGCCAAAGTGAAAGGCAAACCTAGGTCAAATGCAGAGACAACGTGTGTCACTCTGCTACATGACAGAGGATTCCCTAAAGCTCTGGACACTGGGTGGCCTGGGAGCCATAGCTCAACAGCAGTGCAGTTTGCCAGCTCTTCCTCTCATCAGACCTCTGATGGGCTGAAGATACAGAACTGTGATAAATACAAGAACAACAAGAAGAGAGCAGGCAAATGAAGAGGAAGCATAAAAGTGAATTTTAAAAGATGAAAACAATTTTTAAGTATATGCATTCTGGCTGGATGCCTCCGGGGGCGGGGGGGGGGGGAACGAGAACTAGGACTTTTTTCTTCCCTAGTCATGACACATTTTAATGAGATTTGAAATAAGCACAGGAAGACAGAGCAAGATAACAAGGTTATCTCCAACTCTAAATCTTCACACTATTTATGATGCTAAACTTTCAGACTATGCTGCTCACTTACATTTCCATAAAGTAGCATAATAAAAGAAAAAGAACAACTAGATGGTAGCAATTTTTCCTCTGAACTGTCCTTTCTGAGAAAATATATGCGGTCCTGTGGGTTCTGGTATTCTTTTTACCTCTGCAGAATAATCTCCCTTTTGAATTTTATCCCTTCTTTGTGCATAGATAAAGAGAATGAATGTACATCCAGACTCCTGCTCCCCTAAGTGATATGACTCATTCACACAAGCTGCTGTACCCCTTAAGGGACTGTCAGTGCCTTTTCCTCTTAATTCATTAATTTTACTTTTCTGTTATACTGAAGAACTGCTAATAAAGTAACTTTTCTCAACTGATATTCAATCTCCTCTATACCCCTGCAGGCACCTCTTCCTTTTCAGGCCTAAAAATACAGTGTGTTGAACTCTCCCCACAGATGCCATGATGGAGGCATATATCTTCTAACATTCACTCCATCTTCTTGAAATATCCTCTGTTTTGCAGACTGCAGATAGGGACTAATGGCAGGCAGCAGTGCCTGAAACAGTAAGAAGTTTTAAATATTTCCCACTACCATCCAATATACATCTGCTCCTGCTATAGTACAGCTACAAAACTGGCTAACCATTTTCTAAGGAAATCTCCTTAAGGCTCTCAGCTGTAGTTACAACGTAAAATGTCATGGCTACCTTTGACTTTGGATACCTTTCCTTTGTGTTCCTGAATTAATCTTAGGAGTGGCTTTTAAGCCATGGCAAACTAGAAAAAATTATTTCACCAATTTGGTGATAGCATTAATATATTAAAAAAATAAGAAGGAAGGCATACAAAGGAGAGCATGCCCTTTTTCGAGACATTTTCTTTCTCTGCCACTCTCACAAAGTCTTTAACAATGAGGTCATCCTCTGGTCTTTTAATGTGGGCGTGAATAAGTGAACAGCAGAAGAACATGGAGTCCATCTCGTTTGAGGAAAGCTGGTATATTGTCCCAGTTTACAGTGGTATGAGTTGATATCCCTGAATCTTTTCCTTGTTTATGAAAAATGTCAGCATTTGTACAGGAGAGGAACAAGATAACTAACACAAATATTAGTTGATTTAACAGTAAATGGAGCTTGCAATCAGTAATAGGTGACATGTATTTCAGGAGCTCCCTTAGCACTTTCAGAAGAGGTATAATGTTAGATTGTATTATATTACTCAAAAAATGACACAGGTAATTTTAAGATTAATTGGAAACTTGAGTTCTGTTATCTCTGCTGAAAACATCTCATTTGCCTCACCAGTCTTTCATCAGATTCTCAGATCATATAGTATATCTGTGTTTGCAGACATACAACATAAAAGCAAGTAAAAGTTCATATTTTAAGTAGTTTCTTTGGTGCTTCCGGCACTTACGAAACAAAGGGACTACTAACTATTGATAATCATGTAATTTCAAAGAGAAATAGCCAGGCTTTTCTCATATATTACTCACCTCAATTGATCTGGAGAGAAGAGTAGTGCAGTGTGCAGTGATTCTTTTCTATTTAAAGTCACTTAAAGGTTTAAATAACTAAAGGTTCAGAAACTGCACATATAAATCCATGAATCATTGTAGCACAACTTTAAAATACCACTTTCTTTGAAATCACTGTTTTCATTAAAAGCAAGGCTATAAACTACTTACTGAATGTTATGGGTATGAAAAAAATGTAAACTGTGCTAATGGGATGTATCTGACTAATGAAAGCTAAGTGAATGTAGAGTAATAGCTCTGAGACTATTATTGTAGAGTAATAGCTCTGAGACTAAGTGGCTGTGCATGTGAAATATAAGGTCTGACGCCCTTTTAAATCTCAAGAGGTAAAAAAAGAGTAAGGATTAAGAATATTTGTACAACACAGTAGGAGTATGTTTTGGTGAACTCATTCTGAATCTGATGAAGATGGTAGCATGATCCCTAGAAGAAACCAGAAACCATATTTCTCAAGCAAAGCTATACTCCATTACTGCAAGCACAATTGTATGAGAAGAGACTAAAAGGCAGGGTAGCTTGTGAGAGCAAAACAATGAAAATGAAATACAATTAAATACCAATATTCGGGAAGCTTATTTGGCACAAAGTAATTTGGTCCCAGATGCTCTTTCTCTTTGGAACCAAGAATGGAAAAGATCACTGAATTCATGAGCAGCAACCATCCGCTATCACACACTGAAACTCATGCTAAGGAACTAGACAAGGGGCTTAAATCCAGTGGCTTTTTAGGTTTTTGCTAGCCAGGCTACAATGATCAACAATTATTGCACATCAATATGCAAAAAGCTATTAGAAGGGTATCACAAACAAGTCATCTGACAGAGCTTGTAGCCTTATTCCCCCTAACATTTTTTTATCCTCTCTATAAAGAGTGCTGGAAAACACTGTCCATTATCTTGTATTGTCTTTTGTGTCAAACAGATTATTTAGATTATTTTATTCTGCTTATAAACATTCAGTTTCCCCTGATTTCTTTAATAGTGTTACATCAAGAATGAATTTAGTTTAGTGTTTTTTTCTAACTATGACTAATCAATAATACTACACTTAATGCATTATGTGAGTGTCGCATTTTGGTACCCCTCTGTTTACAGTACAGCTTCAACTATTTGCCTTTCAAAGTGACGTTTAGTAGCTGATATGCCTCTTCCTGTAAATTGTATTGGGGAAGAAAACATTAGCTGAGAATATACACTTCTATCCCTGATAGAAGGAAATATCCTTAGGTGTTTTGGGCCTTGCTCAGTTAAGTTAGATATTTATTGCGTTGTTGTTGCGTATATGTGTTGTTGCGACACATCCCTGGTGAAAGATGAGCAGGGTAAGTGTCAGTAGTATTCGAGTCGTGGTAGTGCATACATGCTACATCTCGTTTTAGAGCTCCATTTTGTTCGGGGCTGTAGAAAACGTATGTGGTAGTATCTCTCTCATGAAGTGTTTTCAGACCACCGGCTGAGAAAAGAGGGATGCGTTATTATACTTCTGGGAAAAAGAAGCATTAGAAGATGAAGGCTAAAATTCATAATTGGTCTCAGATCATATTTATGCTGAGCAAAGAATCAGGCAGAGATCCTTCCCTTATCACCAGCAGAGCTAGCTCCTAACTACAAGTATTAGAGTCAGGAGAGGTGAAGTTAATTAACATTCATCGGTGTGGCTCTTTTGCTTTTGGGATCTCAACGGGGGACACTCATCCCTCTTTTGCTGAGCCTAGAGCTGGGTGATTTGGACTGGCTGAGGTCTCTCAGGTCCTCAAGTACCTGGGGAGGCTGAGAAATGTGAGTGGACTCAAGGGACAGACAAGTCGGATCTGGCGAAATCTTGTCTTACGCAAACTACTGGTTGATGTCGCCTCCTTTACTGGGTTTTTCGTTGAGGTACAACATACAATTCCCAGTAAGTTATTAAACAGGAACTTTTTATCTCCACTTCTCCTAACTTTCACAAAGGTATGCATCTATTCCATGTGTAACACTTATGCTCTATACCTCAGACCCAAAAGTCTTAACAAAACCACCATCACATAGCTCACAAGGAAAAGGAGTTAAGCTGACAGATACACAACATATTGAACCTTAAATTTTGTAAATGTAGACCACAAATGATATCAGCCCAGGTATGCTGGAACCACTAATGCAAACTAAAGTTACAGCCAGATTTTCCTTTTTTATATCAGGAAGAATGACTAATTTTGAACAAAAGCACTGGAGGGAAAGGAAAATGAAGAATATGTGTGTGTATGTGAGAGAGACTCCCAAATTGTCAAACTCTCCTCTCTAGTGCCTTTACAGAGCACTACAGCTATCAGCAATTTACCCTTGGAAAAGGAGCTGTCAAGTAAATGCCTTCCTATTCACATCATGTGGTACGTACAGATCCTAAGCTGATCCATGCCTCATGATTGAGCAGACAGGTCTCTTCCCTGCAATCAATGTCGATTAAAAACTGTTTTTGTGGTACTGACAATCTGATGGGACTAAAATAAAATCTCCTAGACCCTCCAGTAATGAAAAATTATCTACACAAAAGGAAGAAAGAGTACAAAAAGGATTTCAGACTCCTGTTTATTACCTTTAAAATTGTAAAAAAGCTTTTCTCCAGTAAGAAAATAATCCTTCTTTTTATTTTTGCTTTCATTAAGCACACTTTGATTATGACCTGCTATACCACAGTGGACCAGATTGCATCAGAATAGCTACTTCTGAAGAAGAAAAAGAACCTTGTCACTGGAGTGTGGAACAGAAGAGAGTCAAAGAGAAATCAGGTTAAAGTGTCATTCACTTAACTGAATCAATTGCTAACAGAAGATTGACAGTGTCAAAGATCCTCTTCTGTAACCTCTGACCTTATTAGGTTATCATCTTGGGAAAGAGAACTGGAAATGTCCATACCTTCTGGGTAGCAAATATTCAGATGTACATGCTATTAAGCGGTGGTATCTTCACAGAAAGGTAAGAGATATTTCTTCTCTCTTGCTCGTGCTTTGACCGGGACACAGCTGCTAAGATTTATGGTGCTCCATTGTCCTTGGCCTGGTGGGGATATAGTACAAGCCCAGCTAGTAAAAGTTACACAGTCACATAGTTGTTCCATAATGTAGCAGTTTCTTAATAACTTCACTGCATCAAGCTGTGAACAAAACATCAGCCAGTTTCTTATAATCATCATCTTCCTTACATTTGTAACTCTCTGCTCTAGTTTTCCATTTCCGTGTTTTAATCTTTTATTCTGAGGTCCACTTCAACATGGAAGATTTAACTGAATTTACATAATCATATCTCATCACATTTACATTTCAAATTATTGATAATTAGTGAGTAATAGAGGTAGACTTTCTCCTCCTAAAAAAGTGAAAGAACCATGGTTCCTGAAAAGTATAATGAACTTCACAAGGGGGAAAAAAAAAAAAAAGAAAAAAACCTCCTTCTAATCCCTGCCTGGGATTCTTTAAAGATGAAGTCAATACCATTTCCCTCCAACTTATAGTGCTGGAGGAGATGGAAATAAGTGTCCTTCTGCTTTCACTGACCAGAGATTTGCACCAGAGGTAGTTCGTTTGAAATAATTGTCTAATGAAAATGTAGAAGCAAGTTGCTTGCAATCTGTAGAGAAACAAAACTGGGGCAAATTTTTAAGAACACGGGAAAGCTTCAGAGGTTTTTTCAGCTTCTGTGAAGATCAGGCACAAACCTGTGTGCTCCATGGCAGAGGCAGGGGAGGCAGAAATCACATTGTGGTTCCCATGGCCAGCACACCTCAGGGTTACAAGCATAAGATATGAGCTGAAAGTAAAAAGGCAGTTGGAATTTTAGCAAGTACTCTGGTTCAGGAGGCTAAACCAGAGATAGTGGAAAGCACGATCAATTTGTTTTTCAGGAAATATCCAGTCTTTGTAAATTGATTCATGGGATGAAGCTGCCAGCAGCCAGTGCATGAATTCATGCAGGAAGTCAGAAACACGCTGAGAATGTGTGAAACAAAGAAGTTTCAGCAACTGCCAGGAAATTTCTCCTGAGCTAGAAAAGCCTTACAAATTTGTTTCAGAAAAAAAAATTGCCGAGAGAGGCACTGAGTAAGAATTTAAATTTCCTGAACAAAGGCACCCAGAGGCACCTATCCGGCAACGCCTGGTCCAATTCTGAAGGAAGGGAAGGCCATATTTTCATAGCTGAGATGGGTATTCTATTGCGTTTTGTGGTCAATGCAGCTGATGTTAGGCAGATTGGGCTGTGATTCAGAATAAGAGCCTTTAGTTTTAGAATAAGGATTCTGAACACTGCAGAGATCATTTACATCCATATTCTCACTGTCTTCACAAATCTGATGCCTCTGAGGCTTGAAAATCTTGGTCCTTGTAGATTAAAAAAAATACAGATGACAAATAGAATTCTCATTAAACTAGTATGATCAATACAGTAAATAAACTTTAACAAGTAAAGAAAAAAATCCACCTGGTAAAGAAAAACAGCAATGAAATAGTCAAAATTGAAGAAATAAAGTAACTTTGACTGTTCTGTAATTCCATGTGCCATATCACCTTCCATTTTATTTAAATAATAACATGTAAATACACAAAGCATCTTTTATATCATTGATGTAAGTCACTGTTACACCGCTTATTTATCATTTTCTCTAGAAGACAGGAAATGTTAACTAATTATCTCAAAAGTTATTCCGCATTAAATGCCATAATAAGTAACTCTAAGTTTGAAGCCTATATTACTTTAAAGAGTCTTTAGTACATTTCTCACTGAGGAAAAAAGAATACATTTATTGCTTCAAAACAAATGTCTTTGAGGTATATATCTCTAGAATTAGAACGTCAAAATTTTTGAAATGTCACATACACAGACTTTATATAACGAAATACTTTATTAATATCAGCCTTTTAAAAAACTCTTTTTATGGAAAATTTCAGGCAAAACAGTTTTTAAAAGCAAGTTAGAGGTGGAAAGGATATAATTTTTTATACGATATAAAGTGGGAGGGCTTTTTTGTTATCATCATCGTAAAATCCCTCTTTTGAAGCACCAACTTCTCAAGAAAATAGAAGAGATGAAGAAATGTGAATTGGTAAAGTTTTCCTGCTATGAAAACTAGGCTCTTAGTCAAATAGTTGAAGCACAAGAAGCCCTTGAAATTCAAACAATATTCTGTCCTCCCCATATCAGCAACAATTATGTATAAAAGAACTACTGCTAGCTGTGGGTTTTTTTCTTCTAAACGCTGAGAATTTAAATCTTATCACACTGATATAACAAAACTTGTTGGTTGTTTATAGCAGACAGTTCTTAGTTAAGTTCTGTTTAGCATAATCCTATACAAAAAGAGAAAATTCTGGAGGGACTCTGGGCGATTTTGGAAGCTTGCTGCAGATCTTGCAGTGCTGCCGCTCGACTGCAGTGCTGGCGCAGCATGGACTGCAGGCTGGCCGAGATGCACCACACAAAGCAACCATTTCTTTTCAGATGTTTAGAAGCCACGTTCTTTTTCAAGCTCCTCTTCCTTTCTGAACCATCATCAATTCACTGCCTTGTTTCTAAATAGGCACCCACCAGCTTATGCATTCAGATACACATTCACAGATGGTTCAGAGACCAATCTGTAATCTGCTGTAAGAAAGCTGAGCTGATTTAATAATGACCACTATGAAATATCAGTACAACCCACACTGAGTGGATTAAGGAATGGCCAACTGACAGCCTTCAAAAGCATCTGTCAGTGAGGAAACTGCCACAGAACAAGGATGTTTTTTCTAGTAGGTATATACAGACTTTTTGATACAACTCTTACCAACAACAACAACAAAATCACTCCTGGTAATATTTGTGAATCTCTTAAAACTGCACCTGAAGAAGGTCTAAGGTAGAACTGACGTGTTAAGTCCCAAATTATGATACAAAACCCTAATCTTGCTAGGGCTGAAGAAAACCTGACCTTGGAGCTTTCCAAGTGACATTTTTACTTTAAAGTTTCTAAGATGTGAAAGGTTTACCCTTTTCCAAAATCGCCCCTTTCTAACTACCCTGATATCTATTTTCTGCCTCAGACTACTCAAGGTCTAGAAATCAGCATAGCCGAGACTTAGTGGTTGCAAAAGGCCACTCACAAAATGTAGTTACTGCTACCCACCCTATGCAAAACTGATTAAAAACTGTTTAATGCTATACGGCAGAGTTGCTCAACACCAAATTTAAAAAAAAATTGAACTTTAAAGATCTGGTATGATAAATACCTGAGAGATTTATCTGATAAAAGTCTATGATTACTTGTGGCGTGACTAGTTTAGAGGTTTACTTTAAGTAACGTGACATTTTAGCGTGACACGTTGTTTTTTATTGTTGATAGCTATGCAGTTCTGTTTCACTTGTTGTCCTAATTGGAATCAAGCAAATGTGACTTCTCATGCTATTTGCAATTTTTTTACTTCCAAAAATCTCTCATGCCTACATTGGTAAAAGTTTGCAAACTAGTACTATCTAATTCTATCGTAGTGAGGCCTCAGATTTATCTGATTTGTTTTCAGAGAAAATTTGCTTTACTGTTCTCCCTCATACAGGACAAATGACATCACACACAAACTAGCTAACTCAGGGTACATTTTGCTGTGTATTACACTCCTGACTTCAGAAATGGATGTTTGCTTTCATATAATTACTATACAGGGTTTTTCTTATGATCATACTGAAGTTTTATCTGAAGTATCTGAATGTAAGCCATTAACAGAACACATTCTTCATAACGGTATTTTCTTTTTCAATAAGCCTTTATCTTCCCAGTTTTTATTTTTATGTCTGGTATCTCCCTTAAATAAGGAAAGGCTAACCAGTTATTGATACGTCTTTGTGCCTTTCATAGGAAAGAACAGATGTATAATATTTAATTTTTTTTTTCCCAAAAACTGTGAAGTTCTTCATCCAGGATGCAATAGGGACTTCAAAAGTTTTATTTACTGCCTATCATTAACCTAAGGATCATAGGCACTTGTGATTTTCCTCAGAAATTCTGAAACTGCAGTTAATAAATCTTGCACCTTTTAAGTACAATTTTGTCATGATGAGTAAAATTAAATAAATCAGGCTTAGAAACATCCTTTATCTTTTTAACTGCAGAAATTAGGGCAGTATTATTACTTATGGCAGGGAGGAAAAAAAAAATACCTACAGTGAAGATATCAGAGACAAGAAATGTGTATAACTTGCTAGTAGTCATTAATGGTGATGCCATTGGCCTAATATCACACACAGTTGTCTGTGCCAGAAACATCTTTCTGGCATTCGTTTTCAAGTAAAGTGCAATGTTTATGAAGCATTTCACAAATACTTCCCTTATAGCTGTTCCACTCCATCAAGAAATATCTATATATCCTATCAAAACAGTTGAATACACTTTATATTGCGTATATGTTGAGTTTTTACTGGATGGGTGAGTGATTACAATGTCTGTCTTCAGATTCTATATAACTCCCTTTCCACATTTCTCATTAAGTCAAGAGATAAACAGAGGGGCTCATAAAGTCAGTATCAGTCATCGAAGTCTTCACAGAGCATCATGGACTTCTTGTCCTTCTCCAGGGAAATGGCTACCTGAGGTAGCAGAACTTTGCAGCAAGAAGCAGTGGAGGGTATGTAAAGGGCTATTCACATTTTTAGTATTTTCCTGTCTGAGCAGAGTCCACTTATGATTTTAAGCCCTCTGCTCATGTAAGACTGCCCTTCCACAGGCAGTGGAGCCAACAGAACAGCTCGCTGCTGCCAAAAGGAAGATGTTTCACTCCCTCCTTCTTCCTCCCTATTTCTCCTTTTCCCTCCTTCCTCCTTCCCTGCCTTCCCCCTCCTCATCGCCCTACTGTTGAAAGCCAGCATATCCTGCCCTCTCCCTTGTCCTGCCTCTAGAGGACTTTGAAATCCTTCACTGTCTCAATTTACTTCATTAACCTGGCAGAAAACTACCCCAGTGTTGCACAGTGTCGTACGTCCTCTGTTTTAATGAGTTACATGGACACAGAAATTCAATAGGTTGTTAGAGCCGGCACAAAATAAACTGTGGGACCACATGGCTGGGAGTAGGGAAGGGGTATAGGGAAAGGGAGCAGGACCTTTTCTTTCTGGCAAGAGTGTGATGTTACACCAGCTCGGAAGATTTTCAGGCATGTAAACACTGGGCTCAGAGCTGCTGCCCCAGCAGGGAATGGGCTTCTTGTAGGTACTGTGTCATGAAAGCTCAGTGGATGTCTTGCATACTGTAGAGTGTGAAAAACAGCACAAAGTGCTTAAACTGCCTCCTTCATCCCATTTCATAAAATCATGGCCTAAGAGTTAATTTATAACTCCATAAACATAATTGTAATTTAATCAGATGAGAGTGAGCTATATGGGTAACGTTATTGAAATACATGCTCTAGATTATCTCTTTCAGCGCTCCTGTTATCTCTTCAAAATCTGGTAGGTATCTCATAGAGATATTGAAGAGAAACAGAATAATACGCAAATGCCTAATGACCATGAAGTGGTATGGTGCTGTAGTAGTATGATTGTAACGGTGTAACGGGACTCTAAGAAGAGACAATGTTTGTCCTTAGATCAACTACTATTGCTGAAATAATACAATCCCTTTTTAAGGTGTCACCCAGAATACCTTGAAAGGGGAACAGCAGGTATCCACCAGCAACATTTGTGTTCAGGTGCACAGAATAAACCCCCCTGTTTCTCCTGTGTTGCAAAGGCAAGTCAGAAATATTTTGTAATTCACTGTGTTAAAAGCAGCACAGACAGCAATACTTTGAGCAAGTTCTTACCGTGGCCAGGATCTTGCAAGTAGGTCACAGTTTAATACCACTAATGTAATCTCTGTTCTGTGCCTGAGGCTGGACTCTGTTGTTTTAATGCCTTGTTCAAACTTGATGCTTACTACTTACTTGTGGGGAACTGGAAGCCTGAAATGGGACCGGAGCTGAAAGGCTTTTGGCATCTTGTACTAGTTTCTTCAGGATTCAGTGAAGAAATCTACTTTTTAATCTGAGTTCTCCTAATTTGAAATGGCAAAGTTTGTCATTTATTGCCAGAAAGAACAAGGATTAGTTTCAAAAGTTTTGACAAATATTTTCCAAGAATTCTTATCTTGGAGTAAATTGAAGAGGAGACAAGGAAAGCAATAAAATAGGTGTTTATTTTGCATCTGGTTCTATACATGATGAGAGAATTTCATAGTTCACCTACACTCGTGAGCAGTCAGTGCTTAGTTTTGGTGGCCGGTCAGTGTTATTTATGCAGAAGAGCTCTGCTGCATGTGATTTTGCCATTCTTGCTGGCAAAGAGTAGAAAACAATCTAATCCTGTAAAACACATTTGTCATTTATAATGCTGGGATCATTCTGATCATACTTCAGACCTTGCAATTTTTCTCCAAATCCTAGTCCTCTTTTGGCCCTGGTTTTGGGAATAGGATGTTTGTAGCCATTAGTGAACTACAGATGACTCTATGTTTATTTCTAACTCACAAGTGTTTCAGTGATGCATTTGGATACACGGTGTCTCAGCTTCTATGACAGACAAGATAAGGATAGAGATGAGAGGCTCTCAGCTTCAGAGCAGGGAGTCCCAAAGCTCTGAAATATTGTCTGTAATGCTATCCATATTAAGGCCTGTACTTTAATCACATAGACTATGAATATCAGGCTATGCTCCAGGAAAGTACATCCAAGTCCCGATCTAGGACTAGTGCACATTTGTCAGACTAAAATATTTCTGCCAAGCATTTTTTTTTTTGTTTCACAACAACATTTAAGAAAAAGGGGTTGGGATTTAGTTCACAGAGGATGATATATGAACACAGGTGACAACGTGTGCGGTGTCTAAACTCCAGTTACAATGAAGACCCACTCAGTACATCACTAGTGAAAAAGAAAACCAGCATTTACTTCAGGGTAAACTGAGCTGTTCTGACTGTCTTGCCTAGATCCCCATCTTTTACCGAGGGAGCATAGACACTTACAGGTAGATAGCTAAATTCAGGTTTTTTAATCCTCACCCTCCCGATGTAAGCTCATGAAAGAGAGAGGAAACAACTATAAACAAATGTCCATGGTACAAAGCTACTGCAAGCCAGTTTGATGTCTCCGAGTCAGGCTGCTATGAACAGCAATAAAACTGCAGACCCCATCGTTGCCCAGCCAGCAAGCCTCGTCTGTAGCCCTAACCTGGAGGGACTGACTCTGAGCTGAGGAAGCAGTTTCATTTTCCTTCCTATACTCTGTCGAGACTGCCAAACCCAGCCCAATGATTCAGACAATTTTCAACAAAAAGGACCAGGATTATGCTCGTTTAATCATTGTTATCTTAAAAAACTGAAGAAACAATGAACCACATCCAGCTCTGGCATGAGTAAGGACAGCCCTCACAAAAATAACTACTAACCTTCTCCCTGCAATTCAGTATGCATCCATTCATCAGTAGGCTTTGTCTTGTAGCCAGTTTGGAGCTCATGTGTTACAGTCCAAACCAATTTTGATTAGTTGCTTTTTTTTCAAATTAGTTGCTGAGACAATATGAAATAATTTACTGAAGTCCCAATGTTATACATATACTCTGAATATACCCCAGTCACTAATCCTAAAACCTTATTAAAAATTGTAATAGAAAAGAAAAAACAACAAAACCACAGATTGCCTAGAAAGCATTTCTTTTTTTTTGCAATCAAACACTCTTGATAATTCAGTGGTCAGATTTTATTTTTAATAGTTTTTGATTATTTGAACTTGAGTAGAATGAAGACCTATAAAATGTAATAACCAGGAGCATTCTTTCTCATCTCTATAGAGAAATACCTTTCTTGCTTTTGTGTGTATGTGCATGAATTTATAGTTTTCTGTGAATTTCCTAAAAGAAGCTCCATTAGTTCAGTCATATCTCTCCTCCTTCTATAAAATCTGGATATTAACATTCTCTGGGAATGTTAGATTAATTAGAATTAGATCAAAATAATGAAAAAAAGGAAATGTTTATTCTCTGACTTCATAGTGTTCATACAATACATCCATTTTCTTTTCAGAAACTACAGCTTTTTAGTCAATCCATTTTTCTACTTGAATCTGAATTTAAAACTGTTACTGTTTTTGCAAATGTAAGCTGGAAAAGTCAGACTTTTACTGGCGTAGAAGCCCACAGTTGCATACGGTGGCCATTAACAGTGTCTATCTTTGTCGTCACAGATGTCAATCCTCCCTTTGTGGAACATAGATTGGGTCCCAGTAGCTTATTTATTCTACACACATACCTACCACACCAAGGATCAATGTATTTCATGACTAAGTAATGATTAAATGCAGTCCCCAAAATCTGAAGATCAGAAATGCACATTTCATTAATTTTTTAATAAGCTGATATTTTGGTAATGGTTGTGCTACAAGGCATTGCAGACATACATAATGAATGTCGAATAGTAGATGATATAATACATAAAAAGAATCTATATAATTTAAACTCTATTGATAACTGAGTTATGTTAAGAACAAATAAGCAGTAATCATCTTGCATTTATCTATTAGTCTGTCCATGTATCTGTGTGGCACTCAGATTGCCTTTGATTTCACTGTACACATTTCTCATTCATGAAGGAGTACAATCTTATTAAAAATTAATTTAGAAGCATATTTAAAATTTAAACATGTTTATGAATTAGGGCTGCAATGATACAAAACTTAGAGAAAAGTTTTGCTAAGAATTAAAAAAAGTTGAATGTGAAGATCTCTGTTTCTACCTGTTCAGCTGTAAATATTTCTGGTGATGCTATCAGCAGACTAGAGGATCTCTTGAACTGAACAAATTAATGCTTTGCTCTTGCTCCTGCTGTGTTTGTCGTGAACCATCTGTGCAGCAAAGAATGACTTTTTGTCACTTTCTCCTCAAGACTTCAGGATTAGCTGGTGTTCTAAAACTGATTTCTTTGGTATTAGTATAAATAGATAAGGAAAAAAAACAACCCTGGTTCCCTCTCCCAGTGGGCTTTTATCTTTTCTCCACCAGAAACCAGAATGCTGAATGGAAGCCAGAACAATGTCAAATTAACCTGAAAAACTTCCAGTTCTTTGTCATCCTGTGAACAGATGATTTTCAAGTTTAGTTTGATTTGGTAAGAATGGCCCACAACAACAGAAGGGGTTGGTTGTGCCAAGTTATTTATTTCATTTACGATTAGCTTGAAAACAGCTGCCTAGACAAAACCAAGTTTTGTTTTTGTATTTGTATTACCTGACATATAGGACTTTACATAATGTGACTTACATAAAGTGCCAAGCAGAATGAAAAAGATACAGATTTCTACTAACTGAAACCAATACCAAAATTTTAAATTACAACTGAGATATATAAATCTAATTGAGATGTATATATAACACGATAACTTCAGGAATTTCAGTGTCATATGTAAATTTTAGGTTTGCTTACACCAGCAGCATAACACAAAGGGGTGAGTAGCAAGAGCTGCTATCCTGATGAGGATTATACAAATTAAATGAGTTCTTGTAAGGAAAAAACATAGAGCTAAGGCCATTCCAAACTGGAGATTTGGGGCTAGATTTTGTCATTCTCTGTATATTAAGAATTACATCAACTCATAAGATGCCTCCCGTGGGTCTACATGTGGCCCCTTTACAATACACGTTCAAAAGCATTCAAGCAAAATTATTATATGAAATCTGCAAGATAATCATGTAAATGCAGATGCTGTGAGATTTTTGTTGCTTTTCATGGCAGGCTAGGATACAGCAAGAATGACCTCTTGGGATTTTTTTTATGTAATTCTGATTCCTATAGCTTCCAAAAATTGTCATGTTAAAGAATATTTGGGGAGGGTGGAAAGGTGAGAACAAAACCTTCAGAACAACATGGAATGTTGTCAAACTGGAATACTTAACTTAGAATTATCTGAAAGAGCAAATAATATCTCAAAATCATGGGAAACAAGAATAAAATTCCAATTTTGGCTTCTTACAAGAATATTGGGAAAGAGGCACATGGTGTCTTGCCACTGGGCAGCATATTCTAGCTATTAGAACAGAATCTTCTCTGGTTTAATCAAGCTTTTTTCCCTAAAAAAGTATAACTGTTTCAAATGAAAGGTGGAACCTAGACCATTGTGGCACATATTGGCTTAATTTAACCATAACATATTTTTAAATGCTCTTCTAAATATTTCCAAATGAGAAATATCACAGACTGAGTTTTTTCTCCCCAATGTTTTCCTACAATTGTCTTTTTTTTTTTTTTTCTCTAAGCTAGAGGGAGTCTGTCCTGACCGTAATGATCTCAGGTGACACTATGCCAAATCCTTTCCTATTGTATCTGAGGTGACATGACAGTACATTACACAGTGAAGTAAAAGTTACCACCATTGTGACCTGATGAAACCTAAAAAGAATGTTTGGGCTTTTATATTATATATTTTTTTTACTTTTAGCTTTCTTCTAGATAAAAGTAGAATACTTTGATCCAACATTATCATTCGTTGCTATCCAGAGAATAATAGGATGACAAAGTACTCTCTAGAATTTTTCCATAACCCCAACAGACAAAGATATAAAAACATACTTTGTGGCATTTTGATGTACAAGACTTCTAAACAGGATTTAAATCCATTGCAAAGTAGAAGCATTTATACTTCAATTTTTGCATAAATTTATTGTAACTAGGAAAAGAAGCGACTTTGTTTTAAACCATAAAGCTGTAACTGTGTATTTTAATCTAATGTGGACCTTTTTCAAAACAAACTCATATCAGTTGAAGGCTAAGCCCTTCAAACATTATGCACCTCAGTGAGCCTACAGGCTTCAATGGGGTCATTTGAATACGGTGATCATTTCAAGTGAACAGTGGTTAAAGGGCCAGGCCTCAATATATGCAATAAAGCTGAGGTACACAAACAGTAGAAAAGCTATAGAATAATTTTGTCTTCCTAATATACATGATTATAAAAACTTTTCATATTACCTCAAAAATTCAACTTTGTTTATCAATACAGTTGAACCAGAAAATATATTTAGAACCTTTTTTTCTGACCTCATTCAGAAATCTGACTGATTTCACACCAACGTAATTTCATATACTTTAATTGTATTACTTTTGTTTTTCCTCATTGTAGACAGTCAGACCTAAACCCTTATTATCCCTCAAAATAAATTGCTCATTATTTTAACAGCTTCCTGCAGTCGGAGCTTCTCAGCATGTATCACGTTTCTATTTCTTAAGTTAGAAATGTAAAGCGGTTGGGGGTCTATCTGATTTAACATCCAGATTTGCTTAGAGGAAGTAAAGACGATTTTATGTTTCTCTGTTCACTGATGATATGTGGTCTTTTAGCTTGTTCAACTATATTTAGAAGTACTTATCAGGTGCCGTTACTGAGAAGAGAAACACAAAATAAGGCCAAGACTTGAACAAGGTAATCAAAGTTTAAAAAAAACCCACCAAGTTCCTTTACTGAACCAGAGCCATTGTGCTTCTGAGAGCTCCTCTGGGGCAGCCGGACACCAGTTCTCCTCAACACAGCTTGGATCTTACCACACAGGCTTGGATTTTAAAAGCATGTATGGGGAATCTAATCCCTGAAAACAGCTATGTGTGTACTTAATTTCAGCACAAATAATCCCGCTGAATTACTGAACGTTTGGAAAGTTGCTGAAAAATTTTAATGTTTTAGAAGGTTGAAGGCTGGATGATGAACCACTCAAGAAATTTAGTATTTTATCCACTAATTACACAATTTCAGCAGTATCTTATTTCAAGTGTGAAAACTGAATTATAGATTTAAAAACTGATGAAAAAAAAAGATGAAAAGGCAGGTCAGGATATTTGGAGAAAGCTGTAAAAACGGAAAAGCTCTGTTCCTAACTACTTTTCTTGGAAACCTGAAAATAAAAAGCAAATATATATCCATATATCTTGAAAACATAAACTTTTGCATAATTTTGGCAAAACACAGCAATTTAACTCATTAAATTTGGCATTTGTGTTACACCAAAATCCTGAGAAATATAAGGCTATATTTTTTGGACATTTGACCTGTAAATTGCCTACTTTCTAATGATATAGACTTTCTGAAAAAAAATCTGAATTATTATGAATTACTTAATAAGTTCCTGTGTGAACAACTCTTCTAGAAGAATGCCTTCACCTAAGCCAAATCATTTCTAGATTAAATGAGAGTGAAAGACACCCTTTCTACAATTAGAGATCTATCCTCCTCCCCTTTGTTTCAAGCTAAGCCTTCACATGGGCTCAACTAGCTTTTTAGTCTCCTGTCTTCAGGGACTGAATTAGGGGCCCTGTCATCCTAAATTCCCTCTAAGCCATTAGGGAAAGAAAAGCAATTCCACAGGGTAACCCAGGCATCAAGTGATTACAGAAGGAATCCAAAACAACAAAGTTCTTAATGCGGGTACCTGCAGCCAGGTAGGATTAATCCAGGCCAGACATCCTACAAGAGGATCTATTATTAAATAATGATGCTAGAACATATCCATAAATTCCAGCTACCACCAAAACTTCATGTAAAAGTCTTTCAGCAATAAATTAGCTTTTAACAGAATAAATAATGAATATCAGCTTCAGGACTTGGTTCTATGCAACAGCAGCTATTTGAAGCAAGAGAAAAACACGTAACAGAAATCTCTGCACTTTCACTGCCACAGCAATTCAATGTTGGTCTGAGCAGCTGCAGAGTGGATCTAAACATTGTAGGGAATGCATGTGTTGAAAATATGTCTTGTAGTGAAATAGCCTACTATACCCACAGCTCTTGAAACATGTATACAACATTCTCTTTTTAGTTCCACATGCAGAATCTCCACCAGAAGAATTGATACACAGTATGGAAGAGAATCTAATAAGCCTAACAAAGAAACAAGATTATTATGTCTTAACTGTTTTAAAGGGATGTTAAGTGTTCCTTCTGCTGAGCGCTTAGTCTCCCACTGAGGTATTTTTTTTCAACCAAGGTAGTATGAGGAAGTGCATCAGTGTTTAATACCATTTTGGCCTCCTTGTTCCATCTGAAAGCAGGTTAAGTGCAGTATTGCTCATACAAGCTATATCCATACTTTGGCAATACGGCGTATTGATACACTGATGCTATAGTAGATATGACTAGATGTGTCTATAAAAGATACACCCATAATAAAGGAAGATTAGGGAACGATCTCAAGTACTAGACTCAAAATCATCCCTACTACCCAACTGTTTGTTAGTTTGCTCTCTGGCTTCTGCTTGAACTCCGCACCTGGTTCTCTCCAGAGCAGTTCACTTAAAGACTTCTTGAAAAAGGTTGTAGGGATGCCACAGCCTGAGTTTTGGATTCCTCCATAGCACAGCAATTATCAAAATTTCTACCTCATCTTAAACTCTAAAAACCACACTCACAAAACACCATGGACAAAGGCTTGATTCAAAGTTACTTGAATCAGTGTAAAAACTTAAGATTCCAACAAGGTTTGAAACCAGAAGCCAATCTTATGTCATATCTAAGCTCCCTCTAGCTTCTGAAATGGATCTGTGTGAGTGGTATAAACTAAAGGATGAACCATACACTTGTGCAGACTAGGGGAGAGTACTAGAATAAAGTGGCAAACCGATGGCTTTCCCAGAAGACTTATCTATCTGCTCCTCTACCAATTCAATGCAAAGTATTTGATTCCAGCATTGAGCAGAAAGCCATTCTGAAGCCAAAATGAACCAGGCAGACAGTCCCAGGGGCATGATTTTAAACAAAGATAGGTTTTGCCAGCCAAACCAAGTAAAGCAAACAAATGAACTCAAACTGACAGCCCTCATGACAGTAACTTCTAAGTTTTGAGAGTTAATAATGCTGAATTTTGACAGATCACTGACGAAATTTTTCAGATTTGGCTTGTCAGTCATTTATTAGGGGACATCTAATGCATAGCATATAAAGTAGACTTGTTAAGTATAGTGCCTGCTGACAGTTCAATTTAAAAGTGAAGGTTATAGAAAATTCACTCCAGAGCAAGTGTCAGTTTTTCCACAGGAAAAGCCAACTTTGTGTTAACAGTCTGCACAGGTCTGGTAGGGGTGTTCCCATCTGTGTGACCCTGGCTGCCGCAGGGATACCAGAACAGTTAGCAAGGAAGAGGTCAAGCACTCAGGGGAGAGGCAGGCAAATACTACCAGAGTGATGACATTATCATACCAATTTCCTTACTTAGAAAAGATAATTAAAAGACACCCTGAGGCATTTATATTTGAAGCTGCCTTTATTGTCATTTTTTATTTTACTTTATTTATGGATAAGATTGATGAGAGGAACTGTTATTTCCATTAATTTAAGATATCTTTTCACCCAACATAATACAGCATGTAAATCATAAAATTTAGCATAAAATTTACAACATAAAATGCCTTTTTACGAAATGTTTCTTATTGACTTTGGAAACAAGGTCTAACAAAAATCCTTGCTGAATGTTGAAAACCTTAAGGGAAGGTATTAAAGAAGATCTGAGGAAGACTCCATTGTTATTTTACAGATAAAAATACAGCATTGCTAAAACAGCACAATAAGAAGAAATAACAAAAGTGCAAATAGAAGAACTTAGTATGAGAAATGGATAACACAGATTATTTTTTCAACATATATTCTGAAGGAATATAGTGTTTGTGAAGGAATTTTACAAATTTTCATTTGCAGTCTGCTAATTTTTTGACCTATGTTGAATTAAAAAATGGAAACTGAACTGGATTTTACAAATGTATTATTCAAACAGGATTTGACTTGGATGGAAGTGTCACATTCAGGGACAGTTGTGACTAAGATCACATTGAGTGTTCACTGATGAGCAGGCTAACACTAAGAAACTTTCATCCCTCTTCACATGGTCTTTTCCATAGCTTTTGGTCATTTACTTGTTACTTGATAGACATTATTTTTATGAGTTCAGATTTATTGTTGTCCTTTATCATGCCCTAAGAACATGACATGAGACCAGATTGGTGGCAGAAGACTAGAAGTAGAATAAGAGCACTGTAGAATAAAAGGGGCAAATGAAAAATACAGAAGGCATTTGAGCACAGCTTGAACTTTCCCGAAATGCAACAGACCATGAGGAGACACTCATAAAGAGAAGCAGATCATCAGAAAAGCACAATGATGGCATTCACTTTTTTTTTTTTTTTAAATATTCATCTTTATAACTACTAGATTAAATAGTCTACAGTGGTTTCCTAAGAGGAAGAGATGCATGGTTTTCAGATAATGATAGGAAGATGTGAAGAATACTACTCTCCTGGAAAGCATGGATCTTTGAAAGGTATACGTTTTATATGAGGAAGGAATAAGAAAGGGAGAACCTTCCAAAGCTTGTGTGGATTTGAAATTACTGTTTCAAATGTCATGCTGAAGAGTTCAATACATGCAAAGAGTCCTTAATTCTAACAGTGATTATACTGGTGATTAGAAACTGAATAAAATCTAAATTTTAATCATGATTAGGAAAAAAAAAAAGTTTGTTAGAACATTCAATGTTAAGTAAGAGAAGCTTCAAAGGCTGATGCTGTACATATAGATGTACTCAGGAAACCCTAAATCCAAGTTTAAAGGAGGCTTTCTGGCATAAGATGGAGAAAAAGTGTATATTTGGTTCTAGATTATTAATCACATTACTTAGCAATACTGTCATTAGAGGAAAACAGTTATACATATGATTCTATATATGGAATTATTATTTGCTAGAGCAGTTCTGCCTGGTGTCTGAAAACAGTTAACAGTTTCTTACCCACTCTCATTTTGCAGATGAAACCACTGAGGTGACTCAGGTGTCTGCAGACCTTCCTAGGGGTCTAGGATTCATTCCTGAAGCTCGGTATGCTCAGTAATACTAGTTACATCCTATTACAAGTAATATTTTCAATATTGCTAAAATGTATGTATTTAACAAGTGTTAGAAGTAAGAGTGAGGAAGGACATTTTATGTAAGTTTAGCCAGAAAGATATATCTGAAGTTTTAATACAGATTTTTCACTGCAGACGCAAAGAAATGTTGCATGAAAAACAGACGCTGAACAGTGGGCCAGTAAATCCTATGATGCAGAAACTCCAAAGCAGTTTCAGCTATTTCCATACACACAGCAGACTAAACTGTAGTCCCCTAAAAAGTTATAGATACTAGTACTCCATGACTTTGCAACCTCTACCACCATTGGTACTATGCAGACTGCTGCAAAATTACTTCCACATTAAAATTAAGAGTGGCATTTTACATCCATTAGGAAAGATATGACTGACCCCTAGCAATGTAACGTAGTGGATGATACAAGCTTTTTGGATCTAAATATCTTTGCTATATCTCAAGCAGAATAAAATCATTGGAGAAGTGAGACTGCAGTTATTTATTTGTAAAGCATATTTGTACTATGCTTCTGAGAATTAACATCCAGTAATTCAGATCCTGAAGCTAATTTTTTTTTCCACTCAATCTTTACTCATATAAGGAGTAAAATAATCTACCTTCTTACCTCTACAAGAACTAAATATGGATGAAGTCATAATTGTGTCAAGACTTCAATATGTGTTCCAATGAAATATTAATTACATTTAGGAGGTTATTGAGCACAGTCATTTGATAAAGAAGTTTGTTGGGAAAAAAGATAATCAAAAGAGTCCTACGAAGAATCCCCCTGCAAAGGGAAGACGTTGACTCTGACTTTTCCTTCAAATCAAGGGAGCCCAGCAACAGAACAGCTGCTTCACAAAGAGTCACAATGAATGCTGGCCACAACAAAGCTTCCTGTGAAAAACAGCCAAAAGATTGTTCAGTGATATCTATCTGATGGTTGCACATATCTGTGTGTTCTCCAGAACTGCCACCTCTGCCTACTGCCAAAAAAGAAACAGGTGAAGCCCTGTAAAAACCAGTTCTTTCCTTAGAGTTAGATCTGTTTGCAAAAAATATTGCTCCAGAAACTAAGACAAATTAAGTAAATTCTCTAGCATTCCAACAGCAGTATCTATATATGTCCCCTATGCATATTAGCAGTTCATAGAGGTAAATGTCTGTATTCTTTGCAAACCCATAGGTAAATAGAACATTCTTGAAAATGAGCAGTTGAGGGACATGTTCTCAAGGGAAAAAAATCTTTTAAAATGTTTTTTTTAAAAAGAATACACATTTTAAAATAAAGAAGGATTTATACCAACTTAATTGCACATAGAATTATTTGAAACATTTTGCAAATGCATTCACTGATAAAAAATGCTAGAATGATGTCTATCTGGTGGATTTTTTCTTATTAAAAATTACCAATTTATGTTCATTTATTTTTACGAACTGTATACAACAAATTATGCAAACCTGCAGATTTACAATGTCTGATTTTAGCAGTTGCGGTGTTACATTGTTTTCAGGAGCTTTCACTGATATGTAATAGAATGACTATGCTGAATTCGGTGTCAACAATATTGGTTTGGCTGAATGCTGGACTCGGTGACATGGGTGCTCTCTTCCAGCCCTGTATTTAGAGGATAAATTTCAAACATTTCCAGAAAGGAAGACATCTGCAGAGTTGCTGATCTTAGAAAGGGCTGGAAGTATATAGAAAACCAAAAAGTAGCTGTATAATTTCCTCAAAAATGGGCAAAAAAATCCAATAAAAATTGCTGTGCTCACAGAAAGATAAAAAGCAAATTGGATGGACATCAGCAGCCAGTCTTATAAGTATCCAAGCAGTAATTTAAAAATCCACCAACTTCACTGCCTGAGGATGCTGCCAAAGCACAAATTCATTTGTTAAAACAAATACTTTAGACAGTTTGATAGCTAGATCTGTGATAGCTGTGACAGTCCAATGACTAAAACAAAAAGGAATGAGAGAGATATTATATGGCACTTAATCAAAGTTACCAAGAGTAAAACACACTTCCCTACTTTGTTCCTTTAAAAGGACTACAGAAACACACACCCCCAATTTTTTTTTTACAGCAAATGTGTTTCTCCTCCTGTATTTTACCATTCTGAAGGACAGTCTCTCTGTCAAGTCTTTCCTTCTGCAAACAGTTATTGTAACAGAAAGATCAGACTAAGACTGCTGGTTGCTGACACATTTCTGAAAAGCTAACCCAATGAAGTAGTTGGGGTGGGTGTGGCTGTACCCCATCTCTTCTGAATCAACAGCAGGTGTGAAACATCTGGACAGCTCAGACTGATGGGACAGTTAAACTCTTAAGTGGTACTGAACACTCATACATTCTTAGACACTTGGCTATTGTGACTTGATCACAAAATTGGTAATCAAGGTGAATGCCAGATTTGGGATCAGGGAGTTTATTTTGCTTTTTCCCCACTTCAGACAGGTAGGAACCATGGGACCCACAGCAGGATGGGAGAGATCTCCCTCCTGACCTGGCTTTCCAGGGCTCTGGCACTGTCGGCGTTGCAGTCTCCTGTGCTGAGCCTGCAGCACCCCACAGCTTAGTCTTCTGCAGACTGAAATAGCTTAAGATATTCAGTTCTCTACAGGGGTGATGCACTGCCTGTTACACAGGGTGAAACTGAAATGGTCTGTGGTGCTTATCTCTCTAGCCTTTAGGATATCCTGCAGTGCTAGCACTACTAGGGTAGACAGGCAAAGCAAAGGAGTGTGGGACACGCACCTATAATCTACTATAAACTTAAGAAATACTGCTCAGAGGGTTGAAACTCTTACTCCTGGCTACTTTATGCACATTTTTATTTCCAGTTATTAACGGTAAATAATTATTGACACCTATGAGAAACCCGTGCAGAGCAGAACTCTTGAAAAATACTTGTTCTATTCCTTAGCTTCATTGTGGAAAAGATTTTAATCCTTGCTATCACCACCACATGGGCTATAAACAGTAAATCCAGTTAACAGGAGTGTAGAACAGGTCAGAACACTGAAGAAATGTTTTCTTTTCATATTACCTCCAAACTCAGACCTAGCAGTAACTTCAGGTGCATCATTTTATGAGGGCTACCATGGAAAAAAGGCCAAATTAACATTCATCATACCTCAAACTGTTCAAATGCATATTAAGATACAGATGTAGTGGATTGACAGAGTAAATTAGTTTTTTGTTGCTCTCAGCCTGCGATCTCATAGTTCTCAATAATGATGGTTACTGGGTGTTTTTCAAGACTTTGTCCCAACTGTTTAAAATGCAGGTATGTATGGCACTGAAAGACTCCACTTCCCCTTCAGTCTTCTCAAGTCTCATACTCTGCAAATCCCCTCCTTTACTCCTCCATTCTAGTCTGTCTCTAGTCACATTGTGGTCACACCAACTCTGTCACATAGTTGGATTATTTAAGGAAAGTCGTACCGGATCATCTTTTGCTCAGATTTGTAATCCAGAATATTTTTTTAGATTAAATATACAAGTACCTAATTCCCCATTCAGCAGCTTCAGTCCTTTGCAGCCAGCAGTTTTGCTTGTGGATTATACCAGGCCATTCAAACAAACATGGCTTTATAGTTTAAATGACTTTATGTGGATACCGCCAAGCAGATAAATATGACACATTGTTTCTGGTTTTAGACCTGTCCTCGTCACCTTTCTGGTTTATATGTTTTCTTTTCAACAATGAAATCCAGCTATTTATTTACCATGTTGGATGTTATTCATATTTGGTTACCCAGAATGACAAATATTGCTCTACTATCCCTCCACAAAGCTGTCTATGTGGGTTTTGTAACAAAAACAAAAATGGTCCAGAGACAAATTATTTAGTCACTACAGCTTTCGGAAGTTGGTCAGCTTTTGCCTGCAGAAAGATTAAAGGAAATGCATCTTGCTCTGAGTAACGAGTGAGAAGGGAAAGAATCTATCTCTTCGAAGTAAAATGTTATCTAAACTATGGATAAGCCTCAGACAAGAGCTTGAATAGGGGTTTCAAGATGCAGCTTAGTAGGAATTTGATAGATTTCACTTCATTGGCTGAACAATTTATTTTCTGCCAGCCAAAACAGTGTTTGTAAACTGTACTGCCTAGTGACTGATGATGCCAAGGGCAAACAATGAACAGAGAATAAGAGAAGAGATGAAAAGAAGCTCTGCTGGCATAGTGAGGAGAAACGGTCCTTCATCATCCTATCAGGGCTACGGCTCTGCAAGTTATAAATCACTGTCATCTGCCTCACAGCCTGGGATAAGCACAATAAATTCATTGAAATAAAGCATTCAGAGTGTTGCATGTATTTTTATGTGGTAGCAGGTTTGTTTTCCTGACAGCTTTACAGAAATGCCTGTTTTGTTGGAGTGTATCCATGCAGATATAAACCGAGCTATGTTCATGATATACGTTAATGTCTAAGCAACAATAAATGAGAAGCACACTTATTTGATAGTGTAAATCAGTTTCAATACCATTTTGAACTAAACAGTGCTTTTTCATTGCCTTTATGCCAGACTCAGAGGACAGGAGCACTCTGCTGGGTCTCATTTCCTTTTGAATAATTTAAAACAAATAAAGATTAGTTTATGGTTTGCTGCAGTTTGAACCTATCAAACTAAGTTTAATAAGAAAGTTAGTGACTTCAATTGTCTGTTTTGCAATCAGGATATTATGAAAAACAAAATTGTAAAACGGGCTATGGACCTTCCATTTTTGGTATTAGGCAGGAATTGCTCTTTGATGGGATTCATATCACACCATTACTTTTTTTATATACATATTTACACCTACTAATGACAGAGATTCCTTAATCACTGATGAAAATGAATGACTCTTCATCCAAGGCAGCTGCATACCATTTTGTCTTTATGTAAGGCCACAGATATTGTGGGCCAGATCTTGTAATCTCATAGTCTAATACAGGCAAAACTTCTATGGATTTCAGCACTATGTGTGATCTACAGATTTGTACTTATGTTATTTGGGGTTGGACTAGACAACCTTTAAAGGTCCCTTTCAACCCAAACGATTCTATGATTATTATCAAGAAAAACACTTCAGGAGATGTAAATATTTAGAGTACTAAAGAAAACTGCATTGAAGACTTAATTTTAGCAACAACCATTTAACCAAACCTACCTTCATGGTAACCTGAACTTTTCAAAGATCTCAGCTGCACCATTGTCACACATTTGATCAGAAAATCTTTCTTTAATCAAAACAGAATGCACATCATGAAGGTTTAATTGATTCTCCATCCAGTCCTTTTAAAAATTACTGTTTGCCCATATATTACTTAATGTTTCTAAATCTTTCTAAAAAGTAAATACAGCAGAAGATTAAAGAAGGTAAACTGTGGATTAATTTTAAACATTTATTTCATCCTTTTTCTGCAATAAGGTCTTTTAGGTGGTTCTTGTTGTCTTTCCTTCCTAAGAGTTCTCACAACCCAAAAAGTCACATTTTTCCATTATTATTCTATGTTATTCTTATATTTGTAGCATCTGCATGTTTCAAATCTAGTATCTCAAAGCTGCTTTAGATTTTCCCCTCACTAGAGAGCTACATGAAGATATCAGTACCAAATATTATTTTCTCATTTGTGTCTTGCAACTCTTCCTTTAGAAAATACACAAACTTTTGCATATGTTTATTCATTCAGCACTGAAACCCACGAATGGACTCACCATTTGTTAACCATTACAAAAACCTCAACAGTGTCTAACATACATTATTACTACATGAAGGAAAATCAAATGATTGATCTCTTCATACCTGCACTGAATGGAATTACTGAGGGTTATCTTAAACTGAAAAGCAAATCTGCTCTGTTAAGGCAATGTCAAAACACCCACCCACTCTCATGAACAGACCACTTTTTGTATTATAAATGAAATTTTAGAGGCAGAACTCAATTATTTCTCATAGTTTATTTCATGCCTTCAGAATCCCAGTCCGTAGGTGAAAACAACTTCAAGGGAAATTGTCTTGACATTAAATTGTCTTTACACTACAATATGATTTCTATATATCCATCAAGTAAACCTAAAATTAACCTCTTTGGCAAAATTTCTAAAGCAACTACTCCCACCATGGTTTAACGTATGTATTATATTTACCAGTTCTTATTTCCTCAGTCAGGAAAGAATTAAATATTGCTGTAAAAACATTTAGTTTTGTCATGCAATAGCTTTCTTGTGTGTTTTGATTTAATCTGAAACAGAAAACACAAGAAACTCAGTGTCCAGTGTCATAAATCATTAACACTGATTAATAAAATGCAGCATTTTCCCCTGCCATTAAGCACTCATAGTAATATTTCAATCCAAATGTAAAAGTTTGACAATTTAATTAGTGCTTCCATAAGAAAATACATAACTAAATTGCTTGTAATAGAGCAATTGAGAGAAAGTTGAAACTAGGTTGTAAAAAATCTCCTATTGTAACACCAAAGCAATTGCCAAACATATTATTATATGTTGGTTTGGAATATAATGTACCAATATTACCATCTTATACCATGGACATCCCTATAAAGTCCTAAAAATCTCTGCTGATCCACACTGAAACATGCAGCAATGCAGGCTTCAAGAGCACACAAGACAAATACTAATCTTTCAAGTAAACTGTGCCAAATCACCCAAAGTTTTAGGAGGATTAGATGGAAAAGATTCAATCTCTCATAAGCACTTAATTTTTTGCTGTATACTTGTCCTTTAGGTAGCCACTTTTTTATTTAGTTACTTCAATTTTATTTTGCTTTAATTGTTTTAATTGAAATGGAAATAACATTGCTAATAAACTGCTAGCTCTGGGCTTCAGATTACCTGTGTTCCCAGAGGGTTTTTAAAGTTCAAATATGGGCACATGTTCTGAAAATCTCTAAATACTGTGTATCAGGGGCCACAAAGTCTGGCACAGAGCCGTTTACACAGAGAAGGCTGCAGGACCACAGTTGCATTATATGTTGCTAGTGCTTGAGTTAAACTCTATTTCTGAAGGGTTCTGAACTCTATTTCTTCCCCCTTCCAATGAACCCACCTCTGAATAAACGGCAGTGATTGATAAACTGAAGCTTTAGTCCACAAATGCAATTATGTCATAACTGAATAATATCCTAACGCCTCTAGCAGACATTTGTTGCACATAGAGCATAGAAGGGTGCTCTACAGCCTAGCACAACAGAGAAGCATCAACTCATCCCCTTTCAAACAAAATTGAAGTAATTTCAGAAAGAAAGATGCTTATATGACTTTGTGATAAGTCACTACCTGGAGCAGAGCTCAGAATTCCCCTTGGTATAATGACGCCCCATGAAAGTCCATAGGCCAGATCGTGTGATGGCTAAAATCACTGTTTGGATGGAGAGTGGGCAAAAGCGGTAAACATATACATGGTGCAAGGGGAAGGGAGGAGAGAGAAGGACATCCGTTATCTGCAGGTTCTGAAAAATCTGAACTGCTTAATTGCAATCTCTAACACGCACGGTCAGTGCGCTAACTAGTAATAAGCAGGAGGAGAACTGGCATGGTTGTGTCTCTTTGAATTAACCAGATTCAAACTGGCGAGAAAGAGTTAATCTCAAAGGTAGTCAAAATATATGAAAAGTTTCAAATGTGGGGAGACTTAGAAGATGTTGGTGGGCATCTCACATAGGCTGAAGTAAAATATCCTTAGAGCTTCTATGAGTTATAGATAATGTGAAGGAAAGGAGGTTGTAGCGAGGTGGGTGTTGACCTCTTCTCCCAAGTAACTAGTGACAGGATGAGAGGAAATGGCCTCAAGTTGCGCCAAGGGAGGTTTAGATTGGACATTAGGAAAAATTTCTTTACTGAAAGAGTGGTCAAGCCTTGGAACAGGCTGCCGAAGGAAGTGGTTGAGCCACCATCCCTGGAAGTATTTAAAAGACATGTAGATGAGGTGCTTAGGGACATGGTGTAGTGGGCATGGTGATGTTGGGTTGACGGTTGGACTCGATGATCTTAGAGGTCTTTTCCAACCTTAATGATTCTATGATTCTATACTTCTATGTCCAGCGTGAGAAGCATCTGGGGCTGCCACCGGTGGTCACGCGCCCACTCCCAAAGGAAGTGAGAACCATCAGCCTCAGCAGTCCTGCACCTCGTTTCTGCCAGCGTGGACCACATGACTCAGCCCAACTGCAAGGTAGCCCTTCCCTGCAGCACAAGAGATGGAATCCAGTGTCTAGGCAGAGGGATCCCACCGTCACACACAACTGATAGGCCATGGAGGGTTTTTGAGCATGATCAGCTGTAGTTTGCTCCCTCCGTGATCCTCTTTCCATGGCTAGAAAATAAGGAAGTGGTCATGTAATGGAAAGAAAATAAGGGGGTGCTTTGTGGTAAATGGCTTTTGGGTTCATTGTGTTTCTGGTGTATTTTTATAGCAGGGAAAAAATCTTAGGTACCATTCTCATTTTATCAACATGTTTACATAAATATTGAAATAGCTCACTAAAACCAATGGGTCCCTATTGGACTGTAACTGCTGTGAGCAGAAAATCGTATTAATGGCATGGAGATGTCTGCTTATAGAGGTGGCATTAGCAAAATCATATATTTGTATAACAAATACATGAGACTGGAGAGCATATTTGAAATACCTTGAAATTGGATAGACTGTTTTCTGCCTACATGAGTGGATTCTAAACTAGCTAGCAATCTAGTTGGCCTTTAAGTTATTGTAAACATCAAGACAGCAATTCTCTTGCTCTTCACTAAAAAAAAAAAAGCAAACTGGCAGGCTAGAATTCCCATTACCTTGTCTGGACTGATTAAGAACTTACTTTTGTATAGCATTGTTACTCTTCACAGCTGGAAAGTACGTAAGGGGAGTAAAATATGATACCTCATTATTCTGCCAGGTCTGATACTCTGGATCATTCAAGTGTGTTTTCTTAAAAAATTATCCACATACTCCTTTATTTTCTAAACAAAAATCTGTATGAAGAAAGCCATTTTCTGATTCTTCTCACCATGGATGAGTTCATCCAGAAAAATTACATTTAATTTCCTCTCTAATAGCTTGCTTCCCAATTATATTTCTGACCCTACCCAGAAAGGGATTTTCATTCTTCCTAATATCAAGCACAAAAGAAATAAAGAAATAAAAAGCTAAACAAACAACTTGGAACTGGGGTGACCTCCTTATCCTACAGAGGACACAGAATTAATGTAATGTAAATACCTTTGTACTATCCACACAACAATCACCTCTCCCCACACCATTATCCATCCCAGACCTAAATTCCTCCTACTTACAAGCTTTATATCAGTTCAATGATCCATATCTCTCATTTCATTATAAAATCAGAGGGGAAAAAATGAAATGTATAGACCTCATAAGAATCAGAAAGAACACCTTCATGAGTGCAAGGAGCACTCATTTGACACATTTGGAAGAAATATTTCAAGAAATCGGACTTTAGAGGACCCACAGCACATTCTTTCCTAGATTTTATTCCAACTTCCATCATCTTTAAGTGCATTTTGTGAACGTTTCTATCCTCACAAGGAGGGTAATCATCAAATAACACCATAAGAAGACATTTGTTCAAAACATTTTCACCAGTTTTCCTTAAGTAACAACAGGAATACTAAAACAATAGAAATGTCCTTTCCCCCAATGTTTTACTTATTTTAAAAGATTTCTTGTTGAGTTCTGTCTGTGTAAAAAGTGATATAAAAACAGTATTTGGAAGATGGATTTCTAATTCCATCAGACAGAAAACACCAAGGCTCAGGTCAGAATCTGGTATTTTGGGGTTTTTCTCGTAATTCATGGATATTTAGCTATAGGACTCTCTAGTAAGTAACTCTAGTAAGTTAATGGCACTTACAGCATTATGAATCAATATTAATTAAAGTGAAAATTAAATACTTATTTACTAACATTAGGCCAATGTTATGATACAAATTGGAAGGTAAGTTTTTATGCAACAGGGAAAGAAAGAAAATTACTTTTTAAAAGCACTTCAAATACATTTTAAAATAAATTAATACAATTTTAAATCCCATCGAGCTGTAGAGATTATTTTAAATTAATCTTTTAAAATCGACTTTTTAAAATCTTTCCAAAGGTAATCCTTGATTGAGATAAAAATCCAATTCCATTTTATTTTTTTAGTTGTTTATTTTTCTAGTAAAACAAACTATTCTATTTTAGATCACACGAGCTGCTATTAGAGTCAGTGAATAATGATATTTCTTATGCAGTAGGGGCTTAGTCAGTCCCCATCATCTGTGGTTTATCCAAGGGGATTAACCATTTATAATCAAATCCAGGTGGATTAATCATGCCCTGGATAGGAAGACTTAGAGCTGGCAGAGCCAGTTCAGATCAACTGAGCTTCTTAGGGCAGGTGTGGTGCAACAAAGGTACCCCGCCGTTTCCAGGCCACCTCACATACAGAAAAAGGTTAATCACTTCTGCAGCGTGCAGAACCTTAGCAAATCAGACCCAAAGACCCAAGTTAGTCACATGCACTGCAAATTTGTTATCTCGAGTTCAATGAAATGAAAGCATCGAAAAATATGATGCAGAAACAGAAGTGGTGGTTAGCTTGGGTGTTGGTAGATTTATTAGTCCCCACTCAGATACCTCTGCACTGTATTTCACTCTGCTCTTAGTCCAAGGCAGCTGTGCATGAAGGACAGAAGCTAACTCAGTTCTCACAGTTACTAGCAAACCTGAGAAGCTCCCCAGAATTTGAAGCACTGGGCACAAAAAAGACCTTTTGAGTGGATGCATGTGAGACCCTGCCTGTGCCAAGGGAGCTCGCAAAGAGCTGAAGCAAAATGAACCCAAGCTGCCTTTGAGCAGTGTCACACCATGATCTTTATTTCAAGTGCTTACATTATGTGGTTTTCCTCTTCTTTGGATACCTCAGTCTCTGATTAATGAAATACTGACTATATTGGATGTGGATCACACAGCTTAGAAATTCAGTGTTAGCTTTTGCACTGGCCTCTCCTATTAAGTGACATAGTCAAATACATGAAGTACTGCACTCAGGTAAAACCTTGATGCCCCAGGACTAGAGCACGACAGGCTTTACCGTGTCCTGTAGGGCAGAGGTAGGCTTGCGTGCCTCTGCAACAGCACCATGTTATGGCTATAGTCACAGCAAGCCCTAGTTCTGTGTGGAGAAGGAGAGGAAGCCAGAAGTCTTCCTGAGTTGTATTCCTTTCCTCATACCTGTACAAGGGCTATCTACAAAATCTGCTGCTGTCTTTAGCTCTGCTGTCATTTTCTGCACTGGCTTTCATACGATGATTTGGAAGGGAAGAAGAAAAGGAAGAAAATGGATGAAAAATAACAGTCAAGAGGAAAAGCTCATTTACCTAGTTGCTTTGTGTAGAACAAGTCAATTTTCTTCTTGGCGTATGGCAAATATTTTTTCATTATCTTCCTTATGGGCAAAACATCTCTTTTGGCTACGGTATCTAGATAACAGCTGAAGAAGAAGCATGAGTTCAAAGACTAACAGGAAACACAAAGCCACTTGAATTCCACACAACAAAGATACATATTGTTTGCTAACAGATCACAAATAGACATAGGAAATATTTTTTACTTGCTTGTCAAAAGCAAGTCAACTACATGGTTGCATGTAGTATAAGTAAATTGTTCTTATAATTCCAATGTTATCCCTAGCATAACATGTAATTCAGTGGTCACGTACTGAAACAAAATGCCTAAATCATTTTATTTATGAAAGACTGAGAAAATGTTGCTTTGTTTTTATTGCTTCTTTGGAATTATTAATGATTTTTAAAAGCCTAACACTAAAAAGAAAGCAAAATCATCAGCTAATATAAAGTATTTTGTAACCTGTATTGTCCAGCTCTTTGTAATAAGCAAATTTATATAAAGTACATAGCTTTGAAGGAATTCTTGATTATGAAAAACGAAACACATAAATGTAGATTTTGGAAACCAACTTACTCCCTTATGAAGTTTCACCAACAATCCTGAAATCATTTATGTATTCAGACATAAAAGTGCACTTAGTAGCTGTAATTGCATATTTTACAGCAGTCTAATTAAAGAGCTCATCCATTATATATATTGTCTTGTTTGCAGTGAACAGACATAAATCAGCTTAAGGAAAAACAGACAGTCCATTTCCTCCCTCCTCCTGCTGACTCTTCAGCCAACAGCTTGAGGAGAGGGAAGTCTCATAAGGCAGAGGAACGATAAATGATTTGACTTCCTATTTAGGCACCTTTGGACTAGATTGACATTGTCTCACAGGTCCCCGTGGTTCTCCAAATGATACTAGTATCTGTACTAATAAGGGTGGCACTGATACAACACATGGCTAGATGTGCCCTGATCACTGCAATCATCTAGACTGTGTCCAGCATAATCTGTTGGTAACGAATGATTCACTCTAGAGGAAAGATTAAATAAGAGTTGGTTACTGAGAGCTTCTGGGAAGAAAGACACCCTTACCTCTTTTGGGAGAGCAACCTGTTGCCTGTGCTTTAGCACTCCATGTACTGAGGGAAAGTGGTGATGTGGCTGCTCACAGACAGACATACAGACGTGCTATGCACCAGCGGAGCTGGTTAGCTGCAAGTCAGCTCTGGCCTTGAAGCTGTGAGAAAGCATTTGGGTGACCTGTGCCCGTGTCAATGAGCCCTGCTGAAAAGTGGGGTATATGAAGTGGGGCACTTCCAGAGTAGAGCAGGGCTGGGTCCAGATATCTAAGAGTGAGTCCAAGCAAAGACAGTTATTCTGCCTGTTTACACTACCTGGAAAGATGCATCCACCTCTACCTACTTTGCACCCAATTACTTTCAGAGTGAAAGTAACTGTAGTAGTCCTACATGTTAACAAAAAGCAAGCTGGAACTCTGCCTCTGATTCTTCAAGCAACCTCAGTGCTAGAAAACAAAAAGCATGATGCTGCCCTCAATATCACAGCCAGGCACATCACACAGAATGAAATAATTATTTCTGATTGTACAAATCAACACCAGTTCTCATCCTTTCCAAGTAATGGTGGAACAAACTCACCAGGACCACAGATGGAAAATTAATAGAGTGTCTTTAGGGTTATTTTTAGATTCTCTGAGGCAAAGCAAGTGAAAAGAAACAGATAAAATGGGGGGGGTGGGGGGGAAAGAGAGGGGGAGCGGGGAGGGATGGACACGTATTGTAATAAATATAAATGCCTTTTGAGAAATAAGAACCTGATGTACCAAACATGGACCACTAGATGCTCCCAAGGAAGTTCGTGGGGCTACTGGGTGTCAGCTGGGTTGGATCCAGGGTAGCATTTGTTACATCATCTTAGGTGCTCTGACTTGATTGGTAGTGCAAGAAAACTAAGTATCTCAAGAAGGAATTTGCAGAAAACAACTGACTGAAAAGTAGATTCAGCTAATTAGGAATTAAATGCAGAAAGAGGCTAATTAAGGGATGTCTTCAACAACCTTTCTGTTCCAACTGTTCAACTGATAATAACTTTGGTAATGTAGGGGTCAAGAAACAAAGAAATTGACTTTAAGCACATTGTGGAATTGGCATTCAACAGGATATGGGAATCCCTGATTCAGATCTCTCCTTTAACTTGGACAGAGCATGAATTTGAACTTGGATTTCCCAAGTGTGAAGGCCCTGAATGTTCAAGTGAGAATCATAGAATAGTTTAGGCTGGTAGGGACCCCTTAAGGTCATCTAGTCGAAGTTTCTGCTTAGTAGGACTAACTTCAAAGGTTGTTCAGGACTTCAGCCAGTCAAGTTTTGAAAACCTCTAGCAATGGAGATTCTGCAGCCTCTCTGGGCAAGTTGTCCCAGTGCTTAACCACTCTCACTGTGAAGTATTTTTTCTTATGTCTAATCTCAATTTCCTTTGTTAAAACATGCAAAAATTGCAACTATTGCATCTTATTCTTTCACTGTTCACCCCCAAGGCATGGAAAAAACCCATCCTTTCTGCTCATGTTCATGATCAGCCTAATGATTAAGATAAAACCAATCTTAAGGTGTTGATCTCTCTCTAACTATTTTTTTTTAAAATTTCATTTTAGATGGCAACTTATTAATTTCAATACAACTTAACTACTGTGTATAGATGATGGTCTTTGTTATTTTCATAATACATGACTTGTAATATTGTATGAGTTGAAGCTTTAGACTACAGTAGGTCAGTGGCAGATCTTTCCCCTATTCATTGGAAATTCTGCTTGAATTTCACTGCATGAAAAACAGACAGAAAAAATTAAAGCTTTTTCACTTCTCTACCTTCATCCTGATACAGCATAACACAACTGTCTTTTTATGTGGAAAAAAGAAATTATAAGGAATACCATACACCACTGCTAAAAACAGGTCAAGGACAGGAAACCTTAGTGGTGATTTCAAACTGTAAGTGCCCAGTACACAAATACTATGTCAACACATTTTATAAAAAGTAAAACTAAATAAATAAGTTTGCAGTTACAACCAATGAAATGTCATTCCCTTTTCTTCCATCTAAAAGCAAGACTGTTCTTGACCTTTGGAGACACTTGAAGTTCATTGCAAAGGAACACTTAGTAGCTGCAGCTTGTACAAAGCTGAACAAGAATAAAGCCACTCTAGTACAATAAGTCCGATTTAATGTATGTTCCTCAAGGACTTTTGGTGCCACTTTCCACATATTTATAGGCATCTTACATTTTAAAAATTATAAACAAAGTATTCTTTTCTTAATTAAAAAAAACACTTTTACAGTGCAAACAAAAAAACAAGTTACCTAGTTGCAGCTGAAATGCACAATTCAAAAATAATTTAAAAAATTACCTTTGGCTCCTTGCAAAATTAAGACCAGGTTCTGATATAGAAAATTCAAACTGTGGTGGATTTCAGTAGTAACTGTGCAGTAATTGAGGAACATAAATAAGGATGAACATTATATTGTAAATTTTTGAAAATAACATGTTTACTTAACTGAAGAAATGAGAAATTGGCTTATATCTTATTTGCTCTGGATTCTATCTACATAAATTTTGAAAAGTGAGTTATCACACAAGAGCTCTGCTGTCACTAACATTTAGTGATAAAATGATCAACAAATCTGCAGTCAGGAAAGAACTTTTTCTCAGCTCAGACAGAAATGGAGCACTGTTTTTTTGTGTGTGGTTTTTTTTTTGGGGGGGGGTGGGCTCTGGTGTTTTGTTTTCCTTTTGTAGTTGAGGTATGGTCCAGTACCCAAAAATCCCTCTGATTTTTATGAAATAGTACCTACTTTTGAAGGGTTTCTGGAAAACAGCGAACCACTACCTTTCCTGCTCTCTTTTTGTGGCTTTCAGTCTTTTCTAGACCGTTATATGGGAATGCATGCTGATGACACCAATGTTCTTGAGCCTACTGTTTGTGATTGTGGAAGATGGTCTTTTCCTGGCCATTATCACTATGTTCTTAAATCTGAAAATGAATTAATAGCGATAATATTCAGCTGGATCCACACATAGAAACCACTGGATAAAATTGATCAACTGTTAGCTAAGCTAACACTGAAATATCAGTACTCTTGTTGGACAACTGCCCCCCCGCAAAAGGTGAAATAATTTTACAGAGTATCTGGAGAAAGCGGAAATGTATTCCTTGTACATAAGGCATGACTGATAGAAAATTAATGTAAGATGTGTTTAAACTCATCGACAATGGCAATATGAAAAATGAGATGGAGGGAACAAAAGAGGTGTTAAATGCATTAAAAAGTAGAAAAGAAAGTAGAAATATATGAAAGGAAATGAAGAATGGAAAAGAAGAGTGAATAAAAATATACGAGCAGGAAAAAGGATGAAAAGCAGAGTAAAAAGGTAAAGAGTAAACAGTATGAAGAGCAAGAAGCAATAAGTAATAGGAAGAGATATGTAATGAAACGTGCTGTACAGAGAAATGAAGAAGAGCAAAAGGAGAATATAAACTGGAAACATATTGAGTGTTCAATTTTGTAAAAGTTACTTGCTTACAAGCAAAATAATAATTTATGTTTCATGTTAAGAAGAGATTTGACTATATCCTCAGTTAAAATTTAATACAAAATCTTAATTTTTCATGGAAAAGACTGTGTAAACTGAAAATATAAAATAAAATAAAATAAAATAAAATAAAATAAAATAAGATGAAATGAAACAAAATAAAATAAAATGAAACAAAATAAAATAAAAATTAAACCAAAAAAAAAGATGGTGTTCTAAGGTGGTCCAGAAACATTACCTGTGCTCTTGCCGTACTTCAGCACTGAGGTTCTTGGATGTTGGGGTCCATCAAATTTGGTCAAGAACATTAACTAGTAGATAAGGGAAATGAAGCAAAATATATTGAAGCACATCTTCTTTATTTTTTCTGCAGGTTTAACACACAGTCTTAGACTTTCATGAAGTAAGTTTTGCAGTGTGGAAGAAACTGTAAAAATGAGAGAAAATTGAGATGTTAATATCGAAGGCATAGATTAAAAAATTTAAGTTAATTTGCACCTGATAAATTTGAAATTAACAGAAAAAGACTTCAGTTCATGTGGCTCTGAAAAGTCTTGAAAAGGCAGTACTGAGGAAGGTTGGTGCTGATGGGTTATTCAGTGAGATAATGCAGAATCTAAAGCAGGAAGGCATGAACTGAAGCTGAGAAAGGACTAGACATGAAAGAAATTTAGGAAAAAACATCTTGGCACAGATAGTGATTAACATGTGAAATGGACCACCAAAGACAGCAGCAAAAGCTGTAACCATAAATTCACTCAAAAACAATTATACAAGCACTTAGAAGAAAAAGAATATTACAGGGTACAAAGTCTAGACATGTATTACTTTGTTGTTGTCGAATACGTGATGTGCCACCAAACATGTATTTAACGTTCTGTGGGAAGGAGTTTTCTCCCTACTGCACACTGCTCAGTCAGCAAATAGGTGTGAAAGTTAATTACTCCTTAGAGAATAAGATGTACTGAAAGCTTTATGGAGAAGAGCATATTACAGGGGAAATTCACAGTGCATGAGGGAGAATCAGAAAAAAAAAATCTCCTAGTCTGCCTGGAACAAGTGAGTCTCAACCCCTTGTCCAAAAAAACATAAAAATAAATTAATCAACAGAATTAAGATATTTCTTCCTTACCCTTATATTAGTACAGAATGTTGGTTATATAGGCTGGACAGGTTCCTATATTCACTATTTTTATTAAATACAGTGTCTCTGTGTGTGTGTATATGGATGTCCATAGTGGAATTTTTGGTGAATGCACATATAAAGGTGCATGGGCATATATTTGCCTTTTTAAAATTAAATTCTATAAATTCTTTCAGGTAATGCAATCTAATCCTGAGGTTTAACTTTGCAGTTACCTATTGTCCTCTAAAGTCAGTTGTTAGACAAAAAACTAAGTGTTTCTACTTGTGTCACAGTAGGAGAAAGAACTCAAGCTGCTGTCTCCAAAAGGATGTACATCATCTAGCCCCAGTGCACAGACTAAAGGGCGGAAGACCAAAGTCTGCTGCAATGAGAAAAGTCTTGGAAAGAGATGGAAAATTGTCAGGGACGAAGAAGCCTGAAGAAGAAAGGGAACTCAGTGAACTGGCTAATTCAATGTCCTTAGAAACATCCCAAAGTCTGACCTGTATGATCATCGTTTCTCAATCAATTCTTTGGCTCTATTTATTATCCTTTCTGTATGCTTTGTAATAGCAGCAAACAAGAATCAAGAGTGTTTTGTAGGATAAAATGCATGAATAATAAGAAGAAAGTTTCCTCCATTGTGAAACAAGAGTCAATAATCAAACAATAATCTATGCAAGCAGAGATCACCAGAGAGAAACAAATGCATAGCATTAAAGTAACCAACCTGAAGTCATTACACATTAGGACAGGAGAGCACCTATAAACAGTGCCAAATAATTTAATCCTCATGTAATAAGATTATGCAATTATTATTTACCCATTAATATTGTTAATTTTTTTTTTTAATTCCTCCTGTTAAAACAGTTTCTACAGTCTAAATAGAAACAGTAGCTCTTTTCATGGCACATATGTAATCAGTGTGTTAGGTGCCAGGGAAGCTGGCAAGCTAGTAAGAAAGCATAGGATACCAAGGAGAAATAAAGGTGTTATGGCAATAGCAAAATGTCTTTTGTGAAGAACATCCTGAAATACCATTGGAGCTACTATAGAGATATTGACCTTTGAAACAAAGAAACTTCAATTCAATTTTTTTTTTGTATGCCAGCCTCATCTATTGCGACTTGAACGTCTATATTTTATGGAGACAAATCTTCTCAATATATATTAAACTCTTTTTACCACTATCCATTTCCTGTAACCTCTGCCTATTTGTCCTTAGATTCTGAATGTCTTCTAGTTTTTTTACTGAATTTTTGACAAACGTCTAGAACATCATAAATGACAAAGGAATAACAATTACTATTGAAATTAAATGCTTTCCTGCTTTTCACTCTGCCTTTGTGGGAACTGTAAGATGAAGATATTCCTGTTTTAATGGTAGCAATTCTCATAAAGTCAAGAGTGAAAATAAAGAGGTAGAGGTAGAGGTAGAGCATATTTGTCATGTTTAATGCAAATGTTTCCATGGAACTACTCATACTGATGAGCGTGTCCTTTCCTGGTTAGTTACAGCTAAAAGTTTTTACTTCCAATGTGTATCTAATCTGCATGAATCTCACTTTCCTCCATCAAGTTGACTAGGCTTGTCAGGTACTTTTAAAGTCCCTAAAAATCCTCTCAGGTTTAAACTAATTTAAATCATTGAGTGACATCTGAAAAATTTTTATCATTTCCCTTTTCACCCAATGCTTCAAGGTTTTTAGTAAATACAGTAAGCAATGGCCTAATGTGAGTCTTGGAGGACCCTAACTATTACACAGCTGTGATGATGACAGTTTGGTTTTCTGCAAAACAAGAAAAACATAATTTTTACAATAACAGTATCTTAACTTATGATGACTGTGAAACAGCACTTATTGAAATTAAGTAAATGTCCCTATTGCACACACCTGATTGCACACAATCAATAGAAATTAAATCCTCAGTAACGATAGTTAATGCTTTATTGATAATGCAGCAGTTTTTATCCATTTCTAGATCAGTTTATATTTTCCAGTCTATATTTCTGAAAATCTAATACATCAATAATTAATAGCACGTGTGAATAAAGTTTTGCTTGGCTTAACGTAACTGAGTTGCATGTTTTCTGTCTTCTGCTCATGCATAGCTCTGTTTTACAGAGAAAAAAGAGCAAAATCTTGATGCAGAAGTGTAATTATTACAATGCATTCTGTGCAGTCATTGTAGTCCTTGAAGTGTTAAGAAACAGAGTTTTCAGGACTACATAACAGTTGGAAAAATAGAAGATTAGAGATGAAACTGCCCAAAGGTACAATCCTGTTGAACAATTGTAGACAGAAACATTCTTCATGCACCATTTTCAGGCATTAAGATTTTTTACAATTTCTCTGTTGTCCTGCACTGATGAACAAACTTTTTGCTTAATATAAAATTGCACAAAATAATGGGGTGAAACATTTGAGTTTAAGGGATATTTGATTCATATCTGTTTAGACTGTGACAGGGAGCAATGTGGGAAGGAAGGGAGGAACAACAATTGACTTATAATCCAGGAAACAGTGAAAAAGAATAGAGAATGATTCTAATAAAAGCAAATAACATGGGAAAGGAGAAAAACTAAATGGTAAAGCCGTTCTGGGGCAGCAAATCCATCCAATTCATCCATCTTGTCAGAAGAAGAAATGTATCTCTAAGGCCAAATACAAATTTTCAGGACACTGTCCCAAAATATCCCAGCCTATACAAGATTTAGGCTATTTATTAGCTTAACATATTTAAAAGGCAAAAGGCAACAACAAATACTAATGTCCGTTGTGTTGGATTGATCCCAGCCAGCAGCTATGTTACCACTCAGTCTCTCGCTCACTCCTCTCACAGGGGGATGGGGTAGAGAATCAGAAGATCAAATCTCAAAACTGGTGGATCGAGATAAAGACAGATTAATAGGTGAAGCAAAGCTGTGAGTGCAAGCAAAGCAAATGAAAGAATTCATTCACTGTTTCCCATCGGCAGGCAGATGCCCAGCTGCCTCCTGGAAATGGTAACCTCAGCATACGTCATCACTACTCGGGAAGACAAATCCCATAACCACAAACATCCCCGCTTCCTCCTTCTTTCCCCCAGCTTTTATTGCTGAGCACAACATCATATAGTGTGGAATATCCTTTTAGTGGGAAAAAGAAAAAAAAAAAGAAAACCTTGACACCATGCAGACACTGTCCAGCAATAGCTAAAACATGGATGTATTATCAACACTGTTTTAGTCACAAATCCAAAGCATGGCGTCGTTAGGCCTGCTATGAGGAAAATTAACTCTATCCCAGCCAGACCCAGTACACCCGTACATGAGGTACAGGTCAGATGCCAGTATTCTTGAGCCCGACAAACAACGAGCACCTTCTTCCATGAAGTCACCAGAGTCAATGAAAGAAACGTGAGCAATTTATGTATTCACTTTTGCATTGATTCAGACATAGCAGATGTTGTAACTGCTTATCCAGTTAGTGGGTTCCTTATGTACCAGAGTTTACAAAACAGCAGCATTATACCGGTTCAGAATAGTTAGTATCTGCTTAAGAGACATGATCTTCTAATAACATAAGACCCTTGTAAAGGCTCAGAAGAAAATACGTTCAGTGGATACGATCTGAATCTATAAGCTTGAGCTGCAAGTGCAATATACCACTTCAGTACAGCTTATGAAAATACGATAAAAAAATGAAGAAAGCTGACTTAAAAATAAAACAACACAGACTAGTGTCCTATTTAGTACATAAGACAGTGTCACTGTGAACTTTTTCCATCTGTAGTTTCATTAAATCTACTGTTGCAGTGTTAGAGCTAAAACTATAAAAAAGGAAACAGTTCTCTGAGTAATGAAATGCTATTTATTAGTGTGGTCTCATTTTCTAAGGAAGATGTGTGGAAAAGATGAATAGTTTAACTGTGACTCATAGTTAAAGAGATCATGGCTGGAATTACAGGTAATTATCATTTCTGAGAAACTCACCTCTGAGTTTGGACAAGGTGTCAAGGATTCTCGATTAGCAATCTGCCACTTTTATAATGTTGTGGAAGGCACAGGAAGTAAAGAGGGCAGTCAAATCAACCTTCATTAATCTTGTGTGCTTAAACTTACAGCTCTTATATAAATAGAATATTAAGATAAATTACTAAGAGTCAGTATTCTGCCAGAAAAAGTCTCAACCTCTTTTGTTGGCATACAGCTTTGACAGTGTTTTAATCCATATTAACTGTCTGTGTCATATTGTAAGTTTATGTCCCTCAAGCAGATGGCACTCCAATTATTCATATTTGTAATAGACTTTCCCCCCCTTAAAAGAAAGCTAATGTGAGATAAATTTTAAGCACCAAAACAATATTTTAAAATTGCCTTCAGCTGGTGAGCTAACTTCAGAGGACTTCTTAGCCCCTCTACCTACATCCTTGTGGAAACTGCAAGAAACTCTTTAGGTCTGTTTTTATGGCATATCATTTCCTCATTATATCATCAGCTGTATTTTCATTAAGCTTGAGATAGATACATCCATCTGCACAAATCACAGTCTCCCTGAGATACAATTAGATTTGGCCCGAAAAAGAAGGAAGATATTGTAATTCAAAATGTCTGTCTTAATCGAGATAAGTGTCTTAGAAAATATCCAGGCATCAAACTCAAAAGTTGTTTTAAACTTAATTCGTTAGCATCATAAATGCTCAGAGGTCTTAGGGAGCAGTAGTAGGAAACATTTTAGATCCAGCAGCACTGAATTCAAATCTGAATTTAAAGATAATTTGCATCTGTAAATACTCTTAAGAAAGGGAAGTGTGATTCATTTCTGAGGGCAAGTTTTTCATATACATGATGTAATACTCTACATGTTGGTTCTTATGGACACCAAAACTCAGTTTTTGAGGACTCTTATGGTTGTATTTTTGCATTGCAAAATTAGTTTCTGAGATGTGATGTTATGTATAAATCTTTCACTGCCAAAGTAAATGATGCAGAAAACAGAAATGTGGGATCTGGGTTGACATAGGACAGCTGAACCAAGGCAAATAGTGTCTGGTCCCAGACACTTCTGTTAGAGCTTAAAAGTGATGGATAAAGACTTTTGCATTAGAAATATTAAAACCCTATGGTCTTTACTGATGAAGGGTGCTATAAGATACAAAGGATTGAGGAGCCTGTGCCATACTGGAACAACATTTAGGTATAAGTCATTCTCATACAGAATCTCCTTGTCCCAGGTGGAACTGATTTATAAGGGGCAGGAGATAGATACCCATTTCCTTAGGCACAGGGAATATTCATAAAAGTTTTCTTTTGGAATTTTTTAATCAATACATTAAAAATGAAGTCTAAAAAATGCATTCAAAAACATCTGTGATTGAGAGGAATATTACCCCACCTAATGCATCTGTTTGTGGAAGTTCACCAGAGACAGCCTGAAGAGGAGGTAAGGAGATCTTTGGGTTGTTCTAAACCTCTGTGATAATCTGTTCACAGAGCAAAACTGTGCCCATGCAAATAGATTTGTCAGCGTGCAAGTTTTGGTAAAAAAATCCATGAAACTGATTATGTAATTCTTAGCTGTCCTGTTTTTTACTGCAGCTGTCAAACTTTGTACTTTTCAGAATTCAAATACCCTGTGCGATGATCACTCAGGGCTTTGAACATTGTTAAAAGTAGGGACAGTATATTTTCATCAGTTGGATAGATTTTTCAAAACAGCGGGGATGCTCTGCTGTTTCAGATACAAAGTCTGTTCTGTTCCATTACTTAGACCAAGAAAATAACAGTTGTTTATGTCCTATATGATTCCAGTAGGTTCAAATTTAGTCTATGTTTCAGAAGTGTTTTTGGTTTTCATCACAATTTCCAAAATAAAATTCTCCATCTTGACTGATATGTTTTCATTGCACTTTGTGGTTTTGGGGTTTTTTTACAAACAATGTACACCTAAGATGGTCAGATCTATCTTAGTTGTATAGATTCAAAATCAGAACATTTTGAAAGTGTTTTCTGCAACAAGGACATATTATATATTATTACAGGATATCATATAAAAGAAGTTATGGAACTATATAATGTTGCATTTTGTCTAATGGTAGAGAATAATTAAGCTATAAATATATGTTTAGATTATATTAAGTGGCATATTTTCCAGTTGATGCACAGGAAATTAGCTGTAAAACTCCTATTAGTGTTAAGTGGAAGCTGTATTACTGAATCTCTTTGCATCACTCTGAAGGTTTAGCACTTAAGTTAGAAGTAGTCAGGAAATTCAGTGAGAGGGAAATTGTACCTACTTCTCCATGTAGATGTCAGAGTTAAAAACCTCAATATCTGAAAATATTCATCACATTCAAGCACAATTTTTAACATCTGTTACATATGTATTACTCTAACAGATGTAACATAACCTATCAATTTGAGGTAACAGGTAGACTGTAGATTGAGCCACATAACAAAAATCCTAGAGCTAGCAGTTTCAGGATCCAAATCTGCTTGTTATCCCCATTTCTTTTGTAAGATAGATTTATGCAACCAGACAGGGTGGATATGTCACTTTCTGTTTGCCTGTTGCCCTGTCAGACATTATCACAAATTTTGCAAAAAAAAAGCATCTGTGTAGAAGAGGGATCATGTAACTGCAGAAAGCAGAACCAAATCACAAGTCTGTGCCAGAGAGCTTGTAGAAGTCTGCAAGAGCAATTGTGCCTTTCATCTAAACCATAGTAGAAATCTTCACCTCCAAGTCTGCAGACAAGTCTCAACATTCAGTCCAGAAATCAAGTTTTAGGAACTCTTGCAATTGTTACTCAGAATAGTCTATACGTTTCACACTTCATACCAAATCTGAGTACCATATATATACATGTGTAAAGTGCAATATGCACAGCTGACAGATTGATGACACTGTAGTCACAGCTACATTGAACTTCGTAGATGCAAATTTACCTTGCCTCAGTGACTATAGTATTGGGTGTTTTTCTAGGGGAACATTTTATAGGAATAATTGCCATCTTTCTATTAAAAGAAGGAAGCCCAGAATAAAGAGTTTAGATATAAAGCCTGTCATCTTGGTGATTTACTTAGAAGAGTAGATCCAGAATTTTTGATTAAATATTTTTAATAAGGCTTTAAAAATTCAATAAGAATTTTGTGTTAGAAAATGCTGACTTATCAGTACTGAAAGTCTTTACAAAAAAGGCCAGCTTAAGTGCAGCTGTTTTATCAAAGCTATTTCTAGAACTTCTAGACACTTGAAGTATTCAGCTTAACATTTTCAAACTGAAAAAATCCTGTTTTCTCATTCCAAATCCATTTTTCTTTTAGAACTCCTAAGTTTAAAAACAAAGAAAAAAAAGATGCCAAAATATAAATTAAATACTTTAAAACACCTTATTGATATTTTTGCATAATCACGTGAAATCAGTGAAAGACTCTTTGTCTGCATTTCTTACCTATGAGAAATCATAGTTCAGGTGCAAATCACAGGTGCAGAACTTGTTTATTGACTGTAATGAACCCTTAAACATATCTTTCCTCCAACCCCAGTGTCAACACAAATGAGTTACAGCACTCTTTCTTGACACCTAAAAGTTTTCCAGGTTTTATTTCCAGGTCTTTTTTAATATTCCTTTAATTTTTTCTCTAACTAAGCATTACAAGAAGTTTCACGATGCCCATTCTTTTTCAATTAGTTTTACTTTCTACCTGTATCCATGGGTTTGAATCAGCTCACTCAATTCAGTGAAAGGACGTCCGTTTACTTTAACAGAAACTAAATCAGATCCTAAATCTAGGGGTCTACTAATAATCTAAGAACAGTGAAAAGATACCGAGTCCAAGGCTAGCTTGTTTCTCTAGCATTCCAATATGCTATAAGTGGTCTAATATTTGATTTCTTAGCTTTATCTGGTATCAAATAGCACATCTGTTGGTTCCACCATACAATGGAAGGAATCTTCATTCACCAGTTTTGCCAAAGCTACACTGAAGTCTTCAAAATTGTCAACATATGGAGCAGATTCTCCACATAAATAGAATCAATCTTTTCAGCCACATCAAGACTGACATCAATAATTATCTATACTGTAAAAAATCACATCCACTTAAGTTTTTTTCTCTTTCTGCCTTTTTTTCTGAGATATTGGCTAGGAAAATTTTAACACCCTTCCAAACAGCATTACCAAACAGCATGTCCAGAAAACTATTATGACAGAAAAAATAATTGTGTTATATAAAAAATGAAAATACTTCATTTGTTAAGGAGGTTAAGGACTATGTCCCCAAGGATTCAGTGCTAGCTGTGGAGTACACCTGAGTAAAAAGACATAAATTATGAGTGGGACAAGAAGATGCTGGGGGAGAGGTCTGCCATCTCTTTGATCTTGACCCTGAACACCACGGAAATGTCCTTAAAATCTATCATATAAGAAAAGAAGTATGAAGTAAAAGGACATCAGTGCTAAAGATGAACCAGACTGAGTTGTCATTGTTTTGCACGTATGTATGTATAGCTGTGGACTCTGTCCAGAGGGAAAGCTGTTTATGGCCCTAAATAAGAGCAGAAGTTCTGTGAGTCATGACAACACAGCCAAGGTCTCATACAGACAGCAATGGAGCAGAAAAAGGAGCAGAAGATCCTCAGCTTTCATTCTGGCCCTATTTCTTCATATGCAAATTCTGAACTTTGGTGGATCTTATAGGAAAATACCATTGGTTTTCAGTGACGTCATGAGCAACACCTTTCTTCAGCCTCTGAAAGAACTTCATAGAATATAAGCTTAGATCATCCAGTTTTATGGAGTTTTTACACATACAGGCTATGATATAAAGATATCTGAGATTCAAAATCAGAATTAATGGAAAATGGAAAATGAAATAAATACATACTAAACTAAAGCAAATAAAAATCATGCAAGGCAATGCACATTTTTTATTATTCATGCCCCTAATTGTTCTGTTATCTTGAAGTGGGACATCAAAGAAATACAGGTCCCAAATATGACAAACCAAATGTAATTATATGTTTCTAATCACAATAGTCATGCAAATGAAGCAGAGAAGTTATCATGCCTGTAAAAAAACTATTTAAAAGTCTGCTTTTAAAAATAAACTTTCTCTCAATCCAACTTTTACAAAGTAATATTTAAAATACATAAATCAAAAATGACAACAGTCACGGACAGACAGCAATATATACAACATTGATAGCAAGAATAAAGAGCCACAGCCCACTTTATGTGTTGCAAACTTAGTAAAAACTCTAGTCTTATAGAAAGGAGTGTGTTCAAAGTTCAGATTTTTTTTTAAAAAGACTTAACAGGCAGGTCTATAATAAATTCCTAGTACAGAAGCCTGCTTTTAGTTCACTTAAGGGCTGTCAGTTGTAAGTATGGAAGTCAACAGAGGCGCAAGTAGATAAGTTTTTATTATTATTGTCTTTAAAGAATACTACAGGTTTGTAGGAAGAGGTACAAAATATATTTCAAATACTATTTATATCTCTTTCTGGTTATTACAGATTCTATCTGCAAAAGTGGAACTTGAAGTTCCTAGCACTCCACAACACTATGGAGGCTGCACAAGTCATTAAGTCTGAATGTCACCTTGCTAGCTTCCTGTTGTGTTGAGGAGTAATGATCAGGTGCTTCCTATCACTACATCATTTACTATTCAAATACCTTGATGTATTTTTCTGCAGTCTAGAAATTGCAGTAATGAAGAGACATCTGGAACTGACTCTCATTTACTGGCACAGACAGTCCAAAAAAAAAAAATCTCAATGCCCCAAAAGACAGCTTCCTCCCTGGACGTGTCCATTCAGCTCTAAATGCTAACTACAAACACCTCCTGTGCCTCCCATAACACAGCTACTCTAAGCTTCATACCAGAACTGTAACCAAGTCCTTTCTGATATACACTGATTAGTGCTGCTTGTCAGCATCTTTGATGGATATACCCTTGGAGGGAAATGCAAACATATGGTAAAAGCAGAGATGGGAATTGGAATTGCCTGCAACTCAGCACTGCTTGGTTATGAACTGCTGAACACTAGACCATCGAAAAACCTTCCCTGACACACTGACTCATAGCACAGTGTGCCCGGGGATACACATTCCTTTCAAAATAAATAATCTTCACATATATTTAATTATCAATTAAAAGGTGCACAAAAAAAATTTATTACATACTGTGGGTTAAATTTTTCAGATGGGACTATCTTCTGGGAAAACAAGCAATGCTAATTTTAGCCCTTTATAGACAAGCATATATTTTATTGCATGGAAATACAGAAGACTTAAACCTGCTGATTAATATTGATGTTTACTTATGAAAATTCATAGTTTACATGCAACGTACATAAAATAGGCACACATTTCTCAGCTTGTTATCTTACCATAAAATTCATCCTTTCTGGGTTCAGCAGCACAGGGGAATTTCAAGCCTCAGGATTTGGTGTTCAGGAACCTCTTAGAAATTCCATCTCCTGAAACATCTCCTACTGGAAAAGTGTGTCCTGTGATAAACTGCACACAGTAATATTTCTTATTTCTTAGGACAGCCTCTATTAATGTACAGTTTGTCTCCCCTTTAGGTAAAATATTTGCTAGCCTATGAAAAAGTATTTTGCCATTTCCATTGTAGCATTTCAAGGGTTTTCTACAATCCAATCTTTTAAAAATAAGATTTAGTTTCATGTTTCCATTGTAAAATTGCTTAATGGACTGAAGAAAATATTTATTCTTGAATAATTATTCTGCTTACACACTTGCCATACACTCTTTGTGAAAGAATTATTCAGACAAGCCAGGTGTACAAACTGCCAGAATAAATGTCATGCATTTTTTTAAGAACAACAAGTTGAACAGTAAACACACTTCACTCTTTTTAAAGCTAAGGGGAAGTTTACATTTAACGAGTAAATATGAAACATATAAAACTTTAGATTTGAAAACTGGTGGAGGATATATGTTTCTGGACCCTATTTTGGGAGTTTAAAATTATGCACATTATTAAAAATAGTACTGCATACAGTAACACGAACAATAGTATTTTTCTTTCCATAGCACACGTAGCATGTGACCAATCCCATAAATAACGCTACATTGCTGGTGATTTCTTATTCAAGAAAGCCTCCCCTGTGCAAGGCTTACTGAGAAAGATAGACCCTAAAATTGATGGCACGCTGTGAAAATGTTAGTTTGTATGTCATACATAGTGTTATGCCAGTTGTGAATCCATTTTATTTTTGTGTGATTTTGGCAGTTGAGAAATGTTCTGGCTCAACAACACTAAAGACACAACAAGCCTACATTTATCTACATCATGGGGAGGCAGAGCACAAACCTTTTCATTCTGCCCTCCTTCATGTATGCCTCATGCCACTTTCAATGAAATGAATCTCAGCTGTAAAGAACAATGCTCTGTGATGTGGCAGAAGATAACCCCATCTCCAAGCTCTAACGTTAAAAACGACAGAAAAGTATAAATACTATTTTCATGTTGAAAGCAACCATTCACAAAGGTTTGTGTTTGCTTTCCACTGACAGCAAAGGACCATTCTGCTGAAGGAGATACTGGTCAGACTTCAGGTGGAAGCAGCTTTATAACATGACCGATAATGCCCTCCGTTTGAGGACTTTAAGGATTCTGATTTTCAGAGACTTTAAAGTACCCACTATTTCTGAGTCCTCAATAACTTTTAAAAACTCTACTCACTTTTAAAAAATCAGTTTCATAATTTCTTCCAGCAAAAGAAAATTTTGAAAATTTAATCATCTTTAAAGAACATTATATTTATTTTAGTAAGTAAAATAGATATAAATAAATGATTTTTCATTCAATAAACTAATCTTTTTAAACTTATCTATCTTATCTTTAATGAAGGTTTACATCTGGCACTTTGTCCGTGAGGTTGTTGGGATCTATGACAGCACCGTTTTCTTAAGAATCTCATCCTTCACATTTTCTGAGTTGCCTATATCAAAGTTCTTTTAAATTTAATTTGCATTAAGTTCTTCTGTTTGTTTTCAACTTCCATGCCTTCAAGATTCTCCAAATAGCTCTTTTTTCCATATGTATCTATTTTACGACAAATTAAGAGAGGAGTGTAGAAAGCTATATCTAGCCTATGTCTGGTCCCTGTTGCCAATAATATATCTCATTTCCATATCCATTATGCATATCCCAGCTTTTTCTGTGCTCAATATTAGAGTGAGGACCAGCCATACAACCTTCCTCCCTACACACTTCTTCCTGTGCTGAAGAAGTCCAGTCACATATCCCTGATGAAAAATGTGATGTGCTCTAACCAGTGCTTCGTATGTAGGATCCATATGTAGGATTCATATCTTAGTTAGGCTGTAGCAAGCAACAGAACATCAAAATACAAGCTAACTGAGGGACCTCCTTAATTCAGTCCTCTGTTATCACATGCAACTGTATTATGTACTCTTGCCATAATCATTTTGTCTTAGTTCTAAATACTATAAAATAATAGAGTATCTAAATACATACCCTTAGATGCCTAGTTGTTGGGAAAATCTGTGGGCAGGCAAAATGACAAAAAAAACAGAATGATTTTATTTTAAAATACAGGAAGACATTTGTTTTGTTAATGAGGTATAACAAACTCATTTCTTGTACTAGAAATACTTTAAGGGTCATGAAGATGTTTTGATATTATTTGAGAATTAAAATTTAAGTGGTTTGTCACACTGAGCAATTTTGTAAAATACTTGTAAGATAACTAGGTTCATAACAACATTGCAAGTATAAGTGTAATAGATATTTAATCAGGGGCATAAAACATAATGTATCGGGAAATATTCATTACTTAGATGCTTTGAGTTGTAGAGGCACATTTAAGAAAGATTTTTAAGCAGCTTTTTTCCCAAGATGTCACCTTTTACATCTGTTGGCTATCTTGTTTTTCCATATCAAGAAGGTTGTGAGTATTTGAGAAAAAACAGATAGCTATCAAACATTTGCTTCTTTGATCTTAATGGGCAATGGTGACACTTCCCTCCTGTTTTTTTTTTAAGTCAGCCTTAGGTTTTCAGTAATAGCTCATGGCTAAATTGAGTAAAGATATTACATCCTATCTAATCTCAGTCTAATTTGATGGTCAACACCATCATATCTGAAATTATTACTTGGCTATGCACTAGTTCAAAGGAAAGGATGACATCTTTAATTTTTGCTACATACTAATGGGCAGTAGAACGTAAGGACTGGGAACAAGAGGAAGGTAAACACAATGGGGCTAGTTTTACAAACATATTCAGCTCTGATGCAGAGTAAACATGTCTATTTGATTAAATATTCACTGCTTTTGATATACACCGGGATGGAAAAACTGTCATATTATTGTACTGCTTACCAAAAGAAAAAAAAAAAAAACCTGTTATCTGACATGTGGTAACTGAGATGCTTCCTTTGACATAGTTATAGATGTTTTTATTGAACTGCAATGATACTCTCAGAGTAAGTTATACCACTCCCCCCTGTACATGGATTTAGAATAGTATTTCAATAACGTATTCAGCCCAAGGTCTTTGCGAATGACTAATTCTTGACAGAAAAAGTTAAATAGTAAAAAATCAAACCAAGCTATTTTCTAGATTAGCTAACCAATTTATTTTCCAGAATTTTCAGAAAAATCACTTTTAATTAAAAATATGCAAGTATTTTAACTAGCTTTATAGATAAAAAGGAGGTGTCAGAGCCTTTTTTGACTTCCTCTATTTCCTCCTTTTCACCCCTCCAATAATGAGCGAGACTCACCCTGATATCAAAGACATAGATTAATTCAGAGCAGCATTTCAAAACCATGCTAATACAATTGCCAGGCTGTAGGTCTGTGATTCCCAAGCTATGGCTCACAAGTACCTTCCCCACAAGACCCTATCAGGTTGCTTGTACCTTCCGCTTTCCATAACTGTCATCTCTTAGGCTTGACTAGAAAAGCAACATGTGATGTTGCTCACAGCATCCTATTAGTGTTGAAAAGATGGAGATCACTGTTTGGAGCATCAGGTTTCATCCAAGTTACTGAAGCAGCAAAACCAGGATAATGTTAATTCATTATTTTCCCATCACTCAGTAAATCTTGCAGCAGCAAGTTAAGAGGTGTTAGTGAAATATTTGTTTTAATGTGTCTTGGAGAACATATTGGTGTCTGGCTTTGTTATTATCACAGCTGAAAATTTTCTTGCTACCAAAAAACAGAAACCAAATAATCAAATCTCAATTGATTCCTGTACATGTGTGTTTCCAGCAATTAGTATTGCATGAGTAATGCATTAAAAATTCTCCACAAGCATTATCAATTGCTGAAGTTAGTTAAATACTATTTTCCTCATTATAATGCCATTAAGGATGGAAATGTCCCTTGGAGTGATTAATGGACTTGTGCAGAAATTTGTGCTAAGCACTGATCCATTTCTGGTACTTGCACTTTTTGGTGGCATTTACCTTCTTGTATCTTTCTGGGGTCCTTGCCTAACAAGTCAAAATATCTTCACCTGGCCTCAGTAACTTGTAACCTCTGCAGCAGGGAGAATCAGGTACTGAACTGCCTGGCACTTCGTTGAAAGCTTTTGTTAGTTTTTATTAAGCAAAGTTATCCCACTGATATGACTGCAAATCTACTGACTTATGTTGTGCCCATGGGAGGAAACTGTTCAATCAAGGCTTCTTTGCCTTGATTAACTGAGATCAAAGTTATTGTGCTGCTGCCAAAATCTAACCAATGGCCATAGTGACATGCCTCAAAGAACTATACAATGAAGGTTATTGTAGCATTCTTTCTCTTTTAATATTCAACTTCTATTTTAAATTACCTCTGCATTACTTCTTTCCTCATTATGCAGTGGGTTTTCCAAGTGATTTTTTAGCCTGCCATTATTTCAGGACTGATTTTTGTAGGCTTTCTTTTCTTCTGGGTACTATTTTCTTCCTGCACTCTCAAGAGGTCTATTATGGCATGAAAAATAGACGCCGAAATGTGCATTTCATATTGACAGCAAGATATAGGTGGAGTTTCCAAAAATACTTCTCGCTGGTAAAGTCTCACTGGCTCTAGTAGGAGCTGGATTGATTTGACACTTTGCCCTTTTGAAAATTCTGCATCATTTGCGGTTGCCATTGCAAATCTGATTCCTTCATGTCACAACCATAGAGATGCGTCCAACATGTTTGGGATGCTATCCAGAGTCTATGCATACACAGGTGTGATTGCTGAACTGGGCCACCATCAGAAACAATCCTCTAATTACTGAGACATTTTCTTTAACCAGTAGAGTTTATGCACTCACAGCCTGCTGCTTCCCACTCAGATGCAGCTGTTTTCAATTGCTTTGCCTATATTTAATCAGTACATGAAGAATTCTGAAGGTTTGGATTTTCAGTAGGCTTTAAAAATGAATCTCTGAAAAGAGGAGCAAAGAAAGTATTGTGGCAATGGACTTACAAGTCAATATACATGTGTTAGTTCTGGTTTTCAGAAAGGGTTTTCTTTTGTCACTACAGTGAAGATCCACTATTGATTCTCATTCTCCTTCAAAGTAGCCTTAAAAGTTTCCCAGTGTTAGCAATAAGAAATGTTCAATATCAGTTAGCAAAATTAAGAACCCAAAGATAACAAAGGTAATCATAGCTGTTTAATCAATAGTGAGGTTATTAATATTTTGCCTCTGTGTCAAACCTGCAAAACAATGTGAAATAATACAGGCCTTAGGGATATTTTTTCTTCCTCTTGCAGTGTATAAAGCTTGCTGAAATGTGGCCTCATTTTAGCAGGCAGACCTGACATTTCCTAAGGCAAAATTAAATGGGTCAGAGAAAAATCATCTTGAAACAATTTGATGCCATGAGGATTTGAATTTTGAAATTCACTGAAGTGCAGGTCCTACCTATGACCAGAGCAAGAAGCTGAAAGTTGGTCATTTTGGCAATGCTCAGGGCCTCCATTTGTCAGGATACTGCCTGAATGTCAAAGAAAAGCTGTAGGAAAAGAATAGAAAATCTGAAAATAACAAACTTTCCATCTTTTTCCCCATGTACCTCAGTGACTTTCTTCCTTCTTCCACCCCAAGAAAACAAGTTATGAAAACTTGATGCTTTTCTTCTGTCTCGACTACTTTTCAGCACAGTTTTATTGTGCAACCCCCTTTAAGAGCTCTTATGGTACTGTGCTATCACCCAAGTTGTTTGTTACAGCTTTATGATTTTCTAAGGAAAAATAATAATAAAAAATAATCTATTTAATGACTATTTAAAACCAGGTGGAATTTTTTCAGGCTTTTCAAACTTATCTTTTCTTTTCAACCATTCTGAAAAATGATTTTGCAAAAAACTTTCACCTGCCTTCCCTTTGAGGCGTCCTTCTTAATGTGGTATATATTTCAGGAGCTCTCTAGCTCCAAGCCTCGTCTGGGCTGGGTATACACATGCCAGTAGCAAAGCAAATGGCACCTATGCTGGGACCTCAAAAGGGTGCAAACAAAATCTTTACTCAATTGTCTGGTAAGAAAAACTCAAGTTTAACAGTTCTAATCATTCAGTAAGTAAATGTTTGAATGAAGATTAACGATCCTGTATAGAGTTGAAACAGTAAGTGCAAACACTAATGTTTTGTTTCATTTCTTGTTACACTGAGGATTTAATAGAACTATACAAAGATTCAAATTAATTTCTTTTCAGAACTAATGGTTAAAACTTTCTGTAATTTCCCCCTTATCCAAGGGGTTGTACACAGTGACAAGCAAGCCTGGGCTGGTGGTGTTCTCTGCCTGAGAAGGGTCACTGATGCCTGGCTGTCAGTCCTACCCTTTCAGGCTGCCACAGTGCAGTCCAGCCCAAGGGACCACATCTGTCTGCGGTTTGGGCCACACAGTGAAATGAATCCCCTGGCTTACACTGGGCTTTTCTGAAATCCCAAAATAGCCAACGTAAAGCTACACTCCTTACTTGAATCCCTGCCACAAACTCACTAGTGATCTCTTTACATCTTCCCCTCTTCCAGCTCTCCTCTTCAGAATAAGCAGGATGGGTGACGGCAGTATCAGGCAGGGCACGATCAGGATCATGTGGATCCATGAGCAGGAAGAAGAATTTGTACCCACAATTAGGAACTTTAACTTCTGGAAATTAATGATTTTCATATTAAGCTACACACGGGGCAGCTGCCACAATATAACCTGGAAAAAAAGGAAAGAACGAGGCCCTGCTGCTTGCTGTTGACCACTGAGAAGGGGGGGAGAGAGAGAGAGAACATGAGGGAAAGAGAGAAAGAGAGAGAGGGGAGAACTGCAGAAAATGGATAGAAATTTTGTTAAGCAACCAAGCATAGGATTATGGTTGGATTAAAGTTGATTTTCCACCCTATTCTCCAAGAAAACAGAAAGACCTAAAAGTATGGAATACTTCAGAATGAAGGAACTTGTCTGCCCACTGGTTAGTACCAATAGCTTTGGGACCAATAGCACTGGTACCAATAACACCAATAGCTTTGTGATACGACATCATGAGTACTCTTCAGAGACATGGCTTGTACACACGTTGTGGTCCATTCAAAAACCTGGCAGAGCCCCTTGAAGATATGTTACAGCAGCATCCCTTCCTTCAGTATAGGTGAGTGAAAAATACTATGAAAACCTTTTCTTCATCAAGAAAAATACCCTTTAGGAAACAGTGAAGAGTTTTCTGAATCTGCATCTTTTTGGCTTACCTGGTTGATTTAATAAACAAATTCTTTGCAGAAAAATAAATCAGAACTTCTACTTCCCATTTCAAGCTGTGCTTGGATTTGCTATTTATTTTACTTTCAAACAGTTTAATTAAAAATATTTAATTTCTTTCAATTTCTTTTTATTTTTATTTTTGACATGCCAAGCATTTCTTTTTTCGGGGGGGCAAAACTAAATGTAAACTGGGAAACACACCAGAATTTTGTATCTGTTACTCAGCTTTTATTGTTGTAATTTAGAAAGGATAATGTGGGTCTCAGCAGAAAAGCTGCAGATCAAAATACTTTTAATTTATTAATTATTTTAAAAACTAGTTCAGCCAACTTATTTGTGTCTAAGCATATTATAAACAAAATGGCTGTGAACATACACAATGGAATACAATATCGTTATGAAAAAAATTCCCTGGTGTTTCCCTGCTTATGTTACTAATGGTGAAAGTTAATCTCTGCTTTCCAACAATGAAGCCCCATTAGGAGGCAATCTCTTCCTCATGTAGCAGAGGCAATAAAAGGTGATCAGGTAAAGAATCTAGTAACAAAACAGGAAAAAAGCAGGTTATACTAATACTATTATATTTAAAATTGCTAGTGGGTTTTGTAACCACAATAATGGAACTGAGAAAAAAATCAGCAAATTAATTTTAATTAATGAGAATTAACCTTAATGTAATCACAAAAATAAAGCTCTCTTGCTTTCCTGCACCACCTATAGTATCTTACAGTCAAAGCAGATATCATATAGAAATCTGTTAACATTTCAGGGCCAGAGGAAAGAAACACAGCATGTGCTTGTCACAACATCTGGAGAGAAGCAAGGAGAACAGAGAAACTGAGGTAGTCAGTAGTGTAATAGGTATTAAATATTATTACTACTAGGGAGAGAATTTGAGGCTGTCAGCTTTTAATCAGCTTGATCCTAAATTCACTGAAGTCAATGAAAACCTTTCCACATATTTCAGTGGGATTTGGAGTGGTTTTCGATATCTTACAGCCAAGATGCGGTTGCCAAAACAATTATTTCTTCATTCCTCCTAGAAAGGGTTTTCTGTACAACCTTTAGAGGCACTTAACACTTCTTAAGTTTGAAAGTTATTGCTGAAGAAACAAATACCTGCTGAATACACCTCCTCAGAATATAGTCACTGAACATCAAACAAGAACTGAAGAATTTGTAAAAAAGAAGCAGGAAAGCATCAAGGACATCTTTCCATTCTAATTACTGAAAGAATTGTCATTGCAATATTTATATTGTGTTATATATATAAACTATGTGCAAGGATGCCTTATTTTAAAAGACATTCTACAAAAAAAATATCACTAGTTATAACAACAAAATTCACTTATTAGTATTAAACCCCTGCTCATGAATAAAGACCTTTTTATTGCATGCTCTGTGTAGATATTGCACAGAGAAGTTGTAAAGAGACATAGAAAGCACCTTTCTAGCCTCCAAACAATCTCCACATTTCAAAGTATTTTTATGTGAGAATCAGTTCTCCTTTGAGAGAGATTTTCTCCATCACTATTTTGAAGGCATATGTTACTTAAATGTTGCAAAAGGAAGACATACGGGAAAGAGACCTGAGGAAGTACTTAGAAAAATCTCTGTAGTAAAATAGAGAAAATAATAGCACAACCTTAGCAGTAATACTGTCAATCTTGTTTTAATGAGGTATTATTTGTTCAATACGTATATACATGTAATATTTCATTGAGTCTTTACCATCTGTCATTTTGCACATGTAAAATCATGTTCAGTTCTTGAAACAACAGCTTACAGTATGTAAACCTGTTGTTTTTGAAAAAAAAAAAGTCAGTATCTCTTCAAAATAACATTTCAGTGAAGAAAGGTGAATCCTCAGCAATAAATGAAGCCAATTAATTTCTCGGAGTTCTGCAGAGCACCTGGCAGCAATGTCCTAAATTCAAGGTCTTCTCAATGGCACTTGCTGATTTTTGTCCTCGTATTAGAACACAAGGAATCTTTTGCCCTCACTCAGCTACAACCTCCTTTTAAATCTCTCCTCTCAGCAACAAGGTTTTCCTGACATTTATTTGTAAAGTTCTTTATCATGTAAGAGAAAGCACAGAAACTTCAGTAGAGGCCAATGTCATTTCAGCTGATGAATCCATTATTTCAGAGCTCCAGAGCTTCCAAGTGGTGACAAAGCCATGCTGCAGAGAATAATTTAAAATTGAAAAATGTTCACATACAAAAATGAATGAGGTCTGCACCTGAAACCTAATAAATCTGTTGGGCAAAAAGTATAAATATTTAAAGGCATAGGTTAGAAGTATTCAGGACATAAAGCAGAGATAGAGTGTGTGTACAGCTACACATAATGACATGTTTGGCATAAAATCTAACTAAAGGTCACTTTTCTTATATAGACTTGCCTTTTCTTACATCTGCTGAGACACTGAAAGGAAAACCTGCAGAGAAGTTCTGAATGAAGCATCTATATAGTTTGTGGGAAGTGAGAAAAAGGATCGTCCAAACAACATGACATTTTATAGATTGCTTCTAAAGAATACCTCTGGTATTTCCTAACTCTTAATTCAGTATGGCAAAGACCTTTTCCCTAACTTTGAAAAGAAGACATTTACCAATGTGAAATCTTCATTTTTACATTTATATATGATCCAATGGAAATCTTTGCCCTTGGTTATGCCTCTGGTTCAGGCAATATCTCACTCTCTTACATTATAATAACTGAAGATTTAATTCCATAAGCCTGCCCTCTCTTTTTTCTTGCCTCTTAAGCTCACACACACACACACACATATATAAAGGTTAATAAAAAGGGCACCATCAATTGCTGTGTCATGCCACAAGCACAGGAGAACAAGCTGAAGGTGATGCTGTGTTTCTGACCTGAGAATTAATGTCACCTTACTCAACTGCTGGATAGCTAATGAATTTTATGGGATTAATTGAATGCCACAAATTGTGTATAAACAGTGCCTGTTTATGTCTAAGACAAGCCTTCTACTGTAAGATGGGAATGTAGCATTTCAATGCTTCAACACAGGAAAGGAGAGGGAATGAAGAGAGGCTACCTCCTTGCTTTCTCAAGATGGAAAGGCAAGAGATGAAAAGCAGAGCAACCAAGAGTGTTGACAGAGCTAGGAGCAAGAAAAACATCTAAAAATTAATGGCTATGCAGAAATGTATGTCAGCGACTGACTGTAGGCATACATATGAAACCTGAGAGCTTTCTTAGGCCTGAAAGATTTAGAAATTATTTCATTCAGTTGTCTGGCAAACAGTTATTGTGAAAAAAAAAAATTATGTTCAGAATATGAACCACAGAGAACAGATAATTCTGGCAACTTCTTGATGTACCAAAAAAAGGTTAGGCCCAAAGCCTAGTTTTGCTAATTATCTAAACTAGTAACTACTTTTCCTATGTAAGAAAACTCTCTTCTTTCACCTTTCTCTCGTAAACTTTTAAAAGCAGATATAAAAAAAACCTTTTTTTTCGCTTTCACAGCCATACCAGGAATTAAATTTGGTCATTAAAATTAAGCACTTACAAGCACAGATGAAGCTCTTGCTGATCAGAGATGTTCTGTCTGCTGTTGATTTACATGGCTTACAAAGGAAATAGTCCTACATATCAGAAGATGTTGTTTTTTCACAGGTTACTTGCAACTTCCCGAAGAGTTTAACTGTTCCTCTGGGAGTCAGAAGCAAGAACTAACTGCATGATCCCTTTGGTCTGAAGAAGGCTATTCCCCAGGTCTTCTACCCTGTCATGCATATTTCAGTCATGAAGGGAACAGTGCAGTTCATTTAGCTGCCGAATGTGTCGGCAGAGCAGTTCAAACATGTTACGATAGTGAATGTCAGCAGGGACAGACTACTGGCTCGTCAGGAAACCTCTCACTTCTGCTCTTAATCTAGCTCTTCCAATTACTACAAGCACCTTTTTGCAGTGCAATCAAGAACATCTCAAGGACTCATGCAGTCACAAAATAATTCTAAACACTCGGGTCATTCAGCAGCTTTAAATTTATCATACACTGTTATGTGTATGTTTACATATTTTTTTAAATGTTTTCTTAGCATCAAAAGGTTGGAGATGTGTAAGGTAGGGGATCCATAAGGTATTATGTAATGTTTCTGAAGGACCATACTATTATTCTTTCCTATCACTGACTTGTCACTGGGGAGATTACTGAATGCTCTACCCGCTGTTCATGGATGTTTTTGATTGCTTTCTAAAACATCTGAAACGGGCATTAGCCTGCTGACAGCCCTGGAACAGCTTTACTGAAAAGTAATTTTTCTTCAATAAAGATACGAGCTGTCCAGCATTGGTCACATCAATCGGTGTATCAGATACTGTCATTCAGTATTTTCAGCTCCTGAGATTTGAACCTACTTGATCCGAAATTCTGACAATGATGGGACAGACAATAGCATCCTTTGAGAAAGGTTTTCTTTTCCGACCTGCAACAGCTTGAAATACTTTTAACTTAGCAAACATTGGGTGGGACAAATTAATATTTTTTTTCATTTTGTGTTTTGAACCCTGCTATGTGATACTTAAAGATATCAAAAAAGATGCTGTCCCAAGGGCATTTATGTTGGCTTTGTCACACTGAGTAATCAAGTGTTGTTGATTTTTGGATGCTCTCTGTTGTCTCAGGAAAAAAATCCTAAGGTTTATCTTACAGTGACAGATGGTTTGGTTAATAAATTGTGGCAACAACTCTGATGGTGTCATAGTCCTGGCAGCTGGTACTCCAGGACACACTACACGCAGCAATGTTGAGTGAGTCAATGCGGTGTTATACATCTATGTATCTGTAATCACCTTTTCTTCATTCTCTCTCTCATGAGAACAACTTGCCACAACCCATTTCAAAAGGCCCATGGTTTCTGAACCCCCACTGGTCAGAGGGAATTTTCCTTCTCTTCAGTGACACCACAGAACAGAAGGAGCAGTGAGTCACTGAAAAGGCTTCTTTATAAACTTGGAGGAAAAGTAGAGTGCACAAGCACCTAGCTCTCTCCCTCTCCCCCCTAGCACAATGATGATGACTCTTCAGGGTCTCTTCTCCCACTCCTTGCAAGTGCCTTTGTCAGTCTCAATGCTGTGTTGTTTCCCCAGAGCAGCAGCCTCTTCCTTGGACATGTCTGCAAAATGAGGAAAGCACAAGTGGATAAAGAGAGGAAAGCGGCATGAAGTGAGTCCCAAGCAGCCTAGGTTTAGCAGAAATGCCAGGAGAAAACTTTACAAAGCAAATGGTGAAAGGCTAAAGAAGACTGAATGTATCAAAAGATTAATTTGGAGATAAACAGATGGGCAATTACAATGAATTAATTACCAAACATGGAGTTTGAAGACATCACATAACAGGTTAGAGTTGCCCTTAGGCATTTTCAAAAGGTTCATTTTAAATAGACTTTTCTTAATAGAAGGAAAAAGGTGTCTGTAATGCAGAAAAGAAGGCTTTCTAGTCTAGATTCTTAAAGTCAGCTTTGAAAGGATTGCTTTTAGAAAAGCTTTGTTTCTTCCTTTGTCTTTTTAAAGCAGTAATAAAGGCTCTATATCTTGCATGGTAGTGTTTAGCAGAGATTTCACCTTCTGAGAGTCATGGCTTTATAACTTTATCTTTTTTACATATAAAATGGGACACACTGTGCACATGGTTTGATAGCATGAGCCAGCTGTCAAGACACTACATTTGTGAACAAATGTAGGCAATAATTCCAAAGGAAGCTTTGTCAAGAATACTTTTCCAAATGTACTATGGACATGGTCTCCTGTTCCTGTCAAGTTGAAAGAAGAGAAGGTGAGCAGGAAAGGAATTTGGTAGAATAGGAGCTGAGCTGCATAGCAGTAAAGAAATGTACCAGAGACCCTAGGAGGCTTTAAATATTTAAATACCAGTCTCTCTGAACCAACATACCAGTTTTAAAAATGAACGGCTCCATTTTCTTTTTTCCTTTCCTTTCCCCTCCTTCTCTTTTCTTTCCTTTTCCTTTCCTTTCCTTTCTAAATCACATCTTTAATTTTTCTTTTTAAGCCATAGCCTCAGTGACCAATAGACAAAAGACTGCAAAAGCCCTTATAAAAATAGAAATTTAGTCACCACTGCATTTTTCTTCATCTTTCCAAAGACTGCCCCCTGAGTCTAGATTCCTTACTTGATACCAAGACAGAATCGGTGGCTCAGATAATGCAAAAAACCCCACAACAGATTAAGTAACACTGTCTAAAAGAAGCTGTTTCTCTTCTACCCACTACCATCTCTTACTCACATTCAATTCCATTTCGTAAACCTGTGCATTGATAAAGTGACTGAGGTTAGGTTTTTTATGCCAGGCTCTCTTACCTTTGCTTCTGGAATATGAAAAAAAGTACTCTGAGCAATACAATATGCTTCTTTAGGTATCTTCTGCCTTCTTTTCTCATGACAGCTTTCTGCAAAATGTCCACTTTGAGGAGATGGACTGGGCTATTTAATAGGTGTTTTCTATCACTTCTAAACCAGATTTTTCATTGCATCTAGAAAACTTTGCCAGTTTCACTTAATCGCACCTTTCCTAGTCTTGGACAAACTTTACCTAAGTTACATACCAGCACTAACAAAGTAATGAAAAGAATAATTGCACTTGTTCTCATTTCAGGTTCTGTTTATATCCCCCAATACCACACTGAGAAACTATTGCCACAGAAGACAAAAACAAAAGGTAATTAGATATGGAACAGACTGCTGTTTTCTGAACTGTTGTTGTCCTCATGCTGTGTGTCTAAAGGAGGAATGGTTACCTGATAATCCTTCCTGCAGCTGAAAGTGGTTAGAGTTCAAAATACACATACTGCTCCACCACAGGGAGAAATAGTTATCTCTGCTTATTGCCTTTCATCTTTCCACCAAAAAGTGAAAATCTACAGATGCTATAAAGAAAAGTTTGGTACACTAAGATTCACTTGAGCCATTTGCTAAGGTGGAACTGGAATCTAAATCTACTATTGTTCATTGAAAAATACAGGAAAATATCTCAGAAACTGAGTCCATACTTCATTGGTTGCAGTGATTTAGACCTTCTTATTTATTTTTTTCCAATAGATCTACATTAGCATAGGTTTGCCTTATTTTGGCTTAGAAGAAACCAGACTCTAAATCCACTCTAACTCAAAGTCACATCTAATTAGAGGCACAACACTCCATGTTTCTCATTTAGTAGGTTCACAGGGACTGAAGACCTAACACACAGGCAGCTGGTCCATCTCAAACAGGCGCTCTTACCTCCCTTCCCCTTTTCCAAGCTGCAGAATCCTCCGCTTCCTTTTCCCCCTCCAAACAGGTTTGTCTTCTTCCTTTGCTCTTCAGGATACATAAATCACCGAGATGAACCCTGAAATACCATTTTAAATTACAGGAAAGCATTTACAACAGATGAAATGGAGAGAGATAAGGGTTCTATCTGAAATGAGACACTTGTTAATCTAATCTATTGCTCACCTCACAGGAACTGCATATCTTGGTTAAAGAAATAGCAGCTTCTGCTGCAATTGCTTTCATTCAATCATACTCAAGAAACTGGATATATCTTAGCATATTTACAACTCATTTCTTCATGCAGGAGATCATAAGGTAAAATATGTAAGGAGATGGCCTACATTACTTGTTAGGAAGCTGTAACTCAAAAAGTATTTGCTAGTTTTATTTATAAGCTATTTTATTTATTTTATTTATATTTTATATATTTTATTTATAAGCTATTTTGCCAAACACTAACTGCCTGATAGGAAGCTGATTGTTGTCTTTCTTTTCAGTGTTAAATGATATTAAAAGATGCTAAATGATGCTAAATGATGCATTGAGGGCTTTCATAATATTATGCTTTAAATTGCTGCCATTGTTATAGGAATTCAGTTGGTGGTAAACAACAGAGGGGCTGGCTCAGGAGATTGCCATCATAGTCTGTCTGGATGAAAAAGTCTGTTGTTCCTCATCCCCACTACTCTCTCAACAGCAGAGTTGTAAGTATTGAGTTAAAGCACTGAGTTGTAAGTACTGAATTTAGAGTTGCACCTTCTAAAGCATTCAGATTTCAACAGATTAGATTTTCCTGGAAGGAATTTAAAGAAAGGACTATAAATACTCCCACCCCAGACTCTTTCAATATTATTATTTGATCTAGGAATATTTTCTTTTTCCCTGAAGATCTATTAGCTTTAATAAATGTTTCATTTGGAGAAAATGTCATTTTGCTCTCTTAAAAATACAATAAACAAGGAGAGGAGGGTGAGGGGAGGACGTTTTGCCATTCATTTGTCATTTCATGAACTAGGGGTCATGAAAGGGCTCTGAAAAGTCTGGACTCTTTCTTTCCTCAAAAATAAGTGTTTCATCCTCACAGAGCCATGAAATATTATTTTCTTGCACCCAGAAAAGTAAGGAAAATTCTACTGCAGAGAAAAGTTTAAATCCAAATATTAGCAGGTGAAAAGATGGGGGCTTTTTCTTTCCTGTTTGTTAGTCTTGGCAAAGAAATGGAATTGCTGTCCGAGAAGGATCACAGCAGTGTATTGCACCTTTCACACTTAGCAGAGCCATGAACATAGTGACTGAAGAGAGTCACTTTTTTCTTCATAAAACATCTAACTTATTCTGACAAAGATCATGACAGATTAGTGGCTGGAACAAGATTGAAAAAAACCCTGCTATACATATCGGTTTATATTTTTGTTTTGTAACATTTGACTCTAAGGAATGTCTTCCTTTTGTTGTACACAGATGGCAGATGGTTTCTCAGAAGAGTTTTTTTCTGACTATCTATCTGAAATAAATAGTAAATAATGTCATACCATTATGCAAAGTCATGCAAGGCATTCAGGTACTTGAAAGTACAACATCATGGCACTTTAAAAGCCTTTTAGAGAGATCACTTTCATTTATACAACACAAAACCAAAATCAATTCTGCTTAAAAATAACATAAGTGATCTAGTAATTGAAGCAATCTTTATAATACAGCTTGTGCAGTGACAGGAGAAAATGCAAGATATTTTTTATTTTCTAGAAAATGGCTCAAAGGCAAAGTGAGCATAGCCCTTTGAGACCTGCAATAACCTACAACGAGGGCAACAGCCATCATACAGAAAATATAACAGATGGCAGCATGGTTGCCTTACTCTCAGATACAGGTTACTGAACAGATGCCTTTAGGGCTTAATATTAGATTTTTTTTTTCCCTGCTTCTAGCTCATAGCATAGCTTTGTGCATATGCTGTTTATAAAATAAATGTAAAACACCATAGGGAAATGAATAAAGTTTCAAATGGCAAAATGTCAACAGAAATACAAATTTACGGAGGATATTGTGATTATCGGTGTTGCTAGTATAGACTGAAACATAACCTTACCCTTTGCAGTACAGTGTATCCGTCACACATTATTTTGAGTTGTTACCATAGTTCAAAAAGCAGACATGTAAAATCTGTTATAAACCCTCCGTTTGCTTTGCCAGAAAGGTCAGCCACCCAATAGGCTAAAAGTCACCTCTCTTGCTTACCAGCTTTAAACGCTCAAAAGCAGCAAGAGTAGAATAGGGAGAAAAATTGTCATACACAGCTAACATGAGGATTGCTACAAATATCTCAAAAGCTAAATCATACAGAAAAGTAGATCATCCATTGGTAAAACAGATAACAGCAAGAAAGATTATTTCCAACTCCTCAGACACCACAGAATTCACAACTTAACTGGTCAAAAATATATCATCAAAATATGTTAACGTGCTTATGCAGATCAGCCTCCTACCGTGGGTTCAGTCTTGATGGATTGTTGTGATACAAGACACCTAAGGACGTACTAGGTTTTTCAGGTCCTGAATGTTTTTTCTAGGTGATAAGACGAAACTCCTTTTGTATTCAATAGACCAGAATTTCATCTTACATATGCATCTTACATACATACAAAAATACACTTGTGCGCAGACACACATTTTTTTCTAAAATTCGTTTAGGACAAATTACAACTGTGTCCAGAAAATAAAAGAATCATCTAGCAATTACTCCAGTCTCCCTTTCACAATGGGATGTTTCAATATTAAAAATGGTGCATTCTTCAGGGCATTTTAGTAAATGTTTCTTAGCTGGAATGGTATTTGTTCTACTAAAATTGCATTCCTTAACCAAGGAAGAACAATGTTTAACAAAGAAACAGGCTTCCTTATTTTAAAACAAAGTCACATTGTTCACAGTAAAGAAGCCTTCAGGTGGAAAGCATAGTGAGAAGTGGGCATCACATCCACCATTTTCCCTGTAGGAAAGGAAACTGTATTTTTATTGGTCTAACTAGTAAAATTAGAGGAAAGGCAGGGGGATAGTGAAATACCCGAAAGCAGATATTGAATGTCAGAGTACTTGCTGTAGCTTACACTGCTCTGCCAGAAATGTGGTGTCAGAAACACCACAGGGAACCTTTCCTAAGTTTCATAGAAATTTTGACATGATACATTTTCCTAGGGAAAGTAGGATAACCTTCAGCTAAGGATGAATAGACATGGTTTGCTTTCATTTTACTGTGAACATTTTATGACCTTACATAATCTATTTTCTCTGCCTCAATTCTCCTTCTGCATTGTGGCTACTTTCCAACACTTTATGAAGTGGTTGGACAGTGTGGCATTGAAGGTCAGTGGAAATCCATAAGAAAGGCAAATTTCAAAGGCTATCTGAAAAAACTTAAGTGCTTCTGCAGAAATAAAGTAATCTAGGGTTAGAGAAATAGTGTTAGCAATAGACCACAATAATTTAGTATACGAATTGGTGAAAACAGAAGAACTTTCTACTTTTGTAGCCCTCTAGTCAGTTTTTCATCATGCTTGAGTCACCAAAATATTAACTGCTAATCAGAAGCCAATTTCTTTCCCTGGAAGCCAATTATGGACACATCATCATCCTTGTCATCTTATTGGACTTATTAAAACAAAATATTATGGAAAATAACTACAAGAGAAAACCCATCCAGCCTACCCTACAGGAAGTGTGTTAAGTAGCTACACTTCTTTTTCTCTTCACATCTCAAGGTATTCCATTTCCATAGTTAACAGACTGGCTTGGTAATAAAAGCCTTTCACTTAAACAAAAGTCTTTCACCTGATAGATTCACGAGCAGAAAGGCTATATCATGAGCTGGTTAATCTAGATAAGAAAGGAGGATAGTCTATGGGAATCAATATAAGGTATTGTGATGTTTTCTATCTTCATTTATCATTACAATAAGGTAATAAACAGCACAAAATTATATATAAAGATTAAGCCAAAATAGAAGGGGTTATAGAACATTAAAAAAGAGAAACTAAACAAAAGAACTGAACTACGGAAAATCACCCAGTAAATTAAATTTTAGGAAAATACTGGCTACTTAATATTTAGATAAATCAGGAAAACTTATTCCATGGAATTGATGTAGACACTAAATGTTGAAAAATAACTGATAGTTGAAAGAATTTTAGACTGAAGATGCAGAAGTCCCACTCACATTAACCAAAAGAAACAAGTGCGCCTCAGCTGTAAGGGTAGCAGGAATACCATGCTTCATTTCCAGGCATGCAAATACAAGAAAAATACTGAGTAAGTGGAAGAGAATAACCTGCATGGTTATTAAACAAGAGGGAGAAGGACAAAAATGGAGAGAAGCTGGCACTCAAGTTGCCGAGGTAGGACTTGGCAATGCTCTCAAGAGTGCGTAATATAATATTGTAAATATTTGAAAGATATAAATCCCAAGGGGGTGCAGCAGTAGTGCTATGAACAAATCTCTGTAAAAGGAGTTGAGTTTGTCATGCATTTGGATTTACTTCAAATGAGCAGGTCCTTAACCAGATTGTTCACAATCCAGACCCAGAAAACACAGCTGCTTCTTGTCTCCTTTTGAGTCAGAGTCCACTTTCTTTCTATGCCTGTATAGAAAAGGTTAAAAATGTGCAAACTAACATAGGAAACTCCTTGATTTGACATTCAGACACTATCCTGCCTTAAGCCAGCAATATAAATAAAATTCGGGGTCTATTGTCAAATGAGTAACTTCCGTGGCTGGTGATAAAACCCATCACCAATTACATGCCTCATCTAGTTGAAGAAAGGTAGGCTGACTTTGCTAGAGAATGCAGAAGCTGACTTCAGCCTGCAGGGACAATTGATTCTACATTTAAAGTATGACAGGAGGCATATTATAAACTGCAACACAAATTTAAGATGTTTACAAATTATTTTCTTCTTTCTTTCCCCTCCATTTCATACCCAAAGCATGTAGTACATTGCAGATTGCAAACAATTTGGGGAGGGAGGGGAGAAACATCTGGCTGAAAATGATTGCTCTTTTTCCGTTTATGTTTACATTCACTCATTTGTATGTTACCAGACTGTTTTAGTGCTCTGCTTCTAAGGAAAATAGTGTAGTTGTCTTCTGAATCCATTTCGGCTTTTCATTATTCTGTGCTTCACAGGTTTTAGTTTACTTTGTTTCTCTGGATTTAGGTTATGTTGACTTACTTTCTTGATTCATTGCTAGCACACAGAAGGTAACATTCTCAGGAGTCAACCCTTTCCATAACCAAAGTATTGGGTGTATTATTTTGAAAGCCATAAGGTGAATAATAAATATTTTAGAAAAGCCACATATTGGACAGATCTTTTAAAAATAGTAATAAACCAGGATTTTAAGCCCACAGATTTTCTTTTCCTCCCTTCCTCCTTGCCTCCCTTCTTTCATATGAATGCTTTCATACTTAAGAGCAGGTAAGCAAATAAACCTCTCATTTTTCTATACCAATCATGCCTTCTCTTATTCAGATGCAGTAAAAAAATGGCTGCTGATATTTTATTAAACAATAATCCATACCATTAGGGCATAAACTAGATTAATTTGTGCATCCAGAATTCATTTGAGACTATGTTCTTTTTTTAAATCAAATGGCAAGAGATAAAGTGTTTCCAATAGCATTGGTTTACGTAGAGGTGACAACACGATCTCCATGAAAGCATAGGAATGATTTATACCCATGTCATGGTTTAACCTGGCAGGCAGCCAAATACCACGCAGCCGCTCACTCACTCCCCCCACCCCCAGCGGGACGGGGAGAGAATCGGAAGGGTAAGAGTGAGAAAAACTCGTGGGTTGAGATAAAGACAGTTTAATAGAACAGGGAAAAAAAAGGGAAAATAATAATGATAATGATAGAATATACAAAATGAGTGATGCACAATGCAATTGCTCACCACCCGCGCTGACCGATAACCAAGCAGCAATCGGTACTTCCTGGATCACGCCTACCATTCATATACTGAGCATGACGTCACATGGTATGGAATACCCCATTAGCCAGCTGGGCTGGCTGTCCTGATTATGTTCCCTCCCATCTCGTGTACCTAGCTCAGTCAGTAGGCACGGGAGCTGTCCTTGGACTAGGAGGGCACTTAGCAACAACTGAAAACATCAGTGTGTTATCAACATTCTCCTCGTACTAAATCCAAAACACAGCACTAGGAAGACATTTAACTCTATCCCAGCCGAAACCAGGACAACCTAACAAAGGCACAATCCCATCATAGCCTCTCGGAGCTGTCAGGGCAGAGCACCTTGCCTAAACAGCTTAACATCTCTGAGGTATATGCAAATGTATCCGACAGTTTCTGTGGTACCTGGTGTTCCCTGTATGTGATGCTGTGATGAGCACTGAGCAGAGATCTGAGCACTCTGCATATGGGGTAATACAGAACATTCTTTGTGGGCTCCTTCTCCTTCCTTCTTTTTCTACTTCTCTTCCTTCTTTTTCTACTTCTCTTCCTTTTAATTAGGAACAACAACAAAATCCCCAAGAAAACCAACCCAAGAGCCACCAGTCCACCTGTAACTTCAGAGCAGCTGACCAGGTAGGCACAGCCATGAACAGACCATGTATTTCACTGCCTGAAGTTGAATCATGATCAAGGTCAGTTTTTTGTATCATGATATAACAGGGTACAATAGTAATTTTGAGAATGCTGCATCTAACTTTGGATTTACGGCATCCTTATAGCGTGGGGACCATGAAAACTGTGCTTATTATTGCAGCCTTGGTCTTCAACATCCATATGCTAGTTTCTATCTGGTGCTCCATATCTACTGGTTATAAGTCACAGCTCGCAGACATTTCACAGGTATATTTCAGCATAGGAATTTTGCCTAATTTGTCAGGCTTATGCTTAACAGGTCTCGTCACTACACATGTATTTTGTAGGCTATCACCAAACTGGAATGTGATGACTGCATAAAAGCATTTGTGCTTATATTTTGTAGGAAAAAACACTAAATATTATAATCTACGCATGTCCGTAGTTCCTGACTTTGTCAGTTTATTATTGTCTAAATCCGTTGTTCCATCTATTGGGTTTTTTTGTTGTTTCCTAACGCAGGCAACTTTGTTATGCTAAAAAAAACCAGAGTAGAACTTAAGTTAATAGATTTTTAAGTCCAAAGGGATCTGTATAATCCTTTAGCCTGACCTGAATGAAACAGAAGTTGGAGCTTCCTCGAATTTCTGCATCAAGTCCGAATCCTTTAGTTGAACTGAGCTGCTCAAGCAGGCAGCAGTCTGCCTCAACCTCCGCAGCTGTGTGGACGGACTCCTTCGTGGCCCGTGGTAAACTCTTTCAGCAGCTACCTGTTCTCACTATTAACATTCTACAACATTAAGCAAGACAGGGTTCATATTGCTTGAGCTTCTGGTCATCAACCCTTATAGTTTTAACTAATTATTTACAGAACTTAACACTGGTGTTCCCCAGGAGCAAACTTGTGAAGTGTGATCATTCTCAGTCTGAGTCGCTGCAAGCACTGATGGCACATGTTATGGCGGGGTCCAGATTCATTCATGCTACAGATGACTTAGGCTGACAGTGCAGCAAGGCCCCACAATCTCCTGAAGCTCATGGTTGGATACCCTAGACACATTGCCATAGTCATCTTACTCAATATTCCACTATTTGTACGACCGCATTTACATCCATGGGGTGTTTGGCCAAAACATCACTCTCTGATCTTGTGAGCCGCTAATTATTCTTCACAAGACCTTTTTAGAAAGACTTCAGCCTAAGAGAGAAGAGTCCATCCTGTACATGATGAGCTTCCTTGTTTCTTCCCCAGATACATGGCTGAACTATTGCATGTGTTAAAATTCTTACAGGAAGTTTAAGTCAAGCTGACCAGGGGACTCTGGCCTGTCTTCTTCACTATTTATCACTCCACCAGTCTCTGTGTCCTTTGCAGAACTTCAGTGGTATTGGCAAAAAACCCCAACAAATTACACCAAAAAAAAAAAAAGTTGATATGGGTCCCCAATAAGAAAGAATTAATGGAAGGTAAAATGATAGATGCCTATCAGTTTGATTCTACACCAAATATACTTCTATAATCCCTACAAACTGATTTCTAATCTTATCAGAAATTATGAATGCTTTATTAAGAGAGTCACACCATTATCAGTCACATGATTCCCCACATTCCCTTTCACAGAAATCAGTATTTGAGCGACAGGTCTATAATCAGGTTATGCCATTATCCTTCTGAAATGTTGGTTCAAAACTTTTTTCTTTTAGTAAGGACATTATTAGTTGTCTGAAGTTTACAAGTCTGTTTTCTTAAACTTCTGCAAACAATTTATTATTAACTCATACAAATATTGCTACAATTCCTTTTGAGCATTGAATCTTTTAAAAATGTACTCTTGGTCTCTCAGGGTTCAAGGAAAACAAAATATTTAGTATATTTTATGCACATGACTAAACGAGCTATAGTGAGATGAATGACCAGATCCATACAGAAGACACTGTGGGACTGGAGCAGAATCTATGTCAACAACTACAGTCCTGAAAAAAAACATTTACTTCTCCTCTATACCATTTTGTTATTCCCAGGTGCATCAAGTCCTTTTGCAATACTCTTCAAACGATAGATTGAGTAAATCAGTATCTATCTCATGGTTTAGCCTGGGGCTGAATCCAGAAAACAGGAACTTCTTTAGTCCCTTCTCTTAAGATTTTAAATATAAAACACCTAAACAGCCCCAGAAACTCTCATATTTCCCCTCAAAATTCTGTACCATGGATCAGGCATGTAGAAATGTGAGCATTGTCACACTAAAAATTACTCTGATAGGTTCTGTGACAGAGCAGGGGACTGAAAAGGAATTTCTGGTTTCCAGGCAAGCCTTTATCACTGGACCACCCTATCTTTCCCCAATATAATCCATGTAGTTTGTGGATTGTTTGTGTAATATTCCAGTTATGGGCTATGGGCTTTCATTCTACTGTTTTTCTTTGAAGATCCCTCCTACCAGTGACAGTTTTCTATGTACTTTTTTTCCCCCCTCATTTCAGTTGTGTAAATGCAGGTCCTCCAAAACACTGTCTTTACCTGTGCATTTATCTGTTTCTGTATGAATTAGCTACTGCTTTAGATTTTTTTTATGCCTGCTACTTTAAAAAAAAAGTTACAGTGACAAGGTGAGTTGTCTGAAGGTTAGTTCAAATGTATTATGGCAACTTCAGAGACAAAAGCCTCTGCTGGCTTTATATCCTGTATAACCCTCAAGGACCACCTTCACTGATTTTCCTGAAGCTGCATCCATGCTGCTGAGAGAAAAAAAGATCACAAACCAGTACCATATTCTGTGGTTTTATAAGTTCATAGAATCATCAAATCATAGAATCATAGAACCATTAAGGTTGGAAAAGACCTCCGAGGTCATCGAGTCTGACCGTTAACCTAACACTGCCACGTCCACCACTAAACCATGTCCCTAAGCACCACAGCTACACATCTTTTAAATACCTCCAGGGATGGTGACTCCACCACTTCCCTGGGCAGCCTGTTCCAAGGCTTGACCACTCTTTCAGTAAAGAAATTTTTCCTAATGTCCAATCTAAACCCCCCCCGGCGCAACTTGAGGCCATTTCCTCTTGTCCTATCGCTAGTTACTTGGCAGAAGAGACCAACACCCACCTCACTACAACCTCCTTTCAGGTAGTTGTAGAGCGCGATGAGGTCTCCCCTCAGCCTCCTCTTCTCCAGGCTAAACAGTCCCAGTTCCCTCAGCCGCTCCTCATAAGACTTGTGCTCCAGGCCCTTCACCAGCTTCGTTGCCCTCCTCTGGACACGCTCCAGCACCTCCATGTCCTTCTTGGAGTGAGGGGCCCAAAACTGAACACAGGATTCGAGGTGCGGCCTCACCAGTGCCGAGTACAGGGGCACGATCACCTCCCTGCTCCTGCTGGCCACACTATTTCTGATACAGGCCAGGATGCCATTGGCCCTCTTGGCCACCTGGGCACACTGCTGGCTCATGTTCAGCCGGCTGTCAACCAGCACCCCCAGGTCCTTTTCCTCTGGGCAGCTTTCCAGCCACTCTTCCCCAAGCCTGTAGCGTTGCCTGGGGTTGTTGTGGCCGAAGTGCAGGACCCGGCACTTGGCCTTGTTGAACCTCATACAGTTGGCCTCAGCCCATCGATCCAGCCTGTCCAGGTCCCTCTGCAGAGCCTTCCTACCCTCGAGCAGTTTCCATCACTGAAACACACTTCAGGGCAGCAGGTGTACTAATGTGACAAAGAAGAGTTGTGCTCATTAACTTCAGTGATTTAAGTTTAGGATAAGATTTGGCCCTAGAGCATTATCTTCTAATCTTTAAATGAAAGCAGGAAAAGCTACTTATGATACACCAGTACACAGAAACAGATGTCAGCTGCTGACCACAAAACAAGTCTTTGATATGCCAAAAAAAGGGAGTGCTTTCCAGAAATTCCTAATAACTCTTACTTTCAAGCACACCTCTGACTTTCAAAGTGTCCACCTACTGGCATGAGCCCAAATATATAATAATTTTTTTTCATTCTGGATTATATGTAAACTCCAGCCTGTTTCACTTCAGACTGCACACAGATAAATCATTTTCTGCAGCGAAGGATTTTTTGAACTGATCTTATTTAAGAAGTGTTATTGAACTTCAGAAGAAGATGAATATATCTTCAGTATCAATAACTTCAGCAAACACCCTATTCTGCAGCCAGTACTGGCAATTCTTTACAGCTTGTGTGCTTGTGCTACCAAATATTAAAAAGAAAAAAAAAAAAAAAAAAGAAAAGTATGCTCCTTCTTCAGACACTCTCTCACACACAAGCCCTTCTTTTGTGTTTTTCCTTCAGCTGAGATCTCGTTTTGGGCAGATAGATGGGGAATGAATAGCACAATCCAGTAACCTTTGTAAGTATTTCATCTATATTTAGGAAAAAAATATCAACTTCCTGTGCACACAGACACTTCAGAAGTGAGTTTGAGGTACTCTGTCAGACAATATATTACTGGAAACAAAGAAGAGATGAAGTGGACCTACATGAGCAGTTTAGTTCAGACCTGGAGTGCTCCTTGAGGATGTGTCAATTGTTCTCAGTCACTGACCTGTGCCCAAAGGCAAGGACTGTCCTGGGGCACACAAGCAGAATTTCTTTTAGATGAATGCATATAACCAAATGCATTTTAATGTTAGGAAGTCTGCAGCTGCCATAGATTGTGGTCTTTCCCTACCAAATTCAGAAAAACGGTCATTCAGCCCAGTACAGATTTTATTTCCTGACTACACTCAAAATTACATATGCAAAATCAGTGATGTGCTATACTCACTGGTCTCAAAAAAAACCAAGTTTGAACGATGTGCTTGGACTTTGGTAAGAAAAATCTTTTTTTCTTTTCCTTCCCATATAAACCTGGAAGCTTTTAATGTATTAAAAAAATACCAAGCCAGAAGCAGCAGATGAAACCCTCCACTGTGTGGAGACTCAGTACAAGTAGGACTGTTCTGACTTGGCACAAGAGTGAAAGCCACTATTTCCTGTTTTTTCCATTAGTGTTGGAGAATGAGTGAATCTGCCCTCGTGCTTGCTGGCTTGGCATGTTTACAAAGAGGCTCATCAAGACCTTTTAGCAAGAGCTTGTTGAGAAGAGCACCAAGTAACTTAATCACTGGCCACACATGGAGTTACAGACAAGGCTTGAAGTGTTCATGCATCTTTTATGTTAGGGACAGAGATTTTAATCACATCTATGTTTATTCTGCTTTCCTTTAGTATGTCTAGACAAGAAAATAACTAGAAAGGTAATATGATAGTGACAAAACAGGCAGACACTGTCTAAATGCTTTTCTGTGCTTCTGAATTAAGGCACTAAAGCGAGCAAAAAAACATTTGCTAGAGGTTCTGTTTTCATCATTCACCCCTCAGGTGGCATCTGCAATAGCTCACAATGTTAATGGCAGGCTGGCAATTACTCTGATATGTTTAATTTCTCTATAACACAGTTTTAAAGAATTTGCATCGTCAATACTCTAACCAGTAATGGCAAACACAAAGTTTCAGTTTGACATACCCATGTATTCCTCTGTGTTTTCCTCTATGCCTCCCAGGTAAGTACTGCTCACACATGCACCAGGAAAAAGTATAATCTGAGCCAGGGCAAAGCCCTTGAGGATCAGGGCCATCAATAGTAAGTAATTCTTATCACTAACAAATCAATGACTTAAAATATGGATCCAGGGGAAAAAGTTTCTGAATACTAGGACAGAACTCGCTTGGCAAAATTCATTTTTATCCCTGTCAGCCCTGTTTAGATTGATGCCATCTTTCCTGTTACTAAAAGGATCCATACATTCTTCCGACCACCAGCTCTGACAATTCTGCTGAGAACTATTTTTCCCGGTACATCATTATAAGTTTGCCTTTAAAATGAGTTATAAGTATCTAAGCCTGAAATATGCCAGAACGGCAGTTAAGGAAGTTCAGAGGAAGAGAAAAAGGTGCTAAGCCTGTCAAGCTGAGACAGCGGAGTGTTATGAATGCAGCTACCTAGCAAATCAGTCACGGGAGAAAGTTAAGCAAAAAGCAGCGGTCTTCTTGAACTCCACAGTAAATCTGAGTGTAGAGTATTGACTGTCCACTAGACAAAAAGTTTAGAAACTTTTTATTGAGACCATCAAAGAAATTATTACGTGGTAAGCCCAAAAATGCCAAGGTCAGGTAATTCTTTTGAAAAAATTTCCAGTAAAATTGTCCCTACATGTTTATAAATTTCCTGAAATAGCACAAAATTTAAAGCTGCACAATGACTCCACTTTGAAAAGTAACTGAGAACCAAGGGATTTGGGTTCATGCAAATACTCAGTACCAAAGTTTGAGGCTGAATAACTGAACAAAAAATGCATAAAACATCCAGGATTTTTCTTTCTTCAGAACATGTCTATCTGAATACACAATCTCTTTCAGATAATACATTACTTCTGATTGGAAATGGAGGAGGTCAGAGTAACTAATGATTATTTTTTATTGTGGGTTTATTATCTGTATAAAATGAGTTGAAGGCTTCATGTTAAACTACTGTAAATAGATGACCACAGAAAACTCATTTCAAGCAATCTCTTTGCTGATGGCCTCAGTAAACTTTTCCAAATCCTCGTAACTATAGAGAATACAAAATCCTTTTATCCCAATGGTGTTTTTTGCAGATAAACACATTTGTACATGACAACACATTTTGGCAAATGAAGCCTCAGCCTATAGATTAATCCCTTAGTCTCCCTGGGCTTCAAACTTCATTTACTACAAAACAATCAGAGGAAAGGCCAGTCAACATGCTGAGGGGAAAACGTCCAGCTCCCCAGCAAGTGAACGTCTGGTGGACGTTCAGAGATAATCTGTTTCAGATGTCCCATAGTCATTAGAGAAGGTCAGTTAACCAGTCTCAAGAGCTCAGCTATGCATGAAGTTTGACTTACTGAGGCTTTCTTCTTTGTTTGTTTTAAAAAGAGAAAAACAAACTGGTCAGGACCACTGCAGTATCCATACCCCCTTTAGGTTGCAGGGAGAAAAAAAGTACAAATCTACACATTTTAGAAAGAGGGTGGCTAAGGAAATTTTGCTTTCCTAGTGGTTTTCATCTAGAGCTAAAAATGCACAAGTAGGAAAGCAATGTCCGGCTTATTACTATAACAGCAAGATGCTGGCAGTTCTTTGTGGTTAAGTTCTCATTTCATACACCCAGAATGTAAAATCCTGAGTGTGAAATACATTGCTCTCCTACCTTTCCATAGAACTAAATGTGATAAAATCGAGCATTAGACCCCTTTGAAATTTTCAAATCAAAGTGCTTTAAATAAGAGATGAATTAGACCATCTGGCTTAGGGAATTTAAATGACTTCCCACTCGCATTTGGTATTTAACTATAATTAGACCAATATATCTGAAACTTTTCACTAGACTAACAAAAATGCCGTTACCCCATTTGTCCTGCATTTCTGTCCTTGCACATCACTGTGCAGTCCCAAAAGTACAGCTCTGCCATTCCCTTGCTGTCCATAGTATATTTTCACAAGAAGAAGTTGGAAGTCTGAAAAGAGAAATATTTTCTAAACCTGCTATTGGCTCCAAAGAAGAGTAGGATCAAGCTTCCCATGCAACACAACTCCATCACCCTGCAGCAGAGCAGCGTGGGGGATAAAAAGACCACCGAGTCCTGTTAGGTGTGGACAGCTGAGAACAACTGTAGCGCTGATCTATAGCTGAAGGGACACATGGACTGGCCATGGACTCCAGAAGTGGCATGTGATAACAAATGTAGATCACACACATTAATGTTCATTTTTTATTTGATTTTACAGCACACCCACCTTGTCACAGTGGGAATTAATATAAATCCTCCTGTAATGGATATTCATTGCTTCTCTGTATATATATTCTAGACACTGAATAGACTCATTTGCCAGTAACATCGTTACAGGACATTTCTAAATTAACAGAGAAAAGAGTGATTTTTTAAGGTCTTTTTAGGCCACCTTCCGTACTTTTTACAGCAATTCAGGTGTAAAGATGTGAGAACTTGCTAATTATTATGTGTTTAGGGGATTAGCTAGACTTCTTTTTCTTACATTTGACAGGCAAATCAGCTTCTTGAGGCTGTGAAGTCTTCAGTGATAAAATGTTCCTATGTGTGTTGTTATTAATTCATCTTTTTTTTGACTGCAAAGCAAATGAAAGTTCCTTAGACTCATAAGGGGCTTTTTTTCAGAACGGTAAAAGAATTAAGAAATTTGCTCTCCTACCAGTCCAATGGCAACTCATCAAGCTACCATGGGGGAGACTGAGGTTCAAGAATGGCATTAAAAAGTCCCATGGTGAAGGAATCTGACCTTCGAGCAAACATGACCTACAGCACTTACCTTACAAGGAACTTTATTGGATACATCCTGCAATATTTAGGTAATAAGGCAAGACTAACTTTTACTCAGGACAGATTCTTCAGTTCCTTCTCAGACAAAAATACCATTTACCAGACAACGAGGAATTACTTGCAAATTGTGTAAAGGCTTCTGCATTTTGCTTCTGAATCACAAAAAATTGTAGAGAATAGGCAAAAAAAATCTGACATCCCATAATCATTCTTTTCATTGGAAATAATACAAAAAGAATTTCTTCTTTTATCCTTAAGCTGCCACATCACATTGTAACTACAGACTTAACCAGGGATCTCGCAGCATGCTGCCAGTCTATCCCAGTCCCTGCTGTCACTAACAAACAGGTCTGTTTGTGTCAGAAGTGTGGAGCTACTCAAATCTTGATTCTCTATATTACTTAGCCACAATAACCTTTCTTTCCTGACAGCTAACATACAATAAATACTTAAGTTACCTAATAAAGACAGACAGTAGGGAAAAAAAAAAATCATTCAAAGATTTCTCTAGTGCTTTCCTTCGTACTGGCTAAGAACCTGCTATTGAGAGTCCTGGTGTCAAAGAAACGGGGAGAGGATTGTGGTCTCCTGTCACTGGGCTTCCTAGTGATATTTGCTTCAATATTGCTGGGTGATATCCAAATTTCTTTTCTAAGTAGCCCAATGAACCTACAGCTATCTGTTCCTGAATGGTGAAATAAAACAAAGATTTTAATTACAGATTTATTTTAAGGTCAGACCTGTAGTGAAATAAATCAAGCAGCAGGGGAAAGAAGCTGATTACTAAAAACATTAGCAGGCAGGATGCATAGACACATGGAAAACTTACAGTAAGTTTCACAAATAAGGAAATTGTAAAAAAAAACAACAACTGTTTTCTAAAAGAAGAAAAAGCTAGATCAACAAGAAGTATCAATATAGGAACAATTATGATTTAGAATAAAGTTTTGTTGGCCAGTAGTGATGCATGGACTGTAGTAATCCTTGACAAGTGCAGGTTTGCTTATATTTTTGAGTTAAAAATCATAAATGGTATGTGCTATACAGAACAGTTCTATTTTTGGGGGAGGGAAATCTTGTGAGTTTATTTATACCAACTTTTGGCCTATCAATTCTCTCAAACTTCTTCCTGGAACTCTCATCTCCCCCCTATATCCCCTGTTTCCACCAAAAAAAAAAAAAAGAAAAGAAAGAAAATCCCCCAAACACAACAAAAACAATTAAATCCCTACCGATGTCTCCTCATCCAGGTCTTACGCATTACTCGGGAGCACAGTCACTATATTCTCATAGCATTTAAAACACAGAATCATAGAATCATCTAGGTTGGAAAAGACCTTTAGGATCATCGAGTCCAAACGTAAACCTAACACTGCCAAGTCCACTACTAAACCATGTCCCTAAGCACCACAGCTACACATCTTTTAAACACCTCCAGGGGTGGTATTGGCTCCATAAGTGGTATTTAAATAATGTGGGCCCTGAATAATGCATGTCTTCTAGTACTCTCTAACAGGAAATAGATGAGGAAGAAGGGTTGGCATGTGCTAAAACCCACCTAAGATCAATGATAAACAGTGAATAGAAAATGGTTTTCTGATTTCCATTTCACAGAATCACAGAATGGCTGAGGTTGGAAGGGACCTCTGAAGGTCATCTTGTCCAACCCTCTGCTCAAGCAGGATCACCTAGAACAGGTTGTCCAGTTGGCTTTTTAAAGTCTCCAAGGATGGAGATTCTACCACCTCTCTGGGTTCATTTCAGAGCTCTGTTGTCCAGACACATTCTGAAGCTCACTTTAAAAAAAAGTAAAAAGGAAAATAAATTGTGATTTTTTAATTTTTAATGAAATCTAAAAATAAAAATTTCCCCAAATAATTTTGTTGTGTTTTTTTAATTGGTTTTAGGACATTCACTCATGGTCAAGGTTTTAACAGGGAGCAGAACTCCAATACAAATAGAACATTGATAGGTTTTTCCAAGTTATTGCACAGCACACATTTAGTATTTAATACACTAACATTTATGCAGTATTTTGCACATGTTAAAAGCAAAATGGACAATTAGGCAACTATTTAATTTTACCAAAATCTGGAACATATGCTACATAATAAAAACTTTAATTACCACAGTTATTATTTTTTATTTATTACTTTGTGTAGAAACAAGGCCTTCCTGTTTGTGTATTGCAAAGGAGAATTTATGTTTATTCTTTTCTAAGGAAAAGAAGCTAAAATTTATCTTCTGGGCAGCAAGCGCATGTAATATTGTTTGTTCTGTCATCTAGTGTTCATCCAACAGTAGTCACTACCGCAGCCTTTCTGGAATCACCTCTTCATAGAATAGATCCTATTCTGAAGTTTCATACTTTGCCCTCAAAAATGAGGATGATAAATTTTGGTGTCCCAGATACTACAATCAATATACCTAACACTGCAGAGTGCAGGAAGACACTTACTGACACTTTTGTGGAATTACACCTCAGAAACTTTTCTATATCTGCATGCCAAATCAGTATTTTCTGGTGGATTACAGACTGGCAACTGAGAAAGAACAAATCCTAAGAACAAACTAGTGTAAAACATCACTGTCACCTTTGGTCACTCCATTCCAAGCAAGCAAGCAAATGGGAAAAGGAAAGGGCCATGATCAGGGCGAAAAAAGTCTTTAAAGGAAATTTAACAATTATTTCAGAGATAGAATCCTGTATCTGAAGAAACAACTTCCTAAAAATGTGTACAAAAAAGCAAATCTAAAGGCAGTACTAATCTTTCTTCTCTTCTATGCATTGACACTCACATCCGGTCTTATAAATAACTCCCCAAAGAAAATAAGGAGCCCAAAAGGGCTAAATAAAAACAATTAACTCCTAACAATTCTAGGGACAGATCTGTCTCCTTTCTCTGCAAGACCCCTGTGGGGACATAAACAGGATTTGACCCCAGCTGAGCTTGGCCTTGTCCCTAGATATACACTGTACATGTTGAAGAAATGCACTTAATCTGAAATGAGCAAGTGCCAAATGAGAAAATTTTGAGGTTTAACTCTAAGAAATAAAGAAGTTTGGCAGCTATTGAAAACTTTTAGGTCTGGAAATTGTAAGAGAAGGTTTCCAGATGAGATTTGCAGTGTTTCCTAGCCTTAGCAAGGCTAACAATAAATCCACGTTAGTTCTAACATTGCCAGCACAGTCACTATGGCTTTACACTACTTCCATTATTGGATCTGGCAGATGGTGGAAAGTGCGGTTACCCACAGACCTTTTTTTTTTTTAAATGAAATTAAAGTAAGTATGAGATATAAATCTTTGTATGCATATATCTTGCCCTCTAGGGGAAAAAAAAAATAAAAGAGGGAGAAAGAAAAAATAATAAAATCTCTTAAAATTGCTTTAGTTAAAAAGGCATTAATTACTTTTTTCCCCAGTAATAAAAAGGTCAAAAAATGAGTTTCAGAGAAACTTTTAGCATTTAACCAAGACTGAAATAAAAATCCAGGTTTTAACAGGAGTGGGGTATTAAATGATTTCTCATGAAAAAATAATATTACATTTGAACTGCTATAAAGGTCTTTTTCTTCACAAGTATGTGAGAGTAAATTATGAGTGACTCCTTTATGCCAGTCAAACGCTATTAATGTCAAAAAGCTTGGGGAAAGGAAAGCTTACTATATTTACACCCATTTTTAATACTACTGGATGAGATCCTTAAGGAAGATGTTACACAGAATACCAATTCCAGCCAATAGATCATGCAACTTTTTTCCCCTGATGATCCAGATGTGGCTTTCCCATTCCTAATATTCAACCAATAGAAGGAAAGGGTAGTAAGTCCCCCAGGAGCTCTTGCCAAACACTAGGTTTCCCTTTCAAGAATTTACGGTGAAGGTCAACAATGGCAAGATGTATGGCCTGATTATTTGGACTTTTTACAAAGCATTCGACAAATTTCCACTAGACAAGCCTTCTTTCAAGGAACAAGCCAGAGGAACAAGCATGAGAGCAAAGAAAAAGTGGTATAAGAGGAAAAATAATACAGCGTGAAGTATTTGTAAAAACATTTACTTTCTGAGTCAATTGCTAGTTCCCAAGGAGTATGAAGTTAGCCATCTGCTGCTGCTCAAATCATATGTGAAGGGTCTTCTGCTGAAAGAGAGCTATTGAACATATGAAATACTGACACCAAGAGCAACCTTGGAGCTTCCTGACTGCTGTAGTAATTCTTAGAAGACTGGAATTATTCAGTGGCGAAATAGATGCAATGAAGGTGGAAGACAGATCCAGATGCATGGAGAATTGACTTGTGCAGCAGATAGCTATTAGTTGCGGTGATTTTCAATAGATAATAGCCCAAGAGAGCAGAACAACCGTGAACGGGCTCTTCACAATGAAAAAGACGTCTCCCCACTAAAGTCACATTTGAAAAAGGGAACAACGTATTACAGTTTGGCATAGTTAGAGGAGGTATAATTGAAAGTCATATCTGCTCCCTCTTGTAGTCAAGACCATTTCTTCAGAGGATGTGTTGATCGTTTCATGAGCTTGCTGAGAAAGATGTCTTTTGAAGGGTGACTTGTAGGACAGGAAGGAGGTGTAAAAGCTCTGTTTTGGTTCTCTCCAACAGCTTCAAGGAGGAAAGTCAGGATCTGCTATATGCTTTCATAGCTCAAAGACGACTAGAAGCCATTTTCTGGAGCAAGACACCTCAGTAATGGCTAGAAGCATAGCTATAGAAATTGATTTTCTGCAAAAAGAGCAGTCTTATTAATGTCATTAATGGCTGTGATTTTGTGAATGTGTAGTCCATGTGTTGACCTTCTGAATTTACTTTAGGGAAGAAATGACAGTACCTGGTCTAAAAACAGTATCTGGTCTGGTAAGATTCAGAGGGAAGGGCTCAGATTACCACTACAATTAGATCATACACTGAAGAACCTGTTGTACTGGACAAACAGAAAAAGTAACTATTCTCATAACCATTCAACATTTTCATTTGTCTCCTTCTTTATTATTTGCCAGGTAGTGTCTGCTAGTTAGCACTGCTTAGGCATAATACCTTTTACTAAATGGCAGCTGTTATGGTCTTCCACAGGATAAAGGCAAAGCCCAAGGACATTGGTGCCTTTGGTTCAATGTGTCCCATTTTAGAGGTATTCTTATACTGAGTTGATGAATATCATCTTTAGTGGCATGTGAAATTGCTCCTCCAGAAGTCAAGGGGATTTGAAAAACTGATATTCACTTTCTCTAAGGCACCTATGATTTTATCATACTTCACCATATTCCCACTTACCACCTTTACTCCAGGATTGAGCATCCCAACCTGTTTATTTTCTTCATATGAACCAATCTTACCTTTGATTATCCTCGTCATCCTTTCCTGTAACATTTATACTCTTTGGAAACAGGGAAGACACAGAGATTAGCATACAGAAGGAGCAGCATGTGCTTACACAGTCACATAAACAATGTTCTTTGGGTTTTGTTCTCTATTTCTGTCCATTCTCCCCAAAATAATTCCTGATATAATTGGCTTTCTTTGAATGTCATTGAGCATTCAAGTGATGATTTTAAAGAACATAGTGTATAAATCTAAGTCATTATCCATTTCTGAACTGGTAATATTTAATTTAGACCTTGCCATGTATGTAAAGTTAGTGCCTAAACATCATTTTATATTTCAGAGATGGGGGAAAAAAATTCAGCTCACACCTTCCAAACATGTATTGTTGAGTGGAAAATTGTAAAGCTACAAGCAGCCTATGAGATGGAAAGGATTTTGGCTCTGACAAATAACTTAAGCCAGAAGGGAACATAACATTGGATCACATATCTCTGCCTGACTGTAGCTGATATTCTTACTAAACGTTTCTTAACTTTCAGTTGGGATGATTTCAAAGTTAAAGTCGCCTTGAAACTACATAATTTAGCTCATTTCTTAGCAACATATCTATGAAAAAAATTCAGGGAGCTGTGGAAATTTCACTGCAGTGTTTCAATGCAGTAATCATCTGATGACACCAAGCTGAGTGGTGCGGTTGACATGTACAAGGGACAAGATGCCATTCAGAGGGACCTGGACAAGCTCGAGAAGTGGGCCCGTGTGAACTCTCTATTTCTATTTTGCAAGGTCCTGCACCTGGGTCAGGGCAACCCCTGGTATCAATACAGGCTAGGGAATGAAGTGATTGAGAGCAGCCCTGCCGAGAAGGACTTGGGGGTACTGGTGGATGAAAAGCTGGAAGTGACCCAACAATGTGCGCTGGCAGCCCAGAAAGGCAATCGTATCCTGGGCTGCATCAAAAGAAGCGTGGCCAGCAGGTCGAGGGAGGTGATTCTGCCCCTCTACTCTGCTCTGGTGAGACCCCACCTGCAGTACTGCGTCCAGCTCTGGAGCCCTCAGCACAAGAAAGACATGGACCTGTTGGAGCGGGTTCAGAGGAGGGCCACAAAAATGATCAGGGGGTTGGTCCTCCTATGAGGACCAGCTGAGAGAGTTGGAGTTGTTCAGCCTGGAGAAGAAAAGGCTTCAGGGAGACCTTATTGTGGCCTTTCAATACTTAAAGGGGGTTATAAGAAAGAAGGGGACAGACTTTTTAGTAGGGCCTGTTGCGACAGGACAAGGGTAATGGTTTTAAACTAGAAGAGGGTAGATTCAGACTAGATATAAGGAAGAAATTTTCTATGATGAGGGTGATGAAACACTGGAACAGATCGCCCAGAGAGGTGGTAGATGCCCCAACCCTGGAAACATTCAAGGTCAGGTTGGACAGGGCTCTGAGCAACCTGATCTAGTTGAAGATGTCCCTACCCACAGCAGGGGGGTTGGACTAGATGACCTTTAAAGGTCCCTTCCAACCCAAACCGTTCTATGATTCTATGATTCAATGATAATTTCAAAAATCAACATTTTTTTTCCTGGATTCAACTAAAGGAAATTATTGGAAGCCACTGTTTTCTAAGCAAAGTACCTGACATGCTCTAATGTCAGCATTCTTAATGTGGAAAAAAAAAAAAGTGATAATGAGGTTTAAGACAGTGATTACAATGCATGACTCTCAACATTTGATTTTTTTTTTTAAGCATTTTTATCACAAAAAGGTGCTATGCTGAAGGAAAACTGCAACTTTTGACTTTTTTTGTGTAAATATGCTGCGGTATCATTTCTTCCATCCCAAAGGAGAGTGACTGGAATCTCTCCCCGTATGAAAAATGTAGCTTTGACAATTTACAGATGTTTGCTCCATGAGCAGGTACAATCCCAGAAGTATGGGATAAAGCATTGGCTACAGACTGATATAGAACACAAGACTAACAGAGCCTTTAGAAAAAGCACGGGGGAGCAAGAGCAGTGTGGGGCTTTCTCACCCTCACTAGGTTCCTATTTTTCAGAACTCTGCCTTGGTAGTTTACTATTTTTTAGACTTCTGCCTCGGTTTTTCTCCCCTTTGCTATCATTTCCTTATTTTTTCTAACAATAGCTGGACCAAGAACACTTTAAAAGTGAGGTTAAGAAGAAAAATTAGAAACAAACCTCACAAGCACAATATGTATTTCTTTTTGAGGTAGATAAAACGGTAGGGAAAAGCAGCTAGCTATTCTGTGCTTATAGTGCAGCCAGAGAAATGGGAAGTTGACACACCAGACAGAGCAAATGTCTTATATGAAGATAAAGTACAGAGCCCAGAGAGGCCACTGTTGTGGGACTATCCAGTTTGCATAACCTCACTATGCAAAAAGAGAAAAATCTTTCCCTTTCTTCCATCACGCTCAGGCAAGCAGCAGCAGCACTACCACAAAGCCCTTAGGCTTCTGCAGTTCCCCTTCAGCAAATCTTTACTCTGTGGCAGAGCTGATCCCTCTGTGCTCAGGTCTCAACATAACTACACCAGCAGGACAGGAGCACGGAGCAGGACAACACAGAGATGAGGCGCGCCAGGCAGGAGAGGTTTCTGAAACCCTGCACTGCTCACGATGGCGACATTCACTCTGTTGTGTCAAAGGAGATGGGGGCTGCATGGCAAGGTTCCTGTCTGCACGTAGAAGGAAAAAGACCTATCCCTGTACAGCAGCAAATAATAGGAATTTTATGCTGTTTTATTCCTGATGTTGAAGATTAATAGGCCTTTTTTTCCATTGTTATGTAGTGGTATTCAAGGAGCGGTGGAGTGGGAGAGAGCTTAAGATAAATTGACCTCTAATTAACAGTAGAAGACATGTATTACAGATTTGAAAGGGGAAAAAAAGAGCTTCTTTCACTTTCTCATAATAATTGAAATCTAAATATGCCCAGAGAACAGTGAACCAGGCAGCTACTGCTTATGGTGTAAGTCAGATCTATGAATCATAGGAGTGAACGGTAAATTAGGGGATCTACTCATTACCTGTTTGGCCTTAAGATGTACCTTGTGCCACCACTGACATTCTTTTATCTTTACAAAACTGATAGAGGAAATTTACTTAGGTGGCAATGCGTCTTCTGCCAGTTTTGTTGATTCAAATGAAAGTTACTATGCAGAGAGATAAAATAGTCATGCAATTTCTACTACATGAAAATCAAGCTATCTTAACGGACAAGATATACAACTTTCAATGGCATTATCCCACTTTTACATCAGAATCTAAGTAAATTACCATTTTTGTAAACAACAACTCTGGGTTGTCGCACTGAGTCAGGCAAGCATTTGTAATGGAGTTATATATATATATATATATATATATACACACTAGATTACATCTGGGCAAACACCTGCTATAAACTACTACTTCTGAGGAACTCTTTGACGTGCCAGTAACACGTCCTCAGCTTCTAGGCTGGTCAATGGTGCAATTCCTACACATGCTTTGTGTCGTGATGCCACTACGGGAGCTGAACTCGTCTCAGCACTCACATGTAATTTCTGATGTGAATGATATGCTATAAAGCTACATAGCTTAATGAAAACATGTGTGTGGGGAAATTATGACAGGAAAAAGCAGCATGAGCAATGAACTTAAGAGTCCTCACACTTTTTTATTCAGTGATAGGATCAGCCAGCTACTCAAATACATAGACGCTGCCCCAACACTGTCTCATTCTGATTTTTCTCCTGCCTTCCTTTCCTTTCAGCTTGCCTTACTTACAGCATTATTCCCTTTTTATTTTTTTTAACTAATAAAATTGTCTTCCCATGAGCAAAGAATATATTCAGGTACATTTTCAAGGCATAAATTAAAACTGCTGGTAAACAAGGTAACAAAATTATTAAAAGTAATCAGTCTTATTTAAACCATGCATTTTAAGCTGCTGTGCCTTCAAAGGAGCCTCCTTCCTACATTCTGGCATGATTTCTAGGGACAGATCCTAGACCTCTTACTGCTGAAGGAAGCAGCCCTACTCAACATTTTATTTCCTCCTTTCATTGGCCACTAGTCTACGTCTCTGAGCGTATGGGGGAATTGAGAGAAGCAAGTTCACTTGCACGTGAAGAAACACGGGCTGGTATCATCATCGTGTGCTGTCAGACTGTTATTTCACACTGTGTATCCTCTCATCTGAGTTACACTAACATATAAACTTGTGACATCCATTTGGTCACAATTAATTACAATGAAGACACAGCCCAGTGACGTTAGCTTTGCACAAATCTTTTCATCACACTGAGCAAACATGAAAACTTCCCAACACAAAATAAATATATAAACTTCCATATAGATACAACTGTACTTCTCAGGTAGCTGCCACAGATGTCAGAGCAATAAGAATTCTTAAGACAGTTTTTAACCATTTCAATCTCAATTTTAAAATGTATGCCTCATATGAACCAACCATGTTTCTACAGTAATTTTTTTACTTTGGGGGATTTGGCTTGGATTTATACTGGTGACATCTTTAAAATAATCTCTAGATTTTGTTTTCTTCAAGAATGAATGTTTACACTAGAAAACAGATAAAAAACTTCACACAACGGATTTTGAATTAAAGCATGTTTCAGTTCCTTAACACCAATGCAGCACAATGGAATATACAGAAGTTTAGTAAAACTCAGTAAGCCCTGAAGAAGTTTTGCGTAATGCTCAAAACCAATTGATTTTGAATTTGAAATTATGCTTTCAAATAACTTCATTATTCTTGAGAAATAAGGAAAAAGAATCACAGCATTATGGCTGCAAAACTGGACTCTCACTATAGATTGCTATTGCTGGGGGTTTTTTTGAAAGAAGAGAAAACCTCAGTAATCCTTGCTAGCTTTCAAACAAAATCAACAAAGTATTTTGCTAATCCCTACTCAGTTCTAACACCCCAAACTCAGTAAAACTTGGGGTGGCCCTCCAGTCCCCTCAGGCACATGGAAATCAATGAGAAGCATTACATTTACAGTAGAAGAGATCCAATCTCCTCTTCTTCACAGGTACTGAAGCCCAGCGGACAACTTAATCTCACCAAAACGTGTCAGTATGTAAGCCTGCGAGGTAAATAAACTATGAAAAAGTAAAGGAATTTGAGAGCCTTCCTAAAAACAGGTATCTGATGTTAATAGCAAGACCTATAGAGCACACCCTCAGTGCTTTGTGCTGGGTACAGGCAGCTCTTTTAACACTGCACTTGCCTGATGAGCAGTGTAACGACCCGAGTTGGAGGGATGTGTAGTCATAATTTTTTTTTTAATTCACCAGACTGCAGAATGTTCTATGAGTTTACAAAGAAGCTGTAAATGCTATAGGCAGACAGGGACAACAGGCCACCTCTCTGCCCATCTTGACTTTACCTGATAAATTTCAGCCATCTTGGCAAAAATAGTTACAGGCATGAGCATGTGTTTTGTGGATACCCTTGTCTGAAGTTTTAATCAACTTTTTCTATGGAGTCATGTGGAAAGCTGGTGAACAGATGTAAAATGCTCTGCATTATTACTTACCTTATAGCATGGAGATTCTTTTTAAAAATAGGCATTTCACTTGTAAAACTCACCTTCAACAGGACAGACAGATATGGTGCACTAGTCTCTTTTTCAGGATTTGGTTCAATTAGCATCTGAAACACAACAAAAAATTCAAGCAGAGGTGTCATCTTTTAGGCTAGGCAATGCTGTTTCCCATTCTTGCTCTGGTTCCTTAACTTCAAAGAGTCATTTCTACTGCCATTTCACTGGATGAATTAACAAGTTAGCAAATGGCACCCATCCTGTACAATGAGTACAATGACATTGTGTTAGCCGGGATCTACTCATGCTGAAGGGTTACCTTTCGACTTCAGCATGTCCAGTATGGTACTTGCCTTCAGGAGCGGGTTGCTTTTTTTTAAAACTTCTGATATTTTAATTTTAATTACTTACCCAGCGATAACTGGTTGAGTTGGAGATTCTTCCAATCCATTATATTGTTCTTCATGTTTATCCCGATCTGTTTCTTCAAACAGAAACTTGGTGACAAACTACTTAGTGTCCACTGAACTAGCTGAAATAAAATTGTGGATGATTTGCTACTAATATATTTAGATTAGAGGAAAAACAGTAAACAGGATTACTGTATTTCAAATAAATTTGTGCTGCCGCAGCTTTATTTAAATTCAATTTTTAACAGCTTTTAGTAATTAGAAATATATATACCATTCTAATGAAGAAAACCCTGTAAATACAGATCATTTTAAATTTCCTATGAAGCACAAAATTAATCCACTTTCTGAGAAACTTTTATTATTCCAACTGGGCACTGGATTCTTTAATAAAAATATAAGAAATCCAGTTCTTGTCCATGTGCACAAAACAAGTAAAAATTTTCCTACTATCATTATGGTCCACCTTCCTCAGTCTTGTACAATAATCCAATTTTTGTACAAGCAAACTAATGATGCTAATTCATTTGCTTTTAAACTAAGCAGATCTATGTGGCTTGACCTGAAATATTCCCTTTGAAGACTATATAATAATTGATTTCATTGAACTCTGTATCCCTTCCTTTTCAATGAATCTGAGAATTACAATTCCACACACTCTCAGAAGAGCACAAGGATTAATCACAGTATCTCTGCATATTTGTAAGTACATATATATGTGCACAATTATAAGATCAAGAAAAAACAACAACAGACAGCGACATTGTAAAACTAATGAAGTTTTAAAATCAAGGGCTCCCTACTGCTTTGTGCCTGACTGTACTCACGAGGACATACCTCTGTGCAAATTTTTGGATATGATGGAAAGAAGGAAAAAGCTTCTGAATGGTTTAGTTATTTAGTGATTTTATATTATCAGCCTTTGCCTTTATTTGTTCTACCTGCTCCTGATTTCACGCATTTCTTTAATGCTGCAGTGAAGTAGTTTCCAGTTAATTTGGTGAAATCATGAAAGCAAATCAACACCATAATGTTGATCCATAGACAAATTTACCTATTTTTTTTAAAAAGGAAGGATCTTTTCAGAGGAAGTTTCACACTATCAATCTCTTCTGTGGCTTCTCCTCATGAAGGAGAAACAATTCAAGTGTTTGTTGTTGCTCTTTTAGTTTTGGACCACAAAAATTCTCCAAAATGACCCTGAATCTCCATTGTCACTGTTCCTTATTTAGCTATCTTGACTTCTGACCTTATGATAGGTAGCTTTGATACTCAGGGACTAAAATCCATTCATATTCACTCCTCTTCCAGTTCACTGGGGAATTTTCAGGGAAGAAAGAATATAAAATTCTTTCATGCTCTTCTGCATGACAGTTCATTTTAGAACGGTCTTCATACTGTAATCCCATTAGGCTAAACACATTATGAATTCTCTTTCCATTCTTTAATTCTCCTAATATCACAAGTTTTAATGAAATCCATTTTTAGTTTGTCATCTAATGACCATTTGTCACATCAGAAAAAAAAACCCGCAACAGTACTTGCTACATCAGCCAATAATGACAACATTTTTTCTTTAGCTTCTTTATTTAAAATCAATTTAAATATCAGTTAATTTCAGCCATAAGAAACTGTTCTCTGATAAAATCCCACTATATTGGAATGGTAAACTTTTAACTACTTTTATTTAAGAAAATAATACAACTATGCCCCACAAATTATGACAGAGTTTGAAAAGAAATAGCTCTCTCTTTCTTTACTATGTAATGAAGACAATGTCATAAAAGTACATAACAAAGCTATAGAAAATTCAGGAAAAAAATACAGAAAAATAAAAGCTCCCTATGGGTTTTGCCTTAGTCAAAAATTCTTTACTGGAAATAAAACATTAATAAATGACTTTATACAAATAAATACATATTTTAATAGGTTAAATGTATCTGAAACATGAATTCTTCCTGATTCAAAATTTCAAACTATGCAAAAAGTGAAAATGATGGGCTATACTGGCCAAAGATTGGTTACAAGAGTCTTTATTTTGCAAACTATACAGAAACAGTAAAAAAGAAAATGCATTATACTTTTCAATATTACATAGGATAAACATTAAATTTAGCATTTAATGTGTAGAAATTAATTCAGATAAGAAACTGATTTTCCTTTTAATTAACGATGGGAAACCAGTGATCCAATTTTCAAATTATACAACCTGTAGTAGTACATTATACAGGTCACATCAATTTTATTGTGGGCAGAAAGCAATAGATATGATATGAACAAAGATGGTGGAGTCCCAAAATGTCTACACAATTAATTAACATGCTAACATAAATACAGTGATTAAAGTAATTTTTTCTACAGTCAAATCTTAAGTGCTACTCTACACAATAATTATAATCTAGTCCACATGGTAATTACATAACAATAGGAAAAAAATTAAAATAACCCATGTTCTTCATTCCAGCAGCAGTACCTATACTGGTATTAATTTGGTAATTGGGTGTGCTTAGCTATTGCCTAACATCCTATACTGGTATGCATGCTAAAACCTCTCTATTTCTATTTCGCAAGGCACCTTTACAATACGTTCTCTAAGTTTCTGCACTAGTAACAGAAAACAACATGAATCAAGATAAAGATGCAAAACTATTTCCTGAATTAAGAAAATAAAAAGTATCATTATACATTTATTAAAAACTACCTTGGGGTAAGTGCCAATACTCTGAAATACAGTCATGTATAAAGCTAATATAATTTTAAGCAAATTATTTTCCCCATGTAAACTATTTTACACTAATCTGAGAGAAATCAGAGAGAAATAGAGAGAAACAACAAAGGGTGAAGCAATGTTTAAGTAAATAATGATAAAGCCTATATGACCTTGACATGAAAGAAAAAAAATTAAGGAAGGACAAGAAAATTTTAGAATTACAGAATTGGTGCTTGTCCATGCTACTGCTTTTGAAAAATCCTTTCAATAACCTAGCCATTTCCTAATAAAAAACATAACTACAAATGCAAACACAAAGGAGGACTTTGCTTTATTTTTCCCTCCTGATAATTGTTCTCCATACCTTTGGTTAATTAAAGGCTGGTGAGATGCTACTCGTGCACCAATGTTTTTCTACTGTTATACATTTTTTTATTTATTAAATGGACAATTTGCAAAGCCGCAGGGCCTAAAACACTGACAGAACTGAAGTTAAGTTACAGTATGTGTTCTGAAGAGGACATGCACAGTTCCAAGTAATATCTTTTCCCCGGAGTTTTAAAGAGACTGCTTGTCTTTATAGTGTGTTTTGCACACCTATATTTTCAGTAGCACACAACATCTCTTTCTTCAGGCTAGACTTCCAATGTGTTTTCTTCAGCGCAAAGGCATTTAAAAACTCAAAAACACGTAATATAATTATTCTTATTTAAACAAAAAAAGTCTATGACTCCAGCTGCAATGTTTGAAATAATCATACAAAATATACATGTTTGTTAGAATCCTTTTGATCTTGGAGAGCAAAGGGATTTTATGAAATGTCATCTTGTGAATTTTAGAAAGGTACAATTCAAGGACCCCCTAATATCATCAAATATATCCATCATGATCATCGTCATCGTCAACATCATCATCTCCTTCATCTTCATCATCATCTTCAATTTCGTCTTCATCATTCATTATTTCATCTTCGTCATCTTCATCATCTGTCCATTCATGGAAATCGCCAGAGGCAAAATCACCCGAAGTCTCTAAATCGATAGCTAAAAAGGTAGGATAGTTATAGAAAAGACACACAAGATACACTACATATTCATAGTATAATATACATAAGCTTACAAAAGGCACACCAGAATATTTCGTTTCAGGACTATTACTTATTTTAAACTACACAGTGTGACATAGAAAGAAAACATAAATAATACGAAAATTCTTTTGTCTTACAAGAAAACCACTTCAATAGGAATGAATTTCTCAATGTTAACAAAAGGAGACGAATGTTAGGGATTTGTAGAACTATAATGAGTGCCAGGAACAACTGAAAGAGATTTAAGTCCAACTTACAGATGACAATAAGGACTACCGATAATATACACTGTCTATTGTTCAGTACCTTAAACTATCTAGAACTGTCTATTTATCTAGAAAGGATCCTGGATTAGATAGACAATAGGCCTGAGGTTGTATGTCAAATACCGTGATAAATTTTCCCTTTGTTTCAGGATATGTTCTTTTGTTGCAAAAGAAGCGGAAAGGAGTAATGTAAGACTTTTTTTTTTAAAAAAGGTAAATATTTTATTGCCTTATTTTATATCTGGGACTTCAAATAAAGGTTACATGGGAATTCTTGGAAGAAGTTGCACAGTGCTGCAGGGAAGGGAAAAATAAGGAAAGATTTCGTGTACTAGGAACTTTTCGCAATTCCCTCAAATATAAACTGAAAAAAATGTCAAATTGAATTCACTAGCATGCTGATTACCCAAAGGGATTTCATCAAGCATTTTGGGGCTTGTCTAATGCTGCTCTATATAATTAATTTTCCCTAGGTTTATATACACTATGCCAAGCACATATATGAGGTCTATTAATAGCTGACAGAGTGATGGGAGTTGCAAAAAATAATGAAGTAATAACAATAACGAATTATAATTTGTTATTTTTTGTTTCAAAATCCATGTAGTTGGGTCCCACATCTGTTCTTACTGAAGAAATTTAATCTGGTTGGTAATCAGAGGGAATAACACCTCTAAACCAAACGCCACAAAGGGTTCTTAACTTACCACATTCTGCCGCACCGTTTGTTCTGGATCCTGTTACCTCATTACCGTATCTGTCAACACACCAGCACTGCCCTATGCTTCCATGGCACTGACTTGGTTTGTAATACCCATCTTCATCACACAAGGGGATGTACTGCCCTGTGATACATAAATATTGAATAAGAATATTAAAAACTGCCTGTTGGCCAACGTAACAATTATAGCAGAAAGTAACTACCTGTTGCTGTTTCCTAATTTCAGACTCTACACTGACTGGTTTACTATTACTAAATTCAGTTATGCAGAAAGTGACTGAATGTATCAAATGTGGGAGGGAAAATAACATGTATCAGTCTTGAACTGATTTTAAGAAATAAAGTGACCAATCTTCCTTTAGATTTTTCATTGATCCTGTGATACATATTCCTTACTCCCTGAACGTCTCAGTCCAGATCTTCACTGTACTCTGGGGAAAAGGCTCAAATGTAGCACCCAGCCCTGAATGGGATGTTCTATAATCTGTGGAGAACAAACAAGTTTGAATAACAAGGGCCAGGCTTCCCGGACTAACAAACTATCAGCTACAAGGCTTAGGAGCTGTTTTTATTTAATATATATTTTACAGTCCATTTAGTTACCTACTAATATTTAATTACCCCACCACAGAAGACAAATGCAGTGTAACACACCAATTTTATCAACTGAAGATGTAAAAAAAGAATGTTAAATTTGCATTTATATGCAAAATACCTAGGCAAATTAGGCTCTAAGCCAAAAGGGTTCCCCACCAAGAGTACAAGACACACAATCAGGGACTTATTTTGTGAGGCAGTGACTTGCCTAAGGCTGAATAATCCGCTGTTTTTCACTTGGAACGAACGGAGACTTTTTGAAAGAAACATAAAATGTAGACAAACCACAATGAACAAAACTTTCATATGAAAGCATTCTGAAGTGTATAGTGGTTGTTAGAAACCATCCTTAGCAAAAATACAGTTTTGACTACTTTGGACGAAGCCTTTTATTGCAGCTTTTATACAGTGGCTAACAGTAAAATGAAGATTTTACATTTGAGTAATATTGATACAGTATAAACTGATTCACAACAAAGATTTCAATTACCTAATGAATATTACAGGTAAAGGATCAGCAGAGATACTAATTTAGGAGTGCCTTAGACTATCACCTCTACCACTGTAAAAACGTACCTTCTATTAGGGTAATAAAACAGATGTAATATCTATTGGTAGGTAAGGTAATAAAACTAAGTTTAATAGCTTTCAAAAATTTCATAAATTTTTTTGCTGGAATTTACTGTGGTCTATCTTTGTTGGATTAATATTGATTTTATGTTGCTGTTTCACTAGGGTTATTTATGTAAGCAATAAAACCTTCAAAAGAATGATCTACGGCTCACCTAGGAGCTTCTTTCCTCCTTGCTGCTTCTGAACGTTGCTGAGTTCTGTCTGGCAAGGTGGGTCTAAAATGACATAAAAAATGTTAAACAGATTACACTGTATCTAGGAAAGAAAGCATAGGACTAAGTTTTCACAGTTTGCTACGTTCTAAAGTCTATCTACTGATCTTAAGAAACACACGCATCCTGCATTAGTAGTCGTATTCTGAGCTCTGAAATAAAAGAATTACTGCACCTTGCTGCAGCTCCAGAATTACGAATTAGAGCACCACCATGGATTTGTGCAGAAGGCCACTCCCAGCTAACCCAGCTGCAAGTGAGCATCTAGTCATCAGTCTGGAGGATTGAGGAATGCTAGACCAAAATAGTAACTCTATCACACCCTATTTTAACAGTCTACAGAAATCAGAGTGTGATTGTGAAGCTTGCCTCACGTATTGGTTAGAAACAGGATGACCCTCTTAACTCTTTCCCTTTTTTCCTTGTTAGAAGTCACATTCAAGTTTTGTATTTCACGTACTACGCTAAGAAAATAAGAATTTTCTCCATTGAAGTCTGCAAGAGTGTGATTCTATTGCAACAATTTAAGACTTGATCCCATGGGTACAAACCCCCATGTTCAGCAAACTAAGTTAAAAACAGTGGCCAAACGTTAGATCGCTCTAAAAGGCAGAATAGGTATTAAAATTCAGTTTTCCATTCTTCAGAGTTATAGCTTACTCCAGTTCTGAATCATTTAATTTTCTACCGTCTATAAAAGCAAGTCAGAGTATGCCCCATGAATGGGAAGGAAATAAGATATTAATGTGTATATGTTACTGTTGAATAAGTGAAAGAATCAAAGACAGCAAAGTACTAACTGAACACTGATATTGCGTAGTATGTTAGACCATTAGCACAAAGGCATTTCTCATTCTGAATCAGCAGCAGTATTGTTGAGTTTACTCACATGTGTCTTTAGCTTATACCGTTCCCAGACAATATTCTGATAACATCTCACTAAAATCTCACATTCTATGTATATTAAATGCATTTTCCATTTTAGCTGACTCTGATTATTTAGAATACATCTTTGCCATGCAATTAACTCAAGGGTCCGTTCTGAAAGATAGTGAAACTACTTTTTTTCCATGCAAACAGAAAAAAAATCTTCTGAGCTAGTTTAAAGATGAGTGAGACTGGCCTAGCTTATTGATGAAGCACACACTTAGACCAGAACCCAGTCACTGTGCAGGGCAATGGGTAGGCAAAAATCACTTGAGTGGTGATAGTCCAGAGCAGCCTTTCCTGAATTCCTCCTAAAGGAAGACACGAATGCTCACCCTTTAGCCAGCTGAGAGCAGCACAAGATGCACAAAGGAGTGCAGGAACGGCAAGAATACATTATAATACATGGAGGTGCCTTTCTTGTGGAAATGCTCAAACTGTTGTGACAAATGCCTAGATGAAGTGGGGATCAAAAATGTATTTCTGGTGAACACAGAGCCTCTTGGCTGGCATAGCCTAGATATACCATAGGCCTTTGGTATTATTCATGAACTCTTATCTAACAGAGTAAATAGAAACTGGAAGACAGTAATAACTCCTTACTGACAGCAGGCTGTTAATTTCTCTTGGCTTTACATTTTAAATGCTATTTACATATCCCATACATTTAAAGAAGCTTATAAACATTCAGAATGGCCTCGGCCCTGGTGGGCCAGGTTTTCACACTAAATCTATCATGATTCTTTTTAGAGTGAAGGCCTTAGAAGTAGGTTTTACTTTTAAAATACTGATCACAGGAGTCTCAGTGGCAGAAAAATTTTCAAGAGATGTCTTTCCAAACAACCAAGCAATTTTCTATGTGTGCTCTTGAAAACCACTGGGACTTGACATCATTGGGTGGGTATTGGGGTTTAAATACTTAATCTTTCAGTATTTGCTGAGGCTATATAAAGTTTTACATCTCTTGGGGTAAGAAGTGCTTTGATGATGATCATGCTCACTATTATGCCAGAGATGTTCATTACCTTTCAAAACTAAGGTTTCTGTCTGATATTTGAAGAATTAAGCTCTTAAGTGTAAAACATTCTGAGGATCAATTATTTCTTAAACCAAAGGTATTTCCAATTAATCGGTAATCTAAAAAATGATAGTCATTTATGCACACAAGTACCACAGGCTAGAAGGATCTAGGATTGTGGTGGATTTGGCAGTCTTAGGTTAACGGTTGGACTCGATGATCTTAAAGGTCCTTTCCAACCTAAATGATTCTATTCTCTTCTATTCTATTCTATTCTGATCTATTCTATCTTTCAAAGAAGACGGGGAATATACTGAAGGAGAAGAACTAGTCAAATAGGGAAAATACATGTATTTTGTTCTATGGAAAAAAATCCTAAATTAGAAGCACAGAGTTGCACACATGAGCACTAACATGTGGAAATGTAAAAATGATGGACTATGCCTAAAGAAAAAAAAAAATCTTCATTTACAGCTATAAATCTTTGGTGGTATAATTACAAAAAGGAATACCACTAACCAAAAGGTAACAAGGCAATATGAGAAAGTTACTTACCCAAAACTCTCTTCTTCTCAGAAGCTATGTCTTCAAGATTCACCCTTAAGCTTTGCTTCTCAGGATAAAAGCAGCAAAAACTCTTAACAATACTAAATCACTCTGGTGCTTAAAACTGTCAAAGAGAATGGCAGGCTAGAAGTTCAACCAATTCCTTTTGGTCCACAGCATATCCTTTTTCCTCTGTCCCCAAACATAATACTTCCCTCTTTATTTTCCAGTTAGTTCCTGAGTTTGGAAAAGCTTTCTTTTAGATTTCTGAACTTATTTCAACATAAAAAGCAGTATCACTGGACAACTTTTCAAGTCTTGAGGTAAGGAGAAAAAATTCCTTTACAAAATCACTGTGGCAGCTTCCTTTGAAATAGAAATGAATCTGACATCAGTCTTTCTGATATCTGGATACAAATGAGAGACCTAATCATCTTCATCCTTAATCTACTTCCACAGATGTAGCAGGAATTGTCTTTCTGACAATATCACTGCATTGTTATGAGTGATTCATGAACCACTTAACAGCAGCCATCCACAGTTCTTCAGTGCTCGAAGTACTGCTGTACACGAGTATCCCATGTTATTAATACTGACCCTTGAGACGTCAATATTCAGTTGTGTCAAGAGGTGCTGCAAGGCTAGTACGATTAAGCTTTGATTTACCAAAAAGAGGAATATTAACAGAGCAATAGGAGTAAAACTGGTAGATCTGACAAAGAATGTCTAGGATTTTTAACAGACATGTCTCAAGGAGCTACTACCCACACAGTGAGTCTCCAGCTTTCACAGATTCTCCATGTTATTCAATTACAAAACAGTGATTTTCCATCTATCAAGTAGATAATATTTGGCAGAGCCCCTAGCTTCTGGCATATGGTCCACTGCAGATTAGGCTGCCATGTTGTGCCTTGCCTGTGCTTGGGGTCAAGTATTATAATGGTTCTTGGACAACCGAGGCTTGAACTTTAGGGATTTGAAGCATCAATACCGCACTTCAAGAAATCTTTCTTGGGACCTCAATTAAGTGTTAAGGCACGTTACACCTTTCTTTAGAACCATCTATAAACATATTTGAAGTCCTGCACTCTGAAAAGACTGATGTAACAAATACGGATCATGATAATTATCATTCTTCTGTAAGATGGACTAGTATTAAAGTCATAAAGATGTCTTCCAGCCTTGACAGACAGAAAAGCCTGTAAGAAAAGGGCATCTAGAGAAGTGCTGGACTAGTAGATCCATGCAGAGGCCAGCAGTAAAGAAATACTTAGGTGCTATGTATTAATATTCCCAGCAAAATTGGGTACTATCCTACTCTGAAGCAGTGATGCAACAAAAACAAGGCTGTAATAATGATGAAGTACTGGCAGAAGGAAATTCAACCTATAAAAAGGCCAACACTGCAAGTGCCTCAGCATTGAGACAAGCACTAAAGTGTTAAGCTAGCGTCAAAAACTAAGAAAATAAGTTCTGAAGATGGGCACTGAAGCACTTGCATGAATTGTAGTTGAAACTAGAGGGCAACAGCGACCAAAGCGTACAGTAAGACTTGCAAAGAGCACTGGCAAAGTGCAGATCTTGAAAGATTGCCGAAATTATAGTGTCTTGGATGTATCTCAGAAATACTAAACTACACTTAAAGCAGAATAAGGCCAAGAAAAAATGCAATAAGCACCACTGAGCCATACGTAAGTGTTTAAGCATTAGTCAAGGTGGGACAGCTACTACAGGAAGATCTTCTGAGCAAGAAAGATCTGACTTAAGTATTCATAAGTTGCTTATATTGACTAGAAGTCGTGAGTAATGTGCAGTAATGGGTCTAGTGTACTGTGATGCATCATGACAGACCTCAAGCAGAAAGAAAGAATGAATGAGAGTTGCAAGTACTTGTCTGATCCTGACAGTCTTGAACTGTGAAGCTAAGATCAAAGAGCAAAAGGGCTTCTCAGATAATGACTCAAGCAAATACTATGTATTTTTAAAGAGCACAATGGAATTTCTATGCCAGTATGATACATATTGTTGACTAAATTTTGTATTCACTTTGAACATCGTTAATCAACAGCAGTGCTGTAAAACTGTAGGATCTGCTCGGAAAGCACCTACTAAGCTCAATGAATACAGAGAGCTATTTAAACGGCTTGAAGCATTCTGTTAATATCAACTTATTTTAGTAAACATCAGAAAGAAGCCACTGAATTTCTCTACCTAGCCATCTCTTTGCTATTAACAGCAAAGGTCTAGTTAAAGGTCTTATTTAAATTGTTCAATCAAGCAAAACATAACCAAACATGAACATATTACAAGGTTTAGCATAACACTGCAACTTATGAATAGAGAATTCAGTAGGTCACTAATACACTAGGGAGATAGGACTCAGATAGTTGTGCAAGAGCTAATAATAATATGTGACAAAAGAAGACTATAAGCTTTTTTTTTCTCCTTACACCTTCAAAAAAGAAGGACAATACAGTTTTTGTTGACAGTGTTAATTTGGAGGGATGGAACGCATGTTTAATGTGCAAGGATTGCCAAAACTGAGACTTCACGTCATTTACAATGTTGAGGATACATCTTTTTTACTATATGCTCAAACACACTGTGGTATCAAAAGCTATCTGATCTGTTTTAAATCAGCACCTTATCACAACACCATAGTCAAGACAGTGAGGAAACTGGTAAAAAGGGAAGAAAAGCTTGATAATATTGGATTCTGTGATGGGGAGAAACAGTGTCACTGAAAGCTGTATCCCAGATTTTTAGCCTTCGCTAAAATATACCATTAATATAATTCAGTAGCATTTAGATCAGTCTTTATGATACCATCCTATCATCCGTTCTAGCAGTACACTGAACAAATATTTTAGACAAACAGTATTTATAGGCTATAGAATGCAAAACTACTTGAAACTAACCTGTGGAAGTGCTTTCTTAATGCCCTGGTTATGCTGTACACGCATTATATGAAATTGGTAGAAGAGCCAATTGGTAGAAGAACCTTGGACCATGCTAGGCCACATGTTATGTGCTGTACTTTCTCTGACAATTGAAAAGAATTATGCTGCCCTCCAAAGAATAAGGGTGTTTATATATTAGGCTGAAATGATTGTAGTGGTGTTTTTTTTATTTTAAAGACAACCGAACAAAACATGTTACGCTCTTTACTTCAAGAACTACTTTACTTCTGGGATGGGTTATTTTTCATTTACTAATTTTGTTAGCAGTACATACATGCTTATAAAAATAAAAGCCAAAATATTGTTCTACTATGAAACAAACAAGGAAGAAAGATTAAATGTTAACTTTTTAACTACAAAGATACCAAAGAAAAGAAGTCTGCTATTTAGAATGTATCTACAGAAGTACAGCTTTATTTTTGTTCAAATTTACAGCTGGGAGATGTGGCGTGATAAAAATCTTTATTTCCACAGAAATCAGAGTCAAACCATAGATGCTGAATGCTAATGGGAATTTATCATGAGAATTTTAAGGGCACAAGTGAGATTTAAAAACTGCTATTAAAATTTTCAAAAAGGCTGAACTGACTTTGCAAACTTTCCACCAAATCAGTCTTATCTCCTCTACTGGAGGAGTAGAAATTTGGACCCTGGTTGCTATTTATCCCTTCGAAAATCTCCCTCATGTTAGTAAGAAAAATGAAGGGGCAATTCTGTCCAATTTCAGCCAATGTTTAAAGAGTAAATTCTTTGATTCATTACAACTAGTTTGATTATATAATTTATGTGATGTCTCACCTAGATCAAAAATTGTTATATGATTCTCAGGAAAATAATGCTGATAGGTTGTGTTTATTTGTTTAACCAAATCACATCAGAACATTAACAAGAAATTCACCTAGACAGTAAAAATCAATTGGGTTTAGGTCCAAATGACTAGAAATAACTTTATTCATAATGTTCATTCAGTTATTTTAATAGGCTCACAAAATAGAACATTAAGATGCCCTGCTTTAAGAATAAAAAAAGTTTATTTTATAATGTAGGCAAAGTAGATTGGGAAAGAAATAATTTAAGTAATTTTGTTCTTTATTTTGGTCCCTTTCCTCTGCATACTTACTGGAAGTTGGCATGAGAAACAATATTGCTGTAAAAGCATTAGCCGCTGTTTTGCACTTTATTTAGAATCATTGAATTTCTAGCAAGCCTTTCCATTTAGCTTGGGTTCTTTGTTTGGTGGGGCTTTTTTACTTCATTTTAGGTATTCACAATAGGTCAAAAACCTTAACACAAATTCATGGTACAGCATTTAAGAGCTTGTAGTTCACTGTAATCTTCTTAAGATGTTAAAAAAAGATAAAGCACTACAAAAAAGTCGGTCATATACATACGCAGGTTGTTCTCATCTTTTACCTTGCTGTCTTTGGAAGCAGTAGCACCACTCATTGTTAGATATCAAACTGTCCTTGTACGTGTCACAAGAATTGAAGAACGCCCTGGTGCATGGCTCATTCTTGTCAAGGTAAATGCTTCCAAGTTCTGACTGGTCCAACAATAGGTCATAGTTCGTATCAAGCCTGTTGAACATCCAGCCAAGGGAGTCTTTGCAAATTGGCAAAATGCTGGTATCAAATCCTAAGAGGCAAAAAAAAACAAAAAAAAAAAACATATAGCAGGAAAGATACAGCAGCTGCTGAGCTCAGCCACCACAGAAGAATGATGCATCATGAAAATTGCTCCAGTGGTACACAGATACAGCACATAAACAAGTGCATGCTGTTGAAATACTACGTATAAATTATATGTCAGCTTCATTTTAAAAAATCATTAAATTAACCTGCTAAAAAAATTAATCCCACCATCAATCTCAAAGCATTTAGAAATATGAGTTTTCTTGTCAAACATTATACCTATAGAACACACATTATGTATGGCAATAAATGATCTACAGTGATTTCCTGGAAAATAATTCTGTTGAGGAATTTTAGTGATATTATAAATCAGGAGAGTGAAGCTTAAGTGGTTTGCAATGTTTACAGAACTAAGAAGAGAATAAATTCCAGGTAACTTGTTGGAGTCCATTTTTTTCTTCCTATAACATATATTCAATTCTATGAAAAAAGAACACGATATTCAGCCTCAGCAATGCCTTGAAAGTTATGATATTTTATCTTTACCTGATGTACTTTACATCTTGGAGGAGGCCATGGAAAAGATGATTGCTAAGAGCATCCAGCTGCCAGTATCAGACCTACTAATACAGCTTGCATCTTCCTAAATTGCTGCTTGGAAAAAGAGCCATCAGGAACAGGCTGAGTTAATTATTCCTGTAGCCAGAGCTCAGACCTCACATTCGTTTTCCTGCATCAACGGTAAAGTACATGCAGACTTACATGGATGGGAAATTCAGAAACCGCCAGGCCTCTTGCCTACAAAGAAGATGTGAGCTGCATTTGATACGCACACACATTTTTTCCTGTTCATGTACTATGGGTCGTACCACAGGCTTATGGTGCCTGTGGCCAGGCAGTTGAGTATACATCCTAATACAGAACGAGATTTAGTGCTAGTAAACTAAATTTAGTGCTTCTAAAAACTTTTAAGCTAAAACTGAGCACTGAAAAAATGAGATTGGTGAATATGGCTATAGAAAAGTTGACATGAGAGCACACAGGAATTCCCAGTTTCTACTGCTGTTAAAATCAAGCCTGCCTGCCTTAGTTGTTGTTCTGAAAACAAAAAAGAAATCTGAAAAGTGTTTCTATACTGCTAAAACAAGTCAACTTGGATAACTTGGTAATCAGATTTAGAAATCAGTAGATGTTCCTTTAGAGAGAGAGAGAGAGAGAGAGAGATGGAAATGTCCATGCTATGGTAAAACAACCATTTCAGAAAGGAAAAGAAGAAAGCTGATAGCACCAAAAACTCCTTGTGGAAGTCAGACAACCACACAAACTCTCCTTTCCCAGAAATCCTAAATTAATTACGACTTTTGATCAGGGCAGTCTCACTTCTTCTTGCTCCCTGTTGATCTGTCGCATTCGTTATTATTTCTGCTTGACAGAAAGAAAAGAAAAAAGCAAAAAAGTAAAGGAAGCCATTTGATATTTATGATATTTTTGATGTGTTTAACACAATTTAAAAACATAGCCAAGCATTCAACCAACAGACTCTCTCTTCCTTCTTCTCCAGCCCCTGATAAAACATCAAGACAAAACAAATTTTTTTTTTGTGGATTAGGAAGAGCGAGAGAGACAGGACCCGACTGAATGAATAAGGATATATAGTAGATGTGTTATTCAACTTTATCTGTAAAAGATATCAAAATTATTTAACAGCTGTTTCCAATTTGAAAAGTTCTGGAAAGTTCCTCCACCTTAAAACATTTTGTCTAAGGATGAATGTTCAGTATAACATTATTTACCTCTAAGTCTCCGTCTCTGAAGGTCTCTTAACATTTCCCAGATATTTCTTTTTTGTCTAGTAGTCCTGCTTTTAGCTAGAGATCCTCCTCAAGACCTTGGATTCAGAAAGGGGTCGATGTGAAACATACTGTTTCCTATCCTGCCTTTTGTGCACCTCCATGAAGGGAGGAATTATTCTTGTGCTCACAAAATTTTTCTGAATTTGGTATTCTGGCCAGCTCACCAAACTGTAAGACAAGTTGCAGAAAAAGAGCAACCATGAGGAGACAGATTTTAATGAATAAGATGCCAGCTAGAAGGGAATATAAGATAAAAGCTGCTTTAAACGTATATTCAGGGATGGATCTTGTGGGCCAAAGTAGATAATTGTAGATAATACATCTGCATGTGGAATTTTAAGCACAAGTTTAGTGAAAGAGGCATCACTTTCAAGCTTGGGACAAAGTATTTTTAAATTAGCATTTGTGGTCCATGCTGGAAAAGTTCACATTATTAAGTACTTTGTATTTTAGGATATTAGAAGCTAGTGTTATGTATTTAATAAACGGGGGGAGAAGGGGAAAAAACCCAAACACCTGCTTATTTTATTTATTTCTCTCAGTCAGTTTGAAATTTTACTCTGAAAAGAAATAAATTTATCTGAAGAATAGTGAAAGAGCACCGAACATTTCAAAGGTTTTATGTATCATTAAATTAAGGTTGGAACGATATTATATATCTGCAGAAGATTTTATCCCTATTTTTTTTTGATTCCCTTAACTAGCATTAGCCTGTGAATTGAGTTCATCCTCTATTCCCATTCCTCTATTTTTTCTCACTTCTTTCTATATAGCTTTTAGATTTTTTAAAAAGTGTGTCTAACACTGATGTCCCACTGCATTTTTGTCTATTACGTTTGTCATAGTTAAGGACAGAGCTTGAAATAATTAACACATTTGCATTGGAGTCAGCAGTATCATTAAAAGAACATGATTTTATTACAAATCACAGGAAAGCACCAGAAAAAAGTCATTATGTTCTAATATTTTCTATAAATCCAGTTAAAGTTCAACATAACTATAATTTAATATTTAAATATAGAGCTTGAGGTCTGATATTTATGATATACACTTCCTAGTAAACAGGAACATATTATAACTGGCACATGAGAATTAATAAACCTACTTCAAACAATAACATTTCATATCAGAAACTTCTTTTGTTATTTCCCAGCCTGAAAAATATAGTTTACATATATTAAAGCTGTCATAACCTATCTATTAAATAGCATCATATACTGGAGAAAAAGCACTGTGGGTCATGGGGTCTAGCTTTCTACCAAATAACTGTTTGATGTAGCAATTTCAAAAACTAATCATGCTTTACCTTGAAAGTAGTTTATGTTTCTTTTTTCAGAATTGCTTTTGAAGTAGTTTGTGTTTTTATTTACAGCCCGGGTATATTTGTTGTTGATTTTACTATTTATTTAGTTCTTTCTCTTCTCTGGTATTTACAATTTTAATGTTTTATATAGAGAAAATCACATCTCTTCGTAGTTTTCATTTGGCTTCTTTCACCAAGCCAAAATCTTTGACAACCATCAGTCACTGCAGTATAGTGTAGAAATGTCTGAAATCTAGGTCAATATTTTAGGTGAAATAAATAAAAATGGCTAAAGTATTTCAGAGATAAGCCAGGCACATGTTGACAGAGACAGAAGCAGCTTTGTTTGATCTAAAATGGAGCAGTCCACTTCCTCCAGAACTGCTACACCACATGAAGATCATCACCTCAGTTCCACGTTCACATTATAAACCTTTAAGAGATTACTGTGGTAAAGTAAAATTCTTGGTTCAATTTTTAAGAACCTTAAAGGAACTGTCCAAACTTAAAATTATCCGAAGTGCTTTCTCTCTGCAATGACTTTCTTCCTCTACCATAATATTAATAAAATAATACAGGTGTCACTCTTGAAGGTGATATACTTAAGAAAGAGAGTCAGGAAGGCACATAAGTACATACCTAGAGTTTAACATCTGCTAACATGATTTGAGACATGAGGGGGTCAGGTGATACAGAACTAAGAATCACAAAATCACTAGGTGACCTAGAACTAGGAAATTAATTGCCCAAATCACAGACTACATATATTATCACTTTGAGCACCAACTCAATGCTGTTCTTACACATTTTTCGGTTGTGAAACAAAACAAAAAGCAGACACTAAAGGGGGAAAATCAGTATAGTTGAAGGATAGTAATTCATTCTTGATGATTAAGTACCAGGACATTATACTGAGGAGAGCAAAAATTGCTGCTGAGATGTCTAAATTATGAAAGAGGATTTTCTCTTTCTCTCATTTTAACCACTTATTTGAAATCTATTTCCATATACCATAATGAAATGAGCTTTTATGCAGCTATTTCTGAACATTGTCTAGAAAAATGTGAAGTACTAGCTTAAGCTCTTTTCCTCAGCCAAAACAATCCCAAGAGAAATATTATTGAGAAATATACCCTTCCTCCATGGCTTACACATTAGCGTTCAAAACATTTCCTCAATAGGAACCAACAGAAATGCTCCTGTGTTTGTGATTATTTCTCAGGGGAGAATTTCAACTCTTAGTAAATATAATCTGCTTTTCAAGGTAAAACTATTGTTTGCCTGCTTATTAAGCTCATAAGTAATAAATCCTTGTGTACACTGAGGAAGATAGCTTTTGACATTATGTAGAAATCAAAACAGCATACATACATATGGCTCACATATTGCATTATATAAAAATTGTTTATCTAATATGCTAAGAGAAGTAAGCTGCGTGATTCTTTCCAATACCAGCACGCTGTCCAGGACAATAAAAGACACTGGCAAATCATATGGGTGAATAAAACCACATGCACTCTGCTAGAGTCCTGATTGACATCTAGACCATGGCTTTTACTTGTTCAACATGCAAGCTGCATAACAAGAAGGTTTTCACTTGTGATGGATTTGTCTAATATTTTGGCTATCAGAAAATCTTCAGTTAACAGCATCTCACAGCTGAGGCCTACCATGCACAAGCTGGGAACAAGTTTTCCTTCCTAATGTAGTTTTATCAGGACAGACCTAAGCAGGAAGGACTAAACTAAAGAGAGGATGAAGCAGACGTCAATGCTTTCTGTTGTATTTGCTGTTCACAAAAGTGCTGATCTAGGTGAGGCTCATCCAGCTCCGTACTAGCCCAAAAAGGAGATAGCATTAGGCATAACATTCTCTGTCACCTGTCTAAAGTTGTAATATATTCCTGCTCACTATGATTACACAGATAGGAGCGGAGCCTGGGTTAGGGCAAGACATGGGGAAGGTACCAAAGGTCTTACAATAAACCTTGGATAACTGACTCTCATTTTACAACAAAAGGTACAAGGAAAAGAAGTAAACACAGCTGCAACGTTCCTTAAAAACCTGTGAAAGTTTGCATCCTGAAATCTCTCCTTTTCCAGAAAGTGGTTTAGAGACTTTTAGACGGAGGTGGCAGGGGAGGGGGAAATCAAGATGAATCCTATTGCTGGAGGCTACCAGTTTGCTAATAGATCGACAGTTCAGATGAAATATATTCTGTCAGACACCAGACTGACCATTTTATTAATAGGAGTGACTGTTAAGGAAAAGTAGAAGATACCTGAGGAGGGAGAAATAAAACAAAATGCTACAATAAACATCTATATATGTTTCATTGTGTATAAGGATAATTCTGTACAAAGGATTGAGTCAAAACAAACTTCAGTCAGTAACACTGATTTAGTTCCTTCAAAGTCTTAATTTTAAGTAAAGATGGACTAATTTAAAATTCCTGCTCAGAATTACTTCTGGATTTCTAGACTCTTGCTTTAAGGATGCCTGGGCTTACGCTAACCTGACACATGCAAAAAGTCATTAGAAGAACCTTTTCTTTCTAACAAACTAGAACTATGGTTCAGGTTGCCAGCCTGTACAACTTTGCAGTACAGCTTACGGGACATTTTCCGAGATAATCTCAGGAAGTAGCCAAATTCTTACGCAGTCAGCATTTTCAAGATATCAAAAATTATGTTTAAAACTGCAATTCTTTTTATCTCTTATAACTATACAATGACTGTATGGGAGAGTACTGACAGGGGTAAGCAAAAACTTATTGTTATGCTTACGAATTCTGTCTGTACATCAGGGTTTCCAAATATGCTTCAGCAATGAAGATCAGGGAAATTTAATTATCTCTGCATAATGTCAGCTGTGTCTCTTCATCGATAAGGAATGTATCATAGTCAGTATGAAGTAAAAACCTCCAAGCAAAGATCTGAAATTGTTAATTTTATTTACACTTTTCTATACAAAATTGTTTTTTTCCTGCTGCAAGTTTGTAAGGGTATTTGCCAATTTTAGTGTAATAATATCTCACCACGCCAGTTCTAAACAAGCCAATTATAAGTAATTTTCTTTCACACTTCTTGTATTTTTCTGTTATTTTCAAAATCATTAGTGTATTAGACTCCAAATAACCATATTATTCCCAAGCCGTATGACGATTCTCTATTACCTCTGGCCTCTGGTCTTTCATATTCTAATATGACAAGGCGTACAAGTATTCTTCAAAATAGACTGCCTGTTAGCAGAAATATTTGTGGGACTTTGGTATTTTTTATGCTTTGCATTTGATGCATTAATTCCCTAGAGTTTTATCACAGAAATAGAACAAATATTTTAAAAGACTTTAAACAGGTACGTAAAAATCTCACTTAATTTTTCAACTCTTTATTTCCCCATCCACAAGGGACAAATAATGGGGGTATTATTGTTGTATGGGCATAAAGTATCCTTTTCCCCTTTGTGTCATCTGTTTAGACCATAAATGGCCTGAGGACAAGATTTAAGTGTTTATATAGCATTTATAGTAACGATACTTCTAGATATATGCAATCTGAATACATCTGGACACAAAAGGGATTTTGGAAATAAAACCCTATTCATTATTTGAAATATTCTAGTCTGCATTACTAATAAGATTCAGCTTTGGAAAAAAAATAAGTGTCAGTTAAACAAAATTATGTAACTCTTGTAAAAACACAACAATGTAGGCACCTTACATTTTTAACTTTTTATCAGCATATTGATGGCTCTAGCAGAACAACTTAAACACTACGGTTTGGTTTGTTTAGAAATAATATTAATGATTGTATGGATCAATGTGGACTATTTAATAGCTGGAACAACTCTGAGAAGCACCAGCGAGGCATTATAAATTTGCACCACATCTACCTTGGTCAGAAGGACTGTGCCTAAGCCTTTTAATAGATCCTGTCCCAAGTGCCACCAGAAAGACTGAAATATGAAAAATCCTAAATGCAAACAGACAACCAGAAAGGATGTCACAAATTGCTTTTTTAAATGCAGAATGGTTTTTCAGTGAGGAAGGAACTCTATGACAAGAATAAAGGACAGCCTGGGGGAAAGGGTGCCAAAACAGATTTTTAACTCCCCAAGGGTGATGAACAACTCCAGGGATCTGCTAGAATAATTAGGACTCTGAAAGAGGAAGTTGCATTCAGGTAGCTTTTTGTCGTAGCTGTTGTTCTGTACAGATCACTAAGTCTCATGTGCCAAGTATAATGTCATTATACATGATAAAGAAGTTCTTTGTAAGATTTATTTCTAGGTGTAGCTCTCAGACATCCCGAAAATAGGGGCTGGACTCCCTGGTATACATAAAAATTAATGCGCCTGATGTCTTGGACCTATTATGACTTTGGAGACCGACTTTGAGGGATTGATTATGACTTTGAGGGATTTCATTGGGGATACTACTCGAGAGCTTAACTCTTGAAGAATAGTTTTAAGAAGTTCTTAATGGTATTAGAAAAGACATTACCACGTTGAATGGTTATAATTATTTTTGTTTCTCTGTGTGTTTACAGGGACATAATGACCTAATATTTTCTTCTAAACCACAGACATGTTAATTTCTCATAAGATGCAGTATTTTTTGCTGCCTCAAATGAGAAATTTTGAAGTTCAGAAACATACATACCAGGAAAACCATATAGTTGCATCAATGAAACCAGTTTTTAAAACACTACTGCATTCCGAAATCCACAAATGAAAGAAAACTACTACTGATTGTATATTAATTCGATCACTTTGTGTCTATAGATGGACTGCCTTTTTGCAGTAGCCTGTCAAATTAATTCGATCAAGTAAATATTGGCTGTTTATAAAATTGAGTAAATATTGTGCAAATAGGATCTTTTATGTTTGAAAGGAAATTTTTTTCACAATTAGATATATACAGTTTGAGTAACTGACCACAGTACTAAAACACTAGACTCTAAACAGTTATTGCTCAAATGTTGCTGTGAAACACTGTGGTTTTTGTTGAAAAAATCTTTTTTAAAGAGAAAAAGAAAAGAAGAAAAGATAGGACAAACTGAATATCTCATATATAACCATTTTCTACAATTTGACTTGCTTTGTTTTAGTAAAAAGAATATGAACATGCCAAAGCCTGTCATCAAACTTCCATGTTTACATCCTAGCATTCCTATAACAAATAGCAAACTTTTGAATGTTCTTGTAACAACATTACCTCTATTTTAGGGTGATGAGGTATAAGTCTTTGAAACAGAAAATCTAATTTAAAACCAACGTTCTAGCCGTTTAGGATTAATTTCTGGTACCATGTTACAAGTGTAAGTCAAACATTTCTGATGGCACCATGTTCACAAGGAATTTAAAGTCAGTAGTACAATGAAAACAGATTTTTCCACACAGATTATATTTCCTTACCCAGTGATGAAAAAGACCCGTGAAAAGATTATTCTTAGCCATCCAAATCAACTCTCGATTCTGCCTCTCAAAAAACTGGTAGGGTAGGATCCAGTCTAACTTGTGCCTACAATTTCAGATGCCTCCTGAAGTATGTGTGAATTTTTTATACCGTCAAAGGAGAGAACTTTGAAGGCTTCCAAAAGGAAATTTTGAAAACTGGACCAGAAACCTGTTTTTTTCCCCTCAAGTGGAAACAATTGTATTTGTAGAGAAGATCCTCATCTGAAGGCTTTTAAAGGCAAATACATCTCTCTACCTGCCTTAGAAAGATTCCTTTACTAGCTCAGGTTAGGTGGGAAAGATCCCACAGACCCTAAAACTTTGGAGGAAGCTAATCAGAATGGGACCATAACATTTTCTGCAGAAGAGCTCCTCATGCTCACAGATCTCACAGACCAAAGTGCTTCATGCAATTGAACATTCTGTTCTAAAAATACCCACATATCTGCTTTGGTCTACATAATCTAAGCAGATGGTTATTATCTTCTGCATTGTACATGAAGTGCCAAAACATGAACATTCAGGATGTACTAGATGTAAAATCAACATTACACAGACACAACTGAAGTGTTGCTAATGTTATAATAAGTGACCATCGAAGTTTGAAAACAAACCAACCAGTTTGGCTCACATAACATATTTCTAGGTCCAAAAATTGGCAAGGTCCAAAAATCCTCAAGACTCTTGCATTTTTAGTCACACATATTAAAATCTTAGATCTTAAGTCTAAATACAGTCTTTGATTGCTATTATAAAGTAAAAATTTGCAAACAAAAATGATAAAATAAATGTGAGTATAATATATCGACATACACATCATGATACAAATACCTGTCTCAAGTATAGATACTAGGTCTTATCAATGCCACCTGTGTGCTTAAGGAAAAAAGGCCAAGGAAAATGTATAAGGGAAAAACCTCACACTCTTAAGAACTTCGTGCTTGCACTACATTTCAATGTATTCAAAATATTAATTATGAACTTTACACTCCTGTATTACATAGAACGCAATTACTTGAAACACTGACTTTTTATTTATGTATGCCGTAGTACTTAATAGCTGTACAGTTGCTTCTTTTATCATTGCCCAAATTTCTTTTTGAACTTTTACTGTATTATCAGGCTTCTAAACAGCTGTGCTGCATTTTTGACCTTACCTATTCAGTGTGTTACCCTCAACAAAGTGAGTATTCAGCAAGAAACAGGACTGTATGCAATGTTTCAGCTGACCTTTAACTGAGCGATGTGCTAACACTAGCTATATTATTAGATACATTTTATTTATTACTATACAGTAAATGCTTACTTAAGAGCTGCAAACTTTGTATTTCTGTTCTTTTCATTACTGGATGAGAAACAGATCACATCAGTTATGGGCACCAACCAGAATGTAAATTGGAAATATATGTTTTTAAATGTGTTTTTTTCAGTATCAATAAAAAGTGACATTACTGCATTACCACCTTACCTCAGAAACATTTTTTCTCAATGTTAAGAGAAGTATTCCCAGATATAATACTGGGAATTATTATTCCCAGAATCATCTGGGATTCATTGTGTTTTACAGAATTATTCGTATTTCCTTAGCATGAAAAATCACATAAAGAAACGACATTTCCAATTAAATGAAATAAATGGATTTCTTGAAAAAAGAGAAAGTAATGCTACACACGGCAATCAAACAAAAGCTAAAAAAAAAAAAAAAAATCCCCAATACTTAAAAAGTTAATAATGAAGGAGCAAAGGTAAGCAGTGGTGGCCAAGTCCTGTGAAACATACTCTGGAGGAATTCATAGATTGCTCTTCATCTTAATGAAAGGTAGAATTTTACGGCTTATGAAATCTAATTTGACTCTCCTTCACAGTAGGACATCACTCTTGAAACTATAATTGCATACTTCAATTACTATTTTAAATAAGACCTTTGATAATTACATTTTAAAACTTTACTACTTTCCACAACAAAAAACCTATTTAAATATTTGAGGGGGTTAAAAACAAATTATGCTCCCTACTGTTTCCACTTCATTAGTACTCCTGAGTCTTTTCCAGTTTGAAGTCTATCCCTGAAAATTCCTTTTTACTTACAAGCTTCTTTTCCATGTGTTTTTCTGTACCAGTACCTACAGTGGCATCAACTAGCAACAATGGGTCACACATAATTACAGCTTCTGTACATTATTTCTTAGGGCTAGCCATTCAGCAACTCACTTTTCTGTATGGAAAAGTTGCTCAAAATCCCAACTTGTTTCTTCTGTTTTGTCTCCTTACACAGCAGCTAATTATCAAGCTCTTTCAAATAGACAATTTGATAGCATTCACAAATAAAAGCATTGTTAATGGTAGCTGCCATACATTCTTACAAGCAAGAGTCCTGCCAAATAACGTTGAAAGTTCAAAGTGAACGTCTTACATCAGTATTAGGTCATAAATAAGAATTTAACTTTAGAAAAGTTATGGTTTCATACACATGCCTATTTAAAGCACATGAGAATAAGGCAAGCCTTAGCAATGGAAATACAAAAGTACAGAAAAGTACCAAAGAGGACATCAAATAAGACAAGTAGAAATCTCTTACTGGTTCTTTCAGGCCTTTGAACAATCCTAGTCTTCTTATTCTGAATTCCACTTTCATGAAGTGCCTTAAACCAGTCTCTCAATCTGTTTGCAACCCCCCTGAATTCCAGGTCACTGCACACTGAAAAACAAAATGCAGAGCTGTTTAGTGTTTTTCTCCTGGGTGCTAAATAGAACTTTTCAAACTATGCTAAAAAAAGGAAAACAAATAAAATAATATAAACATATACGTTCCACAGCTTTCTTTAATTCATAAAGTTCAGTTTCATTACTTAGGTATGCCTTCAAAACCCAGTGAAGGTCCTCAGAAAGAAATGCCCGATGTATAAAGCAATTATGAAATTATATATATCTAGAAATTAAAAACATCCTTTGCAAACTATTGCAAACTACTATAAACAGTTCTAGCACAGATATTTTCCCATCTTACTGTAGATGAGGCTGCATGGCAGAGACACCCATGACAGTCTTTTGGAGTTTCATTTCTATGTTCATTAAGGCAATAGTAACGAAAGCCCTACCAGAACAGGTCGGGGATGTGATTTAGGCAGATAATGCAGGAACACCCAACTTGCTTTCCTATGCTGAAGTGTGAAAAGAGGAAATAGGGTTGACAGAGAAAGTGCTTCAAGAGTGTCCTGAAAGCTTATTTGATTGAATGTAGTTTTACAAGCCAACGTTTGTGAGCACCTAACTGCAAACAGGCAACCGTACAGCTGCTTGGTGATGGAAAGGATGGCTTCTTTGACCAGAAACAGCAAAGGTAGAAAAAGCACGCAGGACCAAAGAGGGCATCTGTAGCACCAAGAGCAGCAGATCAGCAGCAGTCTGGCTGAAGTGTTGTACAGTACCGGTCGTTAGTACCGGAGCCAGCAGCAGAAGCAGGTAATAGAGATGTACAGTGACGAGGCCTATTCACCTTCACTATTAAGCTGCTGGAGAAGACAAAGAAAAGGTGTGCTTGGAGCAAGCAGATAGCCCTTCTAGAACTCTGTTTTCCCATTTCACATGCTTGAGAGAAGCTGGGAAAAGACAAGAGAAATAATAGGATCTGGAAGATGACAAAAGCAGGAAAGGCACTGGATGTATGCTTCCCTAGGTAACAAAATACCTTCCACTGCCCCTGTCAACAGTTATCACTTCCAAATCAGGATCATTTTGCAGGTCTACCAGTAACTGACTAAGCTATCATCTGAAGAGCTCATATTTAAGTTAGCAGAGCTTCACAGTGATGCTCTTGAAAATACATCTCCAGTTCAGCTTCCTTTTCCTTTATGATGTGGCAATCCATAATATTTGGTGACACAGCCTTCAGCACACTTTAGTAAATTGAACAACACTGTAAAACACCTATCTGTACTTTAGAGTAAGATTGAAACATGTCATTATGTCAACAACTATCAATGCCTGTACAACAGCAGGCGTCTAAGCATTTGTTTATTCATTCTTTGCTGAAGTCTCTCTTGAGACTTTGATTCTCTCCATGAAAGACTTAGGTGCAATCTATACACATTTGCATAAATTATGAACTGACATTTTTATAAAACTTGTATTGTGCTTTTCTCTTGTGTAATGGAACAAATTTGTTTCTGATAATTCGATAGGGAACTGGGGAAAAAAAATTTTTTAATGATATATGGGCACATATGTTCAAAAATGTCATATCGCAACAACTAGATGAAAATGGTCTCCTGAGCCAAGACCGCATATCATAATTCAAATTTGTGGGATTTCTACGTTTGCTACAACGATGCCTTTCTTTACCAATCCTTGCACCAGCTGACAGGTCAGCATAAAGAATCAGATATTAACTTGGGACACCCTGCTTCTCTTTGATTTCCCCTCCCATTATAGGTGAAATAGAGTAATATTGTTCCCTTCTCTAATTACCCTCCCTTGGTTTAAGAGAAAGACTTTTAGAATTGAATCAAAGGGTATGGAGCACAGCACAATCATTAGGGGTACCTGACCTGCTGTCTAACTGCTTTGCTTTACCTACCCTGCACAATACTGTGTAATACCACCACAGGTCCCAGAAATAACATAGCTACATTAATGTGGTGCACTGACCTGGCTATTTTCACCTACTTCTAACTTGTCTATACGCAGTGCTACTCTGATTAACCTCTGATGCTGAGGTGACCTACTCAGAGCCAGCATATAAGCTCATTTACAGACACACACATATATCCACATATATGTGTGTGTGTATATATTTATAAAAAAGGGAAAGCATGAGGAAGTGCCAGCTACAAGTAAAAGCTTAGCTTGAAGAACATTAACAGAAAGATGCACACGGCAGCTGCAGGATGGAGAGAATGTATGAATTCCTCCTTTCTGTAGAAGCAGCCAAAGAGATACACTGAAGCTAATCATCTCCTAAGCTCATTAAGGTGTAAAAAACAAAGCACTAAGAAAAGGAGATAGTACCTCTTTGGCTATTAGGTATAAGAATAAAACAGAGCTTGCTGTTTCACTATCTGGTCCTAGCCACTGTCATGCACAATATGACATAAAATGACATTTTCTGTGCTCCTGTAATTTGCATTCCTTTCAAAATTGAAGGTACATATGGCATATTTTGGGCATCAGACACATGCCATATCAGATCTCAGATTAGGGGCATTCTTCCAACTTCAACTTCTTATAATCCTTTTCCCAAACTTTGCTTAACAATTTAAATTATGGTTTTTATCTCAAAACAAAGAATAAGAAAATTGTAATAATTTTTGGTTCATTTTAATGATTTTGATAACTTTATCATGGAAATAGATCACCTTCAAAAATAAAGGTAATGCAGAACAAACTGATTAAAATTGTCATTTGCCTATTTTACACGCCATAGCTACTCAAGTGCTGGAGTCAGCTCTCAAACATGGCAGGTAATTACATTTACTGTATTATTAATTTAAATGCACAGTGAATTTTTGGCTCATGACATTTCTAATATGTCAAGTAAAAGTAGATGTCTTCTATATGTGAAATACACACGAGAGATGCAGCAGAACTACACTAATCCACACACTTAATAATTTACACGGACAAGCTGTGTTCTCAGCAAGGATTTAAAGCATGGGCTTATAACAATGTCTCATATTTCAATATTTGAGTATCACAGTTTTTTATCAAAGAACATTTGGTTCATTTACTAGCATCTCAGAAAAAGATTTAAATGGTAGAACCAGCCAGCAAATTAGAAATCTTGCCATGAAACTTTCTATCAATCATTTCATTTCCACAGGATGCTTCAAATATGTTAAAATTTTGAGTTGGTTAAATAACAACTAATCATGCAATCTAATTTTGACCGCTGGAAAGTAAAATACACTGGATTTTTTTTTTTTTTCCTGTTTCCCACTCTCCAACCCCCACCCTTTTTTTTTCCTTCTCTATTTTGGAATTTTCCACTGAGAAATTTAAGTTTCAGATTTCAGTATACTTACTATTTTCCAGAATGTTTTTCAAGATCTACCTATCCTAACATTAAAATAGCAGAATAATACAAAAAAAAAAATTTAAGAATGTATTTTTCATTTTATGGCTCCTGTTAAGTGGTTTTGGTTGGGGCTACTTAAGGTTAATTCCCTATCATCTGATGTCAGTATTCATTCATTTCCATGAATGAATTACTCTTGCATATGGTCCTCTCTAAATATTCTGTTACACCATATTGTTTGAAGCACTTCAGAAACATATAACAATCTGATGAAAATAACTCAGTTTTTTATATTGTGATTACTCGGAAAAAAAGCCAGTACTATCCTGACATGAGAATTAAAAAATATATAAAAAGAGAGACCTTATTAGAACATGATAGTTTATACTGGAAAATGACAAAGCAGAAAACAGATCTACGTAAGTATCTAAGTACATAGGGTATTAGTAGTGGCAAACAGATCCTTAAAGTAGTACAGCTATTTCTGTAGTTAATTAGCATTTGAGCACCTTTGGGCCAAGGCCTCCCATTTCCTAATTTATTAAGTACAAGATGCTTGGACTACTTCAGCCATGACAGTGGCTGGAAAGCTGCACTCATTACCCCATCAGGTAACACAGAGAAGCAGAGGACTAGTGGCTTGACAGAGAAATTTTCTCAAAGGAAAAGATTGACTCTTTTGACAGTTCCCAAAGGTAAATCAGGCAGTAAAACCCCACTTTGGTCCTATCTCAACAGAGACATGTGTGCCAAAACTTGACAGAAAAGAAGAACCACATACGCTTCTTTCTTCACACACGATGGTGCTTACAATATATTTTATGCAAGTAGCAATTCATGTGGCATCTAGAAAGTCAACTTCTTAACATTAAATTTGCATACTATTTTCTTCATTAAAATTATTTATTTATACGAATTAGAAAAGCTTTAAAATTATAGTATTATCAGGTTTGGGGCTAAACATTGATATATTTACTGCTTCAAATATTGTACTTCTAAATATACTATGATTGATATTTCAAAGATATTCCAAATAAATTTAATTAGTATTAACACATTACATGAAACAGTCCACCTTGCATGAACCTGCTTCCATGTTAAGTTATAAACACATAAAACCAGAAATTGTGTATTAGCTTTTTTGCATGTTCTTACATTAGGAAGATAATCTGGAAGCTGCTCTACAGCTGTCGTATGTATGCATAGCAAATTGCAAAACTGAATGTTTTCATAACTCTAATGTTATATGGCAGGAGCCATATTTTACAAATTTCCATTAAAGTGTTTATGTACGATATGCATGAATAGCTAAAAGCAAATTCCAGGACAATTCAAGATCAATGATATGCTTTAACGGCTTTTTGTACAATTGTGCTTGACAACTATGGTTCAAACTTATTCGTAAGAATAGGGGTTACCATAACCTAATACATCATCAATGCTGCTTGTTTTAATGTTGATTCAAACCTTAACTTTTTTTTTATTTGGATCAATCTGATCAGACTACTCACTATGCCGCAACAAGTGTAAGCAGCACGACAAGCAGTCATTCCCAAGTTATGAAAACAGCATAATTTCTGGCTTACAGGGCAAGTACCGTACTCAGGTACAGTCTAGGGGGAAATTTTGCCTTAAGAACTTATATAAGTAGTGCAAACTTCAAATAGGCTATTAATAGTCTATTGTAAACATTAATTTACAATATTTACATATACAATATTTGCATATATTTACATAATATTTACATATTAATGAACACAGCCTAAAATTATCTATGTTTCTCTATCAATCTGCTCAAGTCTTATCATCTTGCAAAATGTCCGATTTTTAAAAAAAAACTCTTTTCAGGAAGAAAATATTTTTGGTGATAAAAGAAAAAAACTGGGGGGAAGCAAGTCTGGGAAGTAGCACAAGAACTTTTGGGAGGTGGTGATGGGCCTGTGAGCTTTAATGCTAAGAAAGGTTAAATGAGACGTGGGGAGGATGCACTGTTTTGAGACTTCTGGATAAACTCTTCTTTCGTTTTCTCTCCCTTCCTAAAAAAATCCTGTGCTGTCTGCTTGTCCTCTCCATTTCCTATGCCTCCTGCCCCAGCAGAGGAAGGGGCCGCGCCTGCCTAACACGCAGCCTACGCAGGAAGTAGGTGTGGGACGGGATGTAGCAGCTTTCTGTTCCCGTTCCCGTCCCTGTCTCCGGTACACACAGACTACTCTTTCAGGAAAGTAGCTGTCACTGGCACTACTTCTGGTTCACTATCTCATCTCTTCCATGCGAGTAGCAGAGACGTCTCCAGAGAAACTGTGGGATGGGCTATTCGGGCTAGGATCCTGCTCCCGCTGCAGCCTGCCGCCCCAGTCTCTTCCTCCTTTCACCAATACCTTGAACTGGGCTTGCACAGTAGTAGCGTGATCACAGCACAACACAATGTGTTGCATTGTGCATCAGCCTAGGGTAACATTATTCACTCCATAAAACATCTTACAATTTCGGTGAACCAGACAGCAGGTAACACAATTCATGTCTGAAATGATTTGGAAATTATTTGAAAATTAAAATATTCTCTGCTTAAGCTTTAAAAAGTAGGAAGTATGCAACTTTCATAGCACAAAAGAAAGAAAAGACAATAGAACAACATATACAAAGTTCAGATTACTTAACAGCCTATTCATCATCAAAAGAATACATGTGATAAATATGTTACTGCCTTATTTAAGAAGCATAAAGCAAGCAGAGTTGATTAAAAATTAGAGAAACCTACCTCCATTTTTTCATAGGTTTTAGTTAGTAAATTCATTTATGAGAAAATACATATTTAGACGATAGCCAGCAATGACTTCATTGTACCTGAGTCACTATGGACAGGCAATTTTTTGGTAACAATAGATATTTCTGTCCAGAGAAAATATGACTATAGACTAATTGCTCACACATTCAGTCCAGCAAAAAAAGGATGCTGCATATATAGAAGTAATGCTAAAAAGTGCATGGATTTTTGCCACATATATCAGTGCCCATGAACATATACGATTAAAATTGCTGGAAAATAACAGAATTTGTTAGGTCATTCAAAGAATAAAAAATGGTGGTGCTTAGATATTAGCTTTATTTGTTATCAGCTCTTTGAGCATTTCTATATCAAATTAGTACACAGACTCCATATTACTTCTTAATAAAATATTATATTACTATGGAATTTTCCCTTCCTTTTTGTTTCATAATGAAGTCGTATTTCTATACGGTGGCCAAAATGACTAAGGCAATATTTGTACATTCTGAGTAAACCGAGGGCCTCAGATTAGAGAAAGAATCCCATTTAATATTCCATGTATCTAGTCAGCCATACATACGCAGACAAACTGAAGATTCTTATCACGTGGGTTATTAAAAAAGTATAAAATCCTTTCTCACATCTTCCACATGTTAAAGATATGATTTTGAATGTCAAATAACTTCAACTATATAAAAGTTTTTGCTAAAAGTACTTATTGCTCTTCAGATTTTGTTCCTGTTCCTTTCCTTTTCAAAAGGAAAGAAGTAGCAAAATAACCTTTAAAATAGTAAAATAAACAATTTAATTCCCACTCCCACAGAAACTTATCAATAAGTTTTGTTCAACTTTCCAAGAACATTCAGATGAACACAGAACAGATGTAAAAGACTTCAGTCTAAAAAGCAGCTTTCAGAAAGTCATAAGAAGCGGAGAACAATATTCAGACATTATCACAGTTACAATTTTTTTTTTCAGAGGAGGTGGGCTGCACAACTGTGGTGGTGCATTTCCCCACCCCTCACCCCCTTCTCCTGGGCCGCTCATTGATGTCAGAAATTCCCATCTGAAACCTCGGCCTTGGTGCACTGAGTCTGACGGCTGAGCGCTCCTTGACTGTATCAGAAACTCTGCATGGCTGAGGCTGGGAATGTACTCCCACTGCCTGGCCCAGGTGCCATCTTATCTGAGTCGTAGCTCAGTTGTAACAACACTGAAACCTTCAGAATTTTAGTAACTACCACCTCGGACTGTGGCCAGGATGGAAATTTACAGATGACTAAAGCCAATCATCTTGCGAACCTATAAATGGTGGTCCTAAGTGAGACCCTTTGAGCTCTCCTGGACCACAGCGGGCTGTGCCCAGCATCTCCCTCTGAGTGGGACGCCTCTCAGAGCTCGTGACCTCTCGGGTCGGTGATATTTGGAGGACCGTCGCCAAAAGCTGACAATGGGACCTGGACTGAACCCCGTCACTCCTTGAAGCTCAACCCTCGCCCGTTGAGAGAAATGCCGAGACATTTTATGTGAATATTCCTTCACAGAACTCGAGGGGAATTTTTAACAGGTACCTTCTGTACACTTACATATATATTTCTGTCTGTGTGTGTGAACTAATAGTAAGCATAATTTGTAATTAAGTCATGATTGTAGTAGACTCTACTAACTTACTTTGTAAATGTTAAATTAGTTAATAATTAAGTGCTGCTAAAATATTGTGATGCACCTTAAAACTACGAATGAACTCTAGACTGCTGCTAAACACATATAATCCCTTACCTTCTATTACCACATATAAACCCTTACCCTTTATAGACGTAAACCATTGTCCAAGTCTGAGACTAGGGGTAGGTCCAGCCGCACCTAGACTCTTCTCTGAGAAGGAGTTTGGAAAGCAAGGGGGTTTACTCTGAACCTCGTGACTCAATGGGAGGACGTCCTTACCCTTTTGGTGTTAGACATAAACCTTTGCCCAAGTCTGAGACTAAGATTGGATCCAGCCGGGTCTTCTCTGAACCTTGTGATTCAATGGGAGGGTCTCCCTTACCCTTTTCGTCCTTGGTCTCTATACAAATCATTCGAGCCCAATTATAACACGATTTTCCTTTGTATACTTCATCCATGTAGTAAGTGATAGAGTGAACCTTGCCATCGAACTCTGTTAAGTCACGCTTTTGCAAATCTGTATTAAAATCACTTTCTGCTAATATCTTTGATGGTGATTCTTTAAGCAGCCTCTAAACCACTCATTTGCAACAACAACGTAACCCTGAGCTATGCTTAAGTAAAATCTCTAAGTCATAAAAAAATTCAGGTATATGTACTGAAAATGTCTACATTTGGCTTTGCTTCTGATCTGTATCCTGTCTCAGTACAGCACCTGCCGCAGCTCTCCAGCTTAATTCACAAGGATTTATGTGAATAAACCTTGTATTCTGTAACAGAGAGGATCGTTCTAACACTCCATTCACTAGAACGCTATTTGCCACTGAAACGTGCTTGCTCAGGGTTATGGTATATGATGAAAAATGGGTTGATACGTTCTAGAATATGTTTAGGGACTTTTCGTCCCGGTGATCAGTTTCTAAAGATACATGCTGCTGAAATCATTGTATGCATTGGTCTGTATGATTTAAAATAGGTCAAGATGAGGTAATTCAGATCTATTAGACTATTATGTCACCTGATAGACTGGGAGATGAATCTTTAATGGCGAAAGACAGACAGTAAAGGTTGTAGAAGGTTAGACAGTAATCAAAAAAATGCATATTAAATCACATGAATCCACTCAGGAACCTGCCAAGTAGTACTTCTGGTTTTGTCTAATGCCAATGCAAGGCATTCCTGCTATTACAATCAATTCTAGTAGCCATTAAGAGAATTAGTATGGGGTAAAATGAAGTCACTAGCTCAAAGGTTACTGGAGTCTCCTGTCATTTGAAGTAATAAAAACTGACTGTCTTTTAAAACCAACATATATGGCTATGCAAAAATGAAGGGATCTGAAAACTTATAGGTACCCAATCCAGAAATATCTTTATAATAAATATTATTTAAATGCTAGGTGCAACCAACTGTTCAATTTGTTTTCACATACAGTAAATGTTACAATTTGTGTTGGCATTTGAATATAATTTACTGATTGGAAGTAGAATATTTGAAAATGCTAATCAGTATGTGTTCTTTCAGTGCCTTTCAACTCAAGCTAATTGATAAAGAGGTAAAAATAGTGCTACTGAAAGCTATAAAGACATGCAGAACATATTCTGGGACTAGCATAACGGATTGAATTCCCTAATATGTTTAAACCAGTCTTAGCTTTCTAACATAACAGAAAATAAGTTATTTTCACAGTGTATTCTTTTCATATAAAAACACAGAGACATATATATAAAATTATCTGCAGTTTAACAAGTATAAATTATTACCATATTGACATAACAAGCACACTGAAATACTGTTGTATTAAAGAGTAGCCTTTGTTAAGTTAAGGGTCAAAAAGTGATTTAGAAAAAAAAAAAAAGAAGCGATAAACACACCCCACACTATGTAGCATCATTCACAATAATATACGGGGCCACAAGGCTGTAGATAGAAGCTGTATCTCGGTTTACTTCGGGAAGAGATACTTTCACCTACTTTTTCAGCAGCAGATCTCAGTTCAATATTCAATTCTAAGAGCAGAATGCCTGACAATTGTGAAGGAAGCTATATAAACCTAAAGAAATTATTAGCACACAGTTTAACAGTAATTTAAGTGTAGAAATTACCAATTGATGTGTCTTCTTTTGCGCCCTGCAGCCAGAACATTCCTAAAGTCTTTATATAACATAACATAATATGACACTTCCATTCCCAAATCCACTAATGGCCAGTTAGCCTGAAAACTATGATTTACTGACGATACAGCCAGTGGGATTAAGTTGTAGGAGAAAGATTAAGGCTTTGTTTCAGAGTGTGATATATGAAGTACCCTGCCCTGCCAGAAGGCACACTTCCAAGACACAATGTGGTACTCTGCTATTGCATCATGTGGTTGTGCTTGCCACACAACTCTATTGTGTTTCAAGATATACACCCCCTACAGTACTGCAGATTATCCCCAGAACATATAATCTCATGCAATCGGGCAGAACTATATTCATAAATTCATGTATATAATAAAATAACCAAGAAGTAAATTTACAGAAAGCATATGGACAATTTGAAGAACAGGGTACACATCAACCACTACCTACAGCAAACTAGGAATTACTCCATGCGAGATGGGTAACTTAACAATCAGTGTGTGCTGAAGCAAGACTTCTGATCATCCCAACTTTTTCTGTGTGTTGGAATCACTGCATATGATCACAGAATCACAGAATAATTTATGTTGGAAGGGAACCCCAGAAGTCGTTCAGTCTTACCTTCTGCTAAAAGCAGGTGTAGTTACATCAGGTTGCTCAGGGCAGTGTCCAGTCATTCATGTCCTGTGATCATTGTGCCATTCACATGAAGGTTCCTCACTATAAGAAAGACTAACCCTCTTTAAAAGGAACAATATACTACTATCTACTCTCTTGTAACTCTCTATTGTTTTCCCTGAAAAGTACAAGAGCATTTTCTCATGCCGTAACTCGAGGATTGAACCCATCTGTCCAGGATTGCTAGACATCCAGAAACCTGGTTACAGCAGCAATTCCGACTCAACTGTGAGAAGGATTATTTAGAGCAGTCCACAGCTGATGCTTATGTAGTCCAATGCCCTTTCAATGCATTACCTACCATTCATGTACTACCGTATGGCTGCGCAGTACATCTCACGCATTTGAGATGCGCTGATTAACTGCGCATCCAGCATGTGCACTTAAATGTATTTCTTTTCCAGAGGGCCCTGTGTGAAAATATGGTAACCCTAACACTGCCATTAGAATTCAGTGCTGCCTTTAAAGACAGTATCTATTAAAGTAAACTGGAACATTATATGAAGCATACCTACTCAGCATCAGTACTCTGCAAGGCTGCCATTCTGCATAGGTTCATGAATTTAGCCCTGAGGAACTGATTGCTCGAACTGAAAATTCCTGGCTCCAGACTAAGGGCTGGTCCCCATTTGGCTAACTCTAAATGTCTAAGAACACCAGAATTAAAATTGTATGCAAATGGCATTAAAATCCCTGCAATACACAGCAGCATTTCTAGCTCTGTATCATCTCTGTCACAAATGGGAAGAATAACATATGGCAAAAAGAAATGTGGTCGCAAAACTCAATACATTTGGCAGAAGGACAAAAAGCCCTTCAAACTTGTAACTAAAGGATGGGACAGTCATTTCAGTCATCTTTTTACAGTCCCATATGTGTAATCAGAACTTTTTTTTAAAAAAAGGCTGTAAATTGAAAAACTTCGTATGTGTATTTCTATTTTTAAAAGCTCATGAAGTTTATTAGCCATCTGTTACCTCTAGGGCCAATGATTTTAGGAAGATACCTTGAAATTAACAAATAAAAGCATTCTGATTTCCTTACTATTTAACTAAACATAATGAATTTTCTACTTCAGTTAGTCTATGTTACGAGATAATTAATATAAATGCTGCAGATACCATATCAGGGAACTGCAGCTGCTTATTCTTACTGCCTCAAATTAATGTTCCATACAGACATTCTGCTCATGATTAATGTTTCATAAAATTTAGAATTATTTCAATTAAATTACATTTTCATAAAATAAATCTGATCTTTTTGTGTCCTCACGGACTTCACATTTAAATATAATGTCCATTTCTGAGTGCAGGAAAAATAATAGTAACCACAACATACATAATTTATGAGCTAAGATACAATTTTCAACTTAAAATATGTAAACTTACTAAAACATTACAATTAAATAAAACAATAGTAATTCTTTAATCTGTCAGAAGTATCACAGACCTACTGTGAAATTTATCAATTTATTTTCTGAAAGGCAGTCAACATATATGGCTTCCTTTGCTAACTGCTACTAACCTTTAGTGTTGGTTATCATTTCTCATCATGCTCTGTTATACTGAACTATTAATTTCCAAAGATTAAAATGATGTTATTAATCTGTAAATTGCATACTTATGAAGCTAGATAGTCAGCAAAAAAAGTTAGATAGCAAGGAGATGCTCCACTGTAACGTGCTATATTCCAAGATCTTTTCATTCCCAAATATTTTTATATATTCAATTGAATCCAGTATTTCACATAATAGAAGTTATGGAAAGTATCAAATAGGGACAGAACAGCAATTTTCTTAGTGGTGAAAGCTTTCCAGCCAACCATACCCCAAAGGTGAGGTAGTTTTCCAAATTCAGATTCAACGATTCCTGAAAGCACGACACAGCTCTGGTACAAAGTCAGGACATTTTCTTCCTTTCAAGGACAAGACTGACAGGGTCCCGCAAAGACTTTTTTGCATTTGACATAAAACCCCTTGAAACCTAGTAGACAAGGATAAAAAGATCACTGGACAATGCTCTATATAAAGGAAACTTAAAAAAAAAAAAAAAATTTCAAATTAGACATTTTCTGAAATCAGAAATGTTCTGTGCTGATAAGAGGCTTCAAAGGTCTACCACACCAGGTAATTCTGTGCACAGAACGTGGAAGGGACTGATGGACCTTTCTTTCTATTGTGAGAGAAAATTACCATTGGGCCTTGGTAGGACCGTCTACTGGTTTGCACCTTTCCTCTTGCAGGGCAGGATAGCAGAATTGAACATTGGGCTGAACAATCACCGACCAATAGAAATTTGCTAAACTCTGTTCTGCAAGTGTCTGGCATAAAGGAATTTTACATCACATTGGATCCCACTAAAGTCTGACAGATTCAAGGTTGGCATTGCAGCTGTTTTCTTCTTTTTCTATTTCGATTGTGATCTGATGCTTTAAACCACTTTGTACTTACCCTAACCATTTCCTGGTGTGTCCTTCTTGAATGCTTAATCACTAACATTGCTCTTAATCACTTAAAATTGTGCATTAGAGAGCACAGTTGCCTGTAGACCTCTCGGTGAGGAGGGTGGAATAACTCCAATTTAGCTTGTTATTTGTGTTTTCCTAAAGTAAGGCCATCAGAGGTAGACAAGCTCTTTCTCTACTGCTGAAGAAAACCATGGCAGTCAATCCATTACATCAGCAGCAGGACCCATTCCCCCTGGCACAGGAATCACATGCACTGAGATGCAAACTCTACTACACTGTACCACCACCTCATTGAAATCAGAACTCTAGTTAAGTAAATGTAATCTGCAGCTGTGTCTCCACACAAATCCACTAATCAAAAGTTGAAGGGGAAATGAAGAAAGTAATGATTTTAAAAAGATATGATTAGGGTACAAATATCTGAAATGTTTACACGTGCATACATGAAATATGTTAGCAAAGTGCAATTATGTTTTGCTAGTCTATGCACTGAACACCAAATGAATGAATGTCTGATGTAGATCAGAGAATTTTGATGAGATGCATATAAATATTCATAGACATGATAATTTATTTAGCCTTGGTAATTTCTAATGTGGTTATTCCTATACATCTTTTAAATCCAAAAATCCTGCATTACCAACAGTGACCCTACTGAATTATAATTATTATTTTTGGAGAGGAAGGGGAAACTTGTTTAAAGTGCTGTTTTATAAATAAGTAAGAAGGATATGAGAAGCATGCACTGGTGAGGCATGTGGGTGTGAAAATGTTGAAGGGTACAGTGTCTGACAGGATACCATTTGCAAGTTAAAGGACTATAAATCTGTTGCTTTTTCATTCATATAGTCTGCAGGAAGAAGTCCATGAAGAAAACTACTCCAGAGGTACATCTGAAAGGGGAATAGCTACTTTACCTCAGCAGAGAGTCTGGCAGTGAACTCATAGTATGGATAACTTAGGACAAGAGCCAAGGAGCAAACCAAGGAGCTACATTATTTGACAGTGCAAATATACCTTATGTGCTCTCCTGTATTCCTTCACCCCAAGTTTGCGGCCCAGAAATGGAGACCATGTCATGTTCAGTATAAGAAGAAATGGCTCCAGAGCAAGTTAATGGTCACTGAACTATTTCGCAAGGCATGACAACATTCAGAAAAGAAATACATTTTGGGTGCTCTCTTAGTTTAAGGGATTTAACACCTTTCTTCAGGGGAGATATTGAATTGCAATGCTGAAGATGAACTGAGTATCCTAATAAACTGCTTCATCATAAAGCAGTTATTAAATAAATATGTGTAAGTTTACCCTTAGTAAAGCTTTCAACTTTCCACAGGAGAAGAGAAAATAAGAATTCCAGAAGTTGGCACCCTTCTTTTAAAATTAAATTGTCAAGCTAGAATTAATGAAAAAGGGAAAAATTTCCACCAAGAAAGCTTTCTTGATTAACAAGCACTGATCAACAGACATCTTGGTGGTTGTTTAAACAATTTTGTTGACATTTTTCACAATGAAAAATGACATTTCATAAGTTACAGCCCATTGAAAGAAAATAAAAAGTATAACCTTTTTGCTTAAAGATATATGACATTATTTCTTGAAAAAAAAAATCTATACAATAAAATTTATTGTATTGTAGACAAAATCTATACAATAAGAATGTACATTGCTTTTCCATATGGCGATTAAGGACCTTTCAAGACAAAAGGAGTATGGACAATTAGAGATGCCAGGTAGTAATGTATTCAGTTATAATTTTGCTTGCTAATCATAAAACATGAAATGTATTTGAACTAACTGGATGTGCTGATTATCAGCACCATTGCCTACAGCTGAAAAGAACTGTCCAATGTCATCAACTGTGAACCTCTTCACCACTGCATCTAAGACTTCGAAACAACTATTACCCCTAGTAATGGCATTACTGTTCTGTACTGTTTGCAAAATTCATGAAACTGTTTAAACTGTCAGTGATATCAGTACTTGGTCAGAAAGAGTCCGAAAATAATGCATCAGTAGCTGAGGCTTTAAAAGTAAAAACAAAACCAGTATTTAATTATTTTAAGAAATAATCAAATGTCTACTGACAATGGTTTTGAAGATATCCTAGTCAGAGCAGTAAGAAATATTTGTAGTATGAAATTATGTCAATTTTTCACATAGACTCTTCTGTTCCCTGTCAAAAGATTTTAAACATAATTTTCTAGTTATTACTCAGATAGTGCTATATTTTATGTTATTGAACTTCAATTTCATGCATGTTTCTCTTCTGCCCTTTGTGGGCCATGCTCTTAAAAGTATTTTGTGTTTCTGAAAACACATCATTACCTACAGAGAAACGTGCAGAAATATATCACTGTGGTATCTGAATTTCAGTGGTCACACAAAAGTAGTAAAAATGATACTCTCAGGTCTTCCTTCAACAATGATCACCATTAAGATCAACATGGCACTATAGAATCCCGAGAAACTATTATATTCTATTGGGCCAGCTAGATCACCAGGCTACTCAGGTAGTTTTTAAAGATACAGGCACTGTCAGTCACATGTGAACAACTACAGTCAAAAAAACATGTGGTTTTATTATTGCTGAGCTCAGAAAGACGCTGCTTTCCTGTCTGGATGGCTCATTGCCTCAGTTTGAAGATGGTGGTATTGCACCTCAATGACTTGCAGACTACAGCAGACGCCTGTTTCACAAGGTGAAGCTGAGGCACAGCAATGTGTGCAGACAGAGATTACTGGATTCAACAGCAGGTACTACCACCAAGAAAATCTACTTGCAGAGTAGCAGGTCCAAGTTTAAGAGTTTCTCCATAGCTCTTATTTCATTAAAGGAACAGAAATCCAGGTTCCGTTTAGTGGGAGTTTTGTCACTGATTTCAGTAAGGCCAGTTTTCCCTTCAATGAATATGAAAAAGCTTATTACTCTATTGCACAAAGCCCACCCTTCCTCCTGGTTTGACAGTTGTAATTTGAAGGCTATAGCGTGCCTATTGCTTGAATACCTGAGGGGACTTGGCATTTTATTCAGTTGTTGCTGTTTGTATGTATTACAGATGGACATCGTCAACATATGTTTCTACTTTAAGAGCCAAGATTGCTATTATTTCTTAATATGCAAGCTACTTATATTGAAAAATGCTGGTTTAGTCTCATTTTATATTGAATTCCTATTTTAGCAACAAAAAAATTAATATGAGGAAGAATAAATATCACATAATCCTATAACACACTGTACACAACACGGCGTACCTTTGTTATAATTTAAAGTCAATCCTGGAAGACTAATTTATGGTTTTATTGTTTTAAGTAGGACTGAATGTAGCAAGTACTTTGAAAAGGCCATTAAGTATAGAGAATAATTTTATTTAAAATAATACTATACAGTAATTACTGAATTACAGTATTAGATCAGCAGGAAATTGCTTTAAGTGAAATTTGACAACTAAAATGTGACCACTGTGGAGCTTTTTTGATTTAACTTGATTTAACATCTGTGCAAACTTGATTTAAAAGCTTGGTTGTTTCCTATAATGTTAAGACACTTGCAGGTTTGGTTTTGGGTGTTGTGGTGGGGTTTTTTTATCAGTTCCTACTATAGCCCCTAGCCTATAAATCCAAAATGCATTAAAGATTTGATTTTAATCATAGACAAGGACAGAGAACAGCAGGCCCTATATGCGCTCCTTTGCCACAGTGCCACAGACCAGCACCTCAGCACATGTGGCAGAAGAGGCTATAACTGTTCCTGGTCCTCTTCAAAGGAAAACCTAATTAGTTTACATTTATTGATACTCTATGTTTAAATCTTATTAAAGTAAAGATATCTGACACTGTGCAGAACCAGTTGAAGAGCACAGCATTCATTCTGATGGCTCAGCCCTGACAGCAGCAGCAGAGAGCAGACACATTCAAAGCATCACCACTAATTCTGCAGTGATTATAGGACTGCAGTGTATGCAAAAAGGTTATAGCCATTTTTAAGCTTTTGCCACAGTTGACTAAAGACCTGTTAAAAAGTCAAAGACAGCTGAAAGTGTTGTCTGCTAATAATGACACATGAGTAAATGAAAAATGATACCCTAAGAAAACAAAATAAATTTGTTGCAGGACATGATGTAGCATGGCCAGCAGGTGCCATTATGGTAATCTGATTTAATTTTCTGTGTAAAAAAATCCAGTACAACTTCTGGAATTTCTGAAATTACTTGAGCTGTGGAAAGATTTCTTTTTAAAAAAATTACATTGAATCCTATCGTTTCCAAATTGATACAAGAAGTTACAATCAGAACAGACAGCCCACCAAACCCAAAGGCATTTCATTTGCAATTTAAAATGTTATCATAACATCATTGTTTAAGCCTCAGAACATAAAAATAAAACATAAAACTCATTAAAGCTTTCAACTTTACAAGAAACTGGTTTTCCTGTACAGGCTGAAAAAAAAAATGTTTAAAAACCACAGAACAGAATTTGTTTTTATTATCTTCTAGATACTAGAAAGTAAATTTGTGAATTTTGCTGTTGATGCCTTAAGACATGTTATACCGTATTTTGGGCAAACCTATTAAACAAGAAAGTAAGTGGACGGATTCATAAATAGAATCATAACTTAGCAATCAGATTAAAATAATGCCTACTGACTTAGAATAGACTAGACTATTTTGGAAGGGACCTACAACGATCATCTAGTCCAACTGCCTGACCAATTCAGGGCTGACCAAAAGCTAAAGCATGTTATTAAGGGCGTTGTGCAAATGCCTCTTAAACACTGACAGGCTTGGGGCATTGACCACCTCTCTAGGAAGCCTCTTCCAATGTTTGACCACTCTCTCGGTAAAGAAATGTCCAGTCTAAACCTCCCCTGGCGCAGCTTTGAACCATTCCCACACGTCCTACCACTGGATACCAGGGAGAAGAGATCGGCACCTCCCTCTCCTCTTCCCCTCCTCAGGGAGCTGTAGAGAGCAATGAGGTCTCCCTCAGCCTCCTTTTCTCCAAACTAGACAAGCCCAAAGCCCTCAGCCGCTCCTCATAGGACATGCCTTTGGCCCTTTCACCAGCTCTGTTGCCCTCCTCCGGACACATTCAAGGACCTTCACATCCTTCTTAAATGGTGGGGCCCAGAACCGCGCACAGCACTCGAGGTGAGGCCGCACCAAGGCTGAATTCAGGGGATAATCACCTCTCTGGACCGGCTGGTTACGCCGAGTTTGGTGCTCCCCAGGATGCGGTTTGCCCTCTTGGCTGCCCGGGGACGCTGCTGACTCGGATTGAGCCTGCTGTCAACCAGCACCCCCAGATCCCTTTCTGCAGGGCTGCTCTCCAGCCACCCCTCTCCCCACTTATACTTGTGCCCGGCGCTACTTAGTAATACTGTTTCTTTCAATATGAGTCAGCATGAGGGAGCTGTATCCAAATAATAGCACTGTACAATGCCTGGTCCATTAAACTCAAAAATGCTCCCCCTACCACCATGACATTACTGTATAAAATATCTGATGTAAGTAAATAGCTGCCCAAAATAAAATAAATGAATACTGAATGTCCTAGTCACTGCTTTAAGCCCAAATATGTCAAAAAGTTAGATAGGTGTCTTAGTAGGAATTATTAAACAAGGAAACAGAAACCATGACATTTTCAAAAGACATTGACATCGATCACCTGTGAAGAAGACGTAGGCAACAGCTCCTCTGATTATTCAGTCACTCAACAGTGATGATAATCAGAAGAAATTTCCTGAGGATATAGGCAGTGATAATGGCCCGCAGGGGAGCAATTCACACAAACTCTCCAAAAGATCTCTGAAAGGTGATCAACTAGGTACATTAAGTATCTAGATTTTATTTGTTTCTCATTTACCACGCAAAAAAATAAGTAGGCTCTTCAGCAGAAGTTAGAACGTAAATATACGGCTGAATCTAGACATAAAAAACCAGGGAGTTCCTCTCCTCTCTTCTTTCTACATGAGGCAGCCAAGCACCTGCCTAGTGGGCACAAAACTGCGCTCCCGAGCCAAAGGCATAATTAAAGAATCATCATCTCCTTGCTGTTCACATTTTCTTACCTTTCTCCCCCTTCTAAGCTGTTTCTTTCTTTAGTCCCTCACATTTTGAAGTGTCAAGAGCTAATGAGCCACATAATTTTTTTATATTTTCTTGCACAACACATAATGCAGGTGTCCCATTTAATCACTTTGGTCTTGAAAAGTTTTCTGTGAAATGAAGTATTTGTCACTCTGCACATGTTTCTGTATCAAAATACCTTTTACAGTTATCATACTGTTACTGAGTGAATTTTGTTCTTGAGCAAAATAACATGTATTCTTTTTTGGAAAAATACTAAAATGTAAAACTTTTTTTTACAGAAAGCTGAGCATTTTAATCAATTAATTGATTGACATTTATGCAATCGCTACAAAGAAAACAAATGTAGATATGCATAATTTTTGAGTCCATGTCTAGCCATTTTCCCTTATAGCACTGGAAGAAGCAAGGAAATAGAGTGTTTAGGAAAATGTCCATTTTTGTATAATCTGATATTTCACGGATTAAGCATATTCAAAAGTTTAAAAAAAAAAAAATGCTGTTTAACACTGAGAGACTGATAGCAAAAAATAAGATATCAGTGATAATCACTATTACCAAAAATAAAGACTTTAAACTCTTGGCATTCTCTTTTGTCATAGAGTATTCATTTATATGTTCGTTCCTTGAAAAGCTCACACTCAGTATTTTCTGTTTATTGTTCTACGAAGATCACATTAGGCAGATGCACTTTGTTTTCATAGTTACTCTTTGGCTTCCACTGCAAAAGGAACTTTTCGTCATTCAGAATAATGTTGATGAGCATTTATAATGTTTGATAAGAATTTTTTATTCACTTTTTATTTTATATAACAGAATGGCTCATGTCTCCCTCCACGTGACACACTGGATACAAACTGCTCGACTATATAGGACAAGGGTTACCATATTTCAATTTTTTTAGAATTCTGTTCTTTATCTACCCCAAAACTCTGGGAATAAAAAAGGAATTTCAGACCATATCAGAGCAAGAGCAGCAGCTCTGACCAGGCCATTTCATGTTCAGCTGTCCCAGAACAGTGTAAAATTCAAGTCTTAAGTCATTAAGCTGCAAGCATCTAGGATGCACCAGACTCACCGCATAAGCAGTGCAACTGATCTGCACGTATGCATTGGCTATCCGCTTAGTGCTTTAAAAATGCATGCCAATGCCATCAATCTCTTTGCAAATGCCTTCTTAATGGATATATGCATTTCTATTTCCATTACGGAAGTCCTAAATGGCAAAAGGTGCATTACTCCAGTCTGAAGAAATCTTGCTTAGAGGTAGAGCAAAAGTAACAAGGAATAGCAGATTCAGCAATTATCCGATGATCTCCGAAGCAATGAAATTCAATAATTTTATCCTTATGCTGTGTATAGTCAACATTTTCTACATATAAATATATACAGGTAGGAATTTTAAAATTACTTCCAAGGCTCCTTGTGTCCTTTGTCCAAATGTCAAGAATAAATCATTACCCTATTAAAAAGCTTATGTCAGATTAAATTGAATGTTACATCACTGTGGCTAAAATAGATGGAAAACAAAGGCTGTTTTGCAGGCTTTATTATTTGCAAACACTTTTTATGAGCTCATGTTCTAGAAAATACATTAGGTTTCTAGACTACTACTAATAATGATTATACATTTCCGTATATCTTGTATGTGGTTACGTTACCCTCCAAAGTAAATCACAAAGCTCAGTTCCAGAGAACAGTTTCAATGTTCTACTTGCTAGGGGAAAAGACCTAATCGTGTTTGGCACATAAAACTGAGATTTTTTTCTTTTAATATATATTTTTATATATATATATGAAGCATTATAGACTTTTGCATTGTCTGTGCATGTAAGCAAACAATATATTTTTTTCCTAAGACTTTACTCATAATTAGGAACTACGACATAAGTTAACATATAAATCTAAAAGCACTGTAAATTGCATCAGGCTTTCTAGGAAATGTATGGATTTACATCACCATTTTAAAATGACAAAGAATATTTGTAATAAATATATTTTGAGCTATAAATCACATTTTCACAATTACATGTCGTGTTATATGCTAAGCTACACATTTCTCTATTTGTTCCTTAAAAACGTGAGATCAGTCTGTATTTCTTTATGTTTTGGGAATATATACATTTGCACACAGAAGCACAGTGAACTAAGTTTACTTAGTTCATTAAGTACAGATATATACTTCATAGTTCTCGGACCATTCTTTTTTTAAAGTTTTTTCTCTTTCACAGGTCTTCACAGCTAATCAAAATTGTCTCACTAATCATCACTGAATAGGACAAAAACAATCATGAGATTCTATTATGATAGTGAGATAACTTTGATTAGCTAATTATAATGTGGATTTCTTGTTTTATGTTTTGTGGATCAATACAATCTCTCATATGAGGAAATGTTGAGAGTGCTGGGATTGTTTACGCTGGAGAAGAAAACTCAAGAGGATCTTATCAATGTATATAAATACCTGAATGGAGGACATAACAAAACCAGAGCTTGGCTCTTTTCAGCGGTGCCCAGCGACAGGACAAGAAGCAATGGGCACAAAGTGAAACACAGGAGGTTCCCTCTGAACATCAGAAAACAGTTTTTTGCTGTGAGAATAACTGAGCACTCGCAGAGGTTGCCCAAAGATGTTGTAGAGGCTCCATCCTTGGAGATATTCACAAGCTGCTGGGACGCAGTCCTGGGCAGCCTGCTCTAGGTGGCCCTGCTTGAGCAGAGGGTTGGACCAGACAACCTCCACCTTCCAACCTCAACCATTCTGTCAGTCTGTGATTCTGTACTATTGGTGCATAGCCTGATGAAAGTATGGTAGGAAAAGCATTTTACTGATAATTTCAAACATCTCAACAAAGATCAACTCAAGTGATGATGTAGTTTAATTCCTCATTTACTGGATCTTTGTTCAGATTGTCTGTGCTGGTTGCACAGGTTATTTTGGGAAAAAAGGGTACTCATGTCTCCTTGCTCCTTTCACACTAAGCAAAGTTTTCCATCTTTTTTTTTTCCCCCCAGCTTGTTTCTGTACTTGTTTCTGGTTTTGAGAAGAGAAATGTAGCAAATCAGAAGCCTGACCTCATGGTCTGATCAAAGTCTGTTGTTACAAAACACAACTGATTTAAACCTCTCCCAATATTCTGGAGAAATTTAGAAATAGCTTAAATTAAAAAAAAAAAAAAAAAAAAAAAAAGAAAAAAGAGAAAGGAAGCAACTTTACTTTCAATCTTTATGACATTGGGCATCACTTATTACAAGCCTTTATGTGAAACACTGAAGTAACTTCAAATAATATCAATGAACTAAAATATCAAAACAAACAATTTAAGATAACTGAGTAACTTGACACTTATCATTCACCCTAACTCTCTTACCCTAACTGACAAAGACTAATACCTTACACTTCTCACTTGCAGAGTGAAGTGTTACACAGTATGTGCAAACATACTACAAAGTGGTGTACAAAAAAGAAAAAGACAAGGAAAGTAGTAATGTATAGTTCTTCAACATAAGAAAATTAGGATGTTCTCAGGAAAGGGATATACTTCAGCTAGAAAGGAAGATGTACACAACAATCTTGTGAACAACTGAATTGGTTTCTGGCTTTCTTTTTCTAAATAACAAACTGTCACAGATGCTGGTCTCTGACAACTTACCTGCATCCTTTAGCCTTGACATATTTTATATTGTTGGCTACTTTCAGCTTTTGACTCGGAAAAATATTTCTACGCTACTTCTCAGTAGACTTTCGAGCTGGTAGACAACTCTTCCTGAATTCAAGGAAGCCAAATGATTCCAACCTATAGTCATTTTCTTTTTAACTTGCTTTCCTCATGTTATGTATCCTTTTTTCTATAAAGTCCAATTGTGATCCAATGACCAATTAAATTGTCAGAAACTTCCCAAGTGACTTGGATATACTTGTACCAACTCTGTTTTTTTCTCTTGGCTAGATTCAAATAGGGTCCAACACAATAACTAAGATCCTAATTTTGTTACTATCCTTTTTCCTATTACTTCATTACTTCGTTACTTCAGGTGATAAAGGCAAGGCCTGTTGGTCTTTCTTGAATTTGCCAGGGACAAAAATATTAGCAACAAGTTGTCCCTGTTTCATATTTTTGACATTTTACTCTGTTGCATTTTTCCATTGCTTTATCTGTTTCAAAAGAAAAGAGCAGAAAGAATAATTGTATTTTCTTTGTTTTTCTGAGCTGCAACAGTACCCTCTTCACTTTGTTAAAACTATATGCTCTTTTTGTACTCCTGCTTCTGAAGTTAAACCTTTAGAAAGAAGGTAACTAAATAATACCGTGTATTAGTGGCCTCTGAGGTATCTTTTAATCCTCTTAAACTGTGCATACAGAAATACTACAGAGGGTGCTCAACTTCAAATATTGACATTAAAAGAAAACTGGATTAAAAAAAAATCAGATTCCTACAAGACACAGTAAACTCTGTTACAATCCTGCTTAAAACTTTCATCTACACCTAAATTCAGATAAGGAGACAATCCTGCTGAAGACAAAACAGAACAAAACCATATTAATTACTTACTTTCCCCTAAAGCTGGGTTTATAACTCTCTTTTTAAATGTTTCATGCTTTCCTGCTATTAAGAATCTCAGGAATTTATAACAGACCTCTATTATAAACAGGAGAAATAATGCGAACAGTTTTGACAAGAATTATTATTCAATATATATCAATCCAGGATTTCTTCTGACTTGCCTTGCACCATTATCAATGGTAAATACAAGACTGGAGCTTTTTTCCTACAAAAAACATTTCAGTACTAGTAAATTACAATACAAATCTGTTTTCCAAAACCACTTAATTTTAGTTATGTTTTAAAGCTGAATGCTTTTCATTTAGCATTCAGACTATTATAAAGGTGCCACCATGCTAATGAGCCAAAGCTTACAATTTGATACAACTGAACAACTGCTGATGGTTGCATGCAAGATGGCTATAGCACTTGATCTTGCAGTATCAGCAGGAACAACAGTTAAAACAGATGCCACAGCTAATTTCATGGATCTTGGTGCCTTCAGGGAAGAAGTTGGGTTTTTCATTTTCCATGAAGACTTTAATGTTTTATTTAGAGGATTTCTGACATGTCAAGTAGCCTGCATCTGGGATATATAAAATTAAGATATCATGAAAAAAAAAAAAAATTATTGTATTTCGTGAAGCAGATAAAAAGCAACACAATTGATAAAATATGATAATTGGAGCCACAGAGTATCTATCTAATAATTTTATTAATATATATTTTCATAATGCTGATTCATCAAGAGTACACAAAAAATTTCTATTTTTTTATTTACAAATAGAAAACCTGCCTTCTTGGTAATGAGAGTAGTGGAGATCTAAAAATACATCACCTGAAATAGATTTAGATCATGCTGATATTAGTGCATATTTGTTTAACTTTTCTTACCAAGACTTTGAGTAAAGCTATGGTAACCTACATGAAGAGTCAAAGCTGGCAGGATTTGGAGAAATCTGTAAAATGACAATTAGGCATGAACAATGAGGCTGGGTATTTTTGAAGCAAGAGGAAGATGTATTTTCTAAGACAAACACTCAGAACCATGTAATGATTGCCCTAGAGAGGAAGTACTTTGCTAAATCTCTTTTTAGCATTGCATCATCTTTTCAAACTTTTAGAGATGATTGAAATTTGTAGGATAATCAGATGATGTGAACATGGCCTACGGGTCATCATACTTTCACTGCACAGTTAAACGTTTTCAGTGCATCAGTGAATATGCACTAGCCACATAAACTGTTCCACTGGTGCCTCAAAACATTACACCAACCAAAAGAACAATGGTTCTCAATTGTGAAAGAGTTTAAATATTTATGCAAAGAAAGTAAAAATGAAACAGTAAATCAATTTTGGCTTTCTGTCTGTATGCTCAGGAGAGGTGAGCAAGTTTTTTTAGTGAAAATTTGTACTTTTATATGTAAGAACTGATTATATTTTAATTGTTGTAAGAAAGAAGAAATTGCGTAACCAAGTAAGGACATGCTGATACCAAGTGAAATTCTTTTCTTGCATAGTAAGTTATTGGCATATTTGCTTCAAGTTAGCTTAAGTAGAAATTAATTTTCATGACAGAGGTCAGCTTCAAAAAAAAAAAAGTTTAAATTTCTGCCTAAGATCTGACACACATTTAAAAAAAAGTAACAAAAAACAATTCAGAAAGTGACATCATATCACCAGGATATTAACTCTGTAGTTAGCACATTTTATTTCTGTAAATTTCAGTGTAGTAACTGTAGAAACATTAACAATAGCTGCCAAAGACAGACTTTTTAATCCCTGGCTTCTAAAAGACATTTTTATTTTAAAGAAAATATCAAAATTCTACCAGCTATTAAAACAGTCACTTCAGAAAAGTGAGACTGCAGCTATTTAACAAGGAACATAGACAGCACAGTTGAAGTTGTGAAGTAAACAGGAAATTAAACTACTAAAGATGCAATTACTGTTATTGAGAATTGGTTGCAAATAGGATATCACATGTTCTTTAAATACCATTGGGTTTACATCCTACTTGAAGACAACTCAGTGAAACTCACTGATCCAACACTCCTTCAGAACACTACTGAACCATCATCAGTCCATCTCTGAGTTTCCTAAGGATCTCAAGCAGCTTCACTATCCAATAAGCTCTGACATAATTACAGGACAAAGTAACTCATCAGTAGATTATACAATTAGCACCACATGTTTTACCTTTCAAAAATAAGCAGGAGGGGCAAATAAACTAGTTTAAAATAATTACCTGATAAATTGAGTATTTTTCTAGCAGTTATCTCCCATTGATGAGCAATGAAACACTTTTAAATATAACTGCATATTGATGGTATAAAAATAGTAGCAGTAAAAAACAACACCATCACATCAGTACTTGAGACACAAACATAGCAGCATCCCATTAGCTTATTCATACATTGCATGAACAGAACGATAATGCTGATCCAGATACTCAGCATACAATCTTCATCTCTTTGGTTATTTAGTCTCAATAGAACTACTGTGACACACTTCTAAAGCCTTTAATGTACCATAAGACTGGCAAGGCCCCTTCATTTACATAATTAAGGCAATTAGAGCCATTATAATCGAATGCAACACCATTTTAATGGTCTGGACTATATTTAAGATTCCAGCTTTATAATCCATAGAAACTGGCTGGCAGAGAGCAAAAGAAGATAAGGAATATAGCCTAAAAAAAGCATGCTCCCATGACTACCTAAAATAGTTTAATAGAGTTTGTTGTGCTACACAGATCAAACTTTCCTAACAATTTGGATGTTTCGGTGACTCTAGGACTGAAATTGTTCGTGACTTGTTTAATGACCTGGGTTAAAATTAATGATTATCAAACAAAATTAAACAGTATTAATTATCTTCTTTCATCATAATGGCTTGTCTAACTCTCTTAAAATTGCAGCACCACACACAAAACCACAGGATGATACACTGAAGGTAAGATTTTCACCTCCTTTAAAGATGTATTTATCATAAGATTTTAGTGGTTTTTTTTCCCCTACTAGAAAACAAGGGGAAAGGAAATAAAGAAATTACCCAGGCTAATCAAAACTTCCATAATAAATCAATGTAAAGCAATCTCCTATAGAGAAGTGTTTTCCTTTGTGAAAAGTATATGAATACTTTGTAGTAGTAAGAAAACAACTCTGAATGACTAATTCCTCATCTTGTATATATTGAGCCTTTATCTGAAAAGAACCAGTGTCTAAATGGCCCCGAGTGTCTGAACAGTCCCATAGAAATCAAGGATTAAAAAAAAGGCAATGCATCCTAAGTCTTAAGCGTATTGTCTATTCCATGTGTTTAAGTTCACGCTCACATACTGATTTGTAGTGAACCAACTAGTTTTGCTTGAGACAAAGTTGGGGGCGTTCACTCCAAAATTGCTCCCTATGCACAGGATGGACAAGGCCACTGAGGAATCCCAGCTGTGCTCATGTCCTCAAACATGCACGCCCGTTTGCAAAGCCTCAACTGGCACAGGACATACATGCCCTTGGTGTCCTGTGATAAAAATACTCACACAGTGAGCAGAGATGCAGCACTCCCATTATTTTAGACACTTAGAAATTGAAAACTGTATTATTCACATACTTTTAACATGGGTCAGATCTGCCAGTTAAATGCCCATTTGCTGCTAACAGAAGAAACGTGAGAAGAACTTCTCAAAGTGCAGCCCACCACAGCAGGCTAGAACTGCTTTCCACAGCATTGACCCCCAAGGAATTTTCCATTCCAAGGAATGTAAATCTGGGGACATGATATACCTGGATTTAAAAAGCTGCATAGATTTGAGTATCCAAGGCTGCCAAAAGCAGCCATAAAAAGTGGAAGGACTTGGAAATAACAAAATAGCCCAAAACAAAAGCAAAGAGGAAGAGGTTCTGGAGAAGACTGCTGTTGCAAAGAGGCTTGGAACTGTGAGCAAAGAGCTGTTTCCAGGGTTAGGTATGTAATATTTCAGCTTTCCCTTTAGTGTTAGCTCTTTGTAATATTGACAACAAGTACTTAGCTAACAAACTTTTCTAAGGATTTCACTTAATCCTGGCAACAATAAAATGTTCTTTTTCACAGCATTCTTGAATATGTTGTGCAGTGCTATGGATGTTATTTTTCATAAACACAGCATAAACAGTTTCTTTCATTCTAGCCTTTTTTTATATAAACTATACTATTATGGAATGGCTAGTCTCCCCTTAATCCTTCACTTCTAACAGTCAAGTTTCAATGGAATTTTAATTTGCTCTGCAATTATGACTTCATTTCGGAGACTTAAAAAAATATAAATCACTGTACAAACACATGCTATTGTCTTTTTTTTTTTTTTCCCACTATTAGCTCCACCCTGATTCTAATTCATAGTACACTTTTTACTAGAATGTCTCTGCCTCATTGCTATACTTGCATTTGTGGTATCACTTCTTTTCTGCAAGACACATATTTCTATCCCTTGTTCCCAAATATTTTAACACCCGAAAGAACAGAAATCAAAAGCAAAAATTTCTTTTTAGCCAAAAGATCATCTATTAATTACTAAACAATTCTAGTTATATTTTTTGAACTATAAAGATGTTTAAAACAAAATGAACACACTCTGTTCCATGCAAGAGAAGCTTGAAATTACAGAAGAAACTCATGCATTTGAAGCAAAAATGACTAATGCAGTCAACTCTGCAGCCTAACAATAGGTTACACAGCTACACCTCCATTTCCCCAGCCCTTCAAACACAGCCACAAGCCCTTCGTATTTCTCACACATTCTACCCTTTAGTCTCAGCCATCTGACTAAACTGTGGGACCTTCAAAGCTTCCATCTGCCAAGTTCAGGTGTGCTTTTCCACATCACACATGGACAAGACCTGGCAAGCAGCCTATACTGCTCATTTCCAATCTTTCCCTGGGTTCCAGGGGAAGGAAGCCTGGGTACATGGTGTGCTCTGGGTAAGCCCCAGGCTAGATGACAAGGGGACCAGGGGATTGTGGGCATGCAGGTCAGATACACCTTCTCATTCCAAACACATTCTCTGTCATTTTATACCACATTAGATTGCTACTAATCACACTACATTAGATTACCACTAATTATGATGGAGAAGTCTCTTTTTAGAAAGTCTTAACGTGGAGTTTGATTAATGAAAGACGATACTGCTGACAATTTTACTTGGCCTAGTGTCACTCAAGCAAAGAAAAAAAATTCTGTTTACGAATCTAAAGAAGATTCATGCAGAAAATTTATCTTAACATTGAAGGAATAAACAATAACGTTTGCTCCATTAAGTTTCTGTTATTACACAAATACAGTAATAGATATTAAATAAGTGTCTTTTACAAATACAATAATACAGTTTTATCATGCTAGCAAATTTCCTTTCTATTATATCACAGATATGGAAATAATTTACAGATACAAATGATTTCTTGCTAAGATTATTACTCTGCTATCTCAGGAAAAAACTAACATTTATAAAATACAAAGGTACTAAAGCAATAAAATCTGATTAAACAATAGCACTTCCTATGAAAGAACAAGTAAAAAATGGTCTATAATTCACCCTATATACAATAGAGACAAAAAAAGACATTCTTAATGAATTAGCCTGACCAAACTTCAAAGCATAAAAATCTACAATGCATCAATTTTTACTTTAACTTCAAACAGCTTCTATTTATATATAATGTATACTTACAGCTCAACATTACTCTAAATGTATATAATGAATTAAACAAAGTGAAAAACAGTTAGCTTGCATGCCTGGACAAATATAGGTCTAAGATGAACAGCTGTGAGATTTAAAAGTGAATACTATGTATTATAGTATAAAAAGCAATAAAAGCAAAATGGACATTTACTGCTAAGTCAATACCCTCTAAAGAACTAAAATGGATATACAATAATACATTTTAGTTTTGCAGTGTCTTTAAAATCACAAAAGTTTTCAGAAACATTAGTAGAGTTCAAAAACATGAGTAGGATAAGAAAGCTTACCTACAGATAATGTCTTTTCCTCTAACAATGAAATTGAGTCACAGTGTTAGAGCTTATTTACATTTAAATCAATGGTAAGATTCATATTGATGCCAGTAGTAAAGGCAAGAACAGAAATACCAGCCCAGATCTGATTTTTGTGGTCAGCCCACAGTGACATCAATCTCAATCAGTACACACCAAAACGGATGAGACAAATTCCTCGTTTTGAGTGCTTCCACTGATAGTTGTGAACTTGTATTTCAGAGTTCATCTAAAGACTATTTTGAGAAAAATCAGCAAATTTTTTTAATGAAAATTAAGCAACTAAAAAAGCATAGAGATTTTCATTTAACTTTGCCTTCTATAGAATTGCAGTAGCAATTACATAACAAAATATTTATTGAATCATAAACATATGGCTAAGAAAAACAGTAGACTAGAAAGCTGACTATTACCTAATGCAGATTTAACTCACAGGTATAAAATGTTGCTACTGTCTATACTCCCAAACTACTGAGACTGCCTCGTTCCATTTACTGTGCATATTCTTCAGAGAAAGTTAACAACTGAAAGTATTTTCTCCATGATGAAAACCAGCATCCTTCTCTTTGTACTTCTTTTTACAGGCAAGTCACTTAGTTTCTGTAACAAGCATGGCAGCATAAAATTAGATGCTATAATTAGATCTTCTGGGAAATATTTTAAAACATACTAACATATTTGTAAATAAACCCAGAAGAGCAGTATAACATAAGAGTCATTTTCTTTGGTGGGTTATTTTTGTCTTATTTGAGGTTTGAAAGTTAAATTTTATCCTTGACCACACAGCATGAACTTTTTCATCTTACAGATGGGAATTTTGCTCATTGTCTCATATAAATGGCTTCTCCTGGCTACCCTATAATTGATTACTGATAATATCAGGCCTAATTGGTCTAATATATGTTGGTTTGGATACAGATTTTATTCTATTGACGTCCTGGAGTTAATCTTGCAGAAGAGAAAAAGGGAATTACAAAATAGTAGTATCTGCCCTCGAAAGGTAATAATACAAAGTAGAGATTAAGGAGTTAATACAAATGTTATTTCTGGCCCTAAATCTCTTTATTTGTGATGTCTGGAAACCATTCATTGTTCTCTTTGAACGCAAACAAAACAAAAGCTCTTTTTTGGCATCTATACCTGTACTATATGAAAAGTGGCTGATGTCATGTACTGAGAAGACGCTGCTATGTAAATAAAATAAGAGGATTTGGGAGAGTGCTGTTTTGCTATTTGTTTAAAAAGAGTCTCTATATTTGTTTTTCAAGCACTGATGCACACAGAACGAAACAGAATCCACAGTGTCTTTAATCCTACTGTTACTTATCCTTATCTCTTCATAGCAATTAACAATTCGGCAGTATTCAGTATAAAATAGGATGCAGCTGAGAGAGCAGCTATGTTCTGTGATTAAAGTCTTTCAGATATGCTAACTGAAAATACTTTCAGCATGCAATGTTGCCTTTTCAATTCCTTCTGGCAAAAGCTTAGACTCAAAGAGTATGACATATATAGCAGCTTCCTATGTTACCTATACAGTCCTCCTCAGATGATCAGATGAGAAACTCTTTTTCATAAATATATGTCTACCTTTGTTATTTAAGCAAAAATACTACAGGATTTATTAGAAATTAACTCAAAAATTGTTAAAAGCAAATTTTTCTATTTCAGTAGCTAATGAAAATGGATATTTAATATTTTACCCATAATGTTTGTTATAGCTTTTTCCATCTAACTGCAGGACCTTCAACTGATTCTGAGCTTTTGGGTATGACTGCATGTCCCAGCTGCATCTTGACTCTATGTCAGGGCAGAATCCCAACCTTGTTTCCATGAAGAAGATATCCAAAGACATAATCCAAGAGGATGCTGTAGCACATATCAGCCAAATCTTTGAATAAGACTGTTTGGGGGAGCAGGATCCTCGGCATGTCACGGCACACATTTATCACATGTTAGCATAGCTCAACAGGGACATAAAACATAGGCACTCTGTCAAGCTTTTTGGATTTAAGGATAATTAAACTTTCCCAGTGTATGTACTCTATAGAGTACATATTGGCAAATTCAAGCCAACTGACAATTGCTTTTCTTAGATACCTTTGGAAGGTCTTTGACCACAGTTAGAGTTGTCAGCCATACACTCATCTGCTGCCCTGGCATTCAAAACATGTTTAGTGAGGACCTTCCTGTAAATGCAGAAATGCTATGTATGTTTTCCTGGAGCATATTCCTTTAGACTGACATAGCGAGAGGGATTTTGTCATCTGCATTGCCAGATGTCTCACATTAGGGTGCTGTGACAACGAAAAGAGACATACCCCAGGTATTTGGTCCAGGCAAGGAAAAAAAAACAACTAAAACAGTCCAGCAACACCATCTTGCATCTTGAAGGTTTTAATTGTTATTAATATTTTATAAAATTTTTTCTTATTATTTAGTCGACAAGCCTCTAAATAACCTCTATAACAAGTAAAGGAGAAACAGAAGGAAATGTCTGCAATGATGCAATGAGTGCAGTATCATTTAAGGCAGAGTGAATAATCTCTTTCTATCTCCGTTTCTGAAAGGATGTGAAACAATTTTATTTCAGGAACAGACATATTCCTTCCTCTGCATCATTCTGCAGCTTTTGAGAGATGTTAAATGCTACAGCTGACCACAGAGAAGGCTGTTGTCTGGGACCTCCCTTTCTATTTTCTGGAAGGTGGGGTATAAAATTTCTCAGTCCACCAACTTCTACTTTCCTAAGAAATACTCACCAATCTAATATCATTAATTTTCCATATCTCAACTTATAATATAAGTACAATACTAGTAAAAAATAATCCAAGGAAATATTAAGACTGGAAACAAGGTAAATTTCATACAGAAAGAGATTACAGATGTATCCAAATCCTGGCTCATGACAGTCCTATCTCGACTCCTCAACCAGTATCCAATAAAAGCCAGAATTGCTCTTTCAGTCAGTTAGAAAAAGTAAGGTATTATACTGTAGTAAATATCTATTGTAAAAGTTACACAAACCTTTTTACTTTGGCGATAGTTCAACTTTGTTCAGTGAACAATTTAAAGAAAATAATTGTGTTCTTACAACAAAAGTTCTTATAACAAAGTTATAACAAATTTTGTATTCTGTTACAACAATGGCTGAAATTTCAGTAATGATACTCAGCTCACTGTAATATTTCTCATGTCTCCTGGCCTTTGGCTTTGTAAAGAAATGATTTTAAAGTTGCAGTAAAATGTAGAAGCTGGTAAAGCCCTGTATTTTGCTTGCCCTGACAATCTGTCAGGACAGGATTAGTGTTAATTCCCATACTCATATAGGATCTCTTTTCCTTCTATTTTACATAACTAAGCACAAGTAATCTTGATCCCTTGGCAGGATAAATTTTCAAGAAGAGTTCATTCTTAGGAGTTCACTCCTAATTAAAACCAATTCCATTTTGTTGAAGCCAATAGAATTTATCTATAGATTGTTTTCAATGCTTAAGTACAGGAGTACCAGAAATAGAATGTGCTTGAAAGAACACACACAATGATAAAAATAACTGCATCAGGTGAAACAGCTTCCAGTATAGAAAATGCTAATTTTATTTTGGTAAAAACTGAGGGCAATGATACCATATTCAAAAACTAACACTGGAGAATGGTAGGCCTACTGCTCACAGAGAGTTGTTTCATGGCTGATTATCTTAATTTCACTTCATGCCCACTGTTAAGCAAATATCCCCACATTGTTGCTAGTGAAAACTGCAACCACATAATATACGTCTTATCAAAGGGGCTATATTAACCATGTAAGGCTGGGTCTTCCAGTGTTTTTCATTCGGGCTGGCAATGCAAGAAGATGACAGATTTATCTATTTATTTACAGTTACGACATGAAATTGTAAATTAATGCTTTAAAAAACCCTCAAGAGTATCGTTTTGCAGAGGGATCATAGCATAGAGAATATTTAATTACACATATTCAATTAATGTTTAATTACACAATCAATGATATTGCTGAAGACCAAAAAAGTGACCTAAAGGAGTGTTTCAGAGCAGTTTTTAAATTTACTTATATGCCTGCACACAGCTCAATGTTTGCAGTGGTCACCTCCATTCACTGTTAAAAGAACATTCATTCATTTTTTAAACTAGGAAAAAAAATAGTTTTGGCAGTAGCTACAGCTTATCATGGAAATTACAAGACTCTCTTGCACAATAAATTTGAAATAATTAAAACATAATGAAATACCAGCGTTACATAATCCAGGAATGTAATGCTGGTTTGTTTTATCTTTATAAGGTTGCTATAGGAAAAAAAAAAAATCTTCAAAAACTAATTTGGGTGTATTTCCAACAAGGATACAGGGTATTTGTGCATAAAGTTCTTAGCTTACTCATCAAAAGTGTGACTATACAGGAAGAAGAAAAAATACATCTAACAGAGATCAGTCTAAAGCAATACAAAAATACAGACCTCCAGCCATGCTGTTTTTAGCGAACTGAGGTCCATGGTGGCCTAAAACCTCACGCTATGACAGCTCTCTATTCAGGAGCACCAAAGATGGTATCCCGTTTTGTTTAACAAAAACCTTCCAAAGTCACCTGGGAGTCACTGAAATACAAATATGCTTAGCCACAGATTTTTTTCTCCAGTTGCACCAATGGCTAAGAAGCAGTACAAAGCAACTGCATTTTCCAGCAGCCTAATGCATCGTCCAAAAGGAAGCTGATTTATTCCTATCAAACACTTTTCAAACAAAGAACTCACTTTTATATGACAGTCTTCACTAATAGTTCAATAGTTTAAGTGCAACTGCTTGCTCCTATGAGCAGTAACAAGGACTTTTAAGTTTCCTTTTTTGCTATCACGCTTCATTTTCTTGAATATTCAATTGAAAACACTGAGGAGCAAGGAATGAATTTTTCTTTGTCTTAAGTACAGCCATAAGCATCTCAAGGAGTATTAAAGAGTAAAAAAAGACCAACTATAACTCATATTACAATAGCTGTATTTGAAAAATACAGTGGTATTTTACTGTAGGCACAATTTCAAAACACACCGCAAAGAAAACAACCTTGAATAAAATAAAGCTGGTTTCATTCAAGAATAATCAGTGTTTGTGATCACTGTACTCTTCTGCGAGCAACATCTTACTTCCTTCTGGAAATGAGCTGTTAAAAATATCATACAAATTACCATCACTCACCTCTCCTATCATTTCTGCCTGCATCTGTGGATTTGTCAGAAGGGCAAGGGCAACGTCCTTCGCATTTCACTGAGATTTGTTTTCCTGAGACACAGGCTTGATAGTCTAATTTGCACTGTAAGGAGAAAGAATGACTATCATTAATATAAACACCTTTTACAATAAAAATTATAGCTCTTTAAGTATTTTGAAGCAATCTTTGATGAAGTGCTTAAATCTTTGCAGACACAGGTGCTAGGAAAAATTTTCTGCAGTATATGCTACCTTTGTACTAAGAATTAGATTAGGTACAAGTACAAAGTTTTTGTTCTCCAACCTGGCTACAGTTTCAGGCTCGATTCAAGCATGAATGCACTTGTGGTGTTAGACTGATCTGAATATGCATACTAAACAGAATTAGACTGCGTTGGTTTAATTTGTATAAGAGCAAATAAACAAGGCAACAATATTCATTATTGATAGGAAGCGATTAACAGTGAAGTATTATAGAATTTATCACTTAATTTCTACCTTTAAGATGACAGTTTCCTCATAAAAAGCAGTAACAAATAAAATTGAAAGCTGTGCCAGATGCAATTCTGCACAGTGACAGTCTTTTCCAATAGAGAAACAGATTAATTTGTGTGGTTCTGATCTGTATACTGTATATCAGAAACCATACAAAAATTAATTAAATCTAACCAGGAAATGGAACTGTTGTTTCAAGCACATAAAAATAACATAGTTAAAGATCACATACATAGAAAATAACATTATTGTAAACATTGTCATTCTTACTTAAAAGCTGAACTTTTATTCCAAAAGAAAAGTTCTTGACATACAGATCTTCCTGCAGGACATTTTGCCAATGTAATATCAGGAAAAAAGGCGGGGGGGGGGGGGGGGGGGGGGAAGTTAAGCATCTACAAAGAGCTTTTTCAGAAAAGGAAAGGAAAGGAGGAAGATGGTTATAGTGAATACTTCATCCTTGAACAAAGGATGGAAGATGTCTCATTAGTCAGGTAAGGGATATAGAACTTAAAAGCATAGGAGTCAGAAAACCAGTTCAAATAACAAATAAAAATATGAAGTGTTTTCTATGCATCACAACACTTCAGAAGAACAACCTCACCAGAATTTGTGCCTTATATTCCCTGACTCATCTTCTGTTTGGGTATCTAACTTCCGTTTAATGCAATTGCATTATACAATTATCAGGATTTCCAGCAAACCCTAAAGTTGAAGTTTCTCTCTCTCTCCTAAAACTGAGTAAGGTGTGGGAGCACTGTAGCTATGTAAGAATAAACGAGCCTCCTGAAAGACTGCACTTGAGGCTTCCACTAGTATGCAGATATAAGCACTGTGAATTTACAGAACTTTATCAACCTTTCATGCAGTCAGACTTCTAACCCTGTCACATTGTCATGCAATTCTCCACCTAGCACAAGCTGAACTGAATCACCGTATCGAAATAATACCTTTTTGCACCACTCCCAATACCAATATGAAGTCACATTAGAAAAGAGAGAAAAGAATACCGCAAATTTTGTGCATTTACATAAAATCATCATTATAGCTCAGTTCTGAATGTGCTACCTTTTGCCAAAAATGCATGATTAAAGGACAATGAGGCTAAAAGAATCTTTTAATTCTAATGAAAAAGAACAGACCTGCTCCATTGAAAGCCATACAAATAGCACTAGTGCCTCATAAAGGACCAGAAAATTGAAGCAAAGCAAAGAGCTCTGCCTATGTTGACTTACCTTTTGTATCCCTGCACAATTATCCTGGCTGTACAGGAGAATGCTTGCATTAGCCATGATGCCCGCCAGACCTCTTTCCAGACAGTGCATGACCTAATTCACATTTTAATACTCGAAGCAGTCTTCAGAGTTAGTAGAATAGATCATAGCCCGAATTTAATACATTTCTTTTGAAAAGAGATATCTTCCCTTTTTTAAGATCTGAGAATTTTTATTGTCCAATCTTAGTAGCTTAAGGAGTCAAACCTACAAATACCTGTGCTTCAGGCTTTGATTACTCCTGCTGGTGACTGAACTTAATGAGACCACCATTTAAAACTGGACATATAAACCCATTTCAGGTTTGTTTTACTGAGAATCAGAATATGAAGAGTGCAAAGCAAAGGAATACTTTTTTTTTTCCCTAAAGATTTCTTTAATACTTTTCTTGAGAGATTATTTTTTACAGTCTCCAGTGCTTCTATTTTATTTCACTCAAATGTTGCTGAAGAAACTAGTAAATACTTCAAAGATGCTCCAGCTAACATAATAGGTATGAGTTGTGAGTTTAGTCCTTTTGATTCATTTTTAACTTGTCTACTCAGTTCTATTTGCAAATAACATTGCCCTTTAAATGTTAAGAAAAACTTACATGCCCGACACCTGCCATAGGCACTGATACCTGAGTTAGCGAGTGCAAGGTCAGCACATAACACTTCCAAATCAGTATTCCCATTCACAGGTATGCTAGAATTTTACACTCACTGAACTCGTTTTATGGACAGGCAGGCAGCAGAGATAGATTCCTTGTCTCCAGAAACAAAGCAAAATCATGTTGCTTGCATAAGTCAGAAATTAATGAATAGGCTGTTCTGACAATTTCATATCAGCAGCTAATGACACCAGGAACTCTGGTTTAGACCTCTTGTCCTTCTTCCCCAGATTAACAATGCACTGGGATATTGCAAAGGAAGCTCAGCTAAACAAAGGCCGGTCAAACTTCCCTCAACGTTAGTCTCAAACTGGTAGAAGAGCAAGCAACATACCTGAAAAACTCCATAAAAAAAGAAATCTGTGGCACACAGAATATGAGGGGACAATGAGAAGTAGTGGTACAAAGGAGAGGTAGTGTTAGGAACAGTGATGAAATTGTTTTGTGGGGAAAATATCTGAATAGTTTAAACAGCAGAAAAATACGTGAACTATTATGTTATGTATAGCAATAAAATAGTTCCAATTTATTTGGCTTTATTAGTGACTTTTCTATATGGGGAAAATATGTCATGAAATTTTCAAGAAACTCATCTGTTGGATTTCACAATATTCCTTATTTATAGTGGTTTTATAAACTGTTAACTGCTTATGCTACTTTCATCACAATCCCTTATACACATGAAAAAATACCATTTTACTTCTGAATATATCTAGCTTTTTATCTTCTGACCTTTATTCCCCTTTCCTGTTAGCATATCAGTTTCCTACACAGGAGTTTCACTATGTCTCATTTGTATGTTTGATTCTAAGGATGCTTCAACTGTTTGAATTTTCACACATTTTGTTTCAAGACAAAAGAATAGGTATTTCTGACTTCAGAGAAATATGCTGCACAGTGCTTTAAAAAAACCCCAACATTTCAATACAAAGAATATGTACTATGTCAGGGTCTCCTGGCAATATATTTCAGGATGAAAAATTCCTCATTTCTGTACTGTCAAGTTTCCCATAGAAAAATGCAATTGGTTTACTCATATTCTGCCTGTTTGAAAACCTGTTCAGTCTTAAATGGACCCAACATTCTTCAACATTTGCCCAAAGTAGTTGTTTAGTGAACTAGAGACAAGCAATTAAAATCTGTGGGAATAACATCACAGAATATGTCATCTTTAGATATGACTCATGCAGCTTTACTGTTATTACAGTAAAGATGAGAACAGTTATATTTCTGGAACAACTACTACAGTGTATGTTATTTTGATATACATGGGCTCTGCTCTTAGAACTACTGTTATAGAGTTGGAAAGATTAAATGACAGCAATATATTTCATTAAGCTCTGCCACTTCCATTCCGAAGTAGCTACCTGTCAAAGGCTGCCAAATGGATCTCTGCATATTGTACTTATACAAAGCTTAGTTTTGCCCCCAAATGGAAAAAACCCACCCACTTTTCCATGGTAAAATAATGAGAAAAATGAAAATACAAGGAAAAAAAAACTATTATTTGTGTGTGCATTTGATTGGCATGAATACAAGGACAGGATATACTTTATTACATTAAGTTCCAAACAATCCCAACTTCCCTTGTATTTGTAAACCAAGTTCCAGGTAAATACCATACATTTCCATATATACATGTCTATCTTTAGAAAATCCCCAAAGCATCCTCCTGTGACCAACTGACCTAATTTTTCAAGTGTGAATGACAATATGAATGTCATAAATATATATGGGGAGGACATTCATAAAACCTGTGATTTGGGAAAACCTTTTGATGACTTCAAATATACAGGAAACCTTTACAGAAAGGAGTAATATGTTAGCACGAGTGTCATGCATACAGAGGTCAAATCTCTATGTTGAGCGAAAAAGAAGATACAGAGAATATTTATACAGTCTAGAAGTTCTCAAATTAGTTAAATTTGATATTTACATCCTTGAACACTTGAAGAACTGGCTGAGCAAACTTACAGCCATTGAGAAATTGTGAAGGACATAAGATGTACTATTAGACTGGAAATGAATGAAAGATGAAGAAAATAAATAAGGAAGGAAAAGATGATCTCAGAAATTATAGAAAAAACCAGCTTTTAAGTTTGATTTCTGGGCACCTAGAAGAAGACAGGAGATGGACCATGCTGTAGGGTTTTACCAGGCAAATCGTAACAGATCTCATTTCATTCTATGGAAGAACTAGAAAACAGACATATATGAGATTGCAAGTACCTTGATTTTACCAAGGCTTGTCACGCTCTTTTACATTGCAGCCTTGTAAGTCATACTGGCTATTTGTGTGCTCATATTGTAAAACGAGTACAAAACTAGTTGAAAGTGATCCTCAGAGAGTGGCAATCAATGGCTCACCGTTAAAATGGAAGGCTACACTGAGTGGACTTTTGTAAGGGTAAGTCACAACCCTGGAACTATTCTGTCTTTCCATTAATGGCTTGGAAGATGAAATAAAAGATATCCTATTAAACATGGAAGGGGCTGGAATAACTTTAGAAGACAGGAATATAATAAAAATACTCATATTATTGAAATAGGCTAAAAATATAATGTAATTCAATATAGAAAACTGCTATGTTCTACTCTTAGGTAGACATAATAATCACATTGAAAATACAAGCTATGGAACAACTGGCTAGACATCCATCCAAAGGAAAAATAAAAATCTAGTGATCATCATCAACAATTGAATAGTGTCTGAAAACATTATCATACCAGGATACATAAACAGGACTGCAACCTACAAAACATGTAAAATAATTCCACACAGCTCTGGTAGCGCTTAAAATAGAGCACCCTGTCCAGCTTTGTGACAAGGTTTCAAACAAGACAGGAATTAATTGGAAAAAGTCCAAAAAAAGAGTAACAGGAATGACCAGAGGCCTAGAAAATAGTCACTAAGAAAGAACCTCAAGGAGTGGGGATGTTCAGTCTTGAGAAAAGAAGATTCACATAACAGCTGTCAAGTAGGTAAAAGACATCTGAAAGAAAGGAATGCCATGACGAATGTTACAAGAAATAATTGGCTTAAATTGCTGCAGAAAAGTGTCAGATTAGATACTAGGAAGACTTTCTAATAATAAGGGTAGTGAAGTATTAAAATAAATTGTTGGAGAAGTTTATTGAATCTTAATCATTGTCTTTACAACCAGGATTAGATAAGTCTGTCGGGAATGACACCTGTGTAGTTTATCTTGCTTTGAGAAATTGGGTGGACCAGATGGTATCAAGCTTATTCAATGAGGAAGTACAGGATAGACCTGCTTTGGGAATGAACCAGTGTCAAGAGACTATTGCTTGCATAAATCTTGTTCATTTGCTGGAGAGATTGAAACATGAGTAATGAATGAACTAGGGAGACTGCATGAAAGAAAAGGAAAATAATGCTTATGCTGGTCCACGGATCTCAGATAACTTACTTCAGCAAAATTCTGTTTGGTACTGAGTGTATTTTTGCTCTCCTGAGCTCTTGAAAACCTGAGATCTGATTTGGGAACATGCTAAATATTTTTAGAAAAACTAAAGCAAAAATGAATCGAACATATAAATGCTTTGCAATGTGAAACATGAAAAAAACAATCCTTTAACTGGATGTCCATATCTCACGAATAATTTTTTTGCTTCCATCTATCTGCAGAACCATCTTCCACCTGTAAAACAACACTCTCATATCACATGCAGGAACTGCGTGTGAGACAGTGTAAATTAGTTACTCTTTGCAGACTTCTCAAAATCTACAGGGAATAAAGATATATTAAAGCAGATGAGGAATTTAGTTTAACTGTGTGGCTACTGTATAGTAAAAGACATTAAGACTGTACTGAACAGTGCAGAGAAAACGAATTACTGATTAGATACAAGAAAGGTATGTCCATTCTGTGTGTTGAGTGAAGAGCCCTGTGGAAGAAACGGCAACAGAATTAAGTTAAGATTGCATTATATGTCTACCCAAAAAGAAAGACAAACAGTGCTTGTACAACATGAATTTTGACATTTCCCAGCATTTTATCAATTGGCTTTTTCTCACTGATGTAATTCTGTCCCTTTTTGAGAATGCTACTATGTCAGTGGCAAGATAACATTCTTCCACAGTAGTAATGTCTTGCCAGGAATATCTAGCGGCTTTTAAACAAAGTAACTAAAGCTAAGTGTCGTGGTTTAACCTGGCAGGCAGACAAATACCACACAGCCGCTCACTCACTCCCCCCACCCCCAGCGGGACGGGGAGAGAATCGGAAGGGTAAGAGTGAGAAAAACTCGTGGGTTGAGATAAAGACAGTTTAATAGAACAGGAAGAAAAAGGGGAAATAATAATGATAATGATAGAATATACAAAATGAGTGATGCACAATGCAATTGCTCACCACCCGCGCTGACCGATAACCAAGTAGCGATCGGTACTTCCTGGATCACGCCTACCCTTCATATACTGAGCATGACGTCACATGGTACGGAATACCCCATTGGCCAGCTGGGCTGGCTGTCCTGATTATGTTCCCTCCCATCTTGTGCACCTAGCTCAGTCAGTAGGCACGGGAGCTGTCCTTGGACTAGGAGGGCACTTAGCAACAACTGAAAACATCCGTGTGTTATCAACATTCTCCTCATACTAAATCCAAAACACAGCACTAGGAAGAAATTTAACCCTACCACAGCCGAAACCAGGACACTAAGTAATGAGGATACATGCGATTGCTCTGGCAAGTAAGGAACAGAAGCTCATACACTAGATGTCTTCAGGTGCAGTCTGCAGATACTCCCTCCCATTCCTCCTTCACCTTATACACACTGGACAGCCGGAGGCAGATCTGGTACACCCCTAGAGTATACACGTCAGCAGAGGTTAGTTGCCAGGGCATTCACCTGGATCTCCAACAAGTACTGTGTCCATTATGTGCTTCAAGGCACAGCAATTCTGCTATTAGCCCTTGATATTTAAAGACTGAAGTTAGGTCAGATACATCAACACACCCTTTTCTACCATATAAACAGAACTTCACAGTATCAGATGAAGTGTGAATTGAATGTGAATTAAAGTCTTCTAGAAACTTTTATGTGCTGAGGTATATGACACTTACAGAAATGCTTTCTAGAACACCATCATATTTAATGCCGAGCATTTAGTAAATTACTTTTTAGACAACCAATAACTAATACACAACTGTAAAAAATGTTTCACCTTTGAAAGGTAACTGTTGCCTTTAATTGTACCTTATCTGAATAATGAGAACTCTGTAGAGGTCCATGACTTTTTTTGTGCATTTAAAATTAAACAGGGCATGCTATCTAATTCTAATTAAAAAAATACTGGTGAATAATTAAATTCAGATTCACCTGATAATTATTAGTTCATATGCTACAAATACTTCATCCATATAGGGAAAAAGTTAACAGTGTTTTTTTCTTATTATTACAAACTGTGGTCATGGATAATGATTCTGACACTAGCCAGTGAGAGAGAAGAGAATAAGAGGCTCTACTGCTGACTCCTCAACTCTTCCACACCCTTGTCCACTCAGCTCTAACCAAACCTTCCAGTGTACAGAAGAGGCGAGTAAGTGATCTAGTGCAGGTGAAACTGGGGATATCAGTAGGCATTGCAGAATTCCAAAATCTTACCACCATAGTCTACGAGTCGCACACCACAGCCTTCTGCACTGTTACCTACCCTGAACTGAACGTTCATAGGGCAAGCAGAGAAACCTAGATGTTATAGTCCAAACAAATAGAATGGCTGAGAAAAGAGAATTTGGAATATCCTCTCAAATTTACATGCTCCTACCAATAAAGCTCACAGTTCTTCCTTCTCTGCCTATTTTCTAGATGATCCACAATGGGTGGTTAGGAGATTTTTGTATGATGCAATCAACAGGATCTCTGAGAAAAGAGCTCTTTGCTAGAGTACCACAAAGCTAGATGCTGAAGGAGAGAATGAAGTTAAATATTTCTTCCAGTATCACCATGTGTCTTATTGGTAGAAATCTCTCCTGTAGAAATCCACATTCATGCATCAATACAGATCTCTGTTTTCTCCCTGTTTTCAGAACCTGATATCTCTGACAGTTGAACAGATAATCTCTGATTACCAGTACTCAGTCTGTGTGCTTTCAACTTCATTTCATGCTATTTTGGTTATCCATGTCCCCCATTTTCTCACTTTATCCCCATTTCACAAAGCTTACATACATTCCCCTACTCAAAATATTGCTTTTACTGTATTTTGTGCAAATTGCTATGTGAAATTAGGGCCTCAGATTTCAGTCTCCTAAAATAAAATATGTAAGAAACTACAACGTGCTTTAACTGCGTTGATGATTCCTGTCACCAATCATAGGGGTGGGGAGGGCAGAGTGAGAATGGATCAGGGTATGTTCCAGGTCCAGTTCAACACGGAGCATTACTTGATAAGGAACATGGCAGAGAGGTAAAGGACTGCTTGATGCAAGAGGCCAATTCCAGGCAATGGCTGGTACTGCTTCTTTGAGCAGCGGTGTCACTTTAGGTTGGCTTAAAAGGGAGGTGAAAACATGGCCAGGGTTAGTGTCGTGGTTTAACCTGGCAGGCAGCCAAATACCACGCAGCCGCTCACTCACTCCCCCCACCCCCAACAGGATGGGGAGAGAATCGGAAGGGTAAGAGTGAGAAAAACTCGTGGGTTGAGATAAAGACAGTTTAATAGAACAGGAAAAAAAAGGGGAAATAATAATGATAATGATAATGATAAAATATACAAAATGAGTGATGCACAATGCAATTGCTCACCACCCGCGCTGACCGATAACCAAGTAGCGATCGCTACTTCCTGGATCACGCCTACCCTTCATATACTGAGCATGACGTCACATGGTATGGAATACCCCATTAGCCAGCTGGGCTGGCTGTCCTGATTATGTTCCCTCCCATCTTGTGCACCTAGCTCAGTCAGTAGGCACGGGAGCTGTCCTTGGACTAGGAGGGCACTTAGCAACAACTGAAAACATCAGTGTGTTATCAACATTCTCCTCATACTAAATCCAAAACACAGCACTAGGAAGAAATTTAACCCTATCCCAGCCGAAACCAGGACAGTTAGTGACGTTAATGTGGGGGTAAACCTAATTTTGAAATTATTATGCCATTTTATAATCCTTGACAAAAAGCAGCCAAGAAGGCACAAGCAGTTGCAATATAGAATTTTCAACTAAAACCAGCTAGACATAATGCCAAGATACCACATTTTCAACTAATCCAAGCTTTAGAAGCTAAAAATTAATGTGCAAATTTATCTCTGAAGTGTCATCCTGATCTATAGATGCCTTTTTGCCCTGTCAGCAACCTGTTAATCATGTGCATTACCTGCCCAAACAATAGGAGTTTGGGTAAAAAGCTTTTCAGCAAACAAGTATTGCTATTTAAAGTGAAAAAAACATTTAAAAAATACTAACCTTAATGACATGCAACTAGCATTTTGATCAGAGAACAAAAGGAAACGTGCCTATTGAGCCAAGACCCTGAGCGAAGACAATCTTCTGTGGTTGAAAGAGAACTGATGATACCTTGTTTATAAAGCTATGAACTAGAGAAAGTAATTTACATGACAAAATGAAAATCTGTATGTACAGTTTCCTTCCTGTTCGCCTCTTCAGCACTCTGCAGTGCAATGGCATAAAAAGAAAAGCCTGAAATCAGGTCAACTACCTATTCAATCTTTTTCGGACACCTTAGAAAGCATATTAAGTCACAGAAACATGCAGATAGATGCCTACTAGGATTATTTAAATTAGGCACCTACCTGTCTTTGCTTTCATACTTAGAGACTTTTAGAGACACATGCTGCATAGGAGCTTCTGAAAATGCTTCTAAGGACCTATCTGCTTTTTAATCAGCCATCTGAATTTTTAGGCACCTGCTCAGTTTGGTAAATATATACCTCACCATCTTATTCTATACATTTTGCAAACAGGTAAACTAATATTCTCAAATGGAATGTAAAGCTTAATTAATGCTAAATCACAAAACCCTGTGAGATCCCTACTTGAAACATACTATTTGCGGCATTAATAATAATGCTTCTAGCCATTTTTCGCATAAAATAATGTAATATATTACCTCATAACCAAATTAATATTTCAATATTCCTTGAAGACAATAAATTCTGTAAAAAACAAGATATTTCAAATATAAAAAAAAATAATATTTAAAGAGTGTTTTAGAAAAACTAATTAACAAAAGGGGTAAAAATATATAACCATATTACTCCTACCTGTATTATTCCTTCTGATCTTGGCTTATTCCAAAATTATAAACACTGATGCAGTTTGAAAATACACTAACAGCTTATTGTAAGCATGCTTAATATAAATAATTTCTCTTTCTGACATATACATGCCTATACTTAAGTCTATAAATTCTGGCTCTTATTCAGAGCTCTTGCCCATATAGCCCAAATTTCAACACTTCATCAGGCTCCTTGTTTCAAACTTCCTCATCATTTTTAGCAGTTCCAAGCTACAGATACACAGAATGTCACTCAACACTGTATGTATATGAGATCCTCGGTGTACCTCATTGCTGGCATTCATAGTTTTGTAATCTGGAGAAAATTTTTTGAGACAGAAAAAGCAATATTGCTCAGACAACACTAACTTTACATTTTTCAAGTTTCCACTTCAAATTTGAAAATTAATATTCAAAGAAAAATTGAAAATGTGAGCAAAAACTTTCAATTCTCCTAAACCATCATCTTAAAAACAGCTGACTGTTTTGGTTCAAAATCAGCCAAGAAAGATCTTCACTGATTTTCAGCTGACATGCAAATTTCTGAGTAATAGCAAAGGTAAAATAGAAGTAATGGCAAAGCTATAAAGCCTTATAATAAGACACAAATGGCTTTTAAAAGCATGGAATTTTTTGTTAAAAGAGTCTTCATATTGCTTATTAACATGCATTATCACTGTATTTTTAATATGATATGGTTTCCTAACCCATGCTGGCTGATTGCATTACTAATTAAACAAGTTCAATTTATCTAATTATATCTAAGTTGAAATATTTATAAAGTTATATGTGAGCTAAAATAGCATCTAAAGGGCGTGCTCATTACTCTTCAATTACAGGAAAAATAATGAAAGTAATAAAAGTAACGTGCACGGACTTAGCTAGTCCATGCTGGGTTATCCTGTCCAAGTTTCTAAGACATTTAAACTACACTATGTCAATTGGGGGGGGGAGGGGGAGAGAAAGCAAAAAAAGAAATTCTGTATAGTTACTTACATTTATGTGAAACCTTCATCAGTGCACTACAGAATCACCCTTTGGATCAGCAGTTAGACACACCTAGGCACTCTCAGTTTTCTTACCATCACATTGCCTCTACAGCTCTCTACTCTGTTTTTTTGCCCACCTAAAAATGTATGCTAAAATTCATTTGAACTCAAACTACTAGATTTTATGTATTAAACAGTCCAAAACAGAAGGCTACATGTGCTGCCACTGAAGGAAATGTTTATGAAATTCCATGCTCATAATAGTTTTCATTCTGTCAGGGAAGAAACATGCTATTGTGCAAGTGGGAGTTAATATTCCAAAGCATGGCTGGTTTTCCCTAGATTACATGTATCTCTTTTTGAATTTAAAGAGATATATCTTGTGTACAGACACACAGAACTGTGCCTAAATCTTTCTACTTTTTGCTGTTAGTACTTACTTTCTAAAATATACAAAAGATTTCACTGTTCTGTGTCAAACACATATGGATTAAAGTCAGGAAAACAAAAAGCCAAGTCTTCATATGTCACGTTCTGAATGAAGAGCTAGAGTGGCAAATTTTGTTACACAAACTCTTATTTTTCTCTTCCAGTAAGTCCATGGTGGTCTCTCTCAGTTCTCATCAATGGACAAATCTGTTCTTTCTGGACCTAAGTTATTTTACTTTCATAGTTTTTTTCTCATTTACTCAAGGTCTCATCCAAGAGTACCTCTGTTGTTAAGAAACACTTGGTTTCACTTTGATTTCAAAATTAATGTAGAAAAACAAACAAGCAAGCAGAGCGAGTAGGAATGCCTTAACTTGTGGAAGAAAGGTCTATTATTATTTGCTTCTTGTAAATTTATCAGAAAGTAGACAGCTTAAAAGTCATTGGACATATAAATAAACAGGTTGAAGAGTTCTCTTTGCTAGAAATGACTGAAGTTAGGATAGATCACAACCATACCCCTGAAGAAAACTGATGAAGGTAGAAAGAAGGAAGGATTCCTGAAGGACTCCATGTTCTCAGGAGAACCTTAAGGATTTTGTTTGAGAGCTGGCTAAAACATTTTGACCATTTCTGAAACTGTTCATTTCTTCAAGATTTTTTCTTCCCCGCCCCGAGGTAGGGTGACAGGTGTATATTAATGCTTCAAAGAGTCTTGAAGTAAACAGGAACTTCACAGCAACACCTAATGTTGTAAAATTCACACAACCCAGAAACTTCTGGATGTGTGTTTCCATATGTGGCTTTAGGTATTTTAAAGTGACATGATTTTGGGAGGGAAGTGAATGTGTTACCAGGCACCACATCCCAGACAGTTTTCTGTGGTTCAGTTGAAGAACTGCATTATTTTACAGCCATAAACGTAATATGCCTGAGCTGTGATAACATGTATTTGTTTAGTATCACAATGTTGAATTCTAAATGTGTCTTATTAAAGTCCATTAAATAAGATTAGTATGCATATAACAGAAGACTACACAAACATCATCCCCCTTTCAATAATAATTTTAAAATTCTAAATTACAGATGTATTCTAAGCAGAGAATCTTAAGTATATAAAAACGTAGTATACTGTCATTAGAGCATCAGAAATACTGAAAACTTGAAGGAATATTCGAACAATCCTGATAAGTCTAAATTTGTTTTCAGTGAAATATCTACATAGTAATTGGTACATGTTTACAACATTTCATTGTGAGCTTTTCAAAATCACAAATAAAAAGAAATTATAAACTTGGAAGATGATTCTTTAATGTTACAGATATTTTACCTCATTTGACATCTGCTAAATTACTAGGACTGAAGCTTTTCTTTTTCTCTGGGACAGCATAATTAGTTTATAGCACAGCTGGTCTAAATTTCTGTTATGGTATCTGATGTTACTACTTGAAACTTCACAGTATTTCAGTTTCTTGCTACGTGCAAGTGTGACCTACATGAACAGTGTGTAAGAATATTTTTTTAGAAGCTAAACACTTTGTTCTGTTTGATTACTGAATTTAATTGCAAGTTCAAAAAAATTTTAATTTGAATAATTACCTTTTTCCTAGTAATTTTCACTTCCATTTGCAGTTCTGTAGCTTTTCAAATGCTTACTGTTCTGTAACTTGCTAAAGAAAACCAAAATGGCTAAGTAATGTTAAGTACATCTTCTTTTGTGTCTGCTACATCTATGTTGTTCCAAAACCCTTCTTAAAGGGAAAAATAAAATTAATCTTGAAGAAAATTAAATGTTCAGAAAAAGAGAAAGAAATTAGAGCCAATATACATCTATTGTAACTCTCCATAACACATGGTACATGGAACAGGCTGTTTTAAAGCAACAAAATGATCTGTGGGTCCACCGCTACTTGATAAGCCTATGTTTAAATTCCACCATGACTAAGAGGAGACAAGGAGACACATTCAAGGAAAAAAAAAACCAGGGTCCCACGGTTCAGTGCATTGGGAAGTGATGTCTGTTTTAAATACACGTGTAAAAACAAATGGTGCATCGGAATTAAGAGAAAATAGCAGAGAAAAAGAAGATAGATACCAGGCATTTAAGTTACATTTTTGGCCTTTTTTTTTTTTTTGGTACCATTCTGTAGCTGCATATTTTATCCTATAGCACAAATTTAGGAAAATGATCCCTTTTAAGGACCTAAACTTACTGACTTCCATGGCACACTAGTGATAGGGAGAAAGAGAAAAACTGCTTTCTGAAAACAAAGGTATAATCATCCCATTCATATATCTATAGCAAAACGAGAAGTGGCTTTGTCGTTACATTTTCTTCCATTTCTCCACGTATCTGGAGTGCCCGCCTTGTGTACGAGGACAATTTAGGTGGCCATGGCTCTCCCCCGCCCCAGGACACAGATAGGAATGTTCCAAAGAGAACGGAATGACAGGCCCAGAGTGGGATGTAAGGCTGTCAGAGACACGAGAACAGAAATGTACCACCAAACTTCTCCCTTTCTAATAAGTGCTTACATACATGCATTTACCATGCGATCTCCTACTCTGGCACACTCTTTGGGGTCTTCTTTCAGAAAACTGTTAGTGTAATATTTAAATGTTTTCACTGGGCCAAGACCTGAGCCAGTTTTCTGGCTTGCTGTTTGCACTTTCAATCTCATCTTCTTTAATCCCATTCTTATCACAGATTGTCTGCTACTAACTCTCAAAATTTGTTCCTTAGGTTGACAGCATCTGGTTTCACGCCCACTGTCTTTAACCACTCTCTCTCTTCCTTTATAAAAAGGTTCTTTTCCATTTGTTTCGAAAAAAATGCCCAAACAAAAGCCTCCCAAGATCATAAAAAACCTCTTATCCCACTTAACTATCTCTCCAATTACTACCCTCTTTATCCTCCACTCCATTGAAACCATGCTCATTAATGAGCTTCTGCTTGGTAAATCTGAGACAATCTTCTCTTTTGATCCCCTTCTTGCAACGACACAGCTCATCACTATCTTCTCCACCGTTTTGTCCGGTGCCTTAATGTTTCAAACAGCTATGCAAATTTAAGAACATTATTTATCGTCTCTTAATGCTCCAGACCTATCTTTCTATCAGTTTCTTTTCAGAACCATTTTCTGCTCCCCACCATCACTCCACAAGCACAACTATGCCAGTGGCAGCTCCTGTGTCCAGCCCCTATGTATTTCTGCCTGCATATGATGTTGATACATTCTCCTGGAAAATAATTCTGCCGAAATAATTCTGATTATTTTAGCTGTAATTCTAGTTACAACATTTTGAATACTATGTTCAAAAGATTAACTTCTGCTGGTTACAGCTACCATTCAGAGCAAGACTGTTCTTTAATCTCCAGATAGGTATGGATGTCTCTAATGCAACCTAACAGTTTAAGAAATCCGAATCTTTAACTGTCTTCTCAACTTCACTTTAAGTAATTTGATATTTCTTGTTTTATTGGCTGTCCTGTTTGACAGTTAACATACAAATTTAGATTTTCATGAATAGGTTCTGAATCTGAGTTCTTTCTGCATTCATTAGTGGGCCCCTCACTACAAGAAGGACATGGAGGTGCTGGAGCGTGTCCAGAGGAGGGCAACGAAGCTGGTGAAGGGCCTGGAGCACAAGTCTTATGAGGAGCGGCTGAGGGAACTGGGGTTGTTTAGCCTGGAGAAGAGGAGGCTGAGGGGAGACCTCATCGTGCTCTACAACTACCTGAAAGGAGGTTGTAGCGAGGTGGGTGTTGGTCTCTTCTGCCAAGTCACTAGCGATAGGACAAGAGGAAATGGCCTCAAGTTGCACCAAGGGAGGTTTAGATTGAACATTAGGAGAAATTTCTTTACTGAAAGAGTGGTCAGGCCTTGGAACAGGCTGCCCAGGGAAGTGGTGGAGTCACCATCCCTGGAGGTATTTAAAAGACGTGTAGATGAGGCGCTTAGGGACATGGTGTAGAGGGCATGGTGGTGTTGGGTTGACGGTTGGACACGATGATCTTAGAGGTCTTTTCCAACCTGTATGATTCTATGATTCTATCATTATTTTGTATCAGTATACTGCTGCTGTGATATGAGACACGTTTAATAAACACTGACACTTGTTTCACTTTCCCCTATTTGTCCTATTCTCTTATTGGCTTGTCCTTCCAGCCTAGATTGTTTCTAATCTAGAGAAAACTTAATACTGTTTTAAAAAACAATGTAAAGGCATTTATGAAATGAATGAAAATATAAAAATATATAAAAATATATAAATTTATTTTTAAAAATTTGAAATATATGAAAGCTGAAGAAAAAGTTTTCCAGTCCATAAAGTAGCATTTTTTAATTTTTATTGAAGTACTAAAGCTTATGCAATTTTAAATGTAAATCCAATGTATAATTTTAAATTAAACAAACATAGTATTCTGGAAATGAAAAAAGGGAACCAAATTCAATTCTTATTAGTATAAATATGTCATCCCAGTCTAAGAAATACTGAGCTGCTCAGAATTTCAAAATATTGAAGATTCTATAAAGTAATTTGTCATCTAAGCTAACATCTCCATTTTCTACAGCTTTAGCAGCTATTTATTTTGAATGCAGTTGATAAAAAGAGATCCATTATATATAATTTGGAATTTTTAGTATATCAGCCTATTTGGAAAACTGGATTAAGTAAAGTGAGTCATTCTTCTGACGTTTCTCTGCCTTTTTCTGAATACCACATCCTATCAATTTAAAGGTTCCAGATAAAATTTCAGGCATTATTGGCAAAACCCAATTGATGGTGGAAACTGGAAAACCAGACAATTTAATTTCCTGATTTTTTATTATTAGCCTTTTTTAAGCATTTAAACAATAAACAAGGAGTTTTCATTATTTTTGTAAAGATCAGTTTATCCTGATAAAGTATACTCCACGGATCAATTAATCAAGATACATTTTATCTCACTGACTACTGGTCGTCTCATTCAAGAAAGGTTTGTTTGAGATTTTTTGTTTGGGTTTTCTTTTGGTGGGGAAAGAGGGTGGGACAGGAGGAGGGCTGGTCATGGTTTGTTGTTTTTTCTTCTTTTTTCATTTGCCAACAACTTTGTGTTATTTGCCAACGTACCTCAGCCACAAGCCCTTCATTGTAACAGTCCAACGTGGATTTGGCCTGTAGAAGGCTTTAAAGTTACCCACTTGAACAGGGTGATTTTGACTGGGTCCTGCTTGGGAACTGGATAGAGACACGAATATTAATTTTGAGAGGCCCCTTTTGACAAAACCTACTTTTATTAGAAAAACAAATTGAAAGTATGTTACTTTCTGGTGCTGGCAGACCACCTGGAAGAAGCTGCTTCTTCCAGCTGCAAGAATATGGAGCAGCATGCTGTCAAATAATTTATTTCAGAGAGATTACATTATTTTATTACTAAGGATGGTAGGCAATGATTTAACCTTGTTATTTTTGGCTACGTTTCAACTGACAGTTAAGTCTACAGCAGATTGCTTAATAACAATGCAGATAAAAAACAAAGGCATAGTGGATTAGCCCAATTTAAAAAGTAAGACTGACATACAGTGAATGAGGTCTGTGAAAATTACTTTCATTTCCTATTACAAAATAGTTGGATCAGATATTTCAACATTCTGATCTCTCATGATCCCTCACAAGATAACAATCTGGAGTAATTTGAATAAAATAATCCTAGACATTACAGAAACTGTACGTTTATGGTTTTAGTGCAATCTATTCTGAAGTAGAAAGGAATTGCCAGCAGCTCAGGCATGTGTCCTGAAAACTCGCAATAAGCTAATAAATAAGTTTAAATCCATTTAACTTTTATAATAGGACAATGTTTAAAATAACATCAAAAATTAAAAATGTTGCTACTTTTTTTGTTATGCTTCCTCCAACAAGATATCTTATACCAAACACACTGCTAAGAGATACATATTATTAAGTAAAAGTATTAAAAACACCTGAAATGAATAAAAGCAGCAATGATTTTAAAAAGAAAAATGTTAAATATGGGATGCCCTGAGAATAAAAATCTAGGAATTTAGGTTAATGTAAAATTATAAACAAAATTTGGATAGAGTATGCAACCAGTACAAAACTCCCCCCTGCACACACAGTGTGATTTTATCCACTGGCTCTCTTTTACCCTTCTAATGAGAAAGGAATCATAATTTGGGACACTGAAGAAAGTATTTGAATATTAAAAAAATCTAAATCCACACACCTATCCATCTGTAAAGTATAACAAGAATTCATATCTTTTTTCTGACTGTTTGCTTTTCTGTACCTTTTACATCTTAGTCTCAGAAGCTAGTTTAGATCCATTATTTTTGTAAAACATTATTTTTATTGCTATTTATGCCCATAGGGATGTCATCAATCACACAAAGTTTTCATATGTAGAAGAAAAAATATTTCATAAAAAATTCACTGTCAATATCAAACCAACTTGAGCAAACTGTTGCTAACAATAAAACTAATCTAGGACTTACTGCCAAGATGATTCTGGAATAAAATCATGGAACAATGGGCATATTCTGAAGATTAATTTATTTCTGTGGTATTTTCCTTTCAAAATACTCAAAACATTGCTCATTGATCTTATTTAAGGTTAGATTTCTTTATAGCAGGACTACTTGTCGACCATGTTCAACCTAAGAGAGAAAACTTCAGCCTATTTTACAAAACACCGGAGTTGTAATTAAAATATGCAAAAACCACTCAAAAGACAGTTCATCTGATATGTGACCATATTTTTTTTCCTTCCTGGCCATTTTTCAGGACGTCCAGTTATATTATAGTACAATATGGGAGAATTGTTTCAACAAAAGCATTCAGGCCTGAACATCATCATCTCATCCACAGTTACACCAGCTTTTCTGTATGCATGCTGGAGAGCAGTGAGTTGCATCCCCGGGTAAAATAATGGCAGGAGGTGGGCTGCTGCCACAAAAGACCCCATCTGAGCTGCACTCCTTGTCCTTATTGTTTCCATATTAATCCCGGGAAAGATGAAGCTAGAAACAGGCTGCAAAAGCTGTCCTGACAGCAGTGACCGCGTTTTCCCTGGAAAATGGATGGGGTGCCAAATATATAGGGGTACCAAAGCCCTATGCTACAGCACTGCTTGAGAATTCCTAGAGTTAAAATCAATAATGCACTTTCAAGTGCCAAACTTCAGAGAAATGCAGAAGGTAAACTAGACTAATGAAGTGTAAAACACATGCAGTATTATTTTAAAGGCTATTAACTAAAAATTGTTTATAACACCACCCTGGTAAGGAAACAGCAGAATCTCTTTATACTGAATTTCTTCTCAGATAATAATTAATGTTCACTTTGATTACTCAACATTTCAGCAAGTAATATTTTTATTTCAACATTCTTGGAATGATAATAACGAATATCTTACACCTGCTATTTTTCCTTTACACTGACTGTATGTGACTAATTGTGGGCTGAGAACATAGTAAACCTAACCTGGCCTGCTAAAATGAATGCGAAACAAAACATCCTTACCTGACTCTGTATAAGCTCAATTTAGAAGTTAACCTTTCTTTCTACATTGTCTACCTATTATATAAACTTTTTGTTTTTTCTGAAGCAAAAAACATGTATGGAATATCTATAGTTACATAATTTAATACAAACATTTTGTCGCTGTTTAACCCTAGCCAGCAACTAAACACCACACAGCCACTCACTCACTCCCCCAACCTCCGGTGGGATGGGGGAGAGAATCAGGAGAGTAAAAATAAGAAAACTCGTGGGTTGAGATAAAGACAGTTTAATAATTGAAATAAAGTAAAATAATGATAATAATAATAATAATAATAGTAGTAATAATAATAATAAAAGAATATACAAAGCAAGTGATGCACGATGCAATTGCTCACCACCCGCCGACCGATGCCCAGCCAGTCCCCGAGCAGCAATGAGTGCCCCCCAGCCAACTCCCCCCAGCTTATATACTGAGCATGACACCATATGGTATGGAATACCCCTTTGGCCAGTCTGGGTCAGCTGTCCTGGCTATGCTGCCTCCCAGCTTCTTGTGCACCTAGCAGAGCATGGGAAGCTGAAAAGTCCTTGACTATGTAAGCACTATTCAGCAACAACTAAAACATCTGCGTGTTATCAACATTATTCTCATACTAAATCCAAAACACAGCACTATACCAGCTGCCAGGAACAAAATTAACTATCCCAGCCAAAACCAGGACATGTTTGCATGGGTTTGGCCTGAAAAGGAAGGGCATACTCCCAAAGTAGCGTCCATCCAATAATTGCCAGCTGCCTGGCTGTGTTCTACAATACTATTACTATTTACTGACTTGTTTTCCGAAAATGTATTATACCATTTGCCACAATCATTGACAAATGCATTTTAAATACAAGAAAATTGCTATATAAACTCCTACTGAATCTTGATGACACAATGAAACTAAACTTTGCCTGGAGTAAAGGAACACAAATATTCGTCTTTATGTCAATTTTTAAAACAACTGCTCCCGAAATAACCTTGCAAAGACCTCTATTTTGATGCAACTGAACAATGGAATATGAAATCATAACGTTATCGAAAAGAAATACGAATAAATATTTATAGACTAATACAGATCTTCTGTGGTCATCAACTTTTTTTTAGCATTTTGCTGCCATAAACTTAGATTTGAAATCTACCATTACAAGGTAATGGAAGACAAAAGGAAAATCCTGCAAAAGCTCTCTGATGCCACATTAATTCTGCATTATATGCACATAAGGGACATAGAGTTTGGAAAATATGTACTATTGCACTGACTGCAGCTCTGATAATGCACTGGAATGGAAGCAGACTGCATCTATTTAACTCACTCATTTCTCACCATTCTGTTTGAGAATCACACCCTCACCTTTAACACATGACCTAATGTAAAAATATCTGCATCTCATCATTTTTTATAGACTTCTGTACATCTACTTCAGATCAAACCCTGAGAGGCCATAAGGGTCACTTCTGTCTATAGGACTATTCAGAATACAGCATTCCTGTATGATAATATAGGAAATAAGCAATGAGGTTAAAACTGGTTGTGATGTTTATATTACATCAGGAAGAACGTAGGGAGAGATTGTAATGGATGAAGTATACAGTATTAAAAAAAAAAAATTGCTCATTCAGTATTATCTATATCAAATTATCTACCTTGTCTACTTAAATTTTAAAATCGTAGAGACTACCGTCTGTTTTATATGTGCAGGCTAGGTTTGGGGTTTAAAGACTGACTGAGCCTTCACATGGCACAGCAAAAGAAATGCTAAATGACAGTATCATCTAATGTCTAGTAAGATGCAAGCACATTTCAAGCTCTTGATAAAACATAGACAGGAGATTACTGTGAATGAAAATAAGAATATTTTCAAATACCTAAATTAAAACTTTAAGTCATATCATCACTGGAAAGGAATTATTTTTCTACTAAGTCAGAGTCCAAAATTCATGTGTAGGGCCTTCACATGAAGGCCCTACACATTCATTCCTGGTGTAAAGAGTTAGAAATCTTTTTTTTTTTTTAAAGGAAAATTAAGATTCTTGACCAGTTCCCTCTAACTAAATATTCAGTTTGTAAAAAAAACATTTTCTAATTTAAGATTTAGGATTGCATAAGAATTGTCAAGGTTGAGGAAGCACTAGTTATATTCTGATGCTTTTATTTTATCAAGAAGAAAATATCCTTGGAGAGGATACTTAGTGTTCAATCCAACAGCCAGTTACTCCTGGAAACTCTAACCCTTTTTTGTAAAGTTCAGACTTACTTTGCAATTGCAGTAAAGAAACAAAAAAAAATTCAATATAGCAAATACTAACTCTAGAATCTTTAAATACTGGGAAATATCGTAAAAATATTTTGCTTAAAATGCTATATGGAAATTTTTTCTTTATAAGTAATGAACACAGAGGTTCTGCATCTCCGTCAATTTAATCTAGAACAACCAGTATTATCTTTATTACTATATTACTCTTGAAGTACTCGATATTACCTACTATTAGAAACATTTTGTTAGTTGAAGGACATGGTGTCAGAATGACAGAATACAGTAGTTCCTCTTACACTACTGAATTGCATGCCATTTCTGACAAAAATGGGTTCATCAAGAGCACACGTTTGTTTCTGCTAGAGAGGATTCAGTTGTTAATATTGGCCGAACATTCTTCTACTGAAAGTTTTATGAGAGGATGCTAGACAAATTGATTTCTCCCAAGTTTCACCTGAGCACTGTACTAATGCAGTCCCATGGTTTCTGGACTTCAGCATGAACAGCACAAAAAAGACTTTTCTCCAAAAAAGACTGGGTAAACTGACAGTAATGTTTTTTAATTACTATTCTATCTCCAACTAAGTATGACAGAAAAAACAGGAGGGTTCAGGAATACAGAAGGAAGATTTGATTATGGTCTTAAAATACATAAAAATCTGTTGCAAGGAAAGATATGTAACAATTATTTACATTATTACATTTTTTATCTGGGTATATTACATCTATGCCTAGGTGCTCAGAATGCGAAGCATTCCCTCAATGGTCAACTGGAAAATCTGACTTAACATGTTTATCCTACCCTAAACTGGGGACATGCAACGCTTTATTCCTTATTCAAAACCCTGCCTTGGTGTCTGTCGCAGATAGACTTAACTTGGAGCTCCATTATATTGTGAAGCACTCTTACACTGTGCTTCTTTGGGTTTCATGCTGTTTAGGATTTGCTACCATTTTGCTTTTTTGTCTTACGATATACTAGAATTGCTGTAGACTGCAGCCTGTAATATATATTTTAGTCAAAACAAATAAATGTTGATTTGTGTTACAATACAGTATTTTATTTTCCAAGAGCTGGAATTGACGGGAAGAATGAAAGAATAATTTAGTTCTTTATTTAATTCTTACCTGAGAAGAATATGTGTGACCATCTGATCCACAAACAGGATTGGTATAAACTACTGGACACTGCTTGCAGTTTGATGAAATGGGACCACCCCTCCACTGTTTATGGCCTAAACCAGCCTCTTTCATACTGTAAGTAAACAAAAAGTATGTAATTCTGATAAGCAGTAGTAAAAATAGAACATATTCAGGGTATTTTAATGAGCCTTTATAAACAGTAAGCCATACATAATTTCAGCCATAAAGTTTTATTCTAAGAGCTGCCACAGTCTTTGGTATATACTCGCTCACCTTCGTACATTACTCACTGTAGTGATACTTGATACCTGCGTATTATTTCACTTTCTAAGACATCTTAGTAGAAAGAGATGATTAAGATGATGCTTTGGTGACTGTTACACTTATTGATCAGTGAAAGACATCTGACTTGTGTGATATTTACTTTTTTTGCTGTTATTAAATAGTACGAATGGAGCTGTTGTATTAATATCGGTGTTTAAGGAGATAACATTTAGACTAAAAGTCTAAAATAAGTTACTGACGCTTCCTTAGAACACTCTCCTAGCCTTCAGTAATTTGTGGCATATGGCGATCCTCAGACAAACATGTTTTCCCCTTGTAGCTTTGAATTAATTTTTATTTCATGAATTTTTCCAATTGCTTTCTGCAACTATGAAAGCATTTAGCAGCCATTGTATCCTGAAACAGCTGTTTTACGAGAGCCGCCTGATTCATAGACTGACCTACAATATGCTTTATCTATTAATGGCTTCCATATAAATAAGAAAATAGAACAATAACACATGATTTTTATATTGTGTTTTCTGCTTGGAATCTTAATGAGGAATCTAAAAATGATTATGCTTAGAATACAGCAATGACTTATCAGGACACACTCAAGTAGTAAATGTTCAAACTTATCTTATAAAAAACTCAAATCAAATCTTCTTTAATGGAGCAGAACTCTCAGCTTGGTTCACCTACAGACAATCAGGAATTATTTTGCTAATTAGTCATGAATCACTGTTTGAGAAGAACTTGTCTGGATTAATAAAAAGAAATTAAATTAGAGAAAATAAACTCCTCATCCTCTGGTTTTATGATGTGCAGAATGAAAGGCTCAAAGCACACACCTAACAGTAAACTGGTGATGATCAAAACCAAAACCCCATTTCTCAGCTATGCTAATGTTTTTATGCTATTCATAATTTTAATGTGGTCTTCAAGAAGACAAAAAAAAAATCATGTAAATTATAGAAGTTTACATTCAGATCATGTTTTGTGGCTAAATTTTGAACTGCACAGATTTTTTACAGTGTAAATAGGGACCTGAAATGTTGTACACAGAAATTATCCGTTACTGCTGAAAAAGCCAGTAATAGCTTAAATTATATGTAGCATATTGAGTGCTAAAATATCTGTACAGGGAGTTTTTATGTCCATCAGGAAGTATAAAAAAAAGGAAAAAATTCAAACATACCACCCTAATTAATAATAAATAACAATCCTTTCTGCTGAGTTGCATCATTTGAAGACTAAGAACAAACCATATCATTTCTATTATAGTAAAGAAAAGCAAAGTTGAACTGTATCTTTGCTTATGTATAGTATATAGTAATAATCTGACTATTGCTGCTCCTCTCACTTGACTGAAGAGTATTCCAATCATCCACATGAGCTCCAGCGTAATTAGACTATTTAGATGGCTGCATCTTCCTCTTATGTCTTGTTACCTTTATAGCTCACAATTTTCCAGAAGTGACCCAGTAGCCTGAGGTTCCTGACAGGACCAGAGTCCCAAGTATCAACCTGATGCAATTTCTGTTTATGTGAGATACAGTAACTTTAAAACACTGCATATATCAATTGCAAAAGTTCCAGACATCAACAGGGAGAACGCCATTAATATCAGCAAAAACCAGAAATTGGAAGCAGGATTTGTGAGATATATAGGGGCTGTTGGGTGTAGATGCTTACAACGTATCAAAGAAAGGACTAGTGGTGATTGCAGGGTTTTAGCATATCTGCACCCTTGTACATGCCATCAATGAAGTTTAAAGACAAGAAAAGACAGAGGGGGAAAGAAAAAAGAAAAAAGCCCTTTTAGATGAAGGAAAACGGTAAATAAAATCACCTAAAGGAAGGAAAAGAGAATGATGTGTCTCAGGAACGACCACAACAGGGGTGGACACTAGAACAAGCTCAGGACATGGAAATTGCAGGTCTGTTGCAACCAGTGGAGAGGTATGAAGAAAATGGAAAATATTTTATGTAGTCAGATAGATTACCTTCTCTCAACTAACCTCTGCTTTGTTAGGCTTTTAAATGCAGGCTGTCCCAGGGTACTCAATTTAGGGTGAAGAGATTCAAGTTATACACAGAACTCACCTGAGACCTTCAGCAAATCACTCTTCTCAGAATCTTGGTTTCTATGTAACTAATACAAATTTTCTACAAAACAGAAATATCTGTATTTTCCAAACTTGGAATGGAAGGTATAATGATAAATAAATTTTAAATAATGATACTTTGAAGGTATCAATCCAGAGACACCTGGTCATGGAAATGCTTTGGATGGACATGTGTTCAGAAGCTTTAGTACAATGATGCAGAAACTAGATTCTGTATTATCATGGCTGCCAAATAGCTATTTTTTGATTGTCAGTCACTGAGATAACAGGCAAATATGAAAAGTCAATTTAAAAGATTTTTAATACTAGTTATGGTACATACATGCATTTCATAGAATATATTAATAATGCCTTTTACTTATATACTCAAACATTTCCTTTCACCATTATTTAATTGCATTAGATTTGTTCCTATTGACTATTTCTTTGTTAACAGGTGGTGTGTTTATTTTTTTTACAGCTAGGCAATGAGAGTACATACAAACTATTGACGTGGAAATAACTGAGAAACTACTGTGGTGATATAAATCATCTTGAATTAAGATCATTGGTGTATGTCCACAATGTCATGCAATAAGATACAAAAAGACTGCTTTACTACAATATAAATAATTTGTTATCATCTACTTGAGGTAGGCAGATAAAGCAATGTATTTTTACATTTTAAAATGTTAGACAGGAAAAGAAATAGTAAACAAAGAAATCAGTTACTTCACTATAAGAAATCACTCTTCTTTTTCTCTTCCTTGTATTTATTACTTTTTGATTAAATATGCAAGAAGAAAACCCACATCACTGCAACTTGCAGTTACTAAAATTCTACCATTTAATTTTGTGATTCCACTGCAGTCACTATAAATGTTCTTGCACTTGTTAGTATTTTGCCACAATAAATATATGATGCCATGTAAAAGTTAGCCTCTTCCACTGACAAATTTTATACTTCTAAATTTCCCGAGAAGGGCTTTGGGATCTGTCTAGTAATAAAATAACTATTACTGAATACACAAGCTCCATCTTATCTGACATTGTTGACACCAAAAGGGTAAAATTAAATATATGGGTTTAATTTACCAGCAACACTTGTGATTGCATTAATTTGCATACACCAAATCATGCATATGCTTTTAGACTGCGTATACAACTGCATGCCTAGAATCATAATTAGCCAATCTGCCCAATTACTCTAGCCTATGTACCTGTTTGCATACATAAACTTACCTTCCTGTATACACAGTGATCGTGCCTGCAAACTTTGAGAATGCTTAATGTAACCCATTGAAAATTTAGCTACAAGCAACTCTTTGGCAACATGACTTATTTAATGATATCTATAAAATACATGAGTGCCCAATTCACTTGAAAAAATGACTATTTTATAGGTAGATTTGAGAATCTTCAAATACAGACTGACAGAAACAAATCTGACTTAGTAAAAATCTAATCTTTCAAAGAACTCCTGTAACTCTTCTCTGATAACTACATTTACATTTTTTAGAGATTTTAGAATTATTCCAATTTAGAGACTGCCTGATTATGTTTTTCCATGGCCTTTGGGGGACACAATCAAGCTGTGTCAAATTAACATAATCAGAAAAAACACTTGTAGTGCAAAATCTAATTTGCTTTCATTAGAGTTGACTGAATTTCCTTCAAGGTCCCTTTTCATGTGGAAGCATCCTGGAAGAAAACTACAGCTGGCAATATATTGTTGAGATGTTTCTTTCAAATATCAAAAAAACCCAAGACATTATTGCCAGTCTCTGTGTGTGTATGTCTATATTATTTTGACTTGTTTCATTATTTTGCACTATTCCTAACAAAGACAAGAAAAATCTGTCTTAAGAAACTAATAATAATTGAATAAATCTGAGACAAATAAAGCAAAGGTTAATAAAGTTAATATGCAAATCAAAATACAACACATTTTAGCAACTTTAAATTAACAGTGTTGGCAAGATGTTTCTATTTATTGATGGACCGTCAGAATGTTTAGCAGGTGCATGTGAGATTATATAAATTCAGCTATTATTTTTCCCCAGCATCTGCACCCAAGACATTAGATTAGAAAATTATGTATGATCTATCATTTTTGTCAGGATCACTTAGTATTATTTCAGAATTTAGAAGAATATTTCTTTCTGTGCATGTAAAAAGAAAATGCTATTTGCACCGGACAAGGAAAACAAGTAGATATCTTAAAGAAAAATTCTTACTACCTCCTTCCACCTACATGTATTATTGAAAAGAGAAGTTTACACTTTAAGGTGGTTAAGCCTTGTTGTCATATAGCTCTTGTTATTTTCAGTACCATTCTGCCTACTTTTGCCACGCAAAGAAACCAGAATTTTATTCTAAATGTCTATAAAATAAACTAAAATCTAAACAAAGCAGCCTTATGTATTTTAAAAAAACAGGTTTAAGTAATGCTGCTGAAATTTCCTGGAATAGTATTTGCTTCATTTTGACTGAGTGAAGTTAGCTAGTATAGCATTTTAATGAGACAGAAAAGTAAAGAATGCACAGCAACACAGAAATGAGTTTTCTCATTATTTAACTTACGTGGCGTTGCTTGAGAGGTGAAAGAGAGCCTAATATACGAACAACTGAATGCAGTGCTCACGCCAACCTTCTTTTCCATTAGGTTGGCAAATGATACAGGCATTTCAAGGAATAATTTGTTAGAAATTACTATGTAAATCAGTAGGGGAGGGAGGTGGTGAAGATTTAAAATGTTAAAATATAAAAAGTACCTGTTAGAGATATCAATACTGTATGATTTTTTTTTTTAAATCATAGCACAAATTAGACTGAAGGTTTTTCTTAGGACCTCTCAAATTGCTACACTTGTAATTTACATAGTTAGGCATTGATTAACACATATTTTTCTAACACACTTAAAATATAACTTACAAAGAAGGGACAACATTAAAAAAAGCTTAAGTCAAAATCATTACATGTTATCATAGTTTTCTGATCAGAACTGTTATATGGTCGGTCACATCTTTAGGAGACATAGAGCTACAAAAAAAATTATAAAGAAAATCCAAATTACCTAAATGAAGGGAAAAAAAAAAAAAGAGACGTAGGGTCCAAGGCCCATAACCTCACGATGGTAGTCAATTATGTATATGTGGTGTTAAAAAAGCTAGTCCATGGCAAGAGAACTCTATTGAAATCTGAAGGAAAAGTTGACCTCTGTAGAAAAGGTACCAAATATTCTTTCCAAATTGTAAGAGCTCTTTTGAGCTCAACATCTCAGTCCCTCCTCTCAGCTGTAGCTATTCCTTAACAAGTTCTGAATAAAAACTTTTGGTTTAGTTAAAGATCAAAGACAGAAGAAGAATGTTCAAATATTGTCTAGAGACAATGACAGAAAGTAGACTTGTTAAAGGATTAAGAAGATGGTTGTACTAGAAGAGATAGCAAGTAACTGCATCAGAATCCTTCTCTCTCCCCTCCATAAATATAAATTCCCTTCCTTCCCAGCTGACACTATTCCTAAACACCCTCGGAAAATCGGTAAAATCTAGATGGCAAAAATGAGCACATTCTTCACACTCTTCCTGTCTTTCACTTCTCCTTCCAGCATAGACCCCAGCCTACAGACATAGCACTCTCTGGAGTCCCAGTTCTAGAGAGCATGATTTGTCCATTATTATCTAACACATTATCTAACACTGGCATTTATATAAATTGTAAAGTCAGAAATATAATAAATTTCCACTAAAGTTCAGCATTATTTATGGATACGCCTACTGCATTCCTATGAAATGATCTGATGTAGTTCCATGCATTTCCTATATATTTAACTAGAAATGGTCACATACACATATCTGAAGCAGATTTTGCTTGGCAAATACTGGAGATGTGGAAAGCATTCATGCATATCACAGACTTTATTTTCTGTCACAGAAAATTCTGTCACTGCACTCAAACTTTTCTAAAGATAGAGATGTAAGTTGACCCTGAATAAGAACATCTGTAATAACACTATTACATTCTCTGTTTAAACTAGCAGATACATAAGGTTACATCAATAAAAACAAGTGAGGCACAAGAGCACAAACAATATCTAAATTATGAGACTATTAAACAAATGAGTATTTACCATTTTGAACACTTCACGCTTTGAACACATCTTCCCATAGAATATCAGTATTATAGATGTTATATTTCAACACCAGAAATGTTGAATTCCTTGAAATCTGCATAAGATCAAAACCATATTCTCACCAAGTGATACTGGAGACATCCTTCATCCTTATTTTTATCGCTTCAGAAAACATACTGAAACTACTTTGTGGATAATCAGGTCAAAGGACAGAAGAGTCCAGGGGTTTTTGTTTATTTTAATAAGAAAGCCACAAATGTAAGTAATTTTCTGTATGACTTTTGTGAACTTTTTGATAACTTCTTGCCTTTTATTTCTGCCTACTCCACAAATCCCACTTGGAAGTCCTGAGCCACAGAAGCTGTCAAAACTTTAGATTCACTCACTAAGGGTGAGAGTTGAACATAAACCATCTTCTCACTGTCTCTAAGAAGGAAATCTGGACATGCAGGTCAATGGAGCACCAAAGCACACTCCATCACTCCATCAGCATCTGCAGTTGAGACCATCAGAATAAGGAAGAATGGCACATATTTCACTGAGCTAACTCACAGCTAACTGCCTAGCTTTCCTTCTAAGGACTGAGGTTTTGATATGGCACGACTGAATAACTTTGGCTCAAACTTCTGGAGAAACTACTAAATTGTGAGAAAGAGCTATGAGAAATTATGTAGAGTGGAACTATGCAATATAAGAAAGGTAAAACTGCAGACAGAACTAAGATCGTTGAGACTAGGTCAGACAGGGGTAGGGGGAAAAAAAACCACAGGTATGAAAAGTTATAAAATCATAAAAGGAAAAAACAGAGTCAGAAGTTTAAACAACACTGAGGATCAGCCCATTTCAAGGAGCAATGGAAGTCAACACTTGTTATACTTGATAGAACTGGCCAGCAGGCACTCTGGGTATCTTGCAAGAGGTGGAGAGAATCTTCACATTTAGTCTGACAGCAAAGTAGTCCTAGCTATATATTGTGCCTATTTGACGACAAATACCTTTGTACTGTTAGGCAGCACGTATCCTGCTTAAAGAGCCTTCGAACACTGTAAAAATTGCTTGAACAAAGTGGTCCAGAGAGGGAAGATTATAACTACAGGTTCAGAAGTAAAGAACACAGTGGAAGAAAAACTTGGATGAAGCAGGCATTTGCACATGGCAGAGCAATTCAGCTATCACAGGAATTCTGATTTGGCTCTTCAGCATAGTTATTTCAGCCTCCAACATGAGATATGACAAATTCTTCTATATTGTATAAAATAAACACTACCTCTAGAAGACAAACTATGTATTGGTTGATCTCTAGCATATTCATATATTTTTCAGTTCTTTTAATGTTGGCAGTTTTGTTACATTTGTAATTTCTTTCAACAAAACAACAGGAAACACCAGATTTTTATCTTCTTTTTTTTTTTTTTACAGTAAAGGATCTCATTTTTCTAGAGGCCGTTTTCTATGCAGGCATCCATTTGACATATGAATGTACAGGATGTCCAAATCATAGTGCCATCTAGAGGCCACACTGAGAAATCCTCTATGAGAAAAATCTATCATCAATCATTACTTCGCAACGATCATTACTGAATAGATATATGCAATATAAGGAGGTAAAAACCCGATATATGCTGGGAGACATCCTTCAAAGGATGACATCATCTAATACAAACCTCACGTTTTATAACTTCTACAGTACAATGGTCAGTGAATTCTCATCAAGCAAAGTTAAGATGTAACATTTTTAGTTTATGTCAGTTGTGTGTAGCTTAGGATTTAAAGATTGTAGATAAAATCCTGGTCCTGTTAAATTCAATAAGAAAACTCCTATTGACTTCCAGTGGGCAAGAGGTTTAGTCTGCTGCATTAGGCTTCACGTATCACAATGTCGTGGTTTAACCTGGCAGGCAGACAAATACCACGCAGCCGCTCACTCACTCCCCCCACTCCCCCCTCAGCGGGACGGGGAGAGAATCGGAAGGGTAAGAGTGAGAAAAACTCGTGGGTTGAGATAAAGACAGTTTAATAGAACAGGGAAAAAAAAAGGGAAAATAATAATGATGATAAAATATACAAAATGAGTGATGCACAATGCAATTGCTCACCACCCGCGCTGACCAATAACCAAGTAGCGATCGGCACTTCCTGGATCACGCCTACCGTTCATGTACTGAGCATGACGTCACATGGTATGGAATACCCCATTAGCCAGCTGGGCTGGCTGTCCTGATTATGTTCCCTCCCATCTTGTGCACCTAGCTCAGTCAGTAGGCACGGGAGCTGTCCTTGGACTAGGAGGGCACTTAGCAACAACTGAAAACATCAGTGTGTTATCAACATTCTCCTCGTACTAAATCCAAAACACAGCACTAGGAAGAAATTTAACCCTACCCCAGCCGAAACCAGGACAGTATCCACCCCTTATTCCATACCATTTACGTCGTGCTTAGGTCTCACATCTTTTTTTAATACATTTCAATTAACCACCACTATCTTTCTTTATATATACACACATATATATATATGCACGCACAGATATCATTCCCTCGGTCTATGGACTATCCCTCTAAAATGTCCACTGAGTTCATTTAGTCCATGACTTTGGGCTCCATCTGTTATAACAGTCTTTCAGGGCCGAAGAGATGGTGTGCGATGTTGGGCCGTTGCATCCTGAAGCCAGTTCTCATTTCGGTACTGCTGCGCTCATTCAGTTCTATCATCGTTGCACTTCGCTCGGTTTCATCGGAGTTAGTTCATTCTTCACTAATCTGGGTGATTTTCACTGCTATACCACTGCTATATCATAGAAATAATGATATACAATATCATGTAACAGTTGACATCAAAATTCAGTTCATTGGCTATTTTCACCCAAAATCAAATCCCCTTGAGGTACACACCGGACCTCCCCATCCTTTCGCATCACCCACCAAGTGTACCCAGGTCCTTGAGCAAAAGCAATCCCACGGATGGGTTTTCCCTTGCCAGAGGCAGGAGTAACCCAGACTGTCTTCCCCAGCATATCTCTTATGTGCACGACAGGGACTTTATCTCCATCTACAGTACGTAAGAGTCTTGATTGGGCAGGGCCAGCTCGATTGGCAGATCCCCTGGTATTGACTAACCAGGTGGCCTTTGCTAAATGTGTGTCCCAATGCTTGAATGTCCCACCACCCATTGCCCTCGGTGTTGTCTTTAGCAGCCCGTTGTATCGTTCGATTTTCCCGGAGGCTGGTGCATGGTAGGGGATGTGATAGACCCACTCAATGCCGTGCTCTTTGGCCCAGGTGTCTATGAGGGGGTTTCGGAAGTGAGTCCCGTTGTCTGACTCAATTCTTTCTGGGGTGCCATGTCGCCATAGGACTTGCTTTTCAAGGCCCAGGATGGTGTTCCGGGCGGTGGCATGGGGCACAGGGTATGTTTCCAGCCATCCGGTGGTTGCTTCCACCATGGTGAGCACATAGCGCTTACCGTGGCGGGTTTGTGGGAGTGTGATATAATCAATCTGCCAGGCCTCCCCATATTTGTATTTCAACCATCGTCCTCCATACCAAAGAGGCTTTACTCGCTTGGCTTGTTTGATTGCAGCGCATGTTTCACATTCGTGGATAACCTGTGCAATAGCGTCCATGGTTAAGTCCACCCCTCGATCACGAGCCCATCTATCTGTTGCGTCTCTTCCTTGATGGCCTGACGCGTCATGGGCCCACCGAGCTATAAATAATTCACCCTTATGTTGCCAGTCCAGATCCACCTGAGCCACTTCAATCTTAGCAGCCTGGTCCACCTGTTGGTTGTTTTGATGTTCCTCAGTGGCCCGACTCTTGGGCACGTGAGCATCTACATGACGTACTTTTACAGTCAGGTTCTCTACTCGGGCAGCAATATCTTGCCACAACGCGGCAGCCCAGATGGGTTTACCTCTGCGCTGCCAGTTGTTCTGCTTCCACTGCTGCAACCACCCCCACAGGGCATTTGCCACCATCCATGAGTCAGTATAGAGATAAAGTACTGGCCATTTTTCTCGTTCAGCAATGTCCAAGGCCAGCTGGATGGCTTTCACCTCTGCAAACTGGCTCGATTCACCTTCTCCTTCAGCAGTTTCTGCAACTTGGCATATAGGACTCCATACAGCAGCTTTCCATCTCCGATGTTTTCCCACAAGGCGACAGGACCCATCAGTGAACAGGGCATATTGCTTCTCGTTTTCTGGTAGTTTATTATACACTGGGGCGTCTTCAGCACGTGTCACCTCCTCCTCTGTGGATATGCCAAAATCTTTGCCTTCTGGCCAGTTTGTGATCACCTCCAAGATTCCTGGGCGACTGGGGTTTCCTATTCGGGCCCGTTGTGTGATCAGTGCGACCCACTTACTCCACGTGGCATCAGTTGCATGATGTGTAGAGGGGACCCTTCCTTTGAACATCCAGCCCAGCACCGGCAGTCGGGGTGCCAGGAGGAGCTGTGCGTCAGTACCAACCACTTCCGAAGCAGCTCGAATCCCTTCATGTGCTGCCAATATCTCCCTCTCAGTTGGAGTGTAGAGGGCCTCCGATCCTCTGTATCCCCGACTCCAGAACCCTAAGGGTCGACCTCGAGTCTCCCCTGGTGCTTTCTGCCAGAGGCTCCAGGTAGGGCCATTCTCCCCGGCTGTGGTGTAGAGCACATTCTTTACATCTTGTCCTGCCCGGACTGGCCCAAGGGCTACTGCCTGAACTATCTCCTGTTTAATTTGTTCAAAGGCTTGTCGTTGCTCAGGGCCCCGTTTGAAGTCATTCTTTTTCCTGGTCACGTGATAGAGAGGGCTTACGCTCCGACTGTAATTTGGAATATGCATTCTCCAAAAACCCACAACGCCTAAGAAAGCTTGTGTTTCCTTTTTGCTAGTTGGTGGGGACATGGCTGTTATTTTGTTGATCACATCTGTTGGGATCTGATGACGTCCATCTTGCCATTTTATTCCTAAAAACTGGATCTCCTGTGCAGGTCCCTTGACCTTACTTTGTTTTATGGCAAAACCAGATTTCAGAAGGATTTGAATTATTTTCTTCCCTTTCTCAAAAACTTCTTCTGCTGTGTTGCCCCACACGATGATGTCATCAATGTATTGCAGGTGTTCTGGAGCCTCACCCTGTTCCAGTGCGGTGTGGATCAGTCCATGGCAAATGGTAGGGCTGTGTTTCCACCCCTGGGGCAGTCGGTTCCAGGTGTACTGGACGCCCCTCCAAGTGAAAGTAAACTGTGGCCTGCACTCTGCCACCAAAGGGATGGAGAAGAAGGCATTAGCAATATCAATTGTGGCGTACCACTTGGCTGCCTTTGACTCCAGTTCGTATTGGAGTTCTAGCATGTCCGGCATGGCAGCACTCAGTGGCGGCGTGACTTCGTTCAGGCCACGATAGTCTACCGTTAGTCTCCACTCTCCATTAGACTTTCGCACTGGCCATATGGGACTGTTAAAGGGTGAGCGAGTCTTGCTGATCACTCCTTGGCTCTCCAGTCGACGAATCAGCTCATGGATGGGGATCAGAGAGTCTCGGTTGGTGCGGTATTGCCGCCGGTGCACTGTTGTGGTAGCGATTGGCACCTATTGTTCTTCAACCCTCAGCAACCCCACAACAGAAGGGTCCTCCGAGAGACCAGGCAAGGTGGACAGCTGTTTAATTTCCTCCGTTTCCAGGGCAGCTATACCAAAAGCCCACCGGTACCCTTTTGGGTCCTTGAAATACCCTCTCTCCTGAGGTAGTCTATGCCAAGGATGCACGGAGCCTCTGGGCCAGTCACAATGGGGTGCTTCTGTCACTCATTCCCGGTCAGGCTCACTTCGGCCTCCAATACAGTTAACTCTTGGGATCCCCCTGTCACTCCAGAAATACAAATGGGTTCTGCCCCTTTATAGTTTGATGGCATCAGGGTGCACTGTGCACCGGTGTCTACGAGAGCCTTATACTCCTGTGGGTCTGATGTGCCAGGCCATCGAATCCACACAGTCCAGTAAACCCGGTTGTCCCTTTCCTCCACCTGGCTGGAGGCAGGGCCCCTCTAGTTCTGGTCATAGTATCCATCTGTCACTTCTTGCAAACGTGAGTCAAGAATTTCTTCATTGCAATTACAATCCAAAGTAAGATCAGCCCTTCTACTCTGTCTGGGGAACTGTTCACCGGAAACTGGACCGTCGTGAAACAGGTTTTTCCTGACAACTGGAGCAGCATTTTTCCTGGGAGAACCCCCTTGTGTGATTGTTTTTCCTTGCAACTCACGTACACGTGCCTCTAGGATGAAGGTAGGTTTTCCATCCCACTGCCTCATGTCCTCTCCGTGGTCACGCAGGTAAAACCACAGGGTGCCCCGTGGTGTGTACTTTCTATATCCTCTCTCTTGAGGAGAAAAACGCTGACTCCTAATGGCTGAGATACTGGTCCGTACAGGTGGAGAATAGGACATATCCTCTTTGAGTTGCTGGACCTCCCGGGACAGTTTCTCCACAGCCGAGACAAGGGAGGAGGAGATAGTTTCTTCAAAATCCCGAAGTCTGCTAACCACCTCATCCACCGTTGGTGCTTCTTCCTCTTTCCAGCACAGTACTGCCAACGAACTGGCATACGATGCTGGTGCGCTCCGTACCAACTTCCGCCACATGGGTCGGGTGCACTGGACGTCATCTGGATCTTTGGGTGTTCGGCCGTCGTCCAGGTCACTATAAACCACCTCCAGCACGCCTAGTTCTCTCAGGTACTGGATACCCCTCTCCATAGTGGTCCATTTGCCTGGGCGATATATAACATCTTCCTTGAAGGGATACCTTTCCTTCACGCCTGACAGCAGTCGCCTCCAGAGGCTGAGGACCTGTGTCCCTTTTCCGATTGCTTTGTCAATACCCGCTTCCCTAGCAAGGGATCCCAGCTGTTTGGCCTCCTTCCCCTCTAATTCCAGGCTATTGGCCCCATTATCCCAGCATCGGAGCAGCCAGGTAACAATATGCTCGCCTGGACGACGGCCGAAATCTTTCCGCATATCTCGCAGCTCACTCAGGGATAGGGATCGGGTGGTTTCCGTCTCGTTTATGAGTTCTTCCTCTTCCTCCTCCCCTCCTCGTGATGTCCCTGCTTTTCCATCATCCTTTTCTACACGACCTGACTTCCGCTTCAAAGATTTCTTCTTCTGTACAGGGGCGACGGATACCAGCGACGGTTGGTCCTCTGGTTCAGCTGTAGTACCCGTCGCGAGGGTTTGGGTAGCTGCAGTGCCTGTCGCAGGGGTTGGAGTATTTGTAGTGACTGTTGCCGGGGTTTGAGTGGCTGCAGTGCTTGTCGCACTGGTTGGAGTAACTGCAGTGACTGTTGGCGGAGTTTGAGTAGCTGCAGTGCCTGTTGCGGGGGTTGGAGTAACTGTAGTGACTGTTGCCGGGGTCTGAGTAGCCATAGTGGTTGTTGTGGGGGTTGAAGTAGCCACGGTGGTTGTCGTGCGGGTTGAAGTAGCTACAGTGCCTGTCGTGGGGGTTTGAGTAGTCACTGTATCTGTTGCTGGGGTTGATCTCTGGACAGTATTCCTGAATAGTTGCTTAACTCTAAACAAGGCCTGAACCACATTCAAGAGACACAGCAGTATGATCATGCTTGTTTGAACATCCCAAGGATATTCAAAATTCTCAGGGAATATTGTGGACATCTTCATGAAGAGGATAGAAGAAAAAGGAGTTTCTGAAGATATGGAGGGGAAGGTGAACAAGTGGGAGAAAGTGTTCCATCCTGTCTCCCCACTAAATTCATCCTCTGAGGTGAAGACGTAAGAAGTGTAATTATTAATAGTTTCCAAAAGATAGCTCCCAAAGAACAGGAATGATGGCAGTGCTGAGTATAGGCTCGTGACCAATAATTTTATCATAACATAAAGCCAGGTCACACAGTATAGCAAAGCAATGACCTTAATCCCTTTCCCAGAGATGACCAACCCCACATACAAACTGATAATCAGCAGTATAGACAGCCAGTAAGGTGCTACATACCAAAACTGCAAGAACAGATCCAAAAACTCTGAGAGCAAATAAATCAACATTGTGAACATCGAGTACTAAACTGATATAATGAATGCTTATAATAAATTTGTTTTAACCCGTTCGGGTCAGATGTGTCGTTATCTCAACCCTTCGAGCCCCACGTTGGGCGCCAAAAAGGACTGTCGTGGTTTAACCTGGCAGGCAGACAAATACCACGCAGCCGCTCACTCACTCCCCCCACCCCCAGCGGGACAGGGAGAGAATCGGAAGGGTAAGAGTGAGAAAAACTCGTGGGTTGAGATAAAGACAGTTTAATAGAACAGGGAAAAAAAAGGGAAAATAATAATGATAATGATAAAATATACAAAATGAGTGATGCACAATGCAATTGCTCACCACTCGCGCTGACCGATAACCAAGTAGCGATCGGCACTTCCTGGATCACGCCTACCGTTCATGTACTGAGCATGACGTCACATGGTATGGAATACCCCATTAGCCAGCTGGGCTGGCTGTCCTGATTATGTTCCCTCCCATCTCGTGTACCTAGCTCAGTCAGTAGGCACAGGAGCCGTCCTTGGACTAGGAGGGCACTTAGCAACAACTGAAAACATCAGTGTGTTATCAACATTCTCCTCATACTAAATCCAAAACACAGCACTAGGAAGAAATTTAACCCTATCCCAGCCGAAACCAGGACACACAACTACAGTTCAGGATGCTATGTTTCTATAGCAACAAGAGAATGATTTCTAAAGATTATAAAGGCCTTTGGAGCTAATTCACCAGTATTGGACATAGACCTTGGATCACAGAATAACACAGAACTCTTTCAATGAACACAACCAGTGTATCTGCATTAGCAAACAAGTATCACAGGATTACACATACAGAGTGAAACACCTGATGCTTTGAACCTAATGCCCATGCTTTTGGGGGAAAGGGAGGTGATGGGTTGTTTTTCTGTTTAGTTTTTTAACTTTGAACTCGCTCTAGTGTGGCACACTGGCACACATTAGGTAGGATCCTGGAGCACATCCCTCATTTTTTTTCATTGGAAAGGAATCCATTGCATACCCCCTGAGAGCCATTCCACTATTAAAACCAAAGCAAGGTAAGTGAGATGATCAGATTTTCATATAGTAGCACACTCCCAACTGAACCAAAGCACTGATGTAGACATATGGGGGTTTTTGCTGCCTTGGTTTTAAGCGTCAGTTTTTCCTTCCTCCTCCTTTTTTAAGCATATGTTTTTTGAGGAAGAAAAAAATTTCTTTCCAAAAGAACATTACATTGCTCTTTTTATTAGTTTCATTGCACCCCAAATCAACGAGTCTATAATATCAGTAAAAGAAAAAAGCTTACTGAAATACAGAAGACCAGTAAAATTACTCCTATTCTTTCATCATTTTTTGTTTTCAATGAGTACAACAATTTGTCAAGTTGTGTCTCTGTAAATTACAGTATCACTGTCAGAACCTTGTTTCTTCTAAGGACCAAACTGCCCTCCCCATAACACAAAAAATGCCACCAGTTAATTTGTGCTAACATATCCTACACTTACTTGTTCCTCACTTTTTCTCCAGGCTCCACAGAGACTGAAGAAAGGTCCATGAATCTATAAAGGAAGAAAGAGTTGGACGGCAGAAACACAGAAACCTGCTAAGACCCAATGGGCACATCCATCCATACTCAACAACGACTCCTATAGATTACATATACAGCAGGCGCCTTCACTTTTGTTTTCTCCCTTTTCATCGTGAAAGTTATTTCTTCAGCAGGTTCCTAGGGACTGACGCAGCCAAGAGGGCTACAGCAATATAATTCCAAAAAAACCCCATGGCATTGACAAGTAAAATCAAACTGCAGGAATACAAACTGCTAAAGAATCATAGGCTTTGAATCCAGACTCTGCAACATCCACATAGTTTGAGGCAAATTTGTTTTCAGGTATCTTATACAACAATGCAGAAGGTAATCTCTCTAACAGTTACTTGCTTATCCTAAATTGTTATTTCTGTGCAGAACAAAACCAATACAATGATCTGGGTTGACACCTAGTTTAGCAATGATAAAAATCCGCTGGGTTTAATAGAGATAAATTACCACACTAAATAATAATTTCTGACAAAATACATTATAAAATGATACACCAAAGCTGAAGCCAAAAGAAAGAGTTAGTAATGATTCATATGATAGTAGGAACAACTACTATTAGAAGTTTTCAAGGATTACTGTTTTCAGAAACTGTACAAAACATAAAAAGACCCTTGTACATGAAAGAAGTTTACTATAATCAAAGCTCTGTGTATATTCAGTATGCAAAGCAAAATGTCATTCAAGGGCTGTTATTTTTTTTTTTCTATCTAATGCAACATTTTGGAGGGGATTGTAGGGATACAAAGGTAAAGAAAATAAAATCAGGTGGGGAAAGAACAGTGAAGTTATAGAAAAAGGTATTTCAATTATTTTGAAATTACATGAAAATGTATTCTCATTTAAATGATAAAGATTCTTCCTTTGCTAGATATTATTTTCAGATATTGTAGATGGTGCAAAATTACCTTGGCAAGATTGACTACATAATTTTTAAGCTTATCAACCCATCTACTATTTTTCCTAATTTACATTGTCTAGAAGATTTCTTTCTCTTCATAAAAATATTGACCTAAACACGACTTCTTTCCTTTCTGTGAATATATGCATTTTTACTCATCCGAACAGACAGTGAGAAACTCAGGATCTCCTAACTTGCACAGCTATTTAAGTGCTATTTTAAAAAAATGGCTTTATTATTCTTTTAATCTGTAAAATCTTAAAAATTCCATGATATTTCTCACTAATAATCAATGGTTAAATCTTTCAAAATCACTGCAGAAACTGACAGTAATAAAGATGAGCAGGTTTGAATAGCTCCAGTGACTACCTGGGATGCTGACAATTTTAACTGATTCCAGAATTGAAGCCTCAAATAATTCTATACATGTTTTAGTTGATATAATGTATAGGCTATATTAAAAAATAAAGTTGAGATTCATACACACACATCCCACTTTGGTAAAGCAATAATGTATTATTTTAGAAAGATTTTTAATAGTGTATGTTAACTTATGAACTTGTACTTCACCTTTTGATCACTTGCCAAGATATGCAAATGTCTTTCATAAGTACTTTCTATGCTAATCTAAGTGGTTGACCTTGTCATAATGCAATTTTTTAATCATTTCTCTTAGAGTTATCACCTTTTCTCAAATCTTCTTTCATTTTATAAAGCTGAAAGAATTATTAAACAGCTCTCAAATCCATCATTTTCTGCTTTGCAAAGACAGAACATGACATAGATTTTGTGTCAGCCTTGCAGAGTTTACCTCTTTGAATATAAATATATTCACTATCTATTAGTGTTATTGGAAAAAACTTAACAAAGACATCAATTTGTGTTCCAAAAGAAAGCAAAGAAATTCTTCAACTTGTTTTCTGAGACAGATAACACAGAAGTGGAAATAATTTCCTTTTTTCTTTTACACATTATTTAATAAAGCAGAATACTTTTTTTTTTAAAGACAGAAACCAGTTCTCTTCAGTGAATGAAAATAATTTTAAGAACTAGATATAATAACCAGAAGATTGTGTCTCACATTCTTATAGTTTGTTGAACGGGACTCTAAAAAGTCCCTAACTATAAGCAAAGTGCAATAATCAGATTCGGTTGGTGTCATTTAAATGTGGGTCCTATGTATCAGCACGTTTCGTATTTGCAAAACTGCAGGGTTGGGTATTGGTTTAATTTTTTAATGATTATGTATCTATTATTGAGAAAGAAGTCAAAAGTTATTAATTCAGAACCTGTTTTGCATAATATGATGCTTTTTGTTACCTGGATTTGATAGTCCAATTAGAGATACAGTTCTCATCAGAAAGCATCTTAATGCCTATGATTCATAAAAAATAACTGAGTAAAGAAAAATAAATTAAACAAAAAATAATAAAAAAGAAAATAAATGAAACATAATGAAATAACTAATAATCACTTCTACAGCCCAAAGATAAATAGTGACAATATTTTGAATAATGTTACCATTAGAATGGCCACTCCTACAAGATTTACTATTTTATGTCGAGTATAATTACAGAATATTTTTCACTACAAAATAGCTAATTTTCCTTTTGGCTCAAAACACTGGCTGCCACAAAATTGTTCTTCTACCATTATAAAAGTAGATTGATATTCCACTCATCACATTCAGAACCCTACAGACAGAGTGATTCGCACGCAATCTTTCTCACTGCCTTCTAAGTGCAAGTTTCACTCTTGCTGCCCATGCTCTTAGTTCCTTCTTCCCTCACATGGGAACAGTCACAGTGTCTGCTTGAAAATGAGGACAGAAAAGAAGGAAGAAAAGTCCATTTGTAAGCATCACAGTAGTCAGTGTCTGAAAGAAGGATTTCCATTTTCTCCCTTTAATATTATCATCATACATGTCTGCTGTGTCAATCATTTGAATTTGAGAGCCAGCAGGCAGTCTAAAACTTTTATTTCTTTGAGCACTTAAAAAGTTTATTTGCATTCTTCAAAACTTCATGTTCAACTCTTCAGGTAGACTTATAGGTAGAAAATATCAGTTAATGATCAATTATCACAAGAACATGCCTTTTTTCCTCCTGAATAGTAAGTATAGAAGATAACTAAAGAAACATTTCTGCAAAGTTAATGATGTAGTGTAGGAGTTAAAATAATATATGGCTTGACCATTTAAACTTTTCATTCTTCCTGTACTGGCTCATTTTTTTCCCCAAAACTCATCTGTTCATTTACTTTTTTAAAAAGATCCATTTCATGTAATAAACTAATCTCTTATCTACTGGAAGGCATACTCGTATTCATATACCAATGCTAAAATTACTTCAAGTTGATGGTACGTTCTCGTGAACAGCACTTGTAACATTCTGGAAAACATACCACCCTCCCATCAATGACATAACGTAAATGCTGAGATGATGCAACTCCCTGCAGGAGAAAACAGCAAAACAAAAAAAAACCCAAATAACAACAACAACAAAAAACCCACTAACCAAAAAAAAACCCTTTCACACTTTCTTATATATTCATATAACATATCTGATCAAATCTTCTTACTCTCTAAAAATCCAGTAGTAGCCTCTATTCATCTTCCTCCAAAGGTTTTCGCACTGCTTGGCAGCTCTAATACCGTCTTGTTTTTTCTTATGGGTCAAATAAAGGGATTTTTTTTTTTCTCTCCCAAAAAGGTTACTTTTTTCTTTCCCAAGAAAACTTCTTTGGATTTGTGTCCACTTATGTTCTTATCCTAAAGTAGATGTTTCAGAATCCGTTTCCTCTGTTCTATGACAACTCAGCATACATAGCACAGCTGTAAGAATCAGCTTTATATTTAAATAAATAGTGACAAATAGTAATAAAATTTGTACAAGTTCTTCTATATGATTGAAGATTCCTTTTTTCAGTGTTTTATGTACACTACATACGAACTGTCAATATATTCTTATGAGTCTTTTCCTACCAGTTTTTATGGAATTGTTATTAACACAAATTATTCTCTTTGTGTTTTTTTTCCCCCACATAACCAATGATTGAAAAGCTCTGAACTAACTTTAGAATTGTTATGAATATTGATGTGCTTTTACCATATAATACATATTAAAACACAAATCATATCTCTAACTTCAGCTTAAAAATAAGATTGTGTAGTCAGAGCCGGTAATATTTGGGACTGCCTACTGACAGCAACATGATCTTAGACCTGCTTTATTTTCAGGTCATGGAATAAGGAAGAGTCTAAGATCATCGTATTTAAACTGTGGTAGAATTCAGCTTTTTACAAGAAGAAACGGAATTCTAAGTGTTGAGTGCTATACATTATTCTGTCAGAGTAGTCAATGAGAGAATAAAACGGTAAACACAAAACAGTAGTAAACACCTGAGGAAATAATGTTTTAGCCTTCTCTTAGGTTTTCCATTTCACACTTGTTAATTCTCTCAGACAAATATATTTGCCATTCTTGTCTTTATAAGGTCAGCCCAATCTGTTTAAAAAAAATCCAATTTCATTAAATCCAGCTTCACTTGTGTCAGCACTGGAAGAAGTCAAATGCATTCTGATATGACTCAGGACAGTTATCAGTGAAGATACGTAAAGAAGTAAAAGTCTCTACAAAATCAAACTGATGTTTTTCAGCCTGAAGTGGACTGGGGGAGGGAGAAGAGGAACAAGCAATTTTTTTTTTTTTTTTTTTTAAACTTAAAATGAGCAAATGTAGTTCAGGAATAGTACCATTACATGTCAGAATGGTTACTCATACTTTCCTACAATGTTGCGATACCTAGGCAGGAGAATGAGACAGCAATGTCATAAACTTTAATAAGATCACCTTTTGTTATTTTGCATAACATTGATAATCTCTGTATCCTCACTGTTCATCAGGAATGTGAAATGTATGTACTAATATTGTCTCAGTCCTGTGATGCCTCTTCCCATACAGAAGCACTTGTAAGAATAAGGCTGTTGGCAGGGAACATATATTTTCCATTTACTCAGAACTTCAATGAAACTGTCTTCACAACTTATAATTTATATTCAGTAACTAATTTACCACTCCACTCATTTCCAAATTGTATGTTTAAAAATGCCTCTACAGCTTTTGCAAGAGCTGACCTACAATAGCTACAAAATAAAGAACATTTTTTCCCACCTTCATATTCATGCAAATATTGGTAAATGCACTTTTTGCAAACAAGATTTAATAATAAATTCTTGGTTTTGAACTTGGTTATTTCTGGACTTGCTTAATTTATTTTCTTAAGTTTTTTACCCTTTCTTAAGGAAGACTTAAAACAACAGCAGAGGCCTATGGTCCAATCAGCATTGCTGCTAAATTCATGCATATGTTATTGAACTTATTTTTACTAGACAACTTTGTTGTGAGAAGAACATCAACAGTACCAAAGACATAAGAATCACTACCACACTCAAGTGCAAAAGCCCAGCTCTCAATGAAAAATGCTACAGTTAATTATAATTAAATAAATCACAGCAACGTATCATCACAAGGAGCTTGTTGACCACATTCAAGGAGTTTGGCTGACCATCCTCCTGTATGGTAGACCTTGCAATCATGACTTTATAGTAAATTTCAAAGCACACTTGGACACTTCTCAAACATATTTGGACTTGAGATATCACCATCATCAACATAAATCAGGTGTAAACAGCTGAATACAATACAAATAAATCCGCACATCTGGTGATAAAGAATGAGGCCCTTATAAATATTTTTATGCTCTTCACTTCCATGTTACAAAGTTCTTTCCAGAAAGACTTAATTATGGTCACTGACATTAGTTTTTAAGTTTTTTCTATCTGCAAGGCTTTGCAGGATCTTTTGGGGTCATTTACCGTTGTGTTTAGTTCTACTAAAAAAAAACCAAAAACAAACCCTATATGCCTTGCTCAGCAAAACCTACATAAGCAGGTACAATTACATGTTTATTCTGATTTTGTTGTTATCAAGACATGCTGTCCATATGGTATTTGAACTACATGAGTATATGCCTGTCTGAAAGAAAGCTTAAACTGAATATATTTTGAATTGTCAGCCGGACAAAAAAATCATATGGCAATATTTATTTTAGATTTCATGATTACTGTATGCATGTCTCATATCATGCATAAAAACTTGTTGATAAGTCTAGCAACATGCCCTGTTCAAAGCAAGTACAACAAAAAGATGGTATGACACTATTTACAGAAGACTACTTCATTTCTGACTAAATTGATTACCATTTCTACTATCATCACTTGCTTTATAACAAGAAAAGGCTTCACGTAACACAGTAGGAAACTTGTATATTACGAACTTGGAAAAAGGTACCCTTCGACTTTTTAATTTGGATTCCTCTGTGAAATCTTAACACATCTTTGCTACTTTGGGTAGCCTGTTAAAAAGCTTGTGTCTCCAAATACGTATTCAAACAGTAGCTGCACAGCCTTCTTTCTCTTTTCCATTGCAAACAAATACATATGATGTTCCTGTTGTCTTTCATGGTAAGATATGTTTTCTGACCTTCAACTATTCTTGTGGCTCTTTTCTGAATAGTCTCTATCTCTCCATATTCTTCCTGAATTACGGGCATTCAAACGGCACAGTATTGTGGGAGCAGTTCCACTAGAACAACTAGAGATACTACTGCTCTATACCTAATTAAAGAATACTTTGGTCATATCTATGCGTATGCTCCACAGAGGCTGCAAGATTGCTCAAGGACCTTGGGACATTACGTTCCAAACACCTTCAGGATCCAGTCTGCTCCCTGCTCCATACCATTAGTATTACTTCCATGCTGTGTACTGACTGTAAAGCATGAAGGAATAGAAAGAACAACATTTGCATGTACCTCCTAAACCACACTTTGTCAACCAGGGCTGGAGACTGATTACTGCATTCCCCCACTACCTAGCAAACTTTAAGGTCATGCCAACTCAATAGTGTCTGTAATACTTTAAGCACTGTTTAGAACATAACAAGGTTATTATGCCCGTCCCAAGATTCCTCACATTCTCCACTGGGGGACAAAAAAAAAACAACTGCACAGCTGCTTTCTCTTGAGTAGGAGCTCTAAAACACCCAGGTACTGCATCACTACATGACTGCATTAGTGTAACAACTCTTAAGATTATTAATACAGATTTTTACTAGTACTCACAAATCCCTAACTCCCTAATTATGTATTTGACATTATAATTTCAGATCTGAATGTCATACTACAGGTTTATTTAAATAGTTTTTCAGCACTTTTAAATGTGGTGGTTTGTCACTCTGATATAGCATACTTTCTTCTTATCTTCACAATCGGAGACATTTATCCCCAAATGTATATAAATATAGAATCATCTAGGTTGGAAAAGACCTGTAAGATCATCAAGTCCAACCTTTAACCTAACACTGCCAAGTCCACCACTAAACCATGTCCCTAAGCACCACAGCTACACGTCTTTTAAATATCTCCAGGGATGGTGACTCCACCACTTCCCTGGGCAGCCTGTTCCAAGGCTTGACCACTCTTTCAGGAAAGAAATTTCTCCTAATGTCCAATCTAAACCTTCCCTGGTGCAACTTGAGGCCATTTCCTCTCATCCTATCACTTGTTATTTGGGAGAAGAGAGCAACCCCCACCTCGCTACAATCTCCTGTCAGGTAGTTGTAGAGCGCGATGAGGTCTCCCCTCAGCCTCCTCTTCTCCAGACTAAACAGTCCCAGTTCCCTCAGCCGCTCCTCATCAGACTTGCTCTCCAGACCCGTCACCAGCTTCGTTACCCCTCTCTGGACACGCTCCAGCACCTCCATGTCCTTCTTGTAGGGAGGGGCCCAAAACTGAACATAGGATTCGAGGTGCGGCCTCACCAGTGCCGAGTACAGGGGCACGATCACCTCCCTGCTCCTGCTGGCCACACTATTTCTGATACAGGCCAGGATGCCGTTGGCCTTCTTGGCCACCTAAGCACACTGCCGGCTCATGTTCAGCCAGCTGTCAACCAGCACCCCCAGGTCCTTTTCCTCTGGGCAGCTTTCCAGCCACTCTTCCCCCAGCCTGTAGCGTTGCCTGGGGTTGTTGTGGCCAAAGTGCAGGACCCGGCACTTGGCCTTGTTGAACCTCATACAGTTGGCCTCGGCCCATCGATCCAGCCTGTCCAGGTCCCTCTGCAGAGCCTTCCTACCCTCCAGCAGATCAACACTCCCACCCAACTTGGTGTTGTCTGCAAACTCACTGAGGGAGCACTCGATCCCCTCATCCAGATCGTTGATAAAGATATTGAACAGGACCGGCCCCAATACTGAGCCCTGGGGAACACCGCTCGTGACCGGCCGCCAACTGGATTTAACTCCGTTCACCACAGCTCTCTGGGCTCGGCCGTCCAGCCAGTTTTTTACCCAGTGAAGAGTGCACCTGTCTAAGCCGTGAGCCGCCAGCTTCTCTAGGAGAATGCTGTGGGAGACAGTGTCAAAGGCTTTACTGGAGTCCAGGTAGACCACATCCACAGCTTTTCCCTCATCCACTAAGGAAGTCACCTTGTCATAGAAGGAGATCAGGTTAGTCAAACAGGACCTGCCTTTCATAAACCCATATGTACTGAGATATGCACACATGGACGCATATTTATTGCAAATCCACTCGAGTTCTGTGGTCTTGACTCGTTAGTGTGCAGCTTGTGACAATTTTTGCAATTATCAGCAGAACACGCACTATGTATCTTGCTTAAATGACAAGTCAGTGATTTATAATGAGCAAAGAAAAAGTTGACTCTTCTCCATCACATCCCAGGTTTAACTGACAAAATCATGAGACTACAGGGGAAAACAAATGCAAACAAATACAGTATGGTTGATATTAATGGATGCAGCTTGTACAAGTTTTCTCTTCCTGTTCCCTTGCCAAAAACATTCCTCAGTTGCCTTTTTTTTCCCTCCTCCTCTGTAAAGAGAAAATGAAGCATATATTTTAATAATTGTTCAACTGGCAAATTGATTTGCTGCACTACTTATCTTTGAATGTTTTACTATATTAATACATTTTCGTATGTTTTATTGTTTTTAATTATATCAGCTTTGGTCTTAGCACTTCAACAGAAAAAGGGTATAGCACAATATAACTTTTGGAAGTATCCTAAAATCAGCATGTTCCACTGGAGTCTCTTAGCTCTGAATTTAAAACAAATGTCTATTGCATTCACTACAGTTGCTATTCGTCTCTCTTTTTCCACCTTATTTGTATTGATGACATTTCCACCATCATCATGTCTTTTCTCACACCAACGAAGACATGGGAAGAAGAATAAATAATAATCCATTCTTTAGAGAGCAAAATTTATCTGAGATTGTTTTCTAACACCATATACAGCAGTGTATTTCAAGCTTGACAGCTTATTTTCTTATGATGTATATGTAACATAGAACTGTTTTGAGCCAAAATTGCAAAATTCAAGGAGAGCCATAAGGAAGTATCTGCCTCTCCAGACTGTATTTAGCAATTCCAAGCTCCTCATTACACCTGCGAGGAGTAATAAGTCACTTTTACGAAAAATACATCCAAAGTATTCATGTTCAGGGATCTGAGTATCCCTTAATTGCATAAGTGAATCAGGGTTCCTTCAGAGTCTCTTTATGGCACACATCCTTGCAGCCATCCATTTTAATAAATGTTCTTTGCTCTGTATCACAGCTTTACAGTGAGCATTACTTTTTTTTTCTTTTTTCTTTTTTTCCCCCTTGCTTTGGTTTTCATTCTACAGTACTTAACTCCATTCATCAGTGTGTTCCTCTGCGTGGCTGATGCTGCTCCCACCACCTGACAGCTCAACTTCTTTAACCTGCCAGTTTTAATTTATTGTTCTCCCCACCTCCAGAAGTACCTCACCTGTTTTGCTTAAACGGTAAAAATGTTCGGGTTTTTTTTTACATTAATCTGCTGTATTACAGGTACTGTGTAACATAATTCTACCTACCCTGGACACCTGTTTTCATTAAACAACTTTGAACTGGATTCTAGTCTCATACTAGTCTAAATCAAGAATAATTCTGCTAAACAAGAAAACCACATAATAGACAGAACGAAGCCTCTTTATATACTATCTACTGCCTGGTGCTCAGGAGCAATAAGGCTTGAAATGGGCCAGCTGTTTTGATAATGCTAGCGCTAGCATTACTTGCCCTTTATTCTACAGCCAAAACACATTATCTTCCTAAAATCATTTCAAAAGCATCACAATATCATGCCTGTAGTTATAGATTTTAAGGCACAGCACACACTTGGACAGAAAACTGTCTTATGCAGTGGTGCTCAGGATTACAAGTAATCTCTATATGATATTTAAATTAAAAATGAATCAGTATTAACTTGAACTGGTTCTGCTGTTGTGATTATGTTAACTCACTTGTGACAAAGGCTGTGATGTTTTTAGATGATGTTGTTAAATCAGGTGTTAGAAGAGCATTTGCAAGCTGCAAACAACACTCCTTTACAGCTCATGAGTTTTTAAGAGAACAATGTATATCTGAGTATCAGTGCTTCACAAAACTAAACTTCTGTATTCTGGCACTGGTTAATAGCTGGTTAATTTCTATGAAAAACAGAATTCCTTTAGATCATCTAGCCAACAGTCAACTTATTGTACTGTAATTTTCCAAGTACTCTTCAGATAGATGCTAGAGCACATATCAGCACCACTTTTCTCGCACCCCCAGAGGGAGGGGAGGAAGAGAAAAAACAAACAAAAAGAGACAGAATGGCTTTCAACTTCGTATTATTTTTTCTGTTGGTATGATATCTTCTGAATTTATGAATGGTGTCTGATAACATCAGAAAATGGGAAGATAATGCTGACAAGCTGATGTAGAGGTCTGCTCAGAACAAATATATAGCAACAAGTGTACAGTAAGTTGAGCAAAAATGGGTGGTCAAACTACTCATGGAGGATCATCTGCTGGATTGTACTAAATTATTCTATTGATATTCTTTTAGATTAAAAAAAAAATCAAGAGTTTCCTTTTTTTTTTTTGCTTACTGCCGAAGACAGGCTAAGCTTCTCATAGGTCGGGAGTGTTTCTCCTTAAATCTCAGATAGCTAATTCATCTCAGAGTCTGCCTACACAATGAAATTCATGCATACGCATGGCAAGCCCAAAGCATCAGAGTACCAGTTCTATTACACATTCACTGTGCAACAGGTCTGTACACTGTGGTCAGCCATGTTGCCAAATATGCAGAAATTCCCTGAACAAATATCAAAATCTGTGTTGATAAACTTCGGGGGGGGAGAGGGGAAAACTCTGATAAATATAAAACCTAATTCAACAAAGCACTGCACCAGCTAAACTTACTAGAAGAAACAGTAACACTTGCGCAGCCTCCATTTTGGCCCCATATTGCTTGTATTTGCCCGTATTCTTTGAAACTTAATCCTGTTTTGCAACAATACTGATGTTGTCCAAAGGCTAGTTTTAATTTATAATACTCTTTTTCAAGCTGTAAAATTCCACACTTACAGTATATATAAAAAATGCTAAATTATTTCAAATCCAAGGATTGTCAACAGTGAGGCTCATACTGGGGGGGAAAAAATGTTCCCTTCATAATTAGGAAATAATTTAGCATTTTTTTATATACTGTAAGTGTGGAATTTTACAGCTTGAAAAAGTTCCAATTTAAATTAATTCATAGTTGGTTTTACTTATTAGCCTGCTTTTGTCATAGATATATTAAACCCACAGAGATAGGGATATTGCTGTATTGGAAGAAAACCAAGCAGTTTAAAACAAAACCTTGCTATTTTCATTGGCACCTATAAATGAAGCTATTTTTAAAACACGAAGTATTATTTGTGCTGTTGCTTGAGGCAAGAAAATCAAATAGATTAAAAGTGTGAGGTTTTCTTGGTTGTTAATTCACACATATAAATAAAATAGATCATTTTAAAGATGAAAATTTCATGTAAAACAGAGATATCCAGGATGAAATATCTGTGACAGGACATGAAAGAGACACAAATTGTCAATAAGACTGCCAAAAGAAGTTTTACTAACTACTGTAATGCTGTCTCACGTTATTTAGTCTAGCATGATAGAAGTTCTTTTTTATGTATGTCGGCATTATATTCCCCATTATGTCTTTAAAAAAACCCTCAACTTGATTCCACAAAATAATTTGGTAGCCAAAAAGCTACATATAACTTGTTCTTCTGTCATTACAAAAGTCGGTAAGGTTCCTATTTTAATTTGTTTTTTTTTTTTTTCCTATTAATGTACACAAGCATCCTCAGCTTAGCCTCTTCCTTCCTTTTTCTTTCTTCCTTCCTTAATTGCTCTAACTTAAGTTCCATAAAATGGTACCTACAGGATAATACATAATCTATCCCTTCTCCATTCAAGCCCCTATAAAGCATCTCTTACCAGGGCTTATTTCAGGTTTGCAGGCATGAGTGCATGAACCTTAAGCCATGCTGAGTGAAAACATGAAGTACTGTGAAAGAGCAAAGTAGTACATAAAAATGGAGAAGAGTTATTTGCAGAGAGAGTAAAGAAAGCAACAAGAAAAATATCAAGGGATAAAATCCTAAAGAAACAAAAACATGCTATGAAAGGTAAAATAGCAATAATAAATATTTATATGATGGTAACACCAAGAGCTGTGGTTCAGCTTTTAGGGTTTTGTTTAAACTTTGACTTCTTCATTCTGCACCATGAAGAGTTTGGAAAATTCCCTAAATATTTTTAAAAGTATTTCAAACTGTTCAGAAAAACTGAAAAATAAGATACTTCAGGCCTCAGCTTTTGCTCTGCTCAGTTGCTCCTAGAGGGACTCCATCTTCATACAGCTGGGGCCCTTGTTGGTGCCCCAGCTGGGCACCCCTGGTATTCTGCATACCAAAACACAACATTTGTCCTAATCTAGCTGCCTAATTGCATCTTCAAAGTCATGACTCTGCAAAACAATGAATTCACCACTCTTAGACTCAGAGCTGAACATGTTTTCAATTACTTTGCTTTAAAAGACCAACCACAAATCCAGCTTTAAAGTCTCAAAATTGCAATGTAGTAAGAGTGACAAAAAGGCCATGGTTACACAGGGGGAGGAAAAAAGTGATCTATTGCGAGATGACATAAATGGAAGAATGTATTTTCTGCCCCCACTGTGGAGCACAAAAAGCATTTCATAATTTGTTTGGGAAAGCACCTGTTTGCACAAAAGCATGTTTTTCCTTTTAAAAATCCTGGAAGCAGACAGTGTTACTTCTTCCAGTGGTATTTTTCCCTCTGTAATTCATAGTTTAACTCAATTTTTATTTTTATTGCAGTCTTTATAGGTTCAAACATATATAAATAATTATCTTTTGGTATCTAAATAGCTTTGGTAAGGAAGTAAATTGTGGTATCTAATTGGACTAGTGTCCAGTCTGCTGATCAAATACAGCACCTCCTTTTAGACAGCAGCCGTACTAAAAACTTAACAGAAAAGTGACCACAGGCAAAACTTACACCTCTATTGCCAGGAACAGGTTTGCCACATGTCAGAAAAACTAGTTGTCTTGCCTGTATGCTAGCTTAGAGGACTGTTCTAGCTCTCCACACACATTTCTAAACCTTCCTTTTAACCACAATGCTGACCAAGAGCTCTGTGGCGGAATTGTCATGTCAAAATTAAACAGGTTCACAAAATTTGTTTTGAATCTGCTGCCTCATGTATTCTCCCTGTTCCTTCATTATGAGATGGTAAATGAAACTAACTGAGCAACAATTCCAGAAATAAAATCCTTAGTCATAGTCTTTCTTACTAAGTTAGATTTAATCTAAGTGCTCATTTTTCAGTTCCTTTCAACCTAGAAGTCTCTCTAGGTTGTTGACCATATTTTTAACAGCTCTTCAGTGTTTCTGTTTCTGCTATGTGTCATTTCTCAAGGTAGCCAGTGATAACAGGACTATTAACACAAATAAATTGTGAGACCTCACTCATAAAATGATTTCTTAACATTTACAGACTATTCTCTTTACCATTCTTTACAAATCTCAATGTTTTGTTTGCTTTTATAAGTACTGCATCTGCATACCTTTTCCCCGAGTTCTTCATAATGGCACTTTATGCTTGCTTCTCAGTAGAACATATAGGCAATATTCATTCTAACATAAATTACTTTGTTTTACAATGTGAAGATAGGAGAGGTGCATGACAAAAGTCTTGCAGCGTAGGTAAAAAACCTCCAGCATTTGTACTTTGAAGTAAATGGTTATATCATGTCAGTATACTTCTAGAATATGAAAAGAAGTTCAGTTTTCCAGGAGAAGCCTCAAATCTGTGAGATACAGGGCTGAAGTCACCCTAGAAGTGTTGCTATTGTTGGTTCCCTATGAAAGAGAATTTTATGAGTAGAAGGGTCAAAAGTACATGGGTCCCCAGCTTTGGCTATAATAATGAATAAGAGGACAGCAAGCCTTCACATCCTACTTCGTAACATGCAAGTTTTATGATCTCTAAGAGCACGGGATTTAATTCTGATTCAGATCATTTTGGCTGTGCATTCATACCTTTTATAGACTCCAGTAGCATGCCCCGAAGATGAAAAATCAATCATTCACATCCTCAGGATATACATTTCCTGTAGTCATATGTTTATTGCTCTACTCCCCAGCTTAAATCTCCTCTCAGATAATCTTTCCTCTTATTTGCCTCTTCCTTGCACCAGTGAGTTTGGGGTTGGAGAGGAGATGATGTTTGGGGTTTTCTTTAAGAAGAAGGCCCAACAGCAAAAGCTTAGAACAAGGCTAGTGTTGAATTTAGGGATCAAAACTTCAAATTAACTTTCACAAGTATGCAAATCTTGCTTCTATAAACACTCATTGGAAATGAACGTTTTCAGAAATATCTATGTGCCCAGATCTTCAGCTGATCAAGAAATGAAGTAAACCTTGAATTACAATAAAGTTAACTATTTTAAATTTTTACATATATGAAACTCTCTGACAAGAAAAAGCCCACCTAGGTATATTCCTCTGTGAACATCTTTCTCAGAGGCATTATTTCTAAGATTCAAATGTTGTATTTTACAACAGTTTTTACTTAGTCTCTGCATTAAAATAATCTACAGTTAAGGTAGAAAGAATAATAACTACAAAGCAGAATAGATAAATGACGTCACCATGCAGAGTCATGCTTGAAAACATGAAAAATTAAATCATCTTAAACCACAGTGAAAAAATTAAGTGTTGATTACTGTATATTCTCTAAGATGACAACTTCGGATGGCTTGATCCATAGATGCTATGAACTAGTTTAGTGGTCAGTTACTCTCTCTATTCCTTTAGTTAGTGGAGAAAAGTTGTCCTGAAGAGAGAAGTGAGACTTTTTATTTTTCTGGTTTGTTTTTTGGTTTTTTTTTTTTGTTTTTTTTTAATGGTTTAATGGAACAGGCTAGGAATTGCAAGTCTGTGTCTATTGGTAAATTGTTTATATTATAGGTATTAACCTATTGCTATTATAACTGCAACTTCAGGTAACAGTCAATCTATAAAATTATGATATATCCTGAATTCTGTGCACTTTTGCAATCCTATAAAAAAAACCACCTGCCCTTGGATGTTCAAATATATCACTGAAGGTCTGTATTTGAAAGAAGTCTCCCTCAACCAGAGTACACTGGAGGTACAGCTACCGTGAGTGCAGGTTTCCTCAAGTATAACCTCTTCTTTTCCTCACCCAGAAGTTTTGTCTAGACAGAATTTGAGCATTTGTCTGATACTTCCAGACACAGAATCTATGGTGTCATGCATCGTGCAGATGGTCTGTACAGATGCAATATCCCAAAGAATACCTGAAACAACTGTACAGATACTGCCTGAATTAAGGCAGTGGATCCCACAGATTCGGGAAGCTTTAAATCCAGCCTCAACTGTATTGTGATTATAAGAATTTATTATTATTATTACTACTACTAATACAGAAGTTGCATGAGGGTTTTAGGAAAGTATTTGTATGGTAGAAGTGTTCTAATACTTAGGTTAAACCACAAAATGACAAAAAAGATTTTTTTTAGGCAATAAGGATCTGATATAGAATACATCGTAGTCTGTGGAAGAAGCCATATCTGTAAGTATAACATTACTGTTCTCTTGTAGCAGACTACAGCATTTTATAAAGTGAACTAACTTTTGACCATCTGGAAACATGAAAATGGTGGTTTTGGTGTTTGATTTTAAATGAAAGAGAAACATGAAAATACTACCAAACAGACACAACAACACCTTATATAACTGACCATGTAACAAAGACGAACATTTAGTGACTCCTGACATGCCTTTACTGTCATTAAGTACGCTACTTAATTTCCAAAAGTAGTAGTACATTTTACTGTAAAAGTACCAATGTATGCACATAATTCACTCTATGATGACAAATATCTCCAGCTGCTACAATTAATGTATTTTTCACCATTGGAAACCTTAAAAGTATTGTTTTACACAAATGGAAATTAGTAGAATGATTTCTGTTCCCTGAACACTACTCCTACTCAATTTCACACACTTAACAGTTTTCTCACCACTGGTACATAAGCAAAACAACAGATGTATTCTGAGCCTATAAAACACAACTTATGAAGCAAGACCTTCACATAAAATGAAATGCATAAGAATTGATGCTAGTTAGTAATAAAAGCACCTAATCCAGATCCACATGAAAATTTTAAAACCTGTAAAAGAACCCCTCACATACAAGCATCCTGAAGTTTTATTCTGTTCCATTAGTTAGAGTATTTCAGTAACACTGAAAGACAAAAAAAAAAAAACAAACACACAACCCACCAACAAATTCCAAATTAAGCACTACCTGATTACAAATGCTTGCATCAGCTATTTTACAATTGATAATGTATTCTAATAAAGTACACTGAAAACTGAATCTGACAGCTAATTTTTAAAGCACTACAAAAACAAATGGCAAGCTTTACTTTAGATAGATATTTGTAAAAAGGGGTATTGAACTGTTCCTGAATTCATTTTGCGTAATTTTTCTGATAAAGGAATATTCAAAGATTTTACTCTTATTATTTTGTATTATTTCAATGTTTACATAATAGTCCACAATGACTTTTATTGCTATGGACTACAATCACAACTTTATAGTTAAGGACAGAGAAATAATTTATAAACACCGTCTTCATCATTATTCTTAATTTTGTTAACAAAAAGGAAATTTTTTAAGTAGTAGATTCTCAGGAATACTGTGAGGGAAAAGACCATTTTAAAACAACAACAACAAGCTCACAAACCATTTTTTATTAACAGAACAGGACATTAACATCCCCCAGGGTTAGTCAAAAGTTGTACATTCTTAACAGCAATGCTTTCCTACATCAGATGTCGCTTTCCTAATTCTTTCCCATGTTCTAGTTTTTGAACAGAAGCATTCTAACTTTTAGGAGGTGGTACAACTGAATGTGCCTTCAACCACTGTCAGCAAGACAGAAAGAAATACAGAAAGCTGGGATCCATATTCCTGTGGGGAAAAAAAAAAAAATCCCAACCCTAATTTGTAATCTCATTACAGAAGTGGAAAGTAGGACGCTATGATCACTGAAAAACTCATCATGCCAACTGATTATCCAGTGCACCCTCTTGTTCCTACAGGCCACTGAGAATCTGAACAAGATTACTGGAGCAGGTAAAACATGAGTAGGCCTAGGACCTACTAAATCAGTTGAAGTCCACCTGCATTAGTCTAGAGTAGGACTCCATATTTTCCTTAAAAATGGATTTTGAATGGAAAAAGTATAGTAGAAAATACCTGTTCTGCTAATAAATAGAATAGGGGAGTTCTGTTTAGGTCTCCTTTATTTCAAGTTTCCTTTGATCTCCTACAAAACATGTATTAGATACCAAGAAAAAAACCAACTATTAAAACCTAAAAAATTTCTGTTTTAGATTTCTACAGACACAGATTGGGGTGGGGGGGGTGTGGTGGTTTTTTTTTTTTGTTAAGGGCAGCAATTTTTTTAGTTTTGAAGTTTGGCTACAAAAAATATAAATATTGTATGGCTAAGTTACAACCTTAATCAATAGTAAGGCTGATATGGACCATATTGGTACTGCAATATACATTCTTGCAATCTACATACGCATCTTTCGTAAGTGTTAGCAGAAGTTACTTAGAGAGAATGAATTCCATTAGAGGATCCTATTTTCCTCTAGCTGTGTATCCATAACTCCCACTAAAATGAATGGAAGAAACGAATGGAAGAAACACATGCACACCAAGGAAAGAATAGGCCCTCACAACATATGCAAAACTTATGATGTATAGTGTTAGTCACCTTTTTTCCTTCCCAATGCAATGAAACAGCTAGTAAAAAAGAAGCTTCACTTTTTTTCTTTCATAAATTAAACTGCATAGCATATAAAATTCTCCAAAATATTCACATTTTCACCTCTCTAAAGCACAAGAAAGTCCAAATTATTTTCTCAACGAGTTCAATTAAGATATGGCTAAGCAAATTTCCTTTTCAGTACTTTGTAGAGTGTAAGTATGATCACAATGGCATAGTTACACGATAATTGGACTAATCAAAGCTATATAATGTTAGTATTGTGAATGAAGTAGTGTTGCTCATTAGCCTATTACAAAAGAATTACTGTAAATTCAGCCTACGTGCAGCATCACTTCCTGTGCAAACAAACACAGATAATGCAACAAGCTTGAAACACTGCCAAGCTGGCAGACTGGCAGCACAAATTATGCAAAGAACCAGAAAGCCTTCAGCAGATTCAATAGAGCTCAGAGCATAAGAGTGATTAAGTGTTTCTGTGTACAACTACAAATCACAGTAATGAATCAGACTAAAATTTCCAATAAGGGACTTAACTGCACCAGCTGGCCTTCTTCAGCAGCATTATAATGTGAAATGATGACATCCTAAATAGTGGTATTTGCAACTTTCACACAATCTGCCCAAAGCAAATCCTTTGTTTTGCTTCAATTTTTTGGAATTCTTTTTTTGAAATCATAATAAAATGCTGCAGCACCTAAAGATACACAAAAGCTACAAAGCTATACTGTTCCTTCTTCTCTGCTTCTTTTCCTTTTTCTAATCAAATGAGAGCAAGGCTCTATGTGATTCTAATCAAATAGAGTATCTTCCATATCAGTTCTAACAGACTCTCTTTGAAAACTGCTCAGACTACTTAATACAACTACAGATTGGCAATTCCAGCTTTTCTTTCTTTTTTTTTTTTTTAAACAAAAACTTACTGTAGCAAGTCTAAATTGAAAACTCTCTTTCCTTCTTTTATTGTAAAATGAGAGCGATAGTAAAATACATCAAATTCCAAAGTATGATGTTTTGGAAATCCAGGATATGTGTCCCCATACAATATGAACAGAAAAAATACATATACATATGTACCTATTTATTTATATGTATGTATGTGCATGTTTGTACGCACATGTGTGCATGTATGTATGCGTGTGCGTTTTCTTACCGAATGGGCCTCTCACATACTTGGACTTTGTCACTTTTTATGTCTGGGGACATAATCTCAGCCATGCATTTACCACAGCATAGAAACAGAAGAGGTTTCCATTAGCTTTTGCAGTGGAATCAGTGTTACAGTTCTGCAGCACTTGAAATTTACTCTGGGCTTCTGTCACATCATCCATAACAGGAAAAGGTTAACCCTTTTCATGCTTCAGGGTCCAACACTCGTCACTCAAAGCTGAGATGGAACATTTTCCTCATGTTATAATACTAAGGTGAACACACCCGGGGAAGAACTTCTGATAATCCAGCTCATCTAAAAAAGTATTTAGACTGGTTTTCCACATTCTTCAAAAACACTGTAAGAGGGCAGGAGTCCAAGGAAAGATAATGGACTAGATGACCAATGATTTGAACCAAATCAGCACTTGGAAATGTCATTTAACTCAAAAGCCTAGAGGAAGTTGTAATAACATTAAGTGCTAGCACAAAATCTATCAAACTACCTTAGTAAATTATATTAAGTGATATGACATTTTTACCACTATCAGCTTCTGTGAGTCTATAATAAAGAGATGTTCTTTAACATGCTTTGTAGTGAAATCATGGTAACTTGAAGACTGCACCCACAAGCAGAAATATTAGAAAATTTTTGTTAACCCCTAAATTCAGGTCCTACTCCACAAGCGTAGGGGCAGGGAACAATTCTCACTAAAGCTAACTTCATTTCATAGAACTCTTAAGAAACAGCAGAGGAAACATTTTACCCACATAGCACCCACCCCTCTTTCCTTTATTCTTAAAATAGTGAATTCTGTATCATTAGGCCCTCTATACTGCTCACCTCCTACCCAGCTTCACGTTTGATAGAGGTCCAGTCTGCACACTTCCCTGGAGCCTGCCTTCTGGAGCTCTAATACAAGAAGAGCAATTATAATTTTTTGTTTCTTTGTTTTAACTTAGTTAAATGCTTACTTGTTATGACTCTCTATGCATGACGAGTGAATTCTTGTCATTTTCCAGGGAAATCACGATCTATAACTGAAATGCTTTTACCATGATTAAGTCACCTCTCCTACCTTAACCTTTACTTTAACAAAATGGGTTAACTTTTTTAGAATTGCTAGTATCATCAGAATCTATTGCTTTGATAATATTTATTGGGAATCAGTTACCTGTAAAGAAGATCCAAAAAGCTGTGTACCTCTATGACAAGGCAATTCTATTCCTCTTACAAACACCTTTCCTACGTTATTAAAATGACATAGGTGTAGGCTGCTACCATAAAGAAAACAAAACAAAACAAAACAGTACAAAAACAAGAAAGGGACTGTAAATGACTGTCAGGCATGATCTGCAAAGAGAAAGAAAATAAATCAGAAATAAAAAGATCGGCTACAAAAGGAATGATCCCTTATTTCTAAATAATTCCCTAGAGATTTCCTATGCCTAATACGTGAAATAAAAACTAGATCTGGAATACCTGAATTGTGTTACAGTTGCTTCGTACTCCGAAACCTAAGAATAAATGATTGGCGAGGATGAGGAATCCAATAGAAAGAAATAGAAAGTTCGAGGTCCTTACATAAGTAATAGCTGTCAGTCTTTAAACATTTCAACTCCATCTTAACATGCCATGGATATAACATGGCAGAGACAAGTGCAATCTATTTCTCACATAACAGGGAACTGTTGTGTTGATCTGCATATTTTACATAAACAAATCCATAAAAAGCATAGCAGGACTTTCACAATGAGGGCAGCGGGTATAATGTATGGTGGGGAAATCTACATTTACCTAGAAAAATTGCACATGCATTTGACGCATTGATTAATTTAATGCATCCAAGCATTGATTGATTTAATGTATCCAATCAATTTTATGCAGTACATTTCTTTTACATATGGAAGGAGAAAAAGAGACTGTTTTATCAGATTCCACTAGGATCAATCAGTACGAGGTTAGTCAGTAGGTTCTAATATATCAAAGACATTCAGATTTACTCGGCCCAAAACTGTCTTGCAATTTCCTCACTTCCAGAGCTTATGCACAAAACATTTCTAAATGTTACTGAGCAAGTCATCACTTCATGACTTTCTTGCAGTAAGCAGTCAAATCTTGGAATGGACTGCGAAATGACAGGGTCTCAACTGAATTAACTTCATTTGTAAATTGCCTCCTGCAGCTGGTTTGAGATAAAAGCAGAGAGAAACATCTGTAGTAGATAGATGCTTCCCTCCCCCCCCCCCCTTTCTTTCATCTTTAAGCATTAAGTTTAAATATTTTTGTTTTGACAAACATGCAGTATCAAAAAAGAATTTCGGTAAAAGCAATCCAACTGAAACCACAGGCAATACCCCATGTTTACTGTTATGCTTACATTAAAATTCGCTGCTGGGTGGCAACCCTGCCCCATTTTTTCAAGTCTTCTAGAGTTCTGCTCTTCACCTGCAGCTAACCTACTTACTTAGAACTTCACCTATACACTGCTTAGTTTCGTACAGTAGTCTATGATTCACAGGATGTTATTCTTAGAGCAATTTACATGATGTGTCACTTCATATTGTAATTGTCTGTTTCAAATTTAAGATGAAGTTAACAGACTATTTATCAGGACCTGCAAATCTATGATAGCTCGTTGCTGGACTAACTTTTCAACTTTTCTGAGCCTGTTTACCTACCAGCTTTCCATGGCCTTAATGAATTCCTACGTGTTGTGGTGTCACCAAAAATTCTTTCTTTCTTTGCTCAAAGTGGCAACCACAAGTATGTGAAGATTTAAGGCTTTATCTTTACCACCTGCTGCTCTGCGTATACAAAGAGCACACATTCCATTGCAGGTATTCTGAAATATCCATTACCACCTACAGCCATCCTCCTTTGACTGCTGACCCCCTTTTACTTCCTGTCCAATTCTCTTCTGGCTGAACGTTCACATAAATTTTTTTCCTCTTCCCCAAGCTCACAGGGGTGAACTCACAGTTCCCAGAGATTCTCAGTAGCGCAGATTCAAGTAATTAAATCTCCTGAAAGTGGCGGAAAACTGAAACAAGCAGACAAATTTCTATTAGTATGATGAGCATTCTGCTTGTCACCATAGCATTCACATCACTGTATCACAGTATTGGCAATACTGTATTCCGATATTCTACAAGTTGTATTTGGAACTGCATGAGGTATAGTCCAAAGCATTTCATTACTGAATGTACAGACACTTTACAGGGATTTTTTTCCCCATAAAGCCTATCACTTAACCAATAAAGATAAATTGGAAAGCACAAAGGAACGGTAAAACACCATTTAGACAAAAGGAAAAGTTAATGTCAATCTCCAGAGTTTCAAAGAATCAATGAAAAATTCTATTTTACACTAGACTTTGAATTATTTGTTTATCATGCATTCTAGTGCAGGCAGCTACTCCCTTCCCACAGCAATCCACATGGAAGTACTTGGATAAATAACATCAATATATATCCTGCATGTTTTCCCCTCCTAAAGTACTTCCTCTTTCTTTCATAGGACACAGCCAAGAGCACAGAACCAGCTTCCAACACAGTTATAGCCAACAGAGATGCAAATGCAATTACCTGCTACCAACAAAAATCTGGCACCTCTAACCATGCCCCCATACTTTCTAAAGCTTTCGTACGCCAAACTACTCTCATGACCAATGATCTACAACACTTATTTCACCTTTTTGTCAAATACTGTTCAGTCTTTCCAGAACAGAACATAAAGGAAGCTCTTGCATCAGGATGCTGTGGCACTGTATAAGCATGCTAGAAGAGGACTTGCCATCTTGGCAGTCTCCCAGAAAACGAAACGAGCCCTGTGTGCAGTACCTCAAGACTGAGGGGAAACCATGATCTCTGCTGCCATGGAAACTGAAGAAATAGCAAAACCATAGGCTTGCCTGATCCACACCACCATGAAAAGGACAGTGAGATGCAGTAGCTGGTTTTGAAACCACGCAAAGGCAAGCACACTGCAGCAAGAGCATAGTGCTGAGATCCCCGAGCTAATACAAATTTTAATATTTCTGAAAGCACAGATAGAATCATCACATCAGTAGAGTATACTGTCATGTTAATTAATCCTGTTGGACCATGTCATATCACATCACTAAGCGCCTTGCAGATGGCTGGGATATTCACCGATCACATGCTGCTTTGTGTGGTACTGAGGTACCCTCCGTAATCCATACAGGGCTACAGTAGTTTGGAATTGTACAGATAAGAACACCTGGGACAGCATGGACTGAATAACAGAATGTCCATGCCTAACCGGTTTTCTGCAACTCAATTTCTAACAAAATAACAAAATAAATTACTGATGTGATTTCTCCATTTGATACAATTATCGGCCTTCACTGGTTAGCAACCTGTCTGTCTACGCTATTATCTCAAAGAGTGACAGAATTTATATACAGAATTTTATGAACAAGGTAATAGGGCTGCTTCTAGTAACAGAGAATTTAACTGTAAATCTGAGAATCTCAACTTGATGATACTCCAGAATAATCTATTCAGCTGTAACAGTGTATTTCAGGCTTCTTTCCCTGGGGTAGCCCAAAGGTGCCCATAAGCCTTTTATTTATCTTGGAGGTATGCAGAGTCTCCTCTTCCCTGACCGTCTCTTGAGGATAGTCTTTGCCACTATATCACTTCACATGCTTAAAACTACTTTTCCTGTGCAAGAGTCTCGGGAATATTCTCTGGAACATCTATGGATCTATATAGCAAATACGTCCAAATGGAAATCTGTGGGCAAGTTCTTTATGAAGAGTTCCCAGTAATCCATGAAAAACGTCTCAACTATTTTTCCAGAAGACATTCCCAGCTGCCTTTTCTTAAAAAAATAAAAAAATAAAAGTTATTCAAAATATCAAATCTTCGAATAACACCACATACACACACACACAAAGTGGAAAGGGAAAATTATTGGAACGAAATTTTGTAAAGATTTATTCCCAACAGACTGAATACACACAACTGATACATTAGAAATGGATACAGGTAGATAATATAACCTGACAGTTGATAATATAACCTTTCTCATCTAATTTTTACCAAGACTTATAAATGAGTGGACTAGTCCTTTGGGAACTTGGAAAAATAGATGGCTCTGTTGAAAATCAATATCCAAATTGTAGATATCAGTGAAGGAATAAAATCTTGGGTGAAATAACTTAATAGAGGTAAAGAGACCGGCAGACACGACTGCTTGTGAATATGCTATGTGTACTCTTATCCCACCATACTACAGAAAGGTCAGAGATTGCATCAAGAAAACTTCTTTGGAAAGAAAGCACAAAGCAATTGATTGCTCCTTGAACCTGGTAATCTGGGGCAACGGGGAGATCTAAGCTTGGGAAACCCCCGTCCTGGCTCAGGACAGGTAGGTACAGAATTGTTTCATCTAGCTTACAAGACGAGACTTGCAGTGCGTATTACAATCACCAAGTTGCTGCCATTCCGATGTTTCCCATTATGAGATTGTATTATATTCAGACAAGCTTTGCCTCTTAAAGTACCTTTCTAAATGAGTGCCAGGGACTGTGGGAGGAATAATACAGGTATGAAGGAAGATGTCAGTACATTTATTAATTCAACCACTGTATGCAGCTTCATCTAGTCTAAAAAAGTTTTCAGTCCTTACCTGCTGCATGTATATTTAACCTGGAGATGTCATTTTTTCACTGTTTTCAATAGTGTGTGTAATACCTCTCAGAAGTTTCAAATGATTGTGTTGTCTTTTCACAGCTGACACTGACATATTCCCCTGGCAGTTCACATGTAGTTGAAATTAGCCTACCTAGCTTTGTCTGATAATAATTCTTGCACCTTATATAATACTTTATCAAACCAAAATGTCTAACTCTACACTGAGATTGTTTGATATAAACAGTATAGCTCTACAAATAATGTAGAGCTTTTTTGTTAATTAACTGCAGCTGCAGATTGAGGATAGTTTAAACTTTTCTTTTCACTATGTACTATCTTGCTTGTTTGAAAAGCTACAGATGGGTGTATTTAAACATAACTAGACACACAGAAGAACATTCCTTATATCATTCATAAAACTGTACTGGCTCTCTAAAAAGCTTGAAATGATCCTTACATCAGACAAGAAAGTCTCTGTTTTCCTTAGCTCTTTTCAGCCCCTACCGAGCAAAGCACTTTAACACACACTTATTTCAATCACGTTATTGAAGTTTAGCCTTTCTACTGTGCTCTGTTTCCCACAATGAAATGCAAAAAAAATGAACAATCCCAAGTCAAATATGAAACTTGACTCCACCCCCTGAACAAACAACAATCTCATGACTCAACAAAGTGTATGGTTCAGCCCTCTACATATAAACCATCTGCCCCAGATAAAGCCACAGAAGTACATTAATATTCTGCCATTCTAAGACCTAAATAAATAGAGCATCTGGAACTGTTTTCCCAAAAAAAGGTAAGAATAAAAATCATCTATATTCGGATTCTGGAATAACTTTATCATGTATTTGTTCCTTATATTTAACCAGTCCAGAATGCTAAGAAAATTGGAATGCATAGAAGAAGAAAAAAAAAAAAGAAGGAATTAAAAAAACCCCACAACTTACACTATAACAGGCCGTTATGTACACTTTAACAGGCAGTTTTGAGTTCTTTAGCTTCACATAAGTGATCAAGTCAAAGAAATGTACAGCAGCAGGACATTATCACAATTGTTATATTCATTTGGTATTGGCACAGTTGGTATTTCCTTAAATGTATTTGTATCAGCAGCTTGTGATATTTAAATATGTACACCCTCTAGTTTACCAGCCTATCAAAAAAATCAAAAATTAAACACACTAATCGAATTATGCATACATAATTACTTCTAAAATCCATTCCTACTGTGCTCATATGTTGTTAAATAACTAAACTTAATTATAGCGTATTTATGGTTTACAGTCAAGTCATGAACACTATAAAAAAGTCTATAGGATTAACTTTTAAAGTATTTACCTGTGTGTAAGCCTTCGGTGACTAATGCAAACAGCAGTTTGTTGATCCTGCGCAACACAGACCTTATGGCGACTACATTTCATCTTTAAACATGGATCTTTAGCCGGATCTAAAGCTAAAAATAATTTTAGAAAATTGTTAACAATTATCTAGAAACATACAATTAAGAAAAGAAACACATCACACATAAAACCCACCAAGTACGTGGAGGGGAACGGCATGCTGCTTTTACCGCACAATGGACCGAAAGGCACTGATTTTCACCAGGATAAAATGCAGCACACTCAATGATAATGCAAAATGAAGCTGTGCAAAATTCCCTACCAAGGAAAACGGATCTTCATGAAACATGTATGCTTCTGTATGTTCTCATACAATACCACTGTTTTTTATTTATAAAAATACTAAGTACCCTATCCAACTCTCTCCTGGTCAACATCTGTAACAAAGGCAATCAAAGGCTGCTGATTTTTACTGTAGCTGAAAACACTTTTTTAATATTAGAATTTGCTTAGAACTTTTAGGAAGTCTGCATACCCATACCCATTATGTCATTCAGAGCACCAAATTCCCACACAAAACAATTTTGAAATGGATTCTGTTGTCTACAGTTCTCCATTTCAGTCATGTCACCTCTAAACAGGATTAGGTTTATGATTTTTACAGCTCAGAAGCCACCACATTTATGAAATCACAACAAAACTATAAGCCAAAAAGTAATGAAAAAGAAGTCAGAAAGGCAAATGACATTTGATCAGAAGTTTGGAACATTTGTTCATTCAGATGTTGGCTACCACATCTCCCACATACAAGATCTTTTTAAAAGCTATAAGCCAGGATGCTAATAAAAACAATGTACTTCTACTCAATCCATTTCTTGTTGTTCCTACTATGAAATAATAACATCTACTAAGCTATATTGCATAGTAATAATTCAATAAGACACAAATGGTGATGTCCTGGTCCATAAGCAAATCAACCCTAAGAAGAAGAAAACCATCCATTGGCTAAAGGCTGTTTTCACGTAGCTAAGAAAGTCCTCACCACCACATTCTTTAAGCAATTGTCATTTTCTCACTGTAATCCCCAAATACTGGTATTTCTACCTTGAAAGTAGTTTCCCTTTCCTGCTTACTAAGACACAGCTGGGTTCTTCCGACTCAACATTAAGTGGTGAATAATGACTTTGTCTGAATTTACTGAGTAATTATTACTCAGATGAGATTTTAGTAAAAGAAAAAGTATACTAAAATATGCCAGTGAGTGATTTGTATGACTCCGTCCTTAAATACAAATTCTACCTGAAATATTCTAGGTCTCCTATTTCTGCTTTGTGGGTTTTTTTGTAGCTGGTCCTTTAGTCATTAATCCACACTCATCTTTGAACTACACTTCGAACTACAAATACTGATTTCTAGCTATAATACTAGGAGAGTCAAATAATCCTGTTTGTTACTCATTATTAAATTTGTGTAGCATATTTCTTGAGTAGCCATCCCTACACGATAATACAGAAAAGTTTCTTCCAATTTATGCTCTTACAAGAAACAATCAACTTCTCCCTTCTCTGATCTCCATGGTGTCTTTCAGGTAGATCTAAATACTCCAAAACTAATTTTTTTGTTCCTATAGGGATGGTGGTTTTTTTTTTTTTTTTTTAGCTTAACACTCCTCCAAAAAAAAAAAACCCAAACAATCCACCCTAATAAGTTAAACACCATAGCCTAGCTTAAACAGACGCCACTGAAAATCCTAAATCGCAAAATCAAGCAAGAAAGCTATGAACAACTAGAATTCAGTTTTCCTGTATTCATCTTTGCTTCAGCATATTAGTCCAGTTTTCAGTTATACTTCAGACATGCTCTTTTTCCCTTTTTTTCACATTTGCTTATAAAATGTATATTTGTATCCATATTTTCTCAAAGGAAAGGTATATTTCTTCTGTTCCTCACGATCAAAAGTAAACTTTTAACCACACCTCTGTTTGAGCTGTGAGATGATATTAACATAAAGCTGACTAACCATGTACCCAGGAAACAAGAACGAGGCTGATCATTAGTTACAGTTTTGACACACGACTTTGTGGTGCTAAGTATGATTAAATACAGTCTAAGCAGTGACTTTTTCAGTTTTATTTCCTTCTTAACAATATATTCAGCTGTGCAAAATATATACATCATATTACCAACAAAGCAGAAAAGTGATGGAATCATTAATACAATAATAATTCAATGCAGACTGAAAAGAAATATTTTGCTAATTACAGCATAAGACGTATGCAAAGATGCATTCCTCTTCCAGGTATTTTTATTTATTTCTACAGCAAACCGGCCATAAATCCACAATGAGTCATCCAGAATAAGTCCGATTACAACAACTCTAAACAAGTGGGAAGCAAATGCAGCAAAAACTGACTGAACTAGGATAACAGAGTTGGACTCAAAATTACCAAGAGCATATTCAGTATCCTTCTCCAATATACTTTAGATTTTAGAATCCATGCCGAATACTTTTTCACTTAAAGTCAGGCAGAATGTAATGTCAGCCCCTAGTAAGCATGAACAGATTATCACTTAATATACTGGTCCAAGTATCTCTTCCCAGAATGCTCCCTGATGAATGCACTAAGGTGGCGATACTGGCATATCTTCAGATAACTGTTTTGCAAAACTGGTTAGTGGAATAAAAATACATGAGCAAAAGAAATCTGGAATCACATAAGGATGCTGAGTTCAGTATCAAGTAGAAAACGTGTTTCAGGAAAAGGGATGAATGGAGGAGATCATGTAACTTCCCATTCCCATTGAAATGGTTATTTCTTTTCCTGAATTCTTGGGACTCTGAAGGTGTGTTTTGACAATTCTATCAAATTTTAGCAAGCCATAACATATCTTTTTGGCAATGTTGCAGGTAGAACCCAACTTTACAACCAAGAGATGGTACTATCACACTTTGCCTTTATGTCAACATAAAGATGGGTATCAAACTAGGGAAGACATCTAGTTTCTTGCTGGAATCAGAATGATTTTACCCCTAGAAAAGAACTCCAGGGGCCAGAGTTGAAGATTCACCAAAAAAAAGAAAAAAAAAAAAGTGCTGCACACACACACACTACACATCACCCCCCCCAAAAAACACATATGCAAGTAAATGAAAACATTCTAAGGGTGTTTTTTTTTTTAAAAAAAAAAAAAAAATCAATGGAACTCCAAGAGATCTAACTAGGAAATCAAATTAGAAAATGGCTTTGAACATGTAAGTGATGACAGAAAGAAGTACTGGATTTTGACAGCACTATCAGAAAGAAAACCATTGGGAAGAAAAAGAGATGGTAAGAATGCTCCATTAGGTTCCTTCTGTATTTAACAGGCATTTTCCACCAAAGATAAACCAGATTGTTTAGAATTCTGTGTTAAAAAATACATTTCTGTGCAGCACCCATTCACCTTTGTACCTTTTAAATGAAAGGTAATGATAGTATTCATTGGTGAAAACCTAACATTAGAAATCAGTTGTGCAAGACAACAGAATATCTGCAAGGCAACCCCTTCCTGGCCCTATGTTGATACCAAACTCAGCTGCGTTCTGTCCATTTTTCTCCTCTAAGAATTTTCTTCGAAGAAAATCTAACAGCTTACAAAAAGGAAAGACTTATCCATAAATCTGACTAACTGATAACACATTCTGTGCATACGCACATTGTTTCATTTGCTCGGAAACAGAGAAGTCGGGTTTGATTAGCTGTTTCTTTTAGGGTCAGGGTTTGTTTTATAAACCAAAGTGAAGTACTGAACAAAACCTATGTGCATGTGTGTGTGCGTGCACACACCTGTGCATTTATAAGAGACGTAAGACTTTGTCTTGGCAGTTTTGTCCAGCTGCAGAGAAATGAAGAATTTTACGGGATTTTTGACACCATCTCTACCAATTAGACATTGAAGAACATACCAGTGAGTTCATTAACTTATCAGAGGTATTTCTTTATAGCTAACAGCTGACAGGGGAGTGTGAGTGAGAGACCTGTTTTGGACACTTCCAAAGTGAACCATTTCCTGGGCTAGACTGGGCCCTCTCCTACCAAAGGTTTACATACACCACACGGACTGGAAGCCAGGACACATCACCAGATCTGGAGTCTATCCAAACCTTACAGTACCCCTTTAATCTTCCAGCATTTGCTGACTCAGTGGTTATCATGCCCTGCATGGAACTCTTGATCACCTCAGGTGTGGCACACATTCATTATACAGCAAGAATGGCTATGGGACTGTGTTAGTATAGGGGCTACTATGTTAGAGAGTGAGTAAGCCAGCAGAGCCGCAGGTGCCAAAATCACAAGACCATCTTTAGATTCAAAGACATATTCAACACTCATGGTCTTGCCATCGACATTAACTCACATTATCACTCAGTGACCTGCTGGACTTCTTGTTCTCCGTTAGCTATGAACTCCCTACAGAAGTCTTTTTTCCTCATCTTACATATCATACATGGCCTCACTTTTTTCAATACTTCTTTGCAAAAATTTCTTAGTTACTGAACCAGTTTTTGTGATGCAGAAGCCACAGAAGAATGTATGACCTTCGACGCATTTTTTGAAAAGTTGCAGTATCTTACAACAGCAAGGGAGAGACCAAATAAGTCACTGATATAAAAATAGGGATTTTTGGAATGTGAAAAAGTCAGCTACTTGAAGAGTCAATGTCTGCCTGGACTGACACTGTAGCTTAGCAAGCCAGAGGATAAAATACAGAAAGAAATGTTGCCAAAAATTGTGAAAAGCAGTGCAAGTCTTTCTCTTTTTTCTTTCAATATCACATGCCGTAGGTCAACCCTATACTATGAAACACATAGGGTCTAAATCTTATTTTGCACAATCTCACGTTTTTAATTTTTAACCTGCTTTTTAAAAATGGTAAACTTAAGGATTGCCTTAGTGATTTTCCCAGCTTTGAAAGGACTAAAAAAAAATTAGATATTTATGAAAGCATGGAAATGGCTTGCCTTTTTTTTAAACCTGTTTTACTTCATACCTGGAACAGACAAATGGACAACTTTCATAGAAAATGAAGGCTAAACCACAAAAAAACCATTTTCCAAAACCATAGTCTGAAGTTTTTCATGCTGGGGAAGAACTGGATTCCCCTGACAATGCAGAGACATATCTGACTATGTCCAGTCTCTACATGGAGTCATCCTAAATGTCTTAAACTACTATGAAAATGCAGAAATTTATTCCAGGAAAAGTACCATTGATTTCATCTAAGTGTGTAACTCAAGTTAACTCAGGAAATAACACGGCATTGAGTCTTTAATTCTTCACTGCATCTTCTAGCAACCCCTGACAAAACATGCTTGCTTTACCCCAGCTCACTCAGAGTATGCAGACTTGCACTGACACCACCACATACTCCTTTCCATTTCTGCTAAAATAAGCAGCTATAAACAGTACAATGTTCACACCAAAAATATCACAAGTGTCAAAATCCCACTGTGGAGCCATTTATGTATCCCTCAGAGCTATTTTCTTCAGCATGAAACAGACATCAATCTATGAGTTTTTATTGGATTCACACTTACTAAAATATCTTCATAATTATGAAGGCTAGAAGCCTTTTTTTTTCCATAATTGAAGTGAAAATGTAGATTGTACAGCACAATTATATTGTCATTAAAAATAGGTGATGGTTTCCACTGTGGTGAGGAGAATCTAGACGTAAGCAGTATGTTTATTTAAAGCTTGACAGAAATAATTTCTTTATTAGTGGCTATAATGTATCAGCTGACTTCCTAGAAAGTCAGATACAACCAGCTTCTAAAGGCACAGGTCTGATCTTAGCTTTACCAAGATGATAATATTCAGCTTTATTTAGCTCCTAATATTCAGATGTGTTGCTGTTCCTAGCATTTTACATACCTAAGCTCTGATACATTAGTGCTGACTGTCAAGCTGCCCTGTAACCATTGCAGTTATGCTAGATAAAGTTCTAATAAGCAAAGAAACATCTAATACTGAGTTAGAACCATCTGACACTAAATAAAGTACCATATTTCTTTTTTGCTCATTGCTGCAATTATAAGTTTCAAAAAAAAAATGTACATAAAAATGCATTTATACTGATTTATAATATGGTACCTGCTATTCTGGGTACTATTAATGTAAGTTAAAATAATTGCTCAAAAAACCAAAATAAAAGCTGGCAGACTCTATTCTTCCTCTGGACCAAAGCCACTAAAGCTTGATCTCTTTTTCACAATTTCGAAATACTTCACTCATTTTTTTTCCACTCCCTTTAAAACAATCATCTTCATTGAGCCACACATTTTTTAGCCACTCATGCAGAAGTGTAAGCCTTATTTATATGTCCTAACCCACCCCCACATTCTACAGAAGAGTGTCCTGAAGAAGGGAAACTGCATGGGACATATTCCACCAACAGCTTCTTTTCTATTGTGGTCTCCAAGTGAGAAAACTTTACTCTCAGCCACCTCAACAATATGATATGAGGGGTAAGCAAGTTTTTCAAGTGGGCAGATTCCAGGATGAACAGCTAGGACAGATAATTTGTATCATAAAAATATGTCTATGTGGATGCATGTACCTCCATGACTAAATGTGTGTAAAACAGCTAGTAAGCATCTGTCCCCCACTTTTTTTTTTTAAAACATAACTGTTTAAATAATCATACTTAAAAGAGTATTGTACTGCTGATTGCCAAATAACCAGTGTATCATTTAAGGACCTCCTAATTTTCTTCTAAATGTCCTTCTATTCTCTGAATCTCTAAAATCACCAAAAATGCAATCTCTTGGGACAACTTTTGCCCAAGTTCTGCATTTCTGGCCTTCACCTCAGATTCAAACTGTGTGCTTCGCAACATCCACTGATGCACTCCACCATCTTTCAGCATTGTGGTAACCAATGAGTATTAGATTTCTCATCTATGAAACAGAGATGTTGCAACTCTTCATACACTGATGCTTATTAAATGTTTTGGTATCTTTACTATTAAAGTCTCACTTGAAATCTTTAGAAATTAACAGATATTACACTGTAGTTTTCCATAGGCTGTGGTTTTCCTAACAGAGTTTTTACCTGAACAAAGGTTATACTTAATCCTACTTATTCACTAGGGTTTCGGGCAAGGGTGTGTGGAAGGCTGGGTGAGTGGGGGAAACACGAAACCTAAAACTTTCCTATCAAGATTTTAAGGGCAATTACTGACTCCAAATTTCTCAAACATTGGGTGATTACCTTCAGATTTTCAAAAGACATTTGAGCATTCTACTCCTATGATTAGTAGTACCATTTAAAAAACAAAACAAAAAGACCCCCACCAAAAATAAAACCAAAACAAAACAAAAACCACAAACTCATTCGGTCCTCAAGAGGTAAGGCACCCAAAATCCCTAGTTACCTTTGACAATGTTCACCCAGGCTCACAGCCTAAAGTGACTGCATTTTTCTTTTTTCAATGGTTAGTAGTAATGGTTTTGTTATTTCTAAATTACAAGAAATTCTCACCCTCGCAAATACCTGTGAGCTCTGTTTCAAAAACATTACCATAATTTCGTATTCTCTCTTTTGGGTATTCCTTGAAAGTTTACAAGGTAATAGCTTACCCATAGCTCAAAAGTTGATGTAAATGAGAAAGTCCACAAAGTAAAAATCAAATGCCCCTCTTATTATATCTGTGCAAATTCAGAAAAGATCCTATTTATTTAAATTGCCAAAGAACAGGGTTACTTTGGACTCAGACTGGTGTAACTGACAACAACATCAAGACAATTATATCCACTTTCTTCTGTATATAAGAAGAAATTCTCGAATATTCTGCAGAAATATCCAAAACAGCTATGACTAGTAGAAATGCACGTGCATACTTGGCTGCCATCCTTTAAGATTTCAGCAGTGTCAGTGAAGCACTTTTTTTTTTTTCTTCTTCAAATCACCATGTCTACTTCCTTGATTTGGCAGAAGGAAATAACATCTTAAGACTACCTGAAAGTTCACAGTAGTAAGCATTATATTATCTTTTCCTAAATACACTAAATCATAATTTAGAGACATGCTGGCTGTGTCAGAACTGACTTCTGGGTTCTCCAACTCAGACAATCAGGGGAAAGAAAAAACTGCATACCTGTAACAGCAGAAAGGCATCTTCTTGAAACTTCTGCCACCTACTATCTCACATGCCAAGATGATTACTCTTGCAAAACAACATGCTATAAGATGTATTTTAATTATTCCAGTCTCTTGGAGAACTGTTCAATTTCTGTATTTAATTATGTATTTTTATGTTAAAATAAAGAGGGCATTTTAATCAGAATTTTTTTTACTCCAATCCACTTCAGCTTTTAAATTTTTTAAACCAACTAAAACAGAATCCAGTAGACTATTCATATAAAGAATCTAATACATCAGCAATATACATTTATATGTATTTTGAAGAAGCCTAGCATAACAAAAATAATCAGGAAATGTACTTGTGAAAAACTGAATTAAGATCTCCACATAAAATGCATTCTGTAAAGAAGTCACAAAAGTTGATATCACATCTTGCATTACAATATACAGAGCACGTTAATTTTTGAGTCAGTTAAGCTTTTGTATACATCCTGGCTCACACAAACCATCTATGAAAAGTTCTTTGAGATTAAAATACTGAAATTAAAGGCAAACCTCAAATGCTTCAGTTTTCTAGTATTTAAAGATATTTCACTGTTACAAGCTAACAGCCACAAATACACCAAACCTGTAAAAGTTCCAAGTAGATTTAAGTGGCCATTAGAAAAAAAAGAAAAACCAAAACGTAAGAATTTATCTTCTTCTGTAAAATTATAAATGTAAAAGAAATTGGGTCTACTCCATTAAAAATTCACTTTGTAATGTTGCTTCCAGGGTTTCTCTTGGATCACTAGATTCACGTTTGCATGAAACACTTCTGGTCTCCAGATTAAGAGAGCCCTGTAGTTTGGAAATACAGGCAGAACTGCAGGTGTTCTGCAGTTACTAGCTTGTAATAAAGAAATCTACAATTTCAGTCACTTTTGAGTATGCACCTGTGTCCCAACTCATAGCTATCAACACCTTGCATAGCACAGAAAAGGAAGAAGTTGTGCATTCCCTGTGTGTGGACAAGATGGAGAGGAGAGTAGCTTGGAAAGAACACTGGAGATAAGAAGTCAAGTGAGGTGACTTCAGAGCAGCGGACTGTGCAATACTTCAGACAGAGCATTCCACAGCCAAACCTGGCCTTTCTCTCCAAAAGGCACCCTGACTCAATATAACAACTTGACAGCTTAGACTTATTTGTTGTATTAGCAGATAAATACAGGAAAGTGTCTAATGAATACCAGTGAGCATTTTACTAACAAACTAGGTTTATTACAACCACAAGTATTTTTTACAGTACCAATATTCATCTTTTATCTGACCTACAGATATTTTTTTCAGTTTTGGCTAAGTCCTGTTTTGAAATTTTTAAGGGCATACCTATTCATCTCACAGCATATGTTTCAATACATGAGGCAATCCATTTCTTTCCATCCATGAACACATTTTTATGAAAGAAATGTTAGTTTAAAACCTGTGACTTGGAGATGACTTAGAGGGAGAAAGTCTCATTTAAAATGAGACCTAGCTAAATAAAAAACAAAGCATGAATATATTTAATTGCATATTATGCAGTATATAAAAGCAGAGTAAATGTTCCGGAAGTATATGCTTTCTTTTTTTTTTCTATTCTTATTTAAAGCACTTAAAGTATTCTCTCTGGGAAAAAAAAATAAAATCATAAAAATGTAACCTCTAGATCTGCCCTTTAGTCAGTCTCACTGATTCTCAAATCTAATACATTCAAGGTCCAAATAATAAAATTGTTTTTATTTACTGCTGGCCATGCAGATTCTGACATGAGAGGTCACATGGTTTCTTAAAGTTTCACAGATGATAAATAATAACACAATTTCTGTTAATTACATAAGAACTCCAGACACAATCCTGAAATCCTATCGTTCTCTCACAATCCTGTCCATTAAAATGCAAGAACAATGCAGAGGTTACTAACAGACATTTTACATGCCAATGCCATACTGCAACTTATTTGTCCTGGGATGTATGTTTTTGACACACTGTAAATTAAAAATTAGTAGAGTTATGTATACATCAACCAGAGATAAACAGGATTACAGAAACAGACAAGAAACATCTTACTTAAGAAAACAACTTAAATAAGAAAACAGGTTTTTAAATATTAGCTGATTAAATAAAAACGGGTCAAAAAGGCAACTTTTAACATTTAAAATTTGCTTTAAGAACCGTCATTCTTCTATTTAAGCTCAACAAAAACTATGTACAGCCTTTTTTTTTCTTTACATTCTTTCTTTGGTTCATTTTTTTAAAGGGATTTATTAAGTTATTTCTTTTTCCCTCACCACTAAACAGTAATGTGTGATTTCAGATTTCATATTCTTAATAATTATCTCTATTAGCTATTTTACAAGCTTTCTTATTAAATTCCTGTGGCAAACATAAGAAAGTTCATTAGGCCATTAAGGGAGCCTGTAAAGAAGCAGCAATCCTAGTATAAGCCAAAACATTTTCAGGCACACAGTCCTCACGGACCAATGGGACCCATGACTCAAGACAGTTAGCTGGGACATCCCAGCACAGTAGACAGAAGTAGAGGGGCTTTAAAAATGAAGAGATTTGCAGGACTAAAGTTTAGCAGGTTTGTGAAATGCAAAGAAACAGTTTCACATACCCTTTGCTGAGCCTGCTGCCAGTTTAAGGGCTGGCGCTCTACCTCTAGCCAGTCACTGTAGTCCTGTGCCACATTTCCACTTCTCTGACATAACTATTCGTGAGTCTGAATGGCTATCTGAATCCATGATTTAACTGGCTTAAAAACAAACAAACAAAAAATAAACTTTTAAATTTATCTTATGACAATTAGAATCATAGAATAGAATCATAGAATCATTAAGGTTGGAAAAGAGCTCTAAGATCATTGAGTCCAACCATCAACCCAACACCACCATACCCACTACACCATGTCCCTAAGCACCTCATCTACACGTCTTTTAAATAATTCCAGGGATGGTGACTCCACCACTTCCCTGAGCAGCCTGTTCCAAGGCCTGACCACTCTTACAGTAAAGAAATTTCTCCTAATGTCCAGTCCAAACCTCCCTTGGCACAACTTGAGGCCATTTCCTCTCGTCCTATCGCTAGTTACTTGGGAGAAGAGACCAACACCCACCTCGTTACAACCTCCTTTCAGATAGTTGTAATTCGAGATTTTGTGACTCTACAGACCTAATATCAGGGCATAAAGCAAGGGTGGCAGGGGAGCAGGAATGAGGGGTTAAACTGCTACTGAAGGCAAGCAAAATCTCGCATTATGGGCTGGGTTTAGCCTCACTAAAAATCCTTTATATAGCCTTCCTTAAAATAGCTGTAAGAATTTAGAATCCATTCAATGATTCTACTGAAATAATTCTACTGAAATAATTCTACTGAAACAATTTGAGATACACAACTAGAAACACAGATGTGTACTACCCAGTGAACCTGAGTTAGGAGCCAAGACTGTGAACAGTATGGTACAAGGCACTTTCATGGTGTTACCACAGTAGAGAAATTTATAAAAGAGAAATAACAAAGAACCGCTAAAGCACAGCATCAGATAATGAAGAAAAAGCACCATTAACGCGTTCCTCAGCCATCTACAAAAGATCTCTTCAGGCAAGGGCTGGCTGAAAGTAATGAAAAGCAGTGGGAATCTGTTTAACACAGGATTTGGTGTATTTTCTTGGTGAACAGGATTCCTAAACATACCTAAATACCTGAAGCTGGAAACTGTTCACCAGATTAAAATGTTGGCTCAGATAAAGAAATGGTGTCTTTATAGGAGGACACTATGAATTTCAAAGAGAACAAAATTGAAAAGCTGTTAAAAATATTTCATGCTTATTTACTGTTAAGACTAAACTATATTTAAAGTGATATGTGATGCATTTTAATTGCAAAGTACTGCAATTTATCTTGGAAGTGATAGATATGTATTTCTAGTTCAATAGTTTTGCTATAAAAACTAGATCATGAGTGCACACATCAAAGGTAGCAAAGTTAAATCTACATAACTGTTTTCACAGTCTTCAACTAATGGATCTTCATTAAACTCCCTTATGACTTCCCAGGGCTTGCAAATGAGTGAATCAAATTATTTTATTGAATATGACTCTAAATGGTTTCAGTTCACAGTATAGAAATGTATCCACAAATTATAGATATGTTTGCATGTATTTGCATATCCTTAGTTACCCAAATTATTACAGAACTAGGTAGATGAAACAAAGAGCTAAAAGGCAAAGACTAAACTAAAATATAAGTGTTTGAAATTGTTTCAAAATCTATTTCTGCTGTAAAATAGTATCTACAATATTTCTGCTGTAAACAGACATCTAATATAACCTGATACTAAAAAAGCCAAAAATAATTCAGTGGAATGGTCTACAAGAAATGTTATAAATATATCTACAAACCAACTATACCTTCAGGGTGTTCATCCTCCATGGAAATGTCATTTCATATTTTTTCCATTGCATGAAAATACTCCACTGTTCCTCCAAGGTATTTCTATTGAGCAAAGGAAAACATCCTTTGCACTTTAAAAAATTACGCCAGTGTCTTTGTGTATGCAATTTGATTCAATAGCTACCCCTCCAAGGTCTGCTACCATCTGCAGTCTCAAAATAAAATGTACCAAAAGTATCCTGTATATTTTTATCTGATGTAAAAGTATTGGGTTTTTTTTATTTGAGAAAATATTTCTCGTGGTTTAATCCGGCAGGCAGCCAAACACCACACAGCCGCTCGCTCACTCCCCACCCCCCAGTGGGACGGGAAGAGAAACGGAAGGGTAAGAGTGAGAAAAACTCATGGGTTGAGATAAAGACAGTTTAATGGAACAGAAAAGGAAGGGAAAATAATAATGATAATAATAGAATAATAGAATATACAAAATGAGTGATGTGCAATGCAATTGCTTACCACCTGCACTGACCAATAACCAAGTAGCGATCGCTACTTCTGGGAACGCCCACCATTCATATTCTGAGCTGGGCCAGCTGTCCTGGCTATGCTCCTTCCCATCCTCTTGTGCACTTGGCAGAGCATGGAAGCGGAATGTCCTTGACTAGCAGGGTACTTAGCAACAACTAAAACCACCATGTGTTACCAATATTCTTCTCATACTAAATTCAAAACACAGCACTAGGAAAAAATTTAACTCTATCCCAGCCAAAACCAGGACACATTGATAAAACATACATTAAAACTACTAAAATATTCAACTTGGAATAGTCCAAAACACAAAACATCCTAATTGCTTGTTTTTAAAACCACTGAAAGAACAAAACTTGCCTTTTAGCAGTAACTAAACACGATTAATACAACATTCAGATTCATTCCAACAATAATACCTTGCCCCACAATTGTTTACTAAGAATTTACATTGTGATACTTATACAAATACATAAGCATTTGTGTGCGTGTATATATACATTATACACAGTCAAAATATATTTAAAGATCTTTTTCTATCTTATATGTATATAAGCAAAAGAGAGTTCAATGGGAACAAGTACTCTTCAGACAAATGTCACATGTTGCTTTAAGGAATGGCATTGGTGAATTGCAATACAAGTCATAATATTTTTCCATCTTTTAACATAACTTATATTTTGCAGCCCAGGAGTAAATATCACTATATGTTTTCATAGCAAGGGCTAACCTCTTGGAATGCTTGGACATATATTTCCATATAACCACTCTTATTAATACCAACAGAATTACACAGATCTGTCTACCTGAGCAATTTTGACATACTTAATCATATTAACATAAGAATGCCTTTCAAACTTTCAAAGTATAAAAGAGTGAATTAAGACACTATTAGGACACTCATTTTATTATCATATGCATGACTATTGATTCCTTGAACCACAGACTTTTCAAATATTACAACAAAATATTAGCATTAAGATTTGGGTTCAGATTAAGGATACATTTTGAAAAAATATAAAGATATATTATCCATATACAGTAAAACTTAGAAAAGGCTTTAATAGTCATATGAATCTTTGGAAAATAATAACTATGTGTAGACCTCAAAGATATGCCTATATGGCAAGCACAGGTTCCTCAAAAATACTACCTGCAAATTAATATGGGTGTTGGCTAAAAATAATTTGAAAAAGGTCCCTGTATATTAATGATTTCCAGCAGAACATGGATACACAAAATAATAAATGTAAATAATAAGAACTCATTTATCTGACTACTAGTGATATCAACAAGGAGTTACAGGTGTATCAGGTACCTGCACCACCACTGCCTAAAACACAAAGGGGTGTAACAGAGATTGAGTATTTTTTAGATGACAACTAACAATTTGAAAACACAGACATAAAGCTAAATATTCCACCACCGCCTCTATTACATGTAGTCAGCTGGGGTTTATGCAGTTTAAAGGTCTTCATATTTTGTTCATATATATATTTTAAAACTTCCAAATATCTATTTGTAATTTCAACATGTAAAGTTGCTATAATTTAAATCAGCAAAGAAAAAAAAAATTCTCTAAAAGTACTAGTAATTCCTATAACCCATTGTTTTCATAGAAAATAGAAAAAAATATCCTGTCTAGTAGACCTGGACTTCAGATCATTTAACGCCAAAAAGACTCCTTGCTTATTCCATACTTTCACAGATTTACAGAGAAGTTTCTGAAAAGCCAAATATTGATAAAAAAAATAAAATGAAAAGAAATAAAACACTGATACAGGTAAATTAAGGATATTGTTTATTTCTGTCCTCAAAGAACTTATCTGCCTGTATCTTCAGCAGTATTTTTACAAACTTTAACACAACAGACATGGGAAGTTGTTACTGCTCCTGTTTAAACATCATCTTTAGTCTCTTACTGCAAGTTTATCTCTACATTTTAAAAATTGGTCTTCACTTCACTTCACTGTTTTCATTTACGGAATGCTCTCACTTGAGAGAGTAACTGCTGCACAAACCAGAATGGCAATAACAGAAGATTGAAGGGGAAACCCTTGTAAAGATTCTCTAACACAGATTACTTGGCTTGCAACAAGCCTCAACAGATCACAGGACTCCACAGTCAGTCATTCGTGATGTCCCCATTTATTGTTTTGAATAGTTCACTTTGGTAAAAGAAAAAAAAATAATCTGAAAAACCCATAAGTCTTCATGTATGGTTACTGAGGTGAAAAAGCTAATTAATAGTTAAACTTTGTTTTAAATTTACTAGTTAAGTGGTACACAAGTGGAGTGGAATGGTGCTAGTGCAGTGCTTATGGCACAGCCCTGGAACGACACTTAGAGAGACTATCAGAATGTACACCTAAAACTTAGTTTTCATAATCTACCAACTCTCACTTTTTCCTATCTTATTAAATTTTCCTCAATCCCTTCAGTGGCAGGGAAGAATACTGAAAGGAAGTGGAAAACACACCTGATTAACACGTGGCTCAGGGGCTGGAGCCATCAGCGGAATCTTGGCTTCTTTGACCACGGGGAGGTTTACACGGCACCGGGCCTGCTGGCGACAGACGGAGTTCAGCTGTCTCACAGGGGGAAAAGGATTCTCGCGTGTGAGTTGGCCGGGCTCATTGAGAGGGCTTTAAACTAGGTTCGAAGGGGGGAAGGGGATAAAATCAGGATCACTAGAGAAGAGCCTAGGGGTGGCACGCCAATCTTGGGGGTGAAATCAATAGCTCAGCTCAAGTGCATCTGCACCAATGCACGCAGCATGGGCGGCAAACAGGAGGAGCTGGAAGCCATTGTGCAGCGGGGTAGCTATGACTTAGTCGCCATCACGGAAACATGGTGGGATGACTCTCATGACTGGAGTGCTGCAATGGATGGCTATAAACTCTTCAGAAGGGACATGCGAGGAACGAGAGGCGGTGGGGTGGCTCTGTATGTCAGGGAGTGTTTTGATTGTCTAGAGCTCAATGATTGTGAAGATAAGGTCGAGTGCTTATGGGTAAGGATTGAGGGGGAAGGCCAACGAGGCAGATCTCCTGCTGGGAGTCTGTTATAGACCACCTAACCAGGATGAAGAGGCAGATGAAGCATTCTACAAGCCGCTGGCAGAAGTCTCACAATTGCTAGCCCTTGTTCTCATGGGGGACTTCAACTTACTGGATGTCTGCTGGAAATACAACACAGCAGAGAGGAAACAGTCGAGGAGGTTCCTGGAGTGTGTGGAAGAGGAGCCGTGCTTGACCTGCTGTTTACAAACAGAGAAGGACTGGTGGGAGATGTGGTGGTTGGAGGCCGTCTTGGGCTTAGCAACCATGAAATGATAGAATTCTCGATTCTTGGTGAAGTAAGGAGGAGGGCCAGCAAAACCGCTACCATGGACTTCCGGAGGGCAGACTTTGGCCTGCTCAGGACACTGGTCGAGAAGGTCCCTTGGGAGACAGTCCGGAAGGACAAAGGGGTCCAAGAAGGCTGGATGTTCTTCAAGAAGGAAGTCTTAAAGGCGCAGGAGCGGGCTGTCCCCATGTGCCGTAAGAAGAACGGGCAGGGAAGACGACCGGCCTGACTGAACAGGGAGCTCTTGCTGGGACTCAGGAAAAAAAGGAGAGTTTACCACTTGTGGAAGAAGGGGCAGGCAACTCAAGAAGAGTACAGGGATCTCGTTAGGTCATGCAGAGAGGAAATTAGAAAGGCAAAAGCCCAGCTAGAACGCAATCTGGCCACTGTCATAAGAGATAACAAAAAATGTTTTTACAAATATATTAATGACAAAAAGAGAGGCAAGGAGAATCCCCATCCTTTATTGGATGTGCGGGGGAACATTGCCACCGACGATGAGGAAAAGGTTGAGGTACTTAATGCCTTCTTTGCCTCAGTCTTTAATAGTCAGACCAGTTATCCTCAGGGTATTCAGCCCCATGAGCTGGAAGACGGGGACGGCAAGCAGGATAAATCCCCCATAATCCAAGAGGAAGCAGTTAACGACCTGCTGCGCGACCTGGATGCTCACAAGTCTATGGGGCTTATGGAGAAAGTTCTTTAAATTAAGCAAATGTTATTTTTGCAACATATTTTTATCTCAGTCTCTTGTGTACAAGGCCCTGCACTTCATTGCATTTGTGCCATTGGTATTATCAGAAAAGACAAAGTCTCTGCTTGTAGCAATTAAAAAAAAACGTATCAAGATTCTCAGTAGTTTCACAATGGTAGTTACACACTTTGAAGCAACATATGTGAAGTGGATTATATTGGCAGTAAGTATTACATTCCGATGCCTGGGGAGGGAATGTTTAATGCGAAAATTTGCTGTGTTCGCTCAAATTATTCTAAGTCTGAAATTGTTGTACTGTAGCATTCTCAAAGCTCCGTGTTTTGCCTCAAGACAGATCACTGGAACATGACAGAGACTTCCAAAACTGTTTTTATAGATCTTCTTTTATCAACCAGATAATAAAGAGACTTTAAACATTTTAATGATTTTTTTTTAACTGTAAAAGACAAATATCAGACTGCACACCTGTTTTTCTTCAAATGTCCTACTGAAAACACAACAGTATTTAACTTCAATATATAAGTAAAACAAAACAAACCCTCCCAAACCCCACTAACTTGTTTATATGAGGGAAACTTTAAGCCACTTTGGAGGTTCCTAATGCTCCCATCTGTCTCTAATCAACAAAAGTTTGCAAAAATCACAGATATAAAATGATGATTAGGCTGAATTTCTGGCCCTCTTTAAATCAATCATTTGAAGAGGGAGAAAATGACACAAATTCACAGAATTCTGTAGGTATTCTAGAACAGGAGCACAATTATAAATACTTAAATTTTATCCCATATAAACAACTAGTAGCAGAATCTTACCTTGATCAAATGGTTTACCCGGACTCCATGTACGAAAATAATCATCCTGGAGAGGGAGAAACAACCTACATTTAGTAAAACGTAAGGAATCAATGTATACGTGAAAAAAATCACAGAATCATGAAAGACAGAAGATGTATACCAACCTCTACTTCCTAGAAAAGGCAAGCAGTAAAAAACAAACGAGAAAAAGATTACAGTCATCATAATGGGACAAATTACTCATATAGAATAAAACAGTGTAATTCAGAGGCCATTTGCACTCATTAAGTAAAAATGCTATTCAAACAATGTTACTTACTAGCATTTAAAATAGAAAAAGTATTTCTCACAGTACTTACATAGGTAATGTTTCTAACATTGCTTTTAAAATGTTACAGTAGTTTTCCTGTACTTTAAGTTCTAAGATATTGAAAAACTTAATTACATTTTCCATTAATAATTTTTCAAAACCAAAGCTCCAAAGTCATAATCAATAAAATATAACTATAAAGAATGATACATGAATTTAAAAAAAAAAATTCTGCTATGTAGTTTTCAACTGCTCAGTAAGATCTGTCATTAAATAAGTCTAATTAACCCTATTTTCTATAAATCATCCTCCTAAACATAAAATATCCTCCTAATTATGTCATCAGCTCTATTAGGCTACAATTTCAAGAAGGAAAAACTTGAGTTAAATAAATTGCTTTCGAGATTTTAAGAAATTTGATAATAAATTACAAATTCATAGTCGAGACGTACATAAATTGATCTGCACACCTCAGATAATAGGTGGAGCAGAAAAATTACTAGAATTATTTATTATTATGTCTTAATTTAACTCACTCTTGTCTAGAACAAAACATTAAAAAGACTGTAGCCAACATTTTAATGTCTGCATAAATTAAGGTTCAGAAACTGCAGTGGGTGCATTGTCACATCCAGCAATTCCATCCCACTTGCTAAAAGATCACCAAGACCACCATAACAAGACCTCAATTTATAAAAAATTGAACTACTGGGAAAATGTGAGTCTCATATAGTTGTCAAAGCCACATAATCACAAATTAAAAGTGATCAAGGATCAAGCACATCTTTATAGGAACAAAACAAATCTTTGGATTTTAATAGTTCTACAGTTTTACCTCAACGAGAAAAAAAAAGTGGTTGCAGCCTAAACTGTATTTCACTGATGATGTTTTATTAGTAAAAATGTTGTTATGGGAATGCATGCTTTGAAAGAGGAAGAAGGAAATGAGCAGAATCTGGAAGTGCAGAACACAACCATAGTTCTGTACCTATACTTATGCATTCCTTTACTCTGATGTTGCACAGATTAACAATCTATGAATCTGTGTATGTTACTTGCCTTTTTAATTACTATTTTTTGAAAGTAAATAAATACAAACAGGCATATCAAATGATTTTTTTTTCTTAAATCATGCAAGAGATAAGCAGAAATGACAATTATGACAGTGTTTTCCAATTATATCCTTCCTAATAGTAACTATGGAGATGTTATTCCTACAATGGTGTTCTGAACAGGTTTGAGCCAGCTTTAATGCAATGCTGTTCCATGATTCACATCACATTGGCAAAACTTTCAATTCTTGAAAAACTATGAGAGTGGTAGATTCTTTTTCCATTTCTACTAAACCAGTAATGTTCACCCACAATGAGCCTATTCAGACAAGATATTTATTATTAAAATGCTGAAAAGTTAAAATAACTAGAACATAAGGCTACTAGAACAAAAAAGCAGTCATCCTGAGTGAGACCAAAATCCCTTCTAAGGCAAAGCATCCTGCATTATGCTTAGGAAGAACATAGAATTGGAGCTTGTATAAATTAGACGCTCTCAAGTTGGTCTTAAACTAATCAGACGATAAATCAATTCTTGTTCATCTCTATACTGCAGACAACTTCACAGATCCCAAATATAACATTCCTCAGGCATCTCTAGAATCATAGAATCATTAAGGTTGGAAAAGACCTCTAAGATCATCGAGTCCAACCGTCAACCCAACACCACCATGCCCACTAAACCATGTCCCTAAGTGCCACATCTACACGTCTTTTAAATACTTCCAGGGATGGTGACTCAACCACTTCCCTGGGCAGCCTGTTCCAAGGCCTGACCACTCTTTCAGTAAAGAAATTTTTCCTCATGTCCAATCTAAACCTCCCTTGGCGCAACTTGAGGCCACTTCCTCTCGTCCTATCGCTAGTTACTTGGCAGAAGAGACCAGCACCCACCTCGCTACAACCTCCTTCCAGGGAGCTGTAGAGCGCGATAAGGTCTCCCCTCAGCCTTCTCTTCTCCAGGCTAAACAACCCCAGTTCCCTCAGCCGCTTCTCATAAGACTTGTGCTCCAGGCCCTTCACCAGCTTCGTTGCCTTCTCTGGACACGCTCCAGCACCTCCATGTGCTTCTTGTAGTGAGGGGCCCAAAACTGAACACAGGATTCGAGGTGCGGCCTCACCAGTGCCAAGTACAGGGGCACGATCCCTTCCCTGCTCCTGCTGGAAGTCCATGGTAGCAGTTTTGCTGGCCCCCCTCCTTACTTCATCAAGAATCGAGAATTCTGTCATTTCATGGTCGCTAAGCCCAAGACGACCAAGAGTCTTAGCTGACGTACGTCCTTCTGCAAAGCCTCTCCATACCTTTCTTGTCATTCCCCTCTGAATCTTTTCCAAGCCTATTTTTTTGATATGGTATGACTAGAATTTGTGCAGAGCATTCAAGATGAAGCAGCACTACGCATCTATACACAACACAATAACACTATTTTGTTCTGTATTCTTCTCCCCATTATGCCTACACCTCCATTTTATTTGGGGGGGGTAGAGGTGGGAGTGGGTGCTTTTGGTTTTTTGAATTGTACTGCGGTTTGAATGGAATTTTTTATCTTAAATCCAAAATATATATACCCATATACCACATATACCTATACTGATTTTCCTAGAGTTGATTTTTCAAATCACCTGTTACTTAAAGAAAGTCCATTATTGGATACGTTAAACAAAATCTTTGTGTCCCTCTAAAACCAAAATAAAATAGTTAATTGATTCTCCGATTAAGTAAGGAAATTGCTTCAATAAATTGCAGTTCCACAATTTTACAAATATTCCTAAAGCTGTTTAATCTTTGACATGTATAAGAACCTGGCATTCAGATCTTTCCTGATCTTCAGTCAATAAGAGTTTGATTATTATAATGTTCAATATCCTCTTCAGAATATCATCAAGATGATAATATAACTTACGAAGCCTCATTTTTCATAATTTTAATATGAAGTTAAAAACAGAATGAACAAATACACAGTTTACAGTGAAGGCTGAGTAGCATCACAGCATCTCTAGCTAGAGTATCCTTTAACAATCTATAAATGCAAAAGGAAATGTCTCAGGACAGAGCCTATGACTTCTGATTTTTTTCAGGGGCTTCCTTGCCTTTGTCCTGAGCATGTTAAAGGGCAAGCTGTAAAAGTATACAGAATAAATAAACAATTTTGTCATAGTTACCATACAGTTTTTTCAACATTTTCTAGCTAAAGGTATCCATGCATTTTAAATAGAAAATTCATCCTTACTGCTCTACGTGAAATGTCAGTAATTCTTTCAAGTCTCTCTCTGTCTGAAAGACACATAAAGCACTTCCAATAGCCATGTATGATGGATTTCAATGAGTTTAATATCCATGCCTTAAAATTATGCATGTTTGACCATTATGCTCAGTCAGTGTTATAGTGATGAAGTGTTTCTAGGAATTGAAGTTCATGTTACAATTACATATGCACTTTCGAGGCTAATAAATATTTTTTATACTTCATGAAAATTACTTACCTTAAAAAAATATCATGTATGTAGTCTGAAAATCTGACAGCCTTAAGAAAAGGATTCAAAATGACCAAAAGTAGCTTAATCAGAAAAGCTTTTAAAAAAAAAAAGAAACAAGAAAAAAAAAGGTATTTTGCCTCAAACACTTCTATTGCTTCTTTTTGGACTTTACTATATTCTTCTATAAGAATTTTTCACTCCTCATTCTTAAAAAGCAGATGCTACGTGAGTTTTAAGAAATACACATTTAAGTACAGTAAGAGAGGAAAAAGCTCCCTGGAAAAAAATCATGTCTGACAATGTAGTTATGCAGCAGAAGTTTTCAGCTTTCGATAGAGATACAAAAATATGATCCTATTAATTTTCTTTCTTGTGTAGAGCATTTGTTACATCATTTTATTGATCTCTCCTCTGCAACATTTTCTGTATATGCTGCCATATATTGCTGACATCACTTGAATTATTATCCAACAGAAATCTGTATTGCTAAAGAATATAACGATACGCGGTAGATATGACGAGTCTGACTCAGAGAACAGCAGGTGTCCTAGAGAGCAAGGAGGGCAGTTTCCTCACAAATATTTTCAGACCAAGGTTGACCTGAAAAAATGGATAAAGCAAATCCAGCCCTTCTTTCGTGTTCACATTTTATCTCTAGTATGGCCTATGCATTAAAAGCCTATATATTAAAATCAAAGCTGATTTATGTCAGAGAATCCACTGAAATTGAAGCAGTTTTCTGAATTTATAATTATATTTTATCCAAGTATAACTTACTGCTATAGCACAGGTTGTACAGCAGGGATATTAATAATTGTGTCACTTACAAACTACGAATTTAGGGAAAAGTCTAATAGGCAACTGTTCAATGTGAGGTACTGCTTCATATATAATGCCTTTTCAAGAAACAATACCTCTAACAGTTACCAAAGCAGGAAAGATAAAAGATTTCCTTAACTTCATTCAACACCAAACTAAATTCCACCCACACAAAATTCCACTCAAATTTTATACAACTTATCATAATGCAAAAAAAAACATTTTACTACTGGCCTCCCTATTCCTAGGGTTTGTTTGTTTTTATCAAAGAAGAGCAACATACTCCAATTTGTAGATGGACATGAAATCATATTTTGACAATTTCAGAAACAAAAGTCTTTCAGGCTGCACATGCTCTCTAATATAACTTAAAACCTACAGTATTAGATTTAGATTTTTGCTGTTTTTAATTTCAAGGAGTTCTTAATGGGTTTTCTATTCCATTTCTTATATCTGCATCTCAAGTACATACATCTGCTTCTCATCTCATCTGAAAGCTCTTTACCTCTTTTAGGCTAGGTCTTTGCTATTTGGTAGCTATGCTATTTTCAGACTCCATTTCAACAAGGCAACTGAATTGAGCCAACAGTCCCACATCGCAGCCCTCCACTTGCCTCAAGCTCGTTTCCGCAGCACACTTCAGCTCACCAAGTATCTCCCCTTCACATCTTTGCGCCTCTCAATAGCAGAGGGTTTGACTCATCTGCATCAAACCTTCCCAGTGACTCTGTAACATGTATTTATATTCTAAGATTCACTGAAAGAGCTGCGGTAGAGTTGTCACCCTATAGCTCTGTCCCAACCTCTTTCCAATGCTGGAAAAAGAAAGTTAGCAACAACAGCGTGTGGAATTTTTTTTCCACTTAAATCTTGCTCTAGGACCTTCAGCCCAATATCAGCAAGTATAAGTTGCACCATGAAAATGCATGATGCTTGTGTAGTGGGAAATTCTTCAATCTGAAATCTGAGCCAGACTGGAATCCGCATCCAGGATATAGACATGCTCTTCAGTAGCATGTGGATACCCGCCTGCCTATCAGATGCTGCTTTTCATCTCTGCTGACCTGCATAGACATCTGATCTATCATAAGCCATGTGAGCACTCTGTTGTATAAATGGGCAGCGTTAGTTGAGCTGGTTAACTGCAGGATAGCGCACTCAGGGGAATAAGGTAGCTACCACACTCCCCAACACCATATTTACTATTGCAGCATCTTACATGTCTCAGAACATCTGTGAGGACAAGAAGCCTGGACGGACCATGTATTCCCGAGCACATTTTTTACTAATTGTCCCAGATGCATTCAATAGGTTGCTTAATCTGTAGGGACAATATGCGCATACCTTATGTGACGCCACATAGCTAAGGACCTGCAGTAGAACTAGGAGCAGAACTAGTGCCAGGAGGGCAGGAACTGTTTGTCTAGCAAATTTTTTGGCTCTATACTTTCTCCTCAATAGGATCCACCACTCCTCACCAGCTGAGATACCTCTTATGCTTCCCATGAAGCCACCTTTGAGGATTCCTTTCCAACACTCCGAAGAAGCACAGAGCAGGAACCTTTCTTCAGTGAATCAAGGTTTAAAGAAAAAACAATCAGATTTATTACCTGGACTTAAGAAATAAGAAAAAACAAAGTCTAGAAGATTTTTACAGACTAGCATAGAAAAGTGACTACTGCCAGATTTGACTCCTTTTCCCTAGAAATTTGACTCCTTTTCCCATTAGAAATATAATTAGTTTAGCCAAAATCACCAGAAGTATACTGTTCAGTGCATAAAGCACCTCAGACACAGATAAAGGCAGTGGCACTTCACATCCAGTAATACTGGGAATCAGGTCATCTTAAAGGTCAGTTTAGTAAGTCAAAGAATCCATATAAGAAAACAAACTCCAAAATAACGAAACATCACAGAGGTAATATCAGCACTGCTCCTCTGGTAGTGAAGGACCTAAACACCTGTAGGCGAGATTGAGCCTTGCTGCAAAACTCCTTTCCTACTTGTTTGGCACCTAGCCTCCTTGAGTGGGGTGCTGGAGTGACAGGTGAAAGGATGCTAGTTTGTTCTTCAGTGCCAGCCTCCAGGGAGGCTGATGTCAGCTTCCTCTGCTGCTCCAGACTCCTGGGCCATGCCATGCCCGAGGCCTGTATTCACGGGGCTGGCAAAGCACAGTTAGACTCAATAGCTGCTTCCAGCAACTCTGGCACTCAGCTCACCATGCACAATGTTTATCCCGCTCCCTCTCTCTCATGCTTCTAATACTGTTGATGACGCTGGGCTAAAAGCCACCACTTTTCAGCCCTCTCTTTCTGCTTCACAGATCTCATTCAGTAAGACTTCTGTGGAGGCTGTCTATTTGGTACTAGCAGCATTACCAACAGCAGGTTTGAATAGCACAGTATTGAAATCATTTGCCAAGAAATACCAAATGCTCACTAAAGCTTATATTCAGAAATACTGAGAAAACACTGAAAAACATTTTGAAAAGGAAGGAATTAATATCAAAGAACGAACATTATAAACTTCTAAATCCCAATAAAATTTAAAACATTGTTTCTTTAAAAGTGCATCTCATATTTCTCATCATGAATAAAAAAAAAAATTGAACCATCTTTCCACTACAAAAATATACAAAAAGTTTTGGCCATGCTCCTCCTATTATACTGTCAAGACTCAACTTGTGAGGAGGGCCTTAAAACAGGTTTGTTAGACTACAGGAGCTGTAGTCTAACAGAGTTGAAACCAGATGACATATGTGAAGTAGAAGGCCATCTGTGGAACTTCCACATGCCTGTTCAGAAGAGTCACTGTTTCCTCAGGTGCCTCTTCACCAACGCACAAGCCCTTGGTATCAAGGGCAAAACTTATTCCCTGACCTCTGCATACAATGCCACAGTCTGGAGAAAAGAAGAACAGCCAAGAGTGGCAGAACAGTTACAGACTATACAGAGAGATCTGATCACATCTATGGGGCTGGAAAGAATTTACCCAACTGTGTTGAAAGAGATGGCCAATTGTGAGGCTATGGTTCGTACCTATGAAAAACGGTGGACCGTATCACGGAGATCTCTGGGAACTGGAAAAAAAGCTAGCATCTTAAAAAATAAAATGCAAGAAAGTAGATGCAGGGAACTACAGGCCAGGTAGCCTCACTTCAGTCCCTGTAAAGATCAATGGAAAATGTTCTCTCTGAGTCCTTTTCCATGCACATGACAGACAAGAATAATACTCAGTGCAGACCTACCAAGGATTTCCAGCGCTTGACCAGCCAGATTGCCTTCTACGCTGAAGTAACAGTTTTGTGTACCTTCATTTTTGTAAGTTTTGATATAGTCTGCCATAGTGCGATCATTTGGAAACTGAGGAAGTAAAGGCTGGACAGTTAAGTGGGCTGATAATTGACTACAGGTCAACAGCTTAACATCCAACTCGTGTCCACTAATGGCCAAAGCACCCCAGAGTCAGTTCTGGGGATCATATTGTTTAACATCTTCAGTAACAACCTGGATGATAACACAGAGCATGCCATAAACAACTGAACTAGTGGGAGCAGATGACAAACAAATAGCAAAGGCTCAATCCAGACAGACCTCAGTAACTTGAGGGTTTGCCCAGCAGAAAAATGAGATTCAATAAGAACTTGAAAGTTCTGAACCTAAGAAGGAATAACTTGGAATAAATGTGGGGTACAGGCTGCAAAACAACTGACACTGTTGAAAATGGCCTGGGAGTTAGAGTGGACAGCAGGAGAACTTGAGAAAGCTGGATTTATTTAGTCTGGGAATGAGGAGGCTAATGGATGGTTGCCTGCAACCATCTGAAGGGCAATTACCAGCTCTTGTCAGCAGTGCCAAATGATTTAAATGAGGTGCAAAGGTCACACATTGCAGTTTGGGAAGTTCAGGCTGGATATGAGGGAAAATTTCTTTACTAGGAGTATAGTGGAACAAGCAGTGGAACAAGTTGCTCATGGAGATCACGGTGTCTTTGTTCTTGGAGGTTTTCAAGATCTGACTGGAAAAAATCCACAGCTGACCTGATCAATCCCATGTTGCAATAGCCTCAACTCTGAGTCGGAGGCTAGATTATAGGTCCCACAGGGGTACCTTCCAACTAAAATTTATCTGAATCAATGACTATTTACAGTATGTCAATACTCTTAACTCTAAATACTTGAAGAAAAGGAACAATTCTTTATACTGTCCTTTTGCAATGTATTATTATTTCGTTTATTCACCTATGTCTCCTGCTTGGATAGTTGAACTGGCATATGCGTATACGGTAATTTCTAACACTGGGATGCGAGAAAAAAAAAATAGAAGTAACTGATGACTCGGGACAAAAGGAATAAGAAGATCAGGTGAGAAGCTTGGAGCACACCAAACAAAAAGAGGGGTTTGGAATAAGGTAAGCGAACAGAGGAGTCACAAAGTAGTTTCTGGAAACCAAGATTTGGGAATATAGACATTAGGAGACAAATGGGTAGAATGGGACTGATAACTGGGCAGGAAAGATGATAAAGCCAGGAGGCAGGAGTAGGGTGGAACTGCCACATGAAGGAAAATAAGAAGACAGAAGTCGTCAACATTAGCGTCTGATTTTTTGAGCAGTGAACTGGAAGGAAGTGGTATAAGAAGGAAGTGGAAATTAGCTGAAAGAAATAAAGAATTGAGATGTGCATCTCAAAGTGACTGGGTAAGACTGATATTAGACAAGCAAAGGAGGGATGAGAAATCAAGAACAGTAGAATAGGACTGGTACAGGTAGAGATTTGAAGAAATGTAAAGAAATAATTAAGTTGTGGAGGAAACAGGATTGCAAAAAAACCATAACCAAACCCACAAACATTTTCTTTACAGTCTGGAAAGCAATCCTAAATTTCTGGGTCTCGATCTCTCAATACACATTGAAGAAAAGCACTGTCAAACTGTTTCGCCCATGTCTTCCACATAGAGAACGGTAACCTAAGTTGCAGAGGTCAGCATAAAGCTAGATGAGAATTTCCATGGATTTTTTCTGGTTTGTTTAGCTTTTTGTTAGAAAATTGATTTGTCAAAACAGACGTTTTCTAGAAACATACCAAGTTTGATAAATTTTGACTGTTAGATATTCAGGTTCTTTTTACTAGAAGAAATGCCTTTTTTAACTTGATTGGCAACTTCCCCTCATTATTTCAAAGTAGCTGTATACTACTGAAACTTATTTCTACAGAACATGATGCATACCTGGCACCCCAAATAACAATAGGGCTTCTACTACTCATACAAAGCTTGCTCTCTGTTTAGAGTTTTCTCTCAAACGCTAAGAGCCACATGAAATGCTCATTTTGGTTATAAAAAATACAGAACTAAAAAGAAGCTGGTTTATATATTTCCTGTCAAAGGAAATTTCAAATTTCTAGCTTAAATTTCATTTTGAAACAAAAACGTTTTATAAATGTCAAAAAATATCATGACATGGGAAAACTTGTTTTTAACCAAGTCTGGGCTTTCAAATGACTTTAAGAACTACAAGTCCATTAAAATTAATAATGTGTCAATACTCCATTAAATACAAATTCCTAGAGTTTGCTCAGCCTGCTTTTTTAAAAAATAGGAAATTTTATATGCAAATCTATGATGAATTAATATCATTAAAATCAAGCCCAGAATCCAATTAGATCATGTGCTAAATTCAGTGCTCCAGTACTTCAGAGCTAATGGAGGCCACCCTTTGAGTATGTCAAATGTTATGAAAATACTAGATAGGCTGCTAAATGCTCAGATCAAAGGTTATGACTCTAAAGAGCATACACTCATGATCTTTATTTCATCCCTCCTGCTACTGAAGAGGAGAATGGCACCTCATTTTCTTTACCTTTCTTCTTATTCTGAACATGAGTAGTTTTTAAAGCATTTTGTGTTCTCAAGATCATTTTAAAAATCCAAGAGGAAATAATAATTGTCTTCAGAACAGTTTGAGCAAGAAGATCAAAGACTAGGGTCACAAACTGAACAAGTTGGATAGAACGAAATAACGAAAAGTGTTTCATTCTACTATATGCAGTGAACGGTATGGGGGTCTTATGAATAAACATAGTATGAACGTTTATTAAAGACCATGCCATTAATGATTATAGAGCATGCATGGCAGAAACTAAACCTAGACAGTTTTAATTTTGGCATTTCCAAACTTTTAAGAGCAAGACCATACATCTATGTTCTTTTGTTAAGATTTTTGCAGGCTCTGTGATATAAAATTCATAGTTTAAAATTGGGAAATAGATGCATTTACTGATCGGCTCATACACTAAATCCAAAACGGAAGATACGATTTGAAACAAGAATAAGAAATAGATTGAAAACAGGTTTTTGTTTTTGAAATAGGGAAAACTTACAGTTTTCTGAACAGAAGTGATTCAAATTACGTATAAGGGAAACAACACATTGATCAAGAAAATACTGTTTAGGGGTTTTTAGCATACTCCAGAACATATTTGGAAACAAAGTCAAAAGATAATTTTTTGTTATACTGCATCAGATAATGACATTTTTGCCTTGCAGCAAAAAAAAGCAGAAAAGCGAGGTGCCATTTTCAAGGGAGGCAAACTGGATCTTTGCTCTCAGACACTTCATTAGAAGAACCCTCCAAAACAGTATCTGATACAGAAAAATACCAACTTCAGCAGTTTATTCACCTTACTGTATCAATTAAATCTAGTGTAGCATTGCTATACAACTTAGGAAACAGTCTTTTTTCAAACTACTAGCAAGTCAGCAATGACCAGAAGGGCGAAGGGCGGGGACGGCGGTGGTGGGAACAATCCCTAGATGTAAGGGAACTCCACAAAAATAAGGTCAGTTTGACTGACATGGAGAACCATAGAAAGAAAATTCAGACACAAGACAGAATTTGCCATTTTTAAGTCTCTTTCATGTTAAACAATCTTAACAGTGGGACACAGCAAGTGATATATCTTTCAGCAGAAGGAAGTACCTTTCCACAGCACTAAAAACATGGTGGACTGGCTCAACAGCCTACTTGGACCGTGATGAATAAAAATTTGAAGAAGAAAAATGTCCTTCTGCTTCAAGTGTTGCACTATTCCACAAATGACAGGAGCTCATGTAACTTGTCTGTCTTTTTTTTTCCTCTCCCTTCCCTCTTTCTTTTTTTGTATAATAATGCTAAGAAAATTGTTCTGTTGTGTTCAGGACAGAAACCCTGAAAGACGCGAAGGACGCATGGAGGGCAGTGACAGAAAGACAGAAACTATCTAGCTTTTAAGGGCCTACTTACTGTTTAAGAAAGGTATTTGCAAAGGCCTTGGCCCTTACTCAATTTCTAGAAAATATTTTGTCAACCATACCTGAGGACAGCAAGAGGAAGGAAAAGTGCTACTCATCAGCTTTCTTTCAGGAAGCTGAAAGTTTTTGTATTTTTAGCATGTCAAGGAGAAAAATCTGGAATCTGTTATGAAACAGATATTATACTTTTGCTGCTGTTGCTTTTGTTCATTTGTTTGTTTTTCACTCTGGAGAAAATTCATTACAAAAGATAATCATGAGGTCTGCCATATCATGCCACTCGCACAGACAGGATTTTGGTATGTTTCTCCCAACAGGTAGTCTCTTATGCCAAGGCTCAGAACAATGTTCTAGTCTACCTCTCATTGCCATGGAGACAGAGAACACCCTAGTGTAAAAACAGTCCAAAATGGAAGAAATTAAGGAATACAAAAGATTGTGAGAGAGGCATTACAGCATAATTACCATTACAAAGTAAATAAGAACAGATGTGGCAACAGAAAATCGGATGGAAGGAAAAAGTCTACCAAGGACAATATATTTGCAACATAATAGAAGGAAGCGCTTAAAATTATTGGTCGCAGTTTAAGAATAGTGCTGCACAGATTTTAAGTAGTAAAACAAAGCTCTGCTGAAAGAATTAGGACATATTTTTGTATGATCTGTATGATTTTTTTGTGTGTGAAAAATATCCCTTTTAAACAAGCTGAGGACTTCTAAAAATCAACAAATACCTGGACTTAGAATCTGTGAAGACATAAGCTACACTTCAGAATCTGTAATTAAACCAGCGATAGAGATACTCATTCAATGTTCGTTGTAAATATTAACACTGGATGGTTATTTTTATATATATATTTGTTATAGTCAAGCCTATGTAGCTTGTACCAGACGAAAAAAAAAAACATTGCAAATTGGGTAGATCCACAGACAGTAAAAACAGAAAAATACATATTGTTTAAATAATATGAAGAAATCTATACGTATATGTATCAATTTGTTCAGAAATTCAATCATATACAACTATACCCTCGTAGATGTTCTTTTTGTTAAAGCTATTCATAACGTAAGCAAACTACTCTTTGATTCAAGATGGGATTCAAGATTTCTCAAGAGCTATGTCCTACATTTATCAATAAAAAGCATCAAGTTCAATGCATTTTTATGTCCTCTTGCTCCCAGAGGCCCTATTGCAATTATGGAACTTAAAGATATGGTCAGTAATATAGAAGCTTAAAAGTATCATATGAATCAGCAAACCTTATTAATCTATAATGCTGAGTTAAACAATAATCAAAAACTGTAGAAAAAGCAGTCACTACAATTGCCTATAAAAAACAGTACAGACAATTTTAACACACACTGTCTTTTTATTGCCATTGTATTTCATTATTGTCATGCAATCAAACAATTAATAATACACAAAGAAATGCTGACATATGCCATTAACATGTTCTACTGATGCTGTTAGGCAAGAATAGGCTTCTAAGATGTATAAGGGAACATAATTAAATACTCATTGAAGTTCCTCGATAAAAGCTTAAGGTAGTAGTTTTTTAATCAACAGAAAAGATAAAGAAAAAAAAGCAATATGTGCAAGTGTACTGTGAATTTTAGCGAGATAACTAAACTCATTTCAAAAAGATCATCAAATACCTGACAATAAATAGCTGTATTTTAGGGGTTAACATACTGTTATAATCCTTAAGGTATCTCATTCCGGTTGTTGAGAAATGTTACCTTAGGTATCCTACAGGCCCTGACTCTGATATATCCTGTTTAAATGACAAACACTTTCTCCAAGTTTTTAGGGAAACCATTTTGTCTTCTAGCAAATAACTAGTCAGAAATTACCAAATCACTCTAGCAGATTAAGATAACTGATACACCTCATTATCATTTTTAACTTTTGCCACTATGCTTGCTCAGGTCCCAGTGCTTCCATTGTGGGTAACAAATTAAAAACAAATAAGCATTGTTTGAAAATTTCCTATTTGCAATGTTTTACACCTTTTCACAGAACTTGCAAAGCAAAGGCTAGTGTTTCCTCCATCCTGTTTGGCACCTGTGAAGTCTGAGGTGAAACTGTGCAGCCCTGTCTGCAGGCTACTGCATATCCTTAGGTGCTAGGGCAGAGGTCACACCCTCACTCAAGTGCTAATATGAGTGTATTCCATTTCAATATCCCAGAAGTTGATATAAGCATGCAAAAGGTAACTCAATTTTCTTCAGTTCCTCTAGACACGTACATAAAGTAGATGGTAAGCTGTGTTCAAGTCCTACATGAAATAAGGTCCCACACTTAAGGACAAACTAAGTTATATCATCATCTTTTATAACGTTTCTTCTCCCTTTAATACAGCTTAGAAATCACAAGTCACAAATCTGACTATATAACATGAAACCAATGCTGAGTCCCATATGTGCTGCTTTACAGATTTCCAGAACATAAACATTTTTCATTGTCTGCAAATGCTGTTTTTTCTTAAGGAGAGAAAGGTATGAACACTGAGAGAACTAACTAAATAGTTGTGATCCAAAATGCAGAAGGAAACCCATTTTAACTACTTTCACTTGGGATATTATTGCTATAAGGTCATTTACGTATAATGCAGAAGTTTGTTGCTCATGAATTTATGTAGCTCGTCATTAAGTTGTTAGGAATTTACAAATCTAGTACTAAAGTGTGCAAAATACATTACATGTCTGGATGAATAACTTGGGTAGGTTATTACATCTGCCTTTGGTCAGTCTATCATAGAAATAGAGGTAGACACACAAATTTTCCTAACCACTGGCCACAGACAAAATAACAAAGCATTAGACTGAAAATATTATTAGTTCACATAAAACCATTAGATACTTTAAATGAGAAATACTACTAATATATGGAAGTGTTCAAAACTTCACCACAAGACTAAGGAAAGGTGTTAGGAATTACCTTTTACACTGTCAGCATGCAAAGGATTTTTGAACATAAGCAGTTATTCAGCTACAAAATCTGTAACTGGAAGAAGATCCCGCAAGCTTCCTTGGGATCTACCGGGAAAGGCTTAAACCAGTTTCCTGTACCTTCTGTGACTCCCTTCTACAGCCATTCCATACCTTATTAAATCTTTTGCTCCATCAGTTCGCACAAACCCAGAAGTCAGTAGCAGATAACACATGAAATAACGGGATGGGAAATATAGTTTTCTTTCGTCAACTCTAAATCAGTTTTGTGTGTGCGCGTGCGTGTGTGTATATTTAGATAGGTGAGAGATATATACTTAAACATTTTTCTATATTAAACATAGGCATTTAATTATATATCGGTGAAGCATACCTATTTTCCCCAACTCAGAGCTAATTATACGTAGCTGTGTTGGTACTGACTGTTTCAAAACAGGCTATTTACCGTCATCTCATAATCCCTAATCTATTCACAGACCAGTATTAGCAATATTTTTACCTCTGATTTTTACCTCTAATTTTTTGCTGTTTCTAGAAGTACTCTTTAACTGTATCTGCATGTACACTAAACTACAGCATATAAAAGTTTGATTGTATATTTTAGAAGTGATATCTTAATTTCCAGCAAAACTACTACAGTGTAGTATTTAACAGAGCAAGAATGATTATAAGACAACCTTTGTATTAAAACTTTAGCTTGTATTTCACATTTAGACAAAACAAAAATGCTGAACTGGAACATTTTTCAATTGAATTGCTTTAGCTATTTTACAAGATCAAACATGCTGCTATTCCTTTCTTTTAAAAAATATCAATGTAAAATTTAAAAGTTCCCTGAAAACTGTCAGTATCTATTCACAAGGAACAACCTGTTTTCCTTGATGGAAACTAATCTGTGTTTCCTGTTGGGTTCATGTATGGATTTAATTCTATGAAATAAGGCATTCCCAGTGACAAGAAACAGTGTTCTTTGGTCTCATTCCCTAAATGAAAAAAGATACAGCATTGTCCAATACAAAGAAAAAAAAAGTCATCAGTTAAACATACTGAACATACTGATAACCATAGAACAGAATGAAGAAGGCCATCTCCTCAGTTCTAATCAATTATTAGAGTGCAGATTGAAGGGAAATCAAAAGGAAGAGTCAATTTTGCTGGAACTGAGTATCTGCAATTGCTAGTCAACTGCATCTTGTCAACAGTTCACAAGGTTGATAGTTACAGTCCAGAGAAACAGGTTCACAGAGGAACATTTAAAAGATGGACTGAAATGTTTTAGTGTTGAGAAATTAAAATTTACTTTACAGCTGCAGCACCCAAATCAAGGCCATATACCATTATATTAGATATTTCCCAAACATCAGAAGGCCTTGGCTCTGTGTGTCTGAAAGTACTGCCTTGAAGACTGTTGTTCGGCGGTTTTTGTCTGCCTTAGCTTTACTGAGGAAAGTTGACAGATGAAAGAAAATATGCAGCAGCTGAAACTACAAAAAAATTAATACTTGGCAGTAATTGAACTCTTCTTTAAAAAACAAAAGAGCTTCGCAGGCAGTAAAGTCTCAGCTTTGCTATTTTAACTCTCAAAAATGTCTTGTGTGTTTGTACTTATAGGGAAAAACTAGTCATTCCTTTTAAGGTCCCTCCCTCACTAGAGAGTGGGACAAAAATCACTAGAAATGAGTAAGACTTATTTTGGGCTGTAAGGCTCAAGTAAGCTAATAGATCTTGTACTCGGAGCATGAAGTAGAAAAATTGACACACACACATTTATTCTTCCAAATCTGAGCCACTCATACAGAGTCATAAGTATTTCATTAGCATAGGACTAAATTCTGAATGGTCATCGAACAACTGTTTTCTTCGGGGCTGAAAAGTAATTTTTCTCTGAGAAGCAGGATGGTGTTACCAAAAAAAGGCCAGAACAGTGAGGAATAGATCCCACATAGTGAGTCATGAAACAAGGTTTAACGTGGTGAGCAACCACCGTACTCATTCAGTAATAGCTACTGTTCCTAGATGATCCAGAAGATTAAACACATCAAGGGGAAGGAATGACCTAAACAGGCTGAAAAATGGGCTAAAGCCTGTATCTATGTCAATAATTGGAGTCAGCATTACGATCTCCTGCAAGCCTATTCCCTCCAATCATTTATATTAAGTCCACCAGCTCAAATCCTGAGTTCTTTTGAATTCTCACTAGGAGAGCGAGGCTGCCTCCAAGGCACACAACTCAGTACTGTACTTAGGAACTGACCTCGACCTAGATCTCAAACATAAAGCTCCTGAGCTATTATTTGTTTGGTTTTACTGCAAAACAGTAAACACAAGCAGACAGCAAAGAAAACAAAACAAAACTCTCTTGCTTCCTTCCCTCTGCAATCATTCTCTTATGCTCCTCTGAAAACCACTAAAAGGAGCACTTTTCCAGTACTTGCAGCAGTCAGTTCTGGAACAGTAGTAGAAGCTGGAACCAACTTTACATCTTCAACATTCTGGTTTAGACATATCACAGAAAACTGTAAGACTGTATCATAGGACAATATTTCACACTCAAGAAAATTGATTATCACTGATTAGATACATCTGAAAAACTAAGTAGACTTATATGCTTATGACAGTGAAAAAGCATCACACAGCCAACTTAATAGTGAAAAAGACTGCAATCGTTTTAAAAAGTCCATAAAAGCTGAAAAAAATTAACAACAGTTCCCATTTGTTAAGCAATTTTAATAATGTATCAGTGATATTGCCATAATTTAAAAAAAAAAATTGTTACTAAAGCATTACATCTGCAACATCTCTAAGTATCTATAAATAAACATATAGATGTCTTCTAATAGAGTATTACTTTTGTAGAGTGAAATAATCACTGATCCTAGAACGAGGCTATACATGACTAGGCTGTGTTAATAAACACTAGTTCTGTTATCAGAAAACCACAACTTGAAGGCTGTTGAAGAAAAACAGGAGATTGCAACAGGGCCCCCAAAAGAACACGAAAAAGAAGATAACAAGAGGCCTTCGACGTAGAAGCACAGAATGATATCAAAGAATATAAAATCAAATCAAAAATAACCAGTTACTGATCACTACAGAAATTCAAAGCGAGAGCTGGGTAGAACTGGTTTTAGAAGGAAAGTTGAACATGTTTTTCATTATTGACACAGGCTGATGGACACAGGCTGAGATGTCTTTTGATAGCAAGTAACAACTAGTTGCACTGGCACCAGACTTTAGAACTGGGAATGCAAATTGATCATGGATGTGTAGCAGTACACTGTAGAATATTATAATTAAAGTGAAATATATATCCCAACTGCTTATAATGGTATCCTATCCTTGAGGCTTGGTTGCAATTTGGATGCAACCATTAAAATGTTATCCGATTTCTCCTACGTTTTGAGTTATAGCCTTTACATGACCTCACCACTGTGCATCCTACCTATTCAGACAGTTATATGTTCTCATCATAATTTCTAAACTATGCATAGCAAGCTAAGAACTTGCACAATAAAATATTTAAAATAATGTACACACAAAACTGTATCACTTTATCACGAACAATGTCATTCAAACCTCTGATATGTTTTCATTCAGAATCCTTTTATAGATATAAGTCATTAACCTGCAGAAAAGAGATGCTATCTTGATTTAAAGCCCTATTTAACTGTATCACTGAAACAATAGAGCTACAGCCACACCAAAAGAAAAAAAAAAATCCACCTCCTAACCCAGCCAAGATACTGTGACACAAAACTCTGCAGGAATTAAATAACAGTATTTGATGTTGATTACACTTTTGCATATACTGGTAACAAAGAAAATCCAAGAGAAGTCTTACCAAGTTTATATAAAGTAAGTGTCAATTATCTCTAAGAAATATAATTACAAAAGGAAAAAATCAAAATGGTAATGAAGTTTTTGATATAGTACATGTGTGATTCCAAAACGCTACACTAAATGTGTGAGAGTCTGTGTGTATATACATATTCCTGAATTATTGGAAACTTTTTTTTTTTTTTTTACATAAGATCTCCTGTGAGGGTGCTATCACAGTTCACTATTCATATCGCTTAATTTGGAAGCATGGGAAAACATTGAATCTGGATGACCGGAGAGCCCCCTCTGCACCTCAGGGTTGGTAAAATTATATAGGACTGAACTAGTGTGCGGGGGGGCGGGGGAAGGAAATACAATTTTTTTACTATAAACAAAACTCTTAGACAATAAAAAGGCACATGCTTTCTATGTTTAATAGCAGTGAGTTATCAGGCTGGCACCTTCTTGCAGATTTTACTCCTAAAATGGTGTTCAGAAAAGAGTGTTGGTTGGGCACAAGTGAGGGTGGAGGGAGAGACTTCCTAGTTTTCTTCGGTCTTTGCCACTTCTAACATCAAGTTAGTAGGTGGCACGTGATTTGCTTATTGGAGCCAGGAAGAGGCTGATTAGCTTCTAGATGCCTGCAGCTTATATCCTTTGTTTGGATCTGGACTGTATAAAGTAACTCTACTTCTACTTAAGAGTAGTTGTGAGAGGCTTGATACATGTTATGGGCTACCCAACCGCCAGAGTCAAAAGAAGTCTTTTGATAAGGTGGGACTCCTTGAGACCAAGCAGGTTTTCAGCTGCCTTTTTAGCAGCATTAACAACTTCTTTCAAGCAGGTGTTTGCTAGCTTCTGTTACTTGGGAGTTCCTGAGCCACTTGTAGGGGTGGGTGAGCCAGAGAAACTGGATTGAGGGTCAGTCTTCAAATGAAAACTATATGGGAGCAAGTTGGTGAACATGGGATTGTGGCAAAGGACTGCTTTTGCAGCACAAAATGTTGAGTGGCAGATTAGTAGACTGAAATTTGGAGAGAACAGAGGAACTCCTCAGACCTGTGTAAGCTTAGTGGTGTCCCTCACAACCCCAAGACTGAATGACTTTTTATCCCTCTCTGAAATCTAGGGTAGCTTGTATTCTCATATGACAGATAAGAATTTTTTTTTTAAATTATTTCATATAATATACATATACATATATATATCACAATTTAGTTTTAAATAAAGTTAATTGTCATTCAGTCCCACTTCAATTTTGATGTTATTACTTAGTGGATACAGTTAGCATCCTTTTCCTTGAGAGTGTGTTAATCAGCTAGATGACATTTTTTTCCCTGCTTTCCAAAGCTGCACTTTGCTCACCTTCCCAATATTCCCTGCTGCTGCAATAAGCTAACATTCAAATGTTAGATACAAACCACTTACTTTATCCAAATGAGAACATATACATTGTAAAGTTTAAAAGTTGTAAAACATCACTGTTTATTTTAATACCTTCTAGGCAGGATCCTAACATAATCAAAGGTATTTGCAAAGATGATATAACTTGTCTCAAGTATTACATTGCTTGTAATCTTTTATGTATATTTAGCTTTACATTAATTACTTTTAAATTGTATCTGTACACATGCACTATAGATATTATGCTGGCTGACGTATTACGATAATTGAGTTGTTTTAATTTCTAAAAACAGTAGCAGTTTCATCAGTAGATTTCAGAGTACTCTGAAAATACAATCAAAATTGAGCATCTACAATTAAGGAATGTAAATTAGGTGTCATACAGTTTAAACTCAATAATAGAACAAGTATACAGACAAGAGAAAATAATGTTGGTAAGAAGAAAAGAACCATGTTCTAAATAAATCAGTCATCCCTTTTGATTTGTGGGATACAAAAAAATTCCCACACTTCTTGCCAACATTAGAGAAGTACAAATTTAGCAAATTGGAGAACACAATAGATAAAGCACATACAGATTTCAGGGTGATATGTTATTTAGTAGAGTCATAGTAATGTATCATGTGGGTTGGGAAAATAAAAAAAAATATTTCAGCAATACATACTTGAATTGGGTTCCATTATTAGATACATTTGGAAAAGATCAGCTGCCTCACAGAAAAGAAATAGTTACCCTACAGATGTAAGAGGAATTTCACAGGTACATCTTAATCTGTTTGTTTAAAGAAAACCAAGTCAGGGTTCATATCTTAGAAAAATATTTGCAAGTCTATGTCCCCTCTGCTTAGGCTTTAGTTAATCTCCTTAGGATATGTACTTCACAACTACAAACTTCTTTTCAGGAATGTGCCACTCTTTGTAACAAGAACCAATAAGGTTTGGGCTCATTCAACCTATATTTAAAGTGAAAATTAAGTCTAAAATTCATAATACCACTAATTACTTCGCTTACTCTGAACTTTGCCTAATCAGAAGTAATGTTTTCTTTCCAAGACAAGTTCTGTGTTCATTAACAAAGATTAATATAGCACTATGATACTTTTGAGATTAATCAGCATTTTTCCATCTCAAAAAGCTTTCTGATGTTCCAATTTCTTAAAAACGAGTTCTAGCATGACCTTAATTTAAGTGCTTTTTGCTCATCCCTTAAGAAACACCTGTCTTGTGACATTTTGCTTTATCCTACTTACAAATATTAAATAAAAAAAAAATATTGACAACACTGTACATTCTAATTATTTTTTCCCTTGACAAAAGCTATGCTAAAATGGCATTATCATGAGAGAGTTTCAAGAGTTTCAAATAAAATGCATACCAGGTCTATAAACATGATGGAAGTTTAGGCTGAATCCTACTGACACTGAAGTGACGAAAGGTTTATGAAACCTTGATATTCCATTAAAAGTAAATTAATTTTAAAGAAATTGCAGATGTTTTCTTCCCCAACTACACCCACCATGCCAGTTAAGGTTGTTTGGATATCCTAACCAGATGTGGAAAATCCCTATTTATATATAACAAATGTCACTAAAAAGAAAGTAAGAAAGTCTCACATGAAGTAAATATTGCCTATGATACTTTGTATCCTAAACTACTAAGATGTATTAAAACTATTTTATTAAATATTAACTTTCATAAAATACCAAGAAAATCTGGATATGTTACACTGAAACACGAAGGAGTCAAAACACCCTACCTACTGTGCATCAGCAGAAGCCACAAAATAGCTGAGACACAGTGGCCTTCCTCTGCCTTTCAAATGGCAAGTAATCTCTGTTACATGACACACTCGCTTTCCCCTCCTGCCCATTCATTTCCAGAGCAGCTGATCTAGCCCCAGTTCTAGTCCAAATGCTTGGGAATAGCCCTAAAGAAGTTTCTGTCAGTCAGTCCCTAAAGTGCCCTTCTCTTAGGCATGTAAATGTGCTAGATATCCTTTCTGCACCTCCATTCTTCTGCTTATTTATACACATCTTACCTTCATTTTCTTTTCCTAGCTCGCTCAGCTGTCTTTTTCTCCTATATGTATATATAGATCCTACCCTTAACTTCATCCTTAACCTCTCTACTGAGCAGAGGTAGTAATATGTACAAAAACACACTTTGGTATCATATACCTTTTACGACTGTTTTTAATCACTAAATGTTATCTGTCAAGTCTGCTGCATAATAGTCTCCTCCAGGGAAATTAATGAAGAATTGTTTTCCTCCAAAATGGCTATCTTCCATTGTTTCTAAAGAAAATAAAGCCATTAGTCATTTTTGTTAAGAGCAAAGACTAGCTTCAGTCTCATTGCGAGTAACAGCAGCTATTCAGAAAAAGAGCAATTCAACATGCAGGTCTCTGTAAGAGAACATTATTTGTCAGCCCCTAAAGGAGTAACTTTTACTGATGAAGCTTAAAGAAAAAAAGAAATAAAAGCGTTCAAAGGCAGCTCAGTAAAGGAATCTAGTAAATTTTAAGCACAAAAGAAAGTTTGAAATATCTGCATTATTCTTTTATTAGACTCATCTAGGATAATGAACCAGTGTGTCACCAAGTGCTGAATTTCTTAAAGGAATTATTCTTACATGCAATTTAACTTTAACTCGAACTAATTGACCCATTTCTTGTAGATCATTAGTGACTGCATTATTCTGAAATAAAATATGACATCTTCACATGCAGTATAACATGAAGTTCCTGCTTTATATGGAAAACTCCAATCAATTTTGGCCAGTGGTCCCATAAGATGCTTCACAATGCACCACTTGCAAAACAGCAAAATGAGGCGCAAGAAGCAGGCCATTCCCAAATGGTGCCTTGAACATTGGTATAGGTCCTCTCTGACTACAGACATCCTGAATGTATAACAGGACAAAATTCTACAGTGAGAAATTCAGCAAAGACCGAGCATAAGTAAAGAAAGTCTCCTTCCCTGTGTTGGGATAAGACTGATGGTGGAAAAACTACCCTAAATTTGAGACTAGAATCCAATCTTTTGAAAGAAAAAAGTCTATTGGCTAGTATTCCTGCTTCAGCAGCATCTTGCCATGTGTACTAATAGACACTATCATATTCTCAAAATTTCATTTACTAATCACCTACTCTTTGTCCTAACTTACTCTTTCTCTTTTGTGTTTTTTTCTTGAAATTTTTTCAGCTTTTTTCTTTAAAAAGTACATTTTGCTTATTTCAGTCTTTTGACATATTATCCCATTCTTCGTTTTTCATAATCTTTCCTTATGTTTCTTCCCCATATTCTTTGCTTTCCTGCTGAATTTTTACATAAGAGCTGCAACCTTATGCTGATTATCTAAATCCAGATGCCTGGGAACTGTGGTGTCCCCCCGGACAGGTCACCAATGAGGACCACCACAGATCCAAACATCCCAGAGCTTACTAGGATCAAGAAATTTTCTGAAATACCAATTTTTCTGGCATAATTTTCAATCCGTTTAGCACAGTACTATAATCTAGCAAATTTTATTCCAATAAAATGCAATGGTTTCTACTTGGAACTTTTAACACTATAGTCACTATTGTTGCCTAAATTATTGTCTATTAGTCTCACTTAGTGCAAATCCTCATCCAAAAACCTGATTTATTTAATGTTTAGAATTCATTCCATAGGTCCTATATAGGAGCAGAAAACTACACACACATCCCATAACAGAAACAATGCTAATTTAGGTGGAGTTGAAAAGGAAAAACGTGTGACTATCTGTTCTCTTCAAATGAAGAGGTGCATAGTGGAAGCAGAAATATAAGATGGGGGCTAGAGAGGGGGAGAATCCAGTGAGCCCCCTGGCCTAATCAATAAAAAGACCCCTGGGTATTACTATGCCAAAATCATTATAGAGTAAATCTGTAAAATATATTGGTCTATCCTAGAGCCTTTAGCATTTCTCCATACCTCAAGGACATCAGCAGGAATATTTGCACTGACTTCAGTGAGACATGGTAAATTTTCAAATGCCTAACTCACATTCATTGATTCTACTAAAGGATTAGCTTATTCACATGGAAATGAAAAGCTAGGTTTATCACAAAGCTTGGTTCTTACCTGCAAACTGCCAATACCAAATTTCTGCTAACACCTTAGAATTATTACAGTAAAACACCAGAATCAACACAAATGGTTATTCAACAGTTAAAGAAACTACATTGTCCTACTTTCACAACCTTATTGCATCCCTAGCATCATCCTCCTCTCCGATCCACAAGAGCATTCTGTTATCTCAGTCCCTCAGGTCCTATGCCAGGTTATTATTGCCTTTAATCTCAAACAGAGCAGCTTCAGACCTTGCCAGGATGACTGACAAAGGATAATCCCAGTTGCTGAAGGAAACCCTGCTGATGCTTCAGTAGACGACACACAAAGTCAGTGTTGAACTCACAGAGGAGCAGTGTATTAGAAAAGACTGTGCTGCTAGAAGCATTTTTTCTTCTATAGGACTTAATACTGAAGACTTGACTATTTTACTTTGGCTAAATTCTTGGCAGCTATAATTACAACTGACATGACTCTTTCCACACACAAAAAAAAAATGGAAGATTAGCCATTTTAGTGTCCAATTAGGAAATTACATTCTGCATTCTTAAATTTCCCTATACTTCAAAACCAGTGAGAGCCTTCAATTTGCCTTAAAATAGAATTATATTGCTGAGCACTAAAATCTGCTATATCCTGCGCCAGAATGAGATTAATTTCAGTGTTACCAAATGTTAATAATTTGTACAGCACACAGTGCAATGTATTTTGGGATCTTTCCAAATAGAAGGCAATTTGTGAACTTCAGCCTCCTACTACTCTTTCTTTCGCTCTCTTAGTTTCTGAATGCCCTGATGCAGTGCTCTATACTGAGAATGAAAAAACCCACAACTTCTACTCTTCCTCACCAAACAGTGCTATCTTTTCTGTTCAGAAATTTTCTGTAGTACTTTACTGAAGCTTATTTGAGCTAAAAAAAAAATAAAATCAAATCAAATGTACTTTTTGTAATATCTATAACCCCCAGACTATATACTCACCTCTCTCTTATTCCTGTAAGAACCTCCATGGCATTATGCTGAAAAATTCTATCGAAAATCACCTCACCCCATTTTTCATTTTACTAGATCAAGTTTCTAAGTTTCAGGAACATTTCCCCATAGACTTGACCCAAAATCCACATAAGCCAATAAAAGCTTTTCTAAAGATTTTCCTCACCTTGGGACCAAGCTTAACCATTAGTTTAATCACTATTAGGAAAAAAAAAAAAAAAAAAATACAGATGAAGAGTCACACTTAATGTATGCAGGAAAAGAGACTTTGAAAGTCCAATTAATTATAACAATCTGCTGAAATGATGGTTTTAACACATCCAGTATATATCTAGTTGCATTTTTCATACTATCCCAAACTGTAATACAAAAAAGAATTACTGATCTTTTAATAGCAAAATTAGTGTGGGTACTATTTACTACTACTTTTTATTTAACACAGACTATCTGTATTCAAAGTTTACTTCATTAGGAAATACCAAGTAGCACAATCTCTCTTATTAAAAGATTGGCATTGAATTATACTTATATCACCAATTAATCACATTCTCTTCTTTCCATTTTACAGTGATGTCACTATGGAAATAAGTATTTTTCTAACCAAGGTTTATTAAAGATGGCATACCAAATTCAACAAGATATCATATGTGTCTGCCAGTACAAACCTAGATCCCCCACCCAAGTAAAGCTTGGTGCAGAGGAAACTGCTCTAGTAGAAAACAGCTGTGACATCCCATTTCCCAGTAGGGAAACTGGAGATTGCAAAGAAAACATCATGGATAACTCATTATATTAGTTTAATTTTACTTTGATTTTAAAAGAGGTACATTATATAAGTGGAAGGAGAATCACACTTTCTCAGTGTGTGTGTCCTCTTTGCCTAACCTTTCCTTGATATGTTGACATTAATATTTGATTTTGATTTATCCTGTAAAGAGCACAGGTTTTGCAGCTATCAAGTAAACTGAAAGAACATAACAAACAAAACCAGAAGGACTTTAGTAGTAAAAACAGCTATACTTGTAGAGAATGATGACTCAATGCAGGAGATGCAATGCTAATGGCATTTTAGAAAAATCTTGATCTACCATGAAACTAACCTCTAAAATACTGCACAGATCATTTCCTTTCTCTGTCACTGAAGTTCTGCAATAAAAAGCAGTTACATGTCAAGACTGGGGATCAAATCCTTAGTGCCTTTACTGTGCGTCTACCTATAAGCACTATATGTCAGGTTGTCTTAGTTATGGTGACAAACAAGTAGTAGCAGAATGTCATAGCTGTCAATGTGCTAGTTACAAAATGAAAATGAAACAGCATACCAAATCTTTGCAGTGAATTCAATGCTAACAAGAACTACAGTTAACATTTAAGACTAGATTCCAACTCCCTTCTTCAGTTGACTGGAAATGTTCAGTAATAATGCACTTTATATATAAATTGCAATCATAGCTGAAGACTGTCATTTATTATCTCTAATGCCCTATATGTGCCACCTTCCTTCTACTGAAAAGAAAAACAACAGCCTGAAAGGGCACTTGAGTACATTAACATTTGAGTTCATTTCTTCTCAGTGAATCTTTAAAGATAGATTGAGTTCCCATTTTCGACTACTCATAATTATGCCAGGATCAGTTGTAGTTTGCTACGGTGATAAAAGCAAAAAAGAAAATGTTTTCTAGGTCAACAGTTATGACCCACTGCATTGGAACAACAATGTTCTCCATTAAATATTTCAGAGAACCTGTCTCCTTTGGACTATGAGCTCAGTTGGGATCTGAAACCTTACCCCAAGCCTCTGCATTTAGATTCCTGTTTTCTCTATAGACCTTAAAGTGCTGCAGGAAAATCATGGTGCCTGTGAACACAATACATCCTCCAAAATCCCCTGCCATAGCATCTCTTTCTAGGTTTTAGGAGAGGCGCTTCAACAATGCCGTTAGATCCAAAAGCAGATGACACTCCACCAGCCCCCATGAAGAAAATCCTGGGCCTGAGATTGTGTTTTCCTTACCCCCCCCATATCACTATGGAGTGAAATTTAAAACAAAACAAAACAAAAAAAAAAAACCAGCTGCCTCAGCAGCAGCAGAGATAAAACAGTTAAAAGCCTCAGAGGAAAAACATGTCTGTAAGCTGCCCTACTGGAGAAAGCCTAACAAAAATGTATTGATATAAGAAAAGTAGTAGAAGTAGTCTACTCTTTGCTATTATGACCAACACACACAGATACCTTTAGTCTCATGAGGGAGTATACCAAAACCACTGTGCATACAGATAAAGGGAGACAGTAAGACAGGCCGTAACAGATAAGGAAACTTGAGTCAAAATGCCCTAAACAAAAATTAAAACACAAACCTAGCAGTGAAAAAAATCTTCTTCAACACGTTTTTGATGGTAATCATAGTTAAAAATCAAGATGAAACTGTGATTTAATAAAGTTATAGGTTTTCCACAAAAATTGTAAATAACAATACTTACTGCTGCCAAATGGCATGAACAGAAAACCACCTTTGTAAGGTATAACCATTTGCCTATCCTATGCTCTATATTCTTTTTAACTAGAGACTAAAAGCAAGTTTCCTACTTTGATAGTAACACTCAGCAACAATTTCTGAATTTGTAAACCAGTGCACGTATCTATGTATGTGTGTGTAACGTACATATAAATACAAATAAATTTTCTAAAAAATGTTCTGCAATTTAACTTCTATAATTATTTATCATTTGCATTATATCTAGAAAGAAAATGGGTTATTTATTGTATCACTCTCCCTCAAATATTTCCCATACTCTGCTGGTCAAACAAGCTAGGAAATAATGGATAATTGTGACACACATTTTGAATTAGGGAAGGATGGAACATCCTGTAAATTTCCTCAGCAGAAAGTACCAGATCTAATACATAAAGCTTCCAATTTACACTCACAAATTACACAAAATATTTTCACAAACTGTTTAGTGAACCAAGTTTTAACAGTTTCTTTATAAGTTAAACCTCATAAGTATAACAAAGTCTCTTATTTCATACTAATTTTCTTTATAATCATAAAATAATCTAGGTTGGAAACAACCTTCGGAAGTCATCTACTCTAACCCCTGCTTAAAGCATGTCCAATTAGAACAGCTTGCTCGGAGTCATGCCAAGTCAAGCTTTGAGCATCTATAGGAATGGAGATTCCAACTCCTGGTTTGGGCAACCCATTCCAGTGTTTGTCCACTCTTACAAGAAATTTTTTCCTTTTACTTAATTAGGATTTCCCATGTTATAACACGTCCTTTACCTCTAACCCTGTACCTGTGCATTAGTGAGGAGAACAGTTTGGCTCAATCTTCTCCATACTACCACAAAAGACAGTAGAAAACAGCACCAAGATCTGCCTTAGTCTTCACTTTTTAAGGCTGAACTAACCCATTTCTCATCCTTTTCTCATGCAAACACTTTTCAAGTACGTTATAAACATTTCGTAAGAGACAATAGGCAAAAATAAGTAAGTCCAAGCTTTTTTATTCTATTACACTGGACATTTGGTATTACAACAGATTTCCAAGTTTGGGGTTAAAAAATACACATAGCACATAAATGCGGATCACAATCTATAAAATACGTTTGTTATCCTCTGACTATAATTTACAGATTACCAAAAAAATACAGATCTATTTTCTGCCTGTATTTAGGCTCTAGAATATATTCAAGCCAGCTGTTCTTCTACAGCATAGATTGAATACTGAAGCTGAGCCCATGAATATCCTGCCAATTTCTGAGTTGTTACAGTGTATCAGCATTGACAAGCCTAATTTCCAGCCACACATAACATTTTCAAGAAGATCACTGCCCAAGAATTTTTTTAATAAAGCACTTTCATGTGTGATGTTTTTGTATGACAGCTACTAACTGTTCCTGCTTAGCTAATAATAAAATGACTTATACAATAACAGAAGCACAACAAATATGCCTGTAGCGATAGGACAAGGGGTAATCATTTTAAACTAAAAAAAGGTAGATTCAGACTAGATATAAGGAAGACATTTTTTACGATGAGTGTGGTGAAACACTGGAACAGGTTGCCCGGAGAGGTTGTAGATGCCACATTCCTGGAAACATTCAAGGTCAGGTTGGACCTGACTTTGAGCCTTGAGGGCAACCTGATCTAGTTGAAGATGTCCCTGCTACTTGCAGAGGGGTTGGACTAGATGACTTTTAAAGGTTTCTTCCAACCTAAACCATTCTATGATTCTGTGAAATTCAAACATATAAACGCTTTTTCTTATTTTCCAAAACACACTGGTCAAAACTGACCATCTATCTTGCTGAAGTATCTTACTCCAATTATGATACTTAATTGAAAGAGCAAGATTAAAAGGAGAACTCTTCTATGATGCTTACTATGTCTTTATTACAGATTTCTACTCAATACATGGAAAGGCCTTGATTGCCTTTTATTATGAAATCTATTCAGTAAAGAAAAGCATTCCAAACTGTCATGGGGTGGGTATTTTCCCAAACTTTCCTGAATATGGATTTCTTCTTTCATCATATTTAGGTGGTCATCTCGTTCTTACATTAAATCATTTTACAAGAGACTTGATTCAAGAAGAAATGTTAGAATCCTATTGACAAAGAATCTCCCATAACCATTCACACTGCCCTGTGTGGAAAAACAGACCCTCAATGCTCTAAATATATTGTTTCTACCAGCAAACTGGTTATGAACATGAAGATCAATTCATGTCTTACATTCTACCACTCCCAATTCATTTTTTCTCCATGTATATGAATCAAATTATTGCTGTTACTCAAAAACACATACACTTAACCCCTCTAATGGCATTTCTGAAGGAACAACCTCAGGATTTTCCTCAAATTTGCAATAATTTTTTCAGCCCTTGCTGACACGACACTTTGAGTCAAAAGCCAAATGGAAAAGAGAGAAATGTTTCAAGAAAAGGAGACTCTCTTTCTCCAAAAATAAACAGGAAATGTATAAGTGGCTCCAAATACAGCACTGAATATTAATCTGTAGCTTGAAAGAAAATGCCTTTGTGCAAAGAATACTACCAGGCACCAGATTCACACAGTGGAGGGACATGATGTTAACAAAGCCTCACAACCAGTCAATATGGTGTACAGTCTTGCAAGCTCAGTGTAGCTTTAACTGTGCAATTGCAATGAAGCTCCTCTTTGACATCAAGTTGTGATCACTGTTTTATTGTTGGGTTAGTTATCTGTAAACATGCATGAGGGTCTGCACATGTGAGGACGTCTGGAAGAGCTGGGAAGCAGGAGGATGTAATAACAAGGAAAACCTTGAAACACTGTGATTATCTGAACTGGCATCATCAACCTCTGTACCTAAGCAGTCACTTACATGGCAAATATCCTAACTGCAAAATAGCAAAAAGCATATACCACAATAGAAAGATCTTATCCTCACTTGTGCCACGGACATGGTTTCAACTGTTTCAGGGCTTAGGGCAGCCACAAAATTGGAAACAGTGTCTTTCTGAAATAACAGCTTTGTGCTGTATTAATGACATAATCGAGCCTATCCGAGAGCACCTGATTCCAAAACAGTAAAAAGTGGATTTCCTATCATTTGATTTACAGATATGAACTGCTATTTCTGATGTTTCAGTTTCCAGCATTTGTGAGGTACATAGTTGATGGTTGCATTGAATGAGCTTTTAGGTCTTTTGTAAAAGCTATATCAAAGCTCCAGAACACAGCTTTTATTCAAGACACTTCAGGAAGAAATAAAGATTTTCATGTTGAATTGAAACCGCATACTGCAGTCCAAACAGACAGTACTAAGGCAATGAAGAAAAGGGGAGACAGGGGGACAAAAATACCCCCATCAACATCCTTCTTCATCACGAGAATTCAAGAAGTTTCATCTAACACTGTGCATCCATCCAGATTTGTTGCTGAGAAAATGACTGAGAACCTATGCAGAATTCTTTTCTTTACTGTCAAAATAATGAATTTCTATGAAAAAAGATTAATCACCTGCCAGCACTGAAAGGCAATAGATTCAGCACATCCTAGCCATTGGCCTATTGAACATTAGCAATATGGCTTCCAGTTTCAAGAATTTCAAGATTTTCTAGTCATTTCTTGTCAAATTCAGAGTTTACTGCTAGAATTCCAGGTTCTGTTCAAAATAGAAGAAATAAAGCTAAACTATGTGAACAGTTAGTTGGCACATGGGAAAAAATGTCTTTTGTAAAGTAGTGACAACACATAGTTTGACTGAGAGGATAAATATGCTACAAAGCAGTAATATAATGCTATTTTCCTTCTCATTTTGTTACACTGTCTAAAGGCAGTACTGATATTTCTTATTATGTCTCGAATTCTAACTTCTGAAAGACACTACCATGACAAATACTTAAAATTACCTAAATCACATTACTGGAATACATATAGTATTGCTTTTTTAATAACTGCACTTAGAGTCAAACTGTTTTCCTTCATTTCTGGGTCAAAATCCAAAGTATATGTGAGACTATTTGAACAACTATTCATATCTAATCCAAAATACACAATGTTCACTGTCATTCTACTCCTAATTCTTCCATAAGGATAAAAGTATTTCTTCCGTCTATTTCTGTGTCTTTCCATACACTCAGTATTGGATGGACACTTCCCTGTAAATAAATATTCAGCAACATGTTCTACTTGGTGTGATATGAGGCACCTTTTCAGTATTCTTCCATTCAGTCAGGATCAAAATAATTTAAGACATTGGTAATGGCGTCATACTTGAATTTTGAGCAAGTCACTTCTCTGGTCTATACCTCCCTGGCCAATACCTCCTGGCTCCAAGCAGCTTTTATTTATCTTGTCCAATTATAAAAAAATTATTCACTGATTGAATCTTCTCTTTCCCTATGTCTATAAAAATGTTAACTACCTTGAAGCCCAATCTTCAGAATGCATCAGAACTATCATAAAACAAATTAGGAAAGCAGAAGAAAAGTTTGACATCAATCACATCCATGGTTAATCACACTAATACAACACTTCAATACTTTTATGCTGGTCACCAAAACTTGCCTTAAGAAATTCCTTCCTAAGTACACCAAAGCTTTTTGCATCACTGCTGAAACTCAAAATATATGGGAAAAAAAAAAAAACAAAGAACAGTTAAAAGTTTTGACTGTGACTCTAGTTCATCCAGAGGATCTCTCATCAGCGGATTTACTTCATGTAAGTATCCAAAAAGGACAGATTTGCAGCTGAGGGAGATAAAAGCCTCCCTGAATTGTGTCAGGAATAAAGCTAGGTCAAACAAGAAACAAGTAAGATTCACTATTAAAAAAGGTAAGAAGGCTCAGGGAAGATCTTACCAATGTATATAAACACCTGAAGGGAGTGCGCAAAGAAGACTGAGCCAGGCTCTTTTCAGTGGTGCCCAGTGCCAGGACCAGAAGCAATGGGCACAAACTGAAACATGGGAGGTTCCCTCCGAACATGAGGAAACATTTTCTTTACTGTGAGGGTCACCAAGCACTGGCACAGGTTGCCCAGAGAGGCTGTGGAATCTCCATATTTGGAGATACTCAAAATCCATCTGGACATGGTCTTGGGAAACCTGCTCTAGGTGGCTCTGCCTGAGCAAGGGGGTTGGACCAGATGACTGCAGGAGGTCCCTTCCAAACTCAACCACGCTGTGGTTCTGTGAAAAAAAACTTCCAAAATTAACTGAGTAAGCTAGAGCCTTTCTTCAGGATAAATCCCTACTGTATTTTTATGCAGATGTAAAAGTACTTGCTATAACAGAAGAGGTTCCAGGACACATGGACTTTCAGAATTTGTGCAAACAAGCCCCAAGGAAACAAAAACCAAAAAATTCTGGATGTCACAGAATTCAGTTCCACATGACATCTTTTAAAGGCATGTATTACAGAGTTTTAATAGATAAAAACGTGATTGCTGGGTCTCCTCCTACGTATATTCAACTCCTCATATTTCCATTTGTATGGGATGGACAAACAACACGTAGACTGAAATAGCTGCCAGAATGGTTTGTGCATGGGGAAAGGCTTCTTCCCCATTGCAAATTCTACAGGAGTTCTGTAATTCTGATGAAACTCTGGCACTCAGATCAAACTTATGTTATTTAAGGTCAATTCAGAAAGTTCACATCTAAGGGTTCCTTGAGTAACAGCAAACAGGGAAAAAGGAAATGCAAATTTTACCACTACAGAAGTAAGAAATACCCCTACATTGTCTTCCTAACAGAAATTTGTGATTAGTAAGTAAATTCAGAAGCCTATTTATAGCCTATTAGGGTTTCCACAATAGGTCAGCTTTATTCTGGAGTCTTCTGCTTATTCCTTAAAATATGCAGTTTCTACTAGCAGAATGTCTTGGGGAAGAAAAAAAAAAAAAAAAAAAACAAAAAAAAACCCCAAAACAGGGAATTCCATTATGAAAGAACTGTTCATTTGTTCATCTTGCAACCTTCTTCTCACAAGTCTCTTGACTTACAGAAACTAGATGAACCACTGTCCCAGATCAAATGGCAAATCATACACTGCTGTTCCTGACAATAAAGCTAGTTCAGCCTCACATAAATTAGTCACAATGAAGCCTATATATGGCATGTTTATTTCTGGTTGTGATCAGACTATAACTGGATTCTGAAATGCACAGTAGAAACTCATTACACCTTTTTAGCTGTCCCTTTCTCTGCTTTTTCAATGTAATTCCATTTCTTGGATCTGCTGCTGCCTCAGCCATCATATACTGCCCCTGAGCCCCAAGCAATTGAATCTGTTACACCATCCACCTTTACACTAGGAGGCTGTACCACAGCATCTCTCTTCTTCAGTACTTTGGGATTATGAAAACAGTTCCCAGTGGTAACAAATCCCTTAGTCTAAATTTATAGTAACTACGGTCATCAAGTGTGGCAGTGGTCTAAAACACCTAATACCATGAACTGCAAAAGCTCAGAAAGCCCTATCATGGGCGCTTGGTCTTGCATTGGACTATTTAGTTTTTATAAATGCATTATTATTGTATCAATGTAATTCAGTGACTACTAACTCAAAATTGTTCTGCATGCCTGCTATTTATGTTAAGTTAAAAAACTACGTAAATTTTAAATTATATTAGAGTCTGTAAATAAACTGGATGCTCAGCAGGTCGCTGTTCAGCTCTACTATACATGCCATCTGTTTGGACACTACCTGCTCAACCTGGTCTCAAAAAACTAGCAATAACAGTAATATGCACAGGCACTTCCAAAAATTAGAAATAACTCAAATTCAGATGATGTAAAACACTTGTAACTCAATATTTATAAGGTATAAGCCATAACTGTTAATAACATGCATTACAAGACTTAAACTTTGTAAAACAGCTGGTTATAAGGATGAGTTCTACTGGTTTTAAAATTAAAAAAAAAAAAATTACTTTGATCTTCCTAAACAAAACTTCATGTAAACATGAAATACAGGACATCAAAAGGAAGTAAAACTGTTCAAAAATTATTTTAACAAGAATTCTGAAAAACAGAAATTAAGGCATTCAAAGGGAAAATTAAATGAATCTGCTGAGCTAATACTATGTTTAGTGGTGTGCTCTGATACAGAATGACATCTGACAGCCCCAGCAGTGATTCATATTGAATCTTTCCAGAGGCTTCTGAAAACCTTTCAATGTTACATGAAAGGCGTTCAGGTATCATGTTGACGGGCAGCAACATAAAACTCTAAAGTTATAGTGCTTATCTTCAAATCTGTCTCTTAATTGATTTTCACAGGCATTAGTCATTCTATCAAGTAGAATACAGGTGGCAGGCAGATTTCTAATGTGATTTGCATGTTTCAGTTCACCTTGTCCTTTCTGACTTGACAGCACTGCTTGCAGCCATGTCAGGACAAATGGCTGCACCCATTTGCAAACTTCAGTTCTCTTGTCACCCTCTAGATCCCATTTCTGTGCTTCCTCTGAAAGTGGAGAGCAACATATTTGAACTTAACTATTATACACTGTTGAGGAGACTCCCTTATTGCTAACATTCCTTTGGCTTTTTACCCCAAGCCCCTCTATACTAAGTCATCTTTAAGTTTTCAGATGACAACACAGAGAATAACAGAGACTGGACTTTATTTGCTTTGGCTTACAATGAAGAAGAAACAATACTGCCCCCTCAATTTGTATGCGTATCTGCATACAGATTTAGTATCTGAACAGCTTTGGCTGATATTAAGGAATTTATTATCTCGGAGCTAGAGTGTTCAGTTCCAGACTCTGAAGAAGAACATACAGAGGAAAAGTGCTTTTCATTTCCTATCCTCCCACTATCCATATCATTACCCTCATTGAAGCTTTCCTACTTATACGTAAATATTAACTCTATTCCTGGAATATTTACAGATATCTGAATTTGGACAAATACTTTTCATGGAGTTCTCCAAATTCACCCAAAAAAGTCAAATATTGAGGAATTACTCTCTATACTATTGCCAACAGCAAACAAATCTTCACTAAAGCACTGCAGTACTTACCTTACAAATAAGTAACGTATTTTGGAATAATATTTCATACCAATTTTATAATGGCATGTTGTGTTTTGTTTTTCACTAGGAAGTAGAGACTGTGTCTATAACAGCCAATGCAAACTACTGTATTTGCCTAACAGTTTGATGGCTTAACACGTACGTGCGTGCACACACACACACAAATTTAAGAAATTTCTTTCTTATCTGCCTGCTTATAAGGTATTAAGCTAGTTATTTTCCAGAAGTATACTGAAACCACCTAAGTCCTGTTTAAGAATTCTGTACTGAAATCCATATACATCTTCATTACACTTGCACAAAGAAGCTTTTTTTTCAATCTGTTTACTTAATTCCACAGCAAGATATGCCAGATTAGGCAGTTTTGTTATGAGGTACACAGATATACACACACATATATTAGCAACATTACTAATAGGAATTCAAGAAAAATATTTTTCTATGTCCCTCTATGCAGATCATGTTGTTTTATTTGTTTTCAATAGGCTGCATTTCAGTTTGTAAGCATTATATTTAACTAGAAAGTATTTTTTTAGAAAAATTGAGGAATATGAAAATTAAGCAGAATAAACAAATTAAGGCTCACATTAAATGATAAGCAACTGTCATCACCTAAAGGAAAGTAATTTTAAGCATAAAGAGCAAATCCTGCTTTGTAGGTAAGGTGAATCAGTTATTTTATAACCTCTCTTCAGAAGAAAACACCACATTTGTACTTGAAACTCAGTAAATCTTTAAACTGGTGCATTACACCACTGAATGCATATTTCTAGTCATATTACAATTTGCAGTTTAATCAATATGGATTAGGTTTCATGCTATTTTTCTGGAAGTATAAACTGATGCTATACAGATAACAAAAGACATATCAGAAATAAACTTTGTGCTTGCCACAACTTGAATTGCATTGTTATACAACATATACAGTACATATCTTCCAGCTATAAGAAAGATTCTACTAAACACATAGAAACAGAATGGCCAGAAGAAATACAAAGACAAAACAATGAAGAAACACAATATTCAAGTCCTACTGAGACAAAAGAACAACCTACCGGGGAACCAAAATATCTAAATATAATCCTGAGTAAAAATGAGGGTGACATTACTTCATCTTGAACAATCTAAGTCTGCAAGAAGGAAACACTGGACAGAACCCAAAAGTATATTTTCTTATTTTTTACAAACAAAAACACTTGTAGGACAATACAAAACAGTCAATTTTAAGAGTTGTATCATTTAATTTATTTGTGTGTGTGTACACGTAACATACACTTGCACTTCTGTCACTGGAGTTGCAATAGAACACTATTTTATCGAAACAAGAGTTGCATGCTATCCCCGTAGCTGGGACATACCAAAATGCCTTTGCTAATAAAACAAAAAGAAAACAAATTAAACACACAAAAAAAACACCCTGCACCAAACACAAACAAAAAAACACCCCCCCAAACTACCAAAGTTTACATTTAGTCTGTGCAGTTTATTCTGCAGAAAAACATGCCAGATTAACCAGTTGCCTTATATTTTAAAGTAGCATCAGGTTTAAGAATTTAAACTGATTTACAGGTATACTCATTCTGGGGATATGCAATCCTTCTCTGAGTCTCACAGACACAAAGCCCATTTGGGAACTCTCTCGAAAAACCTTTGAATGAGATTAGTCAGGCTTTTAAGTGTAACACTCTCTTCAGGTATGAGAACCAAGTGTATGTTCCATTAGACGTGACAATGCTGTACTGATCCATCACTTCTGTTTCACGAAACATTTAATAGCTGCTTTTGTGCAAAACATTTACTTCAATTAACTTCTTTACACTCAGAACATTACTATTTCCTTCAAGTTAGAAAGCTTGAGTATTCAAAAAGTGGGGCTCTTACTAAGTGTCATGGATGAGCACCACCACACTAAGAAATAAACATGGAAACAGAGAATACATTTCAGTACACATGACTTGAAGTATCAACTACCTTCGCCAGAAGTCCTACCTTTTTCTTCCTGCAGTTCTGTGCCTTTTATTCAGTACCTGTTCTGTACTCTGAAACATGACTGAAACACGAGTATAATGACTCAAAGTCCTTCAAAAGACAAGCATAGTTCCATCTCCAGTTCATAGAAAATCCCTTTCACTTAATACGTAAAAGATATAAGCATGCAGTTACAGCCTGTACCATACTGCATATCAAAAAAAGGACCAGTTCAGGTATCAGGTCGAAAGTTTAAGTATTTCATAATTTCTGAATGCTTGACTTTATAACTTTTATATTCTAAGGATCAGCCTGATATCTGTAAATCAGAGTAAGAGTATTAAGGAATTATTTATTTTTTCAGAGATTAGCAGAGAAATTACTTACCCTGTGTAACACAGGAAGTTAGAATAAGTAAATACTGATTTCCTTCTGGCCTTAAAATTAACAATCAAAAACATTGCTTCCCATTCCTTGAACATTCTCTGTGAGTCTACTTGTCATATTTCAGGAACAGTATATGAATGATTAGAGACTGTCAAGTTTAAAAAAAAAGGTTACATTATTAGAAATACTTGACTGCTGTGGTTTAATCTGGCAGGCAGACAAATACCACGCAGCCGCTCACTCACTCCCCCCGCCCCTCCAGTGGGACGGGGAGAGAATCGGAAGGGTAAGAGTGAGAAAAACTCGTGGGTTGAGATAAAGACAGTTTAATAGAACAGAAAAGGGAAAATAATAATGATAATAATGATAGAATATACCAAATGAGTGATGCACAATGCAATTGCTCACCACCCGCGCTGACCGATAACCGAGTAGCGATTGGCACTTCCTGGATCACGCCCACCCTTCATATAGTGAGCATGACGTCACATGGTATGGAATACCCCATTAGCCAGGTGGGCTGGCTGTCCTGATTATGTTCCCTCCCATCTTGTGCACCTAGCTCAGTCAGTAGGCACAGGAGCTGTCCTTGGACTAGGAGGGCACTTAGCAACAACTGAAAACATCAGTGTGTTATCAACATTCTCCTCATACTAAATCCAAAACACAGCACTAGGAAGAAAATTTAACCCTATCCCAGCCAAAATCAGGACAGTATCCACCCCTTATTCCACACCATTTACGTTATGCTTAGGTCTCACATTTTTCGATACCTTTCAATTAATCACCACTATCTTTCTTTATATACATACATATATATATGTATGCACACACAGATATCATTCCCTTAGTCTATGGACTATCTCTTTAAAATGTCCACTGAGTTCATTTAGTCCACAACTTTGGGCTCCATCTGTTATAACAGTCTTTCAGGGCCGGAGAGATGGTGTTGTGGTGTTGGGCTGTTGCATCCTGAAGCCAGTTCTCATTTCAGTACTGCTGCGCTCATCCAGTTCTATCATCGTTGCACTTTGCTCGGTTTCATCGGAGTTAGTTCATTCTTCATTAATCTGGGTGATTTTCACTGCTATACCATTGATAGCAACCATAGAAATAATGATATACAATGTCATATAACAATTGACATCATACAATTCAGTTCATTGGCTATTTTCACCCAAAATCAAATCCCCTTGAGGTACACACCGGACCTCCCCATCCTTTCGCATCACCCACCAAGTGTACCCAGGTCCTTGAGCAAAAGCAATCCCATGGATGGGTTTTCCCTTACCAGAGGCAGGAGTAACCCAGACTGTCTTCCCCAGCATATTTCTTACGTGCACAACAGGGACTTTATCCCCATCTACAGTACGTAAGAGTCTTGATTGGGCAGGGCCAGCTCGATTAACAGACCCCCTAGTGTTGACTAACCAGGTGGCTTTTGCTAAATGTGTGTCCCAATGCTTGAATGTCCCACCACCCATTGCTCTCAGCGTAGCCTTTAGCAGCCCGTTGTATCGTTCGATTTTCCCGGAGGCTGGTGCATGGTAGGGGATGTGATAGACCCACTCAATGCCGTGCTCTTTGGCCCAGGTGTCTATGAGGGGGTTTCGGAAGTGAATCCCGTTGTCTGACTCAATTCTTTCTGGGGTGCCATGTCGCCATAGGACTTGCTTTTCAAGGCCCAGGATGGTGTTCCGGGCGGTGGCATGGGGCACAGGGTATGTTTCCAGCCATCCGGTGGTTGCTTCCACCATGGTGAGCACATAGCGCTTGCCGTGGCGGGTTTGTGGGAGTGTGATATAATCAATCTGCCAGGCCTCCCCATATTTGTATTTCAACCATCGTCCTCCATACCAAAGAGGCTTTACTCGCTTGGCTTGTTTGATTGCAGCGCATGTTTCACATTCGTGGATAACCTGTGCAATAGCGTCCATGGTTAAGTCCACCCCTCGATCACGAGCCCATCTCTCTGTTGCGTCTCTTCCTTGATGGCCTGAGGCATCATGGGCCCACCGAGCTATAAATAATTCACCCTTATGTTGCCAGTCCAGATCCACCTGAGCCACTTCAATCTTAGCAGCCTGGTCCACCTGTTGGTTGTTTTGATGTTCCTCAGTGGCCCGACTCTTGGGCACGTGAGCATCTACATGACGTACTTTTACAACCAGGTTCTCTACCCGGGCAGCAATATCTTGCCACAATGCAGCAGCCCAGATGGGTTTACCTCTGCGCTGCCAGTTGTTCTGCTTCCACTGCTGCAGCCACCCCCACAGGGCATTTGCTACCATCCATGAGTCAGTATAGAGATAAAGTACTGGCCATTTTTCTCGTTCAGCAATGTCCAAGGCCAGCTGGATGGCTTTCACCTCTGCAAACTGGCTCGATTCACCTTCTCCTTCAGCAGTTTCTGCAACTTGGCATATAGGACTCCATACAGCAGCTTTCCACCTCCGATGCTTTCCCACAAGGCGACAGGACCCATCAGTGAACAGGGCATATTGCTTCTCGTTTTCTGGTAGTTTATTATACACTGGGGCGTCTTCAGCACGCGTCACCTCCTCCTCTGTGGATATGCCAAAATCTTTGCCTTCTGGCCAGTTCGTGATCACCTCCAAGATTCCTGGGCGACTGGGGTTTCCTATTCGGGCCCGTTGTGTGATCATGCAACCCACTTACTCCACGTAGCATCGGTTGCATGATGTGTAGAGGGGGCCCTCCCTTTGAACATCCAGCCCAGCACCGGCAGTCGGGGTGCCAGGAGGAGCTGTGCGTCAGTACCAACCACTTCCGAAGCAGCTCGAATCCCTTCATGTGCTGCCAATATCTCCTTCTCAGTTGGAGTGTAGCGGGCCTCCGATCCTCTGTATCCCCGACTCCAGAACCCTAAGGGTCGACCTCGAGTCTCCCCTGGTGCTTTCTGCCAGAGGCTCCAGGTAGGGCCATTCTCCCGGGCTGCAGTGTAGAGCACATTCTTTACATCTTGTCCTGCCCAGACTGGCCCAAGGGCTACTGCCTGAACTATCTCCTGTTTCATTTGTTCAAAGGCTTGTTGTTGCTCAGGGCCCCATTTGAAATCGTTGTTCTTCCGAGTCACTTGACAGAGAGGGCTTACAATCAGGCTGTAATCTGGAACATGCATTCTCCAAAAACCCACAACGCCTAAGAAAGCTTGTGTTTCCTTTTTGCTAGTTGGTGGGGACATGGCTGTTATTTTGTTGATCACATCCATTGGGATCTGACGATGTCCGTCTTGCCATTTTATTCCTAAAAACTGAATCTCCTGTGCAGGTCCCTTGACCTTACTTTGTTGTATGGCAAAACCGGCCTCCAGAAGAATTTGAATTATACTCTCCCCTTTCTCAAAAACTTCCTCTGCTGTGTTGCCCCACACGATGATGTCATCAATGTACTGTAGGTGTTCTGGAGCCTCACCCTGTTCCAATGCGGTGTGGATCAGTCCATGGCAAATGGTAGGGCTGTGTTTCCACCCCTGGGGCAGTCGGTTCCTCCAAGTTCCTCCAAGGACGCCCCTCCAAGTGAAAGCAAACTGTGGCCTGCACTCTGCTGCCAAAGGGATGGAGAAGAACGCATTAGCAATGTCAATGGTGGCGTACCACTTGGCTGCCTTTGACTCCAGTTCGTATTGGAGTTCTAGCATGTCCGGCACGGCAGCACTCAGTGGTGGCGTGACTTCGTCCAGGCCACGGTAGTCTACTGTTAGTCTCCACTCTCCATTAGACTTTCGCGCTGGCTATACGGGACTGTTGAAGGGTGAGCGAGTCTTGCTGATCACTCCTTGGCTCTCCAGTCGACGAATCAGCTCATGGATGGGGATCAGGGAGTCTCGGTTGGTGCGATATTGCTGTCGGTGCACTATTGTGGTAGCGATTGGTACCTGCTGTTCTTCAACTCTCAGCAACCCCACAACAGAAGGGTCCTGTGAGAGACCAGGCAAGGTGGACAGCTGTTTAGTTTCCTCCATCTCCAGGGCAGCTATACCAAAAGCCCACCGGTACCCTTTTGGGTCCTTGAAATACCCTCTCCTGAGGTAGTCTATGCCAAGGATGCACGGAGCCTCTGGGCCAGTCACAATAGGGTGCTTCTGCCACTCATTCCCGGTCAGGCTCACTTCGGCCTCCAATACAGTTAACTCTTGGGATCCCCCTGTCACTCCAGAAATACAAATGGTTTCTGCCCCTTTATAGCTTGATGGCATCAGGGTACACTGTGCACCGATGTCTACTAGAGCCTTATACTCCTGTGGCTCTGATGAGCCAGGCCATCGAATCCACACAGTCCAATAAACCCGGTTCTCCCTCTCCTCCACCTGGCTGGAGGCAGGGCCCCTCTAGTCCTGGTTATAGTATCCGTTTCTCACTTCTTGCAAACGCGAGTTAAGAATTCCTTCATTACAATCCAAAGTAAGATCAGCCCTTCTACTCTGTCTGGGGAACTGTTCACTGGAAACTGGACCGTCGTGAGACAGGTTTTTCCTGACAACTGGAGCAGCATTCTTCCTGGAAGAACCCCCTTGTGTGATTGTTTTTCCTTGCAACTCACGTACACGTGCCTCTAGGGTCAAGGTAGGTTTTCCATCCCACTGCCTCATGTCCTCTCCATGGTCATGCAAGTAAAAGCACAGGGTGCCCCGTGGTGTGTACTTTCTACATCATCTCTTTTTAGCAGAAAAACATTGACTCTTAATGGCTGAGATACTGGTCCATACAGGTGGAGAATAGGACCTATTGTCTTTGAGTTGTTGGACCTCCCGGGACAGTTTCTCCACAGCCGAGACAAGGGAGGAGGAGACAGTTTCTTCGTATTCCCGGAGACCGCTAACCATCTCATCTACCCTTGGTGCTTCTTCCTCTTTCCAGCACAGTACGGCCAACGAACTGGCATATGACGCTGGTGTGCTCCGTACCAACTTCTGCCACATGGGTCGCGTGCAGTGGACTTCATCTGGATCTTTGGGTGTTTGGTCATCGTCCAGGTCACTATAAACCACCTCCAGCACACCTAGTTCTCTCAGGTACTGGATACCTCTCTCCATAGTGGTCCATTTGCCTAGGCGATATATAACACCTTCCTTGAAGGGATACCTTTCCTTCACGCCTGACAGCAGTCGCCTCCAGAGGCTGAGGGCTTGTGTCCCTCTTCCAATTGCTTTGTCAATGCCTCCCTCCCTAGCAAGGGATCCCAGCTAGGGAAAGAGTGTGGCCTCTTTCCCCTCTAATTCCAGGCTACTGGCCCCATTATCCCAGCATCGGAGCAGCCAGGTAACAATATGCTCGCCTGGACGACGGCTGAAATCTTTCCGTATATCTCGCAGCTCACTCAGGGATAGGGATCGGGTGGTTTCCGTCTCGTTTATGAGTTCTTCCTCTTCCTCCTCCCCTCCTCGTGATGGCCCTGCTCTTCCACCATCCCTTTCTAAACGACCTGACCTCCGCTTCCAAGATTTCCTCTTCTGTACAGGGGCAACGGATACCAGCAAGGGCTGGTCCTCTGGTTCAGCTGTAGTGCCTGTTGCTGGGGTTTGGGTAGCTGCAGTGCTTGTCATGGGGTTGGAGTAACTGTAGTGACTGTTGCTGGAGCTTGAGTGGCTGCAGTGCCTGTCGCAGGGGTTGGAGAAGCTACGGTGACTGCTGCCGGGGTCTGAGTAGCCACAGGGGTTGTCGTGGGGGTTGAAGTAGCCGCAGTGCCTGTCGTGGGGTTTTGAGTAGCCACCGTGTCTGTAGCCGCCCCCGGGACCCGCCGCTCCGCCCGCCCCGATGAGGCACCACCGTTGCCCTCCCTCTTTTCTTGTTTCTGAGGGTTGATCTCTGGACAGTATTCCTGAATAGTTGTTTAACTCTAAACAAGGCCTGAAGCACATTCAGGAGACATAGTAGTAATATGAACATGCTTGTTTGAACATCCCAAGGATATTCAAAATTCTCAGGGAATATTGTGGACATCTTCGTGAAGAGGATAGAAGAAAAAGGAGTTTCTGACGATATGGAAGGGAAGATGAACAAGTGGGAGAAAGTGTCCCATCCTGTCTCCCCCTTAAGTTCATTCTCCGAGGAGCAAAAAGTGCAATTACCAGTAATTTCTAAGAGGTGGTTCCCGAGGTACAGAAATGACGGCAGTGCCGAGTACAGATACCAGATTAGACTTACAACCAATGATTTTATCACCTCATAAAACAGCAGCAAAATGATAATCTTGGCCCAGTTCCAACTGATGATAAACAGCACAAAAGGGAACATATACTGCAAGCAAGGTATTACATGACCCAACATTGAGAGCCAGCCCCACAACTTTGACAGCCAATACATCAACATTGTGACCAATCAATATAATGGATGCTTATAATAATTTTGTCTTAACACACTTTGGTCAGATCTATCATTATCTCAACCCTTCGACCCCCACGTTGGGCGCCAAAAAAGGACTGTCATGGTTTAACCTGGCAGGCAGCCAAATACCACGCAGCCGCTCACTCACTCCCCCCGCTCCCCCCTCAGCAGGACGGGGAGAGAATCGGAAGGGTAAGAGTGAGAAAAACTCGTGGGTTGAGATAAAGACAGTTTAATAGAACAGAAAAAGGGAAAATAATAATAATAATAATGATAGAATATACAAAATGAGTGATGCACAATGCAATTGCTCACCACCCGCGCTGACCGATAACCGAGTAGCGATCGGTACTTCCTGGATCACGCCTACCATTCATATACTGAGCGTGACGGCACATGGTATGGAATACCCCATTAGCCAGCTGGGCTGGCTGTCCTGATTATGTTCCCTCCCATCTTGTGCACCTAGCTCAGTCAGTAGGCACGGGAGCTGTCCTTGGACTAGGAGGGCACTTAGCAACAACTGAAAACATCAGTGTGTTATCAACATTCTCCTCATACTAAATCCAAAACACAGCCCTAGGAAGAAATTTAACCCTATCCCAGCCGAAACCAGGACACTGACAAAACAAAATTTGGACAGATGTTCCAAAGTAAATCACAAGTTATCTATATTCACTGCAAAGAACTAAGGCCAAAAGCATTGGCAGAGTTAGACACATCTCAGGATGAAAATATTCAGTTACATTGGAAAAGGTTTTAAAAAATCAGCAGTATAAATCCTTGTACTCTGAGGAGTCAAACTAACATTGCTAAGGACACTACTAATGCAGAGCCCACTGTAAAACTCCTTTATACAGCATGCCCAGCTTTTGCCGCATCAGTCAAACAAATTCTTGCTAAATACATGAAGAAGGATTTTTAGGTTTCAATTTAATTAAATAGCTGGTTTGCTGTATTTCTTTTATGTCAATGTATCATTCACTATATGGAAGAAGACATCCTGTTCTGCTACCTACGATCTTACTTTCGGTCAGCTTTTTTTTAACCTTACGACGCTTTAATGCTACCTTAGACACTATACTGCTACCTAAGTTTTCCACATTTTTGTTTATTCATCAGTTTTTTCCTAACATAAGACAATTCATAAATCACATGGATAGCACTATGCAAATTCAAAAGAAAGTAAGACTTTATACACATGATGCTGCTTATTCACACCTTGTTTAAGGGGCATTATCTTTGTATGTACGATAAAAATGCATACTTAAAATTCCACTGACCTGACTCAGAACTGCTTTATTCCAGCTTTACCAGAGAAGGATCAGAACAATGCAGGAATAATACTTTTACAATTGGACTTGATGATCTTAAGGATCTTTTCCAATCTAAATGATTCTATGACTCTAAGTAAGTCATACAACACAGTCCTAAACACTCCACTCCCACTCCATCTCCATCATGAGGAGGCAACTTTACACAACAGCTCTCCTACATACACCATCAAGCAGACATGAATCAAGATGCCAAAGTATTACAAGATTTGCAGCCTATTTTTCACAAAATTCTCCAAGAGCATTTGAGAAGGAAAGGAGAAATTATGGCCACATATGGCCCAAGCTCATTCAAATTAAAAGCAACAAAACAAATGAAAAGGAACAGAACTACTTTAAAAAAAAAAAAAAACCAATATGCATCCTTATTGTTATAAAACTATAGTTTTATATATTACCTCTACAATCTATCAAAAAAAAAATCCCACAAAAAAACTCAAAGCACAAAAAACCCAACCAAACAACAAAACACTTATTGCATAATTGTTACAGCCACAACAAGGTTAGGATGTATTTGGTATCACTGAAATGACTGCCAAACAAAACAGACATACACTCCACATGCTCAGCTCCTCTTTCTGTCAGCCAACTTCTCTTTTGTCAATTCAGCTTACTGTCACATCTGAAAGTTTCAAGCATTTTAGAGCTTGGGTCAAATTTCCTCTGAATCTGGCTGTATTATTCCTATAAGGACAAAATGTGCATGCTTTGACTTACAAAGCCAATTACTTACTCAGTTATTGCATCTATTTCAAACAAGTGTACCAGGAAGAAATTAATTCTTTAGGCAACTTCTATAATTTATGCCAAGTACCAGTCCTTCCATCCCTCTGCCATGAGCTTCAATGCTCATCATTCAGTCCCAGTTTTTGACAGTGCACTCAAATTTAGCTCTGCCATGATGAATTATCTGCCAGGCACAATGTTTTCTGGAAGACTCTTTCTCCAGGTTGTTTCTGTTTTTCTCTTTCTTGAATATCTTGTACAATCAATAACAGCAACAGGATTTAAAGGACCACATTTCAAAGGCATCACTGCTTGCCTTTCCAAAATGCAATGTCCACTCCTCTGATCATACCTTCCCAGAAAAAAGAAAATCATCATCAGAAACTAAGAAAAATAAATACAGCAAAACCAAAGTTTAAAAACTCGCTTAGTGAAAGGAAAAAAGTCACATGTCAAACACTACTCATGCCATATTATGAAAGTCCTGAAGATACTGAGATCTCAATGATAAGGACATAGCAATGTAAAATCACAGAAAGAGTCCCCCTTACCCAGATCAGTCACCCGCTGGTGTTTTTTTCAGCAGTTCCCCAAAGAAAAGAGTTCAATGTTGCAGCAGTGATATTCCATACTTAAGATGCCACTCTTTCTCAATTACTAAAACCTACCACAACAGTTACATTCATAGAAAGTACAGTGATGAATATGGGAGACTGAACTTCTCAGAACAGGGCTAATGAATCCCAATTTATTAACGGAGGTAATGGTTGTGCTTACTGATCTGCAGATTTTTTTTTTTTTTAAACTTGAACAAAAATAGGAAAACCAGAATGAGAGGAACTGAAGACAATAAAAGTTAAAGGAAAAATCACAAGTGTGTTTTGTTGGTTTTGTTTGCTGGCTTTTTGTTGGGGTTTTTTTGTTTGTTTGTTTTTCATTTGCCATCTTGATTTTCACCAAGTAGCAAAGAAAATTACATTGTGAACTACACGTGAATTTTGTTTTTAATGCACTGGAAACAGATCCTGTTTCCACAGAGGGTGATTGTTGTTATAAAATAATGAATTTAGCAATACATTTCAAAAATATATCATGATATCACCACCTGTTTTTCAGAATTCTTTTTGATCACTAGTATTGGCATTGGATTAAATAAAAAATTCACACAGCTTGTATGTTTGCTAGGGCTGGCATAAGCCATGGAAAATAAATTTTTCAGTGTCCCTATGACTCTAAGGGTTTCTCCTGTGAAACTGAGCACAGATTCAAAAGTACCTCTTTTTTGCTCTCAAAATGCATGGTCCCTGTCAAGACTGAGAACCCACTAATGTTTCCATTACTTATGCCACATATACCTTTCCTATTTTCTTTATCAAAATTATTCTACTATCTTCACTTTTAAATTTCAAATGAATCCATCTGGTATTCATTCCATTAGATTGCCTGTGCATTTAAATACTTTCATTTACATATCTGTTTCTGTTTTTAAAATATATGCGATTGTATTTAGGCAACTAACGCCTGCCCCATGGAACCATCTACCCCAGGTTCCATCTCCAAGTGGAGCCAAGAACAGATAGGTACAATATGTTATTGAACAGATATAGACTGAGAGATAGACAAACAGATAGAGGTCTTTACAGGAAAAGCAAAGCAAAGCAATATCCCTTAGTCACCATTCCTTCCCCATATTGGACAGTCCTAAAATATTAAGTGGTTTCTTAGGAGAATCTGCTCTTTTTCATACTGTTTATCACTTCTTTTGCTCTTTTTAGTATTTCTTCTAATTCTACTATATCTTCAGGGGATGGGCAGAGAAGGAATGACAATGTACACAATGTGCCCCATAGAATTATACAGGAATTTAATCATATCTTCTAATTTGTTTTCTATTGTTTTCTAATAGTTGCTAACATATAATTTGACTTTTTTTTTGGTCAGTTGGCTCCTGTTAGTAATGATAACTCATCACTTGAGTATACTAACTGGACTACTTGCAAAAAAAACACTCCTCAACAAAATTAAGTAGAAACTTTATTCACAGGAGTAAGTGGTTCCACTGTTTTGCGCTCTCTCCTTTATTCCATGGAATTATCCCACAAGGTTACAAGCAAAAAAAAGGAGAGAGTAAATGCAAGAGAATGCTTAAATGTAACTTCAACAGCATTGTGTTGTAATGACCGTTATAAACAAAAGCCTTAGGTCTCCCGTGTTTTCAGTTTACTGATAAACAGCAACTAAAAAAATAATTAATTAATACAGTGACACAAGAATCACAGCTGACAATGAAAAAGGATAAAGCCTTCAATATTGCAATCTTAAAAGGATCCTTGGCAAAGAACCAGAGTATGTAGTACCCTTAAATACATGGTAAGGATGAATTCCTGAAGCTGGTCAGGCACACAACTCTGCAACATGTTATCCATTACAGTGAAAGTTTCCCAGTACAATTTCTGTAATATCAAATTTTATGTAAAGGAAGAATCTGCCAAGTACGCGAAAAAACAGAAGTCCCCTCCTATACCCTGATGTGCAGTAACGAGTGTGAACATCTGATAGCACACATGCTGTATGCTGATACATCTTACTTCTCAAAAAAACATTAAAAGAAAACTAAAACTTACTAAAATCTTCATGCATACCTTATCCAACAGTGTAATTTCAAAACCCTGTGAGGAGTTAAGCCAACCCTTCTCAATTCAACAATTTCAAGAATTCAGCAAGTTTCCATACAGAAATAACATAGTGTTTCTTAGATAGTTTGGCTCATTAGGACTCTAAAATGTCTGAGTCATGCTTTGTTTTGTCTGTTTGCCAAATCAAAGTTCTTATTTTGCATTAGAGAAAGGACAATAATAATTTTAAAAGATGAAACTATAATTAAGTTCATCAAAAACAAGTTTTACATATGTGTTTAAGTACACACAAAATGAAATAAGCTATCTTGACTCCAGCTGTTTTGGTCAAAAAAACAGAGAACATGTAGTGAAAGAAGAAAAAAAAACAGTAATGCAAACTGAGTGGGACAGAGAGAGGACTAAAAGTACTTAACTCAGTCAATATTGATGAAGTGGGTAATTGTCCTTTTAAGAGAAGAATACATGTGGGGGAGTAATTCAGCACTAATTCATCATGTAATGCTTCTAAATTAGAAGCTAAATTGGAGTCTGGGAGAAGCAGCTACCTCTGACTTCAACCATTTATGAGCAATGTATGATTACAGCAGCAAATCAAAGTTTGAAAAGTGCTCTTATAGATAGAACAAAGGCAAATTATGTGAAGGTCTTGTCTCTCACAGCAGCTTCATAGCAGGGTAGTAGTGGAAGCAAACTAGAAAGAAGCAAGGAAGATGCATAGCTTTCATCAAAGCTAAATAAAATTTCTGAAGCTTTGAGTACTTCTTTCTGTCTTGCCATAGTTCTGCAAGATTGAACTGGCAACATGGAGTACTGAGTCTGGCTGGGTTGGAGTTCCTTTTCGTCACAGCAGCACGGTGTCTAGATTTGCGACTGAAACAGTGTTGGTAACACACCAATGTTTTAGCTATTGCTGAACAGTGCTCTCACAGCGTCAGTTAGTCTCAGAACTAACCCAAAACTAAAGCCTTCCGTTTCTCACTCTGCCCTCCCAGCAAGTGGGCTAGAGGTAGGCAAGAGGATAGGAGGGGACACAGCTGGGACAGCTAAACCAAATTGACCAAAGTGATATTCCATGCCACATAACATCATGGTCAGCAGTAAAAATCAGGAGTCTTTCCAAGGTGGCTGCTGCTCAGAGACTGGCTGGGCATCAATCTGCTTTGTGGGAGGTGGTGAGTGATTGCCTTTGCATCACTTAGTTCTTTTCTTCTTCTTTTTTTACTTCACTTACTGAACTGTCTTTATCTTGACCCATGAGTTTTTCCTTGCTTTTGCTCTTCCTATTCTCTCCCAAATCCTGCTGAGGGGGAAAGGAGGGCCCACGCAGGAGTGAGCAAGCAGCTGGTGGAGGTTTAGTTGCTGGCTCAGGTCAACCCACCACACAGAGACATCAGTAAAGTGGCTCAGCTATTAAACATTTGCTTCCATTGTTAAACAGTTAAAAATACTGTTTGCTTCTTTTTGGGCATTATCTAACTTGACACTAAAGGAAAAATTAAAGTTATTAGCATGTACTGCTCCATTCTCCAAGCCCATGTTTGGAAGGTGCAAGTCTAAGTATCTGTGTACTGCTATCAGTGCACATGAGCCTGCCCATTTCAATCATAGGTAATTATTGCATAGGTAGGTACAATCTGCATTTTCTTCCTAACAATTTTTATGAAGATGATTTATTTTGTTCAAACCTAAATCATATGTTTCTTTAGAGCACATAATGCATCTAAATTAAAGTATCCATAATCCCAAATCCAGCATACATCTTAAAGGAAGAGGGGATCACAAACTGAATTCTTCCTGGTTTAGATCTTTTTTTGATGCTATAGTGCTATCATACACAGGTTATTATACCACCTAATAACCCACACAGTCTCTATGGTCCGTTACACAGACTCAGGGAGCTGGGATGACAAAAAAGACAATTCACATATGAAGATGCCTTTGCCCTACAATCATTTGTCTCCTATATACAGATAGGTGAAAGGCATAGGGAGGGAAACAGAGAAAGGAAAAAAAAAAAAAAGACACAACACCATAACAACGCAGGTCTGTTGTGGTTAGAATACCTATGCTTACAGTTGAGAGAAAAAACAAAGATCTTCAGTCTATGACCACAAAGAAACCTTGAAATTGGAAGCTGTGGTAGCTAGTTGCAGCGTTCAAGCAAGAAGAGAGAAACTGGCTCTTAGTGAACTTTTAGGGGTGTAAGGTCCAAGTAATGAAGAATACTTGATGCTTCATTTAAAGATTCCTCACTGACAGGAGACCCACATAAGATCTGTAGACCTTAAAGAAACTCAAACGTGCTATTAAAGTATACAACAAGCAGCAGTTTACTTCAATGACGGAATTTTAAATTTACCTCCCCCTTTATTATTAACATAGCTTTATGGATTTAAACATATATATACAGTGCTTTTTATATTTTTTTTTTTATGCAAACATTTTTGCACTAGTGATAAAAATATAACACCACAACATTATTAACCTAAAAACATGCACATGCTCACTCAAATTGGCAAAGCTCTGGCACGTGCCTACACATTCTGTTTTGCCATCACTGATTGCCAAATGATATCCTCTACTTTTTTTCCTCATTATCTACGAGACAGCTCTATAATATCAGCTTCAGTTACCTCCACAGCAACCTAAATAAGGTATAAATTCCAAATTCTTGAACACCACATTCCAAAAATACACTTCATGAACTCATCCTCCAAATTACACTGGAGTTACTGAAAACTATACATTGCCTTTTGCTTCATTCATTTAGTGCTGCTCTTGAGAAAGAAAAACAAAGGAGCAGAAGTGTAGAATACAAATTTTGTAACCTTACGGGTGATGTGTACAATCTTAAGATTGTGTCTTTATCTCCTATTTGAAGCCTGTGTGTTCCAAAATTGAAGACACAAGGCACCATTACAAAGTTTAAGACTTTTATTCACAATTTTTCCACATTTCACAAACTCACTGTTTTGTACCATATGGCCAGTGAGGGCCCATTATATCTGCTAAGGTTTTGTCAATGGCCTCATCATTTTAGATTCCTCTACAATGAATTTAATAGGCCATTTAACTATCACACTTCTACTTCATTAAAGTAATTTTGAAATTTTTCTCCTTCCCTTCTTTATTGACTGTTCCCCACATTACCAGAAAATTTGATATAACTTTATGTTAATTTTTTGAAGATCAGTGATCTGTGAAGAGAACAAACAATAGTTAGCCAGTGTACGTTGCTTAAAAATGTAGAGCACTGTATAAAATGATTCCAACTCGAATTCTTGTGATAAAAGGAAAGAGTGAAATTTGCCTTTGAATACAATGGACAAACCCATGTCAGAATGTATTTCCAGAGATACTCATTTGCCTTTCTAACCTGAATTGCTGCATATGTCTCTCCCATTCATTGAGCAGCAATACACCAGTTCACTCTAGTAAATTTGATGCCAAGAAAAGGTACAAAAGAGCTAAAATTCAAACACCTTCAGAATTTCTAAGTATTATAGATGATGACTTCCTAATTTGAAAGCACTGCATCTAACAAACTAAAACAGTTGTTTACCAGAGGTAAAGAAAAAAAAAAATGCAGAATTGATTGTAGCTTGATCAGAATTGTTAGAATTGTTTTATTGGTACACAACAAAACCCAAACAAGCAATGTAAGTGACAACTGAGATTTCTTTAAGAACATCGGTATTCTAAATAGTGGCAATCCCGCAGCCATTCATAACAGTTAAAAACCCCTTTAATGTAAGAGGAAAAGAAAACTAATTTTTTTTAAGTTTTCAAAAGAAGGAAAAGGGATCACTGACAGCCACAGACAAATCAAGTGCTAGGAAACCAAAAATAACTGATGAAGAAGAAAACACGAGAAATATCTGGTCAAATTTAAGGAAAGCAGGAGTAATCGTTAAAGCCATTTAAGCTCAAAATACAACCCTAAATATGTTTTTCTTTCATTATCGGATGGAAATGTTTGTTGATTTACTGTTGAAAATTCAAAGTCAAGAGTATCCAATATATTTTTTGTTCCTTGTTTAGGTAGAAGCCAAATCATGTAGTCACAGCTGTTGAAATCCCTTCTATTCAAAAGCAACAAGATATCTCATCTATTTTAACGAGAAGGTCGAGTCAGATCCTGGTTAAATTCTCTGGAACTATGGATTAGATATGGTTCATGTAAATGAGTTATATGGATTGTTGTTCTTGATTTTTAAAACACCTGCATGTGACAAGGTCTGGAATATGAAATAAAACCATTATCCCACCAATAGGACAGTAAATTGCATTCAAGGCTGCAACTACAGCCATGAAAGGCAAAACAGAACATAAAAAAGGGGACTAGCTACATCACACTACAGAAATCTAGAAAGACATCATAGCAGTAAGAATTTTCAGAAAATAAATTAATATTTTCAAGAGGATGGAAAAATAATTTGAGGAATGATCTTTAACTGCTTCTCTGTTTTTATCTGCTGTTTTAGACATCTTTTATTGGCAACTATCAGACATAGGCTGCTGGGCTAATGGACATTGAGCTCAACTTGTGTGATGTTCCCATACATATTTCATACAAATAAGTTATTACTATGTATGTATGAGATTTATTTCTTGTAGGATAAGTGTTAGGTTCCTGACCATAATTTTTATCTTTTCAGTATTTCTATACTAACAAAAAAAAAAAAAAAAAGAGAGAGAAGTATATAGCCAAAACCAGAGCAAGAAAGAAATAATGCAGAAGGCAAGCCAATGGATAGCTTAACATCTCTATAGCTGTGCATCATTGGCTTGCCTTCTGCAAGCAAACAGTGTATGTTTCAAACAAGTTTCATACAAAGCCATAAAACTATGAACAAGTACAGTTCAATTCAAATAGGATAGCTATCCCCAAATATATTAAAAAGGGAAACTTTAAATGGGAGGATAGGGATCACAATACAAACTTGTTCACCTGTGATGTGAGCACCAGAACTAGGCACGCTATTCTAACAGCAATCTTGATAAGCAAGAGTTGATTGATAAAATGGGATAATTTTCATAGACAAGACAAAACAACTTGAGATTTATAATTTGCTTCATACCATGGATACCATTTTGGCGTATGAGGGAAACTTTTGATTGCTGGCTATTAAGTGCTTATGCAAACTTGATAATTGGCCGATGAATGTTACAAGCTGGTCCAAATACTTACAAATACTATTTATTACTCAACAGTGTCCTCAAATCAGTCAGAATGTTTCAAGGAAAAGGTACTAAAGACTGTGTAGGGCTATCTCAATCTCTCTATTTGGTATTGCTTTCAAAAGCACAAATGATACTCAGATTTCACACTGCAAATTAAAAATTGCTTTTCATACTTCTCATCTGTTGCTTACCTTATGAAAAAGTTCATATTAGGACTTGAGGTAGGATGCAGCTGCCTAAACGTTGTGTTATCTAGGAGATTCTACACAACTGTATGGGGCTGTTCTACACGACACAACATTTAAGGGAAATCTGTACTCCTGGACTTGCAGGTGGAAAGAAGACAATAATTTACGGCATCTAAACTGAAACTAGATGTCTGTGCTTAGCTAACCCAGTTGTACTCTATATGTCTTAACTTTGGTCAACTGTGGTCTGCCCAACATACCTTTCCCTTAAAATATACATAGGTAAACAGCTTTACATCATTAATACATCACCCCAAAGCCATTTTCCAGCCTTGGTGTCTTATACTGCTATTGTTTCAGAGCCCTTCAATACCACATACGTAAGTCACTCATTTTACTTACTCTTTAAAGCTTCTTACTTGATTATGAGAGCAATACTGAAGGAGAGAACTGAAATATAGAAATTTGCATGCAATCTTATCAGAATCTGTATGTTACATATACATATCTAATGTTTGATATATGGATTGAACAACTTGGTTCCAAACAACCTTATTCTTGCATAACTTCAGGAAAAATTGATCTCATTTCTTCTCTCAACTCTGCTACATTTATAGAAAATATTCCAGAGACATTGATATAGTTACTTCAGATACTATTCTGCAGAAGAATCAGGTCCAATTATGTTTTATTAGAAGCTGAGATGGTTGCTAAGTGACTCCTGAAAAGCTCCAGATTCAAATCAAATGTCGAAGAATCACAAAACAGACTGCTAATAGCCAGCATCGTAAAAAGCACTAAGCAACCTTGCATATGTGTGGATTTGTCTATCAATGAAGGAATTGTTTTTTTTCCTCTAGAAGACCTTAAACTTTAAATCCCAACAGTATTTACAAGATTAAATAGACCAACTGGTTTATTTCTAGAATGATCCACTTAAAAGACCCTAGAGAAGAGACACAAAAAGCTGAATAGGTGTAACTACAAATTTGATTGCATTAACCAGCAAAAGACAATCATAAAGTGGATGCAGACTCTTCTTCCCACAATAATTACTTCATTAAGGTGCAGTCTATAATTCACTAACTGCACATTACTAAAACAGTAACAAACTTTGAAAGTAAGAGTTTGTTAAACAAACAAGCAAAATTACCTTCAAAAAAATGCTGTATCACAGTTGTATATACAACATACGTGCATAATGATAGAACAATACATTGGTTAGGATTATCTGAAAATATCAGGTTTTTAAAAGATCTCTACCACAGAGAGAAAACATGCATCCTAAGTCATTAAGGTTCAAGTTGTCAACACCATATCTGAGGCAGTTTTGACTTAATATAAACTAGAGTAGTGATAACAAATACAATTATTGAAAAGCCATTTTTTTCTTTCCAATGTTCCATCTTTGAACCGTCACTTACTTATCTCATGCAGAGGCAGCAAGAACTTCTGTTTGGAACACAAAAAGCAGAGACAGGAAAGCCACCTATGTCAGTTTTTCTGATGCATCTGGAAATCCCTCTGTTGATGTGTGAACAGAACATTTTTGGGGAATTCATTCGTCTCAATAATTCAGTTGAAACGTTATGAATCACCTCCCTTAAGAGTTGTTCACTATACTCAAGTAACACACTAAGAAATACATCAAGTTCCCATTTTTGCAGTTACCTTCCAAAATACTTTTTCTCTCTAGGAGTCATGTGGAGTAGATATTCCTACATCTGTTCAAGAAGAACATGAACAGGTAGGCCAAGTCTGTTTGAGGGAAAAGAAGGGAGAGGGAAAATAAATGTGTATTATTAATACAGATGGGAGTTCAAATAGGACAGGAGTTGGTAGTAATGCCATGAAAACAACAATTCCTAAATGTATTCTAAAACATGTTTCAATATTCATTCAGGAAAGAATCTTGTGTAATACCACAGCTATGCCTCCTTCAGTTGTACATGCCAAAACCACTGTTTCAGTTTTTAAAAATGAAATAATAATATAATAGGACTGAATATTTTTTTCCTTAAACTGCCAAATTTGTATTAAGGCATTATAAAATTATCTTCCACCTTATTATTATGAAGTTATGAAAATTAATGCAGACCGTTGTTCCAATTGCAATGTAGTCAATTCTTTCCTATAATGCAAGGCTGCATGCTACAGAACAGCTCTGGGGGATTTCATGGCAATTGAGTAGAAATTCTGAAAGAATGCTGCTAAAAATTCCTATTAAAATAAGACGTTCAAAGTTTAAAAAAATAAGTATATATATTGAATAAAGAGTATTTTCATGTGCTCATCTGCTTTGAAATAAAAGGAAAAAAGTATACATTGTTGTACATACAGTATGCCTCATTTTTACAGCTATTTGCCAAAATAAGACAGTTTTTTGACTCTTCTCATGCTTACCGTGTTTTAATTCAAAAGGAAAAGAGAAGTCAGACTCTCACAAATAGCAGCCATTTTGGGTTACTGCACATCAATAACTTGGAAGGATTTACTTCCATTTCCTACTTACTTGGGAGCATTTACTAGGTTTTCTTCACCTTGGGGGGTGAGGGGGGGGGTTGATGTTTGGGTTTTGTTGTTTGTCTTTTTTTTTTTTTTTTAATCAATCTGGATCAGAACCTATGAATATAAGTCAGTTAATTCTGGATTATCTTCAGGTGAACCTCCTTCAAATCCAACTGAATTTTGTTCGGAGATAACAAACTTCTGCTGAAAAAGCAAAAAAGCATTCAATGTTATCAAATGAGTCTTTAAGCTGTTTGATCCACCACAGAGACGAGACACAAACACGTATTTTACAGAAGTCTTTGGAAAGTAAAAGGTAGTGAAATGTCATTATGTAGAAATTGTTTTTGAAAAGCTGACATTTCCAAGCAAAAAATTCCCTTCATTCACCTTTCCAGCTTCCAACCCCTCCTATTGAAAACTGGAGCCACCAATAAAAGAGGAGTCATTCTGCTTATAGGCTGTTCTTTCCCTTAAGAACAGTCATAGTCACACTTTTTCACTTACATGTGGTTTAATACACACACTTTCTCTAGAGCTGTTAAGTGGAATAAATGTAGGTGAATAATCAATATATTTAACAGAGTAACTAAATCCTGAATAACAACACTGAATGTTTTGATTTCCATCTTATAAGCTGCAACACAATTTCCAAAAAAATCTGCCATTAAGATCACTTTTTCTGTGCTTGCTGACTTCAGGGGCCTCCTCCTCTTCTACAGACTTCTGAGACATTGTTCCTTCCTTCAGCATTTAATTGCACTGCTCCAGAACAGCATCCAACCTCTGAAGTCACATGATAAAAAGGAAATTCAAAAAAACCTGTCTCTGAAATAGCCTTAGAATCAATACTGTATGTATGAGAATGTACATATTTTCTTTATGAAACAAATGCGTGAAGCTTGCCATTTTTCTGTTGTAAGAGAGTTTCTAGTCTTCTGTTTATTTTCTTGGATTTTTTAATGACTTCACACAATGACATGTTCATCTTGCCCACTCACTCTTTGGAAAGAAAAGCTTTGTGAAGTGTAATGGATATGGTCAAGATATTGTAGAAAATATATCAAACCGCCACTAAAGAAAACGGTCCTTTACTATAATTATAACAACACGTTTATGTTACAACATACTATCTACAAAACACATCCGCTTAAAAGTTGTCAAATACTTAATATAGTCTGTCAGGATCGCTTTCCAACTGTTAAGTGGTCTCACCATAAAATGAGGAATTCTAAATGAACCCGATCCAAAATTTCTACAAGGTCATATGAATCCCAAAGAACAAATACAAGAGATATATTTAGAAATGTTGACAAAGAATGACAGATAAATTTTATGATAAACATATTGGCCATGTTAATCATTGCCTTGCAAAGAGAGCTAAAATTCACATGAGGGTTAATAAATCCAAAATTTCTGCAAATCAATGTTACTCAATATAGAACCTGTCAAAGCATTTCTTTCTGTCCTGCAATACCTCATCTACCTTCACAGTGGTTTGATCCAGGCCATACTGAAGTTTGATGAAATAAAATTAACCATGGCCAAGAAGCCTGAATTCAAACAGAAACATACCAAATCATAGCTTAGTATTTATAAACACTGGGAAGAAAATGCAGTCACCTATATTCTAAAAATCAGTGTGTAAACTGACACCAAATTAAGTCACTGTAACATTCCATTCCAACAGGAAAGGCATTTCGTCACATATATTATTTGATCTGACAGCCATAAGATTATGTCAAATAGAGAAGATATTCTTTAAAGGAAGCCAAATTAAAATTAAAATAGATCTATCAGTACACAATGACAGAAGATAATCTCAATCTAAGCTACTAAATTTAGTGACCATAATCAATTCCCTTCTTGTTAAACAGTTAATAGGTTCAGAGTGGATTTTTTATTTATTCTTAATACATTTTAATTTTGTACATAATTCTTTAAAGAAATATATTCTGTCTCTATTTCTACTGACCTAAAAATATATAAACATTGAGATGTGTCATCTTTCATAAGTAAACTGAGAACTAATTCAGTGTATGCCTCAGCCAAAACTTTCGTAAAATTTTGTCTAGTAAACTGATTTGATCTAAAGGGAATGCAAATAACAAAGTTCTATTCAAGTGTAGAAGGAAACTCCTGGAACTATTTTGAATTACAGAACACCGAAGTGTGATCTTGTTTCAAGCATATGGGAACTTCCCTTTGAATGCCAGTGTTTGCAGTATGAGGGAAAGGGACTTCAAAATAGTTTATTGCAGTCTTACACGACAAAAACTTCCTATTTTATACAGAATAACCTCTTTGATAGCTTCACACTGATTAATGCTCTTTCAGATAGTGAGAAGAAGCAAAAGACTCCCAGAACTATCTTCTGCTTACCATCTAGCTTACCATCTGCTAGATGCCACCAAAATCCATCCAGCAGTAAGATGTGTAACTAGTTTGTTCATGTTTTATATAATTCCTACTGAACAGCTACTTGCTGTTTCAGAGTTGATCTTTCAGGTTATTGTTGCCACACAATACGCCAAGATAATACGACCTCTTCAGTGAAAATGAAGATTTTCTTGAAAAAATATTTACAATTACTGTAGAGAAAAAGCAAATTATATTGACATGAACAATTGTAGCTGATTTTCAGTAACATATAGAAGAGGGGAGCATGTACATTTAGTTTGCCCTCTGGTACCCAATTTCAACCTTGGCTACGTTTAGAGGAGAGAACAAGAATGCACATTGGAATCAGTACAATTAAAATAATAATAATAAGTAATAGGTATGTTACAATTACTTTTTCAGTTCTTCATCTAACCCCTCATATATGTTTTAGCATATAACTGTAGCTGTTAACTTGGTATTCCTCCTACAGTTTCTGGCTACGTACCTTTGAGTGTCTACCAAACCACTGGTACAGATCCAGGCTTTAGCCACATTTAGGACATTTTAAAAACTAAAAGAATGTAACTTCTTTAATCTCCTGGAAAGAGAAAAAGGTGCAGAAGGAGGACAGACAATTTTGGAGGACAGAAACAACAGGCTGATTTATGCCACTAGACTTCAGCAAATCAGAGGATGGAAACAGAGAACTCCAGAGAAAATGACTGGAGTTTCTCAAAAACACTTGTGAAATTGTCTGTATAGATAAGCGACAACTACCACTCAAAAGCAGATTGTTGCCACTATACACCTCTTAGTGTAGAGAATTTGATTCAGTAGAGTATTTGGGAACATTTCTTGGTGGAGTTTGATGAAGAAACTCATAGCAGGACAGAACAAACCTGAAATAAACAGTGGCTACTGAATTGTCAAATGAGAATAGAAGCCCTTCATATCTCTGTAGGGGATCAGGTCTGACTGTGTCGCGCAGAACTACCACACTAAAAATTTCACAATTTTCAGTTCTAGATACACACTTAATTGGATAAGCATTATTTGAGAATATGTGATTCTCTGTGATTCTGAACAGCAACACATCAACAGCATGCAACAGGACACCAAGTTGTTTAAAAAAAAAAATTTCTTTTCATTTTCTTCCCCCCAAATTGCAACAGTCTGAAACAAATATATGCATCAACTGTATACTTCTCATCAAATCCAGGACTATTGTCACCCTTTTTTGAAACCAATTAGCTTTGTAGATTCTCAAAAAGGCTTTCTTTTGCACAAAGAGTTTCAAGTACAGGAAAATTAAAAAGGACTCAAGACTTCAAGAATTGGCAAATAAAGCCTGTATTTTCGGCAAATGATATTGACATTAACAGTTTATCCCGATGAAGATTCTAGGCAATCCTGCAGCCCCATTATTGCCACGTCTAACAAATGTATTCTGACTGCAAACATTCAATAAGCTGCCAATTCTGCCTCACACACTAAATAAATGCACAGAGACAGCTGCCTGAGCTTTTGGAAAGACCAAAAGCAACATGAGAGTATCTGTTACCGTCTAATGACTGCCTACCAGCTAAAGCAACAATTCTAAATATTTGCTTGTTGTATTCTGTATAATATAGCCAAGGAAAGGGACTTTTAAATGCAACTAAGTGAAAAAAAAAAACAAGATTTCCAGGGACTTACGCATAACAAGATACGTTATTGCACCTGAGCCAACTACTTAGTTTAAAACAGCCTGCAATGAACACAGTGCCAAAATTACAAAGTCTTTCTGAATATGTTTTATAGATGAATTGAGGAATTGTGCATGAAGCGATGAAATAATTATCTTCCTTAGTTGCAGTCATTTTAACTACACTGGAGATGAGTAGCATCTTTTCTTTTATATCACTTTTGTCAAATACCCAATTATTTTGATTTCTATAGTAAAGGAGTTTATGGAGGAAAGAACTGATGCAATGCTGATAAAGTCTGTAATATTATTTGCTGCTCTGAAGTGCCTTTGTATCATTTTGAAATGACAGCATTATGCCTTTGGGGCTTTTGCATTTCTATCTCAAATAGTTTTGATACTTGAGTATATGGTGGCATAAATGGACAGCCTTTTGCCACAGAAAAACAGATTTTTGGATACACAAGTTACACAAAGCCTTCTTTTTCCAGGTATATCTTTACTACATGCAAACAAGATTGCAAGCCAGACACTTGCCAGCAATACAAGCTACTGAAAAGAGGAGAAAAAAACACTTAAGAATATCTGCCTGATTTCTCTTCACACAATCCTGTAATATAAAGATCTAACCGGTTATCAGTGGAGAAGCCATTTTACTAGTCCTGGTTCAAGGTTTCTTTACAAGTGATATTAATTCTGGCATCAGAATAACTTGTTTGTTTGTTTTTTAAACTACCTTCTGAAATTGTCCGTACATTTCTCTCCTTTCAGGAGAAATTCAGCATTGTTTTCCTTCCTTTCTATAGGACTCTGATGTTCTTCAAAAAAAAAAAAAAAATCACATTTTCCTCTTGAACAGATACAGACTTTTCAAGAAAAACATACCCACACACATAGTCAAAAGCAATCTTTTCTTTTCTTTAGAATTCAGATTCATCTACGATAACCTAGAATAAGAAACACTGACATGAGACACAAAAGTAGTACTGAAGTTCATCTTGGCAATACTGATTATATTTTAAAGACGAGTGCAATTTCCTATAAATTCGCTAAAAATAGACAGAAGGCTGATAAGCATGCCATGTATTTAGTTCATAAATTTCAGAAGTGTCTTTTTTTCAGAAAATTTCTCTGCAGTAAGACAGTATAAAAAGAAATTATACACTCATGGTCAGAGCATTCTTAATTCTGTAATCTAAAAGTAAACACTCCGATTCACCAATAAACAAAGCCACTAATGCCAGCAAGCTCTTACACTTCAAATGGTAAACCACTGCGTGTATATCAGGATTATTTTCATACCATAAATTTCAATACAGTGAAACACAACTGTAAATAAGAAAGGTGTGTGCATTACCTCCTTAATCTTTAAACTTACAATTTGTGTCGGTAAAACTGAAGACATTTCTTGTTTCTAGATTTTAGAATGCCTTTGTCCTTTACAAGAAAAAACAATTAAAACATTTTCTGAAAAGATAAATAATTTAATTCTGTACTTACTGAAGAGTAATTATGTCTAAAGTAATTAGGGAATTATTCCTGTTTATGACCATTCAGAAATTTAAGGTTTTCCTATAGTAGTTTCATAACACCTCAGTCATTAGCATACTTTCTGTATAATTGTATTGTCTTACATTAACAAGAGAAAGGCTCTCTAGAAAGGCAAAAATAAAGCAGAACAGTATTAAGTGGCTTAATTTCAACAGAACTTTCAAGAGCAGTGAAGTAACCACACCATACTCTCAGCTCTAAGGACAATCTGAGTTCTAATGAAGATACAAGATACACCTTTTTCCTCCAAACCAGTGAAGACACAAAACAGGAACACAAAGACAGTTATATATCGTTCAGTATACAATGAGATGTAGGCTTCCTGTCTAAAGAAAGTAAGCTTTCTTTCCCAGGTTGCTATTAGAGGATAGGAGCACTGTAGATAAAAAGGACTGCCAGGCCTCTTCAGAACAAGAGTTAATTACTTTCAAAGGGATTAGAGAATATTTAGGTTCAGTGGACAAAGTATACTTCCAGAAAGAGAAATAAAACATCTACCACCAAATGGTTACAGCTCTCTGTGACAAAACAAACTGCAAAAAGAGCTCAGGGCTTGCCAAAAACTAGAGAACTCATCTGTAGGCTACCCTAATACAGGTGAAGTCACAAGTCTAAGGCCTGAGCGTACATTCAATTTGACTAAAAAGGAGTCAGACTTAAGAGAAACTACTTTGCGGTAAAACTGCTTTGCCATATGACATTAGAACAACGTATACACACAACAAGTGTTTTCCTGTTAGGGTGGATTAACTATTCTCTGTAAGGACAACTGCAATTTCAATTATTTTACATTACTACTATGAAACTGGACTGGAGGTTTTAAACAAAATACAATTTCTGAAATACCCCATAGAAATACATTTTTTTCCAGTTTCACTGAAGAAAATAGGAAGATGGGACTAAACCCACTTATATGCTCCTCTACGCTTGTTCACAGCAAGTGATGTTCCAAGAGCATCGAAAAACAAACTGGCAAGAGTATCAACTTTAACTGAACCTCATATAGACTGAGGGATCAGAATCTGGAATTAACACTTCCTATCCCAGTAAGATTTTTTTGAAAAGGTTGCTGGAACACTCAAAAATTAGATGATATCTAGCTTAGCTGAAGGAACACTAAAGAAAAAAGTAAACTCTAAGATTTTCTTCCAGTGTACAGTACCAGTTATCCTTTGCTTTTAAAGACAAAAGCAATGATGATCATGTCATGATTATCTTAATTCCTCTGCACAACACAGACCAGCATTTTTAATTCTCAAGAATTTTTAAAAGCATTACTCTGTATTCAAAACCAGCACTTACTTATTCCCAGCTGCTCAAAATTTCTTTGCTCGCTTTACTCCATGAAATAAAGCTTCCATTTAAAGCACTCAAATGACTTTTTAGAAGTATTTTACATAGCCCATTCATATAAAACAGTCTACTTTTGATTCTTCTTTCCAGAATGTTTTCCTGAGTATATCCTGTGACTCAAAATCACTTTAATTTTATAAGCTGAAGACAAGAGTTCTCATAGTCCGTAATAAAATACTTTTTGACTAGCTAGAAAAGCAAATTAAATCAGTGAATGTTTTTAAAAGAACTACTTGCAAACACCTATTGACAGAGAGCTGCCTCTTCTCTTTTGGCTGAAGGAGAAAGAATGCCTTTACTCAGAATGTTTCAGGTGTTAATGAGCCACCAAAACGCTTTCTTAGCCTAATGCCCCTGCCCTCACGCCCCTTCTAAAACAAGTCCCTTAGGTAAAACCCTACATTCAGAATATTTTTACTTTGAACTCTCATTGCCTCTCAGGCTAAGGCTATGTAGGACAAAAAAAAAAGTTTGTAATGAAAGTTGTTTCATTTCAGAAAACATGCTGAAAATAGTCATCACATCCATTTTTTCGATGTTTTGGGCATTTTTAGGTAAAGTCCCAAGCTTTTATCTCTGCATAGGTAATTTAATACATTGTTCAATTCTCCTTTTTTTTCCTTCAGGCTCAAAAACAAATAGTTGTAGTGCAAAGCTTACAAGTTTCACAATTTTTCTTTGTATGTACAGTAGCAACTTCATAAATACTATATAATGCATCCCTAGATAACCAGAGTACGACATCTAGTATACGCAAAGCTGTTTTGTTTGCTTCATTTCTCATTTTCATATTTTTCCCCTTTTTTGCTGAACATTTTTCCTATGCATATCTTCATATTATATCTCATATTTGTGCTGTTTTCGGTTCATTTATGAAGTTGGTTTTTTTTTTAAAACATTGACCTCATCTGTTTCATTTCCTTTTTTTCTACAGAATTTACTACTGATCCTTCGATTTGCTATTCTGATCATCAGCTTTTGAGGGTTCTCCCCGAAACTATCGAAAATAAATGGATGTGGTTCGCTGAGTGACAGAAGAGCAATTCACAGCTATACAGCTACACTTCCTTAACAAGCTATACCACACGTAAGAATGTTCTTTCTGTATCTCCCTGAAGAAAGCAACACCTGCTCTGCAGGCTGCAGCAGTACTGCAAAAACAGAATTCTTGACAAAATATGTATGTCTACACCTACTTCAGAGAAAGTACAGTGCCATATCGCATGCAGGGTGGGGAAAAAGTGTGTTACAAGACATTCCTATCTACCGAGTGCATTAATCAGCACTTTGTCTTCAGGGTCCAACCCACAGCACACTGAAATATTCTAAAAATTTCCAAGAATTTCAGGTCATGCTCTTTATCAGTCCTGCACCATACAGAAAATACACTGCAATATTTCACATTTAAACAAGCTAATCTGAAAATCAGCCACTTCTGTGAAAAATCTGAGAAATTAAAAGTATATTAAAAGTCTATAATGTATCTTTTCTAACATAGGTATGGTCATTAAGGGGTATCTACTTTTCATAAAAAGGTATCTATTCATCAAAAATTTTACTGAAATTAAAGGATAGAAAGGAAATAAAAATCCTGAAAAGTCCCTGTAGGGAATAACTCTGAAAGTCTATCTTATTCTTAAGGAATAAGCTCAAACCTGGTTGGAAGTGGAAGAAAGTTGAGACAAAAGAATTAATTTTTATGCTTCAGTAGATGTTTGTAATAACAGGTTTTAGAGAAAGGTCAACTAACTACATAATAACCATACATAACAGGGCTAAATTTTTAATTTTTTTTTTTTAGCAGTATAATGCTTCACTGAAAAAACTAAAGTAGTCTATATATAAAGCAACTCTTTAACATGCAGGTTCTATACTTTATTCTATTACAGACTGAATTTACAGAAGAAAAAGGAATTGCCTTTCCATCCACTTGTACAAAACACCTATAATTTGGGTCTTGCTCTAATACAGACTAACTGTATCTAATTTTAGTCATTTAAAAACTAGCTGTTGCATCAGTGCAGAGCAACTAGGACAGCTATCCTTCCTGACAGAAAAAGGTGACCACTTTGAAAGGGTGATACATCACGTATGAAATTACAACAAAAAAACTGTTTACAGCAGACATCTGTCTCCACTTACTATAGAGGAAGTCTGCAGAAAATGAGCTTATGCTAAACTTCTGAACTGTTACAGTTAGGCAAGATGAGTCTCAGCTTTACCTTCTGAATACCTCAGTTTCACTTCCCAATAGTTACTCAGTTAAGCAAGGAAAATTATCACAAGACACACAAATGCAGTAGTGCTTTAGCTAGGATAATGAATAAGTCTTCTTTGTTTTGCAAAATTTACCCAAAGATAACTGAACTTACCCAAATGTGGCTATTTCTGGGAAGAAGAAGGAAAAAAAAGAAAAAAAAAAAACACAGCTTTTCCTTGACACTTTTTTTCTCTTCTAGATGCAGCATTGTGGCATTTTAAATCTACATAGTAGTTTTAGGCTGTAATTTTAAGCAACTTCAAACAAAAAGAAGCAATACATTGCTATCATAGTTAATTCAACTTCCATCAGATTTAGCTTTCTGCAAGCTACTATTTACATTTGTTCTTTTTTCCCCTGAAACAAAGATTTTGAAGTATTTTTAATGCTGGTATTATTTTTCTAGGCAAAAGGAATCAATACCTCCACTTACAATATGGCAGTATCTAATTTACATTCTCCACTACTCCTAAGGAAAGACAATTTACATGTCTAGCCTCAAGTCTTTGTGAAAATAACATTCATAATTCGGAAGACTTGAAGAAGAGAAATAGTAGAAATGTAATGAAAGAAATTAGGTATGGGAAATAAGGAGAAAGAAATTTCTGATTGTTTAAGGAACCATGGTAAGTGTCCTGGCAGCGAACGGCCTTCCTAGTCCAGCACAAGCCATGGAAGTCATATTCTAATTTCATTTCTTGCCCAGTAATAATTTTAACAGAAAAATGAATATATGAAGATATATGAACTGTAGAAAGCAGGTCTCTCCTTAAAGTTTGTCCACTACTAGCTACCTAATTTTCAGGGTGATAGATGTATCTACCCATGAGGAACTGCACGATATCCTGACACCCTTGAGAAATAGCATTCTTGTTGTCAAAACCCTTCATTACCTGGTTCTTTGAGTTTTCTCAGGTTCTAAGAATTTGTATTCCAATGGCAAAGATACAAATTATGACAAAAGTAGATTTTGTGGAGCTTAGAAGGAGGAGTGATGGGTTGCAGAAAATACCAGCATTTTTCTTCACTTATATTTCTACTACCAATAAAAATTAAAATCTCCTCTTGCCCTATCATAGGACACTTTTCTCCCTCCTAGCACAGAGAAATGCAATGAAGTTTTGAGGTACTTGACATTTGGATTAAAGCAAAATTCCTCCATGAAGACTATGTTCATAGCTACGAAGAAAGGCAACAAACACTAGTAGTGCAGTAACTATCTACAGTGGAAGTGATTCTGAGCAATCCTACCCAGAATTATTCAGTACTGGAAAATTTCACATATGACATATTTCTGCCAACTGACTGTTGCCATATGTGATCAAGTAAATGACAAGAGAAAACTCAGCATGCAAGAGATAGGGAGGGAAACAGGAAAGAAATACAAAAGCAGGAAAGACAGCAATATTGGTCAAATCATTCCCTAGCAAATTTCATATCTTAGTATAGCAGAAGCAAGTCAAGTATTTACTGTTTGCAGCTGCAATAATGTGCACAGTTATCAGACCAAGATACTGGGGTTAGTGATGTACCAGTATAGAGCACAGACCTTGCAACACACCTGTCGTGCACACACACATCTCTGCCTTCTGATTTAAGGCAGAGATGGTTACAGCCAGTCAGCAAAACCAACATGGCTGGCACATCTACAGAGCTTGAAGGCTTTTCATTCCTCTGATGACAATGTTAGCAATTTACCCCTGCCTGGACTGTACTCTGAATGATTAGGATGGAGGGAAAAAGAAACTTACATAAGGTTTTAAAAGGCTCATACAGGGGGGAAAAAGGAGAAAGATCTCTTGAGAGGGAAACCCAGGCACTTGGGAAGCAGAACTTGTACTGATAGCAGATTTGCCCTTTTAATCAAGTGTAGTATCCATTAAGCTCGCTCCCCTTTTAAACAACTCTTGCTTTTAATTATAACTCAAATTATGTGGAAAAGGGATGACCTTTCAGGAGATGGAAACTTGCAAAATTTCTCCCTCTCCAACTGTCATACTAATCAAAGCTGAAAGGCTTAAAAGATAAATGTCTTACTAATTCCTCCATTTCCAGATAGTCTCACAATGAAAAACAGAAAATAGAGTATAATATACAGGAACATAGTTAACAAAGTAGAAAGGTTACTGTAATATTAACCAGTAACTCCTATTCTAATATCAATTCTGTCAAGACTGTTATAAACACACTTAAAGAGTCTTATGTTTGTCTTGAATACTCTCATAATCATAAAGCTGTCATGGAACAGTGATAACAATATCTAATATCAATCACGTGCTTTCCCACGAGTATGATCTTTTATTTCGGTACTTTGGGGTCGAGCTCCTAATCTGTCCTTACAGGAAAAGGGAAGATGCAATAGCCTGGAGTAAATTAAATTACACCTCTAAAAGATATTTGAACACATATCTTTATTTGCCAGAGGCTGGTTTATCTTTGAGAACCTTGAAGCAACACATCGATAGGAAGAGGCTTCTCTCATTCTGCTACTAACCAGGCAAATTACTTAAATATTATGTGCATACATAGCAAAGGACATAAACATCTCAAACAATGCTCTCACTCAGTTTGTTTGAAATTTTCTCCTCTCTCCAATCACTGTCAGAAACAGTAAAGGAAAAAAACATCTTTCCCTACTATTCTAAAATTTTCATCATGTATACTCTTTTATTCTCCTCTCTCAATTTAATTCTTCTCTTTGCTCTTCCTCCTCTAGTTAAGAGCTGAGGTTAATCATAGCTGAAAAAATGCCTAAAGAATTTCCCCCATAGATTAATGACTCTCCTTCTCTCATACCTACTGTGGTTGCTACAACAAAAGGAAACAAAGAAAACAGGTCCTCTGAAAATCAAAAAATAGTCGCTTCTAAACCTTGGGGCTCCTGAATTGAGTCTCAGCTGAAATATCAGAAATGCTATAGTAGTATAGTTGATTTATGAACAGTATTTGCAAACAGAGCCACTGATATCCATGGGGGCTGTCTCTGGTACTCACAAGCATTTGGACAGCTCTGAACTATTACTGAAAGAGAAAGCAAAATTTCTGAAACATGCCAAATATGTGTTTTAAAAAAAATAACATTTTGTCTTCTTCATTTGAATTAAAATTTAATTACGAAGTCAGGAAATTAGGCACACCAACAACTGAAATATTTTTCCCAAGTTTCAGGTTTAACAATTCATAAGCTATATATGATATATATTTTGAACCTTTTTGATAAGAGCAGTGATTTTCAGTTGCCTCCAAATCACTGCACATCAGCAATGTATTTTTACAACATTGCCACTGAATTTCTTTTTGTTTCAGAAAGCAACAGTAATACATATCCTGCTAGCCACAATACGTGAATTTTTTCAGTGGCTGTTGTTCAAAAATAAGCTCAATGAACTAACTGCTGTGTACAAGCAAGCCAACTAACTGTTCTGCAATAACTTTTCAACTGGAGTTAGTAAAAAAGGCACTTAAGTACTCTGTTGTATACCATACATTTTGTTGAAAGTACCACATAGATATATCCAAATCATCTCTGCACACCACATTCAAATACCAAAATCAATAAAAGCATAAGCATATATTTCTTTTTGTAGCCTTTGCTCAGAAATAGGATAAATTTGCTTGCTTAATGCCCTGCATTACTAGAGCTATACTATTTCTATATCATTATTATTATTACTCCCATATCCTCACTCATTACACAAATCTCTTGAGAACATTTTGCCATGTAGATGCACCTGAAGTCTCTCCACAGGGAGATATCAGAAGGAATAGCTGAAGCATTGTAGTTTGCTCTCCATCCCTACTTTTTCTACACTAATGTTCATATACATGTATTGGTTGTTGATAGCAATTTTGTCATCAGGACTCAATTCATAGAATCATATAATCACACAGGTTGGAAAAGACCTCTAAGATCATCGAGTCCAACCGTCAACCCAACACACCAGGCCCACTACACCATGTCCCTAAGCGCCTCATCTACACGTCTTTTAAATACTTCCAGGGATGGGGACTCCACCACTTCCCTGGGCAGCCTGTTCCAAGGCCTGACCACTCTTTCAGGAAAGAAATTTTTCCTAATGTTCAATCTAAACCTCCCTTGGCGCAACTTGAGGCCATTTCCTCTCGTCCTATCGCTAGTTACTTGGCAGAAGAGACCAGCACCCACCTCGCTACAACCTCCTTTCAGGTAGTTGTAGAGCACGATGAGGTCTCCCCTCAGCCTCCTCTTCTCCAGGCTAAACAACCCCAGTTCCCTCAGCCGCTCCTCATAAGACTTGTGCTCCAGGCCCTCCACCAGCTTCGCTGCCCTCCTCTGGACACGCTCCAGCACCTCCACGTCCTTCTTGTAGTGAGGGGCCCAAAACGGAACACAGGATTCGAGGTGCGGCCTCACCAGTGCCGAGTACAGGGGCACGATCACCTCCCTACTCCTGCTGGGCACACTATTCCTGATACAGGCCAGAATGCCGTTGGCCTTCTTGGCCACCTGGGCACACTGCCGGCTCATGTTCAGCCGGCTGTCAACCAGCACCCCCAGGTCCTTTTCCTCTGGGCAGCTTTCCAGCCACTCTTCCCCAAGCCTGTAGCGTTGCCTGGGGTTGTTGTGGCCAAAGTGCAGGACCTGGCACTTAATTCAGCAGACTGTTGGTGACTTCAGCAAAATATTACCTGAATCAGTGGCTTATATCACTCCAAGATAAAAATCACAGATGCATTTCCACCACTGATAGAAAAAGTGCTCAGTAGAAATTAATACCCACAGGAGTGACTGATGCCCTGGTGACAAATACTTTTCTGAACAAATGACGAAGAATTGTAGTAAGATCTTCCATTTCAATTTGGGAGAAAAGTAATTCCAAGCTTCTCTCTACCCTCACTAAAATTGAGATGGCAAGAATGACGTACTGTCCATTTATCACAAACTGATTTAAGTCTTCCTAACCTTCCCAACTTAAATGAAAAACATCTATATGAGACCAAAGGTTTAATTGTACACATGACAAATCTAACAAGACTGTATTTTTGCAAGAGTCCTTTTAAAGTAAAATAACAACAACGTATAATGGAAATTTTACCTGCAAAAGAAATTAAAAAAAAAAAGCAGCTTTTAATTTTCCTACAAACTTAATGTATGTCACACCACATATGGCAAGGCGGTCAATAAAAAGAACCTAGAACATACTTTCCTCAAGCTTAGCTCTGTAATTAGAGTTAAAGAAAAAGTAAAATGAACATCTGGTATCACCTGTTTTTTCTTCTTGCAGTCTAAAAAAAAAGAGAATAATATTAATGTCTTGATCCTATAGTTAATAGTCAATAGACTTCTATGCCAAAAAAGTCCATCGTGTGCATATATACACACACACACAAAAAGCCTGCTCCTGCTGCAAACAGCCACATATTTGTCCTGTTGTTTTGCTCCTAAATAAATCTAAAACACATCATACTGACTTTAAAAATCCAGTTATGAAGAAATTACCATACTATTGCTATAATTTTTTATATCAGTGATAATATCCTTCTAGTGCTTATGTTGTATATTTATCAACATTTTATTTTGCTGTTTCCCCTAGAGAACCTCTCAGCTTCCTTTGTTCCATTAGTTATCTAATAAAGCAACACGAAAGTAATCACAAGACATTACAATATGAAAAACGTGGTAGTAGAGCAATAAAAGCAAATGGGAAAGTATGTGAAAATGCAAAGCAGATGAAATTACTCCTTAAAAACGGAAAGCAAATATTAAGTGTACTTTGTCCCTTTAATTAGACTATGTATGCTGAAGATAAAGAATTATTCACCAAACAACCAAATCCATTAATACTAACTTAATAACCAGAACATTTAATTATATGCAGCAGGTTGTTTCTTTTGGGGCGTTTTTTTGTTGTTTGGTTTTTTGGTGTGTTTTTTTTTTTTTAAATACAAGCGTAAGAACTACACAGACCTCTATAACAATCAATCACCAAAATCCATCAAGAACTATAATGCCTACTGTGAAACCATACTGTAGTACCATGTTGTATGCTTTCATACTAAATCAGTGATACAGGGGCAGAGAGGGAAGAATACATACTGACAGAAACAACCAAGAAATGCATAGACTACAAATAAATTTCAGCATTGCTAAACAACTGTAAGAATTGGGAGTGCATAATATCACTGGATTGTAAATAGCAATATATCACACATCTAGTTTTCATTCAAAAGTTTTCATCATGTGTTTTACAATATTTTTTCAATAGTCTGATAGCGTACATCATTTTCATTCCTAGGTCAGAATTCTACCTTGAATTCACCACAACCCATGAGAACCTTTCACATATAAACAATACATCTGGTGATTTTTTTCCAGATGCTGTTGTGTAACACTTAATGCTACAAGTCTTTGAGCATGCAACTTCCCATACCAAGTTTCTCAAATAAATGTCACTCTGTTTCCTACAAAAAATGTCTTAATGAAGAGAAATTGACTGTTTACAGTTTCAAACATTTCAGTTCAAATCATCAGATCTCACAAAAATAATTAATTTCACACAGAAAAGTCCAAATTGCTTTTTTCTTTTTCTTAATAATAAAAAAAGATACAGAAATCCCACTGCATAAGGTTATTTTCCATCTAAAAACCAACATGTGTTCAATTTAAAGTTACTTTCATCTTCTGCTGAATTCATCAGTAGTCCTACAGAACCTGAAACAATTTTTTACCAACACAAAACTGTCCCAGGGAAGTCAAAAAACATAAAAATCTAGTTCAGAACAGCACCTCAGAGCAGCAGCTCTAGCTGTAAAGAAAGCACAAAAACTATGGGATTTGGTTGCTAAAGGAAACCTGGCCCACAGTTCATGATATTCATACGACACTTCATATAGTAAGTGCACCCCTAGGATATAAAAAATTGAGGTCATGCCCTTGCCTTCTGCTGTACTTGATTAGTTATTGCTTATTCTTCAGTAAGTTATTGTGAAAGTTCTACAACAAAAACACATTTACAGAAGAACAAGTAGGTTTACAAATAAGGCAAGTTTCTAAAATCCATGTCCTGCAAGCCAGGGTACAAAATAAACTAACTGACAATTTGTGTATCACAGAAACATTTAACTTTAAAAGAGGTAAGTCGTGGGCAGGGGTGGGTGGGGTGTGTCCAGACATAAAGGAAATACCATAGAATTTTCAGGCACAGAAAAGTACACTAAAAAGATGGAGTACATAGCTGAAGTTGCAGAAACTGAGTGACACCTTACATTTGAACACAATCTTCCTTTCAGCTTTACTATCAAACATAAAAATTTCAGAGCTGTCCCAAATAAGATAAACTATGTGAACTACTGAAAAGACTTTGGGTTTCTTAATGTCTATTCATCTAGAATAAAGTTTAATCTACTGAAAAGAACAGTGTTTACTCAGGATAGTTACACCTGCAAATAATTACCTAGAAATTAATTTACAGGTTTCTACATACCTGATCTGATATTAACTGGCACTAGTATTACTTGTTCCTGCACAGCAGATCCCTCCACAAATTCTATGTTTTGTATACTTACATTGCATAATAATAAGAAACTTAATTTAAAAGAAGTTTGCAAGTTTCATTGGTCCACAAAAGCAGCAATATTAACATTTCCTAAAAAAAGAACCAACTACATTTCAAGTAGTTTGACAGTTTATAGTATTTCCTTTATTGTGTCTCAAATGTGAACTAGACTGTCAAAGAAACCGGTGCTACAATTAATCTTTCCAAAGTAGTAGAGTTTTACTTTCTGAAGTGTCAAAGTAATCTTCTTGCATCAAGATTGTTTTACACAGAAAAAAATACTACACACACACACAAAGCAGTGCAGAAAAACATAAGTCCCTGCAGAATCAGGATAAAAACTTAATTCTGAATATTGGTGTTGGTTCCATTAAATATAACATCTAATTTCCCACACAACTAACATTTATGGATAAAAATTGTTGTTTTTCAATAGAGAAACATCTGTTAAAAGACAAAAGAAGAAATGCAAACTTTTCTTTTAAATGCTAGTAAAAAGAAAGTGATCCCAGAAAAGTGGATTCAAAAATCATGTAGATCACATCATAATAGTAGTATAATTGGACAGGTAGAGCAATACATCTGTCTTTTCTCCAACCAAAATATAATGGCGCAGCTTGTTGGACCACCTCAGAATTAATGCCTGCAACTTTTGTTTTCTTTCTGGTCTAAAATTAACAGACACTGACATTTGTGTTTTGCTATTTAAGAAATTTATCAAACACCAAAATATGAATAAACCAACCAAATTTACCAATTTTTTAATATTTAAAGGAATGTAAGGCATAGAATATTTCACTCTCCACATTATTTCTTTCTCTACATCATTTATTAAGTCATTACATGTTCCAGAGAGGTCTACTAATCATTAGTCAAAGCAGGGTACACTTTTAATCTAAATTTTTAAAAAATGGGATTTTAGTCAACATAGAAAAACAAAGTTTCAAAACTTTACATACCTTACTTTAAATGGTAGTGGCACCAAAACCCATTTTTGGTAGTTAGTAAAATACATAATGAAAGAACCTTTGGCTGTAAGGAGAAAATACCTTCTGAACTCAGTGAAAAACAAAAAAAAAAACCTTGAAATTACCAACAGGAAAATTAGAAGTTTCATCCCTGGTAGCTTATGCAATATTACCTTCATTCCTGCTTCCAGTTTCATGTTTTGCAATTGAGGTCTTATGTTTAGCAAAGGAACAAAGTCCCTAATAACACTGTAGCATGTCTTTCTCAATAGGATAGACAATGATGCACAGAAATTCTCATACAGCTTTTCCACTTGAAGAAAGTATCCATAACTTTTTTTTTCATTAAATGTCATCTATTTTAAACCAAGTTCATTTTATTAAAAAGCTTTATGGGAAAAATAGTTAATGAGAAATAGATTTCAAACCCCCCAATAGCAGCATTATCTATACCAAAAGCAAACAAACTCAACAATTATATCTAAAAAAAAAAAAACCTGGAATGAACAGCAGAAAAAGAAAATGGCTAGATAGGAATGATCTTAACACAAACTAAAGGTCTCACTTAATTGAAACATAGCAAGTGATTTAAAAGGAAGTCTATTCATAAGGCTTACATTAACCATAGGTCTAAATTCTTCGCTGGATAGAAAACAGAGCACTCAGGACATGAGAAAACCTACAAACCCAGTAGCGCCTAATTAAGCATGACTACACTGTCAGTTTGGTTCATCTTAGAAACCCAGTGTCAGAACTCCTTTAAGATTGATGTCAATCATATTGATCAATGGCACTGGACTAAAAATTAATCTTTATGTTTAAATGCTATATTAACAGATCAGTCTACAAGACCATCTCATCCTTCATAGTTTACGATGCAATAAACTTGTGTGTTCAAACATTAATGATCATTGTGAAAACTAAGACTTGGCACTTAGTCTTATTTTCAGCACATTACTAGGAGACCTTAAGGAAATAAGCAAGTTATTTTTCTAGTGTAGTAAAAGACAGACTCCTAGAAATAAACTAGGAATCTGATATAGATAAAAGAATCAGATAAATTCCATTTCTCAAAATAAGCACACACAGTAGGTTGTCTAGCTAGGGTAACTAGACATCAATGAGAGAAGAACTCTAGGTACCCAGATGCCTTTGGATAAATATATTCTCACAAATTGTGCTGTTCTATTCTCACAACAAGAAATCATGAAACAATACTCTGTTCTTTTCATGTGATCATAAAACCATGATTTTTTTTTTTTCTTTAAGAACCTTCTAAATTATTCTTAACGCTTTCTCCCTAGAGTGCCGATTTAATTGCTGTGTGTAAGAAACAAAATAGAGAAGAAACAACATAAATTGAATCTGGACATTAAACCAGGAGAGAAACAGTAAATCAAAGGACAACATGGAATAATTCTTTCATATTTGTGTTACCTATTTTTAACTTTAAAGCAAAGGTTATGGGGTGGGGTAATACTATTTTGTATTCAGCAAATAAAATGCTTAAAGTATTCTGGTGTTCCATGAAACTTCACATATTTTCTCAAACTTTTCTCAGAAAGCTAATACATAGTCTTTGAAGAAGATTTTGGGATTCTCCCCTGTCCTAGAAATCTACTTGGCGGCAGAGATACCAGCCAGTCATTACAACTACCTGTTCCTAACAGTTCAAGCCAAAAATCACTCAGAGCAGCAATGCACAGCTAAATCATAGCGTCAGGACCTTAACTAATTTTATGCCATTGGAGTGAAGCCCTTAACCTCCTCTTAATTGCATATAATTTCTTAAATCCTTTTCCTAGTGAACAACCTACACTGTCTTCAGGACATTTTCCCTGCCAAATTGCCCTGGTTTGTTATAGAAGTTAGGCACATCGTAACTCCTAAATGAAAAACTCAAAAATACAACAGTAACTGCATTTTGAAAAGCAGAAAGTGTTATCTAAGAGTCACACTCAAGTTCCACAGAATATACACACAAATAAAACAGATTTTTGTTATAGGTATTTAACTTAAGCAAGCACACCATTCACTTAAATCCTTCTTTAAGAAACTTAAACTTGCAAGAGGCAAGAAGGAAGACTTATAGGTTCATAGTCTCCTGTCAGAAAGGACAAAAATATTCCAACTCTGAACTCTCACTTGAAGTTTAAATCTCAAAGAGAATGATAAAAAAAATTCTTCCAAATTCACGGTGTAAGTGATGATAAGACCTGGAATTCTGATCTAATTGATCCTTGAGTTTCGTCACATTAGATGAGAATTTCTATTTCTGATACAATGCAACTATACTGAGCAACTTTCTACTAATCTACATTCAAAGAGGGCAGGGAGTTACACGTTTACTAACACTACTCCCAAAGTGTGCAATGGTTGGTGCTGCTGACCTTCAGTTTCAGAGTTTATAGTCCTATGCACTTAACTGATTAAAACAGAAGAGATCTTCAATATTTAGATCCAGGTTGAAAGAGAAAGGGGTTCTTTCTTCACCCCTGTTTTTCCAGTTCCTTCATATCAGATACATAAAAATAATTTCAACTGGTGTAAAGAAGCCATAAAATCACGGGTTCTTGTCTGAAGCCTCTGAGAAAGGACACTGCCACTGAAATGTTTATGGGAATGACCAGGGACTTGAACCTGATGAAAAGGCTGGATAGACAGGGATATTTATCAGCATGACCATTATCAAAGAAATCTCTGTACAAAGAATGTACATGCTGCAAATCCCTATAGTTGACCATAACGGCAATACAATTTTGATTTTCATTTCATCATCCCCTCGTTTCTAATTTTCTGGTGAACCTCATAAAAGGAAAGTGATGTAAAATGTTTTAGTTTAGAGAAAATATATAAACATGTACAACACATAATCTCCGTGTTGCATAGGCAGAGGAGGGAAGTAACGAATAGTTTAATAGATTTCTGAATAAAGATGAGGAAAAATAGAAATGTTAGAAACGTCAAGTGACCCAGTAGCCTTGTAAGAAAATAAAGCTGAGGCAAGTGTAACAGAACTTCAGAACTCTTAAGACAAGTGAGGTAAGCAGGATATACCATAATAAGAACAGAGAACAAATTACAGACTTCAAAAAAGTTAGCTTGAATTATACTATGGTATATCTTACTTAAACCAGATCCCTGGTTCCTTGGTACATGGCAGTTTGTTCATGTGAGCTTGCTGACACAAAAAAAAACCCACCATATACTTCTCAATTCAAGATAAAGCACTGCCTACAGATTTGCACCTTTCTTGGGATATCTAAGAATTACTAATACTAGATGATCAATCTAGTCCAGCATCAGAACCCAGGGGAGTAAAAAAAATGAAGTAAAATCCAGTTGCAGATAAAAGAAACAAATACTAGGCAAATCATTCCAGTGCTTAGCTTTGCCATAAACTCATATAATTTCCCACAGACTTAAGCCATGCAGCAGATGCTTTAATACTTCTCACAAAATAGGTTATTCAGCCTTAGTTTTTAATAGTATTATTATCTGTATAAATGGCCTTTCTGATACAGGATTAAAATCTTGCCTCAGTAATATTGTCTTGCTATGCACTGCACAGCTTTTTTATGCTTGTCTGATTTTCTTTTTTTCTATTAATAATTGCCACCCTCCCACTTAACGGAATCTCTGCACTGTTTTGCACAGTGCAGCATGGGATTCAGCTAGAGGGGAAAGCAGCATGCATCATACAATATGCAATTCATTGTAGAAGCTTGGCATGTAAGGCAGCACAGAGGCACCTACCTGCAACTCCGTGAAACGATGTAGCAAATGAATCGGGCACAGACTATAGCAGAAACTCTCTCAGATGAATTAGCCAAAATGAACTATTTCGATCACATCAGTGAAACCGAAAGATTGTTTTCTACCCTCACCTCACCAATGCGGGGGTGGGAGCAGAATAAAAAACAAGTAACAACTTATTCAGAAAAATAATTCATTTAAAAAGAGAAATAAAATCCCCAATCAAATCCAGTAGCTTAAGGAAATAAAGAAACAATGTTTTCACTGTGCTCCAAGAAGTAGCAACGAATTAAGAATTCCCTTATACATAGTAAAGCAAAAAGAAAAAAAAAAAGGAAAAAAGCCAAACAAACCATGCAACAACCTTAATATGTATTCTACTTTAGACCACTAGATAGGATTTTTTAAGGAAGAAAAGTTATCATTGCCGGGATGACTTAGTTTGTTCTCCAGTTCAAGTTTGCTTTCTTTCCATTTTTTCAAAGATGCAAAATATATTCAGAAGTCTGTTTTGTAGACTTAATGTTCAAATAATGATTTTAAATAAGTAGACTGGCATAATTAAAGATTTACTCCACCTCTCACAAACATCAGTGAACATATTCTCAGTGACCTCAATTAGACAAGGAAAGATTCCATACAAACTGGATTGAGATCCAGTCTAATACAACATTATCCCAGTGAAATCCATAATGAAGGTTTGATAAAGATGGAGGAAAAAAAAATACTTCAGCAGAAGCGCTTCACTTCCTGCAAAATTCCCTAAAAATACACTATTTGAAAGAATTCCTATAACAATTCAGGCATTACAAGGCTAGTTGACTACACATCACTGAGATCTTTCAAATTTTATGATAGTAATTAATTCAGCATTATGAGAATTTTTTTTTCTTTTCTTTTTTTTCCTTCTTTTTCCTTCAATCAAGCACTTCTCTTGATAAACGCCAAGCATAAAACGGTAAATCACAATGTCTTTTGTTTCATCCCTATGCTTGATTACTCTTGGCAGGTTTTTTGGTCTAATGAGCAAGCTGTTTGCCTAAAGCTACCTAAGTTAAGCAACTGAAAAATTCAGTTGTCAAATCTGAAAATATATCTACTTGATTTTCAAGCTGAATTTTGTTTCATCACAGTATAAGCAAATTATGAAAATTGATATATTTTAAAATCAATTGTATAAATAAGGTGCATAATTTTACAGCTATAGAAATTTTAGTTTCAACTAGTACATTTATTCAGTAAAAAATTTTCTTTCTGATAAAACCAAGCAAGAGTAGGATCTGTGCATGTGGGAATTAAGTATGTGCAAACTGCTAACCTTTATCTGCATTAGAATAAAGATTAAAAAGCAGAAATATCTGTGGAAAAAACAGTATTATACAGATATTATTAATAAGCTGAACTTTTTATTATTATTAATGTTTGACAGTAACTTGCAACATTTTAAGAAAAAAGTTTCCTAATATTCATGCTGTTGAATAGCCCAACTACACTCAAACAGGGCTGGAAAGTCAACAGTCCAACTCTTTCTATAAAAAATTCTAAAGATCCCCTTATTTTCAAACTAAAGGAATATCAGTTTGACAAGAAAGATTTTTTTAAAACATAAATTATGTAAAATGCTATCACATTTTATAACTAGATAAGCACTGTTAAAGTCTAACTTCAGTTTTGCTTCGCAGAATAATTTCACAAATTTTATTAAAATATTTTTGATACTTTCTCCTACTTTCTTGGGGAAACTGGAATTCGACACAAACATTTTCTTGAAAATCTCTAGACATTTGCAGTCATACGTGTTTTGTTCTTATGTGATATCTAAAGGCATGTAAAAAATCAGGTATTTCTTCCAGCCAATGAACTGAAACTATTGTAGACAACTGCCTCACATATTTGAGATACAAATTCGGAATTACTATTTTATTCTGCACACCACAAACATTGTTAAATCCACATCACTCTCAGTATATGCCCAAAAATGATCTGCAATCAATGGGATATCAAAATCTGATGGTAAGATGAGATCTGCAGACATGATGAGGTTGGACCTATGAAATACTTCTAATATTGTGAGGTATTTTGCTCCCCAGTATGATGGATGGACAGAGTAAAATCTCTTTAAATTGTATTGATCTGAGGTATCAGTTAGGCTACGCATATGTGTGTGCATGCACTCACACACGCATGTGGCATGCATTCATATTTATTATAAAAAACACAAGAGCTCAACTTTTCAATGTGCTGAACATCAAATACTCCACAACATTAGTACATTAAAAACTTCTGGGGAAAAATGTTACTCATGTCTTCAACTTACAGAAGCTATGCTACAATCCAAATGTAGAAAACTTGGAGGAAGAAAAGTGAGAGTTTCATATGCAGGAAAGGAAAAAAAGAGGAATTGTAAACATTCAGCATATCTAAAAGGTAAGCAAAGACAGAAAGGTATGGTAGCTTTTGTCCAAACCAGGCACAGAGGTCTCTGAAGGTTAAGGCTGCGTAGAATCCAGTTTATAAATACACATTCAGTCCTAGTGAAGAACATTGAAATGTTTTCAGGTTTTATACGTCTATATTAGTTTAATCTGCAGTACAAAACTACATAGTTAAGTCTACTTCTGCATATCCCTCCTCCTCCATCTTTATGAGACTAGACCTGCGTGATTCATCATCATGTTACACTTAACTTTGTTAAGGTATTACTCACAGTAACTCCAATGAAGTTTTGGCCATACATCCCTGCATTCTTTGAGAGGATATTTTCTTTTGAGGAACCCAAGAATATCACATCACAGGTGGAACCAATTGCCTGTTTTCCTAACACAACTGAGTCTTTTTCTTACTAGTGTAAAGAAATTCTGTCTATTCATGCCACAAGTACCAGAGTTCATCAAAACAGGACCTTATAACTGCCTACCAAGAATTCCTGAGTAAATTTAGATACATTCAAGTTCAAAACAAAATAAGCATGTGGATGAAAAATTAAACAGCTTAACAGTTTAGGAGGGAGATGATAGATTTATTAAGATTTAGAAAAATAGATATGCACTTAGTGTGCTTTAATCCAGTTCACGTAAGAAATATTGCACGCTATTTGCAGTACAGTGAGCAATCTGATAGCCCTTTGCTGGCTTTGGAATGTATGAACCTACTGAGTTCTTCATGTTCATGCTCTTCATTCCTGGGTGTTGGAAACAAGACTGCCTACCTAATCCTTAGTATGTTTAAACACTTAAATTCCAGAATAAGACAACGAATATATATCTCGGTGAGTATCTTAATGGAAATTCAGAAGCCATTTCTCCATCTTCCTTAGGATTTGAATTGGCTTGTATTCCAACATCATTTGTGATCTTTCGCATAAAAGTAATTGGCCACAATTAACTGACAATTCAAGAAACACAAGAAAATGCTAGGAAGGTGCCACAATAGAATTCCTTTTAAAGGACAAATTAGTATAAGAAAGATTAATCAAGCACCAGTCCTAGTCATTGTCATATTTGGGCCAAAGAAGGAAACACTCCCAGATCAGATTAGTGTGAACCTAAATGGTATTCTTCCTTATTCTACTGCAAAATAGCTTAAGTTTGCTGCCTAGATCATCTAGGAATATTGTGACTAATTAATTCCCTCACATTGCAGGCCTTAGAGATCAAATCTTTATCTTAATCTATGCCAGTAGCACACAGTACAGCCTCCTGAAACGCTCTTGCCCAACTAGAATTTTTGGGTTTAATACAATCTGTCAGGATAAAAATTAATGAGCCAAGGGCAAGCATATTATCAAATCCAATGGTCTATTTTGGCCTTAAACTTTATGAATACAAAGATTTCCCAGAGTTTCACATGGGCTTCCTAAATCTGACCGAACTGGTTAACTTACTCTTCTGCAAAGGCTGGAAGGGCACTTTATACAATGGATTCCTGGCATTGCTGCTTTACATACCAGCCAATTGATTCTGCTTATAAGAATCATTGTCTGGGTTTTCTGCTAAAGTGATGTTTCAGTCACCAACAGAACAACCACCAAATCCTTAAAGGTACATGCATTATTAAATATATATCCCACAGTCTTCATATTAATAACTTCCCTCTATTTTAATAAATAGCTGTTAAAACACAGGTCATTTTCCACACTAGGAAGCATATACCGAGGAGCAAGTTCTGTACTTCTCACTGCTATGCTACACAGATTTAACAACTGGAATGAATTTCATCATTGATGCAAGCTCAAAAACGTCAAAGGAGTTTGATTTCAACTCTATGCAGGCCTCAGTGTAAGTGCACTACATAAAATTATTTGATGACGTGCAGACTTTTTTAGACAGATGCTGAACAAGCTGCAAACTACAGTTCCCTTTGAGCCAACGATTACACATCACCTGAGAAAATAAAAAGATAGCTCATAAGAATTTTCTGCAGAAAAACGTCAAGTACTGGATAGTCTTTAATAACAACACATTAAGACAATACTCTCTGGAAGTGGCAAAATACCAAAATGTTTGGATGACTCACATCTTTTAAACCCATTCTCTTATCGTGTTCTCTTAAAGCACTTGTGAAGATAGTAACCGAGCAGTGAAATCACACCCTTAGTGTAATGTGAAAGCTTTGTCATGGGTTAGAATTTCGTACCGGCTCTCCTTGTGTCCCGTCCAAGGTTGCTACCTTACACCGCACCACCTTTCTTAGGCAAATCATTAATTCCTACAGTAATTTTCCTATTGTAATCTATCAGTGTTAAATGAGGTGAGATGGGAAAGCAAAAGTGAAAAATCATTTAAAAAAAAAAAAAATCTAACAAATCACTAAAGATCATTCACATTAGGCAAAAATGCCCAGTGAAGCTCTGAACACTGATATTACTAGCCACAAACTTCTCCCTTTCAGAAATCAAACTTCAAGAAATAGGAAAATTACAAGAACTTTTAATACAATACAGCATGTTAGCATTTACTACCATTGCCTCCATAATATTTGTTTCTAAGGCAAACAAGGCAGATTTTCAGCATTGAGCATAGTCAAAGTGAGACTTAACACCAGATGCAGAAAAAGAAGCTGTTCATCTGTGATTACTAATACATTCAAATAGATAAAACACCACTGCAAAATCAGTGTCACAACTTTTAAAAAGGTCTACATTAGAAAAATATCCACAAAGCAAAACTGAAGCTATTTTACTAACAAGTACTTTTCATGTACTGATAGGGAAAAGACAGAAATTCCTTGGTTAGAATAAAAGTTCCCTTATGCTTGAAAACTTAGGAGTTGCTCTAAAGCTAGGTACCAAAAAAATAACCAACTGTTCAAAAATTTCCCTATTTCATTCAGCATATCTTGGCAGGGACAGACACAACACGACAACAGAGACACAACACACGACTATTTAAACTTCAGTGCCTATTTAAAGGAAAGAGTTAAGCTTCAAAACAGGCCAAGACTTGCAAACATATTAAGGCAAGCTATTATTTCTCCTTTCTGCAGCTATTTACTTCAAATGCTTCAATGATTATGAAGTAATAGAGATGGAAGAGACAGAAAAAAAGAATTGATGGTGTTAGTCTAAAAACATTGATATTCTAATTCCACTCATATTCCATTGCTTTCTACATTCAGTTTCCCCTTATAATATACCTCTTGCTCCAGACATCTTTCGTTTCTGATTGTAAAACCAAGACAGTCTATGCGGTTTCTGTTACCATCTATTAGTGTATTACAAAGCTATTTATACTACACTATAATAAGCACAGATGGCTAGAGTCAATCCCAATAAGATTTAATGGTAAGACAAGAGAAGACTAGGTATCGATATCCACTAAACAACCTACAGCAAATAAAATAAAGATTATTCTTCAAGAAAGGAGATAAAGATAAGATGAAACAATGTTATCAGCTTTGCTTTAGATTATGAGGGCAATCTAAGGAAAAGCACATTACAGTTTACTTAACTCCTAAACGCTAGCTATATAAAGAGCTTCCAAGCTAATGCCTTCCAAGAGACAGTTAAGAGTTCAATGTTAACAATAGTTTGAGATTAGTAGACTCTACCTTTGCAGACAGAAAATACTTGTCACTAGAAACAAGCAGCAAAAACAGACCAGAGGAAAAGTAATCAGATGGAAGAAAAAAGGAATCCATATTTGAGAACAAACTAAACGCACATATAAAAATCAGAAGCCGTTTTCTACAATACAGAAGAAATGAAAATTTAAGATTTCCATTATTCCTTCCCATTATAATTTGCCATGTTCCGTTTAGAAGTGCTGAACAATTAAATAGCACCTTAAATTTCCTTAATTAATTAAAATTAATGCAAATTCCTACCATTTTCCTACATTTCAGTTTAAAAAACAGTGGTCAAGTCTTACTTTCTTAGTTTCATTTCAAAGGTAGTAATTATAGGTGTAGGTACAAAATACTCATTCTTTCTGTCATATCTCCTAGATTTCAAAATTTTTTCCTGCTTCACCATATTAACAAAACTAAGATCATACAAAATAAGTCATGAAAAAAAGAGAAAGACTGATACCACTTTAGAATAGCCAATAAAAAGTTTCAAGTAACAAACTGGCATGTGGAAAACAGATTCAGTGCCCTAACTGAAAAAGTAATTTTAATTTATTAGCAAGTTCTTGTTTTAACTTAAGCCTAGGACAAGATAATGAAGTAGTTCATCTTTCCTGTTCTGCAATTCCATTTTTTCCTGATGTCATAATCATAACTTTCTATTAAAACATATGTATGTAGTAAAAGAGCTGCCCTACCCACTGATAAGGAAAGAGGTATGTTTTATTTACCCTGAACCATAAAAAGTACAGCACAAATAAGCCTACTGGACCTATTTTCACAGAGAATGAGTCAACATTAGTGAGGAAAGACTGATGAGTGCTGCACTATCCAATCCTAAATACTGACTTCCTCTAAAGTACATTCACGATCCTCCATAAACTAGGAGGGATTCTAGCCCAATGCAAAAAACCTGTTGAACAGAAGTCCTTCTCCTCTTCAAATAAGGTTATCAGTACTCTACTCTGGAAACATGAAAACCTTCCAAATGTTTACATGGTGATCACAAAATAAAGTGCACAAAACTTGTGATGAATCCTTTCCAGAACAGCCTTTGGCTTTCTTAGTTGTACAGAGATGCAGTTGCGTGGTTGTACAGTTGGACAGAGATGTTCTGCTCACAACAGTAAAGAAACACTAGGTGTATAGTTGGTGGGGAGCTTAGTTGCAGGCGGGGAGGCGGAGGGTGCTTGTTTTTGTGAAGCCTTAAACCTCCAAACAGACAAAAGAATAATGAATGCTGGCAATTACTGAATTGGTATGGAGACCTAGTATTTGATTCATCTCCTTTCCAAACAAAGAGATGTAGATTTCACTAATGTTGAAAAAACATATTCTTTAAATATCTTCAAGAGTCATTTGGGAGGCCAACATGAGCTGCCCAAACTTACCAAATGTTTTAGAAGGCAACATATTTGATGGTCAATGTGAGAACACTTCATAGTGAAGCAGAGTAAAAGGTAGTATTACCAGTGCAAACTTCCCCTTCATAGCTGATAGGCTTTAAGGTCTGTTACTTGAATTTTGTTCTACCTTCTTTACCTTTGGTAACTGTATTAATTTGGTAGGATGATAGTAACACTGTGGTATGATGCGACTGATCACATTGATCAATTGATCATATTATTCCATGTCAATACCATGCCATAGTTGAGTTGTGCGGAGTTTATTTATATACTACAAGTATCTTTCACTACAAAGTTCCTGATGCATCTTAAATTTGCAAATATAGGAATTGCTTAAATTATGATCTCTTTGAAAAGAAAAAGTAAAAATCACTAACAAGCAAGTTAGATCATAAATAACTCTCCTTAAGCGTCAAGCAAAATTTACCATATAAAGTACCTTTATTATACAATCCTTTTAATGAACAGAAATGGACAGGACACTGTTTGCAAATATCAGTGACTAAAATGAGTTACCCTAAAGAATGTTGCTTCATGGAATTTTACAGAAATAAAAATTAAAGTTTCTGAAAGGCTTTCAGACAGCGATACAACAGACAATTACAGTTGTGTGAAATTTTGTCCAATTGGCAGTAAAAAATACATAAAAAGACAATGTGATTATAAATGACAAAGCCACTGTGTTTTGTTCTAGGAATAAAAATAATACCATTATTTGGAATCAAGTCATAAAGAGAATAGAGAATTATTCCTACATTTTTTCTCCACAGATTTACAGCATTATGAGTAATGAAGGTTTGACACATAAGATTTAGGATGTTCTAAGTAGGAGAGTATAAATGTAATGCCACTACCCAATTACATTTTTTAAAAGGAATAATCTTCATTTTACACAAACTGCGGTTTGTATATATGTTTTTATCAAATGTCTGGTGCGACCATCATAGACAAGATGTGCTAATGCACAAAGCACTATAAATATAACAAAATATGAATGAAGAAGATCCCCCTAACTTAGCATCTACTAAAGAACCTCAATTCCCAGGCGTGAAATAAATAAATGATTGGTACACATGGGCTAGGACATCCCAGCATCGTGACACCATTGGCTGCTGAAGCAGCCTAACCAGGCAGCTTGAAAAACCTTAATAAACACATCAACTCTGAGACTTATTTTAGTGACAGACATAAGAGTTGCAGCTACTCAGCAACTGGACTGCAGCAGCACTAAGATTAGGTTAAAAACTCTTTCTCCCCAGCTACTACAGGCAAAAAGTAAACATATCCTTGTATGTAACTCAAAATGTTTGACTCGCACATACAGGTTGGGGGAGTTGATATTTGACATATGAAGAATACACTTCCCCCCCACCTTTAAGATGGAAAGTCTCCTATTTAAGAAAGAGCCCATTCTCAATTTTTGTACAAGAACAAGATGTGAGAAGATAGCCTCTAACATACATTTAGCTTTCCACTGTTCCACATTAAGGCACAGTTCTTGCCTATACCTATCTCATTATTTTCAACAGATTTGTCAGAATGATAAGATCCTTCAAGAGAACTGAAGACTCAGTTATAGATTTGCCTGTAAAAAGTACTGAAAAGTTCTTAGCTAATATTTTCACGTCAATAACCTTTACTGACAAATCTGACATTTTAGAGGATGTTAAGAGAGTTAGGTTTGGGTTTTTTGGGTTTGTTTTGGGTTTTGTTTTTTTACAAATAAAAGATCATATCCTGGTTTATTAGGTTTTGTAAGGGATCCCTTTCTGAATGACTATGTTCTTTCTCACTGTGATCTAAAACTCTAAGAAACTGAGCCAATGAGCCAGAAGTCAGGGTCATTATCTTCCACATTAATCAGTCCTGTCAGTTAAGTCTTAAGTTAAGCCTTTAAATACTTCTTTTCACACCAGAATTCCATCTCACCCTTACATCTGTAGGGTATTTAAAGCCCTCAAAAATATGCTACTCTTTGACCAGAGAATTAAATTACAAACACAGGCCACGCATACCTTTATTTTGATTTTAACTCTGCATGACAGTTACCCCTACATATGTTTAAAATGCTGCTCTTAAGAGGAAGCAACATTTGAATTACTAATTAAATTGCTAATCACAATTTCAAAACCAACAAATTACAGTCATAGAAGTAAATTCACCAATTATATAAAACTGTAGGATGTTAATATAACTTCTACACCATGTTATATTTAAGGATGATAATTGATCAGTCCTTCTTACAAGCAAGATATTTTTCTAATGCATTCTTGTGCAGGTAGATTAACTCATAATTTTTAACTTTTTTACAATTATATCTTATGAATTACTGAAAACCATCCATGCTTTAAAGAGAGAGCCTTGTGAAGTACTAGGACCATCCATAAATATTCCAGATCGAGTACCAATCAATAGGATACAAGCATTCTGCACAAGAAATAAAAGCATATTCCTCACTGAAGTACCAGCCTTATAAAATTTAAACAGTATAAAAATAAATAAGCCAGCATATTTGTAAATTGCCTCAGAAGAATCAGTATGCAGTACTTCCTCAAAGCAGTCACTCTTAAAACCCTTGGGGACACCTACTTGTCACAGAATAAATTATCTGGCTAATATCCAATATTACAGTATATGTCAGTGGGCACCCAGGAGACAGGCATTAGAGAGCACTTAGCTTCTTCAGCCTTGCAGGGTAGTCCTTACGTAAATGACTTTGCCCAATTATAAAATATAACTGATGTACTTATTTTAGAGTTTTCCAGCAGCCTACTTTTTCTTCCCCAAAATCAAAGGTCCTAAAGTACAGTACACTGAACAGGTTTTTTTCACATGAATGTAAGTTTTTAAGATATTCAAAGCAAACAAAAATATCTGAATACTAATTTGAGTGTTCTCAAACACTGAAATTATGCTGTTTAATAGAAACTATTGGGGAAATAAGTTCTCCCACAACTAACAGCAGCTCTTCTTTCCTAATTACTTAACATAAATAGCCAAGTTTGCATCCCACATGCAACATATATATAAAGCTAGAAAACACATGCATCACAAGTACACTACAGCTCTCAGAAAAACAAGAGACTTCTCAGAAACATTTACTTCAGTTCACTACAGCAAACCACAGTCAACAGCAAGCTGTAGCATGAGAAACCTGTTGACTCCGAAGTTACAAACCAAATCAATGCTTTACACCAAAATCAAAGAAATCCAGTAAGCAATACAGTAAAGCTAAACAGAAAATTATTTTGCATCCTTGGAATTCAGATTTTTGAAAGTGACATCAAAGAACACAGGATATTGGAAGATCAAGGGAAACGTTTTCCATTGAAAGAAATGTGAAGGACTTTTGAAAATTGATTGGGTTTTACTCGACTTGCCACAAACAGAGAACGAACTAAGCGCAAAAGCGAAGCACTCTGGAGGACGAGAGCCACCTCACAGTAGCAGGTTTCGTAACTGATGAGATTCGGGTCAGACTGGGTCTGGTGTTCACCTACCCCCTGCAAGGCACCCCGGACGCACCGTTTATAGAACTTACCGCCCTGTTTAGCGGGCTTCCCTGCCACGATCCCCGCTCCAGCACCTCCCACAAAGCCCCCCCTCCGGGTTGTGCTCGCAGCCCCTTCTCCCCTCGCGGCGCTTCTGACAGCGGCAAGGTGAGACCGGGCAGTCCCGCCCGGCGCACGCTTCCAGGTGGCAGGGGGCTCGTCCCCGGCCGGCACTCGCGGAGTGGCGACAGGGCGAGCCCCGTGCCCCCCACTCCCCGCCCCGGGCCGGCCTGGCCGCCGCTTCGGCAGGGAGCGGGGCCCAACGGCCGCAGCGCGCGCCCCCACCGCAGCCCTTCCCGCAGCCACCGCCGCTCCCGCTGCGGGGCGGGAAACGGGGAGGAGGAAGGGCAAACGCAACTCCCCTTCCACCGCCGCCGCTGCCGCCACCTTTTAACGGCTGGCGACCCGCAGGGCGGGAAGCAGCTCCCGCGGCCCGGCCCGCTGGGCCCCGGAGGTGCGGGCTGGGCGCCCAGCACGGCCCGGGGCACACCGGGAGGTCCTCGCCGCTCCGCGGCGGCAGCGCACCGGGAACTGCCCGGCGGGACCTCCCTCCTCCTGCCGAGGCGCCGCCGGGGATTAAAATAAAAATTAAAATCTGGGAAGAAGGGGGGAAGTTGAGGCTGCACCCCAGCCCTGCCTGCCCGAGGGATGCCCTCAGCGAACGGAGCCAGACCGCCAGCCGCGGGGCTGCCGGGGGAGCGGGCCGGGCGCGGCTGCCGGCTGGCAGGGTGGAAGGGTTGAACTTACGTCTCGGAATTTGTTCCACTGCCCGACCTCCTTGTCGTACTGGGAGATGGTCGTGAGCCATTGTTTATCGTCCAGAAAATTGCCGCTGTCCGGTCTGCCCCCGGCCGCCGCCGCCAGCGCCGGGCTGCACCAGGCTGCTGCACAGACGCACACGAAGGCTGCTACCTTGAGCATCTGGACGAGAGGAGACACGAGGAGGGGGGTTACCCACACCAGAGCCGAACCCCAGCCGAGGGCAGCCGGCGGGGCACCAGGACAACCGCCCGCAGCGGGCCCCCTCGCCCACCCGAAAGGGGCAAGGGATGCGGAAGGGGCAGTGGGAAAGGGAGCCCAACGCGGAGCGCTCGGAAAAAAGGTGGGGGGGGGGAGGGAGAGGCGGCTGCCCAGCCCGTCACCTTGCTGCAAGCCCCGCAACCCCGCTCCTCGCCCCGGCCGGAAAGGCGGCCCGCTCCCTCCCCGCACGCGCCGCCGTCTGCGGCCGTCCGCCCCGCGCCCCGCGCTCCGCCCGCCTCTCGCCCCGCCCCGCCCCCGTGCCGCTCCGCGCGCCGTCGGCGGCGCCGCGCCGGGGCTAACGGTCTGCGGGCGGGCGGCGGGAGGCGCTTCCGCCGGCGGAGCTGCCTGCGCGGAGGTGAGCATCGCAGGGCAGTGCCGAGGCTCGGCCTCTGCCCTCTTGCCGCCCGGGAGCACCTGCGGGACTCGCCGGCCGGACGGGCCACCTTCGTCGCGCCCTCATGGCGCCGCAGGAGCTGCGCTGTGCCGCCGGGTGGGGGTGGAAGCCGCTGGAACTTTTCTACAGCTGTGTTGGCACCTCGTACCCCAGGTGAAGTCTGCAGAAATCCTTAGGCGGCTGCAATCTTCAAAAACTGCCAGTAATTGCAAGATAAAACTTCCTGTACCTTAGGGAAAAGGAGACACACAAGCTTTCAAATGGCCTCTGAATGCTGATTTAGGTACATGCTGGCATTGCAATGCCGCCTGTGTTACTCTGTGTTACTTTTGTAAGAATCATGCACTCTTCCCCCTCTTTCTGGCTTTTTGTTTTTTAAACTGCAGCTGTATGTTAACTCAAAGCCTTCCATGACATCCAGTTTCTTTCCCGAATTAGTTAAATTTAATTTAGCAATGAGCAAAGTGCATAAATAGTTCAATTACCTTTCCAGCATAGCTGACGCCGTATTTAATTTTGAATTCCACCTGCCATCCTGTCGACCTAATTCATCTAATTTTGTAATGTTAACTTCATTCCCTAGACTTGAGTAACACTCTGCTTTTTAGGTTTACATTGGCTGTATGTCGCAAGGTTTTGGTAGCGGGAAGAGGGTCTGCAGGGTGGCAGTGGAAAGAGGTATGGGGCTGCCACGTGTTGGGGACAGCTGGTTCCTGCCACACTGCAGGCCACAGCTGAGCCCATCAGCAAAGCTGGTGGTGCCTCTCTGAAAGCATAGCTAAGGGCAGAGAATGCTGTGTGGAGAGAGGAGGTGGGAACAAAAAGAGGAAGAAACAAGAGGGAACACCAAGGTCAGAGAGAGAGGAAGAGGTGGAGATGCGCCATGGCAGAGCACTGCAGCCCATGGAAGACCCACCCCGGAGGAAATGGATATACCCAAAGGAACTGTGGCAAGCCCACACTGGAGCACGTTTTCCTGAGGGACTGCAGCCTGTGGAGAAGCCATGCCAGAGCAGAGGCAAAGCATGAGAAGGAGGAAGCAGTGAAGAGAAACCGTTGCATCCTGACTGCACCCCCCCTCAATTCCCCCTGTGCTGGTCAGGGAGAGGAGTCTGGAATGAAGTTGAGCCTGGGAAAGGGGGGAGAAAGGGTGTTGTTTTAGCACGTGTCTTCTTGTTCCCCACTACCCAAATTAGCAATTACATTTTTATTTTAATTGGCAATAAATTAATCTTCTCCAAATCAAGTCTGTTTTGTCTGCAACAGTAATTGGTAAGCAATGTCCCTGCTTTTATCTTAACCCATGAGCTTTCTTATTCCTGTTCTTCCTATTTTTTCCTCTTGTCTACTGGTGGAGCGGCTGCGAGCAGCTGGGTGGAAGTTTGGCTGTTAGCCAAGGCTAACCCATCACAAGGTTGCTAAGAAGTATGTTAAGAGAACACAACACTCCTAGTGTAGTACCTGAAAGCATTTTCCATGGTAAAAATTGAGAGTTACTTTCAGACTTGAAACTAGGGCCAAGGCCATCGAGAGATTCTCCGATCTGATAAGCAGAAAAATGCCGCTTCATGCAAGAAGATAAGGGAATATGAGATTGTGACTGATCTTAGCAAGTTTTGAGGTTGGTCATAAACTGTAACTACAGACAGATAGTAAATTATGAATTAAAGCTGCTAAACTGCATCTTACACTACATAATACACGCCATTTTGTTCCTAAACCTGTATCACTAAAATCAGTGAGAATCTTGTCACCAGTCTGACAGGTATAGAGAATGACTGCCACATTAGGATTTATGTGCCTGACTATGAAAATGCTACCTATCCAGAATGATATTATATTCTGTAATAAATGAATCATAAAATTCAAAGCAAAGGGATAGAGGGACTGCACAGAGGCTAAATAAGAATCAATAAGTCATGTTATTCTCAGGGTGGGTTATAGAGTCAGTCCCTTATACAATCATTCTCTGACAATCCAGTTTGTGTTTGGCAGTCTTAATGTTAATTTCCTACAAATTGCTTTGCCCTTTGGCAGAGACGACCTTTCTCTATAAAGCTAATTTTTTTTTAAAGGATCACTTATTTACATTTTTTTAAAAGCATCCCAATCCCCAAATTTGTGGTTTCACTTCCCTAGCAATCAAGGTAACCTATTTTGGTTTTGCTTCATCTGTGTTTCACATTTTCATCCAGATAATATTATTCAATACTTTAACTTACAGTGCATCTTTCCATATTTAGAGAAGAGGAATAAAGTGGCTGGGATTTGCATTCAGTAATTCTAATCCTTAGAAAAGGGAGCTCTGGCATGATTTGGGCTTTACAAAAGTTTCACTGCAATTTGTCTAAAAAGTGATCTTCCACACCTATGACTGCAGTTTCTACTGACAACACATACTAAATGATCAATTATATGTAATTTTGCCTGAACCAAGCTATTTGAAGCCTTTAATAATTCTAAATGTATTCATAATTTTAAGCACTCTGATCTCCACATAATTGGTTTAAGAGCCTCATTCTGATCAAGGACTTTACACAAGTTGGTAACTCCATTTATTCAAGCACACAAAAAATGATACTTGATTGAAATGGCATTTTGAAGATATAAAACTAAGAAGTTTTCTTTTTTTCTCAATAATTTCACTGCTCTTCAAAGATTAAATTTATGTATCTTGAGAATTATTCTTTCCTTTATTTTAAATGTAAGTACATTGCTCACAGAAAATAGATCTGTATTGTTACATACTGATGTGCCTAACAATAGCATCTTTAAGATGTGACAGGGAATCCAGTACTGCAGTAGTAATAAGAGAATAATACTAATGGTAACAGGTACCTAATTTTAAACTGAGAGTTTAGAAGGTCTGACTGATAACTCTTTTCATCATTGTCCGGTTAAGAAATATTGCTGTTATTAATAAAAATTTGGCTTTCTTTTTAATTTCAAAATATATTTTCCAAGTTTTCAGTAATATAGATTTTTCAAATATTAAGACTTACTAGTTTAAAATCATAACTATTCAGGTTGCTTTACCTCTGACTAGCTGATGGAGCCTACAGGGGGATAGCAAAGAAGATGGTGTAGCTGGTAACATACTTGTAGAAGGTTACAAGATTGTAGTGAACGACATGGATGTTGCATAAGGAAAAGGATGGAGAGTTGAAAAAAGAGGGAGTATACACATAAATACGTATTTTGTATACACATCTGTATGTTATATGAAAGGGTGTTGGAATTATGTAATAGATGCGTCAAGAGATAGATTAGAAGAAAAGTTTGTATGTATAGGTTAATAATGAAACAGAGGGGACATGCTGAGAAATTACTAGGAAATACAAAGAAATTTATGCCCTGAACACTTTGTCTCAAAAGTGCTTTACCCGCTTCCTGCAAATGAAGAATATGTTCATTTAAGGCACTAAAGCATGGAGTTAAGTTTATGCAAACACAGCCCTTGCAGTTAAAATAATTTTTAAAAGTTATGCTGAAGGGAATCCCAAGAGAACATCTAGCTATCCCATTGCCCACAAGCAATGTGTCACTTGTCACTCTGGTAGATGTCGATCTAAATCTGTTTTTTAGACCACAGAGTTACCATCGGTGGAGTCTCTGTCAGTGATGGAAACTCCACGCTAATCTGTGTCAGAGACTTTTACTAGTCTGACTTCAGAAGAGGTTTCCAACACCTGAAACAAGTTTTTCTTGTTGCAATTTAAACTTACAACTTCCTATGTTGAATCTTATTCACCCAAAACATGTAGAATTACTATCTTCCTCTGTTCAGCAGTTTCTGTATTGTAAACTATTGTATCCCCATTTCGTATTTCCTCCCTGTGACATGTTTATTACCATATTCTTACCCTATTCTTTTAATCTTACACCATGGTTTTGAGATCTCTGATCACTTTCTCTATTATCCTGTTGAATCTTCCAAATCAGGCTACCTGTTTTTTCATTGTCAGTGCCTAGAACACTAGAATACCTTGTTCATGCCTTCCCACTGGCATAAGGATTACTTCATAAACAGAAATTATTTTGGCTTGATATGATTTGTTGTGTCAAATACATGCTGACTGCTATGCATCATTTTTGTATCTTCCAGGCACTTCGAAATAGTGTACTGAATTACCGGTCCTTGTATTTTCTAGAAACTGAGAGTAGGACAACAGGAGTTTCATTTTCTGACCCTTTTTCGACCCACTCTTTTTGAGGTCCCTCTTTTAAAAAAAACTTTTGATTTGCCTTTTTACAGTCACCTGGTACCCCGCTTGTTCTCTACAGTTTCTCAAAAGCAACTGCTAACAATTCTGAGATCCTTTCAAACAATTTTGTAAATATTCAGTGGCAGAGTTCATAAGATGATTAAAACAATCACATTTTTACAAAAATTACAAAATGGAGTTGTTAGAGTTGTTACAGACAAAGTCTTATCTAAGCCCTTTCTTTTTTTTTGTCATTGCTGTGATAGCTGAGCTAACCACCTACATGCCATTGACATAGGTTTTAAATTATTGTTTCTTCCATTTCTCTGCTTCCTACATTCTTCCTCCACAACAGGGCACTTCCCTTTCTTTTACCCTCTTTATACTAATACGTACAGTGTTCATAATGATTCCTTATTAACCTTGATGTCTTTTGCTTCCCCTTGGCTTTTGGTACTTGTGTCTTGAACTACTTTGAAATATTCATCCCTCATAATCTTCCTTGACTTTCATCTTCTACTTCAGGCCACTGCAGACCTCAAGATTTAATATATTTGGTCTTCTATGACTTTCCCTATTCTTCTGCTATGATTGCAATTTAATCCTTAATATTTTTCCTGTGGGGTAAATGCTCCAAGGTGCTCATAGTTCTCATTTTTCATGAATATGATTAGATTGCTAAACATCTGTGGATCTCTGCTGACACAACTACTGTCAAAAAGCCAAAAACCACAAACAAAGATCCAGAGAACACGGGAGCTCAGGTGGTCAGCATTAACCACACATCCATCTGTGCTTATTGACAGCTTATATATCCTTCAGAATAAGGCATTGATGAATGGGCTTGTCCAAGATCAGGGGCAGAAGACCATCTCAGGACAGGTCTGAGCAAAGTCCTTACAAGCTTATAACTGTAAAAGATAACATCTTCTTACCAGTGTGACATCTCTGCCTGACATCTCATCTAATTTTTCTTCCATTCTATACAGCCCCAACTACCACAGTGGATGCAACAGGAGTTCACATAGATAAATGCTGGAACTCAAGCCTTCAAAAATAGGAGAATTTCATGGGGTTTGAATTATTCTTCATCCAAAGCTTTTAAACACAGAAAGGTTGTGCTTTTTGTATAATACAAGCTGCAGAACTTGAACTTCCACACCAACCTCAACAGCTCATGTTTGACCTAGCCTATTCAAGAAAAATACCTTGTCTAGATATGAAATCTTCATTTTTCAGTTTGACTACTGGACATTTTCAGTTGTTGTCATTGTCACAGTTAAGGTTATATCTCTAGGAAAGCATGCAATGAAATTTTGTATTTCCTGATGTTCGAAAATTCAAAACTCTTTTCATATCCAGTGAACAATTTAAACTGTATGTTAAAATTTAGAACACAATAATATGCAGTGTCTTGATGCCAGGGACAATCTTCTATGTCTGCATGTCAATCTTATAGATGCAGTTTATTCATTATAAACTGAAAAGTCGTCTCATCTGACTGTTTCCCGTAGTTCCGTAAAAAATCAGAATCTTTTCCTACCCAGGAATTTCTTCTGGCACAAATCACAGCTTCCAGAAAAAAGGTAAACATCTCTCTGTGCCCTAGTCCCAGACACACCCCTTCAAAATAAACATTTTATGCAGTAGCTATTCTGTGAATAAAACAGTCATAACATCGTAAGATGGATGGACCCTTTAACCGAAGTCATGTTAAAGCAACGCCTGTTAAAACCTTCATGTGTTATTCACAATCTCCATGAAAAAATACCTTCCTAGTTTAGGCATCTCTAGCTATTCTGTTTATTCAGATGCGCCTTATACAGAAGTACTCAGCTTCCATTGCTGAGATTGGATTTTCAGAATTTACTCCTTTTAAGCACTGAAAAATATTGGGCAGCCAGTAGAGCTTTGTGTTTCGGATGGTGTTTTAACCGTCTTACACCATAAAATCTCAATAGAAGCAATTCAGAAGTTGGGTAGGACATATGTACCCTTTGTGAGCTTTGACTTCTCTAAATTTCTTTCTTATTAATAAGATAAGTACATCTGTGAGTTCAGGTTCCCTTGTCAGCAGAGTGGACTCAACTGCCACTGTATTCCCCTGATTCTATTCTGTTACTTATTATTCAATACGTACTTTGGAAATTCATATTTTTGGCTTTAGTGAACTTTGTCATTAGAAGAATACATATTACAAGCTATATGATGTTTTTGTTCAGTTGTGTGATTTTGTTCCTTCAGGTCCCAAGAGGAGAAAAAAAGTTTACTTCACAATTTTCTATAATTAAGTATCCTAGAAGTTGTACGTCAGCAGTTCTCTAATTCATACCCCCTATAGTTTCTATTTTCCAAAGTATATGACTGGAGAAGGTCTTCCACATGTTTTTCATCTCAGGTAAAAATGAGAAATAAGGATAAGCAAAGAGAATTAGCTGCTTCTGCTGGTTTTACCCACTGAATGTTTCCTGTTAGCCCAAATTTATTGGTCAGAAATACAGAGGTACAATTTGAGTTATGCTCAACAAAAGGTACTGTGGATGAAACTATGATGGAGAAAAGTATATTGTTGCTGGGTGACCTTACTGCATTATGCATTTTGGGCTCTGAGATAAGTTATAAGAATAATTTTGCAAATCCACTTGTATAACTTACCTGAGCAAGTGTTTCTAGTGCAGACGAAGCTAGAGGATGAAGTATGTAATTAAACTGTTTTTTACAAATCTCAACCCAGATAGTTAACTATGCAGGTTAAGTCTTCATTCTTTTGAATAAAAAAGAAAATAACATGAAAAAAATGCATGCTACATATCTGCAGAAAACTTTTTTTTTTTCCTCATTTTCTCTCTGAAACACACTCTCCTGTTTTTTCCTTACTATGGAGATCACCAGCATCTCTTAAGAAATGTCTCTTCATCATACAGTTTGAAAAATCCATGAATTATTCTAATCATTGTGGTTGATTAAACAGGTAGCGGTCCTTTTTGATTCTTCATTTACCACTTTTTCCTCCTTCCTGATAGTTCTGCACTGCTGGAGATTTTCAGCCCCATTGTAGCCTCCTCATCTTAGTAAAGTTCTTTTGGCATGCTAATTAATCTCCTTTCTAATGTTTACTCTCCCTGACCAAAAACCATTGTCTGCTTTTACATCTTATTTTGAAGAGACAGGGTTCTAAAATTCTTGAGTGTCTCTCTTAACAATAGCTCTAGCCTATACATAATGTGGCAAGCAAGAAAATGATTTAATGACAAATAAAATTCTAACATTAAGACATTTTTGATTTTTTCAACATTCTGCGTGACTCTGCTTTCTTTTATTTTGTGCAAAACTGAGTTTAGTTTTTCTATTTTACCAAAATACTAATCAAAATGGCAAAGTTTACTCAAATAATTAAACCAATTTTAATCGAATTTATCAAATACAGAAATATTCTGCTTTATATCAGTTCATATTGTAGGCTTTTTTGAAAACTCATTTACTGAGAAATGAATGCTTTCCTGTAAAACGTTTTATGCATGATATCCAAAGCACTGGATACAATACAACATATTTGGTTATTGTATGTTGGACACAGCTATCTATCAAGCTATATCTTCTGAATAGAATGCATATTATGACACACTTCTAATGTAGTCATTGACATATTACCGAGATTGTTACAGAGGGTTTCACAAAATGTAAATAATTCTAATAATGTCTGAAAATGTTTATAATAAAGTGTCATTTATGAAAAAAGTTATTCTTTATGAAAATGTTTGATGTGAGAAATAAAAGAAACTAGCCATATGTTTTTGGAGAGCAAAGATGGCTAGCTACAAAGTACTAATAGTTACTAATTTGGCCTAATCTCATGTTTCTGGAAGATGGAAATCTTTCCAAATTCAAATAGCATAACTATTTAAGGGAACCAAAGTCTTCACAAAAGCAAAAGCTAAGCCGATCAAACATAAGAACCATCTTGGCCCTTTCTTCCATCAGCAACTGGACAAAGGCCTTCCCCCACAGGTATCTTGTGTCTTATAGTGATGACAGGTTGACCTGCAATACTTTATTGACTAACTGTAGGTTGATGAATTAACCTATGGTATTAGCCAGCCACAGTGATGCGATTTTTAGAGTTTGGTTGAACCCACCATGCATCATCCACCTAAAATAACTCTTTACCTTGATGTAAATCTGGAGGACTGCACATATTCAAGAGAGTTTTGCTATGAAATTCACTGGGATTTGGGGAGTATCAGTATGAAGATTTATTGGTACAACCATAATTAAAAAGCAAATGACAACTTTGTTTAGTTATTGTGTTAGATTTTGGAGCAAAGTGTAAGCATTAAAGGAATCTGTGTTACAACAGGAGAAGAGGAATCTTACTCACTTTTACAGTCAGATCACAAACCACATCTATTCTTTGGCTCTGTTTCTATGCCTACGTAAGACATTTCAGAATTACATGGTTTTACTTTATTGGCATATTTTTCTTCTTCAGAACCACATCTTCTGTTGGAGCCAAGTCCATTTCTAATCAAATACATAATTTGACAAGAGTACACATTTGTGCCCATTACATTAATTTGTTTTGGGCCTGTAGGCACTATTACATATGCTGTATGTCTTACCTTGTTACCAAATCATTTAGAGGCAAGAGGAGGCTACACAATTATGTACAATTTCTTTACATATAACCTTGATATGCAGTCTAGGTCTTTGAAACGATCTCTTTTTTTTTTTTTTTATAAACTTGTGCTGTAATCATTAAACTTTCTGTATAATTTAAAAGTAAATTAAATTCATCATAAATCTTGCAAAAAATAAGTTAGGATTTTTAGGGTATAACTCAGAAGAGGCTCTGCACATTTCTATCCAATTTTGAAATAAAAAAATATGAAATTTGCTGCAGGGGAAAACCTTTCAATGACATTGCTTCACAGGCCCTGTTTACAGAAATTTTATTTATTAAAACCACCAATACCTTTCTCATCTTTCTGTTAGTTGCTGTCTTTCAAAATCACTTCCTTCTAATTTATTTCCTCTCCTATGATTTTCAGAATACAAATACCTACTTGCTCCTTTACTTATTCCTTTTCTTCTTTTTCTTCTCTCCCTCATCGTCTCACTTTCTTCAGTTGACTGCTTTGGCTGCATTTTTAACTTAATAAATAATCACATATGTGATCTATTTCAGAAGTGGAAAGTTGATGTGGAACAAGAAGAACACAATACCAACAACACTGCTGTAGAGTACAGTTGGCTTTCCAGATTACTGGGGTTGATGAAACTATTGGGAGTAGATTGGTACAAATTTATAAATTATTGCAACGTCCAGCCAAATCTCTCTATACTGAGCTGGTCATTTGCTCATTTTGAATTGGCAGCAGTGTTTCACAATTGGCAGCTTGTCTTAATCAGGACATCTAGGCACTAAATATTTTGCTAAATGATCATTCTTGTTATTATTTTAATTTCTTTTAGCACCTTTGATACATCAAAAACCAGAAACAAGGTTCCAAAGGCAAAAAATAACCCCGAAAAACCAGAAAACAAACAGAAAATATACTTAAGGAACTGAGGAAAGGAACTCCAGTTCCATGGCACTCCAGTTAACAGATAATCCAGTTATTCAGTTAAAATGTGTTTCTGCAAAATGTTTTTTTCCTGTGGGATGCTAATTGTGCTTACTCAGTGGGGATTTTCACATAGCAAAACAACAACTAATCACTTTATTCAACCAAATTGAAAGATTTTGTTTTGTCGAAAAGTAACTGAACTTTAAGTTTCCAGGTTGGTCAGAATTAATTGGCTGCGATTTGTAGTTGCTGTATTTCAAAAACTAAGTTCCTCAGAGTCCTGGTCTCTGTGGGCCAGATGTGTGTCTAAACCTCAAAGCAGACCATGATGAGTTGGTGGAAGATGTAGTTTAGCCACCGAGCCTGGTCAACGAGCTGGAAATTTCTAACCATCTGGCTTCTTAGGTAGACCATAGGAGAGAATAGAAACACAAAGTGTTTAGACAATACAGAAGTAGTTTAGAGATACCAGTAGATGCAATTTGACTGACTGAAATGCTGAATATTCCAATTAAATTAAATTAAAATTAATGTTTTAATTCAGGACAATCAAAACACTGAAATTAAAATAAAAAGTCTTTTTTAAAGTTTGGATTCTACAGAAAGTTTTCAGACATTGACTTTCCATCCAGATTTGACATGAAAGAAAATGTGAAAGGAATGAAAGTTTTTTTTACACATAGTGAGGAATCTCGAAAGCAGTTTATAAATGTGTTGGAAACTTGCATGCCCTTTACATAATGATGATTTTCCTTTAAGATGATCTGGCTCAAAGGGCACAAGATACCACTGGGAGAATTACCATAAATCCAATCATAAATCTAAATCCCCCCCCCCCCCGAGATGGCAGTTTTCCCACAATCTTAGCAAACCATTTCTTCCTAACATAGACCCATACTATACCAAATAGCTGTGCATATACAGGTTTGGAATAAATTTTTGTTAGAAGTGTGTATTAAAAAGGTGGTTTAAAGATGTTGGTGTGTAAATGAGTGACTATAGTTATAAAGTTTGTACAAGTCCATGAGCAAAAAATTATTTCATTAATAAATTATTTTACTTCAGTCCTGCTTCAGTGTTCAAAGTTCCTAAAAACAAATGCTGCCGTTAAAAAAATCCATGGCCATGGATGGAAAATTGGGAGAACAGAAAAATAAGATATTACTCAACCTGTTGTTTGCCCCTCCACACACGCTGATGAGCATAGACCTTTAATCCAGCTAGATTTGACCAGATTGGTGAGGTCACAGGTTTATAATTTCTACTGAAGTTTTCTGGTCTAGAATGGGGATCACATGTTTTTCTACAGCATATTTTGGTGTGGTATGGTGCCTCTACAAACAGCAGTGAAGATGTTAGCATCACGATTGGTGGTAACCCACTGAGCTGCAGTCTAGATTCAGCAGATGGAATGCACCAGTAGACTTCAGTTCCTCCAGAGACTCCTATAGAGCTCAACAGAAATGCAGAAATTTATTGAGCCAGTTGATGAAACATCCTTCTTCCCTTTCTCTGACTTCACATGAGGCTAGGCTGTATACTAGACCGTAAGTTGACCTTCAATTAATAGCTCTCTAAAGAGTCCTTGTTTGGATATTTTATTAGCTTAAAACACTGAGTGCCCAATACTTTCCTAATTTATTAGAGTAAAATAATAGTATGTTAACATACAACATAGTACTTCCCAATTTTTTAAAAGATTTTAAAGAGCGTGATTTTTCTATATTTATATCACCATAATAAATTATTATAATTTATCCTTTTATTATATTAACATACATCACACCCATCATAACTATACCAATCCATGAGAGTACAACAGCAAGTAATGCTGATCACTCATTACTATGTGTTTTGGTGGTTTTTTTTTGTTTTTTGGTTTTGTTTTTTTTTCCTCTACTTCAGATAAACACCAAGGATCTCAGATTTCCTTTTACCTTCAAACATTGTGCAGGTCACTTAACTTCCCTACATCGTAGATTAAAATCAATAACCTAGAGTGCCTCTTCCAAGCTCCAGCATGCATCTCAAGGAGGCTGCTTGTGTTTCAGGGAAAGCTCTTACGCCCAGCATAGTCTTTCTAAATACCAAAAATAAATTATCACTGAAATATAAAAGAGAAAGAAGGCTGGTCCTTCCAGGATTTTTTACTTAGTTGTGCAAGCACAGCTCTGGACTCTGTACAGGAATTTAATTTTCACATGCCACTCTAATTCATACACTCAGTAGCAAAAGGGAGAGTTAAGAACATAGGAGTTGATAATTGCCAGCATCTTTGAGAATCCAAACCCAAAGCTATCAACACCTTTGAAGAAGGGTTTACATTGCATTCATTAAAGTATACAAATCCAGACAAATTCTAAGAAATCGATGTCCCAGTTTTTCCAAAATACTGCATAGCATCCAACCTTGTGTTTATCAGAACTCTATCAAAGAATCACTTGTACCTAGTAACAGGGTCTCTCTCAGAGACTCAGAGTTACAGAATAGGAACAGTTTTAGCCACATGATAGAAGACCTCCTGTTAATCAAGGATGAGGAACATCCCCATTCTTCATCACTCGATATAATTTTACATTGCTGACCACCTATCAGAGTCATAATGCTGGGATGACTCAATCCTTTCTTTTCGAGAGAGACTCACAATAAACAATTACATTTTCACTTAAAGTGCTCCTGGAAGAGGGAGGGAATCATGCACCAAGAGAAGCTTGAAAACCAGCAGTGAGTGAATGACATGCAGCTTTCTGATTTTTGACATCAACCTGTAACTATTTCAGTAGTATGAAAATTAGCTCCACAATTTTTGAACAGACATTAGTTCTCAGACCAAAACGGAAGCTATGGTGATAGGTAATATTTTGACGGACATGGCACAGATATTTTTAGACAGTGTCATAGAGCTTGTGAGTATGAAATTTTCATCTTGACGCCTCCTCTCAGAAATTGTTCTGAAAATGGTGCATAGAATTAGAATGACAGAAGCAAATTATATCTTCCACATAGAACATTAAATGAATAGACTGCATAGATCGATACATACCAGGTCACGGTATGTATGCCAGAAGTCTGCACTAATCACTAAAGACCTGAAATTATGTTTGAATCTGATTATCCCTGATCCTAGGCCATGTACGCAGAGAATATAAAAAGACAGGCAGTTGTAGACCATGCAATTAATGCTTTTCTCTTAATAATAAACTTGGTATTTAAAATATAACTGTCCTTTCCGTAACTTGTTCACTGTGTTTTTTCCAACCTGAAGAAGCATGTGTACATATTGATTAAAGTGCCCGTTGTTCTAATCCTTTATTATATTTTGGAGTGAGGTTTAAGAGCTTATAGCAAACTAAACTGAAAAGTAAACAATGAAATCTATGAGGTTTGATTTATAATATTGTTTCATGTTTTATAGTGCCACTACTCCCCCCCTCCCCTTTTTGAATGGCAGATCTTTCCCTTCTTTTTCATTTCTCTGATCCTATTCAGATCTACTCACTTACAAACTGCTTTATGCAGCTGGAAATGAAGTTGTTTTGTCCTATATACAGTGCCAATGTATTTACAGGGAATCAAATACACACTTGGGTTAAAGGTCTGAAGAATGCTAACAGTTAACAATTTACATACACTGAACAGTTGGAAAGCTTTTATCTTTTGTTCCTTTAAGTCAGAGAGTATTAAATTATAAATTTCTTTAAAAGTATATGGGTAATGAATAGGGAAGTATTAACTAATGTTAAGTTAATGATTACAAACTGACAATGAAGATTAAGAACATGACAGTCTTATAAGAGTAACTTTGAGTTTTAAGCAGGAATAAGATATTTAATAATAATCTTCATGAACTAACACAAATCAAGGAGAAGACATTAAATATCCCAGTTCCTCAAGACACAGTCATCTTTTTAAAATAGAAACCAACGTTTCTAAACTCATTTTTAAATTGAATTTAGTCAAAGATTCACAAATTCAAGGAATGTGCCAAAAGGTTAATTACAAACATATTCTTACCTTTTAGCATTTACTTCTAGAAACATAGAAAACTCTTTAAATAGACCCATGTGCATGTTCTTAACATCTCACTGAGAAAACCTATTTATAGGAATGTACTGCCTGTGCCTTTTTCTTAATGTATTTAGGAGAGGAGTGCCCCCTAGTGATAACTGAAAATCACTTTTTTTTTTGACCATCAGTCAAGATGTGTTTTAGAGATGCAAGCTGAGTTATTACAATTCCGGTACTTGCACATTGTCCTAGCAATAATTTTTCTATTCCTTATTTTATTTTTAAATTAAAATATTTTATTTCCTTTTTTTAATTATTTGTTAGATAAAATGAATATTACTTGACAATAGGAGTGTTTCTGTTCCTTACATTATAAATAGTTATACCTATAAAAATTCTTGATCCTAGAAACTTTGCTCGCAGATACTAGAACTCACGCCTTTACAGTTATCCTAAGTTTTTCTGGCACCCCAGTGTGATTGCACATGTGTTTTAGGACTGGTTTAGTTCCTTGAGAAGCTAATCCAGGAAAATCACTTACGATTCTTATAGCAACAAGCATTTTAATGTCAGTAGAAGTTATTTGTGTAGACCTGTCTTTAGAATCATTTGTATTTCCTCCTAGCATGTCATTTCCCTGCTACAGAACTGCAGTGAGAAGGCAAGTAGTGCTATCACATTGCACTAACACTATGCTAGACACGCAAGTCCCATAGCCTTCCTTGTAAACGCGTGCTTCTTTAGAAGACAACAGAAGCTGGAATTAAAGTAGTGACATGAGCAGCTCATCATCTTCTTAGGATGCTTGAAAAACGTCTGCAATTGTTCCACGGATACCAAGGAAATCTGACAATTTTTCAAAGTGTAAACCTCTCACAAATTAATAGATCTATGTGCGTGTGCGTAGTAAACCAGATTATTTGGCCACCTCTTGTTAATGGAGAGAATAGGTGGGTCACATAATGAGACACTGCTACTGCTGTTGTTGGCAATTTCATGCAAAATGGCTGAACATTTTTTACTACAGATAGTATTTTCTGCAAAAGACTTAAGCAAAACCAAATTCAGGAAAACAAAAAGAAAATTCATGTACGGGTCATAATCCTGACATAGCAAAGGAGGCAAGATCGAAAGAAATGCTTCCCGGAGAAAACAGCCCAGCCCAGAGATGTAAAGAGAAGTGCGACAGGATAGTATGTCATTTTCAGGCAGCAAACAGAAATGCTACAAAAATACCCATAAAACCTCCACATCTGTGGAAATGTTTATACTTCCTAGGCAGCTCGGTGTATTTCAAAGCAGCAAAGCCATCCACCGAAGCCAAGACAACAGTCATATCACTAATCTCTGCCACTTAGAAAACAGCACTAAAGTTCAGATATAGCAAAAGGTTAAGCAGAAAGCTCGCACTCAGCTTTTTTAAAATACAAAATTTAATTATGGCTCCTTTTTATAAGCTTTGAATGTTAGTGTGTTTGGTTTTTGTTACAGTGTTCTAACATAGTTCTAATAATACACTGCATCAGAGCCCTAATTTAAAATGGGCTTTTGCAGATCATTTACTGTGTGTACTTGAGCCAACTACAGCAAACAATTACAATAATTGCCCATTTTGACTCTACTAGAGCTGCATCACAATATGTGATGGATGCCTGGCACTCTAAGGCATTCTTTTAAGTCTCCCTCAGCCAAGCACACCAAATGAAAGGCTTTTGTAACTACTTCTGTCTAGCTGTTGAAGGAACAGCTTGCTTTCAACTTTTTCTTTCCCACTTTATTCTTTCCACTTAACATTTGTAATTTTTTTTAAACAGTGTCATATTCCAGAATTGGGGAGCAGCACACATTTTCCATAAAAAACATATTAGTATCAAAGAAATCTCCTAGTGGTTCACTAGTATTCCCCAAGATACTTTGTACATGCAAACAGCATTAGGGAATGACGTGTTGAGACTATCCCTCAACACAGTTCTGGTATCTTGGGGGATGTGTTCTCTCTTGTTTTCTGCATTGTTTAGAATCACCTTTCTGTAAGATTCAGTATCCCCATCTGCATAACTCTCATCCCTGTAAACCACTTGTGCACTGACACATATCAGTAGGGAGCTGCACTTTTCCTTCATACTTTCAAAGAAGCTCTAATATTTTACTGTTTCCATGCTGAGAGCCTCAGATGAGGCAAGCTCACTACCTGGAAATTTTGCGCACACACAGTTAATTGTTGTATCTACGTCATAATACAGCCAAGCTGTTTTTCAGAAATTTAGAAGCACCACTTCATAGGGTGCAGAACTAGTTGGCAAACATCTGATACATCCTGAAACAATTGTCTGTTTCCATTACCTTCAAGTTTCTGATTTTCCAAGTAACACATAGTGTTGTAGTAGCTGAAATGCTATAGAAACCATGCATGTTGTTTCTAAAACAGAGGTGGGAACACTGTTGGCTGTACAGGATCTACCTTGGAGAGAAGAAAGCAAAGAGCAACCTTGGAGGACCATGGGACTGGGGGGAAGGCCCAGATGATGTGGGATAAGATCATAACAAGAAAAGGAACTACTACTCCTTGGATCTGAGTGCACTGAATTCTCCGAGTGAAGTGTTTCTACTCTACAACGAGCTAGGTGAAGGTGTGGGAGACACAGGAGTATCCATCCATCTGCTGACAGAATTTCTCTTGAGGAGGACATTTTTAACAAGAAGAGAAGTCAAATACAGCATCTAGATGAGCACATGCTATTGTTACCTGTTTACTGGCAGAATGCCCCAGTGTAGACATGGCTGCAAAAAGAGAATTTTTAGAACGTGGGAGACCTTTCCTGATTCCTGTTTGGTTTTCCCTGGCTGAAGGAAGCAGGTTTTGACACAGATAATAGCAAGCTTGTACGTACTATGTTCTGTTGTACTGCCTGTGTTTTTTAAAAGAAAAACTATGAACTTATCACAAGAAGCAGTTAGTATAACATAGATTTTGCTTAAATGTGAAATGGCAGTCTGAAGCAATTTCTATTCATTCTCCTTGTATTAGCACCTTACTCTGTCCTTCAGGCTGCATACGTCTTCCAACTATTCAGTGACCTTATTATCAGGGTACACTTTTCCCAAGTGCCATTGGACAGTATTACGGTGCAAAAAGAGGCAATATGTTCTTCCCCCCGCCCCGCATTCTTTCCCTCAAGAATAGCATGCTGCACAGAGTCTCTAAGATTGTAATAAAATGTACAGAAATTTCAAATGGTCCTCAAGAAACAACTCTTTCTTCAAAGCATTCACAAAATGCAAAGCATTTACTACAAGCATACAATTTATTTTTGCTTCATAAAGTATTCTAAATTTTGCCATTAGAGATATATATAACATTTTCAAGAAGCTCCACTAATTTGTTTATAAAATAGACTCTGATTCTACAAACGCAATACTATTTTTAAAGTATTTTTAACCCTATATGTTTTTCTTTCTTGCCAGTAAAAAAACCCAAACAACCCAGACCCAGGAGTTCAAATGGGGAACGCTAAATTTAGCTTCTGCATACATTCTGGATGCAGTATTAAGCACATAAATAACAGGCCCCATTCCCACAGATCATAATAGAGCTGCTGGAAACAGTCTGTAACAGACTGAGCTCGTGTTGTAGAAAGCCACTTGTAACGCAATCAGATTGAGTGGACCTGGGTTTCTCCACTGAGGCACAGCAAAGTGTTGCCCTCTTGTTGCACTTCTGTCTGCAGCTATTGGTCTCAAGCAACTTCTGGAGAGTGGAAAAAATACATCAGCTGTTCTAAGCTGCTTTTTGTCTCCCAGAGAAGTTGTGCTGTACATACTCCTCTCTGTTCCCGTAATCCCTTCAGTGTCCCACCTAATGCAGTCTTCATTGACTGAACTTTATGAACATTCCTTGCAAATGAACATCAACAAAACTATGCAGGGCATAATTGTTTGTGAGCAATAAGACCTTGCCGCAGTCAGCTTTCTTGAAGCAAAAGTAGGTGAATTAAGGACTTTTGCAGAAATATTATTAAAGAGTATTTCTGCCAAAGTACCAGATCCGCAACACTTTTCATTAATCAAGACTTAGGGTTTAACTGATGTTTCCAAATTTGACCTAGCAGAACTGCAAGCAGCAAATCTCCAGAAGTACTCATCGACAGCAAGAGCATTTAGCCTTCTCTCCATTAGCCTTCCTGTTAGATCTCTTCTTTGCTATTGGCTTGCTCACTTTTTCCTTCCTCTGAGAAGCTGTCATTTTAAGATGAAGGAATTCCAATTCTACCATCCAATTAAGGAGGAGTGATCTTTCCTTTCATAGACAGTCCCATGTATGTCATTGCTTGAGATAATGGAGTAATCTGTAAGGCAAGGACGATATAAGTTGTCATCTCTAAGAGCCAGCAGGACAGAGATGGAAGAAGGGAAGTCTGAAAGTTGTCAGCAGAAAGAAGACATCTGATTCTTTCTTTTTCTTACTGTAACTGGAAAAATTTTACTTAGTCAAATGGTGAGAGAGATTGAAACAGCATTACACTCAATGACTATTATTTAAATTTAATGACAATTTTCATTATCTGTGTTTTTCTGTACAGTGTTTGGAAATGGCTTAAAGCTAGTATAAACGTGGTTAACCAGTTTGATTTCCTAGTTTGCTAATTTTCTCCTTCAATGTCAGTATTTCTTATTTCAAAACATGCTGTGATATCTATATTAACAATATGTAAACTTATCGCTTAGTCAAAGTATGCATTTAGATGTTTCAAACTTGAAGTCAATAATGTACATACGAAATGTGGATATTATTAAAAAGATGCTCAGGTTTTCCAGATAACAACAATGCTACTAAAATTCAGGCTGTATACTTTTTCCTGTCAAAATAGACTTAAAAAAAAAAGTTTTGAGCATGGAATCAGTGGGATCTCACAATATACAAAATCTTTTTCATTTTTTTCATAACACCATAACACTTCTTCATCTTTTTTAATTGAGTATTTGCATATCTGTTTCACAGAGAATTTTATCACATTAGGTAGAACTAAAAAAAGTTTAACTTATGTTGAGAACTAGGTATGTGTTTTCTTATTCACACATGGGTAAACACAATGTATGGTAAAAGCTGGAAAATGTAATTATATGGTTTGGCCATTCATCCAACCTGTTGTATGATTAAAGGACACTTCATGAACATTCAGCTAGGTCAGTTACACTCTCTGGGGTTTTTTTTTGTTCTACTTCTAGTGGGACATTTATGTAAGCAGTTACTTTTATAAGTACAGCAGCTGGAAAACTCAGAGTTCATTTCCATGGTAACAACCACTTTTTCACTGGAAATGTCACTTAGTTTGAAAAGTCACATATATCTATTTTCTCCTTCAGCAATTTTCCACATACATGTAATTAAGATGGAGGTATGAAAGCACATAATGTTGTTTTATTAGAATTAATATAGGGTGATATTACAGTGGTATGGAATTAATATACAATGATATTTTGAAAGACAATTGGTAGGCAGTAATTTAAATCTAAATCCTATTACTAAGGCTATTTAATTTCTGACTGAATAAGATAATTATTACTAAAGGATGCTTTCATGGCAATAGTCTTTTTGTGATTATTATTTCTTCTGGAAAGACTAGTTCATTACCCTATGTAGTACCGGAAAAATGAATCAAATATTTCTCCAATTAGTGGGCATATATTGATGGATAATTCATGCGCAAACTATCAGAATGGTATATTTTATTCACTCTTTTCTTTAGCTCCTTTAGAATCTAGGTTTTAAAATTAAAAAAACCTTATAAAATACTTCTAAAGACTATATTGATCTCCAAATGTCTATTAACCCAGGTGCAAGGCTCCTGTTTTTAATAGAACAGACTATTATTTTTTTCTTTTATGCTATATTTTCTTACTAGCCACAGTATTTCACTTCCTTCTCTATCCTTTTATTTCAAGTTTTACACAGGCAGCAGCTGGCAGTGGGCAACACAACATCCCTTCCTGGATGAGTGAAACTAAGTTATGAGTGTCAGTTCTCTATCCGCTGCGTACACATCATCACTCCTATTCAACTTACAACTTTTCATTGTGACTTTTTACTGGGCATCATTTGGAAACTGGTTAACTGTCAGTTAAAGGATATTCATTCAAGGTGGTTTGTTCAGCTGATTATTTAAATTACATTCAGTACATTTATTTTGTATTCTGCTATTTAAGTCTTGCAATTTTTCAGTAATCTTACAACAGGTTAAAGTTGTCAAGCAACCTCCTGCACTTAATATACTTTGTAAGTCTTATAATTTTTAAAAGTACACTTGTGAAAAGTAAAACAGCTTTAATTTTCAATATGTCTTTTAGACTATTTTTTTGGTAAAAACCGTTTAATGTTAACAAATTTTAATTTTTCTTTTAAAAAGTTGTAGAAAAAATATGTGTCTCTAAATGACAGTCTTTTCCACTGACCAATCATTTCTGGCTATGACCTTGCATTCCTATAAAAGATATTTGTAAAACTACTAGTGTCATTTCCAGAATGAAATGGTTTTTTAACATTAATTTCACCTGTACTTTTTCATAATATATATGTCTTCTGATACTCCATGTATACATATACTCCGTATGTATACACAACAAAAGACACTTATGAAAGCTTGTGAAAACCAAAATATGAATTATTCTAGGATTCTATATCAACTCAGAAGAGATGATGAAGGAGAAAGGCAGGACATAATCCAGAGTCAAAGCTTATTTCAGTCATTAAAATTACAGAAACCCAACTAGAATGACAAAAAACCCAACCACCACCACAAGACCAACTGAAAGGACTCTAAGCAGTCACAAGAACTACTATGAGAAAGTGTGACTTTGTCAGTCTTAAAATATGGATTATTAGCAAAAGTGAATCTATAAAATACAAATGCAAGAGAATCACCAAAGTAAGCAGGAAATGCATTATTCTGAATTCAAAAAGAAATAAACAGAAGTTTAATCAATATTTTTCCTCTGCAATAGGCTCCTTGAAAATCTTTATTGCATGTTGAGTATTTGAAGTACTTAATGAAATGTTCAGAATATGCACAACATCAAAGGAGGTAGCCTTCCCTACAACAAAACCAAATCAGAGAGAGAAGTGAAAATATTTCTGTGTAAATGAATTCTTAAGATGAAAAATGGGACAGCTGCATAAAGAAATAGCACCACTTTGGAGAGAATCAGAATATTCCAAGAAAATGAAAAAAAAAAGCTTCAGCATATTGTCTCATAGTGAGAGCGAGAGCGTACGCTCTCAGATATTTTCCCCCAAGTTGTGGGGGATATAGGTCAGATTTTAATTCATGCTGCTAGTTAAACGTTTTGTTTTATTGTTATGCAAGTTGTAATGATATCCCACGGTCCAATCAATTCTAGCATTGCTCTATGCCACATTTCTTTCTGCAACTGAATGGCCATTAGCTCAACTCAAAATGGATTTTTCAGGGCAGAGGCGGTGTATGGCAAACAACAAATACTGTTATCTGAGGCACAACTGGAAAACTCATTTTGAGATAGTTCTTAGAATACCTAGTTATAGTCCCTGAAAGTCTGAAGAAGAAAGTATGTGGAATTTTTCACCAAAGCCAACAAACATTAAGTTTAGCCCAACAGAACTAACTAGCAGTTGGATCAGTAAATCACTTTGAATTAGTCCACCCAAAATGTGGAGACAGGCTAGATCCAAAGCAATTTACTTTCCTTCCAGGAACTAGAAGGCAGCTAGGGAAATAACTATCATTTGCAGAGTAAATAGCCCCATCTTTCTCCATTCATAATAGAATTTAAGCTAACAATTTGTTCCTAAAGGTTTTGTTTAATAAATAGTTGTGGAATGATGTTCTATACAGGGATATTTGTCACAAGATTTGGAAATACTGTACTGAAAAGAGGTGTTGTGTAGCACTTTGCAATATGGACAGTTACCTCGCTATGTGCACCATCTCTTTATAAGCTATGATATTCTGACTTTATTTTCTTTCTTCTTTTTTACAACTTATTTTTCTTTGTTTTAGTTCCTTTCTTACAACAGAGCAATAAGAAGGTAATAGTGCATAGAGTGTTTAATATGATTTTATCTTTTATTTACTACTTCTCTTTTTACTTTGTCTTGCTCTACTTGTGACTTCTTTTCATTTCCTTCAGTTAAAAAATAAGAAACCCTCCCAAGAGTGTAAAAGGCAACATTTGACTCACTATTCTAATTTCCATACACTACTGTAAATCTAAGCAGAAGTAACTCCAACTGCATCAATAAACCTATGCACACTTTAGACTGATCTATTTGAAAGATAAATCACATCTGCTTTTCCACCTCATTCTGGTCCCTGAAATTAGCAAATGCCTCTCTTAGCCCATGATCTAACAGCGTCTAACACACAGCACTGATGAAGGTCTACAGTCATAATATACCCTTACACAGTTAATATCCATGTTTTAAGTCAGTAAAACATCTTTTTCTTACGAATCTTCAATGGAAGGCTCCACTGATGAGAGGGAAGGTTACTTTCAGGAAGCAAAAAAAAAAAAAAAAATCTATATTTAATATGGTGAAATTAAACTTCTAAATGACTATTCATAAGCTCAAGAATAGCCAATTAGATACAGCTGAACATTTAATGTTCCTTCCTGACATAACAATTATCTATAAAAATGCTACAGCAGTGACTTGGCTTGTGAAAGCTAAGAACTTTTAAAAATACAGAATACATTAAGACACTGATATTTCTAAAATTAAATTCATGTAGATTTTATCTGAAGTCCCTAACAGCTGTTCACTAACTTTATTAATGAACAGCTGTTCACTAACTCCAGGACAATGGATTGTCCTGAATTTCATGTTACATACACATGTATGAATACACAGTGAATCAGGACTGAAAGTGAAAATCCAAAATTCAAAGTGAAAAAATTACAACACTCATCATGCTTATGCAGTTTGTTTTACCCTTTTGACTGGGACATTAGTTTCACAGGCTTTGTCGTTCAGTGTAATTTTTTTGTCTTTTCTTTTATGGTCTTTCCCTGTTTGAAAAGAAAATTCATATTCCTCATTTATTTAACAATTGAAACACTTTTTTTTTTTAGTGACGAGCATGTCTGGAAGCAAGCATGACTATAGGAACCACAGGCAAAGCTGACATATCAGCAAAAGCAGCACAGGTCCTTCAAACGCCAGGAGTTGTTCCTGTGACGTGCCAATATTTCCCTGTTCTGGTGTCTGATCTGATTCTTTGGTTGTTTGGTTTTTTCCTCCTCTCTCCACAGCAAAACTGGCTTTTTCTCCTCTCTGCTGGCTTCTGTGACTAACTGGTGTTAACTGAACCTTTGCACAGAAGAAAGTGTGCATAAGACATCGACAATCTATTTAGTCTTGTACTCCAAGTGAGTCAGATCCTTTCTTGCTATTGTGTGTGTTAGAAGGAGATAAGGGACTCTTGGAAGATTTGGAGACAAGATACGGAAGGTTTTACTGTTGTTACATGCTTCTGGAGGTGGCAAGGGAATCGGAGAAGAGAGGAAGGGTTTTAAAGTCATCATGTATAACTAAATGATTCCTGAGCAAATTTATTAAAAGGTAATTTAAAGGGAAAAAATGAGTGTTTTACTCATTAGACTATGCCATGATTAGGAAAAATACCTGATTTGAAACCTGAAGCCTGTGGCTTAACTAGCCTCACTGACAACATGGAAGGAAGCCTTTTCCTTTCTTCTGTGCATCTAGAAGAAACTGAAAAGAAGGATGCATATGGACCTACACAAAATACCTGCTAGCTCACAGATGTTACAATGGTGTTGTCACCTGGGGCAGTGGTCCTTAGCACTGACACCGTCAGAATAATGTCAAAATGATAAACTAGTCCTGACTCTTCTGATTCCCTTTGTTGGAAAGGAAAGCATCTAAGAAATTTGTGTGCAGCCAATAACAATTGGTAGCTTTTAAAATGAAAGGGTTTATGTATTCCCATCCAAATATCAGGCTGTGGGCGGGGGGGGTGTATGTGTACATACTCAATGCTAAAGGCAGAATTCTACTGATGCCGTTTCAGAGAAGTATCTGGCTCCCAATAAATACCAATCAACTGCAGAAAAGACAAGTTGTTAGGGGGAGGGGAAGGGTGAACAGGAAGTCCATTCTGAAAATTTAATTCTAAATTTTAACTTACGCCTTTCTCAGACAGTCATCATGCTGTGAGAGAGTAATGCTGAAAAAAATTTTTATTTGCCTGCAACAAAAGTTTCAAAGCAGCCCAGTTTGAGCACAAAATATGCTTTATAGAATGGAGCATAGTGTATTAGAATAGTTTGAGAAGTTTTGGAGATATTAAATCTAGACCAACAGATCATCTGAAAAGTATCTTCTGGATGGAAATTGTTCAAAATGCTTCCTTGTATTTTTTGTATTTGCTTTACGAAGACTGTTGTGCAGCAAAGAGGTTCCTGATGAGGGAGAAAATGGCCCACAATTGCACTGGTTTTGGACTACTTAGACACAAACTAAATCCATAAACCTATGGATTTCTATCAAATGGTAATGAATGGAAACTGAAAAAACTAGCACGTTTAAGGATGAGTTCAGAATGGACAGGTAACACATTCCTGCTAGAGTTCTTTTAATATAGATAAGGGGGACTGAGAAAAATAGCCTTTGAAATATTCAGATAGCCTTTCACCACCCCTTTCTAACATCAAAAGGAAAAATAGTTGAATCAAAGTCACTGTGAGTAATACATAACAGTCATTGGGAAGACAAATAAGCCAAAGTTGCAAAGGTGAATTTCTGGTAGTTATACTTACAGCTGAACCCCGAAATATTTCTATACTTATCTAAGCACTAACCAAGTGCTTTTTTTTTTTTTTTTTTTTTTTTTTTTTTTTTACATCGTACATGGATTTACTTAGGATCAAAATATAGCAAGTTTGTTAACCAGTTATTTCCCTTGAAATAGCTGAAATGCTAGATGGTGATCTTCTTGCCCTGCGTCCTGAAGAGGTGAGTATATCACTAATTATATCCCATTAGCAAATGACCTATGAGAATGAGACAAGTCACCATATCCGTCACCAGGACATTGGCCTTGCTTGTCCTGGGTCAGTGCAAACCTAAGAGCTCTGCTTTTCTATTAAAATCTAAGTAACATTTCACATGGTTCTGATACCAAAGCTTCCACAGCTCTACTCAAAAGATCATGTTCAGAGTCAGTATCTGATATTGCTAGCCACTTATCATCATAACAGATGATAGTGTTGTAATGTTGTGCACTGCTTCTGTCACTCTGTTGAGGTAGGTGGCTCATCCCGCCATCTAATACTTCAAAGGCAATTTTTTATTTAAAATTGCATATGGCTCTCCTTCATCTAGATTTATATTATGTGCACAGACTTTATCCCAGAAGTTGCCATAAAATTTGCTTTATCTTGGCTCGCAGTCTTCCATCACTAAAAGGAAAGGTTCTGAACCATAATGCTGAAATACAAGTTTTCCCTCATTTTCTCGATGGTTTTGTTGTTACTTAATTCTCCAATTATTTTAAATTTTATTTTAAAATTCTTTAATCATTTGCCTGATAAGTGGTTATTCTACCCAAATGATTTTTACTTCTGTGATTTATTTCTACATAGTTAGAGAGTGATTTGGTGCTTACTACATGAATTAATTACATACATTAAAAGATTCTTCTCTTATCAGTGATGATCAGGCATTCAAGGACAGGTGAAAGTCTTAGTACTAGATTGGATTACATTGGATTAAATTCAGTTTGGAATTTTTAAAATGTACAAGAATATTTGGACCTCTGTTTTTATTCTAGACATTTGTAATTTAAAGACACAAAAGGTTATCTATTACATATGCAGGTGTGGGGGTGCATTTCCCCCCCTTCCCTAGACCACTCTACAATCTCAGGAATTCCCGTTAGGCTTTAGCCTTTGTGTAATGAGTTGGGTAGTTAAGCGTCCCTTGACCATTACCAGGAACACTTGCACCGCTAAGGTGGGGAGCGGCACTGACCGTACCAGGAACTCCTGTTGCTGGGCCAAGGTGGGGAACGAAAGCGGGAATAATTCATAATCCCCTGACAGCCTTGGAATATTCCCTACCTGGAACTATAGTGGAACTATACCATTGTTACTGTTCTGGATTGTGGCCAGGATGGAAATTTACTGATGACTAAAACCAATCATCTTGTGACCCTATACACAGCGGTCCTTAAGTGAGGCCCTTTGAGCTCTCCTGGACTGCAGCGGGCTGTCACCAGTATCTCCCTCTGAGTGGGACGCCTCTCACAGCTCACAGACTCTCAAGTTTGCGAAGTTCAGAGGACCGTCGCTGAAAGCTGACCCGGGCTGAAACCCTTCACTCCTCAAGACTCAACCTCTCCCATTGAGAAATGCCGAGATATTTGACGTGAATATTTCACTGAACTCAAGGGGAATTTTTAACAGGTATACCTTTATACATACATATATCTTTGTGTCTGTCTGCGTATGTGTGTGAATTGATGGAGGTACCCGATAGCAAGTATAGTATAAATATGACCATCTCGAATCTGTAATTAAGTCACTGTTGTGATTGTGGTAAATTCTATTAACTTACTTTGTAAATGTTAAATTAGTCAATGATTAAGTGTTGCTAAAAATCTTGTGATCCACCTTAAACGGTGAATGAACCTTAGACTCCTACTAGACACATATAATCCCTTAGACATAAACCATTGACCAAGTCTGGGATTAGGAGTGGATCCAGCTGCACCTAAGCTCCATTAGGAGTTTAGAAAGCAAGGTGGTCTAACTCTGAATCTCGTGACTCAATGGGAGGATTTCCTTACTCTTTGTATTTCTTCCATTAGACATAAACCGTTGTCCAAGTCTAAGACTAAGATTGGACCTAGCTGCACCTAAGCTCCCTCAGGAGTTTAGAAAGCAAGGGGGTCTTCTCTGAACCTCATGACTCAACGGGAGGGTCTCCCTTACCCTTTTGCGTCTTTGGTCTCTGTATAAATCATTCTAACTCAATTCTAACTCAATTTTTGCTTTGTATATTTCATTCACGTAGGAAGTGATGGAGTGAATCTTGCCATCAAACTTTGTTAAGTTTCACTTTTATAAATTCCTATTAAAACCACTTTTTGCTAATACCTTTGACGGTGATTCTTTAAGTGATCTAAATCACTCATCCGCAACAGCAAGCTACAAAGTTTCTTTAGCTAATATCCACCATCTCCCAAATGCTGGAGGAAAAATGAGTGTATACCCCTGTCTCCCTCATCTTCATGCATACACACACACCAATTATTGACCTTATTTACACATCTCTTACATGCTTAAAATGCTCATATTGCTTTTTTCCCCACTTTCTCTGAAGAAGGAGCTTAATACCTTTGTTCTATGGAGGGAAAAAGAAATAATATCTATTTTTATTTGTCAAGTAAGTTAAAGAAACTCCATTGACCCTCATACACAAAAACAGCTAGATTCGACTCTCCTCACTTTCCCAGTTTCCATATGCTGATCATTCATTTCAAGCACTGTGCTCCTCTTACCTACTTCAATTCCTTGGAGAGCAGTTCATACATCATTCACTCCCATTTAGCAATATGTTATTCTCCAGAGAAAGACCCCTTCTCATTTAATCCAGTCCACCTACTAAAAAGGCTGGAAAACACTGTATAACCCTTGTGAAGGTCATACAGTGGAAAGACCTACTGTTTAATGCAACATAATATCCTGAAGTACTAAAGCAACTAAAAGATAATAGGAGGAAGGAATGTAAATGGATGGAGAAGACATGAAGCTCTCCCTTATCTACTTCCTGCAGGCATTAGGAATGGAAAAAGATGGTATTTCACTTTTTATTGCTGAATTTGGAAGACATGGTTCTAAATGAGCTGCTCTTGTTCCCTGTTGCTTTATGTAATAGACGGGGAAATTATAATGGACTTACTGATGATGTCCCAAATTCATTTAGTCTCCTAGTGATCCAGCTGAATGTATTTCCAAACTGTCAAGATAGCTTGAAAATCAATTTTGATATCTCTCTAAGCTCTAGCAGTGTTTGATGAGTCTTCTTTTCTCTCCCAAACCAGCTGGGAAACAGGTAGGACAGCAACCTTTCTGCCATCTGGGTAGGGAAGGAGAAATTTCTAATCAAAATGCTTTCATTTGTGGATTTCTTCTTCTTTATTTCCTGTAGCATCTGGCTAGAATTAAGTGCCACCATTTAAAAAGCATAGGGCACGGTTCAGGGAACAAATGATGCATTCAGAAATCACATACATACTCTTCTCAAATTCTTTTCTCTCAGAAACTGTTATTACGCCCTTGGTATCTACACCCAGCTTGGTGGCAGATGAATACTGCCAACAGTGTGGCAGCATCAGATGCATCACTTGCAGCTATTTCATGAATCACCAACACTAGTAAAATGAAGGAAAAAATAATAATCATGTTACCTATCAAGCTTAAAGCAAAAGTTACTGGTACCTCAAATGCTGAATATAATTATGAAAAAAAGATAACAGAGCAATATGGACATCTCTTTGCAAAATGGGATCTTAAAGATAACGCAAGAATGAGTTCTTAAGAACCCAAAGAGCAATAACAGGGCAAAAACTTAGTCTTTCTACTTTCTTCCTATGCCCTTTTGCAGGACCAAAGGAGGTTTCACTTTGCCTTCACTTAAAACTACATTCTAATATAAATTCTGTAACATTGTGAAATGTATTGGTAATAAATCAGACTGCCTATAAGTGTACAGGGGATACTGTTCTCTAGGTATATGCTCCTCAAATCCAATAGCAAATCTGGCTCCATATAAATGTAAAAAAAATTGTTAAAAGCTATTTCCTCTTAGTCCAGATATTTCTAATCCTAAATCTGTAGCTGACTTGTTTTATGAATCACCTTACTAATACACCACAGGAACCCACAGAGCAAAATTACAGAGCTGTCAAGTTCTTCTGATGATTAGTACTCTTAAGAGCTCTAAACTCTAAGATTACATCTCCAGAGGTCTTGCTACATGAAATTTCAGTATAACTAGCTGTTTTTTTCAAAATTATTTGCTGGGTTCTTTAGGGATATATTATCATATCAGCTTTAAGTCACTGTATACTGCTTGAGACCTTCTCTCTGAAGGAGGAAACTTGCTCTGTTCTTAGAAAAGTGCCCTTGAAATAGAAAAGAGGGCAGGTTACTATGGTCATACTAACATTTAAATACACCAGTCAGCACAACTATTTTCATATATAACTGCTCACATTTCATATCTGACAATAAAAATTAAAGTACAAAAAAGATCCCATTCTGCATCTTCTGTGTTTTTATATTGTTGAACAAAACCAAGAGCTTATAGCAGAGTTTGATAAGACTTAACCCACAAGCCATTTTTTTTTCCTTTACGCGTTAAAAGGTATTGAGTACAAAGAATCTCCTACCATGATTGTTACATTGCACCGTTGATAAGTTTCCTTGCTGAGCAAAGAAATCTCTATCAGACTTGATGAAAAGTACGTAGTCATTTTTCTGAACTGCGTTTATCATCATCTTCATTTTAAACTTCCTGTTCTTCTTTGCCGCGTCCTGTTTTCTTTAAAGCCTCCTGTTGCTGCTCATTTCCTCTCTCTGCTGCAGAACTCCATTTCTAGGCAGGGAACATTGCAGTTATAAAAACCTCAAGAGACTGTTGAATCGCTAAGCTTCTCCTTTGCAGGGCAAAAATCCCATATAATCAGTATGTATAAAGCAAAGCGGGCACAGTCTCTTCTCAGTTCCAGGTCACATGTATTACCCGTATTATGCGTTGACCAAATTCAAGGAGATCATTCCAGGGCAAAACAAGGTATTAATTTTCTTTGTATTTCCAAGAGGAACACTGTGACAGACAGTGTTTGACTTATTGACTCTTCTCCTATATTTGGATCGTACAATGAGAATATTGCTTTGCAGAACACTGAGAAAAAACAAACCAAAACAAACAAAAAAATCCCCAAAAAAGCCGAGTGCAAACCCTCATCCTGACTGTATTCTTGCAAAGGCTGGATATGGCCCTGAGTAATGAATTTACATTTACGCATTCTTCCTGTACTACATGCAGTTTTCAGACATATCTGAAGAGAATCAGCCACTCCTCTGTCACTAACCAAGATGCCTCCAGTAAACGGGGGTACCACAAAGCATCAAGACACCGCCAGAGTAGGATGGATCACAAAGAGGTTCACTGGAGGAGCTGACACGCAAGTGAAGGCTCAGAGCCAAGCCACTGTGCCTGAGCCTCGCCTGGACCCTAGCTAGGCTTTCCGTACAGTAACCGAGTGTGGGAGCTCTCTGCACTCCCCTCCAGCCAGGCTCACGCATCGGAATTATATGCTTCATACAATGCGTCAGTTTGTCCAAGCAACGTTATAAGAACACATCTTGGTTGGTATGAAAATGACAATTAAAAATGTGAAAATGAAAAAATCTTGTGTTAGTAACTTTTTGATTTTTACTGGTTGATTGGTTTTGTTGGGTTTGTGATTTGGTTTTTTTTTTTTGCTTTTAGAGCAATGGGCTGATACTGTTAAAAAGTAATTTGACTGTGGTTACTGTAAATCAGAATTTAAAATTGTGGTGGATTTTGGTATACAAGATCTGGCCCAGATTCAGACTTCACTTATATAGCTGTCAATAAGGAACAAATCTCATTTAACGAATTAGCCCAGAGCTACAAGGAATGACAGAACTGAATCTCACCCTCTGCAGCTGGAAAGTTCTTTTATATGCTACATTACACTTGCTCCCAGCAGCATTTCCAGAAAAATCTTAAAATAGTTCCTAACTAAATCAAATTAAGTATAGTATGCAACAGTTAAGTATAATCACTTTTTTTCCCAACTTCTCGTGCAGTGTTTTTATTGTTGAAGTCTCAAGTACATTTCCATGAGCAGGAAACACCAACACATTTTTAAAAGCTTTGCATGTAATTGCCTTTCTATACCATTCTGCATGCTTTGCCTAAAGAGTGTAACTTTTTTCTTTTTCCTGATCTACTCTAAACCCCATGAAATGAAAGAAATTGTAAAACATGATTTCCCGTATGAATTATCACATTTCTTTTGACAAGTACAATTATTGTTGGCATGTGCACCCAAATTGTATTTCATTTTCTGAAGAAGCAGCTCATTACGATCGGTGAAATCTCTAGTAAAAGGAAGGCATAGAAGAAGTACTGTATAAATATTGACTTACTCTTAGTACCTGTCAGCAAAAATGCAAATGGCCACAAATCACAGCTGCAAAGGAAATGCAATAAAACCCAGAAACAGCTACTATATACACTGGCAAGGGTAAAGTGATTTCCAGACTCCCATATGTCTGAACTGGAAACACTTAGATTAAACAAAGCAAAGATGCTCCAGATGGACATTTTGGTCCATAATTAACATAATATCTATATGCATTCTGTATCATTATAGGATACAATACTTTATGTTAATGTTAGTTTGACGAGATAGCTCAAAACCAACATATGGTTCATAGTTGTTGTATTCTGTTCCTTGCCTGGCCTATGGTATATTTGACTTAACACATTTGAATACAGTAACGTATCTACATTGTCTTGTGTGGTCCAGGCTTTGATTGTGGTCAAATGATAAGGGCTAACCCACATCCATATTGTTCAGGTCACATTAACTGTGTCCATACTACATATTGTCTGGAGTATACAACGACACCGTAATTATTCTGTAGTGTTTGTTCCTTCAATACATACATAGCTGCGGCATGCAGTGTGCACTATGCTCACATCCCTTCTACCTTGGGCAGCTAATACATGTTTTATTTATGTGGCCACACCATATATGAGTCAGCCTTTTAAAATTACTCATGACCTAAGATGCAGCCTGATTTCTGATCTGAACCCTCCTGCTGTTGCTGCTTGTCAAGAAGCAAAAACTTTGCAGGGATGACACTGAGCAGTTAGTTAGCAAGTGGATCCTGTCCTCCTGGAGGAATAATGTTCCTGGACCTTCAGAGGACCTCCGTACCAAGTGTCTTGCTTTCCTGAAGCCTTAGAAATGAACTTACTGTTCCAGCAATAAGATTGGTAATGAGGAATAAAATTTCTCTGAGGCCACTGTGGAAGCGAGTTCTTTTTAAACACAGAATTTTAGTTTATTTACCACTATAGTATCCCTATGGTCACTACAAAAGACAGTTTGTCTACATATATATAATATCCATTTATTGCTGCATTCCCTTCCTACAGAGTAAACGGATTTCTTGAATGTTTATTGTGACCACTATGTATCATTAGTTGCAGTATCTTAGTACAGTTTATATCAATTTCCCCACTCAGCTCCACGTGTGCACCCAGGACAATTAGGAATGGCTCCTGGCTCCTCAGGTGAAACCCTGGCTCTGTTGAAGTCAGTGAAAGTTTAGGACTTTACTAGGATCACAATTTTTCCATCCCTGTTGAGCCTCTACTTGATACATTTTGCTGATCTTGTGTACTTTTGCTGTCTACTTGTGTAGCTGATCAGTCAAAGCAAGCTAGAGGAAGATACGTTCTGCACAACAGTGTTCCCAAGTATATACAATGGTAATTTCTGTAGAAATCCCTGAACTAATTTATCATTCAAGTCTCAAGTTGAGACTGGTTCATTGTTTTGTTTCTATTATGTAGGGGGTTTTGTTGTTGTTGTTGTTTTTTAAAACCCATGCTGATACAGAATTAAGTGGTTCACAGACATGTTGTGTAGAAAAGAAAAAGAATTCAAAATACTGCTTGATTCCTTTGCCTTCTGCCTCTAGTTTTTTTTCCCCTCCTGAACACAGAAGCCAACTTCATATACATTGCTGACACAAAACAATTTAAGTCTCTTCTTCCCAGAAATGGCTTTTTGTTACAGGACAGAAAATAAAATGATTCAACTTTATATTTGTTTTATTGACGGCAGTTTCAGGCTTTTACTGCGACCATCATTGCAGAAGCCTAGCCATTAAAGACAGATCTCAGATTTTATTTAGTGAAGTCATTTGTGTTTTATCTACATATATAAGCCTTGATATGCAACTGCTACACAGATAGCAAAGACTGGCTTGCCTTTTTACCTCCATGAAGACATTAGAAAACAGTGATTACTTTAAAAAAAAAATATCACACATACACTTCTCCACATATCCTACCCCCTCAATATATCAAAGGTTGACTGAAGGACAAACATCATATGGAACTAAAAATACCAGAATGCACATTTTATCAAATGGATAGCAAAAAGCAGTGCAGGAAGAGGGTCAATGGTAATGGTAAAGAATGATGGTAAGAAATAGAGAGGAGTTATTTAGGTGTTCATTTTGCCTGTTAGGTGAATCATGTGTGCTGCTGTACATCTGTAGAACAGCAGGAGAGGTTTCATGAGACTTGTGAAAAATGCAGAAGTACTGTTTGGGAGAAGAACTGCAGCTCTGGAACATGAAGATATTTCTAGGAACATCTACAAGAAGCCTCAATCCTCCTCCTACGTAAATCAGAAGGATTTCTACCATTGGCTTTAAAAGGGAGTGGGATTGATCCTTTTGGTTTGCTGACGAGGCAATATGGAAAAGGGCTATCCATGAACTTGTATGCCAAATGAGAAGTAGTAAAGCAAGTAAATTTGATATTAGGGAACACTTAGCTAAAGCACTGTCATTCAATGTAAACACCCAGAAGTGTAAGTACTATCACAAGAAACAAAGCTATTTTCTTTTAATATAAGTGGCTTTGAAATAATGTAAAATACTCTAAGGAAATGTGATCAAAATTCAACAGTGTAAAAGAAATCTAGCAAAGGAGAGCGCAAAAGGAATAGGAGATAACTGAAATTCATCCAGGCTGAAGCTAAAAGGAAATAGAGCAGCATAGACTAATTTTATCAAGTAAGACTGAATAATCAAGAACAATAGAAGCAATGAGAATGTTTTTAAAAATTGAATAGTCTGAAAAATGGAAAGGATTTTGAGGTCCCTAGGTGAATCAGAATCAAACTGAAGAGTAAGAAAGAGGCCGTTCCTCTGTTATAGGAGAGGAGAGAAGGGAGGTATACACACATAGCAATCTCGCTACACTGAGAAGTAGTGATTACTTTTATTTTACTGATTTGATTATTGTTTGCATATCTTTGATTATAGTTTGCATATCTAGTTCTCTAAAAGACAGTAAATTATCTGGACATGGCTATACGACCTTTCAAGCAGCAATTCTGTCATGAGTCTGGATTAAGTGTTCTTGTAACTATTTTTTAAGATCTAAAGTCTTAGAATCTGTCTTTGCTCTGTACAGAATACACTTCTGTGTCTTGCTGTGCTTGTTTGTCAACATTAAAATATTTTCTTTAAAGATCTGAGGTAGCCTCCCTGCTTGTATCCAGCCTGTGTTGGACCACACGCCACAGGAAGCCTGATTCATGTCACATACTTGCTGTTTGGTCCATTTCACATCTGAAAAAGACTACACTATGAGATCCCATGAAGAAATATTTGTTCAGCTTAACTAGGAAAGCTATTCTATTTTTCCCCATTATTTTGAAAATGTAAAAGATAAAGCAGTAATTCTTCCACTGTATATTCCCTTATGCACCCCTACTCCCCTAGGAACAAAATCTTCTCCTAGGTTCCCTGAAGCATAAGACTGGAGCTGTGTGTCATATCATTGTGCTTGCTTTCTCAAAATTGCATATTCCTCTTGCTTTGGCACTCAATTCAAAATAAATGAGAGATTTTATATCACTTCTGGATTTTGATGTAGGTTGTAATAGTAGCAAGCAGCAGTACATTTTGACAGTTCTATAGAAGTCCTCCACAGGTTTCTTTTAATACTTTCTGGGTATTTATTTAAGCAAAATAACTAAATATCAGCCATGCATTTCCATTTATTAACAGTGCCTCAGGAGCACAGCCAATCAATGTCTTGATTTGGTGGATTTTCTAGTTTGCTTTTTAAATTTTTTTTTTGTCTATTGCTATGTATTTATTCTAGCAAGTGCATAGCCTAAGGAGAGGAGAAGCTTGCAAGATTTGTGATTGTCTAAAGTCCCAGTCTAGTCCATGGTCTCAAGCACAGCCTTAAGAGTTTTACTGTCATCAGAAATGAGATTTAATCCTACATAGGAAGGTGTGTCATGCCAGTTTTCCAAAACAGGCTTTATATTGCAATTTCTTAAGATCTTTTATATATCTGAGGACTCATGCTATGGAGTTCCCTCAAGATGAAGACCGGGATCTTGAACTCGCTTTGACATTCTCACCTAAGCCTGAGGAGTAGGAGGGGTAGGATGGGTCAAATATGTTCACAAAAGCCTGTTTTGCTGATGAGACATGCTTTAGGATTCTGCATCAGTTCATGTTTCCTAAATGCTGAAATTTTCATTATCAAATCTGAAGATCTACTCAACAGAAACTCCAGTTCAGAAACGGCAAGAAATAAGCAATAAATGCTTTCCTGTAAACCCTCCCTATCACACAGCTCAGACAGCAAGTTCAGAAGGCAAACAATGCACAGAAAATTAAACTTCAGTTAGGTAATGGAGTATTCTTAAGCTTCTTTGATGCAGCACAGAATAAGGTATAAAACAAAAGTGTGATTAATAAACAAGCTGAAAGCCTTTGTGTTTCTCCTTTGTTTTTCTTAGCTAGAACTTTTAGATTTTTTCAAGGCAAACAATTCTTGTCAATATACATAAATAACTGGAATTCAGATCCTCTGCTAACATGATATCTCTACTACTATAGTAGAAAAGTAAGAGCACACGTGGTGAACCGTCATTGCTTAGCAGGAAATCAAAAAGATATCCCTGTGCCAATAATATGCCACTAATGCATCATTAAAAACATCATAATCCTTTTAACAAAGCAGAGTTGCTGAAGAATGTAGGAAAAGCTGATCTTGCTGGAATTCAGCCCTGAATTTGTCATCAAATTCTTTGTGTTGAAATGCAGGAAACTTCCTTTGGTTACAACCCTGACGCAAATGGAGAAGACACTATCCATCCCAGGTGCCCAAGACAAGTTCTGCAGGGGTTGGAGCTGTGCATGACATTAACAATTCCATCAAGATTTAGTACCCATTATTAATAAAAAAAAATATTAATTCACCATAGAATCCTATTTCTTTCTGTACTATAAAAGTTAGCTATCGTCCTGTCTTGGTTAGATGACCAGCCAGCCCTAAAGATAAAACTACTAAAAATGCAAATGGGGAATTGGAGACTGAGATAAAGAAATGGCAGATTTATTAAGCAATTACTATATATTTTCTGCCTTTAGATGAAGAAAGAGGATTGATGGACTGCTGCATACCATATTCCATGGTATAATACAGTTAGCAATTGTAGTGCACAGATAGCAATGGAAATGGGTCTGAAAAGATTAGTCATATATTAAAATAGACAAAGTACTATGTCTAGCGATACATAGCTAAGAGACTGAAAGGAAATGAAGATGGAAATGAAGAAAGTTTTTTGTCACACTAGTCAAAAGATTGAAAAATATTAGAACTATTCAGAAAATAGCCATAGAAAAGATTCCAGTCACTTTACCCAGTCTGACACAAAACTATCTCAAATCATGGCCAAGAAAGAAAAAACTTTTTGGAGAATAAGCCTCCTCGCACTGCCTAAATAGCACAACAAAATGTGCATTTGCAATATACCCGATAGAGGAGTGCAAAAATCAGAAGCCTCCTAAGCTATCACAGCATGGGCTAACTTACCCTGCTACTCAGGCAGGTTTTGGTGCATCCACTGATCTCTAGCCTGCAACAACAAAACTTGTGGCTTCTGAAAGTCCTATTACTGCAGAGCAGACACATACAAACCCTAGTTTAGCTTAAAGGGGAAGCAGAACAAGGAAAGCTCTGTAGCTAGATTTTCTTTTGCCTTGAACCGTCAGTATTGATTTCTCCATACTATTATTTTGACCGTGAAGTAAATGGAGGTTTGGGGCATTTAAATACTGCAAGCTCACATCATATATGTTAAGATTCTCTTTGTACAAAAAAAATAACGTCTCTCCCATAAATGGCAGAAGATACAGTTTTAAGAAAGTGTTCTTAGAAGGATAACACCATTTTCGCCGTTCCCAGACACGTTCAGTGTATTTATAAAACAGCTGAGCACCACTGAAGGAGGATGGACAGAGTTATGGACAAGTTAATTTAATATCAGCTTTCAGCATAGAGGATATATGACAAACATTTCACAGTGTGAAGGGGTCATGGAAAATATGCTCTGATGGAGACCCAACATAGATTTAAGAGGTAAAGGTCGTAACTAGCTTGCTGGAGATCTTTTAAGGTCTTACCGTTGTGGCAGGCATGTGGAAATATTGTATACTTTGTTTTTTCAGAAGTAACTGATAAGTGCCTAACCTGAAGATCACTTAACAAAAATTAAGGTAAGAAGCAAGCATAACAAAGGAGCCCAAGACAAGTACACACCTGTGGGGTAAGAGCAGAGCTGAAGCAAACAGAAGCCAGTGACTGGGTTGTGGGCCGAGCCACACATCCTCGTGAGGAAGCAAAGGAGCTGTTCTGCTGATCTGAACTCCTCCAAGTGGAGAATGCCAGATCTTCTGTACGTGAAGCAAAGGGCTTCTGCCACAGACAGAGTGTCACTTTTGCTCCCAGACAGGAAGGTGAAGGATGAGCTGACATGAATTAAGAAGAAGGGAGATGCAAGATACCCCATGAATAAGAATGGTAGAATTTACTTCCCCTCTGATGCGAAGCAATAACCGAGTTGTGATTCAGAGTCCCAGTCTGATCCCCGCTGTGCGCCAGGGCTGCGCACTGTCCTCCCAGGGCTCAATGGGCTGTCAGAGTTCTGAACAGATCTGCATCAGACTTGCCAAAGAGGGGTTTATAGGATCAAATAAATTTCTTGGGGGGGGGGGGGGGGGGGGGGGGGGAACAACAAACACAAAATCAAAATACAGCTTGATACTTGTGCTATAATTATTTTAAAAGTACAGTACTTTTAGTTAAAATGATTGTCAAAGTAGGGAAATTTATATTTCAAAATGCATTGGAAAGGTCTAACATTTTGCATCCTTTTAGAGAAATATTCTTGGATTTGTTTTAACCTGTTAGAGAGTGGGGGCAACTGCTGGGCAAGAGACAGGATCACATAAGAAACATACAGAGAGAAGACAATGTGAGCAAGATGGCATTGCCACAGTAAGCAACAGAGTAAGTAGATTTTGGTAAGAAGAGGGTTAGAATAAGCAATAAACCAGGCGAGTGGTATCAGAATTTCCTGGGAGCACATTTTCCTCTAGAAACTCCACCGAATAAAGTCAAGCGTTTCAAATCAAGGACCTTGCACAAATGCACGAGAGCAAAATCTTCCACTGCCTTACTTTGCACTAGTTTTCCCCACATGGTGTTAAATATACAGGTGGACCCATTGTCTATCAAATCTTATATTGTTTCAGGGGTTAGAATATGTGTAGTGAATAAAGACAAGGGCTTTCACAAAGACAGAAGCTACTCCTATGAACAAGGGGCTTAAATGGCATCATGCAGAGCTGGATTCTACTGCTGCATCTGACACAGGACACATCTGCATAGCACAATGCGGTACAGTGCAGAGATACTTAAGCTGGCTCCACTGAGGCTAAACAAAGCAGTTCCTTATTAGCCAAAGCGGGAATGTATACTAATGCAGATCTGCTGGTCTCAGTATTTAAGCAAGCTGAGATATAACTGTACAGGAATGCACTAATGTGAAATGTAATACATCTCTGATGTGATGTTAGACTAGTCATTGAAATTAAACTCCACAGTTGGTTACCGATATATATTCTACTTATAAACACTCATCTCGAGACTGTGGAGTTTGAGTCACAGAAGACTCACAACTGTGTCTAAAGCTGACTAGAATTGTGCTTTCAGAGCTTGAAGTTTGCAATGCTAGCTATTGCAAAGATGAAAGCCAGAAGCTGCTCCAATATTGATGCTATTTGGTGTCCCAGGTCTTCTATTCGGGAAATGGAACTAATGGAAAAATACCCCTTTTCTCAGTCTCATGAACGTTACCTTAAGCACTTGGATAAGATAATGAAGATTCACAGAAAAGCCTATGGGGGAAATAATTTTATATTTTTAGTAGAGTTAGAACAATGAACAGTAGATAAAGTTGAGCACCATATACTGAGGAATAAGATTAAAAGATAGTAAATAGTGGATGTGAGCATTGCACATTCTGCATGTTGAATAAGCCAGGGGTCTGGTGGGGATAAGAGCAGTATGTGACCAAGTTAAGACTGTTGCAACTCACATGCCCAAAACGGCAATGTTGAAATGGTCCTGGCATTATCCACTTTTGAGTATTTGACTTTGCAGTCCTAGGAATAATGTTAAATTCTTTAAGAAGGCTCTAAGTTAGGCCTTAACTAATGTAGAGAAGTCATTCTGCTTCCTTATACATTTTTATGATGTTCTTTTCCTCATCCTCTACCTTTGCATTTTCCCAAAGGGCAGAGATTTCCCCTCAAGTCCAAAATATGTAAATAACCCAAATGCAACACTACCACATTCCAAAAAAAAAAAAAAAACCAGCATCAGAGCCAAAGCTGTAGCAGATCTATGGCTGACAGGAAAGGAAAACGAAGCTTATATCAGGATAAGATAGATGCACAGATCATCTTATTTCAGGGTCTCTTTTTTCCTTGTCTCCACCCAACCCCAATGCAAAAAATAAATACATAAATCTACTACTCTTCATGGTGATAACAGAACGCATCATTAGTACTCTGCTCCCTGCCCCTCATACCACTGCTACGGGCTCCCCCTTCTAGTCAAAGCCATGAAGAAAGAGGCTCTGATGTTATGTCAGATCCAGCTTCCACATGGACTAGCCCTGAGGTGGTTTTACCGCAACTGCTTGAAAAATCAGTCATGTTAGTACAACCACTACTCGTATATGCTTGGGAGCATGTTAAAAAGACAAATCAATTTCTATCAAACTTTCAGCCCAATAGATTCTTATTATGAACAGTTAATAATGCAATTATACCATGACAATCAGATGAGTTTATGACCATCACTCAATTATAATGTCAGGATACCCTTACTGACTAACAGATGACACTGCTTTTACAATCGGTTTAATCACAAGAAAATTACAATCATCTCATCACCCATCAGTATCAATTGTGCATGATGTCAGATCAGTTTGAAGAAATAATTAGTTTCTCTACTGGAATTCCCTAGGTAGAGCATATTAGCACACATACACATAGTTTTCATTTAAACACAAGCAGTCTAAAATCATAAACATATGGAAGCGGAACTAAAGTGTACAAGATCCAGAAATAATTGAGGAGCTTTATATATCCAGATCTTTACATTAACCTCCTGGCAAACTATCACAGAAAATGCACATTTTCTCCTCATTATTTCATAGGAAGTTTACCAAAGAGAAAAACATAAGCATTATTTTCATTTTTTTCCAGGGGAAGTGTCTATATTTTCTGCTAAACTTTATTTCAGGATATGAAATTTTTATAGATTCGTGTGTGTGCTTTGCAAGAACACAGGCAAAGCTGCAAGTTAGGCTCCTAGGCATGACTCCAGATGCACAGGGAAGCTGTCTTTTAATGTTGCAGGATGTTGATGATCTTCCCGGTCCCCCATTTAAAAGCTCAAACTGATGCCTTAGCAAATAAATATCTTTTCGGCACACTAACATACTATTTTGAGTCCTTATATGTAGGATTTAGATATGTTGTTAATGAACCTATGTTTATCCCTAAACACTTTCTATCTCACTGCAATGTTAAAGAGATGAGGCATTTAAAAACACCTGAAAATCAAAGTTCAGGATCAAGTCCTTTGCTGGTATAAATTAATGAAGCAGTGTAATTGATGTAAATGAATGATTTTTCATCCTTTTCTGATGAAGGAATAGGTTCCTGTATTTTGAACTAACACCTAATAATAGGTTTAATTCACTACATTTCCTTTTTTGGACCCTTTAGGAAGGGTTCAGGGAGACCTGAAGGGCCCATAGGTGGCAAGTTGTAAACCACTCTTGTAGCACCCTCCCTTTGTTCCTTCACCAAACAAGCCAGAGAAGGCATCCGAATCTTGTACCCTGAGGTGCTCACTCCCAAAGGCAGCTCAGCTGTCTGACAGGGAAAAAAAAATCTGTCTTACTTCCCACATAAAAATGTTACTGTACTTAAAAAAAAAAAAAGAAAAGAAAAAGATAAAAAGCAAGGCTGTTATGCATAGCCAGAGTTTGAGTGCATGAAAGGGGAGACATGGCTTATGAGAGCTTCACCAAGAGCATAGATGTGCTTTGTAGGGAAATGTGTGTGCTCCACAATTCAGTAGTCTTTGGGGAAAAAAAAAATTAATGTACTTGCTGAAAAAAATCAAAAGCTGCACTAGAGTTGGTTTTTTTTTTTTGGTTTGGGGTTTTTTTTTTTTAAAAGAGCTTGTCATTGGTCCATCTGGGTAAAATCCTCTCAAGATATAAATTCTAAATCCTATTTCTGAGAAAGTTAGATCCAATACAGGATTTCAGCAGTGCTCGACTTCTAGGTGAAGGGTCATTAGACCCAGAATCCAGATGGAGGTATCCATCCAGATCCCTGTAGGAGTATCCTGTTATTTAAGTGACTGCTCTGACTGCTAGAGTATGATGTAAACAGCAAGCAACACCACCCTCTTTTCATTTGCACCCTGTCACATATGGAGAAGGGAGGAGAGCCACCATGGTCAACATTTTGAGGGGCATCCTTAGAGCACAAGTGCCAGAAAGATCCTCTGAGGGACTTAAACATCACTTGACCCAATTTCTAGATCTTTACAAACCTTAGGTAAGAGTCAGCTGCTCAGATTGGGGCAGCTGCGTGGGTGCATCAAACAAGAACCTATGGAAGTGCCAGATCAGGTAAGGAGTAGTTAGTGGTCAATTTAGGCAGTTTTAGGGAAGGTGACTGCTGAATGGGGCTTTTTGAACAGAAGTAGGGTCTTGAAGTCTGTATAAATTCCATTTTAATGATCAATGTCCTTCTGTATGACTTGATAAGACATTTAGACGCCTGTGTATTATTGAAAGTCAATGAGAAGGAAGTCCTGAGTCACCAAAGTACTTTTTTCTTTATCGTCCTTTCCATTAGTCAGTGTGATGTAATTATTTATGTCAATTACCACAGATTTTTACAGCAGTGAGATCCAAGACTTTCATATTGATATTATGTGAATAAAAATACAATGTCACATGAGTTTTATAATCCTAGTAGAAACAGGAGTTAAGTATTCTTCTGGACCCTTGCAACCATCTAAGCTAAATGAGAATATTAAATTCAGTGATTAGTTTGCAATGTCTCTTACTTTTTCTTTGTGTACACAATTACTTTGAGAAGCAACAGAAGTGATTTTTTTAAATTATTTTTTGCTATGCACCTTTTGTTCATTATTATTTGGCTGTACTTAGGAAAAAAGGATTTATAAACCACAATTGTTCTTTGAAGTACATCCAAGTTAATTACACAAGCAACAATATGAGAATAACATATTTCAAGTGATTTTTAACACACACGTCCCTTTTTGTTTATAGAAACTGTCTTATTTGTATTCTGAGGACATTCCCTTTTCTCCTACAGACTTTATCTTAACTGGTATGTAAGTGTTGGAAGTACACACTTTGCAAACCAAGATACACACCTAGCAGCTGACAGTGCACAGTGTGACTCCTGTTCTGTGCGATCTCCTCCACTGGTCAGAGATGCCACTTAAGTGCTATAGTCCTGGTATTGCTAACTGCAGGAGTGGAGACCATTAAGCTTAGAGACCCTACATTTCAGATTTGGTTTGGTTTTTTTTTTTCTTCCTTACTCCAATTTGCTACTGGAGAAGAACTGCAGCTTTGAATTGTTACCTCCAAAGCAGAAGGACAAAATAAAACACGTATTGTGATAAGTGTCAAACATTTTCTAGTTTTGTGGTCAATGGTGCAACTTTTGGAACAAAAGAAGAATTTTCAGTCCCTCTTCCCAAAACTGAATCTACAACAGAAGGCAAACTTTACTCTGCAATCATCCACGGACTTTGAGAGTCAGCAAGCAAGAGGTTCAGCTGCAGAATCAGGAAACGCAAAGGACCCAGCACAGTGAGTTTTTTAGCATGGTGCAGAAACAGAGTGAGGTCTGCTCAGGAAAACTTAGTAGATATGAAAGAGTGTATAGGCAGGGAAAATAGGAAAGGGAGAAAGACAAAGTGGCCAGGTGACTTGCCCAATTCAAATATCTCAGTCTGTCTCTCTGTGAGAACCCAGCCAGTGCATGTACAGTTTACCACTTATATTCCATTCTGCATAGAAAACAGATATCCTGCCTTTCCACTACAAGTACTTCCCGAACTATAAGCTCAATTGCCTCAGAATACAGCCCCTTCTGGGGTGATGCCACCACCCTAATTTACAGGACTCGGAAGCAGCTTCCTTGGAGGTGCTTTTCCCCGGGAGCAACCATCTACCAAAAGCACACGAGCTGTATATAGGCTCATCAGGCACACCGGTCCAACGCATCTGCTACCTTGTTCTCAGGTCCTGAAACCCAACCTGACATCAAAGCCTCCTGCATCAGCATTAAGGCAAGCTGAGCAGTCTGGCAGGGACACACGTCTCCTTTCCAACAGCACTGTATTCAGCAATCCTATGCACAGCAAAACGCTCAGCCTAACAGCAAAAAGGAATGGATGAGTTGTGTGCTCACATTTGTAGTGTGATCAGCGCTGCCTTAGTCGTTAACACATATGTTCTTTGCTAATTTTGTTGTAGCATATATTGAGTAAACAGTACCAAGTATCTCCCTTTGCCCCTATTACCATTCAAAATAAGAAGTAATCACAAATTAATACACTTTCAGGTAAAGGCAATCATGTACAACGTATTTCTGCAGCACCAAAAAGGAGACAATACAACAGCTAACATTTGTAAAGTCCTCTGCAGAGATATAGGACTAGCTAGGACATCAGGATGGCTTGGATGTACAGAAAGATTTGGCAGACCCTTGACATATTTAAGTGGATCCCAGTGCTGACCTGCAGAAACAAAGCTATTGCTATTCCGCTGCAACAGCAGGTAGTGCAGAGACAACAACCTCTCCCAGCTTTCTGTGCGCTCCGCTTGTTACACAGCCTTCCCCAGCAGCGTGGAGGCAGCTTGACAGCCTAACAGACAAGTCAAGCTGAGAGATGAAGAGCAGTACATCCTCCACTAATGCATTAAGTATCTCCTAAGGCTTAATGCACTCAATTTAGAGACTCTACAGGTAGAGCTCCAGCACCTACCACAGCTGCCAGGCAATCACAGAAATTGCCAGGCAGTTCTTCCACCCCAAACATGCTAGATGTCAAGGGGGGAGCTTCCATTTCTTCAGCCTCCATCACTTCTTTGAGCAAAGTCCACTCTAGCTTGGAGATAAGGAAACAATTTCACTTTCCAGTTGCAGACACAATTTAAATGCGTGTCTACCACTAAGAATAAATTATCTTAAAGTGTGCCTGGAGGTCATTAGGTTTATCCTGTTCATAATTGCTTATTTTTGTTCTATATTACCCATTTTTAAGCTTTTGTTTTATTTATTCTGTTGAATAGATTTTTGTTTGCATCTGGTTTTGAATTTTTGCCACTCTTGTCCTTGTTACATAATCTATATTCTTCAATAATTTAAAGAGCCTGAAACCAGAAAACAAAGCACTTTGAATCAGAGCAGGTTATCTTTCAATACTGTGTATCATAGTCACACATTCAAGTTCAAAGACTAGCATGTCCAGTTAAGCATCTAATTATGCTGATCAATGCCCTTGTCCATTTAAATACATGTGTCCAGAGTAAGGTTAGTTTCCATTTCTGCAGTCTTCTAGTTAGGTACACAATTATTGATTTTTTTTGGTTTTTTAAACCTTCATGACCATGAACTGCATGTGATATTTCCTGTTTTCTTAAGTACCTCTATTAATATTTCTGCTTTCCCAAGTATCATGTATTGAGATCATTTAAATGCAGAGAATAATTGAGTGCTCAGTTAAGTGCACAATAACCCAGGCAAATATGCAGTTCCAGTTATCTTTTAAAATTTGTGTTTCTAAGTACATGCATTATGTTTATAAATTACTGGTCTGATAAAAATTAGTTTACTGGTATACATTTACCTCTGTGTTTTCAGTCATTTCTAGCAGGCTCTTAGGAAGAAACGGATGACACTAAGGCATGACAAATAGCAAAATGCATAGATGTATATAAATCAAGAAGAAAGCAAAACTACCACTGTTGCATCTTAATTTTGTAAAAGGACAGCAAATTATGGCAAGTAACTTTTATTCTGATGAGACTTCCATGGCCTGTATTTATGTTGAAGGCTTAATTTTTTTTTAAAAGTGCTTTCATCTGAATCTGTAGACACTTCTTATTTCAAGAAGTGATATTTGTTGGATACAAACTTCAAAACAGAACTCTATTTTGTTCATTTGATAGTATAAAACTCTGCTAACCAACATTATTCCTAAATACTTAGCCCTCCTGAAGTGAGATATCTTACATATAGAGGATAACACTTGGTTATATGAATCTGAATACGCTTCACTTACTACCTTTACTGCAGCTTAACAGTTTTGGAAGGCATCCATTCCATATGTTTTACATGTAAAAATTAAACTCTACATCGCTCAAGCCAAAATATATGAACAATCCACACCATGGCTAATCTCTACTAAATTCCTCAGCAGTTTTGTGGGTTCCTAATAATTTAAATAAAAGAAAACCATGTATTGCAATAACCTCAAACAAATATTGAGCTAGCAATATTAAATTACATCATAAGTCAGTTACTTAGGAAGTATTTCCTACTACAACCTTAATATGAATTGTCACATGACAGACTTAAGGATTCTTTTTTAACCTGATAAAGCTGCATATTTTGTGGAGAAAGTGTTTCACTACGGTCAACAGGTTCTGTTGGTGTGTAGAAAATACTGGTTCAAACCTTTGCTTGGCATAGTAATCCTCAGAGGAAAAATCTACATCATTAAATTCCTACAAGAAACATGTATACATATACTAAGAGGAAGCCACATACATATGTTGGATCCTAACCCTATGGAATACCATCTGTATGCACTAGATGATAATATGCAACAGGGCAATGGATGAGAAACAAAGCTAGTCATTCATTTAAAAAGAAATAGTTCAACACAGCCTTCTCTCATGACACATTAAATATGATAGGCAGAAGTGGCAGGGTGCTAATTACTCTAGTGATGTGATCCATTTTCTAAATAGTGAGAACATCAATAATTCATCAGAAGTGGCTGTTAAAAAATTTAATGTCTGACAATCCAAGCCTGGCAAATAGGAAGATAATCTTTTGTGTCTACTAGTTGGCATTCAGAGGCTTTCTTCTCATTATAAAATATAAATGCATTGTTCCTACTTGAGGCAGTTTAGATTATGAAAGATGGCAAATGTGTAATGTGTCTAGTTTTGATTGTTTCAGGTAGGAAGGCAGAACCCAGCAGACAAAAATGCAGATGTCACATATTTAATGAAAATGAGTTTTACAAATACGTTTAATAAAGTCTGAATGGTTTCTGCTAATAGTAGCAGCCCAATTACATAAAAGTGAGTATAGCTACATAAACATAAAAATATGGAGTAATCAGGTCTGCTGGCTGAATATTGCATTTCCAGCTAAGAAAAATCCCCTGCTTATTCAGAAGAGCTTAATTTGGCTGTTAATGTTGGCATCAACATTTCATGAAGAGAGCATTAATGACTACAAAGTCAAAGTATATTACAGAAATGGACTGCTAAAGTATTATCTTTGCTTACGTGAATTTCTAGCTTTTGTATTTCTGCAGCAATGCAGACAAAAATAATACATGATGAAAGCCTCTTTCTGTTTAGCCTTGGCAAAGTGTAATTTGTAGATATGTATTGTTTGAATAGGAAAGGTTAGAAGGATGTTGCTATGTCTCCCAAAAAATTACTACGTAAGTACCTGTATAAACTACAGCTCCAAAGAAAAGCACTACGGCTCAGCTATTCAAAGGTATTTAGGCACTTAACTCCCATTCTGGTGAGTACATTCTCTCAAAATCAGTGACAATTAGGTGTTCAAATAAGAATTAGGTTCTCAAATGGCTTTGTGGATATGAGCCTATGTACCAGACTGAAACAGGTTAAAAGCTGCAATTAGAATATAAGTGGATCATAATCTAATAGTCCAACTACAAGAAAATGGGTTTAGCAATGCTATTTCTCTCCTTAACTGCTCAAACAAAATTTTAATGAAGGTCTTATAAAACAATCTCACCATACACAAACTGCTTAAACCCTCAAATCCTTGAATCATCAATATTTCAGTCCTCATGATTTTTCTCACCATAGACCAACAGAGAGAGCTTTATGTTGTTTTGTAAGTCCCAAATGTAATCCTTCATTAAAATTTAGATTGATCCCTAAAGAAGATACTTCACACATTCTTGCCTCTGAGAACCGATAATTGAATTTTATCAGTTATATGAATAAGGTAGATGCTGAGAGTATGCTTGAACTATTTGCCACGTAATATGATCCACATGGCATTTTTGCTTTCTTTCTAAAATTTCTGTGACATTAGCTGCAACTCTTTGTTTCCGTTAACTCAAACTAATACATTTCATCTTAGCATCAGATGAATTCCTCTCACAAGCCTCCCATAAGCAAAGAGTAGCCTTAGCCCAGGACTAACTAGTGTCTACAGATACCAATGATCTTAAATGATTCTGGTTTAGGCTCTTGAAAGGGAACATATTTTCTCTTATTTACCTACCCAGACCACTTCCGGGGTAGCTCAAGCTGAAATTCAAGACACCATACAAGTAGTCACTTCTCAAAAATTTGGAAAAAAGGGAAATTATTGTTATTCTGAGAATGGGTCCATGGAAATCCAGAAATATTTTCTCAAAACTTAGCTCAGAACAGCTTATGTGAGAAGACAGGTGATCTTGCACCACGTAGCCACTGCAGAGCCAAGATCTAAATGGGCTGCGTACACATTAGAAAAATTGTATTCGTGAACTCTACCAGAAGAACACTTCTCAAGGAACTGTAAACCAGCAGAAAATCATGCCAGTAAAACTGTAGAAAAGATCATTGCAAACCCAGCTTACATAATGAGATAGGAAAAAGCCCACAAAAAAAAACTACAAAAACCCCACTAAAATTGATCTACCTAAATTAGTTTAAGCAAACCATTCTCAAAATCTTACAGCATATCTGAAATATTAAAAGAAATGAATCCACACCATTTGTGCAGAGATACTTTGCATGAACTCCTACCAGAAATGCCCAGCCTCTATAATTAAAGGCTGACTTTAATGCTTTATCTTCTGTCTGGATCATTTAAGGTTTATTAAATACTGTGGTTAACAGTTAGTTAACCAACTTTTATAATGGCTTTTCTCTGAAAAAAAAAAAAAATTTTTTTTCCAGTCACTAAATCAATGTCTGGGGAAAATAAAGGTACATTTTCATGCCTTTAGATTTATTATCTATTTTTATTTTTGACAATTATGGGCCTCCTCCCCACATACTGTTTTGTTGATGGTCCAGTCCCTAAGTATTAGAGATTACTTTGCGAAGGCCAAATCTTTATGTCAATAGGAAAAAAAAAAAAAGCACAGAAACTCTAGAGATTATTGCATCTCTTCACTAGGGAATCAGTCCCATCTGAATGGGAAATAAAGAGGAGAAAAAAATAACAGGAAGCAAAGTTATCCATTGAGCCATGTGCTGTGACCCCATCACTTATGACAACATAAGCAGGATCATGAAAGGGGAGGTCGCACAAAAATACTGGTAGTTCAGCATGAGGTATCTTCTGAGACTTTACTCATGGCTCATTACATTTTCAAGGCAAAATTAATCAATGTCTCCAGCTAATGTTGGGAGAAATGCATTTCTGGAGTTACAAACTTTTTCACTGAACAAAAAACTATGAGTTCTGACTGCAGCCAGATTGAGAACTGGATTTGCAGGGAGAAGTCCGGTATTTCAGAAATCAAAGATGTAAAATGATTAAAAGTGTAATTCAGTAGAAAAATATAATTAAATTTCATAATAAAAAGAATTATTCCATTATGACAGAGTTGTACTGCATTTTATGTGCATATTTATATTATGTGGAATTATATTGATATGTCTACATAATACTACTTGTGTCTAAATGTACTGGATTTTAGTAGAAAATACGATAACATCCTTAAAATGAATTCCCCCCCCCCCTTGAAAAAATGATATTGATATAGACTCAAAGCTTAGTAACCCCCAGTTCCAAATATTAGGAATGCCAAACTCTATTCTGTACAGTATTTTATAGAAGGCTTCTGTAATCTTGGCTTCCCATTCCAACTTAACCTAGAAAATTTTTCAGAAGACATTTGCTAATTTGCATCAGCCCAAATCACCATCATCACACCTGGTGTTCTCCCAGCTGCTGCCTTAAGGCTACCCTAGCACAGATTCATTTTGTCTATACTGCAGTCATTACTTTGCACTGCTTACTAAAGTCTTAGTAACTTTTTCTTTAATATTTAATAAAGTTTTCTTTAATATTGTTCTTTTCTCAATTTGCAGATGAAACACTGTGTGTGCCTGTTCAAAACCCTGTATATTTGGTATTTTTTGAGGTATTCCTTTGCATTGTTATTACCTACTGAATATGAATATAAAACGTAACAAGTTAACTTTGAAGAAGTTCTTAGTGCCCAATTTCCAGCTATCATGTTGTTTGAAGACTTACCTAAAGCATTTTTTAAATTATTTTTTCCCTGCAGTAGTTAAAACATTTACTGTGTAAATATCTGCCTTTTATTCCTCAGCAGGTGGTTAAAGCTTCACTTTTGGTATAACTCTAAAGGTCATCTTTGTCAGGCAGCATTAGAAGAAATCACCTTTCACAGATGTTTGTTTCCATAGCAGACTACAGAGAAGCCATCAGAATGTTACTATGATTTTGTTACCTTTGGGGAGCGTTTATTATTTAGCTGCCATCATTAAAAATTCAAAGCAGTGGATTGGTGAGGCAAGCTTAAACAGGGTTCTCCCCCCACCCACATTTATGGCTAAACAATTGTGAAAAGAGGGATAAAAAAAAGTGAAGAGGCAATAGGTTGCCATTAGAAACAGTAACTTTAGGCACCCTAACAGCTGCAAAATTTGATTAAAAAAGCCACAGATTACAGTGATTCTGTTTCCAGAAACTTCCAACATAAACCTAAGTAATTATAAGAACTAGCACAGAGGCAGTGATTTGAACAGCATATTAATTTGAACAGCAGCACTGAGATGACTAAGCCCTTTTGTTTTTTGGTCATTTGGGATTGGTTTTTTTTTTTTTTGAGGGGGGGGTTGTTGGTTTGTTTGTTTTGTTTTTTTTTTTTTTACTTTAAAAAAAAAAGAGTTCTGTGTTGTGCACTATTAAATCCCTATCAAGCTCTTTGCATTGGTATTTCTTTTTGATTTGGTATCAGGTAACATATTTGGCATGACCAAGCCTTTTACTTTGGCTACATAAGGCCTGTAGGAACAGGTTAGGGACTTCAAAATAGTTTCTTTTGTTTGAAACTGAGACCATGTTCAAGAGAGACACAGAATCCGACCTGCTCTGTCTGTCCTTTTGCCAGTATCCACCGCTGCTCAAAGAGGCTGAGAGAACGAGTGGCTCAGAAGCACTCTCCCATCATTGCCACACTTCTAGAAGGGAGTCTACAGCCCTGTGCGTGAGCTCTTTAAATCTTCTTTTTCTGTTTTTTACTCAAAACTGGATTTACAGTTCATCTCCTATAGCCTACAAACAAGATGATAGACAGTAGGAAGCTATCTAAACTGGCCAGTGACAGATGCTAGAAAGACGGGTGTACCTGAAATCTTACCCTTTCCCAAGTTTAGACACTGATTTATAGGATGTAGAGAGGGCCTCTCTCTGAGATCAGGCTTGTCATCACACATCTTTTAACTAAGGTATCTAACAGTATTCCTTATTAAGAAAAAAAAATAAAGCAATCAAGACAAAATATAAAACAAACAGTTCACCTACCTCACTGTTTTGTGCTCAGTGGTTAAAGAATTCACAGAAAAAGCAAGAAATCTGAATTAAGCCAAAAGGACTGAAACTTGCTGCTAGGGTCCCCAGCCCTAACTGCCAGCCACCCAAGCACAGGGACACCCCTCCTACTGAAGGCATGATATGGCACAGGAAAAAATTTAAGGCCTGTAAATTTAAATTAGTCATGCCAATTAACCCATTAGCGTTTAGCTAATCATTTTCAACCCACATCTAATTAAGTCTCTCGAGCTGAGTGTAGCCACCCAGACTCCCTCTGTTGCCAAAGGAGAGCAAACAGCACCTGCCCCTGCTCGCGTCATTCCCTGAGGGCCTCTCCGCACCACCACGCGAGGGAGCAGAGGACGATTTCCCTGTCAACTTAAGCATTTCCATCAGCTATCTAAAGTTTGTAGGGATGAAACTGAGCTATAAGATCAGTAAGCATAAAGAAAGACAAAGTCTTATTGGGTCAGCTGAGCCAGCACCACCATTTCTCTCATTATACAGCAACGTGCCTACACAGCAGGCTGAGTTACATTCCTTCCTGAGGAATTTGATGGTGTCAGTGGATTTCCCTGTCAGAAAATTCATTTATTCAGCCATCCAGTGAAAATTAGTGAACGACCTAATATATATGCATATGACAAAAATTTTTCATTGACTTGTTTTTGTAATGCACCTGCCAATCACGTACAGTATATTATAAAACTCAGACATCTCAAAACCAAATATCCATTCTTCATGTGAACAGGAAAGGACACCACCGCAATCTATACCTGCCTCAGAAACATAAAACTTAGAAAACCTCCTTGCCTAAATTTAAGGATAGAATCAATTCCCAGGTCATTGACAAAGAAATTAGTGTTCTGCATATTCAAAGGAGAAGTGTGATGTTTGAGCGCTTGAGGGTTTTTTTGGTTCCACCTGGTATATACTGTTAAAATCTTGGAGCTGCTAATTAGCAAATTCTATTGCAGAGACAGGAAATGGTCCCTTTTAGACTGTGGCAAAATGGAAGAGACTGAACATTAATTTTTCCATTCCAAATGGATACCCAGTGGTCAGCTTGATAGGTAGAAAATAAGGCTTCTTTTACAGAATGTATCATGTGCTCTATTTCTAAAAAGTCGTTTCGTTTTTCACACCATTATTGAACACCCTGATACATGCTCTTTCTCAATTCAGCAGTTATGAGAGAAGCAGGCACCACATTATTCTGAAGGGCCTTACTAATGCAGCTTTCCACCTGTAAATTTTGAGTCCCCTTCCCCTTTCATTCTGCAATCAGCTCTGCTGTGGGCTTATGCAGAGATGCACTGAAGTCAATCAGGTTTCATGCAGGTCTCCCATCAAGCAACAACAATACGTGACTTAACATGTGAACACGTTCATAGGCACGTGAGGCAATGGTGTGTGGCAATGGTGTGGCTGAAGCCTTACACATGTTTAGCATTAACACCTCTCATTATCACAGAGGCTTTAATTCCTCCCTCCCACTTCTAGGCTCTTGACAACTTCACCTCAGTTTGGAGACTGTTCATGGCCTCTATCATCTGCCGAGAGAAAGGCAGCAAAGGAAGCGACAGAGTTCACCTAGGATCAAAAATACACTCTGAAAGTGCTTTTTTTTCTCTCTTTTCTCTCTAGACACAGAGGCTAGAGCTACTCCTAATTTAGGCACCCCAGTCAAGTGCAAAACATTAGCTCTGTGACAATCAATCAGCCACATAAATTATCCTCTTTGCTTTTCAAGTTGTTATGAACTACAACCGTACACATTTGCTGAGGGAGCAGTGATCATACTTGACAGATTGCCCCAAAACTAAAAAATGTCCAAAGTAAGGCTCTACAGAGCACAGCTCTTTGAGACAATTGTATTGTTTAATTTCAGTAATGGCATTTTTAAATGAATACCAAAACACCGGTTGAAAAGTATCTGTATTTTTCTGTTCCTTCTTCTGGCTGCCCATGTTGTTATAGTCATTGTCTGGTAATATCTCAACAAACTGCAGAGCACTGGAAAAATTAGCTATTATTGTCTGACAAGGTTTGATAAGGGAAAATGCACTCTTTGCTAGAAACACGCTTACAGTTTCTGACCTTGTGACTTTATTTTTGAAATATGCAGAAAAGAATAACACAGTTAAAATCTACCTTGTTAACTCCTCTTTTATTGCTAAAAATCCTCCTGGAAAGTATTTCCAAACACATGAAAGATGAGAAAGTGATTGGGAACAGCCAGCATGGATTCAGGAAGGGGAAACCATGCTTGACCAACCTGATAGCCTTCTACAATGAGGGGACTACCTTGGTGGATGAGGGGAGAGCCATGAACGTTCTTTACCTCGACTTTAGTAAGGCCTTTGACAGTGTCTCCCATTTGATCAGTGGCACAAGGTCCAGTTGGAGGCAAGTCATGAGCACTGTATCCCAGGGCTCACTACTGGGCCCGATAGTGTTCAACATCTTCATTAATGACCTGGACAACAGGACAGAGTGTATCCTCAGCAAGTTCGCAGATGATACAAAACAGGGAGGAGTAGCTGATATACCAAATAGTTGTGCCATCTTTCAGAGGGACCTGGACAAGCTGGAGAATGGTTGACAGGAACCTTATACAGTTCAACAAAGGGAAGTGCAAAGTCCTGCACCTGGGGAGGAATAAATCCAAGCACCACTACATGCTGGGGGGGGCTGACCAGTTGGAAAGTAGCTTTGCTGAGGAGGGCCTTGTGGTCCTGGGGGACAACAAGATGACCATGAGCCAGGAACGCACCCTCGAAGCAAAAATAGGGCAACAGTATCCTGGGCTGCAAAAGGAAGAGCATTGCCACTATGTGGAGGCAGGTGATCCTTCCCCTCTGCTCAGCACTGGTGAGGCCACATCTGGAGTGCTGGGTCCAGTTCTGGGCTCCTCAGCACAAGCAAGACATGGACTTACTTGGGTGAGTGCAGCACAGGGCTGCAAAGATGATTAAGAGACAGGAGCATCTCTCATATGAGGAAGGGCTGGGAGAGCTGGAACTGTTCAGCCTGGAGAAGGGAAGGCTCAGGGTGGATCTCACCAATGTGTTTAAGTACCTGATGAGAGAAAATGAAGAGGAGGGAGCCAGACTCTTCTCAGTAATGCCCAGTGACAGGACAAGAGACAATGGGCACAAATTAAAACACATGAAATGCCATCTGAAAATAAGAAAACACTTTTTTATTTGGGTGGGGGGGGCAATCACTGACACAGGTTGCCCAGAGAGGTTGTGGAGTCTCCATCCGTAGAGATCACAAATTAGATACAATCCCGGACAACCTGCTCTGGCTGACCTTGCTTGAGCAGGGGGGTTGGACTAGATGATCTCAGGAAGTCCCTTCCAACCTAAATGATTCTGCATTTCTATGAACAACTAGAGTCAAGAAACCTCTGACTACTTCTGTCGTTACAGAAGCCATTCCTGCTAACTAAGATACAAATCTTTTATTTCAAACATATAAAGAAAATGAGGTTCAGATGTTAAATTTACTACAAATCTCCCTTGTTTGCAGAAATGTTGTTTATTCTCTACTTCAGTTTCTATCTGTATAATTATCTAATCTATTTATATGCTTTTAACTAATTAAAATATATTAATAATAAATGTTTAACTAATTATTAATGTCATATGTAATTTTTTTTTTACCTGAAAAGCTTAAGTAAAACACGTATCTCTAGACAAAATTCAACAGACAAAAATTAAACACTCCCCAGGCAGGTAGATGAGATGGAGCATGGAGACAGAATCAGCGGAGCAACAATAACTCAGACTAGCTAAGGATCTTCTGCCTTATCTTAAACAATTTAAAGGCTTGTTTTGTGGATATGTACAGAAAAGCTAGTACAATTCATACGGGTAAAGAGGAAAAGGGTAAGGTAACAAAGTAAGCCAAATTCCATCACTCTGAATGGCAAAAAACATTACATGGAGCACCAAAACTCCCTGGAGCCAATAAATGCAAGGTCAGAATTGGGGCTTTTGCTAGTGTAGCTCAAAAGAGGAGAGACAAAAATAGCAGGAACATACAGCTGATAAATGGGATAAATTCCCTTAAGTCAGAATCTTTTAAACAGTCTAACAAAGCAGTTTCTTTCTCAAAATCTTGCATTTGAAATATATAAGACCTGTTGCCTCCAGACACTCTATAAAAAACACTTTCCTTTACCTTATATTCTTGCCCTCGTAAGAGTCTACTTAATCCGTTCTCTACCAGCTTCAGTGTTGTTCTACCTGTAATTTACAACATTTTTGTCCTTCTGTAGGGCTCCCTCTTTCTCTTTCTTTTCTTATTTGTTATATGGGCAAAAGCACATTTTCAAACTTGACAGGAATGTTGCAACTACAATATATTAAAGGTTGAGGCTTTTAGATATTATATTAAGACAGACCTGTAAATATGATAACTATTTCTATCATCTGTGTTTATAAACATACTAATAGAAATAATCATAGAATCATAGAATTATTAAGGTTGGAAAAGACCTCTAAGATCATCGAGTCCAACCATCAACCCAACACCACCATGCCCTCTACACCATGTCCCTAAGCGCCTCATCTACACGTCTTTTAAATACCTCCAGGGATGGTGACTCAACCACTTCCCTGGGCAGCCTGTTCCAAGGCCTGACCACTCTTTCAGGAAAGAAATTTCTCCTAATGTCCAATCTAAACCTTCCTCGGTGCAACTTGAGGCCATTTCCTCTTGTCCTATCGCTAGTTACTTTGCAGAAGAGACCAGCACCCACCTCGCTACAACCTCCTTTCAGGTAGTTGTAGAGCGCGATGAGGTCTCCCCTCAACCTCCTCTTCTCCAGACTAAACAACCCCAGTTCCCTCAGCCGCTCCTCATAAGACTTGTGCTCCAGGCCCTTCACCAGCTTCGTTGCCCTCCTCTGGACACGCTCCAGCACCTCCATGTCCTTCTTGTAGTGAGGGGCCCAAAACTGAACACAGGATTCGAGGTGCGGCCTCACCAGTGCCGAGTACAGGGGCACGATCACCTCCCTGCTCCTGCTGGCCACACTATTTCTGATACGGGCCAGGATGTTGTTGGCCTTCTTGGCCACCTGGGCACACTGCTGGCTCATATTCAGCCGGCTGTCAACCAGCACCTCCAAGCCCTTTTCCACCAGGCAGCTAATCATACAATTATCTTTGAATTCCACTTGCAGAAAATCATGGTGGTATTTGTAATTTGATTCCTTCATTCGCATAGAAAAAATGGCATCTGTAGGGCAAACTACAAGAAAATAAACTAAATGCTACCTTTCATTTCTCTCCTGTCTGCTCATATGCTGTATTTTTAAGTGCCATTCATCCTATTTGCATTCTTTCAAATTCATCTTCATCCTGCCAGGTTCTCCCATTCCATTCTTTTATTTTTAAATAAATAACAGAAGATGAGGTGTTCTGGGGTTGGGGGTGGCAGGGGGGCTCTGCTCACTAGCTGATATCATTGCTTCTTATTAGCATGTGTTCTCAAAAATGTGGAAGCAAGACCGAAGAACTGGAAAAAGTACTCCTAAAAAAAATGCTGCAAACCTAAAGCTGCAGCCATCTGGAGCAAGAGCGATGCCTGCCATGAACTTACACACCTCAAACTCTGAAAGGTTTTCAAGCTGAATGAATTCGCATCTGTCAGAGAAACAGGCAGACTTTTATGCAATGGAATGCAACATGGCAATTAGATGCAATTAAAATTATAATTAGAGAGCCATATCTAGTGCGCTCACAGTAATCTGGGATCATTTTTTCCTAGTACAGATAGAAACAAAGGCACAGTCTAGAACGGAGAATGATCCACTGTAGCTTCCCCAGGAGTGGCTCTTCCTGCCTGGCACGACCCCAGGCACAGCCAGCTGCTGTGCTCCCAGAAAGCTATTTATGGTTTTGAAGCCCAAGAGCCATCGTTTCAGGTTCTTGGCTATACATTGTTACCGAACAAGGTTATCTGCTTTCCAGCCTAGATTCCCTCTTAATATACAGATTATATAAAAAGCAAGATGCGTGCTGTTCATAAATGCTGATACCCACTGGAAATCTGAGACAGCCAGGTACTCCATGCCTGCTTTGTTCGACTCGGAGTATAGGTGGGTACTGCAGGCAGCATAACCGAAACTTCAGTCTAGGAGTCTGAACCGAGTTCTCACACGAGCGAGGCAAAGCTGCCCAGTGCATGGATATTCAGCACGCGGGCAGATTTGTCATGGGAGAGGCAGTAGGGGGAAGGGGACTCTAGTGTCCCCCCAGCAGCATCAGCTGGCGTCCTGATCACGCAGTAACGAGACAGGGGACTGCATGGCCAGACTTCTGTTACAGGGGCCACACACCCTATATGCTGGCTCCATGCCCAAACATCCTCAGTGAAGAATTACATTATTTGTAGTATATTTTATCATCTAAAATACTGCCTCTTCTTTCTCTTCCTCAAAATTGTGATTTGCTCCATTAAATCTTTAGATTTAACATATATATACACGAAAATGAATATAGTATAAAGTTCAAAGACTAAGAAGCTACTTAAAAGGTACATTTTACCTATTCTCTTTTCACGGTAAGAAAAATTGATGTTTACTTATGCCAGTCTAAAAGGAAGTAACAGGCAAAGTATTCAACTTTGGTTTTTTTAGGAGCTTTTAGAAATTATAACGATTGTGTTTCCAGAGTTTAGATATTTAAGTAAGAAGTGATTTTAACTGTTTCAAAGAACCTGATCAAATTTATCTACCTCCAAGAGACCTAATATCTTTATGAAAGCTTTGGCTTTAAAGATGTGAATGCCATTGTAACTGAGCATGGCACAGCCTTACTCATCTTGACAAGTTCAAGGCAATGATGGATGATTTCTGAGAGAAAAATCTGTCGCTATAGTTTGTGTAGTACTAAAGGGAAGTGCCAATAAATAAGCCACTGAGTAAGTGTTCAGAAACACAGTGGTATTGTTTGCATGTGTTATATAAAATAATTTTTAATAACTGTCATCAAAGAACAGTAAGCTCATCAGCTGTCATAATAGAATGACAATATATTATGCACAAAGATGTAGTCTTATTATTTTAAAACTGAGTCGTCAGTAGCAGAAAAGACAGGAAATGAAAAGTAAGTATCTCTTCTGAATTCCCTTTTTATTCCCAGGCAGACCTGCATGAGATAATTGCATTATAATACAACCAGGATGCTATATAACACCTCTAACAGTTTAGCAAGAAACTAATTCATCACCTCTATGTTTAAATGGTTTTCTTAATGTAATGGGCAAATTTCTGTGAGCTACTACTTTCTTTAGTTATTTGACTAGGAAGATAGGGATTCTCTTGTGGAACGCAAATCTAAGGGAATAGAGTTGGTACAAAAAGAATATTCTCTGACTATGTTTTTTTGAGGTAACGGAAGACTGCCAGAATGCTCCACTGGCATGAGGAACGACTAGTGCCCCCAAGCTGAGTGGGAATATCAGTCTATGTCCTCTGAGCTTCTCCCCTAGCCTCCAAACTGGGAAGTAAAATACATTAGCGGAGACTTCCTTAACTTGAATTTCAGATAGCTTGCTTCACTCTGCAGCTGGGATAGGCTAAGAAGATATGTGGTAGCTGTTCCCGTAGCTCAGCTGACAGACGGGACCTTGTCAGGCAGCAGTAACACACCCAAGATCTATCACAGGCTTGTACCCTGCGTCACGCACAGGTTTGCTTTTAGCTCGCGTATCCTATCTGCTGCAGTCAGAGAGCCCAAACTTCACCCACGGCAAGTGTGAATTAGCTGATGACAATTGTGTCCCTTGGCTGGGGTCACAGACAGTTACAGCTTACTTCGAAACCAAATCATGTTTCAAAAACATGATTTTTTTCATTCAAGGATGACCTTATACAATACTGTAAGCAGTTTATTCTTTTTAATGAACACATGGCAAGTTTAGAACTTCAGAATGGTTATTGTTTTATGAAAAATGTGCTTGAGTGCATAGCTGTTATGCAACTTCTTCATCATGAAGAAGAGCAGGATTTTCAAAAGCAACTTTGGAAGTGACTCCATTAAGAACTTGGGATGTTTTTAATCCATTAGCTCATTACTTCTGACGTGAATACCTGATCGCTTCAAGCTGGTGGCAGAAACTCCAGACACTTCAGAGAGGCCACAATTTCAATCCTGACACGAATAAGCTTTTCCAGTTCTAATAACAATACAAACATTTACTATTTATGTACCGTATTTTTCTGCATTTCTCTCCTTGTATCATCACCAAGTTTAAAGAAATGATTACATTTTATGTGCATTTTACATCTATCTCTATTTTAAGAATATCGTCTCGGCCAAGCGTTCTGCTCATGGCAAGGAACCTAGTACCAGTCTGAATTACGTACAAACAAGTGAAAGCGTTAACCGTGTAAGAGTTCAGAATGATCTCAGAGCTGAAAAAGATATTCAAAATACATTGACTTAATGATAAATATAATTCACCATAAATGGTGCTTTTTCAAAAGTCACAAATTGATGTACAAGATGGGCCTAATGATGAGACACCTCAAATCAAAGATAATTATCAGATCAAATTTAAAGTGGCTGAAAAACATATTTTAGAATTCACTGTACAACTCGCCATAACAAAGCCTTAAAATGGTTCTTTTCACTGACATGCAGCTAAACCAGGACACAATTCCAATTCTGCTTTGAGCAAGTCTCCCCAGGTGCACCAGAGAGATTGCGCTAAAGCTATTCAATTATGTCCACTTACTGCTATTTTTGCACATTATCATTTAAATAAGCCACAATATGTTGTGGTCTTGAAAAATTGCTTTAAAATTGTTTGAATCCAGTTGCATACACCCCCTTCTTCAGAATACTTCTCAGGCCATCTGTTACTCATCTCCCAAAAGCTACAGGTACCAGTGCCATGTTGTTTTACTGAATTATATAATGGGATTGGCTGGGGCGCAACCATCTCAGGACTCTGGAAGACAAATTTGGAAATACACCTTCTGCATTGTTTTATTAAATATCACTGTATGCTCTTCTGTTCTATGCTAATGGCCACAATAACTCTCATGAACATTTAGGAAAAAAAATAACTATTACTCTGCTATTAGGAAAAAATCCACTAACGGGCACATACGGGTTTTCATATCTAGTTCATACAAATTTAAAGACCAAAGTTTGTCTTCAGTGTAAGCAAGGGGGTAATTTGGCCAAAGGCTATAAAACTCGTGTACTACTAATAAAAATGTGAATATCAATATTAAGTCTTTGTTATGTTTCTGGAACATGGGGAATGTTGTATCAACTGAACAGAAAACAATCATTGGAAAGAGACCTAAAATTGCATGGGAAAAAAATTAGTATTGCAGAAAAGAAACCTACATCTAAAAAGCTTTTTGAAAATACGATGTAGTTTTACTTTAAATGTATAATATATATATTTATTTATACAATAAACATATTCAAAATGCAAGTATGGTAAATGGTGCACACATACTAAAATCAGGTACATAAAGTATCTGCATTCATTGAAGTCCCGTCTCAGTAATCCCTTACTCCTTGCTGCCAGCAATGAGTCTACTTGGTTTACAGCAGTCACTAGGAGATCCTTGCCTTGTCAACTCCACACAAAGTGGCCTGTGCAACAAATCAGGGAGGGATGCAAGCGGAGAGTCTTGAGTCAAGTGCAGCAAGCCTTCCAAAACACAGGGTTTAAAGGTTGCAACCAGTGAGGTGAAGTGCTTTAAAGATGGGAGGTTATCTTACTCTGCTACCTTGAATCATTGTTGATGCACAAGAGTCTAAGGCAGCAGCAAAGTATATTTGTATATTTTGAGTTTCATAAATGCAAAGTTACAAAGACATACAAAGGCAGGTGTTTGAGGGGAAAGACGACCAGACTACATATTGCAGCACCAGATCCAGAGATCTCCCTCTTCCCTTCCGTCTCCAGCTGACAAACTCCAGGCATTCATGTTATATAGATAAAGAGTTGGTCCCAAAGCATAGCCAGCCTTTCAAGGGTGCCTTTTATGGAGAATGAATGTTAGGACCATGAGGTTCTTCGAGTCAACTCTTCTCATTTTTTTGCCCCTTCTCAGCCCAAATGTCATCAGGAGGAATTCTGACCTTTTGTCCTGGTTTCGGCTGGGATGGAGTTAATTTTCTTCCTATTAACTGGTATAGTGCTGTGTTTTGGATGTAGTGTGAGAATAATGTTGATGACACGCTGATGTTTTGGTTGTTGCTAGGTAATGTTTACTCTAGTCAAGGACTTTTCATCTTCCTATACCCTGCCAGATGTGCAGGGGGCTGGGAGGGAGCGTGGCCGGGACGGCTGGCCCAGCTGGCCAATGGGCTATTCCATACCATATGACGTCATGCTCAGCATATAAGGCTGGGTGAAGAAGGAGGAGGGGGAGACGCTCGGCGTGATGGCGTTTGTCTTCCCAAGTAACCGTTACACATGATGGAGCCCTGCTTTCCTGGCGATGGCTGAACACCTGCCTGCCGATGGGAAGTGGTGAATGAATTCCTTGTTTTGCTTTGCTTGCGTGCGTGGCTTTTGCTTTCCCTATTAAACTGTCTTTATCTCAACCCACGAGTTTTCTCACTTTTACCCTTCTGATTCTCTCCCCCATCCCACCGGGGGGAGTGAGCGAGCGGCTGCGTGGTGCTCAGTTGCCAGCTGGGGTTAAACCACGACACCTTTGTTTTCACTAAATGATTGTGCTGGTGTTTGGCTAAACCCTAAGCAGATTCTTAGCCCACCTTGAAGATGAGTAGAATTTCTCACTTGTACAGGCAATGGTCTGGTCCTAAGAGAAAGCTTTCATGTAACATGCTACCAGATTTTTACTGAGCTCAGCCATGATGGTAACCAAAAAATGTGAGGTGATTATGGGCTTGGAGGTAATAATCCAAGGCCTGGTCTTTGAGAGGTAGAATGACAGGCATGTTTAAGCATAACTGTTGTTTTCAACTGTTATAAAGATGAAGTGCACAGACTGCAAATGAAAAAAACCTGAGTTTTATTTTATTTAATTAAAATATAAGAAAAAATATTATTTGGAGTGGAAGTTATATTGTATTTATTTGGAGGATTTTAATTAAAAAAAGAGTATTCACTTCTTGGATTCTAATTCTTGTGTGCTGAATAAAGATCTCGTATATTAACCTAGAAAGCCTGTAGGCCACTTGCACATTTTAATAATCCAGAAGCAGGTTCCTATGGAGTGTTGTGGAGTGATACATCTCTGTATCTGCTTATCCAGGCATTTATTATGTGCACTAGTCCTCCAAAATTTTTCAGACTAAAACTTATTCCAGCACAGTTTAAGCTTCAACAGATCTACAGACTGGACTCATAAAAGATCTCCATTCAAATAAATATAAAAACAGAACATATGACGAATTAGAAAAGATCACCTTTTGAAATGCTTCCTTGGCTATCCAGCGAAGCCAATTTTCATGATCCTTTTCCCTGTAGTTTAAGAGAATTGTATTATTACCATTCCCCAGTGATTCCATTAAAATAGATTGATCTTGTCTTTCAGACAAAAAAAAAGGAGCCCTGAGAAAATTTTAAAAATGCAACTTTTTTTTTTATCAACTAATTTTTGGAATAGTTTCAGAACTCCCCTTAAGCTTTTCTGTATGACCATGAAAGAGAGAAGTATTGACAAGCTTTACAAAGCCCTATAGCTCAGCGTACTTTCAGAAAACAGCTCCATAACTCAGGCTCAAAGTTACCCACACATCCCAGTGAGATGAATGTGATCTGTAAGTAAAACCTGGATGTTAAAAAGCTTTGCTTTAACCACAGCTCCGGTTTTGCTCTACCAGCATTACCAGTTAATACCCCCTGATGAAAAAAGAAACACAGTTAGCAATTACCCCTGTATCTATCTAGGCTGTCAGTGTTAACAGGCACCGCTCTTTGGACACCAGACACCCTAATCGGCTGCTTGTTCGTTTTCTAATGAAGCTGTCTGCAAGTGTCCAAAAAGTGATGTCCTTGAGACTGGGAGCTTCAATGCGAACAAGTGATTGGCATTGAGTTCGTTTTTCAAGGAACAGTATAGAATTACTGCACGATCTTTAGCAGTGCTTTATTCTGCTATGTATTTCCCATTTCCTCAAACCAAAACACTGGAAGCAAACCTTTATTTCTATTTTGTAATATGTGTGCTTATCTCAAGATCAGGACTATTTAGCTATTCAGCCACATTATGAACAACATTTTTAATAGGCTTTGCATAAGCTTCTCAATACATCATCAAGGAAATTCAAGAGGGTGCTTTATTGTATATTTTGTGAAAAAAGAAACAGAACAAAGTACAAGTCCTCAGGAAAGCAGGATTTTAATTTAATGAAATTTTAATTTTTTTTTACAATAAAAATATTGTATAAGACTATTTCCATGATTGTTTTACTTCCCATGTGCCTAAGTTACAATGCCATTTTATTGTAAAGTTGCTATTGCCAGAAATCAATTGAATAACATTACTGTGAACTCGTTCAGTACAGGGAATTTGTTACCTTTCATGTTTGGAGGGACACACTAAGAGCTCCTGAAACAAATAATAAGTATTTTTATTATTCTTATTCATAGATTGTTGCTGGGAATTCTCAGTGGCTAAATAGGTCTTCCTATGTCAACGGTTTTAATAAAAAAAACTAGTAGGAAGTAGTTGCAGCAGTGGAAAGTTTAGTCAAAACAGACGATGGTTTGGAAGAGAAAAAAATAGATTCAGAAATTATCCTACATATGTAAAGTGTATTTTGGGGTACCATCAGAATAAAATACAGCTAAAATGTGAGGAAAACAGTAGAGCTAAAAAAAAGAATAACAAAATAATATCAGTATCAATAGCAAATGCTATATGCACTAAGGAAGCTGAAGAGCTACCTCATAGTTTGTGTCAGCACCATGAAATGTTGCTGGACTAGCAGTTTTTCTTTTTATGGATATTTTCCTTTGACCTTATTAGTTTGGCTTTTACAAAGACACAGCTGTCAAATTCACAGCAAAAATGGAAAAAGTGTTGATCCTATCACATATTCACTAGTGCAGGGTCTTCCTTTCTTATTTTTTTCCATGTCAGCACTATTTTATATCAAATCAGTCTTTTGGTATGATTTGCAGAACAACAAGAGAATTACTGCAGGGGGTAAAATCAATACAATAATGTAACTTAACATGAATACTTGTACTTGAAAAACTCATGCTTTTAATTCAATATTGAGCTACAGAATACTGTTTTCCTCATTCCCAGTTGTTTTACAAGGTTTCCTACAAGATTACAGAATTATTTCACATGTATTTTTATTTTATTTAGTTTTCAATACTATTATCAATAGTATCACTAATGATACTAGTAGTATCACTACACTGCTCCAAATACTCTGTCTTTACCTGAACTTACCCAAATGAACTCTAACAATTGTTATTAATAGTAATTATGAAGTGGGTTGATCCACAGATGGATAACTGAAATCTCTAAAAGGTCTATTATGCTCTTGAAATGAAACTCAAATTTGGCCTGTAGGATTTTGTGTGTGTGGGTAGTAACTAGTGAGCCTGTACTCCCACATTTTAATGTGTCTTCCTTTTCTCTGGTGAATTTTACATCTCTGTATTAGCATATTCACAGACTCTTTCCTTGTTGCCATCAGCTATTGCTCTAAATGGATACTTTTGAGTCATTATCCTTAACAATGCTTCAGGAGTCAATTTTTAATCATGTTGCTTGGTGGTCTAAATTCACTTGTCCACATCCAGTATAGACATTTTGATTATGATTAAGTTGCCCAATCTTCTCTGATACATCCTCGGGGGACAATGACCCACATGGAGTTGGTGAATAGGGCAGATGAGATCCACACTTCTGCAGTGGTGGCTGGAGGACAGGCAGGACACTTTAATATGTCTAAACTGTCACCAGATGCCAATGTTTAGGGCAACCGAATTTAACCTTTAGTAATGAAAGCAAAGATGGAAGAATAAAGGAACTTGACCTGCTCATTCACCTTTAAAAATTATCTTTTTCAAATGAGGTTAAGGAAGACTGAGTTCTCAAGTACTGAGTCCCTACTATGGCAAAGACCTTGGCTGTGCCAGACAGTGAATTCTGCTTCTCATATTCACCTCAGCTTGTCATTCAGGAATTTTTACTGGCTGGAAGACAAGGTTTCCCCACCTGTGAGGCACAACATCAAGTGAAATATGAAGCACACTGAGTTGCAGATTATATGGTTCAGCTCCTCATACAGGGGAAACCTGAGTAAGAATCTATAGATTTTAGCAAGATACTTACCTGCCTATAACAGTTTGATTCACAGCCCATGCAGGAACCCTCGCATGCAAAAGCTGATGTGCAGATGGATGGCCACTTGTCCCGGTGCCTTGTGACGGCTCTTAACTCTTGCTGAATTTCTGCAGACAGCATGGAGCTGCTACCACTGATGTAAGTAATCATCCATCACATACTTGCCTCCAAAATCAGTGGCAAAGTATGGCTTTAAAAAAGGCTATATTCATAACTAGTAAACTACACAGTGCTGGGACATACGACGGTCCGTACTGTTTAATTGTTAACATGCTCCATCACACAATTTGGCTTCTTCAATGTAAAACTCATCCCAGCAATGCTTAGGCGAGATAACAACAGCTGCCTCCTGGCAGAGTGGGCAAAGGCACCTCGCTTTGGAGGAAAGGCAGGTTACCCATAAAGATGCAGTCCATGCTGTACTACTTCCCCCGAGCTACCTCTGTTAACTAACACACGTAGCCGACAGGATTAAAAGGAGCTGAAGAGACACTGAAGTCATGTGTCTGTCTTCTGATGCTCAGTAGTGACATTTTGGTATCTTCCACCTGAAATACTCCTAGAGGACGGCACTCCCATTATGTCACCGTAAGTGATTTACAGGCGTAAAGCATGAAGAGTTCATCCTCAGTAACAGTAAACCCTGGGCTAACAAGGTTAAGACATTTAATTAGGGGAGACTGTGATTTAGATATGCAAGACAACTAAAACTGAAAAGCAGAAGCTTATCTCTAACGCTAGTAATTTAGTTATAATTTCTTCTGCTGTGACCTTCCTGTGAAATGCTTCTAGTAGATATTGTACCTTCACTAAGAGCATGACAATCACCTGATAGAAACACTCTTCTCTAGCAGAACTGAAACAGGAACTAATTAGCATAAAAATCAATACAGGAATCCTGCTTAATTATCATAAATAACTCGGGCAAGTCATGGATAGCGAAGGACTCTTCTTTTTTGGGCGCAGGTGAATCTTTCTTGGTTTAACATAGGTAACAATCATTTTTGAAATTCCTTTTCTCGTTTGTGTCACATTCTATTTGGCATAAACTCATAAATTTCAATCTAATGTTTAGCAAAAAATAGCAACACTTTATAAACATTAGTACTGAAAAGGAAAGGAAATTTTCAGGGAAAAATTCAGAGAAAAAAGGGCAGAATGAGCAGGAGAAAAAGAAAAATGCAGGAATAACAACAGAGTTTTAGCAATGAGGACAGATGAATGTAAATTGAAATCTTGTGGCTGGTCACTCGACTCCTGATGAGGTTTTGGCCTAACGCAACGCTCAAGCTAAGGCCTGATGTTTGGTGGGAACAACGCCAGATAAAGTTTGATTCACAGTGTGTGTTGTCCTGTAAATTTAGGAGATCCAAATGAACAAATATTCAGTCAAAGTGAGCAAGAAATGGGTATCATAGAATCATAGAATAGTTTGGGTTGGAAGGGACCTTTAAAGGTTGCTCAGAGCCCCGTCCAACCTGACCTTGAATGTTTCCAGGGATGGGGCAATGAGCATGGTGGTTAAAATATATTGAGAAATGTGAACAAATATTTCCAAGATGTAATTATATCAGGTCTTCATAATCCTCCAAAGCAGATGTTAACTGGGATTGTATGTTACAACTGAACACTTTTTATGCTTCTGGGAATTATACCTATGCGTTTAGTCCATTTGCGATTTAAAGCATTCTGTGTTTGTGGTACCTGTACCAAAGGCAACCTAACTCTGCCTGCAAGAACAAACAAAAATTGTGAACACTAACAAAAAGTGTATTTTACTGAATCTATTTAGATATTGAATCTTATACATTTATTTATTTAACCAAATGTAAGTAAGATAAAGATACTCTGCATCTAACTATATCCCACTTGTGCATACTGAAGATACGTGGCAATGTAATCTGCTTTATTTTGCCAGTTGTGAATTAGAAAGTCTTCTCTAAATTTTTAGAATTGAACGGATTTACTGGCTACCTATTTTTTTCCTTTTATGTAAACTCTCATCATGGTTAAAAGAAATATTTGCATCACAGACGAAATTCGAGATCTTTCAAACATATATTAAACAAGTTAGTAACGTAATTAATAACAACCCATTAGAGAAATTATGTTATGTATATAAATATGCATAAGTCCCAGCAAAATATATTTTTTTAATCTGAAAATTATTATTTTTGTTTAGAAGAACACTTCAATCTGCTGGCATGGAGGAAGAGGAACATATTCAGCACTCCTTATAGAAAGTCAATAGGAGTTTACTGAGATATTAGAAATGCTTCTCATCCAGTATTGCACCTTCTGTTTTAAGAGGAATTTGTATTAATAAGTTTCATACCGTAGCAATAACCTATTCCATTAGAAAAAGATAAAGTGGCAATACAAGTAGAAGGTTACAGATTAAGATAGATGTTCCTAGGAAGGCTTTGAATCATATTTATGTAAACAAATATACTTCATTTTTGTAAATAATAGTAAAAGCATTAAAGTCCCATTTTCTTTCTCCCAGTTGTCTACTAAAACTAGTTTAGGGTGAAACATCTCAGAATCTCAGCCCTGTGAACTGAAGAAATGGGACTGCCATGTTCAGAAGCTAAAGTGACGGCCTGCAGACAACTGTAAACATAGCAAATAATATAGTTTTAATTAACAAACTTTATTAAGTTGCAGGTTTGTGTCTGAGATTTGAACCTGATCCTACCCTAGAGTGTATATAAGCAAGTGGAGCTGAGTACAACTGAAAGCAGAATCTGGCCTTCCACCATCTAAGTATTGTAATTTAATGGCTTCACAGTAATTTTCACTGAACATTACAGCATTATCAAAATTAATGCTAAACTTTGTAGAGCAGTACTGAATCTCATGCTTCAGAGCTTACGTTATTATAAACCCAACATGAAAGGATAACTAGCTTTGTGTACCAAGCCCTAATGCTTTCCCCTGAAGCTTTGGTGATGGCCCGGACAATCAATTGGTTGTCTATTTCCAATTTAGGTATTTACTTTTTCAAAAGTACACTTCCCAAATTAAAGTGCTTGATACAGTTTCAACTGGAGTCCACTGTTCAGTATAACAATGATTTAAAACTAGATTTAATCCAAAACTATGACACACCACTTCTGTAGCAGCCAGCCTTTAAATGATGCAATATAATAAGAAAAGCACTTACTGTATAGCCAGGTAATTAACTATATGAATAACCAAGCAATTTTCCTGCTATAGTTTAATTTGTGAAAACATTTTAATCACCTTTAAGTTGCTATCCCCCATGCAAACACTGTTCGTATACTGTGAATTTTCAATTTCCTTTTCTTAATTTGCATCCTTTTTAATTGTCTCATCTAAATGCACATTTTTTTTCATTAAAAATGGCTTGAGTAATGATGTAGGAATTATATTCTTCAGGGCATTTTTATTTTCAGTTCTAGTCACCTGTGAATTATATCTTCTTTAATACTTGGGAGAAGACCTGCCATTAGGAAGACCATAATAAATAGGACTCATTATCAGAATACAAATGGAAAATAAACCTATATTTTAAAAATTACTAGACCTTTGGGAGGCATTAGACCTTCATTTATATTAGGTCCCTGAAGACCATAAGGCTGTGACAAACAGTTCTCATTACCTATGCTCCGTCTACAGTCTATCTATTGCAGACATCAGGGCAGTTATACACTTACAATATGCTCATTTCAAAACAAGAAAGATAAAAGTCCAATAAATATTTATACAGACTTATCCATATTCAAATAAGAGTTTGAAGGGTCAGACTTCTTATAAAAATTATCACAAGTTCATTTACAAAACCGCTGATAATATTTTGGTTGTAGGAATATCACTGCAGACATCACCGATGGCAAACAGGCTCTCTCCTAAGCACCTCCGATTTGGGGTGAAACTGAATGAAATGACCGTGTCTAAGAATTTTCTTACCTGAAGATAAAAATTTAGCACAACTAGGGCAGTTTGCTATATTTTGTCACAATCCCAAATTATTTTATTTTTTTCTAGAAGCGTATGTTTTAATAGCCAGGGAATTCACTGCCTGTTATTGCTGGCAGCTAGGGCTTCCCCGGTTGGAGTAAAGAAGCGCCGTCAGAAATTGCAGGCATTGCCTGCCCTCCTCTCTGGAGGAGCCCAGCAGGTACCAGTGACCATGGCCAGCACAGAGCCTCTGTTCGAGCAGGCATGTCACATGAAAAACAGTGCTTCAAAAGGGGATCAAGAACAGCGATCCATGCGGAAAGCTGCCGCTAAAGCAAGCTGGCCGTCAGGTACAGAGGGTTTCACCAGCAGCGTTTCCAAAAGGCTGATGCGAGCACTCCTGCATCAAGGTTTCAGCAGCTCCAGCAGACAACGACTCGAATGAGAAAAGGAACCTGGATTAGTAAGACAAGATCTAAACTGTAGGGCTCGTAGAGCCATTTATTCATTGTCTGACACGCTCCATATATTTTCCCTGGGTGGAAGGAACTTCAGAGTAGGTTGTCATTCACCCTTTTCTGAGGCACTTTCCCGGACTGTGAGGAGGCAGAGTGGTTTGAAAAGGCTTGAGTGCATTGTGCTGTTTTAGGCAGACAGTATTTTATTCTGCCTCTACATGAAAAGAGATTGCATCTTAGGGGAATTTTCCTGAGCTATATAATAGCTTGTATTTATCTTTTTTCTTTTATTCTCTGCTATGTTTTCTGAGATTTTACTATCCAATATAGGATAAGAATAGCACAAAGGTAGAAATGGAGGGAAATCCTGCCAATTCTAACTCCAATAAGGTGCCGAGAAAAGTTAGCACAGTTGAATTAAACTGCTCTTTAATTCAACACAAGGTGACAGTTGTTAATCCGAAATGTCTCGCAGAAATACCGGAACTCTGGGCAACATCTGATTCATGAGAATTTCCATGAGCTCTGTGTGCAGATCGAACAGAATGTACTTCCACAGAAAGGGCAAGAAATTAAGAGTATTATCTTTTTTGTATAAATGAGTGATGTGCATTTTTATTTCTAAAGCCAAAAATACCCAAGCATTTTGTTATCACTCTCCCTTCCCTCTTTATCAGAATTCTGCATCACAACCTGTCCAGAAAACACTGCCTCGCCTCAAATCAGGTTTTTCCACTTGCTTTTTCAATAGAAATTCATTCTCATGGGACCATTTTGCTCTCTTTGAGCTACATCTCAATCAGCAGACAATTCACTGAGGAGACTCGGTTTGAATTCTTCCTTCGTCTAGTCACACTCAATTGAACATAGATGCCGGTGATCATTAAAGGCCACGGCTTTCTTCTGGCAGTTTTGTGGAAAATGTCCAAAATCCACCCAGTGTCTGAATTTCATATTTCCCTGAAATTAGAGATGCACGCTGCGCGGTGAGATGATCTTCTTCTGTAGCTGTACCCCCAATACACTCACACTTTGACATATTGAAATGATGTAGACTTCTGAGAATTTCAGAACTGTCTTTCCAAAATTATAACTTACTGAATCCATTAAATAATAAAAAGAGCCAGCTGTTATACAGCACCTATTTAGGAACTCCTGAATGCTATATATATGTTGGGGCAAATGTTTTGTGCCCGGAGGAAAGCAGAGAAGCTGCCTGTTGCTGTGGTTGGTTGGTATGGCTAAGAGGCCCGCCAAAACCCATAAACAGCTTTTCTTCCAATTTTTTATTAAAAGGACCAAGCAATTCTTTAAAAAACAAACAAAAAATCCCCCAAAAAACAACCAAAGAAAGAAAGAAGCAAAACAGCAAACCTCCCTACGTAACTCTTCAGAAAACTCTCCAGCCTGTTTCCTAACTCACCGTTGTCTGCAACTGGGAGACGAAAAAACAAGGTCGACGTAGTGATTACATCTTCTCCTGCCAGCTGCTGGAGGCTGGTTCCTGCATATGCCGTGCCCATGGCTTATGCAATAGCCAGTGGCCGTGCCTGTACACTTGCACATACCTGTTGGCTGCATGGGAGCCGTGTAAACAGGGGTTTTGTTTTTACCATAGATTCTGTGACTTACGAACTGAGACCTACAGACTTTAGGTTGAGTAATCCTATCAAGGATACCTGTTATCTCAGCTTCCTGTGTCTTTCTGTAGCATAAGGACACAGCTGAAATACATGGACCCATCAGGTCAGAAGCTGCGGTCTCCAAGATGGATGTAGGTAAATTTCCTGAGTTTTCCCTTCAGTTACTTTTCACCACGAGTTTTAAAGATGATCCAATCCAGGAGGAAAGTTATGTATGCTTGTATGCTTGGGACTTATTAATATAAATGTCTCCTTTGTGTCTTGGTACATTCTCAAAAGGCCTCAACCATTTCTCTCATCCATAACTTTAAACCAGCTTTAGAACATTGCCATCAATGCAAAGAAAAGTATTGCTTTGAATATATCAAAGTCATTATATAAAGCTCCAGGATATTGCACAATCTCATCTTTAAAATGGATATTAAAAAAAGCCAGGGGGGCTCAAAACTATAATTTACATCTAAAAAATATTCAGACACTGCCTTCTGATCTCACTTTAGTGAAAATAATATTAACTGAATCACAGTACAACAGAAGAAAGGTCCAAATACAGTGGAAATTAAGTAAAATAAATTCTCTAAGAGAATGACAGAAGTATATTGAATCTTGTTTGTTGTTATGATGACCTTAGAAAAATGGAAGGGGAATAACAAAGCAGTAATTTCTGTTCTTCCTGGTGATTCCAACAAAAGGAGTTCATAGACATTAAAAATAGAAAATATGCACTAGGTCATGTGTTCCATCTCCTTACCAGGCCAAGATATTTTGACTTACCTGCAAGTCACTTGGAAAAAAATCACATTTTTCATGGTATAACAAGTATAACTTGTTTAAATACCTTTGAAGTAAAAGCAGTATTGAAGCATGAAGTAATAAAGCTCATACCTTTATTATTCTATTGTTTGGCTGATGAAGATTTTCTGCAAAGGCAGCTTATCAAGAAAGCGGTACATCAGCTCACGTTATGAACACTGTTTTTGCAACACAGGAAGCCTGTTTATTTATTTATAAGTGACAGCTTAGATTCTATCAGCTGCAGTATTGTCAGGCAGCAACAACCAGCTGACTCGCAGACGCTGGGGCCAGAGCATGTCCTGGCAGAAAATCCTGCCCGCACAACCTATGGCCAAGTCAGAAATCAGGTTGAATCCAACCTAACAATGTCAGATCAGGTTGTGAAATGCACCTTTTTGGTAAAGCCTTCTTCCAGAATCACTGCTCTTAAAACACGTCCATACACACTCACAATTTTCTTCCTTTTGGCATTACAAGGATGGAGAAGAGTAAACATGGGATTTTGCTCTAGGTTTTTCTAATCTCTGAGGATTTTACCCTCAGGCAGTGGTTACCAATCTTTAACGCGAACAGCCAAGCCCACTAATAGGACTTACCCTAGTGTACAGTAAGATAATAAGATGCCAGTTCACAGTGCATTACCCAGGAAAAGAGCCTGCCTACATTACGCTTGCCCTGCTCCCTGTTCACTAGTGGCTGTTAAGGGAGGTAACATCTCAACATCATAAACAAAACACACAAAACTGAAGTCATTAGATAAAGTATTCTGTGCACTTTCAGACTGCGTACACAACCATTATGGCAGACGGCATATTTTCATACTTGTGGATATTGGGCAGATATTTTAATTCATAAGAAATAGAACTAATTAGCGGGAACTTAAGGAAGTAAACAAGTAGATTATTAAATCTGCGTACGACAGTAGCTAATAATCCTTGTATAAGGTAATGCATCCAAATAGCGTCGCTGCAACCGCTTATAATTTGCTCTCCCATTTTTTCTATGTACACTTAATAACATTTACTTCCAGCAGTGCAAACCTTCCACATTCCATATCAACAGCTATCATTCTGTGAACTAGGCAAAATAAAAGCCCTAAAATCACAGAATGAATGCTGATAAATAATACGTCAGTTTTGTTGTAAGATTATAGGATATGTGAAAAATATTTATTATCCTTCGTCTAGTGCTCAAATGGGGCAATCTGTATAGACTGAAGACTGTGGAATTGTACAGAATATGCCATTTGTATCTGTAGCTATTCACAGAACAGTGTAATTTTTCCACAGATTATTTATACAGTACACAGGGAAGAATTTGAAGTGATTGAAGAGGCTGCCAAACACCATACTCTGCCTTCAGGATATAGATGATGTCTTTAAAATGGGTGAAAGACTAATTAATCTTGAACTGTTCATGGGTGATATATAAGATAACATGCCTTAGCCTGACAGCGTTTTGGGAAGGCAGGCAATTAAAAACTGAGCCACAAGACAGCACACACACACAAAAACAAGACAAGAGAGTTTAATATACAGGTGCATGAGAATTTAAATGCCACTTGAAATACAACTTGAAACTCAATCATCACCGCAAACATAGGTAGCTACAGGACAGCCAGGTTGAGTTTGACAGAACACACAGCTTCAGGCTCTTGAACAAATATTTTACTGTGGGAAAAGGCTGCTATATGCGTTTTATTGTAGTATCACTTTCTAGCAATAAATAATCTGCTACTTTCTAACAGATGCAACGTTCATGGCAAATTACTATTATATTCTTCAATTTTCTCAAAGAGAACCATCAAGATGTATGCAGCCCATAATGCAACGACAGTCGTCTTTACTGTTTCATTTCGTACTTGTTCAATGTATGTACACACCTATCATTTGCTCCTATTCCTTACCATGTCTAAAATTAGTTGACAAACTTCCTAAAACAAAGACTATATCAACACCGCAGTCATGATCTTATCCTGAGTGAAACAGAGAATTTAAAGGTCTCAGGTCAAAGTAGTCCAAACATAGAAGGAGCAGCATCCAGCCACAGAGCTCCAGCATGGAGCACAATAAAAACAAAATTATCCTGCTTCATAGATGAATTTTGCCGCTTGTACTGTACTTAGTGACTAGGTTGCTTCCTGTACCTGAGCTAAGAGGTTTCAAGTGATTGACAATAATCAAGCTCTTTTGTTCTACAAAAGTACCTGGCAACTTTTGGAGTTATATGAGTAATAGATAGCAATAACAATGGGTGAGATTTTGGGGGGGGGGAGGTTGTGCATACTGCTAGGCTCTTCAATCCTCTTTTAGGTACTGAACTCTAAGATGTATATGAGACATAACAAATTAATGATATAAGCATCTGACTTTTTCCAATTGCCTTGATGGAAAGACATCATATCTGAGTATATCAAAATGTATCTGCCAGAAATTTTGTTATAACATACCTTATGGAATGTAGGGGAGGGCAAGGCAGAGATGACATGGTTAAATTACCCAAAAGAGCAGGCTTGTTTGACCTACTAATAGAAAGAATTCACCTCTTTCGCTTATTTTGTGTGACATTCCCCTGGCTTGCACTATTTCGTGCTGTACATGACACAACTTTAAGTGCAATCAAAAGCAGGGTTGTATTTGCATTGATATTTGGAAGAAGTATTTTCTCTTTTGCACATGATATCAAGAATGGTGCCTACCTCCTAGTCAACCACTGGAAATCTGATTACTTGGAACTATCCAGATTGCAGGTAGCAGATCTCCATGTGGTTCATCCATTTTTAGCATGAGTCTGTAATGGAAGTCTTCACCCTTGCTCACGTTACCAAATATACTTTTTTCAACGGTTTGTTTAATTATGGCTTCATTTCAAACGAAGCCATAAATCTAGTATAATACTTACTTGCACAGTAGGAAAAAAGGTCTACTCCCACAAGTCTTGTCTTTGATCTCTAATTTATCTTTTTTTAAAAATCCAAACTTATATCAGTGTGACATCATGTCCCCACTATCTCATTTTCAGCTGCTCAGCATGACAGTAAGTAGTAAGGACACATGCTGCTAACCCAGACAAAAATCTTTTCTTTATCATTCACAAATCTCCAGAGTTTCAGTTCCACTCAGGTTAACATACTTCTCATACAAATTATTTAACACTTAGCTGTTCGAAGGATTTACAATGAAAGCAGACACTAGATACTTTTCAAGGCAATTCACCACTGTTGAATAAATCACTTATTTCTGCAGTTCTCATTTGTACCATTTTTTATACCTATTTATCTAGATACTGGGATCTATGAGATGTTTTTACCACCAATATTTCTGGCACGTAAAACCAGAATTAAGCAAGTGTTTAATTCTGGAAATGTCAGCCTAGGACAAATTAACACAGCTCACCCAATGATGCAAAGAGACAACAGATGCGACATCACTCTTCCATTACTACCAGCCTTTAAAAAGTCTCTATTTTAATTTCCTAACTTTTTCAGCCACATAGTTTATTCTAGGGATCATAAATAACTCTAAAACTGAGATAAAGATATCAAGAGTGAACTCTTTCCAAATTAAGCCTGTGGAAACCTCCCATTCTTGTATAATGAGATAGTACTTCTCCAATATTTTGAAGCTTTACTAATGTTTTCTTCACATAACTTTACTATATACAATAGCATAAAATACAGTACAATATACTAAAAATATATCTATCTTGTTACCTTCTAGTGAGGATTCTTTTTGCAGTTCTGTCATTGATTTGATAGGTATGTTTGCATGAGTTCAATAAATCACTGAATTGTTGTGAGTTTAATTACTGCTGTTAAAATACTTAGCAATTTCTGAACAGAAAATCTATATAACGTTCTAAGTGCTTGGGATTAATTCACCCTGGGATTGATATACAAATAGCACATAACCCCCAATTTAATCAAGGTGACCAGGCTTCTGCTGTAATAGAACAAAGTGGTACTTCATAAACTCAGAAGAAAGTCTGTGTCAGTTTTAAGACTTGAGGAATAGTGCTTGTGGAAATTGAAATTTGAAAAGGTAAAAAAAAATTTAAAACTGATGTCTGGCAAAGACGAAAAAGGGACCTTGTTGATCACAGATTTTGCTATCAGAAAAGCTAAAAAGCTGAGAACTGGAAAGTCCCTCAAGGGTCATGAAGCCCAGCCTCCTGCTACCCCAAACAATCTAGATAACTAATCCCTTTTGTAAACGAATCAAAGAGGAGCAATTAGTTTTGGGGGCTTGCTTCTCCACTGCTCCAGTTTCAAAGCTGTTCCAGAATATTACTCCTATGGTATTTATACATTATTTTCTTAGAATCGCCATCTAAGTTTACTCAGGCCCATTGCTATTATTTCTTTAAAAGTTTGCTTTACCTTTTATCTTAAGTAGTAATTTTCTGTGTCAAGCTACTTACCCTACTGAAGACATCAACAGGACTTCTAGAGAAAGCAATCCCTACCCTCTGTGGACTTGAGTTTTCTAAGCTGAGTTCTTTCAGTCTCCTACCATAAGATATGCCCTCTGTTGTCTTGATCATCCCACACACTCTTTTGTAAAACTGTTTCACTTTAAACGTTCACTTTTTTTTTAATCTACAACCTGTACTTATTTTCAAGTACAAGCACAATTAAAACAGCAAATGACATAAAATCGGATTTGGGACTGGATCAAGAGTAGTAGTCTGTAGCTGTAAAGGGCTGGGGCTGTAAAAAGGTTAGGGGAGAGAGGCACCTGCAGTAAAGAAAGAAGGATCTGAAGTCACCAGGCTGTGATTTAATGTCCTCTTATAAGAACAAACATATAATCTATCATGCTTGTGAATTACGAGGAAGGGGGTTATTCTTGCTGGGTTTTGTGTTTTTCTTTAACCAGATAATTGTCGAGTTATATGCATGAAAGTGTGCTAGTATTTTTGGAATATGATTGACCATTATTTCGCCAAGACCTTTTACAATAGCACAAATACTTTCCCTGTCTCTGAACTTACATGTTCCAGGAAGGCTTTTGTCTTTTTCAGAGCTGCATCGCATAATTATTCTATGATTAACTGTGTCTCTGTCTTTATCACTCATTTTCAATTTACAGTAGACTTCTTATTAGTAGTTCTTAAGGACCTGACCTTGTACTAGAACATTTCATTCCATTTCTATTAATGCTGTTTTACGGTCACCCTGATCTTCCTATGTATTATTCTCATCTTCCTGTGAATTATCAGTGTATCTCAGCTTTGACTCATTACCAGATTTTTATATCTGGCCTATGACATTTCAGTAGTACTTTATTATTTCACATTGTTTAGGATGATATGGACTATTGGGAAACGGTGGAAAGAACAGGTGGATGCAATATATGAAGTTGGTGAGAAACACTAATTTCACTGACCACCGTAAACTTGGGCACAAAGAGAAACAGCTGGAATGCCACTGCTATAGATGGGCTCCAAATTCACATCACCTCATTTTCAGCATTTAAATGAGATCTATTATTACTTCTTATACTATCCATGATTTTCAAATGAAGTAACTTTCAAACGTGATTCAGCCCACTGAAGATCCAAAACATCATTAGAACACAACCTTCTAATTTAGGGTCCTAATTTAACTATGACAGCCAGGTGCCCACACTTAAATGGAATTATCCTGAACTTTCATGACTAGTTTCTAAACAATAGAAATCAACTTCATCCAAACTTTGCTCCACACAGTGGCATTTTAAAATACGAAAATGAAAAATCAATTTTGCCACTTTGGAATTTCTTCTATGGATTTCTTTCTAGTGGATTTAGTCCTTTTCATTTGAAAGTGAACATCCATGAAACCGATAATAAAATAGTAAGGTACCATGTATTTGTGTGCATGTGTATGTGTGTGTGTGACACTACATCAAACAATACATACAAATCCCATATGTGTATTGTGTATACACATTACAAACAATGTTTTTGTTTTGAAGGTACTTTAGATACAAATCCCATCCTGGTCACAGATTAGGACTCTTCTCTCTTGGTTTGGATTAAGAAATATTCTCTAAATCAGTCTTAATCAGTCCCATCTTATCTAAAATATCATATTTTCTCTCTTAAAAGGATAATTTTTGATCTGACTTTATCACTTCTTCTGTTAAAGACATTTTTCATGAAAAATCTTGTCAGGTTGCTTTGGGTCCAAATGCATGTGTGATATTTGTATAAACAAATGTGAGCAGGTGAGTAGAATGGGCTTTTTGGCCCTTTCTAAATGAATTACCTTAAAAAAACCAACCAAACAAAAAACCAACCTGTATCAGTCAATGTGGGGCTTTATAACCACCACAAATCCCAATGTGCTTGAGAGAAACGTGCTGTGGATCTGGTCCCATGCACCTGCACAGACAACCCCGGCAGAAAGGATCATTTCATCTCAGGATCACAAGACTCTCTGTTTCTCTAGCTGTTCCTGGAGCGAAGCATCAGCCCCGTCTGTAAGCCACAACAAGCTGCTGCCACATTGCGATTATGAGGTTGTAAAGGGGACATTCAGACTGCGGCAAAGAATAAAATAGGCAGAAAATGGTTCATTTTGTTAAACCACCCAAACAGGTACCAACAGGTACAATGTGGGGTATCACAACCCAAATTCTGTTTCTGTTCTACATTCTACTTTAGGACCATAAATGCTTTTATAAGCTTTCTAAGATTGTGTAGGCTATTAAGGAATGGAAGGTGATGTGAGGCTTAAGCACCTGAGCAGAAGCTCAGGGAGGAAATGCACTCTTAAAATTTGTAGGGGTACAAGACAGACGTGCAGCTCCTCACGCAAAGTGACACTGGGAGAGAACAGAAGCGTGTGTTGCAAGACAGCCGGGGAGAAGAGCAGTGGGTGCTGGATACTCTTCATATCAAGGGAGTCAGAGACTGACAGGGTGAGAAATACAGCACGGTAGCGTTTGTGTGCAACCACAGAAGGGAGAGGTTTGCCTTTCTCAGAACCAGTCCCCTCCTCCTTCAAACAGATACGCACCCTGGAAGGTTTTAGGCACTTCCTATCGAACCAGGCTCCCCGTTTCCCTATCTGTGCCTGTCAGATACTATTCCTGCAGTGCATCCTGTTTTTGAAGGCCAATCCAGCATTGTTCAACGCACATATATTTCCATGTTATGCATCTCTTTTCTGTGTAAAAGAGATGAACAACATCCTTCAAGAAAAAGCTTAAAGCAGAATCTCACAGGCAATAGATTTGAATAAGACATATAGTATTTTCCTTTCATGAGAAAATGAAAGCAACCACTCTTCCACAGAACACCCACAGAATCAGCTGAAACACTAATGAGCAGAAGGCAACACATACCAGACCCTTTGTCTGCTTTATTGGCTCTGCTTTTCCACAAATGGCAGAAGATATAAATATTATTGTTAGCCTTAGGGCTGTCTTCAAAAATGCTTGTCCGTATCAACTCATATTGTGAAAAAGCGTCAGTAGCTGTGTTAAACCACTGTAGGCTGAAACTGAAAAATGGCACAATAATTTTTCCACCCAGTGCATGCAAGATCAAAGCTGTTAAGAGGGGATGACAGGTGGCAGAAACGTCCCAAGGCCCTGACTCACTAGAAGCATAACAGCATCCACTATAATGCTAATAGAAATTGTCCCAGTAAAAACACTGTAAAAAGCAGCAAGTAGCTTGTTATACCTTTGACCTCAGGGTCATTCCACCAACAGATCATCTGGCAGCCCAGGGAGAAAAGTGTAATTGTATTTTATTCCCACACACAAGGCTAAGAGTGTCAGATATTAAAATATCAGAAACAGGCTTTAAAAGACATATTTATATTGATTGCAACAATAAAATGAATGCCAAAGGACAATCTCTTTAGGGATACCCGTCTTCAAAGAAATTGCATGGTTTTACCTGACTCCAGTTTTGTTCTGTAAACTAGCAATTTTGTTAATGTTCTGGTGTTCAGGCTTGTAGCTCTTACTTAAGTTAAAATAATTCACTTTAGTTATAGTTCGTAGTTAATGAAGACTTTAAGGCATAATCTCTTTGGGACGACTAATAATATTTTGTAGCAGATCGTAATATGTGTCAAAGCTAGACTTCTAGTAAACCCTATTAATAGTTATAATTTAAAAATTAAAAGAGACTATACTTAGTCTTTGAAGACAGTTATGAAAATAAAAGAAATACTGGGGTTTTTTCCTATATTCCACTTTTTTTGTTACACACCTGTAATCATATTTGAAAGAAACCTGTCTAACCTAACAGGGTTTTTTTTCAATTTGGACTACTTGCAGCATCTTGAAATACGTATCAAAGTAGATAGACCAGCGGTAGTTAGGTGCCTACTTTGGAAAGAAATAGAATCATGATAGAAATTAACAGAAGAAAGGATGTGAAGCATCAGGACTATACAGACTAGATTTAGGTGTTAGTTCTTCAGGTTGGAGGAAAACAACTTGTCTTTTCCAACACAGTACGTAAAACGTAGGCGTATTCACTGTAATAATAACCTGAAGGCCTTAGGAGGCACAAAAAAAATGCAAAGTTCACGAAGGAACAAATAAGGCTAAAGCATTATTTATAGGGATGTCCTTGGGCCCTTAACCTGTAAATAAATCATACTGAAATTTTTCATGTGAATGAAGCTTCAGATTTATTCCTGCAGAGAAAGACATGAAAGCCTGCACTGCTTTGTGAAGCAGTCCTGGTACAACAGTAGCTTAGAGGTTGAATGGAATTCATTTGAATGTTGTTTAAGCATCAGGTTTGCTGAGTTTAAAGTGATCTTATACCAGCCTGCGGAGAGCTCCAAACCGCAGCCCAGCTAAGCTTTGAGCAAAAGATATAAGCAGAGCGGCAAGGGAAAGGGCTGTGTGCTCTGTAGGGAGCAAGGGCATGTTCTCCCAAACCAAGCTCATAATAGGAAGGCAAAGTGGCCACCGATTAATAGGCACTTCCAGACATACACAGTATATAGTAAAAGGTTACACGTTGGTTTAGATTACCCAACTCACTGATACATACTTCAAGTACTACTCATTGAGTATGACCAGCTGGGCCCCTGACTTGGGTGAAGTTTTGCCCCGCACTACAGCTCAGGTTTACTACTGTGCCTTGCTTGTCCCAATCAAGGAGACCCACTTCGAGTCATGGCAAAGAGCTCGTGCTGGAGCTGCTGTGCCACCTGCGCAGCCCTGCATGGGCAGAGACAGAGCCAGGGCAAAGCCCCTTGCTGGAGTCACCCAGCCGGCACGCACCGCGCCACTCCAGCCCTGCTCCCGGCCGCAAGGCGAGACTTGCGCCGAGCTGCCGGGGAACACCTCGCTACTGTGCAGGCAAACCAGTGACTCCCAGTCTGCACGGAGCAGTCAGGTCATGCAAATTATCCAGGCATCTTTCTTGCATAAATTTCAGCGTCAGTGTGCTCAGCGTAAGGACTTCACCTACTCACGTGCTCTTTACACTGTGGTTAAATAGGCAAATTGGTTATGTTACTTAAAAACACAACTGTTTTATAAACTCAAAATCCTCCAACTATTCCACAATTTTGAATGGGCACATAAAGCTTTCTGACTCCTAAGTGAGAAAGGTGAAGATAAGGTTTGCATGAGCCCCTATCAAAAAAAAAAGAAAGAAAAAACACTTCCCAGACATTCCCCAGCTTAATCATAAAATATGATTTGAAAATCATAGTGTCGACTGAATAAAACAGCAAGCCTCAACTACTGCACGTACACTAAACCAGCTCTAACCCTCAACATAGGAACGGTTACCGCACTCAAGCTGAATTGACAAATGCTTCCAGTGACTTAAAATGGAGGTCTCTGTCTTGCGTTAGTGACTGCTTCGTAATCCCAAGCAGCAAAAGAAAGGACGAGAGACTAAAAATCAAAGCCAAAAAAGGAGATATTACTCCGCCAATTTCAGTTTACAGTGCTTTTAGTTTTATTTCAGTACACAATGTATTTAATTGCCAGTTATACCGATTGTTTTTCTAGCAAACAAAGGTGAGCATTTCCAAGGAAGAAACATTGCTCTTCTTTCTCCTTTCCTTTCATAGTTAAGTGATTATGAAGTCAAAAGAACAGACAAGGAGAGGCAGCAAATCTACTTTCCTTAAATGAACAATCGTTAGGGACTGTCAACGTGATAGTTCATGTAAGGCAAGTAGTACTTGCCCCAAAAATAGTTTTTTGGTAGAAAGACAGTGTGTCACTACAGAAGCACATGGTGCCTAACATTTGAAGAAAAGCAAATCATAAGTTTTAAAAATAAATCAGGCACACCATGTGTTTTACCAGTGTAAGAATTGCTGCTGGAATTACAGTAGGTGTGAGAACTTACTGGAATAAGTGGTGTGAGAACATGCCTTACCTGCTGCGTACGATATGTACTGATCAGGTTTCTCAAGAGCAGATGCAACTTCAGTATTTAATTTCTAAGAATTCTCTGTTTATCACAGAGATTACTATGATTTTCTCTCTTTTGAGATATGTGATTATTTTTCTGCTTTCCACCCTTTTACGTCATACTGCTACTTGTCCTGTATCAAATGCCTGCTTGAAAAGGTGAATGCTAATGTCAAAGAATTTACATAAAGGAAAAACAAAGCAATTTTCTTCTAATTGTTGGCATAGAGCAATTTGCCTTTTGAAGCAGTAAAATTCATTGGTGACAATATTGTTACAACATATTTAAATTAGTAAAGCATCGATCCTACAGGGGAGCATAATTAGCTCTGCAGAAGTACATGCAGGAGGGATGCATTGTTGTAAAGTGACTTGAATTATAAGTTGTATTGCTGTTTTTACTATACATATATTATGCGTAGAGTTGCCCAGATATCAAGGCACTCAGCTCGGTGGAATAAAGGAGAAAGGCATGAGCTACAATGATTCTTTCCTTAATAAATATTCTGTTTAATAGGTATTCACATTATTATCCTTCCTGGAGAGACTTTAAAGAGAGTGCTGAGAGGTGCAGCCTTGCATGTTGGTTACACGCAGTGCGGCTCGGGAATTCTTCCTGCTACGTGGCCCTGAGTCTCTGGTGGCAAAAGAGAGGACAGGAGAGCACAGGAACTGCAGCCCGAGGGGTGAATGAGCAGGTAAGCGGGGATGGAGCAGGGAGCACCAGCCATGGTGGTGACAGAGGGAGGAGGATCAGGCTCATGTGTCAGAGCAGAGTGAGAGGGGAGTTGCACGTATCCCGTGCTGCTGGCCGTGTCACCAGCGTGTCAGGGGAGGAGGAGAGGCTAACACTGCCCACACGGAGCTCCTTCAAGGAGAAGGAACAAAGAGGAAGGCAAGATCTAATTTTTCATTTAAAAATCAAGACTGAAGCCAGATGATGCAGTGCTTCTGTGACACTAATTACAGCTCAAATCAAAGAAGCCAAAAAACAGATGGGCTATTGCCATGATATAAAGTAACACTTGGAGCCCCTACAGACCAATGTCTGTGGGTTTGGAAAAGCATCCTGCCAAGGCAATAAAAGGGGTTCCCAAAGCACCCGGCACAGCTGTGTGCTAATAGAGCACAGGCTGCTGCGGTCCCGCAGGCGGAGGGGCCAGTGGGGCAGCCCAGCGCGCTGGAGGAGCACCGGGGGACATGCACGCAGAGAGGGGCCCGCAGAGCTCACACACACCAGGGATGGCCCCACGCACCACGCAAGGGGGACGTGATGGGACGCTAGCACCCTGGGGAGCTGCCAGGAGGTGACCAGAAGCTATTTCATCACCTAGAAAGGTTATGGGTTTCCCCATTTGTGAGTTAGAATAGAAAACAATGATACAAAATCGAGCTGTTTTGACACCAAGCCTGTAAAGAAAACAAATGCTAGTACAGTTATGTTAACGCTTTGATATTAATGATGCTGCCAACGCAAAATTGACATAAATGTAAACGACTGACCCGTGTAGATTTAGACATCCTAGTATGAAGAGCAGTGCTGACTGTGGCAGCATCTCATCCTCTGATTTTCACATTAAAGGAACGCTTCCTCAAGTCTGAGTTCCTGCTGAAGTAAAACTGTGGCTCTTTCTATAACAAGTACCCATGAGCAAACCAACATAATGTGTGTTGGATAGGTCCTGTCCAATTTCATTCTACTCTGACAACTGACACAGCTTTCCTGTAATGTATTCACGATGAATAATTTATAATTAATTTATAATTAATTGTTCTATTACTTTTCTTAATTTTAAGTAATCACTGTGGCAAAACTGCCTGATTGAAAGCAGCAACAGAATAAGATTCAAGATTCTTTGGCAGAATGCTTGGATTAATATGAAAAACATATTCTGAGTTGCCGTACTTGAACATTAGGGAAAGCTGGTTAATTACCGTAAGTCATTATGACACAGGCTGAAGTATAAACTGAAGTGGATTGAATCTTGTGATCATCGATATGCCCAGGAAGTCTGGTAACTAGGCTTGTCATCTATATAAATTATACTCTGCGAAATCTCTAACCAAAGCTGGCAGCACATCAGAGAGGAGACGTAAGACTGAACGAAAAGGAAAAAAAAAAAAAAAAAAAAAAAGAGTAGAAATATCTCATAGCTGTCATCTCTGTTTCTCCAGACAGACATTTTTATCCCCAAATCTAGCTAAAAATCCTGGGAAGGGAAAAGCATCACAATCACCACAATCTCACTGAAGTCAGTGAAGGGAGTTATGACCCACCAGCCCACACCAGTGCTTGTTTCGCTACTACAAACATGGGGACTGCCTTAATGTAACCATTTTTGTTCTCGATTATTCATCTGCTAAACTTCAAAACTTAACCATGTGCTACACAAAAAATAGGGAAAAAATTGTGGTCTATTATGCCAATTTATAGTGGTGATAGTGGCAAATAGCCCAAGATAATAAAAGAAAGCAAGTTTGAGTAAAGGAGTTTGTCTCTTCACTTACTGTTTGCATAAGAGCACTCATACCGGTGAAGGGGTAGGGAAAGCGGACAGAGACACTTTTAAGAAGAAATCTGGGCACAAAGTGGGTGATCATTGTTCTCAGTTGGATTAAAATGACTGTGAGGTATATAAAGCATTATGGGAAGAAAGGGAAGACAATATTAAGCCTTGAGGTAAAAATTCAGAGACTATTTCTAAAGTAAAATTGCCCACTAAACGGGCTTTGAGGCTGGGAAAAAAACTACTCTTACATTTGAGAACTAAAAAGTTATTTGGAATGAATTAGGACTACCTTCCTTTGTCCTTACCTTTATTATTTCAGTGTTTAACAAGCATCTTGCTTTGTTTCTGCAGACGACGTTGAACAAAACTCAGGCATGTGAGCTGCCCTAAAGTCAGTGAAACTAATCACAACTCACATGCTTACATCAAAACATGAGCTTAAATTTAGCTGTGTACTGAACTGCTTTGATGGATTGGATTTTGTACAAAGGGGATGAGCTTATGCTAATGCAACATCTTCCTGCAGCACCTACTTACAAAAGGCTTTTACTGAAATCTATATGATAGATATAGATAGTTAGATAAGTGCAGACCCTTTAAAGGAGGAGCAGAGTATCTCTAGGTCTGCCATTTTTTAATTATCCTCTTAAAAAAGTAATCTTAAAGACACATTACAATACATTATTAAATGAGCACATGTGCACAGATGAAAGCAATTTCTGCTCACACAAAGCTTTCCGTTTTCATTTATTAACTTATTACATACTACAGATCAAACTTTAAAGCAATCACATAGTCTCAGGCCAAAGAGGTGCTTTCCCAGACTAATTTCTCTGGTTATTTATTCTTTATTAATCATCTGGATAGCCGATTACTTCCTTCAGGCCTAATGCTACTCCTTACAGCTCACTGTCGCTATTGCTAAGGTTACTACAGTATCATCTGGAGATAAGAGAAAGTACTTTCAGAGATCTCGAGCAATCCTCCTTCCTTCAAGCATTCAAATTTTACCTCAGAGAACAGCAGCACCCTTTCCTTCCCTCCTCTCCCCCTCGAATTAGGCCAAGTAGCTAGGAGCAAATATGAGACTCCCTCACACCCCATTGCTAGAGGGTGTGGGGCACTCCCTCCCTCCTCAGCCTGGTGAAGGTTTCATTGAGATTGATATGCTCCTCCAAGTCATCCTTTTCTGACAAAAAAAAAGCCACAGCACTGGAAAAATCACTGGTTTGCTCCGTTGTCATTTAAGTTGCGGACAAACCAGCTTGCCTGGCGTGAGAGTGTTGCACAGTTACCCACTAGCTACCAGTGGGAACACACAGCATTGCTGGCACATTTATTGAGTGGTTTAAACTTATTTCTGCCTTTAAAGTAAAGCTGCAGGTAAACAAAATGTTTCACACGTTGCTTGAGAGAATAGTATGGCAATTAGAGGCTTAACGTCATCACCACACTGAGTGCCTTTCCCTGCCCCACTTGCAAATACAGATATATAGATGCTTTTGTCAGTTTATGAGGAGACTGTGCAAAACTGATTCTGGGGAACTTCTTCATGCACTGAATGCTGTTGCCTCTGGAGCCTTTTTAATGTCAGCATCAGATGCTTTTCAAAACTTAATAGATTTAATATGGTCTCCCCTTCCCTGACCAATTTGCATCTTTGAAATTTCGTGCAATTAAATTTCACCTAACTTCTTACACTTCAATGATGATGAGTTATGAACTGCAGAATCTAGAGACATGGATTAAAAAAAAAAAAAAATGCCCTGAGACCAGCATCAGTATGTGAACGAGTATACATCTCAGATAATTCCATCATTCTTTTCCTGGTGGCAAGCAGAATTTTCAGAGAAAAATTGCTAGTGGATAATAAATGTGATGCCTGGTGGTCCTACAACAAACACTACATTATAATACCAAGCTCAATTAAGGTCACCTTGATATAAAATTGATATTACAGGGATGGAGAAGGGAAAGTAAAAGGAACATTGAATGATGCATAAATCTGGGGAATACAGTTATACAGAAAGGCCAATGAAACTAGGCCTCTTCTTTTTAAAAATGGAGAGAAAGAAAACGAGATATAGAAAACTATGAAGACAATAGAAAATATAAGCATGATTTCAGGTACCTTGTTCACACGATGTGACTGAGAGAGGTGTTCATTTAATGAATCCCTGTCTTGAAGTTACTCAGTAATAAGGTACACAAACTGAAGTCATGACAAAAAGGCAGCACTCTACTATTACAGACAAACTGTAGTTTAATACCTGAATGCACACTCTAAATCTTTGCTTTGAGAATGCCACTAAGAAACAGCAAAACAAAAAACGAAATCCGATAAGCGTTTCTTTGACAACTGTGAAAGAAACTCTCTGCTAATCATGCAGCTAATGAATAATGATGAATCTAATCAGAAGCTAAATTTGGAAAGAAAAAATATTGTTGTAGAAGTTGATAACTGTAAACAAATACAATGAACCAAAAATTAAATGACACCAGTCATTTAATTTAATCACAACCTTCTTACATAGCCCAGCACAGTGACAGCAGTAGGACAGTATGAAATCCATCTGCCCCATCCAAAACTCTCAGCCTTACTAACCCAGCAGGTGCTGGGGCCAGCTGTGACCTGGAGCACGAGGGGAGCTAAGGTTTGGAGAGCTGCTGCTCTGACACCATGGCCGCCCACGTTTAAACACTGCCTGAGCAGCGCAGGCAGCTTCCACAGAGTGGAAGACCAGAAAGAAGGGAGCGTGAAGCTGCCTGGAAAAGGAGACACCACTGGAGAGGCTGACATTGCAGAGCGCTCCCTGGAAACCTCTGCCTCGTTTTGCTCCTCTCCAAAATGAGTCTCATATCCTTTTTGCATCCTTCTGTGTCATCCCCTGTGCTCAGAGCTATTTACCACTTAGAGAAATAGAACATAAAATCAGAATTTTTTCTTTAGGTTTACTCTCTATTAAGTAATGACTGTAAAGTTACAACAAGGCAGAACAGAAACATATACATAAAAGCTTCACATCCTGGAATTTTCTGTCTCCTTTAAAATCTGTGATTATGCTGCAATTCCAGCATTTACTTGATCAGGATGCCATGGAACGAGAGCAGCTGCAATATGATACAGTGTCATAATCTAAATGAATGAAAGCTTAATATATGAAAATATATATCTCCATCTGAATGCATAATCTATACAATTAGGCAAACATTTTCATTTAGAAATAATATGGTACATATGCTTGTCCACAGTTTGGATTACTATTGTCTTACAGACTCTATACAACTTCAATGAGATGTCTCATTTCTTTACTACTTTTTTTTTCTTCTTTTTTTTGAGGGGGCATGATATGCTGTCTTGGTGATGTCAAGTTTATTTAGGATTTTTAAGATTCATGGTAAATGAAGTACAAAGTACATAAATTTTATGTTCAGGGAAGGCATTCTAGAGTATTTATTCTCTGTGTTGGAAGAGTGGCTAGCTGCTCCTAGGCTTAGATTATTTCTACAGCCCATGTAAGCTCTGAAATAAAAACAGGATGTAAAAGAAGACAGAAAAAGGTTCATGCTTTGTTATTATATCAAATGGCCGACAGAGTACTGCTAATCTGGAAGAGAGTTGATGAAGCATTTTACACCAGGATGGTTCCTTTGAGATAACAGTTCTCACAGCAGGTTCAGTCTTCAGTGTTAAAAAAACATTACCTTATTACAAATAAGAAAATGGAATAAGAACACCCTAACGTGTGTGTATAAAAACGATCATATAGAGCAGCAGACAATGAACAGTGCAGAATGGATTATATTCTGCCGTATTGGCAACATGGATCAGACAATTTTCATTTTAGAACTTCTGGTATGATGAATAAAAAACCCGAGGATGATTGTTTTTCTAATTTTGTTATGAGTTCTCAATGCAAGGATCTAACACAATGTCATTCTTTTTTAAATTTAATCTAAAAATCTTAAATTTAATTCTTAAGAAGGATTTTTCCTTGCTGCAGCCTAGGCCAATCTGGCAGTGGAGTTTTTCTCCTACTTCTGGTAAGCGAGCAGCTGAGCATGGTTGCAGGAGATGCCTGCGTCCAGTCCACAAACACACCCACGCAGCATGAGACCTAGTGGCATTTAGGCAAGCTGCCAAGTTTAAATACCTGTGTAAGAGCTGTACTCATCGGTGATTCACTGATGATCCATTACCCTAAAATCCCTTCTTCTGCTGTGTCAGGCCGAAATTTTTTCCAACAGCTTTTTCCTTTTTTGTATTGTCAGGAAAAGGTTGCTTTCCTCTGCAATCCACCTCTGCCAGCAACTAGTGGACTGTGAATAAGTTTAAGGCATAATTGAGAAAAGAATGTATTTCATGTGTTTTACACTGTGTTAATGCAATTGTGTTTAAACAGCTGTCAGGCGATGTCCCATAGCCTTAGCGATTTGTCCTTTAGATCCTGGGTCAGATTTTTCACCTCCCTCAGCCTGTGCGTTCCCTGGAGAAGGAAAAGAAGGAAGCGCTGCTTCGCTTCTGCTTGCGAAGTACCTCCTTGATTTCATGCATGACTGGCTGGAATGCACAGTGCGACGCACGTCTTACAGAGTTACACTGTGCTCTTGCATGCAATTTTTTTTTTTCCTTTCTTTTGTTACTTCCTAAAATGCAAAGTAAGAGCTCTTTATATGGATAGTGCGTGGTTTCTCTGTTTGTAGGGCAGACAACAGTAACAAAACTAACATCTTACACTTCTACTTCTCTGCCATTTGAAAATTTCAAGCTGTTCTCTATTCCTCACAGCAGAGTTTACAGACCTAAGAATCTCATAGTGATTTAGTACATCCAGCCATGCAGCCCCCTGTGAGATAAGGAAGCATTACAATTATTTTATAAATGTGAAGTTGCATCAGAGAGAGATTATGGGCTAAAACTATACAAGTGCCTAGGTAACCTACACAGTGCATGGGAAAAGACAGGCTTTTGAAGTGGGAGACACAAAATGGCAAGCCATTGTATTACATTTTCAGCTAATTAACCATGAGAAATTGTTGAGGACATTCACCCTCACAGGTAGGTCCTCTAGTATGGACAGGACAAAACCCTTTCTAGAAAATTGGTGCCTTCAAAGTTTCACAGTAACACTGTAGAGATACTGTCTTGTCATTTAGAAATAGCAAGGTTGTGCTAGCTGGTGAAATACAGCTTTTTTTGTTATGTCCTCCCATCTAAAAACAGTGGAGGAAAGAGATGAAACCGCAGTTCTGAGATAAAACACCAAGAAGGAGGCTATTGTATATAAAACTGGAGGCAGACTGGGAATGAAGGAATGTCATTGCCTCGATGCTGCCATTGCAAGTCTCTCTTCCTAAACGTCACATAAATGCTATTGCATGGAGCCTTCCAGGGAAATTAGGTTTAAGATGGTCTACTTTCTAGGACCCAGCTGGAATCAAAGCTGCAGTAGTCCAGCTCAACACATGTATGACTTTCAGAAGGGAAACACACAAAACAGTCACTTTACCTTTGATCTCTCAGTCCTAAATCTTAAGGGAGACATACAAAACCTCTTCAAAAGGTAACTATTCGCAATGCAATTTATAACTCTCTTGGATACCAAATATCAGGAATCCACTACAGGTGCTGGTTTTGTGACAAATCATAATTTCTCTCCATATTAACCTCTTGATGTTTCACAGTCTGTAGATGAAATTACCTACCTTGCAATGAAAAGATCATCTTAATACATTTCTCCCTGGTAATGTTCCATCGATCCCATAGATACTATACCTGTTCTCTCAGTCAGGCTAATTGATAGGTATCTAATGATTTGTATCTTTCTCATTCTGTGTATAGCTTTGAAGTTTGCTGCTTCTATTTCATGCTGGAAGAAAGGCACACGTGCACAGAAGCTTTTTGATGTTTCTTTTTTCCAGCTATGCTGGTTGGTCTAATAAAAAAAATACTTCTCCTACAAATCTGATCTTGCCAAGTCTACCAAGACTGCAACAACACTCCTGCAGAGACTTTTGTATCTAGCCTTCTCAAATATAGGTCATATTAAATTAGCATGTAACAGGTATAGAGTTGGAGAGACAACCACCAACAAAACCAGGGCTTCTCTACCTTTTATGATAGACCCAGAGTTTCTTATCAGTTTTGGCATAAGTTTGAGGTTTGCAGTGAGTGGAGGCACTTTAAAAGAGTATTCTAGGGACCCTACTAGATGAGATGTCTACCATATGGTTCTTCTCATTGTGGGAAGCCTGACGGAATGATTCAGGCTTTATCTGCCAATTCTCTGTTAGCAGGCCTATGTCAAGTCACAAAAAAAAAACAGTAGAGTTAGAAACCCAGTAAAGTTAAGAACTCAATTTAAGTTCCCTCAATTAGTACTTCAACTACTGTACCTTTCCTTCTCTTTAACAATATAATTAAATATTTAAAGTGATTAACTCAGCCATATCTTTTTAATTAAGAGATTACAGTTATTTTGGGGGGACATTTACTGGGAAGATCATGGCGTTAATTAAATTTGCTTACTTTATATGTAAACTTGACAAAAGGGGCTTATTTGAATTTCCTGTTATGGCTCTTTTAAAAGTGCACAGGTTTTACACCATTTTAAAGTTTGAGTTCTAAAAACTGCCAGAAAATGATGAATTTGAAAAGACCATGCCAGTGATTCTTGCAAGTGCTATAAGACAGGTCAGATATAGTAAAAGAGCTGGTAACTCTGTCAAGCCCACATTTCAGCTCTTGCTGCAGTGATATGTTTCAGACTCTGTACCGGTAAAACACATGACTTTTCCAAATCTCAAATACTGGTTTTCTCATTCCATTTCCAGATGATATAAAATTGGCGGGACACTCCAGATGGTTGTGTTGCCAATCAGAGGAACCTGGACAGGCTGGAGTAATGGGCTGACAGGAACCTCATGCAGTTCAACAAAGAGAAATGCAAAGTCCTGCACCTGAGGGATAACCCCATGAACCAGCACGCTGGGAGCTGACCAGCTGGAAATCACCTAGGCAGAAAAGGCCCTGAGATCAGTTCCATTTAAACATAAGAAAAAACTTTTTGTTTTGTGGATGATCAAACACTGGAACATGTTGCCCAGAGAGACTGTGGAGATTCCATCCCTGCAGATATTCAAAGCACAACTAGACATGGTCCTGAGCAACCTGCTCTAGGTAACTCTGCTCTGAGCAAAGGGGTTGGACTAGGCAATCTCCAGAAGTTGCTTCCAGGCTCGTCTATTCTGTGGCACACAGTTTGGAAGCTCAACAAGAACAATGTTTGAGGCTTTACCGAAGTTCTGAATTCTGTCAAAATGAGCTGCAGATTCTCATTCTCCTGGACACTGCATGCAAGCTCAGGTGAGTAAAGACCCAATTTAAAAGATAAATCATTCAGCCACTTTAGGATTACATGAAAAGGAGTTACCCAGAAAAAAGGGTAAAGTGAGTTGTAATTAAATATAAAATCTTAAAACTCAGACAGTGTACTCGGAGACAAGTTCTTCATCATACAACTGTATAATGCCAACAGATAGCATGTGACATATATGTGCAAAGTATTTGTTCTTTTTGTCCACTTCTCCTTCAGAAAATTTGGATATGTTCACTATATTTTCATTGCTGTAGGTGTACACCTCCTTTATCCATAACTGGTCAAGGCCCATATCTGACATACTCAAATGCTGACGTGATGCTTCTGTCCAAACATTGAGCCATTTTATAAATTCACATTCTTATTATCATCATCCAGACCTTTCAAAAGATCAGCCTTCAGAAATGATACAGCAGTTAAACCAACACTGACCACTCAGATACCTTTCCACACTTTCTGGGCAGAGCAACTCTTTGCTGACCTTGCTGCTTCTGAAGCTGGAGGTGAAAGTCAAAAAGGAGTCAAGGGCTTTGAACTTCTCTGCTCTGTTTCTAATGGTCGTTAGGTCCTTGTAAGCTGAAGAAAGGGAAAACCATATTCTTTATGCTGTAAAGAGAAGGGAGGTTTTCTTGGTCTGAACTGGGAAATAAGGGCTGCATTCGTTCAGTCGTACATACTAAAAATCAACAGCCATAGAACAGCAGGAAAGCTTTAGGCAGCTCAGCATACTTCAAGTAACAAATAAAAGCTTAGTTGTTAACAGTACTTATTACACATTTCTATAAGCGTAACAACCATAACACTTGTTATGCTAAGATGTGTCTTCATAACTCTTGAGCTTCATCCCTTTTTTTAATTTTGATTAACAAAGCACTGCAATGAAAATTTCCAAAAGCTACCTCAGCTGTCTGCCGTGTCGCTTGACCATGGTATTTTGACAGGATGCAAAGGGAAGGAGAAGCACATGCCTGCAGCGGCGCCTGATGTCACTGACTCTCAGAAGAGCACAAACCCCTTGCTTCATTGCTTCTGAGGAGCTGCTCTCAGCTGGCCGCGGACCAGCTTAGGAGGAGGAGCTTCGTAGGTGCAGAGCATCTTTCATCAGAAATAGGCTGTATCACTATGCAGAATAGGCTCAAAAGTATATCTTAATGCAGAAGAATGTTTGTAAAGAAACTCCTATTATTTTTAAACTCAGAGCACTGCTTTGTATGAATTTTTCCCTGGCAACCCATTTAAGAAGTGAGGAAAGTGACTATAATAGAGATACTTGGCATGGGGTTGGGTGTCCTGGTTTCGGCTGGGATAGGGTTAAATTTCTTCCTAGTGCTGTGTTTTGGATTTAGCATGAGGAGAATGTTGATAACACACTGATGTTTTCAGTTGTTGCTAAGTGCCCTCCTAGTCCAAGGACAGCTCCCGTGCCTACTGACTGAGCTAGGTGCACAAGATGGGAGGGAACATAATCAGGACAGCCAGCCCAGTTGGCTAATGGGGTATTCCATACCATGTGACATCATGCTCAGTATATGAATGGTAGGCGTGATCCAGGAAGTGCCGATCGCTACTTGGTTATCGGTCAGCGCAGGTGGTGAGCAATTGCATTGTGCATCACTCATTTTGTATATTCTATCATTATCATTATTATTTTCCCTTCTCTGTTCTATTAAACTGTCTTTATCTCAACCCATGAGTTTTTCTCACTCTCACCCTTCCGATTCTCTCCCCATCCCACCGGGGCGGGGAGGGAGTGAGCAAGCGGCTGGGTGGGGTTTGGCTGCCTGCCAGGTTAAACCACGACATTGGGTGAATAGCAACCCAGTTTATACAACTCAAGGCATTTCTCTCTGAGTTACAGTAACTCTGAGTCAGGAGAGAAACATATTTGCTTATGGAGTAAATCTGGATAGAGTCAACTGGAATAAAAAATAACATAAGCCTCAATCTCCTGGCCAAATTTACTCCCACTTGTTATATTGTTTTTGAGCTGAAAATGTATTTAGTTCAGAAAATAAGAATGGAATTGGGCAGCAGATTCAACTTAATGGGACAGCTTCTGCACCAGCTACAAACACATAAAGCGAGGCGCCTTCTAAAGTGTCCTTAAATTAAATGCATTTAATTCCCTACTTGTCCCTACTTAATTAAACATATTTTTCATATAATTCCCAGAGCTCCTTTCATTTCTAAACACAGAAATACTTATGCTGTCTCCAGGCAACTGGCCTTGATGCTATTAATTTGCAGGGCACAAACAACAGACCATGTCACTGAGCAGTAAGAATGTTAATAAAGCACTTCAGCAATGAATTTTATTTTTCGAGCTTCCATCAACACAGGCAAAAAAATTAAGTGTATTCTAAGTAAGTTTTTGGAAAAGATATCATATCTTAATTTATATATCACTATGGAGAAAAGTGAATCAAACCCCTCTGTAAATATTATTGACATGTAACTGATATACCTGAAAGGCTTTATTTACTGTTGGGTTTACGTCCATTATACAAATATTTGTAGTTTGCAGGAGAGATATAAGGCTATCATTTACTCACCACTCTTTTAGTTGGTAGAACGTGCACTATTTAGTATAAGGTAATTTTGGAAATAATATTTGATAACTACTTGGAGATAGAATAAGAAAGATAGCAATTTAGCATATACAAGTCTGCACAAGCTGCTACACAAGCAGCTTAAATCAGTTTAATTTTACTTAGGTGACTAGGAAGTTAGATAACAGGGAAAAATCAGAGATCTTAGAGACAGGTGGGTCTGTGAGACAGACACCTTTCACAGGCAAAAATCTGAAAAATGAGATTGCTCACAAAGTAGCCTATACTTGCAAGTCTAAGATCATTTGGATTAAAATAAAATGGTAACGTATCTGATTACCTGATATAGATTAAGATCATTGTATCATTATAAAAGACAATAAAATCAGAATTCAGCACCAGGATACTGTTCCCAAGTGCTGAGTATGCGTCCATGCAGGGGTTTCTATCTGCAGTCTCCAAAAGCTCCTTTAAACACAGATTAAATACAGATTTTCTGCCCTAATAAGTTAACTACTTATTAATGGTTTTCAAAATAATCTTAACTATTGTATTTAAAAATTATTCTTATTTATTTGTTTTCATTATTATTTATATGTTCACCAACTGCATATATTATATATTCATGCATCATATGGATTTTCTGTGTCATATCTGAATTGCTTTTTTTCGATTACTCATGTTATAGATTGTTTAACTTTTCAAGTAAAATTATTTCTTATTTATTGTTGTGAGAGTTGTTGTGTGAATGTTGGGTTCATTTGCACTCCCCTATTTTCCATCTAATGTCTAGAAATCTACAGAGAACTACAGAACTGTGGCCCTACGTTAATAAACCTTACTTATAGATCAATTCTATTCATAACACCTACTCTAAATCACTCAAAACTAGATCTAAGAATGGAAAGTGCCTTGACCTGTTCCCTTCACCAACATTCCAGTCTCCAAGACTCGTTAAGTATTCAGTGTTTAGAGGCCAGAATCAAAGAGATTTTTTTTTATGGTAACAGAAGAAAGGCAGCTCTCTCTAAACAGTGTTATGAAACGTTTACCCACCCAACATAATCATTTATCTTCCTTTCAAGTGTCAACTCTCTCTCATGGTGACACATGGAGCACTGAAGCTTCCGAAAGAAAAAACAATTATAGTTACTAGGAATTCAGCTACTGGGTTTAACCTCATTCCCGGGGGAGGGGGGAAGGAAAAGAAAAGCAAAAAAATCCTATGGCAGATTTTAGCAGAAAAGGTTAAAATTTGATAAGGTTATTAGGTGCTGAAAACATTCCGAGGTAAAATGAAATGACAAATTCAGTTGTGGGAAAGAATATCAGCTCTACTTTTAACCACGTTTTTCCCCCCCTCAGCTAGTGAGTGCCCTTGCCAGGCTCTTCGGAAAAAATCCCAAGCAGTACATTTGATTTATTAAGGTTACATCACAGCACCACCTGTCAAAAGAGCATTGTGCTCTTTTGTTTGGAGAATACCTTATCTTCATGAATGCACTGGCTGGAAGAAGTGCCTTGAGAGTGTGCGGGACAGAGAGATACTAATTCCAGCAATAAGAGCGTGCTAGGAACTTGATAACATAGGTGCCAGGTAACTTGTGGTTATAAAATGGCTCAAAATGAGGTTTCAGTTGTGTAAGAGGTTGGCATATATAAATTTGACAACACAGATTCATAGATTTTAGGGCCAGAAAGGACTATTCATCTGACATTATTTAGTTCAACCTGCTGTGTATCACAGTTCTCCCTGCAATGGGACGTATAATTTGTGCTTAGTTAGGGTACGTCTTCCAGGAAGGCATTCTGTCTTGATCTGAGGACATCAAGAGAAAGAAAATCCATCTCTTCCCAAGAAAGCTCGTACCAAAGATTAATAATCCCGAGCATTAAAAAAAAGTGATGCATATCACCATTTAAATTTGTCAAACTATCTTCCAGCCATGGGTCTACATCATACCTTTTGCCAACTATGTTAAAAAGCTTCTTAGTCCATAATAACCTTCTTGAAGATTGTTATTCACAATAATCAAACTTTAAAAAAACCAAACAAACAAACAAAAGAACCCCACGACTTTACAGATCCAGATGGCTATGTCTCTTGCTCTAAGATATCTTTTTGAATCAGCTTCATAATTTATGGTTGCATATTTATAATCCATTGAAACTGTGGATGCTAGAACTGTATGCAATATCCCGGTCACATAACTGTAAATAAATCCATAGCTATTTGCAAAATGATCTCTCACCCTACAGACTGTGTTTACGCATCAAGGAGCCCACCAACCCTTTTTGCTATTACGTCACCCGGGGAACTCTCATGCAGCCGCATGCCCACACTGCACACTTACTTACATGCCCACACTGCAAATATTACTTTGGACTATATCCAGCCTCGTCTCTCAGAGTGGATGCCCCACAAAATAGACTAAAGGGTAACGGGATAACTGGGAAACTGGTTTCAAAAGCACGCTCCTCATCTGAATTAAGGTATCAACATAGGCACTCTATGAAACCTAGGTGGTTTCAAAGTCACTGCTTTCATGGACAGAATCTCTAAACTTGTAGATACAGGCTGAATTGCTTGTCCTTAAATATACGACCTGTATTTGGTTCCAATAAAACACCCAGTCACAAATTCACATTAACCACCTGCTTCTTTTAATGATTGTTTCTGTCATTTTTGTGTCTTTCATGAGTTTTATCAGTAATCATTTTATAATTCTTTTTTTGATTATTGATGCAAATCATGCATAGCATCAAGATGAGTACTAATTCTGTCAGAACCATACTTTAAATATTCCCGAGAAAGGAGAACATGTTACATCTTGTACTTCAATTGCAACATCTTTTAGGCTGAGTCACCGCTCATTAGACGGGTGCTGCAGCATGCTCAGTCTGCCTGGCTCCGTCCAGCAGGCTGCTGGAACAGCCTTGAGGGATCTCACATAAGACCAACTTGGTGTGACAGAGAAGGAGAGGTGACAGGATCATCAGGGAGTTAATTATAACCATCTCAATGTAAGGAAATCCTGAGTTGCCTCAAGACAGAACCATTATATTTCAGCTGGCAATGGACTCTCAGGGATTTGTCACTGAGGAGAAATGGCAAACCTCTGATTTGGCCTTTTTTCCTCGGGCTGCCCACGTAAAAGGGTAGGGAGAAAGAGTGACATAAGGCCTCACATAGCTGAGACGTTGTAAAAAATGTCTTTGCTGCGGAATAAAACTCAGTAAAGCAAAGAAGTTATCATCCTTACTTCACATTTGCATTATGAAGGAGCTTTAAAGGAATAGAAAATTTACTCAGATAAGCAAACACATTTATTCTTTCAAAGAATGAAAGAATGGTTAATTTGCCTTCACACCTTATGAAATACCAGTGACTCCAAGCCCTTTGAAAAATAAAGGTAGGAGTGTCATGTTCAAATTAATTCTACAGATATTTACAGGTTTGACATTAACCTATGAATATCAGGTGTGGGGTGTATTTCCTATGAGCCGTGTAGTTAGTTAAGAACTGCATCCCTCCCGTAAGACTCAACCCGCATGCCCTTCCACTCAGAATCAAAAGCTGTTATGCCACACAGCCCATCTGCCTGGCTCTGTGGGCAGGAACAAAGGGCTGTGATCAGATGTGTGACGAGGACAACTGAAACGGGCACCAGGCAGGAGGAAATGTGTGCAAACTGCTGCTCAGTAAAAGGGTCTGTGAGAAGGCAGTAGCAGCAGGGTGAAACAGTGGCAGCCAAAATAGGAGTTCAAAGGAAGGGGTTGCATGAATGCCAGTGGTACCAGAATACTTTTCTACATCACAAGCAATCAGGCATCTTACCTAAAGAGTAAGACACAGCACAGACTCAAACCCCACCAAAAACTTCTGGGATCACTGGGATCCTTCCTGTACTTTTCCAATGCACAGAATATACTAATTTATTTTATACGTCATTCTCCATTTTATCACAGAAATACTTCTGTATTTCATGGGGCCACCTTACTAAGATACATCCCTCATCAAAGAGGAATTTTTTAAGGAAGTGGCACTTAGAAAAGGCAGAAAATAATTTATGCTGACAAATTGCAGTGGGAGTTTAAAAGCTCTGGAAAAGGCAGTACCTTCTAAAACTGCTTCTCACCTTATCAGGAGGCAAGGGAACAATCTGAAGCTCAGATCAGTTCCTCCCACCACCTCTGCTGGGGAGGAAAAGTAAGGACTCCAAATATTTTGCACTTGGTGAAATAGCATGCACACGTTATGGCCCAAGACTAAGACTGTAATGTAAAATAGCAATTCTTAACTGCTCTTCTCTTATTATTTATTTGTCAGCTGTTATCTGACCATTGTGACAATGGATTATCAAAATACATTGGTCAAATTCTCTGTCAGAGGTGGGCTATAAAAATCAGCTATCCTGGTAAGCACTCATATTTAGAATTGATCCCCAAAATAGACATATTTGGTATGGCCAGATTTGTCCATGATTCCATTTTATTTAAAATTAAACTTAGTTCAAATGTTTACAAATGTACTCTGAAAGCAGGCAGGAATATTTCCAATAAACCATATAGAAAGCAAGCACTTGTAGTTCTTTTTTGGCCTCCTGTTTAACAGGGGATGTGGATCTGAAACATTGTCCTTCTTTCCTCCCTCCTTTTTCATAGCTTTGTTTCACATCTTCATGGTGTCTGTAGCTTGTGAATTATTGCTTTTCCTTTATTTAAAATAATAAAGTTGGTTTATCAGGTAAAAGCAGATGCTAAAACTAGATTCTCTAATTATCACACAAAATGGATCCATACATATGTATGACTTTATCAGGTAATAACAGGTACTGAATATTTATCCCCCCAGTCGCAATGGCTACACATTACAAATTTATGACTGCACAGTATCTACTGTGCAGCCTCCTTCCAGCAGTCTCAAATGGACAAATCTCACTTATCTCTCCTGGGGCTGTGATGTTTTTTGGATTTGTTTTGTTTTTACTACCTTCAGCTTGTGTAACCACAACTGAAAATGCCATTGTGGTACCCTCAATAAATATGTATGTATTAATACCCACCAAATTTCAGTTTTTGCTGGCAAGGACCTGTATATGTCAGGAGGTTAATAAACACAAAAATTAAAAGTATTAAACAGACAAGTGATTCTTCCGAATCAAATGGAGACATTTTCCAGGTCACCTTGAGATATAGCACTTTAAGCATCTCATAAATTTCGCATGATGCTGGCCTGAGATGAACTCCCTATAGCACACTATCCAAATCTCTCTGTCCTTGGATAAGATTAGGATTATTTATGTTTCACTGAACATAAAAATAGCTTTGTCCCTCCTTACTGAAAGGGAAAACTTCACAATATGAACCTATGTAAATGTGTAAGCCAACCTAGTCGCTACGTAAAGAACTGAAAGTATGGTATGCACATGGTTCTCACTTTATCAGAATCATAAAGTACAGCACACTTATAATACAGAACAGTTCAAGTTTCTATTACCAGGTTCTTATATAGCACACTGCCCTTGCTAGCACACAGCATGTATGAGGTTACTGAAAAATCTGATAACAAAACTCCAAGTCAGAAAATTGCTTAAGCAGGAGACTGATGGGGCAAAGAAGACAGAAAGCATTCAGATAAAGTATCCGATATTGGCATCCTGCCCTTAACATCTCCACAGTCTAACTGCCTTTCAATCCAAACCAAGACCAAAAGCCTTCTGACTATTTCAGCCCTGTATCACAGCTGAATAAGTTGTTCTGAGCATAGTGACTCTAATAAAGCCTAGTTTCCTATAGTTTTGTACCCTTTGATCCTTTATTTCTTACCTTCAGCTTCCTTTTTCCCTCCCTCTACCTCCTTGTGTCACTTCAATGAGGAAGAATCAGCATATTCTGCAGCTGAGGGCTGTAAATCTGCTAACTGAGTAGCCAACACATCTGTGCTATTAGCCAGCTGGCTACCACCAAACAACATATAACAGCCGAATTTTGTGTGCATTCCTTTTGTGGCAATGCTTCCATTTCCACTTGTTACCAGTAGCTTCAGTTTTACCAAACCAGCATTCAAGCTGAAATTCTCTTGAAAGTGAAATTGTCCATGTTTCTGCTTCGACATTTCACCCGCACAGCTCCACCTGAAGATACAGGAGCTGAGCTTCGGGCTTCCCCAAAACATTTCGTACAAAACAAGGGAAGACAAGCCCTACATTTGTTAAACTGTTCAGCCACAGTTTTAATGTATCCTTTTGACTGAATAGTTTCACATCTGTAAAATGGGAAAATATCATATCCGTTACTTCACAAAATGTTGTCTAAATAAATAAATTTCTTGTGAAAAGGACAGACCAGTGACAGAAAAAGTAAGAAATTCCTGCTTCTGTCTTCAAAGCACAGTTTGAACAATGTCTAGTAAATCAGGAAAGGGTCATTCACAGAACTATGAGTCAAGAAGCTGATCGTTAAATGAGTGCCACGTATTTGTGTTCTTGTAAGCCAGGAGGCTTTGGAAAAATAATATATGAGCAAATAATTAAAGATTAAATTACGTTAGCATAGAGTATTTGTTTCCTATTCCTAATGGAAACATTTTCCACATCATTTCAATGAAGGTTGGCAATATCTGAAAACGGGCAAGAAAACTGGCAGGCAATAAATAGCCTCAGCCACCAGAGAGAAACAAAGGGAAATCATTAACACTTGCAGCCACCTTCAGAATTTTTTTAATGCATTCATTCTCACTTGGCACTATGGACCATGAGCTGTCTTTCCCATTGCAAAGAAAAGGTGAGTCATAGAGAGTGAAAAACTCACTCAGAATCAAAGATGAACGACAGCTTTCTATCCCTACATTCTGATTGCAAAAATAAAGCCCTCAATTAATTAAATACTCATAAAAGCTTTCACAAAGAGTCATCTTTGCACAGTATCCATTCCTTTAAAGCACCACTTTTTTTTCTCTAGAACTGCATACAAGTGAGCAAAAAATAAAGTTAGCCCAGCTTTAAAGTTCCTAGGAATACCCTCAAAATACAACCATATAGCCAGTCATTTCTCTGTCTCAAAGCTTTCAGTTATTCTCCTTTAGCCTAGAAGACAGTATTCCAGATTTTCTAAATCAGGATTTTTCAGTAGTGGATCAGGATTTTCCCTTTGGAAAATTAAAAGGGCATTCTGGTCCAAAGAGCGTTTGTTGATTCTCACCTGTTATCCTAATCTCTCTGCTCAAAATCCATTCTCTTGTGTCATGTTACCGTACAGAAGTCCTTGGCTTTCCTTCAAGAATGTAACATCTCAGCTTTTGGAAGATTATGCCTGCATAATTAATTGTGAAGAGTGAGATCATCAGTCCTATAGTATTCCCAGCTCCTCGCTGGGATGAACAAGGGATCTTTTTGAACCGAAGAAGGCAACCCTGTGAATGAACTCCGCATCTTTCTGCAGCCTACCTTCTTCAAAATGCCAATCTGCTTCTCCTAGATTTTTAAATTGTATTTAGCAAAGTAAAATATGACATTTTTGCAGTGCACTAGATATAATGAGAAGGCGATTACAATAGACTTTTTAATTATTCAGGACAAAAGCACTCTTGAATGTAGGTATAGAGAAAGAGATATTGCAACTGAGAACTCTTCTGTGAAATGACAGTATTATAAAACTGGAGGAAAAAATGGCAAGCCCAGTTGTTTTCGTACTTACACAATAGGTATTGATGGCTTTTCCTCTTTATTAAATCTGATTGAAATGTCTTGTCTCCCTTTTTTGGTTTTAAAAGAGAATAGACAAATGATAGAAAATATACGACTGTCCCACCACCACATACATGCAATTCTTTTTGATTTCACATGGCTATTCCTATCCTGTAGTACAAAACAGGGTGCAGGTAAAGAGAAGAAAGTTTGTTCATATTTGAATAATAGAACTTTAAACTTCAAAGCAAAATTGAGAGAGTGACCTTTTGTTGCTGAATGTCAAAGTTCTTTGCTCAAATCAAAGCTGATACATAAATGTCATCTTCATAATATGACAGTAATAAACAAACAAATATAATAAATTAAACCAGCATTGTCTTATTATCAGTCAGTAACGATAGCCATTTTACTCAAGGTAGTATAGCACTGTTCTAAAAATGTGTTCAATGTAAAAGGGGATGAGACTTGTTTCAGTCAATGGGTGCTCAATCTTTTCTTGGAAAGACAACTTGGGAAGCTTACTGTTTTCATTTTATGCATAATAACCTGCTATCGGAGCATGCAGAAAGTCAGGGACTTGCCTCCGACCCTCATCTCAGCCCTAAACCTACAGATGCAGGAGAAACATCTTATAACTGCAAGAGGAATCTCACCAAAGCTGAACACTACTTTTCAGAAAGCCAGATCTTCAGAGCCAGAGAAAATAAGACAGATTTGACCCTCTACCCAACAAGGTGTGTTCTGAGGAGTATACTCTGTTCCACAGGCTGCATATTTTTCAATAAGGAGTCATTTCATAAAATACGTAATTACATGACTGTTAGGGTGATAGTTAGGAAGAGCTTTACAATCTGCACACCCTGTCCTGATGCTGATATTGGGAACTTTGTAACACATAAAACTTCACCATTGTGTCAGGCGCCTTTTAAAATTCTGCAGTAATAATTTTCTTATTCATGTACATAACCCAGTGTTTTTATTATTAATGGCCACGTTAAAATGCTAATAACTAAAGCTTAGTAATGAAATATGCATGTTGGTACATGAAGATATCATTAAAACCAATCCACTTATAATATGTCATATAATTTGTGGCTTCGTATTTTGTACTGGCTCTTGGCAGAGTAATTAAAGAACAATCAAGCCTTTCTCACTAATTAACATTGTCAGTATATCTGTATGATATGTAAAATGTGATAATGAGTTGAGAACTTTCAGCATTTGGGATGACTCGTGTTTTTTCTCTCTCCTGGAAGGAATTTAATAAGGAAACATCTGGAAGTGGGGGCATCGTTATACTTAGTGGAAATCAAAGAAGGATAATGAATGGAACAAGAGGTTAGAAATCAGGAGGCATTAATTTAACTTCCTCATTATGCTCCATTAAGTGAATCTATGCTATCAAATAAAAATGATGATTTTGATCATCGATGTAAAATTTTTCATTCCATTTCGAAATGATGAACTCTGAACATCTGTATTTACTTCTCAGCCCCAATATGTTTATGGCAATAGCCAGGCTTTTCATGTCTTTTTAACTCAATTTGGACTGAAACCCCAGAGAGTAGTTAATATGGGTTAAGTATCGTTAATCAAGACATTTGAGAACTCTTCAGTAAAAGATTTTTTTCCATACAATTAAGATATATCAGCAATGACCTTTTGAAGGGAACATGAAGTTTTGGCAAACTTTTGCTAAGTTACAAGCAGACTTCCATCAGAGACTGTCTTAATTTTTTATCATCCTGCCATGCACTATCCAGGTTCCCAGATTGGGTCTGTTATTTTAAAATAACTTCAGGAGGCAGACTAATCCATTCTTGGGAATTTACAGGCTTTCAAGTTGCCTCCTTCCACAGAGGGGCAGATCAAGGGAAGCGAATAGCATTTGGGATCCCAAGACTACCAGCACCTTACAGAATTTCTGTGCAGTCTACCCTTGGGTTCCTGGCTGTCTGGCATCAGAAGTCTATGTCCTGACTGTTTCAGCTCCAAGCAGAACTTGGCTTCCAATTTTACAGAAGCTGACCAACATAAGCATCTGAGGCTTACAAAACTCTCAAGATCAGAACCCCAGGAACTCCTTGAACAAAATAATTAAGCAAGCTATTCAGGAAGAGAACAGAGAGAGTTTGGGATACCCAACAGCTAAACTTAAGCAGGTTATCATTATAAATGTGGTATCATACCAATATCTTAATTTCCTTCACAGGCAAGTAATTTAAGTACTTTATTTTTTCATCCAGATCTCTCCTGTAAGTAGCCCATATTGAAGAGTCCCTATTCCAAAGTCTACATGTCATGTTCCAAATCTTATGCTCTGGGCATGTGAACCATAGCTAGACTGCCCAAAGTACATATCTATGCAAAAGGGATGTTTAGGAGGAACAGGGCTGGCTCCAAGAAAAGGGATAACTGAGGGCACCTTTGTGGCAATGTAGAAGTTTGTACTAAACTATGTCAGATAGATCAAAAATAATAATAAAAAAACAATGGTCAAGAAACAAACCCAGAAAGATAAGCTTGAAAAAACACAGATTGAGCATGAAGGGACAGAAGTCTTTTAAATACCCACCCATTGGCAAAATGTCTTCTCTTCAGGAATGGATGAATGTGAAAAATGCCTCTAGCAGCCTTTTATGTTCTGACATCTTTTATTTCAGCTTGCAGTGCAAAGAGAAGTATAAACACTGTTCTTTCCTGACATCACCAGAGGACGAATGCTGCCATGTGGGAAAGGAGAAATCAGAAACCCATGATCCCTCTTCCCTACAGTGTCTGAAAAATAAAATGACACTGAATATATGCATCTCATCTAGAGGAACAAACAGTATCTCCACTGTCACCAGACACTTTTGGGAGCTATTGCATTTCAGAGCTTTTTTTTTTTAAAAACCTGTGTACAAGTAGTGAAACTCAATATATAAACTGCAACACTTTAGGCTTGAGTATACCACACAGATAACACAGGTCCATAATTTTAATGGCAGTGCATTGTGGCAGCATAAATCATACAATGAGTCTCAAAACAATTAGCAATTTGCCATTATGAAGGCAGCTTTATTCTCTGAATTCTCTCCTTTTATTATATTTAGCTATGAGAAAAGGTTTCACTTTCTTCTTCACACATTCTTTCCTGTGGTTTGCATGATTATTTTCTAAATGTATAATGTCTTTGTTTACTCTATTTTATAGCCCAGAGGCCTTTTTACAGTTTCTTCTTTCAATGTACTTTGCAGACAAGACACTAGGATAGATCTATGGGGTTTTTTCCTGCCAATTAACACTGATTGTACTACCTTTGAAAATAAACAACTTTTCTTTTCATATTTAAATCATGTTCTTTACTACAGACACAAAGAGCTGTAAAATCAGATAATCAAACATTCCTCCACTAGGGTTACAATTTTGCTTTGCTCAGGAGGGTATGCTCTGACTTCTTTTTTATATTTGGATTGCACATGCAACCTAATTTGGGTAACTGAGTGAGTTATAACAGTAATTATATCTTTCTAACAACTACTAGGCTCTGAAATCATGTTACAGAAGCATAGATATATAAAATGTAGTGTATTTCCTGAAGCGACGTTCTAGCATTTGTAGTATCCAAATTAAAGCCATGGGACATTTTAGGGTTTTAGTGCATGGAATTTTTTTGTTTGCCCCTTTTCCAAAGGAAAATGTCTAGTATTCTTCTCTCGAGAAGATGAACGGCTAATCAACAAGTTAAATGACAAATGGATGTTACAGCAGTATCAGAACAAGTCCTGCTAAAATTACTGTGTGATGGTAGTCATAAATTATCTCTCAAGTAAGCAGTAAGTCTCAGTGTAGGACCTACCACCAATTCAGTAAACTCAGAAGTGTTTCTTGGGGAGTAGTGTTGAGAAGAACTGCACTGGAGTTCCAGATTCAGAAAGCTTCTGTTGTAAGCTTAAAACACATATCTACAAGGAAAAAAAAAAAGACCATATGGCAAGTGAAGTTGGTGTAACTTCAGTATCTCGAGTATCTTCAGTCCAGCATGTCTTGACTGCTGGGTACTTTCATATGTACTTCATAACAAATAGTTCCTGTCATACTGAGACATTATTTCACAATGTCGAGTATCTGAAACTCTGTCACAAAAAGCGATATAGATCTTTCTATCCCCTGTGCTAGAATACCCAGACTGTTAAAAGCAAAAGAAACCCTGACAATTGGCCATATTACAATACTGAATAATAGGTAAATGTGAATCATACTTTTCTTTAGAAAGCTAGAGGACTGTGAGAGGGATTCATGGTTTACGGCACTGCTACTATGCACATTTGCTGAAGGCCTTGCGAAAGTGCTGGAAATTGCAGCTGAAGAAGGGCAGGGGTTTGGTTTTGTAGGATTAGTTCTTCCACCCAAGATTTAGGCAGACAGGACCAAGTTTGCATGCCCATCAAAACTTTATGTCAAAATAAATACCTAGTATAGAAATTTTTGAAATTCCTGAATTTTTGTTAATTTTAAAATAAACTAAGAATGCGAGAAAGCAGTAGGATGCAATGTGGAAAACTACTGACATATTTTTGAGAAGAAGGATAGTATCTAGTGAATGAGGCAAGCATCCAAAGAAGTTGAGGCTGGATAATGTGCTGGGAATGAGAAACAAAGCTTCATAGAGAACAGATTACATATAAAGAACTGAGCAGATGTCTTAACAAATGCATGTTATCTAACCCTCAGTCTGAGCAAGGCAAGGGTCTTTTTACAAACAAAAGCAAGTAACTAAACCTTTCCAGGTGAACATCAGTGTCAATTCAATTTAGACCACTGACGACACATCTAACCTATAGCACTGCTTCACTGTGACACACAGGGAGGAAAATCAGCTTGCCGAGGCAATGTTCACTTTGGGAATTCTTTTCATACTGCTAATCTGCTTTAAAAATTAATTTGGACTTAAATTCTTAGTGTTCCGTGTCCCATTTGTAGACAAATCTTATGAGACCCTATTTGACACTATATTCATTTTCCTTACAATTCTACATTCATTTCCATTCAGGTTTCTGAAGAACTTTTATCTTCTAGATGGGCAGCATCCCCATTGTCCCAAGGTGCAAATGCCGTAATAGCCACCAAAAAAGCAGCAACTCTTACCTGCCAGTCAAAAACCTGGCATCAGGATCATATTAATTTGCAAGGTCTAAATTTATTTCCAAGAGCACCTAGAAGCCTTTACTATCTGCCCAGAAAACATATTAAAGCCCTGAAAAAAATTGTTGTTTATCTATCAAAAACTGCAACTTGACAAGTTTGAAAACTGAAAATACTACTTCTTTCTACAGCTGGATGACAAGATAAACTGAACTTTTCCTTTTCACCATAATTAGTATATACAAATGCAAGCACTGAAAAGGAGCGCTTAAAACAAAAAAATAACAAATCTCTATGAAATCTGCCACCCTAAAAAGCTATGGCACTGATTTTATTCTGTCTACGTTCCACAAGAAGAGTAATGTCTGAACAGGTACTGCTGAATTCTTTGCTTTAAATGAATGTAGCAAATAATCCAAACACTCTAGGGTTTGCTTTTTCATTATTAAAAATTCAGATACATAGGCAATTTAATTATGTCAGTAAAAGCAATGTGCATTTTCATGCGTAAAGAGAATAATTTAGATAATATATTTTTGTCAAATCACTTTCTCATTGTTTCACAAATGTTTCTGAATGCCAAATGTAAGCCCATATTATTCTACTCAAGTTGCTTTAAGCTGATTAGATGGTCAAATATTACCCACTTAAATGAGATAATGACTATGAGATTAATCTAAGGCAAGGCAATATACCATAGATCAGAAAGCAAAGGGCTGTGAGATGATTGCATGTTACCAGGGCAATAAAATCAAGAGGAAAAAAGTATGTACCACTAGAGGTTTGCCAATGGGAGTGAAAGTTAAATTAGAGATAATTTAATGAAATATTTATTACTGACTGCAAGATATGGCTTTTGCATTTTCCCAAATGAGGCCCCTCGAAAAGTGTATTGATTAAACCATGTGCACTATCGTACCCATGTTCATAGCAAACTCAAATGACTTATCGAAGTTTTTATATAATTATAAAGCCCCTACATATTTTTATAGTTATGATACACTCTTGAATGTGTTTTATTTATAAATGTGAAGCTTTGGTGCCTTACATGCAAAAAATATCACCAAGGAAAGGAAAATATACCAATGCATATTGACAACATTTACAATAGAGCTTAGTTTAGTACCAATAAAGCATTTGGTAAGTAGTATTTTATGTGTATTTTGTGTATAATAAGAGTTATGTTGACTCAGTTGCTGCATCTTATTTTAGCAAAGCTCACGTTCACTTTCCTAGGATCCCCACAGACTGTTTTCCACCATAGACAGAGCCAGCTTCTGATACTCCTTCTACTTATGTACTTATGTGAACAGGGGTGGATTTGCTGAGGACATGAGAAGACCACAGTTGTATTAAGACCCTCATCGCTGCAGTATCTGAGCATCATGCCAGGTGAATGTATCTATGCTCACAGGACCTTCATGCTGCTCTTCAGCATTTAAATGTGACCTGAGACACAGTAAGCCAAATAAATGTATCTTTCAGGTTTGTATTGCTGCTATGCATTTATGCTTTTAGGAATAATACCAATAAGGGATTTAGTGGAATCCATAAATTTTTTGGTACCTGATGCAAAAAAACCCTTCTGTGTTTAAGATGGAGAACCTCAAAAAGTGGTATAAGGTGAGCTGTGTTCAGAATAGGTTCTTAGTATCATGAATCCTGATTTAGGATCCTGTCGACTATGCCAATTTGTCTCAAATGGGTGATTTAGCTTAAAGAACCACTGTCACAGGTATTAGCAAAAGTGGTTTTAATCTGATGTTGTAAAAATGCGACTTAACAAAGTTCGATGGCAAGGTTCACTCTATTACTGTATGGCACAATCATTTGAACAATGATTCAAAACTACCAAGGCACAAATCAACGTTACCAAGACAAAATCAAAGTTACCATACTACAAGGTTATGCGCGATATCAGTCACTTACAAAAGATCTGCCGCTGGTAAAAAGTGTCTCTGCCTCAAGGAGCAACCTTGAGAGGCGTCCCAGCTCAAGGGGAGATCACCGCCATGCAGCCACGCTGCCTAGCAGGGAGGGCTCAAAGAAGGCTCACCTAGGCTGTCACATTTATGGAGTAAAGAGGTTAGCTTGTGGTCAAATTACATGCGATGGGAAAGGTACGCATGAGACTCCTTGTACCCACAACTTTCTTTGTTCCTTGATAAATGAGTCCTGGAAAAGGCACCCGCTATTCATGTGGTAATTGCACGATCGGTGTTCCAAGCTCATATGCATCGGTGCTCACTGTGTCACTCTGCTCCTTTGTGGGTTTTCAGAGAACAGATTGAAACTAGAGGAATTCTTGGCCCAGCTATGGCTCAGGCCTTTACCTCCTTTGGAGCCCGTACCAAACTACTGCTAGTTTGGTCAGGGGGTCGAGTGCATCTATCACACTCAGTAAGCTAAAAAATATAGAAAGTTTTGTCAACAAGAATTTGTCTAAAACTTTGCCTCACTTCAAGTCGTAGATGCCTGACTTTGGTGTGCAGGTCAGGGCATTCATCCACTTATGATTACAACTCCGTCTTCTGCACAAACAGGCAAGAGTAATTTTTTTTCCCAAGCCAGAGCATGATGATGCCTATCTGCTAGGCAGCACAGTGGTGACTAAGAGACCTTGCTTTATGACCAGCGCATGACCCTGCAAACTAGCTGTTACACGATGTGAGGCAGAGGGGAGCCCTGGGATTCCTCATTTATTTATATTAAACATAAACCAGAATCCAAACCCTCCTTCTTTAGGCAGACAGGCTATAGATGTACATTTACTTTTGCTTGCTCTTTCTGGTAAGTTTTTCTGCACTCTGATTAGGCAGCCCAATGTGTGGGAGTTTCTGGAATTCAGTTTTGGATCCAGGTATCTGAAGTCTAAAGAAGTCCTACTTAAAGGCTCTTCAGTTCTTCTTTTCAGGTCTGGGTGCCTAAATATCTTACTTTTTGTGTCCGCCACGACTTAGCAAAGAACACAGTGAAAATTTGGAGTGAACTTGGAGATATAGGTAGCGCTTCCTGCATCTTAGTCTTGCCTTTAACACATGGTCATTCTCCTGTTTTTACATTGAACTCTGACAATCTCATTGCCTTGAATAGAGGAAATTTTTTTTTTTTTGTGATGAACTATTGTACAGCACAATTAAGGTTAGTATAATGAAGTACTTGCTGGCAAAATGAAGAACAGTTTGTGGCCTGGTTTTATAAAGAGCTGCAAAGGGACGTCTCAGGTTAGAACACTGTTGTTGATCTAAAATAAAATTATTCCATTAACAAAGCATTAAATAAAATGAACTCATGTTTAAACAACTGATATTACTGAATAAATCAGCAATAACTGACAATAACGCTGGCCTGGGAATCTTTCAGAGTAAATCCCTCAAGAAATATCACCTAGAAGAGTTATTTCTACTTATGAATAGCAATAAAAAATTAGGACATCCCATGGGGCAATGAAGATGCAGTGTTTTAATCACTTTCACCTGTGACACAGCACTACAAATTCCCTAGTGTTGCTTGCAGTTGAAGTGATATGTAATCTGTTCATGGGTATGAATCCATACTCTTTCACCATATTAGCACTATTTGTATGGTCATGTTCATTATCCTAAAATCTGATCATACTGGGCACTGAACAAACACGGAATCTGTGTGTAAGACAGTACATAGAGAAAGACAGAACTGGAAACAACAGGCTTGTACTGGGCTCAGCCTGACATGTAGTGGAGAGATTGAGGAAGGTGAGGGGACACATGCAGATGTTTATGCAAAATCTTCAGGGAGCTCCTCCAAAGTGGGAAAGCAGTGCAGAAAAACTGTGACAGTGCTTATTTGAAAACTTGGCAAGTGGATGATGGACAAGTCATAAAAAGAAAACTTGTCCTACACGGAACAAGAGAAAACAAGTAGAACTAGGACATGAAGAGCTGCAAAACTTAAAATAATCAACTTGTGTTTGAGCACTCCCATGAGTGCTGAGGGAGTTGATGTCATTGCAGAGCCACTCTTGATTATCTTTGAATGATCAAGGCAATTGGGAGAGATGCTTGAGGACTGGAGAACTTCTATCTTCAAAAGGGTCAAGAAGGAGGACCCAGAAAACGACAGGCTGGTCAGCCTCACCTCGATCACTTCCCACCCCTGCGAAGGTGATGGAACAACTCATCCTGGAAACCATTTCTAGCCACATGAAGGACAAGGAAGTCATCAGGAGCACTCAGCATGGATTCACCAAGGGGAAGTGATGCTTGACCAACCTGACAAACTTCTATGATGAAACAACTGGCTTGGTAGATGAGGGGAGAGTAGTGGATATTGTCTTCCTAGACTTCAGTAAGGCTTTTTTGACAGTGTGTCCCATAACATCCTCATACAATAGCCCTTGTTTGAGCAGGAGGGGTGAACCAGATGACCTCCAGAGGTCCCCTTCAACCTCAACCATTTTGTGAGTCTGTGAAGTCAAAAGACTTTGATGAAGGACAGGATATATCATCTGAGGCATAGCACTACACATCTTCTGAGACATGGCCACCTTTGATTCAAATAAAAATGAAAACACAGCTGTCTGCAAAATACTGCATGGGTTACACAAAAAAAATTGTGAGATTAAATATAACCTCAGCCTCAAAAATCTACCAAACATAGCTCTACACTTGAAAAATGTCATTTGACAGCATAATAAAGTATAATAAATATAATTTTTGTAAACCAAAAGCACATTTTTCTGAATTTGTTTTTCTTCTTTTTCTAGCATATTTAGAAATGTGTTCCTTGAAAGATTACCAAAATCAAACTGAATTCATTGCATTCTGAGAGGTGTATAAGACAATATAATGATTAAACGCAACCTCAGTACTAATTACCTCCACGTTTCATCAGGTTTGAAAGGCTTTAGTCTAGAACACTGAATGCCATTTGTAAAGGTGAAATTTTAATTTTATCCATTTGTAAGTTCATTTATCCACCCCACACTCACAATTGTGCTAATTAATACACCAAGGCAAAAAAAAATGTTTTTTGTGTCCCACACAAATGTCTGAGCTAATGGAAAAGTTTCTCAGCACCAAAAAGAACAAAAAGATCTATTAATTTTCTTCTACAATATTTAAAATCTTTTTAAAAAATATTCAGCTCAAACAAAAAGTATAATTTTTAATTACTTTTGCTGAAGTTGTACGGTATTTCTAAAAAGCTCCAAAGTTCCGACAAATTGTAATAATTACTTATATACTTGCATCTTAACCTTTTTGCCCACATTTCTGCTACTTTCTTGGCATTTCAAGGCATTAATCAACAAACTTTCTCATTGAAAACATTTGTCATGCTTTGTTGTTTGTTCCTCTCATGTTGTTATCCTATTCTTTGCATAATCTTGAATGACTTCTGATGAGTTCCAATATAGGATCAAAATCTGCATTCATTTACAGAACGTAATTTTATTATATTTCTACTGCACAGTGAATGACTGCAGAGCAATGAGACTAAGTTAGAGATGAAATTCTACACGGGTTTGTAAACCAGTCATTGGCTTTTGATTCTTTGTTCAGAGAGGAATATAAATCCAAGATTCTTTACAAAGATAAGAATAAGAGAAGACTATTTAGATTTTTGAAGTATAATTGTGTGATGGAACTGAAACATAGATTTATAATGTAACTGTGTTAACAGCTGGGATTCAGTGATCTGGACCTCTGTGTTGCTGATCTTCAAACTCCCAATCTCTCTGCTATTTCTTAGGTGCATACATTGTCTTCCAAAATGTTTCATAGCTATCATACTATCTATGCTATTTTATGTGCCACGGGATTACACTTTAGTGCAAAACTTCCACTTAGCTGTAAGGGTGTAACAGATGTTTAATAGATGTTATATGGCACAGAGCCCAGCAGGTGAACAGCAGTGACTCTGAGTGCTGATATCCTCTAGTGCTGGATTCATAACAATTTATAATACAACCTATTCATGTCCATAACATGTTCATAGTAATTCTTTTACTAAGGCTCATTACCTATTGACCAACATCCTTTTTTTTTCCAGACTCAGGATGTGATAATTTAGGTATAAGCATCTGTTTTCTCTCTTCTGAAATATGCTCCCATCTGGATACTTCTTGCCTCTTGTGCTGGAGGTGTTTCATTCAATTTCTTAGGTATTATTTCCCTTTCCTCTGGTGTTTCTCACTGCATAAGGCTGACACGGCTGGCAGAAGAGTCTTGACCATTTGGCTCAAGCATTTGACTGATTTGTCAAATTCTTATAGGCTGGTTTATGTTGGTGCAGCAGTATCAGTCAGTACAAATTGAACAGGTCAGACAACAAGAACAATGCAGCTTCCTAACATTTTCCTGTAGGAAAATTAGTAGGCAATGTGGCAAAACAGAAGTATCTACCCATTCACACTCAGCTAGTGGGAATAAGCAAGAGCAAGAGGCTGAGAAAGAGCCAGAGCACTGGTTCCACCATCGTACTCTTACCGGTAGAATATCGCATATAGAAGGAGATTACAAGATTCAGAGGAAAAGTTACAATTCAGAGTTACTACCTCTGAGACATGATGTCTCCTGGGGTTACTCATAGATTTTCCTTGTTAAATGTGACCTCTTATTCATGTCCATGTTTAAAATTTGAATCTAGTCCTAAATACCCTGTATTTGTTCTTGTATGCCCGGTATTTTAACCTTTGACTTAACTCCAGATGTGGTTTGATGTGGGATCTCTGATTACAGCCCAATCTACCTCCTTGTATTTGTACCGTCCTTTGCCTCCCACTTATTGACAGAAGAATTACCTCAGGATCAGGAGTTTGCTGCTAACTCCATCATCATCCAGGAGATGACTGCGAGATGGTTCTTCTTTTATCGCATGGTACCTTGAAGCTGGAAGGATGACATATCATCACACCTCTCTTTTAAGTGGTGACAGTGTAATCCCATCGCAAGACAATACTCCATCACTCAGATTTTCAGAACAGTATCAGTGGAGCTGCTGCCTTTCCACAGCCAAGTGTTCCAGGGGAACCCCTCTAAAACAGCTAGACTGGTCTAGACTGGTCATCTCAGGACTGATTTAGTTCTTGGTTTTAGCCTCTTCCAAGCAAGGTGTATAATATCAAGACTAGCAGCTAAGACAGAGACATTATTACTATCCATTCCCAAACTGAATAGTTGAAAATTTCTGATGATCTGACCATCGGCATCTGGGAAAAGCACCAAGGAGGTGGCTCCATGTAATGCCCAGTATGTAGCTAAGTAGCCTACATAAGGCAAAGTCCTTAGACACTTCAGGGCCACCATTCAATGCCATTTCAGCCAGCCCAGGCCTTTAGTCTTACTGCCCTCACCCTCAGTCAGTGCCTGTATCAACAGTACTCACTGCTGCTGGGTGACCAGCACCAAGACATTGTTGTTGGTTCATAGTCGTATATTAGTATTCCTGTTGTAATTCTCAGACAACGGCATGGCTGTGCTTGAGAAAGCTGAGCAGACCTTCCATAACCTTCAGCACAGAAGCAATGAGTTATCACACTTTGGGCTAATGTAGCAATGTAAAGGAATAACCTTTTCTAGTCAGGGCCATCCTGTCCCAGACCAGAAATTTGCCCACAGGCACTATTGCCTGTTGTTGTTGACGCATACTGGTCTTATTCAGTTTATGAGGCCTTCTTTGCAATTAACAGCTTTGAGAGAGGTTGTCTTTTTTTCCCTCAGTGAGTCTGCATGTGACGTCCTTAGGAATCCAATCTACTCACAGACTGGATTTTTCCAGACAGCTTTCTTCCCTTCCTAGTCTTCTGCCAGTACTGTATTCTGCAGATGGGTCCCTTTACAGCTTTACATTCCTAATTGCTGCTGGAGTTAATTTCTTCCCTGCTATATGGGGCTTATAGACCCATCACTCCACAAAATGGTAATTTTACTGTAGACTGTATTAATCTACTTTGCTTATGAAGATGTCAAGATCTATAACATCTATTATTTTTCTCTCTTTTACTAGACTTTATTATGTCAAAGAAGAAAATCAGATGGATTTTTCAAGAACAAATCAATGCTGACTTTTACTTATTTTCCAGATATTTGTAGGTTGCTTAATAATTTCTTCAAGTATCTTTTAAGTTAACAAAACAAAGACAATTAGTTCATAATTTCCAGAGACCTCTAACATTCCCTCCATGTGACCCCCAAAATCAGAGAGAAGTTCTACACTACACTTTAGTTTTCTAGGATCTCACCTATTCTCCACTAGCTCCCCAAAATAATCACTAGAGGTTTTGGCAAGTTCATTAAGTACTCCAGAGTGAATTTCATCAGGCTTTGCTAACTTCAAGTCATATTGCCTAAATGTGTTCTTTCCCTGTTGGAGCTTATGTTTCCTCCTTATTGATATGATCATGCTAATCTACAGATCACAATTAGCCTTTTTTTAATGTATGCAGAGAGATGCAAAAAAAAATCATTATATACTACAGTTTTTCTTCCGCATTTCACTTTGCATTCTCTTTCCTTATTAACTAATGGGGCATTCCTTTTATACTTGTATAGACTTCTTTCTCGCCTTTCACATTTCTTAATAGCTGTAATCTATACCTTCCCTACGTCCACAGGTTACCCCTTTATATTCACCCTTTAGTTATACATTATTGTTTATTTAATGATTTTATTGTTTATATATAATTACTGATCCAGCTGCAGATATCATAGGGCATATTTAGATATTGTTTTCAGTTTAACGGAAAGATGAATTCCTTAAGATGAGCAAAAGCTTCAAATCTGTCCTTAGACCACACTGCCTTCTACTATTACCCCAGATCCTTGTGCGTTAATACCCTCCAGGGAAAGGACCCGTACTGAGAATTACTAGATAAACACTTCCTTCTTTATCTACACTGAAACAGTTTATCTTTGTAAACTGATATTGTTGATTTTTTTATATTGGTTCTTTTGATAATTACCCTGCATTCCTGAGCTGCTTTCTCATCTCCCTTAATATTTATTCCCTAAAGATCCTGCACAACAATTGCCTAAATAATTAATACCTTCTATTGTCCTTATTCTTCCTTCCTTGTGAAGACTGAAGTGTTTCTAAGAGATGTTTTTGGATAAAGAGAAAATTAAGAAACTTTCATCCCAGCTTATAAGGATACATTGGATACCCAATACTAAGCACAATATTGCATCCTTCAGACACTTATAGCACTTGGCTTTTTAGAGAAAAAAAAGCACAGTAGTGCAGTAAATGTTTGTTGTAGAGACCTATGTAGCAGTATAAGTATTGTAATGATACCTTCAAACTTTGGAGACCAACTTCTAATAAAAAGGAATTTTCCACCTTTCTAGAGGCTCCTTCAAGCAGTCTTACCCACCTATCCATTACTGTCTTTGAAGACCATTACTCCTTTAGGATGCAATAAAAAAGACCAAAATTAAGTATTTCCATTAAAGAAATTGTGCAATTATATATTGTAAAGTGCTGTTTATATTCTTATTTACATTGATATACATTATCTGGTTTTAAATGCTCTTTTAGTTTCCTTCCCACATTATAAATACCTAAAACCTCCTTCACCATAGTTTCGGATTATGCTGCAGGATGGGTGAACATTGCAACTCACATGATTTTAAAAAGGTCTGTCTGCATTAGGATTTTTTCCCTTCCTCGCCTCAAAGCTTTTTATTACTCAAATCTCTGAAAATTTTAACAAAATAGTAATTTAATCTTACATTTTACTCTAAGAAATAGCTTGGAACCATTGTTTGTGGTGTTTGTGGGTTTGTTTTAGTGAAATCTACAATTCGACAAGCATCAGAGATTTTTGGTTTTTGTTTACTGGCAAGTTTGAGTAGATGTTGGGTTTTTTTTAAGAAAAGTTTGAACTTTGTTTTCTGTTACAGGATCAAGCGATGTTCCTTAATAGAAACAGATTTTTATGATCAATAAATGTATCTGGGATGGTCCTAACATAGTAAAAGACACCTGATGAGAACTGTGTGCTTTCAGGTACATCTATTTAAAACAATTCCTGCACTGTAGCAGTTGAGAACTTCAATAATTAGAAGCACATCTTGTTTTGGCACAGCATCAATGAATGCCTTTTGTTGGCTATAAAACAATTTTATCATCCTTGGCAGTGGAAGTTGTTGCGTTGCCTTGATTAGTACTACTGAAGGTACCTTTGAGGAAAACAGAAGTAATTTGGCGCTGATTGGATTTTGAGTGGAACTATAGATGGAACTTTTTTCAGCATAATTACCATTCTTTTTTAACTTTCTTTCCTTTGTTGTCACATAAAATTAAGCCACAGTTGGGGTGAGCAAAGGACTTAAGACTGGTTCATTAAGACTTCAGAGTGTCTTCTGTTGGAACTATTTAAATGACGAAAACTTCAGAGAAGACAGTAGTGTAGTCATCTGCTTAGGACTACCTAGAAAAATAATTCTCTGGTTTTTCAATAGTATTTTTTTTTGGCAAGGCCTGGTACTGTGGTCAACAACTTCAGTATCAAATCACCAGAATCACAGTTTGTAGGTGCTTTAGGTACTAAAATTGTTATGTTAGTTGGCATCTTCACTAGTAATATTATTGAGAACATCTGAAGTAAGCTTTGATAACATCACTTCCAGCACAGACACAGATGACTGAAGACATGAACATACCAACTTAGTTTAAAAAATGTTCCAAACTCTTGATGTTGTGCAGCCTACAGGTACCTTTTTTGTTTATGTGGCAAAATACAGTACAGTAAGCCCCATAAAATAGACTTCTCTTTGGGACGGTTTCAAAAAATCCTCAGGACAGATCTGCTTTTAGCTTTCACTCACTTGAACTGAAAAAGCAAAACAGAACTTATATCAATCCTCTCCAGCTAGACCATGCTAGTCTACAAAGAAAGGGAAGAATGAGAAAGTAGAGAAAAAGAAGCAAACAGAAATCTACTAGAATGACGAAGCCATAAATATTTAAGAAATCTATCTCTTTGCTATCTTTTTTTATTATTTGTTTCTGTACAAAAAGCTCTCTACTATTTTGGACCTTCTCAAGCAAGAAGAACCCCAGCACAACTCACTATTTAAACTGACTATGCAGCTTTGCTACGTGTATTAAGCTATATCTTCTCTCATGGACTCATCAAGCTGCCAGAAGAGTATGTAAGGATAGTAAGAATAAAACGAATCATAAATGTGTTGTCAATATCATAGCATATATCTGAATTTACTCATGTACAGAACCATTTTCCACTGAAAATTTGGTCCTATAATGTGTATGACACTGTAGTCATAATCCACCAATAGGCTGGTGCTGGAAACTCCAGCTGGTTTCAACATCAGTTTACCTCTATTCAAGTGCAGGACTATGCTTGTTACAGAGCCTTAGTAGGTCGAGACCTTTGGTTTAAGGAAGAAAACACAGAGAAACAAAGATATTGATGTGACCATGTAAACTGTCTCTTTAAAGTCTCATTCCTGACTCTCTTGATTCAGCCTTTACTGAATCTATCAGGCAGCTAGCGTTTGCTGAACTGACCACTATAACTGGATCAAACCAGGCTCTTGGCTGTGTCTACGCGTTTGCTGGGTGTGCAGCCCGTGCTAGCGGCACGCAGGGCTGGGCGGCTGGGTTCCCAGGCAGAGCCCACCCAGAGCTGTTCACCGAGCCTCTCATTCACGCCGATGTTCCTCTGAAAAGCTGTTTGGTTGTGTTTCAGACAGTTGCTGCTTTTATAAGATGTAGGCAGACCGCAGGATTGGTCCTGAGTATAACCCTAACTGAAATATTTCCATACTTATGATTAAATATATATATGAATGCCTTTTTTGACAGGGTTATAAAGCCCTATACATTGTAGGACTAAGCCCCAATCCCAGGATATTGGTTTTCAAACACATTTCGCACATTCTGAAGAATCCAATAATAATATGCTATGTTAGTGACACCAGATATATATCATTCATTATTTCTCTTTCAAGTTTATTTCATAAAAACACTTTTATGAAACTCATCCTTCTAACCCCACAACTACAAGTCACATTTAATGTCTTCACTGTTGTGAAATAGAAAAAAATTGATTTATGATCTGAAGAAATATCAGTTTTATAAAAGTTATACAGGGATATTTCTTAACAAATTTGCTTCTAAAGGTCCACTGAAATGAATCAAGTACCCAGATTCTTGCCAATGATTTCAATGAGTATATTTATAACTATTCAGTATAAAGAAGATAGAGTAGCTCCTTGACTTCAGCCTACAAAAGTTACATCTTTATCTAGCACTTATTACTGTAATAAAGCACTAATTTAATTTAATTGGCAGTGCTGGTAGGATGATTTCATAGTGTGATTCTTCAAGGCACAAACGAAGCATTTTTAAAAGGTTAATTTTTTATTTTCTTGTTAAAAATGTATAGCCCTTCAGACCAATGCATACAAAGTTTTGAGATCAAAAGTAGCAGTAAACTTAGTCTTTATGTTTTAATTCCAGTCTAACCAGTCTCCCAAAACTACATGACAGCCAGATTCCTATATAACTATAAAATTGATAAGAGAATTCTTTTTTTTTTTTTTTTTTTGCAAGGAAATGCACCAGTGAAGAGCCTACAGCTATATACATTACATGCACTGTGAATAAATAACTTCCATATTCTCTAAAGCCCATAGAGAAACATGGGCTAGTTCATTAACTATGTAAGTTAATAAACATAGTGCCTCCACTGGTTGTGAAGATGAGGAAGACACACCATTCACAGACCAATTTTTGTATAGATATAAAATTAAGATCAGCTCAAGAACTGCATGAAAGAGGATTTTTTTACAGGAAAATGAAATTAGCTCATTGTTTCATGTATAATAACTAATGATCATACATAGAGATGATCATATTTTACATAAAACAAACTCTTAATTTCAGTACTATGGTAAATAATGTCCTAGAAAAACAAATCTATATATATCAAAAATGTGTAACACTTCTTATCAAAAGGGTCATTCATATTTTTTAAAGAGGAAACATTTCCACTGCATCTGTTTGGGAAACATAATAAATTGTATGGCATGTTTGTAAAACCATTTTTGTTGTTTTCATTCTAATTTATTTTAACAAAGACCACCACAGTTTGCTTTGTAAATAGCGTAATATGAAATGCATAAAAACCTAAAATTATAAAACATCAGAATATTTTTTTTGTATCGTTGTTTTTCTTAAAGAGCATGTTTTTTGGTTAAATGGTACATTTATAAGCAAGTGAACATTTAGCTATCTTAATCCATTTGCATTCTGTTGAGATAAGTTATCAGTAGTTCAGTAATTGAATTTCTTTCTAATTCATATGGAGTCTGCCTGCAGGGGACACATTAACTGCTAGGCCCAAAATTACACAAACTTTACAACATTCTGCTAGAAATCAAATAACAGAAAGCCAAAACAAACACACACACACCAGAGCTTTGAGACAACTGAATTGTAAAGTGTTTTCAGGGTAGGGGAGGGGTGCGAGTGGAAAGTTTATTCTTGAGATTCAACTTACCCAGTTTACCAAACTGTACTAAAAGCTGTTTAAAAGCCGTATCAGCATCAGTATAGACATGATGCTGACAGTATTCTAAATCAGAGGTAATTACTCTGTAGACCAGCACAACACAACTACTTTAATGGAGCGATGGGTCTGGAATACCACTCTTTCTGCTGTGGTTAGCTTGACTACTGGCCAATAAAAGTGAGTCATCGAACATCTTGCATGGGGAATGGATATATAAAAGGATAGGTTCCTACACAGACACAGTTCCACAGAAAATGCAGATTTCTACAGTACTACAGCCTAAGGCCACTATTTATTAAGTGTAGCTATGTAAAACAGCTTAGATAGATAAGATAAATTACAGACAAACCACGTCAGACTCTCAGCTGTATTGAACAGTGTTTACATGTCTCTCACCAGTACGATTGCATCAGTTAATGTTATTTGTGGATCCTGCCTTTTGAGCAAACCATCAGTGGAACTGTAAAAGAAATATGAATCCACCTCTTCCTCTTCTCCTCCCCTCCACACCCACACCCAGGACTCTGTCAGCAGCACGCTGCACCAACCAGAAACCATAATGTTAACATGTACATCCAAAAGCTACTACTTCCAGCTTAATTGTGTGATCATCACTTATCCTGGCACTGCAAGGGATTCAAATGACTTTATGCCTCCAGTGATGGTAATTCAACTTGTTTGACACTGGGCACAAGATGTTACTGCTGCTGATTTCGAACCCATGATGATGTATATGAAAGGTTGTTGTCTGTGAAGGTCATCATACTCGGATGACACCCAACAGTTTCCAAAGCTGACTTGGACCCACACTGTAATTGGATGGGTAACTCCCAATGGCTTGTTGCTGGTATTTCCATCTGGTTTTAAGATTTAGTGAGAAAATACCACATTTAGGTTCACCAACCTAGAACTGGGAAAATTTAGAAGCTACATTAATGAAAGTGTTCTCCAACCTGAAGAGTCAAAAGAGAAAGGAGAGGGGTTATTTCCTGGCTTTGATACCTCCTTCAAACACACTGAGCACCAGGAGGAAGGGGTGGAGTGACTGTGACCCTAACACATCTCCCAGATGAAATTTGACTGGACCTGATCAGTACTTTCACAGCAATAAGCTTTATTGCTTCCAGTAGAACAAAGCAGCTATGCTTAAATATATGGTATTGTCAGCATTTAAATGTTACAGATCAGAGATGTGACACGTCACCCTAGGGTCACATCATGACCATCTATCAACTTCAGTTTTTCTCATTAGCAGTTGTCTGTTGAGAAATACCGGAATCCCACTCCTCCTATTCTCTGAAAATCCCTGGCTGAGGTATCTGGAAGTCATTCTCAGCCTGTGCTGCTGATGAATAGTGCTGTGATGCAGACAGTGTACATATCCGTGCATCGGCTGCAAAAGGGCTTAGGGATTTAGAGTCACGGATCTTTTAATAAAAGCTTCTTTCTCTCCACTTCCTCTGCCATCCCAAGCACTTTTGTCATATATAACAAAAGCAAGTTTCTTTATCTCTTGTAACAAAAGTATCAAAAAGTTATGGCTTTGCCAGAGCCCTAATGTATGACACCTGTTTTTCTTTTTTTTATCCCAGTAAATATTTGCAAGTGGGAATGTGAGTGATCCAATTCTTTACTTTCTTCTAATAAAAACAGGTGGCAAGCACAGATTCTTTAGATGTCAAATGCTGGCTTTCCTAAAGGGTTGCTAGTGCTTATCCTTGCAACATCTCCAGCAAATATTATTCAATGGACAAATCACAGATTCAGTGAGAATAAACTGCACAGGAAAGCACAGAGGATATCAAAAGCTCCAACAGTAATGAACGTAACGCATTAAAGAAAAATGCTTTTGAAACTTTAAGTGTGTGGTTCCTGTGAACATCTTTCTTAGAATGTAAATCTCTGTTGTTTTCCCACTTTTGTTGAAAAACAGAGCTGGAGCATACCGAACCTCAAGTTTCTAAGACAACAGTGTTATCTGTCTCTGAACCTAGACTGAAAACAAATGCTTCTCTAGAATGATATTTCTATAGCCTCTACAGAGTAAATCCATTGACCCTTCTGCAACATTTTAACTATATATTTTATGTTTATGGTTTAATTTCTCCAGCTCACTGTAACCCAAACTAAACAGTACGTTAAGAAATTAAAGATGAAAGGTACCCTTTAGAGTAGCAAAGGTTGTATAAGAGCCTCAGTACTAATCACTATAGCAGCAGAAATGTGAGATAAATGTGAGTTCGTGTAAGGGCTAGAGAAGGCTACAGAGATATAACAAATCAGTAAATCAAATTAAAGCTCTTAACTAGGTATTGATGAGCTGGTTTGTAAGTTATTGTTGAAGGATTGTGGGTGAAGAATCACTGAATAAGTTGCTATATCTGAGAATGGGAAAATGAAGCTTGTGGGTTTTTATTGCCAGTGATACAAATTTAGCTGTTTACAATTCATAAATTACACTGATTTGTTCTTTATTTTTTCCTTAGTGGCAAAATCCATAACTCAGGCATTCATTTTAATGAATGGATTCTACATGACTACAAAGGACCCTAATTTTTTTTAGACTGATGGCCTGAGCATTACTCATTATACTTGTTTGTTCAGTGTGGCTTTGTTTTTCACATCACTTGAATTACCATTCACTTAGATTGCTGCTAGAATTAATCTACTGCATCTAGCAGGTTGCAGATCCATTTGAAATAATTACTCGTCTATTTCTAGACTTGCTATTTTCCCCTGAATTCCTTCAAAAAAAAGAGATTGGGGCAGGGGGAGAGAAAGAGAGATCATAATTTCAGGTTAGTTTTTTAGTCTGAATAAAGTTGGAGAGTAAGTGATTTGGATCAAGACGACAGTGACTGGAATATCCGTACTGATTCTCTTCTTGTTTACATTGACAAAACCAATAAAGACTGTGCAAAACTGGCAAGAGAAAAGCCTGAAAATCTTAATTTTATAGAGGATTTGAGAATATTTCTAGGGAAGTTAAAGGACAGGGATTGACCTAGGGAGCAATGGGAACCACGCATAACATCAGCCATAAGAAAGTGTAACTGGCAAAAATTCTGAAATCATGTTGGGTGGGAAACTATTAATATGACATATGGCTATACACTATATGTACAGCCTTTGTGGTTTGAAGCTTACCTAAGCCAGGGATTCTCAGTAGTGCGGGGGGTCACCTGAAACAGAACTACATTCACACCATGGCTTGGCAAGAAGTTATATAGAAAGGTCTCTCCAATTTAAAATATCTGTGAAATTCTATGGTGGACATTAAACAGCACAATACAAATTGGGAAAACTATGCAATTGGCAGGCTTTGGCTTGGAAGGCATTAATGAATTATTAGAAAAGGGTACAAGGAAAAAGCAAAGTACTGATCTCATGAGTACATAAGGTCTCAGTGAGGAACAGAAAGACAATACAAAAGATGTATTTTGTGCAGAACTTGAAAATGGGCTCTTCCGAATTTAAATTCTTAAAAACATGCCTGTATGGACTTTAGTGATGACAAAGGAAAGGAAGATGTATGGAAATGAACAATAAGCAGTGAATGCTTTCATAGTGTAACTAGAAACAGCAAAATTAGATTAATCAATTTCATCACCTATGAAGATTCTGCAAAGAGCACTATGTATTTTCATAACAACATAAATAGGCATAATTGGATACTTACATCCATGTTCACCAATCAGCTTAGCCATACTCTCATTAGTTCAAGACACATGAGTAATGTCCAAAATTATCATACTGTCAGAATCTAAGGAGACTTAATTATGGTTAGGATTAATACCCTGTCAGAGCAACAGTATGTGTATGTGTTTCTCTAAGTCCTGTTATAATACAGAACAGGGTGAAATAGGTGAACCAAAGATAGAGTATAGAATTTCTGAGGAATTCAAAATCTAATCAGAAATAACAGTAATTAGAAATAGATTTGAAAGTGTAGAAGGTTGTCCTTCAATGCTTAGGGAGAAAGTTAATACCAACTGGAGATGATCAGAGACATGGCAAAGGTGAGAGAATCTCAATAACTCAGAGTATAAACAATTAGACATTTCTTGATTGTAGGAAAACAATTACAAATCAACTTGCAAAAGGACAGCGTGCCTTCCATGCCAAGCCTTTCGATAGAGAACAAAATTGTGAAGAAATCCAAATCCCCACCTCAACACTGAAGATCTAAAAAGCAGGTATTGACAACTTTTTCAGGGAATTATGAAAAGAGGGAGAACTAAAGAGAGTTAAAATCTTCTTACAAATTACTTTTGTTAATTTAGAGGTTCAGAAAAATTCCTGAAGTCATGATAGGAGGAAGTCCTACAGCTGTTTTTGAGAAAAGGGGAGAAAAGTGAAATGTAACCATAGTGAAGTGTCCCATCTCATTATATTCTACAGTTTCAACCTTTCACTTTTTAAAGACTTACTCCTTGCTCAGCTAGTTTGGGAGAATATCAGGTGGATTCCATGCAGAAAGTCTACCTGGGATCAAGTGTTTTCAGTTCCACAATTTCCTGGTAGAAGATAGGAAGATATGAAAAAGATGTTTACTCAAGACTTTAAAAAAAAGCTTATGATAACAGGTTGTAAGATGGTCTCCAGCTTGAAGTACTATAATTTTAAATCATAGTAAAATTACTAGTAACATCTATATGTCAATATAGAATGAAATCTCTTCCACTTCCTCTTTAAGTAATATTGGATTAAGCACAATGTCTGTGCTTTTCTTAGTATACCCTCACACTGCTTGTGCTGGCTCCATACTTCAGAATCAGGTATCCGGAGCAGATCACTCTGCTAATCTGCACTATACTACTACATATGCAAGTGTTGTCTTGTTATCATCAAAGGGAATTGCATTTTCACATTTGGCCTAAGGTCTTGCTGATTGTGTTTGACTTGTCGGGTCACCCACCTTTAAGGACTGGCTGTTAAACGTGGATGCAACAGTCAGGCTGTCATTTTTCTTTCCACTTTTCAGATGCTAACTTTCAGTGCTCCAATAAAATGAAGGTATTGCAAGATTGAAAAGTCCAACCTGCTATTTCACTGGAAATAAGAAATTACTGTATAACACTGTTTGGTAAAAATTGTATTAAGATGATATAGGAGTAGTTTCCAACACTAATGTTGAAGTGTGTATTGTATTATAAGCTCAACTGTACCTTCTCCTTAAAATTCTCATTAAAAAGGTTATTTCTACTTCAGATATTGCCTCCTTGAACTGTGACAGCAAAATTTATTTTACCCGCATTTAAAGTGATTTGGAATAGCTATTTTTGATACAGAGGCCTCAAGAAAAGGTGCTGCTCATCTTGTTCAAAATTTCCTCTAAAACTTTTCTAACCTGGTCTATCTCAAAAGCAGCTTATCTTATAACTGGAAACAAAGATTATTTGAAAAAATGTGTTGACGTTTAGCATGCAAGGCCATTCTTCAGAGGAAGGAAATTTTGTGTAAGAAGTGATTTACTAGTAAACCAGAAATGTCAGAATAAAGTATCCGACACCAATATCATAGAATCATAGTATAGTTTGGGTTGGAAAGGATCTTTAAAGGTCATCTAGTCCAACCCCCCTGCAAGTTGCAGGGACATTTTCAACTAGATCAGGTTGCTCAGAGCCTCGTCCAACCTGACCTTGAATGTTTCCAGGGATGGGGCATCTACCACCTCTCTGGTCAACCTGTTCCAGTGTTTCACCACCTTCATTGCAAAAAATTTCTTCCTTACATCTGGTATAAATCTAGCCTCTTTTAGTTTAAAACCATTCCCCCTTGTCCTGTCGCAACAGGCCCTGCTAAAAAGTTTGCTGCCATCTTTCTTATAGGCCCCCTTTAAGTACTGAAAGTCTGCAATAACGTCTCCCTGGAGCCTTCTCTTCTCCAGACTGAACAACCCCAACTCTCTCAGCCTTTCTTCATGGGAGAGGCGTTCCATCCCCCTGATCATTTTCGTGGCCCTCTTCTGGACGCGCTCCAACAGGTCCATGACTTTCTTGTGCTGAGGACTCCAGAGCTGGACGCAGTACTCCAGGGGGGGTCTCACCAGAGCAGAGTAGAGGGGCAGAATCACCTCCCTCAACCTGCTGGCCATGCTTCTTTTGATGCAGCCCAGGATACGGTTGGCCTTCTGGGCTGTGAGCGCACATTGCCGGCTCACGTCCAGCTTTTCATCCACCAATACCCCCAACTCCTTCTCGGCTGTTCTCAATCCCTTCATCCCCCAGCCTGTATTGATACGGGGGGTTGCCCCAACCCAGGTGTAGGACCTTGCACTTGGTCTTGTTGAACTTCATGAGGTTCACACGGCCAACTTCTCGAGCTTGTCCAGGTCCCTCTGGATGTCATCCCCTCCCTCAGGCATGTCAACCGCACCACTCAGCTTGATGTTGTCTGCAAACTTGCTGAGGGTGCACTCAATCCCACTATGTCATTGATGAAGATATGAAACAGTACCAGTCCCAGTACAGACTCCTGTGGGACACCACTCATCACTGATCTCCATCTGGACACTGAGCCGTTGACCACTACCCTCTGGGTGCATCCATCCAACCAATTCCTCACCCACCGGAGAGTCCACCCATCAAATCCATATCTCTCCAGTTTAGAGAGAAGGATGTTGTGGGGGACCATGTCAAAGACCTTACAGAAGTCCAGATAGAATACATCAGTAGCTCCTCCCATGTCCACTGATGTAGTCACTCCGTCATAGAAGGCCACTAGGTTGGTCAGGCAGGACTTGCCCTTGGGAAGCCATGCTGGCTGTCTCGAATCACCTCCCTGTCCTCCATGTGCCTTAGCATAGCTTCCGGGAGGATCTGTTCCATGATCTTCCCAGGCACAGAGGTGAGACTGAGTAGCCTGTCGTTCCCTGGATCTTCCTTTTTTCTCTTTTTAAAAATGGGGGTTATGTTTCCCCTTTTCCAGTCAGCGGGAACTTCACTGGAGTGCCACGACTTCTCAAATCTGATGGATAGTGGCTTAGCAACTTCGTCCGCCAGTTCTCTCAGAACCCGCGGATGGATCTCGTCAGGTCCCATAGACTTGTGCACCTTCAGGTTCCTTAGATGGTCTCGAACCTGATCTCCTACAGTGGGCGGCTCTTCATTCTCCCAGGCCCTGCCTTTGCCTTCTGTGGCTTGGGCGGTGTGGCTTAAGCACTTGCTGCTGAAGACTGAGGAAAAAAAGTCCGCCTTCACCATATCCCAAGTAACCAGTTCTCCCATTTCGTTCCGGAGAGGGCCCACATTTTCCCTAGTCTTCCTTTTATCCCTGATGTACCTATAGAAGCTTTTCTTGCTGCCCTTGACATCCCTGGCCAGATTTAATTCTGTCAGGGCTTTAGCTTTCCTAACCTGATCCGCGGCTGCTCAGACAATTTCTCTGTATTCTTCCGAGGCTACCTGTCCTTGCTTCCACCCTCTGTAGGCTTCCTTTTTGTGTTTGAGTTTGTCCAGGAGCTCCTTGTTCATCCATGCAGGCCTCCTGGCATTTTTGCCTGACTTCCTCTTTGTTGGGATGCATCACTCCTGAGCTTGGAGGAGGTGATCCTTGAATATTAACCAGCTTATAGCATATCAGTATTTGAACTTCCAAATTCAAGGCAAAAAGGCAATGTGTGCAGAGCAATGCCTCAGCTCTCACTGTGAGCTACGTCTAATCCCTCTGGCATTTTTAAAAGCTGATTGGATTACCTAGATTACATACATGTTTTGCACCGGGAGATGCTGGTTCATTATGTTCCCATTAAGAAAGGCACTCAGACCGTGTAGTAAAGAATCCCATGCCATTTATTGGAGCAAAAACTATAAAGAGAAAGAGGATAGTATAGACAATCCTACGTCCATTCACATGCTGGAAACCCTGAGCCGGGCAGCACTGAAGAGACATCCTACCAGGGCACAGCATGCTGTGCAGATCCCATCCATGGTAAGGCAACCTCATTTTGGTCTTCCCAGCTCTTACAGGATTTTCTTAAGAGAAAAACATTCTAGTTGTCATTTCTACTGTCAAACAAAAAGCATTTCACATGATAACTTGTTGCTGCGCTTTTAGATAAAGGCAAAGACACGCAGGTGGTGTAATAACTGGTGCTCGGTGGGAGCTGCCTGCAGACTAAGTTTATCCTGCGGCCAAGAGATAGGCACAGCACAACTGCAGCACGGCACAGCGCAGGGCTGCACCTGCACAGGCTCATTGTTATGGGGACCACTAACTCCTCAAGGCACAATGGTCTCCCAGTCAGGGTCACAGCTACACAAATTATTCATTTTGAATGAAAACAGAAAGGAGGAACAACTTTTTGAACATGTGGCCTTTGCTGAATTGACCAAAGTCGGACAACTAGTCTTTGAAAAGTCCAAGTCCAGAAAACCATTTCCTTGATTTCTGTTTTACAACAATATAGCACTTATTTGAGCAACAGAGTTGTCTGACATTTAACTTGAGTAAAATGATATGTTCACAGGTGTGTAAAAAATTACAAAAATCTTTGTCCTAGAAAGCAAGCTTTATAGTGCTTAGATTACCATTTTTTATCATGTTACCTTACTCAAGTTGATTCATGCTTAGTTAACTGGACTTAAATAGGAACACAGACTATAGTCTGGGCAGGTACCAGCAGAATATTTCTCTTTCCATTTATTTTACTACTATCTGATAATTTTAAAAAAATACTCATAAAAGCAGTTTTATTACAACTTTGCATTTAGTTCACATGAAAATTAATTTTCAGGCTTTTTTTGTGACACGTTATCTACTCGGGAAGGTGGGCGTTTTGTGGTTCTGGTTTGGTTTTCTCAGTTCGTTAAGTCACAAAACACTGAATAATTCCCTATACCCTGGCACAGCTCAAATCATTGACTTAAGAGAGGCACTCCTTAGCTGTGCGACATTGACATGAAACGTGTCTGCTTGATTTTCTTGCTGAAACATATTTGTGGTAGAGAGACTTTATACAGCTCTACAGTTTATGAATTACTGCACTGTTTCCATGGATACTTCTCTGCTCAATACAGGCACAAGTAGTATTATTAAAGTTAAAGTTGAAATTCCCTAACAATATCCCAACTAGACATTTTCATACTCCGACACCCTCATGATCAAATTTGAATAAGCTACTTAAAATAGAAAGGAAGTTTCCAGAATGTTAAATTAAAGCAGATGAAAAAAGCTACCCTTCTCCCCACCTCCAAAAAAATAATTTGCTTTAGCTTATGGTCTGTAGCAATCTTTAAATCATGGTGCTAACTAGGAAAGGTGATTCACTAAGGTAGCACTGTGTTATTGCACCTCTGTGATTTTTTTTATCTACCTGCTGAATGTACTTTGTATTATTTGGCATTAGCTACATAATTGCATACACACTGAGCAGCGGAGCTGAACATTTCCCTAGTTCGGAATAATTCTTTGCTGCTATAAAATTTTCTCCATCACTTCTCTCTAAAGCCGCCAGTGCCAGGAAGGAGCGCAGCCAGCAGACCTTTTAAGAAGAACATGACGCAATCTGCTGATCTCTGACATGGCAGAGCAGTCCTGACTGGCGCCGTTCAGGGTGGCCCTTCAAAGCTGTTGAGGGTATAAATATCTCAGACTCTCCTGTTTTCCTGCTTCCCAACAGAAGCTATTCACAAATGAGAAGGATGACCCATGTGTATAAGTGTGTGTGGGAAGGGGGTTGGTTTTGTCTCCCAGCTGCCGGTCCTGCACACCCACCCCACACTCCGAGAGTCAGATAGTTTTCACCTCTTCCAGTGCCTACATTTTGCAGCCAGCCATATGTACACAAACCCTATATTGTTGTGATACTCAAATACTTTTGTTGTCAGCAGTGAGCTTTCGTGGAGGAAAGAGGCTGGAGCACAATAAAGAATTGTGACTGCACATCAGTGCAACACTGAGCTGGCCTGAAAATTATGAAGCGTAACTGTTGCAACAGAAGTGATGGGGGCTTAAGAGGATGATTGATAAAACGCTAGATAATAGACTGTCGTGGTTTAACCTGGCAGCAGCCAAATACCACGCAGCCGCTCGCTCACCCCCCCTGCCGGGTGGGATGGGGGAGAGAATCAGAAGGGTAAAAGTGAGAAAGACTCGTGGGTTGAGATAAAGACAGTTTAATAGGGAAAGCAAAAGCCGCGCACACAAGCAAAGCAAAGCAAGGAATTCATTCACCACTTCCCATCGGCAGGCAGGTGTTCAGCCATCGCCAGGAAAGCAGGGCTCCATCATGCGTAACGGTTACTTGGGAATACACACGCCATCACTCCGAACGCCCCCCCTCCTTCTTCTTCACCCAGCCTTATATGCTGAGCATGACGTCATATGGTATGGAATAGCCTATTGGCCAGCTGGGCCAGCCGCCCTGGCCACACTCCCTCCCAGCCCCCTGCACATCTGGCAGGGCATGGGAAGATGAAAAGTCCTTGACTAGCGTAAACAATACCTAGCAACAACCAAAACATCAGCGTGTCATCAACATTATTCTCACACTACATCCAAAACACAGCACTATACCAGTTAATAGGAAGAAAATCAACTCCATCCCAGCCAAAACCAGGACAGTATCCACCCCTTATTCCATACCATTTACATCATGCTCAGGTCCCACACTATCCAATACATTCTCATTACCCACCATCCCCCTTCCCATCCTTTGATATAATACACAGATATCATTCCCTTAGTCTATGGACCACCCCTGTAAAATGTCCATAAAATATCCATAAATGTCCACAAAATGTCCACTGCGTTCATTTAGTCCATGACTTCGGGCTCCATCTGTTATGGTGGTCACTCAGGTCAGCAGAGGTGGTGTGTTGCGTGGAGTTACTGGGCACCAAAGCCAGCTCAGGTCGGGTCACTGCTGCACTTGCGCTGCTTCTTGTAAAGTTTGTCCTCCGTTGGTTCAGGTGGTTCCTGCTATAGTAATTCCTATAACACGCAACTCAAATCATGGGTTACAACAATTTAAAGGTATATCCATTACAATCTCCACCCCTGGTCCCTTTGGGCCAGATCATAGGGTTTAACATTGCAATGAACTCCTCCCCTTGCCCCTGCTCCGGCTTGGATTTATCCACAGACTGCAGTCCCTTAGGGTGTACCTGCTCCAAGTGGAGCCTTACCTATGAGCCACAGTCTCTCCAGGGGTATACCTGCTGCGGCACAGGCTTGTCCACAGCCACAGTCGCTTCGAGGTGCACCAGTTCCAGTGTGGCCTTCTCCATGGGCCACAGTCCCTTCAGAAGTAAACCTACTTTAACATGGCCTTACCCATGGCTGCAATCTCTCCAGGGGTGTACCTCCCCTGTCATGGGCTTATCCACGGCCACACGCTTTGAGGTGCTCCAGCATGGCCTCATGCACAGTCACTGACACTTCAAGGTGTACCTGCTACAGCATGGACTTATCCACAGCCACAGATGCTTCGAGGTGTACCTTCTCAAGCGTGGACTTATCCTTAGGCCACAATCCCTTCAGAGGTATACCTGCTGCGGCACGGACATAATCACGGCCACAGACGCTTCAAGATGTACCTGCTTGGGCATGGGCTTATCCACAGTCACAGACGCCTCGGGGTGTCCTGCCCCGCATGGACTCAGCCACAGGTCACAGTCCCTTCAATTCGAATTCACGCTGCAGTTCCAGCCTGTCCAGCACAGCAGCACAGAAGCAGCAGCGATGCCCTGGCCATCTGCCAGCCCAGGCACATCCCCATTGCTGTTATCAGAATGTTCCCAGGCATAGCACAGTAAGACGATAAACAGTGCAGCAGTACAGCAAGCAGCGAGAGCAAAAAAAGCAGCCACTAATGAGCACAAGACTCTAATACACAGTAAGACAAGCAAGCCCCATGGCAAGCACAAGAGCCTGCGAATTAATAGCTAAACAGCAATAACAGCTATAAATTCGATCTAGCACATTCCAATCAAACCTGTCGTTATCTCGAACCCTTCATGCCCCACGTTGGGCGCCAAAAAGGACTGTCGTGGTTTAACCTGGCAGCAGCCAAATACCACGCAGCCGCTCGCTCACCCCCCCTGCCGGGTGGGATGGGGGAGAGAATCAGAAGGGTAAAAGTGAGAAAGACTCGTGGGTTGAGATAAAGACAGTTTAATAGGGAAAGCAAAAGCCGCGCACACAAGCAAAGCAAAGCAAGGAATTCATTCACCACTTCCCATCGGCAGGCAGGTGTTCAGCCATCGCCAGGAAAGCAGGGCTCCATCATGCGTAACGGTTACTTGGGAATACACACGCCATCACTCCGAACGCCCCCCCTCCTTCTTCTTCACCCAGCCTTATATGCTGAGCATGACGTCATATGGTATGGAATAGCCTATTGGCCAGCTGGGCCAGCCGCCCTGGCCACACTCCCTCCCAGCCCCCTGCACATCTGGCAGGGCATGGGAAGATGAAAAGTCCTTGACTAGCGTAAACAATACCTAGCAACAACCAAAACATCAGCGTGTCATCAACATTATTCTCACACTACATCCAAAACACAGCACTATACCAGTTAATAGGAAGAAAATCAACTCCATCCCAGCCAAAACCAGGACATAGACTAATGAGCAACATGTCTATTATCCGGCAGTGAATTAGCAAGGATCCACATAAAGACACCAGTCATATTGTTACAATGAGGATGTGCATGATGGATAACATTATTTATATAGCATTTGAAGATGTCTCACGTGAACTGAATGCCAAAGTGCTGCTAGCACCGAGAGCCTGAATATCTGTTTGGCTTTTGACTAAATCAATTAATAAGTCAATAAAAGCATAAAAGTTTCATGGCAGAAGACAACCTTTAGGAAATAAATGGTACAACATACAAAAGGCCTGTTAAACTTAACTGATTAAAGATGCATAAGCACAAGGAACCCATGGGCTCATTTCTTTGAGCTTGGTCTGCCGGAAAGCTGAACCTTACCAAATGTTCTTTTGCCACTGGTATGTAGTTTTGCTTTTGTTTACCATTATTGCCTGAATAAAGATGCTTACATAGAAAATTCAATCTTGAGTTGTAGTCCCTACAATACCCAGGTACAATTATGAACTCAGAGAGAGACAAGATCTGTTTAGAGTAATGCAACACATTCCAGAGGATATTATAGAATACTTTTCAAAGGAAAGCTGTACAGGAAAACATATTTTTATTTTTTAATTGCGATTTCATCTTTGGTTTTGTTTCTTTTTGTTCTTTTCCTTATCAACCAAGCTTGATAATTACTCCAAATCTCTGATTGGACTGACAACAATGCAAATATTTCCCTTCACTGCTGACTTGACACATCAGCCTTTCATTCTGTTTTTTTCAAGTCTCTTTAAACTGAAAGCAGACTGGCTCCCTTTTCTCTGAGCATGAGGTAATGTTTTAGGAGCAATCTTCAGGCACTTACTCCTGCATATGCTAGGTCAGACATTCATCAAACTGCCTAGCTATATTGACTTCCATAGCACCATACAGACGTATCTTAACTACATACATGGTCTCACTGCATTGCTGGAGATAAGTATATAAACTTCATTCTCCAAGGGGTCAGTTGAAAGTGTGATCCTAAAAAATTTGTTTGATTTGTGCTCTTCGAACACGCACGTGAGTGATGTTCTGCCTGACACTACTGTGACCATAATCTTTAATTCCTAGTGGTATGTCACATCCCTAAAACTAACAGAACTGGCTAACTTGACATGACAAGACATGGTCAAAGACGTGGCTCCAACACCCTGGAATAAATAAGATCTAGCTGACTCATATGCAGCATTTGAGAGAGGCGAGTGTCTTTTGCTTGAGAAAGGTATCAGTAAAAAGAATCTAAGGGGAAAAAACCTCCAGACAATACCATGCTGTCTAACACTATTCTTCCAGTTCTCAATAATAGATTAAAATCTTAATTATGTCTTTAAGAGTACTCCCAGTTCAACCTCCACAGCATTTCCTGTGACCTCTAATGCAATTTTAAATAGGTTTCTTTCTCTTCTAGGCTTTTTTTTTCCCCTTGCACAGTTACTCTGTCACTTTTTGAGCTCCTTTGTATCCTGGGCAAAAGTCTGATCGAGTACCTGTTGAACATCTTCTCCTTCCCACAAACCAGAGTTGCAGCTGTTCTGTTCTCAGGTGTTTTCAATACTCCACAATTTACCTGTTATAAATTCAAAGAAAAGCTATTCTAAATGAGTCAGTACAAAAAAAGACTCAATACACAGCCAGAAGCTCTGAGAACATGTCTTTCTCCCTCATTCAGACTTCTGTTATTTTCTGAGAGAAAACCAAGGCTTTGAAAAATCAAATTTGAAAAGAAATAGTACAAGAAGCAGTTATAGATTAATTTCATATAAAATGCCATTGGCGTGTATTTGCTGTGTTAATTTGCCATATAATACTTATGTCACCGGTGCCATAACTTAGTATCACGAGTTGAAGATGATTTCACCTGAGGATCCAGATTGATCCATTGATTTTTACCCAAAGACGTTACATTTCTAGATACTCCGTCTCTTTGTGTGCATCTGTACATGAGAGCTGTTGAAGATTTCATTTGTTGAGATTTACAAATATAGAAAACTAGATCTTCTCCTGCACCACTAGTTGTTTTGCTACTGGCTTGAACAGACTGTCAGTCATAAGGAATAAGCCTTACAGACAGATGATTGTAAAAAGCTACATTTACCTGTTCTTCCTTTTAACAAAGTGCAAAGAGTACGTGATGTAACATAAAATCAAATCTCTCAGTAAATGAAACCACAAAATAGAGATTGTATTGCTTCCTGAAATGGAGGTAAATGAATAAACAATACTCAACAGCCTCACCGGTGGTAGGATTATTCTGCTTCTTACCAAGTATCTTCCAGTCACTGCTAGGATTGCAGTGCGTCATACGATCTTGCCTTCAGGTCAGAGCCATCTGGAGAATCCCTATTTCAACAGAAACAACCCATATGCAGCTCTCATAAACATACAGACAGATTTCAAAGCGCCAAAATGTTGGATGAAGACTACGATTTTCAAGGAATCCTGTGTAGATTTGGATCCTGTGTAGATCTGAAGCACAATGTAGATTCAAGTGCCTTTTTAGAGTTTAAGAAAATTCCATCCTGCATACTCAAGGAAGACTTCTAGGAAGCCTTTCAACAGCTTCACTTGACCATGATACCACTCTCCCCATCAGGGTTCATGCAAAACAAAGCAAGTGCCAATGTCAGCTCTCAGAAATTTAAAGGAACTGTAATTAATAACAATAATGCTTCCATGATTTTAATAATTCGGAAAGACTGAATTTACACTATTTACTCCAGCTTTGTTATAATCATGACATCTGTAAATAATAATTAGGCACTGAGTTTAGACCTGAATATTGCATCATATTTCTTTGCAACTTAACTATGTAATTATATTCTAATAGATGTATTATATTCAAATTGTGCTCTAATTTAGAGGATCTTTATACACTTGATGAAGTGATGATACATGAATACAATCCTCTCCACTAAGCCACCAGTTGGACTTATAAAGGAGAGGTTTGAAAGCATCAAGCCTTCTCAACTACAGACATTCCAAACCCAGATTTCTCTCCTTTTTCCAAACTTCATCCTAGAGATCAGGTTTCTGGTTCAGCTACATGGAATGTTTTTCCACTGCTATCAGCCAGACATTATCAATGGGTGCAAGAAAATGTTCCATATATTCTTATTCCTTTAGAATACAATGTTTCCAAGGTAACTGTACCCAGGAGATCTACTAATAGCAAAAAGTGGAAAATAATGTAACTTCTATTTTAAAATTACTTTTCTAAAGGGAAGAGGAATTGCATTCCCACAAACTTTTTCTTTCGGAACTCTGTCAGTCTCTTTAACAAAATCAAAGAATTCAAAATTTAATGCTGAGGCTTTATATATAATCATGTTGGCAACAGATAGAGAGGATGTATTGGGATGTATTGTATTATAGTGTTAAGCGTTAGCTCAAAAGAAAAAAAAACTGGGCAAAACTTAGTTATATTTTATGGATGGTCAAAATATTTCAGATAAAATAAGATGCAGCACAAAATTCTGTCCAACTGTCAAACCAAACCTGCATGCAATTTTTTTTTATAAAGTTTAATTTTTAATTGTTGTTAGAAATGGTTTTAAAAGTCCTAGAGAATATTTCAGTAAAACATCAAAAACCAAGCTGGAGAATAAAACATGATTTAGAACTTTATCACTCAACCTTATGAAAGTTTGCGTTAGACTGCCTCATGAGAGCTTAAGACCATCACGGTGGCCAAGATTTCCAGCAGGGTTAACTCTCCTATGACCCCTAAAGGCATATACAAACTAAACAACTGCAAATGCAATTACTTATGCAAACATTTACTCAATTGCTTTAGGGAAACATGACTTTTTATGCATACAATCATAGTGCTCATCTTATGCTACAAGTCTTTAAATACAGCCTACTGCAAATTCTTAGGTTTCGGTAAAATGACAAAAGTCCTCAGATTAGAGGTTTTTGGGGGATCCATGCTAGTAAGCAGCTTAACTTAATAGTACATAAGATGATCACATTTTTTAGTGAAATACTAACAGAGAATTAAAATAGGCAAAGCATGCCCTGCAAAATAAATTGGTTTTTAGCAGCTTCTATAACAATGATTGATCACTTTAAAAAAATAAGATAAGAAGAAAATTACTACCATCTGCAAAAGGAAGGCAGTAGAAATCCAACAGCTGAATAATTACAAGTGCACTAGACTAAAATTTTGCACATATTATAATAAGGACTATGGGGACTAAATGAATTTGGCAAAATGAAGAAAATTATCTACTGGTGATTTATTTACTTGATTTGTCTGATTCTCTGATACACAATATTTAGGTATATTAAAAATGTGGTATTTTAGTTGCTAGATATCATGCATTTGCTGTTTGAAATATCCATCTGAAGCTGGTAACAGAATAAATTGAATTCAGTTTTCAAATTCAGCCAGAAACATGAAAACATAGCCTTAGATCTATAGGAGCTCTATGTACCTATCATGCAATAAGAAGACACATTAGGTTGTTAAAGGAAACATTTAACAGCTAAAAAGATACTATGTTTTACTTTTCCTCATTCCCTTTTCAGTCTGATCCACTGCTATTTACTGTGTTTGCCTAAAATACAACTTTCCAACAGAGATCTTTACGTCAGGTGAACACGAGCTAAGGACCTGGGTCAGGCAGTCTGACGGTAAGTTGCGGCTCACACTTCATTGCAACACAGAGGAGGAAAACAAGCCACATTTTGGTGTCAGCCCTTGTCATATATCTCCACTGTGACATGATGCTACGCTGACTCACTCGGCACTGTTAAGTGCAGTGCAGTAGGTCTGTCATTTAAATACAGGAACAAACTGCTGGGTCTAAGTCACTGTGCAAGCAGAATTTTTTTCAACTGAGATATTACACTTAACAGCCTAAACAGAAACTATAGTCAAGCTAGACAGAAAACGATGCATTATAAAGCATTCCTACAAAAGGAGTTGAAAGACACATTGGTTTTGGCTCATACAGATACTTCTTGATAGACTAGATTTTACTACTTTTGCCTTTCCTGGAGTCTGACAAATATTTATGACCCTGGCCTTTCCAAGAATATGTGATAAAAGTAGTTCAAGAAAATGATGCAGGATTACATTTTTGAACCATGGAGACTTTCAGTGTAAAAATCCTGAGAAAACAATGTATCCAGTCAGACATGATTCATACTGGAGGAAACTAATTGTACCTAAAATAGGGGGCTAAATGTTGGCATCCCAGATTCTTATGAAAACAGGTATTGCAAAAGCAATGTACGAGGGCACTCTGAGGCCATCAGAGCAGCAGTGAGTACAAAGGTTGCAGTGTTAGCTGTTCTTAGTCGTGATCTACAGAGACAATCATATGATTTACATTAACATCATAGGCTAGCAGGAGAAAGAAACTCTCTTTTAAATAACAAAAAGGCAGTAACAAAAAGGCACGAATTAATTGGTAACCTGAAATTTTAGGCATAAGGCAAAAACAAATTTAAAGACAGAAGGCAGAAGGGAAAAAGGAAGCAGGAGAGATAGGAAGGCAGGAAAGAGGATTAACTGACTTGAGGTTTGAGCTGGAACTTTACATACCCATCCACCAAACAGGGACATTCATGCATAGGCAGTGAAATAAAGACTACAGGACTAGTGTATAGAAGATCCGCAGGGCATGTCTCATCAGGGATGCCGAGTCTCCATGATCAGGATGCTCCACGATCAGGATGTCCCCATTGCAGCTGGCAATCAACTCCACAGGCAACTAATGCATCATAAAAGCTCCTTTGCCACTTTCAATGGTGCAGCCATTCTCCTTGTTCTCAGATTAGGGAAAACTAGAGGTCTTGCTGTACATCTATAAGCCATACATTATTCTCCTCAGTCTGTCATGTTCCTGCATTCTCCATCCTTCCTTCAAAGCCTGACTCCAAAACAGAACAGTATCTCAACAAGTCCCATCAAGATTTCATTGCCAAACTATGATGCCCTTGTGCACAATTTCACTGGAAGGGTAAGAACTGTTTGAGATGAATGTACCAACAATTCACATGAGGCTGTAATGTCATATTATTGTATTACTTAAACATCACGATATCTAGGTTCCCCTTCTCATAGTAACTCAAAGGAATAAAAGTTTACAATCCTTTATCCATACTGACTCTTACCATTTTTTTCTGAGTTGTTACATGTAATCTTGAGCCCAGCAGAGTTTCTAAGTAATTCCTACCACTTTTTGCAACGCACTTCACCATAAAAATCCATCTACCACTTGTTAATTTTTCTACCTCTGTCCCCCTTGAAATCCTTCATGGTCTTCCCTAATCCTAACAATTAGCAGCTATCCATTACCAACTCTGTCATCACTCCAGTTAATGTACTTTCCATATAATTAATACACACCCTTAACGCCTTAAGCCCCATCAATCTCTAACAACAGGGTTGTATGCAAATAGCTTTACTTACTGTAGCCATCAGACTGCTTTAAGACATGCTAGAAATGGGATCAGCAGGAAAATCATAATTGTTTGAAGATATATCTATATTCTATATCACCCTTTGAGACTAAAATCCAAGAAAAATAATACAATGTTATAGATAATCACTGAAATATAATGATCTACTTAAAACTGCTTTGTACCAAGTTTCCACTTTTTCAGCTCTTTCACCTAGCACCTTGCTTGAACTCGCCCTACTGCCACTAGTACTCAGACCCTCCACCAAATCAGCAATGGTAGCAGCAGCAGCAGCAGTGACATGGAGTAAGGCATGGCCACGAGTCTCCTTCCTCAGAGAACCACTCAAAAAAAAATCCTTTCCACAAGTCCTGTGGCCACCGTAGGTGATGGAAGAAAAACTGTCCATTACTGACATCCAAAGTGGTATAATTCTATAGACAGAAGATCTTCTTATAATATTTAAAGTCTGTTTTCACCACTTGTTACCAGTCTTTATCAGAGACTTGACATAAAGTCTTTCCAAATGTCTGTAAAAGATGGGGTTGCAGTAACATTATATTAGAAAGTAGATATAAATTGATTAGTTTCCCTGTTGTAATGGAATTGTCAAGTAACTGGAGCATCCACATTAAGTATCAGAGCTGACATTGAGCTTGTTATTGCTCATAAGAGTATGTATAAATGTTTGGCTTTAATCAGACATGGACTTTTTTTTAATTACTTTATATCAAGTATCAATGAAATCACTTACACAGATCCTCAGCTTCTAGCTGAAAGGTTTGGCAAGTCTCCAGAGACACCTTATTCTCAGACCAAAAAAGAAATTCAGCTAATCTAGCACAAGAGGGAACATTTATTTATTTAAATTACACATTTTTTGAGATGTTTCCCCTGCTACATATCATCAGCAACCTGTCAGCTAGCCTGTCTATGCTTCACCAACCACATGAACAGTGAAAGAAAAAAAAAAATGAAAAGCTTTCACATTGAGAAATTTAAGCATCCTTTGAAACTAGCTATTTTCTAAAACAGAAGCACTATAACATACAAATAATATTAAAATATAAAATAATTGATTCACTTTGTAACTGAACATGATTCAATAGTTCTGCAATGGGTCTTCATTAAAAACAGAAAATAAATAGTAATGTATTTCACTCTTTTTCAAACACTTGAAAATGAAGCTTTTCCTACTATAAGGTTCATGGGAGATCAGTTGGAAATATCACTTATTCTTTGATAAAACTAGCAGCATTTTGCAAACTGGTCCTTAATCCAAAAATTAAACTCCCAAAACTTTAAAAGAGTAACCCAGAAAGCATACGGACGAGCATAGGCACATGCTATTAAAAACAAAAACATGTAATTCTACTTGTACTCAAAAACTGCAAAGAGCAAAGGTCTCCTGCAGAGATGCTTGTCCAGAATCATGACAAATAGAGCTAACAGGGCCCTCAAGAGGCCATCTAGTTCATTCTGTGTTTTGCAACTGTCTTTTGCATGCTCAAAACTCTCCCGTTGTGTTTCTTAATTCTCTCTTTTTTCCCTTTGTTAAATTACTCCAGCTCTTTCACTCTCTGCACACAGTCTGCCCACTGTTTATTCTCTCTGCTCTCCCACACACACTCTGTGGTGTCCTGCCTCAAACTGGATGCTCCACTCTTACTGATATCTCACCAAACTGGGTAGAGAAGAAAACAACATTTTGTGTCCCAGACATCCCTTTGGCTGTGCCTGCTGATTATTGCAATGGCATGATGCTGTTGACTTACAGTCAGACTAACTAGAAACTCCATGTCCTTTCCCACAAAACTTACCACTGGTTCTCCAAAAAGAACTTGTGCCATTGATTACCATTGCTTAAACGGAAGATTGGACTTATCCGTATTACATTCATCCAGTATCATCAATTTTTTTTCTTAAGATTTTCCAAGAATACTTCAAATTCAAGTCCTGTCCTCTAATGTGTTTATACCCTTAACAAGCATATTCTTTACTCCATTATTTATGTCTTTCTTATGGTCCTAAAAATGACTCTCCCAGAATGCACTGGATTTTTTTTTTTTTGACAATAAGTCACTGATAAAATTCCTTTGAGTACAGTTAATCAATGAGTTTTACATTTACCGTCTAATAGTTTCATCTAGATTTTGTTTCCCTAGCTTATTTATGAAGATGTCAAAAGAGACAGATATCTCTTACTACATTCAAAATGAATGACTTCTTGACTATGGCTTTGTAACTCACAACAAGGCCTGTTAATCTGTCAAAAGGAAATTAGCTGGTTTTTGACAAGTCCATGTTGCCTGGTACAGATTTCTTTGCAACCCTCCAGGTGCTTGCAAATAGTCTGATCATTTTTAGAGATTGAAGTTGAGTGGTTTGATCTAAAATTTCTTACCTTGCTCTCCCTTCTACTCCTATATTTCCCTCCTCACAGTATTCCAGTACTTCCACTTTATTTCAGAAGATAAAAATCCTCAGAGATAACAGCTGACAGTTCTGAGATGGCATCAGTCACTTCTTTCAGTTGAGCATGGCCAATGTATAACACGTCATCAGCCTTTCCATTGTCTGGGATTTGTCATGCCTCATACCTTGATAACAGCCACCGCCATAAAAATTAAAGATATTTTTGAAGTCACGCACATTTTTGAACTCCGAATCCACAATATCAGTTCATAATGAATTTTTCATTTTGCAAAATAAAACAAAGCAATATCATACTTTTAAATAAATCCTTCTCTTTCTATTTAAAATTAATTAATCCCCCTACTATCTTCATGTGTATGTAATAGAACAGGTACGCAGAGACATTAAGAATAAGATACAGGTGGCTGAATTTTCTAATCTTTAGGTCAATTTAGGGTCACGCAAGATATCTGAGATTTTTTTTATGTACAATAAAAAAAATCTTACTGCAGTAGCTTCTTCCTTTGCTATGGTAAAAGGCTGGAGTAAAAAGGTCAGTAGCCCCTGGGGGCAGAGCACAGACAGAAAGGCAGAAGAGCTGTCCAAACAGAGTAGTTACACCTGATATGCTGAGACGTAATTTTGGGGTTGTCAGGGACCTTATAGTTCTTCTCACCTTCCTGATTCCCCAAGTGGAGGGAGACCAGCCCATGCACCTCCCACCTCCACAACCCTCACAACCATCACCACCACAACCTCCCATTCTTTGTTTCTCACAGTAATAAGTCCTACGTACATGGAAAGGAAGCAACTGCTGGAATGACCGAATGCTTGGAAAGCAGAACTATGGGAGGACATACCATGGAGACTTGCACCAGAGCCCAAAGCTAGACTCTTGGCCCCTGGAGTTAAGGTTATATGGCCTATCACACACCAGTGACATTTAGACAGGTTTACTTAAAGAGAAAAATATCAAGTCTAGAAAATTCATGAACAGGGACAAGGCTGTTACTGCACTGCAGTATCAGAAATTCTTTTTAAAGCATTTGGTACACACGGGAAATTCAAAGGGCAAGCTTGTAATTTAGGTTTCATTTTCAGTGAATACAGAATCTGAGGTAGTGTGCAAAGTAATCACAGAGACTAAGGAAACAATTATGCAAAAAACTGCAACACCCATTTTCTCTTTGATATTTATGATCTCTCTGAATGCATTCATTATATGCAAATATTCACTGTCTAGTTTACTCAAAGAGTTAGTTATGCTCTCTGTGTTTACTGTTCATTCTTGATATTTGATGCTTGTTGATTATGGTGGGCAAGCGGCCCTTTAAGCCATACTGATTTTCATCCCTGACTGGATGACTGAAATTTGTAAACAGAATCTTCTAACATTTAAACAAAACAGAATCTTTTACAATATAAAAAAAAAAAAAAAAAGACAAAAAAAATCCCTAGGTAGGTCACACAAATTTAGATTGTTCTTGGATTTTTTGCCATTGCTTTGATTCAAAAACAAAACATAGCTCATCTGCATTAACATGAATAAGTAGAAACCAGAGAAAACTCTGGTTTCTGCAATGTTTATTAGTTTAAAAAAAAAAATCCCATGTCATTTAAAGAGTTACCTGTCTGGCTCTAGTAGCACTCACACTCCCGAGACACAGAAGAGATGAAGGAATATGCATTTTGGCATTACATTTATGCAGAATTTATGAATATAGTTTGGGATTTCAGAGAGCTAATTTCAAAAGCAAAAGGATAAATAATCAGATTTTAAAGTACAGTCCGTGCTTCTTGCATTACATTACATACATTAGATTGTATCTTGATTTCTATTAAGACTGAGTATCTAATCAACAGGAGAACTTAACACCACCAGCAAGACCTCATGTATTTCATTATTCTCCAGAACTTTACGGAAGTATGGATGATACCTTCTAATTATCTCACATTTAAAATGATGTCTAAAATATATTTTCAAAACAGTATTTTTAATAAAACCAGAGGGGAAAAATCTACTGAGTGTTCTACATTACTGTTATACCTACCTTCCGTTTATATCTTCTTTAGATACCATATAAATTAAGAGTTCTGTAATTTCAATATTTCCATCTGTCAATAGGGGGAAGTAATTTCTACTTTTACACACATTCTGGTTCAGATCTTCAGCACAAGTGAAGTTAGAATGATTTATTCCTGCTAAGATTCTTGTTTAATTTATTATTATATACATAACACAAAATCAAACCCACATAATATGATTGCTGGAGGGAATGGATTGAAGGCAGCATCCTGTCAGGAGTTATAAAAAAGGCTGAGTGTGACAACAAAGCAGGAGAGCAATAGAGAAAAAAGACTGCAAAGGGAAAGTGAACATTATTATTACTGCAAGATCCGCAGAGTACTGTAAGGTTTGGAAGGTACTTTCTACGACTTGTTAAATCTTTTCGTATAAAAAGAAAGTGAGCAGAGCATACTTGTTAACCTGTTAGCTAAGCTTATTATTGTGGTGAAGAAGTGTGAAGCAACAATAAATGAAATTTGTCTGAATTATTCTTTCAGATCCCACTGAGGAACAAACAGCCACAGAGGTAATACAGAGTATGGTAAAGATGGTTTACAGCAGTATATTGCAGTTACAGATCATGCCACTGTCATTTAAAATGAAAGCCTTAAAAGCCTATACTTTAAAATGCTACACTGCCTGTAAAATACATGAGTTGCCTCTTCTACAAATAGCACAGATACTTTTCACTCTTTCATAATACATAGCTCTGGCCTCACACAGGTTAATTACAACTTTTGAGGGCAGATAGAAAACACTTCTTTTAAAATATTGCAGTAATCTTTTCTGCTTGCCATAGAGCTTATCCATCAGCTGTAAAGCTGCTTTATTTTGTAAGGAACTCATTCGACCCATATTGAAGTCAAAAGTCAGACTGGCAATGGGAACTAGCTTGGGATCTTAATAACTTTTTGACCCTTGGCAGCATCCCAGTTGATGATGGGCTTCAAGGGTCTAGACTTCTTAACACTGATTTCATTTTCCCCTCCTTCGAAAGAAGTGGGCAGGTAAAAGGTACTTTTTGACATGCTTGTCTAAAGCATAAGGACTATGGTTGATAGCTCCATTCCTGAAGAACAATGGCACATCTTAACTGCAGGAATAAAGCCTACCTGTGCATGACTTATTTTGAGCCAGCCTGAGGCTAAGGAGTGAGAAGCCTGAGGCTTCTGCAAGCACTAAGAACTGTCTCTAATCTTGCCAGACTCCATCTTTCAAAAGAAAAACATTCTTCTAGAGCCTTGCCCCTGGGAACATGTGCTTTCAGAAATGCATACGTTAAAAACCTAGGCTGCTGTCAAAACAAAGAATCCTTCCAAAAACAAAGCTGCTTCACCTACCTCCTGCTATCTAGGTGAAGATCAATTAGTAGAAAACATCAGATTCATCACTCATGAAGTCTAAATTACCTTTACTTCCTTGAAAGGTGGCGGTTTGAAAGTGGGAGGGAGAAGCAGAATATCCAGTTGAGGAACAGAGGACAATGGGAAACAGGGGCACAGGGGCTGTGTCTGTTTGGGAGAGAAGGGGTGAGTAGGTGGGGAGGGTGGGAGGAAAGAAGTGGAGAGCTGAGGACGAGTGGGATGAGTGGTGAAGGACAGAGGCAGAAGAAATGAAAAATTATTTCCAGCATAAATTAGAGCCATGCCTGTAAGCCCAAGACGAGCCTTGCCCAACTACCCTGCCTCCCCTTACACAATGTCCTGATCTGGAACCAGGAGAGCCATAGGGAATAAGTGCAATAACTGTACAGGAGGCTTTGCTTCAAGAAGTGAAAGGTAGCCATGAGTTCACCTTAAAAACACCACCCCAATGCACTGCTGAATTTGGAAGTTGTTTACTTATGTGTTCCTTTTATGTTAAGTGGGTAATAAATTCAAAAGCCTCTAAGAACAAAAAAAATTAACAGTGGATAAATAAACAGGGCAACAAAAAGCTTTTTCTAGAGCTCCAAAGCTGAGAGGTCATGCAGTAGCATTACAGCTTTCTTTGGGTGAGGAATGTGAGTTTGGACTAGGGTGGCTGCAAAAATTTTAAAAGGCAAATGATCTGTGGTGAGGATTTAGTGATTTTGGTTACAGAAAAAATTACACTGTGTGTACAACATGCAGACTATTGCTAAACTGTCTATAACAATACGCAAATTGATAAAGTAACTCAAAAGAGCTGAAAAGAACAAGAAAACATAATTGAACTTTGAAGTAATAACTTCAAAGATGCAAAATCTGCAAGATCCCAAACTCCCTTAACTGTTTAGCTAAGTGATACCGCAACCAAATGCTATGTCAACCTGCAAGTGTTGTATTTATCTCAATGAACAAGCTAGAGAGCTTGCACAGTACATAAAACGTCTGGCAGACTTTTCTACATCAAACCACAGGAGAGGAAAAGTGCAAATGTCTAGGACCTCGTAAGAGATAATGAAATGACTCATAGATTATGAAATCAAATGCAAGAATTAAAAAAAAAAAATTCTTTTCTTTGAGGGGTTCAAAACATACCAAATAACAGCCAGTACCAATTAAATAGTCCTCAGACTAGAAATTCCAACAGCTTGTGAAGAGTAAGAAAGCAAAGCTGAAAAATCCCTATCAAAATCACAGTTAACAGAACAGCTATAATCCTTTCCTCTTTGCCATTAATTTGCTGCAGTCAGGGTAAACACATGCTGTATAGAGGAATGTTTTACGGCACAAATTTTGAAAGATATTTAGTTTTCATTCACAAAAATGCCACTTCCATTAAAAGGAGAGAGAGACATTTGTTTCACAAACTGAGGGACATTTCTTCAAACATGGAAATTACCTTCACATCACTTACCTAGTTTCCTCCTCAAAAACATGGGCTGAATAACTGTTGTATAAATTAAGTGTGTAAATATTAAATAGCTGAAATGCTAATTCATATCTAGTCCTATCAGCCTGAAATAATACGATTGTCCTACTGCTTCTTTCTGCAAACAGAGAAAAAGTAAAACCGTTCTTTTTTCTCTCAATTAAAAGGTCTCTGGGAGTAATGAAAAGACTTGGGAGTGGGAGAATAGTGGGGTTTTTTTTCTTTTAAATAGCATTAAATAAAGCAAGTTATCTTTACTGAGATCTGCTCAAAGATACAAAAAAATCCTTCACAAATTATTAGCACTTCCATCTAACTCTCAAATTTCATTTCCACACACTAATTAAAATATTCCATGCAATCCAATAGTAAATATTCACAGAATCAGAGAAATTTCCTCTGACTGCAAGCTGGATGAGCCTAACAGTGAGATTTGTAAGCTTAATTTAATAAAGGAATACATTTGGATACTTCTCCAAAGACTATCCAAATTTATTGAAAAAAAACACTGGAATTCTATTGAGCGCAAAGAGATACCACGAGGATATACATTCAGACGCTAAAACAGAATACGTGCACACTGTAGACCAACAGCAAAATGATTGAAGTCTGTACATTGATAACTATAGGTAGGTTCTTGCCTCCAAAAATGCCAAGTACAAGTGTGACATTCTCTATAGTGGCCATGTCAGGAAAGGCTTTTTTTAAACTGGCTTTGTCTGAGTAGAATATACAGGCACTGCAAATGTACTACTGCCAATCATAATTTCCAGATTTCGCATACAAATAATTTCTGTGGGGCATTAACCAAAAGGACCCCAAAACAAAACTTCAAACAGTAGCAAGGACACGTTGTTTACTGCTCATTTCCAGCTGAGTCAAGCTAAGAACTGCAGAAACACCAGGAAGTTCTGGAAATGTACAGCGTGCATGCAGCTCAGGCACATACTCAAATTCCTAAGTGTTCACCTCAACTCATAAAGGAATCCAAAGTGCTGGGAAGGCTAGAAACCTGCATTCCCTGAAACAAAATTTGTACCACATTAGGACTACTTTTCGATGACACTACCACCATGCCAGTTAGAGCACCTAAAGTCTCTGCCTTCTCCCCCATTTCTGATCAGTGTCACTGATGCCATGGTGAAACTATTACAGGTTTCCATTTCAACACCAGCAACATGGAACTGGCCAGAAGTACAAAGGAGCTGCTAGAATTATACGCTCCGAATGCTTGACAAAACAAAAAATGTGAATAAAGAAAGCTAAGATAAACACGGGCAGGTCCACAGCAAAAGAGGTGTTGTACAAGCAGAGGAAATCAGAGCCAACAAGAATATTTTTAAATGCAGCATTGAATTGTTCAGTGCAATAATCCCAATCTGCATGATTAACAAGAACTAATTTTTCTCTCATATACCTTCTTTTGTAGACAACTACTAGTATGCCCAAGAACTAGAACAGTAATGAGCCTGATCCAAAACCTACCAAAGTCAGTAAAGCGCGCTGTCAAGATGAAGGTAATCTATGTGATTTGCCCTGCAACAGAGATGTAGGATACTGACACTCGCGTCTATGACTCCAGACTTAGAAAAAAAGTTGCCTCTTTAACTATCATAGATGTAATTTTTATGCCTACAACAGAGAAATATATCAGGCAGATTGTGGTCAGTTTAAGCAGAAAAATTATGAAAGCAGCAATTCAAACTACATGATCTACTAATAGCTGATCTATTAAAACCTCGCCAATACACTTTTGTCATTAAACCACAAAGGTTTATCCCTGGAATTGCTTCAGAGAAATCATTCGGAGAGCTATCTGATGTAACACAGCGAGTTAAAATTATATTCTTAAATGCTGATATGACTTGGGGAGCTTACCAGAGATCTATACAAGTAACCTGAAATGCAGGGCATGGCAAGAAATAACCCACAGAGTGTAGTCACAGAATAAAAACGGGATCATCAGTGAGCTCCTGTCAGTCACGCTTGTCTACGATTCCTGCAGGAGAAAGAATATTTGCTCAGATTCCTGTATTTATTTGCCTGCCGTGCTTGTTTTGATATCCACCTGACAATCTGCGCAGAATGAGTGGCAGAGGCAGATGCTGAGGAGTGTCAGATGAGGTGAGGGCTGACTGTATTACCATTTTAAATGGTCTGCCTGCCGAGTTGCTGTGATTTCCTTCCTCCCTTACCTGTCATGGCTTCATTAACCAGCTCTCACCACAGCCCTGTGCTGCGGAGAGCCCCGCTCAGCCCCTTGTTCTGGATGAGAGCTGCAGTTACCTCCTCCTACAGCAGCAGATTCCCCATTTTCCCGCCCTCTCTACACCCAGCGCCGAGGGCGCTTGTGCCCGCGTGTGTGCAAAGGCGTGTGTGCACGCTGCAACACGTTGCACGACCGAACCTCCCTGGGCTGTGGGAGGTTGGTTGCTGTTTTCAGCCTATTAAGCAAGTGCTTTGGGGAGCGCTCCTAGGCTAGCCCGCAGAGAGAAATACTTCCTCCCTCGCTGTGCCTTCCAGGACGCCTCTGAGGCGAGAGAGACAGGTCGTAATACATCTGGCCTGCAATTCGCATCAGGGTTTAGACAGCAGGCTTGTGATAGCGAAACACTGCCTGCAGCAAAAGCAAAGGAGTTCTCTCTCTTTACATTTATAACATATATAACGACAGAAAAATTAAACAGTACCATCAATCAGGTAATAGAAAGCCTGATAGTTTAGATACACAGCGATGAAACAACTCCTTTTATTTCCAGCTTAACGTTCAGTAGTTGGATTAGCTTCTCCAAAACACAAGCAATTCTTTGAGATGAGAGCAAAGGCCCGTTTCTGAAGGGTGCCATTTAGGAGAAGGTGATGTTTCATTTCTAGATGAACATCCACAAATTCTTCATCTGACTCCTGCATAAAATAAGCTTAATCCTACACTATACTGAGCAAATATTTAGTTTTCCTGGTCTTGTGTGCCATAATCTTAATCTTCTGAACTATTAACACTCAGTGAGTTCAAATCAGCTGCCCATTTGGGAAAGAATAGGCAGAAGTGAGGTAGTGATTTCTGAGTCACCCTCTCTCCCCGAACATAATGTCAATAATTAGGAATATATTCAGTGGTCGTATGGGGCCTTACAACATACTTGTCTGCAATCCATTTCACTGCAAAGTACAGAGTATTACAGTGCATTTTGGAGGGTAAATTTATCATTCTTTGAAATTAGGCTGTTTTTTCCCCAATAGTGGGGAGTAGAGGTTTAAGGTTTTCTTTCTTTCGTTTTGTTTGTTTGTTTGTTTGTTTTTGCAAACAATATGTAGACGCTAAAAGTGGTAACTAGTAACATTTGGAACAGTTAACTACAGCTCCAGTGCTGTACCAGAAACTGTTTACATCTCTGTGAAAATCCCTATTTGGCAAATTTTTAAACTGTGCTTAAAAATATTTCAGCTATTGTCACTATCACCTGCTTCTGAGCTTCAAATGTCTGAATTTATTGTAGTTCATAAACTATTCATAAACCCTTACATAACAATGCAATTAGACCACAGAGTGGAAACAAATACATATGAGGAAAATGAAGATTTAAAAATTAGAACTTTTTTTAAAATGTCAGGAAAGAATTAACAATTTTAATTTAGAAAATCTCCAGAATTTTAATAATCTAGTTAAAATGTAAGCAACATATAATTGACTGCAGCAAATCAGAAATATGGTCCAAGATGTAAGGACAAAAAAATCTACCATTTTCTTTGAATTTTTTATTTATTAGCTACAAAGACAATCAAAAGTTTAAAAATTCAATGTATTAGCATTTCAGAAATGTGACCAACTCCAGAACTGCAAGCCAGACCAACAGAATAGCAGCTAGCTTGCTTTCAGCTATGGTCAGAACCAGAAGAATTCATATATTGAACAATTATGAAATACTTAATCACTAAAGAAGGTTCCCTCCATTTTCTCTCCGTTATTAACTGTTCTTTGTTCTGAAATACAAAAGTCTTTATACCATAAAAAAATTTGTACACAGTATTATGTACTGTGTAAAGGTGGATTTACATCTAATTGTTTAGGCTTTGGTATATTTTTTGTTTTAATTAATATTATTTTTCTTGTATGCAGAAAATGTATATCAGAAAGAGTTCCTAATGAATCAGGCAATTAGATAAGATGCATGGTTTAATAAACTGAATTTTAGAAGGAGATCTTGGTTTTCCTTGAAATGAAACACTTGGACAGAGTGCGCGGTGCAAGTTCAGGTGGAGGAGGCAGAGCTTCCTTTGTGACCTTCTCTTGCTGGACCAGGTTTCTGGAGGTTTTAGAGTGTTGCGAGGTTATTTCAGTAAAGGACCTGCCTTAAAAAGCACGTATTCCCTTCTCCATTTGCCTTCCTTTGACACAATCCCCAGGCACCTACATGAGAATATGGCTGTCATTATCAGAATGTCATTTATTTATAGTTATTAATTCAGCTTTTCTGAATGATAACCAGCATCACAAAAACTGGGGATTCCTAGACGTATGAGGAATCTGTACTTGCTCTGTTTGGTCTGCTTTGTAACTGCTTCACAGTAACTGTACAGTTACAAACTGTAACTTTGTAACTGCTTCACACTAATAATCAGTAGAAAAAGCAACGTTGGGAAAATCCTTTTAAATAAGCAGTAAACATTAATTTGTACTTTCTTAATAAGGAGCTAAAAAGTACCCACAGCACTAGAAGATTGCTTAAATATGAGTCAAACCTATGAACAGATGATGGTAGACAACATGCTACAAAAAAATTATTAAAAAAGCAACACGTACGCTTTAATGATAACCCAACCAGACCTTACACAGTCTCATTTCCACGCTTATGGTCTTCATTAATTCCTTTGCTGCAGCTGTATATATTTATGCAACAACAGAGTCTTCCACAGGGAGTTGATTTAAATAGGAGGAAAAGTGGAATATAATGAAAAGATACAGGTACTTCACTTGGGCTTATAGAGTTGATATAAAATTCAGAGATACTGCTTGATACAGTGCCATGAATATCCACTATAATGGCTCTGCATAATGATGGTCCCTTCGATAAATATGAGATGCACTGTAATATTTACACCATAAAGAATCTTTTAGCCCTTGCCTTTCTATAGTTTATGAGTGCCATCCTTTAAGATCAAATAACAGTTACTGACTGAGTGGACTGAGGCGTAAGCTTTTTTTTCAACATGAATGATAAAAGGCTAATTTTTTTCTTCTACAGTGAAATGTTAAAATGCTGGTAAAAGCATAAATTGTATTAAATAACAGCCTCACAAAAAGGCAAGAAAATAATGCATTCATTTTCTCATTCACTTATAAAATCTATAAACTATAGACCCCTTCAGGGAGCGTTAGATACCATTTACAGTATGAAAAGGAATGGCTTTCAGATAAGGAAATTAATCAGCATGAGGTCTGTGGATCTGTTAACTACAGATAATAGTTACTGAACGTTTTTTAGACCCCAAAATCAATAACCTGCAGCCACTCTCTCTTTGTGACCTCTCCAGACATTGTAAGACATAGCAGGGCTCTCTCTAATTAGAATTCAGGTCATCGTAAAAAGTGACACTCCAAAGAGCTGTTCAAAAAGAAAAGTTTAAATTTACACTTTACTACCAATTTTGAATCAAATCTAATTAACATATATTTTAAAAGCCCTACGCCCCACCAAAACAAAACAACCACCTCTGCAAGCTTCCAGTGTCTGCATCTATTCAATCACATAAACCTTCTTATCACCATTAGCCCTAACAAGACAATATCAATTTTATTGGTCAGCTTTCAGGCACTAACAGAATTGGCAGGTGCATGCAGACCTTCCTCATCCATCTAAGCTGGGGCTGGGGATCCCACAGCCAGCAGGATCTCTGGGTGGGCTGACTGCAGAGGTCCTCATGTCCTCAGCACCAGGTCGTGCATGTCACGGAGCTGCCCTTAGACCCTTCCACTTCTAGGTTTCTGGCTCTGGAAGAGACTGCTGACAGCCCAGAAGGTGAAAGCAGGATACCAGAGTTTTTACCTTCTCTGCTTCAGAGCCAGATCCAAACAGTTTCAAACCGTGAGATCACATTTTCTAGCATTTCTGGCCACAGGACTAGTGCAAACGAAGTTCTTGCACTCTACCGTCTCAATAACAGACCAATAACTCAGGCTGTGGGCTCATGCACTTAATTCAGAGTGATCTTGCTCATTTTTATTCCCTAAATGATTCACTTTTCACACAGATGTACTGTCCTGTCACTTCAGTGGCTTAAAGTTATTTATTATCCCTAGAACTGGAATTATAAAATACAGTCATTCACCCTAAAGGAATGAAATTCATAGCATTTTAAGCAAGAAAGAGATCCATTCCCCTCATTTTGAGTCTCTTTCACACATTATGTTCTACATTGGGCCTTGGCAGGATGAGATATGTCTGTGCTGCTGGAGATGCTGTCTTTCAGATAATGAGACATAAGGCCAAAACTGTGCCACTTACGTCACTAAAATACCTCATAGCACTTCTTTAGATGCTTTTCCAGGACATAACAAGATATAATAAAGAATGATACCCATGCAGAAAAAGAAAAAAACAAACAAATTGTCCTTAAACTGTAAAATTATTCTTAGTAGCCTGCAATAGTGGAAAACAACAAAGATCATATAATCACTAACTTGAGTAACTCGAAGAAAAGATAAGGCTCTGCAATAAAATTAAGTGAGGAAAAGAGCTTTGATTTTCAGAGGCTTCCACAGCAAAAACAGTGAACAGAATTTAGTATAGCTTTTATCAGTTTCTCAAAGAGAAAGCAATCTCTCCTGGGTTAGCCAAATGTATCCCTAAGCAGGCTCTGATTTAAAAACTAACTAAAGATCCAGAATGAGTACTAGAGATAGGTCTGAAGAAGTTAGCCGTTGAGGTAACTTGTTAAGGTTCCCAAGCAGATGAAATATTAATTCATAAGAAGATTTTTTCCAAAGTAACTGATCATAAATCAGAGAGGTGCCAACCAAAAGGCATAGCCACGCAGAAAGTCAGAAAAAGATTACTGCACATCATTTTTGTCCCTCACAGATCTGGACCTATTTTAGGAGCTTTATTGATATGAGACGGCTTTGCCTACAATTGCCAGAAAGTTGTCATCAGCCCACAAAATCTGGAATTAAGTGTTCCAGCTGCACAGTCTTTCTCAACACTATATAGTCTCCCATCAGAGTTTGCCCAGCATGACTGCCCATGGGTACAGGAGTCTTTTGGAAGGAGAAGGTCTCTCTTTTCTCTAGTTAAAGAGTCCCTAGCACAGGGCAATACTGGACTGTCGTTCCAAATAGCAAAGAGGTCACCTTGCAGCAATGGCAGTGGAATACAGACAAAAATAAGCATTAACAACAGGATTTCCACAAAAGGACAGTAACCCATATACCATCAGAAAAGGCATTGAGAAAATTGTACTGCCTCTGCTGTAAAAAAACACTCATGCTCCAATTCTCTGTAGCTTTTTTACGTTTGTTAATAACTGCAGATTATGGTGATGCATTAATCTTGCCTCTCCTATTTATTCTTATTGCCTTCTAATAGGATGTCCTGGTTTCAGCTGGGATAGAGTTAAATTTCTTTCTAGTGCTGTTTTGGATTTAGTATGAGAAGAATGTTGATAACACACAGATTTTTTCAGTTGTTGCTAAGTACCCTGCTAGTCAAGGACTTTTTCAGTTTCCCGTGCACAAGAGGCTGGGAGGGAGCATAGCTGGGACAGCTGGCCCAGCTGGCCAACAGGGAATTCCATACCATGTGATGTCATGCTCAGTATATGAATGGTGGGCATGTCCAGGAAGTAGCGATCGCTGTTTTTTTGGGCACTGCACAGCAGGTACACTCATTTTGTATATTATTATTATTATTATTATTATTATTATTATTATTATTATTATTATTATTCCCTTCCTTTTCTGTTCCATTAAACTGTCTTTATACTCAACCCACAAGTTTTCTCACTCTTACCCTTCTGATTCTCTCCCCGTCCCACTGCAGAGGGCAGGAGTGAGCAAGCGGCTGTGTGGTGCTTGGCTGCCTGCTGGGTTAAACCACGACATAGGAGGAATCCTCTTCTTCAGTGAAAAAAGGTATACTAAGTACTTGATTCTGTGACACTACAAAGTTTTAACAACAGTTAATCACACAAACAAGTCAAGCATTGCATGCCTGAATTAATACAAAATTATGAACATGAATATTTCTAAATATTCTTTTAGATGCACTGAGAGCCTGGCGGGTTTCTCTGAACAATTTGTGATGCTACTAGAAATGCCTTCTTGACAAGACTATAAAATGACACAGTCATGTAACTACATATTGCAGTGACTACCATCATAAAAACATCAGTTGCTGTAAACCAGCAAAATTTCACAGAGTTCCTACAGGGTTACATCAAAATACAACAGCTGAAGCATCAGTTCTATGAGCTACAATTTGCTTTCTGTTACGTTTATGATAGCAAATCCTGATAGAAATTTTTGGGGTTTGTGATAAACTGTGCAAGCTAAGGGAAGCAAGTATGAAGCCTTTAATTAGACGATCTGAACCTCTGCTGATTTAACACAGAAAAGACACACATCGTAGCATTCTCTCCATTTTCTAGAATATTCACACTTGAAAATGGTAATTCACAGAAGGCTTGCTGTGCTCCTACGCCAGGCAGGGAACTAACAGAGCACAGATGAGCTTCTTTAGAAAGAGACCTAGATGTATATTCCTAGACAGACACAAGAAAACCTAGAACATTTTCCCCAAGTGGAAAAAGATTATTATTCCTAGTGGCTAGTGCTTTTCTGTGAAACCACAATGTCCCTTCCTGTCTCTGAACATTCAATGCATTTCTCTCAGCTGGGAGAACTATAGAGTCACAAGGAATAACAGTAACTTCATATAAAATAATTCTGACAGAAGGCCCCATCTTAGAAAATGGATTTCCTGATGGCTTGTTTGACTAGCATATGCTAAAGGCAACGGCACAGTAGGGTCAAGCACAATATTGACAGCAATTGGGAAGTACAGACACACGCACAGTCTATAAAAGTCTTCAGCAAGGCTTCTGAAAACATATACTCCCAAAACTACTGTGGAAAGCCTGCAGGCTTCATATATTTGCTTTAGATTTGCAGATATTTCTCAGATCAAGCCCAAGGCTTGGGCCCATATTTTCAAATCACCAGGGAATTTATTTTTCATACCACATCAAGCCAGTTCCTCAGCTACCATAAATTATTACAATGCATTTAAGGTCACGCATGCATGACAGTCTGGATAGGTGCAGTGTACCCGCTGTACTGCACATATGCTGTAATTACAACAGATACAAAGTATGCTTCCCCGCTTTATCAGGCCTTCTTTGAATGCACTATAATGTTTTTACTTAGATGCCCTACCTAGGATTGTGGCAGTTAAACAGTCATCTGTTGTATTAGGATACTTCTTACTTTGCTATTCACAGAGTTGGTGAATCAATATCTAAGAGCACACCCTTTTAATTTGGCTATTAATTCTGGACATTTTTACAGTGAAGAATCCTCAACCACAAAAAAGGCCAAGGCATCTGAAACGTCTGGCTGATAGGAGTCATGGAGACATCAGCAGATATTGCTAGTGGAATGAATTGGGGTCATGAAGATCCAGATTATGTACAGATGCACTGGCATAATTTTTGGCATATCTAAGTCTCGTCTATCCATGATGTTCACTGAAGATGTGCTGCAGCTGGTGCACGTGGAACTGGAGATCATCTGTGTGTCGCTGATGCTTGCTGAGAGACTTAGCTATTTTAGTTCTCAAATGCAAACACTCTGATGATCTGGGAAATGAGATGAAGACTGAACATAAAATTAGCATCACAGTGACAAAGGAACATGTCAAAAATATTTCAGAAGTCACTGAAGTTGCTAATTTGTGCTAACATATCTCCTTTTGCTATTCTACTGGAAAAAATACAGGATTAATATTTGTAAGTTCATATTTGATTGGGAAAAGAGAAGTATGAGCTGTCAGCTATGTATTTATGTGTCGTAGCTGACAGATCCAAGTGAAATATGCATGTGGCAATGTTGTAACTTCCTTGTTCCTCGTGAAAGTGTATTTTGTCCACATACAGTACACCCCTGCTATTCATTATCTTTGCAGACAGTTCTTTATTTCTTGCCCTCTCACTCACTCTTCCTTCCATCATCATTACTACATATTTCTGAAAATTATACAGTGTCCAAGAAATATGTATTGTTTTCTACTGAAGAGGAGCGACTCTACTGAAAGTTTGATAAAGTACAGGAAGTTTAAAGCAAAGCCTTTCTACACTGTAACTTAATGACGAGGTTCAGGCACAACCTTTTCTGTGCATCAGTTTTCATCCTTTAGAAGTCCCACCAAAGTCACTTAGGACTACATATGAAAGTAAGACGAGATCAACCCAAGGGAAGAAGTGGGAAAAGGCATACATGACTGAAGCTTACTCCATCACCAATCTCAATGGAAATAACTGTCAAATCTGACTAAAGTGAGGGAGCCATTTTTACTGTGGGAACAGGCAGCACATGACAGATGGCAAGGTATAAGAGCATCTTTTAGTGAGAGACGGTGTCTGACTAAGGCCAGATTCTGCAACTGAATGTGTTGTGAGGAACAGCCGGCTTGAGCAGTCAGCTTGAGCCAAGTGTGCTGTATTTTGCCTGCTGAAAGGGTCTAATTGCCTTCTTTTTAATGTTTTTTTTTCTTTTTTTTGGTACGTATCTCAGCCAAATCAAAGATCCAAAGTGCTATATGGGATGAGCAGGAATATTCTGAATAGCTGATTCACCACGGAAAATTCTAGGCCTGTAAATTATTTAACTGCTACTGAAAAATGATGACGTTTCCCAGGCCAGTCCTTTAGGTGATAAAACATACTTATCAGCATCAATGAAGCTGTATCGATTTAACACAAGTGAACATATGGATCTTTTTACTTAGGAATCAATTACTGTTTTTTGATTTCTTATCAGTTAACAGCACAGAGCCCCCAACAATAGGGAATGATTACAACTGCAAAGAGTACATCATATTCACCACCAAGTGTCATTAATCCTTTAAGTCTTCAAAATGTAAAAAGGTTAGTATTTTTGTTTAAAATTTTTTAGCCATATGAATAGCAAGTGACCTCTAGGTCACACATTCCCTTTCAGTGAATGGCCAGAGACATTATAGCCTCTGCTTTATGTTGAGGCTCCATTTTATTCAGATGGTCATCACCTTCCAAAGAAAGCAGCTTTTGCCAATTATGATTACTCTTCACAAACTGCAGCAAAAGAATCTTCTCCCCATACTATGCAGTTGCCAAGCCTTCATGAAAGGAATTGGCAACAGATTCACAGAAATATATATCCATTGTCCTCACAGTCCTCACCAAGCTATGCCAAGTCTTGCTACCCTGTGAGTAAATCAGAACTTAGCTTAAATCCCCAGCAGCAGGATATTTATTTCCAGTGGAAGGATGGACACTAAGCATAATTCATGAAGTATGAATCTATAGCTTATTACAGTCTTTATGTAACCTGTTCTTTCAAAGCATCATCTGTGAGAGTGCTTAATAGATAGGTGAAGGACCAACTGCAAAATTAAACACTTTGACAAGCCACGCATGTACAGTCAGAACTGAAACTATTCATGACAGTGGCAACAATTTTGTCATGTTTCTTCCTTGTGCACATCCTCCAAGACATGCATCTAAAATATACCTCAATTTATATAAAATTTCAGCAATCAGGTTAACCGTACATCCTTTCCTATCTTTGGTTTGCACTCCATGATTTAATGTTGCTGCCATTCTAGCCAATATGCCTCTTCTATTAAGTTCAAAATTGCTAGAATTTCTCCCCACAGTCCTGGTTTGTCAGAATTCCCAGTAATATCAGAGAAATTTTGACTAAACAAAGACTACAGGCGATGTAGAAATTTACAGAAATTTGGCCATTCTCCATTTCCTACAGCACTTACAGAGCATTTTGTTAAATGATATGTTTTCTGATTCTTAATTAAATGTTTTGCTATTTTTTTCAGTTTTAAACATTCAGCCTCAATGAATATATAAATATTTTTGTATATATGACACATATATATTTTATGTGAAATTCAGACAATAAATTATAGATCTCTTGATAAATACACTTTGCATGCAGCTCTCCCTCTCAAAATGTTATACACTGAAAAAAACAGATTAAGTCACACAAAGTGGATTGCTAGTAAAAGAAAATACATCATCAGAGCAACAGAACTGATTATTCCTATTTTGTTTTAGAAAATTTATAAAAGTTGTCCATAGACATATACTTGGAATTGCCAACACTATTTCACAATGACGTAGTCAAATACCAGTGTCAGAATAGTCCAATTGGTGCATATCATCACAGGCCTCACCATTTTTCTCTACCCTTACTTTTTTTTTTCCTTACAAGAGTCTAGTACTAATGGAGGAAGTCAGAGCAGCTCCAATTTTTCACACATCCTTCACGTTATTCAAATAATTTTTCTTCTCCCATGGTTGTCCTTGTTAATTGTTCTTTAGCTATGCTATTAACAGTGCAACAGACTGCATTAATTTGCTCATCCTTACTATCTTTCATAAGATGCCTACAGGGTCCCATAAGACATGTCTTCCAGAGAGCGTCTCTGGCCAACCCAGCAGGCTGAGATTCTAATACCCGCACTGTAGCATTTCAGTAGATGATCTACAGAAAGTATTAGGATATAGATCAACACTGGATCTTATTGAAAATTTGGGGTTAACACGAGATGTAACGTGTAGAGGTCAGAAGTCTATTTAAAGCATAACATCATCTTCATTATATAGATTTTCACCTGTTCAGAGAGCAAAGGTCTTTATCTAAGGCGTGCTCAACAGAACTTAAAGTTGGAATCTACCCTTAAAATATAAATAATTTTAGTCTAAAAGGAATCAAAACTGTAGTCAACAAATATGGCACAGAAGAAAAACAAACAGACAATATCATCAATCAAAGGTAAATCACTTAAGTCATATAAATACACACATTCTCAATTAGTGGGTCACTTAGTAATATCCAAGAAAAAAGCCAGAAGTTACCCTTCCTCATCAGCAATAAGATGATTCCAGCATCACACTTGACGTAAGGACAAAATACGGTCTTTCCATTTTCTTTAATTAAAAGGAAAAAAAAAAATCCTTTGATTTTGTCCTGACAAGCATTATTTCCTGATCACATTCCTCAAATCCACAGTGACTCCAGCTACAACTGAGCACTTCGTAGGGCTTAAAAAAAGTAGAACTCCTGTTATTAAACCTAATAAAGCAGTTCTCTGCACTGTACAGCTCCCATATCAGTACAGTCCCCACATCTCTTCCTTCCCGTTAGCTCCATATAGCAATTTTATCTTCTCAGTCTCAGTTGTCACCAGATTCTTCATCTCCTCTCACCTTCCAAGGCTGGGTGGGGAGAAATTAAATGTCATTGATGCGGCTGTTCAGAGCAGACATCTGCTATTCAGCGCTTCATGTTTGCCCTGAGGGTCTGCTTTGGTTTTCTCAGGCTCCCTAAAGCTCAGGCTGAAGTCAGCAGGGATCCAGGGCATGCCCAAAGCACAGGAACTATAAGAGGAAACATAGTCCCGAGGAAATTCATGTAGGGATTTCAGAGGAGACCAAGTAGCTGCACAAGAGAAGTCGTGGGCGACCTGAGCTGGGCAGACATCTCTGGCACGGCAGTGGTCTGTGCTGAAGTGGATCCCAAGGCCACGGCAGACACAGGCGGGAAGGGTGGGTCAGCTGAACGCTGTCTGGGACCTCTGCACTCTAGGTTAATGATTATTCTGCACTTTTCTCCAGGCCTGATTAGTGCACACATACTCCCAAAATCTGAGGAGTGCTGTCCTGTGTCCCAGGTGTAAGGAAGATAAAGGGGCAAAGAAGGCTGCAACTTGAGCTTCCCAAAAAAAGAACAGTTTTCTGAGCCATAAATGAAGTTACATACACAGACAGAATCTACATATTAAAGGCACAGAGAATTCGTGTTTTCTGGGAGATAAGAGACAGTTCTGCCTTGCTTAAGGGACAGGCCCCACCGTCTCTTTCAGTGAGGTAGAGTTGCCTTACAGAACCGGGGGGCATTAGTACGAATAGCAAGCTGACAGTGCACACAAGAGGATCCGCCTGAACCCAAGGTGCTAAATCCTACCCAAAGAGAACACAGCAAGAGCACTGAAAACCATTTGAGTCCTGAGAGAAGCGAGGAGGCAGCTGTACTTCGAATATCCCTTCCACCTGCCCCACGCGAGTGCTCTCTTGCTACTCGGATGGCTTGCTCAGTGGAAGCCACGGCTTTGGCCTTAGCTCCTAGGACTCCAGGGTTTCAAACGGTCTGAAGATGCGTGTTTCAGCTTTTGCATCCAGGCTGTGTTCCCAAAACTATCAGCAGTGGGGAGAGGAACTGTTGCTCTCACCAACGCTGAGGCTCTCCACAGAGAGGAGGGCAAAGCCGGATCCCTACCTATAACTGGCAAGCAGCTGAATGGGTCTGTCAAGCACTGCCCTCTGGTAGCCCTCTGTTAAGTTACAGAAGAATATCTATTAAATTATATAGTACTTCTTTATCAAAAGACAGCAAAACTCTTCTTCTGAATATAAAAAGAATTCATTATAACATTTCACTTACTGTAGAGTGATTCCTTTTTTTTTCTTTTTTGTAACATGAAAATGAAACAAAAATGCTAATTTAATGTACTTTTCACAATACTTTATAATTAAAAAATGAATTGCAAATGTGATATAATGTAATATAATTGTCACAAATTGCATTGTAAATGCTTTAAAATTAAATAATCATTGCTAAATATCATATGATTACATACATTTCTCATCTCCTAAATTTATACCACATTTCTTAAGCATCTGTCCTCTTACACTAACATAGAAGTGCATATATTTACCCAAATCTCTAACTATTCAATTTTATTTACCTTCTGGTTTGAAATTATTAATTCAAGTAAAAACAAATATTGGACATTGGAATAATGATTTCAAAGGGCATAAGTGATTCAGAAGCCAATGTGCTATTGTCAGAGTTTAAACCCAGAACTTCAGAGAGATGCTTCCCTTCCTAATTGAAATATCTTTGTAGAATGGGCATAAAGATAAGGAAAGCAATATTCCCTTTGCAAAATGCTTAGAAATCTATATTAGAATGGGAGAGTACCACTACATTTAATAAAATTCAGATTTTACTGGGTACAAAGCAGATGTTCAGGTAATCACAAAATAGACCTTGCAAACTTAAAAGAAATGTAGACAATCATAGCAAGAGGAATCACAGCCATTACACATGCTGCTGTATAAACCATGGCACAATATATCCCCCACGTCTTAAACGACCTGCTGAAAATAGAGACTCATATTTTATGAGTAATCTGTTGCATTTTAGTAGCCGTACACAGTAGTTCATTTTGTATATTATATGCAACTCTGTACAAAAACTAATCTGTTTTTTTTCTGTGTTTATGAATCAGATTGCCGTTTCTGTCAACACCCAGTGAAAATGATGCAAAAGATCTTACAAATTTTTGAGTTCCATTCAAAACTCATCTTCACTGGAATAATAAAAATAACAGAAGAAAAGTAGAAGAAAAAAGTTCATCTGATACAGTCCCTTGCTAACAACAAGATTATTCAAAATGGACTTTTCTGCCTGCTTTTATGTGGTGCTGTAATATAAAATGACAAGCTGTAAACACAATCCCTGTACACAGCGTGCATGTCTATCCCTCCTGACACCAGACAGCCTGTCAGGAGGGATAGGGCAGAGAGGCTTTCTTTTGCTCATGCAGAACTTGGCTTATGAATGAGCAAACCATCTAAATGCATGTACCACCGTAAATACATGCATACATATGGTCTATGAGACCGCATAAACAGATACTGAATCTTGGCTGTCTCCCTGGTTTAGTAGAGTCCGTAACTCAAACCACTTGGAGGTTAGCATATACAAATGGCTAATTTGAGCAATTTGGCTTTGAATTTGGTGGTGGAATTTTTCTTGGTTTGGTTGGATACTCCAGGCAGAGGAGCCGTACTCTTCAGTACAATAGTAAACACGTAATTTTTAGTATTTGAGTATACTGTTGGGACTCCTCACTGATTAAACTTAGCAGATTGATACCTCATCATTTTGGATCCTGATCTATCGCAGAGGCTTTACGCTGATGTCAAGAATGCTGAGGTAAATTCAGCACTTTCCTGCTTTGTACTCTCAGAAAAATGTTTTATTTTACATTCCTTAGTAAAAAGATAGGTGCAGAGACTATTGTTTAGCACATCTACCTTACAAATAGAATTACTAAAGCAGCAAAAATAAGCTTACTAATGATCTGGTTTTACAACTTTCATCAGAACATTATTGTGTAAATAACAAAATGTAATGCTGAACAGTCTGCCAGAATCAAAAGGAAAACAAATCGATAGCAAGTAAATTAATTACCTCCTCATGCATGTGTATACATGTAAATAAATGCATACTGTTTATACTATTCTAAAGATGAATAATAAATTTAGCGCATATGAATTGTGGACTATGTCTGTAATAATAGCACTGTCAAAGGGAAATAATTTATCACATCTATAGACACTGAAATCCAAGGACTATGTTTCAAAACATCACAGAAAGGTAAGGACATCCTGAGGTCTATTCTGCCCTGCATATAAGTCAAACAAAATATCAAAAATAATACTCTCAATGTACTAAATATAGCACTGCGAGTCCAGAAAAGTTGGAGCAATTTAAATACATGCACTATTAAAGCTACCCTTTCAAAAAAAAAAGAAGGAAAAAAGAGATTTAAAATTTCTGTAAATCATGGATGATCATATAGGTTAAATGCTAACCCCATCAATTCCTAATAATCATTATAGGTGGATTTAGACCAGGTCTTTAGACCAGGTTTCAAAGTTATCCTGGCACCCTTCCTTCCACCGCTCCCCTCCCTACTTTGCCATGTCGTTTGATTATTGAGTGCTGAGGATGCCAGCACACTCTGCTACCCCCCCCTTCCAAAGAGATGTGGCATTTAACCCTTCCAACCTCATCACTCCCTGTTATGTCATTAAATTGCGTATTTATTTTGTTACAAATCTAGCACGCTTTCTACCTTCTAATTTTATCTCTGACTTCATTGCAGAAATTCAAGGACAACTGTCGCCTTACCGCTTAACAGAAACTCAAGCACAATCTAGGAACAAAGGAGCAGACATTCAATCCCACGTTGCTGCAAGCAATGACATCTCCATACCAAACCCTCTCCTGGATGCAGTGACCTCGCTGTCCAAAGAAGGGAAAAGTCCAGGGGAGGAGAAGGGCAGAGCTCAACAGACTCTGCTCAGGCTCCCCCACTTCCCTGCCTGAGGGGGAGAGGAGAATCTGGGCCTGTCTGGCTCCTGTCCCAGAGGATTTCCCCAGCCCAGATAACCTGCTACAGCTAATGCCCAGTATCAGCACTGCTCTCCCTGATGTCAGACATGAAGAAGCTTTTTTTATTCATATCCTTGTGCCGGTAGCTTTGTTGACCAGTCTCACCCATCACCCTAACCGAACCTGTGACTTTTCTAAGCTGTTGGGTCATCCCCCAGATGCCCTTCTTCATCCAAATCCTACCAGCAAGAGCAGGTAAACTAAAAAAACAAATATCCACAGAGGCTTGCTATAACTCTGCTAATAGCCATCTCTTCACTTTCACCGACAATGGACGCATTCTGCTGCATATTTCCAGAGTTTTTACTTACCCATTGAATGCTTTTACGAAAGGCATGTAAAAGCACAAGTATGAAACAGGAGAAGTTTCATAAAAGGAGTTTCAAATATAATCTCTCGCCCTTATCAAGGACTTTCAAAAAATCTAACAGAGTTATTCATCATATAACTAATTACTTTATAAAGAGCTATTACAGCAAACAGAACAAGCATATCATGGTCACAACTGTTCTGAGTCAGAAGCTGAGCCACTGCCGCATTTTGCATTTGCTATAATGCACAAAAAGATTTATAGCAATCTGTCGTCATAATCAAAAGGAAATATACTGCTGTTTGCATGGTCATAACTGGATAAAGACATAACCAGTGCAAACTCTAATACTGGAAGAAAAGATTTCCTTTCATAGCTCATCTGAGGAAGACTATAGAAAATTAAGTTTCTTAACTTTCTTCACAGTATCTCTATAGGCCATCATCTTTGAAAAGAACCCTTAACCAACCAATGTACCTCCATGTATTATGAGGTGAAAACTATGCAGCTCTGAAATTAAAATTATAAATACCATTAAAAAAGCCTAAGGTTTAGGAAAAATTAGCAATCCCACATCTACCAGAATAACAGTTTTCATTCATGAGTTTAATGGCAATACTCTATGTAGTATTTAAAAGACAGACCAAGTTTCAAAAGCAGGTATGTGTCTGGACCAAGGCAGAGGTCTTTGACATAAGCTCACAAATACATAGGCTACATTTTGACTTCTCGTACAACTCCTAATGACTATCTCCTATACTTTAATGTAGTGTTTAGTGTCATAGGCTAGGACGGTACTTTGTACTCTACAAATCAAAGAAAGACTACTCCTGCTTTAAATATGACAGTCAGCAGACACTTCCTGAAATGTCTGAGCTAATTGCAGAAGGCCTATTGTTTCCTGCACCACAGATAGACAGCATTTTGTTATTTCAGTTGTCCCTTGAGTAGAAAAGTTTCTCACCAAACTTCTCTAAAAAAGCAGCACTTTCTAAGAGATTATTTCAATGACACGTGTTGTTTCTCATAGTAGAAAGAAGACCACCACCACATCTCAAGAGTTATTTGACACCTCCTAGGTGAAATTTTAAATTTTAGCCTCATATTACAGAATTCACCTTTCAGAAGCCAAGATATATAATACAACAAGCCAGTAAATAAATCAGCACCGTGCATAAACCATCCATAACATCATCACTGTACCTTGAACTATCCAGCAGATCAGTATAGCCCCTACAGTCCTTCACTTTATTCAGAGAAAATCTTAACATTCAGCAAATGCATTCAATATAAATGTCCATGAGCAATTCGGCTAACAAAAAGACTTTTTCCACGAGTACCTCAAATCACCACAAATGACCTATTCCTAAATACTCCTTTTTTTTTGTTTCACTCTGTAACTAAGAAGGAAACACTGTTATAGTTTTATTACATTTTATTTTCTTCCATTTTGGAGATGCTGCAATATTTTGCATTGATATTAGAAGTAAATTTTTCTTTAGATGGAAATCAAACCTAGAATATTTTAATGGTACTATAAAACAAGAAAGGAATTAATCTTAAAAATTTGTAAACATTCCACAAAGAAATTATCTATGGAAGATTCCAAAATAAAATTGAGACATTTTATTTATTTAGTATATTAGAGTTATTTCTACTAACTTTCATTTGTTTGTCTTTCATTCTTTCTTATAATATAGCCTCTAAAAGAAAAAACAGTCAGGTAGGAAACTGCCATAAAACCATCTTCATCCCAATGAGAGTCTACTGTGCTTTCAAACCCTCATAATGTTTTCCTCAGATACACATTAAGTAATTTGAGGTAAAAAGTCAAGTAAGTAAAGTAAGTAAAGTAAATAATCAGCTATACTTAAACAATGTGTAACAATAGTTGGATTAATGTATTCATGATCAAAAAGTGATTCTACTAAGCATTTATGAGGGATGTATAATGTAATAGACCCTTCCAGGAATTCTGCACAGGAAATTCCTCTTTGATTTACAAATCCAGTTCAAGTTTACATTCACTTTAATGATTTCATCAATTTCCCTTTTCATAATGATTCCTCTGCACATTTGTGAAGGAGCATATCATCACCCTAATTGTCCTAACATCTCATCAGATTTATTGCTGAATTCATAACAATGATGAACCCTCCCAGCCAGCAGATCATTGGTTCATGTCTTTAGCTAAATCACTGGCAGTCCTAATCTCTGGCATACTCAAGCTATATCAAACACAGTGACCTTTTCTTGGAAAATAACTTCCTAATTATCTGTGTGCCAACATGTCCCAAGGCAGCAGTGTGGACAGATGATTTGCTTATTTTGTCAGTTTATAAATCTGAAGGGATGGATACAGATCGGCTGTTACTACACTACTTTGACTTTATATTTCCAACATTGGTTTTGGAGGAATATTAGTCCAATAACTTCTTTAAAGAAAGAGAAATATCTCTTTTCTCTGTTTCAGAATAAGAACCACACTTAGCCAAATAATCTGTTGGCATATTTTAAATATAGTGGGGTGGGAAAACAAATGAGTGGAGCAAAAACCCCAAAAGAACCGGGGGGGGATAGGCATACTACAAGTAGGTGGGTTTGGGTTGGTTTTTGGAGGGGGACTGGGGAAGAGTGGAGTTTGGTTTTTTGTTTGGGGTTGGGGGGAGTGCTTTTTATTAACTTTTAAATATACTTGATGTATTTATATTCTATCTTAAATTTTGCAAGGCATCTTTGCAAGGGTATAATGGAGTAGTTAGAAGAGACTGTAAGCATAAAAGAGAAAATTGGGAAAAGGCTAGAAGAAGCATAAAAGGGACAAAAGAAGGGTAAAAACACCATACAGAACATGGATATTAAGAAAACGTAGGAAGGATTCAGGGTGAAAAACTAGAATTCACTGACAAAAGGATAACAGATAAATTTCCAATTATTAAATCAAGCTAAATTCCCACTTAGTACTGCAAATCCAGCTTGGATTCCTCTGGAATTAGTTATTATAAATGCCTGAAGAACACAGCAAAAAGACAGTAACTATCATAAAAGCAAGACGTATCCCGAGCTGCTTTCTAATTGACTAAGCACAGTCAGAACAGTGCAAGAAGAGCCTGTTAGTTCTGGTCTGCACAAATGATGAGAAGTGCAAAACTGCAGAGCAGCAAGTTCTTCTCCATCAGATCTGCTGACAGCTGATGGTCTCTCTTTCCATGAGAGCACAGGGCTTTCCACATGAGAAAAGCTGCGAAGAAGGAAACCTCATAGTGACTCCACACACTCCCTCCTCCTTTAAACCCCCTGAACGCAGGAGCATACTGGATCACTTGCAAGCAGCTTCCAGCAAAGATGAGAAAGTCTGCAATAGCACTTGCAGCATGTTCTGTCTGCAGCATAAAACCTGCCTTCAGGGAGGATTTTTAGAGGTTGTAGAAGCCTAGCAAAAGTTTAGGTTTTGCTCAGGAAAGCACTTGAGCACATACCAGCTCTTACTGAATTCAGCAGTATCTAAGCTTGTGCTGAGCCTTTAATGAGTTGGGTGGGGTTCAGAATGTGCTGGAATTTAAGGATGCGGCTTAAATACGTCACTGAAACAAGTCCTTAATTGTGAAAAGTTTTTGTTCGTTTTGGGGGCTCTCTGCACGCAAGTAGTTTTCAAACTGTGGAAATAGACACTGCAGTGGATAATCCTACATACATTCAAGAAATGCCAACAATCCCTAAAATATGTTACTCTGAATATTAAAGGACTTCATAGTAACGGATCTAAAAAGAAATGTGCATGAATTATTTATTCCTGTTATCAAAGAATTTGTAAGCTACTGGAGTCGCCCACCTAAGCAATAGCATTCTCTATGTAAATAATTACATTTTAGAAATTGTTACAAAATGTGTGATGACTTGTTTATGTAAAACCTGATGGGGGATCATTGTTAAGACGGCATAACTGAAAGCCATTACCTACACAGGCAAAATAGCTATTTAACAAGTTCCATATACTTACAAGCTAGTTCAAATATTAATGTTCCCATAACAAAAAATAACCCAGGTTTTGTTTATATACCTGTCTGCATACAGATGTGAAAGTGCACATACGTATCTATAAATAAACACATACCATACTGTGCAGGGAGGCTGATTCGCCTATCAGCACATTTTGACATGACTGGTATTTTGAATCACTGTTAATATCGTCCTCCTTGATACAAGACTCACTTGGATATTGAATCGCTTGCCGGCTTTTTCCTTTAGTTTTCAAAATGTATCTCTCCAGAATCCCTTCAGGATATACTTTTGAACCTCCTCTTTAAATGTGGGAAGAACTTCAAAGTTCTGTCAGTAATTTATGTATAGCATGATGGACTGGGGTCAGTTCACAACTGAATTCCCAAGGCAAGAAAATTAGATGATGGAAAAGACAATTTAATATAAAATGCCTCCTTGCTCAAGAGTTCACAAAGAGGCAGCTCCGGCATGCCTTGTTCACGCAGGCAGTCCCCTTTGAAACCAGAGCCTTCCTTGCTTTGTGATTTTTATAGTCATTCACACCAAGGTGGATAAATGTTAAAGATGCCAGACCTCTAACCTAGCAGCAATTTATCACACTGCGTTCACTGGACCTCCAATCAGACATGGTTCAACGGAGTCGGTTTCCAGTTATAATTAGATGGCAGTGTAAGAGTAACCCCAAAGATCAGCGGGCCAGCTGCCTGTGCGGCATACCTCCTGAAGCCTTCCTCGCTGGTTAGGTGCAGGGTGATGCAGTAGCTGATGCACCACGGGGAGTGCCCCGCATGCCAGAGCCTATTTATCCCCCCTGCACGTCTGGCCTAACCACTCAATCCCGTCCATCCTTGCAGCTGAACCACATGACAGACCACTGAGAGAACTAGACAGAGCGGTCTCCTTAGCAAACGATCTTCTTGTTGTCCAAGGCAAGTGCAGAACAGGCTTGCGGGCACGGTGAATTCAGGCTGTTCGTAAAGACAATGTGGTTTGATCTCCGTAACCCTCACGTCTGCCAGTCACTGCTGGAACCAGCCATCTCAGGCAAGTGTAGGTTTTCCCCATGCATAAATAACGGCACCAGAATTTTCTTTTGTTAAATCTTTCACTTTTGCACTTCAAAACCTAAAACCAGCTTTTTGGTATAGCACATTTATGAATTAAACTTGATTCAGGATGTCACGGCTGATTCATCTGGCTCAAAATCCTATGCTGATCAAAACATAATAATCACGAGCACTCGCCCCTGCAACCACCTTCATCTTCCCCAAAAATATTTTTTGGAGCTGTACAAAAATGTTAATGAAAATTTTAATTACATTCCTAACCCTATACTAAGATACCTAAATCGGCTTGACAGAGCTGAAAATCAGGCCACCTATTTGAAGTGTTAAATAAATTATTCAGAGAGAACATCTTCAAAATTGTAACCTATTTCTTCTTTCCCATCTTCCAAGTATTCCTCCCACTAGCATTTTGACTCTTTTTCTGTCTTTATGGTTTTTAAACACCTAGCCAGTATTAAGACCAAAGAATAACACCATACATCTATTCCGTATCAAATTTTTGTATCAATTATATATAAAGATTTGTGCTCTGGAGTAAGAAATATATATGCATTTCTACACCGGTCCACACGAGCCAGTGAATCGGCTAAGTAAAATGAAAGATAATAAAAATGTAGGCAAAGAAGCCTATATGTCTATTTGCCTATACACAGCAGCTGTTGTACATTTGAAGATTTGGCACAAAGGGCCTGTTTCTGTCTAGAAGAAAGCCCTGTTACCAATCATTTTCTTGAATTATCAAAGTGATCATCAATAATGATTCACTAATGATAATCATATTTTTTAAATGTAAGTTATGCTTAGATCCAATTAGTGATTTAGTGACATAAAACTCAGTATTAATGCTGTAATTACTTCTTTCTCTGTGTGCTGATAAGCAGATATTCATCATGGGATTCTCACAACAGCACGCCAGCCTCTCATGCCATAAAACAAGCTATGGAAATACCAACGTACAAAAGAACCTTAAAGAGAGAATTATTAAAACTCATCCATAAATTTCATGGGTTTTGTGAGCTTAAGACCTATCCTCTTACATTAACATAGTTTCCTCTGATCTGCTTTTAGCTGGAAGTGTCTCCAGCTTATTATTCAAAAGAGATATTTGCGAGGAGTATAGAATGGGAAGCACAATTAGAAAACAGCTGCTGTTTAGCATTTGCCATAAAACTTCAAGATTCCTAGTAGGTGTTCTTTAGAAAAAGTCAATTAGTAATTTAGAGCAGAACAGAGCTCATCACAGTTTCTGTCCTCAGTAGCACCAGGGGAGTTCTCCTTTGATTAGAATACTTGCAGTGGGGGCTTCCTTTGTATCCTTCATAATGGAGTTTACATTATAAAGGCATTTTTTTTAAAACACTACAAAACTCAGAATGCCGACAGACAGCTCTGTGTCTCTCATCTTTATCTCAAAGGACACGGATAAAGTCTGTTGTCAAATTAGGCAGCGAGGAGGGAGGATAATCTCTAGCAGAGAGGCTGTTAGGCAGATCAAGGATGAAAGGGTGTCTAAACACAGGGCTCACCTATGTAATTAATTGCGCTCATGCAGAAGTGCTGAACCACTAGCGCAGTCCCTCTGGCCTAGGATATTGATCTCCAGGAAACAAACTATATCCTATCTGGCAATTGCCCAGTGATTACTTCTTAATATCTCAGCTGGGCATCTTTTCCGCACAAGCGGAAAAGAACAGTGAGTATATACTGAATATATCTGCAGTCACTGCAAAGAGCAGCCCCCACTGGTTCCACTGGTGCCCAACTCAATCAGATCGCAAGCACTAGGATCAGGTGCAAAAGGGCTGCCACTCGCTTTCAGGTGAGATGTATTTGAAGGCATTCGCCATCCCCCATGTACTGCTCCTGCTTTGCCCAGAGAAATATAAGAGTAAAACTCTCTGATCACGCACTGTTGCTTGAGCAGCAGAGTATAGCAATGCAACAGTGTGAAATCTGACCTATATAGGCTCTGTATTAATAGAGTAAACAAGAGAATCAGACTTGTAGGCAAAAGATACTAGGCACACTGCACTCCACGTTAGAGGCTGCTAGAAAACAATACTGGTTACAAGTATTAATAAATCAATCATATTATATTAACCAATTAAAAGGGCTGCTTCAGTACATTTCACAGATTAGTGATTGTTTCACTTGTACTGCTACGAGTACAGTCAGAGATACTGTTATAATTTCTGTCTGCTTTAAACAATTTTTTTTGTTTAAGTATGTACCGACATATTATATCTAACACGCACTAAAGCAGTGACAGCATACACTCATATTCGGAATATTTGTAACATCACAGCACAAGCCACGCCAGTTTTTAAGATACTTGAATTCACAGCCGTTGGTCTCACCAAACTGTTCTTGACTGCAAGCCATGATCTAAATCTTCCCACAGTTTCCTGTTGCAGCTTTACATTCAAGCTGATGAACAGCGATGCAGAATAGGACTGAGGCGCTCTGCAAAGTTCAGAGGTTGCCCTACACTTAAGGACACAAGCTGTAGAGGAGACTCACCACCAGTCTGGCTGCCTTTCCCAGGTGCCAGACACAGCAAGGATGGCTCTGCTGGTGCCCACAGAAGAGATGGTCGTGCTTGGCACTAGGGGCATAGACCACGGTCCTCCATGATCGCCTTACACCCCCTCACTGTTCTTCCGCAGTATTGATTATAAGGCCTCGATATCTCCCGTACGGCTCCTGGAAGGGATGAGAGGAGTCATTTTAAGCTGGCTCCTTCTCTTTGTCTTAGCAAAGACAGTAGAGATTTGCTTTTGGTGCTTGATCATCTTCTTTGAGACACACAGTGTCCCACTGAGCTTATTTCAATGTTTTTGCATTTCCTGTTCAACACATACGTGAGGCTGCAAGAGAAGGCCACAAACTGACTCAGTGTGCAATTAAATAACAGCTTCAATGCAATACAGGGAATGTTTCTTTCCCAGAAGTTGTGTTACAGAGAATCTGACATGAATTTTTATTTGAGGGTTGGTTTTTTTAATAGAAATTATGCTGAATCAATAATTTGCTGTTGAATGTTTGGAGTGTGCTAGCAGAACTACTTCACTTGCAAATAAATTAATTTCTTACCATATTTAAAAGGTGTATAGAATAAGGAATATCCTATGGATTTCTCATTTATTAGCTGAGCAAGAAACACATGTAAGCAGGAATGTAACTGAAAAACAGACAGCTAAATAGTAATGTTGGTCTTTTTATTTATTTACTCAGCACTTTCTATCTGTGCCTGTGATTTAATTTGCAAGGATATAATGGGGCATATATAAATACTGACCAGCAGCTCTTCAGGAGATTGTCTAATATTAATTGATAATATAAGGAGTTAATAATATCTGTCCACAGGATCATTAAGGCACACTGAATCATGGATGCTTTCCTTCATTCGTAGCCTGAAGCTCCAACCTATGTGAAACTTTTAAAATGCTTAATTAGTGGTAATCAGGCATCAATACAGCTCCAATCTAATTGAGGGGATGGGACAGCTCTCCAGCTTGGCAGCTACTGCCAGAGGCAGAAGAACATACTTCTCTAATATTCAGCAATTCATCTTTATTTTCTTGTATCAGAATTTTCTGTTATTTTTCTATAAGCTTTGCTAAACATAAGTGAACAAATCAAGTGTGTCCTGGTTCCAGCTGGGACAGGGTTAACTTTCTTCCCAGTAGCTTGGGGGGTGTGCTGTGTTTTGGGTTCGGTGTGAAAGGAGCGTTGATGGCCCATTGATGCTTTGGTTGTTGCTGGGTGATGCTTGCACCGGGAGGGGGGAGCACAGCCGGGGTGGTGGACCCAGCTGGCCAATGGGGTATTCTATACCATGTGACGTTATGCTGAGTATAAAAAACGGGGGGGGAGCTCGCCCCCCCGTTCGTGACACGCGGTCGGCGAGCAGTTGCGGTGTGCATCGCCTGCTTTGTCTATTCTGTTATTGTTGTTGTTCTCATTGTTATTATTACTGTTCTACTTAGTTTTATTTCAATTATTAAACTGTTTTTATCTCAACCCGGGAGCTTTCCTACTTGTGCCCTCGCGATTGTCTCCCCCATCCCACCAGAGGGGGGGGGTGAGCGAGCGGCTGCGTGGGGTTTATTTTTGCTGGCTGGGGTTAAACCACGACAAAGTGTTATCAGCTGAATAAAGTAACAGTTCAATACTTTGAGAAACTGGGTATGAAGAGCTAGTAAGGTATCTTTATAAAATAATGTCACAGAAAGCACTTTATGTATTGCTGCATAACAATGTAACACTTGGAAAGTGTTTCTAAGTCACAGCACAATGTTGTGTTGTGAGACTTAACTCCTGCAGATTAAAAAGAACCATGTTAACATACTTCAGAAATGGACAAATGTGGATTTTAGGAAAACAAGCTTGCCATGTTTTTTGATCTTCTCAGATTTAGGTTGCTTTCTAATACCTCCACTGTATTTTCCCCAGCCAAAATATAATTTTGCTTATGAAGGAAATCAAAAGCCAAATGAGAAGTATGAACAGGAGGGACTATGTTTTCAGCTGCTTAAGTATCTTCTGCTCTTTTTACATGCATTGCCTTATTTCCACAGTTGGAGAAAGAGAACACAGTAGGAGGAAGCCTAGCTTTTAATGAAAAACATCTGCATTACAAAGAAAACTTACCAGCACTTCAACCTGATGAGGTGTAATTTCTTCCTTTGTCATAGCTACTGGACCTGTTTAAGATGCAAAAGCTGAAACTGGTAGAACGCACTGAAAAAATACATGCATCTTCAGGTAGAAATAGCCACCACAGAAGCAACCGGGTGAGATCTACAGCCATAAAAACCAGCATGAGTCTGAATGAAACCCTTGAAGTGTAACATGCTATAAATTTACCTGCAGTCACATAGCATATTCAAAATATACTAGATACATTATTCCAAAAAGTGTGTTTTCTTTCTTTTCTAAAACAAATGGAAAATTTTTCTGTCATGGCTCTTGCATTCAGAAACCCCATAACTATTTACCAGTTGAAAAATATTTTAGTAAACTACGGCTGGAGGCTACAGTAATTGCAGATTTCTTACAAAACCAAATGTAAACCAGGAGATTCAAAGGGAATTACAAAGCAAGCTTTCAATAATTTAGAAACTTTACATACTCTGCCCAGAAAATAAAACACTGCTGCTTAGATGTTTTGTAACAGTCAACAATTCTAGACAACATTTTATGATATTTTATAAATTCTTCTTATCCTCCTTGAAAAACCTTTAAGACAAACGAGAAATGCTTACAGAGAATGGCTTCATTTAACTGACCGTTTCAAAAATTTATTGCAGCAGTGCCACATGTGAAATTTCCACTGATTAAGAAAGTTTTATGGAGGCATAACCAGAGAAAAATGGAACTGTGTGAGCTTTATTCATAAATACTGTCAGGACTGACAATCGTTTCAAGACTGCTGGTTAAGTAAAATACCACTTCTCATACAGACTACTATATTCTCATCAAGGCTTTATGACTCTCACTCAACATCCTTTCACATACACAATTGTCAAATTGTTGAATTTCTGTTCTGCCTTCTGCCCAAAATCCTTCTTTCCTTTCTCTGTTCTGAATATTTGTTTGTTTGTTTGTTTCCTTTTTTTGGGGGGGGTGTGGGGGGGACGATTTGCAGAGGATTTTTTTTGCAATGATGGAAGAATCTTAGTAAACTTTCCCCCATCTGAATAGGAAAAGAAAAGAAGAAAATCTGAAAGAACCTTGACTATTCCACATTGTAATTCTTTCAAGTGGTTAATACCAGGGGTTTATCTCCTTTCTTGTTTGAAATCAATCACACAAAGGAAAATCTTCCAAGAAACAGTCAAGAAGTACCAGAAGGTCTCTGGTTTGGAAAACATGTTATGTAGTATAATTTATACTATGAAGTATCTGAGTTGTGAATAATCAATGCAGAGAAAGTATTTCTAGTAAATATCTCTAGCAAATTGGATAATTCTACTCTAAAATATTATTTGTTTCACATCATTTTGTGCCATGTTTATGATGCATCTCACAGCCACTTGTATTTTATTATGTCATTTTCAGATTTTGCTGCTGTATATTGATGTGCAATTTGATATTAAGTACCATAAAATAGTAGGCTGTAAAGTAAATTACGTCAATATCAAACAACAAGACATTACAAAATACATTTATTGCCTCATCATGTGCTATGATATGCCAGAGAAGTACACTCAGCATTGATGGTTGTCCTGCTTACTTTCGGATATGCCTCTAAGCAAACTTCTATTAACGTGAGTTTTTTCAGTAGCCAAATGTTAATTACTTCTCAACCACCTGCGAAACTGCTTTTTTAATGCATCATATTAAAATTACATTAAAGAGATGTACTCCCTCTTTAAGATAAAATGCCCATGTTGAAGTCATGGGTTTTCAAGCAGGATCTACAGCCCATCATTCCACCAAAAAAGGCTCTCAGAAATAAGATCATATTTCACTTTAGCTGAGTACAAAATGTAGAAAGATGGTTAGGCCATTTTTTTCAGCCTTTCTTGGCCCAACATAAATGAATCCTCTGAAACTAGAAAGCCTTCTGATTGTATTGCTGTTCAACTTGCTGCACAAGCTCATAGGGTTTGAATCTGGGTCTGTCACCACTAAATGCCTCAGCACCTTGCTCTGAAAGATTACCACAGACAGACAGTCTTAATTAAGGAACTTAGACGAGTAAACCAGCACCTATCCCATATTCACATGAGGTTACACTAACACCTCTTGTTGTGCAAAAAATGGGAACAGAGGGCATCCTGGCTTCTGCAACCTCCTGCCTCAGGCACAATACACTCAGGAACGCACACCAAGCAGTGTGGCTACAGATTGCCTGCTATCCGGCTATCAAAAAAAGGATCAACCAGCTTGCAAGTTGATTTTTAAAAACTGGAAGTTATGTACAATAATCAGTTCTCTGAAGGGCTTGAATTTATATGAAAAACATATGAAGAACAAACTGAGAGTGAACATACACAAAGAAACTGCTTGCTGAGTTAAAACATGATCTTTGAATTAGCTCAAGATGGCTATGACTTTAATTTGTTCTGTGACCTCTTTCTTTAGTTTCCATAGCTTTGAAAGTGGGATAATGTAATTTTCCCATAATTTGGTTATTTAGGGCCAGCTTGTGACTTATATCAGTGTTCAGGTAAGAAGGTAAGTAGTAATAAAAACTTGGTTTTACTACATCTTAAATGCAGAAATTATTGGGAGAGGGTTGCAAACGTGCAATTTTGGAAGAATGGAGGCCCCACCAGCAAGAAGGCCAAAAAGTTTCACTGTTCATATAGATATGTGGTTAGTCATTATTACCTTGAGCCTACATGAAAATGAGGAGAGCTATGACTTTCTGCAACAGAGCTCCATCCTCTAGATATTCGTACAGTCATCTAGGCTTTGGCTTAAGCTTTTATAAAAGTATGAAGATTATAAGGTGCTGTAACAGTCCTTGGGGTAAACAGAAGAATAAAAATATGCATTTTCAGAAAGGTCAATCCTTTACTATAATTGTTTGCATTTTTATATTAGAATGCTGCATCTAACTTTCTTGGTAAAGTTTCATAAGATGCCTCAGACTCCTCCTTCTGTCATGCCCATTGCTTCAGAATGAGTGAGTGATGTGTTTGTTGATGGGATAGTTTTTGACCCTTAACTTAATATTTTTTTTTTTAAGTTAAGTGAAAGAAGGGAAGAAAACTGCTAATAGGCAAGGTGTGGGAAGTAGAATGTAAGTACCGAATGAGTACATCCCCAGGTGTGGGCTATTCATGCTTGAAGGCAACGTAACTATTTTGGTCCTTTCTTGGAGGCTCCACCTCACAAATGCATTCAGAGTACAAAGACCAAGTAGTCAAAAGGACAAAATGCGCTTCTACCTTTGACTGTTTAGAGGCAACAAATACTACAAGAACCAACTTCAGAAGCCAAGTACTTCTCTAAAACAATGAATAATGTCATAAACAAAGCAGTCCTTGAAGGGACAGAAGAGATTTGTGTCTAGATGTTGAAAGAAAACACACAAGTGTAGCACTGGATTTTTGTCTCTGAGAGCTGAGTCTCCAATGTTTTCCTGGAGTTCATGTAAAGAATAAATAAATACAAGTTTTGTTACACTTAAGCAAGTAACACTGTAAAAATGAGATGGGAAAACAAGGGATGAAAGAAGGAGCAGATTATTCAAAAATTGAAAATTCTGTTCAACTTGCCTTTCCTACATCTATTGTTTCCTTCTTATTCCCCAGCTCAGATACAGTGAAAAGTTGCTCAGATGAGCGGGCAAGAATTGCTTAGACAGACAGCATAGATTAAAATGGCAAACTGCCACATTCTTTAGCACAGAGGCACAGTACTATAATCCTACCAGGCCTAAAATTAATCCAAGGCAGGTTTATAGGATAACACAGCTAAGGAGAAGGGATGAAACCAAAATCTTTTTGTCCACTTAGCTTATGTGTTGCACCAAGAGCTAGGAGTTGTGTCCCCTAGGACCAAAGGTCTACACAAAGCTCACCCACCCAGAAACCTGTAGAGAGACACCTCCTGGCACAGTGGTGATAGGCTTGCTGTCCTTTATTTCACTTCTGCTGACTGCCTCCATGTTGGACCTCACCTCCTCACCCTCTCTTCAGGTGAGCAGCACATAGATATGAAGCAGCATCCTTTTTATCCTGATGCTATTAAAAGAGCCAACATAGCTAACCCTGACCAATATACCCTATATTGTTACCACAGAGGATCATTTTTCTTCAAATCACTATCTTCTAGGCCAACCTCTATGAGGACTGATAAAAGAATCCCTAATGAATCTCTAAGAAACGAACAGAGCTAGCTCCCCTTCCCCTATTCGACAGGAGGAGGGCAGCAATGAGTCTCAATAAATCAATAGCTCTGAGGTCAAAATTCACTAGTTTTAGTGGTAACTCAAACACCAATATACCTTAAAGCTCCACTGCTTACCCATGGCTGCAATAAAAGAGAGAAATTGTCATATTGTGGTCTACACTACTTTTTTCCAAGTATTTCTCTGCTGCAAATAAAGGACTACTAGAAAATGTGTGCAGGAGAAGCATACGTGGGGCTATAATGTCTGAAAAAGAGCAGGTTGCTAAAACTGACGTTGTGTCCTAGAAGACCTAGGTTTTAAAGAGTTCAGGAAACGTCGTGATAGTCTTTGAGTGAGGTGAGTGAACTGCTCTAGAAGGTGTGTATTGGTAGAGAAATTGATGTTAAAGATTGTTAGCCACTTTTTAGATACTATTGAGGATGGAAAATCGCTTACAAGTGTTTGCAAGAAACGTTTATTGTTTTCACACTAAATGTCATCTCCTGATAGAAGAAAGTGTCTGATGCTTTATGGAAAACATTTCAGTGGAATAATTCTGTCCACTATCTTTTTACTATTTTCTCCCTCTGCTTATAGTAGAAGCGACATTTATATGAAAACAGGATCTTTGTGTCATGACAATTACTCTGCTTCAACTATTTAGTCCCCACTTGAGGATGCAGTTATTTCTATACATATTAAATGCATTCTCACCCAGGAACTGGTCCAAAGCCCAACAAGGTCAGTAACACGCTTCCTATTCATTCTGTGGGCACCAGGTGATATTAAGAATTCCAAAACTGCACAGAAAACATGTCTCAGAAATTGATTTTTTTTTTTTAATGTCTTTTACCAACTAATGAATCTAGGAATGAGGAAGAAAAGAAAATACTTCTTAAATTATAGGTAAGATTCATTATCTTTAAAGTATTTTGTTCTAGAAGCCTGACCTGTTTTCGCAAATTAGTGAAGTTTCCAATAAGACACTGTGGTGCAAGAGAACTAGAACTAGAACTTTTAATTCTGATGCAGAACTGAAGGATCTTTTGGGAAAAATAAGGATGAGACAGAGAGAGAAAAAGAGAAAGAAAAATAAGATGCTGTAACTGTTGTCTTGTCCCACAGCCCTTCTCAGGTCTATTTGCTGCCTCGATCTTTGGGGCTTTTCAGATGGGTTGGGTTTTTTGCCCAAATACCTCTTCTGCATTTTCTTTCTGCCATATAACTGCTTAGCTGCCTCTTTCTCCATGCTGTGCTTTCCTGCTTCTCGAAACTTCATAATGTTCTGACATTCTCCACAACATGGTGCACCTTCTTGTAGGGACAAATTTAAAGGGATAGATCTGAACAACAGAGATGCAGATGCATGTTAAATGGTAGAGATGGCCTCTAAAAGCAAAGCTTTTTTTTTTTGCTATTAAATAGCAAAATGCAGATGCAGATAGAGCAGAACACCAATAAAAAAGAAAAAAAAATCTTTGTTCTATGTCTTCTGCTAGAATATTTCCTATTTTTCTGGTTTCCAAAGTTCCAGGAAGACATGGAAATAGCTGAAAGATTTCAAAAGAGGGTAATAAAAGATCTGCAAGTTGGGAAACAAGACTTAAGGCTCATCTTACTAAGAACTTACGTTAAGACGAATTGGAGAGATGGCATGATGATGTGCTGTAAAAACTCAGGCATCAAAATGAAGCCTGGTAAGTGGAGCACCAAGCAACTAAAACCAGGTTCATTGGATACAAGTTACTGCTAGACAAATCCAGTTGTGAAATACATGCAATTTCCTCTTAGGAAGGATGGTCAAAGGAATGACTTAGCAGTGACTTATGATTGATGAGCATCTTCAAGATGAAATTGATTGTCTTACTAAAATACGTCTTTGATCCATCTTTGGGTGAAATTCTTTGCCCTGAGGTGGGTGAAAGAAAGGCTGGGAAGAGTCTGTAATCGTTCTCTCAGCCTCAAAATTCCATTCCATTCCATTCCTTCTCTTTCATGGATCCTTTTAAGAAAATAATTGCTTGGATGGCCTTTAGTATAATCATAATGTTGGTAGTTTTGAATTAAAACAATGATTAAACTCCAATTCCAGGCCTCAGGTCTTCTGCTAGTCAACCTTTTCTGTTGGAAATTTATTTTTCCCCTCATTGCCTCTTTGACTACTTCCATTGTACTTTAACATATCATCAATATACTATGGCTAGAGGTAGCACTGTGAGAAGTGGATCATTCTCTACAAAAATCCTCTGTCTGGTATGCACAGCTCAGATACACAATATCATACTGTTTGTGAGGCTTTTGGTTGGGAAACAAATTTTCTCTAAATGAAACATTGTGGCATTTTATTTGTATGCAGAGGAAGGAACTGTTGGATATATATTGCCTGAGCAATCCTCTGACATTGTAGGGATCTCAAGCAATGACAAATGGATGTCTTTATTGATGGCATATTGATGGCATAAATTTTAGAGTTAGTCGGAATACTGAATTATCTGGCCTAAAGTTTTTAGTCTGAGTGTGAAACAGCCTGTGACATAGAAAAGCCAGGTCAAAAGATCAGATGTAACTTCATGGTCATGATTTCTATGAAACACTTGTCTTCATTTGATCTGCTCTCTCTCATTTTTCTCCAGTCCTTTGCTCCTTCTTCATTTAGCATCTAAAAATTGAAACCCCTTATACCTACGTGCCAGCCCCAGTGGTGAATAGAACTGTGCCAAGGAGTCTTTAAATCCACACAGAAGCCAAATAGAAATAAGCATACATATTTTTCCATATTCTTGCAGGATATTACTTTTCAGCAGCAACTACCCGGCACTGTAGCTTAGAAACTGCTACTTTTTACAAACCTGAGCCCCAAGACTGTCACCCTTCTTTACCTTGAGTAGCAAAACTGCGTGTTAACACATTTCACAGACAGCGAATTATGGAAATTAACTATGAGACGGCACTGATAATGAAAATGAGTACAACTTTCCTTTTAAGGGGATCTTAATACTGTCTTAACAAATTGTAACTGGTTTGCAACTGTCTTGTTTCCCTCCAACATGAATCACATTATAACGCAGGTGTCAATGCAGCAGTATCACCCTCTTCTCTGAATGTTGGAGGTGGAAAGAAAAGGAAAATCTAATTCTATTCTTTTACAGAACCTTTTTAAAGCAAAGCAGACCGAGTTGCAGCATTATATGAGCTGAAAAGAAACCCACCACTGTAGATTTCCCTGCCAACAAATAACACTGCAATACCAACATAGTTCTGCTGTGTATTGGAACGTGCTTTTACGTATATTGTTTAAGGATAACTTTCGTTTATTTACTGAATGATTAGCCAAAGAAATGAAGCTGTTCTAGATTCTCCAGCCTTTTAACTAAAAAGCAGTGGATCTTCTATCTCTGTGTAGTCCAAGACCGCGACAATAATACAAACCCATTCTATGTGATATTATGAGGTACCATCTAGAGAGAATTTACTTTTTTTACAGAGAAATCAGAGGATATCCCTACCATCCCTGTTCATATTATTTAAGTCAAAGGAGAAGCCCTCAAAAAGGCAAATGCTGCATCTGTTGTTGTCAACCATATGATTCCCTTGTCTCTTTTCATTACTTTGCTGAGGATGAACAACTACTTTGAATGGCAAGATGAATGTGGTGATACAGTGCTTGTGGATGCACATATTCAAGAAATTGAAGCTGACATTTTATTCTGCACTATGCTAACCATAAAGCATTATTGTTTGTCCTCACTCCAGTCCAATGTCAGACAGTGACACCTTATGCTGCTGGGTAACAACCTTGAACATTTATGCAGAGCTAGGAAAAAAGTGATAGTGTTTGGGAACTGATTTGACAGCATAAAAGCAAGAGGCATTCTGGGAAAGGAGCAGGTAGCTGAAGTAACATCTTTGATGTGGTCAGCTCATGCATACTAGACTCAATCTAAAATCAGTCATTTTGGTACTAGTATATCTGAAGCTGTTCAGTGATACACAATGAGTTTTTATTATGCAAAACAAACAAGCAATACATCAGCCAAAACCCTGAATGCAAAAAGATAAATCAACAATGTATGACTCGATAGTTACCTAATACCCTACCACCTCATTAGTGCCTTCTTTCTTGTATTATGAGAAACAGTAAGCAGATGTTCTTTTTTCCTCTTTTCCATGAAAGTCATAATTTTATAGACTTACAATATCCTTTCTTAATTGTATTTTTTTCCAGGCTGATAAGCCTTGTACAATTTATCCTCTACACATACAGAATATATCCCAAACAGCAATAATCTGCTGCTTGGCAATAGTACTAGATGTGGGAAGTCTGGATTTGAGGTTTTAGTTTTATAAGACAAAGCCAGTGGTGGAATGACATGACTTCTGTTTCTTAAGTGAATACATAACTAACAGGTTTCTGAATAAAATGATACATGCTTGTTCAGTGCAAGTCCGATTCTTTCCAAACCAGATCTCAACCAAGTTCAAACTGTGGCATTTCAATGCATTCAGAGTGGTTTATGCTGCAAATTAGCAACACGAAGCTGGTGTTAGGTAGGAGATGACTGGACAACTGGAGATTTCAATACAGGCTAAATCTGGCTTTTCTAATGTTCACTGTCCTTGGCTAATGGGTCACTCCACAACTAAACACATAGGGTCTCAGGAGTTCTCTCTCCAGAATAAAATTACATGTCTAAAGGTGGCAAAATATATCCCATAATTAATAGTTAGCAACTTTTTTTTTAAACAGTTTTAATTTTAAACATGTATACATCCACCTGTCTGGTTTAGTTACATCATGGAACTAAAAATTTCCTGAAATTACAATCTTTCTAAAAGAGACTTCCTCTTTTTTTATTTACATTTCTTTTTATTCATCATCTCAGCCTGCTTCTTAACACGGGAAGGAAGAATATTCTTTTCTTTCTCCTACTAGAGAGACCCTTCATTTGGGATGCACTTTATGCCTCTGTCATGTCTCCAGGGAAGGTCTTTCCTTTCAAGGCTGTGCAGTCCATGGATTAGGGTTATTATTTTCTTTTTCCCTTTTGCCAGGACCAAACTAATGACAAATGCTTCTCTATCCAGTTCCTGTAGCTTCACTGAAGCGTCTGAAGTTTCATTTTCCTTCCACTGCTTAGAACTGTCCATATTGTGAAACTGGAAGTAGACAAGTACTGGTTGAAAAAAAAAATATTATCACTAATTTATCTTTACTTATCATTAATTCTTCAAAGTTCACCACTCACTCCTCCTTCTCCTGTCCCTCAGACTTTGTCTGTATTGAAGCAAATGAAAGAAAAGTGGTATTATACATTCCTTGGTGATGTTGCGTGAGGAACTTGAGGAGCAGCAGGTATGGGCACCACAAAGATATGTTTCTCCCTGAGCTCCAGCGTCACAGCAAACACATGCACGCTGACACTGCGAATGTGCATACGGACAGCTCAGCTCCAAAACTCCACTTCTGCGTCACATAATAGAATCATAGGAAAGCTTAGGTTGGATTCCTGGAGATCATCTAGTCCAACCCCTATGCAAATCAAGCAACTCAGCAGTTAGCACTTCTGTGAAATGATGTTCATTGCTACAAAGATTCAGAAATAAGTATACGTGAAAAATAGTTGGGCACTTCATCTGTGCCTACAACTATTTTGATCTCAGCCACAATATGGCCGCACCATTATATTATATATATTTATATTACACATTTACATTATACATTATTTACATATATATAATATGCATAAAGTAGTTACCATAATGCCATAAAAATAGGAGGCCAGTTCTGAAAAACCACTTTTGTTACATCCTTTAATCCCTGCATGATATTTTAAAGATCAAATTTCTTAGAGGAGAGGCTACTCATTCTCTCCTATCCCTTTCTGATCTCTTGACTAGAGCCCTGTACACTCAGTAGTAGGATGATTCTTTAGGCTCCAGATAAATACTTGCTTTCCTGATATTTTCCTGAAATATACTATAAAGTCTGTTTGCAGAAGGTGGTATTAGCCATAGAGGTTTTTGAGTCTCCTTTCATAAATTAATATTCTGAAGACAATCACCATTATAAAATAATAATGTATGCTTATCCCTAGGTACAAGGGTTTGTGCCCAAACATTGTCCTTTTTGCATGGCAGCTTCTAGTTGAAGAAAGCAGTTCACTAAGCTGATTGGCATTATTTAGACAGTGTGCTGTTCTCTGTGCTAAAAATGCTAGAATTGGTACTTACGTGTTTATTTGTGCACTTTTTCCAAATTGCAGAATAAAATTCCTTCTGGCATTTCACATTTCATTAACCATTTTTTGAACATTTGCACATTTTGGTTATTCTGGTATAATAGCAAATGTTATAATGACAGGGCTAGAAATACTGGGGAATAAAAATGTCCTTTGCTATCAGGACCTAATATTTGTTTATTATTTGTAATATAACAAGACTGAATAGCCTTAATACAGGTTTGCAAATGCATTATGTTGGCATTACAGACCCCATATTCAGAAAATGATCCTTATTCCAAAGATCTTATTGTTTTAAGTCTAAAACATATTAAAGCAAAACCTAAAATTTAAGGTCAAACTTAGCAGATTTTGGTTTTTTAAAACTCAATTCAATATACATAGCCATTCCAAAACTTTAAAAATAAATATGTTTGTTCTGTTAGAAATTACCATGGTTTTTTTTTTTTTTACCCTCCCCTACTATTGCAACACTGTAATTATTGTCTCATTACTACTGCATACTCACTGAGCCCTAATCATGGACTACAATCCCATTGTGTCAAGCTTTGTAGTAATATTAAGTAGATAGTCACAAATGCATTCATTGTCGACTTTGGTTCACAGAGGTGACATCATCAGTTCAATTCCCATCACAAGACTTCACAAGAAGTCCATCCCATACTGCCATACCCATTATTTTCAAAGCTCTCCTTATTGTGTCCTTTGGAAGCATAATGTGGATGTGGCTTTGGACTGGGGAGTCCGAGTTCATTAGAGGTTCAGAGACTTTTTCCAATGTCAACCAAGAGCAACTTACAACCACCCTTTTCCCTCCATATCTATTTTCACGTGATGGTTCAGCCCCACAGTGGTCCTTACTCCAGTCTACCTATTTAGAACTATGAGGACAAATTATGTAATACTCAATTAATTGTTTTCCTCTTAGTCTTAGTATTAAAGACAGTCCAGCTTGCAGACCAGATCAAAGCTTGGAATTCACCTCCCATTATTATGAAGATAAACATGTTCACAAGAGTTTCCCCACGTTTCAGTGAATGACCACCATGACTTAACAAAGTGACCTACATACAGACTTTTTTTTCTTTTCAGCTGGAGGGCTCTCTATTAATATCACACTTCTTCCATTTCCAATTTTGGTTGGAGCACCGAAACCCAAAAAACCAAAGCAGCACAGCTGAAAACCATCACGCATCAAACAAAAATAAGCTTGAATGGAGTTCATGTTTAGGAGCAAAGAAAATAAAATAGAAAATAAAACAGAAAGTAAAGTAAGATAAGATAAGATACGATATGATACTCTGGACTGAGTATCTTTGGTACCTAAGTACTATATAGTATAGTTTACCCTTTACAATGTAACGGAGATTTGAGAATCACTGAGTTCTGTGGATTTCCTGAGCATGTTTTTGGAGATTAATTTGGAAATGTTGCTTTAGAGGCTTAACTCTGCCCAACTACTTGCAAGTTTGCAGAATGTCCAATAATCTTTAGAGGTTCTGATTTATTTTTGTGGTGGAGAAAGCTAATGATTTCATGTCGCAAAATGGTATAGAGAGCATTCAGGTACTGGTTCAATAACTGAGAAAAGGGGTTTGTTATTTCTGTTGTTGTTTATATTACCATTAATACCTATATCAATACTTAAATTGGTATTTATTTGGTACTGAATTCCCATCTTTCATTGAGATGAACAGGAAAAAGATGTGCCTTAGTTAAAAGGAGGATGGACTGACGTGAAAATGGTGGGCCTTCAGTTGTTACTGTGGAGGGATATGAATTGCATTCATTAAAACCAGGATGCTGTTATAGACATGCTATAAATCTGAAAATGGGTTGCCCCTGAGATCTGCAACGGGTCTGAGGGATTCTGTACGCAAAGCAAAGAACTGACAATAAAAGCAGTGACAGTATTGCTTTTCACAGTGTACAGGAGAATGAAATGTTTCTTCAAAAAGCTAAAGACAAAACCCTTCTTTACAGTATATATATGTCTAGATTTAGAAATACCTGCATTTCAAACATTATCAAAGATAGTAAGTATCATTAAGCAGATAATATAGTTTGATTATAGCATGAATATGGCAAGAAAGAAAGGGACAGAAATGATTGCTGAGAATATGAAAGACAAAAAAGGGTAACTTTCAGAAGCAGTGCTACTTGTATCCAAAAGTTAAGTGTTTTGAGCTCATCTTGTATGAAACAAAGGCTCAAAATGAAAGCTTATAGCAGACCCACTTATTAGGCATTTTTTTCTTGATTCAGCATTGTGTGGCATTATTAGGACAGCTGTAAAGCAAAACCTCTTTCAGAAGTTCTTCCTGAAGGCGAGAGTGAAGTAATGACCCTCAACCAGACAAGCTCACATTTCAGTCTAGACCGAGGGGGTAACCTAGTGTTATATCAGAAGTCACCGGAGACCTAACCGAGATGAAAAGAGGACAAGCCTCTCTGCCTGTACACATCAGAGGGCTGCAGAGCTGGTACTGCAGGTAGACAAGCGGATGGATTCACAGGAGTTTTTGCTGGGAAAAACAAAGCTTCAGGGACTCTTTAATGTAAGGGGGAGAAGAACTGGAGGAGGGCATAAAATTAAGAAGAAAGAAAAAGGGAAGAACTGGAAGTAGAGCAAAGAGGCCATAATACAAAGGAATGTGGTATCCAGATGAGTAATTTTGCTGTCAGTGGCAGAGAAGGGAGGCAAGCCCTGAAGAGGAGAGCGAGGGAGAATCCAATTAGCATGCTGGTTTTGACAAAACATTCCAGCATCCTAAAGAATATGTTTCTCTCTAAGAAGTCTTTTTTTTTGCACAGCCTCACAACTGAAGAAGAACGTGAGGAGGAAAATAAAATGCACTTCAGTAAAAGAAAAAAAGACGAACAGGAAACACCAGATAAAACAAAACTGCAATTACATGTGCTGCACTCAGGTTTAAATCTTTTTAAAACAATCAGTAGAATCAATAGTTATTTTAATAGCGTCCATAACTACTAATCACCTACCTTATAGAACTCTAGTAATGATGCTGATAGTAATTGTAGTAGCATTACAGACAGACATAATGGAGAGGATGTCTTTACTGATTCTATTTTAATGCAAAGTAACACCTGCCATTTCTGTTCAGCAGAATCAATTCCATCGGAGATTATTTGTTCCTCTGAGCAGAATATTACATAGTCATAATCATTTTACAAGCACTAAATATCAAAGCATATTATTAAAAAAAAACCACACCAGCTTCTGCAAAACTATTGAAGATGTAGTCCAGAAAGGATAAAATAGTACTATCCATTTGTCACCATATTACTAGATCAAGTTGTTCCATTTTGGATCATTTTAATGTTTTGATTATTTAAATACATGGTAATTTTTGATGCAAAGAATGTTTTCTTTTCCTCCAAATTTGGCAGTAATATTACTGTGACTTTTAAAAATGATCCCAAACAGTTATTTAGCTAAGTAATTGCTGCTTTGAAATATATGCAAACCCCAGAGTTGCATAGTAGAAGAATGACCCAATGCTTGCTGTTCAGAACATGCAAGCAAAGCTGCACAATCATTACTTTTTCAGGTTTTTACGCTTATCCCTGCTGGCAATGTGGCCAGTGTAAATATTTCTGCTCAATTGTTACTTCCATCTAAAAGTTTGGAAATGTATTATTGGTTCATGGTGAATGAAGAATGAGAATTTCTTGTTGTTATGGTTATAAGATCAAGGTGACCCACAGTTCATGACCAAGCTTCATAGTCAAATTTTAATCTATGGAGAATACCATAAAAGTAGCTAGAGAAAAAGAGAAGAGCCCTTCAAATAAATTTCATGCAGCTAGATACAAAAATTCACCCAATTAATTCAATTTTCTTAAGTTCTTCATTTATTTATTTTGTTTGCAACCTTTTTTTTTTTTTTGTACAAATATCATATCTGGCAATAAATAAAGGGAATGGTACCAACATATACTGGAGGACTAAAGCTACACCAGAAACAAAGATTTCTCTGTGATCCAAATACACATTATGCTAACAGAGCATGTTAGCCATACATTCCTCCTGACCACTAGGTCTGCTAATCTCGGGGGGCGTTTACCTATGGCAGGAAGAGGTGATGCAAATATCCTGACAAAAAGACCAAGACCAAAGATTTATTCGGGCTCAGGTACTTGCATTCAGGAGTTGTGATGCACTCCAGGTAAAACAGACCTGCTTCCTGTTCTGCAAATACCTTTCTTGTCCAACAATATGTCTGAATATTATTCAACACTCCCACTACAAACCACACTTCTCAGTTCTACATAAGGTCTCAGAACAAAGCGATATCCATTGCTCACTGCTGTACGCAATATACAGTAAAGAAAGGAACTTGCAAAGATAATAAAGAGCCAAGTTGTGAGTTCCTTCTTCTGGAAAAAAGATTATGTGGAAATCTGCACGTATGAAAACTGTTCTAATTTTATCATATATTACTTTCCGCAGAGGTATTTGGAAAACATTAATAAAATTCATTAAATCATTTTCTCATAAAGTCAGCAATGGCTAATAAAATATTTTAAATGTATGATGAGCAATGTAGGTCAGCAGAAATTCACTTTTTCCCTGGAATAAATCTGACCTACATGTAAAGGCGCTGAGCAATACTTCCATTTAACGCAGCTGAATACATGGGTTCTTTTGGAAAATCTGTGCACACTTGCAGATTTTTGGAAAGACAAGAAAGAAAAGACACGATATCTGGAATTACTCAGAGTAAAACTGAACTGCTACCATCAAAGAGCTGACCAAAATATTTAAATATCGTAGCTTTTCCCAATCTAGGACATTTTGTCCTGAAAAATCTACATTCAAACTACAATAAAATACAGAAATCATACTTGAAAATGCATAAAATGGCAGCCATTTTTTAATTTCTTCTAAGAGAAACTTTTAACAAAGAAAGCATAGCTCAGTGATGAGAACCCAAGTAGACTGCAAAGACAGGTAATTACTTTCATGGCCAGCCTGGAAATTCTGCATCTCCAGAAGCCGTTCACAGACCAAACTTTCAGACACAGCTTGTGAAAGTTGTGTGTTGCCCCATTCAGATCACAGCTTCCCGGACTGTGGGTTGTCCATTCCAGCTTCTTTACTCAGCACTACTACTGCAGAGCCAATTATTCTTTCCATTTTCTTAAGAAACCTCACATCCATGTTCTGCTGTTTTCCTACCTCTCCTGCACAGAAAGTGGGGAGGCAACCCTGGCAGCCAAACGGATGCACAGGAGATGGCACTTGTCTATTCAGGCTTGTTCACAAACTTCTCAGTAACTTGGGTATTACGAGTTATATAAATACCACATTTTGGAACAATTAATATGGGGTATCATAAACTCTTTGTGAGGCTGCCTTTCACCAGGATTTGGGATTATATTGCAGTTCTCCTACTATAGAAGGCTTTATCATTTTCTCAAAGCGGTATGTTTTTAAGCTCTACAAATGTATTTCATGTTTCTTAAGAAATATGTAGTTTAAATTTAGTTAATCAAAGAAAGAGACAGATATAAAACACTCTCAGTGGCTAAAAGATTCCCACTCTGCTCAATAGTAAAAAGAGACTGTACGTAACATCAATTATAAAGTGTGAGATTCTAAAAACAAATCATTTAATCAAACAATATAAAATACTCATTGCTGCTCTAGTTTCATTTGCATGTTTCCTGGGGAAAAACACTACTAATTTTTTCAGTGCCTCAAATTTCTGTGTGCTTAAAAATGTGTCCCATCTTGCCAACATGCACACTCATTCGTCTGTTTTTTCCCAAGCATAGCTGAATGCAAAGCACACCTTTCCCTGCAGTGCTGAGCTTGGCAAAAAGTACATCCATTAACCTGGTGGCTAAGAGTATTTGCAATTTCTTTGTTTCTGTTGACGGCTTCTTATCAGTTTTTCTGTCAGAGATTCTTTGCAAAGTACTGTTTGTTCTGCTCAGGTTTGATTCTTCCTTTAAACTCTAGTATTATTGCTTTCCTGACAGCTAATCTCCACTTCCCTTTAAGTGCAAGGATCCATCCATTTGCTGTCAGAGAATTCTCCTCCACAGCTTGTTACAGCTTCCCATTTAGCATCTTCTAATATACACACCAAAATCTGAATTATGTTCTTTTAACTATTGCCTTCATCTACGCTTTGGATGACTTGTTTTACAGACTGGTGATCAAAAGCCAATGCGGACGTCTGGCTAACTCCCTGATCCAGCAGCTCAGTTAGCACTGACTGTGTACCTAATGCATAGCCTGGCAAACCGAAGAGAGGAAGAAACGTCCTTCCATACACTGGGGGCACTCATCAGTTCAGCAAGTAAACGCAGTCAGACAGAACCAGACTTTCACACTGCAGACATATTCCTTACCTGCACAACATTGCAAGTGCCACAGGTGAGGCATTCAAAAAAAATTATAAAAGAGGATAAAAGCAGAACTGGGAATATGAATCAAATTTCTTGAACTCCAGTCCACTTTTCTAGCTACCAGCAAACATTTCTCCTTTCCTCTTTCCTCTATTAAAGTATTCAAGTACTCCTGTGCAGAGTCCCAAAAAATTACTCAGAAACAGTAACTGTTATTGTTTTGCTGCACTGATAGAAGAATGGACACAGACAGACAAAGAATTTATTCTTGAAGGGGTGAGACCACAACAATTGCAATTTGCATTCACTGTGAAACAATACAATGTTATGAATATTCTTTCAGTAGCACATCGGGCCATTTCCTGACTCTTGATTGTCTGTGAGTCTCTCCGTGCTTGTTAAAATCACAGCACTGAGCTGAGTACACTGTGCTTTTACCATCTGGCATTATAGCAGGAAGGCTACATTAGCATAACCTGTCTTACCATCCAGGATTTCAATTTTAGGTGGCATACTGATTTCTTGAAAACAAATAATGTCTGTCTCTCATCAAACATTTTGTATCCGTATACTTCTAATGGCACTGAAAAAAAAAGAAATTGCTACCAAACCTTTGTTGATATTTGATATCTATCTTTGTTGATATTTTCATCTATGTTAAGCTCATATTGTCTCATCTTTGTAGCCAAAATAATAAATGACTGATCACAGATTTTCAGTTAATTTTTTGGGCCAATGATACACAAAGACAGTGATGTTGATGGCTTATTTAGCAAAACCATAAGGTTTCCTTATCGTTATTATTGCCATTTAATAATAACTTCCCAGTTTTAAAGACATTTCTGTTACCTTGTATTTCAAACAATTATTTCATTACACACCTATTAATGCAAGAATAAGCGTGGAATATTAACATTCACAAATACTTTGAGCTGAAGTTTCCATAGTAACTTCCATCCATTGCCTTGTGTGCTTATGTGCTCTAATCTACGCATTCTTAACATCCTCTCTCTGCTATTTTATCTACTGACAGCAAGTAAACAAAAAGAGAAAAATTATCATTATTTCTATATTCAGGCATTCAAAAATATGGTAGGAAAGCTGAATACACATATACACATATCTTGAGATAAACAGAATCTCTCATTATGATCATACATACATATGCAACATTAAAATAAACTATTTTGCTGAAAGCCAGATTAAGACAATGGTTTCTGGTATTGCTGGCATGATGTCTTACTGCAACTCTAGGTTCTTAAAAGAGTAGAGAATATTTCCTCTTATCAGCCTTCAGCAGAACTGAAGTGTTACACTGCAGGGGACATGCCATGCTTTCTCTTTTTTTCTCTGAGAAATAGGAGGGTGAAAAGACAAGAGGATATGGTTCAGTATGCAAGAAAGGCATGGACAAGGCTTCTTGGGGCTTTCAGACTGCTTTGATATCCAAGGAAGGGCCAGCGAGGTTTCAACCCACATGAGTATCTAAGACTGCAGACGTGCAACTGTTTTCTAGGTGCTGGTCGAAAGCAAACTTATGCAAATGGATAACTTCAATGGGATTAATCTAAAGTTAAGAAGATGCATAAAACACTGAAAGACCAAGGCTTCTGTTGTAAGGGAAGAGCTATTTCAGCATGTGCTTATACAGTGATAGTACAGTAGGACTCCAATCCTAATTTTTGGGGTGTTCCCACCATAAAAATTGCTATAATGTTTCTATTACTTAATCGGCTAACACCCAGGTGACTTACACAGTATTTAAGGAATGACAAAGATTCACCTCTTTGCTAAAAGAAAGTCGAGATCTACATATCTTGGGATACAGAAAAACTTGAAGGAGTTTTTAAGTGACTGTTCCTCCGATGATGTGACATTTGCTAAATAGTATATCTACTCTATTAGTCCTATGTGGTCATTAACAAGAGAGAAAGGAAAGGAAAACAGGCATGTAAGAAAAAGAGGGGAAAAAGTGAATGAGAAAAAAGAAAAAATGAGCCTGGTAGAATATGGGATACTCATTTCAGAGAATCACAGAATCATAGAACCATTAAGGTTGGAAAAGACCTCTAAGATCATCGAGTCCAACCATCAACCCAACACCACCATGCCCACTAAACCATGTCCCTAAGCGCCTCGTCTACACGTCTTTTAAATACTTCCAGGGATGGTGACTCAACCGCTTGCCTGGGCAGTCTGTTCCAAGGCTTGACCACTCCTTCAGTAAAGAAATTTCTCCTCATGTCCAATCTAAACCTCCCTTGGCGCAACTTGAGGCCATTTCCTCTCAACCTATCGCTTGTTACTTGGCAGAAGAAAGCAACACCCACCTCGCTACACCCTCCTTTCAGGTAGTTGTAGAGCGCGATGAGGTCTCCCCTCAGCCTCCTCTTCTCCAGACTAAACAGTCCCAGTTCCCTCAGCCGCTCCTCATAAGACTTGTGCTCCAGGTCCTTCACCAGCTTTGTTGCCCTCCTCTGGACACGCTCCAGCACCTCCATGTCCTTCTTGTAGTGAGGGGCCCAAAACTGAACACAGGATTCGAGGTGCGGCCTCACCAGTGCCAAGTACAGGGGCACGATCACCTCCCTGCTCCTGCTGGCCACACTATTTCTGATACAGGCCAGGATGCCGTTGGCCTTCTTGGCCACCTGGGCACACTGCCGGCTCATGTTCAGCCGGCTGTCAACCAGCACCCCCAGGGCCTTTTCTTCTGGGCAGCTTTCCAGCCACTCTTCCCCAAGCCTGTAGCGTTGCATGGGGTTGTTGTGGCCGAAGTGCAGGACCCGGCACTTGGCCTTGTTGAACCTCATACAGTTGGCCTCGGCCCATCGATCCAGCCTGTCCAGGTCCCTCTGCAGAGCCTTCCTACCCTCCAGCAGATCAACACTCCCGCCCAGCTTGGTGTCGTCTGCAAACTTACTGAAGGGAGCACTCGATCCCCTCATCCAGATCACTGATAAAGATATTGAACAGGACCAGCCCCAGTACTGAGCCCTGGGGAACACCGCTCGTGACCGGCCGCCAACTGGATTTAACTTTCTAAGTCCACACAACAATTGAAAGGGAAAAGAAACAAGCAGAAAGAAGAAAATAAGAGAGGGTAATCAACAGCCTTTCTGTATTTGCGTAAGTGCCGAGTTAATATTCTACTGAAAGACATAACATTATTTTCTTATTTTGGAAATGAAAGCATTTTCACTGTTGTCTAATTTTTATATACTCTAAGAAAAAAAAGAAAGCAGGTGGAAAATATTTGAAGGAAACACGGAAAATTCTAAACAAAGACCAGTTATCAGTACAGCAGGACAAGCAGTCTGTGACACAAAGCAGCAAGTATTCCACACTTTTGGTTTCCCTTGGAGTCATACCCAGCACTGACCAGAACCACCTCTGTTTAGCAGATGAGACCTGACGAGATCGCAGCTCACAGAAAAACCTGCAACCTGCTGAGTTCTTGTTGCTGCAGAATCCCAAGTAGAGAAAAACAAAAGTAGGAACCAAAATAACTCGCCCTTGAGCAGTATCACAATGGAATATAAGAATCTAATCTTTTCTCAGTGTTCAGAAACAACTAAGTGCAATTTTTTGCAACAATACTTTTCAATGCTTGGACAATGTGACAAAACATAATAGGGATCATATTCAGGTATGCAAAACGTACAGGCCAGCCTTGATTTGAGTTTTGTAATTAGAACAGTTCTAGAGGTATACAAGTCTATTTGTATTACTTTAAGCGTCGTTATTTTACTGCTTCAAAGTCAGTTATGATTTACAGCAATTGTGTCATTATTCAGCCATTTGGGTTAGTGCCGAAGTACCAGCCGCTCTTTAAACTCCATGCATTCCTCATGTGCCAATTAGTTTGCTCCGAGGAACCAGGCAAATAGTCATGGTTAACTATCAAAGCAAGACTTCTCGTTACATATATGTGCAAATGATGTATGATTTCAGTTAGGTTCTAAGAATAAATCAATAGTATTTCCATACTCTGGGGTACTGACTTCACATAGATTTGGGCATATAACCAAAATTAGGTAAGTTCTTATGTAACTTGCCTGAATTAATTCTGCATTATTAAAACAGAGCTACAAGTGTCTGAGTTTAATGCGAGAGGAACAAAATGGGTGTCGTGGTTTAACCTGGCAGGCAGCCAAATATCACGCAGCTGCTCGCTCACTCCCCCCACACCCCCAGTGGGACGGGAAGAGAATCGGAAGGGTAAGAGTGAGAAAAACTCTTGGGGTTGAGATAAAGGCAGTTTAATAGAACAGAAAAGGGAAAATAATAATAATAATGATAGAATATACAAAATGAGTGATGCACAATGCAATTGCTCACCACCCGCACTGACCGATAACCAAGTAGCAATCGGCACTTCCTGGATCACGTCTACCATTCATATACTGAGCATGACATCACATGGTATGGAATATCCCGTTGGCCAGCTGGGCTGGTTGTCCTGGCTGTGTTCCCTCCTCCCAGTCTAGCTTGGTAGCAGAGGATAGTTGTCCTTGACAAGATACTTAGCAACAACTGAAAACATCAGTGTGTTATCAACATTCTTCTCATACTGAATCCAAAGCACAGCACTAGGAAGAAATTTAACTCTATCCCAGCCGAAACCAGGACAATGGGATATTTTCATTTCTTTCTGAAGTCTTTTATTTTATTTCCTGCTTTCTCGGCTTCCCAGCATATACCACGAGCTTTGTACCTTCAGGTACTCTTCAGCTTGTAAAATAGTTTAAATACTATCACTGTTCAATAAAGAAGAATTATTAATAAAATTAATAAGAATTATTAATAAATTTATAATTTATATCGTGGTAACGATGAATGCAGCAAAGCTTTCACTTCATCTTCTGTCTTATCAGCAAACTGGGTAATGCTCTATCAGTTCCATACCAGTGAATTCTGTTCCTTCTGTATGAATCTACATGGGACAAGAAATGGAAGAGATGTCCTCTTTAAAAGGTACTTCTCTCTGCTCTCCATCTTCCCTCTTCTTCCACAGTGGGTAGAAACAGATTTGTTTTTAATCTCACTAGCCAGTATTAATTAAAAATCTGAACAGAAGCAGCTGAGAGACAGCAACAATGAACGGAAGACTGGAATAAAATATGGGAAGGACTGGATAAGCTAGAAATGAAAGAGACAGAAATGGAAAACCATTCAACAGTGCAAAGTGAAAGGGTTTACTAACTATATTTTTTGGTGGAAGATGATCAGTTTGAGAGGGAAACAGAGAAAGATCATATACTACTATAAATGATGCATTTATTAAAAATAATTTACATTTCTGGTAAAGACAAACAAGTATTAATGTTACTGTATCATTGAGATATCTTCCCAAGCGCTCCCTGGTATGGTGTTAATTATCTACATTCCACTCACGTGTATCAAAAACTGCCAAAATGGAGATGGAGAGGCTAATATTTTTTCTAGTTACAATCATGGTAGTAAAACACCAAATGATTAGAAGAGCTATTTAAAAAAAAAGGCAAAGGTCATGACCATATGGTTATAGATCAATCATAAATAAGGCTGGGCTTGAAACTACAAAAAATTTAATCCTTAAAAGAGTGAAGTTCTGGAACAAGATTTTAAAAGGAGCCTTTGTTGCTTTACATGATGTCAGTTGCACAATAAGCAATACTTACTGATTCCCATTTCTTTCTTTCAAGAAAGAGAAAAGGAGGGTTGTACTTTAAAAACAAACAAACAAAAAAAAACCAGCTTATTGAAAGAGGTTGAAATATTTTCCAAAAGAGAAAAAACTACTAATCAAACAGCTGTTTAAAAATTAAGATAATCACTAGCAATGACATTCTTTTGATCATATTATAGAAAGGAACGAAAGAAATCCTTGCAGGATTAGGTATTCTGTATCCAACTGTAGATACATGTTGAAGAGAAAATCAAGAGTGGTAAAATCATCTCTCTATTTTAGTAAGAAAAGCATTTAAAATTCAAAGTTGATTTCTTAAATCTACTTTTTCTCACTTCAGTAAGAGTGGCTCAATTTTCAAAACATTTTAGGCATACAAAAATCATGCATCAGAACTACCTCAAAGGAATGAATGATTACCTCAAAATGAATTACCTCAAAGGGAAAGCAGAGCATTTCAGTAACAAGTTACTATATTCCATTGGTGTGGCCCATAAACAGAGATGGACTGTGACTACAGCTTGGCAAAATTAATGCAGAAGTCACTGGAGTTGTAAGAAATTTACACCATGGAACTACATGGCCTGATCTGCACTGATAGAAAACTTGATGATGTTGAACAGCACTCATTTTCTCATACTGTTACAAGATTTCATAACAGATGACCAGAGGTGGAGCAGATTATGAAACAGTAGGGCTATCACAAAAAAAAACCCAACACTAGTTATGTTCCCAAATGATATGCTTGAATATCAGTGCATTGAAGAGAGATAGCTAAAATATGACAAGTTTCTGAAAATGCATGATAATCTTGTACCAGGTCCACAAGCAGTTTAAGAAAAATAAATGTTTCCTTAGCCCTTATCCCACTATATCAGTCTGTCCTAGGAAATGTCTGGGAGTTCCTGTAGACTCTGCAAGAAAAAAAGTCAAATACCATTTATATCCTTTCTTGTTCTCAGTTGAGAGTTGTTGCGTTCTTGCATATGAGGAAAAGTTGCCATAATGCCATATATTACATTATTGTGAACGTAATGATCATAGACAGGAACGATAAAAGTCCTACCAACTTTCAGATATGTTCAAAACTATTTATTAATCCTTCATTATCACAGCTGCTAAAAGATCAGCTCAAGCACTCTGTCTTTACTTTATAGACCTTCATGAGTATATTACACTTGAAGGCCTTATCCTGCATCATTTTAAGTCAGCTATAAAGCTTTTATCTATTTCAGTGGCCAACTCCATCCTAACCAGAGCATAAGAGGTGTATTTTTCAGGGGTACTTAAGAGACTTTTGCACCTCAGTGAAAATTTCATTTTCAAAATATCTTTAAAGAGTAGGAAAAAACAAGAGAGACCTGAACAATTTGAAGCATGTGAAGTTCATTTCTTAAACCAGAATTGTTCTCTCAAGCAAACATCTGGAAAAATAAAAAAATTCTGAATTTTCAGAATAATGGTCAGTACCATTGATTCACCGTGCTTTAAGGTACCACTTATTTCCATTGACTACACTTAAAATTAATTTCTGCCTTTCACAGTACAATAATTATAGAAGCACATTTTATGATTGTTTGGTACAAAAGGTTCTCCTTCAAGTGTACCAGTGAACTAAATTTAGTTGACATTCCAATACATTGTGTATTTCTTTAATGACAATGTTCCATAAGTGCAGTTACAGTATTACAGCATAAATGGAAAAAATGTAAGTTAGTTACAGTATGATATATGTGCCTGTGTTTCTGACTCTAGCCTTCTTTATATCCACGAAGGCACACCTGAACAGCCTGTTCTTTATTATAATAAATTGTCTGAATTCACAAGACTGGATCTACTGGATCTGAATTGTTACTTACACTTCTCTCTAGAAAAAACAACAAGGGGAATAGCAATAGATTAATTTGTAATGGTATAATCAAAGTCTGCAACAAAAAAAGCATGCTCCTTCGTACTGTTTTCAATTGCATAGTTGATATACAGCCAAATCTTCTTCAATCAAAAGGATGTTGATTTTGTAGAGGGGCACAGAGATGAGTTCATGAGTGAAGAGTTATCAGACACCATTTTCAATCAAGCGATGATGAGGGCAATCCAGCCCACAAACTTTCTATTACAAACTTCCTATAACTTTTCGGACCGCTTTCTGAAAAATGAATATCTCATCATTAAGGATGTGCTTCATAGCAGGTGCATTATTAGGAGGGAAGTATGTTTCCAATTCAGAGTATGACAGGCATGATGACACAAGCAGCTGTGCATCATTGGTGAAGGCAGGCAAATGTAACAATGCCCAGATAAAAAACATCCCTTAGGTGAAGCGAAAGTGCAAAATTTAACATTAATCTTATAAATTACTTCTGTCAGGAAGTTTGATTCAGAAAAAGAACCTTAAAAGGTAGTCATAAATTGTTGTTTTCAATAAATTGATACAAAATGAATTTGAAAAGACTATAGTCCAGGAGAACTTTCAGTTAAAAAGGTTATCTCTAAGTTTTCATATTTTAAAATTTAATGCTAATGAAATAAAATTGTAAAAATAGAGTGGTCTGTTTATGGTATGGCACAGGGATTCATTGCTTAACCCTATATAGTTTTCAAAGTATTTCTTTAACAAAAGTTTTTGAAAAGGCCTATTGCTTGGAAGAGCATCTTGTGGAACAAATCACTGCAGCAAAAGGCTTGTCAAAACAGAAAAGATAGGCATTTCCAAAAAGATCCATACATTTGGTAAATAAGCAAATATTGAATTTGCACAGAAAAATGTTGATATTAATTTGCCTTTTGTTTAGTTCCAAAATGCCATAACTTGCATGACAAAGAAGCAGAGAGAAAAATATTATCACATTTTCCATTTTCCTGTTCAGAAATTAAGGGCAGGGGAGAAACAAACTATTTTCTCTGCCACTTTCACAGGCTGTACTCATTTTTGCATAATACCAATCATTGTTTCCCAGACTGCTGGTCACAGGAAAGCATCTTTCCTCCTACTAAGCGTTTTCATCTTTCAGAACTGTCACCTGATTCTGTGCTCCATCCAAAGCATTCATCAACTATTTGCTGAACTTCCCCACAACTTTCTGTCTCTACACTGATCATACAACAATCATTTTCTTCCAATAACCCCATGGATGCAGTCATCATAAAGTTCCTAAATAAATATCATCATATTGACAAATTCCAGTCTTTTCCACCTGACAGTGCTACAGTTTGCATACCAAGTATTCACAGCTAAGTACCACAGATAATAAAACGAGCTCTGCTGATGTACATGAGCCACTCGGTTTTAAGTATAAATCCCTTTTTAAAATATTTAATAAAACTCTTACGAAGATTTATTGCATGCAAAATGTAATATTTACAGACAAAATGCAAAACATTTAGTTGGAAACCTACTAGTATCTATCTATTCCTGAAAGGGTATTTGTGAACATATTATCATTATTTTTATTGTTCATTGTTATACCTAATTAAAAGCATATGAAAAAATATAAACTATGATGCAATCATAAATCAGCATGTTTTAACCTTGAATACGTCGCCTTATACCTGTGCCCTCCTTTCACATAATGTAAAAAACAAATTACAAACTCTAATACTCTAATAGAAATACTGAATGCAAACAGTGGGGAATATCTGATTACATATCATTTTCATGGCTCCAAAGTCAGCTGTCCTGTAGGGTAAGATGATGATGATGATAACAATGATAATAACGACAATGCATGTGTGAATGATAGCACAATCTCAGAAAAGAGGAAGACCAAGCTATGCAGTTTTTCACAGGTGGTGTTATTTCTCTGTCCTCATTGGTATTCAATACAGCAATGCAACTCAGACTTGAAGTTACGTATATGCTTAAGCAATCTGCTGCATGGCCTTCACACTACATACTTGTTTGAATTCACTTGTACTTTTCTTTATGTCAAGGCAGACAGAAAGTGGACAGAACCAAGAGACACAACAACTTGTCATGTTTGCCCACACCCTGTTTTGAAGAAGCATTTGGAAAGAGCTTATAGAAGTTTAATGAAGCTTTGATCTTTAAAAGTTCAAATACTATGGATTGTTGCATAAGCTATTATGCCAATAGGTTGTTTGCAACCAGAATATTTTCGTAAAAGGACAATCAGAATGTCATTACAGAACATATAAATTTGATATGCATTAGATGCTCTTGCAGCATAAAATTAGCCCTGCTTGTTTCTTGTATTCGTCTGACTCCTCAGTACGGATATGGTAAAGCCAGTCACACAATAATTTAATCTGTAAAGAAATTTCAACATAGCACAAAGTATAATCCTGCAGAAAGATCCAAATTTCAGAAGATCTGCATAGTTACATTAGCTTGGCACTCTGCCTGGCTTTCTCAGCAATGTGAGCAGCCCAGGAGAAATGCTGGTACGCTGTTACTATTGCTCAGGTTACTCATTCTTAATTAATATCCATTAACCCTTCTAGAACTTTATAAATGTACTCCCAACATAAAGCAGCAATGAACAGACCAGAAGACTGTTTAATACCACTGCATTTTTTAATGACTGGTGCAGGGATGGGTAGGAAACAGATATGCCATACGGTGCCATTTGCTCTTTTACTTACTGTGTTGTTCTTCATCTGGTGTCACCAGCTTCCTAAAAAATACTGAGACACTGATGTTTTCACTGTATAGAAGGTCACGGGCCTATGAATATATTCTCTCTCACAGATGCGACAAACAGTATGCAAAATAAAGAAACTCTACCTGCAGCTGTGCCAGAGAGCAGCCGTTAGGACAAGAGAGAGGCAGACTTTTCTGATTTAGCCTTAATATTCACCATGGTTTTTGTTTGTGGTTTGTTTGTTGGGTTTTTTTTAAAGCAGTATCTTTTTTAGGTTACCTATTGTAGATGTGGCAGAGTAAGTCTTTCCTTTCTTTGGTTAGAGCTGCAGTTCAGCTCAGCCTGAACTGTGTGAAGAACAGTTTTGAGTCTTTCCTCACCCAGAGCATGTGTTAGATCTGTAAACTGCAATGCTCGGACTTCAACAAGAAATGCAGGTCCAGCAGCAGATTCCCCAGCGAATCCTGAGGACAGCACATAGCTGCAAAGCTTTTACCACAGCAGTCAGGGGAGGCAGACGTGTTTTAAGCCAGAGAAAAAAAAATTCTAACCTACACCAAAAAAATGGGGTTCATTCTTGAAGAGCCCTCAGGGAACTTACCACAATGCTTCCACTCTTTTATCCTTTTCGATAGCAAGAAAACATCAAAGAACAAATTATGTTTGTAAGCTAGTGAACCCATGAAATAAGAAGACATGAGGAAAGGGTTTTGGAAAACTATTTTGGCAGCAAACTGACTCCTTCAGAGCTCTTTTGTGCTGCACTGAGTCTAAAGAGAAAACTCGATTTGTTGTGAGATTTTATTCTGTGTACGCTAGCATTTTATGCATATTTTAAAGGTCCCCAGGGGAAAGTTATCTGCCAATTCTGAAAGCACTTCTAATTAATTAAAAAGCTTTTGTTTCTGTGTTCTTATTGCATTTTCTGCAGCATTTTCACGCTAAGGCTTCTTGAATTATATTTCAAAGACGTTATTCATAAGAAACTTTGATGAGGATTTTCAACACAAGACTTCTGAGTTTAGACTCTATCGTCTCCATTCAGACAGCCAAACAGCTAGCTTAATTTTAAAAAAAAAATGCAGAGCATGGTGAAGTTTCAAATGCCTTCCTAAGGACCGCCTTACTAAAGGTCTATCTGGCCCTGCAACCTGTTCGCAGCGACTAGGAGCAGGTGCTGAGGAAAGGGTGGTTGAAGCACAGCAGAGGCGCGCAGGCAACCCCTCCTGAATGCCCTCGCGGCAGCTGTAGGCTTAAGGCACTTCAGGAAGCAAACTCCCCCAGAGGACTGGAAAAGTGAAGATCCTGTTTTACTGTGTCTCAAAGGGATGAGAGAAAGGAATGTTTTCTAGGAAGATTGTGTCAATCACATCCAGGTATGCATCTCCTCTAACATTGCATGCGTATCCTCTCTTTTTTTTCAGCTTTCTTGAAGGTTTAGTTTATAAACATTGTACCAAATCTTTTCTTTTCACTTAATAAACTGACTGAAGAACACATATTTTTTTAACCATCTCCGTAACGTTTCAGCCCTGGCTGACCTATGAAACAGCGTAAACAATGACAGTCCCATCAAATTATGCCTGTGAGAGTTACATTACATAAAACAACACTGATGATGTATAGTCCAGAGACCTAGGTGTAAGCACATTTTCACATGAACAATGAATCCACCTGAGCAATAACTAATTCTAAGAATAAAAAAAAATCTTAAAGAAAAGAGTGAACTTTTTTTTTTTACATTACAGAAATAAGGGAGTACAGCCATGCCCAAGTTAAAATGGCAACCTGCGCTGTTTGGCAATATAAATACTATTATCTCTGAGGAAAGAATACTCCAAGCCAAGAGAATTATGACGGACAGGGAGAGAGGATTCATACTTTGTGTTTCCATTCACATAACTTCCCAAATGGTATATGTTGCAGGAAAAATGTAATAAAAGGAGGAAGAAGCAGGTTGTTCTTCAGTCTATGGTTTCTGTAGCAACCTATTTCTCTTTCACTCCCCTTCACTGCCTCCTCCAAAATGGTCTGGTATCTTCAATAGCAAAGAGGAGTTTAAATGCTAAAACTAAAAATACTTGCAGCTTTCTGGAGCTATTCCCTGACTATATGCACTTTCATTCATTGTAATGAAAAGACAATCTGTGAAATATAATAGGAATTATCTTATTACGTGCAACAACATGGGTCAAGAAATGAGAACAGATCCCTTGTAGTTCCACTCCATGATTCAGATTCATTGTGGCTTGAAACACACTCACAAATCTCATGGGTATTTTTACAATGCTGTGGAGATTAAAATACGGTTTAGAATTAAGGCTGATGAGTACTGAATCTGTATTAGTGAACCTGAGGAGGGATTACATAGCACATACTACTGTGGCACACATGTAAGGCCTAGTTCAGGAAAAGCCCCCTGGATTAAGTTCAATAAATTCTCTCCTGTCCTAACAAATTTGTTTTCTAAAAGAGCAGACCTAAATTAATTTCGTAGAGCATTTTTCAAGCATTGAAAAAGAAGTCAAGTTTCAGAAGTGCAATGTAATACAATCTTATCAAGACAGTAGTAAGAAGTTCAAACAAGCAAAGCTTGGTTTTTTTTCCTCACACTAGCATCCTTTCAATAGCACTGTATGCTAGTTTCTATCCTGAAGTTGTGAGCTCTCAAGATACCCTTTCATATCCTAGCCCAGATTAACAAGCATGGGAAATGTTTTGGCTTTTTTTAAACAAGTTAAGTCACTAGCCTAAAGATAGATATGCTTGTCACTTGATCAAAAAGTCTGGGTAGCTGTTTTTATTGTTTTAAACACTTGAATTGGTCCTCTCAGTTTAATTACGTGTTCACAAAAGTGTACTACAACACAGATGCTAGAAGAACTGAGTTCATGTCCATAGTAAACATTTTTCTTTAATCTATCAAAAAAAATTTAACTGGTTTAGCTAAATACTAAAACAGCTCATTCAAAACCTAAACAGCTCCATTCTGGAAGTGACATCATATTGCCTCATTATAATGGTAGTAATGTTTCATGATTCTTGATGTCACTTTCATGAAACACCCTGTGTCCAAACATCATAATGCCCTCTTCTTGAAGGGTCATACAGTAATATGCATGAGAGTTCATGGTTGTTGAGTTTCATATGAGAGGAAATCCACTGAGGGAAACTTGCTCCATTGAAGATAGCAAGAATATTCAAAACTAATACCATTTTTATGAGACACCTGAATGTTATATCAGAATAAAATGTATTTCAGCTAGCAAGCTTTCGTTTACCTGGGAACCTGTGAATTACCAACATGTGCAATACAAACTTTAAAAAGTTACTTTTTCTGCAGACAGCAACTGTTTTCCATGAAAATCTTTCAGAAATCCACCTCTCCCTCTCTACCTAACCTGGAGTTACATTTGACTTTAGGGGACATCTTAGCACAGTGATCAAGGCCGCAGAGCTGAAATGCAAACTTCTTTCACTCCAGTTACCATTTAAATAGTTCAGCCTTTGTAGAATAAAGTGACCAAAATTCCACACATTCATTTTTAATTAAAACCAAGATATGTCAGCAGGAGATATTTCACAAAAATTTCTTAGAATTGTTTTGCAAGTGAATTAGATTTGTTGAAATCAAGCTTTTGCCATGAACAGTTCCCGAGAAGCTAGATTCCTTAATAAAATCTTTTAAAAATTAAAAAATTACACCACAGAAATATTCTCCATTGTCTCTGCAGCTAGGGACAAGATTTTCTTGTGACTTTTAAGCTAACAAGTCTTGCAACATAGCCCGAATAAGTGGTCTGTGCTTCTAGTTATGTATTATTCTATTATATTTCAGCCTCATCTGAAGTCCAGAGGATATAAGATAGAAGTTAGTTCTTTTTCTCTTCAATTAAACCTATTCATCCAGAAGTCTTAAAATACATTGCAAAGGAAGATGCAATTTATACATAATTAAGGCAGGCACGTATCAGTATCTCTATTAAAAATTAAGGAAGCTTAGAGGAGATATCTTAAGAGACTTTGTCAAGGTCACACACAGTCAGAAACAGCCTACCAGTAGATTGCCTACCAAGCCAAGACAGAAAATACACAGACATACATACATATCCATATATCTATGTAAGTTTTCAAAAGATCTTACTTATCTTTTTTTTTTAATTCAGAACAATTGCAGCCATAATGCTAAAGATGATAAAGAATCAGTTTACAGGCTGATGATCGGACTGGGTCTGAATGCTGAACTCCTTAAGGACTTGGGAGAAGTGCACAAACCACCCTGCAGAATGGTGGTCTGTCACTAAAAATGTGCAGTCTGGTGCATTGCTTAGCATGATCCATAGGCATTGACACTGACACAGGAAGAACATTTTGCCTCAAACACCATCTCCCACACACCTAAATAATCAGAGATGATATCTTTAACTTTATATCATCTATTTCTTATATTCAAACAGCTTTGGCGGAAGGTACCATGAGAAGTTCATAAGTATTTTACAAAGAACAAGCAAGTTACAGGGATAACTGCTTAAATGTAGGACAAAGTGCAAGGTAATGTTAATTATTGATTAATATAAAAGCATATTTTTAAGACACAAGATATGATTGAGGTCATACATTATAATGATTAATGACTGCTTTCCAGAAAGCACCCACTGTGCTTGTAAAATTACGTTCATCTAAGAATTAATTAATCTAAAAGCTTTACAAAAACATAAAAGGACAATAATCAGGAAATCAGGTTAGCAGTTTACTCTAATTTGTACAAAGAGAATTTGTATAATTGATTAGTCTGAAAGCAATTACAGAGCTGGCAAAGTCTTCAGACAAAAACCAACTTAAGAATGGCATATTTGTAATTGGTTTGTATTCATCTTTCCAGTACACTTATTTGCAAAATAATAGCCAAAATTGCTGTTCCATTTTCTGATATATGAAGGAAACAATATTATGCATGTGCAAAAACGTGTGCTCTGAACACACTCTACCATCAGTCCAGGCTGTCTATGAATAATGCTAAGAGACGACTTCAACCACGTTGGTTAAACAGGCTTGCATTCCAGCCTGGTTTATAGGCACTCTAAAAAAGGTTTCAGACAATATTGTGCATCAAACCCTTCTTTACGTTTCAGAAATCATCTGACTTTATTCTCTGATCTTTAAGAGGTGTCATACAGGGGATTTTGGTAGTGTTTTTTCCTCCAGAAGTTGCAGTGATGACCAGATGTCATCAGAATGAATGCTAGTGAGGAGCAACCCCGCTACATCATTGCAATTGAATTCACAACAGTACTGTCTTCTACATGTGGGAGGTTTGAAAGAAAATTTACCTGTAAAACTATGTAAAATACTTGATAAGTCACATCTGGCCTGAAGCATCTCAGATGTCAATTTACCCAGCAATACAGGGGTTGGAGCAGCATGTGAGAAAGAACATTAAAGGAACTTTTGCCACTCTTAGCATTACCTCTGGCCACGGAAGCGTAATGTTCCCACTTCATATAACTTGGCCACATCCTTTCTACCCTATTGACAGAGAAAAATGAAGTTCTGACCTGCCAAACAGTCTTGAAACAGTGGTGTCTTAATCACACAGCAAATTCAATCTCAGTAATTAGCACCATCCAGCAACTAACCATACTCACTCCTCATACCACAGAATGTCTTCCATCCAGACTTCGTGACCATGTTATCTCAGTCCCTCCATCTCACATAATACCTTGCATTTCTGAAACTAAATATGGACCACTTCCCTGATGTATGCATGAGGTTACTATGCTGTAAATCAGTAAAAGGGAAAGCACAACAAACATAAACCATCCCCAGGTCTCTCTATATCCTCATAATAGACAGCTGAATTTACATCCAAGACAATGCTGTGGAAGCCAACAGGATCCTCAACAGGATTTTCCTTTGCAACATCAGCACAGAGTCGTTGTCATACTTTACTCTGGACATAGGCAATTTATAATTGAGGGTGTTTTGTAACAGTGACTGCTGCTTAATGATAAGTGCTTATTTTTGTGTCATAGAAAGAGCTACAGATGATCAAAACCAGAGTGAAATTTTGATGAAGATACAGTGAATAACTGAGAAAAGAAAATACTGTAACTCAAGATGAGCATTGCTTATTTGAGGTTACTGCTATGACAGAGCACCAAATATACCATAGCAGAAAATCCAGAATATCAAAAGCACCGAAGGCAGAGTTGTTCATATATAGTCTACGAATACTAAGTCCTTTTGTATCAGCAAACTTTGTAACTGAAAATGACAGAGGACCTTTGTATAAGTGATATTACCTCCGACCAGCAACATGAGAATATTACTATTTAAGAACTTGCTGAATCAGGCAAGTTCAGAGTTAGCTCTAAACACATGTTCCAATATCTTTTGGCTTTCAGTACATGTTTAAATTAAAGCTTGTGTATACAGAGTTTTCCTTCAATCAGGAGTTGGTATGATATATCAATAGTAAGCAGATGTAGGTGAAGAAAGGAAAAAAATTAATTTCTTGGGGAGGAACACTATAAGCGATTAGAGTAAAAGTGGAGTGGTAAGATTTTTCAAATATATAGAGAGAGCTGTAATATAATGTGCCAGCACTAAAACACCTGTGGACTTTTATCAACCCTAAGAAGAATTGCAGGAGAAAGCCCATGTCGTGGTTTAACCTGGCAGGCAGCCAAATACCACACAGCCACTCACCCACTCCCCCCGCCCCCCCAGTGGGACGGGAAGAGAATCGGAAGGGTAAGAGTGAGAAAAACTCATGGGTTGAGATAAAGACAGTTTAATAGAACAGAAAAGGGAAAATAATAATGACAATGATAGAATATACAAAATGAGTGATGCACAATGCGATTGCTCACCACCCGCGCTGACCGACAACCAAGTAGCGATCGGTACTTCCTGGATCACGCCTACCGTTCATATACTGAGCATGACGTCACAAGGTATGGAATATCCCGTTGGCCAGCTGGGCTGGCTGTCCTGGCTGTGCTCCCTCCCAATGCTTGTTTTATTTTGTTTTTCTTGAGCTGTATGTCCTTGACTAACAGGGTACTTAGCAACAACTGAAAACATCAGTGTGTTATCAACATTCTTCTCATACTAAATCCAAAGCACAGCACTAGGAAGAAATTTAACTCTATCCCAGTCAAAACCAGGACAGCCCATTAGCAGAAACTTTAATAGGCTATTGCATATGTAGAGCACAGCTTACAAGCATAAAGCAAAGTCTTTAGAAGGAGGAGCTTTCAAACGTAAAGCCGAAGTCTTTTACTACGTTGTTTTGTTCTGTATAGGTGCAGTAAGACATTATCCTAAATAAAGGCATTTAAAGATGGGGAAATACTAATTCATAATACTTCCAAGAATTTTTCTAGCTACTGCCTAACCAAATCTGGGATTGTAACTCTGCAGGCTCTGTAAACAAGGATCAGTAATGGAAAAGTCCCATACAGAGTCAGTATAAACAAATACATTGAGGACTTTCCTATGTCTTGGATATACAATGTCTCTCACTTTCTTGTACAAGAGTCCATATTTTATACGAATTCCTAGCTTCCTAGGGAGGAAGCATTGCCCTTCAGTTCCCAACCTAGACAATACCGAGTTAGAGTCAGCCTGGCAGACGGGAAGCCAAGGTACTGCTTCTTCTATACAATTACCCAGACACCCATGAAAGCAGCCTTACATGGAAAACCAGGTCATATTTGCAAACAGAATTCCATGTCATCACTCCACCAGTTCTATGTAGGACAATTATGTTTACAAAATGCAGGTAAAGACTTTCTAGGACACACCATTCTCAGTGCAAAATTGGCTTATTTCTTACATGCTTATAAGAACATAAAATACAGGTGCTGTTGGCCCTACCAGTTGCATAAGGAAGAAGTACAACAGAATCCACAGAAGATCGCTACACTACTGTGGTAGACTTTCCTGAAGAGATCCTAATTAGTTCACTGATTATTCTCTAAATAGGGTGAATATTCTCATATTTAAAATCAAAATTACTTCATCTGTTTTCATATCATTTATGCATTCACTTTCTATGAATAGTCTGAATTCAATATGAAAATGTAGGCAAGAAGGAAAAGGTAGGAGATAAAATACAGATTTGACAAACATAAGGTAATGCATAGTAAACAAAGTAATATGAACCACTGAGTCATACTGCTTGAATTTAAATATACTACATCAAACTCAGGAAAAAAAAAAACCAAGGCTTTGGTGTAGATGACTGAGTTTGAAGAGTGTCAAGTTCAATGTCCATGAAGACAGTAAAGACTAGAAGCATGCACGGTTAATGAAAACACCATAAGTATGTTGAAGTTTTTTAATATGCATTCAGATGGAGCATTATTCTGGTCAGTCTATCTGAGACTGAATTTTACAAACAATAAAATCATTCAGAGATAAAGATAACATCCAAAACAAATTTGTGAATAGGAAAACTATTCAAGAGGAAATAATTAATAAGGAAATGCTGCTAAGAAGAAATCATCATTATACATGTCCATAGTGGATAAGAATAGAAGAGTACTGTACTGGGTTGGCTGGGATGAAGTTAATTTTCTTCACAGGAGCCCACGTGGTGCTGTGTTTTGGATTTGTGACTAAAACAGTGTTGGTAACACCAGTGTTTTGGCTATTGCTGAGCAGTGCTTGCACAGCTCAAGGCTTTCTCAGTTCCTTACTCTGCCCCTGCCAACAAGTAGGCTGGGGGTGGGCAAGAAGTTGGGAGGGGACACAGCCAGGACAGTTGGCTCAAATTGGCCAAAGTGATATTGCAGGCCTTATAATATGATGTTCAACATTAAAAACTGGGGTTTTGTCTTCCAAAGTAGCCGTTGCTCGGAGACTGGCTGGGCATCAGTCTGTTTGTGGGAGGTGGTGAGTGATTGCCTTTGCATCACTCGGGTTTTTTCCCTGAGTTTAAAAAAAAACAAAACAAAACAAAAAAACACCCCACACCCACAACAACAAAAAACCAAACAACAAAACAAAAAACCAACAACACAAAACACACACCACAGAAAAAGCAAATTAAAAACCCCATGAAACTTCTAGTGACATACATTTCTTCCTTCCACTATACTGATTATCAACGTAGAACATTTATTACAGGGAAAAAAGACTCCTCTGTTATTAAGATCAAAGTGTTCCTAAATATTCTGAAGAAAATTTTGACTTCAAATTTCTGAGATCACTTTTATTAGGTAACCAGTTTTAGTTAGCATAGTGGTTGATCTCTAGGGACAAACTTTGCTGCATAAAAAAAATAAACAATAGGAAAATAATGACAGCTTTAATTTAAAATACAACATATATGAACAGTTGTATATAATATACAATACATACATATACACACAATATACAAATGTGTGTATACACACAAAACTTGTTTTGGAAGACTAGGTTCTCAGCTGCGTTTTATATGATTGGGTCTATTGATATTACTATATTTAGTTCAGCAGAAGTGATCATTTCTTATTAAAATTTAAAGGATACAGTAAATTTGAGTATTAGTCATTAGACAAAATTTAAAAGTCAAATCATTCTTAACAGTAGGGTGGCTAAAAGTCAGACAGTCTGCAAATGCTGCAAGCCTCAACTAGGGAAAGTGTATCTTAAACTGGAAACTGCTGTAAGGAATCAATTTGCTCATACAGAAATGGTGACAGTATGTTTGTTATTGCTTTTTTAAAACAGTGTTGGCACAAAATATAACTTACTTGTGATCTTATGAACTGGCAGTGAGCATACTTCTACTATGCAAAACAACAAATCATTTTTCTTTTTTACCACCTGTTGTCCTGCACCAGGTTATTAACATTACGTATTATTTCTGAAGGTCAAAATCCCATGAGTCAGAGGCAGTTTTACGTTACTTTGTTTCTCCCTGTTTGCACAAATTGATGTATCATGCCACGCTTAGAATCCTTATGGGTCAGATCCAAAATAGGTTTGGGGGAAAAAAAGCTGTATTCACTTCAAGAGGCTTTGGAACAGACTACAATTTTGATGAGCAATTGGAAATGCAAGTTTTAAGATGCACTTGATTTTTCTCTCAGCAGAACACTCACATGATTTTGGTCTGGTAAAACAGATTAAATAACCCATGAGAGTCACTGATAGACTACATCTGTAACTTTGATGATATATTAGAAGATATTTTGAGTAGCATTACCATGCAACCAGGAGCTGGGAAATATGTGTATAAATACACATGCAAGTGTCCAGGGGCTGTGTGTATGAATGTATGAATATTGTAAAGAAGTGTAATTTACCTCACTATGTTTTTATGTTGCATTTGCCCAGTTCAAAATTGCTAATGATAAAATCATCCTGAAGGAGTTGCTCCCCATCTTGCCATAATTACCTTTCTGCTTTACCTCTGCAATAGAGTTCTGGTTTCCTTGATTTTACACTTACACATATCAGGGAAGTCTCCAATATGCTTACTCCTTACTTTAAGAATATAGGCACAAAAGCAAATCCAAAACTTATCTTTGGCAAAAAAATGCTATCTAAAACCATTGTTTGTGGCTTTGTCATTATCCAGAATAAAGCGTCCATAGGAGTGTACATCTAATTTTTACAAACCTTAAGGTTAACCCAACTGCCTGGGCCTTGCCCTAGCCATTTCTGTTAGAACAGCGTTGCAGTCACTCAAATTCAGACTACATTTGACCCACCATACTTAGAATTGCTGCATGACTCCAGTTGTAAAAGACTACTTGTAAGTAACTTTGTAAGTCATATTCTATGCCCAGATGCACCTGGATACTGCCATTAAGAATACAAAGTCAGGATACATTGATGATGTCAACAGTCTCCCCTTTGGGGGGTTGGTGGTTTGTTTTTTGACATTTATTTCATCCAGTGACAAGAAATCAGGAAAATGTTGCCTTAAGGACAACCTTAGGGATTCCAACCTTTTAAGGAATCAATGTTAATTTTCCTTCAGTTTACTGTCCTAAATTTGAGACCCATGTTTCCTCCTGCTTACCCTTTATCAATTTCACTACAGCGTTCAAACTTTTCAACCTGATGAAGAATAGTTTCCTTATATTCCCTTTCTCATACAGTACATTATCAGATTCTGATTTACACTCTCCCATGATCTTACAAGTTCTCAGTCGTAATTACTTCCCTGTGTAGCTTCATGAGCACTTAAAAGCTAAAGTCGCTGCTTTTCTAGATTATTTCCTACATCAATCAATTTCCTATCAAACAGTTTACTCAGAATGGCCTCCTTAAGCGTTGACTGTTCTTTCACATATGAAAAACAACATGAAAAATACATTCAGGATTTTTCAGAATAGTTTTCACCATTGAAAGTACAATTAGCCCTTATTAGGGCTGGTGGAAAATGGAAAGATTTGGCATTCAGGAAAAATATCTTTTCTTCCTCCTTTTCAGTTTGCTTGGATGCAGGAATTTAGCTCATAGGACAGATGTCACAGGGTAAGGTGAATAAACAGATCTTGTTCAGTACCCATTACTATGGGCATAAATATATGATTTGTATTTAAAAATTCTTATTCCATGTGCTCATTCATTTTGCAAACAAATTATCAATGCTAAACAAATAAACAAAAATGTAGGGCCTCTAAACCATACAGGCATTCCTAGAATTTTAACTTTTCCATGGCAGAGTCTTCCAAGAAAATATTTTCTACAGAAGGCAACCCTAATTTAACAATTGAATTATGTCAATCAACATTTTAAATTAACAATGGGCAAGATGGTGAGAGGAGAGGTAATCTATCTGCCAAGAGAACTGGTGCTAGAATAACTGTGCAACACCATGTCTGAGTAAAGGGAAACAAACTGTCAAAGAAACAGGCTGAAATCTCAGGACAAAGAAAAAAAGGGGGAGAGGGATGATTTATATTTACATTATTTTACAAACACATGACAGATGTTTTAACTCAACACAGACAGTCGCGCTCAACACATTTATACTCAATAACAGAAAAGAAGATATGGCAAAGCCTGAAGATGCTGAATAATATTCTGGATTATTCATTCATTGACATCTCATTCATTACTAATAATAAAAAATGAAATTCTGTAGCAGCCTATAAAACTTTAAGCCCTCCACAATTCAGTTCACTGGGGTTGAAGAGACATGCTGTGATCTGGCCAAGCTTTGATTATTACTGTTGTACTGGTTCTGAACTGGTTTTTAGAAACCCAAAATTCAAGGAAAAACATTATATAGATTTACCTGTGAACTCAAAGCTATTTTTTGCTTACAACTTCTGGCAATTCCAAGATCAGTTCTGCATCATGTACACTGCAACTCTTCCCACCTTGCTGCAGACCATTTGCTGACAGTTTGTGGTAACGTGATACATACATCGGTTCCTTTATCACTAAAGTTTCTATAAGTCTTTTCAAAAGAAGATATGAAGTCACACTTGTTTCATACCTCATTTACTGTACTAAGAAATGTAACTAATATAACTGCTACAATTTGCTCCATTTTTTGTCAGGATTTTTTTTTTTTTTTTAAAGAAAATCCATTTATTTGTTCATTTGAACTAGAATCTCTTTGGATGTATTTAGTCAAATTGAATTTTAGAAGCTGAGAGAAACTCCTGCAAAAAAAAAAAAGAAAAAAGCTCTTCCATTTGAGATCAGGTGTTACGTAATTCTATGTAATTCTGAACAACACATTAAGACCAGAGATATGAAATGAATTTTTATATTAACACATCAGATACCATAATATATAGCTTTCATACTCTATCTTATTTATCATCACTCTTTTGAAACACTCCATAAATACCAGAGCATGTATTTTCAGATCTTCACCAAGATAGATAGATATGGGTCCATTATTGTACAGATAAGACAACCAAGTTAGATATGGTTTACAAACAAGACTTTCTCATCAGAAGTTTTGTAATAGAGCGTGAAGAACTTAAAACTACTGAATTATAGCTGCTTAACTGTAAAACTATTCATCTGTTTTTGTTCTGAAGAGTCATTCTAAATACTGCATTTGACTATGCATTTTTGTATGCCAGAATCTACTAAACAAATTCTATCAGGTTTCCGTAGATGAAAGAGATAGAGGTGAAACAGCTTCTCATACACAATTTGGTCTCTTTGATTACTTTTACAGGCCCTTCAGTCACTCCAAAACCCCACCAGTCTTTTACTACAGCTTTCAAGCTGCGACAATTTAGATAAGTGAAATGTTAAATAGATCATTATAAGTCCACTTCTGCACCATAGGAATTGATGGCAGCATTGCCAAATACTTCAATGAGAGCTGGATTACAGTTCGAAAGACATCACGTATACATTCATCAGAAAAATTTAAAATTCGAAGACTTTCAGAACTTCTTCAAATCAGTTTATACTGAACCAGCCTTACTATAAATCAGGAAAAGGTGGCAGGCCAGTTTTGTAGAATACTACAAAAAGCTGTTGAAATGCAGCTTTTCCCATTCTGCCATTTTCGTCCAAATCTCTTGTTATGACTTATATGACAAGCAATCACCAGGGAGTGAAACGCCATTTCCAACAAACATAGCATAATAGAATAAAAAGAACAGGGGACGAACAACTTCCAAAATTGTCTTCCGAGACAGGCAAAATATTTATCTGCTAGAAACTGATCCTACTATGAAGTAGCAACCAGAATGCACACAATTTAAGGTTCCAACTTATAAGAAATCATACAGGCAAAGAGCTTTGGTAATTTAGTTACAAGATAATAGTCCTGCGTAGTTGGAATAATGCATATTCCAAGTGGGTATGCATTTCATCCTCTCTTACATGAAACCAAAGAGCCAAAGTGTAGCCAACCTCCCAAATTCTGTATTCTACAGACTGTTTTTGTTGTCCAGGCAACAAGAAACTGCTAATAAATATCCCTGTGATAAAGAATTAAATACCAGTAATACTGAATATCTATAAAAATATTCAGAGATGAGATTATCTTCTATTTTAATTCACTGTCTATGACAAATATAAACATATTCATCTACCCACTCAGCATGGTGTCTCTTAGGCAGGGAGGGAAAGTCCAAAGCTTTAGCAACCTTTCCACAACTCTTGCTAACATCACTTTCGGGTTTCATTACATTGAAAGCCCCTTTTAAAAAGTAGGAATAAAATACCATACCAGTGACGTGGGAATGTAGCTTCTTTTCTCAGCATTCCTATAGGGCATGGAGCAATGTGTATGCAATACGAGGCAGCAGATAATTCCTCAGCAACCCAGGTAAATAGGAAAGTTGACAGCTCTCTTCCTTGAAAATCCTGTCATGAACAGAAAGGAGAAAGGTACTCAGGAAATTCCCTGCAGAGAAGTGTATGAGCAAGGCTTAGAAATCTGACTTTTAACTCTTTTCCTAAAAATGCAGCAGTGAAGACACAGACATTATAAATACGTGCATTTTTTCCATAAGGCAAAGTTTGTATTTTAAACGTCTTCCCCCTATTGCTACAGAACTCTTGTGTTGACAGAGGTGTCACGGTAGAAAAAGCTACCATTTTCTAGATGACTGTCTCTTACCCTTTATTACTGTAACTTAGTCATCTTTTCTTCAAAACTACTTTTTGCACATGCCATGGGGTATTTGGAAGGTCAGGAATTAGTATTTTGGGACTATATATTTCTTCCCTTTTTGATTGTTCACTTTTTTGTATCCACAGAGTTTTTTACTTTTCTAGGTAAGACATTTGGGAGGGTAGTTTACTATGTTCAGCAGATTGTCTCCATTTAACACCCCCCTGGTGATAGCTAGAGCTCAGGTACCATATCATCTTAGAGGTACAATTCTTTCTAGATGACAAAAAGGAGCTACCTCAAAATAACATGCCTAGAGTGCTAAAAATTGCAGCCACACCTTAACATCAGTTTGAGGAACAGTACAATATTTCTAAGAAACTGCATGTCAGCTAACTGAGGTCTTAATACCTTCTTTGGCTCTACTTAGGAATATTCTCATTTAGAGGTCATATGTTCAAAACACATAATGGATGGGTTTTAGTGATACATGACAGTGATTAAATGGTCACTTTAAATGTTGGCTTTCTTTTAAAATGTATAGCTTCAATGAATCAAACATCAGGTATTTCCTTACAATTATATTTTTGTAAGCCCCATATAAAAATGCAGCACTCCACTCACTATACAGAGTAGATCTTATGTAGATCATATAAAATAGCGTAGAAAACTTATGTACATCGTTGGCACCAGCAGCCATTGAATCAGCGTCAAGTCTTCATATAAGCCTCTGAATCCAACATTGCAGTTGTACAGGAACAATACCAAATGTCCCACAGATATTTGCAAATTACATCTAGAACATCTTCTCTGATAGCACTGTCCTTGCCCATGTCAACTTGATTAGCTAAAAGCAATTAAGGTTGAACAATCATGACTATAACTCCAGGTCTTTTCTTTGTATTTAGGTATTATATTACTATATATTTCAACTTTTTTTGTTCAGCTGTGTTTTAGCCTAGCAAAGGAAGTAGACTAAAAATAAAGCACGTTGTGCACTTAAAATCCTGATCAGTAGCCTGCAAAATATTTCTTTTCTTGATTGGAATGAAGGATTAACAGTACCTCCACTGTGTCAAGCCTTTAAGACTATGGGTAGTCAAGGTTTGGTTCTTGGTTTCCAGCTACTGTTCCATCCTGCTCACAACCTTGAGCTGTGGTGTTGATAAGAACCATTCTTATGGCATTCCAGATACCAGAGCAGAAGCAGATTTTAATGTTTGGATGGACAAAATTAATATTCAAAGATTATTTCAAAGGCAATTTGATTTCTGAGAAACTGAAAAAAATAATCAGGTATCTTCACAATTAAGTTGAACGTATTTTAAATATAGCGGACCTCCACTAAACTGCTATCTGTTTTGTTTCAAATCTCCATTTAATTATTCAGGGTATCATTTTGTATTAGGTTTGTTCATGAAAGCATTGTGCATAACAATATTTTCAGGGGTTAGAGCCTGGAGGTGGAGGGGAATTAAACCCACACTCACAGCTGTCTGCACTTATGGGAAACAGAAGGGTTTACTTTATACAAACGAGTATATTCTGTCTATTTTACACAAACATTTGGCCTCCAATATGTTCTCTTTTTCACAAGATTATTAAGCACACGTTGCATTTCTTATCTGAGATCTAATCAGCTACTGTTTTCAGTGACAGAAAGGCTAATTTTTTCTCAGGCCAAAAGCAACTCTTATGGTACCCAAAACAAAAATTACTATTTCCTCTCAGTCAAAATAGCCCTAGAACACCAAAGCATGTGATATTTCTTCTAAATACTAATTCAAATTACCTTCGGAATATACTACTTTATATAGAGACAGTTCCTTAAAAAAAAGTTTAGGAAAAAAAAAAACAGTGAGTAGATGTGAAATTCTGACATTTGTTTTTCAGGTCTTGCCTCATGTGGGGCTAAATGCTAAGTTTACAGGTCAAGGAGCATTTGATTAGACTAGTTGTGATTATTCACATCAGTGAATAACATCAGTGAATGAAACAGCAATAGTCAGGAGTAGGAATTATTATTCCTTTTCAATTTCATATCTTGAAAGTGATGGTAGGGCATTCTTTGGAAGTAACTTTAAGAAAATAACTAAATTAGCCGTCAAATGAAAATATACAGGAAAACTGACTTTAGGCATTCAACAGAAGATACCGTCATCCTCAACAGTAACCTAATGTCAGATATAATTTATCTTTCATTCACGGGTTTAAAATTGAAATCTAAACCCTCAAATGTAACACTTTCTAGTGACAATATATAGCCATGCTTCACGTCCCTGTGATGTTTCAGAATGTCAGGGCATCGAAATGCTCAGACGTTGATGTAATCTGTTTTCATCATATAATGTTATCGCCCTCTAGTGACTGGCCAGTATTTCAAGACTACAGGGTTTCATGCTGCAATAAAGCCAAGGGCCAAATCTGGACTTACGGACAGTGGAAGTTGATGAGCTAAATGTTTAAGAGATCTAGTGTCACTGGTTTTAAGTCATTCTATAAAGATTGTGTGCTTACACTGCACAAAAGAAGAAAAAACACTTTTAAAAATACAAACCCAATAGACAAGCAGTTTGTTTAGTAAATGGGAGACTTGTAACAGCTCTGGCCCTTCTACTTACAGATGCCCTCAAAAAAGAGCACGAGGCCAATCCTAACTCTAAAACCACTCATGGGTGTTAGCCCATGTGCTAAATTCACTCTAGAATCTTATTAACATTGAAGTCGTCATGCCTGTATTCCTTTACCTCTCATCACACAGGTTAAGTAATATATAATGTTAACTTGTAAGATACAGACTAAATCTGGGAATAACCCAATTTCCACAACAATATTTAGATATTTAAAGGGGATACTGCAGGCAGCATAAGGCTCACTGTAACTCTAAAACTGGGACTCGTGAGAGTTTAAAAAATGCACCAGAACGTCCTCAGTGGATTTGAGGCAGAATAAGAAGTCCTGGGACACCCTGTGAAATTGATGACTGTGAACTTTACTCTCCCGAGACTGGTAATCCTCCTTAGTATTGCCCAGGAGACAAAAAGACGCAACTGCAATTGTTTCCATTAGGTGTGTCAGAACAGATTTGCGTTAACTCACACTTCTCCTTGTTACTGCAAAGTGTGAAAGCAGGCTCTGTTAGCACCCAGGGGTTTTCATTTTCCCCAGGTGAACTCGGCTTTGTCCAGACGAGCCAACCTGCAGCACTGTGCCCCCTGCATTGTTTTTGCAGACCTCTTTTACATCCTTTCACCCCACTGCTGGTCTTTCACTGCTGTTGCTTTCTCTCATGGTCTGTCATTACATCAATGTGACCACTGCTACTTTGATGTTTAGGGTCTTGCCTTAATCCGTATAAAACATGACTACAATAGATAAACAGATTCTAGAAAAACAAAACTCTTCCAGAAAAAGGCTCTATACCTCTGTTGCATGTACAACAGCTCTTCTACCTGCCAAGAAGTTGGTTACTATACATGAGAAAGGCCTTAACTCCAGATACCTTTCATTATACCCTAATGCTACCATCCTACATAGGTAAGGAACTTATTCATTACTTTTTATAGGGGGAGTAATATTGCGTCATTGCCAAATATGAAACAAAAGCCTCTGTAAAGTTCAGAAAAAGTAGGAAAAGCTTGTGAAAAACAAAATGTGACCACTTTCCATAGTTTATTCTCAGCCCTGCTTAAGACAAGGAAACTGGCCTGAATTCCTTCAGAATGGTGGGAAACAGAAGCTTTATGGAAGTTTCCCCCATATCTGCCAACTTTTATATGAGCTTTTATATTAAGTGAGCTGGAACCACTTCTTTAAAACAACAATTTAACAGCTCGGGTAAGAGCACTAGGAAACCAAGCAATGGAAGAAGTACAGTTTCAAGAGAAAGAATGTGACAAATGTTCTTTCTTTCATTTGTCCTGAAACTGTAAGGAAATGGCCAATACTAGAGTCCCTCGTGAGACACAGTGGTTTTGCTGTTTAAATAAAACAGAATATTACAGTTTTCTTTTAATGTTTTCTGAAATATCTGCTATATATTTGAAGGCCTAATTTTTTTTTTTCTTTGCTGACAGAAATATTCAGAGATAAGCCTCAGACATTATTTTTAAGACCTGTCAAACAATTTGGTTGCTCTTGTAAAAGAAATATGCACTGTTTCGGAGCCCAGAGTTTTACTAGCTACATCTCAGCACCAGTGCTGGAGCACATATCCTGACCACGGCCCAGCTGCATGCTAGGATAAGATATGAACATGTCCTTTTGTTTCCTACAGCAGAAAATGCAGACATGCAGAAAAGCAGCAAGTTTTTGTGCACCTCCCTGCAATCCTCCCTTTCCAGGTTTGTCAGGGAATGAGGACTGAGCATTACTGTGCCGACTGTACCTGTCCTTAAGTGTAGACAGAGCCATTTTCCTCCTACTGCCTAAAGCAAAGTCAGAGAAACCAACGCTCTGGTACAAACTACATTTAGAACACTTCAAAACTCAATCAGCAACTGATGCAACAAGAGTTAATTAATGACATGTACATAGCGCAGGTTTAAGCTTCTGCCTCAATTATAGACAAAAGTTCCAAAATCAGTTACAATAGAGAATGGACATTTTGAAAAACCGCAGAAGACATCTGGCCTTGAAATGGTGAATGTTTTGCTTATATAGCTTCTGGTTTAAAGTCTCATTTTGAAATTAATTTAGTTCAACCAACACTTTTGGTAAAGTAACTGACACAGCATCTTATTTCTTATAGATGCTCAGGCAGCATACTTCATTGGAAGAATGAATATATATTACTAAGTATTATACCTTCTAAAACAAATCTGGTTTGGGCAGTACAAATGACAATTCATAACAATAGACAAAAATAAATGAAGTTTAGGTTTGCATATTTGTATGTGTATATGCGTGTATATGTTATTGAGATACATTTCTAAAAAAGACTGAATAAGTTAAGAGGCAAGCGTCAAGGCACTTTGTTACATTCAAATGTCAGTTTACCACTTTCAAGGATAAAGATTTTTCATGTATCATTTTCAAATAATCTCTAAGGACTTGAGAATTTTGCACAGCCTTGGTTGTATTTGAAGTACTTTCTGTATTAAAGCTGCAGTTAACTCTAAAGTGCGCCAATGCTGGAAGGACAAAACATTCCGTTTAAGATTCAATTTGGATGATTATCAATTTTTCACAACAGCAAAACTCTGAGGCCGATTAAGCTGTTACAGCCATTTTAAGATGATGCAAGTTCACTAATTTACTCTGATGTCAGTGGAAGCTGATTCAGGTAGCTTGCGCTGGAAAAGATGAGGCACTGTTGCAGGAATGCCATATTGCTGTTCCAGAATCGTCCTATTACGACAAGCCCGTGAAGTCAAAACAATTAATAAAAAAGTTTTTACTTTTTTCCCCCTACCAAATATGATAATTAGTATTCTTTGACTATGTCCAATAGAGCATATGCCATGTGGCATATTGCTATAAATGGCAATGAACCATGTCTATAGAGATTCATTCTTTCCAAAGTCCCCAAAATACATTCAAAGCTTGACAGATAAGATGATGACAATAATAAACTATTTATCAAATTGAAATGCAGTCACCTCTGAGGTGAACCACAATATTAATATTTTCTCCTGTGAATGCATCATTGTACTCCTTAAAGATTAGCATTATCTGATTGGAGCTCGGCTATAAAATCACTTCAAGATCCCTTTCAATAGCTGGAAGAATTTCTCCTGATTTATGGTGGCTAAAAAAAAAGGTATAAGTGTTGCTTTGAGTCTGAGTGTCTGCACTGGAAATAATACAGATTTTCAGCATAGCATGATACAGCACTAAGAATGCAACCTGGTTTCTGGGAGACAAAGTCCTATCAATCAATTACAATGCTAACACTGAGAAAGCTGCTGACCAATGTCATCATATCTCATGAAAGCTATTTAACCTGGTTAGATGAACTTCTAAATTATATTGTCTCCTTTTCAAAAAGAGATGATGATCTCTTGCTTTAGAGGCTCTAGCCAGGTTTTCCTTTGCTGCCCCCTTTTTTTTTTTTTTTTTTTAATAAACTCATGTCCATTTCATGCAGTTTTTTACTTCCTTGTGAGGTTTAAAGAAGTTCTGTAGGGAATTAGGAACAGAAGTTTCATTGCTCAATTTCTTACTATTTAAAAAAAAAAAAATCTATTTCTTCTAGGAGTACTTCACAATAAAAAGCATTATTTCAGTCATATTACTTTACAAAAAAAGAGCTGCTCCTCACCACACAGGAGGCCTGATAGCAAAAGGGACTTCACATGATATATAAAACAAAGTAAATCTTGATAATAATTTTTTTTCCTTTGCAAAAAACCCTTAGCTTTTTGAAGCACTGATATTAGAGGAGATAAGTCATCCTCTGCTTATTTTAAGTACTCTGTTTAGTAAGAAATTGTGATGTTGATCACCCCATGTCATACTGTTAAAGAAATGTACAATTGTAAGAGCAATAAATGGTTCATTAATTGCTGAAAATCCAAATCAACTGTTCCCTCTGAAACCAAGGAAAGTAATATGATAACAAGTTACTGCTTCTTCTAAAGAATATTTCAGCAGGAAGAAATATTTTTAATTGTATTTGCATTCCTTTTGTTTAGAAACAGAAACTTAAAGTAATCCAATAATATTTAAGTCTAGATTATTCTCTGTTACAAGACCTAAATGCAGTAGAACATCAAAGTCAGCAACATTTTACCGAAACATTTGTGCACTTTGGTCTTTGTAACTTATGACCACTCACCCCTGCACTGACACTCAAACATGGGAGAACAAATTACGTGGAAGAGAACATCATCACTTTCTCCCGGTAGACATCTCTTGCCACATCCCTTTTGCCTCAGGAGTCCCATTAATAACTCAAGTTTTAAAATAATTCAGATACAAGATTGAGAATTAGACAGACCTTTTTTATCACCTTACTACTATCAGCTACAGTCTGTTGAAAAGCAAAATTAGTAGCGCTTAATGCAATGAAATCATTTAACAGATGTGCCTCCAAGGCACAATCAGATGTGTACAGAATGCTCTACAGAATGACTGAAATGACGTGCTCCTTCCTGTAAAGGGCAGAAGTTTTCACTTCATTTTTCTCCCCTGACAAAATTTTGCTATGAGTTACTAATAACCATATGCAATTAATTATGCTCTTGCTATGCCCACAACACTAACTGGTATTTTGCATATTTTAATGCTTTCTACATATTACAATTTTTCACAAACTAATACGTCAATACAAGCAAAATACACTGCACACACTGGCACATCCCTGCATATTGAATAACAAGTGAAATAAAAAATCCAACTCCTCTCCCTCCTCAGATGTGCTATTCATTGCTCGAAACTAGGTAATCGCCAAGTTCAGGTCTAGATTTTATCTGGATCAGATTCACTTGATCTAAAAATAAAAGCCTGTTTCTTGAAAGCATTTCAGCTACTGCAGGCCATAAAATGGCGTCAAGCCCATAAAATTAGAATAATATCAGCATCAGAGATATTAAAATATGAACATAGAAATAGAACATTGAAAGGATTCAGGTTGTTTGGGTTCAGGTTATAAATTCTATAAATGTAATTCCAACTGCTTACTTTACAGCAATATTACTGTAGTGGATATTCCTCCTCAGACATAGAGTCGGTTTTCATTCAGCTTTAGTGGGAACATTAATGCTGTAATTTCTTACCACTTTGCAGCTTTGAAGGATGACAGAAATGAAATACAGAGGCAATTATTTTAGTTTCTATTGGAATACCAGTTTTCTTTTATGTGCATTTTAAAAATTCTAGTCTGATATATCCAGAAGAAGTTTCTTCTCAACTCTTTTTACACTGCCAAGGCTAACCACACACTTCTCAGTGATGGCTTTTTTTTTTTGTACAATCAATATGGTTTACCTACTCTGCTGAAGAAGCTACCTACTAGTCGTAGCTTGCCTCTCCTCCATACAAGCTCTAAATTTCTCATTTCATTCCCATACTCTCCTTGCCTATTCTAACATTAGGAGTCACCCCACAACAGGGAGGAAGAGCTGTTTGTTGGTGAGAGCATGCGCCTCAGACACTTCGGGTGTGGGTTCCCTTCCCCTCCACCAGCTTCCTCTGTTCTCTGGGATGAATCCCCTCCTACTTCTTCATCTGTAAAAGGGTAATACAGATGGGAAATGCTAGTAAGGAGACTGTAACATGTAGATTTAAGATACTGTGAAGTGCTCAGATAACCCAGCCAAATAAAACTGACCAGGCAGAAGTCAGCTATACTATAATACCCTGCCTGAGGGACTATATGATCCCACCTCTTCCAGAAATGCTATCTGCAGATGTCCAGGTACTGCAGTCTTCTCTCACAGCATTTTTCAACTTTTATACTATGTAATTTGCACAGGTGATAGGTGCTAAAATGCCAGTTGTGCAGGATTGTAGCCTGGCAACAAGCTCTATTTTATGAAATAAATAAACATCAAGGGCTTCCAAACCTTTTCATCTTAAATCATTATCTGAACCAACAGCATTTGAACAAAGCAGAAGAATTGCTGGATTTGTGCTGATGGAAACAAAAAAAATACGAAGTCCACTCATACTGTAGGCCATTGGTGCTGTGATGATATAAATAGCCATGATTGTCAAATATTTTTCCTGCTTTAGGCTTCTTCTGGCCAGCCACAATAGTAATAGCTGCTCAAACCAGAAGCAAAAATAAAAAGCCCATCTCCACAACGGTCCGTTTCACTGTAATGGATCCGGGATTACACATGAAACAGTTTATGACATTAATTTGATCTGAAAATAAAACCACCCAGTCAAAAAATACTGTTATTTAATTTTTTTTTTTTTTTAATTGCAACACTCTGTTTGTTTAGCAGCCCAGCCTTCTGGAATTTGCTTTGCAGAGCAGCTGAACAGAGCCTAGATTTGGGAGCTATAGGAGTAATCCTTCCCATCTCTTGCAAGGCAACAATAATTTTCAAGTGACAGTATCTCCTTTGATATAATGAGGAAGGAAGTATACATAGGCTCTTTACCATACGAGACAGGAAAAGTCAGTTCCAGAATTTAACAAAATCTTTTTCACACTTAGCTCCTATTTCTCTGGGTAGGATGCTATTTTTTCCCCACTGGTAAGGAGCTACACTTCATGTGATGACAAAAGCATCCTTGATAAAGGTCATTCTCTGTATATTCTAAATTTCCCCACTGTTTTAATCTTACCACGCTCGGTAGGAAATGGTTCAGTGACACGCACCCCACACACCCCAAGCAGAAAGATAATCATTTGAGGGTCTGCTATGTCAATATCTATTATGTCAAAAAATGACCAATTTTCCTGTTCCATTTCCACACATTTTGCTGCTTTCCATCATTTACTTTTCAGGTTACTCATTATCCGTTTTATTTGGTGTTCTTTTCATGTCTCCACAGTTTGTTCTTTAGTTTCTCATTAGCTACTTTTTAAAAACACAGGTGATAACCACTAGAAACCATCACCATCCCAATTGCCTTCCCACTCTTCTTGCTAGAGTTATTCCCATTTTAATAGCATCTTTAGAAAGTGGTAAGTACTAGTTGAAGTGTAGCTTATGTATGTTTATACATAAGCAATGCAATTTCAAGGTGGGGAGGAGGGGAAATAAGAGGAAAACATCTGCTCAGTCACCAAGTATTTGCATAAATCAATCTGCCAGAAATACACGCCTCTCTTCCTGAAGGAACTGTACTGAACCAAACATCAATTATGCACAGGCCAAACACAGAATGTATTTGTGCCTCCTCTGGAAGGGTATGAAAAGCTTTCGGTGCAAGCATTACAACAAGTAAAGGGAGTAAACCAGTGGAGCACAGGGGCTAGAGGTGTTTTTCTCAGCAAGGACTCTTACCGTTGCTTTTACTGTCAAAGCTGGTAAAAGAGAAAAGCCAAGCAGGAACAAGGCAGCACAAGCCTCCCTGCCCTGAACTGAGGTGAATACAGAGATGCCAATGCCCGCACTTTGCTTTAGCAAGATGGAAGAGATGGAGTAGGCACTACCTTCTTCACTGCTTCTCCAGTTACTAGTGCCCAGTCTGAAAAGCTGGGAATAGCTCCTCCAATACTCATCATGGCATTTATTTACCAAGGTATTGCTGTGTTGCCTTACGAGAGTTAACAAATTGGCAGGGGGGAACCAACAACTAGAGGGTTGTGGGGTTTTTGTTTGTTTGTTTTAATGGAGTGATGAGTGTTGGGGTTTTTTGGTTTGTTTATTGTAATGGAGTGATGACATTTTCTGCAGTAACGGAAAGATAATGTGGTCACATTAATGTTATCTTTGTAACCTCTTTGTTCAGCTGCTAAGAGATAGCCCTCCTTGTTTAACAGGGAGGAGGGCAAGGGTGGCAGCTCATTTATTAGTTTTGTATAGGGCTGTTGAATGTGCAAAAAGCTTCTGCTTTATGAACATCTGTATATTCTTACCAGGTAACTTTAATTGTTCTGTTTTATTTTCCATCCTCCCTTCTCTTTTTTATTTATGCCCTCTGCTCAGTGCCACACAGGACCTCCATCAATGCAGTTTCTGCAGTTCCATTCTGTTTCCCCCCTCCTGCTGAATAGAATCGTGCCGTTATCTCAATTCGAACTTTTTCATTCACCAATTCATTGTCTTTTACCCTCCGCTGCCTTTCTCCATTTTATTCCAAAGCTATTAAGATTAGATTTAATTTCTTTTGATTTCCTGGTTTTGCTTGATCTGTGGAGTTTATCAGCTCTAATCTTTTTTTCTCAGTATTTCTGCAACCACGTTATAGATTGCCAGCAACCCGTCCACCTTCTACCTAAACAATTTCTGACAATGCTAACATTATATATTTTTTTACAGGCTTGTTATATGCCTGTCTCATTCTTTTGAAATGCTGACTAATGGTTGCTTCTCCTTCAATTTCCACTCTTTTGCCTTAAGAAAGCTGAACATTTGCAGCAGAGCAAGTCTGAGTATTTAAAGCAAGTCTTCAGCAGTTCCCAATTTTGTCTCAGTAAGTGTATTCATTATCCAAGAATTGCCTGCATGGTCTGGTTCTGATTTTTTTTTTTTTTTCATTAATTTGGACAAGTTTATAATTTAGGTTTCATTTATCAAAGTTGTTCCAACCTACTGCCACACTAGCTGCACTATGCTAGCCCTTTTATTTTGGGAAAGTTGAAATCAAATATATCCTGAAGGTATTTTCCTATATCTTCTATAGAGCTTTTAGAGCTTTTCCTATTACTGTGGCAGCACCAAAAGGCAAATAAACAGCATGACTTTATTATGCCAACACCTTACAGGCAAAATAGGAGACAATCCCGGCCCTGCAAGCTTACTTTCTGGATAGACAAGAGCACAAAAGAAAATATGGACTCTGCTTGAAAAAACAGTCATGTCCGGCAAGTGATACACGATGCTTAGCACAGGGACATTTTTGAGATGGGGTAGGAATTACCTGAAGGATGGTGAGGTGAAGGACAACAAAGGAGAGCAAAGGAGGAGAAGTGTGGTGTATGACTGCACAGACCCTCACATATACATGCACAAAATCCTTTATTGTTACAATACTGGAGAAAATATCCTTTATCATAACAGGGCAGTCCCGCTGTCTCTCTCTCTCTCACCCGATTCGCCTCCCTTATATACTAAGAAAAACGGTCTCTCTTCCTTCCGGCAACGATCACATGTCTGCTCACAATTCCCTTCAGCTGTTTCAGCTCTTGAATCAGCTGGTGCTGATTAGGCTACCTCTTCTGCTTTATTCAATTCTTCTTTGGCTTCCACATCTGCCACCTCAGGGTGACTGCAAGCAGCATCCCTAGCCGAGAGCTTTTTCATTTTGATGTTTACAGTTTCCTTACAGAGGAGACAACTAAGCCAGGTGTTCAGGTCTTATCTCAGGCGTGCGTATGTGTCTGCTAGTTCTCAGCGCACAGGCCAAAGTCCTATCTTATCTTGGCCGAAACTCCCATTTCCACAATTCTTCTCCACAGAGAAGGTCGGCGGTTCATTTGGGACAGAGTGTGGATCAGCAGATTGGTCAAAATGGAAAATGTAGAAAGCAAGCTCGAGCAACTTTGCCCGGGCTCATAAGCAGGAGCAGATTAGGGTGGGAAAAACAGTTGTATGAGAATCTCTTTGTTGTCATAGGCAATTTCTCACTGCTCAGTTGAAGGTACAGTGATAAATAACAACAGTTACATCGAAGTTCATTTACAGTCAACTTATGGGAAAAGGACCTCTATTCAAGAGTGTTTGGGAAAATATTGACTGTAAGTATTTGTTCAGAACTATTAATAGAATAGTTCTGAAGTGTGCAATTACTGTATGTTTTAACATTTTCATAAATTTAAATAGAATAATCATTTAGAAAGTAGGATTTCCGTTCTTCATTACCTGAATCGACTGATTTACGATATAAGAGCTTCCTAGTCTTACTATATTTGAAGACACGAAGTATGTTTAAATCATAATTACAGAAGCATAATTTATTTCTTAGGACAACTCCAGAGGACTGACTTACTCAAGCAGAAACTCTGATTTTTTTTTTTTTTTTTTTTTTTTTCCCCTTTAGTCTTTAGATTGCATATGCTCTTCCCTTCTTGGTCAGAAAACACTATAGCTGGATCTCTCAGACACAGGCTGCTCAGGCTTGAAAGTCATAACCTACTCATTTGCTCTTGAATGCTTCAGAAAGTTCAGGAAGAATGAGCATCCTTCACACTTGCTGGGTTTTCTTAGGACCACATAACAGTTAAAGCAAGAAATGTGAAGATAAGATTTTTTTTTTTTTTAGTAAATAATAAAATAGTCTCACTTTGATCAATGAAAAAATAAAAATAAGTACTAAAACAAAAAGCTACCTGAGAAGTCCTGCCAATGTTTTATCATCATTCAGATTTCTTTAGGTTTCTACACACACACAAAGTCCTTTTCTTGTCTACTTTTTTCTCCTTGTCTTTTCTCTCACTTCTAAAATTATGGACAAAAAAACTCCTCACTTTGTTCACTCCAAATCTTGGTGCCATGAGTGAAGGAAAATGTTATTTACAAAGACATTGCATATTGCAGCAGGCATCATGTTGTCTTCTGTTCAATTCACTGATACTACTGATGCCATATCACCTACCGAGTTACATCCCAGTATAATTTGTAGTGAACAGTTTTAAAAAACAGTTATTACTATAAAACTATCAAAAGTAACATCTATGTCCCTTTTCCTCGCCTGCTAGATGAATTATAGATTGTTATTCAAGCTGCTAAAAAACCACAAGCATTAAAGAAATACTAAGTGTCATGAAACATTAGTCACTAAGCATTATGCTATAGAAATAGTTTCCATTTCCTGATTTTTAGCCAAAGCAATCTACCATTTAGTTGTCCATCTGAAACAGTCTCTCTAAGCTGATGGAGGGGGACGACTACAAACCACACCTCTCAAGCACGGAGTCTTCAGGAACAACTGCCAACCTATAACACAGGGAAATTGATGGAGCAGCACTGAGAGAGGTCTGATCTGATTCTACAGCTATTTCCTAAAACTCTAAAAGCTGACATCTGAAAAACAGTACATAAAAAAGCAAACTCATAAAATCCTATTAGATAAAGTCATACTCCAGAAAATCCCTACACTGCTTTCATCTCTTATCGCTAGCTAGATGTTCAGGCTTGACCCTTTCAGCTTTGAAAGAAAGATCAGACTACAGCTTTTGTACCTAGACAGCTTTATTGGAAGATAAATGCAAGATCTGTACATCCAACACCATCATTACGCTAATGATTGCCCTAACGGTGAGCAAGTTTTTAGGTCAGATGGTCAGTCTGCCCTTGGGGAAACTGGATTCATGGTTCCTTTCTTCTGTGCTCTTCTAGATGCCATGCAGACCAGTCTCACAGCAGAGAAAAATGTTCTGCACCTGTCAATAAATGCATTTCAAAGTGGGGCATGTTTCCATTTTAAACACCCTCTTGTGTTGTCTAAGCACGGGCTCATATCTGTCTAAGGGTGATACTCTATACCATGCTCCACATAATCACCCCTTTGGGGAAGAAAAAAAAAAAAGGGGGGGGTTCTTGAAACCTCTTTCAAGGCATACGACAGGGAAGCTGTCTGCACTCTGTTTCAAATTGCTTCCATACACTGACACAAACTCCAGAAATAGAGGCTTTCAAGTACAGCAAGCGCAATGGAGACCGTACAAATAAGCTACTTGATGGCAAACACTTAAAAATCCTTCCTACTTAAGGCTGGCCATAAGCAGGGAACTACTAATTGTGTGTATCAAGGCATACTGTCAATGAAGTCCTTAGGAGCAGTTCAGGATGCCCTTGTCTGTGTAGAAGTCTCCAGCAGCATACGTAGAGTGACTGGAAGAACTTAAACAGTCCAGATACTCTGCTGCAGGATCAAAATCTATTCTCCTTTCACGAATCTAAAGAGCTTTTAGGAGTCCACTAGTGCCTGCCATAAATCAAAGCTAGAAACGATGCCTGAACTCCTCTGACATCCAGTTGTCCTGGAAACACTCAAGCCCACTGTTGGGATCCACTCACGGCCAACTATTAACTGTTCTCTGGTACCGGGTCATTTTACATTTATAACTGGTTTAGGATCACTGATACTTCTTTGGGTTCATGCTTACTTGATATAAATAGCCCATGACGTGCTACCAATCATCTCCTATGTCTGTGCCGAGAGAAGACTGAAGGGAGCTCCAAGGGAGCTCTCGCTCAGCTGATTGCAAGGCTCCCTATTTCACTCTGCCCCCGAGACTAGAACTGAGGCTGAAATACTTCCCAGTGTGTTTGTACTTAAATGCTGTCTACTTCCAGATTCTGGTCTTTTTTACTTATGTTCGACTTTGTCTGTTGATTTCACCTCCTTGCACAACACCTTAGAGTTTAATGAAGATCAATAGTAAATTATATAGCATGTTGCAGTTATTTTACAGAAGGCAAGTTGAAAAAGTTTGAGAAAAATCCATAGAAATTGAAAAGCAGCTTGTTTCTTGTTTCAGTTGTCTTGTTTTGACAGTCCCTCCAGCATTTGCAGGTTTAATTTCTCTTTCAAGCTGGAGGCATAAAGCGAAGTGCCAAAGAAAAACATTTTGTCCAGCCTCAGCTAGTCATTTTGAGGTAATTACAGTGCTGAATGTTCAGCCTGAAGTTTTCCAGGTAATTAGAGGTTTAGGTTAGCTGCCTTTCTTTAGTAAGTATTTCAATTCCAACTCATCTCTGTTAAAATCACCCCCAAAACCATATTGTGAATGACATTCCTTGGGTTAGAGTAAACAGATTTTGTCATATAGCCTAGTAGTCCTATAGCTTTTACCTAGAAATCTAGGTAAACTAACTAACCTAGTTATTCTGGGTTAGAGGGTGGCAATTATCACTCTGTGTGATAAAGCATGGCGTTAAAGTATTTCTGAGGCCATAGAAATCAGTTATTCTATTTATTTATTTTAAAATATGACACCACCGTTAGTCTTATCAGGTGCTTCTAACATTAACAACCGGTGTGGTGCACAGAGACAACAGCCAAGGTTAATTTTGTTGTGATGTGTTACAGTCCTAGGCTCCATCACATCACGGTTAACCAGCAGTCAGGTTTGCGTCACCTTCTAGTCTTAGGTCGTAGACACTAGTGCACAGAGAGAGCAGCCACTGGAGAACCTGGCACCCGCTTCCACATGAATGGTATCCTCATGCATGGTTTCAGACTTGGTTTCAAACGGAGCGCCCTACGGATACACTTGAGTGCATGCTGCATGAATCCAGGTACAAACACCAGGCAACTTTGCTCCCAAGAGTTTGCGCTCATTGTGCTCTAGCAAGCCAACATTTAATATCATTCCACAGTGAAATCAATGACATGAGCAGAACTTTAACTTAATGATACTTTCATTTTCCTTGACCTGCATATAGCAAGGATCCTATGCATCTGTTATGCATGCAGATATAAGTAACCTTCCACATACTCAAACTTCAGCAAGGTATCAAAGCAGAGCAACAAGAAGAATATGTGCAGATCAGGGTAGAACTGAGAATCTTTTTTTTTTCTTTCATATAATACCATTCATTCAGCCAAAGTCCCTTGCTCAATCAAAATGAAGTACTCTGTTAGGTTTTGAGCTCTTTCAAATAAATGCTTTAAATAACACTGAAATAAACATTTTCAACTACAAACATTTTGCGTGTTTTAAAAAAAATGACAAAATATTTCAAATATTTCAGTTATTTGGGACTTAAATGAAAGTAATCCAGCTAAACAGACACAAACTTGCAGACTGCTTCAGATTACTTAAATGTTCTTCCCTCCCTGCTTTAAAATATCTGCTAAAAATTTCAGCTAAGACCTAAATGAGAATAACGTCAAAAAGTGTGTGGCTCACATACACTAACTATATATACCCTTAAATAGATGGAATCAAGTCAATAATTTTAGAAATCTAATTATATATTGTAAATAAACACAAATATTAGCAAACTTTAGCAAATGGCCTTTTTAATAATGATCTTGAACACCAAGATGACTAAAAAAAAAATCTGAATCATTGACAGTGGCAAAATCTACACTTTAGCCATGGATTAATTCTGGAGTACTCTTTATCACTTTCATATAGCACTTAGAGCAAGGAATATGGCTTAAAGGATTAAGTGTTGCACTTTGTCAAAATACTGAACTTGCTATCAAAGTATCACCACTGTGACCAGTAGAGGAGGCTAAAGGAAGGCAGCAGTGCAGCAGCTACCTAGTTCTAAGTCTCTTTTTATCAAATTAATAACCCAGTGCTGCACCACTAATTTAATGAATACTTTCATCTCTTACGTTAATGGCATCTTTTCAACTCTCTGAAGAAACAATAATATATTATGGACTCACAATCAAGAAATGCATTGTGACTGCAAATTCTATTTCATATATCCCTCTGTATATAATTAAGAATTAAATTCCTTGCACTGTATTTGAGCTATAAGCAACCCTCTAAGGGTTTTTAAATGAGCTTTAATGATCGCTCCACATGAGGATTTTGAATACTAACATTATCAATAAAAATGGCTCTATAAAATATGCCAGCTCCACAGATCTCTTTCTTATAATATAATGTTATTGGTATCATTGTGAAGAGCTGCATCATCCTGTGGGCAGAAGTAGGTGGGGTAGCATCCATTATAAAAAGCAAACACTATATTGAAAACAAAATTGCAAGGCTCATTAGTATTTCCTGCTGATACACAACTAAGGCTGGAGTCCAGCAGCCCCTTCCTTGTTTACTTTGTCTTAAAAACATTCACCCCAAGAGATGCATATCAAATACCACTGAACATGCAAGTAGCATTTTCATAGTAGTCTAGTCTACCCATGCTCAAGGACAGCTCATCCCTTTCCACCTACTGGCGTATCCCCCACAAGAATTGTTCCCTATAGCAGTAACACCCCGTACTGTTTAGGCATCAGCATTCACAGTTCCTCACCATTGCAGCTTCAGTAACAGTGGTCCTCCTCTCAAAAAAAAACCCCAAACCCTTTCACAATGGCTATAACACCACCAGCTATCTGAATACTCTTGATTATTCACCGTGCTAGTTTTTAGAACACTGTATTGCTTTCAGTCTACTCTTTACAAAACACAACAATTTCTTTTAAGTGAAAGCTTGTGAAAATAAAAATGGATGCACATTGGAATAGTTCATTTAATTCACAAGGATATTTATACTAATTTAGCTCTAACCTTGGTCCCACTCAACTTCTCCTCCAAGAGGCAGCCAACACAGTCCTGGGCAGAGCTGCCGTCCAGAGGGCCCCAGGCAGGCTGGGGGAACAGACCAAGGGGAACCTTATGAAGTTCAACAAGGGCAAATGCAAAGCTCTGCACCTGCAAAGGGAAAGCAAGACAAGCCGGGCACCATTGGGCTGGGGAATAGGTCTGTGGAGAAGTCCCTGTGGGCTGCCAAGCTTCCCAAACCGCCTGGGCATACCCAGGCAGTGGGGTTTACTAACCACTTTGGGCTTCCTCTGTCACCCCAACCTCCACACACATCCCCCTCAGGCTTTGGGGCTCATCAGCCCAGGCATCCCGGCCTCGGCAAAGGCTGCCTCGTGCACTCCTCATGCTGCACCAGCCCTTCCTCAGAGTGAGGTTCTGCAGCCACCCCAGCCCCTGAGGGCCTAATGGCTGTCCTCCCCATGTTACAGATACCCATGAGCTCTGTAACTCTGTTCAAGACCAAAATCAGGTTTCTGAATGAAATTAATGCTGGGGAGGGGTCCATCAGAGACCTCTATAATCCCAATTTCATTCTCAAAATAGGGTTTATGCAGACATATTTTCAACCTCTTCCTACATCACGGTACAAGACAAAGTGGCACCCATAGAGTTTAATAATTTTGAGTGCTGAAGTTGACTTAAGCTCCCTACGATTTCATGATCAACTTCAACATATTTCTCCCTTCTTTCCCTCATAAGAATTTACAACAGAATTGAGTAATATGAGTAAGATTTTCACTAGCCTGGTGCTTTGGATTTCATCATCAAGACCACAACTGATACAATGAATCTGTTTGATATAAAACAACATCCAAAGGCATGTAGTTCCCTGAAACTATTTTTATAAAACATAAGGAAAACAGAAGCGAAACTTTCCTCATTAGCTTTTATACATTGGGTGTCTAACACATTAAAAAAAATAGAAAAATTATGTGGCATCTTGAGCTGATTTTAAAATCAATAGAGGCATTCGAAGTCAAGGAAGATGAACACCCCCAGAAAGAGCCAGCCCTTTGTCTTCAATTTTGCAAACAAAATTCCTAACCAATTTTACTTTCGGTTAGTGCCGGCACTCCAGGCGCCGAGTGACAGGCTGGACAGCAAGGCAGCGTTACTTGAAGAACCACTGCTGCTGCAGTGTCCTGCGCACCACAGAGGCAGGACTTGGACACAGCACAGCATAGCAGCAGCCAATTTTTGGGACTTGGTTATACTGAAAACCCCCAAACACATCAATATCTGAAACTCTGTCCAAAACGATGCGCTCTACCTCTGATTTTATAGCTCTCTATACCATTTATTCTTCTTTATAAAAAAATAGGTTTTCTTCTGAGGGCACTTACATCCAAACAGGAGTCCAATTTTCACATAATCCAAACCGAAATGTAGCAAATACAGCATTTTCACAAAAATCAATATTCAGTCACCAGGATGTTTAGCTTTACATTGGGCTGAATGCAATATGAGCTGGGCAAAAGTGCACATCTCGCATGTTTGCAGGAATATATGTATAGGTCAGAGATTAGTTCAGAACAGACTTAATGAACTTGAGCATACTTAATAAAAGCAATACTGCTTTGACTAAACCAGTACTTCTAAGTGGTTTAGACAGTATTAGAAAGCATTCTTTATTTAGAAGGTGATATGTTTTTAATATGTCTTCACACTTTACATTATATTAAAATTAATGTGTACATCTTTGAACTATTTTTCCTCATTAGCAAGTCCATAGAAGCACTCTTCTGCTTCAGCTTATTCCAGAAAAATTCTTCACAAAGGCATTTGAATTCCCCAATAAGTTATTTTACAGCATCTCAGATACAGAATCCAACCTCAAGGATCCAGTCCAGAAAACAATCTCTATAGTCATACTTGTTCTTTTCTCCCCCTCCAATAGCAATCTTCAATTTTCTGTACTGAAACATATATAAACTCCAGACTGTGTTCCTGTTTGCTCAGTAGGGTGCAGTCTCCAGTAGTGGGGAAAATGGAAGCAGCAGCTTAACTAGCATTCAGAGTGGTGACGAGAAGATCTTCTGGGTAATTAAACTGATGCCAGCCTCCTCTATACTCAGTATTATTAGTATCCCCTGCTGGGGAGGAGGGTGCAACTTCAGTGAGAAATTAATGGGATTTACAAAATCTGCATTACACAATAAATTGTTTCCTGTGAAGAAGTAGCTAGCAAGATGGACACAATCTCACAAAAAAAAAAAACCCCACACTGCTTTCCAATCATTGTCATCGTATTTTTCTTCCCCCAATATTACACTTGACTTTCTTCTCTATGACAATTGGCTGAAAGTTAAAATTTGTGATTAAAATTGCTGATATATCAGAAAGGTGATGCTATAGCTACCAGCAGTAAAATTACTGAATATATTTTTCATTCAGAATATTCTTTCTGGCACAGAGGATACTAAGATTAATTTTGTTTTCCCATGGTGGATGGAAGGGAGCTTATTTACGCAAACTGATATATGTAGCATTTGTTATACAAGAATTTAGAAATACTCACTTAAACAGTATTATGTTCTTTTTCTGTAAAGCTAAAGCCAAGTAGATCATGTAACTGCAAGACAGTTCCTACTAATGAGAAGAACACTAGAAGAGGCCTCCTGGATCATGAACATAATCTCCCTCCTGCAGAAGTCAAGTATTACATACTCTCTAGATTTATGAAGGCTCCTGTATGAAAACCAGTTAAGATTTTTTTTTCTCCCACTCCTGTCAAGGTATGTACAATAATCACTTTCCTCTTACAACTAGACTCTGTCTCCTAATTTGTAGACTGAGTCCGTTGTCTGCTTCTACAAATTCGTCCTCACTGTCTACTTCCCTCTCTCTTTTCCTTTTCTTTAACCCTGCTACATATTAACAAAGAGCAATGGCGTGCCTAGACAGGCTCAATTTTGCTAGGATAAACAAAATCCAAAATATCTCCCAATCCTCAATATAGCTTCAGAAACAGGGGATGAAAAGCAGCTTTGACTTTGTCATTTCAACAGTGTACACATTACTGCAAAGACTTCACCTTGTGTTCTGGCATTAGTATTTTAACCTCTCCTGCCATGTTTCTCACCCGACACATCTTAGGATCAGTTGCCTCTTCCGCAATGTCTATAGCATTAGTAGTACATACTTTTCCTATGATTTACCAGTGCAACAAGGTGACAAGTCACATCTCACAGCAAAAAGTTTCCTTTATTCTTAAGGGAACAACCTTGCGCTCTATGCTGTTAAATTTCACCTGGCTCTACTAACGTAGTCCTTTTTCTAGACACCAGCGCTCTGTAAAACCAACAACTGTTCTGGAGACCCACAGCTTTGTGTCAGCAGTAAATGCCCTTCAACCTATCCCATTTTTCAACCCAGGTCATCTATAAAGACAGGCGAGACACAAAACAACTAAAGAATAGCGTGGCAGAACAGAAACCATTTTAAACCTCCCTAGACTTCTTGAGCATCTCTCCATATTAGTTTATCCAGAGGATCTATCATATTTGTCAAAAATTAGACATTTCCCAATGGTACTAATTTTTAATTAGCAATCCAAGACTCAAGTCTTTTTTTTTTTTTTCCCTGGTGGCTCTTCTAAACCTGGCTGCCAGCCAGGTTAAACCACAACAAAATCCCTATGGCAAAGTCCAATATCCCAAATGGATTTTTCACAGTAATGCTAAATCGAGAATCCCAAATTTGTAGTACACTAATTTAGCTCAATTTAATAAGCATTTTTGATCAGCCAGCCTCAAAGTGTTTGAACAGGAGAAACATGGGGGTAATCAACATGAGTTTAACTCTGTACATTTCATATTTGAGAACATTACATGAACTGGATTTCTCCTGTAAGGGTTATTACTCTCATGCAAAAAAGGACTTGAAAGGACATCACTAGCAGGAGTGAAGTGAATATGAAAGCTGATCCAGACCAAACTGCAGATACACCTACTCTGGAATACTGGGGATAAGGGGCTTGCCAGCACAAAGCCCAGAAGTTAATCTCTCACACCTCTATCTTCTTATTTGTCATCTGGTAGCACTGGAAGTTGAAAGCAAACATGAAATGTAGGTATTGTTAATGTATTAGTCACACTACTTACTAGACCTATTGTCCTGGGTTTGCTGGGATAGAGTCAATTTTGTTCCAGGTAGCTAGTACAGTGCTGTGTTTTGGATTTAGTTTGAGAATAATGTTGATAACACACTGATGTTTTAGTTGTTGCTAAGTAGTGCTTACACTAGTCAAGGCCTTTTCAGCTTCCCATGCTCTGCCAGGTGCACAAGAAGCTGGGAGGGAGCATGGCCAGGACAGCTGACCCAAACTGACCAAAGGGGTCATACGTACCATATGACGTCATGCTCAGTATATAAGCTGGGAGGAGTTGGCCAGGGGGCAGTGATTGCTGCTCAGGGACTGGCTGGGCATCGGTCAGCGGGTGGTGAGCAATTGCATCGTGCATCACTTGCTTTGTATATTATTTTTTTATTATTACTATTTTATTTCAGTTATTAAACTGTTCTTATCTCAACCCACGAGTTTTCTTACTTTTACTCTCCCAATTCTCTCCGCCATCCGACCGGAGGTGGGGGGAGTGGGTGAGCGGCTGTGTGGTGTTTAGTTGCTGACTAGGGTAAAACCACGACACCTATCTACAAAGTACATTTTATCCAAAATATTTTCAGCCAGAATCAAAATGCTACATACTGTTTCTCCTTATACAGTAAAAATAAGCAAGTTGATCAGGGGTTACACTAGACAAGCCCAGAGGCCCCTCCCAGTGAAAACCAAGCATGACTTATCATCAGTGATTAAATAAAAATCTATTAGCAGCTTACTCACAAAAGGTGGATTCAACAGCATTTAGAGCCCTGATTTCAGCTGCAGCCTTTTGCAACAACGGTTTAAAAAAAATAACAAAACAAACAAAAACAAACAAACAAACAAAAAAACCCCACCAAAACACTACAAGACTCAAGAATCATTGCTGTCCAAAGCAACTGCTGTCCCAAGTTACACGGGAAGTTTGTGCATTCATTCCGAGTCTCTCACAATCAATAGCTTTAACTCCAAAATGTTATTACCCTCTACTGCTTTTTAAGGTGACCCAGTGTTCCAGAAGGGTATTTTGAATGCAAGGAGGTGCTACCCTTGTGAGGCCCTTAGATGTCTCACCTGCCAACGCTGCTGTTTCAGAATCAGATCCACCTGTTAGGAGCCACGTTCTACTATTCACTTGCTGTGGCAGAGTTAGTCAAACAAAGAGCATAAAGTTAAATCATAGATTTTGCTTGAAATTCTTCCTAAAACTTGCAGTCTGAACCAACTGATGTTGGTCTTCCAGAGGCTTTCAGTCTGTGCTCTGGAAATAGTAGGTGCACAGGACATCATGGAAGGCTTGAATGAGGGAAGAATCATGCTGCTAGTCATTAGGACCGGCCCCCATAAGGAAATCATTACCCCAGATGCCTCCGCAAGCTCTTTCTTCAGAGTGACTGTCAGGGTTGGTACACAACGTGGTATCTCCTGTTGAACAGGGGATTTTGAGTGACTTGTTTTAAATACACAAAAAAAAACAGTTCCATGTCTCACACCTAGACATCCACAGGCTTACATGCTGTACCTTCCTCAACTAAAATAAAAATTGGCATTTTTCCCTCTATATTTTGCTGTAGTTGCTACTTTTCTCCATACCTTCATCTTTGTGGAATAACATTCTTCCCTGATGTCTCATACACATCTGAGAAGAGCAAGTATTTACTACATCACTATGAACATACAGGTATAGCAAAAGAGCATCATCGTTCACCTGACAGCTATCCTGGCTATTTCTATTTTGTACACATTTAAAACAGTCCTACTTACCCTCTATATAAGGACTGTTGTGACAAACAGCAGTGTTGTGCCAGAGGGTTGTGTGACCCACCTGCTTCCTTTTGCTAGTGTTAGAAGTTATGCTCAGTAAAATAAGTTTATTCTACAATTATTCAGAGATGGTAGCATTCTGAACTTACATCCACTCTCCTCCCCAAATATGTATGTACAAAATAGCATGTAACGAAGATCAACATTTATGCATAGCACACTGAAACACAGAAGGGTTTTTTGTTGTTAAGATGACAGTACTCTTTATCACTTCCAGAAATGGTGAGAAAGCAATTTTCCAAGTCTTTGACTTGCTTTCATTGTCAGGAAGGATACCGAGTCTGAGGCCGGGGGGGTTACTCAGAAACAGTGAAGAGCTCAGGGATAGGCAACTGTTAAAGCCCTTGAATCCCGAGGACAGCTGTGTCAGCCAACCTGCAACCCAGGCTTGTTGGTATTCATTATGCTGTTCCCATAGCAGAAAAGAGCTTAAATGCTCGTTAAACCTGGAACTCTTCCAGACATTAAAATGGTATGGATGACTTGTCTAGCCTTTCAGATATGCCAGCATCATATCACCCTCTGTTTTTTATGATTATATCACCTCCTACACTGAAAAGCCCCACATCTAGACCACTTCTTTAATTTTTCAAAAATAAATGACATCTGCTATGCTGTTACTACTTATGGGTAGTCACACATAAATATATGGGACATATCATAAGAATTAAGCAATCTTTATGATAGCGCTGCTTGATCATTTAAACACAGATGTTCTCCAATGACAGTTCTTCATACTGACTGATCTTATGATACTAGCTCGTAAAGATTTCCAGCAGCTAAATTGCAGGGGAAGACAGCTAAAATTCATTCAGTACTTTCCCAGTATTCCTTAGTCATAGCAGCAATTGCTGGTTTACCCTAGCCACCCAGCACGATAGTAAATGAAAGGAGATTGCAGTCAGATTCTCCAATCTGCTCCTGCCGCACCACATCAATATACTACGACTTACCCTCAGCAGAGTGCTGAGGCAGGCACCAGTTCTCACTAACATTGCTCCCCCCTCGGTTTAGAGGCTTTTTCCTGCATGAATCCCTGCACTCTATAAAGAAAAACAATGTCTTGTGTTTCATCTTATTCAGAGCTAATTTTCTTAGAATGGCACAACAAAACGCACCAACTTGCCTTCTCGTGTTTTATGTTATTTTTTGATGGACATCATTTACAAATGAACAGACAGGCAACTAAAACCAAAGAGCAGACACAGGAGAAGGTTTCCTAAATCAATATTTGGTTGCTGAATTGGAACAACTTACAAAACTTATAGGACTCATAGGAGCAGCTCTCAGCGACTTTGTCTGAGTTATTAGTTTACAGAAGCAGAAGGGTGTTACAAAGCTCAAAGTGAAGCTTATAGCAAGAAAGCAATGCATAATGGGGGGAAGGCTTTGCAACAAAATGCTGACTGTGAAATAAAATTAAAATCCTTACCTATATAGGTCCTTTAGAATCACAGGTACCACCATGCCAGCTAAAACAGCCATAAGAAAAAAGAAACCCCTATTCTTATTGTCTCTTAAAGTAGGCATAAAACTGTGAGGGACTTTCTCTTCTTCACTCAGTTAAACGTAACTCAAAAATAACCCATCCCCATACCACACCCATTCTCATCCCCACCCCCTTTACAGATTTCAGAAAACATAACCACCTGGTAGTCAGCTGAGATAATTATTCCTGCTGCCACCTCCTTATGCATTGCAATAGCTTCACCTGTTCCCTTTAACCTTCCCTGGAACACCTGATATGGCCTGAACCTGTCCTGGAGATCAACCCGTTCCTTTCCAAGCTTTTGAGTTGTGTTACACATGATCTTGAATTAACACAATTACATTCTGAGTATGTAAAAGAAAACATAGCTATTTGCAAGTGACGATTCCAAGTTCAGACAGCTTGTCTTGTATAAGGATGTTGGACAAAATACAGTCTAACCATGTAATAAAGCACAGGAATAATATTCAGAGGCCTTTGGTTTGGTGTTTTTTGTTGTTGGTTTCATTGCACTCACAATCCACCATGAAATGTAGAAAGTATGCAGGATAATGTCACAAAACAGTATTTTGAAGTCAAGGAATAATGCTGATCACTGAACCACAGCATGTTCTGGCCACGTTCTCAGTCTAGAGCGCATCTGTTAGGTGGCTGAGCTAGAAACAGCAGCTTCATTAAGTCAGGTGAAGACCCCCTCACACACATGCCCCCCCAAATTAAGCTTGAACTCACAGAAATACCCATACATATGTGCCAACACACGTTCAAAGTAATCTTCTCAACTTTTTTTAAAAACAAGTGCCTATTTTTAAAATAAAGATAGTGGAGAACATCAGTGTAATCAGTTGGCAGCAAACACAATTAGCTATGGAAGACTAAAGACTCAAAACTGAAAGATGTAGAGTTTCTAACTAAAATAGATTTCTTCTGTTATAAAACACTGAAAATAGTACAATACATATTACCGGGTCTTTAAAGAAGACTCCATACATCTTAGAGGAACCATAATACAAACAAAATATGAAATGGCAGCCAACAGAATGGATAGGCAAATGAAACAGAAATAAATTGCCAGTGTTTATATATCACAAACTACAGCAGCCTGTCAGAAGTTTGTCATTGGTGTTTGTTGTTTTCTTCCTTACATTTGCCTTCTAATTTCTTTACCTGTTACCTCTCTTCTGTAACCGATTAACAAATTTTACTTGTGCTGGTTGCTCTGTTCTTAAAAATGGGATTCATTTGTGCAAACAAACCACAAATTAAGCAGACATCACTCAATGTCCGTTCATGCGGGTTAGCGAAATGAAAGCACGTATTGCGTGCCTTTACAGAAAAGATTCTCCGTCATGAACGGGTAGACAAGGGACCCAGAGCTGAGGGGGAGCCAGAGCCACGGGGCTCCATTTCCCTGCATGAAGTGGAAATGGATCCGTGCCCAGCTGACCTGTGGCATGCTGTAAATTTTCTTGTAAGAATCACAGAGGCACTATACAAGCCTGTTTGAGAGTCAGCATCATAAGATTTTCCTGAGCCACAGGCACTCAGAAAGCATATGAATTCCAGCAACTGTGTATCAGACAATTTTCTTCCCAGATATCTCCCACTCTTCTCCTCAATACTCAGAATTTATGTTGTATAGTAGCTTTCTCATGTCACTAATCACACTTATAAAAGCGTGCTTAGATAGAGCGTGAGTTCATCTCCCTGTAAGCTCTTTTACCAGCGACCAGCTGACACACTGCTTTTTTCATTTTATGAAATGACCAGCAACACATTTGTCAGCATTGTCTTAATTAAGACCATTGCTTACCCTGATATACTTCTAGAGTAAAAAATGAGCCTAGAGAATACCGTACCTGGGAACTGGACCTCTCTGAAAGCTATGAAATAAACACCCTGCCTTTCCCATGCCACCGCAGAGGAGGGTGCTGGCTAGTTGAGCATTTAGAGATCAAAAGTCGAATCAGTGGATAGTCTCCTGGCTGCCCAAGAGTCAGAGCAAAATAGCCTTTCTCAGAGACATGGTTTTTCTTCATACAGCAACAGTTCTGCTAGTGGCAAAATAACTTCCTACAACAATGCCTAGATCATTCGCAGACAACCCCTTTCATTTGAGCAATTCACGCAGAGGGAACGGGCAATTTTTAGGAAGAGGAAAATTGTAACCAATTCCTATGATGTTTTGGGGACTATTCCTCAGAAATAATAGGTCACAGGATGTAGCTAGAGACAGTGATGAGTTTCAGATATCTCTATAGCAACAACATTTATTTAAAAAAGAAGTAAAACCTTTTTGCATCATATAAATAGTGGTGTCTGTCTCAGGGAGTTTAGAAGGGATTTTTGTGTTGACTCTGCACGCATATCACCAACCGCTGCTTCTTTAAAACTAGCATTTGCATCTTCCGCCTACTAAGAAAAATGGTGTTTGGCTACAGAGGCAAATTAAGTTTTTGCACTGGTCTCTAAACATTAGCAATGTTTCTGCTAGGTGCAAAGGGAGAATGTCATTTAAATATAATTTAGAAAACATGATTATTTTATAATTTAGAAAACATGATTGTTTTCTAAAAAATCTTCATTGGTGAACAGCAGACATCTGCATAAATACAACAGCACTCAAGTGAATCAAACTCCGATTTTCTTCCTTCCCTAGCTGACTGAATAGTGGAATATTTCTTTCCTCACCTGAAACTTTATTTTTTATAACAAAACCTTTACTTTAATAGTGCTGAGTATTTCCTGATTCACACAGACTTAAATTTGTGCACACTTTCATGGAGCTAACTGGCAGGAAATTGCATTTATGCTAATATAAATAATATGAATAATATGCAGCTTTCATAGCTCCATACTGATGTAGACAGGATGTTTCCAGAGCTCAACCTCGCTTAAAGACCACCTTGTCAAGCAGCAATTCTAGGAACTGCAAATATGGAAGTTATAAAATGTAAACTGAGCTGTGGGCTGAATTGCCCGGGAAGCATCACACCACTGTTAAGTAACTAAACTGAGCAACGCTCATGGCAGATCAATATACTATACGACCTGCAGATCAAAAACTTTTTTCCCTCCATGTCAGCCCCTAGTAGAAATCTTTGATCAGAAGCAGAAAAAGAAACTACGACTGCTATTAAAACCGTGAGAGAGAAACAAAGAGATTTCAGTCATAGGAGATTTAGGGCCGGTTGTTCCCACCCGGCTGTACAGATGAGCACAGGTGGTTCACAGAAGGAAAGGGCACACTTCAGAAAAAAGTGTGTTTTTTAAGAAGTCTAGATCGTACAGCTATGTCTACTGCAGACTGCTGAGGAGGCATGGCTCTTCCGCATGGACTTGCTAAGTCCTGCAGCTGAGCTGACTGAAACTAGAGATCACTGCCAGTGGCAGCAAGTAACCTGATGTCCTCCGATTCGTTTTTGTTCTGATTTGGAGTGCAAAAGTGTTTTCAAAACTATCCCTGATGAGGGAATTCACACACACAAACACACAGCAACCCTCTTTTTGTTTGGGTTTTTTTTTCATTCACATATCAATTTTAAAACATATATCCACCTCAAAGCTTTGTTTCAACTATTTTAATCGTCCCTGAGTACCGTGCCATTTCACTGCGACAAACAAGGAGGAATTTGATCCAGGACAAAAGATGATGTTCTATTTCAAAGAGTAGTCATTAACAACAACCTTTAATAAGTTTTAGAAGTGATACAAAAAAATAATTTCCAACATTTCCAGCATATATGATTACTTTGTCCTAACCAAATAAAAATAAATTTGCTTAGAGTTTTGCAATACAGAAACATACAGTAACTTAAGACCAGATTTCAAATAGACATATCCAGAGTATTAAACAAGTTCAGGTACAGCCTGCAAAGTATCTGCATTGGCTGAGAGCTCATCACAGCCTCATAACTCAAATATTCATTCAGTTTCTGTGAATTTTGAAGTCTATACCAAACTCTCTGCTTCTGTGGTAACACTCCAGTGATATTAGCTGGTTAAAACAGGTCCTTATGAGCCTAGCCTAGAAGGAATTTTTGCTTCTAACAGCCATTCTGCCCTGTAAAGAGCTGGAATAAAAAGCACAAGTAGAATTGTTGTGGTTGACTTGCATTGCTTTACAAGACTTCGAGGATATAGATGCATTTGAATGAACTACTAGTGAAACTAGATGACTTTTCAAGTCAATGATCAAAGCGCTTGTAGCTCACATTTTGTATCAAGCAAAGTAGTGAAATGGTAACTATTGAACAAATTTCCTCTCAGATTCTCAGAAGTCACTTAACAAGTTCTTGAAAAACTGTATTTGTAAATTAAAAAAAAGGTTTAAAGATTTTTACACCTGTCAATATGATTCTAAACAGCAGCATATTTTTGATAAGTTCTCAGAGCTGTAAGAGGTATGAAAGGAACACAGACAGCATCTTCACAGACCAAACAGAACAAGATAAAAAGAAACTGTGGATTAATAATCTGCATTCAGCCAAGTATTTTTAACTTGCCAATAAAATGAACAGTCTCAGGAATTGTTGTTTGAAGGACAACCATCCTTATTTGTTTTCTTCTCCCCTACTTTTAGGAGGTTGAGCATCCCTCAAGAGGTTTTTTTCCTTTGGTATGGGTTTTTTTCCTGGGTTTTTTGGTTGTTGGTGGGTTGGTTTGTTTGTTTCTACATACTTTCATACATAATATGTTGCTTCTCAGCACAAGACATTTCTGTTTAGCAAGACAGCGTGTTTGTGAGGGGTAATCTATACTACTGTCTTAACCATCCCAAATGCTGTTTTCAGACCTCAGATTGACATTTCCACAGTTACTTTAATCTGATAATTACCAGTGGAATTCCTTTTTAGTATCATTCCTTATGTGGCCCTGAAAGCAGTGGACTATAAAGCTGCAAAAGGCAAAAATTATCAGCACCAAAAATTAATTTAAGAAATTAAATATTGGAAGCTGTAAGACAATGAACACTGATATTAACCAGGAAGTCTGGGTTTTTCTCAGGAGCATGATAATAGAAGAACAGGAAATAACCAATTAGGCTGCTAAAGGCACTCCAATTTTTCTTCTATTTATTCCAAAAAATGTGTGGGTTTGTAGAGGGAAGTTGGTTCCAGCACTTAGTCCCTTTCACAGCTGGTATTCCTATCCATGCATTCTCTTCAGATTGCTTTCTTCAAGGACCAGGCATAAAAATATTACAGAGCAACAGAGAGTCCACTTCCCAAGAAGAAAAATTACGGGCAGGAAACCTGATTTATCTTTTCCTCATATAATAACTTGTACACCCATCTAGTTATTTTTAGCCAAAGTCACTAGGAATCTGTGGCTGCCAGGCTAGTTATTTTGAAAGTAAGTTGTATTTGCTAAAAGAAATCTATTCACAATTCTTTAAGAAAACTTTTTACAGCTATTTGTTGAACTTACAGTGCGTACTACCCCAGCAATGAGTTGTATGTTTAATTACTACCTTAACCACATTCATTTACCTACTGGCTCTAGTTTATTTAGTTTTCATATACCTTGCAGCTCAAGATCAGGAGTCAATATTAAGTAGAGCAAAGGAAAAAACATTCTTTTTGTCTTGTAGCTTAGTAAGTCACCAGCTATTAAGCCTCTGATAGCTATCAGAAAGGCCATATGAGATAAAATCATCAATATGTTTTTCCAAGGAACTGGAGTAGCTGAAAGACAACAAAACAAACTCATTACATAAATTTAATCATTGCCTTTGCCTCACCTCGGTGAACTTCCTCTTTCTAAAAAGGCAGAGAAAAAAAAAAATCCTCCTTTAAATATTGGTGGTTTCCCAACAAGTATAACATTGACCCTACTTGAGCCACGTGGTTTGTCAAACACAGGTTGCCTGGGCCACACCTAACCCAAAGTTACTCTTAGAGCTCCTGGGAACCACATTCTTGTGTGGTGCCTCTGGCCAGGACCCGGCTTTCAGCTCCTGCTTCTCCAGGGCACACTTACACAGCTCTACCCACCGCTCACTAATCGGAGCCTCTTTTCCACTTCTCCACCACCTCGAAAACCATTTAATCACATGCCATAGCGTCTCCTCTGTTCATCTGAGCTCCATGGGTTTATGTTATTGACCGAAGCTTCCATTGATTTAACAATTACTAAAGAAAAGAGCATTGAACTACTCCCTCCTTTAGCCTGGAGGGAAGGACAGCTGTTCCAAGGAGTTTAGACCCAAACCATACTTGTAGTCAACTTAGAAGTGATTCAACTTTGTAAGTTTAGAAATCAAGATGGCAGGAAGCAGTAAAACATGGGGGTAAATAATACAGTTAATTTACTTGCAAGACTGTTCCAGCACTCCACTCTCTTTCCCTTCCTCTTACATATACACGCATTTGAAGTGAACTGAAAACATGATGTATTGCCGACTTTTTTCAAAGTTTAAATGTGGCTGCATACACACAACAGGTATGCACACTGGCAAAATATTCAAAGACGGAAGGATCACATTCATCTCTCTCACAGGAGCTAAAATATATGATGTGATTTACGTAGCTCATCTGAGCTAGTTCAGTTTGAAATATTCATACAAATTCTCCACAGACAGTTAAAAAATCTGGAAACATTTACAGAAATATTTTGCTAAAAACTCTAAGTACTTAAAATATGAAGAGAAGAAGGGGGAAGAATCATAAAATAATATATTGTTTACCAGCTATTCCGTCACATGTAATTACAACCAAGATGGTCATGCAGGATCTGACCATTTTTTGTAACCCTTATTCCCCTCAGTTTTATTAGCCCTCCCTCCCTCAGTGTTTCAGTGTTCCTGAAAGCAATACTCGACCTCCACAAGGAAGATCTTAATGGTGCTTCTACAGAGTTGTAGAATTCAGCTAATCCTGTCTGACTGCCACTTAGGGAAGAGCAAGCAGCATAATGGAAACATACATAATCACAGATCCTACTTCCTGGCAATTCTTTTCAAATACTGAGCTCTTTTAATGATTTCTTTTAATAATGACCACATGCAACATAAATGCAAAAAGGTAAATATAATAGAAAAATAATTTGTGAACCTATTTTTGAGTAAATACTTATCACATGATATTTGTTTACGAAATTTTTTTACTTCCAAGAATATTTCATTTCAAGTAAGTGCTGAAAATACCATACAAATTTGTACAGCATGGAGAAGAATCCTAATTAAAAAGTACCATTGCCATCCAGAATAATGGTAATAATTTTCTAGTACATATATATTGCATATAAAACTATATGTTGCAGTCTTACTACTTATTTAGGTCAAGAATTTGTATTCTAAGCTGATTATAATATCACATATAGTAACACTATTAAAATTCCTCATACTACATAAAATGTTTTCTATGATAAATTACACAAATTTCTTTTACATAACTGTATGTGAGAAAATAGTAGATAGTGCAATAATATGAGGTCATTTTCTTATTTTTAAGAACTTTTGGTTAGGTAACCTTTCTGGTCAAGTTTTACTTGTCAACAGCCCATTTGGAAAGAAAAGAATAACGTATGCTCCTCCTTGGACACTTTTTCTTCTTGTTTAATGCCAAGATCCTTCCAAGGAAGAAACTTCAAGAGAACAGTGACAACTCATTTTATACCCTATTCTTTGTCTGCTGTGTAATTTCATCAATATTTTATCCAAAGTTGCCTTTTTTGTATAGCAACAGCCTCCTCCCAAAGACATCTTACAATATTTCCACTGCCAGAAATTCAAGACAGATGATTTATTCCGTATCCCTTTTTTTAAGAAGAAATACCTAACGTCAGCAATTTTTTTTAACTGGAGGATGTTTGCCTACTATTCACAAATTCAATTGCTCTTCCTTGATATGGAACAGTCTTTTACATTATTTTATTTTGCAGTTTCAAATTTTCTTCCTGCTGATTTTTGCTTTGCTTGCTTATTTAAGTCTGCCTGCCATCTTTTGATGATGTGTCAGCAGGTCTCATTATGGGGGAAACAAACAACAGTCAAGAAGTAAAAAGCAGCTTCAGGTTAAGGTGCAGATTTCTTGTTTTCCTGCCAAGATTAAATCCTAGTAGCAGGTGAAACAAAAGCGACTCATCCCTCACTTTACGTTCCACCTGTAGGTGACTAGATCTTCCCCCACCCCCTTCAGCTGATCTGGAAGAAAACAAGTCATAAAGACAAGACACATTTGCTCCATAGTTTTACAAAATGTGCCGTCCTGGAACCACATGAATGAATATCCTGTAATTTGGCCTGGCCGGTGCTTGGCACCTACCGCTTTTGCTGGTTTGAGCAAGAGCTGTCAGCACTTCACATCCTTCCCAGCAGCACGGCTGCTTCACACTTGGCAGATCTCGCCACGTCTTTAACTGCGCACCCTTGGGGAAGCGCTATTTCCAGCACCCGCTTTCCCAATCTCATACTCCTCACAGCCGCATCCCTCAGTTTTAGTTCTGGCCCCCTCCAACCACTGCCCTGCTCTTCAGTAGCACTGGCGGTTGTGCATATTTAGTGGTTTGAGCTGTTTTTGCAGATTAGGTTGGCATCACTAGAACAGCTGAAACTTCATCATTCCTGCACAGCATCAGCTGCAAAGAGAGCTAAGAAGCAGCAGCTAAACAGAGTTTGTGAGTAAATACCGGGTGACAGACAGACACTGATGCACTCAGCTCAGGTTTTATTAATCATATCCCAAAATAAGATTAATGTGACGAACGTGCCTATGCATAGATAGGTCCCAGAGGTCATTAATTCAGCCAATATCTACATTTGAATAAAAGATTCCACTCAGGAAAATGAAATACTTATAAGCCACACATTACTATTATCATAAGAGTAATCATATGAAATGACCAGTGTGAACAATCACTCATTTTTGACACGGGTGTTTTTCATACTGTCTAAAAACAACACAGCACTGACTTCATGTTTACAGCAGGCCTAAGCATTTCAGCCCCCAAGCAATTCACACTGTTTGCAGTTATATTTAGACCTGCTCTCAAAAAACCAAAGTGTACTCTTGCTCTCCATCACCACCTCAGATGTCAAGCTCCCCTATCTCTCCCAGCCAGAGACTCTAGTGACAAAAGATTTGCTTCCACTTGAGTACAAATCCTTCTCTACAATTGCCATTTCTGCTGCACACATTTTGTCACAGCACAAGCTGCATTTCTCTCCTGTTTCTCATTTCCCAGGCTGGCCTCTTTCTACTCTCAGGTCTCACCTTGCTTAGTAACAAGGACTTGGGAGCGTAGGTTAGACAACCTGTCCTGCGCAAGAGTTCAGCTGACCTGGAAGCACCGACTCGCACCAGGTTTTCTCATCAACGACTTGTTGCTCAGCGACGTCAGTCCCTTCTCCAGAAGAAAGCATTCTGCTCTGAAGAAAACCTGTGATGTCATATATTTATCTGAATTCCTCTGAGACACCACATGCTACCCATTCTTTGCCATGCTGGGGGAAATATGGAGTTGCACTTCTAAAAACTGTTTGAAAACCAGAAAGGGAGGCATTGTCATTCTGTACCTTGCTAAGAGAAAACAGCGCTTTCACAGATGCTGTGGTCCACTAAGCATATGTCTCCCTCTACTAGTGCTTTGGGATAGTTTAACAAACAGTGAATTTCTTCTTTCCAAAGGTTGATAGAGGACAAAAAAGCAAGTATTTATTAAGAAACGGATCAAGAAACAAAAGAAGTAAAAGACCATCACAAAGGATGTAGAAGCAATTTAGCAGAGCTGTTCCTGGGTAAATAAGAATGGAAAGTTGCAGCTGCTGTATTTATGTAATTAAATCCAGAGTTTAGATCACAGCTTAAATTCTAAGAAGCAGAGAAACTGTACAAGCTTTGCAACTCTGTAACAAAATGGAAAAACCAGGCCTTATGTTGAGGCATGGTGGGGCAAAACCTTTGAAAGGGTTTTCACTCAATCTGTTTCTGCAAAACTGTAGGTGCTTAATTTTCTGTTACTTCCTATCGCTGTTGTGAATCCAGGCTTAAGTGGGTTTCTCCCACCCAAACAGGTGATTTTGGAAGAAGGGTGCACAGAGAAACCAACCAGAGGAAGAGAGTCATCGCCATCCAAACCCTGGACATTCAGCTAGTCAGAGAAACTTCTCCATGGACATGGTCACATCTGCAGCCTTGCATTGCTCATTCCAGTTTTCTTTTTCCAAAGCTTCACTGTTTCTGTTACCCCTTCCAAGTATTTCATTTCTCTTATTTCCAACCTCCCCTCTAAACTGCTAACTTTAGAGAGGTATCTGCCACTCCTCGGCTATTGATATTTCTGGTATGATGCATTTTTTGCTCGTTGTTGGCTCTGCTTTGTCTAGTTTGATTGTAAGTACTCATCCGGATCTGTTGTTATTACCATGCAATAACATCATTGAAGCCACAGAAAACAGTAAGATCTATTGCTACCCAAGATTTACTGCTACCCAAGTGACTGGGGGTACAGCAATTAGCAACTAAATCAGATCCTATGACTTTTAGTAGAAAATTTATAAGGATGATTAGAAGTCATGTCTCCAGGAGAGTCTTATCATTCATGGTAGGTGGCTCAAGCCTTTTTTAGTTTTACCTTTTCTTTTTTTTTTTTTATTTAATATATACACAACTGGGACAAGAGCTGCATAGCAATGTCTTGGATGAGAATACAGTGACCCCTCACACAGAAAAAGTAGCTGTTTTAAAGAAAACATTACAATCCAAAGAAGTTCCCTATGGTTAGCACTTCCCTTCTTTGGGGTTTGGCACACAGGAGAGGAAATTTGTAACCACGTATTTCATAAAAGGCCTCTGTAAATTGTTCACAGAATGCAGAAAGGTCATACTTTGAGTTTAATAGCTGACACAGCCAATTAAAAAATCTTGATGAGTAGGAAGATAAAGTTAGTATGATGGTCTGTGATTGTTCAGGTTTTATTAATCTGACCACTAGCATTCTGGTGAGGATTATCCTAAGATTCTGAAGGAGTTTGCCATACTGCAGAGATGCACTTGCCAGCCACAACTGTTTCAGTATACCACTGTATGTCTGCATCCACTGGTCAGGCTACTAAATCTCTGTTACACGTTTTTGGCTAATGTTTACAAAGTATATTCAGAAGAACTAGCAAGGTACTAGAAGATGAAAATGGATCATGAAGCACCAAAAGGTTTCCAAAGATGTTCTACTGCATTTCTAATATGAGGTTTCACCTTCTTTTTTATTACTCCTTATCTAAAGCCAAATTAACACGGAAAAATAATGGCATGTATTTAGAGTCAGTTAATATATTCCGAGTTATTGCATTAGATGTCGCTATTATTTAGAGGAACAGTACAGTTTCAGTCTAGGTGGACTTTGCAATAAATAGCTTATCGGTGACTAAGTACCTTCTACCTCATCATATATAGACATAGTTCCATTTTTCTGATAGTTGTTAAAGGTGACAAGTAAAATGATTTTTGGCAGTTGCACTCAGTTCCCCAGGGAACAAGAGTCAAATTCAGAATACATGCAATACAAGAATGTTGTATAAATGTGCTACCGAGTTTGACAGGTTCAAACAGTCTCAGTAGGATAGCAAGGACAGACTGAAACAAATCAGGCTCCATAAAGGCGTCCACAATGTTTGGGGGGATTATATTATTCAAGTGGCAGGAGTGATGGAAAATTAACTTCCTTATAGCAAACAAAGTTCCATTAATTTGATTTTGCTCATCGTGCCTCTCCCCACCTCCCCACCCCCCAGTTTCTAATAACAGCTTGTGTAAAGACCTTGTTGTAACATGAATTCATATGTGCAGGGTCAAGCTGGTGTAACTGTGTTAGCCCTGTAATAATGGGCTGTATGCTGTGTACTGAATTTGCAAGGCCTCAGGACTGAGCCTTGTCCGGCTTGGTCTGTCCAACCTTTTCTTGACCTGCCTGCAACCTCCTTTTACTTTGGTTAGCTCTAACAGCAAATTTTCCTAATTGACCAGGTTCTAGGGCTAATTTGTTTTACCTGTGTTTATCTTCTACTGTACAATCATAGTTTTATACAGATAGCAATAACAAGGAATTATTCCATGTAGAATGAGAGATTTATGGATAACATAATAATACAGAGAAATACAGGCCTGGTGCAACAGCAGAGGCTTGACTTCAATTATGTAAGCAATAAATTCTTGGCTTTATGTAAGGTGTGTTTCGTTTTTGCCCTTAAATAAGATTTTAAGTGTAACAACGGTTGGCAGTTCTAACTGCACAGAAGTTAAAAAAAAAAAAACAACTTTGGGTTTGCTAAGGAAAGGTCATCTTCTGCAGAGTAGTTGTATTTCTATATAACTTAATTATTCAGTAATAATTAATTAAAAAAGGGAAAGGGACTATTCAAATGTTTTGCTTGCTCTCCTAAATACTTCTGTAATGTTGTTGTGTACAAATAGGACTGTATCTCTAATTTTGAGAACATTGTATTCTATTCTCCTTCATGGATACCGTTTTATTGTCAAACAAGTTAATAAGACCATAAGATTAGAAAGACCCTCAGAGGCCAAAATGTTTGTCGCTAGTATGTCAGAAAATCTACTACTGTTACTATTCCAATTAGCTACATTTTGCCTAAAGATATTTATGCATGATTTGTACTTATTTGTTCCTGTGCCAACACTATTCATTACCCAAAAATGATCTTCACTGCCCATGATGTTTATCATTCTAAAATATTTAGTGACTGTCATCATACTTCTCAGTCTTTATTTTGCCAAGCTACGAAGCTTCTTTTAATTGTCACATTGAGACAAACTCTTATTTTCCCTTAATACCTTTAACCCTTCTTTTTACTCATTCCAGTTAAACTCCATCTTTCCTGAACATGAATAAGCAGAACTGATAGTGTTACTACTAATCCTTACTATTAATCCTCAAGTGCTTGCCTTGCCCTTTGTACTATTAGATTTATTGTTAAATTACATCACACTTTCGTTCCTTTTGTTCTCAGTGCTGTCCAGCTTCTTCTGTTCTTGCTCTCCATGTTTTCTTGAGGATCTGTCAGCACATTGCAAATATACATTGAGCATTACATTTTAAAAGTGCACTTTTTGTGCCTCAGTCACTTCTGAAATTATTAAATATGATCAGTCCCCACCCCCTCTCAGAGGAACACCACTTGAAATCTCCTTTTATTTTAGTAATTCCCCTGTCAGCATAACTCACTTTCTGCTTAATCTGTTCTATACATAACTCCCACATTTTACGTCAGTCCCCATCTTAATCTACTTACTGCTTTCCCATGTGGCACCACGTCAAATGCTTTATTGAAATCTATACAGATTAGACATTTTCATTTTCTTTTGACTGGCCAATCATCCCTCCAGTCAAAGAAAAATATCAGGTCTGCTGGCACTATAAAAAATTCAAGCTTGGACTTTTATGGTAGCCTGTTTTCCAGCTTCTGCTATTAATTCAAAAGAATTAACTTCCTGCAGCTGAAGATCTTGCATCCCACTGGCCTCAAAGCAAACAATTTCAAAAGACAGTATTTGTCTGCCTATATTATTACATGCTGAACAGAAAATGATCACAGTTTGTATGTTGAGATCTGTAACTGAAGATCTACACAGTTTTCTACCAAATCTCTAACCTGTTTTATTCTATATATAGCTCTTCAACATCAGGGGGCTTTAACCAACATTTAAAAAACAAGAAGATATAAGCACTGGAGGAAGGTCTGTCTGTAGATCTAGTTGCCATTTCAGCAGTATGGCATCCTTCTCACCTCATCTTTTATCAGTGTAACCTACATCAGTATTGTATACTTCGAAAATTTCAAGTCAAGAAACTGAGTATTTTCCCAAGCACTTAGATGGCATTCCAAGCACTCAAGAGTTTCTTGCCTAACTGATTTAGCTTCTCAGTTTATATGCAACTGTCTTGTCCATGACCTGGAAAAGTTGAGAGGTACTAAATGCCTGTATATACCTGTAAAATAAAAGCAGCCCAAACCATTTATCTTCTAAACTGTTAAATGCAGTCCTGGCATTAACTAGCAAGCTTCAAAACAATTCCTGGCCTGGACACAGTTCAGATGTTAGCACAGGACAAGGACCATTATGAAATCTGCAGTTTTCTGTAGTAACCTCCTGTTTCAAAGGCTGAGAAAGTTTAAAAGTGGCAGTGCAGGCTATTGCATGTCAATTAGTTGGTTTCAGTGCTGGGAAACATTCCTGGGCATGTCTAACTTACTTGTATAAGTATACATATGTACAGCCTAGGCATAAAGCTACTGAGGAAATCTTACACTGCAAGTTAAAAAACAAATGTAAACAGATCCCTTTAACCCTTAATATACACAGAACAAGAAATCCATTTGTAATTCCTTATGTCCTCCTTTCCCCATTCAGAAAGTGTATAGGGATTGAGAAGTCTGCACTAGGAAAAATTATTTTGTGCCATATAAAGTTATAGCTAGAGAACACGGCCCCAGATGCTCTTCTCATCTATAGGCATGTGATTCAGGAAACTTTTCACAACTTGACTGTTGCTTGAACCTGGCCATGAGCTCTGGGTCTGCTCCACTTGCCTCATTCCAGTGGCAAGGGCCAGGGCCCCGGCTGGCCACACTATCACGCTCGGCTTCCCACCCCTTAAGGAGCATCCAGCCCCTGCTTCTCCCTGACAGCGTGCATTGGTAATGAATCTCTTGATAAAGAACAGATTTCACTTTTTTTGCAGTATTTCTTCTGAAGTTCTGTGACGCATGTACTAGCCCTATTCACTGCACAAGGTCGAGGTGGCTACATCAGCCACATCAATCAGCTGAGCTGAAATGCAAATTGTCAGCCTAGAAAAATGTTGCTACTGGAGTTCCTAGTAGGTTGGTTTAGGGAACAGTTTTATTTAATATTTCCACTCATGGTCTTGGCTCAAAGAGTAGAAAGGTACTAAAGAAGTTGGCTAGTGGCACAAAGTTGACAGGAATACAAATGAAAGCAGGAATACGCTGGGGAAAAAGAAAAAAGACAACTGGAGAACTGAAAGTACAAACTGAATGAGATCTAACACTGCCAAATGCAAGCCCAGGAAGCTAGTAGCTTCCTACATGGCCTTCCACTATAAGCATAAATATCATCAGTTAAACATGACATGACAAAAGAGAGACTTTAGTTCAGTGTCTGGTGACTGCACACCAACTCTGTGAAGTGACTCTACAGAAGAAAAATGAGAAGTGAGGTAGAGCAGATGAAATACTATCAGTAAAGACGAGAACTAACTCAAGTTCTGTTGTGGAAGGAGTTTGTGTGTCCTTATCCAATACACTGAGCTCTTCTCATTTCTCCACTCTGAAGAACATAATAGGAGACAGAGAAGGGACCAGAGGAATGCAAAACCAATTGTATTAAGGGATATTACATTAACTTAGCTTATGTAGTAAGTAAATTATGTAAATAAGTAAATGTGTAAAACGATGGCTGAGGCTGAAACACGGAAGGCACATATAAAGACCAGAAAAGGAGGAGTTTTTTGAATACAAGTTTGATCCAACACAGGCTGTGTATAAACAGAAAGATTTCCAAAGAGTAATTTTCTGGAAACGCACTGCATTAGAATCACGGGAGGAAAACCAACCTGTTCCAGCAAGACCAAACCCAATTCATGGAAAAGGACAACACTTGTGTACCTTCTGTCAGGATGCAAAAAGCATAGAGATATGCCACAGTTAGAACTGTGTAACTTTTCAGGGATATACCTGCCCAGGTTAGTGCATTTATCAGCTCCTAGTCAAAATTCCTTGGTTAATACTGATAAAGTGGAGTTAACTTTCCCTCTGAACTCAGCTGGAGATGCACACCAGGCAGCCACTGACACCATGTGTTGTGTGAACATCCCCATTGCCAGAGGGAACCGCAAGCTGGGTCTGCGTTAGCAAGCAGAGCAGCCCAACAGGAGGAGATCTATCAGGCAAAATAGTTGGTGTTGAGGACCTGACATCCACACTGAAAGTATCTCAGGAGTTTTTCCCTTTGTGCTAACTGTAGTCTGACTCTATTGTGACCAGAGTGCATTAGATGCATTCCTGGAAAGCATTTTCCAGTTAAGCTTTGTCTGAAATCAATCCAGTTCACACTCTGGGAAACTGCTCTGCAATGCAAATCAAAGCTCAGCAAGAGGACACAACCAGGAGACTTGCTTCCAAAGTTCATTCTCCATCCGAATTAAAACATGAGACTGTTGTCATTACAGCACTTAAGCTACACACAGTTTGGGATGGACAAAACCTTACCTTTCCATAGACCCAGGTACCCTTCCTGAAGTTAATCTATAGCAGCAACGATTTCAGCAGATGTTCTCAACCCTGGTTTTGTCATGAGGAAAACATTTGGCTCATTCCCCCTCCTCACTGATGGCATGAGAGCACTATTCAGTATAATCAAAACCACAGGTGAAACACATCCTCTATTAACAGGCATTGCGGTGTCTTATTTGAGAAGTAGGAAGCTACTCACTTTTCTATCCTGCCCTATGCTAGTTAAATATAAGCTTAAGAAAGGAAGTTTCAGGGCCACGCTGAATTCATTTGTAAGTGTTTTGTGGTCTAGGCTTTTTTTTTTCCCTCTCCTTTCCTTTAGACTATCAATAAAACATTAGTTGTGAATGGCTGATTTGTTCCAGTTCCAGCAGGTACACTCCAGGCTCACTGCAAGGCTTTTCATTTTGAAAACGTTTTTGACATAACATTGCTATCTTACCATCTGCCTGAGTGACAAATCCCAGATAAACAGCTTTATTGGGGCGCTCTCTGTCCCTTAACACACAATCTATGCTAAACTTCCAGGGGCAATTTTAAACATCTTAAGACCAAAAACAAACACTACAACTTGCACTGTATGGAATATATTGAAAGGTTATACTAGTATACACAGTATGAGAAACCCATACAGAGAAAGGCAAGTGAAAAATACATACTGTATTTATTATTTATTAAGAACGACAAAAAAAAAAACCCAGCCTACAATCCAAGCCATACTGTTTTTCCATCTCGTGATGGATGTCATAATGAGCTGCAAGGAAGGAACAGAAGAAGGGAGTCCTTTACCCTGGAGGTGGGGTAGAGGTCTGAAAGCTTTCTGTACTTCATAGCATATCGCTGAAAGAGCAAAGGTCCTTTACTGCCATCACCTGGAATAAATGAAGTCAGAAAAAGAAACTTCCTCTTCAAGCAATAGTCAAAACTCATTAAGTTGTGTGCTGTTATGCAGGTACAATGACAACATAGGTTTAGTTCCTCATGAGAGTAGTCAGAGAAGCAGTGAAATTAGAAAATGGTATCTCTCAAGAGAAACAGATATATCTTCATTCAACATCTGCATAATTAAACCAAGCATGATTTCTACAAAACACAGATACCATTCCACATCCCAGCAGGGCCAGGGCTTCCACACCTGGTGTGCTCACAGAAGGACCTGCAGAATTAAACCTGCAGTTACCAAGGTGGTAAGAAAACCAAATAATGCTCCAGAAGATTTAAGAGAAAATGTAAGAGTGTAAAGCAGAATCATCAGGTGTATCAGACAAAGGCAGTGAGGCTCTCAAGTTTCCATTTGTTGATTATGGTAAAATTTAGCTAAGTATTATCAACTTCCTCTGTGTTCCATGCTGACATCAAAATACATGCAGGTAATGTGTGGAGAAAAAAGACACAAAACAATGTTCTAATCCACATACATATGTAATTTGTCTGCTTTTCAGCAGATCCCATATGGAAAAATATCTTGCAGCTTGATGTGACAGACAACAGCTACAGCTGAAACCAACAAAGGAACACAAGAGACAATGATCACTGAATGCCCCTCATTCTCCGCCGTATAATCATTCAGAAGTAGACTGATCTGCTAAATGTTGAAGGAGTCTTACACTGAGAAACTAGTAAAAGCTTCCTTACTTAAACAGGCACCTCAAAGCATTATTTGGGTCAAAAGTAAAGATTAATCCAGTTAGATTTGAATCACTTCTCGGAGATTTTTGTATCCACCTTTTTAATTCACTGCAGTGATTTAGCTCTAAAAAACACTTAGATGGTATGTGGAGCAGCTCTATATTGTCTGCTGTTCACGTATATCATTAAGGAGTTTTAAGACTCTCAAAATAATACAGGAAAAAGTATGCATAATTCTTTGAATGAATTCTGTGCTGTCAGGGGGAAACCCCTTCCATAAGCTTGATGTTCAATAAATTGTCACTAAAAATACTGATGCTGCATTTCGAAGTCTGAACCGATGAGATTTCAGAAATGCTGCAAATTCAAAAAGTAGAAAACTCAAAATATTGGTGTAATACATTTCTCCATTTCCCTAAGTGTGTGTTAACTTAACAAGGGGGAAAAGATGCACTTTGATGGTTCTTGAACACCTGGCAAAAGCTGTCAGCTGCAGCTTTGATTTGGATAAGCAGCAAACAGGTTAGAGATCTGTATTCACCCAAGTTTTGTGGATGCAACACTAGTTAAAAACCTGGGCATGAAATTCCTGGGCTGGTATAGATATTCATGGCTCTTTCATACCAGATATCTATTTTTAATGTTTCATTATGTCCTTTTTCAAGTCAAGTCAGAAAGAGCAGCAGAGTGAAGGCCAAAAATGAAAATCAAACCAAAATGTATGCATGCCTAATTCAAGTTTTAATTAAATCCTTGTGTCCATCTTTTGAAAATGTTTCTTACCTGTAACACCTATCCCAGGTCAAAAGCAGCGGGCATCACAGACAGAAAACCTAGCGTATTAAATATATCACACGAGAGAAATGATAATAGGAAGCATAAGAATAGAAGAGCAGCTCTGTGGGGCGAGAGTGCGAAGAGTACATGCTCTACAGGAAGAGACCGGCTGGTGGCAGCACACCAAAAAATAGCTGTCTTGGGAGGACGTATGCTACGCTACAAACTCACTGCTTGCACACAGAAATATCTTCAAATGCACTTTTGAGCACTTCACTTGACAAAAGCCATTTAACATTTGTTCCCATGACCAACTATGAAATACAGGTATTTGGCCCAAAAGAGAACCCCCAGTGAAGACAAATTTCGAAAATAAAGTAAAATGCCAACACTATGAAAACCAGCAAAACCAAAAACATAAGCATAACCACTAATTTGAGTTTTGCATGCATCTCTTTAGCTTAAATAAGCAGCAAAGCAAGTAACGGAAGGATTTCAAAATCTGCTAAAGACTTTAGAAGCCCATATCCCACTGGAAGTCACAGATTTAAAGGAGATTATTATGCTATTTATATAGTGTTTATTTTGTTCAAGGTCATGTTGGAGCAGCAGGATTAAATTTCAACTCCTGCCTTTGCCACATATACGTAGAAGCAAAGAATCACGGAATAATGCAGGTTGGAAGATACCTTTGGAGACCATCTAGTCCAAGTCCCTGCTCAAAGCAGGGCCACTTCTGAAGTTAGAGCAGGTTGCTTAGGGCCTCATCCAGCCAAGTTTTGGAAAGCTCCAAGGATAAGCTCTTTAGGGAACTTGTTTCACCTTTTGCAGGTCATTCAAACAATCTGATTCCCACCTGTAAACCAGGGTATGGACACAACCCTACTTCAAGCAGTTTTATGGGAATAAATTCAGTGCCTGTGACACATGCTTACCTTGATTAAAAGATCTACATACACACATAAGCAATATCTCTAATTTCCACGCATTTGAATATCTCTCTGCTAATATTTAAGGACTTGGGAATGTAATTTTAAAAGGTTATGGGTATCAAATACTTCCAGAAGGCAATTCTGATTTAAAGATCCATTTTGCAATACTTTTCAATAGTGCAATATTCAAAACCATAAGAGAAACTGGAATCAGCTGCTTTATGAAGCTCTACAACACATTATTATTTTTTTTAAAAAAAAAAAAAAAGCTTTTTGAGAGGAAATGTCCACTACCTTGTTTTTGCACAGCACACTGCAGAACAAACCTTTCCATCTTCCTGCCTTATCCCCATTTTAGTTCAGGCTTTTTAGAGCTGGTATAGAACAAAATTGTAATAGTACCTTTTAATAAACCAATTCAGACTTTATAGGTAATTGCTTTTCCCATAGAGTGACCCTCCCTCAATTCAGGCACAGCTGCAGAGTGCCAAGCAACAACTTCAGTCTAAAACATTTCCTGAGAAATTTTCTTTGGATGAAGTTAATGGCCCTGAGTCTTGCCTCAAGCCATCAACCCTCTCAATCAGTCATTAATCCCCAGAAATTAGCCAGGGCCTCAATTGTTATTGCTCAAACACACTAGATTAGGTTTTGAACAAACAGAGCAAATGAAGGTCAATATCAGGAAACATAATTCAGTGAAAATTAAAGAAAATTCTGAGAAGTATATAATAGGTCTGAATCAGTTCAAGGGATACAAGGACTTGATCACAAGGTCTTCTGTGGTTAGTGAGGACAAGGCCAGAAGAGCAGGGAGTCTACCTCTAACTAGTGGGCTTTAGGTCAGATGCTTAATGCTCTAAACTCTTACTTCTGGCACAGGATGAGGTCATAAAAGATGCGTGTAACATCAAAACACTGAAAAGAAATTATAGTTGCATGATATTTTTAGTTATCCTGGGGTAAACGATGCAGTTCAAATACACTCTGTCACAGGACTCTACAGATACTGGAAAAACTTCTTTCCAGACTTTCCAAAGAGAAAAAGTATTTGGGAGCTACCCTTAGGATGTATTTTGTTTGGCCCCCTCCTCCCACACACACCAAAAAAAAGCATACTGCTCTTCAACATTAGAAATTATATGCATGCTTCCTTGTAAAATCTGTTGTTTCCTCTCCCCTAGCCTCTTTACGTTAGTCATTACTATTGCTAGTAAGCAGTTATAATCAACTCTCCTAATCAAGAAATGAGAGCTTTACTTGCCACCTTCCTTTAGTTTGTTTTCTTGTGCGGCATAGTCAGCTGGCTATACCTGGCCCGTAGAGAATCTTCTACAAAACCAGTTGAGGTTGCACCATTAACACCATCTTCTCCCTCACCTCCTGGGGAATTTATACATGAGTGTACACAGCAGCAGCGTATGGGCTAACGAGGCTTAATGGATCTGAATCAGCTCAACTGCAGTGCAAGTATCTAACAACAAGAAAACAAAAGCTGTGCACAACATTCATAAGCCTAAGCCCAATAACACTTTTCTAGTTACGGACTTCATTATATACCTATGTAGCTCTTACAGACAGTAACAAAGTAGAACTGCAGCAATTCAGAAGCTGTAAACATTGATACCAAACTGATGTTGTAGAAGTACGAAACACATCATGTAACATCTGTAGAAAGTGTCAGTCATCATTTTATAGACCATTAAGTAACCAGTGAAACGTGCAAGTTAGTTAATGCCAAATAATTAGGTAAGCATGACTTAATGATGCCTTAAGTTGGTAACTTCAGTACATACAGGGTAACTAACAGGACAAAGAGGACTGATTTTCACACACATTCGGTATTTTCCATGTATTTTGGAGATGTTGTACAAGTAAACCTCCTTCTTGTTTTTGCATGGAGCTCCTACCAATAAGTCACTACATTTACACAAGTAGATCCACTGGCTTCCACTACAATGTAAGCAAAGATTATGCCAAAAGGTTTTGTCATTTTCTCCTAATGAATACATGTTTTTGTGAGCAATACCTGGCTTTCACAGCTTTCCAGTGCAGTATAACAGCACAGAAACTGTGTGGGTATCGGTCACACTTGATCTATGTTGCAAAAAATGGCTATTACTACCTTTAATGAGCATCACAGACTGTGCCTGCCATGCAACATGGCAGATAGGGTGTTTTTATCCTCATTCTCACTTTTGTCTCAGCTAAATAATACAGCAAACAGATAAGGACCCTTTTATCCTTAACAGTAAACCCATTCTGCTAATAAAACCTTACATTTTTACTTCTTTCTCTGATATTTAGATCTTGGGGACATCATACACTTTGTTTAAAATCTATCAATGGCTATTGAGTCTCTTATTAAGCTAATATTATGCACCAACACACAGCAACAGAAAACTATATAAAAAACTAAGTATAAAACTATATATAGCAACTTACTTTAACCTGCATTTACTACTGCCTTATTCTGGACAATATGCTTACAACCAAAATCTGCAGAAGTTTACAATTCCTTTTTTTTTTTGGCCTGCAGTAAATAAAGACTTGTTAAGGTAGTTGTATTTACTCTGCTATTACTGCTCGCTAATACAGATCAGATCAAGCAATAGAGATTTATGTTTCCAGAGGAAACTTATGCCACCCTGAGCTAAGGCAAGCCAAACACAGCTGACTAGCTGCTCATCTGTATCAAAGGAAATAGGGATCAGCTGTTAGAGTGCTACACACATCTGTACAGCCAAACTGGCCTCCCTCCTTCTGCAGTCTCTGGACGAGTGTCAGGAAGTTCCATCCCGAGCTACTGTTTTGGGAAACAGCCTCCCACAGCAACAAGAGACGCTACCCCAGCCCCAACCCAATCCTGGCAGCATCAGGAGAACATCTGCCCAGGGCCCCCTTCCTTATGGAAGGCTGCTCCCTTCCTGAGCAGCCACCTGAGAGACATAAGGGCTGTTGCAGGGAGATGCGAGCATCCTCCTCTGGCAATGGAGAAGGTCGCTGCAAGTGCAGGTATATAGGTCTTTTATCACAGGGAACTGAGAGAGGAACAGACCGTCCTGAGAGCAAGAGAAGGAGATGTCTCCTTAGTCTTTGAAGATCCTCTGAGCACTCCCAGCTCACCTTCCTTACCGAGAATCCCCCTTCACCAGCAATCTCCAGCAGTCCACCATGACCCACTGGCCAGTTCTCGCATCACTTCTGAGTTTCACTGATTCCCTCGTGTTCTTCCTGCAGACCCTCAGAACTCCTACAACTCTTTTCATAGTCCTCCATGCCAGCCTCCCAAAGCTTCCTCTGATCCCCAACCCCACATTTACCTTTCTCTGACCCCTGGCCAGACCTAACGTCACTAAAACCTCCCAATACATCTAAAGAAACATTGCATGTTTCTACAAAGAACTGGATGCACAAACTACCTAAATACACATATTTGGGTTTTTTTTCATTCTTTTTTTCTTTACATGAGCCATAAAGGTTGAATTTGAAAAAAACAGCAGAAAAAATATATGGAACAAATCCATAAAGAATTTGCCAACATAAAACCTGCTATATTCTTGGCCTACTTTTACAGTCTTTTCCAAGCACCTACTATTGGCCGTTCTCAGAACCAGCAAACTGTCTTAGATACACAATTGGTCTGACATGCTTACAGTCATGGTCAAAAACAAGCAGTTGTTTATGAAAATCTTTAAAGCCACTCATCTTTCATAAACATTTTTTTTTCTCTGTTCTTCTTTTGCTCGACATTGTAAGAATTACTAATCCTGTACATTTGACTTCCAAAGTAGTTGTCATGGAAGTTAAGGTGATCTTGCAAACTGTAAACATGATTTCCCTCTAAGAGCGTATAGGGAGAGAAACAAGAGATCTTGTCTGAAAGTGAAACAACAAATTCTGTTTTGAGTTAGACAGTCACATTTCACTCAATGGCAGACAGTAAGAGTCACAAGCCAGCAGAAACCATCATATCTCTACTGTAGAATTTATCTAAATTTACCTGACTGACTACATCCCCCCTTCCTCCCTCCCTGAATATTTTATAGTAATCTTAAAATCAGTTTGGAGTTGTATCGGTAATTATTCAAAGACATTAATTTCTGCTTATTTCAAAAGTGTTGCAGTAAATAAAAATGGACCTAAACTCACCTGCCACATATTCCAAAACTGCAGTGAGAAATTAGGAATTTCAGTATTAATCAAGGTAGAAGTAGGCAAGAGACAAAACAAATTTTAAGAATTATTTATAATTCCAATGTAGACAGCTTCTGGCACAAACCTTTTAAAACAATGTTGCCCTCAGTAATGTACTTGAGTAAAATAGACTGAAGTACTTAGAGCAGTTTTCACTCACTTCTTCTTATGTGGCACCCCCTTCTTCAATGTTTCCACAGAGCTGGATTTTATGAAGTTATAACATGACTACTTTGCTGTCTAGTCTCAATCACAGCACTTAAAATACTAACATTTTTTTAAAAAACAACTACTCTCCTGCTTGTTCTCTGGAAGTTTCAAAGAGAAAAATGTGTCCTTAACTCATGTTCCCCTTGCCAAGAAACAGTCAGGGCCTCTCAGCATCACCTCTTCAGAGGTAGGTTCCCTTCTCCATATTCCTAGTAACACCAAACAACAAGGACACAGAACAAGTGCAGCTGCACGGCTGATCTGTGCTGGGGATTTACAGTATTTCCATATTGAACCCTGGATAAATTTGATGCTAACCAACATTTCAGAGGAACAAGACAAGGAACCAAAACCCATAAAGGCTTATGTATACATTTAAACCATGATCAGAACTACATATTGAAGATTTTAAATATTAACAATTTTTAGCAGGAGCCTTGGGTGCCCAACACCAAAGAAAGAAGTGTCCAATCTAAGGTATGGGGCAGATAGTGTGTAATATAAAAATGAGAAATTCATATAAGCTATTTATTCAGGTATTGTAGATGTATATGCTATATATGTAAACCAAAACTGAAAGAATTCTATGAAACTGAGTACCTAAATTAATCCCCGAAGAAGAAGTGATACGTACAGTTCTGTAAGTGCTTACTTGAAGCAAATGGCTTCAAGCTTTGTCTTTTGTTTAGGCCCAGATAAAAAGAGTAGCTGTTGATTTAATAAACTTGTGACAGAGGATCTCAGTTCCCTTGATTATGTTCTCTTGCAAAACTTTCTAACAGTTTGAAAGCTCCCATTATTTTATAGTTCTTCCACTCCACATGCAAGAAATTCCTCAAACTGACAACCTCCAAATTAAAACACTGCAAGGGCAGCCACTGTATCTATTTGCCCGTTGGGATTTATACCTCATTACTCAATACAGTTTCACATGCAGCTTGTGCATAGCTAAAGTATCCCCCTATACCCACTTGGTTCTGTATTTATTGACTTCTCTTTCTTTAAACTCTTGATTAACTAGAAGCATCAGAAGATTGTGTCACCTCTTCATTGCTGCTCAGAAGAGAGGCTAATCAGAATTCTACCTACTATATCTATAGCAGCTCCACTTAACATTTTAGCTACCTAAGACTATTTATTATTAGATTCTCAGCTCAATGGCATCTCATCGTACTTGTAAGATATTTCTATCTTTTAAAAGTTCAGCTCAAACTTCATACTTGTGATAGAAAACAAAAGCTTTTGCTTTAAAAATTACTATTTGCTATTTGCTTCTGTATTTTAAGCTTCAAAACCTGCTATCTACAGACTCAAAACTGCAGTTATTTGCAGCTTTAAGTTTTTTGGTTGGTTGTGTTTTGTTTTGTTTAAAACAAGTAATTAATCGCTGGTAGCCAAGTTTCAAAAAGAAGAGTGGTTCATCTCCATTTTTTTTAATAGATGCCACTGCCAAGATTTGAAGGCAGACACTAGGAGCGGAGCAACTTTGAAACCTAATTAGGCGCGAAAATGAGATTTGGGAACTACATTTCATGCATTTCAGTTCTGAAATCTTGGAAACAAAATTCACTAGTATATCATCAAATTAACTTCACATCAAGGTTCCGCTGTCATGATAACATGGTTCTTATAAGATTTCCAGAATTATTTGCTTTGGAACCATAAATGAGAACAGTGAAAAAAAGAGCACAGGATTTTAAATTTTCAATTAGATCCATATGTTGAACTGCTCTCACCTCAAAATTTTAGGACATTAATACCTAGAACTCTGGCTTAGCTTATCAGGCAAGTGACATACCTCCATATGGAAAGTGAGCATATATGCAGTGGATGCTGAAATGTATTGCTATTTCTTCATCTACACGCACTATTTGAAATGCTTATGGAATATAAGACAGCATTTTGGCCCCTTGGATTTTTCTCCCCAGCCTAACCAGTCAGTGCAGAAGCATAAGAAAAACACAGCAAAGACAGGAGGCCAGTCAGCCCAGTGGGTTTGGCTCCACTTGCATGCTGGTTGATGATCTGATTCTGGAATTTCTCCCCCAAAATCTCATGGAAGCTCTGTCTTACCCCCAAGGAAAATATCATTTGCTCTGTGGGATTTTTCACTTCCTTCCCTTCCAACTATACCTATACAACTAAATAAATAATAGTTGGAAATACTCCAAATTTGGAAAGAAGAAAAATACTATCTGCCAGCCCCCTAAGAGCAATTTTCTTCCTTTCTTTCCCTTCCCTTCTTTTCAGTACTGGAAATACTGGAAGTAGAGCCTATAGCTGTAGCCAAGGACTCAGTCACGGGAGTTTAACTACAAGCTTCTAGTGTCATTTCCCCTAAAGATAAATAATAAAACATTTGGTTCAGTTGCCTACACTTTTCTCTTTTCCTATACTAAAAAGAAGTGGGATGTTAACAGAATAGTGAAGTAGCTTTATCCTCCTTTCCAATACACAGTGTTCATAATTACATAGCTGTGGGAGGACTGAGACAATACTTGTCACACGTTGTACTTTGTCCTTTAATGACTCAGCAGCTTCCACCTACCCTTTTTGAATGTACAAGCATTGCCAGAAAAACCCCAATGCACTACTGCACATTAACTAGCAAAATGTGTGTAATTATCTAATAAACAGGCTGATGGATCATTTTGGATAATTTTCTTCTAAAGCACTGCCCAGATCATCACAAAGTGCAAATGATTATAAAAACAGTTTAACTTCATATACAGTATATATTACTTTAAAAATTTAGGCAGATTTTCACAGCATTATTAACAGAGATTAACAGCATTATCAGCAAGTCCAAACCCTGCATTTTTAGCGATCTGCTGAACTGCACACAATACAGCATGCGTTTCTACACAGCTGCATAGCTACACTGGTTTGGAAGCTGCTACTCTGCAAGTACATGCTATTCAGGTGTTTATTTCTCCAAACAGTTCTGATCCAAAGCCAGTAAAGTTGTATCCTTCCTGCAGCTAAACAAATTTAAGCTAATCCATATTCATCAGAACTAGGTTGGCACGAGTTGAAAATAATTCTTTAAAAAAAAAAAAAGTAGTAAAACTGTAGGACGGCTATGTTAAACATGTTACTTTCCTAACTATTGTACCTGGCAAAACCTAAAAGGAAATTCTGTTACCAGGAAAGCTCCATTTAATGAAAAATATTTAGGCATATTAAAGTATTATATTTTTCTAAGGTCTGATGACATATCAAATTCCCCTAAATTGCAGCACGTTAAGTGTTGCTTTTAAATGATCAAGGTGTCAGTACCTGCACAACCAAGTCTCCTACTGAAAATAAAATCATAATTTCCCCAAGTCTTTTCCCCCCAAACTGTAAGAATCCTTCCATCGTAGAAGAAACCACGTATCAATAAGTAATTCTGAAATTTAAAGGAACATTCACAGATTCCCGCAATTTTTCTTCTGCTATTCTAAATCCTACTCAGCTGTTTCAAGATGTTTCTAGACAGAATAATTGACATAATGACATAATGCTCAGTGGTAATATTAATCATCACAAATATGTAACTGTGTTTCTAAGTCAGTTGCTGTATACTAGGCCCCGTAAGGAGCTCTCATAGTGAGTTTGTCAGCAGCGCAGACCCTGACGCTAGCTACAGCATCAGTAGGTAAGGAAGATGAAGAGGACAGTCCTTCGTGAAAGAAATTTAATTTCACTATGTGCCATGCTCTTTCTACACTCATGAAACAATGCTGATGGGGGGCTGGGGTTTCCACTGCACTCCTGGGACAATCGTTAGCAGCTGAAAAATTTGGGGATGATAGGGGAGATCTGCATGAAGCTCACAGTGCAGCAGCTGAGCCACCCTGTGTCAGAAAGCAGGAGCTATAAACACAGCCGACTGTTAGCAGTCAGCAAGTAACTAGTGTGCTGCGGATGGTGGCTGCCCTCGGCTGGAAAAGGCACCGAGCAACTTGCTTTAACTGGAACTGGTCTCATCTCCTTTAAAATAGTTTCAGGGCTCTTAAATCTTGACCCGAACCCTGAGAGTAAGAAGATCCTGGCTCCAGGTGATCCGCACAAGGCATGCAGACCATTGCTAGATTTCCAGTAATGGGCATTTGTTACCACAACAGGGTCCTCAGAAAGGACCCCAGTGAAGTTAACGGGTGTCAATATTGTCTTTCCCTGTTTAATTATCTGTGGTAGCATACTTGTCTTTTTAAGAAGCTTATAGAAGAATAAGTGAGTCGAGTAAGGTGATTATGAAGTTTTACCATTGTATCTTCAGAGAGTTGTGACAGAAGAAGCCAGGCAAGCTGAAAGATGTGTGCTAATTGAGACACAACAGAAGAGGTAATTAAGATTGCATGATGAGGGGAGGAACTAACAACTGAGCAGTAAAATTCTATTATCCTGTGATTTCCCATTGCCTAATCATTGCTGGGGGGGCGGGGGGGAATCCTTTACAGGCCTGGAAAGGAAGCTCATATTTTCCAGACTGACCAAGAAATAGCAGGATTCACAAAGCTGTTTTTTCTCTGCATTTCTCACTTCCTGACAGGTAAAGGGAGTGGAGGATCAGCAGAAAGTGCTTTGGCAATAGAAGCAGGGAGGGTGAAGAGAATTTCACAGGCAATGTCAGCCCTGGGGTACAACAGTGCATTTAGGCTGTCATCCTCCTGAAGAGGAAAACACTGAAGCAAATAAAGAACAACTGAAAACAAAGTAAAGCAAACAAATATGTTTGAAAAATATATTCTGAAATGTGATTGTGTGTGCTCTCCTTCCATGCCTATTTTCATCACAGAAATGTTTTCATCCTTACATGAACAGGATAAAATAAAGCCGCCTTTCATGGTTAAACCTTGTCTAATAACATAATTTACTCTCAGTGATCTGATTAATAGATTTTATGCTACTTCTCAAACAGTGTTAGACATGCTGGATTGCTGTTGGAGCATCCCGCATCCAGACTAGGCTGAGGGCGTACAAGGGTCTGTTCTGTAACCCTTCCCCTGCAATCCTGGCTGTCAGCTCCCCACCACCTCCCAACCTGGTGGTTAGCTGCCTAACAAATTCAAGGCTCACCTCTGACAAAACACAGCTGCATCACCTTGACTCAGACTGCTTTACACTTTTGAGCTGTATATATGCCACTCACAGAGCTTTTCTGCACCAGCTAAAGATGCCCAAATGCACCAACCCAAAAGGGGAGCCATAGCAGCGCGAATGCCTGGCTGAAGGCAAGTAACACTTGCTTCAAATTTTTGAAAAAATGCTCTCCTAACAAGAGAGAGGAGGAGAGCGAGACAAGCTCACACCAACACCAGTCAATGCCACATTAGCGTTCAGAGCACTTACTGCACTTACAAGCAGAAGCATTATCAAACACAGGTATTCCTCCCATCAAGGCAAGTTAAGAGCTGTGCCAGGCAGACACGGGTTGCTTCAACGGCGCCAGGCAAGCTGGTTGCAAATTACACTCCTGGCTATAGATTACCTTCAGTGGTGTTTGTTTAAACTTATTTTTTTCTTCTGAAGTTCTGATACAATAAAGATGCCCATCAACATCATTTCTTGAAAACTCTGTGAATCATTATTGAAACAGGAAAGATTGCTCAGGTACCGCCTTTTTTTAATGACCTGGCTTCAGCTGTACCATGAAACAGGATTGCCATCTCTCCCTCCTGTCTGTAGCCTTCCTCACAAGGAAACAGAAGTGGCTCTCTGCTGAGCAGTTTAGAAATGTGAATGTGCTGAGATTAAATACCTACTCAGAAGCCAGAATCAAGCGAACAGATGTTAGCCTGAAAAAATCAGCAGAAGAGTCAGCAATTTTTAAATCTGAGTTAGAGGAAAGTTTATGGATCCTCTATGACAGGAGGACTTCAGCAAACCTGATTTTCAATCAGCAGCTTGTTTCATAGAATTCTTAACATCTTCCGTTATTTTTTCTTATTATACACATCAGAAGGAGTCATAAGGAGCCATGGTGCCTAATACAAGCCCTAGGAAGATCAAATCCATTATGCTGGTAGGTAAAGATCAACTGTAAATCATTAATTAAGATAAACACCATTTTTCTAATGGTTTACTCATGGGATTATTAACATTTGTGATGTCTTCAAATCCTTCTTTGCCAGAATTAACAATTTACAGGATTCACCAGGCAGTATCTAAAAATATTCAGAAAAACTGTTATATAAAACAAGGACTGAAGTGCTGGTTCAGCAAGACAAAAATTAATGCTTTTTTTCCCATGTGCTGCCCTAAATCTACCATGTAGGTCTTTTTCAGTTACCATGTAAGTATGAAGTGAATTTTAATTGCCCCCACCATATTTTTCTGCTCAGTGCCTTCTTCCCAAATGACTTTCAAAGCCATTTTACCTGTTCTGCTACATTTCTGTCACCATCATAGGCTAAGGCAGGCACCCCAATACCAATGTTACTCATTTAAAGCCCTCACATAGCTCAAAATTTCATTCTTAGTCCTCATATGTTAGAGGAACAGCCAAAACCAAAATGAGTATTAGCTTGGTTTTGTTTTTTAAAATCTAACAGTACTTATACCAGCTGAATGTTTCTGAATGCTTCTGCTTGGTAGTACTCCAGTAGATTCATTCAACCAGTAATACTTCTGTGTCCACACTCGTAAGTATCACATCCAACCATATATTTAGCCACTGGGACAAGGGTGTAGAGGCTCACAGTCTTCTCACCACTTGTTTCATCATCAACTGGAATGACTAGTCCCACTGTATGGTGAAAAGCAGGAGTATTCCTGAAGGATACGAAGACACTCCTTTGTGTCCTGCCTAGCTTTTGTACTTTGCCAAGGGAAGTTAATGCATGGCTCTTACATATGTTAGGGCCAGAGAAACATGGAAACATCTGTAATCAAAGTTTTGGGTCATCAAATTTTTGTGAAATCTTCAGTCAATCAGTCAGTGATGAGGAAAATGTCAGAGCATGGATGTTGAATCAAAAACGTAGACTATAGTATTCAACGCAAATGGCTGCAATGTTTACATGAGTCATCTGCACAACATTTTGAAGCAGTAAGCAATAGAAAAGAGAAAAAAGCAGAACAGAGAAAAAAGATTCACTGGCTAAGTTTTGATGACAGATTTTGTAGAACTTGGACTGAGTGGTACTGAGGTTACTGATGGGAAGACTAATTAGAGATTTTGCACAACATCAACAAAAGGCAAAGACAGTGTTACTGGGTAGGTCTCTTACTGATAGATAAACAAAAGGATTTGTGTATTTAAAAAAAAAAAATCCTTAAAAGAGAGTAAGTGTAATGAAATAACTATAAAATATTGATTAAATAGATCTGACAAATGGGTTTCCCAGCATCATGCAGTAATGGCTCCTCTATCTGGAGAGATGTTCATCTGAATACCTAAATAGTGCAGGAACATATAAGCCATTTTGGTAAATGTAATGAGCTTGGAAAGAATGAGAAGGAAATGTAATCCAAGTTGCGCAAGTTTCTACACGATGAAAAATCTGTATGGTTGTATACATCCTCAGGCTTAAAAATAAGATTCTACATACAGAGGACAATAAAAATTTTGTTTGGATGCACATAGAATCTGTAGACTGGAGGCTACATTGCCTTTGAATGTGCGCAAAAATTAATGGTGATCTTTCAATATGGAGATCAGATCAACCATAAATGGAGTTTTCATTTGTCTCTCAACAACAAAAGAAACAGAACTCATATCTTCCTTGCCATGGAGATACTGGAAATCAAGCTCATACTGTTTATTTTCAGTCTAATGTAGTCTTTCCTGCCTCCTGCTTTGTAAGTTATTTATATTCGCAGGGTAATATATTGCATACAAGATAAAGTCATATGTCCGTATCAGTTCTTACGTCATGCTATTCACGAACAGCACCTAAGTAACTTCATAAAATGTACCGTTATACTCACTTATAGAGGGAAGATGGAGGCACAGACAGGTAAGTTAACTTTCCCATGGGGCCTCAGCCCATTGACTGCATATGCAAGAACACAAACGAGGCATCCCAAAGTCCTTTTTGGGGTTTTATCAATTATTACTCACAACGCTGAAAATGATGATCAAAATACAGAAATCATGACCTCAAATTCCCACAGAAAAGAGCCACGTTCTCAACACTGCAGAGGGGTTTAAGATGATTCTTACTTTTTATGGCCAACTTTGGAAGGTTAGGCTTATGTTATTGGCTATGTCTCTAAGCTTTCCTCCTTAGGCATAGTAGACATAAATAATATTATTTTTTCAGATGAAAGTGCATATGCTAGTGCCAACCTTACTCCAGTTACTAAGGCAACAAGGAGAACACACACACACACAAAATGCACAAGCCAGATAAAATCAACTCCTGTTTATGCATGAGTTGTGACTATCAGCATTGGCAAAGATTTTAAAAAACAGATGACTGGCACTAGGTTATTAAAGAGGCAGCATTAATTTTACTCTTTCTTCTGCTGCACACACCAATTTTCATCACATTTCACTTACGTCCTTTTGACTTCACTCCCAAGCAGAAAATTGTTCTACCTTAAGTATGGAAGTTATTATCATTCCTTTCTTCAGATTCAGGCACCCAAATAAATGAAATTTCAACAGTGCTTAGTATCAAGCAGCTTCTAGTCTCTAAGGCTAGTGGAACCGCTCAGGATTAAAAGTGGTAAGAACAGGCTTAACTGTCTGGAATAATGTAGGGAAAATATCATGTCACTTTTATGTGAAGTAATTTGACAGTGAAGCAATATTGAGCCTCACATTGTACCTAATCAAGGCTAAGTTATAGCATCATATCAAACCTTTATTAAACTCATCTTTGGAAAACAATTCTCACAGAAGTTGATTCACTCTATCAATAACACTTTAGTCACAGCAGTTGCAGCTCTGCTGTAAACAACTTGCTAATTGTATTTCTCAGTCTTTATGGTGGGAGATGTGCTAACTGATTTAAGTATGTCATTACAATAGAAAAGTTCCTCATGGGAAACAAAAGCTCACAAATAAGCTATGCTCTCCAGATAAATTTTACTTGCCCCACATACACACCCACAGCCACTTTGCTTCTTTCTGAGCGCTTGCATGGGAGATGAGCAACATCCATTATCAGTACAAGCATGCAGCAGAGAAATGTTCCATCCTCTGCAAGATCAAGTGCTTGCATAATGGAAACAGTGCTGTAATTTGACAGCTTAGCGTACAAGAAATCATACATTCATTATGTTTTCTACAAGCGTCAGTGTATATCAGTGGTCTATAACCACTGATTCATTCTATATGAATGGTTTTGGTATAACTTACAACACATGACAAGACTTACAATATTTAAACCAGGCATCAATGTAGAAAGTTACAGCTACATCTTCCAAACAGAGTTGGGCTTAACAAATTGTCTAAATTCACAATATTTCATAATTCACTTTATGTATATACATTTCATTAAAAAAGTAATGTGATGTCTATGGGAGCATAGAAATAGACATTTTTGTAGAGACATATTTGTAGAAATAAAGTTAATCCTTGAATGTTCTTCATAAAACATATCAAATCCTTGAAGTGTTTGCAATAAATTCTGTATGTATAATTATCTGATTTATTTTGAAACTTTTATCAGATAAATTACATGCCTATATGATTTATCTACCATGAAACTCATAAAGTCAATAATAAAATACTGTGTTAATCAGAACCGAGAGTTCATTCTTATATAGCTGTATTTCCAGAGAACCGTATTAATTTTAAACTGGAACACCATTTGACCAAGAATGCTATGAAACATTGATGGCATCTACATAAATTAGTAGTGAAGAAAGTTGAACAGTTTCCTTTTCTTTTTGCAATAACATTTTAGGCAGCAGCTTTAGGAATCTTACTGCTGGGATAATTATGTGGTTTATAGCACCTTCCTATTTTTTTTTCCTTTCTGTGTATATTTTCTCAAAGAATATATTTTTTTCCTTTCTGTGTATATTTTCCTCTGTTATGGCTCTCTAGCAAAAGTGGATTTTGTTGAAATTAATAAAACAAGGCATTTTTGAACACTATGCAAAACATTCAGAAGAATGTTTTTAGTAGTATTCAGAACAATTCTGCCTAAGTGTAAGAAAACAGCTCCTAGGACGACTCATTTCCACTCACCCATATTTCCACTACCTCATCACGTAACTTCCTGAATATATCATAGATCCACTATATTCTGTAAGTTACATTTGCCTCAGGCATAAATTAATTCTCTCAACAAAACATTCTAATTCTCCTGCCCAACCACCCTTTGAACAGCCCAGCATTCATTAAAAAAGTCAAAATAAATAAATAGTTCATATAGTGCTGGACTACAGCCAGTTTTTCTAGGTCAGCAGGGATCTGTCTTAGTTGATACAAGTATTTCCTTCCTATGGTGAACATAGTTAAAGCTTAGGTTTTTTTCTTATAAATGCTAATTACTTTAGCCTTCTGAGCTATCAAAGAGAAATTACTAGAGGGAAATTGCTAAAAGAACTCCTAGGGCAAAGTTAAAAGAAAGCATTTTCATACATTTTAAGGGTGAAAGAAGCATACGCGATGCTTTTTTTTATATGGACCCTTCCAAGGGCTCAAAGTATAGCTCTGTTTAGTAAACTTCTCTTTAAATCCCTATGCAAGTTCTTTCATCTGCTTTTTCACAATATAGCTCATTTCAATTTCCATGGCAATCTTATTTTTGATAACTTTACATGTATTCTGCTGTTTACATTAGTAGACATGAAGTGTAATTCAGAGAGATGCCACCACAGGACTTAAGTGTAGACGTGCACACCTACTCAAATGGACAGTAGACAATCATTTGAACCATGGCTAGACAAGAAAAAAACAAGAAAGCTGGGCACATCACACAACATAGCATGGCACAGAGATCCCCAACATAGCACATACCCAAAGTGGATATGTAAAACCGCATGTCCAAAAAGCAGTACAGAGTTGTTGCGCTTTGATCAGCCCGAGTTAAGCCCTCCCACTCAGAAGAAGATCAAAGCTAGTCTAGTTTATGCCAACTAGACTATGTGGTATTTATGCCTGATCATTAGTCTCACTCCCCTGATACAGCCTTAACGGGATATACTTCAGTCAACCCACCACAGTACAAGATCGTTTTCACTAGACCAGCATTTCTGAGAGTCTTCCTGTAAATGGCAATCTGCATTAACCATAGGAGAGTGGTTTTACTAAAAGGTCTGAAAGCCTTGACACCTGCTACCAGCTCTGCTACCAGCTTCCTAGGTGACATTACACAAACCACTTAATCACGATTTCCTGCATTTGGAAAATAAGAAAATAATATTAGTTTTCTGGGGACAGCATACAATAAATCAAAATGTTAAACATAATCATTGAGTATAAGGTGCTACAGACATGAATGGTTAGTAGATACTTCTCTGAAGCAAGACATTGATATGAAAAGGGGATTATGAAGTTAATCGCACAGATTCTACTCAAGCAAATGATCCTTTAAGCTTCATATTCAACAAAGCCTGAAGTTGATAAAAACTTTCCCAAATTTCGGGATAATTTACTAAACAGTGGTAAAATATGCAGAATACAGCTCAGCATGAGATACAACCTGTAAATAACTACGGCTGGGAAAAGACCTTGCCTTTAATTTGCTCATTTGAATGTCTATCCTTTTCACTCATTAATCTTTTGCTAAGTTTTACTGTAATCTTGGGAAGTGTAATAGTTGAGAGATAAAGAAAGGAAACAGGATTAGACATAAACTAACAAATGCAAAAAAAAAAAAAAAAAAACACCCAACTTCCAAATAAAGGAATAATAAATTACACAAAGCAGAATGGTTTTATTGTATACTCAACCTTTGAGACAATATAAGTGCTATGCCATTTGTTTGACAGATATGTATTGTATTTAAAGTCATAAAAACAATTACAATGACATTTCCCTCCATCTGTATTGCACAGTTTACCGTGCTATCCATGACTAAACATTTTATACTAACTTCTGTAAACAAAACATCTTCTGTGAACAAGGATAAAAATCAGTTCAGTTTATAAGTGAAATAATTCTTAATACCAATTACCAGTTGCCATGGTAATAACTGAGACTCAAGAAATATGTGTTTTTCTCATTTGGCATAGACAATCTGCTTCCCAGACAGGCGCACATAGAGAAAGTTAAATGTCTGTAGGAAGGCAATACCAAGGTCAGATACTCATCCTACTGGCATTTACACATCGCCATTAAAGTTACATGTTAACACTACAATTATGTTTGGCTGCCTCCTTTTCCTTTTTTTTTAAGCAAATAATTGGGAAGTTTTATTATAGTGAAAAATTTCTTCCACGGTAGCTAGAGAAAAATATTTTGAAATAATGTGATTTTCCTTGCAGTATTAAGTTACCACTGTCATTGTTATGTTTTTTTATTGCATTCATTCCAATTTTATATTTAAACTGTGAAACTTTAAAAAATGCATCCATGGTGATTCAAATACAACCATTCCAAAAGTGTCAGAGGTTCTGCTGAAATACTTTTATGCAGCTTCAATAGGTTTTTAATGAAAAGGTTTTCTTGGCTGGAAATGTACAGTTATTTTTCATTTAGCTACCAAGCTTTGAGAATGTAGATGTTGAGTCCTTCATTAGCACAGGTGTTAAAAATACCACATGTGTACAGACGTTTACCTTAATACTTTCTCAAGGTTCAGGAAAACAGTTATGGGAATTTTAGAAACACATGTAAACTTGTCAGCAGAATTGAGGTTCAAAGAGTGAGAAATCTTCCTTAAAATGAATTCACATCAACTGCTTGCATTCCTAAATACAAATTTGTAAAAACAGTTTTCATACCCTTAAAACACACAAGTTACCCACAAACACTAGCACTGTGCCATAAAACAAGAGTAACTTTATAAGAGAACACAGCATCAAATTAGGAAAACATATCTAAGTAATACATCTAAATAAGACACAAAAATGATATGTTCTTCCATGGGAAGAAGCCAAGACTTCTTGCTGAGAAGAGCATGCTCCAAGCAGTTCCCCAAACCAAGTGATCAGAACCCTAGGAACCCAGATATAGTTTAAAACTATATCTGCCATAGTTTTAAACATAACCTAAACAGGTTAAACATGAAAGAGCTATAAAAAGGCTGTAAATGAATGCAATTACAGTGGCAGAATGTCTATAGTGTAACATAAAAATCACAAAAGAAATGTCTATATTCTATATTCTAATTTCTATATTTAGAATCATAGAATCATTAAGGTTGGAAAAGATCTCTAAGATCATCGAGTCCAACCGTCAACCCAACACCACCATACCCACTACACCATGTCCCTAAGCGCCTCATCTACACGTCTTTTAAATACTTCCAGGGATGGTGACTCAACCACTTCCCTGGGCAGCCTGTTCCAAGGCCTGACCACTCTCACAGTAAAGAAATTTCTCCTCATGTCCAGTCTAAACCTCCCTTGGTGCAACTTGAGGCATTTGCTCTCGTCCTATCAGTTGTTACTTGGGAGAAGAGACCAACCCACCTCGCTACAACCTCCTTCCAGGTAGTTGTAGAGCACAATGAGGTCTCCCCTCAGCCTCCTCTTCTCCAGACTAAACAAGCCCAGTTCCCTCAGCCGATCCTCATAAGACTTGTGCTCCAGGTCCTTCACCAGCTTCGTTGTCCTCCTCTGGACACGCTCCAGCACCTCAATGTCCTCCTTGTAGTGAGGGGCCCAAAACTGAACACAGGATTCGAGGTGCGGCCTCACCACTGCCGAGTACAGGGGCACGATCACCTCCCTGCTCCTACTGGCCACACTATTTCTGATACAGGCCAGGGTGCCGTTGGCCTTCTTGGCCACCTGGGCACACTGCCAGCTCATGTTCAGCCGGCTGTCAACCAGCACCCCCAGGGCCTATTCTGCTGAGTAGCTTTCCAGCCACTCTTCCCCAAACCTGTAGCGTTGCCTGGGGTTGTTGTGGCACTTGGCCTTGTTGAACCTCATACAACTGGCCTCAGCCCATCGATCCAGCCTGTCCAGGTCCCTTTGCAGAGCCCCCTCAAGCAGATCAACACTCCCGGCCAACTTGGTGTCGTCTGCAAACTCACTGAGGGAGCACTTGATCCCTCGTCCAGATCATTGATAAAGATATTGAACAGGACCGGCCCCAAAACTGAGCCCTGGGGAACACCGCTCGTGACCGGCCGCCAACTGGATTTAACTCCGTTGACCACAACTCTCTGGGCTCGGCCGTCCAGCCAGTTTTTTACCCAGCAAAGAGTGCATCTGTCTAGGCCGTGAGCTGCCAGCTTCTCTAGGAGAATTCTGTGGAAGACAGTGTCAAAGGCTTCACTGAAGTCCAGGTAGACCACATGCACAGCCTTTCCCTCATCCACTAGGCGGGTCACCTGGTCATAGAAGGAGATCAGGTTGGTCAAGCAGGACCTGCCTTCCATGAACCCGTGCTGGCTGGGCCTGATCCCCTGGTTGTCCTGCACATGGCTCGTGAGCACCCTCAAAACGAACTGCTCCATAATCTTCCCCCGCAGCGAGGTCAGGCTGACCGGCCTGTAGTTCCCCGGATCCTCCTTCCGGCCCTTCTTATAGATGGGCGTCACATTGGCAAGCCTCCAGTCGTCCGGGACCTCCCCAGTTAACCAGGACTGCTGGTAAATGGTGGAGCGTGGCTTGGCAAGCTCCTCCGCCAGCTCCCTCAGTACCCTCGGGTGGATCCCATCTGGCCCCATAGACTTGTGAGCGTCCAGGTGGCGTAGCAGGTCGTTAACTGCTTCCTCTTGGATTATGGGGGGTTTATCCTGCTCGACGTCCCTGTCTTCCAGCTCAGGGGGCTGAGTACCCTGAGGATAACTGGTCTGACTATTAAAGACTGAGGCAAAGAAGGCGTTGAGTACCTCAGCCTTATCCTTGTCCTTGGTGACAACCTTCCCCCCTGCATCCAATAGAGGATGGAGATTCTCCTTGGCTCTCCTTTTGTCATTAACATACTTATAAAAGCATTTTTTGTTGTCTCTCACGACAGTGGCCAGGTTGAGTTCTAGCTGGGCTTTTGCCTTTCTAATTTCCACTCTGCACAACCTAACGAGATCCCTGTACTCTTCCTGAGTTGCCTGCCCCTTCTTCCACAAGTGATAAACTCTCCTTTTTTTCCTGAGTCCCAGCCAGAGCTCCCCGTTCAGCCAGGCCAGTCGTCTTCCCTGCCCGTTCTTCTTACACATGGGGACAGCTCACTCCTGCGCCTTTAAGACTTCTTTCTTGAAGAACGTCCAGCCTTCCCGGACCCCTTTGCCCTTCAGGACTATCTCCCAAGGGACCCTCTCAACCAGTGTCCTGAGCAGGCCAAAGTCCGCTCTCCGGAAGTCCATGGTAGCGGTTTTGCTGGCCCCCCTCCTTACTTCACTAAGTATTGAGTATTCTATCATTTCATGGTCACTAAGCCCAAGCTGGTCTCCAACCACCACATCTCCCACCAGTCCTTCTCTGTTTGTGAACAGCAGGTCAAGCGAGGCACCTTCCCTAGTGAGCTCGCTTACCAGCTGCGTCAGGAAGTTATCCTCCACACACTCCAGGAACCTCCTCGACTGTTTCCTCTCTGCCATGTGGTATTTCCAGCAAACGTCCGGAAAGTTGAAGTCCCCCACGAGAACAAGGGCTAGCGACTGGGATATTTCTGCCAGCCTCTTGTACAATATTTCGTCTGCCTCCTCATCCTGGCTAGGTGGTCTATAACAGAATCCCAGCAGGATATCTGCCTTGCTGGCCTTCCCCCTCATCCTTACCCACAAGCACTCGACCTCGTCATCACTACCATTGAGCTCTAGACAGTCAAAGTACTCCCTAACATACAGGGCTACCCCACCGCCTCTCCTTCCTCGCCTGTCCCTTCTGAAGAGCTTATAGCCATCCATTGCAGCACTCCAGTCGTGCGACTCATCCCACCATGTTTCCGTGATGGCGACTAAGTCATAGCTACCCCGCTGCACAATGGCTTCCAGCTCCTCCTGTTTGCCACCCGTGCTGCGTGCATTGGTGTAGATGCACTTGAGCTGGGCTGCCGATTTCTCCCCCGACATTGGCGTGCGGTCCCTAGGCTCTTCTCTAGTGAGCCTGGTTTTATCCCCTTCCCCCTTCAAACCTAGTTTAAAGCCCTCTCGATGAGCCCGGCCAACTCTTATGCGAGAATCCTTTTCCCCCTGTGAGACAGCTGAACTCTGTCCGTCGCCAGCAGGCCCGGTGCCGTGTAAACCTCCCCGTGGTCAAAGAAGCCAAAATTCTGCCGATGGCACCAGCCCCTGAGCCACGTGTTGATCCGATGAGTTTTCCTGTTCCCTTCAGTGTTCCTCCCTGCCACCGAAGGGATCGAGGAAAACACTACCTGTGCTCCCGATCCTTCCGCCAGTTGCCCCAGCGCCCTGAAGTCCCTTTTGATTCCTTCGGGACTTCTCTCTGCAACCTCCTCACTGCCAGCCTGTACAACCAGTAGCGGGTAGTGATCGGAGGCCTGTACCAGACCAGGGAGCTTCCTAGCACTGTCCTTAACCCGGGCCCCAGGGAGGCAGCAGACTTCCCTGTGGGATGGGTCTGGCTGGCAAATTGGGCCCTCCGTCCCCCTCAGAAGGGAATCACCTGTGACAATTGCCCTCCTTTTTGTCTTAGCAGAGGCAGTCGTAATGCGTGGGGCTGACTGCCTCGCCTCGGGCAACCCCCTGGATGGGCCTGCATCTGCATCCTCGTTCGTCTGGCCCTCAAGACCCAGAGCCCCGTATCTGTTCTGTAAGGGCAACTGGGAAGGCTGAGGTGAGGGAGGCCGGGCAGGGGTTCGCCTGGCGCCCCGTGCAGGGACCTGTGTCCATTCCCCCCTGTCACCTGGGTCCCCTCCTTCTGCCTGGTGGCAAGAGGGCAGGGGATCCTCCGCTTCTTGTGGAGTTGTGCTGCCCTTGCCTCAGGGATGGCAGGGTGCGGCTCCACCAATCTATCTCCCTCTCGCACTCCCTGATGCTCCTTAACCTCTCCACTTCCTCCTTCAGCTCTGCCACCAGGCTGAGCAGATCATCCACCTGGTCACAGCGCACACAGGCATCGTCTCTGCTGCCCTCCTGTACAAGGGACAGCCTCAGGCACTCCCTGCAGCCGGAGGCCTGGACAGATGTGTGTTTGCTTAGGGGCTCGGTCTGGGTCGCCACGTTTCTCCTGGCGATGGCTTTCGGCGGAGTGGATACCATGGCCAGGTCCTCTTCTGGGAGGGCGATGACCACGAGTTGAGCGAGCCTCTGGAGCCTGCCAGCGCCAACTGCCGCGCCACGCCCTGTTCGCCGCGCTCCAGGTCGCTCGCGCTCCCTGGGAGCTGCTTTTGTACCTGAGGGGGTTCGGCCGCCGTCCCTCCTGTCCCCGCCCACGCTGGGCCAGAGCTGCCGCCCGTCAGGAGCTCGCTCCTCCGGCTCGGGGGAGGGGGGGGCGGGGGCGCTTTTGCCTTCGCGGTGTTTGCCGAGGTTTTGCCGCTTTAGGAAGGGTCCCCCAGCGCGATCCCCCGCTCCGGAGCCCTTCGCCGCTATCCAGAAAAGTCTCTATCCAGAAAAGTCTAAAATCGCAAATACAGTAACAATTGTATATATTCATGTTCACTCTCCCTTGCCTAACAGTAGATTAAATGAAGCTTGCACATTTGAAAGGAGCAGATAGAAAGAAAACATTTGAGGGACCAAATGTGGAGGTTTTTCCTGAGGCAAGAGAGCTAGAGGTGGATCTTATTCACCAGAATGGCAATCTACTGCACACAGACTGCCAGAACCTGCCGATCCTTCCATCACACTCAGAAAGTCTTTAACTGCTTCTCACAGAAACAAAGTAGTGTGTGTGTGTGCGTGTGAAATTTCTTTAAATTATTCTTCTTCATTAATTTTAGTACTTCCTCTTAAATCAGGGATCTGTGCTTTTGATATGCTGAAAGATTGTTCTTTTTTAGACAAACTATGCTTGTCCCAAGAGAAGTCACCTAGATCCTCTCTGGGTTTACAGGTCATAAAAATCTGGAGTCTCTTTTCAGTTCCTTAACTTTCCTTCAGTTCCTTTCCCTTCCCAGCTTCGCATGGCTAGTCCTGTAATCCACACAAGATCTTTTGTAGATGAAAATGTCTGTTTAAAATAAAAAACATTGAACTTTCCAAAGTCTAGCTTGTGAATTACAATAAACTTCAAAGCCCCAATCTACAAAAAGGCTTAGCTATTTGGTTACCACTTTAGGCAGCTAAGTCCATGCGACATTGACGTCTCTCAAATTCTCATGGCCGTGCCCAGCTCCCAGGTAGAGGCAAGCATCCTTATCACACCCCAGCTTCATAATGGAATAAAAATCAAGCATTTTTTGCTCCTTCAGCCCTTACAGCTAGTTTAAATGGGTACCCACCCAGTATGGGTAATCAGGGGACCAGGATGACCAGGGGAGTTAGAGAGCACATCTGTCCCAGAGAATAAATATTACCTAAGAAGCTGCTGGTGCAATCCCTAACTCCTTCCAAATAAATCTTCTCGGTAGCACGTCACCTGAGATTCAAAGAAGAGCTGAACACGCTTGTTGGCCTTATCCCTGTATTGGCACGGCAGGTTGGGAAGAAGGAAAAGGGAAGTGGAAAGAGAGAACTGGACCTCTGCTTTCAGCAGCTCCCTCTGGGATGCCAAAACTGTGAATGGTGACTGCAACAGGGTTGGCTCTACCCTCCAGCTTGGGAGATTCACAGCCACCTCACGGCTTGTGGTGGCACAAAAGGAGGTCATGAAATGTGCGCTGTGGAGCTTTATGGTTTGTACTGTGGAAAAAGCCTGCAATTTTTTGTGGGAAACAGTAAGCACTTGGAGAAATTAAAGGAAGGGGTTCTGCTTCTTCTCTAACTTTAAATAATCTATAAACTGATACCTAAAAGTGAAGGCACCTCCAACAGTGGTGAAGCTGGTAATTTAGAGGATTAGAGCTTTGCCACAAATTGGTGTTTTGTTTTGGGTGGCCAGTATGCAAATATTTTAACAAATAATCTATGAGCTGTTGCCAAAATAAAACCCTCGGCAACTACTAGTTCACTACAATTATTATACTACTTAGGAGTACTTTACAGTATAGGACTCTGAGCTAGGGCACTTCCAGAAATGCAAAAATATCAGTGCAAGCCTGGCATAATTCCCTGGTATCCAAATCAGTGACACTCAGGACTGAGAAGCACTCTGTAGGCTCAAGACTTTTTTCACCTTCTTCTGTTGATGAACCACCAGAAACTGCAATTCTAAATTATATTGACACAATGGTGAAAACAGAATTTTACACTCACTAAGTAATAACGCTTCTGCTGTTTCTAGAAAGCTATGCCCACTACACCTTTCATTACCCACTGTCTCATTCAAACCTATTCTCTTCTTCGAAAGCCTCCATTGCTCCATGTGGTCAGCCTTCTGTTGCTGGCTATATCCAAACAGCAGCTGGCGGTCGCCCTTCCAAGGCACAGATTACCAGCTCCACAGTCCTCACAGTATTTGGTATTGCCTCCTGTGTACACATATCGTGCTCACAGCTCTTCTCAGAAAGAGGGCAGAACTTGGCCCTGGCAACCCTAAGGGGAACTGATAAATAGATAAGTGCTCAAATTTCTTTTGTAATATAAACATGGACTTGGGAGTTGCAAAAGTTAAATTTGACTCATAGATCCTATGGTGATTCATTGCGTTGAGGTGTTTACCGCCATATACTTCATTTAATCATGGTGAGTAAGACTCTACACATGATTGTAAGCTCCTACAGTGAGTGTAATTCCCATTGCTACATTTTTCAAATGCCCAAGACTGTTACTATTACAGTAGAGCTAGAGATTACCTTTCCACCACTACTTCTTGACCTCTGTCGTGTGCTCACGCATCCTCTGCTCTGGTGAAGGCTAGCAATTCCACCCCCTCCGGTTATTTTCAGATTTTCTTTCCACCACATAAACCGCATGCTCAGCAGCACAGAGTAAAAAGTCCTATGTTTTTAACACATTACTGCTTGCCACTGCAGTAATATTGGACAAAAACAGCAGTATAAATGTGTTTGTTAGCGTCCACATTTCGATTATCTGAAGAGACTCCAGAGCAACACCTGAAGCTTATTATACCAATAACGTGAATTTTGTTTTTAATTTATATGTAACTGATGTGCTAGAACCTAATTTTCAGGGAAAATAAATAGAAGAATTTCATATTAAATCATTAAATCATTCTCACTTTAATTAAACCATTCTTTTTTAGAAGTATATGGATCTCTAATTAGAAATTAATTATGTCTCATTGTTTTTACTCAAGATTTCCATTAGAACAACATGGAAATGATCAGTTGCAATGTCTAAGTCCAAGCACATCAAAGAGCAGGAGAGGGGAAGTTTGAGGAAGAACCTTTAGCACAAGTGAGAAATTCCATTGTCTGGGAGGACCTGAAGAAGAGGAACTGACCCCTCCTCGCTCCTACAGAAAAGAATTAAGACTCTCCAAAAAGGAAGAACAGGCAACAAAGTAAGAGAGGAGAAAATTAAGAAGGAACAGAAAAAGGAAACTTTTTTGCAAGAAAAAGAGGAAGGAAATCAACTAGGTGCCCAGAACAGTAACAAAAATCTCACCCCATAACTGTGTGAAAATTGCAAAGATTAAATAGAGAGAGAAACAGAAAAAGAGCCTTTCATCTGTGCAGTCCACTGTGAACAGGAGGAAAAATTATTTTTTTCACTTCCCCTTGCAACAGCTTTTATTTTCTTGAACTGTTAAGGTCTCCTTCACTTTTCTTTAGTCTAAACAAACTGAGTGTTTCCTGTCCTTCTGTGTAAGTTATTTCTGCTCTCTTCTGCAGTCTCTCCAAGTAATCTATGTGTCTTTTTAAATGTGAGATTGCCAAAACCACCTGCAACACAACTTCTTTAGTTTTCCGCCAAAAGACAGGATAAGCTCCTCCCCTAGAAATGATTCACACCTCTGACTAACTGAGTCTTGAAGAAAATGTAAAGGTGAGATTAGGTTCAACATGTTCACTCTGGTACACAAACATTGGATCCACTTTGCTGAGCATTACATGGACAAGTACATTTTGCATTTCCTTGTCGTAAGCCCTGCCTCTTGCCCCCGGGGGGGAGCTGGCAGAAAAGGACAGCCAAAGGCCATTCACAGGGAAAAGGAGGCTGAAACCTCCTCTTCTGTTGAACACTTTCTTTCCTATTTTCTCTAGACTCTCTCACAGCTTTTCTGAGAAAGATTCATTAAAACCAGAATCTAGTTCAGTAATCAGTTAAGTGCTTTCCTGACATTATATGCCAGCTATTAGTATTTCATAGAACAACAATTTTTGTCTACTTATTTACACCCTATGGTTCCTGACCACTGAAGGTTTTGACACAGGCAGACTAAAACATTGTTGTAATCCTGTAAACTTAATCCATTTTGTGTTGTACTGAAGATTAACTGTATTACATTTTAATCACAGCAAGGAAATGCATGTAAAATTAGAGTCTGAAAAAGAGAGGCTTAAAATGTTCTCATATTCTTATCACTGCTTTACAACATGTGTCGTCAGGAGACTGGATCTTACTCTAGGTACCAGCTTCAGCACCTTGTGTGTGCCATCTTCCAGCCGGCCAGACCAGATTCTTTACGGACCATTTTGCTTAGCTGTACAATGGGACTATATTTCCCAGCCATCCTGGAAGAGCACTTGAGATACAGAGATTAAAGTACTTGGTATGATTTTAATAAAGAAAAATCTCTAGTACAGCCCTAATGAAAAAAGAGAAAGCAAAGACATGCCAGTCTGAAACCAATGTTTCGCACGCATATTCTTCTCTGTGAAACACTTCCAACTATTTCTAAGGACACACATGTAGTCTTAATGCATAACACAGGCTGACATGCAAAAGCTTGTACTCAAATCAATACTGCTGAGCTCATACAAGCCCAGAGATAGTTTTTAATGATTAGAAGAGTTGCTAAGATATTAAGACTACAAAATAAAGTATTTTTTTCATTCTTTCCAGTCTTCCTAAATTGTAAGAAAATCCAGCTTTTCATAAGTGCTACAAAGCATGTGATGGATACATTAAGAAAACCAAGAAAATTTGAAATAATTTAATTCAGATTTTGAGCTACTATTCCTGTCCAACTATTGCAGAAAAATTATCTCTCTATACTGGTACCCAATCAGGATAATGGTAGCCTATGCCTTCCATTCAAGTTGTTCTAGAGGATATACAGACTGATTCTGCACCTCTATTTTATAATCCTATTTTTTTTTGAGAAAACTTTGTATTTTCTCAATGGTTTATCACAATAATAGTTTTCATTAACAGAAGAAATACATGGTATTAGCTAAGAAAAACGTGGTTTTGCTGTCAGTTGGATTGTTCAGATTCTGTAAGTCTTCTAATAGAGCAATGTTACAGGATTTTTGATCAGCTCTTCGCAGGATTTTGCAAATTGTAACTTGCATGAAAACATCAAGGGAAACCCTCATCCACATGGTTCCACTGAGGCCCAAGGATCTGCCCTCATTACTCCAGGTAACCCATAAGGGCTATAAAGCCTCTTCCTATGCATGCCAGGTACAAATAGTTATTAGAACAAGTGATGAGCTCAGCGATTTCAGCACAAGAAAAAAAGGAACTAGACCAGACCCAATCTGAAAAGTAAATCATTAACACAAGCACTTTCTGTAGGTGAGCACTTCATTCTGTGACTAGCTGAATTCTGATTCTTAAAATCAACACAGCAGAACAGAGGGTGCTGTGCTAATGACTCTGTTTACTTACGTTATAATCATACTTATTCACATATGATTAATGACTAAGTATACAGTGAATGTATAAAACCCGAGGGTGTACAGTACCAAGCGGTGTTCCTGCTTCATTGTTACCTTGGAACCTAATGTACTTGGTATCAGTTTGATTGGATGGTTTCTCTCAATTCTCCAAATCAGAATAAGAGTTAACTATAACAATTTAGTTTACTGAACTGTTAGTTGTGTTCAGGGAAAGCTACTATTTTCATCTCAACAGAACTTGAACACTTGTATCAAAATGTATTGTGGAGATTATGTGAGTATAATGATCTGTTCTCTTAAATCTTTCAAAACTTTTCATTGCTCTTGAGTTGTCGTCATACATGTTGGGACCCATTTCCCTCCACTGGTAGAAATTAATCTCAGGTGAAGTTAATTCATTTGTGATTTGGGTCTAATTCTGGGGTTACTTACAGTATATATGAAGTATCTGAAATGAAGATTAAAATATAAAGAGTTATCAGTTCCTGCCTCATAATTTTAGACCTTTCAGGACAGAATAATTTGTCTTGTATCTCTTTGTGAGACTCTGTTTGTGGGTTTTCTATACTTGCACTTAGCTGTTACACAAGACACAAAATTGCATACTATCACCTAATTGTATTAAAAATAAAAATGTGACTTGTTCAGAAGATACTGATTCATGGCACCTTTTTGGTGGGTTTATATTTTTACAAGACAGTCTGTAACTGCATAAAGTAACTGAATAGCTTTATCATTTATAAACATATGTTTTTGTTCACAATGTGAAAAATATTTTAAAGCAAAGAAATACTACCTCTACAAGGGCCATAACACAGGAAAAGCTATCAATTATTGTTCCCCTTCAATAAATTATAGCAATATATTAAATGGTTTCACTAGCACTCTTCAAGAAAATAAAAGTTCATACTGCAATTTTAAATCTCCATTCTGAAAGCTACTATAGTTATTGTTTCATGACAGCAAAATATGAAATTGCTTTCTGCACCTGGCATACTGATAATTATGTTCACTAAGGATCTTCATATTATTTTAATTATTATTAATAGGAATAATGATTCATTCCTCTCAAATGCTTTTTGCATGTGCATTCCCAACAAATTTACAGATCGATATAGAATTTTCGAAAGGATGAACATTTTTTCTTACTTATTTTATTTGCAAGTATAATTGCAGTAATTATTCCAATCATCAGTAAGGTATTTCCTCCTATAAAATTATATTGCATATATTTGTTTTTCTAAAAAAAAAGGTATTGAATGGGTTTTACTAATGTATTTGGTTTTCTGCAGTTTGGGATCTTGCATTCTTTACTAGACCAGTTAAGGACTGAAAAGGGATTTTCTTCTTTGTTTCTTATTTTCTCTTTTAATTACTATGTTATTATTCTATTCCTGATAATTAAAGGAAGACAGGAAGAATAACTCCATCTGACAAAGCTAGTAGATCCATTTCAGTTGGAGAAGTCAGGAAGTTCAGTTTCTTTTCTTCTGCTGATTTATTGAGACCAACTGTATTTAAATAATTGACACTGCATCTGCATATAGTATGTTGCCTGATATTAATGGTAGTACATTGTAAAATAACTTATAGAAGAAATTATTTTGCTTTTAAGTCATTAAAATTGGTAATATGATATTTGTAATAATATTGCAATAGTTTGATAGTATTATCAAAAAAATCTAATAGATTCCACATCAATTCTTAACTGTGGGAGATGTTTACACCTGCTATTTTAGGCTTAATTTAACGTAATCATTCTGCATTAGTCAGCCTTTAGGACCGCTTGAGCAGAGAGGGAACTTAGGTTCCTAATTTTGATCCTCTGAATTGCATCAAAATACTCAAAAATAAATGGTGTGAATACCATCTCTCTGTTCCCTCTGCTTCTAAACATATAAAGACACACTGATTAGCCCCTTGTTTTTCGTAATCACAGAAGTAGGAGAGCAGAGAAGCAACTGTAGACAATGGGGTGCATATTGGTCTCAGGAAAGACATTCAAAACCTTTTCTCCGAAAAGTATTGTGATGGATTCTCAGGTTGAGTAAATCTTATTCTTTATTCCCATTTCCATGTGTTGTGGGACGGGAAGGGAGAGAAATTGGGGTTTGTATGAACTAGCTCACTGGATCCTAACCAGTGGAGCAGACTTCCCTGCTGAGGCATCCAGACAGAATGGGGACACGTAGTGCGGAGCCCACGCAAATGTTCTCCCCTGGATATCTGCTGGTTCCTCAAGATAAAGTCAGTCATGGAGCAGTGGCAGTTTTCTCAGATGGGACTCAGCAACAAAACAGCAGGAAAATCACTCTTTCTAGCAAATCACGAGCAAGAAAGCAGGGCTTACACAGGACTGAGGTGAGGCTGTCACATCAATTTCTTGTCTACTCTTCTTAACACCTTAGATTGAGAACAAGTCTTAAAAGCACACTTTAAAGATATTTTTCAAGGAATCCCAAAACATTAATATAGCATTAATTCAGAAGCATACGAAACATGAAAAAAGAATTGGAAGTATTACTTGCAAAATTTACTCAGTTCTTTAAGATTATGTCCTTTATATTTTACGTTACACATATCAGTAATTACATATGTTATATATGAACAACTGGATAGGATGGAGTCCCCCAACATCAAGAATGAGATGTACAAAATGTTAACAGTAGCAGTTCTGCCAGATTCAGCAGTGCAGGGCGACATCGTTATCGGAGATTACATACAGAAAATGGCTCCCCACAGTACCACAGAGGTAAAAGTACCAGAAATTAGATAAGATGACATCTGTGACCTCTCTAAAATACATATACAGGGAAAGATGGGAGGCTATGGAGAAAGAATTTTCTATGTTTAAAAGTAGCCCTTCCATTACTGTATCACATATTATTCAAATGAAGTATAACACATACAATAAACTCAGAGTACATCAAAATACTCATGAAATTTTTATTTAATAAAGTTGCACACAAAGGATATTGTTGCAAAAGTATAGCTAGCTCATAGCATGTAGTTAGCTAATAAAGCAAGCATTTTATTTTAGTAGATATTCCCTATGGGAAACATTCAGACTAAAGAGTCTGACACTGATTGTTTCGTTATCAGCAGAATGACTTACTGAACAAATATTATTAGAAGGTTGTTCATACTTTAGATTGGTTTTTCCATCACAAGACTGAATTGCCTGAACTTTACACATCATAATTTGATAAAAGCAGCCTCAGCTTTTACTGATACTTTTGTTGAACTGCTTATGGCTTTGGTCAGGAAAAGCTGTAACTTCCTTGCTCCCACACAGAAGGAAGGTAGAGTGCAAGTATCATTTTTCAGACTTATTACAAATTTTACAGTCACTTTCCAACCTCTTTTGCTGTTTTGATTCATTCCACTAACACCACAGAAACCTGTTCTGTCTGCACAGCTGTTTTGGAATCAGTTCCTTTCAAAAGAGTTAAATGCACATGTGCAAACACACACACAGATATGTATAAAGTGCCCACCTGGACCACCTCTGGTGGAAACAGATCTGTGTATTTGTAGATGAGGGTATCTTGATGTCAGAAAGAGGATTAAAATCCTTAAAGTCAAAAATCAGTGAATCACCTCTGGAGATTTGTTTGCCTTACCTTTAGGTGCTTGGATACTTCGTGGGAAAAAAGCAAAATACTGATTTTCTTCCTTCTGAATAACAGATATCCTTTTCGTTAGGATGCTGCAGAAGACAGACAGCATGAAAACCATTTCTCCATGCTCACATACAGCATCTGGTCTAAACTAACCCATAGAAAGGCCAAACTGCTCTCAGAAATAACTTTCCTCAGCTGCTCTTTGAAGGCATTTTCTTTCTAATGCAGAAAGCCCTGCCATGCTGAATACTATGCTTGCAAAGAGTGCTCCAGCAAAATGGTTATTTTGTACTCCGGTGAACCTCTGAAGAAGGCAGACACAGAGCATACCTCGTTTTACTCTAGAGAGAGAATACTGCCTTGAATTTTAGTATCAAGTATACAGTAGCTGGTTACAGATAAATAATTAAAATGGTACTTTCCTACAAAGGGAAACTCAGATATATTAAACCCAGGGTCAGAGAAAGCAATAAGGGCCTGGTCTGCCTTCCTTCCAGACAATGGAAATACTCCCTGACTTTTTAACACAAGCTGGTGTGAGTCTTAAAATAGCTTAATGATGAAGGACATATAGGAGAATTTGGGTATTTTAGTAGATTTTCCTCTTTTAAAAAGTTTTGCTGATAAAGCCAATTTCAGCAGACTAAAGCTGAATTAACATTTAGAGTACTGACCAGAAAAGTTTAACTTTAAAAAAGCCTGTTTTTTTACAAATCAAAGAAACATATTCAGTCTGTAGATGAAAGGCTGAAATTTAATTTTTAACATTATAAATTATAACTTAGAAGTGCTGAACTACAATTAAACAATAACGACTTTAATTGTCAAACTATTTCTTAAGAAAGATCCTAGCCTTTCCCCCCCTTGCCCCTTAAGCCACTGTTCTGCTGATCCTATTCTCCTGAATTCTTTTGTCTTTATTCTGTCGCAGTCTAGTGCTTAAAGTGCACAACATGCTCTGTAATGATTTTTTGTTGCAGTTTACTACTGCGCTTGTTGGGCACATCAGTAATTTTTTCTACCTTGTTTCTATCTAGGGTGGCTTCTGATAAAAGCATAGATTGGGGTTCCCCCTCCCCTTTTTTTTTTAAGATGTTCGTCACAGTAATTCTTGGTGCTCTGTCTCACAGCAGCTGCCACCTCATGTTTTCTATTTTGCAGAGGAAGCTGTAGTGATTCTGCAGGTTTTTATTCACTTTGATTTATGATGTGCTTTCTGGTCCTGTAAAATATTTTCAGCTAATCTTCAGAAGGAATTATTGTAATGTGATTGCTGCTTCAAAGCTGTTGGAATCTGATGATGGTACCAGTGCTATGGCCTTCCTAATAATTCATCCTGATCGATGGGGAGCTGTTGCTTGAATTACTCAGAACTCTGTTGGACATTTCATTCACTGGAGGGTGTTTAAAGGTTTATTTCTTCTCTATACAGGTAGCTTTTTTTCTTTCACATAAATTTCACTTGATGTTCAGAATCTTCTGGTGGATATTTGGAAGAATTAAATGTATTTTTAAAAATAAACATTAAGTAAGAAAATCTCAACAGAGGAATGACTTAACATCCCTGTCGTGACCATCTTAAGGCATACGGAAGAAAAGTCATGAGATTGTATTATTAACTTCCTTATGCTTTTCAGACCTTAGGGAGAAAAAGGTGTGCAAGCAAAACAGAAATGGCCATAGACTCAAAACTGGCTGTGCTGATGTCAGAGTCCAATACTCTCTGACCACATTCTTTTAGATACGGAGAGTGTAATGTTTAGTATCAAATTTACGTATTTGAAGATAAGTGATTTTACACAGGATTTTCAATCTAGCAGAGTAATACAAAATGTACTGAAAACACAACACAAGTGTAATACTGATGTGATCCCCATTACTAGTCTCTACGACACACTCATTGTTACAATGCTGGGCATCCCCAGTCACCGGGAAGGAGTACATGGGTTGAAGCCAGCTCAAGCCCATTGCTCTCTTCCAAATTATTTTACTAGTGGGTTAGTTTTTATACTCTATGTTGGGCTGAGCCACATTCTCACTCCCCTCATGCTGCTCTGGCTAACTCAGAGGGACATTCACAGCCTTTTAATGAACTCAGGTATAAACATTTACTCCACCAGTTCATCCACTCAACTGTTGATAGCTGTTTATTGAAAACAAAGGCCACCCTCTGTCCCCTTTGTGTTGAGATAAAACCAGCTTGCGTTCTTTGGAAGAGCTGTGGTCAGTCACATCCTTCGTTATTCCCTGAGCTTCATGGGTACACTGCCCTTGCCCAGCTCCTCTGAGCCTTCTTCCACTATAGGGGTTTATTGGTCAGTCACAGCTGACTTCAGTGAAAACGAATAAAGTGAAATAGCAGTACCTGTAACTACACTCAGGTGTTCAATCAACCCTAAAAATGCCCTCCTGCAAAACAGGGCAGTAGAAATTCTCTAACCAAAGATAATGGAAAGGAACAACTTGTTCCCATGTAGTTGCCTGCTCCCTGATCAAAATTCAATCATCTGTTGTAATTGCATTCAGTTTCCAAATGCCTCTACTGCTCTGCTCCCTCAGTTTGTGCAGTATACTGCTGCTAGGTATGCATTTCCTAGGCACATTTAGGCATGCAAACCCTGTATAACTTTTTTGGGAAACACGGGCCCCAGGTTATGGAAGCAGAGCCCCACAGCTTTCCCAAGGTGAACATTGTTTCAACGTGTTTCCTCATTTTCTTGAAGAATGTGGATTAAAAGAATGTTGTAACACAGATTTACTACAGGATTGTAACAAATCTTTGCAAAACAAAATGCCTGCCACAACCTCCTGGCTTATCTCTCAGTACAGGAGATTATTATGAGCATTCAGTCTTGCTCAACAACTTAAAATTACACCAGCTTTTTCATGCTTTCAGTCCCGTAAAACTACACCAAAGGACATTAGAGCAGTCGCTTGCCCAGAAAAGGAACCTCTTGGATTTCTGCATTGCTTCTGAATCAAGTTTTTTCCTTCTCACCTGCCGTGTAGCATCTTGTCACCACAGGATAGTAGTGCCACCTGCCATCATGGCACTAAGGCCCCATCCTCTGTGACAAGTGTATGGATTGTCTGCACGGGATTTACTTCAGAGAGGCACAGACAGCACTGCAGCATCCAAGAATCAATCCCTGTCTCCACTGAACTGTCTACCAGTAAATTTACCTGGCTTTGCCTTCCACGGTAAATATCACTCAGCGCTCTCGAATTATTTGCTATTGGACAGAAAACGAATGGCTACAACACACTAGTGGTAGGCTATCGCTGGGTAATCACACTGAATTCAGACTCAAAATTACCAAAGTTCAGCTCTAAAGGTTTGGCCCAGACCTGCTTGTGCCCATATTTCAAAAATTCAGTGAAAACAGGTGGAATAACTTTAATAACTAATGAACTCCTGAAGATTTTGAAATTAAGTGCATAAAATGAACCAGGAATGCTTCTGCAGGCTTGTCAAAGACTGAAACTATGAAAGTGGTTACAGGATAAAACTGACATAGGTTGTGATGGGATAAATATTCCAGTTAGATTGTGTAAACACCGCAAAGTAGCAAAGTACTTTCTTCAAGGAACACAACATTGCAACAATAACTCTGTGAGTTATGCCAGCAATAAGACATCATTAGTTATGTAGAAATTCCTTCCGAGGATCCTGATAGCATGTATGCTGTAAATCCTAGATCTCAGTTCAGAGAACTGTTATATATTGGCAGAATGCTGAATTTTCTAAGAAACCACTCTGAAAATCCAAATACGAGGTACACTGGAAATCCTCATCAAAAATAACACCTGGGACAAATGCCTTCTGTGGGACGGAAGATGAAGCCAAGTACAATGTGTACACTGTAAGAAAGTTTTAATTAAATTTTAATTTGTTTAAAAACAAACAAAAGGATGAGAGTTCTTTCCCACAAAGGACTTGTATTAAAAAAAAAGTTGTATTTTACTGTATCTTCTAGAAGTTTTTACCTGAACCTTCATATTTAATTTGGTTCTACTTAAAAGCATTGTGTTTTTAATTAGATTCTGGCTAGGAGATAGGCATCTACTAGATCCGGTTTAATCTACTGACAGTGAGCCTCAAATAATGAGATGGTGAATACTTTATAAAACAAGTGTTCAGGAACTCTGCTGAACCAAGGGAGAATTGAGCACATTCAAAAGTCCATTATTTTGCCTGCAAGATACATTACAAGGGCTGTGTTGAGTTTTTCGGTCAAAAATTTAGAAGCCTGCAAATCTGTATATTCAAAAATGTTTTTTCCATGATCAATCCCTCCATTATATTTTTGCAAATATGCATTCATGCAAGGCCCTTTTTTTTGACTGTTTCATGAATAAAGATATATATTCAGAAATTATTAATGCTTGCCTCCATTCTGACTGAGAGGTGATATCTACTTCGAAACTTTTACTCATTTTTCGTTCCAAGGACTATGCGGGAATCCACCCTTAAAGCATTGATTAAGTTAGTCACTTATTTTTTTATTTGAGTGCAAGTATCACAAATGCTGAAAAGATCAGTGAGTTAGTGCTTCATTTTGTGACACCACAAATCTGAATGTGTGAGAGGAAATACTTTGAGATAACTAATCTTTACGAGAATTGAACCTGTTCAAAGCACCGGTATTTTAAATTAGATTTGAATAAATGCACGTCCTACGTCTTCTCTCCTCCCCACCACCACCCTTCTGACCAGCAAGGGCGGTGACAGGTTCAGAGAGCATTTAAACTGAATGCCAGATATGCTCATGCTTTCTACCTTTGGTTTAAAGTGCCGGCTCAAAGTCTTTGAATCTCGTATCTGTTACTTGCATTCTATTTGCATCCTACCATTCTTTATTATTATCCCCATCAAAATGTTTTCTGTTTTGGCAACCCTAACATAATATTTGATGATGTGTTGGTTTTGGATTTTTTTTTGTTTTCCTCTCAAGATTGATGAGCTTTTTTATGTCTCAGACATTTTGGGAAGCATGAATTACAGAGCCAGAAAGCTAAATTTCTTTTCCTAACTCAGAGCCAGAAAGCTAGATTTCTTTTCCTAACTCATAGTATATATCAATATATATTTTTGATTCTGCATTCTAACAGTGTCTTCTAGCACTTCTTTCCATAGTGATTTTGTTTATTAGTAAGCTTTGGGGTTGTTTGTCCAGCTGACCAGCCCCAGAGCTCAAGCATTTCTGTCTCCTGAGCTGCGGAGAATGATGACTGAACTAAGGTCAGCATTATTTGACATGCTAGCAAGGCGGGGGGCAAAATGGAGCCTCACGTACCATCTGGCCAAACAGCACTCAAACTCCCACTGCTGCAAACAGCACGTGCCTAGGAAACTTCTGGTGAACAACATTTGAAGTAGTATGTGTACTGTCAGTAACTAGGATGTCATGAGGATATAAACTCTCAATTTCTGAGGCTAATATCTGCAAAGCCCTACCCTAGAGATATGTTAAGTGACAAGTGATGCCCAGCGTACACAGACAATTCCCACACTGACAAAGGAAGATGGGATGGAGCATATCTTAAGAATGAGTCTGCAATTCATTTGAGATACAACATATATCAACCTACAAAAATGGGCATGGTCTAATTGCCTTCTCTATGGCCAGTATTTATCTCCGTATCTCCAAAAGGTTTTTTTCTCATTATTTTCCTGATTGTTTTCATGAGTAAAAAGGCGGTATGTATTTTATGTTCAGTTGTAAAAGTAAGACCTTGTATTTAAATGATGAACAAACTGCAGAAGGATGTTTGTCTACTTTCTTCTTTGTGTAAAGGCATGTTCCCTATTAGTACTTTTTAAAGTAACTAACTCCTTTAAAAATCTTAGATTTCTGACTATACATTCTGTTCCTCACTTAGCCACTGACAATTTGTTGCCCCTACCTTTGCTTGGTGGGTCTAAAGTAATGATCAAGCATATCAAGAAATGGTGTCTTCCTTTTCATCTAAAATATCCACTTCTTGCTTGGTACTTTTTAATTCCTTTGCTAAAACTGCAAGCCAGGGAAGCATGATTAGCGACCATACACAAAATCTGTATGTGTATGTCATTACTACTGAAGGCACAACATATAAAAGGCTTTCAAGTGTATGTAAAGAGAGCAAACAAACAAACAAACAAACAAATTAGTGTAATGAGTATAACTCCTGATTCTAGAAGGTATTTGTAAAAATACCCCATTTGTGTTTATAAAATATATCCCATTTTTGCTTGATATGTAAATTTCAAGTTAACAGTGTCATTTTAATCAGATGTATTGACTGAGACCAGGAATCATCATAGAAGATAACCTTTACACTTGGTACGTCTGGAAAAGCTGGTAGAATCCTCAGAGGAACTAAAGAGGTTAACCAGGGGACAGAGCGAAATAGCTTTCAACCTCAGTTATTTTCTTCTGTATACATATCGGTCTGTGATTTTATTAAAATGAGTGCATCAGTTCTGTTTATTATTCACAGATTTCTTAAAAAGAATAAGAAAAAGTACATGAAATAAAGTATCACTGAGAATGAACTGACAGTAATTTAATCAGTTACAAAGCAACTAGGAAAATGGTGTTGCCTTCTACATGGCATATCAGAAAGCTATCTCACACTTAGCAGTAACATCATTCTGTTAAAAAATCACTAGGTTTGTAAGCAGCCTATGTATCTCATTCATCATTTCCTCACTAGTCCTTTCAAATTAGAAATACCATGAGAAATAGATATTGAAGACTGTCAGGGATATCATGGATTAACTTTGAAAGATAAAATAATAGTTTCAGAAAAAGGTTGGGGGAGAGAGAGACACAAAAATGTGGTTACATTTTAATGCAAAAAAAAATTAATTAGTATTAGTTTTCTTTTTTTCAGGCCTAACTTATGCGAGGGGCAACTTCCTCAAATATGGTCTGTCTTCACAGGGCTTACTGCAAGTTTAGGTTCTGTTTCATAAATTAAAAACTTTGCATCCTGTTCCCCATGAAGCAAAGACAATTTAATGTTATGATTTTTGGTTTTCAACAGAATTATATATGCAGTGTTACAGATGTAAAACACCTCAATTAAAGGCTGCTTTCTCCTTTAGCAGACACAAGGAACGATTTTTCCCGCTCCGAATTTTAACCCTATTATGGATGCACAGTTGCTAAGAGGAGCCCTACAGGGAATTAGTGAGTATCATCTTGACTGATTCTAACATACCTTTTTTTTCAGAAAACTCTCATAAAATAACAAGCATTAGGCAAAATAAAAACTCATAAAATTAAGTGTCACCACACATCTGTTGATTCTTCAAGGTATCACAATAAAACAATCCAGTGATGTCCAAATAAATCATGTATTTGCATTTACAGGAACTAAGAGGTAATTAAGATTAATCTAAAATCTATACTAACCCTTAGAGTAATGAATGCTTTCCTTGAGAAAATAAGAAAAAGAAAACAGAATTCTGTGTTATGCACTACCGTGAAAGCCAACAAAAGGTTTTTAATTGTAACTTCAACAATTAACTGTTACCAGGGACTGTTAAGTCTTTTAATCAGTGATCAAGAAATAAAAATAAATGGAGTAGAAAGTTTAAAGAATTTATTATCTTTCACTAAGGAGCAATTTTGGCTTTCAGTCCATGTACAAAAAAATTTTTGTTCACCAAAACATTTTTCTCTGTTCAGACTTTTGTGTTTTCCTGTTGAACATTGTTGGAATTGCTGAGGGTCAGAATATTGATTTTACTTTTTTTTTTTTTTGCTATCTGAAACATTTTCCTCACATTAAAGTTGTTGTCTGTATCAACATTTTTATACCCCTTGGGCTTTTCACAAGGCTGTACAGCACCGAATCTTGCATTCTGTTTTCGGTTTCTTTAATGGAAATGTGAGGACTCAATGTCAAATGAACCAAAATGGGTATTATTGATCAAGAGGAATCTGATGTATCTTTTTGATAAGTTGGCTACAGATGAAAAGTTTTTAAAATTTTGCTAAATTTCAAACAGTACTTTTAACACAATGATGCAGAGATGATTCTCTTCATTTAATACTGTAAATACAAGTGCATTAACCTTACTTTTAATTTACCTATCAAAGTACATGGAACAGAGTTCTAATTTCAAGGACAATTGGCAAAATACCAAGTTCAGCTTCAGAGGCATTTAAGTCTCCGTAGCCTTCACAGGCACTGACATGCCTGACGCTGAATCTTGCACACCTCTTGTGAGGAGGTTCAGTCACATAGGTGGTATGTAATACCAGTGGTATTACACAAATGAATAAAGTTATTTAGGTTTTTAAATATTTCCTGAATCCTTCTTAGTTTTTACTGTAGAGACTGTATAAGCTGTACAGATTCCTAGTGATAATTATTTTCTGAAAAGTAAAAAGAAATCCTTATGCACAGAATTTCAGTAATACATCTATTTTGTGAGTTTGGTGGAAAAGAATCAGACTGATGTTGACGTTAGCGTCATGCTAAAAAGCTGGTGTAATTGTGGCGAGATAATCCAAAAGAAAGGGAACTAAACCTATATAATGAGCAAATACAGACTTCCTGTGACAACTTAAAAAAAAGTATCCAATATACAGTTACATTTGTGTCAAAATGGAACCTGTCAGTTAGAGATAGTATGATAAAACCTGGCTAACAAAGCTGTAATAGGTATAGAATGTGTATCTGTAACATATATACATATATATATGCCCATATATACAATGACTAGTAGAAACATGAGAGACTACCCCACTCCATTCAGATGCTAGCTGATCCTCATGCTTTCTAGCCTAATTCATCTCTGCTGCAAGTGTGATAAAGTCATTTGATTTACACTTGGAGATACATTTATGCTGGAAGGTCATTAAAATGTTGACCTATCTAAAATTACCAAGAGCCATCTTTTGGGATGGAAAAAAATACAAAAATGATAAAATATTTTTCAGAATATGTTAATCATTATCTTCTTCATAAGCGGTTAATAGTGATTCATTATAGCAGTTTAGCAGTATGCTCTAGCTATCAAGCAAAAGATGATAGGTAACCTGCAATAAAATGCCCTTGGAAATTAGTTACAATATTATATTTTTTAAAACTTCATAACTTATTTTACATAGTTCCTTTGAAAATCTTTAGTTTTTCAACAAATGATCTGACCATAATCTGTCATCCTCATAAAAGAGATCCCTAATCCTGAAATGACAATTTAATCAATATCAACAGAGCATACAAGTATGACTTCCCAGGCTCAACCACAAATTCTGCTAGTGTGCCTAGTTCTGAATAGATGAAAGCCTCTATCTGTTTTATAGAGGCTTTCAATGCTTTCAAATGCTTTCAAATCCATTGAGCTTGAGATGGTGATGCATCTCACAATAACAGACGACTTCACTTTTTGCTGGTATTACCAGCAAGTGAAAGGTACATAAGCATGGTAAATATAATTTATGTTGGTAAATACCAGTGGGATATTAATCTGTTGATCTATTTTTTTCAAGAATTTAGGTTAATGTTCTTGAACAAAACATGAACAATCACAAATGTAAGTAAATAACTACACTTTCTTAATTTAGAGTCTGTGTTGTGTTTCCTTTACAGGTTGTGAAAAAGATGTGTTGATTGATATCCTAACGCAGCGTTGCAATTCACAGCGGCTTATGATTGCCGAGGCGTACAGAGACATGTACGGCAGGGTATGACAGAGCCGTTTTGTACTTTCATTACTTCTGTCTCTCCTGTCTCCAGTGAGGTTGGTCAGCCCTTCTCTCAGGTCAGTCACTGGAACCAAAAGCCTGGCAGACAGCTGGCTGGCACCAACAGATTGGCATACAACTTCACTCATGTAACTCTTGATACCTCTAACGGTTTCAAATTGTCATTTATGTAGCAGTAGAAGTACATCTGCCACACACAAAATTAAAAAGAAAGGACATGGAAAGTTGCTTCTCCTATAGTTCATTCTCCTCCTCTATTGACCAAACCAGAATTTCTGGACAGATTTATTTCTTCCTCTATGTGCTTTTGGGGGTTTCTGCATTGCTTTTTCAAATTTTTGGAATACATAATAAAATAGTATTGTATTTGGATTGAAATACCAAAGAAAAACACCATACCAACAATTGTATCTTATTCACGCACTGATTAATGTTCTCATCTCAAGCACTGACATTCTCAGACCTCATACCATGAAATCCTGTCTATACACTAAGCACGATACTAATCTGAGTTGCTTAATGTTAAATTTATGATTCTTTGAAAGGTGTTTCAAAAATTTTAAGACATAAAAAGTTAGCTTTTTTTTCTTCAAATGCATTTTATCAATATTTACTGTATATAACAAGGTAATTTTTGTTATACAAGTTCTTAAACATACACAGAGATAGATATCCTCATTCTATTTCCAGATCTACTATTGCTAACCAAATGACTTTGGGAAAGTTGCAATGCCTGCAGTTTCCTCGGTTACCCCAGCTATATAAGTGCGAAAATAATAGCAACGCCCTTTTTAAAATCCCTGTGAAATCTAGTGATTAAAAGTGCTGTATGAAACTAGATACTATTGGAAAGCTAAAGAAAAACGCTGTGATTAAATTGACTAGAGATGCCCTTCCCCTAAGAGAGGCCAGCCAAACATTTTAAATAAAATCCAGTTTTCTTCTCTTCCTGAAGCCTGAAAAACTAATGGCTCACTGGAAAATGCCTTGAAGGTCAGTGCATGCTTGCCATTGATTCGATCAGCATGAATGAGGACAGTGAGTTTGCAGAAATCCCACCACACAGCCATCAGCCTTGATTAGAGCTAACTAGGAAGGGTGCATTCAAAAACTCCACATTAGCTGCTGATGTGGTAGTCTGTTACCTACCTGTCTGTTAACTGGTATTTTCTTCTTTGGGTAGCTGAGGAGTTTTCCAGAAACAGCCTTTGGGCCACCTGTACACCAAAATACCTCACAACTGTTGACCTCTCAATATGCTGGAACATCCCCTTACTCTCCTAGAATTGGGGGAAAGAGAGGAGCTGGATTTAATCAGTATGGGTTGATTTGGTGTTGTTACTCACCTATAGGAGATCAATGGCTTTATTTGGACTGTTACAAAAATTCAAACACACAATATTGGTGATATTTTAGATGCAGCCTTGAATGGATGAGTATGTTTTAAATAGACCATAAAGGAACAATAACTGAATCACAGGTATCCTTACCTTCCAAAGACTATGACAATGATTGAAATCAGTGGATCTGAATGATTAAAAGTGTTTTTCTATTATGAGGTATTTATTAGGTTACCATTACCTTTACACATGCAAACCACACAAGTTCAGTGTTTATCCATGCAACATTCCTCACTGAGTTTTAGTTTTACTTATAGAAAACTAAAGCATGTCAAGCTACACAAAGGTGCCTGTGATAGTAAAGCACCTAAGCCCATTCTTTTCAAGTCTTCATTTGTCTCCTTAATCACTGGACAGTGCTCCTTCTCTACTCTGTCCATAGCAGCTGGCTGGGTTTTTTTAACCTTTTCTGTAGAGTGTTTCAACTGGACCTATCATTTTAACAAGGGAAAACATTTAAAAGCTCCATAACATTTTTTATCTTTAATTTCTGCCCTCTGATACATGAAGATGACCTAGAAATAACACTAATGATATCTCAATAAAGAATTGCCAAATGTCCTTCAGGAATGGAGTTATGATTTGCCATATTTAGTATTCAAAGAGAACAATTATTGACTTGTTCACCACTGATCTATTTGGATTTTCGTTTCAAATCTAAAATAAAAATATAAACAAATAAATAAATCCCTATGAAACCACACCAGCTTTAAATTTATACCTCTGTCAGCCATATTCAGTCAACCTGAAGAGCTATAAAGCCAGTGGCCACAGACCTAAAGGTCTGAAAGAAGAAGAACTGAAAAAGCCAAAGAAAACCTCAGATGTAATTTTTAAGAATTTCAATCTCTGAAACTACAAATAATAATAGAAGGGAAAGGCAAGCAAACTGTTTTTATATCCCAGCAATGGGCTACAGAAAATTCTGAAACTCATGGAACATCTTGCATATACACCCACAATTTTAATTTAAATGAATCCATTAAGCACTGGGTATACTTTATAGTGCGAGATATATCAAGATACTCTTGACAGCTTTCCAAAAAAATCCCAACTAGTTCGACCTTTTGCCATGTGGAAACAGGGGTCAGTACAAATTAGCTCTAATCTATTTCAGAGCTGAAACAGGAAGGCTGACTTTTTTTGTCTCACCTGTGATAGCAGATCTACTGAAATGGCTAATCTGGTTAGTGCTCCATGCAGTTTATTTGATTGATCCCTCAAAAGTTTACTATCTTGGGCAGGAACTGCCGAACAGGATGGGATGCGTCTTGTCCTGAATTGCTGCAGTTTACGCTTCAGAAGATACTTTAGCACACATCAGTGATATAGCATTTCATTGGCTGTATGTATTAATGGATATATTGCATTGGGCAAATGTCCATTCAGCAGTCCCAGCTTATGAGTGGTAAACGCTGCAGGACAGAGAAGACAGACAGCTAGGCAATAACAATTTTAGCCTTATCAGTTTAATCTACGGTAAACCTGTCATTCCAATCCTCCACCTTCTTAATTTCAATTCAATCTGTTCAATATGGTAGCCACTATGCCCATTCATTTGACAAATGTAAAGTGTGACACATTAGAAGGAGAAATATATAAAAAAATAAAATAAAACCCTGAACTGGCTGCATGATTCAGACATACAGGTAAACTTTAAGATTCCTTCTTACAATTAGCCTTCAAGGATTTCTTATAGCAGAGACGATTAGGAAATGTTAATAATGACAACTTAGAGTTGTCTTTTCTTATTTTTCAATACTTTACTTCCCTTAGCTCTGATTGCAGAAGTAATTTTTAATTAGTATCCATTTGTATTATTAATTCCTTTTCCCACAAGCATGTTGTCAGAAGTGAAATGTCTTAATGAATTAATTTCTATTCCATGTGTGATTTAGTGGTTGTCAAATGCATCTAATGTGCATTCACTAAAGACTGCGTATGTTTCTTCATCATAAATTTAATTTTTAATGTGTATACGCCCTCCTTCATTGCTACTCTAGCTACTAATTTAATTATATTCATATACGTATCAAAACCAAAGTACAGGCTTGAAAAAGATGCAGCTCTGAAAAAAGAATAGTTTATATCATGGGAACCGTTTCTGGTACTCCTTTAAATTCACCTAGGTCAGAATATATCTGACAGCTGCCTAGTGATGCACACAAAAAATTAAAAAAATGAGTCCACAAGTATCTTCTTAAAAAGAGCAATAGTATAACTAACAAGCTTTTAGCATTCTCAGTGTTTTGAAGGATGCTACTGGGAAAAGGAAGCATGAGGAGGAAACTCTCATCCATTACTCAGCTACCTGGCATGCGAGTACTGAGACACATGCGGGGAAAGAGGGGGTTCTTTTTTATTAATCCAGCATCTGTCAGAAGAAGACGGGGTTCCTTTTTATTAATCCAGCATCTATCAGAAGAAGTGAATTCAGTTTGAATGCAATATATAGATAAATTGAAGCACATAACCTTCCAGTAATACAAAGGATTTATGTACTAGGAGCAACGTGGTTGATTTTTTAAATTATTCACATAGTGAGTAACATTGAAAAAAGCACAAGAAATTGCCTGTGTTCTATGGGATTTGACTTCCAGAGGTACTTAGCTCCCACAGATTCACAGAGGGAATATGCCAAGGGAAACTGCAGATGCTCTGCCATGGTATTCAGGTTTCCAAGCCTTTAAGTAGTAATTGCACTTAAACTGAATTTTCTTCTGTATTCTAATGAACCAAAAATCAACAATCCTATGTGGTCTACTTGCTTGTGTGACTACTGTCATCTCACCCACACTATTAGAAGAAGAAGGTACTATTTAAAAGAATATTTTCTTACTTAATTTTAGTCAGAATTCATCTTTGACAGTTCATCTTTATTCATTTACAGAGAAAACTACTAATATCTTTTTAAACCTGTTTTCATGAAGTGTGACTATTGAAATAATCCTGTCTATGCGTTTTATTTTTCTTTTCAAGGATCTGGTAACGGACCTAAAAGAGAATCTCTCTCATCACTTCAAAGAAGTCATGGTTGGCTTGATGTATCCACCTGCCTCCTATGATGCCCACGAGCTCTGGCATGCCTTGAAGGTACTTGTCAAATTCAGAATTGTTTAGAGTTGCAGTCACTAATTACAGTACTGAACATATGTTAAATTGATTGTTTTTGACATTTAAATGGTTGGTAAACTGCTGGAAGTCAGTACACTGGTCATCAGAAATACAGTGCTATAAGTTTATTCATTGGTATGCTAAAACCAGCATAAGTAATATCCTTGTCATGTAACAAATACAACCCATTTAACACCTATGGTAAACTCGGTAAATGAAGAAATGTAAGGTCCTGATCCTGCAAGCATTTATGTATGTTATGAACAAAATTAATTTGAACAGCCAGTGCCATGTACTAAGCCTCCACCTCTGAAAAGACTCATTCTTCTTTAACAGAACATGTCTTTACATAATCACTTAGAAATTACTCTGTGACAAAGCAATGATCACTCCACTCAAATTGAACTAATTGCACATTTTTAAGAAAATATTTCCTTTTCTTCCCAGGATCTGAGCCTGTGCTCCTTAAACAACTTAAGTTTTGAAACAAACAAAAATATTTTTTCAAAGATCATGTAATTAAATGGTGAAATTCATTCACGCAGGGTATTGTGGAGGCCAAAAGCACAAATCAGTTCATAAAGGACTTTAACAAATTCTTAGAAAACAGGTCGACTGTTGGCTATTAAAAATAATAATCCTTGGCAAATTCCTTCTCAGGAAATTCCTAAATTGCCAAGTCCTGGAAGATGGGAAGGCATATCAGAGCTCAACACTGTTTTCCTTTTCTTTCCATGAATATTTGCTACTATACACTATCACAAATAAGATACGTTATACGACTCTGAGCAAGGTGATCTATCTTACATATTTTGAGAATCCCCCCCAAAAAAAAAGATGATTAACACTGTTTTTCCTTGTCCTTCTAACACTTAAACCAATGCACTCTTTAGAACTACTGATATATTTTTAATTACAGTTGACATTAAAAGGATTGTGAAATATCATTGGTAGCACTGGAAGCATGACTTTTATTAAAATTATTGACAAGATTACTAAAGCTATATTTTTTTCTAAATGTGGCTCAAAGTTAAACTTTCTTATAGTATTCTATCTTGATCTGGATTCATATGGCCAAAGTAAAAAACAGGCCATATGTGTCTCCAGGTTCAGGCTTGATGTAATGTTCTCCCATTATCCCAAATGCAGAATACTCACCAATGCTATACACGTGCATATCAAAAGCAGCATATGTAGCATATCTTATATCAATTCAAGTTGTAGATATGTGGATATGGCACTTGGGGACATGGTTTAGTGGGTGGTGTGTTGGGTTAACGGTTGGACTTGATGATCTTAGAGGGCTTTTCCAACCAAATAAAACAAAACAAAACAAAAACAAACAAAAACACACAAAAAAAACCCCAAAAAACAAAAACCAAAAAAAAACCCAACCAACCAAACAAAAAAAAAACAACAACAAAAAAGAAAAGTTTATAAAATTAATTCAAATCCTGTGGGAAAATACAGTAATTTGCAGCACTGCATGCACGGCCATGATGCTTCCCTTAAATACCAAGTTCTACGGTAGACATTACAGACCGTAACATTCCTAAATAAATTAAAAAAAAAAAAAAGAAAAGAAGATGATAGAAACACAACGTAACAGTTGGGCTTATATCTACTTCAGATTGCCTGAACACTTGCTGGGGATGTATGCTTAATCTTTGCATCTGATTTCTTTCAGCAAATCCTAAATTCTTACTGAAGTTCTAAAATTCTTGCCATTATGTTTCTGTCAACACTAGTCCTGCTTCATTCCCCACTTGTTAATGTACATGCTGAAATTCAGATTAAGTACGAATATATTTGAAATACAGGGTTCTACTATTAATTTAAAGTCATTTTCTATTTAAACAGGTAAACTATACAAAATTACATTCTGCATTGCCCCAGCAGAGGCTGCTATTCTTTTGTTACTTCTGATAAGCACAGCATTGCTTTCTTCTAAAAGCTGTGGTTTCTAGTAACAACATTGTTTCATATTTACTTCTTTCCACACAGGGAGTAGACACAGAAGAAAAATGTCTAATTGACATACTAGCCTCGAGGTCAAATATGGAGATCTTCCAGATGAAAGAAGCCTACTTAATGCGTAACGTTTTTTACAAGTGCAGAGTAGCAGTTGTACTACGTGTGCTCTGGATGTATTAGCACACATGAAAGAACTGAACTACAAAAATGACTTCTCAATACTAACTGGTTCCCTTCCCCTTCCTCTCCCATAACTATACACAAAAGGCTGAAGCAAAATGTTTAAAGTTGAAAATACATCATAGTATTTTTGAGATGTGTTGCTGCCTATGACATTTGAAATATCTGGCAGCCACATTTTCGGATTTTAAGAAACTTCTGCTCACTTTATTCAGAAAAGTACGTAAGCTGTTTTCCTTCAAAAAGTGCTTACTCAGGCTGGACACTCCATTCACCTTGCCTTGATGGGGCATTTCCGAGTATCCCACCGCCACAGCAGCAGCAGTGGTGCGGCTGTGCCCATGGGTGGGTGGACAGGCGAGCCAGGGGCAGTGGCTGAGGCCCCCTTGCAGGGCAGAGCCCCCTGGCAGGGCCCAGGCAGACCTGCCAGCCCCATGGCTAGGTCTGCGCAGAACCTGCACGGGTTACTGTGGAGTAATCACCATAGAAAATGGACAAGTATTTGCACCCTATTTATTTATCCTTTGTTTGCTAATCTTCATTAGTACTATTCAGAGCATGTTCATTTCTGATTTAGATTATACGTTTTTGTTTTAACCTAGAATATAATAATGATCTTCAACAAGATATCGATTCTGAGACTTCAGGTCACTTCAGAGATACGCTCATGAACCTTGCTCAGGTACTGTAAAAACAAGTAGTATGACTTACATTTATAAAAAATTTGTAACAACTTAAAGAGAAGGTTTAAACTTTAAGGTGACTGTGATTAAAGCTAGTTCAATAAGGCTACACTTTTGAACAAGAGAGGGGGGAAAGCAGAAGAGGAAGAGAACTTGAATTCTTTCATCTACTTTGACTTTGACTTTGGCTTTCCGATGGAAGCAAAGGTCAACACACTATTTTATTGAGTAAGTCCCTGGATATTCAACTGCTGACCCTCTGCTCAATCTGTCTCATCTCAAAAGGAGTCTACTTGCATGTACAAATGAGATTTTCATTTTTAAAGCTCTGTTTTCTCTGTTGTTAGAATATATGGTTCATAATCCAGTCTAGGCATTATGTAAAAATAGAGATATATCCACATTTGACTATGAAAGAAAGTATTAAACAGTTCTCTGTTTTAAACATTACATTCTTTGTGCTACTGCATATGTTAAATCACAGTATGTTTGCACACAGGCAAACAAATTGTCAATATCACACACCAACTTTTGCAGTTTTACCAATTTGTAGTTTTATGCAACAAAGTTGGTCATCCTTGTCAGATCATGAGTTCCCATTCTCATTGTAGTCACTGTGTTCATTACCTTAAAATCTTTTGCAAACCAGAGCAACAAAAGGACTGCCAGAAGATAACAGCATACATAAGGTATATCTGTATTTTTATGTATGTGTGTCTGGGGAAAAAGTATTTCTTACTAAGATTTCAAATAGCAGCAGGCTTTACTGAGGTACAGACATAAAGAGCAGATGTTTCAAATGTAGAAGCTATAAACAGGAAATATTTTCTTCTAATGTTGGATGTTTTTTCCTCCTAATAATGAAAATTCTTTCTTCCTTAAAAATTAAGAGCAACAGGTTAAGCAACCTCACTTCTCATCTTTATTAAAACCATGGAACACATTCTACTCATCAAAAGAACAAATTTAAAATAAATTATCTGAGACTACATTATTAGCCCTTATTTTCTTAAACCACAGATATTGATAAAGAGGCCTGAAATCAGCAACTTCTTAGCTAACAAGATCTAACTGCTATTTTTCTCAAGATAAAGGAGAGCTGCAGGAAATTCCAACTTTAGGCAGTTACACTGTATACTTCTGAAGATTGTTAGTTGAATCATCTATGTTTTGATATGATCTATGCCAAGAGTAGTCACGGTTAAATGTTACTGGGGAAAGTGAGCATTTGACTCATGTAGAGTATTATTTAACTTATTTTGTTGTTCACTTGTCTGTCTTTTTTTCCTGTGTTTTCTTGTGTATGTAAGTTTTTGCAGTTATTCCAGCATAATTTCCTTCAAGTAATTTATCTTGTTACTAGGAATTCCACTGTGTGAAATTCTTACAATTTAATTAAAATATAAATTAACATTTTTAACAGGAAAGAGCTACAAATCAGTCATTCTACAAGTTGACAGCCAATACATAATTTTAATCCTCCCTCCCTTTCACATATAGGGTAAAATGACTGTAAATTTTAAACTGAAGTAAATTGCTTCAAACACGTATCATTAAGGCAGTGATTACATGCAGCTTGAGATTGTTAAGAGTTCTGCAACTCTTAACGCATTTGTATCCTTACAAGATGATTATGGTTAAAAAAGCAATTCTAAAAGTTGTGTGCCTTTCTCTTTTTCTAACAACTATATAATTCAGATCATAGCGTGTTTACTAAAGCATTATCAGCTTGGTTTTGTAACTGAAAAGCTACTAAATGTATGAGAAAGTTAGAAGTATTCTTCTGTGGTTTAAGTATCAAAGTTGACAAACAATTTCCTAGTTTTGGATCTTAATTTTAGACAATTATTATAAGCAAGCAAAATCTCAGTTATTTTATGTGCTTGCTCCTATGGTTTGTGCAGGGAGAAAAAAATTGAGAAAAGATTCTTCTAGTAATATGCATATTATAAGAAATAATCAGTGAATGGCACATGTTACCTTATCCTTGTTTTCCCCTCATAGTTACACATTATAGTAAGCAATATACTGGAAATTGCGGTGGGATGGTAGTGGTAAGGTAAAAGCTTATTTAAAATGGGACTAAAAATAGGATAGGTTTATCCACTTCCCCTATTTTTTCCTCTCACAAAACCATTTGTCATTCCAGAGTTCCTCTACTTAGAGGAAATGAAGACGTAACATGACAACTTGAAGATACTTTCTACAGTTGCAAATTCAGCCATTGATCCAATCTAAAAGCCCATATGTGTTATCTCAAGAAATGAAGCATAGCTTCATATGGAGACAACTTTATATTCCTACAGTTTTTTAGGATTTAACTTTTGAAGAAAATGTATCTTTTTTTCCCTCAGGGAACAAGGATGGAAGGATATGCAGATCCTTCTACAGCTGCTCAGGATGCAATGGTAAATATGGTCAGATGTGAGCTTCTCAAACATAAAAAAAAGAACAAATACAAATTTTGAAAAGTGATTTAGGACTTACTTAAAATCTTTTGCATTTCTTTCCTTTTTCTGGTATATCAGATTCTGTGGGAAGCATGTCAGCAGAAAACAGGCGAACACAAAAACATGCTGCAAATGATTCTCTGCAACAAGAGTTACCAGCAGTTGTGGATGGGTAATCCAGCGGTTCAGCTGTTTGAACATAGAGTGGAAAGATAAAATCTGACTTGCTAATAAAACACAGTTTACATACCAAGCAGCTCAGTGTGCAGCAGGGTATTAGCCTGAAACCTCAGTGTTGGAGCTCTCAGACTCCCTCTGATGTTAATGGGATTTTGAAAGTAATGCAAAACTGAACTTTGCCTGATGACTACAGACAGCTGTAGACAGAATAGACATCAGGATGCCTAATAACAGAGAGAAGAATGCACGACCAAAGAAAGGCATAGGCTATGACTATACACACAACACCACAGATGAGGCAGATTTTTCTTAACGATTTTCTTCATTTTTCCTAAGTAACTCTTTGCTATGAGTGGAAACACCTTGGGAGAGGCTGTTGGAGTATTTTCAACAAATGTTTGTATGTGAAAACACATTGCTGTGTTGAAGCTTTACCATGGAAGTTTCAAAAAAGTTTTTGATGGGAGCACTTGAGGGTCCACATCCACTCTCTTGTAATGAACATACACACAGAAACATAATGGGACGTTTTTATTGAAAATAGATAATTAGACATAATTACAGATTGCAAGAAAATTGTATGAGATCCTGATCTTCCACTGTAGAAAAGAAACCTGTTGTATCTGTTTAGTGACAAGTTTGAAATGTCTTTTGCTCTGCAGTGGAAAAACAGTGTGTTTGGTGACAAGTTTATCACTGTGCAGCCAGCTGTATTTCTTATGCCAACTTCTAACAGTAGCTCAGAACTACTTTGCTGCCATGGATCAACAAATTAATTCTTCTATCATAACTTCTGTAAGGCTGGTGATGATAGGATTAACATAATGTAACACACCTGCTTATGCTCTACTCTCTTTCTGTAACAGAGATTTGAGGGCTCAGCATGTAACATAGTCCTCCGTAAGGTTTGTAGTGGGCAGTGAGTTGAAAATTTTCCTCCTTCCCTAAAGGAGTAAGCACGCTCTGTATATTTGCATGTGTAAGTCTGGATACCTGCATGATCCAGAGTGTCCACATCTGGATACTAACATGGTATGCATGTCATGCCACGGCTTCTGTCACAATCTGTGAATCTCCAGCCAGTTTTAGCCAAGCTGAGCAAGGAATTTGTCTTAATGACATGACATTCTTACAAGTTTCGTAAACAGAGGTTGCTAGATAAAGAATTTATTAAAGCTTCCAGTGAAACAAAGGTTTTGGAGTGCATTCATTTTATACTGTATACTGGAGAACCCAGAGAGAGAATGTCCTGGAAGCCAGGTTTCAGGCTACTCATTTAGATTGCCTTACCTGGGGGGATATAAACATAATGCAACACTGAGAATAAATAGGGAAAAAAATAAACTCAATAGTTAGAGTACTGGGGGGAAGCAGGAAAAAAAAGGCAAGTTGATCATTATTAATGAACTAGAATAAAGCGAGATTTTTTTTCCCTCAAGTTTTCCAGGAGTTCCAAAATATCTCTGGGCAAGACATAGTAGATGCCATTAATGAATGTTATGATGGATACTTTCAAGAATTACTGGTTGCAATAGGTAACGTAAAAATATTATTTTATACTAGTAATAATCTCTTAATAAATAAATATCTAGTATGGTATCTCTGATGCATCAAGAATATTATTTTTCTGATATTTTTATCCACTTTACTCTCTTATATTGTGTAATTAAATTTTCAGAGATAATTAGAAAAGAATATTTGAACTCCTTTTCCATGTTTGTGCAAATCTAAAAATGTATATATGCAACATTAGATTCTGACAGAGCAGAACTAATATCTGCTCCTTATTTGATAACAAATTTTGTGTGATCGATGATAACTGCATTACCAACTGATTGTACACATATTAAATAACTGGCAAAGTTTTCAGGACTTGAGTGGTATATAAACAAGTTCCAAGCTTTATGTGCCTTTGTTTTCCATTTATAGAATAAGGATAATAGTATTTCTACAAAGATGTCATGTGAGCATATTCACTGATATTTAATAAGCCCTTCAATGCAACACTAATGAGTACCCACCCAAAATAAGTACCAGACTTTTTAAACTATAAATATAGTCATGTGTTGTGAAAACTGATAGCTTAGTTTTAAGCTGAGTCATGGACAGCACTACCCAGCTTTATATTTCAAGGAGTCCGAAGCCAATAGAATTGATTTTATAATAATCTTATGTTTACCTTTTGCAATGTTTCTCTCCTAGTTCTCTGTGTTCGTGACAAGCCTTCCTACTTTGCTTACAGGCTTTATAATGCAATTCATGTAAGTTGTCTTTCTTCTTCACATACCATAAAAAGTAGCTTCCCTATTTTTTCGTTTGCTTGATTATTCTTAAACTAGTACTTACAAATCAGTCCCTTCAATCTTTAAGGTGTGATTGCGTGTTTTAAAACTGTTGGTAACTACATAAATTTCAAAGCAGTAGTGCCTAAGCAGCAGTTAGGATTTAATAGTAACAGTAAAAGGTTAAATATTTAGATTCCTTAACAAAGTATCTGTCCAGTAACTGTGTCAATTTTTTTTTTCAATTGAAAACCTTTCTTTTCTATGGATTGTATCTCCCCCTGCTGTGCAGAACTCAGTAAGAACTTTTCTTACTATGCAATTTTTGTATCTAGAGATTTAATAAGTACCATTAAATGTATGTGAAAACACATTGCTGTGTTGAAGCTTTACCATGGAAGTTTCAAAAAAGTTTTTGATGGGAGCACTTGAGGGTCCACATCCACTCTCTTGTAATGAACATACACACAGAAACATAATGGGACGTTTTTATTGAAAATAGATAATTAGACATAATTACAGATTGCAAGAAAATTGTATGAGATCCTGATCTTCCACTAATCATACATTAGTGTTACATAAAAACAAATGCTCCTATTTTCTTGTGGGGCTCACTGTATATAAGCAGGTTCTTCATCTTTGTGTGTAAGTGCTAACATACTAAAACAAATAAGTGCCAAGAAGAAATGTGGGTAAATGCAAAGAAACACCTACAAATTCTTCCTACTAGAGGTCACTGAAGACATTTTCTTTTGTTTTTCATTCATTAGTGAAAATAATGAGGCATTATGTTATATAAAAAATAAAGTATAATCTTTTAAGCTTAATCTTTTAAGTGTAATCCTTAGAAGATGGTCATAAAAGCCAGCATGGGTAAAACATGAAGTATCATCTTAGAGCAGGAATGGCAAAGATAGGATTCAAGCCAGAACCATCGAACAAAACTATTCAGCAACACTTCAACAGGGCCCCAGTGCCCTCTTCCAGATGCTGCCACTATTGCTGTCCCCTGTTTCAGCTAAACCAGCAACAGTGGCAGAAAAGAACCAAGGAAAATCCTGGGGGCTGAGAGGAAGAGGCAATATTTTGTTTGAGTGGTCAAAAGAGGATTCTGGCACACGACATGAAAAAAGTTTGCCAAAAGTACCAGGAAATACCAGCTATGAGGAAAAGCGATGTTTCTCAAAGGTCCTGTATCAAGACCACTTTTCAAGTTAAAACCTCATTTTTAATTTTAAGAAATATCACATAGATAGTTTTCTTCTATATTCTATTCAGATGATGTATGTGATGCAGAAAAGAGTTTAATGATTAAGAATAAAAATTTGTGTTTTGTTTTAATTAATATTTTACTCTGTTTTCACAGTGTTTTAGTGAACATAGATAATTCTCAAAAGAAATGCAAGAATTTAAAATAGTGTCTGTTTTTGCAGCCAGGTTATGTCCAGGTTATACCAAAAGCTTTTTATACGTCCATTTATAATAAAACATAGTAAAACCCACCCAGGATTCTACTGCTTGAAAACATAGTCCATAATGGTTTATAAAAAAGATTTTAATCTTTTTAATCTTTAGCCATCAAACATCTATCAAATTATCGACATGCAGCTTTTTAACGTATCTCATTACTTGTTTTTTTGAGAACAAGATTTCAGTATCAATAGCTAGTCGATAAAATTACGATTTAGGTTTAAACAATCTAAATTGGTCATCAGTCGTCCCAACCCTAAATCTGTTTTGGTTACTTTTACTGCCACTAGATGTCCCCATTCTCCACACGATTACAATATGAAAATTTATTTAGAAACAGTTAAAATAAAACACAGTTGAATACAAGCTATGTAAATTCTAAATCAATGGTTAAAAGTCTCACTGAATTCACATTCGGCAGCAGTTGTTGTGAAATAGATTATTGGCTTCAGTATGGTTTGAATGGATCCACGACGACAGTCACAACAGCTACCTACAAACTGAATAGCTAAGACTACTGACAAAAGTTCATCAGGTTTTTCTTTTTAAAAGTTTCAGTGCTTGGTTAAAACACTGATATGTGGGGAATCTCTGTTATTCAGTAACATGAATATTATTATTTAAGCATGTGGAAACTCTGTAGGATAAAACCTTTGAATGCTTAGACTCCTTTAAAATCCAGGGTATCTTTATGGGTAGCCAGGGGTATCTTTATTGGCTTATCTATTAAACATTAATATGAGCATATACAAAAACATATTGTCCAACTGTCAAGTTTCCTCTCATCTTTTCTTTTTAGGACCTTGGGTTTCACAATAAAACAGTTATAAGGATTCTCATTGCCAGGAGTGAGATTGACTTGATGAATATACGACAGCGATACAAAGAAAGATATGGGAAATCACTCTTTCACGACATTAAAGTAAGTTTTTACACACTTTTGCATATATTCAGCACTGGCACCACACAGACTGTGCCAAGCCCTACCAGAAAAATTCAGAGGGTTAATCTCCATTCAATCACTTAGTTTGGTTTTTTTTAAAAAAAAAGCAATGCATAAAAACAATAGCATATCTTTTCAGTGCCTCAGGCTGACTTCAGTAAGTGAGCAGTAAATTCTCAACTCACTCTCATTCCATGTGATTTTGTCCCTCCCCAATAGCAAGAGGAGGACAGAAACAGGGCAGGACACTGTATGCTGTGTCCTGTATGCTGAGGAATAGCTTGCATGAATAGTTTCTGCACTAATTGATACCATCTTCTTTCACACTGTCCTGCAAGGTTAGGCTGATACCACTTTCGTGCAAAACTGAGATAAAAATCTGGTTTTATCCTTGTGCTTAGGTAGTATCAACCTTCAGAAAAAACTATTCCTCTTGTACTCTTGCTCTGTATCTTAAAACAAAACTCTGACACTGTTTAATTGTACAAAAAAAATGACTCCTGCTAAGACACTTTACCTTTTTTATGTTGCTACAATCCAACTGCAGTAACTGTAAGAAATCGCTCATGATTTTTTGGTATTGAACTTGAGAAGTATTAAACAGGTTTGATCCAACCTTTCAAAGGTAGATTGTTTCTAGGTGCCCAAGCAACCAAAGCCCAAGGTATGTGAAATTAAAAAAATCTTGGCTTAGAATCCTTATGAAAACACTGTAATATTTTACAAAACCTTACAACATCAGTCTAGTCCTTGTCACACACCAAGAGAAGAAAAATTAAGAAAACATATAGTCACAGAAATGTTGATTTTTTTTCTTGCAGCATTTTGCTTCAGGGCATTATGAGAGTGCTTTACTTGCTATCTGTGCTGGCGATGCTGAAGATTATTAAGGAAGAAGATGATGAACTTTGAAGGCTGTATAAATCTATTTTAAATAGAAATTGAAGCTATACACAATACACTAACTGTAGGAGATCCCTATTCTACATAAAAGAACAGAAAAAATCAGTGCTATACAGTTGCTAATATTAAATATTTCTTAAGACAAGAAAAAATGTGGGGAGAAACATGGTTTTATCCCTACTTCTAATTAATATTTCTGTTTCTATGATTAATGTAAATCAATGAAGCAAGTAGTAAAATAACTCCATGTAAGCATATGTTTATTATTTAGTCTCACAACATCCCAAACATTAGACAATAGGCTCCAGAAGAACCTATTCATTTCCATACTGGAGAGAAAAAATGTTTTGCTTTACTTACTTCTAGCAAAATGATTTCTTCCTTTAAGTAATTTTTCTTCTTTTCTTTCCCACTTCTCATACCTCATATTTTGTGCTCTTGAACATTATTGTTTTAGTTACTATCAAACTAAGCATCTGCCCCAGTCTATTATCAGTCACTCACCAAAGAGTGCTTTTGTATTCTCTTTCATTTAGCCCACAAACTTAATGGCATTTCCCTTTTTCCGTCTGAAATGAAAGAAAAAATTAGAATCAAGTATCCCAAACCATTCGTGATTTAGTGCACTGGAAATCCCTAGAAGACGAAGCATTATGTAGCTTTGATGGAGAAGTTCCAGAGGATTAAACTCTGAAATTCCATTTGCGCCTCTCTCATTTTAATCATTAATTCAATATTGACCTGCAGAGCACTGAGATATTTCCAGGATGCCCCAGATGGTATAATTCAAGAGTTGGCTAGCAGTAGGTAGCGCTGCACCTCCAAATGAGGCTGAAGGATGCAACGCTCCTCAGAATACCAGCAAACGCAGTCTGACAACGTCTGGTGACAACAACTCGTGCCGCAAGGCGGAAAGGCAGCAAAGCCCGGCCTCAAGTCCTCGTCCCACAGGAAAACGTGACTTTTGAATATCCTGAGTCTATTCAGTGCAGCCTATCCATGAGACTTTCCAGCCTGTGTGTTTGTACCTTCTGTCAGTCTCTTACAGAAACAGACATCAGTAAGGGAAAATGTGGTAATATTCACTAAAATAACCACCCTTTGTTTTTCTCCTGCAGCTACAAGGTTTCCAACTCCACACCAACATTTGATTTTTTTTTTAAATAGGTACTTTCTGCAAGTATAGCTCAGTATGGCTGAATAAAGAACTACTATAAAAACATACAAATATGTGTTTGCTTTTATGCTGTTTGCACCTGTCCCCTCCCTCAGTCTGTGAAAATAATGTTATTTTCAGTGTATCTTGCTTTTTTGTAAATACTGACTTTATGTTACTAATCTATTGATTTACAATAAGCTTAAAATTTCAGCTGACTCCCTCGAGTTTGACACATTTTGAAATATTTCAGGTGGATAATATAATTATTAAGCCAGAACTTTGGAAGGAACAGCTCTGGGAGGAAAAATAAAGTAAGAAGAAAAATGAGAACGAGATGAGCACTATCCCAATTTGGCAACAAAATCCTAAGTTTACGTTATATTATGATTTTGAAACTGCAGTTAGAGGTAGCTAGTAACAGCCGTACGCCAGCACCGTGGACTTACTACGCTTTAACTCTGTATACCTGCAGGCAGGCATAAGGACACCTCTCTCTGCCTTGTTCACGCGGTGCTTCCCGCAGGCCGAGCTCCCGAGGCCCGCCCGGCCCTGCGCCGGGCTCCCCTCGCAACACGCAGAGCGGGAATTCCGTGGAGAGGCTGTCACAAAATGGCGGCGGCGGCGCTAGGGCCCGGCAGGCGTCCCGGGGCGCAGCCGCTCACACGCCGGGCAGGGGCGGGTCCCAGCACCCTCCGCCCCGCCCCACGCCGCCGGCACAGCGCTGCCGGGCCACCGGTCACACAGGGACAGCTCCGCGCCCCACCCCCATGGCGCCGCCTCACGCCCCCCGTCTGCCCTGACTGGAAAGCGGCGGTGTCAATCTCGCACCTTCCCCAATCGCCACCGCGTCTCTCCTTGCCCCTCCCCCCGCTGCCGGGTTCCACTTCCTGGGAAGTTGGCGGTTGGAAGCGGCGGTTGGAGTTCGGAGCTTGCGGGGTCTTTGGCTCCCCCGACGTGGCCTGCAGCCCCTCGGCGGCGGGGCTCACTGACGCTGAGCTGGAGGCAGCGGGGCAGCGAGACGAGCCCGGGGCGCCCAGCCGGCGCGCCTGCGAGCCGGGCCCGGGGCAGCGGGACGAGCCGGAGGCGCCCAGCCGACCCGCCTGCGAGCCGGGCCCGCGGCAGCAGGAGCGGCGGCCGCGGCCGCCCGCCTGCTTGTCGCAGATGGAGGCCAGCCTGACGTGCGCCGTGTGCCTGTCCCTCTTCGAGGAGCCGGTGACGCTGCCCCTCTGCTCGCACAACTTCTGCCGGGACTGCGTGCTGGAGTGCCTGGCCTCGGCCGAGGCCGCCCGCCTGCAGCAGCAGCGGGGCCAGGGGCAGGCCCGCCTCTCCCGGGGCGGGCCGGGGCCGGGCGCTGGCGCGGCCGGCGCCCGGGTATCGTGCCCACTGTGCAGGAAGCTGTGCCCGCTGCCCCGCGGCGGCGCCGCCGCGCTGCCCGTCAACACCACCCTGGCGGAGGTGGTCAAGCTCTACCGGTCTGGCACGGCAGGGGCCGCAAAGGCGGGGGAGGCAGAGCAAGGGCAGGGGCCTGGCCTGCTTTCCCCGCTGGCGCTCGGGGGAACCTGCCAGAAGCATCCGAGCCGGCTGGTGCAGCTCTATTGCCGGATGTGCCGCCAGGCGGGGTGCGGGCAGTGCGTCTCTGAGGAGCACCAAGGCATCTTCCACTCCGTCAACCTCATAGACACTGTGTACCAGGAGGAAAAAGTAAGCGCGGCGCTTCCCCTCCGTGCCAGGGGTCCGGCTGGGAGGTCGGGCACACTAGGGGTCCGGTTGGGAGGTCCCACAGGGGATGCCATCGGGCCCGCGTTACTTTTTTACTCAGAAACGCAGGGAAAACGCAGTGAAAACGCAGTGTGGTGAGCAGGCGAGAGGCAGCGAGGGAGTACGCTGCTGTGAACCAGGAGTCAGGATTTGTTTGCCGACTACCGGGGTGTCCCTTCCCCTGCTGCCGTGAGACTTTATCCACCACGTACAGGGGACCAGGCGGTATTACAGTATCAATAGACTTGAACCCAACTTACCAAAGCAACGGAAGAGTTGGGTTTTTTTTGGTTTGGGGTTTTTTTTTTAATATAGAGACTTGCAGCCTTTGCTGAAAAAACACACTGATGCTAAGAGTTTATTGCATGTCTGGATCCAGTTTTTCCAAGTTCAGGAAGATGCTAGTCCTACTAACAAAAAAACCCCCACACATACCACCCACAGATACTTTTATAGGCTTTCTGAGCTGGCATAAGTAGTTTGGGTCATAGATAATTACATATTTAGAAATAGATTATTTAGGTTAGTAATGATTTAATAAATGTAAAACCAAAATGCATTCCTGTTTGCATGCAGAAAGCAACTGCCTGGCCTAATGGTTGGTTGGCTGGTTGTGGTGGTAGTTGTTGTGATTTTTGCTAAAATAGTTACCATTTGGGTAGAATGAGCTTTTCATGCCCTATGCAAATTGAGTGCAGGATGGCATGTCATACAGCAGTTCTTCTGTGCAGTAATTGAAACAGCTGCAGTGCAGAGATGAAGAGTATCGGTATAAAAGCTTAAGTACAGCACTGACTATTCTTTAAGCTAAAAGTTGCATTTGCACTGATTTCCCTCCTGCCTTTCCCATCACCAGTTGCGTGTCACTCAGGAAACCAGGGGAAAACAGTCTTTGCACTAGACTTTCTAGGTAAAGCTTGGTGATAATGTAGTGAGGTAAAGGAGGAAATAAGAGTGATAATCTTAGTTTAAAACCAAACTGAAATAACTCAGTTATGGACAGCTTTCTATTTTATCAGTGTGAGGCATTAAAAAAAAAAGTTAATATCACACAGTTGCTTGTCAAACTGCAATAACAGGTTACATTGTGATAGATGTGTGTGTGAGGGGAGAGGTTAAAAAAAAGGCTGAGGGAAACAATGTTTTAACTATAAAGTAATCCTTGTAGCCATTCTAGCAATATGCATTGTAGGTGAGCCTAAAAACATTACTTTGAGAGAGAGAAATAGCAAAAGAAAGTTTGTGTACTGATCCAGGAAAGCATTAAATGTTATTAAGTGATGTTTTGAATCACAAGCTTTGTTTAATATGTTGTACAGAACATCGCATGATGTGATTCTAGATAACCACTGAGATGTATTTATTTTATGGAGTGGATGAAGTCGTAGTAAGTGTTTCAATTTCAATTGTCTTGCAGTTAACCTTCTTCAGCAATCTGAAAAAAATGAGAATAGTAAATGAGAAGCTGATGAATGAAATCTCAAGTCAACCAAATGATACGGACGTGAGTTACAGATACTGGATCGTTTACATATTTATTTATTTATTTATATTTGTATATATTTATATGTGTCTTTGTTTTTTTCTCATGATAGGTTAATCACAACACGGAGCATACCGGTGCTTCGTGTGGCATAGATGTGCTCTGAGCTTACTCAGGGAAGTGACTCTGTGTAGGTGTTGCTACTGCATTTTCATCTGTTTTTATATTCTTGTGCTTCTAGATGGTGCTGAACAATGATGCAGAGATAATTGCACTGGAATTTGGAGAAATTTTCAAAACTCTGGAAATGAAGAAACGGCAATTGCTAGAAGATGTTGAAAATCAAAGAAGTAAAAAAGAGAAAGAATTTCAGATTTGGAAGAAAATGAAGGAAACTCACAAGAAGACTGTTGAGAATTTTTTGAAGGATTGTGAAAAGCTTGTCCATGAGTGCGATCCTCAGCGTTTCCTGGAGGTGATGGCCTTTTTGTTATTATTTGATATCAGTTGTATAATGAACCTCAAATGTCATATAGAGCCTGCTATATTGTAGATTATGATAATGACTGGATCAGGAAAAACAAATTCAACAAATGAAAAATACAGACTAAAATTATTTAACACTTCATACGTTTTTTTACAACAGTGCTTTTCATTTTAGAAGAGTTTGAAAAGCTTTCTTTGGAGCTTATCAGTGATATTTAGTGACAGTAGACACTTATTTTCTTCACTGAAAACTAATGAAATTAATATTGACTGTATAGCTGCTGCTGTAACACTTGCTATATCATGCTACCAGCTGTGAAAGTAAGCTGCCTTGGTGCTGGGTAGGGAGTTATTTACTAGTACTACCTTCAAAATTTTCTCTCATTCATTTGCTTTTTCATACATACTTTCAAATGCTTTGCATATTAAGTACTTCCATTGCATTTTTAAACTTGTAAGACATTACAGAACTGATAACTTGTCTGTGCTGCACAGTGGAGTACTGTGTTGGGATACCTTAGCTAAGGTGATTATACTGATTTTAAAACCTGCTGTAAACTTTGCACCGAGGTGTGCAATAGAGATAAATCAGCCTATTCAAAGCTGGCTTAGGCACTTCTGATATACACTGTACTACGTAGTAGATACACTTCTCTATACAAGACCCTGAAAGTCTTCCTCATAGTGTTTAAGGGAACTGCAGAGAAAAACACTGATTTAGAGATAAATGCTAGAGGAACTCAAGACACAAGCTTAATCTTCAGTGTTACCTAAGCTAGTGTAGACCTTTTCATCTCGTTTATGTCAAACACCGTGGCTGCGGTTGTATGGAATTTAGGCAGATGGTGGATATGGAGCAAAGTACTTAAATAACTACTGAATTTTGTATTTTCTTTAACTTCAAGGTTTATGCTTTCCTAAGAAACCACAGCATATTGCTGTTTTCTGCAATGAGTCTTTTAGCTTCTATTTATCTGAAGGCAGCAATAAAGTACTTAGAGTTTGACTAAGTTTCTGGTAACAACTCGTTAAGGAAAATTTCACTTTTACCCAAAGTAAAAGTGACTCCCATTTTTGGAAGAAACATTCTGACTCCAGTGATTAGTATGCTTTAAATTTAGCACCTTCCCGCCTGCCCCCCATAACAGTACACAACTCATTTCAGTGAGGTAGGTTTTTCTTGTTGTTGTGGTTGTTTTAAGATTCAGTACAGTGAGATCACCAAGTTTTTATATGATAGCAGCTAGTCTATAATCCAGTCAGTTTTTTGCTTCTCATTACCCATTCTTTGGGAAGTGTCACTTGACTACAGCCCAGTGCGCTTCATACTGCCATTATGTGGCTGATTCAAAACTAAAAGACAGCTTTTTTTAATTTTAGTGCAATAGCATCTTGAGAGCAGGTAGCAGAGGCTTCCCTCACCAAGAAATAAAAAATAGTCTTTCATTTGAATGTTTACAAATATCTGAACGTCTGAAATGGATTAGATAACCATATGGGTCATGATTCATGATTTGAATGCCTTCCTTTGTCTCTGAAGGAGTTCTTTTTGTCTTTAACACAAAATATTCTAAGAGAAATCATTGTCCCAGACATAACTTTTTTTTTTTTACATTTGGATGCTCTCTTTTTTTTTTTTTGAATGTTAACAGGTTTATTTCCTATAGTTCTGTGAAATGAAGACAGGGAGTTCAGTCTCTGAAGTATTTTGATAAAGCAATAATCTCCTTCTTTTGAGAGTTGGAGGAAAACTCATTCGTATCTTACAAATTCTTGTTTTATTTATAGGTGGCCTGTGGCTTGAATACAAGGTATATATTTTTTTTTCATGCTTTGTTAGTTCTCTAGTGTAATTTTAAGATTAAAAACTAAGAAAATAGTTACTTTGGATATGATCGGATATAGCAACTTAAAATGAAAATAGTATTTAGTAATTAAGACATTATAATGCTTTCAGATTTTTTGCTGCTTCATATTCTAAGTTTTAGGAAATGTGTCAAGAATTTTAGTGATATGCTATCTGGGACTAGAGATAATCAATCTTTTGAATTGGCTCCCTGACAAAAACTGAGTATAGGAATTCATTAATACATGGTGATTGGATATTTTTAGATATCTTATTTAAACTCAGGAACACTGAAGCATGCCTGGGGCTTTTACAGAAATCTTTAAGTCTAAGAGCGTGTATGGAGATTCTGCAGTGTCTCCACTTTTGTGTTTGCAGTGCACATACCCTGTATATTTCTTTTTATAATGATTCTTAATTACATTTCTTATCACTTTTTAAGCAGGGTTTAAGAAAGAATATTGGAAATGGAGTTCTTTAAAATATGTTGTGGTTCAGACTAGCAGTAGCAATACCCTCTGAAGAAAGAGTATAATTTAGATGCAGGTATAGTACACCAAGAAAAGTGGGGGGGTTTAATCTTCTTGCTGAACTACAGGCATTACTTCTTGCAGTTTTCATTGTGTATGAAACCTAATTCAAGTGAATTGTCAAGTAGTAAGTTTTAAGAAAAAAAAAATCTAGGAACTGACGTTTTATTGAAGACTGACTTTTTCTGATTTCATCTCCCTCTTAGTGATTTCTTTTTAAAATAATTTTTTTGTATTAGGCAGGTGTAATTTAGTTGTTGGCACGTAAGCCTTAAGTGTTTAAGTTTGGGGTTTTTTATTTTCCTTTTCCAGAATGAAAACTCAGCTTGACCTGATGAATATAGCATCCAGCTATGAAAAACCACCAGAGTATACTCAAAAGAAGATGGATATCAAACCTGTGGTTAATGAAATCTTGGCTTTGAAGTTAATGCCCGTTAATGTAGGCATTGTTAAAGGTAGGGAAGAAGGACTTAATACAGGACAAGATTTGGGAAGTCACTCTAGGAACCCGCAACTTGTGGAACTAATTGCTAATAAACGATCTGCATGGCAAAAGTATGCAAGTGTTCAGAAAGCATTTGAGCAAATTAATGGACGATACATTCATCAAGGGCTTTTAAATGCATTTTGTGAATGTATTGTGCTTTCTCTAGAAGGTCCCTAGGCTGTATTTTTGGAAGCTGGGGGAAGTGTCATTATAATTTCTCTATACAACCAGTATCGCCACTGTCAGAAGTGTGTTGCTGAACTAGATGGGCATTTGTTGTAGTATAATATGAACATCAACGCTCTGATTAAATGCTTTTACCTCATAGGAGAAAATGTTAGGTTTTGTATCAGGGCAGGCATCTCCAGGCATTTAGAAGACTTCTTACGCAGGCCTCTTGCTTTATATCACAGAAGTTTCGACAAGTACTAGGGTCTCACTTAGGGCGATATACTTTTGTTCTCAATTGGAATCTATGTTTAGATGCACAGGAACCTTTCCATACTTAATATGCTCTCCATCAGTATTCTTGTATTCTTTCTAATAGATCTACCTTCTGGAGGAAATGAGAACTCCACAAAAAATACTCTATTTAAAAATAACATAAAGCAATGGCAGCACCAGAAGAATACACCCAAGACATTTCTTGTAAGTTATTGACTATGGGGCTACAACGCTGTACTATTTTGTTTATTTTGTCTTACCAAAATGAACTATAATGTCTGCTGCAAAACATTTTTCAGCCTGTAGCAGGGCAGGAGGAAGCACTAGCAGACGGTAGCAGGATCTGTACTCGCTTAATGTCAATATCGGAAATGTCAGCATTTCAAAACATGAGTCATGAGGTATGATTGAACATCTGTTGTAAGTATGGCTAAGTTACTGTTCGTTATGACACAACTTTCTAAATAAGCTTTTATAATCTTTTTCAGTTTTCTTAGTAGAAAGGTACCCTTCTAATTCTAGAATGTAAATCTGACTAGGTTATTAAAGCTATCAGGATTTTACTCTTTCTTTTTTCTTCAGAAAGCTGGAACTTAATCTTACTACTGACTTGAAATACTTATTTTTATATTTTAGTGTGGCTTTTTGAGGTATATCTGTAGCTTTCTAATCCAAATAAGCATCTCTATTGCCTATTTGAAGGGGAAGTCATCTGCCTGTGTTCTGTTTTCTGAAGATAATAGAATTCACTCTTCTAACACTACCAAAATTCCTGGTAATTTGACATGAAACTGAATCCAATCTCTTTTGTTTTGTTTCGAATTATCTAGTTATACAACTAGATTTTTTCACTTACTAGCAGTTCCATGTGAGTGGCTGAGTGAGTATTGTTCTGTACAGAATGATTCTAGTTAGAGATAGTGAAGCATGGCTGGCAGTGAATCACATAACGTATGTTCTGAAAATACCAATAGCAAATGATTAAATGAAAAAGTTGCTTAGGTCCTTTAAATATAGAATTCTTTTTCTTTTGCTGTATTATTTTGGAGAACATCTGTTTTCTATTCCCATTGAAAATACAATTTATATAGTTATTGTATCTAGTAAAAAAAAAAAAAAACACACCACCACCTAAATTGTTTTCAGATGGTTATTTTTCATGACAATTTGAGAATTTGTCACTTAATGTCTAAGCTAGTATTTTTAGCTATTGCTGGTTTTGGCAGTGACTTTAAATAGAGTTTTCTATAGTCTCCTATTTCAAAACCTACTTTTGTCATCAGGGTTCCATGTGTATCTTGTTCAATTGTTTTTAAAGAACTTTTTTCCATAATGACTTGTGTTCTGTTGCCTTTTAGCAGCAATGGCAAAATACATCATGAATGCTATAGAATATACAAAAACTTTTCTTCAGTCTTAGGATTGTATGTGAGTTTTATAACCGCTGAATCCACAAAGGCCATTTTACTTACTGGGATTCTTTGCTGTAATTGTAGGAGTTACGTTACAAATACTACATGGAACGTCAGAAGCTCACCAATGAGTTCAAGACACGAACTTTACCTGCAAATAAAAAGTATAAATTTGTAACTGCTGAGGCTTTGAAGGATAGGTCCTCAGGAACTCCTTTTGTATCTTCACCTACCAAAGCAAATAACACAGATAAAGTAAAAATGGGAACCCTGCAAAGAGCAGATGGCTTTGAGAGAAGCTTTTTTGGAACCAGTAATCACAGCATCCCATCCACAAATATGAACTTTTCTGAAACAAACGGTGACTTAAAATTATTTCATGAGAGAAGTTCCCAGGAAGTAACCACTTCAGCCTTATCAGAAAGCTCTAAAGACTTAGTAATTAAAGAAAAATTGCCAATGCAGGCATCAGCAGTTATTGTTTCCAATGAAATGGACACAAATTCTAGCACTTCATCCAGCTTAAAACCAGCAGCATCAGTAGCTGTTACTGTTTCAAATTCAGAATTTCTAGATGTTTCTGCAGAGAGACTTCCTGCTTCACCTTTTGCTTTCAGTGCATGTAACAACTCATTACCCAGGTTTACTAAAGATGCAGGTACATTTTCCTTTAAAAAGAAAGACAGGAAATATGTTTTCCCTCAATTTTATCTAGGAAAATGTGATCGTGCGGATAAAACTGATAACCAGGATGAAAGCAAATTTAGAAAACATGATCCTGTAACCAAAACCACGGTTTCTGATGCTTCAACCAGTCCTAATTTAGACTTAGCAGAAAGTGGGAAGCCAGATTTTTCATTCCCCTTGGGCAATTCAGAAAGAGATTGTTTTGCAGGATCGGGAGTCAGCAATTCATCTAAGGTTTCACCATTATCCTCATTTTTTAGCCAATTTGAGAAGCCATCTGACAAAAATACATTATCTCATGTTAGAGAAACACCTTCTGCAAAGGAAACTGCAGAATACGATTCACAGAAATCATCTGTCTCATGGGAACAAAAAGCTAATGCCTCAGAATCCATCACAACTGTAGTTTGCAGTACTTCAGAAACCAACACTGCAGCTGGGGTGAATATCGTCTCCGAGTCCCCCTTTCTCCCCAGTAATTGTGTATTTTCCTTCAAAAATAACTGTTTTCAGTTGCCTTCACCAGTATTTTCATTTGGAAGTATTGTCAGAAATACCTCTGATTCGCTGACTTCCTCGTTTTTGTCTGGAAATGGTACTGAAAAAACGGAGAAAGAGAAGGTGAAATCTCCTGACACAACACCTGTAAATCTAGGGAAGCCTGTATCCTCAGAGTGTGCAGAGCCTGCTTCTAGACATAGTCATCCAAAATGTGAAGGTTCGTCCTTTCATATGAACGTGTCTAAGAAAACTGAAAGCACAGAAATGCTTGCTGATAGTAATTCTTCTTGTAGTCAGCCTTTACGTTCAGTTGTCCTTCCTGTTAAGTACGAGAATGCATCTTCCACTCAACTTATTACAGCAACAAACCAAGAAGCAAAGGTAAAAGATGAAGAAAGTGAAACTGTTGCTGAAAACAGCTGTTCCTGTCTCAGGAGGGAAGATGAACCCGACTCTGTACAGTTTCAGAATGCAGCTTGTCCTGTTCCTGGCACATGCAACGGTCCATCTTTAGGAGGATCTGTGCTTATGGTAAATGAGGCAGGAGGAATGCCAAGTGACAGCGATTCTGACACTGAAGAGCTAAGTCAAACATCAGTCTCTACTGATACCAGCAGTGCATCAGAATATTTTTCTGTTGCCGAAGACAAAATATCTACTAGAAGAAAATCGGAGACATGAAGAGAGAGTGAAGTGGAAGATAACTATACTTAAATAAGCTGGAATTAAATAAATGCTACTTAACACATTAAAAAGTGGGGATACCTGTGATTTTACAGCTGTTATTCTCCCTGATTCTTGCCAGTTGAGGTATCTCTGTGTCAGAAACATAACTGCTTATCAGCAAGTACAATGTACTAAAGTGATTTTTATAGTACAAACCCAAACTGAAGAAACAAGCAAAAATGTCATGTCTTGTTAAAGACTCAAGTATGACCATAGATGCTGTATCTTTAAGAATGCAGACCTTCTGAGAAGCGCTGCTGGGGGCGGTGTGTGTGTGGCGGGGGGAACTGAGATATCCCAGAAAAGCGGGTTCAGTAAAGCCTCTGCAACAGGAAGCAGTATCTTGCTGTTTCGGTGCAGCAGCACTTGCACTAAGCTTAAATCAGTAAGAGTACAGACAATAGCATTCACCTCATAGGCTGAGAGGGAGGAGAGCCATGGGGAAAATAAAGGATGCTGAAGGGTGTTACTGAAAATTGTTTTGCGTAGCTCCCTTTGGCTGTTTTCTTTTTCTATGATGTATTTAATGTATATTGAAGGTGCAACTTGTAGTGTAATTTCAATAGTTTCTCTTACGCTTTTGAAATTGAAACACCACTTCAATGTCCTTGCTATACATTGCAGAAGGGTGCGAGCTACACTTCTGAAATGCTGCCTTTATGAAAAGTAACTGTCGCAACTAATTTTCAGTTCCTTTTGGCAACAGTTTGGGAATCGGTGAACAGATATTAACTTGCTCTTTTGGTGAAAGCATTAGGAGAATCTAGCTTTTAAAACACAAAAATCTCCTTTTAAAAAAGGAAAATGGCACTTCTCACTGTAAGTATTAATGATCCAGAACTCATTGAATTTTTAGTCTGTGAAATACGATACAAAGTGAGGATAAAAATACCATCTTTTCTAATTTATTAACTATTTTGTTACATCCAAGAGATAATTGTGCTTTAGCTATTAGAATACGCAGACAGTAGTACTATTTCAGATTAAAGCTCTATTCCATTTAGAGTTCACTCTCCAGCAAGAGCTGGTGCCAGATTTTAAATAAATTAATCCTGCATTAGGTAGATATGTCAACTGGCAAGATCAGAATGCGGAATGTTTAATGTTTAATATCCCTTCAGAATTTTTCACTGGCAACTAGTCATCTTTTTAAAAAAAAAAAAAAATCCAAATTATCCTTGTAACTTTGTAAGAGAAATATTACTTAAATTTAAATCTCTGCAAGGCTTACCGATATACTTACTGTGACAGAATACTTAGAAATACTATTCTTTGTTTAGGAAATGTTGACCTAATTTTAAGTTGATTTGTGTTAAATTGTTGGCCCCAGTTTTTCTGTGGCAGTGCATTCCTCTATTAAATGTGCTGAAAAATAGTTTCTAGAATTTATAAAACTTAATCTTCCCTTCGTGTCTGCATTATCGTAAGGAAGGTGGTGAAAATTCTCTTTATTGTTAGTTTTGTAGTTCTTTATGTTCATCTTTTAAGTCTTACTGTATTTCAGTTTTCTAAGAATTGATCTGCTTTTATCTCTAGACATTCTTGTCATGTTCTTCTGCACGTGTAGGAGAGAAGTGTTAAAAAGGTATTAAGTTAAATTACTGGAAGGCACAGGCTGAGTGTGATGATAATGGCAGAGAGTGTCACGGATTGAGGTTGATCCCACTACAATGAAAGCGAGAGAAATGGAACAATTTTAGAGACAGATAAGGCACCTATAAAACTTGTTGCCAGAAGGTTGTAGAAAATGTTTGTTTTCTGCTACAGTGAAAAAAAAAATCCTAATGAGTTAGGGTTATTCAGAAACCCTACTGAATTTCTTAAAATTACTTATTTTCAAGGTAACTTCTGTTCATTTCTATTACAGTGTTTCATGAGAGTTTGATAAAGTTAAACTTTAAAGCAAATACTTCGTCTTTTAGTGAAAAGACACCATTATAGAATCATAAAGCAAATAAACAGACTACGATACACTGTTTTTGAAAGCAGAAATTGTTGGTGTGTGGGTTCAATACAGTCCTAGGACTGCGTTTCAAGCATGGCAAGTTGTTGTCTAAGTGCATTATAGCTCAGCATGAAGGTTTTACAGGGGAGATAAATGGTAAGCAGGATGTTTTATTTACAATAGTAAATAAAATTACAGTCCACCCAGATATTAAATCAGTAGAATTACTGATTTTCTGATCTTTTCCCAAGTTGATTCTTTGGTCATTTTGACTTAATCACTGGGTCATCTTTCACTATTGACTCCTTACTAAAAGCCATAACAGGAGTGAGGTGCTTTTTATATACATTATTAAAAGTGAAATGTTGACTGATGTTACTACCTCGTTAAGAGACATTACAGTCTTCAGCATATAAAATTAGTACCTAAAAAGTTTGTTTTTCACGCAGGATTTCATGCGTACTGGTCAAATAACTGAGAACACAATGTGACCAATTTCTGACTTTATTCCTTGCTCAATTAATTGTGTCTTAGCTAAAAAGATTACTCCATTTATATTGGGAAACATGAACATGGAAAAGTCTAAATAAGGCCACTTCTACCCTAGTTGAAGAACAGTTGTGCAACATTTATCTACATATGGCATGACTTCCCAAACAGTAAAGAATAATTTGAGTAAATTTTATTTTCCAAACAGAGTTAAAGTAGTCTTTTCTACCACTATGTTCCATTTCTGTCATAATTTTGTTTCACACATTAAAAAACTGTAAGGAAAAAAGAGTAAGTCACTTGATGGTAGCTCAGCAGCACTACCTGACTACATAGAAGTTTTCCCACCAGTATCTCCTAGCAATGTCGCATGTAGTTTAATGTTGCCGAAAGAGATTTCAAGTCAAAGACTTCATCAGTGATCATTTGATGAACACTAGAGCTAATTTGAAGAAACGGGATTCTGAATTGTCCTTAATGCACATTTTGCTTGTTATCAATAGAGAATAACTTACATTAATATCTTGGTCATCATTATAAAATTGTGTGTGGCAATGAGGACTGTTGTCAAAGCCTAATTTTCCTATGTTAACTAAACATTAGTATGTGTGTATATATTTTTTCAGACTACAAGTAGACTAAAATGTAGTGTTAAGCTGAAGAATTTTCAGGAATGAAAATATGAAAATACTGCTGAAAACTTTGCTCTTCCCAACAAAAAAAACTAAGAAAATAGTTAGGAAACTTATTTTACTAAACTCAGTAATTTATATTGCAAGGGACTTTTTGACAAGTATGCTAGAGGTGTCCTGGATCTTTCTGATTATTAAAGATACAAGAGGTGAAAAATGAGGCAATTCTACATATGGTTGGAACATTTTATTAATCAAACTTCATTGTACTAATATAAAACCCTCTTTATACTTAAAATTTTGTAGACTAAAAACTGCAGACCGGTTTAAAAGCTTTTACAATGGTTTGTGAAGGTACTACTTCATAACTTAATAGAAACCTTGGAAAATAATTAGAACAATTTATTTGATTATAATTGCCAAAGTAATTGCTGAACATCCTTCACAAATGGGCTGAAAGTTTGCAATGCTGTCCTACTGAGAGGCTAATCTCACCAGCTGTCAGAACTGTGACATTTGTTCAGTATATTTCTGAGAGCTGCCTTAACATATATATCACTGCCTGAAAAAAAAAATATGCAATTGAAAGATATATGCAATTACCTAGTTTTGTAATCTACTAGAAACAATTATTTCGTTGACATTGGAGCTGCTAAAATTTCAATGTGTGAAGGTTAATTTTCTAAAGTAAACTTTTATTACTAATACTGGATATTACTAAAGCTTTATTACGAAACATTTGACAACTCAGACCTAGTCACTTCCTAACTTAAAAGGCAGCTGATCTGTGTGGTAAGAGTATTATGTACTGCTGCTGCTTTTTTCTTTTTTTTTTCTTTTTCCCTTTTTTCTTCAGGTAACACACTTCAGTTTCTCTCCATAGATTTCGCTCAGTTGTTGAAATGCCAGTAGAACATTATCATTTGGATCATCACACAGTTCACTCAGTGATGTTCTGTTTTATTTAAAAAAAAAAAAAAGAAAAAAAAAAGCATTGTTTCATTTTAAGTTGCTTTAAAGATGAAATATATATTGTATATTACAAAGCACAAGTTTATCATACCTAATAGAATTAATGAGGAGTGAAAAATCTTTGAGTGCGTAGTAAGCATCTCCTTCATTTAACCTAAACAAAGAAAAAAATTCAAATGGATATGCTCTATAACATACTTTTCACCTTTAATAAACCCTGCCATGTAAGTTGGGTAAGGATGCAGAGAGCATATGCCATGGCCTCCAACACTGACGTACTAGTTCATGAGGATTACTGTAGAATAACTATAGGCTTAAAATAATTAATAATGCTGTAGAGACACATTTCCATAATTATACTAAACATATAAAAGACTCATGAGTAATATTTGGAAAGATAATTTATTAATATTATCTTGGGAACATGGTTTCAACTGTTTGAATAACCTGTCACAAGCTAAACTGGAACGCTATACTTCAGATGAATCTGCTGGCTAAATTGAGCAGGAGATAGTGTAAGCTTTCTACGTTAAGGACAGATGATGAAGACCTTACATTTTGTAAAAAGGACCACTGATTACTGAAAAGCAACTTAGTAAACTCAGTTCCTGGTAATTAAGAGTACCACATTTAAAAATAACAATACAATCAGTATTGTGTTGAGAATAATAACATTATAGAATGGTTTGGGCCTATAGAATAGAACGGACTTTTAAAGATCATCTAGTCCAACCCTCCTGCCATGGGCAGGGACATCTTTCATTAGATGGGGTTGATCCTCATCTCTTGATAATGTGGCATTAGTACCAAACTCTGCTATTGTACCTACAGCAGTGCATGGAACGTGTATTCTAATTGTTCTTGTTAGAATCTTCTTTGTAAGAGCTTACAAAAAAGCAGAAAATATTATATGCTCCCAACAGTACCCTCAGGGAGCAGAGTGAGGTGGTATTTTCTTACTCAAAAATTACTGGTTATGAGCATGAAGGCAAAAAAAAGATACTTGATAGGATAGTTGGGAGAGAGAGCTTGTGGTTGAGCGTTTTTGACCTGAGGTTGGGAATAAAACAGATCTGTGAATGGCTTCATTAAGAACTGCAAGCTAGAAGTTTTATAAAGAGATGGATTCAATTAACAAGGTTATAGAAAGCCAGTGAGATTCAAAGGCGAAAGTGACAACGATGAAAATGACATCACATTTAGCAGGTGCATCTCTAAAAGATTGAAGAGGACAACAGGGCTGTAAATGGTAAGAGCAAAAGAAAGAAAATCTCAGATTTAGCTTCTGAGAAGAAGGAAACAGAAGAGTGATGCAGTTTGTAAGTTGCTTAATTAGGAAGGTGAAAGAGTGTCAAAGATTATTTGTTTGGAGCTCTATCAAGTGTAAGACCTTGACAGGCTCTTCAGATTTTTTTTTTTTATTTAATCACGTTTTTTTCACAATGAAAAAGAACAGGAAAGTCCCTGAAATAAGGAAGCCCAATGCTGTAGTCTAGAAGATGGTAACATCATAGTAGCAGAGAGATGTCAAGAGCTTGCTTAAATAATAAAGACAGAAACAGATTAAAGGAGGAATTCAGGGTCAGTGTTAAAAGATATAGGCAAGAGAGTGTAAAAGAAAAGATTAAAACTCCAGTTTTGGAAAATCTAGAGCATAAGTCATCCAGGAAGAAAGAAGAGAGGAAGACTGCATGTACCACAGGCTTAAACATGAAAATACGATGAGATATGGCAGTGGTTGACCAGCTTGGGCACAGAGTTTTTGGTGGGTAGTGTTTTTTTTTTTCCTTTAAAGAGAGATGATAGTATGATTTGAATTATCAGGACAAGTTGCTAAATGCTTAGAAAAGATTAGGAAAAGGGGAAGTATTGAAGCAATACTGATACAAATACTGAATTACTGGCAAATTTTGCTTTGCTACTGTGAAAGTCAGTTTCTGTGATGACAATCTTCCTGTACCAGAAACGAGTTTGTGTTTTGGATGCCTGTATCTTTCAACACTGATCATGAATTCCTCCTTTAATCTGTTTCGGTCTTTATTATTTGACTAAGCTTTTGACATCTCTCTGCTACTATGTTACCATCTTCTAGACCACTGCATTGGGCTTCCTCATTTCAGGGACTTTCCTGATCTTTTTTATTGTGAAAAAACCTTGATTAAATAAAAAAAACTTCTGAAGGGCCTGTCAAAATAACCTGTATCAGTGAAGTCAAGACTTCCGATTTACGGTACTGTTTTGAATACCTGGCTAATACTTTACAGCCACTGCCACTGGACTTTAATGTAGTATATGTTTTATTCTCATTAAAACATTCAAATAATCTAATCATATTTAACAGCTATTCCATCCCTAAGTTCTGGTGAGAGAAGGCTTTAAAAACAAAAAGATGTACTTATGTACCATACTGTAAACAATGCTGCTGTTTAACTGTATTAAAAATGGTAGTACATACCAGTTATCAGTTGTCAATGCAGTCAAGGAACCGTGCTTATAAAAGTCCAGTGCATATGCATTGAGTGGCCTCCTCCTTCCTTGATTATCATACTTGCTCAAATAAAGCAGGGGGCAGTTTGTGACATTAACTCCAAGGGAACGTAAGACAGCCTAAAAAAAAAAGTAGTATCTGTTGAATAGCTACTGTGCTTCTGTTTATATGCCTATTTTGTCAAACCTACCCCTTTAGACCCACAACTGGAAAGTTCCACACTTCTAATTCTGGCCCACTCCAAAAATCTGCACCAGTACATGTAGGCTGTAGACATAGGACAGAGTTTGTTAGTAAAGTGGCTTACACTGCCAGTGCAGCTGTGGGACGTTCTGAGTAAAGTTTGACTAGGTCATTGGATTTCTCTTGAGTTTTAGATGAGGATTCTTCCATATGCATAGATCATGTATTCAGACTCTCTTACTGATGCTTTGAATGTATTAATCAACCTTAAGCATGGAATATTTTAAGGATGAAAGTGAATTTCAAATCCCCAGTTGTAGGAATTTAATCTTTTCTATTACAGAATTATGATTCGTGATAATTCCCTCATGCTACAAGGCCCATGTAGAAGACTGCAGGAAAATGCAAGCTGACAGTAAACATGTTGATGTATATTACAATTAAGCTAATTCATATGCTATCTAACGTAATGACAGAAATCCTAGTTGAGAAGCAAATGATTGATGCAATAATGCATCTTTTTGCTAGGATCCTTGAGAACACTGTATGATTGATTTAAAAAAAGCTCCTGACATGGGGAAAACAAAACTGGAAATATGGCTTTAATCTGAAATTTTAGAGTGATTTACTTGTCTCAGAGTCAAAAGCAACAGAGGCCTTGCAAGAAAGCGAACTATTTACACATTTTTTTTCCTACATCCATCTATTCTGTGTTTCTTGCACTGTGAGGATGTGGTGCTACTCAGTGCTGATTTTTTTTTTTTGAGACATTTGAAATTGTTTCTCCTGAAGAGTGACATTTGAGCATAGTGCCATCATATTACACAGAGGCAAGAAGATTGTAATAAAAAATTATTTTTACTGAACTGTAATAAAATTCTGTCCCCCATGAAAAAATAACTTACTTTATTAATGATCTCCCCACGAAATAGATCGTTATCAACTACTCCAGATAAACATGCAAAAGGTGAGACGGCAGATATGCTTTTGGTGTTGTCCATCAAATAAGATGCTAGTTCAGAGCCATGCCAATTCTTAGATGTAAAATCTAGACAAGAAGTTTCAAATACAATGTAAGCTATGCAGACACAAGCTCCCTTTCAGCAATCTATTTTAAAAGCAAGAAATTTTCCATTCAGTAGATAATTATAGGAAATAGAGTTAATCTTCTAAACTTAAATCCTTCTTGATAGATGTTTGTTTCTTTTGTTCGTAAGAACCTCTACACAATTGATTATAGTATTTAAGAAAGGGCTTTATAGTGGTGAGAATAATTATGTCTCAATCCCGCCCCCTCGCAACTTAAGCCTTTCTCCTTGACTCATCTGTAGCCAAAATTGCTAATAGCATGAACTTGTGCCAAAAACAAAGGTAATGTTACTGCTAGAAGACTTATTTTACCTCCATCTTTTATTCTGTCCTACGTTGAAGAAAAACAGGTTTTTTTCACAGGTCTTAATAGCTAGACATCTAATAATTTTTATTGCTATCCTCTGGATTCCCAGCCAACGTTTTTCTTGAAGCGTGGAGCTCTAAAGAATGAATATTCTAACTAAGGCCCTGTTAGGGCTTAAGTACGTGAAGGTTGTCACATACAAGCGCTCTGCTTTATGCAACCCAGTATGAATTTCTGTTTTTACAACAGCATGGCATTTCAGTTGGCTTATGGTCTGTCTGTAACTTCAATCACTATCCATAGAAGACCTGTCTAGTTATTTCTAAATATATTTGTACTTTTGATTTTCCTTTTCTAAATAGAAACTTATTCTTTCTTTCCAAATTATCAATGAGCTTTTCAATCCTCACACCGTAACCTTTTCTGCTTTGTGTTAAGGTAAGTATGCTGTAGTTACACTGTTTATGGCATTCATAAAAAAATCTCAGCAGTTTCACAAAGTATTTTTTTTGCAGCCTCACCCCAAGTTACGGTAAGTAAGTACAAAAGTCTCCACCACCTCATGAACTATAGGACATGATTTGATCTTGCATTTCTTTTTTTGTAAATCTAGTGGAAAGTGTTTCTTTCAAAATGAAACATCTTCAGCAAAATGGGGAGAATGCAACCATATTACATCTTCCATTTAAACACGAAACTTCACCATTAAAGTAGAATAGGAAACTCAATTTTCACAGCTCACATCCTGGGTAAAAGTAGCATTAGTAACACTAATATATATAAAGGAATATATATCCTGAAAATGCAAGGCATCCCATGCTTTGCTCTTCTAATTTGGAATTCCATCATTCTGTGATTTAAAACTCTTCATGTCCTATGTTTTTGAGGTAATATATCAAGGTGTGGGGGTCCCTCCATTGTTAAAATAAGCAATCTTAAATTGAATATGAAAAAAAAAGGATTTCACTATAGTGTTGCTAATGTTACACCATTATGCTACACTTTCCAGTGCTCTGTACTGGAAATGGAAAACTGCTATTTACCATCTCAAGCCATACGTAGTATTCAATCTTGTTTCGTGTTCATCTTATCTGTTTGTCTCCCCCAGTGCCTCACTTTTGTATTAAGTTGACATCCACTTTATACAAAACTTTCTATGATCCAGGTATCCCCATTCTTGAAACTCAAAGTAGATGATAGGACATGGTAGCTTGTAAGGTGATTAGGGCTTTTTTTTTTTTTTTTTCATTTGTACACAGCAGAGACTAAAAATATCACTGTACTAGCGTAGGAAAAAAGGATTAATAAGTACAGTTATCTGCTATAATTAAAGTGGTTCTTACTGCAAAAATAGTATTTTTGAAGGCATGTTATTTTTAGAGGAGCTAGGCAATGGGATAGTGGTATATTACATTGCTTTTATATCTCTCTCCCAGGAAGTAACATGAGATTATGGAGTAGTTAAATATTTTTCACCCAATGGCAATCCATATTGCTTGGTAATTTTATAGTCATGCCTTTTCATATTGCTTTGGTTATTGGACATCATTTATTGGCATAAGTAACTTAGTTGATTTAACAAATGGTGCAATGTTTTTCTTTAACTGCTACTTCAATCTTAAGGCTGTTCACATGTTGAAAATCTAACCTTTGTAAGACTCTGAAACCAATTCAAGTATCACAGGCATGTGAGGATCTGCAAATGCATTGATGATTAGATAAAAAGGCTTTTATTCAGTAATTACACTTAATATATTTTTTCCTTTTATAAAAAACTCCCTTTGATTTTTATTTCCTTTACAAAATAATAAAAGAATAGCAACCAAAATGATCCTTTTCCTGTACAAAACTTCTACCATATACAATATAATCTATAATGCTTGTAAAACAAAAGTGAAATAGAAATTTTATCTCTTTATTAGCATGTCTGGTCACCATTTTTTTCTTTAGAAAATAAGAATTAACCTAACTTTCCTAATAAAATCAATTTCACAAATTATGAATATGCATTATTTTTTCACTTCCTACCTGTCTTTGACAGTGGAAGTCTGTATTCTTGTTCAATATCTGCCAGCTTGGCAGTTGTCAGAAGAAAATGAGCAAAATTTTCCTCTACTTTGGTGTTGTACTCATTTACAGCATCTGCAAAGTCTTCTGGCAGATCTTCTAGAAAGACCTGAAATAACATGCAGTTTTTATTGCTTAATTCAGGTAATTTCTCCAAAAGTGTCAGTTCTACATTGGTGTAAACATAAAGTATTAGTACACACATAGCGTATTAGTAGAAAGAAGGAAGAGTACAGCTCCAAACTTTACCCAATTTGTCAGACTGCCTGACCATCTAGAATTAATGGATCTTAAAAATGAACATGAATTTCATGCAGAAAAAGGCATGGAAGATAAACAGCAAGTATAAAATTCCTAGATTTTTACTCACAGAGTACTTGGCAAACAGCTCTATTAAAGATGTTTCAGCTAGCTAAAATGGAACTTTTGAAGGGCTGCCTTTCCCAGATCTTGTTTTGCATATTTTGGTGTTCAACAGGTTCCCTACCAACATGACAGACTGATGCTTTGCTGCCATTAGCCACAGCAGTCCTGTAAGCCCTCTTACTTGACTAGCCACTTTTCAGAAATAAATCACGTTTTTCCTCTTGGAATGCTTGCTGGTAACTGGCCACATAAGCATCTTCATCTGGAGGAAGTTTCCTTTGTTGTTCCAGCCATAGCTGTGTCCTCCAAAATTTTAAGGCTTTGCATAAAAAAGCCAAAAGGAGCACATTACAACTGTTTCACTTTCTGCCTGTACCCATGGTGAGTTAACTTTGTGCATAACTAATGTTAATGCTCATCCTACTAATATTGTCCCATTTTTGGAAAAAGCCCTAAGCCTACAGTGTCATGTACCATAGAGCATGCTGGTGTCCTTCTGGGTCATTGGTATGTGTCACAAAAAGCTACAATTCCTTAGACGGAGACAAAATTCTAGCAGAGTGATGAGAAGAAAGTAAATTGCCATTTGGGGAAAAGATACTTGAGTTGTATTGTATAAAGAAATGCTGTGTCATTTATACTTTTACATTTTGCAGTATCATGACAGTAACTATATAATCATCTGTCATCACTAAAACATACTTGAATAATCTATTGGCAACAAATTAATTTAATTTTCCACAGGTTGAGGCTGTTTTGCCCATGATCATAAGTTGTAAGCAATCTCCCTGTTTTTGTCTCGACCCACGAGCATTTCCATCCTATTTTCTCCCCCATCCTGTTGAGATGGAGGAGTAAGAGAGCGGCTGGGTGGGCAGCTACCTGCTAGCCCACCAGACTACTGTACATCCATAATAACACTAGTCTAACGGACAAAAGGAAACAAGTTAATTGAAGTGGTACACAAAATAAGTTACAGATGCTTTCTCTACCTTTGACTGGCAAAATGTGTGTTTATATTTCATTGAGCAGGCTGGAAGATATTTTCTCCCAAATAGGTTGGCTAGAATGAGCACTAGCTTTTCCAGGACATCTTCTGAAAAAACAGTTGAGCCTATGTCAAAACAGAAAGTACTTGGGTTAAATATGAAAGTGTAAAATAAACAACAACTATTCAGGAGTTTCCTTCCCAGCTGCCTCTGTGACAGAGGTTATGTAAAACTATGTTGGATAAAGATCAACTCATTACATACAAAAAACTCTGGTAAATAATTGAGTAACTAATATGTACAAATTCATACTGTATTCTTATATGCTCACATACTGCAGCACACCTCATTGCACAGAATGGGTTTTACTCATGTAATGAGACATTAGTAGTACTTCATTTTTTAATTTGTTGACATTCAGAGTGGTCTTCCATCTTATTTGCTACATGGCGTTCAAATCTTGCTCTGGAGTCAGAATTATTAATTTTTCTATATGTATAGCATTCTCTTCCACCTCATCAGAATGTTTCACAAACAGTAAATTTAGGTTCACGATACTAGCATTGCCATATGTGTGCCTTGGCTTTCTCAGACAGAAATACAAGCATATGCAGAGTGTGTAGAGACAGAGGCCAAGGATATGAGGATGAAGGCTAAGCAAGCAAAAGGTGGCAGCAGCAAGAAGGCACCCAGAAAATTTCAGAACCATTGGGGTTACACAGCCTGCCATAGACCGCAATTAAGATGCATGGAGTCTTATTTACCTTTAATTGGCTGGCACAATTTGTGGAATAAACCTTTCACGAGAAAGCTCACTAAAACAAAATTCGAAGGTTCGTAATAGTACAAGTGTGTCACAAGTCCAGCAAATCCCATGGGGTTACCTTCTTGATCCAAGTAGCCCTATTTAATTTAAAAGCAAAAAAAAAATCATCTTTGTAAAAGATGAACTTGGATATGACAAAAATATAAAATGGTGGCATTCAGAAGAATAATCCTTCAACCTAATGCATAGGTACCTATTGAGACCATTCAGTTTCCACTGAAAGGCAAAAATTTGTCCTTACTGAAAAACAAGTCACCAAGTATTTATTTCCATGGGAGATCCTCATCTCCCTATGCAAAGCATAGATCTTGACTTCATTGTTTTAGCGCCCATTTAGATCATGTTGCAAATGAAAAGTGCATACAGTCACCAAAGTAAGGCTTGATGCAACTTTCATTAAAAAAACCTATTAACTCAAATGTCTGATGGGATAAAAGCATAGCAAGCAGTGATCTGTCAAATATGTTGTTGCAAGATGTTTGGGTGCTAGAAGCTTATATAGTTTCCAAAAACAACAGGACAAGCTCATGGAATAAAACTCCATCAAAGGCAATAAATTCCAGGACACCTCTCCTGTCAGAGATCACTCTGCATCACGCCCTGTAAGAAAGTAGGGAGTATCCAGAGAATCATCATTATATGGTTGCCCTTTTTTTTTTTTTAAATACAATTCCCTGGGAAAATGATTGGAGACAGGATATTAGGTATGCGGGCCAGGTTTTGTCCAGTTCTTATGCTTTTTGGAAACGTTACTAATCCCTCTTGTACACTGACTAGATTCTTCTCTTCAATGGGAGTATCAGACTCCTGGTCTCACATACAAGGGACACCCAGTAGAGGAGGCAGAAACATTGGTCAGGGCTCCTACTAGAAGCAGGACTGGGAAACCTGGGCACAGATGATTTGTTAATGTAATCACATTATTAATGCCTCTCACTGCCTGTAGTCCTGGGCTGTAACCCAAAATGGAGTAATGCATAAAAATTTTCCAAAATGGTATCCATCAAATTGAAACTATTACTATGGAAAGATACATCACTACTTTTCAGTCTTCTCTAAGGCCTACTTCCTGAATTTTTGTTAGAGATATAATTTCTCCCAGCATTTTGGAAATCATGTCATCCTTAATATGTTTTAAACCCCTATCATTTCACATGCATGCATCTTCATATACAATATAAATGCACAACTTTTACTTTCCTAATCAATTTGTAATCATATAGACATACCATCAGATTTTCCCTGTTGAATTTATTCCATAACATAAGTAGCTCACAATTAACCTCAAACTTAAAGCACTCTAATTTTATGTTTCCTTAAATTTCTTTCTAAAAGAAAGGAATAGCCTGTTGCTATGGAATATAAAATATATGGTTCTTTAAATGAAAGCATACTAACACAAACAAATGAGAATCTGTAGATTTAAGAAGAATTACCCTTTATGAGAATGCGTTAAAACCTACCTCTTTGATAAGAAATTGCAAGGAAAACATAAAATAAATTTTTAATATTTCAGCATATCTTTCCTTTCTGAACGACATCAGTGAATGCTTCAACACTGACAATGCCTGGTCAAACAAACAGGAAGGAGGAAAAAAAAAAAAAAGAAGAAGAAAATTAGAAATCCAAGGGAATGATGATATTGTAACAAGCAAAGAAATTCAATATCCAGCTTTTATGCTTTCTTTCATCAATTGGTTTTCAGGGTAAAAATGCTGGGTCAGGGTTATGTTGTATTTTAGTTTAAATTGAATGCCTAACTCCTGGAAATGCTTGCGAAAAAGTCCATCCTCTGTCTGTCAGATGTGTATGCATTTTCTAAATTTATGCTGAGGTTTGTAAAGTTAATTACATGAAATTCATATACAGATTTAAAAGACAAGGATTTAAATATCATTAAACTAAAACCAGGAAGTTTTGAAATTACTCCTTACACTTTAATACCATTTTAATATTTAATACAGAAGTTTACCAATTTACTTTGTTATCTTAAGAAGACTTATGTCTGAATTCATTCAGTGAGTCCTTGAAAATAAATGACTATATGCTGAAGTGGATGTAAAACACAGATCATCTGGAGCTAAGAGTTCCTTAATAATTACAAGAGAAGATCTCTGACTAATTTGTAATCATGGTCATGGGTTGTTTACTTAAATCACTGCATTGAATGGCAAGAATAAGAATTCTTTGATTCCAGAGAGTTAGTATGCAGATTTAAACAAGTGAGTAATACATAGAATTTTCTCATTATTTGAATTGAGATAGCATTTCATAGCCCTCCTCTTCCCTATGGAAATATATGTTCATATCTTTTCCTCAAATAAAGCTGAAATTTTAAATATTGGAAGACTTTCTGATTCTCCAAGTTAATGCAAATATTGCATAGAACAAGAGTCAGTAAAAATACCTTCCTGATAGTAGCATTCTTTCTGAGGATAATATTTATTGCAAAGAATAAATGCATGAAAATGGACAGTACAATACTGTGGAGAAGATGGCACAGGTACTAGAAGCAGTATAGCAGAGTATGCAATTTCATTTGGAGGCAGATTGCTTACTTCTGAAGTGCATAACTTTCTGCTCATGTTAAGGAGACATTACAATTTAATTAAATTACTATTAAGAAAAAAATATTAAACCTTTGCTCTGGCATCTGCTTTGTCATCAGCCTTCGCAGCCAACAGCATGAGTCTCAATATTAAGGAAACAGTCAGAGGAAACTGGCCTTTCAACTGAGGTACATTGGATTTGATAAGTCTTTCAACTTTGGGCAGTGGGATATCGTAGAAGAACACATTTCCAATCATATCTTGTCCCCGTCTTCCAGCACGTCCTGACATCTAAGAATAAAATATATAATAATTATATTATTAAAATAATAAAATTATTAATTTTAAATAAAATATACCTAAGTTGTATATACTGGTACCATCTATACAGTCTTAATAAAGCATTTATGCAGAATTATTAAAATAATGTGTGCAAAATATGTTGTATCTCAAATATAGCCGGTTTACAAATGTGGTGGGTTTATTTACTTTTTTAAATATGAACTTCCAAATTTGATAGAAGACCTAAACACTGGCCAGTCACTCTCACTCTCATGTTAAATGTCTTTTTAACATTTATATTTCTTCAAGGTAAGTTTTAACTTAATTTATACCTATACACCAGCTTTGTTTTCAAGTTACATTTAGCTCTGAATTATTTCTGGGTAGATTTGGGGCAGAGGTAGTCTCAGTATGAATAAAGAGCAGAGAATATGAATAAGGAGTAGAGAGAAGCTGCCTAAGGGTGTATTCCCTTGCTTGGATCACCTGTTCTTGGTCAGATCCATCGTGGGGACTTACCCCTTGGGCCAGATGATGTGACAAAGCTGGAGTCATATCATTTATGTGAGGCAGAAAGGAGATGCACGTAGGTCTGGCTACTGCACAGATCCACTCACACACTGACTCTGAGAGCTACCTGCCAGGTGATGCCATCAGCTGTATCTGGCCTATATGGCCTCCTGAACCAGAGGCAAACTGGCAGTACTTCATGAAAATACAGGTTTGAAAAGTAGCACAAGAGCAGGAAACAGGGGCTAATGAAGAGGTTAGAGTCTCTCAGCCCACCCAGTAAGTTGTACCATGACTGGAGACATTCTGCTTTATTGCACTTGCAACCTCATCTACACACTGCTGTGTTGCATTGTGTGGCGTGCCACTTCCAAGATGGAAGGAACTCAAATGTCCCTATTAATCCAGTCAGCAATCTTTCTTTTCCTCATTACATCCCCACTGTATGTTCTTATAGCATATTTTTCACACATTTGTAAAACCCTGGCTAGATCAAAACAGATTTTGTCTTTCCAGTTCCCATAACTGAAAGCCAAATCTATGCCTTTAATTCACTGAGCAATTGTAGTACTTTCATTGCTGAAATAGATCTTTGATTACATACATTTTTTGTGGGCTGGCAGTTCTGAAACATTAGTAAAATCACCTTAGCTAAAACTATTATTGTCACCAAAATGAAAAGCTAAAACTCAGAACATACCCAGAAGTATATGTAAAAGAAAAGACATTTTTCTGAATTGTGCGTGATGACAGCTACATGTGTACTGTTCTTGTAATAAAAAGTAGGTGTTCTATTTTCATACCTGTCTGTAATTTAAGGCATCTAAAAAGACAGAATCTTCAGCAAAGACAACAGATTTACATGGCATGTTGATTCCTAGAGCAAGTGTTGAAGTAGCTGTAACTACCTATAAAATATCAAACATTAATATATATATTAGAAATGGCAATATCCAATTTAAAAAAACCACCTGTGATATCCAACTTAAATCAACAGGAATTTTAATATAATCTTTCTAAAGCTATATAGCTATATAGCTAAACTTTAATCTGATTAATTTAACAGAGCTATGAACAGACATGAATTTCACTCTTTAGTGTAGTTCATATAGCTATTACATATGCATATTAAACTTGCGTATCCTGAAAGTTTATACCACATATTTTATGGAACACAAATTGAAGTAATATTGAAATTGAACACAAATTGAAATATTCCAAGAAGACAGTACAAAATATCGTAATCCCATAAAGTTCATTTAAGTAAAACACATTCTCTTAGCTGGGGGTGCTGGTTGACAGCCAGCTGAATATGAGCCAGCAGTGTGCCCAGGTGACCAAGAAGGCCAATGGCGTCCTGGCCTGTATCAGAAATAGGGTGGCCAGCAGGAGTGGGGAAGTGATGGTCCCCCTGAACTCGGCACTGGTGAGGCCGCACCTCGAATCCTGTGTTCAGTTTTGGGCCCCTCATTACAAGAAAGACCTTGAGGTCCTGGAGCGCATCCAAAGAAAACCAATGAAGCTGGCTTCAAGTTGCGCCAGGGAAGGTTTAGGCTGGATATTAGGAAAAATTTCTTCACCGAAAGGATTGTCAAGCATTGGAACAGGCTGCCCAAGGAAGTGGTTGAATCACCATCCCTGGAGGTATTTGAAAGACATACAGATGTGGCACTTAGGGACATGGTTTAGTGGTGGACTTGGTAGTGTTAGGTTAATGGTTGGACTCCATGATCTTAAGGGTCTTTTCCAACCTAAATGATTCTATGTTTCTACGATATGCTAATCTGAAGGACAGAAACTCTTAGTTAGAAATAAAGTTCTACAGCTATCAGTTCACTTAGTTCATTTTATTTGTTTGGAAACCTTCATGTCAACATTTTTTAAATGAGCACGACAAAGTCGATGCAATATATTTTACCACTGGTGAAAGGTACACTATATTTTTTAATTAAATATATGGAGAAACTAAAATTTAAAAAAAAGAACTGATACCAATTTACCAACCTTGATATATCCCAGCCTGAAAAGCATCTCCACGACTTGTCTTTCCTTGGCGGCCATAGATCCATGATGATACCCAATGCCCCTCAGTGCCATCGTTTTCTGCAGATAACCTTTTCTCTCAAACTTAAGTCGATGAAAAATCTTCCTCAAAGTCTACAAATAAAAAGAAATGTTAAGTATTAACCACAACCAGGTGTTGTTAATGAAAAAAAAGTCTTACCTGATAAAGTTCCAAGCATTACAGAGAAATATAGCTGTTTATGACCTTCAGTGAACGTGAAGCCCAAAGTATATAATTGGATGTATACCATCAGTAGCTTTATTATGATGACAAATCCAGCTCTTCAATACACTTCTATATACTATCAGGTTTTTTCACCTTTGCAACAAATGCCATTACAACAGTCCCAGTTGTCATACCATGCAGCTAGATGCAACCAGACACGGCAAGCTTGCATGTTCATGACTTTCCTACTCGAAGCATGGCCTCATGACCATGTACTGCGTGCCACTCTCACAGAACAAATTCCTAAGTAGCTACATGAAGCTGATACTCTTTTGCTGTTGTTTGTCATCCCTGCTCGGTACCACCATCTCGTGTCACTACACAGTTAGAAGCTTCCCTTTCCTAAACTCAGAAATAGCACCGAATTAAGCTTTTTCAGTATTTTCTGAACTTCACTCTACAACTAAGTGCCATCTGTTCCAAAATCCAAGCTACTTCTTCACTGCCTTTACCCATGTGGAACTGTGGGAAGCAATGTTCCTTCCATGCTGGCTGACAGCAGTCCAAAAATGCCATTGGGATACCAAGTTCCCAGGATAAGAAATCATGAGAATTTTCAAATTTGGTCCCAATACACAGAATTTTCCTCTCTTTCAAGACCTATCACAATAATCTGAAAGCATTATCAAGACCCTTCAAAATTTTGAGCACCTTTTCTCTGAATTAAGAGCTATATATCACAATTACTTTTTTTAATTTAAAAAACCCAGCCATGAAGAGACAGCTATATGAACCACAGTCATGCTTCAGGAAGTTTAGACCAGAGGGGATCTCCTGGATCAAGGCCCAGTCACCCACTACTGCTGGAAACCATGTCATATAAATCTCTTTCAGAAATTATTCCTCAATTATTTGTATACAAATATATACATTAATATTTCTGATGGACATTACAGACTTTCAGTGCTCTTCTTGCCTTTTCTTTCTTCAGGGGGCGTAAACACATTGAAAAGCACGGAAAATTTTGCTTTGTGAGGACTAGAACTTTTAGAGCCTAAAATAATTTATTATTTAGCATTTTTACAAGATATGAAGGGCTTAAAAATGTTTTGATAAGCACACAAAGGTGTCATATAGCCTATGCTGATGACTCAGTCAGAAAAAGAGAGTCTGATATCTGAATCAACATGTAACAGAACTGCATTGCTGATAGCTCATGGAAGTGAATTCATTGTAGTATACATCCTAGGACTCCTATCACAAGGACAAGTCAACACCTTTTTATTTGGCAGAATGAAAGTTGTCCATAAATCTTAAAAATAAAGTTATCTAAGATTGATACCTGGAATCAAATTTAAATGGAAATATTCAGAATGTTTCATGAAGCCAATGCATACTGTTATGAAGTACAACTGCATCACACATTACATGCATTTTATGTATTTATGCACAAATTCATGCATTTTAGACATACAAAACCAGAACCACGCTATAATTATCAGTGAATTACTTACATCTTCATCCACTGCTTTAGGATCAGCGTAAGTACACCCAGAAGGGATAGCAGTTAGCCTTTTAAGTCTTTTTTGTAACTGTTGTTTTGTAGTCGAAAGACATACCATGTTTTCCATTTTACTGGAGCTCAACTTTTTGGTATCCCTGTATACAATATACAATTAAAAATATTATTTCTGTAATTAACATACATTTCTCGATTTTAAAATATTCTTTGGGTACTGAAAGATGCAGACTCATTCCCTATTAAACTGTAGGCTCAAACATGTAGGTAGATCTGTTAATGTAAATTTACTGATAATGCTAACAGCTTCCTTTTTTCATGGCTTGTATGCAAAACAGCAAGTAATTCTTGGTGAAGTAGAGAGGAGGAATTGTGGCCATATACAAAAATGAAGGAAGATGAAGACAGCAACTCTAAGTACCTCCTTTAGCAAATTAGTAAGCTAACAAGATTGAACAGTAGAAGAATTAAACATGAGAGAGATATGTGATGGATTTACTACCAATAATGACATGGACTGTAGGAATTTAGAGCAGGATTTAAAGAAGAGAGGAGAGGGAAAACTATTTAAAGACAGATTTTCAAGCTACTTCAATGTCTAAATGTGTGTCTAAATTCCTACTGGATTTTCAAGTTCTCACTTACTACTATTAAAGTCAGCTAAGTTCATTCTTTCATGATATTATGTCCAAAGAATGCACTGTAAATTGTCATGATTAGGAGGGCAAAACCATGACGCTTTATGTTCCTGACAATCCTGATAACTATAGCCATATTTCATTGCCAAATGCCTTGTAAAAATCCATACTCTATGATCACAAAATCAAGAAAATTCAAGGTTAAGGGGAAAGCAAATACAGTCCAATCCAAGCAAAAGGCTGACAAATATTCAAAGAACATCTCACCAGTCAGGTGAAACTGTACTTCAGAGATCCACCACTGTAACCAGCCATGGTGAGGCTAAACTATGAAAATATTCTCCCACAGTGGCTGACCAAGCACCAGGGTCAGATGTTACCCTGTCTTCAAGAGATGCATGACTAAAGTTACTGTCTAGAGAAAGAGCCATTCTGCTATCTTGGTATCTCAGTAGTGAATTATTCCAAATTAACCAATCTCATATGTTCAGGTCTCTCTCTTTGATTCTTACATTGTAGTGCCAGCACCTTACACAATGTCAGCAACACTGGTATCTTCCTGCTGTCTGAGTATGCACTAGGTACTGCTGATTGATACCTGCCATAGAGCTGCTCCTACTGTGTGGGTTGCTAGAGCACAAAGAGGAGCAGGGACTACTATACTGCAAACTGGATGAATGTGCTGCTCTAAGGTACATTCCCCAGAAATAAGTTACTACAAAATTACGCTCTGTCATAATATGTAAGCTTTTTAATAATACATAGTTATAATACTTACTGAGGGTTGAATTTTATTAGCATTTTTTCCACTTTTTTTTGTTCATTCCTTAAACGTTCTTTTTCCCTCTCGGTTTTAGGGTCTTGTTCACTTTTTTGTTTTTTCAGCAAATTGAGGAATACATTCTTGGCTGCACATTCCACTGAATCCACGTTAAATCTTAAAGTAAATAATATATAATATACATCAGTTAGGTGAACTCTAATAGAGTTTTTATTTATATGTAATGCTGTTACAATAATATTCAGTGAGCCTTATCATCTGACAGTATCTAACCATTAGAAGCATATCCCTATTCCATCTCCAAATCATAGCCCGCATTCACTTTCAAAATGCTATTATTCCAAAACTGCCTGGTAAAATGTAATATGGTTCTGCCAATAAATTATCTATCGAAAGTATGCTCAACCCTACCTTTCCCTAAGCTGGACACTTGGACATATGGATAAAGCAAATTATAGCTTAAGTCATTTTAATTCTTCTCAACTACCCAGATGAGAATCAGTGCCTGTCTTTCTTGGTCTTCTCCATAGATGTTCTTCCTCATAGCTTTTTCAGTATTGGACTGTTTGGAGTTTAACTGGGATGAAGACTTCTCCAACTTCACTCTCAAAAAGTATTTTTTCTATTCTTGTTGCAGCAGGCAGATCCTATTAACTAACACCATACAAGGTGTTGGCAACACATGGGGTGAGGTTGCATCCTAGTCCATTAGAATACTCACAAGTTATTCAAATCTGGCAGTCACAGAGAACAGCAGCAAAAATTGAAGGACTTTATCCTTTTATCCAGGAAGACCAAATACAGATTTTAAGGCTAGGAGGTAACCTCTCCTTAATTTAAGCTCTGCACGTCATCACGGATGACAGAGCTCAGTAACAGTCATTTGCCATTTACTCTTTTTTTTCCCCCCTTTGAAGCTCAGACTGAATGATCTAATTTCTCTCTATCATTGAGTTTATTCAGCCATAAGGAGTATTAAAGTAGTGCCAGCCTGTTCTTTTCCTTGGTGGCTCTAAGAAAAGAAAAGCAAACTCTAAGTACTGTTTTTTCCCTACCACCAATGGCTGCAATAGCAATTTGGCTTCCACAGCTCCAATACCTGCTCTCGCACGACTCTCCATTAATTCCATGCTAACATAACACCATACAGGATGACTGCTTTGCAACCTCAATAATGGCTTAGGGAGAAAGCACCAATGAAGCATAAGTATCAATCTATTACTCCAAGTCACTATCTGCTACTTGCGAGGGCTACTCATCCGCCTTCATCTTCATCACAGTTTCTCAGGACTGGGACATTTAACTTGAGAGATTTTAATTTTTTTTTATTCTGTCTGACTCTTGTCCCTTGTCTGACTACAAAGATGCTGGGGAGGTCTATCAAGTGCTCTTACACTACACCTGTGCCTTAAAAGACCCTTAGATAACAGATTTCTGTACCTCATCCCCCAACTTGATACCACTAGGTTCTGCCTCCATGTTCACTGGTCTGGGATGCGTTCTTGTCTCACCATGATCATTTATCAATTGTATAGGATATTCACACTCTACTCGCAGTCCCTTGTCAGAGCCATAAGTCACCAAGAATTTCTAAGGACCCATCATTCCACGGTAGATGAGAGGAAGGCATCCACCTCCCCTAAGAAGCACCTTGGAACTTCCTATTAGGCGCCCCAAAATGATGTTGCAGTTCATACAGCAGACCTCAAATTATTCCTTATTTGAAGGAATAACAAATACCTAAGAGTCCTTTAGAAAACTGTCGGTTTCAGCTTGAAATCAGCCATAACATTAATTTACAACTAGACTGTCACTAAAGAATAGAAAAAGAAATAATTTACACAGCAGCTAGAGTACTTTGAGATGTGCCATCAATATGTATATTCACTTTTTGCTTCCTCCTTTCGAGAGGTCTTTCAGAAATGCCTTTTTATCAGCATCAAGCATGTGAGAACTGAAATGGCAGTGAGCATTCTACCCCGAACTATCAAAGTGTCCAATGTAAGCAAGGGCAAGGCTTTATACTGAGATGAGAAAACTTTCCATTTTCACATGATTGTTTCTATCATTACAGTGAGAATATGCACTAGACAACTGTTTACTGATAAGCAGCTTCTTTTTATTATTAAGTCCAGGATTGAGGTACATGCCTACTTTACTAACGTTAGCAATATCACTGACAATAATGGTAGTGTCAGTAGGCTCGAAGCTGTGCATGTTTGATGTTATGTAATTACATATATGCAAAACAAGTTGATTGATGCATGTCACTGGATGTAAGATGAGACTGTTAGAGGCTGTGCAGTGGAACCATCACCATGTGACAAACGCACACATTAATAGAACCTCATTCCATCCTTTTCCCTAGCAAATCTGCCCCTACATACACCATTTGCACTCTAAATAAACAGCATACACTTTCCACAAGTTTTATTGACTACACTGGGGCAAAGCAACTGGGAATCTGACTCTCATTTTAATGTGATTCAGTTTCCTGTAATTTTCTCAGACATCATGCATGGATTCCACCCTTTCCACACCCTAATTAAATGCTCCCAGTTTTATTTCAGCTAAATCTTCAGTGCCATAAAGATACATGGGTTGATAGAGCTTGTAGGCCTTTACTTTGTATGTTTTAAAGCAAAGGTAACAAATAACATATAAATGGCATTTGCCAAGCCATATCAATGCTTATGTCTAAAACCCATTTTTCTGAATATAGGCAATACACATATAATACATGGAATGTAAATACTTACATAAAAAATATGGCAGGCAACTTATCCATCTCATGTAATTTATCGACAAAGCTTGCAAAATGCTTCCACTTTTTCTGTTCTGAGCAATCCACGGGTTTTGGCTTAAGGTGCTTCAATAGCGCATTCACCTGACCAAAGCAGAATTATTGCAGAGCCTTTAATGGCAGAAACTTCTGGCCAGAGGCTAACAAATATGAAGACTCCATTTTCCTGTGTCAACTTGTATCAGCTCCAATTTTTTAAATCATTCAGAACTGCAATAGCCACATATAGTTCACAGACTAAAAGGTCTGCAAGTTATCAACTGACTTTGGTAAGAGCTCAAAATGCAAGTTGTTGTAACATTCATGGCTACCATCACTGTGCAAATAATAAAGTATCACTAATTTACGGATTATGATATATTTTCACATTTAAGTGTCACATTTCAAGAAATTTGTTTTTTCCCCAGATATTCTTTATTTTTTCCTTGTTGTCGATTCACCACCTCCTCATATTCCTTTTTACGATATAGGAATAGTTGGCCTCCAATCAAGGGCTTAATTTTCTGCTCATTGCTTTAATTTCTATCTTTTACATGGAAACATACATATTGTCTGTGGTTACACAGAAGGTTTCAAATGAGCAGCAAAAAAGCAGAGCAATAGTACAATATTCTCATTAATTCTAGGAAGAATCAGGAATTGAAATCTCACAGCAGTATCAGAAGCCTGATTCCCAGAGAAGCCTGTGAAAACATCACCTTGAAAATACTTATGGAAATGCCACAAATATTCGTGCTTATCTTTCACGTACAGCAGCAGCAGTTAAACCTAACAAATAATAATTATGGAAGGAGAAATTCCCATAATATAATTAAATTATTACATATAAGTATTATTATTATTATTATTTTTAAAGCTGAACACAATCTTAAGAAAGCACCCTGTAACAACTGTTACCTTCTGTCTTTGGCCAAGCACAATCCATTTGCTTAGTTCTTTCTTCAGTTCCTGTTCATATTTCCTCACATCTGCCTTTTTTATTACTACTTTATTCTTGAAAGAGACAAACTCCTCAGGATCTAGCTCCTGGAAAACAACATTAATATAAAACATTGCAGTACTTTGTTATCTATTTATTTTGATATATTTTGCCCACAGCTGTGTATACACACCTGTGCCCTTGGCCACTCTTGCCAGACTTTTACCATTGTGTCATAAAGCTGGATGCTTTCTCGTGGAGACAGAGAAAGATCTGAAGGAATACCATAGTTCTCAATCTGCAAGGAGTTTAAACAAAAGAAAAATAAAAGAATCATTTTGATGGAATCCATGTTGCCTAAATGTAACAGTTGCTAAACAATGTTGACACCAGTATTATGCTTACATGATTGACTGTTAATGCAGCACACGGATGACAATGTTCAATGATAAAATCACTGCCCTTTAGAGAACACACATACTTTTCCAAATCATTGTATCTTTCTTCATACAAGACTGTGAAGAGACAAAAATGCTCTCATGATGCACTTGGTTGTTTTAAAAAGTAAGTACTTATCCTGCAAGATTTGTTTTTATTTAATAGAAAAACCAAAACAAAATACGCTTAAGTTCACACACCATGATTAAAGTTTTTGCAGAAATAACACTAAAATATTCCAATACACACCTAGCCTAACACGATATGATTTCTTTTGTTCTTGTACTTTAGATTTCACTTTACATTTTCTTGTAAAATTCTTTTCAGAGTTTGTAGAGCTTCTTTCTATTGTATTCTCAGCACGTTGCCAATACCTTTTCACAGATTGTAACCACCTGCAGTGCAAGAATAAAATAAAAATGAGAGTTGTAAAAATACTTTAAGAAAACTGCTACAGCTATAGGAGATGAATTACTACAATCTGCTCAATTTCTCCTACAGAATTTCCAGTCCCCCTCTCACTATCTTCAGTGCAATTTTCTCCAGCTTATCCCAGGCTGCAAATAAAAAATGTGTAATAGCACCATTATATATATGAATATAGTGCAGGTGTCTTCTCTGATTAATGATGAAAAAGTGTGCTTACCAGGATTTGGCAATTCAAATAGATGTAAAAGCCTCCTATATTCCTCTGCACAGCTCAATTATAGGGTCTGAAGGAATAGTAGTGCCTGTTCTCATTACAGAGTTACGAGTTACAGTATAGTTTTGCGTCAATTGGGGGAGTAAGGGTAGCATAATACATATAACAATATAACTCCAAATCAGTTATCTCCCAATAGCAATTGGTCTCTCTATGTAAAACAGCTCTTATCCAATTTAAATATGCTCTTGTGAGCAAGAAAATTCCACACATACTCAGTTAGGTGTTCCGGGTTACTGACAGTAGCAGAGAGCGCCAAAAACGGACACCGAATTGTTACCAGAAGATGCTCCCAAACCTCTGCTCCAATTTCACCGCCAAGACAATGGACCTATGTTTTTTGGGAAAAAGGATTAAAAGAAAAGAAGAAGTGTTCTTATCAAAGTGCATCCATAACAGGACTTGTTTTGTGTTTTGCAAAAATCAAAAGTTTGGCAAGATCAGTACTGAATAATTCTTATGTTGTGGCAAATGACCATGAGATCCAAATCAAATGTCCAGTAAATCCCTCTCCAGACTTCACTGGATAGCAAATTAGTCTAAATTTCAATACCACATTCACTGTTTGTACCTTAGATACTCACTGGCATCATTAGCAATTAATTCTATATAAAAGAAAGAATACAGCAGGAATTTTAAATTTAGCAAGATTAATCATCAACTTTTTCCCTGGAAAGATTGACAAATACCGTATGATGTGAAATGTGTATGATCCCAGTCTGGAATGCTCTATTTGTGCCGCTGAGACTACAGTGGTGGCTTTTAGATTTTCCAGTTGACTGGCTTGAGAGAAATAAAGGAAGTTCTTGGTAGCTTTGACTGAACTGTATGTCCTCTTGAGGACTAACAGAGTTTTAAGTTCTTTCACTGGAGTACATAAACACTATCAGCAAACACGAAAAAGCAAGGAAGTCTGAAATAATATTTCTGAAAGTTGTTTTTTTACCAGCAGTAATGTATGTAATGAAAAATTGACTCACCAGCATTTTTCCTCAAGATTTTTCATATATTTGTTAAATTGGTTACTATTAAAAGATGCCTACCTCATCAAATATAACATATTGTATCCGCTTGGTCCATTTCTGGCAACGAGGAGACAGCATCAAGATTTCTAAACATTGAGGCACAGTCACTAGTATCTAAGAAGAAAGGTTTGTAAAGCATTATTTTCAAGTAAACTGACTAATCAACTACAAGTAGATTCTACATTTAAAAAGCATTTAAAAATATATTATATATTTGATTTCAAGGTAAGCAAGAATGAATTAATGATTTGTCTGCCATCTTCAAGAAGGGTACGAAAGAGGACCCAGGAAACGCCAGGCTGGTCAGCCTCACCTAGATCCCCGGGAAGGTGATGGAGCAACTAATCCTGGAAATCATTTCCAAATCCATGGAGAACAAGAAAGTCATCAGGAGTATTCAGCATGAATTCACTGAGGGCAAGTCATGCTTGACCAACCTTGACCAACTTCTGTGATGAAATGACTGGCTTGGTAGATGAGGGGAGAGCAATGGATATTGTCTTCAGTAAGGCTTTCGACAACATCGCCCATAAGATCTTCACAGACAAGCTGTTGAAGTATGGGCCAGATGAGCAGATAGTGAGGTGGAAACTGGTAGGAAGGCTGGGCCCAGAGGTTGGTGATTAGTGGTACAAAGTCTAGCTGGAGGCCAGTAACTAGCAGTGTACCCCAGGGATCAATAGTGAGTCTGATCCTGTTTAACATCTTCATTAATGATCTGGATGATGGGGAAAAGTGTACCCTCAGCAGGTTTGCTGATGACACCAAACTGGGAGGAGTGGCTGATATGCCAGAGGGTCAGGCTGCCATCCAGAGGGACCTAGACGGGCTAGAGAAATGGGCTGACAGGAACCTCATGAAGTTCAACAGGGAGATGTGCGAAGTCCTGCACCTGGGGAGGAACAACCCCATGCACCAGGGTATTCTGAGGGCCATTCAGCTGGGAAGCAGCCCTGCAGAAAAAGACCTCAGGGTCCTGGTGGACACCAAGTTGAACAGGAGGCAGCGATGTGCCTTTGTGGCAAAGAAGGTTAATGGTATCCTGGGCTGCATTAGGAGGAGGGTTGCCAGCAAATCAAGGCAGGGGATCCTTCTCCTCTACTCAGTACTGATGAGGCCACACCTGGAGTCCTATGTCCAGTTCTGGGCTCCCCACTACAAGAGAGACCAACCTAGTGGCCTTCTATGATGGAGTGACTACATCAGTGGACAAGGGAAGAGCTACTGATGTATTCTATCTGGACTTCTATAAGGCATCTGCTGTATGCTGGCAACCAAAGGATTTTAATGTTTTTTCTTTTAACCAGAGCAAGTAATCAACTACATGTCCCCTAAGGATGAATAGGTAAGGTTGTATGCTATGGACTGAGAGTTTCTGGTAAGCAGTACAGGTATGCTTAGATTTTTCCTGAACTTTGTATTTAGTAATGGCACAATTGTTAGAATTAACATTTTCAGAAGCCAGATGGAATACAGAAGTCATTATTATTATGTTTAAAACACCCATAAAAATATACCTGAGAATTCATGACATCATGGCGATAATCTCGCGTGAAGACTCCACACACTACCAATCCATCCGGAAGTTTCTTGGTGAATCGACTGTATATAGTTCCCACCACTTGGTTTACAAGGGCCTTAAATAAAGCAGATCATTTACAAAACTAGACAGTGTAAGTCTAGAGGCATATGATCTACTGAGACATAGAAAAGCATTCAATTTTGGCACTACTATTAATGTACTAGGCTATAATGTACTATGCAATGTACAAGTCTAGACTGTCAACAATGCTAACTTTAAAAAGATATGGTACTTGATTTTCAATAATACTCAAATGCTTTCAAAGAAATTTAGTGTTGTATAAAGTGAGTTATACATTATTAATTTTGTATTTTAATTATTTTCAAAGCAGTTAAAAATAGATCACATTCCACTGCATCTACAAGCACTTTAATGATCTCAAAACTCTGGGGCTGCAGGTATAAAATACATTTCTGCACCCAGACTGATATTCAAATGAAAAGATGATTTTGATGCCCAACCTGAGTATACCACAAAAAAATTGATGTTACTTATAGAAAACAATCCATAGAAATTGTTATTGAATAACAGCACACGTAATTCAATATCCAAAAATTATATTACTGAACATTAAAACACATTTTGGAAGAAATCAAAACATTGTGCCTCAGCACTTAAGTCAGTTTTTAACTATTAGGATAGAACTCTCATTAAAAAATATCCCACTGCCTAGAGTTTCATAAATTTTCTCTTGAAGCATCTGATGATTAACTCAATTAGAAAAAGACAACTTGACTTGCTTGGTCATTGTTCTGTTCTAATGTTACTTTCACCATGTTGGTAGGCTTTTGGTACTCTCACCATTTACTTAACATGCTACTTATAGCACTTTTGTATATATTAGTGTTTCTGACCTTAAATTAGCTATACAGATATTAATAGACAAAAACTGTACATAAACTTAAATATTTTGAAGGTTTTTTTGTAAATGTGCTGTTTCTAATAAATGTAAATGTAAAACAGAATATAAAGATTCCATTTCTAATAAAAAAAAATGTATCAACTAAATTTGTGTAACAAGTTACCCCAAATGGTTTCAGAATCATACTGAGAAATACCATACTCATACATACAGAATATGTAGTAGGGTGCAGCCTTACCTTTGTAGGAGCAACATACACAACTACTCCATCATTGCTCGTTTTCAGAACTTTTTCCATGCAATAGTATGATGCATATGTTTTTCCTGATGAAGTGGGAGCAACAATCACCGCAGACTCGTTATTATCTACAGCATCAAGAAGTTCTCGCTAAGAGAAAAGCAGTTACTTATGTCAAAATGTCTTATTATGAAGTTCTTATTGAGTAAACCAGCTATTTCTGTGAAAACATCTCTTATTTTTGCATGCAAACTTTATATACAGATTTCAGACTACAGAAAGTTAGAGTTAACCTAGTCATTTTATGACTGTATTCTTTTCTCTTAAACTGTTAGTGGAAAAAATAGAACTACAAATTATAACTTGCTATTTCAATTATTTGGTCTGAGACACTGATACCAGAACATTCTAAGTCCAAACCTGGACATTTTCAAATTAAAAAATAAAACCAGTTAACTCAGCAGTGTATAATTTAGTTCCGAAAACTTCATTGTTTTATACAAGGCAGTATTTTTTTCTTGCATTATAATAGTTACATCAATACTGTCCAAATCTCTCTTCTGCTCCTAGCATACAGTGTTTATTAATCTGTTTTCTTCCCTATTATTGTCTTCTTCCATGCTCTCTCACCTTACATAGGTCTGTGAAAGGATGGGGGAAGGGGTACAGAAGAGGAAACAGAAATAGTACTAACACTATCTTTCTCTATCAGCACATATGTCAAGCTTCAAGTTGCTTTTCAAGCAAGCGACTGCTTTGCAGATATGGACATGCAGAGCAGCAAATTCAGCTGGCCTCCCCAGTCCAATAATTAAAAAAATCTGAGTTAGACTTACTTTGCTTTAGACAGAAAAGTTATTTCTCAACTCATACTGTGGGTAATTCTTTAGGGACAAATGAGCAGAGGATGAACACTCAGAGATTATCCAAATGGGGTGTTACCACCATCTATGGCAATGAGCCGTGAAATCCCATGGATTCAGCATTTCTTATGTTGAATTCCTTGGGCCAAGCTCTTTGAAGAAAAGCTCTCAGTGTAGAAAGAACATGCAATACAGTCCAAAATTATCTACTGAATTTGTTAAACTTGTTAAAAAATAAAATTTGTTAAACAATACTATTTTTGACAAGTAGTATAATAATGTGTATTTTTAAATGAAAAAAAAAAATTTAAAAAAAAAGATCATTTCCATAAACTTTTTGCATAAAATTAATGGAAATTATCTTTGATTTTTTTTTTTTTTTTAATTTGTGTCTCATTACCTGCCACGTGTCTGGTATGAAATGTTGCACTCGGGGATCTGGATCATTTCGCTCTTCTCTGAGCAAGTAATAATCCATGTATTGTAGCTGAAAGCGAGCTGGACCCACTTCAATAGTGTAGTTGCTTTTATTCCGATCTTTACTTTCTCCTGTCTATAAGGTCAAATGAAAATTCAAGTTGGTTTGAAAGCTAGCAAGAGATTAAGAAAATGGCACATCTTCTGCTCTGTGGAACTCTGCAAGCTTTGAAAAACATATGAAAGTGTGTCGTGGTTTAACCCAGCAGGCAGCCAAACACCACACAGCCGCTCGCTCACTCCCCAGCCCCCCGTGGGATGGAGAGAGAATCGGAAGGGTAAGAGTGAAAAAACTTATGGGTTGAGATAAAGACAGTTTAATAGAACAGAAAAGGAAAGGAAAATTTATAATAATAATAATAATAATAATAATAATAATAATAATAATAATAATAATAATAGACTATACAAAATGAGTGATGCACAATGCAATTGCTCACCACCCGCCGAGCAATGCCCAAAAAACAGCAATCACTACTTCCTGGATCACGCCTACCATTCATATACTGAGCATGATGTCACATGGTATGGAATACCCCGCTGGCCAGCTGGGCTAGCTGTCCTGGCTGTGCTCCTTCCCAGGCTCTTGTGCACTTGGCAGAGCATGGGAAGATGAAAAGTCCTTGACTAGCAGGGTACTTAGCAACAACTAAAACCATCAGTGTGTTATCAACATTCTTCTCATACTAAATCCAAAACACAGCACTAGGAAGAAATTTAACTCTATCCCAGCCGAAACCAGGACAAAGTACAGGTGAGGGTCCCTTGGGAGACAGTCCTGAAGGACAAAGGGGTCCAGGAAGGCTGGACGTTCTTCAAGAAGGAAGTCTTAAAGGCGCAGGAGCAGGCTGTCCCCATGTGCTGTAAGAGGAACGGGCGGGGAAGACGACCGGCCTGGCTGAACGGGGAGCTCTGGCTGGGACTCAGGAAAAAAAGGAGAGTTTATCACTTGTGGAAGAAGGGGCAGGCAACTCAGGAAGAGTACAGGGTTCTCGTTAGGTCGTGCAGGAAATTAGAAAGGCAAAAGCCCAGCTAGAACTCAACCTGGCCACTGTTGTGAGAGACAACAAAAAATGCTTTTACAAGTATATTAATGACAAAAGGAGAGCCAAGGAGAATCTCCATCCTCTATTGGATGCGGGGAGGGAGAACGTTGCCAGCAAGGACGAGGATAAGGCTGAGGTACTCAATGCCTTCTTTGCGTCAGTCTTTAATAGTCAGACCAGTTATCCTCAGGGTACTCAGCCCCCTGAGCTGGAAGACAGGGACGGCGAGCAGGATAAACCCCCCATAATCCAAGAGGAAGCAGATAATGACCTGCTACGCCACCTGGATGCTCACAAGTCTATGGGGCCAGATGGGATCCACCTGAGGGTACTGAGGGAGCTGGCGGAGGAGCTTGCCAAGCCACTCTCCATCATTTACCAGCAGTCCTGGTTAACTGGGGAGGTCCCGGACGACTGGAGGCTTGCCAATGTGACGCCTACCTACAAGAAGGGCCGGAAGGAGGATCTGGAGAACTACAGGCCGGTCAGCCTGACCTCGGTGACAGGGAAGATTATGGAGCGGTTCGTTTTGAGGGTGCTCACGAGCCATGTCCGGGACAACCAGGGGATCAGGCCCAGCCAGCACAGGTTCATGGAAGGCAGGTCCTGCTTGACCAACCTGATCTCCTTCTATGACCAGGTGACCCGCCTAGTGGATGAAGGAAAGGCTGTGGATGTGGTCTTCCTGGACTTCAGTGAAGCCTTTGACACTGTTTCCCACGGCATTCTCCTAGAGAAGCTGGCGGCTCACGACTTAGACAGCTGCACTCTTCGCTGGGTAAAAAAGTGGCTGGATGGCTAAGCCCAGACAGTTGTGGTAAACGGAGTTAAATCCAGTTGGCGGCAGGTCACGAGCGGTGTTCCCCAAGGCTCAGTACTGGGGCCGGTCTTGTTCAATATCTTTATCAACGATCTAGATGAGGGGATCGAGTGCTCCCTCAGTGAGTTTGCAGACGACACCAAGTTGGGCGGGAGTGTTGATCTGCTGGAGGGTAGGAAGGCTCTGCAGAGGGACCTGGACAGGCTGGATCAATGGGCCGAGGCCAACTGTATGAGGTTCAACAAGGCCAAGTGCCGGGTCCTGCACTTCGGCCACAACAACCCCATGCAATGCTACAGGCTTGGGCAAGAGTGGCTGGAAAGCTGCCCAGAGGAAAAGGACCTGGGGGTGCTGATTGACAGCCGGCTGAACATGAGCTGGCAGTGTGCCCAGGTGGCCAAGAAGGCCAACGGCATCCTGGCCTGTATCAGAAATAGTGTGGCCAGCAGGAGCAGGGAGGTGATCGTGCCCCTGTACTCGGCACTGGTGAGGCCGCACCTTGAATCCTGTGTTCCGTTTTGGGCCACTCACTTCAAGAAAGACATTGAGGTGTTGGAGCGTGTCCAGAGAAGGGCAAGGAAGCTGGTGAAGGGTCTGGAGAACAAGTCTTATGAGGAGCGGCTGAGGGAACTGGGGTTGTTTAGCCTGGAGAAGAGGAGGCTGAGGGGAGACCTCATCGCGCTCTACAACTACCTGACAGGAGGTTGTAGTGAGGTGGGTGTTGGTCTCTTTTGCCAAACTAGCAGAAGAGTAACTAGCGATAGGACAAGAGGAAATGGCCTCAAGTTGCGCCAAGGGAGGTTTAGACTGGACAATAGGAAAAATTTCTTTACTGAAAGAGTGGTCAGGCCTTGGAACAGGCTGCCCAGGGAAGTGGTTGAGTCACCATCCCTGGAAGTATTTAAAAGACATGTAGATGAGGCGCTTAGGGACATGGTTTAGTGGGCATGGTGGTGTTGGATTGACGGTTGGACTCAATGATCTTAGAGGTCTTTTCCAACCTTAATGATTCTATGATTCTATGATTTTTAAGTAATTTCTTGCAGAAATCTACCTCATATAGCCTTATGTCAGGGTTATGCTTGTATGTCTTCAAAAGAGACTATGTTCTAAAAATAATATGTCTTCCATAGCCAGTGGTGGGGTTGGCATTGTTTTTGTTGTCAGAAGAGCTAAGAAAACTGGCTAGCAGACAAAGCTCAGTCTCTTCAAGCTATTGCCTGCCAGAGCCTTCTCATTCTATATTTATGTCTCTTTTCTTCAGCTTCCCCTGACCACTTGTGCAATGAATCACAGTTGCAAAAGGAAGTTCAATATAAAGACTGAGTGTGATCCCAAATTTTGTAAAGCATTGCATTTTTAAACAATGCCTGTATACTCTAAGACATACCAAATTTAATGTTCATGGACACATCTGGTTACAACATCTGATCCTGAAAGCTGTACAGAAAAGCATTACATGTTAGAACATCCACCAGAAGATCAGAAAATCACAGAATAATTTAGGTTGTCAGGGATGTCTGGATGTCAATTAATCCAACTCACTGCTAGAGGCAGGTGCAATTAGATCAGATCACTCAGGGCTTTGTTCAGCCGAGTTTTTACTATCTCCAAGGATGGAGATGTCATAACTTCTTTAATTTATTCAAAGAAATATTTTCAGTTATTCCTGAAAATTTCAGTTATTCCTAAAATCCCACTACTTTGCAAAAGTAATAATCAGAAAGAAGCAGCTGCAAAAGCAAAAGCAGGTCCAAAATGCACTGACTGATGTAGAGCCCTTTTGAGCAAGACATTAAACTTGCCAACATATCCCTTCTATCACCGCAAACCTTTACAACAGACCTTTTGAGATCCTCGGATACTACAATTCTACTTCCTGAAATGTAATATACTTTATTTGGGGCACCAAGCACCCTTAGAATAACTATGTAGCCAAAAGCAAACAATCATTGTACACCAGTGGGATTCCCATAGAAAAACAGACAAATAATTCCCACTCTTCAAGGGGAGAAAATTTCTTACAAAACAATCACTTCCTCCCTCACCTCTGAGTTCTGATCCTCAAGGATGATAAACACTTTCCAGAAATAAGCTTCCAAAAATTCCTAGCTCTACTGTGCCTGAAAAATGAGACACTGAAGTGATTGATACCAGTTTTACAGTTCACTGTAATCTTCCTTCCTTTTGCTATTGACTCCATATTCTGCAGCCTGTGCATTATATCCTCTCTCTTCTGCCTGAGAACCACTTTAGCGTTGCCTCTCCCTAATAACATCCCATCTACACAGTGCTCTTAACATCAAATCAGCCAGTGGGCAGGTTGCTAACATGCAGAAAAGCATAAGGTCAATTCTTAGACAAATTACTTCAGAGCCAAATTCAGCGTAGCTACTGGTGGTCTCTGTGCTAGCAAGGACAAGCAATTCAGTATCTGAAACTGTTTCCTTCAGAGATGATCAGTAATACCACAACAACAAACAGAATAGTTTTCATCCACTTCTGCAGTCTCAAAGATTTCCTCTTCTAAAGTAGCACATTTGGGCCTGTTAGAGAGCAGGTACTCATCACTCAGCTTTTAAGAGAGTTAAAAGAGTGCAGAGTTCAGCTGATGTGATGAATTGAGCAGCAGGTACCTCCCAGAGATGTTTAAGGCCTCAGGCAGACATAACCAGAGCAAATGAATCTTGATGCATGTTTTCAGATGGCATCTTTGCAGCCATATAAAGTTCTATTTACTAAAGGGGAAGTGGCCTATTGTGCCAGCTAGCCCTCACATCAAGCAGAGAAATGTATCCATGGAACTAAAGAAGATTAATAGCTGAAGCAAGAATAGACAGTTCCAAATCTTATGGTACAATACAAAATAAAATAAGCTCAATATAGATCTTCTACACACTATTCAATGCTTAAGAAAACACTGTTGATATTCAGCTACAGATCCAGTTACAGTAGAATCATTACAATCTATTAAGTTACCTGGCCAGATAGAGAGCATGCCAAATTCTCGAATCCAAGAAGTCTTAGATATCTGGTCAGCTTTTGTAGATGTGGGTTCTCCAAGAGATCTTGGTATTTTTCAAGGAGGATATGAATTCTCCTCATGACTTGAACAGCTTTGCTTAAGTCTTTCGATTTGTTACCTTTAAAAAAAAAAAGTCTACAGTTATTTGAGATCCTATTGTATCATTGGGAGTCTTCCGATATTAGGTATTTTTAGAACAGACCTTATCCATCCAAACACATTCACGACAATTTAAAAATGACAACTAGATGAAGACAACCCACACTCCTGTGACCTCTACAAAGAGTGCCACTGAAGACCAAGCACCCAAATAATTCTGCTTCTGCACGCTCAGCTATAAAAGGGAGTCATATGTCTGACATCTACACAATAACTGAGCTCCCCCCTTTCACCTTCCTGACCCACACATTTGTTACTCAATCTTATTAGCAACATATTTCACTCCAATGTTTACAACTCTCCTCAACACATTTAGAGCAGTGTGTGTTTGGACCCTCCTGACTGAGGGTATGGATCAAACAAGTTAATTCTGGTGAAATAGGAGGCCACTAACCATGGTAGCACAGATTTCTGTGCAAATCGTCATCATTCAGGCTGTGGGCTAACCACCTCAGCTTATTAAACAATCCACTGCAATATAGATACATTTTAGTGTGCATGATACATAATCATTAAAGATATATACAATAAAATAAATTACTTATGTATGCAATGTTTACAAAGCAAAACAGGAAAAAAGCTACAATCTAATTTCATTGGATACTTTACGTCTGACTCAAAGGATCTTGAAATTGCAAAAGGGGGCCACATCTTTCATGCTCCTGAAACAGGGCTGTATTTACACACCTTTATTCCAGCTGAGAATGTCCAACGTCACTCAGTCTCTTGGGTAAAGGGAGTGGAAGCTGAATACTGAACATGAATTTGGTTATCATACCTTGCTTTCTGCAGTGTTCCTTCCACACTTCTAAACAGGCAGACAATCCTGTCATTTCTACACTGAACTTCACAGATTTACTTTTAAGGGTCTTGAGAAACTTCTCCAATTTATTTATTCCAACAGTCAGATTTGCTTTTATTTCCTTTTCAGTTGGTACACACAAGGCTTTCCATTGCTCCTGTTCTTTCTTTTCTTCTTTAGTTTTTAGTCGCCTGCTGTTTTCCTCTGCAATTGTTTCCGCTTTACTTTTCTATCAAATAAAATGAAGATGTTTAGAACTAACCATCACTGTGTGCAATCATCATCTAAAAAAAGTTAATCCATAAACTCAATCACAGCAGGTACATTATAGGTTTCAATTAATCTGTGTGATGCATTGTGTTTTGGGAATTGTTTAAAATAGTACTTCATTTTGAAGGAGCTATAACTTCTGAATCCCAATATATGTTGCTCAAAAGAGCTTCCCTAAGCTTCATTTTAAATCAGTATAAAGCTTCACAAGCAGTATAAAAAAGCACAAATGTGGAAAAATAAAATAGCAGATGTCTGAAAGTTAAATTTCAAGCTTTTATTTTATACATAGGTAATAGTAATTCTGATCATACTGAAATGCTTTTCAGTAAGTTAAATAAAAATCAGAGTTTAACTTTACTTGAAGTTAACAAAGTTATTTTATATACAGACTTTTACAGGTAATTCAACAGGCCATAATCTGTAATCCATAGTACAGTCTATTATGAAATATTACTCAAATTACTATTGCTCAGTATTCTTCATGAGTATGCAAGTACATGCTACACACCCTGTGATGTCTGACAATGTTCACATAGTTACAATTAATGGCAATACCTACAGGATCTTTCACAGAGAATGTTTCCAAATAGGGCAGGGAAATAAATAACTGAATAATGGTTTTTCCAGTATTTGTCAACAGTTTCTTAAAGTAAAATTAAATTCATGAACTCCAGTTTCCTTCACTCCACATTATAATACTGGCCATGAGCCAAAACCTATCAGCCTTTACAGAGTTCATATATATTAATTTTTTTATTTACTTGTGCCTGTTAAAATATAATCACTCATCAGTATTCCTAACTAGGAACAAAAATACTCTTGTCAATTAGCTAATTAAATTTTAAGTACAAAGGCAATTTAAATTTCTTCATCTGAGGACTACAAGTGCATTCAGAATATAGAACTTCAGCTGCGGGACTCATATAGTAGAAACCCTTTCCTGGATAATAGAAAAAAGATTTGGAAAGAGCAACTTGAATATACTCACATGCTTTTTTTGTGTCTTTTTGACAGCAGCATTAGCATTCCCTGACACATCCTCTTGATGTACAATAAGTTTTGCAGTGCAGTCTTCCAAAGTGCTTCCATAAAAATGACGAAAAGTCTGTAACTTTTGTATTTGTCTTCTTTCTTCTGGATCTTTGGATTTTGCTGCCAACAAATATAATTGATTAAAAAACACTCCGATAGAATTCCAGCCTAATCTATTTCCAAGAAGAGATACCTGGGTAATGGATAAATTTCCTAAAAATTCCTCGTTGACCTAAAGGCCAAAATCACATTTTGAAAGAGGCTGGCAACTAAGACTCACTGAAATCCAACAGTACTTTGAATTATCTGACAGATAGGCAATAGACTTAAATTCGAACTCCTTTAGGCACACATTAAAAATATTGGAAAACTTAACAAGCAGGATGCCTGGAAAGAAATTATAACTGAGCAAAATGCCTAGGCTTCTCACACAGTCCATGAAAACAGGAAGGTGTCTTCCAAAGGCATTTCAGATGATCAGAAAGAGATCTCTTCCCCATGAAAACAAGACTGTCCTCAGAACATGAATAAAGCTTCTGGAAGAACACTTATGCTAGCCAATGGAAGATAACGAACTGAGCACATGGATACTTCCACACTCAAGCCTAGCTATTTCTCTCTGCCCTAAAATCAAAATGGTGAGTCAGTTTCTGAGTGTGAAGACCCATCTCAGAAGATCTTTCTTTTTCACAAGAAAGACTGAGATGACACATGCCAGCATTCAGAGTATTCACGCAAGGCACAGGAGAGAAAGGGCACTCTCTTCAGCTGGAGTGGACGTAAACCTTCAACTCCGACATTATGGAAGGTGTTCTAGCTACTATTCTGCAGGTTATGGTCTCCAAACTTCCCGCTGAAATCACAGTGCACGAAAAAATGCAAAAAATCATCCAGTCAGAAAGATGAGCAGATGGAACCCTGGTTTCATAGGCCAAGTGGTGCAAATACGCACTCAAGAAACATTTCTAAGTCACTGAATGAAAACCATAAGCAATACTAGAAGTACCAACAGTAATCCATGACTTCTCAACTCCTGGTAGGTTTTTCACAGTTTAATTCACTGTATGATGCAATGAATGATGGGAACATCTTGGAGAGAAAGCTTTGTGTACTTGCTGGTACATACAGTATTATATACTTCATTTCATGTAAATATGCAAATCTAAGATCAAAACTAAGTCCACGGTTTGTTTTCCTTGTATCTCAAACTGGAAAAAACTTGCAGGAGACTATAATGCATAACATCAAGAATTATGATCAAACAACTTTTGTTTACTTCTGTGCTTTTTAGTGGGATGGAGTTAAATTTCTTCATATTAGCTTGCATGAGGCTGTTTTGGATCTGTAATGAAAAGAGTGTTGATAACAAAGGGATGTTTTCGTTACTGCTGAGCAGTGCTTGTGCAGAGTCAAGGCCTTTTCTGCTTCTCACCCCACTCCACCAGCGAGGAGGCTGGGCGGGCACAAGAAGCTGGGAGGGGACACAGCTGGGACAGCTGACCCCAACTGACCAAAGGGATATTCCATACCCTATGATGTCATGCTCAGCATGTAAAGCTGGGGGAAGAAGGAGGAAGGGGGGGATGTTTGGACTGATGGCATTTGTCCTTCCAAGTAATCGTTACACATGATGGAGCTCTGCTTACTTAGAGATGGCTCTAAACACCTGCCTGCCGACGGGAAGTAGTGAAGAATTCCTCATTTTGCTTTGTTTGCGTGTGCAGCTTTTGCTTTACCTGTTAAACTGTCTTTATCTCAACCAACAAGTTTTCTCAGTTTCACCCTTCCGATTCTCTCCCCGATCCCGCCGGGGCCTGGGGCAGTGAGCAAGTGGCTGTGTGGTGCTTAGTTGCCGGCTGGGGTTAAACCACAACAACTTCTTTTACTTCTTATTTTAATTCTGTTCTCAAAAGATAAGATTGGCTATGCCTGCACTGTGCAAACATCTGAGCAGATTTTTGTGCTTACCAAGCGTTATCTGAACTACATATTTAAACATTAAACTGCACAAGTACATACAGTTTGCTTATATAAATCTGTGAAGCCTTTTGCAAGCAAAAGGGAATGTATCATAAACATCTGACCAAAAATGCTCATTCTGTTATACTCGTTAGACCTATTTAAGATAATACACAATGCATACACATAATACACAGGCACATCAGTTTAAGTATAGCTTAGCTATTGCAGAGCTCTGGTTTGCAAGTATTTATACAGCTGCAAATATTTTCTGAAATGAGAAGTCCTTCTCCAAAATCACGATAACCTTTACAATACTGTTCTAGTCAACATAGACACATGGGCTTCGTGTTAGTTTTTCTTACCATCAGCATTGCACTGTACTCGCTCATATTCCTCAGTTAAAGGTCTGCCAGAATGCCAGTGACAAAGCTCATCAAATTCCTTGTATTTAATAAGTGAAGTAACTGCAGGATCATTGCTAAATATACAAACATTAAACAGAGCATAAATTAAAAGTGTTTTCCGGCATCTCTAACAAAACATTCAAAACATTCAAAAAAATGGATATTTATCAAAACACAGTTTTACTGTGGCAGAAAACCAACATAGGGTTTAATTCTCCAATATAGCATGTGAAGATAGCCTCAGTTTTTCAGAAAAAAATTACTAATAAACAAAGTAAACCCCCACTTTTTCACTTATTTTCATACAGATTAATCACAGAATGCAATCTAACTACATAACTCGCACACTGGGTAAAAAATACTCATTGTGCAGCACAGAACCCACTTCCACAGGTAGCAGAGTAAATGTAAAGGATAATCTCTTCTTTTTTTTTTTCAGCGTTTTTATTTCATGTTTTTCTTCTCCTGAAATCATTCTGAGCTTTGCAATTTAGGATAAGGCCTTTCAAATACAAATTGTACACTTAGAAAAACAGTTCCAGAATGTAGAATAAGAATCAGAGACTATAACGCAAACAAAGAACAGTATGAGAAATTATGGATATATTGACTCTTATCCATTCTTGTTCTGAACTTTCTGTTAATATTTACACCAGTACATGTAAATGTGAAATTTTACCCAGTCATAGCAAAAGCTCTTCTACATTTAAACAAATTGAGCATAATATGGATGTAAAGTGCAGGGGAGTAGAAAATAAGCCCATATAATGTTATTTCATTAAACTAAAACTCATATATGTACCTTTCTAAAACAGGTAGGTCTTTCAAAACATCTCCAGCATAATCTTCAACAAGATCAGATTTCACTGAGATTAGTCCAATGTTAGGAATTTCTTCTTCATAGTCTTTACAGTATAAAAAATAATTTATATTGTTTAATTAAGAATATATATAAAATTGCATATCATACTTGAAAATTCTGTCAAGTTACATTATAAACAAAATTCTATAAAGTAAAATTTGCTAAAAGTAAGCAGCAGTCCACTAGTTGTCTTTTTCCTGTTTCTTTTCCAGCATGGGAAGAATAATGAAGTAGACATCATTATTGCTTCCGAGTAGATATTCTCATAATCCATTTTAGACACCTACACTAATTTTTTGAATGCTACAACCCATCCCAGCTCACAGGCATCTGCTTTCCTGCACTCATTCCATAAAGACCACAGTCTCCTAAATATGCACTTTCAACTGCATTTATGTTAGATGACTAAAGATGACATGTAACATTGTGCATCCTTCCTATGTTTGAAGTCTAACCACAACTTCAGTCTTCAAGGTCTCCAAAGGAGATACAGAAGTAGACAACACAAATGCTGTGCCAGAAGATGCCTTAATATCCCACAGATAACAAAGAACTGTCTTTTTTTGCCCACTAGAGCCCACTTTGCCCACTTGACATCTTTGAAGCCAGCTGAAGAACACTCACAAACTTAAGTAGAATTATATTCCAGCTTTTACTGAACTTCTTACCAACTGTCTCTTCTAAAGATTTATACAGTTTGATAGGTTTAAAACAAACATTTGAAGGTTGTAACAAAACTGGTTCTCAAGAAATGTCAGATACCAGGCAAAAATCTCTACCTACTCCTTTCAGATATTCAGAACAGGTCTTGAAAGTGAAGGAAGAAAATAAATAATCTCTAAGCCAACTATGCACTTCCCCAATTACGGGCTACTAAACAGGATGATGGTGTAATTTAAGACACTTACGGGCGAGTCACATTTCTACAACCTTCAAGGATTGCAATGTGAGCTACAGTGATGGCTGGACCCTCTACCGTTTGGGCAACTATTCTGTATTTCACTTAATTTGCTGCTCCCATGTCCAATACTTGCATAATCTTATGTCAACGTGTACAAAGATGTTCTTCAGAGACAGTCTTCCTGCAGTGTAATCGATACTTTAATTATGAGTAATTATTATGCTTTTTACTATTATTTGTATTACACTAATCATCATGGTTTTTACAGTACATACAATAGATTTGGGCTAGCAATCATGGAACTAAACCCAATTCCTACTGAAGTCAATAACAATGCTTGTGCTGTCTACAGTGGAGTCAGAATTTCACCCGTAAGGTGAAAGACGTCAGACTTACTTTGGCATCAGCTGTGAGTTTTGCTAGTGAGTTGAAAGGAAGGAGGAGAGAATCCATAAAGCATGGATTAGATTTGTGATCAGGATAAAATCAGATCACTACTCCTGGAACTTTTAGTGATAGTAATGAAAATCATGCTTCTAACTCTCTAATTTGTGGAGTTGTCAGTACCTCTAAATAATGTCTGTTCCTGTTCAAGAAATAGTTGGGACGTCTTTCGTATTGGGAAAGCATCTCCAAAACTGTATTTCACAGCCAATTTTGTTACAGTGTCCCATAAACATTGGTATTCATTCTCCACTTCTTTCCCCAATTCCTTTTTGAACTCTAATCCTGTGCAGGGAGGGAGGAAAGAAAGAAAGAAAAAAAAACCCAAAGCTTTAAAATTAAAAGTTTCCTCAAACAGAACCTACCTATTCACCTATGCAGCATCAGGCACAAAGATTTCAATCCCAGCCAAAGTTTTTGGTCATTAGAACAAATTAGGACAGAACGTTGTACATTCACAGTTTTAATAGCCCACGGTATAAATAACTAAATGTACTGAGATGTATTTTGGAAAGAACACCAGATTTAGACTGTCTGTGGAAGTCTGCAAGCTCCGCAGCTAAAGAAGAGTTTCTCTCACCTTCACCTCCTGCAAGGTAGGATCTTGAATTGAGAATTTTCTTTTTAGTGCCCAATAACAGGTATTATTATAAAAATAAATGTTTCATATTCCTAATTTATATTTCCTTTAAAAATTCCTCTACACTTGCTTTACTGAGGTACATACAGGACACCTTGTGACTAGATTCATAAAGAAAGTGTTCTGGTTTACTATCAGACAAACAGACTCATGGCACAGGATTTCAGGTAAACAGAATTACCCTGAAAGAACATTTGCTACAAATCTTTTTCCATACTTTCTTGCTCTGTCAGCTTTTGTAACTTTTTGTGAATCTTAACACATCTGATGGTGTTCTTAAAGCTCCAGTTCCTAAATTCATGTATTTACAAGACAATACATGATTTTGTCTGAATCAACCTCATCCGAAATTAAAAATATTATCCAACATCACAGTGACATTAGGGATCGAATCTAGTTTCCATTCTGACTGTGTTGCACTAAGACAAAATGAAATGGATAGAAAACTGGCTAAAAACCAAACAGTTTGGCATACCAAATAACAGTGACAGAGAGCTCTTACTACCTATGCTATATCACTCTTCCTTTGCATAAGTACAGGTGGCACATGAAAGATATAACATGGTAAAGTATTCTGAACGAGTATTGGTGAAAGACACTTTCACATGTGATTTTCTAGACTTGGCTATACAAAAAAGTTTCCCTATTATTCCATGAAATGTATCTATTATTATATGGGTAATTAGAAAATTGTGCTCATTTCTGGTTGTACAAGCAGTTTCGTTCTCATTTTGCAGCTTAATAAAGTTAGAAATGTAAGAAAGCAAACTGTTCAACAAGATAAATACCTTTAGTGTATTCGACCTCATAGTAATGTGCAAGATTTATGAGCAGTGAATCATCATTTAAGTCAGGCAGGTAAGTTAAATCCAATTTCCAATCATTTGTATCACTTAGCTGTGTCAGAGCAAAATGCGTACACAATTGTTGCTGTTAAAATAAAGCAAACAATTCTTATGGAGCACCTTTTCATGTGGAGGGATCAAAGCACCTTCAAAGCAAGGTTAACTACCACAGATTTTATTGACATGAAAAACAACACAGTTACTTGACTTCTCTGTGATCAGGAAACTGCCTTCACTGTAATAACCAACTTCAAACAATAAAAAGACCTGCCACCAAACTTCCCATACTGGATGAGACCAAAAGGTCCATCTAGCCCAGTCACCTAACACTAACGCTGGCTAACTGGAGATGTCTAGGAAGAGGTCAAGTATAGACATATTGCCCCAAACATTCGCTTAGCCCCACTGATTTGTGGCTGAAGATTCCTGAACCAGCTAAGGTTTGTTTCCAGCAGGTACATTACGTTCTTTGATCTCATCAGATGACTAAAGTAGTATATAAAGGAAAATGAAAACTGAAATGATAATTGCACCTGCTGACAGGGGAAGTAAGACAGTGCTACACATACCATTTTTATTAATGGTGAAACTTGCTTAGTCCAGCAGGATTTCATGATCCTAATCTGAGCTCTCTGTGAAAGAGGCATATGAAGAAGAAAAGCCACTGTAAGACATTGCATTCTACAGAGGTCAGCTGCTTCTTCTGGAGATAGGGGTTTACTTCTTCCCTGTTGAGAGATGACAGATAAAAAGTTGACCACGTCCTTCAGTAAAATAATTGTGTTCACCTGTGCTTAATTCAGTGGTTTGCACTTTGTTAAAGCAGCTAATAATTTTGATCTATTTAAACAATTTGTGCATTGTAATTACTTGCGGATACACTTACTGCAAAGCGAACATTCTTGTAGCGCTGGTAGATGCGGATCAGTTATAATGTAAAAAAAAAATCTCTTTTCCAGAAAGAATATGACTATGAAAATCAAGACAAAACTTAAAAACAATTGTCAGTGTGTCTGGCTAGAAATGTTATTATTTTAAGAGGAAAAGTTAATATCTAGATATAGGCCTATGCTCTTTTCTCAACTGCACAGCAAAGTCTGTACAGAAATACAGCTGTCCTGTAGTCCACTGAATATGTGTCTCATAAAATATTACTGATATATTGCATCTGTGTTAACTTGATGAAAATATAAGGCTTGTAGTATGGTCACAAAAATGATGTCATGACCGCATCTAGAAAGAAATCTTTTTTCTGAAATGTCTTGCTAACTTGAGGAAAAGTGTATTCTTCTGTAAAAGCTAGTATGCCACTGAATGTTAGGGAAAAGAAAAATAATGAGTGCAACTACCTCCTAAGGTAAAACTTCCTATGGAAGTAATTGGTCCTAAGGTAAATCCTAAGGAATAGCCACTGTGGCAGGGGGCACAGTGCCACCCACAGAGAGACCATGCTCCTTTGGAAAAGCTGTGGCCACAGTAATTATCTGAACCAGACCGCCTACAGAGTGCAGTAACAAAGTAAGCAGCAGGGCCTCTCTTCAGCTTGGCATCTAGAAGGACAGCCATCTCTCCTGTTAGCAAAATGTTTATGGTCACTGTGCTGAAAATATATTTTAAAAATTCTTACTCTTGCTGATTGCTCTGTCTTTGCTCCCTTGGAAGTATCTGCATTTTCCAACATGCTGCTGTATATTTTTAATCCCACGGCACAAGCAAGAACACAGACCACACACCGAATGTCAGATCCTTCAGGCCACAGTTGTTTCAACAGACAGAGAGTCTGGTGAACCTGTAGTCATAACATTATGAATAGCACAAATGACCACTATAATAAAAATTACAAAAAAAGGACAAGTCCTATCCTTTACAGAGTTCCATCAGAGAAGGAAAAAAAAGGATATGAAAACTACAGAAGAAAACGTGGGTACAATCATTAGTCAAAATAGCTCTTCTTTGGCATGTCCCTGAGGGCACCAACAGCCCTGACTGTCGCTGTCCAAACCCTGGGGCCTGCCCCCACCTGCCCAGGGCCCCCCTTCAGTCCCTCGGGGCCGTCAGTCCCTGCCCGAGCGATGCTGCAGCAGTGCCAGTCTCCAGCTCCCCACAGCCCAGCAGGCTGACAACCCAGTCGGGCCTCGGCCCGTTCCCAGGGAGGTGCCTGATGCCCAGGGTTGCAGCTGCCCCTCGGCTGCCCTGCCCCTGGCTGGGGCAGTGGGACAGGCCCTGGCTACCAGGCCCTGCCCTGCTGCTTCCAGGGGAGCCCCCACGGCCCGGGCCCCAGGGGAGCAGCCGCCTGCCCTCGCTGTGCCCTGATGTTTTTCTGCTCCTGGGGTATCTAATTACTGAACTTGCCTCAGGAAAGACAATCATAATAAAACAAAATATTAGCAGTAGCCAGGCAGCTGTGTTTCTACTGACTTTAAAATGTTTTCTAAGTAACACCGTTTTTTTTCCTGGACTGAAAAAAAAAATCAGCTTGCCGGACCAGTATCATTCCCACTGAAGTCCACGGAAGCCTTGCTGCTCTTCTCCGCAGGAGCAGAAGTACAGTCACAACACTGCAGTGTAACTTAACGCTCAGGAAAATGACAGGGGTATATTAGGCAATAAAGGCATAAAATATACATAAAAATACCGAATTTTTAAGGTTAAAATATTGTAAAATGAGATTAACGAATCCATCGCTTTAATCATGCAAGCACAGACCTTGCAACTGTAATCAAGCTCTTAAAAAAAAAAATTCCCAGATTGTGAATACTTTTAATAGTTAACAGAGTGTGCAAGCCTTGGCAGCTACAGCAGAGAGGTTTAGATTTTGAGACGTCTCTACAGACGAGGTTGCTGCTGGCAGCAGCACCGACTCTCGCCCGCCGCTGCTGACCGTACCCTCCCACACCCACCCCCAGGAGCCAGCTGCTGCCCTCGGGGTGAGGCAATGGCCACAGCGCGCGCGGAGGGTAGTAGCTGCAGGCCCCCCCGGCGGCTAAGCGTGGATTTATGCCACAGATGGTGTTTTCTGCTGAATGGGCAGGTTCCCATCTTCTACAAGATAAAGGCAGTCGCCAAGATGGAAACATCCCTTAAGTGGCATCCCACTGATCAGCTTCCGGCTGAACCATCCTACTTCAGTGAACTTAAAGAAAAAAACAGCTTCAAGCTGCTGTGAAGAGTGAGCCTTCTCAGACTCAGGGTATCACTCCAGGATAAGGAAGAGAGCCCCCAGTTCTGGCTAGGAAAGAATTTCAGGTAAAGGAATGGAGGAAAACAGTCAACCTGAGGAGAAAAAAGAAAAAATATCAAAGAGATCCAATTACCTCTTTTTGTATGCTTTTCAGGCTCAGCTTGAGATGTTCATACAGACACATGAATGGTTCTTTGTACCTGACCAGGTTTTCACAGGCATATCGCAGTTCTTTTTCATACTAAGAAGTCCAGAAGTCAAAGTTATATGCAAAAGTCAATAGATATAATGCATCAGGGACTACTAGCCACAGACAGAAACCATTCAGATATATAACAATCCTCAGCCTCCAAGAAGCATCTATTCTAAATAAACCTCCTTTAAAAATCACATCCCTGGCCTAAATGCTACTCTTGTCTGGCATATTACAAGTCAACTAAAACACGTGATACTGAAGATATGGGGAAGGCTGTATTTGAGACTACCATATCTTAAGTGAAAAAGGATTTGAAATGAGACTATAGAGAACAGGGCAGGAATTTGCCACCAATCACAATGCTTGCCGTTAAGGATTTGAAGGCCAGTAGATTAAAGATACATAAAATGAGCCACGTATCAGTGCTTTATGATTTTAATATGTAAAATATTATACTCATGTTGAGATATTTTAATTAAATCTGCTAAGTAGAACTAACACCATTATTGCAAACCAACAACAAAGTTGTGTAACTTACCTTTCGAAAAAATAATCTGTGTTTATACACACTCTGAACATGATATCCATAAACTCGAAGAATATCATACTCCTGTCCTGAAGCAAGCACAATGTTGATTTTCTCTGACAATGAATGAGCAATTAAAGTAGATAAATAGTCTGTTTGGAGAGAGGTCAGTCCTACGTCAGATACGATGATGAAGTAAGGATAGCTTTTCTTCAGGAAAATCTCCCATTTGGATGATAAACAATTGGAAAATTCTGTATGAACAATGGTGCCTGTGTTATGCCTCAGGTGTTCTATTAATGCAGTACGTAAGAAAAGAAAATGAGGATACGGAAAGTACATCTGTTCTGCATCCTGTGGGAAATAAAAACAAGGAAATTATTCAGTTACATTTGTTAACACAATGAACAGTTTCCTAATCCTGATTAGAACTGAGCAGTTGGTTTTGAAGGAGTGCAGAGGTTTAAACAGCAAACAAGTGTTACTTGTTCAGTACCTTGAAGAAGACAATGACGTATTTTGCTCCTTTTTCAGTGAAATCCCGCAGGAAGCATTCAATTTGGTAAAAGAAGTTTAGATATTGTGTTTCCTCATCTAAAAACATAAGTAGTAAGGAATCCCCATCTATCACAAAGAATTCAGACTCAACAAAGTCTTTTAACAGACTGACATACCTGAAAGAAAAGGAGAAATAGCATGTACATAACATTACTCCAAGAAAAGCTGGGACATGGGACAGAAGAAATTTGCTTACTAATAGATTTTAAAATAAATTATTTTGTTAATTATATCAACTAAACATTAAATGTATAAATTAAATCAATAGTAAACCATCTTTCTTGGATCTAAGGTTAGTCCTAAGTAGCTTGCAATCCTTTCAGTTATTGAATGTATTAGCAATTGTCTCCTTTACAGCTCCGGATACTTTTGTAGCATCTGAGGCTTCTGTGACTTACATGTCACCTCTTGTCCATGTCTGCTTATGCAGAAAGTGTTATGTGTTCCATAAGAAATAACCCACAGGAGATAACCACAAAATATATTTTGAAAGCCTTCCTGCCTGAGTTTCCAGCTAAAAATAGCAAGTGGATTATCAACAACTATCACGACAATGACAACCACCTCCTTCATCCAAGGCTGTCAAAAATGCCTGATACACATCACCTTAGATCCACACCTGGGAAGACCCAGCTTTCCTTTCTGGCTGGGGTCAATAGCCTCTGGTTTACAGGTCCAGTTTGTTACCTGATGCAATGAGTAGCGTTCCATGAACAAAAACTATGTAAACTTCTGTCTTACACATTTAAATTGTCTGCTTTAATTAATACTAATCTCTTTAGCATGTCATCTCCAGAATGCAGAGAAGACACTTCACTGTCAATGTGAACAGCACTATTGTTAATCCTTTTCCATATCAAGCAGGGAAAGGAATCAGAATCCGGAGATGAGATGATGATGCATGAGAACTGACGTGCAAAAACACAGAAGATACAGATGGAAAGGAAAATTTTGTAGGAAAACTGTTTTAAATGCTGTAAAAGTAGTAGCCTTAAAACATGTGAGGAAACATGCTCAAAAAAAGCACGACAAAGAATTTGAAAAAGAATAAGGAGCAATAGTTAAAATTGTAGTTCCTAAAACGTGTAGACAGACTTTCTATTATATTAGGAATCTTCCTTCATGTGGCTGGAGGAAGTATAAAATCCTAAGCATGCCTTAGATCTTCTGGTTTTCCACAAACCTAGGTGACAACCACATAGCTTCTTTCTCTAAGGGGTACTACACTGTGATGTCTACTTAGTTCAAAGAAACTATTTTTATTATCATTTATTAAATTTCTTTCCATGAACCCCACTGTACTTACTGAGCTCTTGACAGAGATTCCCAAAGGTATAGCCTCAACTTCTTCAGAAATTCAAGATGTTTTCTTATTTCTAAAATAACCACATACATGGTTATTGATAGAACCATATAACCATAGCTTACCAATTATTACAAAAGAGCCAAAAGGTAAGACACTGCAATAAAAGCCACAGACACGAGCATAAGTTAATAACAGCTCCTCACCAGGGCTTTGGGAATCATGTTCGCACTGGAGAACTCTGAAGTCCTTGCTTTCGGTTTGTGATGCCTGCTGTGTCACTTCTTCAGTGGTCGAGATACTATAAGCGTTACTGTAATCTGGGTCTTCCGCTTCTTTTTCTTTATCTTCCTCTTCTTTAAGCATCTGCATAACAGCTGCTTCCGCTTTATCACTGATCTCATCCTCCTCATCACTGTCACTTGTACTCCCTTCATCCTCCTTTGTTGGAATGAAGCCTATTTTCTCACTGTCGCTATACTCACTATCTTTATCATCATTACTAGCATTCTCATTTGCATCATTATGAACGACTTTCTTGAAATGATCTGCAGAATCCATCACAGATCTTGATTCTGGCATCCAAAAAAAAAAAAAATCTAAGTAATCAAGAGATAATTTTCAGGAAATATGGTATGCTCTGAGGCTTCAACTATTAAATTATCTACTTCATAATCACATTGGAATAAAACTTTACAAAAAATCAGAAAGCATTTTGTGAACATCCCTGTGAGACATATTTCATTTTAAAATCAATAAATATTTTTATGAACTATAAGGAAAACATCAGCTTTTGTCTTTCTTAAAGTTTACTAAAGAGGAGCATTACTTACCTGTTTTGCGCTTTGCTTAAAGGGACCCCTGGGGGGGGTTAGTAATAATTTGCTATATTAGTTATATCTACATGGCACGCTCCAAGGAATGATCCACGTTTCCTGGTTCAAGTGACTTGTACCCACACCACTCATGCTAGTCCAGTCACAAGTAGGCACACTACAACATCTTCATTGCATGATGGGGGCAATCATGGTTTGGTATCAATCCCACTTTTTCATTCAGTTTTAGCTTTTTTCTTCTTCTTTTTCAGGGGTAGAATTCTCAAATCTTGAGTGAGCATATAACTGTAATGGTTAGGGTAACTCCCCACTTTACGAGGTCACGATGTTCAATTCGTTTGAGCTAAAGACCAAACAAGCAGCTTGGGATAACCCTGAACACTCCCTACCACATCATCACAGTTCTTCTGAACTTAGTTTTCTCTAGTTTCCATTCAGGTAGCAGCCTCACGCAGTATTTATTGTTGCAGTATTTGCCATTGCAATATTCATATGCCTTAGATATGGTTATCCTTCATTTTCCTGAGACCGTAAAAGGACTCTTTCATCTTTCATTTTTAGTCTTATAACCTTTCTTAAAAAACTAACAGAAGAAACTAAAGTGCAACCTCCATTTTTCAAATTTCACAAATAACTCAAAACTAAGTTGAAATTTTCTTTTTGATTTTCACCTTGCATTAGTTTAAACTCCTAGCAAGTGAAGTTGCAGAAAAAAGAAACAAAAATACATTTCTATTATCTACGTGTAAAATACTGTATACATAGTGTGCTATATTACAGTGGTGTGCTTAACGTAACTTTAGAGTTGAACTTTAATACCTATTTTCTCGAAATGTAAGCTATTTATATACATAGAGCTACATAAAGTCACCTTTTGTGTACCTGCGTACATACTTTTTGACAAGGCAGCAATAAACCGGAGATTTTTCTTATCTAAATTGAAAAAGGTATATCAAAGGCTTGACAACACCATTCTGGGATGAATCATGTATTTTTGCACGCTGAAATTGTTGCTTACCTAGAAAATGGCCATCAGTACTTGAGCAATCTCCTAAGCAAGCGTGACTTTCCGTATCTGAAAATGTAAAGTCAGCCGTTCTCAAAGAAAGCAAAACTGTATCTGTACATACTCATGTATGGACTACTCTATTTCCTTTCCAAAAAAAGGCTTAAATACTTTGCTACATTGGTGCTTTTCTGCAGTGCACCCACTGACATCTGAGGTGCGTGGGGCTACAGTGTGGGCAGAGGCAACCAGGTGGCTTGGACACCCTGCTAGCAGCCTCGCTGCCCCTCCACCCTGGAGGGTGCTCCCTTGCTGCCCTCAAAGTCCCGAACGTCCCCCTGCAGGCTGTCCAGCCACATCATCCAGCCCTAAACCAACTGCAACCCCAATGCAAACCCCAGCTCCAGCACCATGCCTAAACCGAACCACAGCCCCCCCAGAACTAAGCCCCAGGCCCAGCGGCAACCCTAACCACAACTTCTAACAAAGCCCCGGCCCGGGCAGCACCTGCCGCTACCACCGCCGCCGCCGTCGCCGGCTCCGCCGCTCAGCCTGGCTCCGTCGCCACCCCGGCCTTTAAGGCGCCGCCGGCAGGCGGTCCCGCGGTCGGGCCCCGCCGCCGCAGCCCGTCCCCACAGCTTTCGGTTTCCATTCCCGGCGCAGCGCGGCCGCAGAGTTCCGGTTTCGTTTCAGAGGTGGCGGGAGATTTGCGTCCCTGCACGCGGCACTGCGAAGTTATCACCAGTACTTCCCAGCTTCCATTAAATTGTGCTCTTCAGTCATGGTGGCTTCAGCGAACGGTCCAAGAGCCATTAAGCCTGCATTGCTGAAGGATGTTGTTAATGCAGGTTGCATATACAGTGCAGAAAATATTAATTCCTATTTCCGTCCCTTTTTTCACCAGAATCTAGTCTTCTACCAGCCTGCTTTCTTGAAGTAAGAAATTCCATACAAAAATAAACTAAGAGATATACTTTACACAACTTTTTAGCATTTCCAGCAAATCCTTTAGCAGGAACAGTACTGGACCCCGATCACTTAGTTTAAAATAGTGAAGCCGGGATTCGCAAGGGAACAAGTACTGTTGAAACAACATTTAGGAAACCAGAGTTTATGTATCAGCTTGTCTTGGTGAGAAGTGAAAAGCACAGCTCCTCTTTAGATCAGATACTTGTGCAGGACACAGCACAGAAAACCACTGGGGTTACATATGTAAGTAATCTCCTCATGGATCCAGGTAGTTTTCGACAGCCTCCCTGGTGTACAGCTGACACAACACTTGCCATGTAGGCAGATCAGAGGTCTTTTCCATATCCTGCATTTCCTTTGAGACCTGTACAAAGATTCCAGAAACTCAGGAGAACGGTATCTTTTACAGTATAGTAACACACCCACGGTGCTCCAGCATATCAGAATTGTTTTGCTTAGCTAGCCAAGATAAGCCCCTGCTCCCTGATCTCAGCACATTTCCTTTTTCTTTGGTAGGTAACAAGCTGGGAAATAATTGGAACTCTTTATTTCCTTTCCTCAGATTAAATGGGAGATGGTTTTTAGCCCAATGCTTCAACAGTTTTTAATATAGCTTTTAATTAGGTCCTGAAGGCAGAACTTTAGATTCAATTGTCCATCCCTTTGGATGATGCATTTTGGTTCAGAAAAGTATTTTAGGTCTGCTATTCATCTGACTAAAAGGCAGATCAGACACTTTACTTTCCTGAGGAAGCTGGTGCCACCTCCATGAAAACATATTTAAGAAAGAGCAAAAACACCACTCAGGCGGGGGGGGGGGGGGGGGATAAGAGTGAGAAACACTAGTGCAAACACCGAGGTCAGGTTCCCCCCATGGAGGACCCTATGCTGGAGCAGGTGGGTATGCCCTGAAAGAACCGCAGCTTGTGGAAAGCCCACATTGGAACAGGTTTATCCTGAAGGACTGCAGCCCATGGAGAGGACTCACTCTGGAGAAGGGGTAAAGTGTCAAGAAAAACTGTTATGTCCTGACTAACCCCCCCAACCCTCATCCCCCCATACCGCTCAGGGGATGGGGAGGGATAGAGCAGTCAAGAATGAAGGAGTGAAGTTGACCTGAGAAAGGGGAGAGTAGGGGAAGGTATCGTTTAAAATTTTATTTTCTGTTTCTCATCTATTTTAATTGGCAATAAATTAAACTACTTTTCCCCAAGTCGAGTCTGTTTTGCCTGTGATAGTAACTGGTAAGCAGTCTCTCTATCTCTGTGTTGACCCACAGGCTTTTCCAATCCTATTTCTCCCCCCCCTCCTCTTGAGGGAGGGGAGTAAGAGGAGAGCTGGGTGAGCATCTGGCAGTTGGCCAATGTCAACCCACCACACTCTTTTAGATCTCTCTACATAATGCATGAGGCAAAGAAGGAAGGGGTAGGGATAGATGCTTGAGATGAGGATCTGAGATAGCCATTCTTTCAAGCATGAATCGGAGTGCCTAAAATCATCGAGCAGTTGGCAGTAACCATCTAGTACAGAAAAACAGCTGCAGAAATTTTAACCTGAGACATCTTACGAAGGGGAAATTCAAATTGTAACTGCTCAGCAATGATAATTGGAGACCGAGGAATGACCTGGTCCTGGCAGTGGGAAGGCCTAACTCCAGAACCAGGTTAAACAATAGAAACAGGAGTGCCAGAGGTGGAACAACTGTATATAAGGGTGAACAAATTCCCTTGTTGACAAAATAAGAAATGCTACAGTATTGATTTGTAATGATACAACTGTTGCCGGCGCAAGCATGTATAAGGAATTGTCTCATGCCACATCTTTGCAGACTCCCTGTAGAACTGCTTACGGCAGTAGGACTCTGTCCAATGCATTGTCCATTAAATCACTTTATATTTAAGCACAAATGTGTATTTAATTCACCTCAAGGGGTACAATAAAAATTCCCCAACACTTACTTGAAGCTGTCAGGAGCCACCTATCTTAAGCTAAGCTAAGCTCTCTCCTTTAAAATAAATGCATAAATTCAAATTTTGCATAAGTTGTGCCTCAACTGGTTTTGGAATCTAGCCCTAAATTCAACACAGATGGTAGAAAGACCAGTACGTGTCTGAATGGGAGAAATTTTTGACCCAAAGATTAAACTAAATATATTAATATTTTAATTTCTTTCATTAACCTCACTGTACCAACACAAAGTACAGAAAGTAGTGATAAGAAATCTGGTAATGCTTTAATTACTTTTCAAACAGTAGTAAGTGTAAAGGCCATACCATAAAGAACCCTCTGCTTGTCTGGTCAAACACTGGCCGTAGATTTTCACCATATTTCTCAGAGGTCACTTAAAGAAACACTGGAAAATTAAAGGAAAAGATTAAATGTGCACATGCTTTTATGTAGAAGAAAAATTCTTTGCTTAGTGTTAAGATACAGTTATTATGAACAAGCTAAAGTTTTAAATTAGGAACTATTCAGAGTTACCCAATCATTTTTATTAGTATTTTTACTGTGCATTTTCTCATTGAACTTTCTAAATGGTGAAACTCCAGTCATGCTCATCTTGTCAGTTTTTCCTGAAACTAATTATCATAGAGGGCCCTCCAGTATCCAAATATTTCAGCTTCATTTCTTAAGATCAGCTACATTTTATACATTTCTATTCTGTTTATAGGAATAAGAAACAAGTCTCTCCCAGACGCTAGGGATCTGCATCTGCTCATAATGGTTTACCCATTCATGTGAGATTTCTGAAGCGGGTTTGCAGCCCATTCTGCATGGGCTTTCTAGCACAATGGTAAGCAGGGCACTAAAATAGGATCCCAACAGTGGTTTTGCTCTGGAGGAGGAAGGTATCAAGGTGGTTTGTGGGGGAGAACAAGCATGGGAAAACAGAGGGATGAGGCAAGAAGCTGATCGCATGTAAACAGGTTGCTGGGCAGAATGCTTGTCTAGCCATGCACCTGCATGTAACCAGCACAGGCTGTCCTGTCTGCTCATTAAACTCCATTTCTAACCACCTTCCTGGGTGAGGGACTACCTGTTCTGTGTGCCTGTGTGTGTATGGAGGTCTTGAGTGCCAGCAACTGGCATCAGACCATGGGTCACAGGGGTCCATGTGTCTGTGGAAACAGGAGTGTGTGAGGGTATGTAAGTCAGTGTGCAATCCCCAGAGACTATCAAGCCAGACCTGCCGGCAAGCAGGTGAAGTGGCCTGGGAGCCAGGTATGCATGTCTCTAAGGGTGAAACCTCCTGGAGAAGCTGTCTACCAGGGGGTCCAGGCCAAATACTGGCAAGACCATAAGGTCTCAGGCTCAACTGAGAGACCTGTTTCCATGTGCATGTGAGTGCCTGTGCAAGAGGCAACTGGAGAGAGCCAGGATCCATGGCCACCCACTGGATAGACCAAGTGGACAGGCCCAGCTACTGGTGGGATCTGCATTGTATAGATTTCCCACTAAAGGACCTCTTCTTGATCAGCCAGTGAGTGCTGAGTGTTTCTCCAACTCTGTTGATCTATGTGGTCAGCTGTGTTTATATGTATGTGTTGTATACATGTGTGTGTTTGTATACCTGATGGGGACACATGCTCAGCCCCACTACTGGTTAGCCCAAATATTTTCCTGGAAAAGTAAATTTGATATATACTATTAAATTTAAGGGCTTGAAACAAACTTTTCCAGGTATAAAATCTGTTGTCATCATCACTAAATTGCATGTGGCTGTAAAAGGAGAGACAAAGAATTTGACAATAAATAGAAAAGTGTTCTTCATAAAATAAGAATGCCCTTCTCATGTGGCTGTTTTGAAATTAGATACCCTACATGTTTGTCAAGCACATTAATATCCTCAAAACCAGTAATAAAATTTCATGTGCATTTTCTGAAATATATCCATCCCAGATATGAAATGTGTCCTTATAAGCTTTTTAATTACATACTTACAGCATTGACACTTTCTGCATGAGCTTATAATTGATGCATAAGCAATTATCATCATTTCCAGACAGGCATGCAAAAGGTCAAATAGCTGTTCTTCCATTATTACAACCCATTAAGTAAGATGCCAGTTCTGAGTCAGTGCCTTCATTACCTAAGAAGTCTAGACAGAAATGACATAAAATGTAAGTGTAGCCGTATTTACACACACAATTCTTTTCCAAACCATACAAAAAGCTTCTTCATACTAGTGTTATTTAAGCATTACCTCTGTTTTTCAGTAACATTTGAAGTTACTGAAAAACACCTAACATCTTGAAGACTTACTTTTTATTAAAGAAAAATTCAGTCATGTTCTTCATCAAAGTTTTTAATTTTAAAATTTTTTTTTACACCCTGGTAAATCTTTCCTCACTTTGAATATACAGAGTCTCTGTTCTCACGCACTTATAATTTTGGCTAAAATGAATCTGATCTGAGATTTCACAAGCATGCTCTTTGCCTTAGGATGAATAGGTGTTTCTTAAAGATTCAAACCTTTTAGCAATTACTGAGAATAATTTTAGGGAAAAACAGGACTATTTTTACCTAGTATTATTTTTCTGTTTAGAAACCTCGATTTTAAAAGGCTGTACCCACAACTGTTATAAAAATTTCCTTCGCTAACTATTGTATCAATCAGTCTTTATAGTATGAAAGCATATTAACTTTTGTTAATATATACTAGTTTACATTATACACTGCAATGTAATGAGGCAGTGGAATTTTACTTTGGTAGGCTTTGGTATTGTTCACGTCTAAGTAAATCAAACTAAAGGACACCCCCTCATCGCAAGCACCAGAAAGACAGCCCAACCCTGGAAATAAGGACTTGCTTTTTAGAGCTGTTCATGAAGGATAAAAGATACCCCTGGACAACCAATGTAATGCTAGCATCCTAGCCTCTCAAACACATCTTCGAAACCCTCCCAGGATCTGGTGTCACAGATATGCCCTACAGCAAGACTGACTCCAGAGATATCTGGATCAATGAATAAGGAGCAAGAACGCTGATGGATGCTGCTGCTGCAGAAATATAGTTGCTTTGCAAAGTTTTGCTATGATTAGTAGTGTTAATTAGTGATTAGTCAAATTGTGTTGTACCCGAACACTTGAAGGGTATAAGAACCCTGTATAAAACCACATTCAGTGTGCCCCAGTTTGGCTGGAACACCTCATGCGCATGAATACATATTTATACCCTTGTAATTCTATACTTTGCTTCCTAGCCTCTTTCCTCGGCCAGCATGGGCCAGCTGCAAAATTTATGTAACACAATATATAGGGCAGAAAAATTTAAATTAGTTTTGGTGTTTTGTGCATTTTAAGTCCTAACAAAAGTTCACCAAGATTTGGGCTAAATTCTATCCACAGGTAGAATATAATTGTACCAGTTCAGTACAGACTATTTGTAACAACCTCCTGAAATCTCTGATTACTCCTACACTACATATGCATCAAGTGCACAGATGATGAACACTGAACATACCTTACTTTTTCTTTCAATCTCGTGATTATCACAGAAGAAAACTGTCAAAGGGATGCAAACACAGGAACAGCAGCAAAATGTTTATTGGTGCACTGGGTGGGGACACAATAAGCAAACAGGTTTTGATTAGAGAACTAACAACCATGGTAAGAGAATGGGAGCACTGCAAGCCTGATATTATATGAGATTATGTTTTCCCACACACAAACACAAGATAGTCCTCCAAATCTTTCTGCAATCCATACAGCAGTTTGTTGAAGTTACACTGTATGTCTGCTTACAAAAATAGAATATTTACCTACCAATTTCTAAATGGGGAAGTCGGTATTCTTGTTTCATATCAGCAATTCTAGAAGCAATCAATAGGAACTGGCCAAAGTTCTCTGTTTTGCTGTTGTACTCATTTAATGCAGCAGCAAAAACTTCTGGGAGATCATTATGAATTACCTAAAAAAAACCACAATTTACATTTATGTTTCTGAGCAGCTAGAAAAAACATGAAATGCTATAATCAAATCAAATACTACAATTGAAGTTCATAATGATACGGCCACAACAATCAATCAGTGCAGCTGCTGGGGAGCAGGGCCACTCCTGGCCGGTGGCCGAGCCGGCAGCGCAGGGCAGGCAGCCGCATCGCAGGCCAGGCAGCAACCGCGCCAAGGGGCGCGGTCCCACCACGCCGGAGGCGGGCGAGTGAGCGAGGCAGAGCAGTGACAGCAGAGAGTCCCACCAACAGCCCAGTTCATCGTCAGGCAAAGTAATAAGCCAAGATCAACCCAGGAACCCCACACAATAACTCAGGAACAGGGCTAAGACAAGCCAGCTGCAACTGGACAGGGCTTAAATGGTGCCCTACAGCTGGGGGAGCGTGGGGAAGGCTCCAGGTGAGGCTGGTCAGGGCAATTAACGCCAATTAGTACAGTCAGGTCCCTGACAGTATCTGGGCTTAGGCTGAATTACTTTTCAAGCAAGTTTCAGTCTCTCTGTATTAACTTCCAAGAATCAAAGCTGACATAAAGCTAAGACCCATGTATTTTGCAGTTTTGAAGCACAGAATTTCAAAGCAAATCCACTCATTAGCTTCTGGATTTTGCAGACAATTTATCTTTTATTTTGCACTGTTTCTAAAGCTTACACTTGAAGGTGTGATTTGGTATCTTCCTGAGCTTGCGAATCTAGTTGAAAGAGTATTTTAGAAAATGTGATATATGTCTTCTATGTTGTGTGTTTCTTATTGATTACATAGGAGAGACCTTACTCCTCATTTCAGAAACGTATCATATGCTCAGTGAAAACAATGTTAGAACAGAATATCTTGGACTATGGTCCCTTTGTCACTGGTGATAGAGTGCTGGGAGCTGTCTTGTTTTTTAGACGTTGTGTTCAAGAAAGCAGAAAGACAACACAATAAGTATGTTCCTAATATTACTTTCCTGTGTAAATAACTGTTATCTTTGTAGATAAATATTTTTTAAAGGAAAAATCTTAGGTTGTGGTCCATATTTTGTGAAAGTTTGGCAAGGGCTTCTAGCTGTTGTTGAAATACTTACCCTTTCAGAGAGGTGATATGTGTCCAAAGGACTCAAAATACCTTCAAGGGAACATCACCTTGCATGGTTTACATCTGAGAATATATTCTGAATCAACAGTTGTTGTCACACTGACGCTCTCAGTGATAAAGTCAGATATTTCTTGTCATATTTCCAACTATCGTGTACTATCATGTGGTCCACCTTTATTTGCTTTCCTTTATCATAGTCTTTAATACCCTGTTAAAACACAATGGTGGTGTTATAATGGTGATGTCAGAAACTATTATCTAGCTGGTAATGTGGAATTACTGACCTGCAAAGGAAATACAGCATTAAACTTAAGCTTATTTGATAAAGACATCAAATAAAGCACATGGGTGGGGCAGGGAGGGAAAGAAAGTGTTAATTAGTAAATATTTAATCTCTGTTCAGCATTTTTGATGCAAGTGAAGTACGTGGAAAGTGAAGTGAAGTACAGGGAAAATTTTGGGTCTGAACAGCACAACTGGAAAGCTTTTGGACAGTAAAAGCAGTAACAACTAGTATAGCTAGATACGTAGTGATAGAAGCTAAATGGCATAACATATTTGAAAAGGCATTGACCCTGCAAAGAACTCTGCATGGATAGATATTTGTGCCCATACTATATTGAGGCCACAAAAGCGTAAATGTAGAAATAATCCATTTGGTTATAAAAAAGAAATATGACAAAGACTTACCTCTTTCATTAAAAAATGCACAGAAAACAAAAAGTAGAGTTTTAACATCTCTTAACCAAGCCTTTTGGTTGTTTGAAGGACATAAATGGATGCTTCAGCAGTGACAAAACCTTTGAGAGAAAAATACCTTAAATAATCTCTTTAAAAACTCTAAACAGATCATCTGCTAGTAATTAGCTGTTAGTTGTACAGTGATGATTTTGAGGTGTCTGGGGAAAAGGAAAATAAAGTGAAAGATTGGGAAGGAGTATCTTTTTCCCCTCTTTTTCAGTTTGGAGCGGGGAACATTTTTCTGCCAACAAAAATGAGATGTGAACCATGGATGAAGGTGTAAGCTATAAAGACAGTTACATACTTTATTTCTTATACAGTAGGGACCACCCTGTTGTCCGAAAAGCGGATTCGTGCCCGGCGTGCAAGTAACCAATTCCACACGCTCAGGAGAGATATTGTTTTATTCAGGCCTGGGTGCTCGGTGGACTTGCCACAAATCAAGCACACCCGGTCTAATCACCTTTCTGTTTATATCCATGCTTCTCATACATATTTTAAGTTTCTTTGTTACATATTCATTACATTTCCGAGAACTAATTATAATATTGCATCATCTTAAACACATGCGCACTAAAGCCTTTAGGGTCTTCTTGGGGGTCTCGGGTGGTCTCTGGTGGTCGGCAGGGCAGTGAACTCTTCATGAACTTATTTCCTCTTTACCTTATAGGGTCGCAATTTGTCCCTGAGCCATGCTTGGACCACGTCTGTTTATAGTTTCCATAGCTAAAATTAATTATCACTACTTCTAAAACACACACCTGTTAGTTACCTAACTTCTAAGCAACAAGTCTTCATTGTTTAAAGTTACAGAAGCGAGCAACATAGAATCCACAACAAACCAAACCATCCATCACCATAGTACTCTTAAATTAAAACACATACATCTTGATCTCCTCCAATCAAAACCCCACTCACTAGTTTCATCATTCTGGTTTCTTATTAACTGGTCTTTTAACCCAGTTCTGGGTGAGGGCTATACACAGGATGATAACACTTTGAAGATTAATGTTGATTAAGATTAACATTAACAATTCCCCCCTTTGAGACTTATGATGTTAAGCATCATGAGTCTCACAATACTTATTTTCTACAAAAAGATACAAATTGAATCATACAACATATAATCATAACTAAAATAACGATCAGTACCACAAACAAAAATAATTGTTTAAGCCAATTTAAATTTGGAAGCCACAAGAACAACCAAGAAAAATCTAAATCCTTCCCGTTCTTTAAACCCATATACCAAATCTTTTAATTGTTGGATTTTCTTCTCTACTAACTGTAAATTATCACTCAAATTAAAACAACACATTCCTTTAAATTCTTCACAACCATGATTGTGTCTTAAAAGTAAATAGTCAATTGCAGCCCTGTTTTCAAGTGTGGCTTCTCTTATTTGTGTCATTTCCATACCAATAGTCGAAAGTGCTTGGGAGGTATAATTTATATCTTTTCCTACCAAACAAGAACTATACATCCCTCCCACAAAATTCTCGGCTGCAATACAAAAGGAAGACATGTTGGTTACTTCTCGGGCTAAAAGTTCCCAGATCTATAACAAAAATTGAGAATCAATCTGACTGATCGTTATTATTAACAACAACACATTCCACATCTTCCCTCTCTCTCTAATTTAATTCTGTTCAATAATCAAATTGTTACACTAATTTAGCAGCATCTCCAGTATCTCATTGAACACGCCGCAAAGTTAACTTCAATGGTTACAGATGTCCACAGTCCAGGTGGAATTTTCTTAATCCTCGTATAATGAATCCAAGAATCTATTCCTTCCAGTTTCACAGCAGTGTTTGTTGTTAATAGCACCTGGAAAGGTCCTTTCTACTTTTCTCCAAGAGGGTCGTCCTTCCACGTTCGCAAATAAACTTGATCCCCTGGATTAAATGAGTGTACTGGAAATTCAAGAGGTAAAGGTGTCTTCAAAAGGACATACTTATGCAAAGAATTCAACACCTTACTCAAAGATAAAAGATATTCAGTTAATACTTTTTCTCCTATTACATGCATTTGTTCTGATCCTCCTGTCAAATTAACACTATAAGGTTTTCCATATAAAATTTCAAATGGACTCACTTTTTCTTTAGCTCTAGGGGTCACCCTAATTCTCAACAAGGCAAGTGGTAAGGCTTCGATCCACTTCAATTGAGCTTCCTGACATATTTTAGAAATTTGTCTTTTCAATGTTTGATTCATCCTTTCCACCTGCCCACTAGATTGAGGTCTCCAAGGGGTATGGAGATCCCACTTAATCCCTAATGTCTTACTCATGTTTTTAACAACCTCTGCTACAAAATGTGGACCTCTGAGGATATTCCTAAAGGGACTCCAAACCTTGGAATTATTTCTTTCAACAAACGTTTTACAACCTCTTTTGCCTTGTTGGTTCGACACGGGAAAGCTTCCGGCCATCCAGAGAAGATATCTACCAATATCAATAGATATCGGTATTGGTTACATCGCGGTAACTCTGCCAATACTCACCGGGAGTTATGCCTCTTTTTACCTCTCCAGGAGGGGGTCGGATTTATATTTTCGGATTGTTCCTAAAACAAATCTCACATTTATTACTCACACTTTTAGCAATCAATAACATTTTGGTTCCTATTGCATATCGTCTTACTGATTCCACCATTGCCTCTGCTCCCATATGTGTTTCAGCATGGGTTTTGACCATTAATTTCTTCATAATTTCAGGGGTTACTATACATTGTCCATGTGAAGTTATCCACCATCCTTGATCATTCTTCTTACAATGTAATAACATAGCTAATTTATTTTCTTTCTCATTATAATTTGGGGATTCCACCTGAATTTCTTTTGATGGAATTAAAACATAAATCATAGTATTTAATGCTACACGTTTAGCAGCCTCGTCTGCTTTTCGATTTCCTTGTATTACTTTTGAGTCCCCTTTTTGATGAGCTTTACAATGAATCACCGCAACTTCTTTAGGTTTCTGTACTGCTTCCAACAAATTCAAAATCTCGGTTCCGTATTTTATAGGGGTACCGCTAGCAGATAAAAGTCCTCGCTCCTTCCATATTGCTCCATGAGCATGCACAACTCCAAAAGCATATTTAGAATCTGTATAGATGTTAACTCTTTTACCTTTAGCCAAATTTAAGGCTTTTGTGAGGGCTATAATTTCTGCTTTCTGGGCGGATGTATTTGGAGGTAATGCTTTTACTTCTCGATCTTCAGTTAAAGTTACCACAGCATAACCAGCTCTCCTTTCTCCTTTTACAACAAAGCTGCTTCCATCAGTAAATAATTCTTCATCCGGAGTTTGGAGAGGGACATTTTTCAGATCTGGCCTGCTGGCATACACCTGTTCAATGACTTATAAACAATCATGGTTAAGATCACTCTCTTTTTCCCTTGGCATTAAAGAGGCAGGATTTTCTTCAGGGCCTTTGGTTGCCTCATACAATGGTTTTGCCATCAAACCATAATTTGGAATCCAAAAGCGACACCATCCAGCCCTTCCTAGAAATCCTCTCAACTCTCTTTTGGATTGAGGGGGTGCCATCTTGCAAATGGCTTCTTTTCTACCATTTCCCAATCTTCGCTGTCCTTGGGAAATCTCAAATCCCAAATAAATTACAGTTTGTTTTGCAATTTGTGCTTTCTTCTCTGACACCCTGTAGCCAGCCATTCCTAAAAAGTTTAGGAGGCTAACAGTCTTTTCTTTGCAGTTCTCAGTAGTATCTGCTCCCAATAGGATGTCATCAACATACTGAAGGAGGGTGATTTGATCTTCCTTACCGGACCACTGTTCCAGTTCCTTATTCAGAGCTGCTCCAAAGATGGTTGGGCTATTTTTAAACCCTTGTGGCAGCACGGTCCAGCAGAGCTGAGTCCTCCTCCCAGTCGACGGATCTTTCCATTCAAAAGCAAAAATCTTTTGGCTGTTTTCTTCCAGAGGTATACAAAAGAAAGCATCTTTCAAATCTATAACAGAGAAATATGCATTTGATTCATTGATAGTTGTTAACAGCGTATATGGATTAGGGACTATTGAATGAATGTCCACCACTAACTGGTTTATTGCTCTTAAATCTTGGACCAGCCTATATCCTTGGTTATGCGGCTTTTTCACTGGAAGGACAGGAGTATTATAATCAGATTGACATTCTCTTAAAAGTCCGTATTTAAAAAAATTATTTATTATTGGTTCCAAACCTTTTCTGGCTTTTATACTAATAGGATACTGTTTCTTTCTTACCGGTCGAGCTCCTGTTTTCAATTCAACTTTTACCGGTTCCACATTTTTCGCTCTTCCTGGTTTCTCTGTTGCCCAAACAAAAGGGTAAACTGCATCTTTAATCTCTTCTGGAATTTCTTCAGATTCATCTGTGTTTGTCTGTAATAAATAAACTTGGGCTTGCCAGGCATTAGCTTCAGGAAAATGAACTTGGATTCTTCCTTTTTTAAAGTTGATTTGTGCTCCCAATTTATTCAATAAATCCCGTCCTAAGAGAGGCATGGTGCATTCCGGTATATATAAAAATTCATGCATCAGTGTTTTTCCTCCAATTTTACATTTTAAAGGTTTCAAAAAAGGCCTTATCTCCTTCTTTCCCGTGACCCCAACAATAGATACATTAAATTTACTCATTGGTCCTTTACATGTATTTATAACAGAATATTTTGCTCCAGTATCTACTAAAAAATCAACTACTTCATCTCCCAGCTTTACTGGAACCAGGGGCTCAGCTGGGAAAATATCATTTTCTACCCCCGGTCCCCATCATTCAGAGTCTCCTCCCATCATAAGTAAATCAGCTTCAGGTGGTATCTGCTGTGACTGAGTCACGACTGCTTCTTTGTTCTTTGGACACTCACTTTTCCAGTGTCCCTGTTTCTTGCATACAGCACATTGATTAAATCCTAATGGGGTATATTGTTTAAACATATCTCTACCTCCGCTGCCTTTTCCTCTCAAATACCCTCTACCTCTACCTCTCAAATATCTTCTGCCTCTTCCTCCAGCTGATCCTTGGGCATTTACAAAAGCAGCTGCTAAAATAGCAGCTTTTTGTTTCCTATCTTTTATTTTTTCTTTTTCCTGATTTTTCTTTTCCTCCTCTTCCCTATTGTTATACACCTTATAAGCAATTTCAATTAACTGTGATATAGTAATTCCTATAATCCCATCCACTTTTTGCAATTTCTTTCGAATATCTGGAGCAGCTTGCCCTACAAATAAAGTAGTAAATATTGCTCTATTCTCATCAGTCTCAGGATCTAAGTCTGTCCATTTCCTAGCTGCCTCACATAATCGTTCATAAAAGGTGGATGGGTCCTCTGTTTTTCCCTGAATTATTTGAGTCAATTTCGCCAAATTCTTTGGGCGGGATATTCCATTCTTTACTCCATACAAAATTAATTGTTGATACTGTTTAATCATCAATTTCCCATCATTACTATTAGGATTACAATTTGGGTCTTGAGTTAACATAAAATGAGCAGGATCTTCTTTTGCATTTATTCTCTCATTTTCTATATTTGCTTTTTCTAATATTACCTTCTTTTCTTCAGGAATAAAAATTTTAATATCTTGCCAATTTGGATTATGAAAAGGTCTATACTCCTTTTCAGAATTCTTTCTATATGATCCTGCTAATTCTTTCCAATTCATTAAATCAGAAGTTATAAATGGTACTTTCACAAATACTGGCTCCCCCCTTGGGCCCACTGCCTGGCGAAGGGGTGCTAACAATACAGACCCTTGCTGGGTTCTAGTCCTGCCAGCTATCGGACTAAAAGTATTGCTTCCTCTTGCTTCGGTTTCAGAAGTTTCATTTTTACTTGGTGGTACTAACATTTGTGTATCCTCCTCTTCTTCTCCTAGTTTTAAACATCATTTTCCTATGTTACATGCAGAACAACAATGCGCTTTTGGTTCCTTATTTTCCATCATCATCATCATCACATTAGAATCTGAATCTAAAAGCTTACATTTTTTCCGAATTTCATGATCATTTCTCAAAGAAAAAAAAAACAAATTACATAAGGTACCTCATAACATTAATTGTAAAATAGTACTGTATTGCAAGGTTCCCAATTCTGGCCATTTTTCCTCATTTTCTAATTTATACATTGGCCACCATTTAGTACAATATTCAATTAATTTATCCTTTCTCAAAGGATCACCCCCAAATTTTCCCCAATGTTTAATGATGCATCCTAAGGGGGAACAAGGTGTTACTTTTAATGGTTGAGCTCCCATATCTTTACCAAAAAAGAACGTTCTTTACCACAACTTCATATACTCCAGTCGTCACTGTCAAACGCATATGAATATACCGGTTTACCCCTGGCGCCTACAACTTCATATACTCCAGTCGTCACTGTCAAACGCATATGAATATACCTCTTTACCTGTGGCCACAATTCCTTACCAAATGCATGCACAGTTTTATACTCCAGAACAATATCTCATTTACCTTAGCGTTGCACCGTTGAGTCGCTCACCTGCTCTGGTCGGGGAGAATACTCACGGAGTCCCCGATCAAAAGGTGTGCGCTGGAGTCCAGAGAGCAGGGTCTCCCCACCGAGAGCTGGCAAGTCGATCCGGGCAAGGCTTCACAGCAGTCCCATCTGGGTCGCCAAAAACTGTTGTCCGAAAAGTGGATTCGTGCCCAGCGTGCAAGTAACCAATTCCACACGCTCAGGAGAGATATTGTTTTATTCAGGCCTGGGTGCTCGGTGGACTTGCCACAAATCAAGCACACCCGGTCTAATCACCTTTCTGTTTATATCCATGCTTCTCATACATATTTTAAGTTTCTTTGTTACATATTCATTACATTTCCGAGAACTAATTATAATATTGCATCATCTTAAACACATGCGCACTAAAGCCTTTAGGGTCTTCTTGGGGGTCTCGGGTGGTCTCTGGTGGTCGGCAGGGCAGTGAACTCTTCATGAACTTATTTCCTCTTTACCTTATAGGGTCGCAATTTGTCCCTGAGCCATGCTTGGACCACGTCTGTTTATAGTTTCCATAGCTAAAATTAATTATCACTACTTCTAAAACACACACCTGTTAGTTACCTAACTTCTAAGCAACAAGTCTTCATTGTTTAAAGTTACAGAAGCGAGCAACATAGAATCCACAACAAACCAAACCATCCATCACCATAGTACTCTTAAATTAAAACACATACATCTTGATCTCCTCCAATCAAAACCCCACTCACTAGTTTCATCATTCTGGTTTCTTATTAACTGGTCTTTTAACCCAGTTCTGGGTGAGGGCTATACACAGGATGATAACACTTTGAAGATTAATGTTGATTAAGATTAACATTAACAACCCTATTTTCTTTCTTAGCAGTACAGCCTTCTCCCCTCCATCCTTCTGAACAAGTAACAGAAGATATTTCTCCTGAGTAGAGCTCTCTGTGAGCATTTTAAGTAAATAATAGAAAGAAAACAGGCATATTACACAGAAGACAAAATAGAGAAAGAAAAATATAACCATTTTTTATCATTTAAAGTATCAGGAATGCTATTTTTTATCTGTGTACTGAAAACAGAACACATATTTTTCAGCTTGCCAAAAATAATATATAGATTTAACACATTTATTTAAGATTTTAAAAATATGTTTAGCTAAAAGATACAGAATCCATTCTCAAAATGAGGAATAAAACTATATAATATACCTTTGCTTTTGCATCTGCCTAGTCATCAGCTTTGGCAAAAACCAGCATGAGCCTCAATACCAATGTGATACTTAGAGGAAACTGGCCTTTCAGCTGAAGTACACTGGATTTTACAAATTTTCTTATTTTGGCCAGTGGAATATTATAGAAAATCAATATTTCCCAGCACATCTAGTCCATGCTGTCCAGCCCATCCAGACATCTGAAAAGAAGGGTTCAAAAATACGATTTTATTTCATTTTCTATCCTAGCAAAATGTCATTTCAGTAATATTCAGTACTATGCCTTAAAGTGACATGTGTTGTCAGAAGGGTCTTGGGTACATAAAGGTACATTGAATCAATGATACCGAAGTGTAACTTGTGGATGTTAGTACTTCCAGAAGAGTAGATAGGATCTGAGAGATCAATGAAGTGGAGAAAATTTTGGCACTGTTTGACAGCACCCCAAGATTATAGTCTAGACAGAAAGAGAAAAGAGGCTGAGGTGGAAGAAGAAAATAAAGAAGTGTTTAAGTGAATCAAACTGTTCCTTCATCAAACTTGCTGTATTAGATGTATTGAAATTGTGCTATCTTGGATGAAGACATTTTAAAATCAGTGCATTCCACGTCTTTTCTGACCCTCAGACAGCTACCTCAGCTCTGGTCATTTGGGATGTGAGTTGGTAAAAAGAAAGATTTCAGAGATGCGAGAACCTTGCGTTATGCAACTTTCCTCCATGTGATTATTTTACTGGGAGATGCCTCATACTATATTTAAATTAAACCTTTTAAAACAGTCAGTCGAGAGAAAAACAGAGGCAAACCAGTCCGTGCCCCTGTTCAGACTGTATTTTATGCTATACGGAGTAGGCATACAGGACCATACTCAGCTGTTAAAGGAAGGAAGTGTAAAAAAAGTATGCGGAGTTTTTTCATTTCAAAGTGTTTCAAATAATGAAGTTTTGCCACTTTCACTAGCTAAAAATTTTTAAAGAATCAGGATTGGAGTTGTGAAATATAAATGGAGTTTACGTGCTGTTACTGGAGTAACAGGAGTTTACATGTTGTTGTAAAGTATAAATGTTTTTTTAAAGTGATGCTTACTCTTCCAGTGTTTATGGCAGGACACAGTCCTTTGTTCCTCCTCCTCTCTGTTCATGCACTTTTTATCAGGTGACCATTTTTATCATGTAAAGGCTTAAAATGATCTTGGTTTTTATGATTTACAGATCCATTTATCCATGCCTGATTTTTTTCTATCCATCCAATTCTACAGTTCATCCTGCCTCTGTGACATACAGGAAAAATGTCAGGTTCATCACTATATGGCAAAACTAATGCCAACCCATTTCTTTCCCAATTCGTGGCACAATTAAAACCACCATCCCTCTCCAAATCACTGTAGTCTGTGGTTATCCCAGATTCTGTTAATCCTACATATTTAAGCCAAGTCTAAATTATGCTGCATTATGATTCACTAGTGATGAACCCATATGTAAATTTCACAAACTGCTACAAATGACAATGAACACAGTCAAGCATTCTACATACACTGTATAATGTTACCAAAAAGATGAGATTTTTCAGCAAGTTTTAACATTGCATTGTAAGTATTGTTTTTTTTCCTTCCTATTTATGAGCTTTAGTAACTATCTTCATTCAACTGCATAGGCCTTAAGAATGGGGGAAAAAAATCCTCCATCAATTATAACACAGAAAAATACTTTTTCCCCACTCACCACCTGTCTCCACCAGGATGCTTCCCTGCTTCTTATACTTAATGCCGGCTAAACCACCACTGAAAGACTACATAGGCAGCAGTAGCTGGAAAAGGTCAGAGCAGGCTGAAGAACACGTAGGGAGACAGAGGAGACAGAGAGCATAGGCAGACCTCCTGAAGTTTAAGGAGCACAGTCCTCTTATGAGATGTTTTACCTAGACTTGCCTTAAACACGGACATCAAGCATGCCTTATTTCCAGACAGCTCTCATTTGGCTATTGAAATGTCTATTTATGCTGTAGGGAGTGGTGGGAAGAAGTAGTCCTAGACAGTTAACACCATAAAACTCTGGCTTTTACCATCCTGAGGGAATGAGAAGGAAGAATTTCAGTTTGAGCTCTATTTACAACACAGGCCACAGACATGAGTGTTTTTACCCAAGGCAGCCAGGGAACAACCACAAACATCCCTTTATATTTTCTGAACATGGGTACATGCTGGACTGGGATTTCTTGCAGGTAACCAGGCAATTATACGTAAGAAAATATGTTGATTTATAATTGTGTCTAGTATGTACATATACATACACATGAACTTTACTTTACATGTTCAGTATGAGTGTCATGCTGCTTATGTATTTCCACATCTGTCTGTAGTTCAGAGCATCCAAGTAACTGAGTTCTGTAAAAAGACAACAGATTTACATGCATGTTGATTCCTAAAGCAAATGATCTAGTAGCTGTAACAAACTAAAAGAAAAACAAAAAAAAAAAGGTGCAAATTTATGTTTTTAATCATAAGTTTCTATTTTGAAAACCAAAATTTTTGAAGCACAAAACTTATAAAATCAAATGTTTCTTTTCCTTAATTCTTTCAATGTAAGACACACAGTGCTTCACCCCTAAAACAAGGAACATGTAGTAGAGCTCAGATCTTCCACAATCAAGGTGGTTGTTCTGTTGAAATGATGCACTTTTACCATTGTGTCACATAATAAAAGACTTTCTCGTAGTGATAAAGCAAGGTCTGAAGGGAAGCCATATTTTCAATCTACTATTCCAAAGGAAAAAAAAAAAAGAAGGAACAGAAATATTTTTTACTCTTGTGATTTTTTTAATTCTTATGCCTTAAGAAATTTTTTACACTCTGATATTTATACTTTGGCTTTGATGCCTGCAAATCAGCATGCATTTTAAAATAGGAAAGAGAGTAAATTTCTACTTAATACTTGTGTCCATCAAAATACTCTGATTTCGAACTCTGCTCCAAATGATATGGGAATGTTCGTCATTGAAAATCTTAATTATTTGTTTATATAACATTCCTGCATCGGACAACCTAAGCAGGAAACCTATTTTGGTCATGAAACAACTTAAAAATACATTTTCCAATCTTTTTACATTTTAATTCCATTTGCCTTTGCTATTTTCTGGGCTGGAATTCTACACCTTCCAGCTGGCACTTCAATAAAATAAATCAGTGTACATATGCATTCCTCAGTGAGACAACTGTGATGCTAATGAAAGCATATTTGTTCTAAAATGTCAGTCCTTGTCCAACAGTGTTAGTTTTTGCATGTTCTTATTTCCTTGGAAGTTCACAATTTAGAAGTAGAACTTTTTAATACTGATATAGCCACTGATGTAGTTTGAATAATCATATTTTTAAAAATAATTGGAATAATATAGCATACCTGACAGTTGAGAGCATCATGGTGAAAATCCCATCTGAAAACACAACTCACTGCTAAGCCATCTGGCAGTGTTTTATTAAATCGACTACAAATAGTTGCCCATACTTGGTTAACAAGAGCCTGATTTTTGAGAAAATGCGGTACTTCAGTAACAGATAAACAAAAGCAAGAGATTAAAAAGACTAAACAAAGATCTTGGTTCATCGTCTTCCAGATGACACAAAACTAGGAGCAGCTGATACATCAGAGGGTCATGCTGTGAGGGTGACTGAGCACTGGCACAGGTTGCCCAAGGGAGGTTGTGGAGTCTCCCTCCTTGGAGATACTCTAGGTGGCCCTGCTTGAGCAGGGGGTTCGACCAGATGACCTCCAGAGGTCCCTTCCAACCTCAACCATTCTGTGATTCCATGATCACTGAACTACCCATGTTATACTACTGTAACTACAGCAGTATACTACTGTATACTAAAGTCAATTCAAAATACAATTTATAGAGATTAAGATGCGGTATAATAGAAAGCAACTCAGCATGCTAAGTATATCGGAAAATAATGATGACAGAAGGATTATACTGAATGCAAGAAAGATTGCAAAAGATCAGATTAGCCACATTGTAAAGGCCATATTAAACACCTGTCAACGTTTTGGCTGATTTCCATGTGAGTTTGGTCTTGTCTTTATTTATTATATCCTGAAAATTAAGGATTTAATTCCAGCTAGCTAGATCATCAGCCTGCCCATGTCAGCTTAGCTTCAAAAAGTGCAATGTAACTGCACTACTTCACACACGTTGATGATACTGTAACACTGCAGTGAATTACTATTTTGTATTAAGCTACACAAAGTAGTAAAGTCACACCTTTGTGGGAGCAACATACACAACTACCCCTTCATTACTTTCCTTCAGGACTTTTTTCATGCAGTAGTATGATGCATAGGTTTTCCCTGATGAAGTACGGGCAACAATTCCTGCAGACTTATTGTTATCTACAATATCAAGAATCTCAAGGGAGCAAATGGATGGCAAGTTAAGAAAACTTTTTGTGATAAATCCAGAATTGCGCACACACACAATTATAAAATTTCACAGATATAGGGTCAATATTTTCTTTTTTTTTTTCTTCTTTTCTTCACCAATTTTTTCTTTAAGGAAAGAATTTCCTTGTTAAAGGAAAATAATCTTTCCTTAATTGGTGAATTGATGTCATCCTGCTATTTAGTATTACTAAAGCATGATACTGTGAATAAAGCTCCTAGTTCCTTCTATTAATCCCCATCAGTTTATCATGTCTCACAGTATCTAAGCTTTAGAATATTTTTGCTTTCTTATTCCAGAAAAAATGAAATTTTTTGGAGATTGTAAATCCTCATTTTGTTTTTATGTTCTCACTTTTGGTGGACAATGCTTGAAAACATAATCTAGATGTATCAGAAAGTTCTGAATAGAAGAAAATTAAGACATTAATTTTAAAAATTGTTTTGATATGATTATTTTTAATCCAATTCCACGATGCTTGAGACTTCACTCACTTTGTTTGACATGAACAATACTGAAATGAGAAAGTAGATGTCACCTTCACTCTTTTCTTTGTTGAGCCTATTCAAATAACTATTGGCTTAAAGATATGTGTCAGAGTAATTTTGTATCAATATCTCAAGATTATCTTTGAATTTAATTTATTTCTTATAATACTAGTGTCTTCCTGTGCACACCCATAAACATAAGCATGTTAAATAAAATTCACAGTGTATGGTATTACCTGCCATGTATCTGGATAAAAACTTTGAATCTCTATCTTCCTCTCTTATAACAGGTAATGACCCATGTGCTGTAGTTGAAATCGAGCTACTCCTAGACTAACAGAAAACACGGAGACGACTGTTTGGCTGTGCTCTGGATTCTGTAGATGTTTAGTACATTTTTCAGTTGCATCAAAGGACCCAGAAAATATTCTGGGCAGACTTTAATTCTTAAAGAAATGAAATCTTGACGAAGTGGGTAAAAACAAGTGCCAAATGCAAAATACATCCCAGCTTGAAAAAACTAACCACTTACTTGGAAAAATGCCATACAAATGATGCAGACGCGTAGGAAGAGTTAAGCAAAATTTAAAAAAAACTACTGTGCAAACTGAATGGATAACAGAACAACATAAGCACAACATAAAGCACATACTAATATACCAGAAATTATCTGACATTCTCTTAAGGATTTCAGTTGAGAGGCTTCATACTTTTCCCAAATATGGATACAGTGGCCTGTATTCTTTAGGGAGGTAGGCCTACAAAATGCAAATGAATTCAAAAGGAGTACACTTTTTGGAACTTCAGACTGGCCTTCAAAGCAACTCAAAAAGCCATTAGGACATCTGAAAGATATTTACATTCAAATTTGCATCCTTACAGGGGAAAAGAGACAAGACAAACTTCCATCCTGAATGGGAATCCCTAATGGTAAGATTAGATGATCAATCATCTCAAATCTATTATGACCCCAAATGCCTGATTACCATGGTATCTAGTCTCAATTAAGATACAGTACTGGGTGGCATATAATAATCCCATGTAGGTATCTTTATTAATAAAGTTTGTCATTTACAAGTTTTAAAAGATACAAAGGCACCTTAAGTCATAACTGCTTATCACTTCAACTAGCAGAAAAAGAATTTTACCCCTCATTGATTGGAGCAAAGGAGTAAAGAAAATCACAGCTGGTCTGCTAAGGCGGTATGTGCTCTTCAGAAAAGAAAAAGAAGCATAATTTAGAGAGAGTATTATTGCTCTCATACGTTGGAAGTGAATGAGATTGCTGGAGAGTCATTTAAATCTGAACAAACTGCTGGAGGACACTAAGAAAGAAATTGATTATAAAAGCTTACACAATTCACAGAGAAAGTGCTTCTTAAGGTATCAAGTACCACTATCTGATATGCAGTCAATCATGCTGTGCTAGGCATTTAAGAACATATGTAAACGGCAGCAATGTCACAGGTCTAGGAGTTAAAGCCTTCGTGATAACATGTTATGGAGTCAGTCCCCTGTAATAAAGTTTGTTCTTGCCTTTTTCCTTGTAAAGAATATAGAATTACATTTAAAATACTATTACAGAGGCCTTCTATGGACGTTTTGCACTTTTCAAATTCAGGAAAGACAATCTTAACTTTCACTCCATTATTTGCTACATATTTACAATATTTACCGCAACAGGTAGTACAGGCAATTGTAAGTAGTGCATCTCTGAACCTTACAGTTCTTGATTTTGCAATGTAAGTAAGTATTTATTGGGGGTTTAACTGCTAATATTGTTGTTGCTTTAACTTAATATTTTGAGAAAAACAGTACCAACTATGCAGTAGCAAATATATATAGGAAAAATAGAAAAATGAAAAATTTTAATTATTTTATAATTAAATATAATTATTTTATAACCTGTGGATAATTCAGACTGTTTGCCAAATTCTCAAATCCATTTCGCAGTCCTCTGATAATCTGTTGTCTCCAGTAAATCATGCTATTTATCCAGTAGAGAATGGATTCTTCGCATTTCTTCAACAGCTATTCTTAGACCTTTTACACTTCTGCTTGGGAAAAAAAAAGCCAGCTGTAATGATTGTCACATTCAATGCTTTTGCTTTTAAGAATCTTTCCCCTAATGGAAGAAACTTTCAAAAATCAGGAGCCAATGATTCTCACAGATGTCCCAATGTGTACAGAAATCAGCACATGCGATAGATGTACTTAGAAATGAAAATGTATGCATATTCTGTCTGCAAATGTGCGGCATGCATTTTCCCCTGGTCTCCCCTATCATTCCAGACCTCCAGTCCTATAAACCTTAGAGGCACTTGCTGATCTGGGTTAAATAGTTACTGATGTCAGCCTACCCCTAACTCCTGTCACCGCTTCATTGCTAGGTGTTACTATCTCAGTTATTGCACATCAACTCATGATACGCTAACCTTTATCTGTTAGGTGATCCAGCTTGAAAACAAAACAAAAAGCTGCAATAAGAAGCTGGTATGTACAAGAATGGAAATGATTAGCCTGAAAAGGGTCAAACCAAAGGCTACTGCAAGCTGTTTATAATTTCCTTTTATTCCCAGAGCGTGTATCAGCGGGCTCATCAAACTAGCTTAAATTAAGCAGCGTCAACAGTCCCAAACTGAATCGGTTGTGGGTCTGGGCAATCACAAAATAGCAATGCATCACCTGATGCAGTACCAGAGCCCCTGGCTGACACTGTGGAAGGAGAGTATTAGGCAGAAGAGAGGCCATTACACCCAGTGGATGCATACCTCACTCATGGACCTTTTTACACCGTATCGTTCATCATGTGAAGAACATATGTTCATCATCACTGCTATGAATTTAGTGGAAACAGAAATGAACTCAGATATGCAAGCTTGACATAATAAACACACCCTCAAAAAGCACAATATGGGTTTATTGTGTGCCTTAGCATGTTTAAAGCATTCTTTCCTCTTCTGTTACTCAGCTGATGCAACATAATCTGCAATATACCTATTACGAAAAACTACTACTTACAAAACTCAGATGATGCCAAACTGATGAATTACTGTAATGCCTAGAAAACTCCTCAAATACAGAATATGCCTCTCCCACAAACTAATTTCCTTGAAGTGATCTGAGCTGCACACAAAACTCTGCTGTTAGTATGAAAACACTATGCCATTACAATAGGCAAAGTTTATTGGAATGTTCTTCTCCAGTCTTCATACAGTTAGTTCCTGCCATCTCCTCCAAAGAAGCCACAAAATATGTACACTTACCTTTATCTAGGGATTGTTCTTTCCACAGCTGAAAACAGACATTCAAACCAGACATTTCTGCAGTACATTTCACAGAATTACTTTGAGATATTTCCAGGAAATCTTTTAACTTATTTATTCCAGACCTAAAATTCTGTTTAATTTGGTTGTCAATGCAAAGGCTTTTCCATTGTTTCCGCTCTTTTTTTTCCTCTTCATCTTTCTTTTTTTTTCTGGTTTTCTTCAATGATTTTTTTCTGCCTTTGAATTCTACCGATAAATCAAATTACATATAAAGTATTTGTGAAATTTTAGTTAACAAATGCTAAATGTCTTCCATAAATTCCATGTTCATTGCTTTATAAATTTGATTTACATTATGCATTTTCTCTTGTATAGAATATTTTCAAAACAAAATCCTAGTCAGCACATATACCACCAGTAGTAACCCGGTGGTAATGAAACATACCCACATACAGTGAAGAAATCATGTCCAAGGACAAAGCGATATTAAGGCTCTGAGAACTCTTTAATCTTTTTTCTAAGTAAAGGATGCGTATCTACTTTATCATACATACGAATTGGTTAATAAACAAACACACAGAACAGCAGTGATATTCAACTGACTACCTCACATATTCAGACTAAATGAAACCTTTTTTTCTATTGTGTTATTCAAACTTTTTGAAACAAATTTATTTTCACCCTGTATCAGCTACTATCCAAAATTAAATGATATTTAGAATAAACAACCTTTGTAAAAGAATAATATTCACCACTCATTTGCTAATTAAACTGTCTAATAATAATAATACCTAGAACATATGCTTTTGCCATTCCTCTGCCCCGTCCCATTTTCTGTGTATTAGCCAAGAAACAAAATAATTATTGTACACACGTAAGTAGTGTGAATGACCCTGCTTTTAGGCCTTTGTTCCCCATATGAAATGCTTAGAAAAGATGTGAGGGCTGCAAGCTCAATAAAGGACCACTACCGATCCTTTATTATGACTATGCATTATCACTATTGCTAAACAAACGGCAGATTGAAGAGATTTATCATGAGGTCTTGCTGACATTTTGAGGAAATGTGTGTCTGAATGTATTAAATAACAATCACTCAGATGCCACTGTACTAGGTGGAACCTAAAAACCAAAGTAAACTTATACACATACATCATATGATGAAACACTAGTCCATTCAACATACATCTGTGCAATTCTAAAATTTTAGAAAGTCTTAGCAAACTATCACAAGGATTATGCAATCATATTCAAGTACCCCTTTATTCCATGATGCAACATACAAGAATAACATTAAGGCTGCAAAACCAAACATTCAGAAATCAGACAGTGACAAAATGAAGTCTGCCTGCAGAAAGAAAATGAAATCACATGGGAACTTAGGACAGGAATGGATAACTAGGTTAATTTTGTTCTGTCTTGTTCTTTCACAAGTACTATGTCATGTAAACCGTACGCAGCCTCTATGAGACCTTAGCAGTGAGGGAACAGGCTGTACAAATGTGCAGTCTGCTTTCAAAGCTGCTACATTTAGGAACTTGAAAGCCTTGTGCAAGGACCGAAGTCTGTACCTGACAGGTGTCAGTTCCTACTTGACTTACCACTGACCAAAAATTAAGGTATTTTGTTAAAAACAACATTTCCTAAGTCATAAACTGTTACCTATCCATGTAAAATGCTGGTGAAGTATCAGAACAATTATGTCTGCTCTAATAATAGGGAAATACTTAGAATAAAAGCTCTGTAATAAACTTAAAAAAAAAAAAGGAGTTTTGATTAAAGTACCTTCCTCAAACCATGTGAAAGTTTGAGAAACACAAAAGAGAATTAGCTTTTTACCTGGATTTCTGAAATCTTTTTTTTAAACTCATTGACTGTCGATATTTGCTCTATTTCCTCTCTCCAAGAAAATGTATTTGAAAATTCTCTGCAGTCACTTTTATTTTCATCTTGATCTTCAAAAGATAGTGATTTTTCTTAACAGCTTTTAGCTGTGAGATTGTCATTATCATCTCCATTTTGGAAAAAACTGCAGATGCCATAACTGTCACCTGTCAGTTTATATATGCTTATTACACAGAGGTGTTCTATCTCCACATATTACATCTTCCGGATATCTCTAAGAAAAAATATATTCTTATAAGCTTTATTAGTTAAATAACTATATAAATTAAGTCAATGGAACTTTGAAAGATGAAAGCTAACTGTTGTTATAAGTTCTGGTAAATTACATTTACTAACTTACTTCATCAGTGTTCGAAGCCAATGGACACCAACACCCTAAGCATAGTCTCTGCCATCCCTTCTGTGCAACTCACAAAACTCCAAACTCACTCTCACTTACACCAGTACAAGTGCCCAAGATAATGAAAAGCATCAAAACTGGCTATACAGGAAACCCCCTAGGCTTCACTGCTTGCTGGAATACTACACCATCCATTCAACTTGCAGCAGAAACATAAGAAGAGAGTTCTTGTCAAAAATACCTAGATGTCTGCAAAGGAGAGGCGGAAACTTTTATGGGCTTTTGAGGTAGTTGATTCTGTGACTAAATACTCACAGACAGCATGTCCCAAGAGGAAGCTTTAAATTTCAATTCCTGAGACTCACTCATAAGATTGCTTTCAATTTAGGACTTAAAATGCACACTCTAGAATAATCCTATTAAAAATAGAGATAAGAATGCTGTAATGGCTTGTTTACATAGAAATTATATATCCACTGATCACAAAACTGTGCAATGTATTCTCATACAGCAAGTACAATTACCTCAAAATAATAAAAGTTTCATGTTAACTAATTCTGCAACATTGTATATTTACATCAGTTGTACATGTGTAGGTATTTTTTTTCAAAAATATATTATACATAATTATTACCCCCATTCCATATAAAAAGTATCTAATTCCTCCTCTAAAACTGTTTGTATCAACATAAACTTTCTAACTCTCCAGCCTGTTTGGATTATTTTAGGATTTGAGGGTGGCAACAAAGTGAATTAAGCAGCTTGTTGTTTGGTTTGTTTTGTTTAGAGCACCACCCTCCCTCCCTCTTGTTATGTAAAGTAAAATCTAGATCGATTGGTTCTGTTGGATCCTAATTTTGCACCAGACATGCCTCTATTTCTGTCTGTACCACTTGTGCAACAATACAGTTAATGGTATTGCAAAATGTTTTTCAATAACAGATTTATTACCTAAGTTCTGTGGGTTATAGCCAGGTTTTACCCTTGTCCAAATTTCAAACCAAATAATATATGCATTAGATTGCTTATACGGCATCTTAGAATTTCAGAGCCTTTTGTGAAAGCATCAAAAAAACCTCCTGTCTTTCATCTGTGGGTTCTTAGTCTCCAGTCAAGTTTTGATGGCAAAGCCAGAAATTTTATTCCAAACACTCTGAATGTGCTGTTTCTAGTAATCCACTTGAGTCAATCACTGTTTCAGTGGTTCCCTCAGATGTCTCACTGACAGCTTTTAACTCTCATATGCATACTTGCATCATCATTAAAGGGTGGTTGTCTTGGCTCTTCAGGCCTGCTTCTTCCCAGGTCCACGTTCTTCCTGACTGGCTGAATATTTTGCATGATTATCTGTAACATTTCACCTTTTAAAGAGAGTTCATTAGTTCACTGATGAGTCTGACTCCCTGTTCTGGACTAATATCACCAGCTTCATATAAGGACCAGAAAATCGCTACATAAAGTTATCTCTGAAACTCAAATGACACCTCATTCAACAACTATGAAATACATGAATTTAGAATTAACTGCTCCTTCTTTGATAGGGAGTATCCAACACAAGGTGCACATCTGATGCAGTAGAATTTAAAGCATATAAAAACATACCTGCAGGTAACTGCATACTTTGCCTTTTTATCTTGATTCTAACAAGGTATCAAACAGGACAGGAAGGGAGGTGTGCGTATCTTATCACGCATTTTTCATGTTTGATGGTGAGTAGATCCTATCACGTTCTGTCTGGAATATATTTTTACACAGCTTTTCATCACTGCCTTCTAAATGTACTCAATTCGTCCCTGCAAATTTTTTATTTTTTTTTCCCCCAGAAATGATCACTGTTTAGGAAAAGGAAAAAGCTTGATCCAGCCTAAATAGAGAACATGTTTAACAGCTTGTTTTACTTAAAATCTTGGACCTCCATTTTTCCAGTCCATCAATGCCAAAGTATCAGGACTGTACCCCCACGATGTTTAGTCATTGGCTCTGAAGCTGTAATGCCTAGAGAGAGATGTACTTGTAAGTACAAAATCAATACTCTGTCAAAATTCTAACTCTTGCTTTTGACAGAACCAGTGGGTTCAATTTGTGGGTCCAAGCTCTATAAATTGACACCAAAATGTAGAAATACAAGGATTCTCAGTGCCGCCACACAAGTTTTCATTGCCACTGAAAGGGTCCTGCTTTCTCCCAAGTTCTGAGGCTTACTTTATGTCATTCCTAAAAGCACCTATTTTTAAAAATAATTTGTTTGCTACATGATTTATCTCTAAAAGTAAATGATTCATTTACAATGGAATAATATGTTTCTGTTGGAAGAACACAGGCACTTTAAACATAAAGCATGTATTTGTAAATCAGAAGTATGTAGAACACTTCACCCTGGAAGAAAAAATAGATGGTTTTAGTTTTAAGCCATTAAACATGTGCTATGGTAGAATACACCACTCCCAAATTGTAAACACAGGTTGTTGTATTTTCAACCGACATTATTTGGTGCTTTGTCTGATCGTTTTTGTTTCACATCAGAAAGAAAGGAAAAATTCTGTTATATTTTTACATGATACAGCCTATCATAAAACTAAAAGTAAGTTGCCGTTGCTTGTGCATATGATATTTACCACGTCTGGAATATTTCTGCCACCACCTTTCTCAGCACCTGTCTGTTGGCCAATCAGAAAAAAGCAAAAGGCCTGAAGTCTCTCCAACTCCATGGAAACTCTTTCCAAAAATACTCCCAAGCTAAGTGTCTCCCTAATAGAAGCTAGTGACTGACAAATCTCTCAGCAGTTCATTCTATATAGCCAGCTGTGTTTTAACTTTTTTTTTTTAATTTAGTCCTATTGAGGTTAACAGCGGAAGTAATCAGCTGTTCAGTGTTCCTCCTTCAGCATTCATTCCTCTTTCCAGAAGTATGGATGTCACATTCTTGCACATTTGTCTTTGTTTAGCACTATGACTTCTGGCAGCAATACACAGCTGTCTACCCTTATCTTGCACCAGACATGTTTTTAGGTGGCAGGCTGAGCCTTCCTACAGACCGCAGGAATACATTTGGCATAATCAAAAGACAGCTTGCAATAGCTGTTAAAAAGGTGAAGTAATGTAAAGCTATATTACGATAAAAGGAAAAACAGAAGTAAATATTTATTTTCCTAGAGATCAGCATTTCACAGTTTGTTGAAAGAGGTACCTTCCTTTTTCAAAGTTAATCCTCTTGCAAAGAAAGAGGCTTTAATCTGGTATTGAACTTCAGCCTTGTCTGTGCCTGCTCAGATCAAACACATTTCACATGCTCAGAAGGAATCTGAGTGCATGACTGGCTGTGAATATAAACATGTAAAATATGCACTATAGGCTTGCAGCTAAAATTAATCTAATGGAGATCATTTTTCTTATGAAGATGAAAGTGTAACTGAGCTGCATTGACAAAGGCTTAGTACGTACAACATAAAAAGATGCCCTGTGATGCTATAAAGTATTTTTCTCACTGCCCAGCTATAAGAGTTTTATGATATGCGTAAGTGCAAACAGTTTTCATTAAAAAACCATCACATTTGTTTGAAATATATTTTTCACAGAGGTATACAGGTAACAGCTAATGTGAGTGGGACTGAAGCACATACTGAAAGCAGGAGTTCCATACTACACAGGGCATAGAGGGATCGATAACTTTTCAGATATGGTACAGGGAGTGATAACAAGTGTAATTAATTTACAAGAAAAGAAATGGTAAAGCCACATGAATATGACTAACATTTACAGAATACAGGACAAAATCAACTTAGAGAAGAGTTAACAGTTGAAGCAGTTAAGTTAAATGAAACTAGACAAAATTGCAGCTAAGATCTTGAATGTGGACTCCTTAAAAGAAAACTCTTAATTTTAAGAACCAGACTAGCGTTAATTCTGCTTTGCACAGTCGGGACACTTAAATTAACTACCTAACACTTATGGTTTGCTTTTCTTTTTTCAAACAGTATATGAGGTGTCAGTCTGTTTAAGTTAGAATGTTACTTTTGTGACACAGATTTTCCACTAAAGTGTTTTAGTTATAATTTATTTCACTTCTTTCCTTAGAAAATTATGCAGGACTACACTGAGCTAATAACAATAAAAAGGGTGCTTAGATTTGTTGAATTTATCATATAATCCAAAATCTTTACAGGCTAGACTATCCAACCTCAGTTATATTGCCATGTGCTACACTGCCAAATTTTACCCTTGCTTTCTCTACCCTTGTGAGATTGCATCAGTCCTGTCTTCTGTAACTCACTCCTTTCCCACATTTCTTAATTCAACAGGAAATGGATTTCTTGGTTTTCTGTGCCTTAACAACATCAGCTGTATTACAGCTTAAATTCTTATTTGTATACATTCCCAAATGCTAAAACCTGGAATGGCCTTTCTTCTTAAATCACAGAAGACTGTCGATTCTACAATTCTACAGGACCTCATTTCTTGTCCTTTAATACTATTGTATAATATGCCTTAAATATTTTAATGGAATTGGGCACCGAAAAGGCCTTCTCTAGGCCTTCTGCATAGATGTGAGCCTAGCCTATATGGATTTTTAACGACTTTTGTTACAAAAATATCAGTACCCATAAATCAGATCGCCTATGCATGTTCTCTGTTCTGAGGAGCAATTTAAATGAAAAATGTGTCAGCAGTGCAGGACCTAACATACATGCAGGCCCCTGGCCGAAAAGTTTGATGGCACACTCCACAGCAACGCCTCCTGACAGCCGAGCTTGTCCTGTGGGCCTCCGCCGCGCCACGACACCCTCCCGGTCGCCACAGCCAGGCTGGGCGGCGGGCTCCAGCGGTCGCTCCTCGCCCTCTCCCTGCGGCGCCTTCCCCCTCACCCGGAAGGGTTGCCGGGCTCCCTTCCCCGCCTGGCAGCCGCTCTCGCCGGGTCCGCCTAGGACCTCTTCACCTCCGGCAGCGCTGCCCCTCAGCCGGCGGCAACCGCCCCCCTCACTTCTCCCGCCGCTGACCCCCTTCCCGCCCTTCTCCCTCGGCGCCGACCCCCTTCCCGCCCTTCTCCCTCGGCGCCGACCCCCTTCCCGCCCTTCTCCCTCGGCGCCGACCTCCCCCCCGCCCTTCTCCCTCGGCGCTTCGCGTTGGGTCACTGAGAGCGTACGTGGGCCTGTGGCTGGAAGGGCTTGAAAAGGCGAAAGGCAGGCTCAGAAACCAGTGTGTGTAACAGCGTCGTGAACCTCGAGCGAGTTTGATGAACGTCGGGGCCTGGCAAAAAGCAAAGAGGCTGCCAGTCTGGCACGCTCGGACGGCTGGCTGACAGCACCGCCCAGCCCAGGCCGCTGCCCACTCTCAGGTAACTTGGGCAGGGACATCTTTACCCTGTAAGGCACCGTGTTTATTGGCAAGGGTGGAATAGCTTTGCTCCAGGTTTCTTCACCTTCGTGCTAAATCCTGCGAGGGCACGGTGTGCTTCACAGCCCCAGATGCAAAAGTGTATTAATCACAGTGCACAGGGGCACAAGTTCCTAACAAAGTTCCTTTGAGATTTTAAGGGATGTTGAAGACACTCACCAGTAAAGTGGCAATTTGTCTGTGAGTTCAGTTTTTACCTGTTTGGCTACTGATAGATTAAAAAAACCGGCATCTTGAGAGAGAATAGTATTACAAGTGTTCCAGTAGTCTTGAGGTAAGAGAAACTGAATTACAGGTTTCTCAGTCTGAGGTAGGTTGCCTCAGCAAGACCTTTGATACCATAGATCTTGGACTGAGAAGTCTTCATCTTTTCCCCAGTTCAAAAACAGTATTAGTTCTTTGTGAGTTGCTTATTAGCCTTCCTTTCCATTTTATGGTTTCCTTTCCTACTCACAGCTGTGGTAATTCTGGGAAGTTGTGATATTTTTAAGTTTATTGAACTGTTGTTACTTGCAGCCCCTCAGTCACTTTGTTGATGAAGTATTCTATAAAACAATGGTGTAAGTTATTATTACTGTTCTTTTAACAGTTTAACAACTGTTGTATTTCTTCTAGACCAAGTACTGGTACTACTCCTAGCAAAACTGAAGGTGTATGAGCTTTTCCATTGCACTTCTACAGTTTCTTCTAGGAAAATCCTCAGAGAAACTCTTACAGAAACTTGAAAAATGGTGTTTGAGTACCATTGACACTGCTTGACTATTTCACGATGTTTGACACTTTCATATATAGACGACAGGTAGGTACTTCCAATGTACTCTATAAAAAACACAGATTAGCTCTAGCTATGCAATGAATTTATTTACAAATATATTTGCAAGCAAAATGAAACATGTTTGCATACTGAGAGAAAACAAAGCTATATGTATGGCATCAAATTACAGCAAGGCAGTGACTGAGTATGTTTAAGCACAGGTGAGCAGATTTTTTTTTTCTAAACTTTCAGAGGTGGAAAAAAATGTCTGTTGGTGACTCAAAATAACTGGAGGATTCTGTGGCAAACTGGTAAAGGGGGTTGTATCTGTCTCTGCTGCTTAAAGTAGAAGCAGCTCTTAAATATTCGTATTTGAAGTTTACAGACTGGTGTTTGACTTTAGGTCTTGGAAAGGAGATTGCCTATCTATTTGTATTTTATCCTATTGCTATTTAGAGTAAGATACAAATAACAGGGACCATAACAGAGATTTTCTGCTTTCTCAGGTAAGTACACAAATTACTAGGGTGAAGAGCCATGCTTATTATTATATTTTGGTTTTAGCCCAATTAACAATGAAAATCTTTTGCACTATGTAACATCTTCATCAGATGGCATGGAAAGCTTGTACAACCAGAATAGCTTTATAGTTTGTGACATGACTGACTGACTCGGGCTGAGTAGTATTAGAAACTATTATTAAGGTTTCAGGAGACCAGTCTAGCTATGCTCTGTCAAATCTGTCGGTAGTGAAAAGCATTATCTCCATGGAGTTCTGTTATCAGTTGAATTTGCCACAATACTGCAATAGGAATGGCGTGAGCATGTCAGGCATAATATCCTTTATCTTGTTTGTATGTTATTATTAATTTTTACATTTTACATGTAAATGCTAGATTATTACATCATTGCATATTATTGCATGTTTATCTTTCAAAATGTGTAATTGTTCAAAAGTTTTAGTCCCTCTGGCATTTGCTTATAGTAATTTACTGCTGTCTACCATCTTTGTAAAGGTGCAGACATGTTATTTTTGCAATAAAAATGGAAGGTCTTGATCAAAAATTAAGTAAGTTTCCAAAAGATTCAGCATAGGTCAAAGGATATAAGCATTCCCTAAATCTTAGTAGAATGACATTGGGAAAATTTGTTCATGGCTTAATACAGCTGTGTAAAACCTTACCCTAATAAGTTTGCAAGTTATGATGAGTATTTCATTAACACTTGAAGCCACTAGGAATAAATTGAACACAGATCTTTCACCTTCTGGGCAAACGTTTCTATCATGCTGTACAAAAAGTAATAGGCATACCTGATTTACACAAATCACCAGTGCAACTGTATTTGTAAAAGTTCAGTTCTTTTAAAAATTATCTCTGCAGGTGTCTCCAGGCAGATATATTTTCTTCCCAGAAGTGACAATTTAAACACACGATTCCAAGAACCAGGATTTTATCCACCCCCTCCCTGTAGAAAATGCTGAAGATAGCGCAAGGCAGTTTGTTGCTGTTTATATGCAGGCTATTTTTGGCTCCCATTCCAAGGTGGCTAACTCTTATGCATTTAGTGGAGAGGCCGGTTGTCTGACACAGGGCCTGGATTCCACTCTGTGGGGCGACTGCTTAAAAATTAGGCATACAGTGGTTAACTCTTATATGACCAGCTGCTTTTTTGTGTACAGTTTTTAGCCTGGAATTTTTAGAATGGCGATTCTGTTCTTATTTGACACACTGAAGTTACTGTAAAATGACATGAAATAAAATCCTTTTTATTAATTTAATTAGAACACGGTAAGCGTCCCAAGTCATAAGAATGGGGTTTGTATACATTGTGACATAAGTAAGTATTCTTAATCCAACAGTGAATCTGTTGAAGCTCTGATTAGGAGACAGTAATTGCCTGTGTGGAGATGCGAAGAAAGATACTATATTAACCACTGAAATAAAATGTATGATACCAGCACTTGATAACACATAAAGATGGTCTGGGACCAATAGGGAGCTAAGAGTCTCTTGTGCACTTCTGTCACAACACTGTGTCCGCTGCACTTCCATTGTTGCCAAGGAATAAACTTCAGTAAAAAAAGCAAGGCAATGTCTAGAAGACCTTGAGCTAAGAACAAGTGCCAGCCCACAAAATGAATTCAAATCAGAGAGCAGATATAGTGGACGCTAGCAGAAGGGATGGAGGTCTATAACACCTATTCGGAGCTACAATTTCTCCTATCTACTCTAGAGAATTTGACTCCCAATAGGCTGCGATCTGGCAGAAACAATCCTACCCACACATTGCTTTTATTTCTGGAAATTATGTGATGAAGTCTGTAGATGAAACCAGCAGTCTTCATGTTTACTTCTTCCTTTGACTGAGTATCAAAGGAAATGATGTGCTTGAAAAGGCACAAGTGTGCTCTTGGACAGAAAATTTTTCTTCCCTGAGACAAAACTCTCACAGGAGTTCTTAATGAGGTGAAAGTACTTCCTTAGCAAAGCCAGTAAGGGAGAGTTGACTGTGTTACTCATTACGCTCTACAAGGCTATTGAAACCAGAAATGCATTTTGATTGTTTCTGTGTTAATACATGTGTCAGAGTTGTGGGGTCTTTTTAAAGCATACATGTTTTCCAGGAATTTTGTGTGTCATTTCTGAAGGAGATACTTATTTTCCGATGATAGGACTACTTCAATTGAGATGTGAAAATTCAGTAGGTAAATTTATTTATACAGCGTAGTACATGATTACAGATTAATAATTATCTATTATTACAAAAAGATGTGCCATTTCTTTTGACAACTGTAAAAATATTAAGGGTCTTGTCCAACCTAAATGATTCTATGTTTTTTTCTTTTCCTGGAAGATTTTAAGGTACACAAGGAAGCTATTAGTTTTAAACTACTTTTAGTAGAAAAAGCCAATTATTTTATTTGTTGTCATAAAAATTGTTAATTTTGTTAAAAAAATAAAATTCTATTAAGAAAAAATGCTGTAGAAAGAAATTATTTTTCAAAAACTAACTTTCAGACACTGTGTTTTCTATGACCTGTGGAGGTAGGCCCTTTAATAATGAGCAAAAATCACATCCTAAAATTCCAGAATAATATTTTAAAACAGCCTAAAATACTATGTTAAATACAACAAAAATTGCTCATTTCAATGATTAAGTTCTCTGAATTTCTGAGTAGTAAGCGCACAGAACTTTGTGCCACTTCCAGGCCTAACGTTGCTTCTACTGGAATTCCAGATAGCGGCAGTCTGCTGAAACATGAGTTCAGTTACCAAATATAGATGAGTGGGGTAGGAATTACATAGTCACAGAGGAGAGATGTAACGCACAGGCCACAGTCTTCTCGATGCTCACTGAGGACCAAGAAAACTTTAGTGAATAGCTGGAGCAACTTCAAGCCTATTTAGGTAAAGAAGGAAAAAAGCAACTTTAACTGCTGTTAATTACACTTGAGACTCTTGGCCTTTTCATTGTAAGGTTTGTTTTATATTTTCTGCTAAATTTGATTATTGTACTTTGGGGAGTAATTTTGTAGGATTTCAAAATTCAGAGGAAAAATATGTGCCTTTTTTTGTTTTAAAAAATCTTACTAGATACATTTCTTTCTTCATATAATTCCTTTGAACAGATTGACTTTGGGTCATATTTTTTTAAGTAATAACTTCTCATTGGACAGGTTCCGCAAATTCAGGATGCTTATACTTTTCTTGAAATGAGTCCTTTGATTTTCTGTGGCTTTCCATATTTCATTATTTATCTCTTGAATACCTTAATTTGATTAATTATTCAAATGTTTTCTGAGATTATTGTAATCCAGTGCATTTTTGAATTTCATATTTACCATATTATTCCTTAGAGCATCTATATTGTTTTCTGAATAAATATTTAAACAGCGTGATACTAGAATGTATATTTACTTGTGAGTAATTTTAAAATATATAGCAAATAGGACCCCATAAATAGTTTATGTGCAATAATGCTGGAAGTATAGCTAAACACTGATCTGCATGCAACATTGTATTTTATGTTTGTGTCTTTAAATGATATAGTATATGGCTTCGCAGATTACCTAATGAGTAATGATGATGAAAACTGTTATAAATACATTGTAGTCTAACTTGGAGAAGCTAGAAATAGCATTCAAAATTTCTAATTATGATTTTATATGCTACTTGATAGGGTTAGCGATACTTCACCTCCAGTTCACTGTGGTTACAAGTTGCTCTAAAAGAATAGTGGTTTTATGTATTACAGTGTGGCTGAAAAAAAAGTCTTTATACTGGAAGCTTCCATTCAGCTGTCTAAAGCTAGACATATAAAGCTATTTTGAGGCACCAGAGCTTTCTCACCAAGAAGGCTTATCAGCATTAGAAATTGCCAATAACCAGCACATGTTTAAATTCATCTACTTTTCTAATGAGTGACAAAACAGCATAAAACTGAGTAGTAGGAGGAGATATGCTAATTCATAACACATTCATTTTAATCATCATGTCAGGTGGCTAGCAATAGGTGAAATTGTCCTCCAACCCATAACCCATTGAAACACCAGAGCAGCTTGGTGTTGAAGTCAGAGAAGTTTATTTGAATATGTAATGTATCACTTTGAGATGTGAGCAAGCTAGGAACCAGTATGAATCAGATTTAAATATAAATATAATTTGAAGCACAGGTATTTGAGTTATCTAAATAGTAAACTAGTACCTTTGTTCATCTGAATACAAGGTTTTAAAAAATAACTAAGATTAAGGAGGCAGAAACTCTCCAGTTCTGGTTCCCTGGCATTCATCCAGTTTATGCCTTAACAGCTGAGCCTCTAGACCAACTGTTTGCTTGGCTTCTCAGATTCGTTCTTTAAAGCTGCTACGTGGTAGTCAGTTATACTGTATATACTTTTTTAGATTTTGTTGACAAGAGATTGGCATGGTGGCTGAATTTGTTGCCCTGTAAAAGGAAAGATAAAAGGAGAGAAAGATGTAATCCCAGCGAAGAATAAGCCTATCGCTGCATTCGATAAAAATTACATCAAATCCCAAAATGCTTTGGTTCCATTATACTTCTCTTTTATGTGTTGAGTTGTAATCTGTTGGCAAGACAAGCAGGCATATCAAGAGATGCATATGCCAGGCCAAGAATTCCAATAATCTATTAGTCAGTTAATGACTACATGCCGGGTAAGCCCTGGTGAAGTGACTAAAGATAATTGGAGCTTGCACAAGCTGATGTAAAATACATCCCAGTGCATCTCATGACTGTCAAGCCACCTATCTATCAGTGGAGAAATACTTTGGACCCTTAAGAGAAAATATATTTTTTAAAATCTTGTGCAGAATTAATCTTATAGAAATTATCATAAGAAGAGAATTTTCAAGGGTAGTTAAAACACTGATGTTCAGCTTAGTTAAATGCTTTGCAGAAGCAGCAATTACTTTTAAGAGCAGATCACCTGCAATCTAGTGACCAGCAGGACAAATACATTTCAATAAGGAGAGCTTCAAGCAGATCCTTCCCTTGGGGAAAGAGTGGTTTCCCTGATGTCTTGTTTCTTGCTGGCTTTATAGAGGCAGAGAACGCTCATCCTCATTCTAAAATCTTGTGGGAAAACTGGAGATGTATAGATGCTCCTGTGCTTTGTGAAACTGGTACAGAATATATATTATACACTTATGCAGTGCAGGACGATACATAGGTTGTGAAATCTATTTCTTCAGTGTTTTACTTTTAGCATGTGGTATTTTGATATTCCACTTATCAGTGTTGAGAAAAGTGCTACTGAGTTGTACTGAAAGGTAACAAGTTAAAAACCTTAACACAAGAAGTAAAACAATATTAAACACCTTATCAACATTAAACAGAAAGGATAACTTGGAATTTCTAATCCAAACATCCTTGTGTAGATGCTCATAATGGTTTCAACTAGAACAGTGTTTTCCTCTTGGAATTTGATGTTTTAGTGTCTGGAAGGCAGTGTTACGGGAAAGAGAAAAGTAAATGTATTCCCCAAATCATCATAAGCCTAAAACCAGAAAAAGTGAAGTGCAATAGCATTGATGTGAAGTAACAAATCAGATGTGAAATAACAAATCACTCAGATTGGTCCAGTGGAATTGAGGTTGTGCTAGGCAATGTACAGACAAAGAATGTCTTCATAGTTCTGAAAGAAGATGCATGAGAAAAATTACTCTTAAGTGCTCTCACTTCTACCTAGACAATTTGCAGCTCTGGCCCATTCCAATAGAAACCAAGGTTTTCGGTAAGTATTTCATGCACTGTTGGATTCTGCTCTTCTCCCAGTTTATGTCTAGCTTATGGGAACCAGGATATAAGAGGGGTTTTTTTATTGACAAGTTTTTTTTTGTTAAGGAATTGTGTTTGTGTCTTCCAGGACGCAAGACAGAAGCTGTGGCCAGGCATTGCCTCTTTAATGCTGAAGGAGGCTTACTGTGCAGAGAGAGGCACCAATAAGGGATATCCTGAAAATATGTCAGAAGCTTCATCCTACCGTGACTTTTTCTATGATTCCCTATCAGACATACAGAATGGGGAATTTTCAAATGAACTTTCTGCCTTCCTTACCCAGGAGGAGATATGTAAGAGCCTTGACATAGCTCAGGAAGCCATTGCCAATTCCATGAAGGAGGATCAGAATGCAGCACCAGACTTTACTCATTATTTTAACACGTCTCATTCTAGCACTTCAGAAAATCCTTCTTTCAGGGATACCAAACTGCATGAGCAAAATGCTTTACAGAGGCTTCAAGCAAGCAGTCTGACTTCATCTGCTGCAAGTCACGTTCTCCCAGGGAATCAGAAAGAGCAATCCACCGCAGCTCAAACACCAAGTAGTTTTGACACAGTTTCCAGGAGGCAAGCAAGCACCTCACCTTTGCTAACTGCTAGTCCCAGCTTCATTAGAAGCCTGAAACATTTGGAGAAAGATGGTCCGGGTGTGCCTAAGACAAGCCCAAAGTCCGAATCGGCATCCCAGGGAGAAGTTCCTTTCAGGAGCAAGCTGTGCGACAAAGCTGCCACATTCATAGAGGAACTGTCATCTATATTTAGACAGGCAGCAAAGACAAGAGGCCGAAGTCCTGACGGGGACTCTTCTTCTCCAGACAGTGGATACCTATCTCCTAAAAAGAAACAACCAGCTGTAAGTACCTCAGTGAACCAGGAGTTTGACAAGCCACATCAAGAGACTGAGCCTGAGGCAAAATTACCTGGAGTTCATCTGAATGGAGAAAACTTTTCTGAAAGGGACAGCATCACTCAGAGCGAAATGGTCCTTTGTCACCCCTTCATCAACATGGAAGAGAATCAATCCTCACCACCTCAATTCACTCAGAAGCTCCGGAGCCAGGAAGTTGCTGAAGGAAACAAAGTGTTGCTGGAATGCAGAGTTGCTGGCAACCCAGTCCCTGATGTCAGGTAAGTGCATGCCTTTTAACTAAGTCACTGGATATCATCATCTTCTGATTGTGGAAGATACCTAAGGACAGGTATCACAGTGGACCTGCTTAGAGGTAGCCACATAAGAACAGTGGATCATGCAGTGGTTGGTAAGCACATGAAATAACAGATTCTGAGCTCTTTAGTTCTCTCAGAGTGTTTCATTGTTTTCTGCTTGGGAATTGAAGTTCTACTTGATTCAAGAGCCACATGGCAAAATTAGAAAGAGAATTGGCTCGAACAACATTCTGTGTGACTGTTACCTTATCAATCTAGGTGAAAGAATTAATAATTTGCCCCTGAAAAGCATGTATCAGGCAGTTGATATGGTTTTTACTGTCAATTAGTTAGAATGTCTCCAAGCCCCATACTAATGGGATTTGGGGTGTATACTATGAGATAACCTAAATCTAGCCAAATTAAGTTACCCCAATTGCTTGCAGATAGTCACATGTATAGGCCTTGCAGCTATGCAAGCTTAGGAATTCATATCCATCACTAAACAGTGTCTTCATACATACCGTAATTGAACTTCTCCTTTGAAATCAGTTTTTAACATGTTTTTAAAATCTGTACCTTTTGGTACAGGTTTGCAGAGGGAATAAACAGAGCTGTCAGTCTGAAGATTTTAGATCTTTGTCAACAAGATGATTAAAAAAGTACAGCTTTGAAAAGTCATCTTGTGGCTATATGTGCTTGTATATGCTTTCATTCCAAGGTGAAAAGTTACTTTGTAGAAAATATTTCCAGAGAGTCTTGTTTGTGACTGTTGAAGACAACAGCGTTGCCTTTATCCTTCTGAGTCTTCAGTGAAAATGTATCCCAGACAAGCTGAATATTGAGATACTGAAATTTTTACAGGGTCAAAAGATCATTTATAGAGACATCAAGTGTGTTCAGTTGGTTTTTTGTATACAAAGTGGAAAAAGTTGTACCTCAATATATTGAGTACATTGGTTCTGTACTCAAGCTTAGATTGTCCTGCAAACTGAAGCCAACTGATCCTCTAAACCAAGACAAGCTGTGGATCTAAGTACGCTAAACAAAGGAATTACATCATAAGCCTTGCCAACAGGTCAGGAAACTTACCCCAAAAATGTAATTGTAATGCCTGAATTGTAATGCCCATCAAGCAATGTGACAGCTATGTCATGTCATTAATAGTTGTTTAGTATTTTATTTTTTTAAATATCTGCTGGAAAAAAAGGACAAGAATCACAATTATGGGTGCAAAAGCCTTCCAGTTGTTCGTTCTCCATAAGACTTCCAGGAAGCAGGAAAGAGGAATTGCAAAAGTCACACAATTATGACAGCCAGGGAATCCTCCTCTTGTGTTTCTTCTCTTAGATTCTTCCTTACCCTTCACTAAGATATTGCAGCCTGCCATTGGTACTGATGTGGACACTAGGGCAACACAAGCTGTTAACTTCTAGTAGTTCTTTTTTTGCTGTTGTTGGGTTAGGTATTATGACAGCTAACATCATACTGTTACTGATACTTTTGAGTTGTAAAATAGAGTAGTAGCAACAGACAGAGGCACCACCCTTAAGGAAAAAAAAATAATTACTATTAATTAACACTAAAGACCTTTTCACCTAATTTTATGCCTCCGTAGGTTAGATATTTAACCTGACCAAGTCACCCTAGACTCCATCTGCAGTCACTAGAGAAGCACACCTAACAAGAGTCACCTGTTTGGTACATTGACAAGAACTTAAGGCAAATACTTCAGACTAAACACTTTGTTATTAGTATTATTATTGTAATAGGTGAGGTGAATCCCACCCACTCCCCCATCTCTATGCCAATGGATGGCACAGGGAGAAGAGTTGCTCTGCCAACTCATATCCGCAGGTAATGCAACTAGAAGAAAAATCCTAAACTGTCTTTCTTACAGGTGAGAATTCATCATGATACATATTGCCTCAAAGGAACTTAGTTTTCCTACTATTTCAATTCTGAAAACATCCATACTTCCATAACCTGAACAGCAAACTTTCTTACAACTTTTTTTGCTAAGAAACCAAGAGACAGAAAGTTTTTGGTGGGTGGTGTTTTTTTTTTTTTTTTTTTTTTTTACAGGGTACAAGTCATTAATAGGACTATTAAGGCACTGAGAGTCAGTCTGTAGAGAATACTGTTTTACTAGAATGAAACACTCTTTCTGTTGGCTTAAATGGTTTTACCACCATCAGTCTACTACGCTTTAACACGTATGTCACTGCTACTGAGTTACAAAATCTATTTTGTGGGGTGAAAATGATCTTAGAACAGGCAGCACATAGGCATGGAATATCTCTAAAACCAGAATTACTAAATATCCACTACATAGAGCTTAGGGTAAACGGGCATTTACTTTCATAACACAGCAAAAAAACCTCACTGGTGCCATCAGACTCACATACTCTCCATTTCCTGCCATTGGTACAAGTACAGTTCTGTTCAGAACTGATTAGTTGTTGTTGATTTCTTTTATGAAATTTGGCATAGACAGTTTAGGTAAGTTTGACAGCAGCAATGAGGTTGCTGTGTTTTAATAGCAAAGGTACTGAAGCATTACAAGAGCGCATCTTGTTGCTCTTATTTTATCTGGCAGAACATCAGTCTTTGCTTCAGTGATATGACTCCGGAACTGTACATAAATATCAACTGAAATGGGAAGTTGTGTACAAGCTATGGAGCTTTTTTTGCTTAAGTCTTTTACATCATTGTTGTATTCATTTCAGAGGCTGCTAATATCAAGATGTTTACAAGAAATCTAGAAAAAAGCTTTATGTTCTTTAAATTTTAATGTGAACTCTACTTTTCTGAATCTTAACTCTTGCAGAATCATTAAATGAGAAGGCAAATCTTGTCATTCAATCGAATTCACTGAGCAGAATGAGTCATGAGAAACACTGCTGACATAATAGTAGATGATTTTAAAATCAAGTAAACTTTTAAGTAATCTCATCAGTATCAATTAATTTGTAACTTTTGGGTTATTTCCCTTTTTTGAAAGCCATAATTGTGCTATGTTAATAGTCTGCAGATACAACCATTGCTGAATCGCAGCAAATATGCTTCATACCAACTTCTCAGTCTCTTGCAAAGCTCCTTGGCAGTCAGTTTAATAGACTTTCATGGTCCACCCTCGAATTGGTTTTATTTAATTATTATTAATAATTCTCCATCCGGCAAATCCAGCACACAAATTTGTGAATATACTTCAATAAATCCTATTACTTACTAAAAATAAATTACTTTTCCAAAGTTCCCACTAAAAATACGTTTCCCCTTTAGTCTCCATTCCGCTGTGGATGTTCAAGAGAGGAAAAATATGGTAGCTGTACCTCAAAAACTATTCGTTTTGGGAGGCAATACAATTTTGCACCGTGACCTTTCTGTAATGACGCCGACTTGCCTGCAGAGGTCACTCGCACACAGCAAAGGCAGGATTCTCGCAGGCTGGATTTCTTCTGAGGGCCGGGCCGCACAAGGGGGGAGCATAGAGCCCTTCAGCTATTGAGCGCTGTTGGGGAGCCCGTAGAACAAACGCCAAGACTCATGCAGTGGTTAAGAGACTGTGCTAACCGTGTAAGGCACAGCAAATACTTGCGTGCTGTTTGGGTGAGACTCCAAAGTACTATCTCTGAATCTTGGGGAAAGGAGGGGGTTCTTTCCTTTAGAAGATAAGAAAGCATGCAGAAAAATTTGTAGTGGATTCTAGACTATAACAACATTACTAGGAACTTCTAAACAGTTACATAATATCCCCTATGCAGATCACTTCCCCTCTTTCTGGAGCTGAAAGGGAGTATGGTATATCCTGAATATCCAGTAAATAGCTAATGTACTGCAGTGGAAAAAGACAAGCCTATTTAAAACCACTGATGTATTGCAGAGCAAGTGAAGAATGCTCACTATTTGTGCCACTTTTGGGAACATTTCTGTAAATTTGAGTTTTATATGTTTTTTTTAAAAAAAAAAAAAGCAAAACACCAGTGGTACAATACTAGTTGACCATTCTCTTGTACTTTGATAATCTAGTTTTCCAAAGCACTGTATAGACAACTGTTTCATTAGACTGAATTTCTGATTTGTAATACCTTTGAAAAAAATCTTTGGAGCATAATCATATGAATTGGAAAGATTAAAATACCTATTGTTTTGTGAAGAAACTGGCCAGAGGAAAAAAGGTATGAAAGATATTGAACATTTTGTGAAAACTGCTGAATAGGTAGAAGACAGAAATGGAAATTAATGTTATTGCCAAAAGAAGGGCTATCGAACAAGCTGAACAGTTACCTGGTCTGTGAGGTGTAAGAGCCAGACACTTAGCACATCCAAAACTTGCTGAGCGGGAGATGCAGATAGGGACATGAGCCAGGATTACTACGGCCTGTACATTTCCACATAGCAATAAAATCTGCAGAAACGAGGCTTCAATTGTTCTGATTTTTCCCAGAAAAGCCAGTTTCAATAACATAGCCACTGCAAATAATATTTTTGGAACTCTGTGTGGTAAGTGTGATAAAAGTAGAGAGCAATTGGGATTTTCTTTTTTTGTCTCAGCTGGAAAGAAAATAACCAGAAGCCATAGTTCCTAAAGTCATGATGAAATAACAATAGTTTAATGGTGACAAGAAAAGCACTGACTAAATTGTTATTTTTCCCAGCACCCAAGAAGTTGTCTAGCCTAGTAATAAGCACAGCTGATATTTAGGCAGAATCAAGCACTGGTGGCCATGAGTTCATCCAAGTGATCTAGAGCAGAGCAAAAGGCCTTCAAAAGAAACTACTTAAGTGTTTCTGACTGTTTAGCGTGTTATTGTTTTTCTATGCATCACATTTTCTTCTGGATCCAAATAATCTTTATAACTGGCTTTCTTCTCTTTTCATAGCTTTTCTGGAGCTAAACTTTCCAAAATCCTCAACCTATCCAAATTGGAGCTAGAGTCCTGCCTTAACCTGCTACCCTTCTTATAAGGCTAAGGATAACAAGGTTGCAGAATCTTATTATAAGGAAAGAAACCATCAAATGTAGTGTAAGGACAAGGTTTATATTTGAAGATTATGTGACTAAGAAGGCCTCTTAAATTTTAAGTTCCTTGGATGTTCGTAGTTGTAACTATGTATATAGAAAGTAAAAACTGTAAGTATTATGGTTTGAGTGACAAAACTTGACCAAAGTAGCTCTGTTCTACAAGGGTAAAATAAGTAAACTTGGATAGAAGGACTTATAACTAGAACTTGGGGTTGAATCCCAAAAGAAAAAAATCAGTTAAATTTCAAGAACTGCTACGTTACCTCAAGATTCAATGCCTAACTTATTAGTTCTACTAGCAGCAAATTAGATATCTAACAACAGAGGTTTTGCCACTGGTCAGAACAATTTTAATATTGCTGAACAACCCGAATTTCGACCTAAGACATAGCAAAGTATTGAGTAGTTTGAGAAGTTCTAGGACATGTGTCTTCTAAAAAAGTTCTAAAGCATATAAAATATAAGTTGAAACAGAAATTTTCTATATTACTCTCAAAACCATTGTATCAGTCAGTAGCTCTCCTTCAAAGTGCATCAGCAGTGTAGTACTTAAAATACCCAAGTTAGCATTGAGCTAGCAAAAGCAAATCCCTGCTGGGAGTGACTTAGAGCTCTTCAGCATTTGCCTCACTACCTGAATATTTAATTACTTCTGAGGTCTGCCCTGAGCTGTAAACTATGATTAAAGTATTTACAGATATTCACCCAGATTCTGCAGCACAACAGGTATTGAAATGTTTTGTGCAAAGTATATTTCTTTCCTTCTTTAATAGCAAATTGACCAAAAAAAAAGAAGGGGAAAAAAAAAAAAGCACTTTCCACATACTAGTGGAAAGGCAAGAACAGGGCTTCTTTGCTTTAAGGAAGCTATTTGCTCTCATTATAATCCTTTTCTTCTCGCAAGTGTTGTTTATCTGAATTTCACTGTAACAAGTAGCCAAAATCCCCACCTAGAAACAGTACTTGCATGTAATCCAGAACTGTTCTTAGAAAACATAGAAACAAATGTAAAGTACAATACTTAAATTTATAATAAAACCCAAACTACTTTAATTTCAACAACTTCACAAAACCTACCCAGTTTTACAGCCTTTAAAATCTTTGAAGTCTAAAAACGTGCAATAAACTATGTCTCTACCAAAATCTTCCTATAATAAAGGGCCTGATCCCCCAGTACTCTAATCAGGCACAGCTGCAAAGAACATTGGATGTCAGATTAAGTAATGCTTAACACAGATCTACACAGCTGGGTGGAAATCCAGGTGTACAGGACAATAGTGACTAGACAGCAGTTGGTAGAGTTTTAAGTCTTGGGAATGTAAAGGGTGTCACAGATATAGTTTCTGCTTCTTTACTAGGCTTGATTTCAGGTAGGAAAACTGTGGTTTAGAGGTCGCATTTAGTTTTGTTTCTTAAAGTCTCTCATTGTGTAAATTTTGTAGTTACAATGAAACACTAGTGCCTTGGTGGGAGATATAGGTGTTCTGTTAGTTCTATAATGGCAAGGCTTTAACACTACTTATTTTTCATAAAGTATGAGTAGCTATTTATGTATGTGTGTTAATAGAACATATTTAACAACATTTTTTACAATCCTAGGTATCCTTAGTTAAAAAAATCTGTTTCTTCTCACTTTTTTGTGTAAGCTCTTTAATAGTCATCTTCAGAACTGTTACTTTTCCATTTGTAAAATCTTAACTATTCAGGTTAGAATTTAGAACCAGGTGGTTAAGGTCCTGCTTTTCAAATATTTTCATAAGCTTGAATACATACTTATTTTATTCAAGATGGAAACTTTAGTGAAGCTATTTTATGATTAACTTGTTTAAATTATTTGTTAATTTCATTCTGATTTGCTAGCCCAAGACTGAGGAAAGGCCAAGAACTAAACTTGCTTCTGAAAAATGAGACGCTTAATGTGTCTTAACAACAGACTTTACTAGACTATAAGCATTATGGTAGCTACAATGATTGCAGAAATACTTTATAAAAGATTAAAAGGATTAGTATGTTCTCTATGTGGCAGGAGAGGGCTCTTGTGACTTGAAAACAGCCACATCTATTATTCTTACACTGTAAAAATCAAATATTTTATTGAGGTTTAATGTGATTCTCACACTATTTCCTATATGTGTGCTTTAAAATGAGTTTTTGAGAGAGGATAGAAATAGGTAACAATTCTGCTGCAGAAACTGAAATATTACTTTGTTCCAGAGAATGTATTGACTATACAAATGGTTTATTTCTGAATTTTTGCAATTCTTATTATTGAGAATTGTTGTTTAAACTTGTCAAAATTCATTACTAATACTGTAATTATAGCAAAGTGCCTCTTGTCTTTTCCCTCTTTTCCCTCTTTTCCCGCATCCATCTCCTCATGTGTTTCTCTAGCTGCTGTAGCAACCTTATAGCTTTATGAAAGGCCTGCTTGCTTTAGTGGGTTGTCCTGGTTCCGGCTGGGACAGAGTTAACTTTCTTCCCAGTAGCTTGGGGGGTGTGCTGTGTTTTGGGTTTGGTATGAGAGGAGTGTGATGGCCCATTGATGCTTTGGGTGTTGCTGGGTGGTGCTTGCACCGGGGAGTTTTGTTTTCTCTTTTTGGCCTCCCATGCCCTGCCACATGCAGGGCAAGCTGGAGTGGGGCGGGGGGAGCACAGCCGGGGTGGTTGAACCAGGTGGCCAATGGGGTGTTCTATACCATGTGACATCATGCTGAGTATGAAAAGCAGGGGTGTGGCGGGGCTCACCACCCACCCCCGCCCTGTTTGTGACACACAGTTGGCGAGCAGTTGCATTGTGCATCGCCTGCTTTGTATATTCAGTTATTGTCATTGTTCTCATTGTTGTTATTACTGTTCTACTTTGTTTTATTTCAATTATTAAACTGTTTTTATCTCAACCCGCGAGTTTTTTGTGCCCTCCTGATTCTCTCCCCCCATCCCACCGGAGGTGGGTGAGCGAGTGGCTGTGTGGGGTTTATTTGCTGGCTGGGATTAAACCATGACATGGGTCTCTAATACCTTTTATTCAGGTATTGATTGTTTTAGGATGAAGTGACATTTTTCATTTTAACTCAAATAAATTCATATACAAAGTATTTTAACAACCTTTAAGCACAGCAATTCTATCATGTTTCACTTTTTCCTTTGGTCTGTTGGTCTGCTGGATTTTCTGTTCATTGTGTGTATTTGTGGTGGTTTTACTTTAGTTTGGTTTATTACTGTATTGGGTTTGCGTGGCAAGGTTTTGGTAGCGGGGGGACTACACGGGTGACTTCTATGAGAAGCTGCTAGAAGCTTCGCCTATGTCCAATAGACCCAATGCCAGTCGCCTCCAAGACAGACCCGCCACTGGCCAAGGCCGAGCCCATCAGCGATGGTGGTAGCGCCTCTGGGATAGCATATTTGAGAAGGGGGAAAACCCCCCCAAGCAACAGCAATTGCAGCCAGAGAGAGGAGTGAGAATACGTGAGAGAAACAACTCTGCAGACACCAAGGTCAGTGAAGAAGGAGGAGGAAGTGCTCCAGGTGCTGGAGCAGAGATTCCCCTGCAGCCCGTGGTGAAGACCATGGTGAGGCAGGCTGTCCTCTTGCAGCCCATGGAGGTTAACAGTGGAGCAATATCCACCTGCAGCCCGTGGAGGACCCCACGCCAGAGCAGGTGGATGCCCAGAGGGGGCTGTGACCCTGTGCAAAGCCCGCACTGAAGCAGACTCCTGGCAGGACCTGTGGACCCATGGAGAGAGGAGCCCACACTGGAGCAGGTTTGCTGACAGGACGTTTGACCCCGTGGAAGGGACCATGCTGGAGCAGTTCGTGAAGAACTGCAGCCCGTAGGAAGGACTCATGTTGGATAAGTTCGTGGAGGACTGTCTCCCATGGGAGGGACCCCACGCTGGAGCAGGGGAGGAGTGTGAGGAGTCCTCCCCCTGAGGAGGAAGGAGCGGCAGAGACAACATGTGATGAACTGGCCACGCCCCCCATTCCCTGTCCCCCTGCATTGCTTGGGGGGAGGAGGTAGAGAAAATCGAGGGTAAAGTTAAGCCCAGGAAGAAGGGAGGGGTGGCGGGAAGGTGTTTTTAAGATTTGGTTTTATTTATGCTACTCTGATTTGATTGGTAATAAATTAAACTAATTTCCCCAAGTCGAGTCTGTTTTGCCTGTGATGGTAACTGGTGAGCCATCTCTCCCTGTCCTTATCTCAGCCCACGAGCCTTTCATTATATTTTCTCTCCCCTGTCCAGCTGAGGAGGGGAGTGATAGAGCAGCTTTGGCGGGCACCTGGCATCTGGCCAGGGTCAACCCACCACAATTACCAAGGGCAATATTTTACAGTAAGAATTGATCTAGAACTCTTCCCTAACTTATACAATAGTTTCTATTCCATTAATTCAGTGTTGTTATAATTGTTTATTGCTATTAATTGTTTATTAAAGAAATAATGGTTCTTTTTTATTATGCAACCTTTTGTAAACAGGAAGTGTTTCCAGACTATTTTATATTCATTTCCTAAGGGAGATAGTTTATGGAGTTAGTTGTTAAACTGTTCCCAAATATAAGCATTTTTCTTGTATTCTCCCCATAGTCCGACTGGTTTTCTTTATGAAACTCTTTTGCCCAATAAACATACTTTTATACAGGAATCTACAATAGTCTTCTACTAACCATTTCAGAGTAGTATCCTGCTAATTTGTCTTCTTACTAGTCTTCTGCAAGGAGAGAGTACTTGTTAAGAATGGAGGAAGATTCTTGAACCTAAGGAGTTCCTTGGGTCAAAAATGTTATCTTTGTAGATTTGGATGTTTTTCTGTGTATGGAGCATTGAAGATCATGTGAAAGTATAAACAGCATGTGTAATTTTGCTGAGTGTAAATAGAAGAATGTTGTTAGCCATTTTAATCAGGTAGTACATTCATTTCAGAAATCTGGTCAGCAATAATGCGTTATCATTTAGTATTTTATTTGCATTCAAATTAAGATATACTATCTATAGATATGAAAATGATATGTCAGCATCCTCAATATTTTTCTGTCACAAGAATATTTTTTTCTTACTCCTTATGTCAATAATCTCTTCTTTACTTTTGCTTTTTTTTTCTTCATTTACAAGTCAAAATAATAGCTATTTGCAGTCTTGACCTTGTTATTCTTTTAGCCCTTCTTCCCTTCTCATTTATTTCCTTTTATGCTCTTGGTTTATTGGACCATGCTATGCCATTCTTGTCTTGAATATTGTTTGTTTGCTTTCGCTAATTTGAGTTAAGGCCTGTCCATCTCCAGGCATCCCTGGAGTTTCAATTTCCTTCGGAGCAGATCTGGAATGTAATGTTGAAAGTCACCTCAGTGACTTGTGAAACTGCTTCTTAATCCTGTTTGTCTTAGAACAGTGTTCTGGACTAGTGGGCTTTATTGGGGAAGCAAGGGTTTATACCCTAGCACAAATGGTTAAGCTATTGCAGTGGCTGCCTGTAGTAATTTGTGGCCTGCAGGGTTTAGGTAGATAACATGCATCTTTCAAATATTTTCTTTTTCATTCTCCATTTGTTTTGTGGGAATGAAAGTCCACACTGTCAGGTTTTTCTGCATCTGGGGGAAAACATACAGTGGAGTTAAGGCCTATTTAGATCATGTACCCATCTGCTTTAAAAATAGTGTGGCATATCTGAGAAATGCTAGTAGTGCATCAGTTTTCTTAACTTGTAAGTAATACTCCTTTTACCTTACAAACACAGGGATGTTGGAAAGAGGATTCTTTATTATTTGTCATCACACTACTTAAGAACAGCATTTAGGAGGCTCTTGTAGTATATGATAACCAAATGTTCTATTTGGGTGGGATTTTTTTTGTCTTGCTTTATAGTCTAAAACCATAGAGTACAGTATTAAAAATGGGTATCTGGAGAGCCAGGCTCTTTCCTAGGTGAAATGATCTTTACAAAGTCCAGATTGTGACAACAGGATAATTTATGAAAGTCTTATAAAATAAAGATTGCTAATTCAAGCATAATTTAGGCTGAGAAGTTCATTGATGTTACAAAATGAGTATTCAAACATCTAAAACTGAGAATGTGTGGGCGTGGTTAGGGTGGTGGGGTGGCTGGAGGGGACACAGACTGTTTGCTTGTTTGTTTTTTGTAAAAGCCCTAAGGAGGAGCTATAGATCCTGGACACTGGGGTTATTCGTACATTTCATTTATTTCTTGTCTTTGTAGAATAGTTTTGCATTGATGTATGCATTTCCTCATGTTTGTTATACAGGCTCTGTGCATCACCAGGCTCTCTTTTTTCAGAGCTGCAAGTTTAGTATTTTTCATGACTGCCGAAATATCTTTTGTAGTTTTTCTTTTAGAAAATTGCATACTTTCATTTTGGTTTTCCATCCTGAAAATTGGAAGAATAAAGCCTGTTAGAGGCATGAAGATGGGTGTTTTAAGAGGCAATTGTAAAAACAATGGGATCGTTGTTGAAACTAGGACTGCTTTTTTAAATTGGATTTAGGAAGGGAATTCCAGCTCAGTTACTTTATTTTTCTCTGTCTATTTGTGAATACCAATGTCTCTGTCTTGGTGTATTTCTGATTACATTACTGAAAGTTTAAAAGAATCTCAGTTCACTTCTTTATTCTTTTGTTCTTCTTTGTCTGCCTTCCAGTAAAAGTATGCAGATCTAAAGTTCCTTGCTAATGCTCCATAAATAAATAACGTATTAACTAGTATTTATGAAAAGACTCAAAGATCAGATGAAAATGTTATCAAAGTACATTTTAAACTGATTCAATGCTTGATGGCTAATGCGAAAAGCTTAAAAGTAAATTAATAAAAATTACTCTTCCAAAATAAGAAAAATTGTGCTGCTATCTGCAGAATGAAAAAAAAATATATAAAGAACGTTTGCCTTTTATTTACATAGGAATCGAATGAGACTTGGATGAACTCTAAAATAACAAGACACCACATGTCGTCAGAAAGCTGTTTCCTTACACTACTTTGTCCATGTTAAACATTTTTGGTTTAAAAACTAAGCTTAATTGAAGTAGTTTTAAAATATAGGTTTCCAACAAAAGTGGTGCTGAAATAGGGCCAGAGGCAGTATTCCAAGAGGCTGCTTTTACTTCATGTTTCAGCATTTATTTGTATAAATCTTATATACTGTCTCTGGGCCTTTCCAGTATTGTGCAAAGCATCAACAGCCAAGAAGTCCGACAGTGAGGAAATACATTAGCAATCTGCTTGTCATGGACTGATTGAAGGTATTGATCTGTGAAAATTAAAACTAAATCTAGAGGCTAAGTAGAACAGAGATGGGAACCAACCCACATGTTTTAGGAGTGGAATATTTTATTTGTACTGAAATGTGAAGAGAAACGGAGTAGTGAGGCTTTTCATAGAGGGGAGTGTTTGGAGTCAGTAATTCTGGCATCATTACTTATCAATGTTCAACAGGCATGCAGTGCTATTCCAAATCCTATTTAAAATATTATGCTTAATATTCTTTGACATGTTTGCTCATTTGCCTAAAGGCAATACCACATCTTGGATTGTTTAAGTTTCTTAAGGGTAATTACTGCAGTTTAATAATGTTACTTAAACAGGACGTATCTTTGTAAGATACAATATGTTGCTTTATAAATATAAATTAAGTAAATACAATTATCACTTTGAAACTTGATGCTTTAAAAATTCTTTCCTAATAAAAGATTTTGTCATGTCTGAAATATGCTCTTTAAATGCATTCTTGACAATGTGAAAACTAACTTTAGAGATCTGGATGATGAAATTGAACAACTAGCACTTTTCTGCAAACGTTCATAGCTGATGACTGAAAATGGTAGACTTCAGTTCACGCAATTAGAGCTGACAGGACTTTGAGGGAGGTAGAGAAGCCTAGGGACTAAAAGCTTATAATAGACCAAACATAGAAGAAACATTGTTAAATAGCAGTGAAAATTGAGCTTATTTTATTAGTTCTAGAACCCATCTGGAAAGTGCATTCTTTCTAACAAATCTTACAGTTTGATAGGGCTCTGTTAAGTGGATTGTAAATATGGATCATTTAATAGGCTGTGGGCTTGCCCTTTAAGCCCATGCAAAGTTAAGGGAAGGAGGTAAAGAAATTCCCTTTCCCACTTACTCCCTGTTGCATATGAAAATAAGAGAGTAAGTCCTTCCCATAATACCTGTATTTCCTTCCCTGAGCACAGAGATGCAAAGTGAGCAGGAAAGTTAAGGAATTAGCAGTGCTTTGTTTTTATACCTTGTACAATCATGCTCATATTTTCAGGTGGGTGGTGCAAGAATAGCAGTAAATAGACCTGTTATTTCTGTAAACCCTCTGAAAATCTTCCTTTCAGTGAAACCCATCGCTGATCAACAGTGAGGCTGGTAGAAAGAAATAAATAAATGGAAATCCTGGGTAGCTTTTTAGGGTATGTGGGAGACATGTTCAAGGGATATAATGATGAAAGAAGCCTGTTGTTCCTGCTTTAGGCAGAACTTTACAAAACCTCTGAAGATGCACTATATACAGAACAGCTATTTTGTTTATATCCGAGGCATTATAATGGTTTTGTGCCATGTTACTTATTCACAAAGTTATTTTATGTTGTCATGAGTTCTCACATTCCACATCTCTTTTTTTTTTTTTTTTAACACTTTTGGAGACTGAGAAAAATCTACAGTTATGTAGTGAGGAAATAGCATTTCTTTTAACATAGCAAAATGAACAGAATTTGGAAGTTTAGCTTTGCACAGAATAAACCTTCACCTCTTAGACACGTAAATGTTTTTTAGCTTTTGTCTTCTAGAGAACTTTTACATGAATTAATGTAATAAAGGGACTTAATTGCTACTTTGTGCCCCTGTCAGTTGCCTCGTCTGAGGGGACTCACAAAAGGAGAATTGATCAGGAAGAATAGTGAAAAATTGCAAATAATTGAAATAGTAAGGGACTTGCTTAAGTATTGAAAACTTGAATCAATATCCATATGTTTCTGTAAATCAGGAAATGAGCAGACTTCTTAAATATATACCTAGGTAATCTGGGTAGAGAAGAGATGCTATTTTATGAAATAAATCAGGAGGAATAATTCAACTTGATAATTTCACCTGTATATACAAAGATACCTTTAAGTTGCAGAAGGGGCAAATGCCTGTATAGATGTATCTTATCTGATGTACTGAAGTACTGCATGTCATAGTGCTTATTGTAGACCAGACACCAAGAACCTTATTTTCCTTAAGTAATGTTCCACAGTTAGTGTGATATTCTACAGTATAGATGAGTACACAACTCAAGATTAGGAGTAGTGTGAATTCGAATAGGTCAGATTTCCTGTGGGAAAGGGTAATAAGTTAAAATGCTCGGGGGTTGGAGGTAATTAGCAGGTAGAATCACTCCTAAAACACTGGGGGTTTTTCAGCTACCTGCAGGTCAAAGCAAGTAGAGGACTAAAATTTTTGTGCAACAAGTCTGTTATGAAGACATGTTTCTTTTAGTCTAACACTAACATGCTGCTTCAAAATCAAAGTGATTCATTGTTCCATCTTATTAATAATGTATACTTGCAGTGCATGCATGCATTAATGTTATAAAAATAATTAATACTTTGCACTTATGCATTGCTTTTCATCTGAGCATTTCAGTGCTTTGTAAACAGGTTGTATAATATATGAACAGCTTTTGTTTATCTCCTCTTATTTGATAAGGTTGTGCTTTTCAGGTGGCCAAGGGAAAAAGATTAGACAAATAGAATCCATCTCTCATTTATGGTACAACTGACAGGTACCTGTAGCTAACTATGAATTCTTTTAATATCACAGAAAATGTGGCCACTAAGATCACAGGTGGCCCAACAGTAAATCATTGCTTATGGGAAGACCACTTAAATATTAGTGCTGTGAGTAGCTGAGGCAAGTATTTAACTGAACTAACATGAACTGAGCGCCTCTTACTCCTATAGACTAGTCTTGACCAGTGCAAGTTGATAACAAGCTTCATAGAAGACTGTTTAACATTTGGCCACAATCTAGCATCCTTAGTCTTTCACTCTTCCACTATCTTTTTTTCACTGTGACATATTAGTAAAATGGATAAAGTATTAATACACTGATAATTAGGGGCCAGGTATAGCATCAGATGCTGTCAGAACATATTATCCTTGGTATGTGCTTTCCAGATAGCCGATTCTGAAGGGGAAGGTGTGTCTCTGTGGTCAAGTGTGTCTCTGTATGTTATGACAGCTTTGCATTTAAGAGGCAGGAAGAAAAAAACACCCTAAAAACCTAGGAGTCGAAGCACACTCCTTCATGCAGGAAAACAAGCTGTATTCAAATAAACTTTTCCAAGGGTGCTGAATGCAATACTCATGCAGTTTTCTCCTGGGAATAAGATAGCAAAGTGGAACCCAGTTCAGCAAAAATATAAATTCTTTGTTGATCAGTTTAACAGGTACATTCACTTAACCAAAACGGGGCCAGGTACAATGCAATGGCATTCCCTCAAACATCTGCAAAATGAATAAAGAAAATTCTTGTTCTCTTTTGTATATAGGCATATGTTCCTATTCATTGTCAAGTTAGAGAACGTTGCAAAAATAGATATTGTGTTATCAGGTAAATAAATGCTTTCAGTGTCTAAAGCAAGCAATCATTGTGTGATATATGGAAGAAAGAGAAGGGGTTTTTTTGTTTGTTTTTTAAGGTAGAATTGCTTGCAATAACTCATTGCTACAGTTAAATATTCTACATTCTTATGTTGGACTGTGAAGGCCATGAGTAGGCACAGAGATATTCTTTGTAATATCATACTTAAGCCCAGAGATCAAGTAGAAACATGGATCTCATACTGACAATTATCCATAGTTAAAACTTGAATGTGAACTGACTTAGTTTCCACTTTATTCCCTAAAAAAACCCCCAAGTTATTTAAACAAAGATAATGCGTAAGTGAATTGACATGCTTATTTTCAGCTAAAGCATAGTTCTGGATAAAAAGAAGTAACGCAATATGCATAGTTTGAGTTATCTAAGTTAATTTTTATAAATTTTAAAGTGTTTGAAGAGTGAATTTCTGTTATTGTCCAGTATAGGCTGATTAAAAGGTGTGCTGGCTTAGAATTCTTATTCCAGTATCAGATGTCCCATTTAGTAGAATGTGAAGCTCATCAAAACTTTTTCTGATTTGCTCCCTTCTTCCTGGAAATGTGTTTCTCTGCTAGTTCTGAATGTAAATACTTGCTGAACCAATTAGTTCAGAAAATAACAGGAATGAAATTACGTAGATAATTAAATTAACAAATGCAATGTAAGGTATAAAAGTGGCTTTTCCTTTTTCCTGTTCTTGATATATAAAATCAGATTCTTCTGTTAAATACTTATTGGCAAAATTCATTCTTAGTTCCAGTTAGATCCCTTCACTCAGAATTTTCTATTTTTTAAACCTTAAAGACTTACATTAAGATAACTGACGTATAGCTATTTATCAAGTAGCCTGTTTACAAGCAGTGTAAACCAAACCCTTCTAAAACCTGCAGTGACCAATTGGTATGTGCCTCAAGCAGATAAACAAAAGTTACTGAGTGTATTAGTGTTTTAAAAAAAGGCAACAAAATCCTCCAGGGAAGTTCTTATGCAGAATTGAAGACATTTATAAAAAGTGGGGAAATATAACTTTTTTTTTTTTTAGGGCCTGCCTTAATTCTGAATGACTAATCTATAGAAAATGATTCTCACAGTTGCTACATGGAGAGTCCTCAGAAAGTGAATTCCATGATAATCAATGAATGGAATTTATGTTCCTAAATTCTTTGAGTTCTCTCATGCACAACTAATTTTGATATTACGTATAATATAACACAGTTGAAGATTGGTATAATATTGCAAACTGATTTTTAAAAAATGAGGAAATTCTCTCAATTTCTGTTTCTGCACTTTAACAGCTTTCTTAATTAAATATGGATTTTTATGTCTCCTAAACTATGATTATGCTTAACCGCTCATCAGCGAAGCAAATTTGGAAAGGAAAAAAACTCGGAAGGGAAAATACTTATCTCTCTGTATTGGATAGTTTCCCCAAGAATGCTTGTTAATCGCTGCTGCTAGAAGGAATTCTTCTGCAGATGTTAATGTAGGGAGAGCTTGAATCATAGTTAAGAAGCAGTATAACATAATCCAAACTAGAATGCTGAACTTAATTTTTTTAATGTGTCTTTCCTGTACACTGCAGAGAGCATTTGTGTTTTACAGTCTTTATCATCAATTAGTATCGATATTGACTGGATCTAAAGACTGCAATTTTTTGTCCTTTAGGACAATAGAGATGGACAACTTAATTCTCAATTTATGATTTGCTTGAGGTGTTGGTACAATGAGTCTTTTGTGTAGTGAAGAATAAGGGAAAACACTTGTAGCCTTACAGAGGTAAAAAGTAAATGTTACTGTATGTTTTCTGCCTTTTTTATAAAGCAGCATTGCCGCCGGTGAGGGCTTTCAAGTTTAATTAGGGAGGGTTGGGACAGAAGAAGAGTTGATTCTATCTGAGCTTCCTCAGGCTTGCCATATGGCCAGAAGGAATCTATAAAAGCCTGTTCTCCACAAAACCCAAGAGAGGTAATTTTGGGGGACTTTACCTGTAAAGGAAGTAGGTGGAGATGGTGATTTGCAGTTCACTGGGGAATTGTTACAAATGGCAGGCATTGCAATTCTAGAACATGCTACTGACTGCAAATTCAGAGGCTGGTGATTCAGAGTTTCAGCCTAGAATCTCTCTTTATTCTCAGAGGATTTCTAAATCACTGACTAAAGCCCCTCTCCCTTTAAGAAAAAAACAAACCAAACCTAAAACTCAACCTAAATGAGATTAACTTAATCTCTTGTTGGATAGAAGAAACATCACTGTTGCTGTAATCCAGATAAGTGGCAACCTGAAAATTGGATGCATGTGACCTCACATAGTGTGGTATTACAGCCAAAGTCACTCCAGAACCCAGGACTGGCCTAAGACCCACGGCAAATTCCTATATAAACTGATGCAGTAACTGGCTTTCAATGAAGGCCTTCCCTAGTTTAATAGTCATAGCAGGTCCACTATATTATGTTCCTTCACAGCTTTTGTCCTCAGAAGGACTGTTTTTCAGGTGTACGACATGAGGATAGAAATTACATGCTCTGGATTGAGAAGAAAGATGCAACATTAAAGTTTCCCTAGCTGGATGGTGTTGGATAGGTAACATTTAACTGAATGTAGTCATCATGATTCAAAGCAGACCGTCTTACTTTGCCTCTTGCCTATTTGAAAGATGGCTCTACCACAAGGTTGGACTGCACTTCAATATGTTGCATTTTAAACACAGATTGAATTCATTAATTATTGCTTCAATTAACCATATAGTCTGCTCTGCTGATTTTAGTGTAGTGCAGTTTGACTCACTAAAAGACATTACAGGTTTTTGAATGCAGCCTCTGTTATAGGTGTGGATATTTTGCTTGATATTATATATTTTAAAGCTGCTACGTTTATGTAATGCCTAGATAGTTCAAACTGCAACAAAAATGTGGCATGTACCACTATAGCCATGTCGATCCCAAGGATGATCCTGATTTGCTGCTCTATTATTTATTCATAGTATGACAACTGTTCACTTTTCTCTTGTTCTGGCATTCTCAAAGATTAACTTGCTCACCTATAACTTAAATACTGCTTTCTAAATAGGGAACAGGAAAAGAGTTAAATGTTAACATGAAAGTGGACATTGCTGTCCCAACAAGCATCTCAAAATTGAATGTATGTAATGCTATCCATAACTTTTCTGCTTCAGGAAAGAGCATTGCAGTGTATTATATGCAAATTTAAACTTCAGACCCTTTGGAAAATGAACAAGTGCATATTGTAATAACCTGTCAGTTTAGAAAGAATTTGCATGGGGTTCTTCATGCTTCATTCAGAATTCAGAGCAATTCTGTGGGGTTTAGGGTGCAAATGAAAATTTTGACTTTTACAAATTGAGTTCTTCAGGGTTTTGGAAATGTGCTACTTAAGTCCAGTTCTCTATCTGTTTTTTTTTGTACAAATGCATGATTAAGACAACTCAATGCTAGGGCAAAGAGAATAGCCAAGAGAATATTGTTTTGCAGTCCTTTGGTTCCTCTCCCTGCCTTACTTAATTCCATAAAAAGCTCTAATTTGGTATTTCAGGTAACCTTTGGAAAAATATCTATTCCTCACCCTTTTTGTGGAAAAGGGAGTGTGAAAGTTGGATTGAAGGGGGATATTATCTCTAGTTACATATTTTTATATTGTTGATGTAAAATAAGCATTGTCTAACAGTGGCTTAATATTTAAATAGTTATAGAATGTATACCCAAAATGACAGGGGATCACACGATAAGAAATGGGAAACAATCTACAAAAAGTACACTTGCTGAAAAGCTGCTTTGTATTCTTTGATTCCCTTCTTTGTCTTTAATATCTTAATAGAAGAACTGAAGTTCTTTTAATCTAAAAGCTTAATTTTTCTCCTAGAGCAAGTTATTCAATCTAGACTACTGATTCTCCATTTTCAAGTGAGAGGAAGATAATTTATACTAATCTTTGTGAAAACAAAATTCAACTCCGTTTTTCAGGAAAGGCCCATGTTCAGACAATTTTTGTAGTACGTGGTATGAATCTCCCGTGAACTTCAGTGAAGTCTGTTTTCGAACTGAAACATGTTGCCTGGCAAATCTATTCCTGACTCTGGCTTGTACAGCGCCTTGCCAATTCCCCTTATTCTGCACCAGCAATGAGACTAGCAGTTGCCGTAATCTCAGTTGACCTAAAAAATTTCCATTTTTTTTTTAAAAAAGATATAATCTTAAAACTTGGAGCAGGGATTATTACAGCCTGAAACCTGACTCAGTGTTGTAATAGGGTTTATATACCTAAAAGAAGCATGGGGAAAACAAAAGCATGGTAGCCTAGGTACAGAAGTCCTCACTAAGTTTAAGTTCTACTTACACCCAGTTTACATGGTGTTCTATTAAGATTGCTTTTGCATCCAGCAAGAGTTTTTGAGAGACAAGTTGGAAGCAAAAAACACTGTTCTGGAAATAGCTTGGTTGCCCTTTGCTGCCTTAAGAAGTGCAGGGCTATTTCTAAAGTACATAGATGAGAATAATGTATCTAACTTACCGCAGTTCAAAGTGAAGTGTCCCCTTCTAATACTTACTGAAATTTGCAGTGGTAGCTGGCAACACTGGAGCTGCACTTTTGGCAGCTTATCTGTGTTTTCCCATGAAGAGTATTGCAATAGCTTCCTCAGATAAGGAATGTCAGGGGTGAAATAAGCAACTTTTGATGCCTTAGAAAGGCTCTCTTGACACACCTAATAAAGATTCTTGGAATGCAAATGTCTGACAGTGGGAGACATGAGGAACCACCGATCCTGTGCATGGATCTTCCCATATATGCCTAAGGCATTCTGTGAATTGGCAGCGCAAGAAAACTACAGTACATGCAAACATGCTATTTATGGGTGAAATGAAAGAACTGAAGAAACAGCCACTACTTAGGAATGCTAGAGAGAGGTCTTAGGCACTGCCCTTACTGGACTTTTTTTTTGCCAGTTCAATCTGGTTTTGACATCTCTTTAAGGACTCCCACTGTTGTAGACAAAAATCTTATTCTTATCTCCTGCTCATAAGTGATGAAACTGAGGTGCAGAGCTTCCCAGGAGCAGGATAAGAAGGAATACCACAATCTGACTGCCTTTTGTGCCAACAACATGCTTACATATTTTCTTTGAACAGAAATGTCTTTTATTTATTTCTACTAATTAAACTACAGGTAGAACATTGTAGGGAAGATGTGATGACCATCACACACAACAGAAGAGATGAAGTTCCTAGTGTTTTGTTGTATACATTTATCTATATTACTAATCGGGAGTTCTGCTTTAGAAATCAACTTTAGTAATTTACCAAAAAAAATCAAGTGATACCTTTTTTTTTTTTTGTGGAAGAACATTTTACACTACTATCTGTGCCTATCCCCTTTTCCCTTTTCTTAAAACCTGTATTTCAAGAAACAGCAATTTCTTTTCATAGAAGGGCAGGTATTTCTTTGAGGAATCAAGCAACTTCATAACATTTGTCTACCAAGAGTCTTCATCTCTCCCGACTTTTTCCTTTAGGTATTCAGAAAGTTTTCTCTTTCACAGTATAAGACAGTCCCACTCATGCATAACATCCAGAATCTAATGCTAGGGATTTTTTTTTCCTCAGATTCGGTCTGGTTTTCAAATACAACTTGGAGATCAAAGCAGGCTGTGGAAACTCAGCTGCAGGAGTGTCAGTTAGACCAGGGAAGTTCCTCAATGTGTTGCCAGTATTTTACCAAGATGCTTATTTTTCTTCCTCTAGAATACAACCAGGAGTTTTGACTAGTTGTACCTCTTTAGCCTCTTGGTGTCTTTTTCTTTTTTTTTTAACTGCCTCAGCTGAGCTAGTACATTTAGTTGCACCTAAATTAGGCTGTATTCCACTTCCGTAGAGTGATGCTGATTTTTCTTATCTTCCCACAAGTAGAACATCTCTGCCCTCAATTTCAAGTTCTTAATACATGAAATGTGTTAAGTCTTTCATCAAATTGCTGTTCTGTTGTTCTTTAGGATAGCTCTGTTTCTTTTTATTGCTAATTAAGTTTTCAAACTTTGAATTCTTTCTTGCGTACTGTTTGGTGAACGGTGCGCAGGGAATAGCTTCATACTTACCATTTTATTTTTGCCTTCCATATTATATTGGATCTGTTTTCTTGTTTGCTCATTTATACTTATTGAACAGTACAAAAACTATTTCTTAGTACTTTTTTTCCCCCTATACTCAAAATTGACACCATCTAGTTAGTTATATAATCTCCCTCAAAATTGTTGGTCATATAGGAGGTATCTAAGATAAGATTCTTTGAACAAAAAGGCTTTTTTTCCTCATTGTTCATCAAAGAACAGTGACTAAATCCATGCCTGAATTGAAAATCAGTAACGATGAAAAGATTCACGTGAGCATTAAGAATGGAAGCATCAAAAACTTTGAATATTTGAAATCAAATCTCAAAGATACTGGAGTGTGAGGGCTGGATATTTTTTAACACTATTCCATTACCCATTCCATGTGTAGTAGGTGCATCTCTAAGATGGAAACATGGCATTGAACTTTTCAAGTCTTGAAAAGTGTAATGATGATTCTTAATACCTGTTATCTGAACTAGAGGGGATTTCAATGGCAAGTTAACACAGATGTAATATTTGATATAAAATAATTATTTGCACCTTTGTTTAGGAGGTAGGCTATTTAAAATGTGGAGTTTCTTTATTGGTTTCTTTGTTGGTTTCTTTGTTCTGCAGTGAATCAAGAGTTAGCAAAATCTTCTCAGGAGGAAGGCACATGACTGTCCATATAAGGGAATTTCACTTGTGGTACCATAAAGAACTGTTCTTTGCTTTTCCTTACTTTAATTAAAATTTAAAAAACCAACAATAATGGGGGCAAATTGCATGACATATTGAAGATTACTGAAACATACATGCTGGAAATTAAAATACAGGAATAGTGCTTGACATACTTGGGCATATTTCTGCTAAATTTTGAGAAGTTCTTATTTTTTCAGTTGTAAGACTAGATGTTTTTGTAAAGTCTGTAGTCATTCTTCACGTTTATTGCAGTGAATGTAGGTTTCATATTGTAATTAGTGTATCACCAATATTATTTGAGGCATTATGCCTGCAAAACAAAATGTATGAATAACTGCAAATTAGATGTCATCTATTTGAAGTCCTATGAGGTAGTTTTGTGTTTTATAAAAAAGTCAAAATTAACAGAACTGTCCTAACACACAGTACCAAATGTTCAATCTGGCATATTTCATCTTGACTCCCAAAAAGACCTTGTATTGTGGGTCAAAGAGAAAGGGAGGAGGAGAACTGCTGAGGCTTCTAAGATATTGCAGGCATCTGGTATTCTTCTAAAATTAAACTTTCCTGCATAAGCTGAAGCAGGATAGCTTCAGCTATAAGATCAATTAAATCAGTTGCTCTCTTAGGTTTATTTAGTGAATCCTATAGAATAAAACCGAACCTTTTCTTGGCTCACTGAAGAATGGAATGCCAAAATCTTTCAGATTGACCATTTAGGCTGCAGGGAGATTCATGTCTGACAGATGCAGTCTTTCTACATAATAGCTCTGGGAAAGTTTGAAATAATTCTTAATGTTACTAGTTTTTTGGGAGCGGCTGCGGGGGGGAGATCAGTGTTTTAGTACTGCCCATAATGCAAGCTCTTGTACTAAAGAGTTCACTTAAACCCAAGGTCCTGAATAAACAGAAAGGCACAATACGTAAAGAAGGACTCCATTCCAAAGGAATTTGTTTAAAGCTGATGATAACTCTGTAGTCATATTTTGAAATTGCTTGCAAGTGTCCAGTTCTCATTTGTTAATTAACTGAAGCAAGAGGAGGTTGCATGCTAAGTTGATTTTGAAGCACATCAGTGTTTAATGAGAGCAAGCCAGGGACAGGAAGGCTCCTGACTGTTATTTCAATATTCTAACAATTTGTTCATACTTCTAAGCTTCGAGAAAGCAAGCGTGTTGCACAACCGGTTCCAATTTCAAAATACCCTTTATCATAAAGGCGGTGCAGTAAACAGGAAACTAGGAGACTGATTTCAAGAGTCTGACAGATTAATGTACTTTCCACTTACTTCTCAAGTCTTAAACGCTTGTATTGAAACATGGGCATCAGTGAGAGATAACTGAGAGGCAGAGCAAGCTAGTGGACAGAAAAGAGCTTCACCTTCTATCTGATGTAACCTTCTATCTGAGGTTCCAGAACTAAAGAAATATGTAGTACAACAGACCTCATGAGATCCTTTGGTGATGCATTCTCCTCACACAGCACAAAGATATCCCAAGATGCAAGCAAGGCAAGAATCAGTCAGGGGTGTAAGCGCAAGGCATAGTTGAATGGATGGAGCTTAGTGCAAGCTACAAATATGATTAGTATTTTTACTATTTCCCCTAATCTTGTGGGAGTTCTGCAGTTTTCAGTGGACTTGAGTTTTACTGCATTTTTGTAGCTCCACTGCACCCTAACTATAGCCACCTCTCCTCTGTAGTACAGAATTTCATGAAGTCACTCAGTTGTAGAGAATGACAGTGACAAGTCTGTACTTAGCTGTGGTGGTTGTAAGCAGAGCATCATGTCCCATTCCGGAGCTACCACTAGAGTCCAGGGCTCCTGACTCCTTTATTCTGCTCCTTGTTAGCAAATATGCGTGTACCTGCTGAAATCTGTTCCATACATACAAACAGATATTGATTCTGAAAAGATGATAGTCTACTGTGGTTTCACAACACACTATATCTCTTATGCAAACCCCTCTATTGGCTACGTGATGATCAAAAAACTCATTTCTTCCAGGAAGACAAATTTTACATGCACTGTGTAACTTCAGTAAGGCCAGCAAGTCCTGCAGAGATTCTCTTACCTTGTTTTGAAAACAGAACTGTGCTTTTTTGTTGCTTTTTTTGTTGCTTTTCCACAGAAATCAGGAGAGGAACTTGAAGTGAGAAAAACAAATGGCAAATAATTGTTGCAAGTTTTTTAAATGTATCTGAAGGGTTTTTTGTATTTGTATGTGATTATATTATTTCTATAAATGGCTCTTCTGGTATGTCTATTTTGGACTGAGAAAAATAAAATTATCCTTTCACCTAATATTTGAATCCCTTTCATTTTTCTAACTTTATGCTTCATGAAACCGTATAGCCTGAGAACCCTTTGAGGGTAGTCATCATAGATCTAACAGAATACTTTTGATTTTTATCACAGCATGAAGGCAAAATGAAGAAATGCTGATATTCAATGATGTTTTTCTTCAGAGCAGCTACTTAAAAATACCAATGGAAAAAATGTTGATCTGTGTTAGGGCCAAGTATTGGCTAGAAAGGAAGTATTTTGATTACATTGTAATAGTATGAAATATAGCCTAGATAATGAAAGGCAAAAGGATATGGCCTCTTACTATATAATCTCTTTGGCCATCAGCCAGAGCAGGAAATTTTCTCTGGGAGAGTGAAGGTATCGAGTAACTTGAAAAGTAATGTATTTTTAGAGACTCTAGCTTCATTTCACACTGCTTTCTAGAATTAGATTGTCACCTTAGAGAACAGACTTCTTGTTTGAAAAGCAGTCTGCAGTCTAACTCTTTTTCCATATTTATTTAAAATATGCTTTAATTGGATGGGGAGAGAGGGGAAAAACTACAGAATACTATTGTTTTAAGAAGGACCTTTATTACTAGTGAACAATAGTATACTGGAATATATACTAGAGAACAGCATATGCTATTCATGACTATAGTACAAATGTGTCACCATAAAGACAAACACTAAAATAACATATTTGCAGTATTCTACTTAACAGAATTGACTCTTGGCACAGTCAATGTCAGTAATAAATCCTGAAAAGTGCAGTGACGGATCCTGCAATTATCTTCTGCTTCTCCTGTTTGTTGTACCAAGTGAGCTTGTTCATTTTTTTAAAGTCTTTGTGGAGAGACCATTGTATGCATCTATAGAGCACTGGGAGGGGCAGGGAGGGAAGGAAAGGCTCTAGGTGGTTGGAGGGATTTCAAATTCCTTCAACCTTGAAAGGATTTTGGTTACTTACGGACCTTTAAAAGAACTATTATTTATTGTAGAGAAAAAGGTATGCTGCTGAAATTTGAACAGTGAAATATGCTTTTGCTCAAGGTAATTGCAAATTGTTGACCACCATTCTATTTACGGGGGCAAAGCTATCACAATATGTTATTATGTACTAAATAACTTCTATTTCAGAAAGTGCATTTCAGTTTATAATGCTTTTGAAATGTCACTACCTGTATTACATTTACCATATGAATTGTGATAGTGATACTTCTTGTCCAAGTAAACGATTCAACAATCGCAATATTCACCTAACTTAAACAGGCACCAGTACGATCCAGTGGGGTAGGGGGAATTAAGACTTAGACCCACAACCACTGTTTTCCATCAAGGCAATCTGACCCCATCTCTTGCTGAAGTAGGATGGATGTTGCAACAGAAGATGTCATTGGAGGGAATGTGGGATTCCTTCTTTCTGCCAGTCCCATGCAGGAATTCTACCATGGATAGCATGGGAGAATCTGCATCAGTCATGTTAGGACTGTGTGCATTCTTATTCATGATGCCAGCCACTGTAATGACATCATATCATAAATTATTTCTTTGGGGGCATCCACACCTCCCTTAATTGTTTTTATCCTTTGAAGACCTGCTGACTATGGCTGCATTATCTCTTAACTTCAAAAGTCCCAACCAATTAAAAGGTTCTGGGAAGGATTTTGTGACAGCTAAGGGTGTGGGATTTTTTTTTCCTTTTAAGAGAGGAATGAGCAGAAAATTAGGTGTTTAGTTTGCCTGTATTAAAAGAAAATGCTGCCCAGTAACATGTATATTATCCTGCCAGTTCTTTAGGGCATATTTTGACATTTGATACAGGGCAACCTTTGTGCTAGAGATGTGCCTTTTGCCACTCCTATGAAAATCCACCCAGAGCTGGCCAAGTTGCAACCTGCAGTTCTTCCTGGGTTTATATGTGGTTCCATGATTGAGGAATTTTGCCCTAAAGCAAAGATTATGTTTGTACTGGCTATGTTCATCTCTGAAACACAATCCAAGCAACCTTTACGGGCTGGCGGACTTCTATGCTCTCCAATAGGCTAAAGAGACAGAGACAGTGTGAAGAGAAGCTTTGGTCAGGAGTGTAGGGTGCACTTAGAATCAGCACTGATTGACCAAAAAGGCCACTACTGGGAGCTGTGAACAAACTGGGAGCTGATCAAGACGAAAGCCCTTGAGAATTGGGGGAAGAGGGAGGGACGCAGTGCCTGAATAAGGAGGCTGGAACTGTGATCCAGAAGGGATAGATGCAACGAGGTGGAATACAAAGAAAACTAAATGAGAGGTCAGGGTAACACTGAGCCTGTGGTAAGAAATCTGAAGAACATGGATTAGGGCTGCCTAGACAAAAAGCTATAGATATAGAAGGGATGGGACCAAGATGGGTGAGGACAACAATGTTCAACGGTCTCAATATTTAGTAAGTCAGAAGTTCTCATGGTAGACTAAAAGGTTCTGACGCGATTCTGTACCTTTCTGTGATGCTGTATGATAGAACTTACCTTGTCGGCTTGTTCTAAGACATGTAAAAATACTTTCAATTATAAAGAATTATTGAAGTTGTAAAGACAAGGACTCAAAATGTAGAAAACAATGTTGCGCTTAAACAGTACACTACAGTGTGTAATTACGTAATCACATATTCATGAGATGATGGGCACAATCAAGAAAGGATTTTTGTAGGATTCTTAGCTTATTTTTACTGAAAACATAATATTGAGCATGTTATTCGAGGTACTGAAGTCAGCATTTTCAGCTACAACTGAAAGTAATAGAAAAGCTGCTTTAAATACATACAGCATTATGTATTCTCTGAAACAACAGCTCTTAAATATTTCAAATTGTATTTTGCAATCCTATTTCCAAAGCAGTGATAATACCTTTTATCTCACAGTGTTCATTCTGAAAACAAGTTGCTTATGAAGAATTCATGTAGAAGGAAATAAAAAAGGCCATAAGATATTAATAATTGTCTTAAAAGTAGGTAGGCATTGTGTAGTAAAGAAGTCTGAATGTTGTTTGATGAAGCCAAAGTTATGGAATAGATAGAATAGGAATGGGCATGGATATATCAAGTTGAGGACAAATGGAGGGAGAACGGGTCCCTTTCAGACTCTCAGATCTTTACTCTTGCCCTTCATGTGCCATTAGCAAATATTGGTGAAACCTGGTAACAAACAGTCCCATCCTTTCTTCTCCCAAACACCATTATCTGCTCAGTGAATTCTCTCAGGAGTAGGTGTTTGCTATTTGGCATTTCCTAACATCTGAGTGCTTAACTTCTTAGCAATGCTTTTTAACGTACTAGGCTTGTATGTAATGTCTTTTCTTTCCAAATATAATACTGAAAGCTCAGAACCCTCAGTCGTTATTCATGAGATGCATAAAGTCAGCTGCTTTACAGCTGCTCCAGCTGACTTTAAAAAAGAATAAATCAGAAACTGTAAAACTATTTAAGAATGATTATTTAACTTGTGCGTTGAAATGATTAAAATACTCAACAAATTCTTTGTACCCTTTGAAAAACTTGAGGAATCATTCCTCCAAATCTGCCGAAAAGCAAGACTAACAAAGATGATATGTAAATAAAAATTTCTGTTAAATTAGTGGTTGAAGGCATGAGTTTGACATTCTTCAAGCACATAAAAACTATCATCAGTTTTACCTGTGGGGAGTATTTTATCAGCCCATTTTATTCAAAAAATAACCATCCTTATCAACCAGAACCAGGTTCAGTCTTGTTAATGGGATGAATTGGCAATGACTTCTGTCTACATAGCAACCAGCAAATATTGTTCCAGTGGTCCGGGGTGGCCAATGAGAGGCAGGGCACATTGGGGCAGCTTTGCTCACGCCAATAGCACCGTACTGCAATTCCTCCTGACAACCCCCTCCCCATTTCACTGACGTGAACATTTTTAGAGTATGATCTCATCTGCAAATTGTAAATACTTGGCACACTCATGACAGGAAAGTATTACAAAGTGCTGAGGCTTGCTTCATGAAGAATTTAGGTGGGAAGCATTTTTAATTTTCTGTTATTAATGACTTACACATATTTACAAAAAATTGTACTCTTAATTACTCTAACTTATTCATAATTTCAGTAAGAATTCATGTGTGCAGTATTTAACATTTTATTTAAAGTCCTCACTGCCTTTAGGGCCTCTTAGTGGAACTGCACTCAGCTGCCTTTTATTGTTCTAAACAAGCAGTGACTGGAGAAAAAACCCAAAACCTCTTCACTACCCTTGCTTATAAGCTTTAACATCTGCCACCTAATAACGCCTCTTTTAATTCTTCATTTTGTTGCTGAAGTGCCTTTACTTCACTCTGTGATAGAAGCGACAGAAGAAGCAGCATAAGCTGTGAAATACTATATTGCCTGCTTTTCCTTTTACGTTTTCTTAATATAGAATATACTTTTTAATAGAGAATATACTTAAGGCATCCAAAGAGATGAGCCATAAAAATATAAGTCAGAAAGTATTTGGAATGTTAAACATGTTTTTTGTTTTTATAGGTGTCTATTGTTTAATGGTGTTTTCTATGTAAATACAATTTCTACTATGGAGACTTCCCTCTTCACTTCAGTTTAAACCCAGTATAATATATTTTGCATAAATGTTGTAATATGTGTATATTCCACTAATGAATATGATAAAGAATAGTATCTTATAATTTTTGCATATATTTTAAGGAATCTAGGTTTTAACTGCTCATTAATCATAAATATTACATGAAAATGCTTCTATAGCAATGCAAAGAAAAGAGAGAGAGGGCTTTGAGGCCAATAGGGGAAATGCTATCTTTTCTTTTAATTTAATTTTGCTTTTAGGAATAGGGTCATCTTATGTTTTAAAGATAGTGTTTCTGACTTGCAGAGATAGGTGAGATGACAGTATATGTGTCAATAGTAGTAACAAATGTCCAAAAATATCAAATGTCCAAAAGCAGTGTCTCTTCCTACATCTAAACTCAAATTTTAAGTAGAGCTATTTTGAATCTAAAGAGCTACTTAAAGTTTAAATTTTTTAGCATTCAGTGTAGCTGTCTGACTTTAAATTCATGAAACAAAAGATGCCACTTTTCATATACAGATTAAAACAAGTAGGACCATCTTTTTAGAAGTTGTAGACTGTAGACCACTTTGAAACAATATTGTGGAGGTATATTTTATCGTATCTAGTATCTTGAAGTCAGAAAGAACAGTTGTTTAAATATGCAGTGTTCATACAGAAATTATTGTTTATACAAATTGTTGATACAAAAAATTGTTGATACAAAATCATTTATTATGCCATAAACTGCTACATTGTATATAGAGTATGTTGTTGTTCTGATTCGTGCTGATCATGCAGATTTCATGATGATTTCAGTAGGTCCCTTAAAATAATCGGCCAACTTCATCTGAAGACCAGAAAGGTCAGTAATATAATGGTTTCTGCACATGGTCCTTAAAAGTGAGCTGCAAAGTTAAATTTCAAATTGCAAAATCCAAAACTTTAAAACTCCAATGCCCATGCTGTCCTGCTGATGAAGATTATTAAACAGATTTTTCAGAAGAACTTAAATGTTTGTAAACATGGGAACATACACATTGATTTTACTTGAATATCTTGCCTCAGATGAATACTTCCCTTAAGTTTTATCTTTGTTTGCATTGCGTTTTTTGCCTCTGTTGGTTTTATTCCTGAATTTAAAGTAAATTTATGTTTACGCTATACAAAAGCCCTTTTGTTTTAGGACTTGTCAACATTATTACATGTTCTACGTAAGAGGAGTTATATAGATTGAAGCATTTTTGGATGCTTTTAGAGAATACAAAAGTGGCATAAAATTTAGGGTGTTTAAGTCCTAACATGTATGCTTGCTATTTATGACAATTCAGTCATTAGACATTAATTCTCTTTCATAAGTTTCCCCATAATGATCTTGGCTATGTGGAGACAAATGAGTGAAATGAGTGTTTAAAGACAAGGAAAATTAAGAATATGTAGAAAATGAGTCAGTAAGCTTCCTTGCAGGTAGAGTAAAACCACTGGTCACAAAGCACTTTGTTCTTTCATATTCTTTGCTGGAGTACCCTTGTGAGGATCATCATGCTGCAGGTTATTTGTACCAGAATTGCATAAATATGGTCCCTTAAGACAGATGTTTGAAATAGCTCAAATTAAGTGACAAAACAGGTTTAGTCTATGTGGTAGCAAGATATCAAGTGATTCCTTTCATGTGAAGTGTGTGTCATCTTACAGCAGTAATTCTCCACCACTTCACTATGGCTATACAAAAATGATAGCATTTTATATTGCATTTATACATGTTTGATCTTGACCTTTCCATAGAACACTTACAGAAATTCAAGCCCTGAACTTCATGGCTTCCTTTGGATCCAAACTGAATTGTGTCATTTTAATTAACATTTGTAGTGTCTGATTTCCACATCTTGATGACAGATTAGCATACCAGCAGAGTGATAAAATGAGATTAAAAGGTAGACAAACTTCTGTTTTTATTAAGCCTGGATGTTACAGAAGAAGAAAGGAATTTGATCATGGAATGTTCCTAGATTAAGGATCTTAATAACAAACTTCCATGGTATTTCTTTTAAGTTATTCATTGTTTACCTCTGTATTTGGATGTATTAGGAACTTAGATTATTGACTTGTTATGAACCATTATAGTTTCATAGCTACAGAAAGCTCCAGTGCCATTGAGACCAAAAAAGGTAAGTGTCATTGCGTACTTAAACATTTCTACTAGAGCCTTTTCCTTTTTTTTTCCTAGTGAAAACATTCTTATGTTTGGAGCTTTTTTTAAACTCCAAAGGCATAAACAGGGCTTGAAGGACAGCATCATTAAAATTGAGAGTTGATTCAGCTTATAAATGGATAGTTATTTATTACAAATTAACATCTCCCCTAGGCTCAGTAGAAACTACTAACAACTTCAGTCTTGGAAAAGGAAAATTCCAGAGTGGGTTGTTAGGTCTTTGTTTTTCAATGTCGTTTTTTACTTTCTGATTAAAACTATTTGTATTACATGCAATAGCATCTCGGATTAAATGTTTATAATCTTACAAACTAATTCAGCCAAACTAATTGCAGTGAATAAACTCAGCATACTTGAAGTAAACCTGTCTTTTGGATCTGTGGGCATTTTGATGATTTGAGCATATATCACACTGCCATATGTGAAAATACAGGGGAAGCAGTGTTTGAGCTTGAAAGAGAATTGGCAGATAGCTGTTGTTATTATTTCTGGATATCTCCTCTAAGTAACACTAGTAGCAGGTGCTAGTGAGCTCCAATGATCTTATTCTTAGAAGAGTCTACATTCGTTCAGAAGAGCTGAAATATAGTCTCTGTGCTTTTGTTGCCCAGAAGCAACCAAATACTACTGTTTAATATTGTGATCTAGGTATTTCTTGCCTCAAATTTAGAAACAAGCAAACAAAAGCCTTCCCGTGGGGAGAAGTACAAGTAAACTTATAAAATAATCTGAAATCCAGCTGAATATTAGATATTATGTGGAACAGACATTGCATGTTGTGAAAATTTTCACTACTTTAAATTCATTTTTATTCCCAATTGGAATTAGGAACCAATTTTAATTTTTTTTTTCTGTTGAAAGGAGAGCAACAGAGATTCTAGCATCCACTTTATAAGATGAAGTCCATGACCCAAGAGGGGCCTAAGGCCTCAACTGGAAGGAGGCTACCGTGCCTTTGGGGGGGTGTGTGTGTGTGTGTGTGTGATATTTTTAAGACCAACATTGTTATCTCTACTGAATATATGAGAATTGTCTATTTCCTAGTTGGCTTTTTCAAAGTAATAATGTGCACGCCATAAATACATCCCTCTTTTTTCCAGAGGGAATTGGAAGTCCCACAGCGTAGCTGGGCCTGAGGGACTGTTTAAAGCTCTGCCTTCAGGGAGCCATCAAGGAGGAAGGGCGATGTCAGGTTCTGTGGGAGTATAGGGAGTAAGGGATAGTGTTGACTTCGTAAGCAGGTATCGGCCAGGAATTACTTACTTCGGCACTATGTATTAATAGTAAACAGCATGCTCCTTTGTATGGATATATGTGTAGTTTGGTCTGGTGAGTACTTTTATAGTACAGTAAATTGTTTGTCAGATTAAATGGCTGTTATATTCTGGTCCTGCCCTGGTAATATAGACTAGAAGTGTTTTCAAAACAGACTGCACAAACTGGTTGGGAAACTATCGAGTCAGCAGTAACCATACCGATAGGATTTTGAAAGCAGGTTTTGTTTTTGTTTTTTACCAATCCTACTAAACAAAGGTCTATGCAGTATAGGACTGGGGTCTTCTCAAGGGGTAAGAGGTGGTAGGGAAGTGGAATTATCAGCTATGGAAAGAACTCTTGTAGAGACTCATAACAAATTTTAAGATTGCTATGAATGAAGCATGAATAGAAATGTGTGTGTAAGCACCAGAAGAAACAGCAGAATAAGTGTTAAAAGAATGGCCTGAAATGATGGCGAAGAACATAATTCCCAGTTCATCAAAGGAAAGACTGTGTTGCTTCTATCAAACCCAAAAGGCCTGTGCTGTGGTAGGACCGCAGCATCTTGTTAATGGAAGACTATGCATTCTGACAACAGAAGGGTGGGAACAAGGTTGTAATATAAGCTATTTCTTTTTCTGTTAGCCCAAAAGGAAGAAATCTTACAGCAAAAGACTTCCCATAACAACTGTTAACGCTTAAAGAATATAAAAATCTGTCATTATTGCTAATCAAGAAGAAACGTAGAGAAAACACAAGGACTTGATAGCCAGCATCCCTTGTTTTCCACGTTGCATACAAGTGATCTTGGCCAGACCACTAAACACATGTCTTGGTGCTTGTAAATACCTGGGTGTGAGAGTGTGGGTTAAAATCAAGAGTGGATGCAATCTACAAGGGAACGAGTGAGTAGGTAAAGTCAAATTACCTGGAGATACTGTAAATGCTATTTCATCTTCCATAAGGTTTTGCACTGAGTTTTGTTATACTAATTTCCTACACGCTTACCTAAAAACTATGAGGGAAGCATTTAATCTTAAGCACGCAGAGCTGAGAAAAACATACTGAAATTTCATGTCAAGAACAAATGGAAAGCTGAAAAAAGTGTTGATTTGATGCACTTCCTTCTTCAGGCGTGCTCTTACACTAAAGAAATAAAAACCAAACTGTACCACCAACTTCATGTTGCACACCCAAATCACTGCAGCCAGGGAGGGCAGATACTATACAGTTTTTCCAAACTTTTGAGGTAAAATACATTAATAAATACAATAAATATTGCAAATCTTAGCTAAGCAAATCTTGTGGTCATAGAACAGGATACATGACCTTGTCTCTCACCCAACTTTTCTGTTATGGCGATGTATCTGATATTTCACCGAAGCATCTCATAGGCTACAGCAAGTCACTGCAGGAATAAACCAACTTGCATATTCTGTGAATTAGTGAAGAACATGTCTTACACTGATAAACATGAATACTGATGAAGAATAGGAAAGAAAATCGATTGACAAGAGTGTAAAATAATGTGCTGCTGGGCAGACTGTAGAAAAAGCTACATTAATGTAGCTGACCAGTCCAGGCCAGGCAAAATGCATTTGAAATGCTGGTTTGTATTTTATTTGACTGCTTTCTTGATTGTCACTTCTGACACTTCTCACACGAGTATTTGAATGTGTTTCTAAATCCCTCACAAATTTTTGTTTTAAGATAAATTTCCTTTTAAATGAGAATATTTTAAGTTTAGTAATTTAAGGTGGCATTTTACTCTAGTAAATTTAGGAGGATGATTTCTCTTCCCTCCTTGAGTGAGCCAGGAAGTTACATGTTTTGAATATTTGCAGTTAAACATTGAAATAATTTCAAGGTCAAAGCTTACCAAGCAGACAGACATTTGTGAATAACTTCTGTTGTCAAATTCTCCAATTAGTTTTCTGACAGAAGAAAACAAACCTTTTGTTTTAACAACTCCTGTTAAATAATTGAGGTTAAATATAGGGTGCTCATTACATCTTCATGCACAATTTTGTTCTCAGGATAAACAAGAGCATCTATCCAAAGTGACACCAGCAGAAATTAAATGCAATTTGATTATACTGTAATAACTGCTTAATGACTGTGGAGTTGCTTACTGTGAATATCATTGAGTTAAGCTTAACTGTCGAGGTTACAATTTTGTAACCACTCCTTAGCCTCTTCTTAGCTAGAACTGTCATGTGTGCTTGTCATTCAAGCAAAATGAGCCTGTGTGGATGATTCCTTTGTGGGAGCTGAAGATGCAGTTCCCGTTTCTCTTGTGGAAGTAGCCTACGGCTGGAGAAGGTGCCATTAGCCCTTCATCCTCTATTTGTTTCCCAAAGGTTTAGATCTGTCAATTTTCAGGTATCTTTTGTACTTGAAGATGATATCTTAGAGTCTCATTTTACAAAGACAAAGTTTACATCAGGGATAAATCAACTTGCTGTGGAGTTAGCATTTATGGTCTAAGAACAGCAGATCACTTATGCGGCATTCTGATTTAGTGCCAAATAATTTGTTATCTATGTCTTTCTCAACGGTGACATCTTTGGTTGGTTGTATATTAACATTAGCAAGCCCCAAATTGCTACTTATTCCTAAACATGAGAGCACCCATTTCAAGGTGTACTTCAAGGATGCTAAAGGAAACTGTTGGTGTTTAGTCCACATGTTGAAACTTGTACGATATACTAATTAATATATGTAGATTCCACCACCTTGTGTTAGAAAAAAAAACCATTATGTATTGTCACATTTCATGTGATTATCCTTCTAGCTGATGTAGTATCAGCCTGTTTCGTCTCTGGTGATGACTGGAAAATGATAGTCCAATCTCTAGAATTATCATTGCCATTAGCTCATGGTATGAGAAATACACATACTAGATGACATGTCTTAGAAAGGAAAGCTGCAAGCAGGTGTATTGAGTTTAGTTCAATTTTTAGTTTCATGCCCCTGTGTGTGTTAGTTTATATTCATGACTAAACTTGTGGGGAAAATTTTAATTAAAAAAAAAAAAGGAAAATGGAAAATGTCAGACTAGAGTCTTTTGGTCAATCATAAGAAGTCCCATCTTGGAGTCTTATAGAAGAATATTTTCATCAGAAAGGTTCTCAGCCCTTTGTAGCTCACTTACGCTCCTTATAGCCTTGATTTTGTGTTTGGGTAATGTATCTGTAGACACACTGATGTTTATACCTAACCCCTTTTTTTAATTTCACTTGACTTGACTTTCAGAGACTTGTTGATACCATTTCGCCAGGTTGAAGGACCTGAGGCGCAACACCTTCATACCGTACTGTCCTTGTTCAGCAGCAGGACAGACACCACCTCAGATGCCTCTGTACTGCACTATAGTGTATGGTCTGGATATCTCCCCCACCAAGTCCTTGATTTTTGGATGCCTATCGTCTTTTTTTTCCCCCTTGGTTTTTGATACAAAATGACAAATATTAAAGCAAAATATAATATTCTGTGTTTTGCTTCCTCCATCGAGAGTCACCATACATTGAAAGGAGGTTTTAGTGACTTTATCTATGCTAATAAATGGAACTTCAAACTTCTTGTTTTCAGCTGTATGCTGATGCTTTTGGGAATCTAAAGCAGCTATTCAGAATTAGTAACCTGCAAGAAGAGTTCTATATTTACCTGCTTAGCTTTGAGCTAAAGTTTGCCTGTACTTAGGTGCTTAGAAGGATCTGACATTTGGATGGCTTATCTTTCTATTTCTTTGACTGTACTACCATATGCTTTGCAGTGATGTTGAGCTGGGTTATCCAGAACGTTTGCATAAGAATCCATATTACAAAAGGGGTGCAAAATCTAATAGAAAGTGTAACTTCTGATGGAGATAGCTTTATGTGTGCTCGTAGCCTGTGTCAATAAATCAGGCTCCTGTGTATGTTATCAAACTCTGTCTACAATGTAAATAGCTGTTCAAAAATGAAACTAAATCCAAATTAATCCTGTCTTTTCTCTAGTCGACACCTCAGAACACACATTTCTGTGTTGTAGCTAAATTTTTTTTTCAGGTAACGTAAAGTGGAATTGCAAAAGAAAAAAGCTGAAGTTCTGTATCAGCAGAAAAAGTCCTTATGCTCTGTTCCTGATAAGCAATGTGAACAGAAAGCCAATAAGTTTTATCCCATAGAAATATTTCAGTCTTATATGCAATTTTACAAAGTTTACACATATTTAAAGGAAAAGTCTTCTCCTCCTTTTAAAAGGGAATGCAGCATTAACTATGAGCTGCTACCAAGAATTTGCTATAGAGGTACCCATTTTGCAGTTCCATTTCAGTAGTTGCCCTTTGCAGAACAAATGTCAATTGTAGCTGTAACATAAAACAAGTTCTTGAACCTCTGACTTCATGATATGAGTTTAATAATGGATGTGAACTATCTAGCTTACCTATTGATTGGCATCTGTTCTTGTTTTTCTGTTCTCTCTTTTCTGTTTTGAAGAACATGGAAAGGAAACCAGAAGTGTTTCTTTGGTTTTGGATGTATATTTACAAGGAAGGCCTGCAGTATCTTAGTACACAGATAGATAACATAATGCTTGCAAAATTGAGACTGTGCAATTTGAGGTGCTTTACATGGATCATATAATGAGCTCTAAGTAGTTCAAAGTCTTTATAGTCTTTTGTCAAGTATTTCAGTTGTACAGGTAGCTATCTGATCATTTTTATTCAGCCAATGTTGTATGTTGAAATGCATACATTTTAATATAAATATGCTTTTTTGTATGTACTAGCAATTTTTATAAAAATATTGTTGTTCATGTTTGTGTGCATTGACCTGCTTGCCCTTTAAATTAGAGTACTGTTTCACATCCCCAGTAACGTGTATTTGTAGCATCAGTTGACTTTCAGTTGACTCCCCTTGTCATTCAGCAGCTTGCTGCTCTTCTGAAGAGTGGTAAAATATGAGGAAATACAAAGTGGATATCTATGAACCATCTAGATCTGGCCAGGCTCATCCCCTCTTCCCAGACTAGAGGGTGAATGCAGTTGAGCAAGCTCCATGCTTGACAGATTGTAGTTCTCTTCAAAATGGCCAGGTTTCCTTCCACAGACACTTCTGTTGAAAGGTAGTTACTATGCAAGTCCTCCTACAGATAACCCATAAAGCAAGACAGGTAATGTTTGCGAAATGCTGCCCTTGGAACAGAGAAGCTGTTGATGGAACCGTGGTGGCACAGACAGACTTAACTCGGCTTATGTGCGTTTTTGGCTACTTTACAAACTAGGCAAACTGCCTATAGAAAATGGAGCGCTATTACCTAACAAGCTTTAATTTCTTTGTAAGGCTGGAACATAACAATATTTTTCTGCCTCTACCAAGCCAAGGGCCCCAGTGCTTGGAATTGTATAAATATATAATAAGCAAGTAAGTGTAAATTTATTTCTATTCCCCACATACATGGATCACTGCAACAAATAGTAAGAAATCAATATTAATAGTATCTATTACAGGAGTAGGCAGGGGTGAAGGGAAGGGAAAGGAATGGTAAGCTTTGCATCAATTTACTACATGCGTAAAATAAAATGTGTTCCATTTTAAATGGAGAGTTGGCATTTTCAGCGGTATCCAAAGGGGAGGCTGTGAACGAACTTTGGCAAACACAGATGCTCTGTCTGTGTCCCGAGAGCTCTGGCTGGCATGTGGCAATGGGATGTTACTTCTGGCACTGTGTGGGCTTTTGATGATCTGCTGAGTCCCTGGCATACCAATCTGTGTAGCAAAGATCTGTGAAGACATCAAGGACTTGGCAGCATTGTATGTATCTTAGCGATACAACAAGCCTCGATTTGCCAACAGGTATTGCTGCATGACTTCATTCACTGAATGCAGAAACAAAAGCCAGCTTTTCAATGAGTGAGAGGGGAAACAGAACTTCTTGCCAGCTGCGTTACTCATTAGTCCTCTTAACCTAGCTTAACCCTTTCGTGCACAGTGAAGCTGTGAGGGAGCGAGGAGTGTTCAAATGCTTTGTGGATGCTTTCTGCATTTGTTCATCAGCTGCTATAGAGCAGCTGGCCATGCTGCAAGAGTGAAACTTTAAGAATGTGTTTCCAGATCTGCTTGGGCAGTTTGCCCTCCAGTTTGTGAGGCTATTGTTGAAGGTATGCAAAGGTCACAGATACTGCACTGGAGAGCAGAAGGATATCTGCTTAAGACATTTGGGATAGTGTATGCATGGAGTATCCATTTTTCACCATAAATCCTATTTGCCATGCAATTAGCTCAGAGCTTGCATGGCAGAATGATGTGAAATGTGATCAGGTTCTACCACGAAACACACGTGCAGTCTCTCTGCTTTTATTTTTGTATCCTGGTTACTAGTGCTCATACCATCATTTTTGCATATGAACAGGGTGCAACTACCCTGTTAAATAATATTGGACTGAAGGAAGACAGTATGTTGATAGCACTTCATCTCCAAATGCAAGCTGAAGGGATATTAAGTATGTAGGGTAGACAGTTAAAGAGCAGACTGTGGCCTCCAGGAGGGTACCTCCATTCTTCCTGCACAGTTCTCAGGCTTCCTGCCCTGGCTGCCAGTAGTGCTGTAACTTCCTCCCTGGCTATGTACCAGAGCTGAGGAGCAATCTTTAGGTAGACAGCATTACCTACGCTTTACTTAAGCCCACCCAAGTGAGGAAGCACCTCGCTGGGGAGCGGATGTGAGCAGGCAAGAAGGGCTTTAGGCTCTGTTTTAAAGGATCATTCCCTCTCATAGGAAGAGGGGACAGGGGGAGAGATGTGGGGTAAGATACATGCTTCAGGCATAGTGCACTGGAGGTAAGGCATCTCAGCTTCTCCCATCTAATGATCTCCTGCTTAGCCCTTGCTATGTCTATGACTGATCTATAAGAAGTGGAGAAGACTGTCCTCATTTAAAAGCTTCAGTTCAAAAAGCTCCTCTGATATACTGTGTATATTAATTGCCCAGACACGTGTACATTACAATTTCACCTAATCTTTTCCAGGTATCCTGAAACCTCCTTCTGTGTAAAACTTTGTAAATTCAACTTTGTCGTAGAGATACTTTACATGGAATGAAGTTAGGAAAGCTTATCTCTTAAAAATGTAAAACCTATAACAAAGATGTGGCACTGTTCCTGTTTCACTAATTTTGTTTGTGGCACTGTTGCTGTTTCACTGCTGTTGTTTGTTTTTCTTTCTTCTCACCACCACCAAATATAAACACAAAACTCAAGTGAAAAGCCTCAGTTAAAAGAGCATGGGATTTCAAAGGACTGGTAGAGGGTTAGACAGCCTTTTTCTGTAGAAGCCATGATCTTAGAGAATTCCAGCTGTTCATGAAAGCTTGCCTTCTGGATGTAGCTCCACAGCATTTGAAAGTGATCTCCTTGGTGTGGCCACACTCCAATCCTGCTTACTCTTCAGCTGAATATTGTTACCTCTTTCTGGCATAATCATTGTTGAACTGGAGGCTGGTTTCAAACAGAATTTATCATAAGTAGAGATTTCAAAGCTAACTACTTAAAGGTTCTGTTAAAATAAGAACCAAACTTAAGGCTTCTTTGTTGGTGCAAATTGTTATACAAAATTTTTTTTTTTTTTCCCAGTTGCCTGTTGAGTCAGCTTGTACATACCAGAGCAGAAGTATCGATGTCAACATGGCGTAAAATGTTTGGTAGCTAGCGGGCATAGAAGGGATTGCAAGGTGCAGATTTGAGGGTTGACTGATGCTTTTACGGGAAAGAGAAAGTGATTTGTGGAACACAGCTTTGTAACATACTAAGGTGGAGAAAACATAAATTGTGCATATCTGTAAGAAATCATCCCCGAAGAATAGCCTGAATTTTATTGCTTGTAAAATTAAAAAGTTGCATGTATTAGGTTGATTGGATAGAGGTAAGAAATGACTCCTTAAATTAGCTCAAACTAACTGGTAATGTTTAGGGAACATTTATAAAATAGTGTTCTGTGCCACTGCAAGCGAAGTGAGCCTGGGGGAAAACTATATCCAGAATTTGGGATAATTTAGCTTTGCAAAGGGGCACAAACTTCATATGTGAGGAGTCTGAAAAGAAAAAAATCTCCAACCTAAGGGGTAGAGGTAATACTTCATAAGCATAAACGTGGTACAATTACTGCTAACTGTATGCTGATATTCCTTGGGAAAGGCAATATGCACTTGCAGAAGAAGCAGTTCAGATACATGCGTCTTAAACTGCAAATCAGTGGTTATTTGAGATAGTGGATTGGAAACCACGTGTAACTTCTAAATGGCAAAAATGATCTGCTATAAAAAAAATAGCTGTTTTGGAAGTTATACGCAAGAAGCAGTTAGGTTCCCTAATACTTCCAGTCAAAAATGGAAAGATCAGTAATTAAAGGAAAAAAGTTGGGGCATGCGGTAACAACAAATAGCCTGTACACTGGAAAATTTTTTTTTTTAAAAAACCAAACACAAAAGTACTGCATATTGCTTCTTAAATTGTTTGTTATGTGTTTTGATAAATAGCCTGCTATTTAATAAATAGCCTGATTTTCCAAAATGGGTGAATATTTTAAATATTTCAAAAACACTGGTTTGATAAGCAGAACCTGCTGGGTACTTGGTAACATAAAACATCTGAGGGTCTACAGAAAAACCTTAATTTTAAAATCCCATTAATGACAGCAAAAAAAAAATCTTGGGTATAGCTTTTGTTCCTATTGGCTAGAAACACTACCAAATCCATGTATCAGCATTCACATACACCCACCCTTCTTCAAGGTTTCAGCAATGCATTAGAAAGGGAATATCACTGTGTGTTAAGCATTACTTTTTCTGTTTTTTTTTTATTTTATTTTTTAATCTACCTATGAGCTCATTTCCTGAACTGATTTTCCTCCGTACTCAGGAATAGAAATATGTGGTTTACCTCAAGTTACTTTTGAAGAATTACTGCTGCACAGTTAATCCGTCTGAATAGCATTTTTAAGATTTTTTCAAATCATGAAAGGGGATTTGTCCCAGAAGTAGGTGAAGCAGGCAGCCTGGTAAAACTCAGCCTTCACTCCACAGCTATCCAAACAGCCAAAGCAAGCTTGATTCTATATAAAAAGCATTGATTGATGTTCAAGGGAGGCCCGTTCCAGGCAATGCGTGAACTGGGACCCCCTTATAGTCCAGTCAGCAGTCTCTGCTAGGTGATCTATTGGAAAGTTTTCCCCCACCTGACCTAATTCTCAGTGTTTGTGCCAAAATATCTTTTCTGGAAATCATTCTTAGAAATATTGCATATATTATTTTAAAAAATTTTCTGTGTTGACTCCAAAACGAAAGAATATGTAAATGAATGAGATTTCATCAAAAACAGTTTCAAGAATTAGATATACTTTTGACAGATTATTTAAATGTACTTTTAATTTCATTTTCTGCTGATAACAATGCTTCCTTTATGACAAATGTCATAATTCCTAAATTATTTCTAGTCCTTACTCTCTATATCCAAATGTAATTTCTTTTTTTTTGTTTCATTGATAAGGAAAATATTTTAACCTTCTAGAAAAATATAACTTTTTAATATATAGTCTCTCTCAAAATTTAATGTTACAAAAGTTTGAGAAGGAAAAATTGTGGCCACCTTTGTAACTCACTTATAAAAGAAAACACCGATAGTGATAGAAAGAGATCCATAAACCATACATATTGTTTATGTCATCGCAGATGGACATGGATTTTTGGCTTATTTAAATGTTACCCTTGTCTAACATAAAGCATTTGTGCAAACAATTTACATTTTCTGTTAGTAGTAAACCAAAGAATCATAGGGGTTTTTTTGAAAACAAAGTCTCAATATCATGGCTATAAAAACTTCTCAAGTACTGATTAATTTAACATCAGAACCCAATACAAAGGTTTGTTTCTTCAATTTAGCTGCTTTCTTTATGAGAATTTATAAATGCTGGCTAACCATAAACTCTGGTGAATGCTTCTACAGCTTAGTAAACACATCTTGAAAAAATGCAACATTTATCACTTGGCTTAAACTAATCACTGTGTTTCATTAAAAAGAGGTTGTTCTTCCCATTTTAAAGCTTTGTGGTTGCTGGTTCTCAACCTGCTGTATGCTGCAAATAGCAGGATTTATTGTATGCTGGGAAGGGCAGGATGGTTATAGTTTTGCACGATTTTGTTGTAAAAAATGTTACTTATTTTTTAATAACTGTTGCATGACTTTCAGGGCATGGCAGTTGCCTTGCTGTAAATTAAAAACTTGATCAGAGTTCAAGAACTGAACCTTCCCAGCTTAGCTACACTTTATTTCATTCTACTTTTTGCAAAATACTTGCCGTTTCAATCTTAAAATATACTTTTATTTAAATGGAATGCAGCAGTAGCTGGATTGCTTCATTTAATACTCCTTTCAATAATAGAGGCTGCAGAAATGTATTTTTTAAAAGCTCAATTAGAATGGGATAAGGCAATGACTATACTTTTAAAAAGCACTGTGGTTTTAAAAACAAACCAACAAACAAAAAACCCCACCTTCAGAATATGAGATATGTGGTGGGCGGAAGGGTTTGGGCCCACAAACCTCTTGTTGTATTGCTACATTTTATTATTAAGCTGCTGATAATTATTAGATCATAACATAAGGACTTCGGCATTGTTCATATTAAAAAAATACATAAACTACGCTAAGAACTAATATAAATAGTTCTCCTTCACAGACTGTGTTCTTCACAGATTCTTAGAATGCAAATGAAATAAGGAAAAAAAAAAGGATATTGTACAGGATTTAGTGATTATTTTGTCACTTTATGGAAACCACCTTCTCTAAGTTTAAACTGAAAGAAAATTGTTTATGAGCTTCTTCTATCATTACTCTTTGACTTCTTGTTTCTCAGCTAAAATGGATTTGGTGATCAGGTGGTAGCAGCGTCATCTGCTGACATCCTGGACATCCAGTTTGCCTAGAGAAGGATGTACCGGTAATGCTGGAAGCTCTGTTTTAAGAACTAATAGCAGTTTCTCTGCTTTTTCAGAACACTGGACTTGTATTGGTACTGGAGTCTGGTCAGTTGTCCCAACCTTTTGCCTTGTTTGCTTGGAAAGAAAGGCTGCAAAACTCCTGTGGTTCCAGTTTCTATAGTAATGTGACCATGGAAGTTTTATGCTGTGTCGAGCTACATTTGTTTCTGGCATTCCTCATAGATTTTCTGTAGTAAATATTAGCAGATAATGGCATGAAATAAAATTAAGAAAAGAAAAAAAATTGAGAGAATAGGGGCAGAACTAGGGAGCATTCACACTGAAAATTGTATTACAAGAGTTGCAACAATTTTTAGGTGTAATTTGTTATTTTTTTCAACCAAAATTGACGCCTTTCTCTAGCCCTATACTGGATTTATAATTTCTTTTGAAAGAAGGAGTGTAATTTTCTTTAATAGCTTTCAAAGCATTCACTTATTTGTGAAAATCTTCAATTCTGATTGACAATACGTGCCCTATCCAGAAAGAAGTACTTGGGTTTTTACTTTCTGACCGAATGTAATGGAGAATCATTACCCGTTTCCACACTCTAGGTTTGTATGTTCTCTCAATATGACAATGAAGGTGAACTAAAACTGCAGATAAATAGATCCATCAGAGAAGATATGAGATTCTCAGACTCACTGGCAATTAAGAAGAATAATTCCCATGAGCTATAGCCTCAAGCAGAATATCCCCAGTGTATGAATCATATGGACAATGCATGAATTAAACAAGTGGATGAGTTGAGTTTTAGAAATGTTTGGTTCCCCTCATGTCCACCCTACCATTATCCTAGTTCATGCATCCTTTTAAGGTGTTCTTACATTTAATTGCTCAGCAATTTAAATGGAACCTATTTCAGGGCTGATTATTATATACTTATCCTGAGATCACAATGGATTCAATAAACATACAAAAGAAGTAGATGGTTCTTTAACTCTGTGAACGAATACTTCAGCCATTTGACTTGTTTGGGCTTGGGATGCTATATGTAACCCCCCTAAAAGTAAACAAATTTTCATTGAAATCAGATGTAGCAACTGATTTGGAAAGTAATAGTTATTAAAATGGTTCTTGGGCTTTTCAGTCTTTGGGGAATTCCTGTTGGCATCTAAATGAGAGATGCATACTCTACAAGATTCCTACATTCTTCTAGTGCTCTGGAATATCATTCATGTGGTTTGACTGATTTTCAGGCTTAAGTGCAGATGAGGAGAATTTTTATTTGTTTAATTGTAACAAATACGTATTTCTATCAGTTTATGTTATGATGCAGCTATAAAACATTTGGAAAACCAAACTTGTCTGAACGCATACTGTCAGTATGATACAGATATTAATCTTGAGGGCATTCTGCTTAAGGCTGTAGCTTTAGGTACTGTTCATTTTAATAGATATTGAGTTTGAAAAGCTTGTGATTTCTTTGAAACTTCAGTTTAGGTATGATATTAATTCTAACCTTGGGTTGTGTGGAAGAGATCTCATTAATTTACTTATTCTGAGGTATCTGAACACATCCCTTTATATACACAGCCTATATGGCTGTTTCTAATACCTTGTTCTTCTGCATCTCTACTGCTTATGTATAAGTGAATTAACAATATTTGTAAATAGAAAAACTAGAGCCCCGAAAGACAGATTTATGTATATTCTTTTTTCTTTCAAATGAGAAAATTTTCATGCGAGGAAAGCGTTATGAAAATTTTAATTTCTTCTGATTTAGATAATATTTTCTGCAAAAGTTTATTCAAATTTTTTGGCGAGGGGGGAAGTTCTATTTCTCTTAAATAAATACTAACTTACGTTACTCCTCTAAGAGATAGAGAAGACTTTGGAACTATACAGTAAGTCTCACTTTCAAAAATGTCTAAATGCTCTTTAGGCCCTTTTGAGAATGAAATTTTGATATTAAATAATTTCAGAACATGCAAATACTTCACATATTATCTTTACAGAGAAAAAGCTCCTCTCTAAACCTATACGACAGAAACACTTCCACTTTTTAAAAGAACACAAGTCTTTAGAAGCAGTGGAGAGGGCAAAGGAGATCAGGAAAGAGCATGCTTTTGGGTCAGTAGTCACAGAAACCATGGAGAGGCTGTATGGATAGGAAAAGCAAAACCTTTAAATGTTTTCCTAATCGAAGATAAACTCAGCATGGGTCATCATTTGAACAATTAAGGTATGTAGATACTAAAAGGAAAATGTTTGAATTAGGAAAATACAGACTGTCTGACCTCAGTATTCTACATTTCTGCATTTTTCACCCGTCTTATTTCTTTTTTAGATTATAGCCCTTGTCTTGCAAGTGCTCCCTACATCCAAACACTGTGTGACCTTTACTGCTGAATGCCAAATTTACATAGGCTATATTAGGAACACATTTGTGTGTACAGAGTACAAGACACTGAAGTTGTTAAATGGCCCAATTTACCAGAGCTTGTGTCTAGTAAATGCTCAGAAGAAGCAAGTAAATTTATTTTTTCTACTTAATACATGGCTATTATTATATTATACTATTATTCTGGGGAGAAAAAAAACGAAATATAATGGCTTCTTCATTCAAGCGGTCCAGGAGGGTCTGCTATAACCTCTCTGAATGGGCCTTACCATGTAGTAATATGAGAAAATCTTGCTTTTTAGAAGCTACTACCGGTAGTCAACTCTGACATTACTTAGAACACTTTAATCACCCTTAAGGAATCTTTTAAATTTGTATTATTTTTTGCTGATTATAATTTCTGATGCATTTATCTAATGCTTCAGAAATTGCTGTAGCCATCTGGTCTGACAGCTATATCTTACCAGTCAAAGCGTTACTCCCATAAAGCGTCTCATTTCTGTGTGTAATGAGAATGAACTTCCAGTGAAAGAAACTATAATATATATGTTTTCTTTTCCTTCCTTATTAACTAGAAATGAGAACAGTTGGAAAACAAACTGAATTCTGATAAATGTTCATCAGAATTTGAAACTTGCAACTGAATGGTTTGTAGGCAGAAAATAAGACGTTACTTGGAGCAGATCAGCTGCAAATTAGCAAAGGTACAGTTGTCATAAGTTTCCTAAATGTGATAGGGTTACATTGTATTTGAGTTAAATAACAACAATATTAGTGTAGTAATCGTTTATGCAACTGAGACCCCTGAAAAATTCAATCTTTTAGTTCACTAATTACACAATAACAAATAATTCCCGGTATTTTTTTGTGCCGCATGTCTTTGTCATCTCTGTAGACATCAGAGAATAACAAGAACGTAATATCTATGCTAGTAATGATTTGTTTGATGGGTAAATGTTGTGGAATATCAGCTACTGAACTACTCAACCTTACTTTATCATATATTATTTGAGTTTTTGTTTGTCTGGGTTTCAAATTCTCCTGAAAGCAGCATCACAGTTTTGGGTCTGGTTATGACAGCAGTGCTCAGACAAAGGAAACCAGGTGACAGCTCCGCATTACTTTTTTGTTTGCTTGCTTTTTTTTGTGTTTGTGTTATAATTTTATACTTTTGCTGAAGTTGTATTCTTTCATAATAGCAAAACAAATTCAAATGTCTGGACTAAGACTGGGTTTTGGACTAACCTCTTTCGTCTGGAGTCTCACTTGCAAATGAAACTAAATGTGGGCTTATTGTTGTCCACTCGAAGCACATGTTTTTCAAGTTAGAACTGTAATTAGCCAATTCAGCAAATTCAGTGCAGCTGATGTTCAAGATGGGATGAGGTGTGGACTAAAAGCCCTCAGGTAATCTTATCTGTTCTTGATCTTTTCTTGCATGTGAAATTTGTCAGGTTAAATTTGGGCTGGCAAACCTCAAGACAGCAAAGGAAGCCAAAGTCTGTAATGCTACCAAGGAGGAAAGTACCAGCAGAAAAGTACATCACAGTAGGGCTCAGTGAACTTCCTGATGCAGAACTTGGATTTACTGTAACTTTTATGGCCTTACAATATATTGAAATTCAGTCCCTAGTGAATATGCAGGAAGGCAAACTTAAATCATCATAACTTCCTTTCATTCCAGATGGTTTCTATAGGTTTCTGAGATTTACCTTCAACATAGAGTGTATTTGTAGTCTTAAAATTTATCATAACAGCTCTTTTTGCTACTAGCTTTGGAAAAGCACTGTAATTTCTTTAATGTAATGGGAATGTACGGAAGTGTATTATATCGATACTATAAAACCCAAGCTCCTATCCAAAGCTCCATTAGTCTTACGAAAGGTTAAAAAAAAAGGTAGGTCCAGAAAAAGTATTGACCCTGGATATGGAAATCACTAGGTCTGATCTACACTGTCTCCCATACTGAGGAACAAAGTCTTATGTAAACAGGTGGCTGGTTTATGTTATCATTGTTGAAACTGGCACACTGGAGTCTAATTTCTAACTCTTTTCTCCCTTTTTTCCCACTTTTATTTCTGTTGTGAGAATTGGTATTTCAGAACCATTCATTGTGGAAATTGTCCAGTTTTGCTTTTCTAAAATACCCAGTACCAGGTCAGATGATACCTCAAAATCTTGGGCTAAACTATTCTGTGTGAGATGAAATCCAAAATTGCTTTGACCTTTCTTTATATTGTCATGTTTTAATTAAACCTTTTAAAAACTAATACTACTCTCAGCGAAGTACTGTTCTTCACAGAGAGTAGTATGATAAAAGTACAAATTGTATTGTGTTAGCTTGTAATATTTTGAGGGCACTTGCTTGAGATTGAAGCCCTGCTGGATACAATAAAGATTCTCCAGAAACTTTAATTAATCACAGAGACTGCTTCGGGGAGTATAGGCAGTTTTAGTGGTCCTCAAATTTATTTGACAGTTCAGATTAAATACAAGTAATTAAAAAAAAAATTGAGGCTATCACTAATGATTTATTACTTTTCTGTAAATTTGTGGTTTACTTATTAGTGACAATTTTTAAGATTTTTAAAAGCCCACAATTATTGGAACCAATATTCTAAAGCTTTTTACAAAAAAAGTGACAATATTTACATTATAGCTTTCTGATTATCTGGGAAGAAAGCCTTAATTTTTTTTGTTCTGTGGGGTTTTCTTGTTTGTGCTGTGTTGTGAGTGTTGATTTTCTTCTTGACAGAGAGTACTCTTCTGAATGTGGAATTTGTTTATGTAAATTTCTGAAAAAGTAGGGCGAAATTAAACTACATAGAGATTTTTATATCCTTATTTCTGCATTATATTGTAAACTTGCAACATTTGCTATTTTAAAAATCAACATTAAGCAGTACCTAGAAATACCTAGGATTGGAATTTAGGAACTTCTGGAAAGGCAAATGCGATGCTATTTTTTCTGACATGTAGTAAACTTCAATAGTAGTTTCTGTTTTTTCTCTCCAGTTTGCTAACAAATGCACACAGTGTGAAATGCACTCTGGCTTCAGTATTATCAAGTAGATTGCTACTAAATCATGCGTTTTGTGACGTGTCCTTGTAAGTGTAGAGCTCCTCAGCTACAGTTTAATAGCGCAATCAAATGAGCTGCAAGTCACGTTGGAATTTTTTCTCTACTTACTCTTGAGATCTGAATCTTAGGGTAGAGACACTCTCAGTACATGCGATAAGAGGAGAGAATGAGGGGTAGATGGATCACTACATTACTTCCTTCATGTTATTTTTGGATATGACTAGCATTCCTCCCCTTACACACACCCTCTTTTTTCCCCAGCCCCCATCTCTTACATGCATTACAAGCTCATACAAACACTCTCACGTACTCTGAAGCAAAAGCAAGAGCAACAGTTGGACTGAAGCCAGAGGACTTAAACTCCGCTTCCTCATTGCCAGCAGGCTTTGTTCTTTGGAATCAGTGAGAACTAGGGAGAACGTCTTCATTGCTGATCGTGAGTGGTTGGAATTTGGCAACTCGGCTGTCTGTTAATTTTTTCTGTGCTGTTCTGCGAACTAGGCTGAATTTAGAGCAGCAAAGCTAAGAGCTGGGCATAGTCAAGAAATAAAGGATCCAGAGACCATCAGCTATCAGCTTCTTTGTGGGGGGTGGGGGTCCGTCTGTTCCGAAACGGTAAGTGCCAGCATTAAATGTGTATAAAGATGCAAGAAACAATAAGGTTCTTTAGCTGTTTTACTACAATAGAGGAGGGGAAAAAAGTATGTGAGTGAATCATACAGTGTGTGCTCAGTTATAGTGGTCTCGGAACAGTGCCTAGCAGTAAAATGTTCCTCATTTCTCCCTTTCCAAAAAGCACTGTAAGAATGTATATATTTTAGCAAAATTCCTAGGTACCTGTACAGTTCCGGAAAGCTTTCCAAATGGCTTCATTATCAGGTTTTCTGCAAATCTGTTTTGTTTTGAAACATGTGTAGTATAGAATAACTTTAACTAGCAGATTAACCCATTTGTTTTAAGTGCAAGAGCTGAACCTAGGAAGTAAAGATCTTCTATTACAGAGGACACGAATAGAACTAAAGTTCAGGAGGATGGGGGAATAAGAAGGGATGAGATGCTTCCTAAGACTGTTTAGGTTATAGGAACCCAAAATAAACTTGTTTTAAATGATTGGCATTCATTCAGAGCACACACACACCCCCCTCCCCTCCCCAGCATTAGGAGCCAAGTGAATCTGTTTTTAAAAACAAAAAGCTTTGAGTGTTTACTGTTCTAGGGCATGCAAGTGAAAGCTAATGTACAGTGGAAAAGAGTGTATGCTTGGATAAGTGACTCTGAGAGAGGACAAGAATTGCAAAAAGAAACTTGGTTTTCTTCCAATAAGTAAAATGATTTAGCTGTTCTTGCTTTATAAAAGCGTTAACACTGCTGCCTTTTAAGTTTACTAGCAGAACGGATTGCTTTGTTACAAGGGCCTTTTTTTTCATCTGCCTGTCTTTCTCTAGGAAAAGTTTTATAAAGATCAGCACAACGGCAGGTTAATCCAAATACCTCGCTTTCAGAAATGCCATCTAGCTGTCAAAGGAAATTCACTGTAGGGACCCATTTGTTTTAAAACTACTGATAAGCCCTGCTATCAGCGTGCTATTATGTCTTGCTACGTGGGTTATCTTAATAAAGTGATAAATAAGAAACCCTTGAAATCCAAAAGTTCAACTGTGTAAGAAATTTGACAAAGGGGGAAAGACCAGGTGATTGAATGTACTTATGTACTTTAAAAAAAACGCCACCAAACAAAAAAACCTTGCTGGGATAATAGACCTGAAAAGAGGAAAGCTTTCCTTTCCCTTCCCTTAAGTCCCTTAGCTCCATCAGCTACTTCAAGTAGTTATTCCAATATTTTGTATTGACAAGGTGAGCAGTCCCTTCCCTTTACCCCCTTATTAACTGGTGGTTATCAGGGATTTGTGAAGGTGAATCTAGTCACATGAAAAATATGCTGAATGAGCAAATGAGCGATTGTGCAAAGTATAGCAGGCACAGTCAATTAACTGTTTGAGGTCTGTAAGTTTGTTTTTTCTAATTCAGAAACTCGTAACCAAAGCTCTCCCGTTCTGACCTTCACCCTTCTTTTGGAAGAATAGTCTGCTTGGTGTAGTAATTGGTAAAAACGATCCGCTAAATTCTGTTACTATGGAATGACTGCAAAACAGTGCTCAGCAGGATAGCATGCAATATGTTAGGATGGTGGGGATGTTTAGTACACATTTTGTTTGCCAGTACTAAGGCACTTCTTTCTATAGCAGTTACTAGCTCTATTTATGGCAAGTTATTCACTGAACTGGAATCGCACACTAGAACTAGCAAAGATTCTTTTTCAGAGCTAAAAATGGAATAGTGTTTTCCTGAGTTGGGCTCCCCCCTGCCGATGGCACCATGTCAGATTGCCTCAGCAGCTGCTTTCAGTTTCACAATTTACATGGGTGCTATAATGACTTTTTTTCTCATTGATGTGGTGGAAAAATCTGACATCTTTATGCTGTTTTTCCTGCTTTGATATGTTAAAGCATATTTTCTACTAACTGTGAGGTTTGGCATTGAGTGTTGAGTTCAGAGATGGGCCTGTACCAAAACCCCTGGATTCCAACATCCATGAAGTATGAGAAGGTTAATAACTGGATCCAAACGTCTTGGCTCTGGCCTATTCCAGTTTTAAATGCACATCACTTTGGCCACATGTTTAAATTGTTTTTTGAGGTGATTAAGACTGAAAGAAATCTTTCAGGTTGCAGACAGACTTTTAAAGAGGAAGTGGCATTTAAGAATCTTACAGTTATTTAAGCAAAGTTTGCTCATTTGCTGCTTAAACTTGACTTTTAGGAGCCCCCAAGGAATTACATTCCCCTTCCTCTATTATAACTTGAGATGTAAGTAATGTTTTGGAACTCCTTCTGAGATGTGCTGAGAAAGCTAAGGTGCTTTGTGTTTTTTGTTCCTAGTTGCTAGAGTGGAGCAGTGGAGAGGGCTAGCAGCATTCGTCCAGGTAATGCAGGTGCCTCAAAGCGTTTTTTTGATCCTAGGTGATCTGCCTATAAGCTTTTAACAAAGTGCCATGTACATACACATCTGGCAAAAAATTGTCATAGCGCATGGTAAGAAATACTGTAGTGTAGTGTAAGGGGATGCATGGATTGTTACTGAAATCATGGTTATTCTGCTTTTTTAATTGATCAACTTCTCCGAGTCTGGCTGGCTTAATGGATTCAGTGGTTCTCTGTGAATACAATTACACATGCATCTGCCAGCTGCTTGTGGTATCTCTGTCTGCTTCAGCAAGAAAAGCTGTTCTTTGGCTGTGTTGGCTCACTGTGGTTTGTGGCACACAGCACTGATTTATTAGGTAGTAGTTGCATTTTTTCTCCTTTTTTCCTTGAATGATTGAACTGTGATGTCACTTTTTGTCTTGGCTTTAACCTTTTAAAGAACACTTTTTTTGCTGTAGACTATTCTCTTAACACTAGGGAAGTGGGAAATGACCCAACGTTCATTGCAGAACGACTCTGTCTACCCCAGCACATTCCAGGGCCACTGAATCATTTGTGGTGAGAGTGATTCAGATCTGGTTAAGATGATTTAAAAGAGAGGTTATGGGCATACTGCAGTTGTGCATTTAAGAAAATACAGAGAGTTTTTTACTGCCTGATTGAGACCACATGGCTCCAACTTAGACTTTTTTTTTAACGTGGAAATTGTTGGCTGGATGTACTCAAACGATTTTTTTTTTTTTTTAATTGCCTAGGGGCTAAGAGTTGGGATCATAGCATTTAATGGTAAGGTCAGGGTTAAAACAAATAGGTCTTAATATTCCTTTGAATAAAAGGAGAAATGGCTTCTTTGAATATTTTGCATAGAATACAAACATGCTTCTCTTAAATGAGAGCAAATGTATCTCAGGAATTCTTTTGGACATTACAGAGTAATTGGTGACCTGATTTGAGAGAGAAGGAGAAGGATAGAGATAAGAGAAGATCTCCCTGTCATAAATCACAGTAAATATGTTCCATTCCAAATACATTATGGAAACTATGAAAAGTAAAAAGGAAGGACAATGACCTTTTTGATTATATACAGTTTCATTGATTGCTCTCAAAGTTAGCATTTTGGGCTGCTCTCAAGAGGAGTGAAAAGTTTATATTATTAAACACTTTATTAAACTGTTGAAATTATCTAGAACAAAGTATATCCCTAATCTGAAGGATGAGATTGTAATAATCTATATTGTAGGCACTTTGTACTATTATATTCTTTCTATGCATATTGTTTATTCTGAAACAAATACTCATAATCAAATCTTGTTCTTCCTTTGGTACTCTCGTAGTTCTTTCTTCTCAATTACATCCTTTCTCCTATAAACTGATGCATAGCACTTGATATGACTTTCATCCAAATCTCCTTCAAATGTGAGTATTAGATGTTGAATGTTTTTTATACGGATACTTTCTAAATGGGAAAACAAGTCCATGGAGTTTCAAATTTAGAAAACAGATCAAAAGTTGTAGCACTGAAAAATACTATTGGAAGATGAAGTAAAGATGAAGAACAATTCCTACAGTAGCTCTGCATACATGGTAATTTACCTAGAAATAATATATAAGTTTTATTCTACAAAAATTATAAGCTTTTTGCTATCTTTAAGTATTGGGGTAGTAAATTTAGTAGGCTGAAGCTGGAAAAAAAGAAGAGAATAATCAGTCGTATAGCTGTGTACATCCTTTTGAACTAGTCTCTTGCTTGACATTACTTCTTTCTCGTGAACTTTGTCCTTAACTTAAAAAAAAGGATAAAAACTAAAACAACCCCACCTTTAACAAGGGTTCACAAATCACTGTTAGTTAACTTTTGCCTCACATAAACTACAATGTTTAAAATGTTTAAACATGTAAATGTTTAAAAGTTATTTGCAGTTTTTTGTAACTTTGAAGTGCACAATGCAGATGGCAAAGCCATTAGTATTTCTGAATAACTGCTGTGAGAATTAATCAGAGGTCAAATGTATACTACAGCACCTTGACGTTCCTGCCTTTGATACGTTAATGTGATGTGTCAATGTTTAGTTTTACTGTGTTAATGCATGTGAAATATGTAGAACCAACCTGAATTGGTTTTATACTAGACAATGCTAATTGTAGTATGAATAAAACAGTACAGTTTTTCTACCAAAAAAAAAACATGGCCTCTGTGGTGACCAGTCTTAAAAGACGATCTTGTGCCTGAAGTCTCGTAACAAATTCTGGAGCCTCTCAGTGCTTTACAGATCGAGTGAAGCAGAGGTGGTAAGATTCTGCTGCGTAGTATAGGAGGGAATATCCCTGTGTCTTCATATAAAGACCACAATATTCTGTTCCTTGAGACATCTCTGGGACAGCATTGATAGGGCTGCTGAGGGTATGCAGATACTAATCTGTAACTAGATTGACATTTTTCATTCTTCCCAAACTTAATGACTACTTACGTGACTTTTCTGACTGTAATTCTGGTGCAATCTGCATTGAACTGCTCGTATATAAAATAGAACCCCTCTCTTCAGTCAGTTTTTCAAACAGCGGATAGAGGCATCATGGAAAAGGGGTGGAAATAAGGATCAAGGAATTCTAGGATTTATGTGGGCCACAGCAAGCATATATAAATTCTAGTCATTGCAAAAAGGAGTAGACGTTAAAGCAGTCTTGAGCATTCACCCTCAAACTGTTGGACTCCAATGGAATTTTTGATTTTCCAGTAAAACCTGCTTTTGATGCTGTTTCATATTTCAGTTTTCATAATGGTTGTGAAAAATACACATGGTATGCTTTGAGGCATGGCTGGCTAGGCCAGTGTTTGTTGGTAGGTGGGAAGAATCTTGGAAGTGATGAATGTTTGGAGCAAGTAGGCACTGGCCATAGCTACGCATCCAGTGACCAAAGCACAAAACAAGGGTACATGCATGCTTTTGGATCATACCATATTGACAGCTGGCAACCATGGATATAAGCTTGTCTGTAAGGCTGAAACCAAAGTCTCAAGTAAGAGCCATGCTGTGTCTTGCAGCTAGTGAGAGTGTGTAAAAGTGGTTTGACGGATATCTGAACAGATAGCATAAGTAAGTTAATCATTATTAATTAGGCGAAGGTGATGCCTAGTCTTCAGGTCTGGCTTAGGTGGTGAATGTAACCCTCCTCTAAAGAGAGTCCTTGTGGGTTTTGAAATGCACGGTAATGCAGCAGTTAACCCTAATGACAGGTATCTGTTTGCGTAAACCAGTCAGTCAGATTTTGCCTACGGTGTGTAATTTTTGTAAAGGGATGGTGTGTATAAGGATGCTGAGGAAATGGTGGCATAAGTTTGGCTGCCTTGGGAGAGCTGTGGCTCCAAAGACAGGCAGTTTTCCTTCCCCACCCTTTCCTTCCTCTTATCTGCTGTTTCAACTAGACCCTTTCACATAGCACAGCTCTAAATCTGTCCTAGGACACCACAGATGTTATTTGGGAGTCCAGAGTCTTGAATCTTATTTTAGCTCTTTTAATGGGTAGCTTTTTGCTATGTCTGTTATTGTACTTACCTCTGAGGTAGGATATAAGGAAATAGCATGCTGAAGAATACTTGTAAAGATGACAGCTGTTGCATAGAGATCGACCCTTTTTTTTCCACCAGCAACTGCGAAAAATGTCTTTGGTAATATTACATTATGAATCAGAACATGTATAATCAGTATTGCTGATGTATTGCTAGGTAATGTTGGAAATTAATTCAGAAACCTTCCAGTTTCAGTCCAGACCAGTAGGCTTAGAAACTATTTAACATGTTACAAATGTGGGTTTGCAAAGTGTCTGAAGTTCTCTGGCTTTTCTGGATATTAAACTAATATTGAAAGTAAGTTAATTTTTAGATTGTTTGCTGTATTTCAATGATTATACAGGTGATCTCAGATCTAGCTTTAATAATTTCCTTTCCTGAATTTCTCTTTAAATAGTTTTCTCAAAATTTTCCAGTTGTCCTTATGTAAGGAAAGCATCAATATCGCTGAGTCTGAATTATAAATTAAAGAATGCATGCAAGATAGCAAGAATTAGCTGTATGGATGAAGGAGACTTGAGCATATTTGGCAAAGATTGCCAAATAAGAAAAAAATTTGACAAAAAATTTAGTGCAAATTTTTAGTGCAAATTAGCTGCATTATTGCTGGGACTTGATTATTTAACTCCTATTGGCTTCTGGGATGTCAAGCAAATGTGAAAAATAAAAAAAAAGTTCAACATAAATAAAACTTAAGAAAACACTATATGGAAAAATAAATATTTTAAATTAAAATTGAACTGGAATGATCAGAATTTCTGCTTTTGCTTACTGTTTCAGGCTTTACTAAAGAAAAACATTCAAACCACAAAATTGTCAAGACCCCAAAACAGCAGAATAGTCTCTATTTACAAAGTTTATGAACAAGAAAATATTAGGAAATTGTTGACTAAAAAAACAAGCAAACAAACAAAACCCCAAGAACCAGAGTATAAGTAGTTACTAGTGATTTTCTTTTTTGAAAACAGAAGGCATATGAATTTTGTCCTGAGATTTTGTTTATGTACATCATTGGGTGCCTCATACAAACACACAAAAGCCACATTTTATTTTCCTGATAGTCTTGAGGGCACTTGCATGAGGACTTTGTTTTAAGTTTAGGAGATTAAAATTGTGATGATCACTAAGAGAAGTTATTACATAGAGCTTTAATCCATACACCACCAACTTCGGCCAAACCATCTGTTCTAACTATACGATTGCTACTTTTGTTATCTGTAAATACATGAAACAGACTCAACTCTGGCAACTGTTTGTGAATACAGGTCATCCTAATCTTGAATGCTTCAGTGATGGAAGTTTCCTCCGTTGGCATCCCAGCCATTCAAGACCTGCAGCTAATATTGAAAACCGTGGTCAGTGAAGTGCTGAGGTGCTTGTTCTTTACATCCTGTGACACTCTGCACAATGATGCCGATCTCTGCAGGCTGAGCCTCACTAAGTAAATTTGACTGCTGTCACACTTAATGCAAGGCACTGACAAAACTGCTGACAGCTTTCTTCCTTTGTTCTCAGCTACTAAGTTACTGACCTGACCTGCATGAATCAAGTATTTTATCTTCCGGTCAACAAAGTTATATTTACTGACTCTGGCTTGGAAGTAACTTGAAAGTAAGAAAAAGGGAGATGATAGTAGCACCAGTATCCATATAAGAATGAAACTGGTTTGTATTGGATATGTAGGGTCTCATTTTGTATTTAATCTGGTCTAGTTTAGCTAATGTTGCAGCTGCAAATAAGAGGGTTTATCTATTCAGCTACAATAATGTAGATAAGTGTCTTCTGTAGGCATCATTTAATTGTGCCTATAAAACCACGTGTTTCAGTGCTCAAAGTCCTATTCATTGAGCTTTTCTTTAGAGAAACATTTTTATTTGGCTACCTCAGACACGAGAACATTCATTGTGCAATTGGCAAGGTGCACAGTAGATTAGAGGGAACTGTTGTGAACCATTAGATCTTGTCTAGACTGTTGTTACCAGGTGGTCCAATGCTTATATTCCGTAAGATGGGTGCCACGTGCTAGACACTCTAGAAAATTATGGTATTAATGTTCTTACTGAAAATACACGAGGGTATGCCTAACATAACAGAATGGGAAAAATCGATGACGGTAGGGAATGGTGGAGTAAAATGAGGGAGGCATAGTATGCTGCTCTAGTTGGCTCTTCCAGCACACTCTGAGGCTGAGAACAAACCGTATGAAAGCAGGAATGTTATCTCTGATACCATATGTGTATTTCTTCTGAAGCACTAAACTGTAACTCTATTCTCATATGCTTCCCCCACTACTGACTCTCAGGACAGGGCTGGTTGCATTTCAAGACTACTTTTTAAAATGTATGGGATATCTTTCTATAACTTCCTTTAAACAAATATTTGAGGATGCTCAATAGAAAATAAAGCACGCAGTTTCCTGGATTATTTTTGTAATCCATTTTGGAGAGAAAATTTGCATGTATGTATTTTCATGTGTGGCAAAGGGTTCCTTTAGCCATGGGGTGAAAAATTCAGAGCAGCATCTCTACTTTGGAAATCTAATATTCTGATTTTTTGGAAGGAGATGATAATCTTTCCATGAAACAAAACAGCAAATAAATCAATTTCTGCTGGCGCAACTACAGACATAAGCAGAAGGGGTCTGCTTGACTTACTGACAAATGAATTAGTGGAACAATCTGAAATGCAGATAATGTCTACCAAACTTTGACTTCAGGGTAAGATGTTCCAGGCCCAAGAAGGAAGTTGTACAAAACCAGTCAATTTAATTACCTGTCAGAAAGAAAGAAATTATTGCTCACTGTCTGGCATGTCATGCCCTAAAACTATAGGGGCTCCTATGTAGTAACTAGTTAAATGCAAAAAGTGTGTGTTTCAGGTGCTCCGTTTTTTTCTTGTGTTCAGTGCAGAATTCTGTATAGCGTGTTTCACAGTTCTGTGATAATTCTCTGAGAGTATAAAACTCTAAAAGTGTGGAAAGTGAAGGGTTATATCTGGTAATCATTTAAACCTGAATTACATTTTAAAAATTAATGAAAGCATCTACAATAATATTAGGGACAAAACTGCAGAGTCAGCTATTGTCAAGCTTTTCATGACTGCAGTCCTCATTCTTCACATTTGTAAACTGTTCCGTCTTTGTGCTTTGATACATGGAAGCAGCTTCCATGTTTATTGGCATTGGAGGCAAGTTATTGCCTATATTGCAGTGGAGATCGAAATGTATAAGAGATTTCAAAAGAAAAAAAAAAAGCTTCCAGCAAAGTATGAAACCTAAGAAGGCAAAATGAGAAAGTTGCATGGAATGTTAAGGAATGAAATGAATGTACATTAGCTGTACATGCTCTGCCTGTTTTAATTTGAACTTGTACTTTGCTTTATTCTTCCTCTCACTTACTGCTCATAGCACCTACTAATTTTAGCATAAAGTCTTCTGAAATACAGGTAAATATACCACAAAACTACTGTATGAACATTCTTTTTCTGTGTCTACTGTCCTGCTTCTTGTCTTTTGTTTTGTTTTTACTAACCCGTTATGGAGAATTGCATTTGTAGATATGTCAGAAGGCCAAAGAATTTTCCTTTTTAATGCATTTTAAATAATTTTGCAAATTGTAGACCACATTATGATCCATTAGTATTCACAGGTTTTGGGTTGTGATTTTTTTCTTTTTTTTTTCTTTTTTTTTTTTCTTTTTCTTCTTTTTTTTTAAAACTCTGAAACCCAGAGAGGTTACAGATGGTTTTACTACTGTATTTATGAAACAAACAACCATTTTCCAAACCTAAGTGGTATGATTTGGGACTAAGAACAAGTGGGAATTTGCAACTATTCAATTATTTTGCCATATCTCGTATTTAATGATATTGAGAAAACATAAATATAAATATATATATATATATAAAAAGTATATTAAAAAAATACATAACTCTTGGGTTATTGCAGCTTGCTGCTATTTCCAATCCAATCTCTCTTTTTTCCCCTGATATTTGCAGGCTTTTATAATTAAATTTTGGGGTCCTATATCTGAGGAAAATATTTTTAAGTGAAGGGAAGAGATTTTTCAGTCTTGACCTTTAACAGCTTAGCCTCCTGAAGTTGAAGGTATTTTGTTGTGAGGCAGTATTGGCTTTGTTCTGAAGGAAATTTATTTCAATTTCAACACATAACGAGAGCTTGAAAAAATGATGTATTACCAAGCGCAGCTATCCAAGCTGTTGAGTGATTGCTTTCATTACTGAAATACAGAACTGTAATTGTAGCGGAGCAAAGAGTTCTTTTGACTTTTCAGTTGTGCCAGAAGGTGCCTACTCTGACTTTTGAGAAGAGTAGTATTTTTCCCTTTGATTATTCCGATTTATCCTCCTTCAGTCTGGCTAACCTGTGAGACAGCAGAGTTATTTCTTAGGCACCTGCAAAGAAGCTCTAGCCATCTTTGCACAGACTACACTTCATCTCAAAAGCCACTTCAGCTATATCTCAGATGTATGACTGAGTTGTAAGTGGCAGTAGTACCCATATATGTGCCAGGAACTCAAGCTTAGTCAAATAGAAGATTATATAAAATATCCTCCTATAGACTTGAAGATGTCAGGTACAAAATAATGCTCCAGAAAATAGGAAAGTGTGAAGAAACTGTCCAAGAAGAGATGATACAGGGAAATTGTTACATTAAATATTGTTAATCACTTGTTCTGCAGTAAGATTTCTGAATTTTCTGAAGAAAATGACTGCAATAAAGAATCTCATTAAATTAACCTGCAGTACAGTACCACTTATCTAATGAGTCCAACAACCCTCAAAAACTTATACAGATAAAAGTCTTACAGATAAAAGTATAGAAACCTTAGTATCTCAAATTGCATATAAATATTCTTGGTTTTTTATTAATGCTTTTTATTTACATATATGAACATGGACACATAATTTGTAAATTTATATATGCCCAAATTCAGTAGTTATAGAAGTTACTCAATGAAATGAGAAGGCATTGTTATTTTTAAATGACTAGCTGTATGTGTGGCAAATAATCAACATGCTTGTTGTAAAAGGTGGTTTGCAGTTTGCACTATATAATTGGTCCTTAAATTGCACAGTATTTTCTCTCTTTCTTGATCTGATGATTACTCAAATATAGTATAAACGGAATTATCTATCCACATCTATTTGTCAGTTAAACTGCTGCTTCTGAAAGTGACACATTTATAGCGCGGGCTTGTGCCCAAATACGGAAAAGAAAGTTCTGTATAAAGTTTCTGAAACTGAAATCTATGGATTACAGCTACATGCGGTCAATGCTTTTGTCTTCAGAAAACATGCAGTTAGGATCAAGAGTGATAAGATACTTTGTGTTTTGGAAATGGACAAAGATAAGGAAAAAAGAGAAATCTTTTGGGGCAAAGGGCAAAGATAAATCAAAATAGGATATGAGGTAGGATATAAACTTAGGACTTAGCAATGGAAAATAAGTTATTCAGCATTCAGTTCAGTATTCTGTTATTTCATATATGAAGGTTGACATAAGCAATATTTTTTTGGAAGAAATTTCTTTATAAGCATAAGATATTTGTTCATTCTGGTTAGAGAAGAAAACATATAGATTTTTCCTTTAATATTGACTGCTTCTTTGGCCAGTTAAAGAAATATGATCTCCTTGCTGTTCTTACTGAATAAATACAGCTGCACAGATGTCTTTGTTCTGCATGACGAAACAGGATTACCTGAAATGTGGTATCTCCTTTGGATAGCATTGGATGCATTTGTGAAGTATCATTTGTCCCACACCACAGTACTCTCAACAACAGGAGTCACTTCCCTGGTTTCTTTGCTGTATGTCATAAATGTTCAACAACAAAGTTGCTAGATGCTTTTCATTGTTCTTCTATTACATATTTAGATATTTTTCTTATAATCAGAGTTCTAAAAAAATAGTGAACATATCCAGTAACTTTTAAAAAAGTTACTCCTGAAAAAAGTGAGTAGCCAGTAGTGAACATTACCTTAACCTCCTGTATAGCCTGTTATGACAGAGATGTTTATTAATCACAAATAAATAGCTTTGGATTACATATCCAATTAAGTCACACAGCAGGTACTTCGTTTCTATATGATATATTATCTCTGGTTTCTATAAAGAAAAAACTAGCATTAAACTTCTTCATTATAGGCATGGAATGTAATTCAGTTTTATTCTTTAAATCTCACCATTTTTTCTTTCAAATCCAGATATTTCATTATTGCATCACATCATGCATATCTTCTAGACTTTTATAAGAATGCAAGATTAACACAGAGACGTGCAATTTATAACAATGAAATTATACTACATTAGAATGGTTTTGCTTTATTAACTCATTCTTCTCTATAATTTTCCTTAGTACATAGTCAAATTATGATAAATGTAAAAAAAAAAATCAATTTCTTTATTTAAATTACTGTTTATGCTTCTCCCACACCAAGGCCACATCTTTAAGATTCTCAAAAAAAACCCAAAAAGTATGAATCTAAACACAGCTGTAAGCACTCCTTTAAAAAAAAAAAAATTGTATTTCGGGACAAATTTGTCCTGAATCTTTAAATCAATGGAGAATTATCAAGAGATGTAGTCACTATTGCAAATACCTTTACTCACTTAGCTCATATTATAATGCACACAATTGTTTTGACTAGAGTGCTCCATTAAAAATAACTTGTAACAAAAAGATGAGGTAAAGCAGAAGGGCCTTAGGAAATAGGAGGTAGTTGCCTCAGTGGTAAATTTTTAGTAGGAGTAAATTTCAATAAGTTCAGCAACTTCAGAAAAATACATTTTGTGGCAAAAATTCTTATTGTGCTTAAGAATAATTCAGCAATAACAGAATTGAAATCAGTGGCATGCATTATACCACTGCCAGAGAAATACAAAATTAGCAAAGGTAACTGTCAAGCAAATGATTTAAAATTCTCTTAATCTAAAAAGTAAAAAAAAATGTTCTCTAAAAGATTTGGTGTATGGCAAGTTAGACAATTATAAATCTTTGCTTTGCTCAGTGCTGTGTTCAATCTTCATACTTTCTAGCATCAATATTGTGTTTTCTTGCGTGAGTATCTCTATCATTCAGGCCTCCATCATAAATGTATTTTTTAAAAGCTTCTATACGTAAAAGCTATGAAGTGAGGCCAACAATTGCAAAGACAGAGTCAAGATACAATTTTAAAAATTTTAAGCTAATCCTGTGATTTTAAAGACAGAACAACTAGGTTTTAATCAAGTCTGGCAATACTGTTTTTCTTTTGTAATTAACTGTACACAGCTATGTAAGGCTATCGAACATTGCAGTACCCAGAGAGCTGATATGAGCTACAGGCAAGATCTCTGCTGTAACTGAACATCTTGTCTGGAGCTGTCAAAAGCTCAAGCTAACTTGCAGTTCATTTCCCCAGCTGAAATGCTGAAGCAGAGCAGAATCCTTGTCCCACAGGTAAAGTGAACAGAAAGACACTTGGAAAACCCCCACAAGAACGTAGGGAAGGAATTTTCCTAATTACAGGAATAAGCTAAAAAAAATGATCTTTGGAGTTGCTGCAGCCTGCAAACAGCGACAGAGGCCATTGCTCACTGTTGTTGGAAGCTTTGTAGCCCGTGGCTCAGCTGGTCACATCTGTTATTTTCTGTACCCCCTCCTCTTTGCATTCTTGCATAGAGCACCATGCAAAGCTTGACTTCAGAGGGAGTAGAATTAACTTGTAGGAAATGGTGGGCTGAAATGTTGACAAGTGTCTTGAAAATACAGCCACTTTGGTATTCTTTTGCCTTTTTTTTTTTTAACATTTTGAGAAGGCAGTTTTGGTCCCTAAATACCTGATCGTGCAATTTACTCAGCTGGATGGAAGTGCTCACCTGAAGAATCAGTTAAATTCTGAATAAGTATATAATGTGTACTGTTTATAATGTAACACACTCTTTATTATAAAACTGGCTTCTGTGGTTTTCATCATATAGAGCCATTTTTTAATTGCTTAACTGGAAGTTCAGGCAAAGCACCAGCATCTATATTCAGATCTTCATTTTCTTTTAAGATTACAAAATATAAATATTTAAAGTGCGTACGTTGTTATTTAACTCTTTTATGAATTGCTTATACAAATAATGAAATTAGTATATAAGGCATAAAAATATTGCATTGCACAAAAATTGAGCAGTGTGCAAAGAACATAAGCATCTGAATAATCTGATTACTGCAGTGTACTCTAAATCTTATATGGAAAAGTTGATTTCTTTTAAAAATCAAGCTAAATTCTTTAAGTAGTAATGTTTTACAGTCTGGAAGTATTGGACTGCTTAACTTGAATGGAGAAAAAACAAAATGGAAGTTATACAGTATTGTGATGGAAACGCTGACTCTGCCAGTGCAGGAACATCAGAGTATTTCATTTTAACTTTCCTTGCTAGGCATACTTAACACCACTAAGGATAAAATTACTTTTTAATTTACAACTTATCTCTCTGCACTTTTTGTAGTGGTCAGAGTTCCCTATTATAATTCTTCCCTAAGGCTATATCTTAAAGTTTCGCTTCAGCTGCCATTTTAAATTAACTTTTAAGAGTGTGCAGAAAGGAAAACCTCTCTATTCCTCAGTGACTTTCAAAAAACACAAGTTCCAGCAGGATTATGCATTAGAGAGAACCTTGAACTGTTTTTCTTAAGGCCCTGGTGCTTACTCAGTCAGTGTACTGTTCAACTCTGTTTATATTTTGTTCACAGTCATTAAAATCCCAGACACATGTGCTCGTATGTATTTCCATGCATGGAGGATTGTGAGAGCATAAAGAAAAGAAGAGTGAAAAAGAAAGACATACTGTGTGAATTGCTACTTGATGTCAGTGTGCATGAACTGCTGCTCACCTGGCATCTGACTGTCCTTTTTTGTTTGCTGTTCTAGTTTTGCCGTCATACAATAATGCAGCCAGTGGAAAAGCAAAGAAGGCTTTGAAGCGTGAAAAGCGAGTATCTTAACCATTGTTCCCCTGCTACCAAAATACCTCTGGTTTGCTTCCTTGGAGTATTGACTTTCCAGTCTAGTGATTGTGTTTCAGTGTCTGCATTAAATATTTAATTGCTATCGTTTTAACATACAGTAGATACAATGTAGGTGAAAACTATGCATAGTTGGAGAAAAGGCAAGGCAAAGAGTGGTACAGTGGAAATGGGCAGGAAGAGGAATGGAGGAAAGAGAATGAAGAAGAAAGTAGGAAAGAAGAGAGAAATTCAGTGTAATTTGAAATTTGGCAAGATACTTAATGACTAATGAAATGAATTCCGGTTACATAAAATATATATTCCTTTCATTTGATTTTTTTGCCAGCCTTTATCTGACATCATTACAGTAGTTTCTGATCTCTTTCAAGAGGACAGTTCTCTACAAATTTGCATGAACGCTAGCATGGCCTGCAGGAACACACCTAGGATAGAAGCTTGTGTTCTCATACTGCGGACTGATATGTACACACATGCAAAACCTTTTGTTGGTGTCTCTGCCTGCTTTGTTTCTATCTGCACACTTTATACAATATTGAGAACCTACAACAAAGGGATGGGGAGATGAGTAGATAATTTTTGTACTGTCGGTATCCAGAACCTGTGAAATAGATGTATTTTTAAACCAATATTCTTTATACAGGGAATACTCTTTTTCGCAAAGCATGTGCAGTGTGTTTGTTCCTCCGTGTTACTCTCTGTGTCTTTTGGTTTGCATTTGGTTTGGGGTTTTCTGGCTCTCCAGAAGCATTATTGCCTTCTCACGACTAGGTACTAATCCTCTTATCCCCAAGAGGATCAGTAGGCTGGAATAGACTGGACGTGAGTTAATGCTGCCCTAGTTAGCATAAAGCTGGAATTTTCTTGTAAGACTTGCTTTGTGGCTGTTTTTCTGTGTCTAGCCATGAGTCCTTCTGGTTTCTTTGGCTCAGTCTCCCTTTGATAGTGATTTGTTGCTTGCTTTGGTGATCCCTTTGCAGAACGAGAGAATGCTTCGAAGAATTGTCTTTGAATCTTTTTCAGTCCTTAGGAGCAGAAAATCCACTTACCATGTGTAATGGCAGTAAGGCTGATGGGGCCTGTAGATAGCAGTCTTGTGCTCTATAATAGCCCATACTATATAAAAGATGGAAAACTAAAATTCAGTCTGTGTTTGGGCAAAAAATACTTCATTTATTTTTATTAGCTGATCCTTTTTTCAATTCACAAACTCTCTTGAAGTGAACTGGCAGCTAGCAAGTTATTGCAGGATAAGTATTTCAATTGAGTGTTTTCTCATTCACTTAGTTTTAATGTAATCTTCAAATTAATCCTCTCCTTTTATCAACATGGAGATAGAAAAAAACAGTACAATTAGAAAAGGAAAGAGAATATATCTAAGTCTATTCCAGTGTTCTTCATTTCAAATAACTCTGCTCTTGCCCGTTGTGAAGGTGACTTCTTCTTTCCACAATAAACACTGCAGTCCCACACCAGGCCTGTTTCCCATTCATCAAACATCACCTTAATGATGGCTGAGGTAATTTTGTGTTGAATTGCTTACTTATGTGTTTTTCTCTGTAGCAGACAGTGTCTGAGCAGGTCAGGACTTGTTTTTAGTGCTGTGTCACTGATACGATGCAATAAGTCTCAGTCCCAACCAGTATTGAGGAATAGCTCCCATTACTTGAGCTGACTGTGTCTATGCATGAATCAAAAAGGACAGTGTAGAACTTGTCCTCCTAAGAAAACAGTTTGCTTATTAAACGTCATCTGACAAAAAAAATAGAAATGGATTTTTTACTTTAGGTTCATATGCTTATCACAATTTCTTAAATATTTTTGTGAGCATGGAATGTGGGAGACAGTAGAAAGCCATACAATTTGCATGAAACTAAAACGGGATCTATCTGAAAAAATAATTAGGCTTGGAGAAGAGGTTTTCCTTTGCAGGATGTTTCTGGAAAGGAAAGAAAATAGAACTAATGGTTAAGTAGAGCATCATATTACAGACTCTTGTCTGTGATTGTCTAGAAATTGAATTAACCTCTCTCTTGTGCATATCGTTTAAAATGTAACTTAGGAAAGGCTGCACAGAGGTTAGGACTCTGAAGGTCTAGTAAGTAGAAATAGTAGCAGAGGTCCTCACACTGGGAGAAGGGAGGACTTGTGACAAGAGTGGAAAGGAGGGGGAGAGGGGGAAGAGAAATGTTAATTTTGGCAGTCGAGCTGACAGAATAGATTTGTCTCCAAGCCCAATAGTTGTAAAAGTAGGCCAAAGGAGTATACTGAGTAAACAAATGGAAGTTTGTTAGTTCCTTCCAAAAATGATACTTTCTGTGTGCACTGTCTGGGCACAACAGAAGACAGAAAAGGAACTTGTTAGTCTTTTAATTACAGAAGACAATTACATATGGTTTTAATGCCACTATCAACTTTTTTTCGCCTTCAGGAATAAAAGATCTATTGTTCATAAACACAGAGGGCTTGCCCACAGTTCTGGGTGTTATTAAGGGAAATTGTTTTATGTGTAAATCTTTAGGTTTCTTAACTCTGCATTCTGAAATAAGCATGAAATTTCAAGTTTTACAATCTAATATTTTCAGAAGTTTTTTAACATTTTTGGTTTCTGTTAATTACATGTACTTTACTAATAAAAAAAGTGCAATAAGAGTGAGGCAGTTCACTTCTAAAGATTCCTCACTGATTGTTATACTGTAGTATCTGCCATCCTGTAGTGTTGCATGCTTTTCCTAAATAGGTAGGGGTGGTTCATAACTCTTTGGGGTTACTTTATTTTTTGGAGGCAGGAGAAAGTCATCTGATAGGGAGGAAAAAAAAAAGTTTAATTCTGAAGTATTACTGGAATGTGACTGCAAAAATTCTCTCATAAACACGTACAAACTAAAAGAAAAATATCAAATTTTTTTGGTGACAGTTACTAAGTCTTTATAAATCTCTTTAAAAATGCTGTCATTTTTTAATTTGAATTAACTCTCCATGAATTTCTGTGGTTATATTTATTTATTTTTAAAAAAATCCTTACTACAGTAGGAAACTAAAGTGTATGGGAGGAAGAGAATGAAAGATCGCTTTTGATGCTTGCTGTCAGGAATTACTCATTTTGTCTTTATCCTCACCACAGGAAGTTTTGAATTTTGGGGTGGCAGAGGAAGAAGAAGGAAAAGAAGGCAGAGAGAGGACATGGAAAAGCACAGATTATGATTATGGGGTGAGAGGAGGGGAAGGAACAGTGGTAAAGATCAGAGTGAATTTGTAGGACTGTAGCAGGAATAGCAAGCTCAGAAAGACTTGGCAAAATTTGTTTTCAGGGCATAGTGAAAATTTGAGAATGGAAGGAATGCTGATCCCTAATGATTTTCCTTTAGTGACTCACCAATCTACCACCCCTCGCAAAAATGCATAGCAGCCCCTGTAAAAAAAAGAATTATCCACTTCTCATACTTGCTGGGCAGCTAGACATATGGATAAATCAGGGAGTAGCCTATGAGAATAGGACTAGCTGATATGAGGGAATCAAACAGAAAAAAGATGGGAGCTGGTACCTTCATGGCAGCAATGCGGACTGAGAACATGGACTAGCTCTTCAAGGAGCCTGCATTGGAAAACACTTGATTGACCCCACGTAAACAAAATAAACAGTGCTTTTACTTAATAATAAGTCACCCCGGATAAATGTCTGTTTTGCCTGTACCTAAACCCAGTGCTTTTGTTGGGGCATACCTTTTTGGTAGTGGAACTTGTATTACATACATACATAAGACATTGTGGTGTTGGAGCGCATCCAGAGAAGGGCAACGAAGCTGGTGAAGGGCCTGGAGCACAAGTCTTATGAGGAGCGGCTGAGGGAACTGGGACTGTTTAGTCTGGAGAAGAGGAGGCTGAGGGGAGACCTCATCGCGCTCCACAACTACCTGAAAGGAGGTTGTAGCGAGGTGGGTGTTGGTCTCTTCTCCCAAGTAACAAGTGATAGGACGAGAGGAAACGGCCTCAGGTTGTGCCAGGGGAGGTTTAGGCTGGACATTAGGAGAAATTTCTTTACTGAAATTGTGGTCAGGCCTTGGAACAGGCTGCCCAGGGAAGTGGTTGAGTCACCATCCCTGGAAGTATTTAAAAGACTTGTAGATGAGGCGCTTAGGGACATGGTGTAGTGGGTATGGTGGTGTTGGGTTTACGGTTGGACTCAATGATCTTAGAGGTCTTTTCCAACCTTAATGATTCTATGATTCTATAAAAAATCCAGGGCTAGAAAACTAGTTTATGTTCCTGATCTGAGGCAAGAGTAAACCTATTTAAAGTTTAGCAGTATGGAACCTGTACCATGGGATTATATTAGGTTGACTGGGCATGATAGACAACAATCAAACATCCTGTGTGGCAAATCGGTGAATATTAGGAAGAAGAGAGTAGCAAGTTAATTTGAAATAGATTAGACTGTGGTCAAAGCAAGCCAGTACATAAGATACACAGAAAGCATTAATCCTACCAAAACAGGACAGGGAATAGTTTTAAATTGTAGGTGTGTACAATTTTCTTAGCATTCAGAAATGTCTCACTACCTTTTAAACAAAGTTTATCCCAGCAAGTTATTTCTTTGCAAATGCCATTAAACACTTCAAAGCACCATGTGCTGATTTCAGTAGCAATTTAGATTTTTGCAGCGGAGTGTAATGTCTTCTTGTGTGCGATGAGCCTGAATCAATCTTTTATGTTCTTTTTTTCTTTGTCTTTTTAAATGTGTGTGGGCTGCAGATGGTTCTGTGAAGGAAAAGAACTCCAGAATTCTCCTGACATTCAGATCCGTTCTGGAAGTGGAGGACTTCATTCACTAATTATAGCAGAAGCCTTTGAAGACGATACTGGACGCTATACTTGCCTGGCTTCAAATTCCATTGGTTCAGATAGTACATCAGCTGAAATATTCATTGAAGGTAAGAGGTGAAATAATAAGATACCTGATGCATAGAGGAAAAGATAACTAAGCTGAAGTTTACTATTGGATTACATTTGCTTTGGTGGTATTTTTATGGTGTTCCTCTGCTTCCCTTTAATGCAACACATTTTGAACATCACATCATATTAATTCAGGTATTTCAAGGAATGTCCCAGGAATCAGTGGGTAGACTGCTATTTATTTAGGGTACAAGTAAGATAAGGAATGGAAAAGGAGGAACAAGGAAAGCTTTTGGCATATGGTTAGCTTTTAAGTAGTACCCTCTGTAAATCAAAGATTTGACTGGTGATACCAATAATGATTTTCATGATAGCAGTAATCCCTGTCTCAGTTCTGAACTTCTTCCCAGTGCAAATAAATGTGGCTGCCCCAAATGAGTCTTCTTCAGTCATGTGTAAATGTATTATAATTCTTCATATTTGGTACACTGACTTTAAGTCAGGTTAAAAGTCAGTCATACTGGTTTTGTCCAGAATCCACTGCTAGTAATTGTGAAAATATTTTTTTACTTCAAAATTAGTCGTAATTCAAGTATTATTTTCTCTGATGAAAGTTAATGAGTTGACCATGAGTAAAATTATTAAATTTTTTTTTAGTGGAGGATGGTATTTTAGACCTGATTATATTAACTGAAGACAGATTTTTATTTTAATTCATGCATCTTTCAAACATTTTGGTAATATGTATTCTTTTACGAGTTTTGTAACACATTAAAATTAATTTAAATGGTTTATTGAAAGCATAAAACAAGTTAATATAACAAATACTCATAACAAATCTGAATAATACCATACCAAAATGATTAAATAGATTTTGATTAACAAAGCAATAAACTTTTCACTATAAATTAGCTAAATCGTGACAGATGTGCGTTTAAAGGGTTTCTTTCATTATGTTTTTTATTCTCAGAACTTTCTTATCCCACATTAGGATGTAATAGCAAAATCCCCAAGACTTTTCTTTACACAAGTAAGCATGATTTCAGAAATACTCAGGTATAGTACAAATATATAGTACTATGTCAAGTTGTAATAACAGAAGCAACACTAAAAAAGAAACAGTTAGGTACAGAGATACAGTGAATAAAAGAATTCCTTTTTTGAGATCTGGAAAAGTCTTACTACGTGGAAGTGCTATCTTGAAGTTTTACAACATGTAACTTTGAAAGAGAGAATTGTACAGGTCGTTAGGCTCCTCCCCTATGATCTTTAAGGAAACCAGATTGTCACACAAGCACTGCTTTGTACATTAATAGTCTTGATGACACTGATGCCTCATACTTTCTTCTGTGCAGCAGGCCCAGCCACACAAGACCTGGTTATTCTTTGCTCATGAGAAATACTTTCGTGTAGACCCACTCTGCTGACTTGACATTGCTTCTTTCTTCTTACGTTTTCTGTGCTACTTGTTGCTTTGATTTTTGTAGTCTAAACTTTGTAAATAAACAGGGTACTCGGGTGACTCAGTCCAAGCTTTGTTTCATTGGAATCAGTCTATGCTATACTATGCATATTGATTATGAATTTCTTATGATTTGTATTACAAATACAGCTACCCATATGTATGCAGAAATCCTTTGAGGAATAATATGTACTGAATAAATGTCTAGAATAAATGTTGTGTGAAGTACCAGTTGTCAGGAAAATTAAGAGAAAGGGAATAAATGCTTTCGTATTTTTTTCTTTAAGTGAGTTTAGGGTATTGCCAAACACATGCATTATATCAAAACTTCCACTGGCAAGAAATACCAGTACATAAACGTTATGTATAGGTTAATATAAATAGTCTGAACTGTGGAGATCGTGGGTAGCAAGTTTAGTCTGAAAATGTCTTGCTATACTGAGTTGCTCTTACTTAAGGTTGAAGATTTGTTATCTGTGTATAAGCCATATGTTTGCTTAAGCTTTAAGTTTTAACATTCAAGTGAATAAAATCATACATTTCCAGTAGAGTAGTGGCAGTAAGCATTTTTTTTTCTTTTTTGGCCATATTTGCTTCAATATGAAGAAAGATGACTAAGAGCCTAGGGAAAACAGTTTGCAATTAAATTAGCATGGTTATGATTTCTGTAACTGTCTAAAGTACATAGTTACAATCTTTATCGGGTAAGAAAAACTGCAGTAGTTTATTACAGAGAATTCTCAACTCTTGAAGTGAAATGCAAAAGTAGCATAGTTTTTTCTTTGGAATTTAAATATTAAATAAATCAGTAAAAGAATATGAGATTATGGAAAATACTTTCTTTTCCAGGTGCCAGTTCCACAGATTCAGAGAGTGAAAGTTTAATTTTCAAATCAAAATCTGGAGCTATGCCACAGTAAGTGTGCAAAGTAGAACCAATGCTGTGCAAATGTTCTTAATAAGGGGCCCTGCAAAATCTTTGATAGTTTTAGATCTGAATAAGCATCTCGGGTATATTTGTGTGTGTCTTGTCTTTTCTCCTTCTCTCATGTGATATAAATGTGTAGTATTATAACTCTAGGTTGTATTAATGTGCTTGTTCTGTCAGAGAAGTCTGGCCCTACCCTGACAACTCTTCTGTTGACAGCAACTTTTCATATTCAGGAGTAACTTTAAGTTAACCAAGTCTTCATTTGTAATTACCCAGCCCTGTGCCTCCAAAAAAACATGCAGAGGCCTACAGCTAAAGAAACAAAATACATTTTAGTTTGTATCTTAAATCAGTACTTTTAATTGGGTGTGAAAGTGTAAATTAGCCAAAGATTGTGTTCTACTCAAGCTTCCTCCAATGTTGATCTTTCAGCTGATAATGACGTATTTGAAGATGTAGAAAATACAAGGTAGCTTATTGGTTACAAACTAACATATTCTGATTTCAGATCTTATAAAGTGCTTGCTGTTTTCTGTTTTTTTCAGGGCCCAAAAGAAAACCACCTCTGTTTCCTTGACAATAGGATCTTCTACACCAAAGTCTGGAGTCACCACAGCTGTAATTCAACCTATCTCTGTGCCCAGTCAGCAGGTGTTTTTAGACACCAATTTTTAAATTAGTAAAAGTATTTTAAATTTGATTTCAAAATTTGTCATTTTGAGGAATTATATTATTATATTATTGAACTATGAACTTATGTTATTATATTAAGAATTATGATTTTAAAAAATTAAGTATATATCTAGTGAATGGGGCATAAAAGTAGATACACATATAGATTCTTACACAGTGTGTATCAACACAGCGTGCGAGCAGCTGACAGATCTGGTGATGATGAAAATTACAGAGTATATCACTTAATAGTGACTTGTTCCGATTCCAAAAGAATGTAATACAAATGAATACCTACAATATTTTTTAGCAAAAGTTTTAGATTTTGTTATTAAATTAAATATTGCTGTGATTTCTTTGGGCCTTTTAAAGAAAATTAAATTTTACTATCTAGAAGTTAAATGTAGAAAATCAATGTTCATTAGTTTATTCTAAGTTTTAATGCCACTGTGGATGACTTAGAATTTGCATATAAATCATAAAATACAAATAAAATAAAAATCTGTTAGACTGTACATGGTAAACTCTTTTCCCTTCCTTTGGCTAACCTTGATAAGCTTTTAGGTATCTGGGTTTATTTATTACTACATCAGTTAAGGGATGTAATAACAGGAGAGGCAAAAATGCTTCAATGCAAAGGACTTACTTGAATTAGCAAGAGTCAAACTCTCAAAATACTTCAAGGCAAAGACAGTTGGATACAAAATTCTCATGGGAAGTATAGAAGCCTTTAAAGCTTGCATTTTGATTTCAGAAATATAACAGATGTGAAATAGTGATGTCACTCAAGAAGTGTGCTAGAACGAGAACACCATAATAAGACTGTACATTTGAGAGTTTGCATTATTGCATAGATATATGCAGGCCATATTATTGAAACCAATATTATTTCCATTTTATAGCATTGTGGCATTGCTTTGCAGGTTCAAAGCCCTACTTCATACCTGCACCGCCTGGATGGACCCAAGCCTATCTATTCTGCACCCATTTTTACAAAGGTATGTTTAATCCATCATGATTTTTATATCATACTCCTATAGTCCAGAAGGGAATGTCAAAATGATATATCCTAATGCAGGAATGTTTGATTGTGTTAGAACTCTTACAGTTTTCATTATCCTTTTCAGTATTTATGACTTCCTAAGAAATACTTTTCCACTGCAACAATGAAGTTCTTATGCCTTCTACCTTATTAAAATCACTAGCAAAATCACATGAATATTCTGTATGAGTTTGTCTTATGTCCATGACTGTCCTCCATTGAGAAATCTTTATAAAATGAAACAATTACACATCATACTCATGATAAAGCCTCATTTACAATAATTTACCTACTGGCAAGAACAAATAACAGAGGCTTTTTAACTTTGTTTTCGAAAAAAATCCATGCAGGTATGTTAGTTAAAAAAGCAGTTCAGATAGTCTTCATTGGAATGTCTTGTAAAATGTAAGGCATAGAATCATAGAATCATTTAGATTGGAAAAGACCTGTAAGATCATCAAGTCCAACCGTTAACCTAACACTGCCAAGTCCACCACTAAACCATGTCCCTAAGTGCCACATCTACACATCTTTTAAATACCTCCAGGGATGGTGACTCCACCACTTCCCTGGGCAGCCTGTTCCAATGCTTGACAACCCTTTCCGTGAAGAAAATTTTCCTAATGTCCAATCTAAACCTCCCCTGGCGCAACTTGAGGCCATTTTCTCTCGTCCTATCGCTAGTTACTTGGGAGAAGAGACCAATACCCACCTCGCTACAACCTCCTTCCAGGTAGTTGTAGAGCGCGATGAGGTCTCCCCTCAGCCTCCTCTTCTCCAGACTAAACAACCCCAGTTCCCTCAGCTGCTCCTCATAAGACTTGTGCTCCAGGCCCTTCACCAGCTTCGTTGCCCTCCTCTGGACACGCTCCAGCACCTCAATGTCCTTCTTGTAGTGAGGGGCCTAAAACTGAACACAGGATTCGAGGTGTGGCCTCACCAGTGCCAAGTACAGGGGCACGATCACTTCCCTAGTCCTGCTGGCCACACTATTTCTGACACATGGACTTTCTAGAAGGGAAATTTTTATTCAGTAACTCTTAAGTAATTACTTAATTCAGTATTTCTCTTCACATTCATCCCAAATCAAGCTTTAGAACTAGGAATTAGGTAACAGCAAAAAGGACAGCATATTTCCCTAATCTCTAAAATACAACTTTAATTGAAAATATTATTTTCATTGTGCCTCAAACCATCATTTCCATAGCGGTAACTATTATTTAACCACCATTTGTTGAACTCAAAACGAAGAAAAGAAGGTATTTCTGGTTATTACTTCAGAAAAACAGTTGACTAAAAGCTAATATGGAACAGCAAGTAGTTTTGCCTAGAGATAAGTAAGAATAAGCCCTGTTCTCCACAACTGTCTAGCTTGGCTCCATCATATCCCTTTTTTCATGTCAGGAAAGGTCTGAGTCTATCCCTCATAATTCTGCACTGATACTGCAGGTATCACAGGAGAGTGAATAGTGGAGGTGCAAGGGATTAGAGAATGTGGTTACTGCAAGGTAGGGAGGCAGGCAACTTCCTAGTAAGAGTGGGAAGTAGGAGAAATCCAACCCTCATTTAGAAACTACCAAAGCAATCAAAACTCCACTGTTCCTTTGCAATCCTCATATCTCTTGTCCCTGAAATCCAGTATTAACTGGCTTAAGCCAGTCAGGACATACCAAACCAAAACAACTTTAATTACAGAAGAAGTGAACTAGATCTGAACAACAAAAAATATACTTAATCCAGCTTCCGGACGTAAATTTCTTTCTATACAAACTTCAGGGAACAACCCGAAGATTTTTAGGCTTCCATGTAACAAAATTCTTACGTATTTGATTGACTCTGAGCTTAGATCTAACTTCAAGTGCTTTGCTGTATCAAGGCCTAAAACTTTATTAATAAATTGGAAAGGGAATGAAACAGCCGGTACAGTAAAAAAGACCCTTTGGTTATAATCTTAAGATGGATAACAAAGGAAAAAATAGTGGCTGTCTTCTGTCAATTCAGTTACTTAAAATACTGTGTTTCTCCTCTCTCACTGTAATTCTTCATCAAAGATTTAGACTCTTCCTGAAATTTTTCAGATGTATATAAGAATTTATTTACAGCCATGATACTGTCTCAGAAGGTATCCATACCCAAGCTAATATATCCTAATCATATTTGTGTCATCTAATTTTGCATGGTTGGTTATAAATGGCTCAGAGGAAAAGCAACTTCACGTTCTAGAGGTTGACCTGAAAGCGGCACAGCTAATCTCAGGACCAAGTCAATCAATGTGTAGCTAGTTGCAGAATTTTCCTTTCACCTTGTGGAAGAAGGATGAAAAATGAAAGGTCACTGCAGCTATCTGCCTGTGATGGTCTGAGGAGTGAAATACTTCTACATCTTTTCCATCTTTGGTCATATTAAGAATGTATTTGGAAATAACCTATTCAGTCATTTTTAACTACGTAGCTGACTAAATTTATCACAGTGAAAATACAGCTCACAGAAAATGTCTATTGCAAAAATGTAATGACATATAATAAAAAAAGTTGAAATACAAAGGGAAGAAAAGACTATTTTTAAGAATGTAAAATGCTCCTGGTTCATTTGAATTGTGATTGTTATATTTCAGGAGCTACAAAACTCCGCAGCATCTGAGGGACAAGTTGTGGTATTGGAATGCAGGGTCAGAGGACCCCCTCCCATTCATGTTAAGTGGTTTCGACAGGGTGTTGAAATTCAAGATTCTCCAGACTTCAGAATTCTCCAAAAAAGTAAGGCAATAATCTGAAGTGGCTACTTTTGATACAGGTTGGGGAAAGATCATGAAATTAGTCTGTTAGGATTGTGTTTTGGATAGAGTCCTCTCTTTCTCACATTTCAGTGATCAAAATGGCTAGAAGTAATAATTGAACTACTGCTACCAAAAGACAATTTAAGTCTTCCTTATTTTGTAATGTGTCTGCACAGATTCTCTACTTGTCTACAGTATTTCAGTATAATATGTTCATTCAGTATACTGTTGTTTATTAATGTAATCTCTAATACCATTTTTCTTGTTTGTTTCCCCTCCTTATGATGGGATATGCAGAGCCACGATCTGCAACTGAACCTGGTAAGAATCAGATGAAAAAATAATCTCTTGATTCACTAGCTTTTTGAGTTTGTACTGAAGCCATAGATAGAAAAATGTTTCTGCTGAGCATTGGTAATATGAAACCCTCCTAAAAACAATGTTTCTTTATCACACCTTCCATACTCTACACTGTCCTTTACATCAATTCTTTTAATAGTTAAACAGTAAATTCCATTTAGACCAGCAAGAAGAGTCTCACAGCTTAAACTTTGAAGTAAACGTCATTCTCAGAAAATGAGCAATTTGCAAGCTACTGAGGAAAAAGAACAAATCCCACAAAATTCCATTACCCAAATTGTACTCGTAACAGTTTCATAACACCCAACCACTAAATGCTAGTTTTGCCAATGTAGCTTGGCAGATGTGAAGTGTCTTAAATGCAAGTAAAAGCTGATCCTCAAAAACAAGGGCACATTGAATTTTTCTAGCCTATTCGCAAGATAGAAGTCCTAGATTTCAGCAAGCAAAGTGTGTTCTTCCAACTACAGGTTTTCTCTGGTGGCTGCATTTTCCCATTATACATCATTATATGCTGTGGTAGTTTCTTGAATAGTAAGTGGATGCTAAAAGACTGAGAATGTTTGTTCTTTTCTTTAATGTTTCTAAGTCAAACAACATGTAGAAGAGAAAGTGATATGGTAGTGCTTGAATATGCTTGAATTTGGAGAGAGTTTTAATTATGGAGTAGAAAGATAAAACAGAGAAGTTTTCTATCTAAGACCTGGGTATTCCCAAAGAGTGTCTCTGAACTGAAGGACCTGAGCAATGGGGGGATGTTTTAAACTTTGAGGGATTGCACTGGCAGTCTTTGACTGCACGGAGAACAGACTTAGCAGCTGAGTGATGTTTGTAAAGTAGCAGTGTGGCTATGAGGATATGGACTAGGAAAAAGCAGTGAAGGGTTAATCCTAGGAGAAATGCAGCTTTCTCTTAGCGTTCATGGAAAGGAGAGGAGGCGAAGAGGGAAAAAGCTTCTGCTTTTGTTTGTCAGTTATTCACTAATTTTCTTACTGCTTCACAAAATTGTTATATATACATATTTTACTTCCTGACCATCATACATATACATGCACACATACATGCATGCTCTATCCTGACAGTTAATATTATTAACTGTGGTGTGCAGCATCGTCACCTCTAGTAACAGCTGATGCCTAGAATACATGTGACTGAATGATTTGATTTATGGAGGCTTGCAATGTGAGCCATGTGAAGGAGAGCGCTGCAAAACCAAATTAACCTCTAATGGGGAATTAAAACATGTCCGAGTGCTAACAATGGGCTATTGGTAGTTTATAATCATAACCCAAACTTTAATGATTAAAAATTGTAAATTACAGTACAAAAGAGTTTGAGGAGAGTTTCAATATCATATCAAGCCTTTGGATATGAAAAGAAATAAAGGAGAATAGATTTGTGTTGAAATATGTTCAATTCTGTATCTTTCTTGGAACATTCTCCTGTAATATATATTACGAAATAAGTCTCCCAACTTAGCTGTTTTCTTGATATCTTCAAAAAAAAAAAAATCAGATCAATGAGTTGACTTTTTTCCCCTTCCCAGAGAAACTTATTTCCTGTCCAAGTAGTAACATCTTCTGTAGATTTCATCTACCAATGCTATGAGAATAGTACCTAGTATATCTAGCTCACTGTTACTAGGAGCTTCTTTTCTACAGAATCACCTGAACTGCATTCACTCTCGCCTCTAACATGATAGACAGTATCTGAAAGGACTGAAACTTTATGCAAAAGTTTCTATGAAGTCTAAATTTACTAGTGTATCTTAGGGTTTTTCTTTTTAATACCTAATTTGAAACTGTTCTTTCAAAACTCACAATCATGAATAATGTTTGCTTATTTTTGGTAATCTTTTTTTACGCCTTCACCCTCTTTAGGCAGCATAATGTGTATAATGCTAGATGAACAAAATATTTTAGAGTAGGAATGCAGTGTTATCTAGCAGAAAGGAGAAGCACTTGTTTGTTTGAGACAAAAAGTTAAAATTCCATTGTGTGAATAGTTGAGTACAAAAGAAATCATATATTATGCCTCTTGCTAGAAGATTTTTTTTCATGGACAACCAAGTAATTTTCAGTATTGTTAGTTGCAAAGTTCATATAGCCTATCTGACAGGTATTACTGTGGAATAAATAAGAATATTCATGACAGTTCACAAAGCTAACAATTTTCTTTCATAACTACTACCTGAAATGGGAAATAGAAGGTGGGATTCTGAGTCCAAAAAGATCATCACTTTACCATCCCTCTCACATACCTGCGTCATCATGTTGATGGTGCTGAATGCTCTCCTTCCCATGTGTGGTTAGCTTGCAGACCCTGGGAGAAGATACCTGAAGCCTTCTAAAAAGTACTAGGGAATGGCTCCTTACATGAAAGGTGCATTTCTTGAGTTTTCACGGGTACAAAAAAGTTATTTAATATCAAGGTATCTCATACCACTCTCAAGGTAGGTGGCAAGGCAAGAGTAGGAAGGCATCTCAAAATACTATTTTGGTATCTGTGTTGTTGCGGTTTAATAGACATAACAGTAGTGAGTGCCTGACAGCTATTTGTCTTTTTTTTTTTTTTTCATGCTTGTAATTCTGTTGTGATATATATTTATAAGCACCTTCCTGCTACCCAAAACATATGAAGGAGTTTCAGTTTGGTATTTTTTTCTCCCTGGATTCATTGAGCTAAGTACTATCCCTGTAAGATTTGTGCATGTATCAGTTTCTACTAAGCCTTATTAAATAATGTGCAGTGTCTTACTTTCCACTAAAATTAATGACAGTACACTTCTTGGCTTGTTTGTGTAGGAATTGACTCTGGCATGCAAAGGGAATATAAATAAAGTTTGGGCAAAATGTAAATATTTCCTTTTGGCATAAATGATGAGCAGTGTTTTGTGTATTAGTAGTAATACTGGTAATAAGTAACACTGGTTTTTAGGATGTCATGAAGGATCCTAAAATTTCTACAATAGGAGACTGGGTGGGTACCAGAAATGTAATAGATACATCACTGGTTTGTGATGCAATTCATACTCTAAGAAGCTAGATAAAACAATACCTGCAAAGGAAATTGTGCATAAGCAAACACACAACTGCTATTCAGTGCAGATAGTGAGTAAGTGTGCAAGACTGATAGGGAAATCAACATGCCTATGCTAGATAAGTATTCAGAATTTTGAAAGATGGATATGATTTCTAAAAAATTTTCCAAGTGTACAACTTCTATGGAATTTTACATAAATTGTAACAAGTTGTAGTGTGACTTTAGTTGCTGGTTGTCAACCAAAGTCCAACTGCCAATAAACACTTTACAGTGCTCAAAAACATTGGTTATCCTTTGCTAGGTCGGTACTAATGATTTAAAAGAAAAATGTTAAAAATGTTCCATGAACTCACACAGGTAAGAAATTAAAAAGCAAAGGGGTTTTTTTGGCTACTTTTTTTAGGTATAATCTATCTACCCTAATGTGTTTTGCACTCCTTTTTCTGTCTAGACAGAAATCAGTTTGCATCACAAATCTCTCCAGACTGCTTTGTGAATTAATAGCTAGTCAGATTACTTAAAGGCAACATCACAGTTTGTCAAATTACCTGCTCTGTACTTCTTTCTTGGACGTTTTGATTTTATACTGATTGAATCCTTCAAAGAACAGGCTGCCTGAGAATGAAAAATCCCATAAAGTCATTTGCCAGCTGTTGATATTTTGACCATTACTCAGCTGTCTGGAGGCAGCCACAAACTGTATTGAATTACATTAAAACAATTGTCTAATGGCATGTAAGAAGAAAACTGTATGAAGTAATTTTTCTTAAATTGCCAGGGAATTGCCACATATAGATGCTTTTTTTTCCTAAGCACAATACTGTGCATGTTCACCAAAAACATCTCAAAAGATAGTCATCACTTCTCTTGGATTGTGCTTTCTTGTTCCCTGTTTGGCTGCTGTGTTCCAGAGTTTCAACTCTAGTAACTCCCTTAGAAATCCCCCCTACTTCTGCATAATGTTTGAAATGGAAAATATATGGCAAACGTTACAGAAATTCCTTACTGCCTCCCCACACCAAGAATCAGTTTTCTGATAGCTGATGAAATTCAAAACACACAAACTTCAGTAGGTCAGCATGTATGTTGGATCCTTGCATTTTTTTAGTGAAAACAAAAGAATTATGACTAAGAGTCTGGCTCCCTCTTTCACTGCTGAGCAGCAAAGAAGGGCTTGAAGAGAGCTCAAGATGCCAAATGAAGAGAAAAACTGAAAATAAACTAAAATTATCCTTCACTAAAGGTGGTCTGATCAACCTATGAGCTATTGCTTGTCAATTATATTTTCAGTTGTACTCTGTGCTCCCAAAGTATCTATAGAATTCTGGTACCCCAGTGACCCCATCTGAAGTCTGACTGCTACAACTGTCCTTGCTTGTTGATGCTTCCAAATTCAATTCTGATCTTTTTTGTACTGTGTGATTTTAAAAAAAAATTGCTGCTATTCCTCTTCAGTTGTAAATATTTAAAGCTTATTGGGGTACAGTAATCATCACAGTTACGTTGCTGAATACATTGATTACAGCTTTGATGTGTACACCTGACTTGACTTAACTTCAGACTAGCTGGCTTAGGCATCTACAGCATCATAACTGCCTTAGTGTAAGCTTTAGCATAAACTTTTCCTTGACCCTGATAAATGGCTTAATTTTTTCTCAAACCTGAACACTGCTTTAGGGACTAAAGTCCATGCTGCCATAGCAGTATTCTTATTTATTGCACCTGAAATGACTAGATAGCAGCCATCTTGGGGATTGATGCTGTAACCTAGGTTCTGACCCTAAAACTGCATTATATTCCCCACAGTCACATTTGCTGTTGTTCAGTTTTCTTCTCAGTATTTTGTAAGTGCTGTTCGAGATATCTTCAAACATAGTCAGTCCTGTAAATCTTTTAAAAACTTGTCTCTTAATTTCTTGAGTGGCATAAAGCCTATTAAATAAGCCAGAACTGCCAACTGGATAAAGGTGTATACAGTAGTGATCATCAGAAACAGGTAAATTAAATACCTTTTTCATTGTGTTATTACAAATTAAGGCATCTACAGGTCTACAATACTACCGTCTATTATGCTACTCTGCATATTCAGTTCTTCTCTATTTTCACACTTCCCCATTCTCTTTATATAAAAGATGCACATGTACCTAAATGAGAAGAAGTTACCTGATGGGCATATTGCTTTGCCGTTAAACCGTAGTTAAACATCTGATGGATAGGGGAACAGAGGGAGAATAAGAGAGAAGTTGTCTACAAGATGGCAGGGTTGTGTGTGGTTGGATTTTTTACCACTGTGACTACCTGCTGTCTTTGTGTAGCAGAAAACTTATGGCTTTGACCCTAGATTTATAGAAATAGCTGTGTTCATTGCATCATGATGAACAACTACTAATAAAAGACCATACTTATTTCCCAAGACTGTATGTGCATTATAGTGGAGGAAGCTAATGATCACATTTGGAGATGCAGGTGCACATATAAGAACTACTCTACCATTAATGTAATACATAGAAACATTCTGAAGTAAACACATAGCCAGTGATGAAATTTGTTAAAATGCAACAGTTTTCTGTCTTACCAAAGATTATTCTTCCTAATGGACTCATGAACCATAAAGGGAAAGGATTACTCTGTAAAATGTAATCTTTCTTTCTAAATAACTGACAAAATAGTCAAGTACTTGCATGCCTAAGCATTTTACATGTTTCAGTGAACAGAATGCTTTTGTATTCATTTAGTCAAGTGTTAAATATGTTTTAAGGCCCTGAGAACAGCATTTCAGAGCTGCTTTCTGGAACACATTTTTGTGATGAAATTATTTGTCAGCTGATGATTGCCGGGAAGTAGAACAGACATTATTTACTTCAAATCATCAGATCCTACTTAGCACAGTAACAGAAAGAAAAATAATTACATAAGTCAGGATATAAAGCTAGAAAAATACTCAAAGTACTATGCATCCAGAGTGTGTTATGGAAATCTTTAAAGAATGTTTCTTTTGTCAAATTAGTATTTTATTTCTATGCTTTCCACAGTAGTAAGCCTTTTAGCAAGGACCTGGAGGTCAGTGATTCTTGGTTTGGGGGGAGCAAAATGAATAAAGACAATGGCAATGTGTTGCTTGCACATGCTTTTTGCCCAAGCTGCCTTTTGATTAGTTCTTAGGGGGTTTTTTATGTTTTCAGTTTAGCCTGTTTTCTCATGATTGATGACAAATGTGTTGTAATTTGCTCATCCAGCTGAGAAGACTGAGTTTTAAACTCTGATTATTTTCATCACTAATTTACTTTCAATTTCTCGTACAAGGATTACTGCAATTTACCATGTACAATTTTCAAATATACCACTTCAGTAAACAAACACATCATGGTAGAATCCATTAGAATTCTTTTATCACTGAAGAATGAAGATCAGCTCTTCTCATGTGATCGTTTTACATACTTAAAAAACTGAAAGAACGTTATGCATTAATTAGCTCTGCTGTTTGCATAACAGGAATTCTGCTGGTTGTTATATTTTGTAGTACCTTTGCCCTCATTCAAACAGCAGTTCTCAGCATGGTGGGAGTGATTTTCTTTTGCAGTCCTGAAATACCCAGCTTTCAGAATTCTGCTGTTAAATGAACAGGAAACTAGTATGCTGCATGTATCAGATGGCATCCCCAGAGTCAGTTCAATCCAGGAGTATGCACGTGTGGTTAACAATATAGCTTCAACTGCTTACGACACACCAAGACAAAAAAAAGCTGATCACAGTAGTTCAAAAACTAGCTTGTGTTACCCATTACTTTCCTGATAAGGCCCTTCTTGAGTCATTAATCTTCATTTGGGTCAGATAAAATCCAACGTGATACAGTATTACCAGACATGCCTCTTGCTGCTACACAGAATGACTGGTTTGTGTTGCCAAAAAAAAGCATGTTCTGGTGTCTGAAAAACAACTCTGTGCCAAATCTTTAGTTAGTCATTCATATTTAGCCCATTTCCAGTACAGGAAGTTTTTGGATGCATTGTCATCCATAATTGGAAAAATCCCATAACTTTTTTGTTAACTTTCTAAATGAGACAGTGGTCTGCCATCCCACAATGAAAATTAGGAAAGAAAAAAAAAAAAGAACTATTGGAAAATGTTTTGCTTCTTTGAACTAAAAGAAGTGAAGCTTACCTTACTGAGCCTCTTCTACAGAATAATTTTCATGTGAAAGTTACTGGAGACGGAAATATTTTTCCTCACTTTTCAGTTTGTTTTTATTAGCTATATTCCATTGATTTTGTGATAATATGTGGGATTCCGTGTAAATGTTCAAAATGCCTTTTTTTTTTTTTTTTTAAATGAAACTGAATTTTGTAAAACTTCCCTGCTTTGGTTTTGAGACATGAAAATGAGCATCATTAATTAAGGAAACCCATGATGTAACATTGTCCAGGTCTCAAATTATCTAGGTATGTTGTGTAAATACTAGGATTATTTCGATTAGATATACTGTGAATTTTTAAAAATATTAGAATACCATTACAAGTAGAGATAAAACAAAGCGACTTCTTTGAAGAATCTGGAAAAAATATGCCTAGATAATTAAATGTGCCCATTATAAATGGATGGAATTGATTTAGAAAACATTACTGAGAGACCCAACCTGAATTACGAACAGTCCAGCCTTCATACAAGTTTTCTGACTGAGGCCCTGGTATAATCAAAGCATATACTATGGCATATCAAAGTAGAATGAACAGATTTCAAACAGCCATAGAATACGTCTGTGTCACAGCATTCTGAAGAGTTTCTGGGGACGCTATTTTGTCCTGTATTTTCAATTTATCCATTCTCACTGCTGTGCAGACAGAGACAGAAATTATCTTCCCAAACTCTGCATCAGGGGAATATTTATGCATCCAGAGTTTTTAATTCTGGTCAGTTTATACAGAAAAGTTAATTGGAAGTGATGATAAAATACTTTCTGATTTTATTGGGAATAGGATTTGATCTGAAATGTTGCATTAAATACAGAAAATTTCAGGGAAAGAAGGAATGACGTGACATTCATGGTGGTGGTGTTATTTAGATACCCAAAAAGAGCTTGCAAGTATTAATTGTGTATGGAAACCAATACATTGATATGTATGAGTTAGTACTATCCTGCATAAAAATGAAGGTATTGAATGTATAAAATGACTGCACAGACTTGTGATTGCAAAATTAGTTTTCAAGACAGGCCTCTTTTGAAAACTTAACTTGGTAAATTTACTTGTTTTAGATACAAAGTGATTTTCATTAAAGCCATTTATGTTGGAAGCTCTTCTGCAGTTCTCCCAGCATTTCTTTGTATAAGGAGCACTTTCTGGTGTCCTTCTAACATACAATACAAAAACATTACATTACTTTAAATAGTTTATGATGCAGTTTATTTTTCTGTTTATTTCCAGAAGAGATATGTACCCTTGTAATTGCAGAAACTTTTCCTGAAGATTCAGGACTTTTCACATGCACAGCAACGAATGAACATGGTTCAGTAACAAGCAGTGCGCAACTAACTGTCTGCTCAGGTATGTGACGAAGGGAAAGAAGAATTTTTGATCATAGATCTTAGATAATTAATCTACCTGTGAAGTTATCAGTCTGCTTCCCTTGTAGAAAAGGGCTGCTGTAAGACAGGGGTCTTGTCAACCTCAGAGCATTCATATAAAGCAAACTGAATGTTTTTATTGGCTCATTTCCTAGTTCAATATTTTTATTCATGTAAAATACATTTTTAAACTGTCTGCCGCAAGCCTGGCAGATTTTTAAGCATCAGAATTCTGGGACTAGATGGCAGCAGAGGCAAAATGAAAGCAGATGAAATTATGCTACCAAAGGTGGCATATGCCTTTTGTAAAATAAAAAACCGTGACACAGTGTATTTAGTTTTGTAATATGTTTACGTATATATTGTTGTGGAATGCACTAACCCAGTTGCCATTGCAAACATGCCATGTATACATATGTCCTTCAGTATATTTGCATAATTATTTCTTAAATGATGCTGAGACTCCAGGAAGAGAAAATGCTGTTTCAGATGTTGTTGTCCCATAGTACTTGCCAACCTCAGTTAGTGGCTGGATTCCTGGAATAGATTTAGAGGGATCCGTAGGGTTCCTTATTATGCCTTTTGCATGGGGCAAAGTCAGAAAATGAATAGCCAGTCATGTATCTGCCTCAGCATGAATTATCAACAGGAGGTCCTGAAAAATATCTGCACAGAACCAAAGAGATCTCACCTTTAACAAACTGAAAGTACAGCATGTATGTACCATGTACTTTGTCTATGACTTGTGAAAGAGACATTCTTTTTGATTTCTTTTAGCCAACTCAGAAAGCTCTAGCCATGAATCACTGACGAGGGAATCCAACAGTGATGATTTCCATCATTTCCCACCACTTCCTCCAGCTGAAATTAGCTCTCTTGAGCTTCTTCCTAAGAAGACCCACCAAGCAAACAACACTGAGTTGGGATCTGGTGTGACAGCCCTTCGACTACAGCTCAATTCGTCTGAGGAAAAAACAAATGGCATCCATCCCATTCATGGAGTAAATGGAATGATTAACAGCAAGCCAAACGGTGATAAATCCATCCCACCTCCAGCTGTCTTGCTTTCACCCATAAAGGAGCCACCACCTGTGCTTGCCAAACCAAAGCTGTGAGTATTTTTTTGTTTGTTTTTTTTTTGTTTGTTTCCTATAAACTTGATATTTGTTGAAAGCAAATTTTTGCCTGGAGCAATTTAGTGTTAGACAAATAATGGACAATGACTGTGCTGGTCCCTCGAACAATCTTCTTACTGCTGTGATTTATGTCCCAAAGAGCTGAATACAAGAAAGAACTGTAGTGCTACATCAAAGGGAAGTGCATTATATATACAAAATTCTATAGAAAGATTTAAGATAAAGTCACAAAAAAGAAATAAGTGGTAGTGGCTGTGGCTCTGCGCTTTTTATTCTTAGTCACGTACCTAAATGTCATAGTGGCCTGAGATTCTTGCATTCTATTCCTATTTCAACACTGGTTGGCTATCTTTATTCTGAATGTTCTTGGTTTTGTGTAGTCAGTAGATATTCAGATGTGTAATGTTTGTATTATTTCTTACATTATGTTTATACATAACATGTAACTCATTCTGCTGTCAGACAGGTTACAATGGCTCTTTTATAACTGAAAATCTGAAAATGAAAAGCTAAAGGAGGGGAGAGAGAAATAAGTGAAAAAAATTGTAGTAACATTTTTACCTTATGTTAGTGATGATACTGTACTTATGCAAGAGTGATCTTATGCTGACAGTTAATTTATAGCTTGATTTTAGCATTGCGCAGACTCCTCTTTTCCATCTCCCTCAAGAATTTTTGGAGTGTGATGTAGGAACTAAAATCCTATTTGATTTCATTTGCATCAATAATTAATTATAAAATTGTGTTTAAGAAGCAGCATAACATATGGTCTTCAAGCTCAGCAAGGTCATTTGCTTAATTACATGTTTTTACAGGATAACTTGCAAAATATAAAAATGCTGTTCTTTTAGCACTGTACTGATTTTAAACATACAAAAATACATGCTTGAGGCAGCAAGCCAACAGGGTTCCCTTTCTGCACTCACCACTTTTTTCTTTCTGTTGCTCTTTGTAATTCTAAGCAATCTCTGACAACTGAAGAAGAAAAGGAGGAGTGGAAGAAGTAGGAAGGCAGAGTGGTGGAAGAATAGTATATATGGTCATGATAGCATGTATGGGAGGGAGGTTGCTGGGGATGGCAACTTCCGGATGATACGTCGTGTGGAGTGAGCCAGGTGGTCCTGTACCCAGTACATCTGTGCAAGACCCATTTGTGAAGAAAGGAGATAGCAGCTCCAGCAGAGCAGTAAAAATCAAATTTCACCCCAGAGCTTTCTTTCCCAGAAGTGAGGTTGCCCTAGATAAAGGAGGGAAGGCTGTGCAATAGACTTCCCATTGTATAATGTTCACTGCCACTTGTGCAAAAATTGTTTTGTTTTTAAACATAGAGTCAACATATAAACAGAGGTGAACATTGCATACAATGATGTGAGAGGAATGCTATTACAGGAATCCTTGCGGTTGCTGATGTCCAAATTTATGACCTTGGAATCCCTAGTGCAGTTGCACTTGAGTCCTATATTTTGCCATTAACAACACTTGAAGTGCAGGAGACTGATCTTGATTGCAGTCAAGATACATGTTTTGCTTGGCCAAAGCCAGTGTAAGTCTATGCTGCTGTCAGAAATGGAAGTCTTGCCTTCCCCTCAGCCAAGTATTTTGCTCCCAAGCATAGTGATAGCATAAGAAAGGGAAAAGGTGCTAACAGGAGGAGGAAAAGAAATGTCTGGCTGCAAAGACTTAAAATCAGCTTTCAGCGTTTGGGAAACTGCATCCCAAGTCAAAGCTAACAAAATAATTGCATTAAAATGAGCTGAGTAGTAAATTAGCGGTCTCAACCATGAGAGTGATCCCTCTTGAAGAGAACTCATCTATGGAGTTGTATCTGACCATAGAGTATTAGTATTTGATGACAGAAGCAGCATATATCAGCAATGACATAACAGCAAACATGTTTATTATAACCTGTTTTTTTTTAATTATTTAAGCATTTAAAGTAATGTTGGCTATGTAGAAAGCTTGAAGCTTCTGAATATCATTAGTGAGCTTTATTTTTGATGAAGACTGACTCTGATTTTAAATTTCCTAATGAAACTTTTCTTTTCAAGCTTATCTTAACTTAAAAATTACTTAACAGGTTTATCTGTGAACTCTCTGAAAATAGTTTATTCAGCCAACACTGAAAGTAATTGCAAAGAGTTTGGGAATGATGGTCTGGTTTTGGTTTGGTAGTATTATTATTATTATTATTATTATTATTATTATTATTATTATTATTATTATTATTATTATTATTATTATTATTATTTTAACAAGAAGGAGAGACTGAGTACCTTCTAGAAGTATAAAATACATTTGCAATTTGGCAATTCAGCTGTAACCAACACCTATAAATAATGATTTACCACAATTCAGTCCAATGCAAGAGCTGGCATGCTACAGAGAGTTACTGCAGTTGTCTTCAGGCTTGAAAAGTGTTTTTAAAGCCCTACAAAATGCTCAGTTTGTGGTTACAGACACTAAAGTTAAGTAATCCTCAAGCCATAATGTTAGTTGTTGCTTCAGTCTGGTGCTGAGAATATATAAAACAGAGTTTAATGTGATAATATACAGAATTTTCTGGGAAAAAACTATATATAGAATTAACTGGGAAAGCAGTCAATACCAGATATTTTGCTAACACAGAATTTAGAAGACAATAATGCTAAATATGGTTAAAAGGCACAATATTTTGTCACGCCTTGTTTGCAACATGAGCTTATGTAGACAAGAGGGGAAGGACTATTGAACTGAGACCAAAAAAACCCAGATTTCTGCAATTCTGATCTCTGCTGCTGTGACCTATTTGAAGAAGTTGAGCTATTAGTGTGCATTGGACTTTTCCAGACAATATTGGTGTAATGCACAGATGAGCTTTCAGAAGCATCCCCCTAAGTGTATGGTATCTTCAGATACTTTGCATCTCTCAAAATTAGGCAAATAAGTGTTAATATTAATTTCAGTATGTAGCCCGCATGCTGCCTTAAACCCCTCATAATCCTCAGTCTTAATGTCTGCAAAAAAGATAGGACATCATTGTTCTGTAGAACTTTATATAACATGTCCATGGTTTCAAATGAAGAACTTGCATTCAAGTGGCCTAGTATTGCTGTTATTTTTCCGTGTGTCTGTTAAAGCAGTAACAGAAAAGAAGATGGCATTCATATGGATACTGGATGTACCTACGTATGTGATGTTAGTTGGTTGTAACAAGCCATCAGTTCGAGGTTCATAGACTCAATGTGATTACAGTGTGGTGCCAGAACTCCTGACTGGAGAGCTTCTCTTCAAATGGCTACTGTTTTATTCTCTTTGTGTTGGAGTGTTATTCCAGTCTGTCATATACAACAATCAGAAAGGGTATTAGCTTAGCGGGAGTCACTCTCTTCCATGCTTCTCCCTCACAGATGCAGAGAGCAACTGTAGGTATTGATAGCCTTCTTTCTATAGTTAATGCATTAACTTAAAAGAAGCTAGTAGGAAGTGACATGTTTGACGTCTTTAAAATTAGGACAGCAATACCTACCTCTGTAGAATGATCAACATTTTTTTCATTGCATTATTGTGAGAAGTAGTACTCTTCATGGGCATGCATCACGCATGCCGTGAAGAAGATGAATGGGCAGAATTCCTGAATTCCATCTCACCCAGTTCTCTTTGACAATGTTTTTTTGCAGTGAAAATGAAATTTTGTAAAAAGAATACCTGTTAAAAGTGAAAAGCAGTAAGATATAATTTCTTGCCGTTTATTAAGTTGTTGATAATTAGTATTTTCTTCAACAGACATGGCTATATTGTTTCCTGTTTTTTTCTGAGATTTTTGGTTTTTTTTAAAATGTATTCAAAAGTCTTAGTTTTTTAAATAATACACAGAAGAAATTAATCATAAACAAAATTTAAAAGATATCAAGCAGTTTATATGTAGCGTCAGTAAGGAAAAGCTGAGATTATAATTCTCATCAAAGTCACTGCTGTGTGAGTTGTTAGAACTTCCTTAACTAAAAACACTTGTGTTCATACTAGTTGTGAAAGTGATACTATTTCTTCAACTGAATTATTTGTCACTTCAGTCTCCACACCTCAGCAGTTGAGTTTTCTTTCATGGTTTCTTCTGTTTTATAATCGATGCCTCGGACATTTTTGCAAAGATGCTAGTTCAGTCATTTCTAGAATGTCTCTTATGTCCTTTAATAAAATGTTTATTTCACTATTTTTCACTCATCACTGAAATTATTCTTAACTTGATCTTTCTGCTAGCAATTTGCTTAATATTGAGCTTACTTGTACTTCTAGTCATGTACATGCTATGATGTTTGTAATGCTTACTGGGTTTTAAAGATACTGCAAGAAATTATTACTTCCTTAATAATTGTATTTAATATATGCAAGTAGTAAGTCACTGTTTAGACTATATTAGGAAGAGCCAGATAGAAAAAGGACATGTGAGAATAGCCAACAATCCAATGATTAATGCCTTGGAATATACAAAAGTCAGGTGTAAGTCCTTAGTTTGCCTAAGCAAGCCTAGGCCACTGAAGCCCAGACACTTGTGCTGGGAGCTTTGAAGGCTTCACATTTGTTCTTATGCAGAACAACAACATTCTGGAAACGGTGAGAAGGCGTGATGTAGGAAAACTGTTTTCCATCCAGTTCTACTAATGTATATATGAATGTGATTTGCTTTAGCAGCCTAAACTAGGAAAGACTGACCACAGAAATGCTCAACTGGAATGTTAAACACTGATTTATGTAAGTTTTTGTTTGGAGTTATTGCATCTTCTGATAAAAACCTGAATAGAAAACCATTATTGCATAGTTTGAATGACACACATAGCAGAGCTCTGCTACCATTATTTGTATGAAACAAAAAGTAACGAAGCCTTTCCCAACCATGGGGAAGATATTCCCCACCTCTTATATATGATTCAGCAATGAACTATATCCTAGTGGGTTTTCTGTATTTCTCCAAAAGTTAAGTTAAAAACCAAAAGCAGGTGTTATTAATTTTGAATTAGAACTGTCAATCAGAAATATGTACAGTATATATTCAAGATTTATTTGCTACAGCAAAAATGTGGGAAGTGAAAGCTTTGTCATTACAGAAATGCAAAAAGAAAAAGAAAACATGGCTGTTGTTACAAAAAAATTGTGAAATTATACAAACAAACAATAATTTAAATCAAAAAACAATAATTTAAAATTCCATGGAGTCTGAAAATTCACATTACAAATATGTACTCTTATAGAGAATAAGACACTGGTTAGCATTGCCCGTAATACTTTCTGATAGAAAAAAGGCATAAAGTAATGTATAATTGAGGTTCCCATATTCTATAAGGCTGAACAAAATTCAAAGCTGTGAACATTCATAGCATTTTACTTGGAAGTGAACAAGAAAATCTTCATCTGTATAAGAAAATTGTGACACATTTGTTTTGTCTAGGAGTTAGTGATCACAGTAAACATGTAACTTTGCATTCATGAGTAAAGGTCCATCCAGGTCCACTTCTTTAGTTTCATCTGCTGTGCTCTTTCAAGGTTTGGATCCTTATCTTGCTGATAAAGTCTACCCACAGTAAAACTTTGATCTACACATATTTTCTACTGTAGTAGAAATAACTTATGCTAACAAAATTTGCTAAAATATAAAGCAGAACAACTGCATACAAAATTAATCTCTTGATTATAGTACATGTCCCGAGCATTTTCTACATCTGTTTTCACAATTAATATATGAATGGTTCATTTGTAGTGCTTTTGTTTCTCTCTCTTATTTCATACCAGGTTTTTTTTTAACAGGATTAGAGATAAAACAAGGAAAATTTTTGTGAAGAATTTCCATTTCAGTGGCTACTAATCAACAGGCACTTGTTGGACTAGGGCTAGGGTTTGTGATTTACTAATAAGAGGTAATATATAAAAATGGAAGAGGCTTTATGAGAGAATATACTAAGAAATAGGGGTTTGTCTCCATTTTCTCAGGCTATTTTCTTACACAAAAGTTGCAAATCCTGAGAAGGAACAAAAAATATTATAATGCCTCATGACCACAGTCGTGGACTGAATGCAGTAGATTAGGTTAGTTTAAACCAAGGTATTAGTTGACTTCCTTAGTGATCTTAGATCACTGTGAAAAACTCTGAGATCACTGGGAGATGGAAGAGAGGAAATAGGAAGTGTTATGAAATATAAGTTGTCTCTCGCATTTATTTATCATGGTTTGTGTCTCACGGTTTTAAAGAATGAAGGGAGTGTTGTTTGTTTTTTACCAAAAAAAGATAGATCAGTAGAACAAAGTTCCTGAGCATTTTGTGGTACGTTAGATTGATGTTTGCAGGTAGGAGAGATGAAAAATTACACAGGCGATAGGATGTTGCAGCTGTAGACAGAGCTACCTGTTAAAAAAGTACGCAAGGAGACCCAGTGAGAGGACTAGAATCAAAACTATCATTCTCTTTTCTTCAAGTTATAATGATGGTAAGTCCTAAATCTTCCTACAAATCTTCAAGGTGTTCTATCTTTATTTTCTTATGACTAAAAGAGCAATTCTAAAAGCATGGCTCTTTCCTACAGAACTGCAAACGATTTAGGCACCATTTTTCTTATGAAAAAGAGGACCCAATTTTGCTGAGAAAACTAGACTGTCTGTATATTTACTATGTGAAAAAAAAAAAAGTATAAATATATAATACTTGTGTGAAAATGCCGTAATTGAGTTGTATCAAGTTATATCAGCTCTAACGGAACTGCGTGACCTTGAAGTGCTTCCACTGCGTGAACTTGAAGTATTCCAGTTCCACTTCAAAATAGAGCTTTCCATTCTGTAACTACTGATCAGATGGATCTGATGCTGCGTATTAATGATCCGTTTGTTCATACTATCCTAAATTCAGTTTTATGAGACAGTTCTAATCCCAGTGACTTTTATGATTCCTCATTTAGACTCTTAAAGTCACATGAAAATGTGTGAACAGTTTCTTTCATATTCCTCAAAATAGTCACAAATAACTTGAATATTGAAATGATGTGCGGGTCAGTCTGCTGTTAAAGGTAGCCTGCTTGGGCAGTAGAATGTTACTTTTTTTCCCAGTTCCTAAAGGTGACTTTAATGAAAACCTAAGAACAGATAGTAATTTGAAATTATAAATAAAAATCATTAATTGGGTTTTTGCGCTTGTTCTGCTTTCAGTGACTTTAATTGCCTCTTTCAGACTAAGGAATAGCATGATCCAAGAGGCAGTTATTGCTGAGAAATTTCCTTTTTACCAATGTCTTTGTTAACATAGTGTTAAACAGTATATGTAAATGAACTTTAAGGCTTTTAAAATCTGCAGCAATAGAAGCCTGAGTCTCTTTGTAACAATGGATACCCACAAAAAGAAAGGTTAAAGGTAGGTGAGAAATGTATTTTTTAGATTTTTTTCTGTCTTCTTTTGGCACTGGTGTTTTCTGACCTTTAGTAGGTGGAGAGAACTAACTGTACATCCTGCTTACATAAAAGCTAATCAGTATTTTAACAGGAAAAGTCAAACATCCTTGAATCAGTTATAAAATATGTGTAGTGTACCCTCCCAAAACTGCAGTAGTGTGTGTGCCGTCAGCACGATATGCACACAGGACTTCTGTGGTTTTTAGGTTTTTCTTTTAACACTGAAAGTAATTCAGGTTAAAAGATATGCAGGGAAATGGAGGAAAATGAACACAGGTTCGGGCACTTGTTTGAGTCTGTGCATTTTAAGTTTTTAGTTAAACACATGCTGTAAGCTTGTAAAAATCTTTAGTGCCTCCAAGGGTGCTCTCCCTCTCTTTTCTGCCTGGCTGTTGTTTCATAGCTTTGTTGCCTTTCTCATACCTTTGTTGCCAACTGTTCCTCTCAGTTCCTCTCAAGGTACCATTAGTAGGCTTGAAGCAAAAAGAAGCAAATAGAACCTAGAAGCTCGGCCTAAGTGCTAAGAACCTTCTTCATTTTCAGTTGGTGCTGAAAGTATATGGAATCGTGCGGATGCACAAATAATAACCAGAGAGTGTTACAGAATAAAGATAGCAAAGGTTGAGGTGGGGGGGGTGGGACAGATCATGCTATTGGGGTGGTTTGGGTTTTTTCTGTAATGAGGTTGAGTAGATCAGTATGCCAGCAGTTTATGATGCACCTTTGAACTAGAAAATACAGGAGGAAATGTTGTACTGTCCATCTGCAAAAACAGTTTATGGTAGTCTTATGATAGTCATGAACTAAAAGATTGAAATGAAACATTTTGACTTTTGAAACATTTCTGTTGTTTTTTGTTTCTTTCCTTCTCACTGAAATAACTGGGTGGTTATAATACTTGGAAATGATCAAGCAAAGCAAATCCAAGTGTTCAGTTCTTCTAATATGCAGCATTTTCTCGGAGGTTCTCAGTATGGTTTTGCATAGGGAGTGTCTGTAGAAGTGTTCAAGGATTCTCTTGGATCACAGGATTGAGTTCTCAAACAAGCTGATTAAATGCTTCCCTGCATGCTAATCCTTGCAGTCTAATCATCATACGTACTTACTCCATATTTACATGACTTTAAAATGGCATGCAACCACATTTGCCTTGGTATTGTTTCATCCCTGACCTCATAATTATCCAATTTACACATAATTTTGAAAATGTGAAAGTATCATCTGTTGCTGGGGAGAAGGAGGGAGGGAGGTGAAAAGGGATTTAATTTTTGTTTCACACTACCTTTGTTTTTTTCTGCCTCAGTGCAGACAAATCCATTTTCCAGGACTGCTCACTTTGGCTGTTGCAGGTAGATGCTGCAACATCCACAGGTTATCCTCAGGGTACTCAGCCCCCTGAGCTGGAAGACAGGGACGACGAGCAGGATAAACCCCCCATAATTCAAGAGGATGAAGTTCATGACCTGCTATGCCACCTGGACGTTCACAAGTCTATGGGGCCGGATGGGATCCACCCGAGGGTTCTGAGGGAGCTGGCGGAGGAGCTTGCCGAGCCGCTCTCCATCATTTACCAGCAGTCCTGGTTAACTGGGGAGGTCCCGGACGACTGGAGGCTCGCCAATGTGACTCCCATCTACAAGAAGGGCCGGAAGGAGGATCCGGGGAACTACAGGCCGGTCAGCCTGACCTCGGTGCCGGGGAAGATCATGGAGCGGTTGGTTTTGAGGGCGCTCACGAGCCATGTCCGGGACAACCAGGGGATCAGGCCCAGCCAGCACGGGTTCATGGAAGGCAGGTCCTGCTTGACCAACCTGATCTCCTTCTATGACCAGGTGACCCGCCTAGTGGATGAGGGAAAGGCAGTGGATGTGGTCTACTTGGACTTCAGTAAGGCCTTTGACACTGTCTCCCACAGCATTCTCCTAGAGAAGCTGGTGGCTCACGGCCTAGACAGGTACACTCTTCGCTGGGTAAAAAACTGGCTGGACGGCCGAGCCCAGAGAGTTGTGGTGAACGGAGTTAAATCCAGTTGGCGGCCGGTCACGAGCGGTGTTCCCCAGGGCTCAGTACTGGGGCCGGTCCTGTTCAATATCTTCATCAATGATCTGGACGAGGGGATCGAGTGCTCCCTCAGTAAGTTTGCAGACGACACCAAGTTGGGCGGGAGTGTTGATCTGCTGGAGGGTAGGAAGGCTCTGCAGAGGGACCTGGACAGGCTGGATCGATGGGCTGAGGCCAACTGTATGAGATTCAACAAGGCCAAGTGCCGGGTCCTGCACTTCGGCCACAACAACCCCAGGCAACGCTACAGGCTTGGGGAAGAGTGGCTGGAAAGCTGCCCAGAGGAAAAGGACCTGGGGGTACTGGTTGACAGCCGGCTGAACATGAGCCGGCAGTGTGCTCAGGCGGCCAAGAAGGCCAACGGCATCCTGGCCTGTATCAGAAATAGTGTGGCCAGCAGGAATAGGGAGGTGATCGTGCCCCTGTACTCGGCACTGGTGAGGCCGCACCTCGAATACTGTGTTCAGTTTTGGGCCCCTCACTACAAGAAAGACATGGAGGTGCTGGAGCGCGTCCAGAGGAGGGCAACGAAGCTGGTGAAGGGCCTGGAGCACAAGCCTTATGAGGAGCGGCTGAGGGAACTGGGGTTGTTTAGCCTGGAGAAGAGGAGGCTGAGGGGAGACCTCATCGCGCTCTACAACTACCTGAAAGGAGGTTGTAGCGAGGTGGGTGTTGGTCTCTTCTCCCAAGTAACTAGCGATAGGACAAGAGGAAATGGCTTCAAGTTGCGCCAAGGGAGGTTTAGATTGGACATTAGGAAAAATTTCTTTACTGAAAGAGTGGTTAGGCCTTGGAACAGGCTGCCCAGGGAAGTGGTGGAGTCACCATCCCTGGAGGTATTTAAAAGACGTGTAGATGAGGCCCTTAGGGACATGGTGTAGTGGGCATGGTGGTGTTGGGTTGACGGTTGGACACGATGATCTTAGAGGTCTTTTCCAACCTGTATGATTCTATGATTCTATGATTCTATGAAGCTTCAAAACTGAGACAGATGGTGTTCATCATTTTGTGTTTGGTTTGCAGGAAAGAGGAAAAGAGGAACGCTAAATTTTAAAGTACCAATAATAGTGTGTCTGTCATCTTTGCCTTCTGAGTGACTTCCTAGAAAAAGGCCCCTTCTGGTTCAGGCTAACAGCTTTTAACTAATAGGATGGAAGATTGCACTGCCACGTCCTTTGTCACCCAGGTCTGTCGAGAAATGAAAAAAACCTCTGCGTACAGCACTTAGTATTCTAATCCAAAATGAGAAACTGGAAATCCTTACTCAACCAAGACATGACATAGAAATTGATTAATAGTAGAAAATACAATTTGCCTTTTTGGAAAATCTGCTTGTACCTTTTGTACAGATTTTGACAGTACTTTTTATCGTGTTCTTTGCTGAGTATAAAATGGATCAAGGAACTGAAATGAAAGGTCAACCAATATCAGTTTAAGAGACTGAGAGGTACTGGCCAAAGCTAGTTCTGCCAATACATATTTTGTTTGGAAAATGTGTTCGGTAGAGTCAGGGTAGATAAATACACTGGTATAAAGTTCCTTTTGATAATATGAACTTTGAAGTATTATAGACACTTCAGTAGTCCATGATAGGCATAAACATAATTAGGTGAATGGTAGTTGGGGTAAACAGCAGGTATTGTGTTTGAAAGGAAATTGGAAGCTATATGTCTTTGGCTTGAAATCTGCAACAAAATGAGGACTGATTAGTAATTGCTCTATCATTCTTTCCTTCAAGAAATATGAAGAAGATAATTTGAGGATTCATTTAACAAGGATAATTTCTGAATAGCTAATTTACTGCATACTTTTTTGTGTAATATATATGCAAAAAAGTAGCTAAACTGATTACAAGTTCAAGTGCTGGCTACTCTCAGACTCCCAGTACCTACTGTTAGGGTGTCCTCTTGGTTTAATAAACTTGTTTCTGGAACTTACCTTATCGCAGAAACATCTAACCACCTGCAATTAGTCCAGCCCACCTACCTGTAGTTGGTCATGCCCATGCTTTAAAAAATGCTCTGCAAAAGTAGGAACTCATACTTGGGTAAGGAGAATTGCTGGACATGATGCTACAGCTTATGAAGTTTAATCATAAACTCACGTAGTTACAGAGCTGCTTGTTTTTATTATTCTTCTGTTCCCTCCTGACATATGCCAAGTTTTTTTTATTGAAGTGATATAATTGCCTGATGGTTTCCATGCTTCTTCCAACTGCAATTATACTACCAAGCTTTACTTGTATGTAATTTCCAGTTTTGCTCCTTGTCCTCAGGTTTAACTTCCATTATTTTTTGCATTTACTTACATTAACTGTGTTTTTATTTTCTGCCCTGTGTTAAGAAATGTTTTCTGGTGACAAAAATGGGAGGTTGGAACTCAGTGGCATTCGTTTCTGTCTGGTTCAGTATGCTTGGTATAAAACTTTGGATAAAGAATTTCCATGTGCTAATTTTTTGTCATTTACAGAATCAATAGAGGGTTTAAAGGTTTAAAGATACTAATATGTCAGTCAATTAAAGCCATATTCCTACTTTATGTACTCAAGCAAATGCCCACACTGAGTAGATTGGAGAAGACCTAAGAACTGAGGAAGTGCTGCAGATCCTGTTCTGTCAGGATCTTATTAATGCTATCGAATATTTCTTGCCATAAGAAGCCTTATTGCTATCACAGAGACTTTTATGGAAGTAAGAACAGAAGAGGCTTATCCAGTGGAGGGAGCTGTGTTGCTTGGGTAGATGTCTGTCAAGGAGACAGCTTGATGCTTTCTAGAATACTGAAAAAAGAACATGATAAGAGCCAGGGGCCGGGGACCACTTTCAAAGACCTTGTTTATGCCCTAGCAGGAATACCAAGTTGGAAACAAGTCTAGATTTGGCTAGAGAGGGAAAGTTGGGTATTTAGTTCAAAACTAGTAATAGTGAAGGCAGAAAAGACCCCAATGCTTAGGGCAGGACCCTAGAAGAGTTTACACAGAACAGTTCAAAGACTAATATATAAAATGTCTCCAGGGGATGACAGAGGGTATCAAGTAGAACAGTTGTTTACTAGAGATATAATCACCTTTTTCTCTTCTGGTGGACTTGATAATATATAATATATATAGTGTGTGTATAAAAAAAGATATATTTTGTGTGTGTACGTGTATATTATATATATAAAAAACATAGCAGTTGTGAATATTCCTAAGAACCTAACATGGTTGACATCTGTGATGTTCTAAAACTCCTACCTGTTACCTTGTGTCAGGCCTTTAGGTATCCTCGCCAAATGCTGCGGTGTATTTAGTCAGAAAAATAATTAGCATATATGAAGCTAATGGAATCAGACCCCTAGTAAATGTCTTGAAATTTTTCTTCCAGGATGAGATCTAGGCAACGGTTATATGACCTCTCGAAGGCGCTGCATTTTTGTTTCTTTTGACTAATTCCTTGTTATTACTCATCACAGATTAATTAAAGCAGATCTGTGTGATTGTCGTGGTTTAACCTGGCAGGCAGCCAAATACCACGCAGCCGCTCGCTCACACCCTGCCCCCCCCCCCCCCCCCGGTGGGATGGGGAGAGAATCGGCAGGATAAGAGTGAGAAAACTCATGGGTTGAGATAAAGACAGTTTAATAGGGAAAGCAAAAGCCGCGTGCGCAAGCAAAGCAAAACAAGGAATTCATTCACTACTTCCCATCGGCAGGCAAGTGTTCAGCCATCTCCAGGAAAGCAGGGCTCCATCACGCATAACGGTTACTTGGGAAGACAAACGCCATCACGCCGAACGTCTCCCCCTTCCTTCTTCTTCCCCCGGCCTTATATGCTGAGCACGGTGTCATATGGTATGGAATAGCCCATTGGCCAGCTGGGCCAGCCGTCCTGGCCACACTGCCTCCCAGCCCCCCGCATACCTGGCAGGGCACGGGAGGATGAAAAGTCCTTGACTAGCGTAAACATTGCTTAGCAACAACTAAAGCATCAGTGTGTTATCAACATTATTCTCACACTATGTCCAAAACACAGCACTATACCAGTTAATAGGAAGAAAATCAACTCCATCCCAGCTGAAACCAGGACAGTGATGTCTGGTAATATGCACTGTATACAATATCTTCAGTTTTCAAGAATGTGAAGCACCAATTCAGTACAACTGGAAATCTGTGTATTTATCTTTACTCCACATGCCTTTACAAAGGCAAATTATTAGTTTCTTGCATGTTCTTTGAAATTTGTTTCTCTTATCTCCATTATCTTGATTCTGGAGTTCACCTGTATTGTACCAACTGATACTTGAAAACACTTTCATGTTCTTCTGCATATATTTGAAAGACACAGTTGCATATTTGCTGAGTTTTTTCCTTCCTTCTCCCTATCCCTTTCCTTCTCCCTCTCCCTAACCATATTGACCACTGTAGTGTTTCTGCTTGTAGTTTCTTTTTGTTTCTGTAAACTATTTAAGAAACATACATGGCCTGTGTTTTTCATGTTTCTCTCAACACAAGATTTTGTCCATCTGGATTTTGCTCATCATCCCCCATCTCACCTTTCTCACTTCTCTGTGGTAAATCATGAATTAGAACTGTCTTCAATTATTTTATAATACCTAAGCTTTTTTTTTTTTATTGCAGTTAGAGAGTCAGATAACTGGTGTGATATGTGAATTTAATTAAACAGTGAGTTTAGGATAAAGTGAGCTTTCTGTATGTATTATTTTTTTAAAGTACTGTTCCATTTAAAATCTTTTCTGTGAGACCCATAGAGCTTTCCTTATGTACTGTTCTTCGATAGTTGTTATGGTAGGTATGTAGCCTTTGTAGCTTCTTACACCTTGGTTTTTTTAAGTCAGATTTAGATTATATTTTCATCTTCTAAGATCAAAAACACTGGAGTTCAGATTCAGCAGTGATGAGTTGCATAGTACAAAAGTGTGGAAGACACAGATTTTTAGGTCCATGTTTAATCCTAATAAAGGTGTTGGATCCATCACCAACTGTGCTTGTAAAGATCATCGGCTGCTCTCCTTATTCTCCACCTCTATTTCTAGCACAGCTGGACAGAGCTACTTCCCTTGAGACGGTCTTTCAGGGCCACCAAAATAAGATTTGCCCCAAAATTAAGCAATCCCTTTCCCTTCAAGCCTTTTCAATACAATTGGTCCCTGGCTCTTAGTGATAAACTTTTAGTGATGACTTTTGCAAAAGAGACTGTGCGTTCTGTGAATCTTCGTTTTTTCATGCTATTTTCTGATGGCATGACAAAAGCCATTGGCTCATCATTTTCTTCACAAATATTCTTGTACTGCACTGTATTTGCTCTCCTGGTTCTCCTTGATTAGCTACATCACAATATTTAGACATCACAAAATCCTTTCCTTCTACTTCCATAGATCTGCTCACCTGTTCCTTTCTCTTACTGCTGCATGGATTATGAATTTGATAAATCATGGATTAGAAGTTATCAGTCAATTGTTATGTCTTTTATTATCACTTCCATTTGCAAACCTTATTTTGAGAATTATTATATTTTTTTGGTAATTATTTGATATGCCTTCACTTTACTACAGATTTCTTAAAATGTCTTTTTGCAGTTATTCTTAAACATATTCATACTGTTTGATATTATTTCTTCAAGACATCCGTTTCTAAATACCAAGCGTTATTCTTTCTACTTTTCTACTTCTACTATTCCACTGCCTTCATCCAACCTTTCTCTGCATTTACCTCCCAATGTCTTGTCTTCTACAACTTTTCCTCCTTTCCTAGTGCCTTCCACATTCTTACTGTTCCATGTGTTAGATCTTCAGTCAGCCTCACCAACAGCAAACAAAATATACTGGTTGTCATGTATTAGTTCAAGTTGAGCTTATGCTCTAGGTCTGATTCTCTCTCCTAAACTGACTTCTTGCTCACTGTAATCTACATATAAATTTTGCTACAGTTACTAGCAGCTGATGTTTGTGAGCTAAATACTAAGAAAAAGCTCCATGTTTAGTTATTAACCATGAAAAGGTCCAAAAATCATGGTCACTTGTCACCAAGAAGGAGGGGCTTTTCACACCTTTTATGATACCTGTGACACAAAGCAACAATACACTTATGCAAACAAATATATATTTTGCCAGTTGAAGAATAACTGAAGCCAAATTGATCACATCTACAAGTTATCTGTTTCTCGTATGACTGTGAAAACACTAAACTCACAGGCATATTTTGGAGGTCACAGGTCCCAGAGTACGTAAAATATCTGGCAGATGCAATGACATGTCAGAAAGTAGTTTTACATAAATTTATTTGGGGTTTTCACTAGCTGTCAGGATTCATCAGAAATTTGAAGACTGTCTATAGGATTACAACCTAGGAAATGTAATAAGGAAAATAACAAAAGTCAGATGAGAAAAACATGTTTGCAAATGAAAGTATAATCAACGTAACCTTTGATTCGTTGACTGCTTACTCCCCAGTTTCCTATGGGACTGAGTGCCTGTATTTTTGCCTATATTATATGGTTGATAAATATCAATCCATTGTAAGTATGCTGATTTGACATCCAGAGAATGATGGCAGCAGCTGAAAAACGTATTTAGGAAAATGGGTAGAATGCCATTAAAATCTGTTTAACGTTTTCAATAACATCTGTCTTCTGCCTGTATTAGAGACTTTTACAAATTGAAAATAATATAGAAATAATATAGAAAATAATTGAAGGATATAACTCAGAAATATTTAAGACAGTGAAGAAGCTTACACAGTTAAAATTGCTTGGTGAAGTTCACAAGAATTTAAATTCTTAGTATTTTTAGTATATTAGTACTGAAAATTTACAAATATTTAGTATTATCTCTCTGTCATTCATTTCATTAAAGTCAATTCGGTACAAGGGGTAGTAGTTTACTGAAATCCTGTTGCAGTTGTTGATATATTTCTGCAGTGAAAAATGGAGATGGGGAGATAGTAATAACAATCCAAGGGAAAAATTTCTCTTGCTTAGATTACTGCATGAAAAATCTTTGGCTTAAGAATTTAAAAAGTGCAATTAAAGGGAAGAGTTTCTTTACATTTCTCTTTTTAAAAGACTTTTGTTCAAATAATTATAATAGGGAAAAAAAAGTTAAAGTAGCTAGAGCTTGAAGTAGCTTTTCCTTCATCCCCTTCCTTTCCCTCACTTGTTGCTCATGCGCTGTCTCGCTCACACTTGCTCTCGCCTTTTCTCTCTTCCCCCCCTTCTTTCATTCTGATGAAATGCCTTCACAATTCTGACAGATGAACCACTATTAGCATAAGGTTCATCAATTCACGATAAGGACTGTTTTGCATTATTGCACTGTCATGTTTTCACGAGGCCTCAAAGGCTTCTTAGCAAGGTCAGAGGAAAAACTCATAGCATATTTTCCATTTCAAATACAATAATGTAAGAGTTGCTGTAGAAATTCCTTTTCTTGCCTCTGAGTCCTGGTTTATAATGTAGCTGTTGCATTCATTTTCCTGCTTGGAGAAATTAAATATTTGGATGTTCCTGACAGATGTATAAAATGCAGATCAAATTACTTAAGTTCTCAGTGGGTGAAACCTTGAAAGGACAGGTTAGAAGTCTGAATTTTTAATTTAAAAATTCTTACTAAAGAGCTTTCATTAAAGACCCTATGGAAAATATTTCTAGTGAACTGATAAGTTCTTCCTTGTAATATTAAATAGTTATACTGGTCTGTTTTAATGGTACTGACATTACAAGGCCATGTATTCAGAGTTTTCTAGAAATGATTGTGTTAACAACATACTTAGAGTTTGAATGATTAAGTCATTTTCTTGCTGATTTGAGTGGGAAATGTGATATGTTTCTCTGTTAATCCCACCTATAGTGTTCTTCCATAATCACGTCCTGTTTTGTTGTTCTGATGTTCTCAGTTTGTGCAATTGCTTATAACTTCTCTATATCTTAATATTACATTTTTAATATATGTCTGTGAAACAGTTAATGTGTTGGCCTTCTAAAAAAAAATCTGTACTTGCAGCTTTGGAATTGCTTATATTCTGTTACAATTCCCTAATACAAAAACCATCATATAGCACCTATAAACTCTACGACCTTCTTGGAACTGCCACATGGTGATTAAGACTATGGTAAATGCAGATCTTCCTCTACACTCCATGCAGAAATGGATATGATTTCAATGTAATGTACACAAAAGTATACCAGCAATTCTTATTTCATTGAATACCATGGGAGACATTCTCTTGTTGACAAACTAGCTGTTTCACCCCAGGGCCTGCCATGCAGATGGTAAGCTGATGATAATTTGTGAATGTAGCAGATGTGAGTTTAACATGCCAAACCTTGATTCCAGTTTTAAATATATGTAAATAGAGGTATAAAAATGTTAGAAACATATCTGAACCTGCAAGTGGTCTGTGGGATAATATTTAAAATTTCTCACTGATTGCAGAAGGATGCTTTCTCATTACATAATCTTCTGCTTATTCTGTGTGCTAAAGACTGGCCTGGAATCTGGAAGAAAATACTCTTCTATAATCTTGTATGTATGCAGTATACTTGCCAAATATTAACAGGTAGTGATCTTATGGTAATTTATCTGAGTTTATCTCATGGACTTTCATAAAATACCTTGCCAGTGAATGCATTGTGCAAGTTTGGCAATTTTTTCCCCTTTCCAATCTGTACGTGTTTCCTTTTTATATTTCCACCTGTAGCTGATTTCTAAAACTAAGAATTTCTTTGGTTTTTATTTGTGTTGGCAACTACAGTCCAATGTTGTTATTTTTTTTAATTTGGAAATGATTGAGGGAAGTAAACAAACTTTACTAAGCCTAAAGCCTCTAGAGTCCTAAAGAGGACCTGCATTCAGAGTACTTGAATGCCACCTCTTTCTAGTTCAGCTTCTATAATATGAATTGGGTAAGCAAATCTCGTGTCTCTGCAGAATCTTCTCAGGTGTTCAAGAATAACAGTAGGTATGCGAGTGGTGATCTGGTCGAAGAACACAACTTTATGGTTCAGTAGCAGTGTATTTCTTCCTGGTAGCTGAATAAATTAGGGCATCAGCAGCACATGCAGTTCCAAAAGGCAAAGCAGAAGGGCATGGATTGCTGCTGTTGTAGTTTAGGGAAAGTTTAATGAATGTCAGGTAGCACACTTACTTTGAGCAAGTGACCTACTAATTAAATACTCACAGAGAGAAAGCTCAACCAACCTCAAGTGACAACAGTTTTATTGCAGCAGTTTGTTTCTGGTTTTACCTAAAGAATGGAGGTATTTTTATTTTCCACATTTCTGAATTCAGTAGTAAGATTTTCTGTTGTGGCACTTTTAAGAAAAATGCTTTTTATTTTATTATTAAATATTCAAAACCTACAATACTGAAATGGCAAACATGATTGGAAAAGTCTGGTTTTATTTTCTGACAACTGAGTGCTCCAAACATGCATATTAATTACATCTTTAAAATTTCATAACTGCATACAGGATAAAATTGTCATTGGAGATTACACGGAAGTGAGAAGCCCTCTTAAGTACTTCATTTTATCTTTTTTTTTTTAATTAATTTCTGTGGTATTTTAAATACCTAGGGAAATAGTTGTCATATTGGCTTAGGTGTTATTGGCTTGCTGAAATTGCTTAGAATTTTGAGTTGGATACACATTAACTTTTGTTTACTTTTATAATGCTCACTGGGAATTAAACTCTTCCTCCCTAAAGTAATATAGGACAAACGGTATTTTCTGTTAGAAACAGAAATTCACAACTACCCTTTTGGCCCCCCTTGCTAATCATGTTTACTTAACTTTCAACACAGTCTAAAATGGACTTAAGTGACATTTGCAGACTTTGTTATCTAGTAAATGCCTGTCTGAGTGAAACTGCAAAGTCAGCCCCTGAAGTCAGAACTGTGTGCCTTCAGCTTCCGTTTAAAACACATAAACATGGTGCTGGTTATCAGCAAACACCATAGAAATGTGCAGCATAAAATACTCAACAAGCATGAACATCCTATCAGCGTCCATAGCCATTGGGATCATGTAATAAGCCTCATCCTGTCTTTATCAGAATCACAGATTTTGACGATGTGCCACAGGAGAGGACTGTATGTTGTGCATCTAAAACACCTGCCTCAAAACAAAACATTCACAATATGGGGGGAAGAGGGCAAAAAAACCTTACAAATGACCAGAATTACAAATATCCACCCTGACTGTTGCTGTAGTATAGGTAAATATATCTTCTTTTTTTTCCTAGTGCATGTGTTTGTGTAGATAAGAGACTAAGAATGCTAACTTAATTAAAGATAGCAGAGATGTTTAAGTCACTGAGGTAGCACTCTGGAGTTCTAATGCTGATGTGTGTACTTTTTGCTCTGTCCAATTTACTTTTCCTATGTGAATTCTTGTCCTTCGGAGTAGAAAGACAAAAGACACAAGAGAACTTGGCTTTTTCTGTCACTAATTCACAGGATTTCATAATTAACTGTAGTTGCAGTAACGTGTTTTATTGGAGAAAGCTACAGACATGACTTTTTGAATTCAATATTATCCAAACATAATTTATAATTTCCTTACATTGTGAAGTGCTAAATACCATTCTCACAATATTCCCAGGTTAAGGAAAATTGGAGGAAAAAAAACCCTCTGTTCTTGGTAAGTGTAGAAACAGATAAAACAGCTTATTAGAAAATCTGCTGAATTATCATCAGCTAACTAAGGTATTCCACAGTATTTTCATGGCTAATGATTCTGTATTTCATTAAGGAAAAAACTGTAACGCAATGGATAGTCCAGATTTTACTTACACTCAGAATATTGCAGACTCTACCACGGCTTTTATAAACAAGCATGTTGCTTGTTCAAGTCTCCATGTTGTTTAATATCACATTAATTGTAGTTCCTGCATATAGGAATCCGTAGGCAGCGGATTCCATTTTTTGTCAGAATCCTCTTACAGCGGGGCTATTAACACCTCATTTAAGGCGCTCTGCTATAAGCTGTGGAGAGAAGACAGTTATAAAGAAATGTAGCACCATTATAGGAGAGTCGTGGTTTATCCTCGATACAGTCTAATTTCTAGCAAGTTATCAGCATATAAATGGTTCTGTAGCAGGACGATTTAATGAGAAAAACTCAGCTGGGAATTTCAGGCAAGCATTGCAGTTTAACCTGAGTCAGGGATAGAAGTTACCCAACACAGGGTAATATTCTGTGCTGATTGGTAAAGAGGTATTTTAAATATACCTGCCAATTCTCTGTTAGTCTTAAGACATTGAAGGAGGCTCTAAATTGCCTTGCCATGTATTGTTCTACTGCCAGAATGAAAAGTCAGTTAATACTAGCAAGTTACTGACACAAAAATGTGAAAGACAGAATTAAATCATCTTCATTTAGGGTATCTAGCTGCTTTTCCTAACTTTGTCAAACTGGAACTCAGAAGATTTGAAATTTTGGATTTAAGACATGCTTTTGAAAATGAGCATGGGAACTTAAAGAAAGTATTAACACATAGGTGTTTTGCTTGGTTACTGCCTGTACAATCTGCAAGAAATGTTATGGGACATAAAGTATAGTTCATCAAAAGTAGCCAAAGGACAAGGAAAAGGTTTTGGTTTTTTTTTTTAAAAAGTAAGCTAAATATATGAGTGGATGAGCTTCCCAGGCTTTGATGTAGCAGGCTTTTTCTATGAGGTTTGTTCTGCCAGTTCTGAGCAGAAGAGAGGCATGCATGTCAAATCCTTTTCCAAACAAACCTCTCTGATTTCTGCCAGAGAACCAGCCTTACTAAAGCAAGGCAAAGTTAACCCTTATTTAAGAAAAAAATAGTGTCACATAACTTGAAAGAAAGATGTTGAAGCATCACTGGAACGATGCTTCTAACAATAGACATGGATTTAGGCTGTTAAATAAATTATGCCATTGTTTCCAAAATGAGATAAGGCCAATTCAGAACAAACTTTCAAGTCACTAGAACAAATGGTGATTTCACAAATCATCACTTAACTTTTCTGAAAAAAATATTGAAAAAGCCAGTCAGCAATTAGTGACATTTCATAGCTGAAAAACCCCCAAACTTACTGGTAAAATGTGAGGTAGATAAATGCGTTTCTTTATATTCTTTTACTACTAGTGTACAATTAATACTGGTATAAGTAATGGCATGAGCAGTAAAACTTAGAAAATATTTACCTCTCTGTTATAAATATTGGTATAGAATGTTATGTCCTTTATGGCAAACAAAATCCAGAACAAAAGAACAGCTTTGAAAGATAAAATCTGATCCTCCTAAAAAGGCATGCACATACTTAGAACACCCGCTGAAGCCACATCTAAATCCCAGTTTATACTCAAACAGTGAAAGAGCAAGCTCTGGACTGCCAAGCCTGATCAGGCAATATTTGGAATGAGACATTTAGAATCAATGCTCTGGATAATGATATTCTGCAAAGCTTTACAGATAGAGGTTAAACGGTAGTAACAATGAGTACTGGTATGATTTTAGTGTCTTGTGAAACTAATGACTGGGGATCTGAATAACATAAGTATAACTTATTAAAGGAAATATTAAGGATAGGAAATAGCTGTTTGTATTCAACTTGTTGCGTACGACTTGTACATTTTGTCTTTACGCACCCGTGGAATGTTTCAGAAAAACATTGGGAAACTACATCAACTTTTTGCCAACGGAAAATGCAGTTCAGCATTATTTAAGGACAGAATAACATTTTTAAGAGTCCAGATTTCAGACAGTAACTTTATCAGCTTTGTATGTTGGCTGTTGGTTGTTGACCTTGCTGAAAATACGTAGCAAATTCTTTGAGTTCTCTGTACCCATTCGCTCTTGCTTGTATGGGAATCCATATGCTTTTAAACATTGTAACCGGTTCTAATTATTGCTTTTATACCACCTAGTATCTTCCATAAATCAGAATCTATTTTTAGATAGGGTCAAAGGATTTGTCATAAGCTGTCAGAAAAGAGTTGGTTTACAGCCCAAGTATTTCACTACTTTAATTTGTGGTTAGAAGGAAGGTTATTCACTTAAACTTCAGAAAAAGTGAATGAGAGAGAAATATTCTCTCTAAAATGAGAAAAAAGTATTATAAACATAAAATATTGAATATTCTACCTCTGATATAAATGCAAAAACAATTCTGAGAAAACAAAGGTATTTTTGTAAATTTTGTTTTAATAATCAATGTCAAACTTTACAAATATCCAAAACATAAACTTTCAGATCCCCATTTTCATTTGCAATGACCTGACACTGATTTTCTTTGGCTTTACTGAAATATCCACTTAATAACCTATGTGTATGTAGCTTCTTGGAAACAGATTTTAAAACCCAGTAATATTGTAGCTTATTTTAGCCACAAATTCAAATGGATTTTGTTCTTGTTTGATACCACTAAATCCTTGTCTTTTTTTGGTTGGAAAGGGATAGACTTTTATAAGACCCTTTGAAATGAGCTATATATGTTAATATGAAAGTAAGGAGAAGGGGTTTTTCAGATACTAATCATTTCATCTCTTCTGAATATTTGCAGACCATAGTAATTATCTTTCTGTAAGCTCCTGAAAGATACTTTAGGCTTGTGCTGGTTGGAGTAGAACGCAGCTACATTTCTTACCAGTCCTCAGAGCAATGATATTACATATATCTCCTAGAATGTGGAAATAATAGGGTTATAAGATCCTTTCTTTTGTGAACAAAAATTATCTAAAATATAAGTCGGTTAGGTCTATGGTTATGATAGTGGGTAAGAGTGTATGCATATGTGTGTATGGATTCCTACGATAATACTTTTAAAAGATTCCTTCACTTAAAAATATTTTCTAGTACTCAAGAGGAAACCTCAATCTTACCAGTTTAGAAATTATGTATGATAGTCATTGCACTAGGCATGTGGTATGTTGAATGTGAGTTCACTTTTCATTTTGTGGTATTTACCTGGAAAAGATTTTTGCTGTCATTTTGGTTTGTTAAGGGTTTTTTTGTTGTTGCTCTTGTTTTTCTCTTATTTGACAGTTGTGCTGAATATAAATTCCTGAAGCTTGTTCCAGGTTTATTGATGGACTAGATATAGCATACTGCTACTTCCAGGGTTTTGGGATGTTGTGTGCCTCTAATTCTTCACAGATTCAAAATTATTAACACTTGACCTTTCTCTTTTGGCTTTGATCGCCAAGAACTGTGTTTACAACTACCTCCTCAACATTACTGTCTTCCAGGAGCAAATCTGAAGAACCCACTATCTCTCCACTGGGGTAGACACAGTGCCAATTTGGCTATACAGCTGATGGATCAGAACACCTACTAAGCTAAGGCCCAGCCAGACTTGTTCCATTAAACTATCAAAAATGGCTCTATTTTTTTCTCCGTTGCTCCAGTACAGGAAAATGCTGGTTCCAGATTGAGAGACTGTTAGTTGCTAGATTAACTGCATAGGTTAGTTCCATCCTGTATGTAGGAGGAAATTTGAGCATCACTCAGAAGACTGACACATCTTTTGACACTTCACATGAGGTTTTCACAGCTCACTTCATTTGATCAGTTAAGCTTTATCATCTGTTTATCTTCATATGTCTTGAGTGTGAGTCTCACTGATAAGGCTCCTGTCACACAGTCATTTAGAGGTCATTTTTCACACAGTCTTCACACAAGCTGTTAGAAGTCAGTTTGTAGTCATCTAATCTAAGCTTGCTGAACCGGAGTCAACTTTTTTTTTTAGAAACATTATTTATGACAAAATAAGGCTGCCAAAGCAGCATAGAAAATGTAAAACTCTGATAGTGCATTTGCAATTTCTGCAGTGAGCCTACATTATGTTGAGTTTTTTGGCGGTGCGTAGTTGCAAGGTCACTTTTATATGAGAATATTCTTAAACAAAACAAAAAATCTATAGCTCTAGATGAAAACTACATTTGATACACTCTTGTTTTACCAAACTGCCAAAAGATGTTCCGGGTAAAGTAAAGCTGTCCCTTTAAAACTGGTTTGTTCAGCTCAGTCAGTTTAAGACAGCCTGCCAAAGCAAGGCAGGTTACTCCAAATCACTGTAAACATGCTCTGGGAAGGAGAGAAGACAGTAGTTGTTTCTTGACCAATTAATTACACACTTTCAGTTATTATTTTTAGTGGGCGGTTGTAATAACCCAATGACCCACAAATCCTCCATGGAAAGCTTAGAAAAGTATTCTGTTTCAAGAACGTTTTTGCTGTACACTGTATAATATAGCTTTGTTCTTTCATAGAATTTTTAATGCTAAGAGTAGTTTCAGAGCAAGAGATCCTGATCACAGCAAGTGAAGGAGGTGCTTTTAAACTAGCTGTAGCAAATCCACTTTTCTTAGATGGTTGGAAGCCTGAAAGGTTTCCAGCCTTCTGTAGCTTATATTGCTTTTTTTCATAGGCTTTTTATGGATTCTCAGTAGTGATACATGCTCCAAGAAGCCTCTTCTCCTTTGGCCCACTTTCAACATGCCAGTACTGAAAGATGCGAGAGGATTAGTTTAGGCTGCGGTCTCATGTATGCGCTGTCAACAAGCATAAGTCAATGCCGCTGTCACCCTGTTCGGGCCTCCCCTGAGCCAGCCTAGCCCCATGGCGCTTCTTCCCTTGGAGCAGACGAAGAATCAGCCCAGGATGCCATGCCAGGTGACAAGTAGTAAATGCAGCAGTAAATGCCTGCATAAATGCTTGTGCTGGCCCTAGGGCGGGGGCAGCGAGCAGTAGCTTCTTAACAACAATAATGCCAACTTAAAACATCTGTATGTGAAGCTGTGGCTTCAGAACTCATCCTCTTCCAGTGACGGTGGCCTCCTGCTCAATAACTCTACTGGGAGAAATATCTTTGTTGCTTTTGGGGTTTTTTCATGACAGTGAAGTATAAATGAGTTTTAGTTTAAGAGAAAAGACTTTTGGCCCAGGATCTTTATCCATGAGTTCATTTGCTCCTTCTGTTGCTGTTTTTTATTTCTCATTGTGGATTTACAGTCCCTTGAGGTCTGGTAAGTGAAAAGACAAAGCTGCTATAACGAGTATCCTAGAAAATCAGACTCCAAAGAAACACCTGCAATTGATTTATACTCTGTAAGTCAGTTTCACCCCATCCTTCAGAAAAATATGAGGGAATGTTCACTCATTTGGAAAGAAGGAGAGTTGTAGAAAATTCCATAGAATCTGAGCAGTGTAATAGCACTGTTACTTTCCGCTTACTTTGTTGTCCTGTGTTGTTCCCCTTTCCTGTCCTGTCCCCCTCCCCTCAGTTCTTGTCACTTCAAACATAGTAGCCTCTCCCCAAATTCTTTCCATTTTTCCCCTGTTTACTCAAAGCCAGACAAACCCCCTAACTATGAAAATTAGCAAATACAGCTCTCCTTCAGGGTGAGTTTGTCTTTCTTTCTGTTGTACAGTGATAGTGCTGTTAGGAATCTTGCATTGCGTACTTTTAGTACCAGTTATTGATTTCAAAATTTCTGTAATGCAACTGTGAATTTTGCTTCATGGATCAACTAGTAACTGATTTGGCAGAGAAGAATAAAAAATAAATTGTGTGCCTCTGAGGTGACAGAAATAAATAATTATCATTTAATAGAAACATTATTTCTGTTACCTGAGAGTCTAATCGCACAAACAATTGTATTAGCAGAAGGGTAAGAAACTGTAGCAATGGTGCCTAGAGGGATGAAGAAGTGTCTGAAAAGGAGGGGAAAAGGCAAATTCCTAAAATTACTGATGGAAAATGTTTCTATTCCACTTATTTAAAGTTTCCATTCTCTGTCCCCAGCTGCATGTTCATCTCCATCAGGTTGTGCCAAGACCAATAGTGTGTGTGTGTCTGAGACACAGAAACTTCTTTAAAATTTAATGAAAATGTAAACCCATTATCATCTATGAATATGATACATGATAATAATTCATACAGAATTATGATGATTTCAGAGCCATAGAGACACTTCACAAAATTTGTCACTGTTTTCAATTAAGGCAAATCAATCTTATATAAGGCATCAGATTGTAAGGCAAAAATAACATGTAACAGTACCAACTGAGGTAAAATAGTTAACGCAGTCAAAAAATACAGCAAATGTTACTTTCTCCACAAGTTGATAATTTGTATTTTATACATATCATTTACTCCTGACGTTAAGGTTCTTTTTCTACAGCTTATATTTGCAGTTGAGTGTTTTTCTCAGAATTAGAAAAAAGTAAACTAGATCAGATAAAATAAGAACACAGTCATCCCAGCTCTTGATCAAAAGCCTGGTGCATGTACAAAAATATTTGGATTTTTTTTTTTTTGTTAGCTGTCAAAATTCCATCACCAAGGGATTTTTTGGTTTTAATGTCAGACACCAGTATGCAATATCCTGAGCTTTTGAGACCACTGTCACAAACGGGTCTGTATCTGTTTTTCTGATCATAGCTCTGTTTTTGGAAACAAAGTACCAAATTTTAAAAACCTACACATGTACAATTGCATGTAGTGTTTATATTAGCACTTAGCCTAAATATCCATAAAAATGGTTGTAGGGTATCTGTGTTTGGATATTTGTGGGTGGCTGCAGTATGCACCCATGTGCATTGATACGAACCATATACTGCAGCTGGTTTTTCTCATTTTAAAGATATGACCCTAAAACTGTTTGTTTACACAAAGCAAAAAAGTACAACTCTAAATATGCTTCCACAATGGCTTTCTTTTATTGAAGTGCCAATGTAAAAAAGGATTTTCCTGGGCAGATGAAAAACACTGGGTGCTCCAGACAGAACAATCGAGCATTTCAGAATGAATTACACTAACTTGCTGAACCAGACTCTTCTCCGTGTGGGCATGTATCTGTTTGCATATATTTATCAGTCTGCTTGGAAACAGAATGAGGAACACTCATGCATTGTCTTTTAGAGAAGAATCTGAATGGACTTTTTTTTTTTTGTATTAGGAAAAAAAGCATGCTAGGGAAGATTGTAGCCACTTACTGTAAACTAGAAAGAGGGTCTAAAGGCTCTTCTTCCCACTGATTTTCACACAGTGTGAGTTGTTAGTTTGTCGTTCCTTTAGGTAATTCTAAGCTCTGGTTTAACAGTGAAGCATACTATAATTCCCTGTCTCCTAATTTAACCTCCCTAAGGGAGGTAATTCAGGAAGCCCATACTTTCTTGTAATTTCTTGATTGTCAGGCTAGTTTACTTCTTTACTTTTACTCATGACCACCCATGAAGCACTTCTTTAAACTTAATCTGATTGCTAGAACTTTACCAACAAGTTCAAATGCTTCCAGAATTTCTCAAAATAATGAGTCATTTACTACATTTAATATTTTAGTAGCCAAGGTCTCATGAAAAAAGTTACTGCTTTGTTAAAGTTATGACCTCGTGGCCTCAAAATCAGGTTAGGTCTGATATTAACGGTGGTATTTTGCAGAGTACAGGTTTAGCTAGCAAGCACCATGCAGAGCAATTACAGCTATTGACAAAGTACTGGAATTCTTTTCCTTTGTGACGAGCTTTTTGTCCAGCAAAAACTGTTCCAGCATTTGACATCGTAAAGCAAATGCTTACCAGTCGCTGTGAAAGAGGTTGCTTGCAAAGAAGTACGGGTTGTTCACACTGCTTAATGCACACAAAGAGTGCTATATAAGGAGGTCAGTCACACATCATCTCCTATGTGGTTAGTAAGGAGTGGAGCTCTTATAGGGGTTGTTTCAGATTATTGGTCTGCAGAACCCAGGAGCACTTCAACGTCCAAGTGCCCCATCAAACCATGTTACGATTTTATCTCATGAGAAGACTCAGGATGCACCATCCCCTCTTCTCAAATTTTATTTCCACATCAAGGAAGCCTGATTTTCTTGTTTTCTTTTTTCTTCTGATGTCCTTGCAAATCAATGCTATTGGTCATTTGCTAATTTCTAAGCGAGGTGGCTTATAGCTCCCACTCTTAGAACTCTGAACTGAAAAACAAAATACCAATACAGATAATTTTAGCATAGCTTATATCTCTCCTTCAAATAGTAATCATGTCAAAAGCCAAAAATATTGCTGAAAATAATGAATTTGTTATCCACATTTTCCATAACAAGGAAAAAGTCATACTGTATGTTCTTTCAAGAGTATATTCAGGATCTAGGAATATACCCTCTTCATTTAAAGCTCCCTTTCTTTTTGTGAAAAATGTATTAAGCAACTAGAATGGCAGTTCCACTGTTTTTGCTTATTTATGCTCACTTTCTAATTAATCTGACATAACCTACACATTCAAAATGAAGCTGGTGCCCATCTTGATTTATTGTGAATCTCTGCTTATATCCTCAAAGCATAAAAATTTAAAGAAAGGCTGCTTGCTTTCTATGGGTATTAAAATATATTGGTAGGAGTTTGAAAGTCTTGGGAAGAATCTGACCAATCTGTACCAACCTCTTTTCAGAGAAAGCAATCATTCACTTTCACCCACTATCTAGTAGATTATAAAAGCTGGTAGAAGTTTTTAATAAAGAACAATGCCAAACTACTAATTAGTGAAATTGGGTAACTAGGGAACAACACAGTTTTTAAAATCCTCCACATTTTGATTTATTAACACTTTACAAACTAATCTGCAGATTTACCTCACAGAGAAATTGTAGATTTTTATTACAAACAGCAGTTGTAACCATAACATGCCATGTTGATTTTCCTCTCTGTGCTTTGGCTGTTCATTTTCAGGGCCACAGCAGTCTCAGTACCACAACCTGTGTAGCACTTGATTCACTCTCATGTACTTCCCTTTTACTTTTTCCCCAGGCTTGTTCTCTATACTAGGGATCAAGAAATAGTTCAGACTGAAAATTACGACTCGGAGCTCCAGGGGATTTCAGAGATCGACTTTTTTTTTTCAGGCCCACCTTCAGCCATATATAACAATGACTAAAATCTCCTTCCGTTCTTTTTCATTGTTTAAAAAAAAAAAAACCAAACATTTTGAAACAATGTAGCTCAACCACGAGGTGGGAGGAGAGGAGAGCTTCAGCTTACATCAGACAGACAACTGAAAGTTAAGAGTTGAAGCTCCCGAAGGAAGAATCTAAACAAGACAAGTGTTTGACAGTGTCCTGCATAATATCAAGACCAACATCACATCAATCTATGTTCTGGACCGAGTATGAAGCAATATCCCTGAAATTTATTTGTGGTCAGAATTACTCTCATGAACTGGCCCAGCATCATAGTTTAGTCTTAGTATATCCTGAAGGGTTCTTTGCCAAGTAGTTGGAAAGGCCTGGGGAAGCTCTTGAAAGCCTTTCAAGATAGCTTCCCTTCCCCCGCTCCCTTGCAGTGAGACGTAACCTCTCTCATGGAAATTTAGCCAGACAGACTGCCTCTTGGTCCAATGACTCGAAGCTGAGATAACTGTGGTTTAGTTTAAGGCAGTTGCACACAAATGAGCTTAGTTGCATGGCTGTGATTTTTTTTTGAGTTGAGGTGAGCATTTTCAATTGCAATTGTATGTTTTAATTCATTAGTGTATTCAGTAACGATGGATTATAGACACAAGAGACTCAACAGTGACTCCTTCCAGATGGAGCCTCCTGTTACCTTATGCAGCTGATATTCCCAGACCTTGCAATGGGACTGCAGAAGGACAGAGCTGGTGGTGCTGGGTGGGTAGAATGGCAAGTGTGTATGTTGGAAGGTTTCCCTCTGCCAGCATAGTTAGCAATGCACTCCCAAAGTGAAGGTCATTGCCAGTGAGGAAAATTGGTTCAAGTAGCTGGGGTAGTGCAAATTACCTCTCCCTCAAACAACAGAAATGCAGAAACCAGGCTGTTTTGCCAAGTAGGAATCTGTTTCTACTCCTTGGACTGCCAGTTGGAGGATTAAAGAGGGAATGAGATGTTTGTGCTGCCCACATTTCTAAAATCCCACCGATGTCTTGTAGAAACAAAAAAAAAATAGTATTTGAGAATATAGCCCTTTTTTTGGTATCCATACAGAGAATAATTTGAAAGGTACTGCTTATTGTTGTTGAAGAATGGCAGTCATCCATATTAATTCATGTGAGAAGCAGTTTATAGAAAACAGTATTGCTTAAATTCATATCTGTCTTCAAATGCTATGCATATTTGTCTCCCAAGTGTTTATATGTGCTGTTGTAATCCTGACATGCTCTGTTGTTTTCACAAGTTCTTCTGAATTCTCACCAACATCAACATTCATGTAAGCATCTGAAAAAGATTATCTACCTCTCTGGTTTTGATTTGTGAATTCAATATATAATTAGTAACCTCTAATGTTTATTAAGTAAACCATTCTACACCATTTCAGGTGGAACAGCAAGATCTAATGGAGCATGCGTGCCCTTGCTTTCAGAAGGGCTTTTTTTAACTTTGCAAAGTAGGAACAGAGGGAACATGTATCAATACAGAGAGAAAAAAGGGTAAGAGAAGCATACTCTGATTCAGAAATGAGCTGGCTTTCTTAACTAGGTGGAGTTCTGTCCTCTCAGTGAAATACCTGTAACCTGCTACTCAGTCAACTTGCTATCCGTTGAGTTTCATGGTTTCTTCTAAAGAGCATTTTAGATATTCTCATTATACGTCATTTGTCCGGTCTTTTTAAGTATGAAAGTTTACGTTTAGTGATTCTCTTCATCTCCCGAAGGAGATATGTGGCAGAATTTAGTATCTTCATACTGTTTTCAGTGTGTAGTTTGTTGACTGGCTCTTGCTGCACCGAGGGCCATATTTTACCACGAAAAGCATAAACCTGTCTTTCCCAACCCCCATCTTATGACTTCCTCCCCTGTGAAGACACCAGCAATCATGTAGGCACACGGCCAGCTGAATTAGGTAGCTGATATGGTTGAAAAGTAAGGAAAAAAAAAAAGAAAAAATTAGTTTTTCAGCCAGATCACTACCATTTCAGTGTTGGGCCAAATTTAGATCAGCTTAAACTGACAGTGAAACTGCATCCTTAGGGGGGAAGATGTCTTCAGTAGATCTTTAATAAAAATCCTTTTAATGTTACTCTTGGTGCAGAGTATTTTAGAGAAGGGGTTGTTGAAATATAAACCTGAGTGAGATATGACTGACTGTCCTGTGCTGTGTTACAGAAGGAAACTTTCTTGTAAGAATGGCTCACTAGCAGTACTTCATGGCAACATTTATTGTGTTGATTCTGACATGACCCCCTACAGAAAAAAAATCTTAACATTGATGAATGTTTTGAAAGCTTTCTGAGAATTCTTTAAAACTTTGCACAGTACAAGAAGTTGTACCTGAGAATTTAACCAAAATATACATTAGAAGAAAAGCAGTGAGGAAAAAAACAGCTTAGAATTTCCCATTTTATTTTGGGCAGTTGTTTTCTGCCCATTCATGGATGTTGTCATGCATGTGCTACATTATTATGTGAGGGATTTATTGATCTTCATTAGTAAGTCTGTTTGGACTTATTTCAAAGGTAACATTATTAAACCGATCAGAAATATTAGGCCAAACTTCTTTCAGAGTGCATAGTCTGTTTTCTGTAGTATGGCTATGTCTAACTTCACTTCTTAAAGTTGTTTGTTTTGTAAAGCACTTTCCTACTTGGAGAATATTTTTCGAAGTTACACCATCGGTATAGATCCACAGAATTCTTTGTTTGCATTTCCAGCTGCTCTATAGTAAATTCCATCTGTGTTTTATGTATATTTGTATTGATTTTTCAGCTATGCTAGCTTATGTCCGTCCTCTGCCTTACTGACCCTGAAGTCAACCAAAGTGGTGGGCGTACAGCCAATTTCAGATGGCATTTGGTTAGTTTACTCCCTTTTAAAGTAGTTTAGGAAATGTAACACAAATATTTCTGTTATTTGACAAGCCTTTTAACTTTTCCAATTTCACCCCCTTTACTCTGAATTTCCTCCTCCTTAATATTTTCCAGTTCTAGACAAAGGGATTAGAAATGTGCCTCACCTTTAGCTATTTTCATTGTACTTTTCTTTCTAAATTTCTAGCTTTGTTTGTCCAGCTATGGATTTTTTCTTCCTAATCCTGGGTTTATATATATTTTTGCTTTGTGCTACTGTGCATTTGTCTTTTAAGACGTAGTTATATAACCCTGGCACATAGCCTAAACTCATAATTACTTTAAAGGGAATTAGGGTGTGCAAGGAATGCAAGATCAGGCGTTTGGAAAATGGTCCAGTGGAGTTGCTTTTTTTTCCCCTGTACAATGAGTATTTATCTTAAACAATTTCCATGACTCTTGGAAACTTACTTCACTTCTTCTCAGCTAATATGTGTTCCATTAGCATTTTTTGGCTTGAAGCCAGTTGATCCTTCAGGCTTTGTTGAAGTGTGGGTTGCTTTTTTTCTTTTGTTTGGGTTTTTTTTTCTTTTCCCAGTTTTCTGTCTGAAATGATTCAGCTTTGATTTAGTGGCTATTGTGATGTTGGGTTTTGGTGGGTTTTAGTCTCCCAGACCAGTGACTAGAATTGCAGCTCCTTGTTTCAAAAGTCCAGACCTTTACTTATATGTTGTTTTATTGCAGAATGTATGGGATGCTGTCCGGGCAGTATCTGATTAAAGTAAGATAAGAAAGTACATTTAGTGATCAGACTTATTTTATTTTTTCAGAATCACATCCCAGACCCTGTATCAAACCATACTATCAATCATACCGTTCTGCTCGCAGTATTATTTAGGGCATGTTTTTCTCATAGCTCACTGGGAAATTAAAAAAAAACCCACTGTATTACCTTTTACATATACGTGGGACTGTTTCCTCACTTACTTTCCTCACTGTGTATTGTGTTCTTTGGAATGTGTACTTAAGTAAAGGAAGCTATACAGTATTTCTTAGAAGAACAAGCCAGGAAATAGTGATGCAAATAAATCAGTCAAAGAGGCACAGCTTTTTGAAGGCGCTAATAAAATGTGAGCTAGTGTAATTACCTAGATGACTGTATCCAAAAAAGAATTGCATATTTTTCCCTAGGGTGGGCTGAGGGGGACAAAACATCCTTAAAGCGTAAGACAGAAGATTCAAGGAAAAGAAAGTAACTTACGATAGTAATGAGACGCTGACTTCCTTGTGTATCAGTGGAAAAGGCCAGTCAGCGATACGGGGAGATTGTGTGCAGCAAATAGTTCAGAGATAGGTAACCATGCTAGACTTTCCTCCTTTATTCATTGAAAAGTTAAGACTCATTTTGGTGTGGTTTGTTTTGTTTCTGGAGTTGTTTAAACATGCTTTTTGTTTTAAATACAATGCTCTTTAAGTACTATGACATAAATCACTCCTTGTTTTGAAGCAAATGTATACTGCAACAAACTTCTGAGTTAGTCACAGGTGACACCTGTTGTAATCTGAGTAGCAGAGTGAGAATAATCAAACTGGGAAATTTCCCTCTCCAATTCTACTACCCCTCTAAGAGTTAAAGGCTTGAGGAGTTCCTCCCTTTGGGATCCTGAGAAAAGACATTGGTACACATAGTCAAGTAGCCATGGTTGAGACATCTTTTGATAGAAATTTGTTCATGTTTGTGCATGGCTTAACCTAAATTGATTCCAGTCGTCCCATTTTTAGAGATGCTGAACTGCTGCTTAGGACTGGTTCTGTAAAAATTAATTGAGGGAATTCAGCCTCATGTGTCATCAAACTTTTAGCTGTGTTACATCTGGATTGCTGTTCAGTTATTCTACAGCAGCATTCCCCACTAATTCCCCACTAATAAAGATTACATGTACTCAGTGAAGATCTAAAATATGCTTCTTGCGTTATAAACAAAATATTAATCAAAAAGTACCAAAAAAAATTATTATATCACTTCGTATACCATAGTTTAATTCTGCAACATTTTTCCAATTAAAATAAATTCCCTACATTCTTCACGTGATTGCTAGTATTTTTATCTTTAGTACTTTCTCAGGTAATCTTTTCCTTCTGATTTTATAATTCTCATGCATTCACCTTCTCCTTGCACATAAATTAGATTCTTAATGTGGCATTGTTGCTGCTTGAAATTTAGAAGCCTCTTGGGATAAACCTGAATGTTGAGTCTTTCTCCCTAGAGTGTCCCGAACAATTCCTGAAATTGAAATATGAGCTTTTTCGTATTCTTCTTCTTCCAGCAGCAGTTCCATGTGGTTCCTGGCTAGGCAAGGACTGCTGAAGTAAAACGTGCTGCCACCATAATTTTTCTTCTTTGAATCTTACGCATGCCCATCTTTTTCAGGGGTATCAGAAAGTTGGCATAGCAACACACATCAGCTGGGAGCTGGGAGCTCTTCCCCTGTGAGGCTAGAACAGTGCTGGGGGCTGTCATGAAGAGATTGAGCTGTCCTTCGAAGTAGTATTTGCCCAGCTACCTATAAATGAATATGGGTAAACCTTTTTCCATGACCACTCTCTTTTTTCCCCCCAGTGTTACTTACATAAATGAATTCTGCAGAAGGTGGTTATTTTACAACCATTGGGTGATTGTGCCAGGGATTTTGATCATTTTCTTTTTAAAGTACAAAACATTTGTAAAATATTTCTACAATAAAAAATAAAATATTTAAATAATCTATAGGAATTGGAGTAAATCTAGTGAGAGAGAGAGGTCATACAAAAAAAATCCCATTACAGCTATAGAAAACTGTTAGTTGTAATGCCTTTTTATTTTGTAAGTCTATAAATATTGAGTGAGAGATACTTATAGTTGTTACCTTGAGCAGGTAATCATAATGGAAGTTTGGTTTAGAAATTTCTATACAAGAAAGATTGATTCAATTTACAGACAGTGGTATTTTCCTGGGCCAGACACTCTCAGATCGTAGTCATGACAGTATACCTATAATGTTATAAAGTGTTTTCTGTAAGTGCTGATTTCAGTATATTAAACAACTTATTTTTCCGAAGTCTTCTAGCGTAAACATCCTATAGCAAAATCCTATAAACATCCTATAGCAAAATCCTGTAAACATCCTACAGCAAAATCCTAAGTACTAAACAATTTCAACCAACACAGTGGAATATCTGGAGAGAATTAGATACCCCCTCCTTTCCTCCTAATAAGCTGAAGGAAGGATAGGTTTTACAGAATGGTGGAGTGTAAAGTTGTAAAAGGAACACAGTAGTTCTTTCAGAACAGACTGTCCATAAACTGAACAGACCCCACAGCAAAATAAACAGTGTTCCATTATACAAGATACCTATAGGGAGTTTTCCCTATGCCAAACCCAGAAAAAGATTTACTTTGGATTTGGCAAAGAAGTAATCCAAGGATATATTTGGCAATGAATATATTGGGGAACTGTCTTATTCTCCCTGCCTCCACCACCCTTATTGAATTCCTAGTGCTTTGGGGTTTTTTTCCAAAAAAGATTCTGCTAGTTCTGTAAGTTCAAGATAACCATAATAAAATGTTGTAAGCCAGCATATGTTAGTGTATATTAATCATAAGTGCTGTGTTTTAACAAAGGCGTTATGTTTCTCCAAATATGAACCTGACGTGTTATATAGTGGTGTAGCAAAATCCTTGCTGCAAGTATATTATGTTTTTAGTTTAATCAAAATAGTAGAATTTTGAGGGAAAATATACAATTGGCAGTTGTTCTTTATTAGTACCCACTCCATTGCTGGGGAAAAAGAAGGCCAAACTTCTTAAAAGCCGAGTTTTGGTCAGTAGTAAGTATCAGTTTATTGATAGGAACTGTATGTCTGCAATGCAGTCCTTTTCCAGCCGGGAACATATTGTTGTGATACAGAAAAATCCTCATTTGCTATGGGTTCGAGGCCTATTTTTTTGTTTGTTTGGTGGTTGGGGTTTTTTTTTCCTTTTGGTCATACTATATGTAATAAATGGAGCTGAACTGCTTTTAAAATAACTCCTTTGGAGAAGTGCATTTGTTGGGCTAGAAGATGAATTTGCATCAAAAAATTTAAAAGACTCTCCAGTTATCCTTCCTAATCAGAGTAGACAACATCCATGCTGTTGATATCAGTAGAACTAGTGACTACGCCAAACGATCAGTCACCAACATAGCTGGTGAAACCATGAATTAGATTTCCTGCCTAAGAACTGCTGTCTGCTGCTGTTGCACTTGCTCTCACAATGGACGCTTGTAGAAGTCCACGAAACTTTTGGCATCCCATAGATTGCTGCCTAGGCACTGGCCTGCAGTACTGCTCCCTTGGCATATCCTCTCAAAGGAACTTTTACCTTTGAAAGTTTGGGTTGAGATACAGCATCCCTGCCCATGAAGCACTCCTCAGTCAAAACCTCACATAACAGTCTTTTGTCATGCTTCTCGAATACGAATGTTGCTGTTGTTTAGCTTTGTCAAAGAAAGGCCTTCTCATGGCCTAACTAAAACTGTAAAAGGGAAAGTATCAAAGGTTGTTAGCACGTATGTGTCCACTCCATCCACATTCTTTTACCCTGTTATCATTTTAAAGCCTAGTTACAAATCCCAAGTAGGATCTTAAAAACTAATACAACCATGTGAAAGCAAAATGTTGTTCATACGAATGCATATAAGACAAAAAAATCAAAATTGTAATTTTTACAGCGTATGGTCTTTTTAAGCCATGGAAACTGCATACTTACAAAGTTGTTGTACCTAATGAAAACCTATACAGATAAATAGAATTTCAATGCTTTTAAGAAAGTCTGTATATCTACTGCTTCATTGACTTTTCAGAATATTTTATGACTGACCACTCCATGATACCTGTTCAACTTTTGTTTTTAAAGAGACTTCCAGTTTTGTTTCTATTTAATTTTCACTTTTAATATAAAAAAATCATCTTTTAGAGAAGAAAAGGAACTGGAGAATACTTCAGAATCTTCTGGATATCTATGGATTGGTATTTCTATCCTACAACAGAAGTGTGTGCATTTTATTGCATGTTTGAACTGAGTTTAAAGTGAAAACCACTATGTTTTTAATAGAATTGCATAGGGAGAGGGGTAAAGTTTTAACCAAAATTCAAGATGAAACAGCAGAAGTTTTGTTTTAATGTGTGGTACAAACTTTTTACCTGTTCTTGACCAGGTAATGAAAAAAAAAATACCCAGCGTTCACTGTGAATTAGATAGCAAAAATGTAGTGATAGCTGTGAAGTAATTTAGAGTAAGAGGTCACATTTTAGGGAGGCATCAAGACTGCAGTCTTATATTATACTTCACAGATTTTACAAAACTGTTCCAATAATCCTTGTTGAATGAAATGCAGCATTTTAATATTCAGGTTTACTGCAGTATAAACAAATTTGTCTTAACAGTACTTTCTTCCTGGAAATTAAATTTTATGATACCATATTCCTTTGCAGTTTATTTTCATCTCAGCTGAATAGCTGTTGTATGCAAAACTTGATGCTTCCCAAAAATACTGGTAAGAAGCCCAGAAAGAGATGTATGGTGCAAACTCTCTCAAAGGATTTCTGTGGAAGTTGAGTATGTAAGACCAGATGAAAACTGAAGTTAAAACTAATTTGGACAAGTTTGTTCATCCATTTCTACCCATACATATAACAAAAAATTACACGAAAAGAAGTTTATAAAGTCAAGTACAAGAAGTTAGTTTATAATCTCCTATGATTCCCTTTAATCTCTACTCTCTCAGCTTCATACAGAATCTCATCCAGTTGCCCTGTCATCATCTTGAGCAAACGTTGGGAATGCGGGCAAGACAAACTCCTTGCTTTCAGTTCTCATGCCTCATATCTGTGATTTCAGAACAGGATTTCTAGGGAAGTCCTGGTAAGCCAGTAACAGTTCAGAGATCTAGCGTAGACCATCCTACGTGTATGATCCATGGATTTCTGACCTACTGGAAAAAATCTGGCTAGAAATTCTGATGTCATACTGAGCATGTGCAAAGCTGAATTTTTGGTAGGAAGGGGTTTTGTTTACTTTTAAATAAAAGAGCTCATGATCTAGCCAAATATAGGCATAGTTTAGTGTAGAGAAAAAATACTTATTTCTGGCACTAGTAAGATCCTCTGCCAAATAAATCAATTCTCTACAGAAGTGTTCACATGCTAGAACATCCTTAAGATGTAAGAAGCACATTCCCCTTTTATTAATTTAAACTTTGAAACTTTAATTGCGAAGGCACCTAAAACTTCTTTGTATAAAACTTAAAAAAAGAGGCAACAAAAATATACTGATCAGATGTTTGCCATGGATTATTTCAGCACAAATGGAAATTTTGCAAAGCTGTAAGCAGCTGATTGCAGGTTCTTCTAGCAATGTGCTGCATCTTTAATAAAAGATGATGCTATACTTTGAAGAGCATATTACTACTTACCCACAAACTGTCTGAACGCTTTCTCCTGTAACCATGGAAAATGCCCTGATGGGTTTCATCCAACACCTTCAGCATAGGTGAGGGTTGTACTGGTTTAGTGTCTTTTTGGTTGCCATACAGAGAGAGAACTTGCTGATGCAAGAAGTTTTGGTCTGTAAACAAATTACCATACAATGGTGAAAGAGTTCTCTTAAAAAGCATTTTGATACAGTATACAGTGTTGGAGTGGTTCATGATCCACTAAGTAAGGAGAAGCGCTAGTCAACAGCTTTTCTGTGTATTTTAGAACAATTGCATTCCTTTTTCTAAGCCAAAACATAGCCATCACCATTATATAAATGTAAATCTTTCTTGAGAAGTCTGGTTCTCTTCCTTCATTTCCTGTAGCATGTTAGCTGCAGCTTATTTCAGACTGTTTTCTCTTAAGCTCCCAGAAAATGTAAACAGAGCATAAAAATCTTGTCCGCAAATCTTCACACTAAGTCATTCTGAACTCCCCCTAGGAGTACATTACCCATAAGATCAGTTATTGCAAATTACTATTGAAATCTTTTTTTTTCTTTAAATATGTTGTAATGTGTAGGAAGAAGAAACCTGTTTTCTAAAGGACAAAATTAAGTCTGTAACATGTTGTGCTTTGACAGTCCCGGACTTCATGATGCATGTCTTTTTGTTATACATTATAGTGGGTTTTGGTTGCTCAAAAGTTCTGTTCTTTTCCTGAGCGTCCAGTAAACATGACTCCTACAAAGGAAGAAGATCTCACTAGTACAGTGCACCAAGAGAGCTAATATAAAAATGATTTTGTATCGCTGAGTTAATTTTATTACAGTGCTGCTTTATTCTCTGTTTAGCACTGTCTGATCTGTAGATCTTCTATTTCGCCCAACAGACTGAGATGAGTTAAGCTACGGAATAATGCTGTCAAGTTTTCTTTTATAGTCAGCTTCAATTTGTCATTTCTTAATTTCATTTTGCTGCGACTCGCTGTAGTCTGTGCTTATTTACTATTCACCACTTACACGTATCACTAGTTTTCATTTTAATGAAGTCATGCAGTCTCTAAAACCAGTCTCTCAAACTGGAGAGTGGTCATCTACTTGCAATTGACAGTGATTTCTGCTGCCATTCTGTGTATTTCCTCCATTCGGATGATAACATGTTGGCAAATGTTTTCCAGATCTAAATACAATACAATGGGGCATGTCAACTATACATATGGAGAATAGTATTTCCTATTCACATGAATTTGTGCCCAGCTCTCTCACACATGCATTGTCCTTGGCTGCTGCTGTAAATATAAGTCAAATGTAGGACTTTTTACCACTCATAACTGCATTATATTTCAGAGTAGCTTTCATCCAGGTTTCCCCCAGGATATGTTTTAGTACTTCTGCACGGAAAGTTCTGGCAATACTATTTTGATATGAATGCACATGGTTTTCATTCAGAGATATATATTGTTAATGTTGCTCACATGGGTTTGTAATCAGAAAAGCATGTATTAAGATTAAATGAGAATTCAATTCAAGCAATAAATTGATGTGTAGTAATGAAATATTGTTGACCAAAGTCTTGATATTAAGCAAATGTTTTTGGTTTCAGTAAAAGAACATTTCTTTTAGAGTCCCACTTACTTCTAGTTGACAAAAATCTGTGATACTTGAAAAAAAATGTATTTTAAATGTGGTAGTTACAGCATCATGAAAAGCTTTTCTGCACACTTATGTTTAAATATTTAATGCTATGCTGTAAGGTTCAGGCATGTAGTGCATGATGCAGAGTTCTTTTTCGTATCAACTGTCTGGTTTTCTTATCATGGTGCAAATGCCAAGATAGAAATGTCTTGCCTCTATCTTTCTTGTGATTCCACGCAAACATATTTTAATCGTCAGCTAAATTGCGCAGATTAATTTTAAAGGGGGAAATAGCCATTCTTTGCCTGTGCCTGCGTGGCTGCCTATGGGTACCTATACACTTGCATGTGTGCATTCCGTGTCTTTCCATGAAAGTTCTGGGAGAAATTTGCAGCAAGCAGTCCTTGATTATGCTACTTTGGTTTCAATGTGGACATGTGTTTCTTTCAAGAGTATCTAAAATGTCTAGAAAAAGAAAAATGTATTAAGCCTACAGATTATATATTGGCCAATACAATTTGGGATGATATTTTGATATGAAAGAAATAGTGTATTTAGCTAATAAACTGAAGGCAGTAAATATAGCACTGATTTTTAAAAAGAGTTTTCAGGGAGTTTCAGGGGACTCTTGACTGGTGAGTCCGGTATCTGAAAAATTTGTAGATAATGTAGAAATAATAGTATGACCCAGAATAAAGAAATTAGAATACTAAGATCATGAACATAATTTGACATTTTGTGAAAACAATATAAATTTTGTAAATAGAGGTAGCACCTCACAAATCTATTCAAACGATTTGAAAGAATCAGTGAGAACCATGTGGATGAGTGAAGTCTAGTTGATACAGTCCACTGGATTTCCAAAGGTTTTCAACACAGTCCATTTTGATAGGCTTCTGAAGAAACTAAGCAGCCAAGGAATAAAGGCTTGACAAAATATATCTTCTTGCCCAAATAAAAATAAGTGTTTAAAAGAAAGTAACCAAAAATAGAAGTAAATTGTCAATTCTCAAAAGAGCAGGAGATAACCAGTTGAACTCCACACAGAACTGTGCTGAGTCTGGCATTGTTCATCATATGTACCTCTTTTTTCCAGATCACTTATGTTTAAAAAAAAACAAAACAAAACAAAAACCCCTTCCTCCAAGCAAGTGGTGTTCAGGTTTCAGGTGTTTAGGTACAACAGATCTGTAAAGAATTATTTTTATCAGTTAAGTCAATGTGTATTCTCATACTTTGGCAGGAGATTTGTTGACATTCTGTATTAAAATATATTATTATCAGTATGTGTATCTATACATCCAGAATATGTTAAGATGTTAAGTCTGAGAAATATGATTATGTGTTGTTGATTATCCTTTACAATATTACTAAATGCTTTAGCACTTATGTTACAATGCCGGTATTCTTAATTTTTATTACAAGGCTGAACACTAGTGCAGAAATTCAGTTTTGTTTTACTGATAAAATGCTGAGGTTTTTTGATTGTTTTCATAATTCCTTTAATAATAGTAAAGGATTTTGTGGTTTAAGTATTCGGTGTTCCCCAGCAGCAGGTTGAAACGGTTGCTGCCAGTACTCTAAACTTGATAAATGGTTGTGCACTGGTACCTAATACCTTCATATTCAGATGATAAAACTACTCAGGCCCATCGGGTTAATGATGTGATCCTTCCTGGCACATTTCTATTCCACTGCTCCTGCAGAGCCTTCTATTTTTTGGCTACATAAAACTGCCATAACATTGGTGGGGAGCTGGACAGCACGATGACACCCTAGCAGAAGTGCAGGTGGGACAGCATACAGTGTGGTTCTCTGAGGGCAGCGCTTCAAGCCCCTGAGAAAGATGCTGCCACGGCTCAGTATAGTTGCAACTGTTGATTTACTGTGTGCAGTGGAGTAGTTTGAGTGAGTGGCTTCACTGGGGGAGGAGGAGGAAGGATTCAATTGCGCAAGCACAATTGGCAGCTACCAAAATGAGAAGATGGCATGGGGAACACATATGCTCTACTTGCTGAAAGATTGCCACTGGGATCAATGGTAGCAATTTAACTATGTGGAGTATTTAGAGAAAGAAAACCTGTACTTTGAAACCTGTTTGACCAGACAGGGAGAGGTCTGGAATTGTCAGTGAAAGTCAGTTGAGTAGTAACTTCCAGATCTCTGGGAGATCATCCTCTGTCTGCAAGGGTAGAAGCCTAAGCTTTTGTATGCATTTATCTAAGTTTTTACATAGCTTTCTTGAGAGCATTGCGAATTCCTCATTCAGCAGAGATGTACTCTTATTTGCAGAAGGGAAATACGGCACAACAGCAAAAGAGCAAACGTGGAACAGCACCTCAAAGGTCGAAGGATATGTCTTTCTACCCTGAACATATCTGTTACAGTGTCATTCGTTCCATTCAGAAGAACTGATGTTAGATGACAGGGCCTGGACAGTAAATTGTTTGCAGAATCACCAGTGAATTATTTGTCAGTAGCTTGAACACCTGCTGGAGATGATGGAGTTGTTCTGAAATAAACCAGTACTGCTGCAGCCTTTAGCAGTGGAAAGGATGAGCTCCATGAGATATCCCATTTTTTTTAAATTACTATTTGACAATCATATGTCCTTTTGACTTTCATTTAATTTATTCTTAAAGTATTTCTGTATTTTGGATTTTAATTTTAGCATTTTCTTTGTCAGTTATGAATGCTTTAATTACATTCATCTCGAAACCAGTAACTTCAAACCAGGAGATTTTTCTGGACATAAATTCTACTAAATTGTTCCTATATGTTTCTTATTTTGCCATTAAGTTGTTTGTTTGGGTTTTTTTTTTCTGAGGTGAATTTTAGCGTGGTAGATTATGTACGTAATGTAAATACGATGTAGTCAATATATTTCTTATTCTGCCATTCTTACTAAGCTGTTTCCTTAAGTTTTTCTAGTTTGAGAGTTTCTCACAAGTAAACAAACTTGTTCAGGCCTCTGTTAAGGGAAAGAATGCGATATAAAAATACCAGAGTCGGTTTTCTGTTGAGCTGAAAATACAGCTGGCTTAACGTGTTGGGTGCAGCTGAAGGAGTGTTGCAGGACGATGGTTATAAATGCACCTTTGTACTCTCCCTAATTATTTTTTTTTCATGCACTTGCGCCGAGGAGCAATCGCTATTGCCCTGTACATTAGTGACTTAACGCAGTGCTCTCTTTGTTCCGATCTGCTCCTTGTTTTCTGCTTCACCCAAACGTCCACAGAAGCTTGCAATAATGGAATAACTTTTAGCATTACTTAAGGACTTCTTTTCACAACTTAATACTAAGGAACCGTGTTGAGAAATACGGGAATGCTTCCAGACTCCCAAACAGAATTAGAAAGTTAGTTTAGCTACAACTTCTTCTTTAATTTGTTGCAAAATACTGTTTCTTGTCACGCTGCCTTAGAGAGGACTGTCTCACAAGACTTTTACTAATTTTGAATCATTACTTTGTGAAGGGTATTCCTTTTAAGGAGTCACAGCTCAATAATTTCCTTAGTCAGATAGAGATATCTCTACATATTAACTTTGTTTGTTTCAGCTGTCACTGTGGACATATTCAGTATATATTCTCCTGAACTGTTACCATTTTCACATTTAAAGAAAGAAATCACTTCCTGCAGGATTCCTTGGTATTTATTTAAAAAATGACTACCACATAAATGCTTGTGATATTCCACTTCAAAAAGGCTAAATCTAAAAGATGTGAACAGAAACTACAGTGACGAGCAGGGCTAATTCTTTTATTTAAGTGTTCTTCCTTGCTTGCTGTCGGTCTTGCACACACATGTACATATAGACTGTAAATTCTTTCTCATTAAGTACCTGACGAGCTACTAAAACTAAGTATCAAGCAACAGTAATAACAGTAGGGAGCATTCTGCTAGCGAATTTACACCAACTTCCAGCAAGTAAGCTACTCTTTATAATACTGCTTAAAAGAGTTTAGGGATATTTTGAGAGTTAAACTAGCCTCGCTTGCTTTCTTCATGCAGCATAACAGAATAGCCACTTTTTAAAGAATAGGTAGCACTGCTGAGGGATTCCTTTCTGTCTGCAGAAGCAGCAGCTAAATCCCCAAAGGACGCGCTGTAACCTGTTCTAAGGAACAATGGAAAATATGTCGAGAATCTGTGAGTTTTTACACTGGAACTTTATAACTTCGTTTTCCTTTGTCTTGTTGCCAGTGGTTTGCACGCACTGCTGCGGCAGCTTAAAAAGCGATCGTGCTCCGGAAACCCACGGCGGCTTTGCGCCTGTCAAGGTACGGCTGCTAAAGGGGGGCGAACGGAGGAACCAGAGAGAGTTTGGGGGCGGTTCCCGAGAGGATCCCCGCTGCGTGTTCCGGAGAAAGCCCGGCTGCCCGGCAGCGGCCGTGTGAGGACGCTGCGGCTCCGGGGCCGCCCCGCCCCGGCGGCGCCCGGGAAAGGTGCTCCTTACATGGGCATGGCCGCGGCCGGCGGCTGCCGCTGCTCGCCCGGGGCCCGGGCGGGGTGCCCCGCTGGAGCCGGGCCGCGGCCGAGCCGGGGGCGGCGCGGCCCGGGGGGTTCAGCCAGACAAAGAACAGTCCCGGCAACCAAATAAGGAAGTTGGAGCTGGAGGATTTCAGAATACGAGCAGGGGGCAGATGGCAGGGAAGCACTCTTTCTGCGGGAAGCTGCTTTCTGCTGTTAAAAGCGAAGTGGTAAATAGAGGGGATCGAGGCTGACGAACTTGTCGTTGTCCTTCTGTAATCTTCTGCCAACAAAGCTGACGAACTCAAGCTGTGTTTGTCATATTTTCTCATGTTTCTGAAAGCTCTTTATAGATTTTTGTTTATAAAGGAGGGGTCTCTGGCAGCTTGAAGATAAATGAGTCTTCCTCTGCCAGAGGAAAAAAAATCCCATTGTAGATAATTTCAAGCATTACAAAAACACGTTATGAATTTTTGTTTACTGCAGTGTTCTAATGAAAACTTAGAAATTCATCTAGAAAGGGTACATATGCACCCCTGAGAGGCTGAGGTTTCTTTGCAGTTGAGAACTGTAGTAGAGAAAGAGAGAGAAGAAAGAAAATGAGCACTAAAAAACCGACCCTGACAGTTCTGATAGAAAAGCGTTTCGTAACAAAATGACATTGTGGAAAAATATTCCGGGATATGAGAAATCCAAGTAAGCTACTGTTTTAAACATAGGTATGGAATTCATACCCTGCGACCCTAATCCCCAGTGCCGTGGGCCTTTTTTTTTCTACTTATATGGGCTGAATTTAAAAGGTCTTATTCCTGGTGGGAAAAGACACAGAACACCATTCACCTTTTCACTTCAGACTTACTGGGAGCAGGAATAATCAACACAACAGAAACATTAAGTAGATGAAGGAGCAGCTGTGATCTCTGCTGTGTGAAAGCTAGAAGAGAGAAAACTAAATAGCTGTGGGCACAAACTTCAGCAGTAACGTTTAACATACTGGCCTGGTTTGCTCTGGTTTCAAAATGTTAGCAACAGAATGTCTCCTAACTTCACAGCCTTTATAGCAAACAATTAAATGCACTATGCGCTTGACGTCCTGATGAAAGGAAGTAAGTTATGCCTCGATCTTGAAATTGTGACCAGATCAGCTCATAAACACCTACTGAAAAACATTTTAAGTATTGTGGGGAAGCCTGACTCAGAAGAAACAGCTTCTTTATCTTTCCTGACAGGCCTCCCAATTACAGCAGCTGTAAGTTGCTAAAGTGTAACTAATTGAAAGATACAAGACACTCAGTATTACGGTATCAGGAGTATTAAAGAAGAGAATGTAGTGTTGAGATTTGGGTTGGGAACTGGGAAGGACTTATGGATGACATTCCAATTGCTGTAACCACCTGTGACTTTATATAAGCCTCCTAACAATTTAAGCATCTGAAGTGTAGGTAGACCTGTCATAGATCCATAGTGATGCTTGCAAATGTGATTTCGGTATCACAGCTGAAGAGTGTATGCCAATTTTACTGTGAAGTAAAGAAGAAGCCATAGATACAATACTAACAAAACCACAGACGGTAAGCCTTAGGCAAGGTTATTTTGCTTTTGATCCCGATATGTTGATTGAAACAGAAAAATAAATTACAGATGTCTTTGTAATTTCATTAACAACAAATAGAGAATCTGAGAAGAGTAGTAGAGTGAGGGAGAATGAAAGTGCAAGGAAAAGCAGCAAGAGTTAGGAAACGAATACAGGGCAGAACCAGCTGCATAGCTTGGGAGAGAAAAGAAATTGGACAAAAACTTACAAAAAAGTTCTCCTTTGTGGGGTTAGTGAAACTGGCAGCTTAACATGGGTCAAAATCCTTTTGAGTTAGAGGAGTGAATTGTTTACTAAGTTATATTTTGTTATATTTAATGTAGCTATTTCCAGAGCTCATACACATTGCTATACCAGTAGTTGTGCAGGCCAGGAAATCCTCACAGATTACTTATGATCAAACAGAATGAGAACATGGGTACCGAAGTAACTAGGTACTTTAAGGAAGGCATTGGGATGCTTGACTTCTCTACACACTTGTTGTTAACCATCACTGTTCTGGTTCCTTTTTGAAAGTGCCTACATAGTAGACCCGCAGTTTTTCTCTGTACCATCATATGGGTTACATGGTAAGTCTTATCAATATCATTTAAAAAAATTTGTACCCTGAAGACCTTTGCTATTTTAGTCCAAAAGGTGAATTAGGATTATAACAAAGACTTAAGCATGAGTCACTTCATCACCATATATATACATGCGCCTGTGTGTCTATACATATATGTCCATTAAAATGGTAATTGCCTTCTTATGAAAATTGTCTCAGCAATAGAAACTTTTAATTTTTGTTTTCCTCTATGTATAATTAGAAGTTTGGAAAAAGGTCCTTTTAATTTTATTTTTGTTGAATCATGTTTTAATAGATCAGAGACTTTGCAGTATGATTTGCTTTCAAATGTTGGCTCTAGCAGCGATGCTTTCCTCTCTGTAAAACACATGACTTTGATGGTGTGTATTGGCAGAATTGAAAGTGATGGGAAGTGTTTGCTCAAATAATCTTTCTTGTAACAAATATGTGATCCTTTATTTTCCAGAAGTGCTAAGAAAAACAAAAGCCACAAACAACTTGGTACTTCTAGTTTGACATTGTGAATTTCACCAACAGGAAATAATACCAAACAAAGCACTTTACAGTTACGACCTCAGTGTCTGCCAACACCAGCAAAGTTAGGTAGTACAGGATGCTTGTAATACAGGATTCAAGAGAATGTTTTGAAATAGTGCTAAATGCTTTGGACTAGTACATGTTTGGCAATTGCCATTTCAGAGGTATGATTAGTCCCTTTTGTTCTTAGGAAATGCATTCTGTCCTAAAGAAATCTCAAACTCTCATGCGTTCCAAGAAAATCAGTGGCCTGTTCCTGGCTTAGTAGTCCCCATTCAAAGCTTTTAAATGTTGTCAAGTACAGTATAGGAGGGGATGTAATTTTATGGAGATTTTTTTTGTTTCAAATAAAAATTTGAAAATCCACAATGGTTGTCATGTCAAAGCTTGTTTTGTGTAGCTAGCATAAATGGGATGCATTTCCTTTACGTAAGAAAAACAGGGAGATTGCTGAATTGGGCTCCATAAATCACTGAATTCAGTCAGCTGCACATGAATCAGTTTGAAAGCTTGTAAACTCTTTCGGTTCCCTCTTCCAGTCCTTCACTGTCTATGTTACTGCCATTTCCATCTGAGCTTAATGATGTTTGAACTGTAATATGATGCAAAGCTCCATTGTGGCTAGCTGAATGCTATTTGGGTTGATTTATAGTCATGCCTATATTCTTGAATTAACTTCCAGTTTTTAAGACCAAAAGAATCTCGTGTCACGTGTCTCCCCCATGTAGAAAACACCATTTGAATCTCAATCACAACTTCTTCTTAGACCTCAGAATTTTTTAGGTTTTTTTTTTTTGTTTTCTTTTTGACAAACATCCTGTTTTGCTTTAAAGAATTTGAGAGATCTGGTCTTAACTAGCATGATCAGAATTGCACACTCCAGTGTAGCTTTTAATGTCTCTGTTATTCACCAGCTGGGATGCTAAAATTTTGCATATCATAATGAAGAAAAACCAAGTAGGCAAATAGAAGAAGGGAAATATAATTGTGTAGTCATTTGTAGTGTAGTAGCACCTGGAAACCAGCTGTTGTGGATGACAGTGTATGTACACTCTATTAAAATATATTTCCTTCACTGAAGATACATTGCAAGCAAAAAGGTTGCATTTAAACACTACAAATTATCCTGTAGTAGTTTAAGAACTTGACAGACTCTCTCAAGAAGTCCATTGAGTTGTTTTATCTTCATTTGTTTTCTCTCAGATTGCTGTGGATGTAATTACTTTGTGTAAGGTCTTTCTCTCTGCATTTTCAGCCTTTTTCTCCTGAGTTCATCCTTTTTAGTTTTCATACTTTAAGCAATACTAATTTCATTTTATTTACAAGGTGGATCTTCATTTTGTGAAGATTCTCAAACTTTGAATGAATGCTAGCAAAAAAACCTTATATGAGTTCAGGCGGTTTGGTGTTTGCCTGTTTTACTAATGGCATTTACCGTTACCTCCGTTAGTTCACAGAAACTAATTGTTGGGGTTTTTACCGCGTTTTTCCAAAAACTGTTTGTTATAATTGTCATTACATCATTTAAATATAAGGACTTTGTTGGCGTTCTATGCAATTGTCTTTTTACATGTAAATTAGTGTCCCTCATTTTAGTTTGCCAGTCATGCTGTACATACAGTTGGAAACCCCTTAAACTAGAAACAAATGTTCCTGGAGCTGGAATGATAGGCAAAGTTGTTTACAAGAAAGAATCACAGATCATATTAAGTTTTAAGTTAAGCATATGGTTTTGTTTCCTTTCTCTTTGGATCTGTATCTCATGTTGTGCCTCATGTTTGGTTCCCAGTAAGTTGAGCTTCATTTTCACTTTCCATGCCCAGTTATGCTTGTGGAGTCACAGTGAAGCAAGTGTCTTGAGCTATGCTGATGTGCACAAGCTGTCTTTTTGCTTTCATCTTCCATCCCCATGAAGTGAACACGAGCATACATGCATAGACATAAAATTCTCCAAAATTCTTGGAACATATGTGCAAAATATGTGCAATGTAAGAGCTGTGACAAAAGAAAATGTCAGAGAACTCAGTTTTCTTTACTGCAATATTAACTCACTCTGTTACAATCAAATACGAAGGAGAAGGTGCAGTTAAGAGATGTGAATTCCAGGTACTGTTTTTCTATAATTGGCTTTTCCTACCGTGTATCACTCTGTTCTTTGTTGTGTGTGTTACAGCTATTACTGGCTGCACTGTGTTCTGCTTGTTAGATAAAATACTGTCCCTGACCAGCATACTTACCCAAAATCATATAGAGACATGATCAGTGATGAGTAATACTCCTGTTTTATCTTTGTACTATTTTAACACTATGCGTATGAGCTACCATGCTTCTTCCCCTAGTCATATACCAGAATTGGAAAGAGTGTTAGTGCAGTGCCAGTCTTCTTGCTGCCGGGATCTGGCATGTCACTCTCTGTTCTAGCAATGGGGAGATGCTTTATTTCCCCCTCCTTTTTTCCTGGTTGGCAGCATTCCTCTGTTCTCCTTATTACATTCTGGAGCGATCAAGTGATGTGGAGCGAGTTCTGAGTCCTAAAGAGGGCTGGGTGGTGAAAAGGGGTGAAGGGGGTTGCGTAAGCAGCAGAAGTTTCAGTGCCACCTTGTTCTGCATTGTCCACCGTAAAATGAAATTTCTCAGGTACAGGTCTTGCTCATCTTGGGGGTTCATACCAGTTGGAGAAAAATAGTTTTTGTGTAAACCCAACAGATTCCAGGCATCCAGAACTGGACTATAATACACACTGGTTGGAAAGCGGAGCTAGAAGAAGAAAGAGGAGCACCCTTACTTTCAACTGCCCTAAAATCTCTTAACTGTTGTCCAGGATGCTTAATAGTAGTGAGATAAAAGGCAGCATGTTCATACACTTCTTTTTGCTGTCCACGTTGTAGAAAATTCAAGTGATACCACTGATCGCCACTGTGGATTAAGCATGGATTTGAGAATAGAGGCTTTATAGATGTATCTTTTGAGATTGTCCGTCTTGTTTAAAGCAGATATTTAAGTGTATGTTGCTAATGACTAGTTGCGTTCTATGCTTACTTACAAAACTGATGTTGGCATGTAATCTGTAAGAAAACACTGGATCCAGACTGAGTGGGTTCTAGTAGGAAGGGTATGAACCAACAACAGAAATCTGTTCTTCAGCCTTCATCCCCTTGTGGAAAAAAGAAGAAAAAAAAGAAGTATCTACCTCCAAATGATGCCCTTAGTGGAATATGCAGTAGTAATTAATGTATTTACAGTAAGTGTCTGGCAGTCTGGATGGTTTTGCGTAATTAGACTGCAAAATAGTGTGATTTTTGTAACATAGAGTAAATGTTCTCTGAACTCTGATGCTAATCTTTGACAGGTGAAGAAGATGCAGGAGATTTGTTTATAAAGCAGGTGACTAAAGTGTGCAATAGAGTGATATGGATTTTCTGAAAAAAGTTTTAAATTCAGTTTAACCTGAAAACTCAGGGACTTGGTAGTGATGAGTAGTGGCATAATTGTTAATTAAAAAGAACACAGTATCAGAAAGCTTAGAAGAATAACTTGAGGCATCGCTTCCGCAGTTCTACATTAAAACATGTAGCCATCCCACCCGCTCTGTCACGCAGACAAAAATGATGTGGAAATCATGGAAGCTTTTCCTACGCAGAAAAGCTAATGTAAACTCTGGTGGCAACACTTTCGTGCAGCTGTATGGCAACATGGAAGCGCCGGCGATGTTTCCTCTACCCTCTAGGCAGCTGCAGCGCCTGCTTCTGCTGTAGTAGAAATTTCTCAAGCATTTCTACTGGCAACGGATGCCGAGCTCCTGGAGGGAAGAAAGTGAACTTCCAGCCTGGGACCCGAGCCTTTTTTGGCAAAAAGTGTATCCAAAAGTCCCGGTTCTTGCAGCTCCGAGGGGAGAGTAATTAGGACCGAGACTGCGGCAAGGGGGAAAGACGATCCCGATGGCGATTCGCTGCGGGAAACCCACGCTTCCCTGCCGTTCCCAGCAGCCTGGTAACGCCTCTCGCAGGCATCGGGGAGCCCGGGGTGACCGCGGGACTCTTAACGTGAAGCTGCCGGAGTGGGACGCGCCGGCGAGGGCTCACTGAGTCACGGCGCGCTGCCTGCGCCGCCCGGCCCGCCCTATATAGCGCCGGGTACCTGCGGGCGCCGCGCCGCCCCGCCCCGCTCCCGCCGCCGCCGCCGGGCTCCCTCGTCCCTGGAAACTGGCGCTCGGGTATGTGATAACTGCCCGCGCAAACGCCGCCGAGGTAAGATGGCAGGATGCTTTCATGAGTTCGTACGTGACGTGTTTTCTTCTGATGAGGCGAACGCGCGGCAGCAGCGGTGATGGAAGGCGAGAGGTCAGGGCAAATGAAATCGTGCTGTAATCGGATCGGGCTGACCGCGTTTCTTTCGAGCATTTCTCTTTTGCATGACTGATTCTTGCCCTTCTAGTTTGCCACATCGTCTGTAGTTGCATTCGAGTTTGGCTGATGCATTTCATTTGCCGACCTTGGCCATCCCCTTGGTGTTTCCAAACACGGAAAGGATGCTGTTGTGGCGGCAGCGGCTGTGTGTATCTCTGGAGCTCAAGACTTGTTAAATCAGTTGTTCGTTTGTTAGTAAATGTGACAGAGCAGTAAAATACGAGTGCTTTCGCAGCCTTCTGTGTAGGAGACTTCTGTAGGAACCCGGTGATACTCCTGGATGAAAAGAGAGCTGGTGATGGACAGGAGACTTGAATGTTTCAGAAAACTTACTATGGCTTCTTACTAAAATTAAACCAAAATCAAGCAAAATATTGGGGGTTTTTTATTACTATGGAATTCATTAGTCTGTAAGGAAGACATATTTGGTGACCTAGCAATGATGTACTCCTGTAGCTAACTTCTTTGTCGAATGTTTATCGTTGAGTGTTGAAAGGAATTTGGTGTTACTTAGTAACTGTAATTTATAACAGTAACAGCTTTGGAGATTTTTTTTTCTTCTTTTCCAAGTCTGTAGCAGACATTTGTTTAAATTTTAGTAGCGAAGACAAAAAAAAAAAAAGTGAAAGTTTCCTGGCAGCAGGCACATAATTAGAAAGAAGGCTGGGAAAAGTAAGACTGGCCTTCCTTATAATGATGTGTTTACAGAAACTTGGAAAGCAGAGATATGCATTGGCTATCAAAGAGAAACCAACGTCTGCTGTTGGAACATTTGGGTCAGCCTTATATTAAGGAATATGGCACTGCAGAGCATACATCTAAAAATAGGAGTGGACACATTCGATGTTTCATTAGGCTTTGAGGTCAAGAAACTGTTTTTCCACAGTATTCTGTGGCTGTATTGAACTGAAACCATGATTCCTGGGACCAAACCTTATATTTCTGAAATTAATTCCATAAGATGTATTACATATTGTACGGAAAGTTTTATGTCCACTCAGAAGTCTGTGCACACCGAAATACACTGGAGTTCTGGGGTGGGAAAAGTTATGATGGTGTTCTTAAGGAAGCCCAACAGTTTCCAGGCATCCAGAGCTGGTCTGTGATTCACAATGCATACCAGACATAGAAGGATTAAGATATAGAACTGATAACAAAAGGATGGAAAAAACATATAAAAAGTTAAATGGCTCTCAGCCCATGTCCGCTGATTGTATCTAAACCACTTCACTATGAAAAAGGGGGCAAATACTTGTGAGAACAGGATTCTGAGAGAGATTCTGTTGCATCCTGCTTTCAGATGGGGAACAAAACCTGAAGGGACAGACTGTTTGTGAAATAATATTCTGGTACTAATTTTCCTGGCCAGGAGGAGAAACCCTGTGGGAAAAGGTGGGGGCAAAGGGATAAGTTTGAATAAAAGAAATTGGGAAGATTGAGTAGGAAGTATACAGATGTTCTTACAACTTTTAAAACTGTTAGGAATATGCAGGTAGGGTTTTGTTGGAATTAGGGGTGTCTCATTTGGATAAAAACATTTCTGTCATCTTTGAGATAGTAGAAACCTGATAATCACAAAGTCAGAATTCACCAAGTTACCATACACTGCACTCTGACATAAAAGTTTTCCTAAAATTGGAATGGTGGATGTGTGGTAAAGATCTGTTAGCAGTTGGCAGATATATGTCACATAGCTTTTCTTGTAGCTTTATGAGAGCCACGCAATTTTTTTTTTTCAATGAAAAAGTGTTCTGAAAATTTAAAGTGTGATTTAAGTAACAATAGGCAGCCTGATGTATCAGGATTCCATTAAAAAGCACTGCTGAAAAATACATGGTTTTATGTTCTCATACTTAATGAAGTCCTAGAAAATTCTCTCAAATTGTTCTTCAATTTCTCTCTTTTTTTTTTTTTTTTTTTTTTTTAATTTTGTAAGAGCAGAACGGTTATACATATTGTCGTGGCCAAGCTCATCTTGCTCATCACGCGCCTATTATTGTGGGCCTATTATTTTTGACTAGCCTGAGTCTACTGCTTTCTCTTTGCGGAGACTGTGTGATGATTGCAACATATAAAACTTTGCAAAGTTTTATTCTACAATAATTATTGGTTTTGTACAATTACTGTAAAGTAATTATTGAGATCTATGGTTCCAGGCAACAGAAAGCAACTCACTATTCTCTGCTCTGCACTAAAGGATTTTCTGAGCTTATATGACAGTTGTGGAGGCTGTGATAGTCTAACCTCTCCACAAGCAGGAGTGGGGTTGCAGTTTTGTTATCCACTTTGTGGTCTGTATGACTGCAACAGCCATTTCTAATAGTTATGTTAGCTATGTTAGGACAACTTGCCTCCATTTCTGTAAGGACACGGTGGTAAGTCTGATGAGTAATGTCCAGCTGTTGGGTTTTAGGCATTGGAAGACAAAGGGAGTGGTCTGGCTGGAAGTGACCTGTGGGATGCTGGTCAGCCCACTTACATGGAGAATTCCTTCTTTCTCTCCTGTACAGAATTTCTTTCTATTACTCTGCTTCAAAATGATCCATGAGACACTCGCCTTATTTAAACTTAACCTCGTTCTCAGCCGGGCTAAGTAAACTAATTTGACTTGTAAAATCATGTATTTGATGGGAAATTATTGTATTCTTCAAACAGTAAACGAATTTCTCAACCAGATCTGCTTAAAGTAGCTGCTTTGTGATTTTACTCATGCCAACATTAATGTGGAACCATGTGCCTGAGAGCAGAGTAGAGCATCAGTCAGTGTGATGTCATGTATATAGATTTTCTCTGTGTGTATGGTATCATTTCCTGTAGATTATGAATCGTGGTAGGCACTAAACCTGAAAGACATGAAGATAAAGAACTTTGGTTTTAAAAAGCTGAGTTTCTAAGATGAAAATGGGTAGATAAGGGAAGTGCATGGGGTGCAGTGAGGAGAAACTGTCTGAAAGATTAAGATAAGTTACATTATTAATTACATAAGTAACATTATTAGTTACATAATTTCCATATGAACTGTTTTATGTTATTGTCATATGTCTTTTCATTTGCTGTTTACTCTCCAAGAAAGGAGTCTTCAAGTATTTGGAGATGTACTGGACCTTTACTGACCTGAGAGGAGTTGGTGGCCCTAAGATTTTATTTTCCCAATAAAAATTTCAGGGTTATATAGAACGTATTAATTAACTGATAGTCCCATATATTTCTGGGAGCATAATCCTTGGCTGGAAATTTTTAATCCCGGGAATATTCTTTAATCAAAATATGCCTATGGAATTTTGTATTCATGAACCATCTTCCATCTTGGAAATATTCCCGTTTTCTTAACAGACAGCATTTCAGTGCTAGATTTCACCCTTTGGAGTGAAGCTCCCACTCAGTAATAGCAATGCTGAGCAATGATTTCATAGTGATAATACATCCATTTGGAAGAATTAGGAAGAATACATACAGAGTAATTACTAACCAAGTTATAGCATGCCCAGAAGACTTGTTTTAACCTCTTATTCTGCAGAAAATGAAGAGGAGGGTCTTTTGTGACCACAAGTGTCAGAACTTCCTGGAGCTTTACAGATTATTTAACATTTTGGTATTCATATAATTAAAAAAAAAATGCTTACTATGCCATCATAATTATCATAGAAGGAGAACCAATAATTAAGGCAGTTCTTTTTACATATGTGAAGTATATTTTCTGGATTAGCACACAAATAGAAAATTTAGGAAACATTTTTTCTCCGCATTGCTGTTTAGACACTTAACATGGTCCTTCTCCCACCTACTTGAGACATTCTAGCCCTTGCCAAGGCAGGAAGTTTGTATTTCCTTTATTGAAGCAGAAAGTGATTGTAATTACTGTATTGTGTATGGCACTCCCCAGCACTTTCCTTTTCCACAAAGGGAAGGAGTTTAAGATAAACAGCATTTATTTTTATATAAATAAATAAATACAATGGACTCAATTTATTGCTGGGCCTTTTTCTGCCTGGTGCACCTGCATGAGATGAGCCAAAAAACAACTGAATCTGCTTTCTCTAGTTTGCATAGTGTGCATATCTCTCCAGGGATGATTTGAGTAAGAAATCTTGGATTAATTTAGATTATCTTAAACCATCCTTTGATAGCAGTTATTCAGAATTCATTCCAGTCCTTCCCAGGACTTTCTTCTGAGGCTGGGGAACTTTATTCCTTCACGTCACCAAAAAATGTTCCTCTTGAAATTCCTCCTTGAAATGTTATTAGTTTCAGAAGATGGTCTATATTGCATATGCTGGTCTAAAACATAGGAGAAGAAAAAAACTATTCTTCTAATTCTTCTTTTTGAAGAAACCAATCTTATATCACAGTTGACTATAGAATATTTCAAAAAGAAAGTGGCAATGTGAGCTTGAGTTCATACTTCAGCCTTAAAAATGTGGAAGTTATTTAGTCAAAGAGTTGAGTGCGTGCATCAGGAGCTGCTATACTGCCTTGCCAAAGTATCCGAGTTTTGATAAGTGTTCATAAGATGGCACGTCTCATTTGTCCTTTTGGATTTGTGTAACGTGAAGGCTTTCTAGAGAAAGACAATTGTCTGCAGACATGATGTGTCAGCCAGCAGAAATGTACAGGGGAAGATTTTTTGGTTTTCATTGGCAACATGGTTACATTTTTTTTCCAGGCTAAAATGTAAAAATAGATTAACACACAAAAATCCGTTTTAGTAATGTTAACATTTATACCAACCAACTAATCCCATCAAATTCACAGTGAAGAGTGATATTCTTGTATGCTACTGTACCCATTAAGGCAACACAGTACCTGACGTGTGCATGTAAATAATAGGAAAACATAGGAAATTAGGTTTACAACATCAGTATTTAACTCTTTGCTTTTACGATCTCGGGCGGGATTGTTTTAATCTTTGCATTTACAAGAAAATGACTGAACTTAGCTTTAAAAACGTTGAATTTAGATGAAGATTCAGTCAGCTGGATTTAATTTTTAAATTGCAATTTAAAAAGAATTCCTCTCCTATGATGAAGAAGAATCCACTTCAGAGAGCAAGAAATACATGCAGGCAGTATGTGGTGGGTTGGAGAAACTTCATTAGGAGTTCCTGCCTGGGCTTTAATGAATAGAAGAAGAGTATGGAATACTTTGATTTTTTTGTGCTGCTTCTGCTACAGAATCAGTTAAAAAGTATGACCCCAGTTCTCCAGCCACACTGAATACAGAAATCTGGTTTACATCAAGACCTGCATGTGTTACAGCAGTTTTTCTCAGGAGAGCCAACCTGCTGGTTTTAGGCCAAGGTTTAAGCTGGGCTTGCTTCTACCCATTTTTGCACCTTACTCACATCTTGGAAGACTTATCCTTAAAAAAGGATCATTAAGTTATTTCTGTAGTTGGATTTTGTCGTCTTTTTGAATTTTTACTCTATGGCTGAATTCATTGTTCTGAATAGGCTGAAACACAGTATGAAAGTAGTCACTAGAAACAGAATTGTGCATATGTACACGCACATGTGTGTAAAATGTATTTTTCTGACTTCAAAGAACAGATAATGCAGATTTTTTTAATGAGAGGAGATAACGCAAATCTGTTTCTGTGTTCATATATATCTAATGGTGTGTGAGTATATATATATGTGTGTGTGTGTCCATACAGAGCATAATTAAAAATCTGTATCTGACTCATGGGGATGATTTGTTTAAAGCAGCTATTAAAGTACAAAATTTAATTTTAATAGCCAACTTTGGCTAGCGGAGCAGATTCACCAAGGCAACATAGAAAGTTTTGCACAAATGAAAAGAGAGTTTCCTTGCACAGAAACCCAGTGGTGCTGTATTTCTTCCAGCCCACCTCACTGTACTTATTTTGGCTCTGAAATATAAAGCCTTTCTTTTCAGTGTTTGAAGGTTTTAGGAGGGCACCCCAATTTATGGCTGTATTTTGTGGTGACCAAAGATCTAGTGAATTTTTTAGTACAAGTGAGGCTGTGAAAACCTCAGAGGTGGTCATAATATCTTGTGAATGGGGTATTTTCATGCACACTCTATTTGTGTGTGATCTGTGTTTCCTGTCAAAACTTTTAGGGAATTAAATGAAAGCATGAGTTACCTGGTACGGCGTTACTGATGGTGAGTCTGTTGCAAGATGATGCCATTTACTTCTGTGCAAATCCAAGGCACCTAAAACCAGAATTATGTAAAGAAAATTTAAAGGGAGTATTGATATTCACACTGACAGAGGTGTTGATGCGTAGCTACAAATGTCTTTCAGACATTTTCATGAAAAGTGTGCCTGGGCTTCAGAAGTGTTCCCCGGTATTACTCAACTGACAAACCACCAGACTCTGTATTTTGCTCTATAAACTGCAGATTCTTTTCAGTGAGGAGTCAGAGAGTTTTGTGTTTTCTTTTCCACAACAGACATGTTTCCTCATCTGACACAGCCAAATTCTATTTGTTTTTCTGTTTCTAAAGCTACCTGATAATTTTCATATATCTATGATAATTTTCACATGCCTAGGTTCAATGTCCTCACCTAATCACATGTTTATTCTTTCACGTATAACTTTTGTAGCCTATTTTTTCAGGCATTAAATAGTTTGCCATACTGTTTCGCTGTATTTTAGGGGGGAAGTCTTGATTTCCTATAAATCTTCATAGTTTTTCTATCTTTATAAAAATCTGGAGATCTGTATGTAACGCAAAAAAGAGACACACCTCTTCTATCAGTTTCTGCAGACATACGAAATCCAATTTATAAAGTGAGACTACGGAAGTTCAAACTATATTGAAAGTACATTATGTTGTCTTATGAGTCTCTAGGATGTTACATGTGGTTTCCATTCTTTTATCTTTAGTGGCTTTTAAAGTTTTTGCTAGAGATTTTGAGGTTATTAACTGTTTAACATTTTCTTAAGTTGTTCGTCAGAGATTTCTGGAAAATGATTGCTTCCATTTTCTGCTTTATATTAAAATACCCTCTAAACCTCTTCTTTCTTTTTTTTAAAAAAAGAAGAAAAAAAATTCTAATATCGGCTCATAGGACTGTCCTATGAGCTTTTAGGGGAAAAAAAAAACAAGGTTAGAAGCTGCTTTCATATATATGCAATATATGAGTATTGTGTGCATATTTGTCCACACAGATGGAGAGAAAAAAAGAGTGCCTATTAACATAAAACCAAAATGATATGTCAACATTTTCTCAAACAAAGAATGAACTTTCAACCACTGACTCTGAGGTTAGTTCTATGGTTGTCTCTGGCCCATAAAACCCAGCGTCTCTAAGTGTCTCTGAGATTTTAGAAATAAAAATTATACAACTGATTCTAAAACTCTAGGTTCCTGTGTTCCCATCCCTTCAAAATTTAGTGGTCATGCTAATGGATAGGTAAAAAGAGCCAATTAATGTGAATAATGATATTTATCTGAATCATATGAAATACCCAGAAAAATGAGCAGAAGACTCAGAAATCAGGATCTCTTTGCCATGTTTCCCTTGCTGTCCCACCAATTCCGTGGCTGCTGTCAGCAACCAGCTGCAAGCAACACATGAGCCTTTTCTGCAGCCCTAGCTGGAACATATTGCAGTAATCTAGTCTTGATGTCAAAGGCGCATCATGTGGTACGCGGACCAGTATATGGTGGAACCATTCCCAGGATGGTGAAGCTGAGCACTGACCACACCAAAATTAAGGACCTGATTTCAACTCTGAGGAATCTTTTAAGGAGGGAAGCAATGGTTTCTGGAGCATGAGCTGTCATTTTAAAGGAGCAGGGTTTTGCGATTGCCTATCTAAGCTTCAGCGTATCCAGCTGGTCTATGATACTCACTGGAAGTTTTCTTACCACAAACAGTTGCAGGGATTCTGCAGGTTCGCAGAAGTATCAAGAAATTTAGACCCCAGAAACGCACACACAAGTAGTGGATGTTCTGTTTGTTACAGACTGCAGTAATAAGTCAGGGCATTAACATGTGAGTGCAAATGTTATAATTATAAATTAGTTTCAGGTTCTTTTGCCATGCACGTCTTGAGATGAAGCAAGCCATTCCAACACTTCTTGCAAGGATCTGATTATTATCTATGGGCATGGTGGTGAAATGTTTGGTTCAGAAAAAGTATTGATATTTTTAATGCTAAATTTAGCATGTTGTTTTACTAAAAGGCAATAGAATACCTCTGGTTTCATCTTCTTCTGGCTGCAGTCTGCTCCTCCTACAAACTGCCAGGCAAGACTATTTCATCCTCACTTTGAAAATCTTTGAAGGCTGTTTTGTAGTACTTCTGTAACTTTGTAAAGTTAACATTCCTGTTGGGTACAAACTTTGGACTTTTTTGGTGGTAGACGGTAACTAGAAGAGAGGAGTGACCTAGGGATAGTTAATTATAATGAATTACAAAAGAGCTCTGTTAGCCACTGAGACTAATTATCATTTGCAACTAAAACACAGCGCTCACATTATGTCCTTTTTTGGATTAAGAAGATAGATGTTTGTGCTTTAAGCATTAATGCCTACAAATGCAAAAGTCAGGCCCTGTTTACTGAGTGAATTCTTGTATGAGTACTGAATTAGAGGAACTGTTTGCAATGCTAATATTTGAAGGAACATGCTCATTGATAAAGAGCAGAGCAGAATAGAATTGGAATGCATTTAAGCAGGAAGCTGATCTGTAGTAGATGAAAGTTTGGGGGGATTGAGTGAATTTGTATGAACATATAAAGCTCTGGGATGCCTAATATTTTTACTAAGTATCCTCCCTTTTTCCAAAAGGGTTTGGTATGTCTGCCAGAATTTCCAGTACTGGCAGGGCAAAGTTGGTTATGCAGAGTAATGGAGGATTGACTAATTAGACTGAAACTGGGATGTTCAGGAGATATTTGTAAAACATGTGAATAGTACCTTTTTAATTAATGGAAATGTTTAAAAAATGCGAAGGCCTCATATAGAGAGTGATACAAGACAGAAGCAGCTTGTCTGAGAGATTAAATTATTCACAAAGCCATAATTAAATAATACTTAATGTGCTTTTGAATTAGGGAAATTTTCTCTCTGTCATCATTGATGGTCTTTGTGATAGAGCAAGAATCACAGAAATCTGCTGTCAAGCTTCCTGAGTTACTGATGTTAATCTTTGTGGTTGGCTGTTGAGATTATTCTCAAATGCTTCCTCTATGTAATCACCTTAGATTCCTCAAGAGTTTTGTTATAGGTTGTCCACTGTTTTGCATGAAATTGAAAATGTCTTTGCAAGAGTCACTTAAAAAGGAAGGAAGCTACCGATATGATTAGTTTCTCAGTTAGTTGCCCTTCATTTTGGAAAATTTAGGGTTTGCTAAAACCACTGACCACTGGCGAAGTTTGTAGAATAATTTAAGCTTTCATATGTGTTTCATAGTTGGTAGAGGTAACTGCAGCATGCTGCGTAAAGGAAAGGAAAGGTATGGTGAAAGGGCTTTTTGGAAGATGTGGGACATATGAGAAACGTGTTTCCCTAATTGGTCTGAGAAGCAGTTCAATGTTTCAGAGTTTTCCTTGGACGTTTTTGGATGTATACATTCAGGTCTAGATTAATTGGTTGTCCTGTAAATTGCTGACTGTGCCTAATATTCTTGTTATCATTATCAGGTCTTGCATTGCACAGATTCCTGTCATGTGAAACTTGCACATTGATGTGCATATTGGCTTGTTGTGGGGACAAGGGCATGTGTTTAAACTAAATCATCAAGCTTTTGGTTTAATGGAACCATTTCAGTGCCTTTTTTCAGAAAATATTCGTAATTTTGCTGCGATAATAGTATATATTGTCCAGTGTTTTTGAATAATTGCCTTTCTAATCAAATTCTCATTGAGGTGTTAACTCTTGAGATTTATCTGTGGCATGTTTGGATTTTTTGTTCCTCAGTAAAATTAGGATTACATTTACTGTTGTCAATGAATTTACACACTGGCCTAAAAACTGAAGGATACATAAGCAATCAGAAATAATAGCGTTGTACGTCATATTCAAACTGTGTCAAGTCAAGCTATGGCTGGGAATAACACAAAGTTATAAAAGTCTGTAGGAAGTGTCAAGTTTAATTAGTTATACCTCATTAGCTCTAAACTTGGCTGTTTCTGTTCCATAATAAGTGTGTACACTTAAGTAGTTTGAAGTACCTGTTGTGGTAGAAGTATCTATTCTAGTATAATTCTGCTTATAGACCAGCCCAACTGATTCCTTCATCTCTAGTTTCCTAGTCCAAAACAGAGGGAAAAGCAACATTTCTAAACTGTGGTAGTGTAGGCTAAAACTACTGTAGAAAATTGGTACAAGTGGTTGTTAAGCCACAGTTAACTAAGTGATACTTAGCTGGTATTGAAGGAGATACCTTCTGATTTATATAGTATTTCTAGACATTTTAAATTGTTATTCACCTGATGGTGGTACAGTTTCTTCTGAGGCTTCATTGTGTGAGCTTTCTCAAGATTTAATTTATTTTGGCTTGCAGTCTCTTATGCTAGTTTTGCAACACAGAATTCATATTTTAATTTAAAATTATTAATTTTTCTACAGTTCTCTGTACTGGGAAGAGTTGGTATCTTTGTAGCTTTTCTGTAGCTCAGGCAGTCAAATCATTAAGTAGCAGTAACAAAGCAAGTTTAGACAGTGTAAACCATAAAAGATGCTAAAATGTCAGTAGTACCTGAAATAGTAAACATGCGTGGATCTTTGCAAGTTGCATATTATTGCCTTTTCCATGGTCATTTAGCAAAAGAAGTTCTCCTGAGCTCCTGAGAAATTCTGCCATACCCATAATAGGAAGGTTTTTCTATTCCAATTTTTGAAGCAGATAATGTCATTCATCACTGTGATTTAAATTACCTGGATTTGTATGCCATGATAAGCATTCCCTGTGATCTGAATATTTAATTAAAACTTGGAAGAGACTCCAGTGTGACACGAGGGACACTGAGTTAACATCCACAAAAAATTTCCCGCACTCCTTTATGTATAGGGACATCTTCCAAGCATGGAAGAGAAATTTCTGTGTTTTCACTGCTTAAATCTGCTAATAAAGGTTGACGTGAAAGGTGGTATATTTAGACTTTGTGACAACTTTTCAGGGAAGAGAGTGGAGATTGACTCACTTCAAACACACTACCAAATGCTAATCAGATGTTTTCCATTTCTGTCACTACTGATTGGACATAACTGGGGACCTGGGTATGAAACCTTTGCATCTCCAAGTATTTCTGTGCCATTTAAGTAAAGGCAAATTACTGAGGTACTTAATTCACCTTAAAAAATTACTCCTAAAGCACAAACTAATATTTGAAACAAATTATTGTAATACATGGATGAATTTTTAAATGTAAATTTTCAAATTTGTTTGAATGAAGTTAAATTCCTACAAAAGTTGCCTGATTTTCAGAGCTACTAATTACCGTTGCTCCCATTAGTTTCAATGGAATGTCTGTTTGTCTGAACAAATTGGCTACTGGTTTGAATTCCTGAATTCATTTACACAAGTTTGGAAAGCTGTTGCAGCTTGGTTTTTCTGTGATAAAACAAAAAGATGATAGATTTGACATGTACATGCCCAGCTAGCGTATTGGTTCCTCTTGTGGCTGCTATATATAGTAGGCTAACTTGCATAATATTAGTGCTAGGATGGATGAGCGAGAGAGACTCGCGGTTGAATTTTTTCCATTAGAGCTCATTTTAGCAGATGTTTTCTCTGTTTTCAAAAGGACAGTGCAACACAGTACAATAGTTGAAACTTAATGGAGAATTATAACTTATTTAGCAGGAATTGTGTCATCCAATCAGCAGGTTTTGGTGAAGTTTTATCGTAACTAAGATTTGGTTAATGTTTGTTGGATAAATATAGCTGCCATATTATTTAGAATTGTGTTTTGAGTCTAACTTAATTCCTCTGCGTTCCCTGACCTTTTCTGAAAACCAGGCATTAATTGAAACCACTGCTAAAATGATATTTTAGAAAATGAGCATTGGCTGATACTAACAATTCTGCATATAGTTATACAATAAAGAAAACCTAATTATTTACTAAGTAGCCAATTCACTGTTCAACAGAAGTACGCGAAGATGAAACTGGTCAAGCGAATATTGTTGATTGCCTGAATGACAAAAGTATAAATTCAAGTCTTAAGCTACATGTCTTCACTTTTAGTGAAATTAAGGTCTGTACTGTGTACTTGGAGGGAGTGTGTTAATGTTGCACAAATACCGTCCATTTGAAATCTTTAGATAGTGCCAGTGATGGAGATGAAATTTACTCCGGTTATTCATTGTGCATGCTAACCAGCTTAAAATCACTTTTCTCTGCTGTAACCTAAACTTTGGCTTTACTTCCATTAAAGACTTCATTAATTTCAGGGCAGTTGAATTAAAAATGTATATGTGAATTAAAACATAAAGATCGTGTTCATACACTGCCATTCAGAAGTAAAGTGGATATAGAAGTTCTTTCTTACCCTTCACGATTACAAACTAAAGGTATGGCTTCACAAACCCTACCTTGGAAGGGACTTCCTCACCAGCAATGTGAGCAGCGGGAGGTCCAGCTTTCCAACCCTTCTGTGGCACCTGCAGGAAGAACCCTTTGGGTGGGTGCTCTTTAATCTGAAGTAGTAAACAGATCCAAGCTTTAAAAAAGCAAAAAAAACCATCCCAAAACCCCAAAACAAAACCACAAAAAACCCAACCAACAAACAAAACCACCAATCCACTCAAATTTAAGTCACTTGCCCCCTCAGCTATAAGGGTCCTAAACTGTTGTGCCATCACAACTGGATGTGAAAGAACAGAGAAGGGCACATAGAAGTATTTGGGGATGTCTTACTGAGTAAGGGGGACAGAGAATCCATGGTATCATAAGACCGTGCTCTAAATGAGAGCATTCACAGTAGTATTCAGTGTACTCCATCTTACATTTATTTGCTGCATACCTTTACTTGATTAACATTTTCTTTCCTGAGAGTCATTGATGTAAAGATGTACTGTAAATTTTCAAAGACTGTATGTTGCACAGCTGCAGCTAAAAGCAGTAGGAGCCACTCAGTGAACTCCTCTCAAACTTTTTTGGAAAAAGCAGAGGACGAAATGACCTACCCTGACTTTTTGTACTGTGGTAAATACATTTTTGTGTTTGTATGTGTGTGTGACAGTGCCTAAATAAATTATGCTCTCAATAAAATTCCATGCCAGCAAATACTGCATGTAGACTTGAAGCAGGAGTTGGATTATTGTTCAGCAATTGCACATTAGAAATACAATAACTAGAATTTATGTTTACATTAATTACAGCATGAACATAAATTTCTCTGGGCACTTTTATTCTTCATGTACTATGTTGATTGCTTTTCGTCTCTCAATATATGACACTAACAATGAAGTCTATCAATCTCATTAACAGATGCAAAAAATTGAGTGCAAGGACTATCTTTTTCTCAGAAAAACCTTGTAGGTCCACTGGGTTTTGCTGCACATTTAATTGATTTTTATTGTGTACAATCAAGGAGTCCTATTGTTTGTGGTGAAAAGCTCAACATATATATGAGTGGCAACATCTGGCTCTTAGTAAACGAATATCGTATAATATTTTACAATAATTAACTAATTTCTTCAAAATAACGTCATACTAGAGATGAGGGATGATACTGATGCTACCATAAAATAGAGGGTTTGTCTTTTTCAGGATCACAAAGAGTAAGCAGCAAATAAAACTATGGTAGATACTTGTGTCTCTGTCCTGCTTTTGACCAGTGGATTAGGCCTCTCTCTTTAATTTGTTGCTTTCTAAGGTTTCTAGGGGAAATCCCGAGTCTACTCAGGTAAAGCCATAGTAATAAGAACTTCACCCCTTGCTTTTTAATGGAATTATGTATACCTTACACATATCTTTTGTTAAAATTTATGCAACTCTCTTGCTCTGCAGTTAGTGACAATTTAAAGGTGGTTTTCATTAGATGTTCTCTTTTCCACGTTGTACCGTGAGCTCCAGCTCTATGTTCTAGTCCTTTGCAGCTAACTACTGGCCTTATATGATGATCCTCACTGAAGACTTTGTGGACACTTCTGAGTATTTGAAGCAAGATGTTAAGTTGCAGAGAGGTTTCCTATTAAGGAAAAGTGATGTAATGTCAGTGGAACACTGCCAACTTCTCTCCGCTCATTTTATTTATATTAGCTGCATACCAAAGAAAATGCCCCATAAAATATGAGTGCTCCTTGCTATATTTAGCCAAGCTAATTTACTAATACCAGGAGATTATGTTTATATGCAATGGAAATAATTATAAAAAAATTTGGGGGCATCTTATTGAAATAAAACAGGTTGAACTTGGGAAAAATAAATTACAGATTTGCTCCTGGTGCATAGAAAGACTCTAGGATATCTTTTAGCATTTATACTTGCAACATATGTCTTTCTGTGCTGAAAAGCATTGTTTAACATTTTAATTGAACTCTTTTGCTGATTGTTTAAAGAACACAAAGTACAAGGAAGTTATTTACATTGATCTGAGTCTTTTTAGTCTTAGCAATGTAGACATCCTCGCATTTAACTTATGTGGCTAAAACCAATCTTGCCATACACATTCCAATCTGATCTTCTGGTCTGAAATATTTGCATTCATCTTCATATGGAATACAGTGCCATACTTGCTTTTTTTGTGATGTTTAAAATCAGTTTGACATATCTTTTGTGGATTATCTTCTCCGACTTTCCTTTAGGACTACTTTTTAAATGAGTAAATGAGTCCCCGTTTTAATGAGTAGAATTTTTTTGCCTGGTTTATGTTCAACTCTTTGTTCTACAGCTGATGGTGTTGATAAATAATCAAAAGATTTCTTCCTGACTCTAGCAATGTTACTTCATAATGCTGTTAAACAATTTGACCTTTCCTATTAATTTTACTCCTACATGGTGACCCTAGCTGGGTGTGGTAGCATTGGAACTATGGATCCTCCCTGATACTAAGTTTGCCTAAAAGAATATTCCCCATCAAGAGTAGCTGAGTACATTTGTTAGCTGCTGATAAATAAGAGCAGTCATACTAGTTAACTACATAATGCATATGAAAAAAAAAAATTGGTACTTTTAAATTAAATGTTAACTCCAGTGTGACTGTGAAACAATGTGATGTATTATGAGATCTGCGGTTGACTCATGATCTACTAAGTTGTGGGCAGGGGAAATAATTTTGGGTAGTGTTATTTTTATCTGCATTACCAAGAATGTATTGAACATTTTATGTGTTTTCTGCTCAAATCTGAGTCGCCTGTCTTCATTTCAAAGCCTGTGCTTTATTGGGATGACTTCTAAAAATGCTTCTTTAAGAGGGTCTTCATACATTCTGGCATTTAGCATCTAATTTACACACTCTGAACTGCACTCTGGAGGTTTCACTGACTATCTAGGAGGCTGTACTACTATTCATGTAAGTGAGATGCCAAAGATGAGATGATGAGAACATTTTCCTGTGTCTTCTTTCAACTGGAAGAATTAGAGCAACGTGACAGCAAATTGAAGTGCTGCAAGGCCAGAAGAAAAAGGCAAATGATCTTTTAGGCCTATCACAAATCAAGTATCATTGTTTTACACATCTGGAGCTTGTTTTGAAAATATAAAGCTATTTAATATATAGTGGATTTCAAAATGATTGCGAGATTCGGTTGCTATTTCCAAGTATGCAGATCTTTTCTCATTCATTCTGAATGATTCATTAGGGAAGTAGATCACGCTGCTAAAAAACCATGAGAAAAAGTTTTGAGTTAACTAAGGGTTGAAAAACATTTCCTGCAATTATGAAGTATGTTAATCAAGCTGGGCCTTTTGCCTCAGAGATTCCTCGTAATTTCAGATATCAGATTTTAAACATAAGACAAATTTAAACAAAACAAAAAACCTTGGATCATGAGGTGCCATTTCTACTATTAGGCTCTTAAGGACAAAAGTTCTCCCTAGTGTAGAAGATCAGACATAACTAATCTGTGAAGTATTGCCTGGACAGTGTACAGCAAGAATTATGTGCTATCAATTCTTGCTTAGCAAAGTTTATTTCCCCATTTTTAAAGCTAAGGCCTGGTGGATTAGTTATTATTTAAGCAACTTTAATATTGAAGTCTTGAAATCCATTTGGAAAACTGCAGTCTCTGAAGGTTTATGAAATGACTGAAAAATGAAGAGCTTCAGACAACATTGCCTTTAGGGCGTGAGAATGTAATTAATGTGGTAAGTCTAAGTGCATGGGCTCGTTAGAGTCTTGGCATGCAGAAGAGGATGACTGTAGGGGAACGAACTTATTTTTCTCCAAACAAAAATACTAAGCAGCTCAGTCTTTCTGCAAATCTGGGTGCCCAATTTCCCTGATAAACAGCACAACTGGCCAGAGAACTTAAATGTCTTTGCCTTATTTTGCCCTCTGTGACAAAAACTACAATATTTTAAAATGCTCTCTGGTGTCTCTAGCTTTTTGACTTTCATTTAATCATTCCTTGTTCTGCAAAAAATAATCATTGTATTCTGTATGAATTGTCTAATCAATTAGCTGACCTCAAATAATCCAAACGCTTTTGTTATTGTGTAACACTTCTGTTCAGTGCTGTGTTTGAGGCTTCTCCCTGAAACGGAAAAGGAATAGAGGGATCCTTCAAATGAGAAACAGGATCAAATGAGAAACAGGATTGTTCATCAGAGTGAAGCATGCTTTTCTAGAGAAGCTAGCCTATGAAATGAGGTAGAAGGTAAAGTCATGAATTTTGGTGTCATACACCCTAGGTAGCCCTTCCACAAGGGGCGGTGAAGATGTGGTGATAGCCCAAGAGAAGAGGCAGGGATACAGATGAGAAGGCAGCAGTTAGAGAGAGGGAGGTCAGTGAGAAGAAAAAATGAAGACAGACCAGCATTATACCATGATCTGAGTATTGCTGAGAGGAACAGAGGATCACGTGGAAGCCCATGGTTCATACAGGAAGAACCATATGATCCGCACTGATGCTGACTCTAGTGCTACCAATTTTGGTATTGTCAAAATCCCTCTGTCTTTGAAGTAACCTACAAGTCCAAAATTACATTTTCAATATGGAGCTATATTTATTAAACCACAGCCAGATAAGATTTTTCTTTTTTCTATCATCTCAGCTATTTGTGAGGTAAAAAATAGCTTGAAGTCCAAGTTGTCATAATACTTGAAGAGAAGGTTTTACATACAGGAAGTGTTGACTTCAGTGTGAAAGATGCGTATTGTTACTTTTACATTTTATTAGCACTTACAATAATGGAAATAAAGGATGGAATTTTTTTTTTTTATTTCAATTTACTAACAGTGATTTACCAGTAGTTTCCAAATGTAATCTAAGTACTCTAGTTACGTTAAGGAAACAATTTATATATATATTGTGCACACTACTAACAATGTAAAAAATTTTTCAATAAGGACAAAACATAAACTGCTGTTGATCAAGATAAACTAAATTGGCTTTCACTGTAGGAATAGATAAACCACTTTTCTCATCATCCATTCTGGAATGTTCATTTTAACATAAATTTAAGCTAATCTTAATAAATAAATATGGGAAAATATAACTTGGGATCCTCAAATCAGACAAGTGATGCTTCTAGGCCAATATTCTTTCTCCAGGAGCGTCCAGTTCCAGGCAAAGAAGGTGCATGAGTCATCAAAATGATGAGTCCATAAAGAGAGAATCTTCCTTCATAATCGTGAGACAAAATGGGTTTAAATCTTGAGGAATACACTTTTCTTTGTAACTAGCTTTTTACAAACAACCTTGTGATCAAACTGAAGACAAACAAGACATGTTTGTTTTGACTGGGAGGTTTTTACTGCAGGGCAGAAGGAAGGAGCAGAATTAGTCAAATTCTGGAGGTCAGCTGCGGACAATCAAATAGTAAAATCTGCACTACAACATACAAAATAGTAAAATTACTGTCTAGGACGGGTCCATACATTGCCTCTGAATGTGTAAATGTTAAATAATATGCATGGTATGCTATTTTTTAATATCTTATACATCAATATGCTGTACACTTAAAAAATGTTTCAAGAGACTCTATAAATTAAATGAAGAGATTAATTTTCAGCATATTTGTTTAGCAAGACGTGTGTTTAACTTCCTAGAAATCGAGACTTACACAAAATATAAAGCCAGAATCTCTTGTGGTACACACACGTATTTTTAAATACCTTCTAGCTTGTATGGTTTAGCTAGGCACCTCATGCTAGTTTATACATCTACTCTGTATATAAAGCCTACAATAGCAAATAGTACACAGAAACAAGAGTGGCTCTGTAGAGTGAGAAAACAGGCTGAGGGCATGATATCTACACTACACATTTCAGAGTCACCGAGTTTGGGGTTTTGTTTTTTCACTTTGGACTAGCTCTAGTCTGCTCCCATGGACTGAAGCCCATTAGTGGCTGGAGTTTGCCAAATGCGTTTCACCTAACAGGAAATCAGTTCATGTTCTTGAGAGGCTTCTCCAGGATGCGAACTGGTGAACAAGCAAATGGGCACAATTGGAGATTTGCTTCAAAAGCACATTTCTGACCCAAGCTAAAGCACAAATGCAGATGTGTCCTTACTGTCCTCTTAGGAGAAGTCCCAGTCTATGTGGTTGCTTGTTTTTGGCCAATCACCATGTTGGTTACTATTTTATTTGGGAAAAATGAAACTTGGTCCTTTCTCTTATTTTTCTCTGGGTAAGAAGGCTGACTTCTTTCACTGAGAGCTAAGCAAGATTCAAAACAGTTTTAGAGAAGGGACCAGCCATACAGAATCACTGGCACAATATTTGGCCATAACAGGTGTTTATCATTACACAGTTTACCTGTATGATTCCTCTTTTTTATGGCATTATACATCACTTAAGGCACAGCTTAATTCAGGGAAGAAATCCTTACTGTATAAGTCTCCCATACTCAAGCTTACTTGATATATGTATTTGAAATGAATCATCTTTATGGAATGTATTTTCACTCAAAAGTACAAAAGCAATTATGTGCTCTGTCATTTATATGTAAGGTATTACATTTAAGCTATTCAGCACAATGCGCTGTACAGTTAGTTAGCAGTTAAAAATGTGTTAAATTCTCACCGTTAAATTACTTAATCTATTTACCAGGGAAATACTGTTTAAAATTATGTGTTGCCAGCACAACAGGTTAGTTCAAGCTAAGTGTCTGTGTCCAAATGTGTGTTATTTCAGGATACGTTGTTTCTCTTTGTGATGATAAGGTATGTGAGTAGTTCTGGTCAGGTCTGCTCAATCTGTTCAGGAGCAGAGTATATTCTGAATATTTAAAAATATATTTTGACTGCAGTGACATCTGTGTACTGTGTTTTTGCCTTTGCTCAGTAATTCTGTGTAGGTATTCATTTTTTGTTTTATAACAAGCAATGGGGAAAATACAGTGAGGTGTAGCATTCAGTCATGGAGTAAGGCTGCAAGTCTACTTAGTCCTTAGGATTTGTCTAAAACATCTTCATTATAATTATGTTTATCATAATGCAGTTGTAATAAGCATTATTATGTTTATTATAATGCAGTTGTAATAAGCAGTAGCTCTGCATATCTAAGAGTGCTTTAGCAACATTTTGGTATCAACATTTTTCTTCTCTCTCTTATACTTTGGGGAAGATGCCTTTCAAAAACAAAACAAAACCCCAAAACTCACACTTCTGAAGTACATGTCTGGCTAGATAAGAAGTGACATTGCCCTATAAACTATTTTATTTTCAAAATTAGTCCAGCAAGATGAATGGAGATCCACCATCTTAAAAGATTATTCCTGATGCAGAATAGGTCACAGTAGTATTCATCAGGCAGGTATCACTGAAGTTGGTGCAAGTTGCTGATAGGAAAAAAACGTGATAAACCAAAAAGATGTTATCGGTCTACATGAGCAGATAAAGTTATGTGTACTGTTATAGCCAAGTCTACAAAGAGTTCTTTTTGGTCTTCTTGATGCAATAGGTACATCTGCCACATGTCAAGTGTTTTCATTTTACTAAGGTATTCTGTTGCTGCTGTTTTGCTGCCTTGTGCTGGAGTTTTCATTCTGTTCTGCAAGGAGTGTAGCCCGCAAAGCGTGTTTTGGGCATGAATAGATTGAACATTTGCCAACTCTTTGCAGAAATATTTATGTGCAATGCTGCAGCACATGCAAACACTGAGGACACTTCAGCTATTTTTTGTATTCAGTTTCTTTGCAACAAAGTGAATATTTCACTTAACCAGAGTTTTGGCTATCAGCTAGCCTGTTGGGGAAAGAAACCTGAAGCAGTTTGTCCATACCTGAACAAACTCTTAACTGCAACTGAAGCCAAGCAGCTATGTAACATGGAGGGGGTAGTTATTTGTTCCTTGTTTCAGGTGCCAGAGAACAACATCAGGGAAACAGTGAAAGGCTGTTGTTTCTTCAATTAATGAATGAGATGGGCTTCACCGGTGCTTTTAAAAGGCTGTCTAAGAGGGCACGTGGGAGGAAAAATTCTCCCAGTAGATCTGCAAATGTCTCTGGATGATGCCAATCCCTAATACAGCAGTAATTTCAGATACCCTAGGAAGTTTGCAGTGTGCAGAGTGACTACACAGTTGTTCATCCTTTTAAGAATCTTTCTTTTCACTGCCGTAACTTTCATTGAGATTACCAACCTAGATTGCATGACAGGGATATAGCATCCTGCGCTGGATCAAGCACAAAATATAATTGTGTTAGAATTACCTTGGTTGAATAAACGTCACAAAAGTTGTGAGTAGTGCTGTAGTGTTATTTTCACTTTCTGATGCTCTCGAGAACCAGGCTGAAAGATTATTACTGTCTTTAGCAGTTGCTGTTACTTCCTGGCTCTTCTCCTCCTTCCATAAAAGTTAGTGTATGTTGTTGATAGGGTTACTTTTGTGTGTATAGAAGGACTTCAGCAAGAATGGTATAGTACTAAAACTTTATGGTACTAAGATGGTGCTGCTGCCTAAAGTGAGTAAGTCATATTGTTGTAGTGGGAGAATCTCAGATGTATATATTTATTTCATATAAATACCAGTTTTTATGCATTGATTTCCTTTCCAGTGGTTCCTTTTCATATAGTATGTTAAGAACAGGATACCTCCAGTGAGTTCCAGTAAAATAGACTATTCATGGATCAGCTGGTAATATCCATGAGGCAGCAACCTGCTCAAATGTCAGAACCATTTGTGAATACAGAATGGCTGGTAAAAGGGCCTAGAATTTGGGCTCTAAAACTACCTTGATTTCTTCAAGTAGTTTTAAAACATAAAAAACATTTAAAACATTAAAGTTTTAATTTTTCTAAAAACACTCTGACAGCAACTGTGTGCTCCCTTTAATGTCAGGGCATCCAGTAGTTACTCTATTTTTTTTTTCTCTTTAATATGATGCTCATTCTTCCTCCTGAAAGTATCTATTTCAGTAGTACAAAGCAGTCGTCTTTACGTGTAACCCAAAGAACAGACACTTGACAGATACAGGAATATTAATATTGAAAGCATGGAGGTCTAGTTTTAAGCCCACTGTAACTGTTTGTGGGTAGGCATAAAAATAAGCAAATCTCCTAACTTTGGTGGCTAGCGATAGATAAAATGTGATGATTTATAGAGCATCTTGTTAATCAAATATATTAAATTTAAAATAAATTTAAAAAAAAAAAAAAAAGATGACAACTATGCATGAGCTGTTCCAGTGCCAGCACTAAGATATGTATCATACTGCATCTAGAAGAAGAGGAGTGGATGTCCATCTTTTCTTCTATTCACTTTCAGTTTTAGGCTAGTACAGTTTTTCAAACTTATATATATATTTTTTTCCCCCCATACTTACTTTGAATATAGACTAACCAATCAGCACAGAATATAACCTTCCACATGCTATAGCACAATCAGAGGCAGAAGACCTATTTGTCCATTTGCAGGCCAGTTCATCCCTGCATTCCAAGTCATGATTTCCTACACTTTGGGGCAATTCAGCTGTAAATTGGAACCTCTGTTGCTATTAGTGCCTTGTTACAATTTACCTCTTAATAACATAACACTTTTTGCTTCCTTTATTAGTGAAACTTGCTACCTGTGTGCGCTAGTTATGTAACACTATTGAATTACCAAACCAGACAGATTTTTGACTACCAGACTAATTCTTACAATCTAACCCTACCAGAGATATGAAGCTTAGCCTTTTAACTAAAGCTGTATTGTGTCTTTATGACTTTTGGGAACAATGAATGTGCACAAGAGCACAATTTCCTCTCTTTCTGTACCCAGGCTAAATGTGTTATCGCACTGGTGCATGTTTTGAAAAATGTCCCTGCAGTGGTATAGAGAGATGAAAAATGGTTCCTGTCTCTAAAAGAATTGCTTGTGTTTGCTGAATACTGGCACTGTCACTACTGTTGGTTTCCTTAGTACAGAAATTACCTTGATGCCTTTGACAGATAATCAAACCATAATGGAAAATGGGCACAGGTACAACTGCCACTTTTTAGGATAGACAGAAAAGTTTTTAACAGCCAAATTACAGCAGGATTTCCTTACAAGAGAGCTCACAAACAATACAGGTACAATGCAGATGGTTTACATTTATCTTCTGTGTGTATGAAGTTTCTCAGATGAAAAGTCAAGCTTAGTTTCATAGTGTGCTCATAATACAGTACCTGCGTTAGCTCTTGCACCATACTGCTTTTCCTGAGAGTGCGTTAGGTTACAGTGAAATCAATTATAAACACTCCTGTATATTAACCTGAAATATGGAAAATATTATTTGTCACAAATCTGCATTTTTCAAATTGTTAAGCATTGAAGGGCAAGTAATAAAAATTTTAAAGGTTGCAGCTGGTGGAGATAGTTTCTAGTTATAGCTCTCTAGTTATTCAACATAAGGATTAAATTGTAATGACAACTCTGCATCCTCCCTGAAACCTGTTAGTATAGACAAAAAATATCTTTGAATATTTGCAGGGTAGAACCCAAACGGTGTGCTGGTTTTTGTTCTTCCTTCCCCCCTGGTCTTTATTTTAACTGATAATTCCAGTCTTACATAAATGTGAACCCCTGCAGGATTTAAAACAGTCCACGTTTGTTTCTCACAATATAAGGGATTGTTCAGCATCAGGAAGTTTAATGCTTGGGTAAATGTATTTGTATTAATACAGCCTGAAGGCTGTCCGTGTGTTGAATACTCGGCAGTTTTTGTAAAAAGGGGTATCTCTTCTCCCTTTACTTCACCTTCTTGCCCTGTCATACATGTACATTTTTAATATTTCTAAAAATGAGTAAATATTCCTTCAATGGACACAGTGTAGTTGGAATCACCTTTGTATTCTGAGTATTTATTTTCAGTACAGCTGTTAATTCATCCACTGCTAGCTTAAGTTGTTTTCATTTTTAACAACTCTCAACTGTTAATAAATCTGGTGGAAAACCTTAAATTATATTAGGACTTTTGTCAGAGGACAATTCCAGATATCAGTGACTACTGTCAAATTTTGCATAAGTTAGTATCGTGCATTTCAGTCTCTGAAACAGTAACCATCAGAAGAAGTCTAGAAAACAGTACCATTTATACCAGTAAAATACAAATGTTGTGGTTGTAGAAAGCAAACTAAACAGCATGTTTAAGAGCTAGCTTAACAGCTACCTGGCAAGTCTGCCATGCCAGCTGCTGAAGAGTCACAGATGCAGAAGCGCTGTGAATCTTACCGAGTGAGGGAACCACAGCAGCCCCCAGCACTTCCAAGTCTTCTACCAGTTATCCAGTTCGGCTGCCAAGGAGCTAGAGAGGTATAACTGAATTTTATTACATTCCAACTTCAATAAATTAATAAATTATAATGAAAAAATATTCCATCCATTGTATAGCTATCTAAATATAGATATAAATATATACATTTAAAAATATATCTAAACATAGATATTTACTGACATGGAAGTCAGTGTTACCTGAGAAGAGCCCTTGCCTTTTGATACAGCATGATGGTGACTGTTTCCCTTTTTGCAGAGCTCTGGCATGATTCTGAAGCATTATTATTGAGTTAGAAGCTAGGTCTTCATTGGAAGGTAGATTTAATGGAGGTGAGTAGTTGTTACCCCAAGACACAAACACAGAGGTTTTGGGGCAATGGTTTCAAATATTAATTTAGAAAACTTGCTCAAGCTTAGTTGTGGTTAATTCTGGTTATTTTCATTCAAAATATTCCCGTATTTTCATTTCAGAGGTATTTTTTAGTATGTTTCTGTAGAACTGCACTGTCTGTTTCTCAAAGGGCAGATTGCTGGAAGGATTGTGAGGGGGCCAGTCTGCTTTCACTCAGGAATGACTTGAGGCAGAAGTGAGCCCATTATTCTTCCATACATGAGATACATAGGATTCTTTCTTTTAAACAAAAATCGCTTTTCTTTATCTGCTTTTCATTTGCTCCTTTTCTTTTGTTAAGATCATGAGGGAGGACAAAGGAGAGCCAAAATCAGGAAATTTAAAAAGTTATAACATAGAAAAATGTATTTAATCTTAGTTCTTTATCTGTGGTGGTTTATTTCAGTATACTTTGTATATTGTGTTGTAAAAAACTGAATAAACTTGAATGCCCTTACCACACTTTGTGGTAGACACTACCTGGGTAGGGTTCATTTTGTGTATAACTGATTCCTCTCAAGGCATGGACAGCATCCCCCCACCTTTGGAGAAACCCCTCTCCCAAGATAGAATGGATATAAGGGCTTCCATATGAACTTTTGTGTTTAAAAGGTACACGGACTACAGATGATTACGCTGCAAATAGTAGGGTGTTTCCCAGAAGAGGTTTTGGTGCATTGTTCCTCCAAAGAAAAATTTTTTAATGCTCTTTACGAACCCAGAGATGCAAGATAAAAATGAAGTTGCTACATATCATAACATTGGGAACCTGTGAATGAGCCTGACAGAGAACTTTCAGTATGAAGGATTTATTGCATCCCTGAAAATGCCATCTGCTGTAATGTACTCTGCAATCCAGTAACCAGTTCCTTTTGAGACTTTGAGATGTACAGCCATCTACCTATCTCCCCTCCTCCATAGCACTGTGTCCAGGCACTTGGCCTGGGCTTGGAGTTACAGTTCCTGATGATGGCTGTTACCGCTTTAGTTCTCAAAGTCGAGGACTGCTCTATTAGTTTTCAAAACAATGTGATACAAAGAAGGTATCAGGAAGAAAACATTACGAAAATGGGATAAAAAGATAAAACAGCCTATTATAATCTAAACCAAGTGCATATCTCAGAACATGAATTCTTGAGTAACTATTAAAATATGCCATATGTACTGACATCGTTAGAGAAGATTTGGAGCATCTCTGTCCACTATTTTCTCATACAATCAATGTGTTTTGCTTTTAAAAAGATAACATTCTGTAGTTGCCCACCAAGAAGCCTAATGTCTCTAGTCTTCCCTTTGAACATCTGTTTTCAAATGTTTCTCACTATCATTTAGCTCCATTTAGCTTCATTTCCATGAAGTAAGCCAAAAAATTAATTTTTAAAATTTTTAGTTGCTATGTCTTCCTTTGGTTGTTTGTTCTTAGAGAGGACAGAGAGGAAAGCAAGGTTGTAGAAATACTTGGGAATGTGTAATATTGCATCTTGTTATTCACCTGTATATTAAATAAAGAAATGCCTAAATAGCATAGAAATATCAAAAAATTATTCTAGCTGTTCAATGTTTAATATTATAAAGAAAAGGAAGACTGACATTGTGTAGCACAAACAGTGCTCCAGGAGTAACTTCTATTCACTATCACATCCTCTAGCACTGGATATTGCTAGTGATGCAAACAAATCCTCATCCTTAACTGCTGAACAAACTGATTTTCTTTCCCCTCCTTCTTCTCATTCTCCTATCTCTTTCCATAGTTAGAAATATATAGAAAAGTGGAAAACAACTGAGACAAATTTATAACTGAAGGTGGAAAGTGTGTGCCGTCCTGTTTTAGTAGCTGATAAGAAAAGATTAAGTATCTTAATAGATAGCAAATCTGTACATATTCGAACTGTAAATAACAACTGCATAAATACTGTTTTTTCCCTCCGTTGCAATTAATGTCTGCTTCAATTAAAATATTACTGCTTTACTTTTTGCATTTCTTTATTGGTTTTAGCATACCTATTAGAACATCTGAAAATGTATATAAAAATCTTGAGTAAGAATATCTGGTATTGAAAAAAAAATTCACAAATACTGAAGCAGACCTTTTGAAAATATTTATGTACCTACTAGGCCTCCTTTTCAGTGAGTTGCTGAAATTTCTCAATATTCACTTTACTTATGATTTTTTTAATTACTGATTCACTGATTGAATTTTACTAAAAATTTACTTTTAACTGTTCATTCTTACGTTGTTAAAATTCATTATTTGGCAAAACCAAAAACTCTGCATGAGAAAGTAAGTTTTATTCTCTATTGTTTAAACAAGCTTGATGCATTCCCTGAAAGCATGTGTGCCCTTTAAAACACTGGGATTACAAAACATACTTCAGCTAATTGGAAAGAGGATGTAATTACAATTAAACTAATTTTTCCTGTAATCTCATCCAAAAAATCTGATTTTTTTTTTAATTGCCGCTTTTGTTTCCCTACTGATGAGGACAACATAACAGACCAATTCCCTTGCATCATTTTGACTGCTGAGCATTCTATATCTGTGGCACAGCAGTGTTATCTTTCAGGGACCTACCTATGTAGAGCTTCCATTGCTGTTGGTGTCATTGCAAAGGAACACTTGTGAATTGATTATTCTTTTCTTTTTTTTCCTTCTTCATAATGACACATCCCTAGGATACATCTACTCAAGAAATTAATAAGTATAGGGCAGCATCTGCTGTTAAAAGACTAGCTCTGAGGTGGAGAACATTCCTGTGCAGAGGAAATGCAAGGATCATGCATTTCTACCACTAGAATGAAAATTTGCTCTAAGATCTTCATGTTTTTTGCTACGTGGACTGATGTGATAATGATTATGTTCGCATGTTATTTTTCAAGCAAACATACGCTTGCTTTGTCTGGACCCTAAGCCCATCAAAAGCTTTGTAAATGGAATTAGTGCTGTCCTGAACGAATAAACCCTGACTTACAGGCATGTATACTCCTGTGGCCTCAAGTCAAGCTTAGTGTGAGAGCAGAGCAACCTCACATTTGCCTGCCGACCTTTTGTAGACATACACTCCATCTGGTCTTTACTTCTGCCCAGACTGGTACAGCAGCAGTTCCGTGGCAGGCGCTGTAGTAGTATACTTACCATTGACAGGGCCATAGATGGTCATTTGTGTTATGCTGTTGGCTGGGCATGTCGCCATGTGACTTGGCAATGAAAATAAAAAAGTCCCAAGACAAGACACTCTGACTTGCTTTCAGCACATGTTGGGTAAACATAGGAGTGTTGGAGACAGCTAAGTTTCTTCTATATTCAACATACCATTTACAATACTAAATTTCCTCCATTTTTTTTTAACCTTAGCCTCTCTGTAATAAATAAAAAAAAAATATTGGGGGTGATTATGGTGGAAAATAAAATAAGTATTATTTGTAAATAATTTTAGAGGTATTGGACAGTAGGTCTGCAAATAGTCAGACTAAAGATGCAGAATGAGCTGAAAATAGAAATCTTACAGGACTTTCTCTTTCCAATCAGGGGTGACCTGAAGTATTTCTGTCATCAGCCAAGAAAGTTAAATGATGATGGGAACTAAAATTGTGTTGCTTTAACCCATTTAGGGAAAGGAGACTTTTATGTAATTTAGCAAAAATTGAAGAATAAGATTCAGCCCATGTCCTATGGAGTGAAAAGTTGAACTCATAGGGATTTAGAATCTCTATTGTCAACATCAAGAAATGAATTGTAAAATTTACAAGTGAACTGCAATGTTTCGATGTTCTTGTTGCTGATTTAATTAAAAAGGAAAATGCAATCTCCTTTTAAGTACTGACATACGTATTGTTGGTGAGATGACTGTTGCTAGAATTGAACCATCTTTATGACAAAAAAGAAAAAAGCAACGGTTAAATGTGAAAAACTGATTTTTCAGTTTTCTGTCCTAAACAAGCTTGCTCCCCTTTTTCTTATCCAGACAATCTCCTTTGGCCTGAGATCATAAGCAGAATTATTGTCAGAAAACACTTTCTGGGAAATGTGGATGGTTGGAATATCAAAATTAATCTTAGAGTGGAAAATACGATGATATTACCATTTCTGATTTTGTTGCTACCAACAAAAGTGTATTGTTGTGCCAGAATCATACATTCATATGCCATGCATTAAGTCGACAGCTTCTAAAATTTCTGCTTAAATGACCTAAATTATATATAAACAATGACACACTTGTATATAATAAAGTATTTATATATTAAATATACAGAAAAGGTATATGTGCGTATGCTGAAATTTTGTAGACATCTGGAGTATTGAGATAAAGTTATGATTTCCAGCTGGAACATGACAATTTTTAAGCAAGTCACTCTGATATATTTTAAGATGAGAGACCACACAGTTAATTTTGATCTCAACATCATTCAAACAACTGTATTGTGGACAAAAAAAAAGCCACTGCATGGTCTGGTTTGCTTCACTGCTGAATATTTTGCTTTTTTTTTTTTTTTTTTTTACTTAATTAACAGTTTTGAGTGCTCCTGCATTTTAGTTTTTTAGCCTTTATTGTTCTGCTAGTGAACGTCTGCATTTCTGAAAGAAATTCTCATTTCTATTTGAGCTGATAGTACTGCAATTAGCAATTCCTTAGACCTGTATTCAGTATCTACTAAGACACATCTCAGAACCTACAGTTAAGAATAAAGCCTGGAAAAAAAAGTGGGACTAAAGACATGGAGAAGTTCAGTTCACCATTTCCTTAGGTTACAAATGTTTCTTGGAAGTCTTCTTTGCTCATCTAGAGATACATGGATGGTTCTAACACAGAAGTTGGTCCCTTGTCTCCAAGTACCTCATTAAAAGTATGGCAGTAATTAGGTCTACCTGATCGGCTCACAGAGGCTACGGCAGAAATCAAGGCTGAAGTTGTCACTGGGTAAATATCTGAGGCTTATTACTGAAACAGGACCATTGAATGAAATAGGCAAGAAATCAAAAGAAACCTTATTAAGAACTTCATCATTTTTACCGTTACTTATATTATCTGGATTGCTCCTTTAAAATATCCTAAGTGTCTTCAAATTGTCTTATAATTTACCTTTTTTAATAATTGAAGGTTCTGTTAACTTCTATTATGCATATACCTTTTTTCCCCCTTCTTGAGCTCAAAAAATGGACTTTTGTAGCAATGTTTTAGCTCTGAAGAAATAGGGCTATTCAAGATATGCAAATGCTTTGAACTTTTCCTGCCTTCTGACTCTCCTAGACCATAGCTCAGTGGAACTTTTACTTCCGCCCTGACCAGCACTGCATGTCTGATCATCTTTTTGTCTATTTTTCCTTCCTACAGGGACCCTATAAAAATACAGCAGCTGCAGAACCAAATTCGTCTGGAGCAAGAAAGTGGCCAGTGGTATCGTCACCAACAGCAACCTGATCATCATCAGCACCCTCCCTCTTCTCCTTCCTTTCCTCCTCCCCCCTCCTTCCAGGAGCTTGAGTCCAACCAGTCTGTCACTTCTCCTGTGCCAATGAGTATTCTTAACTCTCATACTTCCCCAACCATGCAGTCTTCCAGCTCCTTCAACTATGCTCGGCCTAAGCAGTTCATTGCTGCTCAGAACATCAGTCCTGCTTCAGGTTATGTGACTCCATCTTCAGGATCATCTACATCCAGCCTTCCTTCTCCTATGTCTCCAACTGCTGCTCAGAAACAGTTTGGGAGAGTGCCCATTCCCCCCTTCTCTCAGCAGTTTGCTCCAGAAGGGGAGTACGCCTGGTCTCCTTCTTCTCCATCCCCTCCGCCCCCGCCTCCACCTGTCTTTAGTCCAACCGCGACCTATCCAGTGTGTGATTCCTTTCCACTTCCACCTCCTCCACCCCCTCCTCTTCCTTCACTTTCTTCACCTTCCCACAGCCTGTCTCCCACTCCCAGATTTCCTAATTCCAGCCAGTCTCCAGCAGCTTTTCTCAGCTCCATGCTGCCATCCCAGCCACCACCCATTTCTGTCAACGCATTAGGCCTCCCAAAAGGAGTGACGCCTCCGTAAGTATCAGCTAATGAGCTCCTTGAGTTTGTACTGAAGATTGTACTGAAGATTATTGCACTTGCTTCATTTTATACTTTTCTAGGGTCCTTTGCTGCTACCTGCTACCTGAGAGGGAGGGATGTGTGAATTATTTGCAAATGCCTCTGTGCTAGACATGGGATATAATTTTCTAACCCTCACAGAAGTGAGATTCTGAAAAAGTCCTACAGTAGGAACACAAAAGAGGAGAAGCTAAAGCTTTAAATTGGAGTTGATGAAAATATGAAAGCAGCAGCAAAAGGCTCTGCATGCCCAGGGCGGTGGAAGGAGATCCAAGAAAACCCTTCTCATGACCCGGTTCTTTTAAAGTCACATACTCAGTGATGTTTGCAGTCTATGTTCCCATTACGTCTGCAGGTAGAGGAATATCGAGTAAAGAGAGCATTGTTGAGAAGTCCCTATAGCTTTGTGATACTTAAAGTATAAGGTATTAAAGTATACATCTGACAACAAAGTGGTCATAACAATATATTGGCTTTTGGCTAGAGACTTTGTTCTGAGGAAGTTTGGAAAAGGGTTTAGGAGGGGATTTAGAAAAGCAGTGCATAAAAACAAACAGAATCCCTCCTCCTAACAACTCTGCATACTTGTTTTCCCCTTTTGTCTTCTCTAAAGGCCAAAATAGTATTTTGGAGCATGTCAGCTCCCATCATAGATCAGTTTGTCTTTCCACTGGCACAAGACTCTCATTCCATCCTTAGAGAACAAAGAGACATGCTGAAGAACAAAAATGAGAATAGCTGTATCCAAGGCTTATTTATAACTTTGTCTAGAAGTTTGTCTAAACATATCTACGGTATCTAGGTGACTTGCTCAGCTACATACCGTTGCGGTGGGAACTTCTGTTATTTCAGTCCAAGATATGAAAAGGAAGAGAAGGAAGAAAGCGGACAGATATCAAAGTAATAAATCATGTATATGCTTTAAAAAGCATTTCTTTATCTTGATTTCTGTCATGTGGCTCATTATGGAGTCTGGCCATAAAACAGATTTAGGAGAAAAATTAATAAATAGTATGGTTTGCCCTTGCACTCATAATAGTTGTGATTTTCTGTCTTACTGTGTCCTTTGCACGGGCTGAGTTTCTCTATTAATACCGACTGCTGAAAGTTGCACGATTAATTTACTGACAGCTTGACAGGTAAGCACAGCCCACAAAAGCCTGCAATTACCCCTGATTTTCCAGGAAAAGCTCTGGTACAGCTATGTAGTTCTGGATAGGAACTGGATCTCTTTCAAGTTCCCTTCTGTGTGCTGTGAGGGTGACAGCAGCAGCTCGAGCCTCTGCTGTGTCCCTCTTTCCCTGTTATGCTACATTCATGCACACATGTTCTCACTTGGGGCATTAGTGTGTTCTTCCTCATTCTCTTCGATCTTTGGACAGAGAGACAACTCTGCGAGGATGCTTCTCCCTTCCCCATGCCCCTCACTTCCCCAAGGCCAGCAGCCGGTCTGGGTATGCACGTGATGGTGTGTCTATCCTCTTGGGACAAGGCTGCAGCCTCAGGCTCTGAGCTGAGGATGAGGTGGTTGGCTGTTTGGCCTGCATTCCCTCAGGAAATGTAGTCCAGATGGGAGCTGGATCATGTTAACTATGCTGAATATATATGTGTATAATTTATGTATATGTATATATACATATGTGTATATATATATACACAATGAGCATTTGTCATCTGAATTATAATATTAAAACATGGTACCAGACGTACTGCGTGATGCAAAAAAAAAAAATCTATTGTTATGTATCTTTGATGCCAATTTTTCCCCGGCCTCTCCTTTTTCATTTTACTCTGTAGTTTACTAATGTCTGATGTGTCTTGCTGAGTAAACCATTCTGTTTCCCATCATTCTCATACTACTCCTGAGCAATTCTTCCCCTTGCCTCCCTTCCCCCCACTGCTTTTGGTCTCTTCTGCTTTGTGCTATAGTCTCAGTTCTTTTTTCCCCCCACCTTCACTTTTTGCTTCTTCTTCCTTGTCTTTTGCTCCATGCTCACAAATACTCTTTTCTTGAACACATTTGTCTTTCTGAGATGTTGTATTTTTGGAGCCACTCACAGTATTCCATAACCTCAGCCTATAGTCTCACCACGTACTCCATGACCTCCAAGATCCATTGATTGAAAAGGATGATGCTGTTTCTTGAAAGTGTGCTGTACAGACTGGATGCAAGAAATGAATTGGAGCATTCAAAGTTTTGTTTCAGTTCATCATCTAAAGTGCTAGTCAAGCCATTTAGCTTTGTCTCTGCTTCTTGATCAGTCATATAGTGGTGATATTGAGAATATGATAGTGTGTTGCTGAAAGTGAACTGGACAGAGTTTGAAATACCTTTCATGGAAAGGAGGTACATTTTTTACTAGAGACTTCAAATACAGTTTGAAATAGTAGGATTTCCTCTTTAGACAATAACTATGATTTATTATTATATTTTAACATCAGTGGAAGTAGACTTGGACCTGTCATTGCATTTAGATACTTCAACACTTTCATATCAACTGCCTCTAGCAGATAAAATGCTCTTAAAACAGTTTTCCTGTCTGCTTTCAATGTTTCCCTGGCTCCTTTCTCTTGCCTTGTCTTTTTTGTGTGTGTATTTCAGGGTTGGTAATTCACTGTTCATGTTTTGATTATATGGTCTGTTTACCATGGTTTACTCTCTTCTCTCCCCGGCACAGGTACTGTGACACTGATAGCCAAATATTTGAAAGAAAACAATAAATATTTAGCCTTGTCAGAGTCTCCTGTAATTAACAAAAACTTTGTTTGGCAGAGTAAGAAATTCTGCAAACTATTTTTATAAGTTATGCATCTTGATATACTGTGGAATTTATTGAATAATTGTTTAATTTTTCATACATTTCAATGCTTTTTTCATTACTAAATCTTAGCACAATTACAGATGTGCTCCTCAGAATCAGTACTTAGTAGGCATCATTCTTATTTTCTTCAGATTGCTTTTGAGGTAGGAGCAGAATAAAGGTAAAGTAATAAACATTGCAGGTGGAGGTAATTATTTTTGGAGGTTGTCAAAGGCAGCATCAGTAAAGTTTTCTGTAAAATAGAAGACACAGTGGTTGTATACAAACCAACAAAGTCTTCATTTCTCCTCATGGAGTCAGACCTTCCCTCCATCAGCTTTCATCAGGCATTTCCTTTCCAGTGTATGTATCATCTTCGTTCTACTTAAACAAGAAATTAATCCAAGGAGGTGTTGTGCTTCTTGTTATATAAGAGGTCAGACAAAACATTTCTAACTCTCTCTTCCATCCCCGTACTCTGTCTGTGAGCCCATGAGCAGTAAATACCATGCTAATGTTTCAGCTCAGGGTTGACGTTTTCCTTGGTTTTGGACCCTGAGACTCTGTGGAAGTGACAGCATTATCTAAACCAGCTTGATCAAATGAATATTCTTTACAGTTGATAGATTTGGAAACATTGCACTGGGGTTTGTTTGTTTGTTTGGGGTGGGGGTTTTTTGTTGTTTTTTAACAACACGTAGTCTTACAGCTTTGCCTGAATCATGGGAATAGCTACTTGTGAATTTACTACGTTTTATTTGGACATCTGAAACATGGAAAGCAGCTTTGTGACACTAGTACCTACTAATTCACCTTTAAATATTTTAAGCATTTATTTGCAACAGTTGTATGGTAAATGTTTCAGTTGAATAAAATGTATCTCATCTTTCCAGTAAGCTCTAGACACTTGGTAGTGACCAGCATTTTCAAGATGTGTCTGTGGTGGTGTTGGCTGAACAAGCTTTGGGAATAATCTTTTGCTTATGAATGTGGCAGATTTGATAAATTCATGTCTTGCCAGAGCACAGTGTTATTAAATAAAAGAGAAGTGCTGGTGGAACTGCATAAGTAATTAAGTACTTAAGGGACTTATGAACACTCGTCAGTTATTTCTGAGGTAAAACTTGTCTGGAGTAAGATTGTTGGATACTGTTCTTAAAAATCTCAGTTCTTTCTTTTTTTACCTAAAGAAAACTCTAGGGTGGGTGGATGTGTTGGACTCAGGTTAGCTTTCAGTTACAAAAGACTTGCAGGGAGCAGAGATAATGTGACAGAAACCTAGAATTGAGGGGGTTTTGTCCACAGTTAAATCTGTACAAGCTAGAATCTGGTCTTCCTAAAAAAAAAAAAAAATTATATCTATATGAAAAGAAATAAGTATACTTACAAATTCTAGGTAAGCACATACATTGGTAAGTTTGCATGAGCATTTGTGAAAGCAAAATTAATCCCATGAGAAGGATTTAGTGACTATTTAAATAACAAGAATATAAATCCCGCTACAAAAAGGTGTGGAGTCATCCAACCTGGAAAAATGGAATCTCTTTCTAAGTATAAAACTCATGTATTGTCAGCTATACGTATATCCTTTTGAAAGCAACTTTAAAAATTACAGTATTTTCTTAAAGTAGACACTTTTCCTTAAAGTTTTCCTAAAGTAGATATCTTCAGTCACAAACAGAAAAAAATCTGACTGTACAGAATTGGTGAAAGAACATGACTAGATTTACTACTTTCTGGAAAAGAATGGAAAATGGAAAAGAAAACATTGTTTTGACAGGATTGTCTAAAGTATCTTGTAAAATGTAATTAAATAAGCTGCTTTTATCACTCAACATAATAAATTTAACTGCTGTTTCAATGATCTCTAGAACCTTAAATCCAAATCTTAAAGGAGATTCTGGGAATCATGAGACTAGCAACATCAGAGAGAGATATGCACTTTTTTTCCCCTTTGAATCGGAGCTGCTGGTCTGTTCTTGCAGCTGTGTACCGTGACTTGTCCATTGAATTCTCTCTCAAATAGCACTGAGGCAAATATTTTAGTAACGCTTATGTTCCTTGAGTCAGTTAGCAATGATGGTGACCACTCTGAGGAAGAGCTACACTTCTCCATCTTTTTATCTTACAGCTTTCAACGGTCTCCCAGTACAAATGCCAGCTTTCATTTCAGAGTAAACTGTATTGCTGTCCTATGTAGACTGGACATTTACTTTTCCCATTTCTGTAAGTTATGTCTTCACAACTGTAAAAAATGGAGGTTACCTACAGTACCTACAGATGTGAAAATAGTGATACATAGGAGGAAGTACCTTGATTAAGAATTCCAACATCAAACTGAGGAGAAAGGTCAGGGTGTTTTCTTGTTTCTGAGGGACCTCACCTCATCTCTGTGTGCTACCTGTTCAGTCATACCTGGTGTTGTCCCTGGATCTCAGGAAAATATATCTGAAGACAAGTATTTCTGTAATTGGAAAAATTCCAGCAAATATTAGGGTTTGCATTCATTCCCAACACCCAATTTTCTTAAGCTATAGCTCCTGTCCATTAGACCATTTTTGTTTAAAGTTTCTTGATTTATTGTGTTGTACCTCCTTTTCCCATGGCTTGGATACTACTTGTGGCTGTTAGACCAACACCTGAGTGGTTTATCTGTGATATTAGATCACTTCTTGTTGATTGTGCTAAGAAACAGGTCATATTGGGGGCTTTGTTTTTGCACAATGTAACACCTTTTTATTATGTACATGCACATGATTATCATAAAGTACATACCCATATCAGCTTTTTTGACATACGATGAATGCATGTTTATTCCGCTTGAGCTTTGAAATCGAGGTTGTGCCCGAGATCTAATCAATTAAAGTTGTTCAAAAGTAGAGACCAAGGATTTAACATGGAGACACACAGACAGTAGCCAAAATAACTGACCTACTGTATCCTGACAATCATTGCATCTGGAAGTCTTAATTTTCAAGATGTTTTTATCCAATTCTTTTTCTAAATGGTATTTGCAGATGCTTAAGAATGTTGTAAGATGACAAGTGAACTTAACTAAGTGAATTAGTACATATACCTCTCTGTTGAAAAGAGAGAGGCTGTTTGCAGCATTGCTTTGCAGCTTTTCTTGGTCTGCAGATTTTTTTTTCTTCAGGACTTAATTTTATAAGTTCCTTCTTTTAAGCAGATCTGAATGCCACAGAAATGTCTGTGAAGGTAAAAGCCAGGTACAGTGCTTGATAGTTGTGGAGACCTTAACCAGTAGCATTTCATCAACTGGAGTAAAGGTTAATATTTTGGATATATTACCTTTTCTCAGTCCAATGTGGGTTTTTCTTCACATGCTTCTGGCTGTTACCTGTTCTTCTCAAGATTTCAGGACTGTGAGGACTGTGCCAGCCTTTTCTAAATGCAGGAGCAGTCAGTGCTTTAGTGATTTCTTCTTGACCATCAGTTCTAGCATAATGCTGGTAGCAATCAGAAATGCAGATAAGACTATCAGTTACAAAATAGGTAGTATTTTTTAAATTGATATCCAAATATGTGGACTTCTTTTGAAAAGCAAATGGCACTTATGTATCTATGGTAACCAGTGCAGCACGAGGCAGAGGGATAACTTGCTCAGGTAGGGAAGGACCTGAACAGGAGAATGAAAAAGTAATAATTCTTCTTTTAATGAGTAAAAATGCATTTTTAAAGATAAGCCTTAGAAAAATAAATTTTTGGTGGTAGGCACGCAGTTTGTAGGTAAGTTGTTCTGTGTGTTACCTAATCATTAAGAAGGATCAGTCTTGCTCAGAAATACATATTATTCATGTCAGTCTTGATCCTATCCAATGCTGAGGCATGATTTTTTTTTTTTTTCAACTACAGTTTCATAACCTTTTCTTGGGTGGTAGAAATAATTGAACTTTTGTTACCTTTGTTTCATTTAGTGCAAGTCATCCTTAGTCAGTCTGCGCCTCAGGCGTTCCCTTAATTCAGATGCATGTAACGTCACATTACTGAACAGAGCTGACTCTTGGTCCTTACAGCATGTATGACAAGATCAGACTAAAACAATTTTAATATGCAGCTGCATCTTCAAAGTTTGTGACCTATTACAGTGCTTATAGTATCTTTGTTCTTACAGTAAGTGAAAAATGTGTTAAATGGGCAGGAATTAGCTGTATTTTTGGAAGGCTTTAGTTTTAAAGGAAAAATCAAGTTACTGTTTGTTACCTCAATACCAGAGAATTGATTTGGATTTCTGTGAAACTGAGCCATATTGGCTGCAAACAGGAATTTGTTCTTGGAAGGGTAACAACAGCCAGCCTGTTGCCCTTGTTTACACTGTAAAAGGTACATAGGAAACAAGGGAATCGCATCCAGCATGCATTCTGTGTAATTAAAACATGAAAAGTACTGCTGGTTTGGCCTTCTTTCTAAACAAATGTTAGGGCAAATATTCAAAACTAAGGAGAGCCAAGCCGAGGTTGCAAAAATCTTTGCTGTCAAAAATCTCTGTGTGAATTAAGATGACTGAGTTTTGGCAATTTCATTGCGCCCTTTCTGACCAAAAGAATTCAGACTTGTGTGCTTTTAGCTACGTCTGTATTCAGGCCCTCAGTACCTTAAGTGATGCATGTTACAGAGGTGCTTAAAACCTATGTGAATTTCAGCCTGATTCTCAAAGGCTGATAGTTTCTTTGCACATTTGTGGTGGTGGTTGTGTGCTCGAGACTAATGGTGTCAATATCTTGAAATATACCTGCTCCAGCTATCTCCTGCTACCTTAGTACTCGCAATATACTCTGAAAATTGCATCAGGCAAAGAATGAACATACAAATACACAAATGAATTGGCAGAACGTTTTGTTTGATAATATCCCTGAGAAAAGATGAAAAGAAAGCTGACAAGTCACTAAGGAGGACACAAATCTTAGGAACTTAATGCATCCAGATAAGGGCATGTAAGGAAGGTGAAAAATATTTGTAAAAGCAGCTGAAGAAAGTTTGCTGCCAGGCTGTAAACCATCTCTCAAGCTGAATGGATCTGTGCTTCGGAGGATAGATTACCAAGGACTTTCTATTTGTTGCCATTGCCTTGTAGCCATTTTGAAATTAATCTCAAGAATGTATATATTAAGAGCTAACTTGGTGTGGGGGTATGTATGTATATATATATTTATGTACATATTTTAAACTGTATATATGTAGAGAAAGAAAGAGATTCTAAAGAGGGGGTGGAAATAGAGCATCTGCAGGAAGAATTACATTTCCTCCTGCACCTCTTCTTTTTTTGTCCCAATTTAAAATAGTCCTGAAAGAGAGAGGTTTTCTAAAGGCATTTGAAGAAATTTTGACTGATACTCATTTTTATAGTTATATTTTTAAACCGACTACTTCTTTGCTTAAATACTTATTTGTAAATGTAAGTAAAGAAAAGGGAATCTATTTTTCAAGCAAGTTGCCTTGACCAGGTCTTGGATGACACTTCCACACCCACTGTGCAAAGCTCAGGATGTTCTGGCGCATAACCAGAGATCTGGAAAGTTGTTAAGGAGTTTGCCTCTCCTGTTAAAAGCTACCAGGGATCCCCATTGCTGAAATATTTGCATACCTTGTCCTTAAATAAAATTCCTTAGCTTCCCTACATGACTTGTTCCAGTGTTTAACTGTCATTATTGGAGGGTGGAGAGAGGAGAGTTCTACATTGTTTTTGTCTAAGCTAGGCCTGTTGTTCTTCAAGTTGTTGTCTACTTATCATCCTCAATGGACATGGAAAATCGTTGAATGTCAGCTATTTTCGCACGTTTTATGTTTGATTCACCTCTCTATCTTCATTTTCCTCATTTCCTGACTAAATAAACAAGATATTTTTGTGTGCGTGTGTCACATAGCTTGTCACAAAAGCTATGCTTTAAAACCACCTGGCAGTTTTCTTGTTCTAAAACTTTCCAATTTGCTGTATTTTTCTTGAAGTGCAGTGGTAAAACTGAATTCAGTGTCCAACAGCAAGGAGTAAAGGAAAACAATGAAGTTTCATGTCTTATGCTAATGTGTCCCAGAATTATATTTCTTTTCCTTTTGAAATAATGGTGTTATTGTCCAAGTTTTAATCTCTCAGATTCTTGAGAGATGCTATGTTAGTGCTAATTTTCCATTTGTATTGTTGTCATGCTTTGAACATTTTTCCTGAGTTTCATCGTCATTAGACCACCTCTAGACTACGAATTACGAAGATTATTGTAAAGGACAGTTGTTACCTGCAAACGAGTTGCAAGCTCTGCAAGGTCAGTGTCATCAGCCGATTTGAGAAATGTGCTTTTTTATTTCACTATTCCATTTGTTAAGGTTGAAATACTAAGTACTGAACTTAGTATACATAGACCTTTGAAAGACCTCATTGGTCTATATTCTTCCAGTTCAAAAAATCATTGCTACTCTCTGAATATCTTTTTCAGACAGTCATGCAGCCATATAATAGACATTTCAGCCAGATTCTGTTTCCCTGATTTACTAGGGAACTTACAGCCGCTCCTGAAGGCTTAATTAGAAGCCATAAACTGAAGTGTATCAAAGCTACTTCTGTTTGCCTATCTGTATGCCCTTCAACCTGACAGAGAGAGAAATTAGTGAGGTTTGATAGGATTCAATTTTCATTTCCTTATTATCCTACGTTGTTTTGAAATGGACTGTAATGTACTGTTTTCTTATGTTTAGTATGGACGTTGAACTTACGGACTTGTAATTCTCTTAGTATTCCCTTTTAAAAATGGGTGTGTTTGCTTAGGGGTTTTTGTTTTCAGAGATAACTGATAATGCTTCAGTAACATGCTTGTTACTTGAAATCCACTCCAGAGCACTTAGCCCATCCCCCTCTTTTCATGTACTGTTGTGACTTTCTTGGGTAAACTGTATATTTTACCTTTACAGCTTATTGAGTGCCAGGCATCAGCAGGCCTTTTTCTGCTAAGACTCATTTTATTATTAAAGTATGACATCTGTGAGAATGTGAAAAGAAAACTGTATTTCTTAATGTGTCACTTGGAATTTTCAAGGTAGGATGCATGTCTCCATTAAAAGCTGGTTCAGGGCTTCTTCAAGGTGAAGTCAAATTTGAAATTTACTGCCTTGAAGTTGGCCGGGTTTTTTTTTTTTTTGGGGTGTGTGCGTCCTTATGCAAAAAGTGCCAAAATTCGGTTCCATGGCAGTGCTGGGCTGGGTGGGCTAAGAGACTGGAAGGTGAAGGGAAAGACTGTGAGGAGAGAGCGAAATGCCACCCTTCCATTAGCCTTCCAGCAGTTGGTCCAGCCTTCCTGTGGGACATTACCTTCTGATCCCCTCTTCCCACCTTCTCCTGTCCATTTTCCTTCTGTATCTTCCTCTACATTTACTGTCCTCAAGTTTCTTGACTTACTGAAGCATCTCTTTCTTGAAGAGACTTTACCCCTTCTTCTTAGCATTCTTTTGCCTCTCTGTAGATGGGATAATTTTCCTGACTTCTTCCCCAAAACAGATTGGAGGAGAGTTTGTTTGTTACTTGTGACTGAGAACATCCCCAGCCAAATGCTGAGGGAATTATTCTGCTTGGTGACTGAGAAGATCCCCAACTAACAGCTGAATATTTCTAGGGTGAGGGATGTTGTTCTCTGGCTCTTTGCGACATTAGGCAAATGTCTGCTTTTCTGTGTGGTTTAATGTGAAAATGCAGTTCTTTTACAAGAACTTCACCATTTTCCCATTTTAAATTTACTTTCAGTAACAGAATATGAAATGTTTTAGGAATTTAGGCAGAAATGTTTCCAATTATTGTCTTCTCCATCTATTCACTTAATTCCTTTTTGGCTTTGGACAGCATATGTGTATTGTTTCCTTTTAACTAATGCTAAAAATTACCATTGAAAATACTTGCTGAAGAATGAATTTTCTCTAACGTATTATAGAAACATAGTACCAAACAATATCCAACAAAACAACAAAATTTGTTATCTGCATATGATTCTTGTTTAACATTTTGGTGCTGGTAATTAAGTTGTGTATTGGAAAGAAGTTTACCCCTTGCATGCTGGTCTGATTTTTTTCCATCTGTTTCATCTGTACGTTTGGCAATTTACCGGATTCAATCCTGTATTTTGCATAAGTCATTCCCATGTAATGGGCTGAGCCCTATTTAGTCGATGAAGTTTAAAAAGAAAACCCACAATAATATTGAATCGGTATTGGTGTTTTAAACGATAATGTGTGACTTCACTGGAGAAATGAGGTGTGCTACAAATTTAAAATACTGATAGCAATGTTGATTTCTTCACAACTGTGTAAGAACAGCTGATCTCCAGTAGAAACCACCATTGTTGGGCATTTCCAGCAAAGAGTCATCATAAGATTATTGAAAAGTGTTAAATATTAGCACAGACTGGGAAAAAAATTTCCTGTGCCATTCCAGAAAATGGGAGGTAGACATCCTGAAAGTGCAATCATAACCTGTAGACTGGTATGAGGAATAGCTTAGCCCTGTGAATGCAAACTGCTAAATGGTTACACTGTGAAACCCTGCTGCTGAAAACTGGTTTACAGGGATGATTTTTCTTTTTGCCAGTGTAACCTAGGCTCTGTGAATGGCTCTTCTTTCAGAAACAACATTTACATGTTGCCTTCCGGGTATGTGTTCACAGAGATATCAAGAATAAACATGAAATTATGCATTGTGTATTGAAAAGCTGTAACAAGGAATTAGTTAATAATTAATATAGGAAATTAATAATTAACTGCCTTGTCTTACATCTTTCTGATCTTTGTCCATCTGGTGCTTCATAGGAACCTAGTTTATCTTCCATCCACACTTATCTAGTCATGCTTTCTCTTTCATGTTTCCTCTCACTTTGCTTTATTGCCATTGCTCATCAGTTTCCTCTTTGAGTGTATGGTGTTTACAGCCACTGCTACACAATCCTGAGCCCTATTTTAACTAATGGATGAATAAAACATAGTTTCAACTTTGTCCTTAAACTAACCATTTAATCGGTGATGTGAGTTACAAGGGACAGCATACTAAGTAAGATGCCAGACCTCTAATTTCAAAGACACAATGTCGTTTTTCTTCACTAATAAGCAGTGATTCCAGATAAATTCCTAAATACCGATGATTTCAGGAAAGCTCCTGAATTTTCCTGTACTGTTTTGCAGGGGATTTCCCAAGAAAACAGGCAGAACTGCAAGGATAGCATCAGATGAAGAGATTCAAGGGTCAAAAGATGCTGTAATTCAGGATCTGGAAAGAAAACTTCGCTTCAAGGAAGACCTTTTGAACAATGGGCAACCGGTATAAAAATATAAAATACTCCAGGGAACGGGAGTGGGCATCATGGGTAGTTTCTCAGATATGCTACATATAAAATAATTGCTGTAGATTATTTTTATATTTTATTTATTTATTATTTTTAATTGCATTTCCAAAGCTGCATTTCCATAAGCCATGATAGTGTACATTTTGGCCTATCATTCCTTCTCCTGTTGGACAACTTTACTTGGACTTAACAAAGCAATGGAGGTTTCAAAGATGATGAATTCTCATAAGAAGCCTGCAGAGTCTGTACCTCAAGGGTTTTTTCAGCCTCAGAGGCCATTTGCTTTTGACTGTTCATCACTGGATGGCTTGCCAATAAGCATATGCATAGCTCTTGATCAGTCCAGGCTCATTCTACCTTTTGCCCAGCTGTTGGACAATATGGGGAAAGAGGAGGTGGTAAGTGGACATCAGAGGGGGACAAGGCAGTTCATCATGAGAAACAACCCGTTAGGTATCAGGCATCATTAGATCCTGCAGTTGTGGGACTTTTTTGACCAATAGAATAAAAAAACCAGGCTATAGTACTAACTTATAGACTTTATGAAGAATTAACAATCTGCCTGAGGATTCAAGAAATGAGGTAAAATGGGCAAGTACATAAAAATACTGAAATGCACAGCCGCAAAGTTCTCCATTCATTTTTGTGCATTTTAAGATATGCATAAAAGATAAAATACTAAATTCTTTATGCTCAGAGTCAATGAGAAGCAACTCTCCTAAGGCTTGATAACAGTTATTAAGGCATTGATTTAAATGTCTTTGAAGCTGGAATCTTTTTTAGGAGGAAAGTAATTTTAAAAATGTAGACTGTCACCCCTGTTTTGTCAATGAAATGTTTTCAAAAGCATCTGAATACCTTGGGATACCTTTGTGTCACTGAAAGGTAGTGTGCTTTAGGTTTCTTGGGACCATGCTCAGAAGTTTGCTATGTTTGCTACCATGTCTGTGATGTGGACTATTGTTTTGTAGTTCAAGATGGCCTATTGAGTCAGACTATCTACTCCACAGCTGCCAGATTCTGGTTCTTAATAAGGTCAATGGAGTGAAGTAGTGCTGCTGTACTTACTCCATTGACTGCATAGGGTTCGGCAGTTTCCTGTAGCAGTTAAGCAGAATCACACTTATAGTGTATAAGTTCCTGTTTTTTCAAAGGACGTGGGCTAAGCATGACTGTCAATGCCTATTTTGGAAAATGAGAGAGATGTTTGGCCTGGACAAGTGAATGGAATGTCCTGAGAAAGCTCACATGGCCCGAGGGGAAAAAAAAAAAACAAAACCAAACCCAAAACAAGACAAAACAAAAAAAACCCTGTGATCAGATGATGTGGGAGCTTGAAGAAAGTAAACTCTGGTTTTGCGCTTGCCTTGAGGCTTTTGCCTTGCAGACTCCTGTCTTGGGTGATTCTGTTTCTGTAATCATGGCTGTGGGCACTTGGAGTGATCACAGAAGAAATTGAAGTGAAGAAAAGTTCATGAGTTGCTTAGACATTTGTAACCAAGCCAAGACTGGTACCTAGTTTCCATGAGTCTCAGCCTGCTGGTTTAGCTACCATATGACATCTTTTAAAAATTAATTTAAATGAGCTTTGTTAAAAATGAAAGCATTAAGTAGATGTAATGTTTTACAATTTCCATTCTTCTTTCATTTTTCTGTTTAAATGAGGCATTTCACCATGTAATGAGTTTGCCTTTCATTCACTGGCATTTTTTTGCAATGTTGATTTCCAAGGAAGTGTCTAAGTGCCTGAAATATATTATTGAATGTAGAAGGATAAATAATAATGAAATAATTGAATTGCACCCTTAAGGTTTTCTTTTAACTTGCTTTACCTTCTGAGTGTAAATTGTCTTTTATAAGCTGTCTCCTTAATTTCCTAAAGAGTAAGAAGAAATAGAAATAAAAAACCTTAAAGAATATATTTTTCTATAGAGCTGTCATATTTTTGACAAAATAATCAAGAAGAGTAGTATCTCCTTAGCATTTTTGGCAGAGTTTTCTGCTTTGTGGTTCTAACGTAAAAATCGAGCAGAACAACTAGGAGTAAGATTTGGGATGATTTGACATGCACTTTTTTGATGGCCATGCTGATTTAAACAGCTCCTATTGCTCATTCCTGCCCGAGTTCCTGGCAAGAGGATGGAAACAAATGGCAGAGTCTGGCATAAGCCAGAAAAATCACTTGTAATGCAAAAAAAATGCATTACTGCGGTAGAAAATTTCTGTTAGAAACATATTGTTGCTCTATTTTATTAACATTACTTAAAGCATTGCTTACTAACTGCCTCTTAGTTCTTAAGGAGACATAAGAACTTTTCTTTCTTCTTTTCTCTCCCCCTTAACCCACCCCTTTATTTTTTGTTCAGAGATTAACGTACGAGGAGAAAATGGCTCGTCGATTGCTGGGAGCAGACAGTGCTGCAACTGTCTTCAGTATACAGGAACCAGAAGAGGAGCCTGCTATACAGGTGCCACATAACTCTACAATTTCATAGGAAAACAAAAAATTTCTTTCAATTTTTCTATTTTGCAGCTGTGATTGTCTTAAAGAAAGTCCTACATAAGACAATAAATACACACAAGATAGGACGGTTTTGATTACAGAAGTCATATGTTATATATCAGTGAAGTAAATTGAAGGATCACATGCCTATTGCTCAGTTTTTCCATACTGAGTAAGGTTGAGAGTTCTCAAATGTCTGCTCTCTGGTTTAAACTCTTCCGTTTATCCTATTCTGTCCTGACCTTCAAGTCTCTCAAGGCAAAAATACATCTACTATTCTGAAACCATCTTCTCTTTGTGTGTGTAATCTGCACTTTTTGGATGCAGACCAAAAACACAACAGAAAGTCTGCTTGAAAGGCCAGGTACACGTTCCCCGTTGTTCAGATGCCAGAGTTGCTATTTGAAAATGTGTAGCATTTGTTTGCTTATGTTACCACATGAAGTATGTTCTCCGGATAAAAACTCTGAGAAACTGTCATGGATGCCTCTTGGTCTTCTTTCTGCCTCTTGATCTTTTTTTCTACCCTTGCAGGAAGCTCGCTCTGTTGGTGCTTCTGTAGTGAGTCCTGTGGATATTCAAAAGGTTAACGTTTTCACCTTTTTCTGTCTTGCTGTTTTGTCCATTGATTTTTTTCTCTGTCATCTTTGCCTTTTCCCTTCTACTGTTCTTGGTTAATAACAAGAGGTCACCTAGCATTAATAACTGGGTAGATTTGGGCTGCCTTCCCTTCAGGGTGTTAAAGTTGTTCTATAAGCCTAATTGTCTGAGAGCAGGCAGCTTAACTGCAGTAATGGCGTGCTCCAGCATCTTTCTGCCGTGATGTTAACATACGCAGATACTAACTGCCTTGCATCCAAATCGGCTGCTCTTTATGTGTACCACTTCATGGTTTACTTTTATGGTAAACTTTCAGGGAACAAAGAAATTTAAAAAATATCTGCAGTTTACAAAGGTATTTCTCTCTTTTTCCATTTTTTACTGATATTGAGGGTTATGATTAGTTCTGTAACCAATCAGTAGAAAGACTACATGTCATTCCCAGACCAGAGGCAGCGATAGAGGATGCGTATGTGAAAGGAGGCTTCGTATGAGATGTGTGTTCTATCTTAAATAAAATAAAGGACAGAGACAATGGCCAAAGGTCATTTGAAAGAGTGCCTGAACTTCTGCTGACTGAGAAGAGTGTTGGCTAATAAAGATTTTTCTTTTTTCCTGCTTTTGAGCTTTCTTACATTCTGGCATTATCTTTATTGTCACTAAGATTCAAAGCAGGACTTTTGCACTGCAAAGTAGATAGAGTTAACAGTTCAAGAAAGTAAGTAACTCTGTATGCCACAGTAACGTTTCCTTTGAATAGCAAATTTAAACACGCAGTAGTGTTTTACACTGGATGAAACTTTCCACTCTTCTTTCAATATCTTGAATACTCTTACGATAAATTTTGTTTTTAAGGAAGAAGTGATACTTTTGGCCAGACAAAGGGGACCATGGCAACAGGAGTAAAGGGAGGCAACTATCATGGACTGCCAGTGCTGCCATTTTCTCATTTTTTTTCCTCATTTTTACAGGCAACTGTAAACAAATGCATTTTACCCTTCTGGTGCAGCCTCTGGTACAGTTCTATGCAAATAGCAGATGTGAACCAGATGGTCTTCTGGCCATCTGGAAACAAAACCCACCCTAAATCTGCCTGTACCCTCAAGGAAATATTAGTGTGTTTCTTTTGTCTTTATGAACTGCTTCAGAATACTTTTATTCTTATAGGCTTTTTTAAAAAATGGAAGGAAAGCAACCAATGGCTTTCCTTCCCCTTATAAATTCGACCTTAAGATAACATGAAATACAATTTTTGCCTCATACCAGATGTCTTCATTGTTTCATAGGGAAGTTATTGGAGGCATGGATTATAGTGTTTTTCTTCAACAAGATACAGTTTCCTTTTATATGTAAAAACTTAATGGATTGTCAAAGATCAGTAGAATAAAAAAAACATTAGGAACACATCTTGCTGAGCAATGTGTTGAAGCTGGACACTAATATGTACCTTTCTTGTTTGACAGGAGTATAAAGTCTCCAGCTTTGAGCAAAGACTGATCAGTGAAATTGAGTACAGACTGGAGAGATCTCCTGTGGAAGAATCAGATGATGAGGTGCAACATGGAGATGAACCTACTGATAACAGTATGTCACCATATTTTGAGATAAAGCTGAAGCATTACAAAATCTTTGAGGGAATGCCAGTCACATTTACGTGCAAAGTGGCAGGAAATCCAAAGCCAAAGGTAAGAAAAGAGGGTAAATGTTTCTAGAAACACTCTGAAGGGTTCTGTATTGGTACATTACAGTCAACCTCTGGACCCTATGGGCTGTATCTTACAGGAACAGCAGACATTCTGTTGACAAGAAAGACTCCTAGCTGATATAAACTGTTAAATCTCTTTTGACATCACTGGAATTATTTACTTAGTTACTCTTAGTTATTCCCTCCTGAGACTTCATCTCAATTATTTTACCTAGAAGTAATACTTCCGTCATTTTCAGAGTTACCTTCAGGGTACATCTATGCCACAGAATGCAATGCTAGAAAACCCCATGCGAGCTGGCACAGTAGTCCCAAAAACAGCCTCATCAGGTTAACATGGGTAATTAGCTCAGGCACAGCAACACACTAATGCAAAAATATGTTGCTTCTGGTTCAGGAGCCAGCATGGTATCTCTGTGTTCTTCAGCATTGCAGGGTTTATATCCACACACCCTAACAAGACTAAATTTTATTGAAAGTTAGAGAAAGGCATAATAAAATACCATAAGCTCCCATATATCCCAACAGCAAGATGAGACATGATGGTGAGGTTTTAATGATGAGCTTCTGAGGGAGGGCTGGGCTTGGGAAGCATTTCCTTTTAGCAAATGTAAAAGTACCAGTGGCGTGATGTCAGTAGTCTGGAAGAATGCCTTTCTTTGGTAGGTTGTGTTTAACCATTTCAGAAATTGCTTGGCAATCAACTGACTCATTATGCAGCAGGCAAACAGCAATAGCTTCTTCAACTTCCTTGCCAAAGCCAGTATCTTCCCGGTGAGGTTCTTGCAGCTCTTACAGTGACCTCTTGTGGATAGGGGCTCTTTTCTTCTTAGGCAAGATCAAAGATGCCTTGTCTCTTAGATAAGATCTTCACAGCAGCAGCCACATCCAAATCTCTCATCTAGTGTAAGTTTTATAGGTATTTAGGATTTTGAACAGAGATAAATGCAAATGAATTTATATGTCCAATGATACAGGTGTATGATACTGCACAAACTGTAAAAAGAAAAATGGACTTTGTCAGGTAGCAGAGAAGGAACTACAGAGAATTAGAGCTATGTTTACGTTAGCAAGTAGTGCAGACCAGAAGAAGCAAATCTGTGGAATGAGATATCCATGCCTGCATGTATTTCAGGAGGTTTTACTTCAGGCTAGCTCTAATCTCGTCTCACAGACTGAAGCAGATGCAGCACATTAGATGTATTCTTGGAGCACATTTTCTGGCTTAGTTTCATCTGAAATGAATCCAATTCTGTGCTCCAAGACCACAACATGATGTGAACCACTGCAAAGTAAGTGGGGCTGATCAGTACAGTCATATCAAAAAAGCACTCCTGCTTCAAACTGAAGACACAGACTGAGAAGATTAGCCCAGTCTGACTGAAACCAAATCTTTGATGTCCAGCATTACTTTTGAGATGACTGTACAGAAGAGTCTGTTGTGCTGAATAAGGGTGGAAGACAAATGGATTGTTGGTGTTAAAGGTGCAGTGTGCTGGAGAGATACTCTTTTTGCCTGAGGCTTGTGACTAAGTTGCTGGATCACCTATTATGAGTCAGCCTTAGTCAACTTAGCCATTTCCTAATTTTCACAGTTTTCAATTAAGGTGTAGTTTCACAGTCATCTTAATCTGATTTAAGACAGATGAAAGAGGATGTCTCCTTTCCCTCATGCTCCTTGTTTTGGCGCTGGGGATTGCACAGCCAAGAAACCACATTGTTCATACTTCCCCTAAAGCACGGCATTATAAAGGAGTATCTGATGTGAATGCACTCCGATTCAGATACGATGTTCTGTTTTTCTGCAGCGTCAAAACATGCACATTAAGAAGTGATTTGCTCTTGCACCTGGGACTATGACCCTTTATTCCATTCACTTGCAGATGCTTTGTGTGATTTGTTAAGTTCCTTGGGATGGAACCAATTTCAGTCCTGTTGGATGGCTACTTGTTAGCTGGGCTTTGCAAATGTCAAAGGCGGTATCTTCCCCTCATCTGCTGGAGCATGCCAAGATAGCAATTTTGAAATGCTCGATGGCTGAGGGCTGCCCTTCTGCTGTCATTTGTTGAAGCTGGAAGTGTTGCCCCTGAATAAATTCTTTACTTTGGCAAATGAAAAGCTGGAAATAATTTACTAACTTGAAGCTCCTCCCTTCTAAGTATTCTGTCAGCTCTGCCAAGGAATGGCTTTGGGAAGGACTGTAGTGTTTCTAAAATCTGGCATTCATTACAAGGGATTTTTCTAAGCGGGGTTATTGGCTTGATTATTTTTTCCCCTGAACATGCCATGTAAATTGAATACTGATGTGCAAATTCTGTCTTCATAAATATGACTTTTTAAATCTGAGTCTACTTTTGTTATAATCTTCAGTGTAATGTAAAACCATATTCTCATTAAAATGAAAACCTGTGGTGATACAGGAGCGATTGAGGAATACTTCTTTTTAAGAGATATATCTCTTCAGAATTACGACAATGCCATACAAAAGGTTAATTGAGACATTAATGTTGCATAAAGCTCGTACTGCTCGCTCTTCACATGGCTGAATATAATTCTTAGTGATTAAAAATGCCTGTACTGCCCAAGATCAAAAACGCTTTTGTACTGTGTATTCCATTGTATTTCTAGTCATTACACATTGGTTTCTGAAAATCTGGTACAAATAAAAGCAATCCAGATGCAGTGTTCAGTGCTTACGTAGTTTAACAGTACGTTTATTAAAAGGTATCCTAGAAAGAAAATACTTCACTGCAAGGACCATTGTCTCTAGCAGTGGTAGTGTTTTACTTATTAACTCCGTGTCAGATAAAGGTAATATTAAGAATTTACTCCTCATAAGTAAAATCCAGTGATGCTAATGCTTTTAAACTTAGTGGAAATGAATATTAGACAACATATGCATGATGTTTGGATAGCTGGTTCAGTTAATATTTGCATGTTATTTCCATGTAATAATTCCTGGCATGTCTCCTGATATTTCTGATAAGTGCATTGTTATTAAATAATTACTACTTAATGCAGTAGATTTCCAAGCAACATTATGACACATGTAAAGCATGCAAGTTAAAACTCATTTTTTGCAGCTATGTTGTTACCAGCATCCATTAGCATGTGTATGTAAGTGATCAAATATCTTTTGCATCTCCGTAAGTGCGCTGTCAGCAGATGAGAAGACATGACTAAATCTTTTGTTAGCACCACAGAGTCTCTGCAAGGCTGCTGACAGACAAAATGGGAAACAAGTATAACCAGCTATTGAGGAAATGAAATCATTTCTAGTTACACATAATGCTTGTTAATATAAAAACCATACATGGTAATTAATTTTTAAGGGAAATTTCCACTCATTCCCTCCAAAACATTCTCCATTGTCTTTTTGTGAAATTTAAAAGTATATCCTTAACTTTTCCCCCCAAGTGAATGAATTTAGAGCTTTGAAACGTTGGCACGTATGAAGATCCTGGCATATTAAACTCTATCAGGAATTGTGCTTTGCTTTGTCACTTTGTTTTTACTGGGAAGCTGACACCCTTTCCTCACTGTAAGACCTAAATTCCCACTTCAAGAATTAGACTGAGGAAGACGTGTGTGTTTTCCTCATGCTAAATAGTCCCAGCAGTCATGCAACCAGGACAAATACATTTGTTCTACTTTGTACGAGTTAATCTCGTAAAAATTGTGTAGGTATCTGCACAACTGACTTAAGAAAGAACACCACTGACCTTATGGAGTAATACACACTTCAGAAATGACAAGTGAATAATGTTCTACTCAAATATTGGTTTGGGGAGCTGACTACAGGCTTCCTAGTATAAAATTTTTCACATATTCCTGTGTGTGTTTTCATGCATACACCACATTTTTCTTTTGATTCCAGCGGATTTCAGGTTGGGGTTTTATGTTATTTTTAAAATACAGCAAAAAAAAACCCAAAGCTAGGTCAAAATATTTGAATTTTTTTTCGCCTCAAGTTTGAGGCATTAAAAACACATACATGTTTTTTGTGTAATTTATGGATTACTATAAGATATTATTCTGCATACATCATCTTTTTGGCTCACTGAAAGTAGATCTTGGGTCAGCCAGAGAATAAAATTATGTATCAAAAGTAATGGAAAAGACCTCTGTTTGATAGATAATGTAACTGTTCTGTACAACTTGGAACTATACTGGTGTTGGCGTACAATTATTAAAGGCTATCTGTGCGCTGACTTGCTTTGAAGTATTTCCTATTACTTTGTAAAGCTGTCCGTTTCTGTAGATGTCTGTCACATCGAGGTGACGCTGTTGGTTTCAATCGTGCCGTTATACTGAGCTGGCCCGCTCCCATACTGGACTGCTCACTGCCAGCGTGAGCGGCTGAGTCCCCTTCTGGCTCTTTGGCCCAGTCCAGTCAGCGTAAAGGATATGAGACAAAACTGGTGGTTCAACAGCGATATCATTACTTCTATTTTATTCATCATTGAACTAATTGTTACTATAATTACCTTGGTTTATGTTTTTATTTTCTGAAAAGAGAGCAATAGCATTCCTTCTCCAACTTCTTCAGATTTAAGTGAAATGAAAATTTAAAATTAGTAATCTTCTTTGTAAGATTACTTTTCTTTGTAACGACGTTGATTTTCAGTTCCTGAAATGTTCAGCTTCTATTGTGTCCTTGGGATGGGTATAGCCCTTACGCACCTGTAAATTTCTTCAGTAAATGTTCATGCTGCCATCTTTGTCTTTGAACAATTGCTAATCTGTAACTTGTCTTTTAGTGAAAGTGGTTCATGGAGTGTGGTTCTGCACTTTTACTAGCTGATCAAACCGGTTTTCTTTTAATGCTTACCCGAGAGGTTTTCAGCAGTTAAGATTCGTTAGCGCTATTAATTGAGAAATTATGGCAATGAGCACCCACCTCTTATAAGCTGTGCCTTGTTTTTTCCTGCAGATTTATTGGTTTAAAGATGGGAAGCAAATTTCTAAACGAAGTGATCACTACCGAATTCAAAGAGAACCTGATGGAACTTGCTCACTGCATACTGCAGCCTCCACCCTGGATGATGATGGGAATTACACTATTATGGCTGCTAACCCACAGGTAAATGAAGGTTTGGCTCCAGAGCAAACATGCTTCTGGACATAAAACTTCAGAAAACTATCTCATCTTATGTATGCATGATTTAATTAAATGATGAAGTCACCATAAAGTATGTAAGTTAGATTTCTGTTTTCATCTTGCATCAGTAGGGTGGGACTTTTCTACCTCCAAGAGATTAGCAACTCAACAGCTGTTTTTTTCCTATGGTTTGAGGTTTCAGAGGCGAAAGGGGGTTGTTTTTTAATCACTCTTCCACCATTTGTTTCAGCTGATAACATCTCAGTGTCCTAACTGAGCATGGATAGCATACATACTCTAAAGGGAGAAAAAAATCCAGTTTACTAGCAGAAGTAACCCAATCCAGCAATTTAATTTTTCTTCTGTTGACGCTACTCACGGACTGAGGCCAGCTTTTTGAAATGAGTAGGAGTATATCACACCTCAACATGTTTACACCAGGCAGCAACTGCAATTCTGTAAGGCAAAAAATTCTAGCACTTCTTATGTAGGGGAGAGGTCTCCTGTGTTGATCCCGAAGTCTTAAACAATGTTTTTCTGAAACACATAGTGTTACTGGTTTTGTAGTATTATTTGTTCTGCGCAGACCCAATACAAGAGCTGAGGTATACAACAGAAACCCGCTAGTGTGTTGGACACAGTTAAACTTACAGTTCACGTGTCCTATTGAAGTAACTTTTTCAATCCACTTTTCCTACAGCACAGCAAATTGAGGGGACAGAGGTTTGCACATGAGAAACTGAGGCAGTAACATAGCTTTAGGGATGTAACGAATTATTTTCTTTTGTAGCACCAAATATCTTGCCAAGACCAGGCCTGCAAGTAGAATCACACTGTAAAATAACTAACTGTATCACTGAGACAGAGTTTAATCTGAACAGGAGTGTTGTGCTCTGTTATGAATGTTGCTAGGTTACTTAGCATGACTCGGCCGTTTTTGCCTTGCTCATTGTGATTCCTGCTCATATTGCAGCGTGCTTGTGGATGTATGGCATCGTACACACAGATGACACACAAATAGCAGTTTTAGGCTAGATTCGACAAATTGCAGTGCTTAAGTCTAGAAACATTATTTCTACATATACAAATAACAGAAATAAAGAAATAATAAAGAAATAGCATAAGACCAAGGGAATTCTTCAAGCTGGGAGCTTTTACACATAGATGATCATTGTGTTATAACACTTGTACCGTTTAAATTGTGGAAATTCACAGCAGGTTTAAAAATGATAAATACATATATGCTCAAGGTAGAAAGCAGATCCTGTTCCTCTTCCTGTAAGTATTGTGTTAGTGCATGTACAGTTTCCCTCTGTAGTGTTACTGCATGATCCAAAATGTTGGAGAACTTGGTGAATAAACTGCCTTTGTGTTTGGGCACTGTACTCTGTCCCTGAATATTTAGGGCCTACTTTTTAGCATTTGTTATTCTGGATAATGCTCGTTCAATGGCACAACAGTGACCTAGGTTATCAGCTCTGGTCTAAAAACCCACTAACCCATTGTTAGTGGGTTTTTAGATGCATTAAGATGAGCTGGTTTTGTATTGTTCCTAGTTTGGAGATTGAAAAAGCAGTTTTGTTAAATGATAAAATTCTGCGTCTGCGCTTTTTTCCCCTCTTTGGAGAAGAACCAGAAGCATCCTCCTCTGGCTCCCCGAAACAAAACACCTGTCTGTTTCACCAAGCCCATTCTATTCTTTCTTCACAGTGTAATTCCCAGGCAAACTCTTCCACTATTTGCTTGCTTTTACTATGCATTTAACAGTACGACGGAGGCAAGGAAGGGCTCTGAGTTAACGTACTAGCCTTTCACGCTCAAAGATCTGGATTCCAATTCTTTTAAGTCATCCTGAGTGGAAATAATTTTGGCATAGCCTCCTCAATTCTGATGGAAAGTTGTCCACATCTCAAAGCGACCACAAACTTAGGCAAATTTGGCAACCTTTCCTTAAGAAAAGCAAAATACTTAAATATAAGGGAGCCTACATTAGGATTCTGATGGACTGGTAGATATTTGCTAGGCTGTTGCTGTGTTTTGGTCATTGCTATTGGAACCACCAAACTACAGAGCAAAAAGGCATATTCTTAGCTGATAGAAATGGATTTTATTAAAGCAAAGGATTCAGTTCATTACAGCTCTGCCAATTTATGCCATCTCACAATCATCTGGATTAATACTACAGGATTTATGTATGTAAAGTGACTTGTTGACACACGTTGGAAATTGTCCCTAGTAGTTAACACGGCAGGCACCATTGCTTGCGATGTAAAGCGCAGCGATCTGGAATTAAGGTTCTAACACACCTCTGGGGTTTGCAGTAAAATTTGCCACATAACTTAATCCAGAGCAAACTGACCCTGGGCCTAGACAAACACAAAACCGTGACTGTTTGAAGCCTCCAGTTACAGGTTACGTCCCTTAACCGAGCTCTTTCCGTGAGCTGTATGGGCTCACGTCGAGTCTTTACTTTCACCTTCTTTCCTTTTATCCCGTTCTCTCCACTTCTTTGCACTACGCACCCACAGTCCTCAGTCTGGATTTCCCTTATTTTCTAGGCCATCTTCTCATGAATTACTTCCCACTCATCGCTTCCTTCCCATTCATCCCATGACTCTTCCAAATCTTTGGCTTCCTGCTTGTTCTTCCCTATCCAAATTCCTTACTGTCCTTTGTGTTTCCATTTGTGATGCCTTCATGTATTGAGATACGCAGAAATTATCCCAAATTGTGTGAACTCATCACCTACCAGAAAAAGATTAATATGCAGTGATGCCTAAGATTGAAATGTATTTGTTCCAGATGACTTCAATGGTCTTGTAACATAAAAAAAAAAGCTTTCGCTTAAGAAATTGCTGCAGGTCATGCACAATGGCTTATTTTAATGCAGGTATTTTTCTTGTGGACTAAATGGGTCATGGGAATAAAAGCGGGACAGAAAGTCTAACAGTCCAGCAGTAACACAAAGGTCGTTGCCGTTTGAAGGCTGCTTGTGATCCCAGTGAAATTGTTTTTCGATGGGCTTTGGCCAGTTGTTAATGAACAGCTATTTGCAACCCCCGAATTACTGTGACAAAAACATTTGTCACTTTTATGATGACAGACTTGAGTGTGGAGCTCACAGCTTAGAACTGAAACACACTGCAAAGCTGATGTGGATGTTGCCTTAGTGCTACCAGTCCAGGGGGCAGAGAGACAGATGTACGTCTTCTATACATTTATCAAAGAGCTATTTAAAACTACCATTTTTCAAAAGTTATTAAAATTATTACAGTTATATAAAAGTATATAAACTTTTACTACAGTATTATTGTTATGCATAGCTTTTATATTTGTATCTATCTATTGTGTATATTTATTAATACCACCAGATGCTTTTACCCCTTACATGGTGAATTCTGCAGAGCCTTGGATGTCAGCAGTTCTGGCTGCAGGCAGTCCCATCCCAAATTTGTTACCACTAGTGCTTGTGGTGGACAATGTGTCTTCTAAAAAACAGAGTGAAACAATAACGGGCACCAAATACAACGGAGCCCGTCTTTTATTTATCATTTACTGAAAATAACCTAAGACGACTGAACGATCTTCAACATCCACCAGCGCAGTTGTGTGCTTCGGTGCGATTCCTACCCCCAAACCAGACTCGCTCTTCAGAGAGGACTCTTTAAGTACTTGTACAATTCTTTTGGGTTTATGTTCACAGGTTTTTTTGAGCTGTGGCACCACCAGATCAAGTGGATCAACCCACTTTGGTGGCAGCAGCTCTGTTGTTAACTGCCAACACTTACCAAGTGCCATTTTCAAGATCTTGAACTAGTTTGTCTTGTCCTTCTGTCCACTTGCCATACACAGAGAAGCCTCCCCCACACACCCAACAACTTAATCAATATACTGTTTTAAGGACTTAATTGTCATTGGTACTCATAAGCTTTTTTAAAAGAAAAACTTCCAGATGGAACATTTTAACCATGACTGGGTTATAGTCACAATTATTCCAGACTGTTCTGTGTTAGATTGGAAGCTGATAAAATAGGTTAATATCAGAAGGTATCTTGACAAATGTTTTTCAATGACTTTGTGAAAGAAGAGATTGTATTACAGATTCTGTAACAGGTGGGCAAAAAGGAAGAGATCAGGTTGAACATTTATTAACATTACATGCTTTAAGTCTCTTAATGTTCCTCCTCTCCATCATCACAACAGGGCAGAGTAAGTTGCACGGGCAGGCTGATGGTTCAAGCTGTGAATCAAAGAGGCCGCAGTCCTTGGTCACCTTCTGGTCAGCCTCATATGAGAAGGTACTTGATGCTTTTTTTCCTTCTTTTAATAATGTGTGTTTTGCAAAATTATTATGGTAAGATAAAGAACGTGAAGTAAGAAGGTAAGTTAAAAATATGGCATTCAGGAAGAAACGTGACCTCTGCTGTCGAAAAAAAGTCTGCAAAGCTTGTATACTCGGAAGTATAAGCAACCTCTGCAAGGACATGACTTCTAAGTATCTTTAATTTTGCCTGTCTCCTCCTCCTTTCTTTGTGATGTTCACTAATTACTCCTTATCTCAAATTACACTATCAGCTGTTGGGAAGGACCTTGTCACTTACGTTTTTTTAAAACATCTCACCTGACTAGGATTCTACCAGAAACCTGTACTTTCTGCAGCTTTTAATAAGTATCCATTTAAAGAAACAGCAGAAATAACTGTATGCTAAAGAAGTTTATTAGATTTACATTAGAAATGTTTTACTTTTTCAGTGATTTCAGTTCAGGTTCTTATAACGAATTATGAGCCAGAAATAAAGTGTTAAACTTATCTTTGGTGAGTTTACAATTATTCACATACGAAGCTTTGGTTTATGTTTTTGGACCATATAAGGGAATTTTCCCTTCAAATACTTCTTTTTTTCATTACCCAAAGCATTTATGAGGCTATTTAGCACAGCTTACACAGCTTTAGATGATACAAAAAAATTCATTTTGGTTAACCAAACAGAACTGCTTTCAAGGGAGTCTGAGGCCTCCGGTTCCAGTTTCTGCTATGATGAGGCACGTGTTTTGCTTAATGGTCACAATGGCCATAGAATCTCAATACTGTCCAGTTGTAATATATAGAATAGATGTAATTACATAGTCAACGTGCAATAAAGAAATTATTCCTGTAACAATTAGTAGTGGTAGTAGCATGTACTGTAGAACTGCTACATGCAAAACAGGCTCTCTTCCCGCTCTGATAACTAGAAAGTATTAGGAAGTGAGGCTGGCTGTTTAAAAGATCTTAAGTCTTATTCCTGCATGGAACAAACTGGGCTTCCTGCAGTCCTGAAGGCATTTCCCAACATCTCTCACTGAGGCTCCTACCAACTCCCCCTCTAACGTTTCACGTTTAGGCCTGGTAAACCCAAAGCTTAGGCTGCTTATGGAGGGGAATATCCGGCTATCACTGCAGTGTGAGAACAGCCCAAAAAAGGTGGGTCCATTTGGCGTACAGCAAATAAGGCGCTTGACACCTGCAAATAACGGGTAAAAATGAAAAGTCTCTGTTAATCCCTGAAGGGAAAAGCTGCCATGAAGAGTCGGGTTTCAGCTGAATTAGTCAGTGCACACAGGGCGAGAAAGGGGAAACATCTTTAAAAATGGGGAGGGGAGAAAGGAAGATAGGTATGGGCAAGAGAGCAGTGAGCAGCTGACACTTCTGCATCTTTCTGAAGGATAAAATGTGGGTCTCTCTCTTTCTGTGATGGGCAGAACCCTTGGGTAATAATGGGGGAGGCTCATTTTTCAATCTCTCCAAATGCAATCAAAGTCTGAGGCCACTTATTTTCTAATTGAGACAAGCACTCAGGCAGCCACTATCATTTTGGTTGGGTGTCCAGTAGAGTAATGAATTCTAAATAAGAGACTTCCATATAGCAGTTTAATTAACATTAGGGCAATTATTGGGGATTCTTATTTCCTGTAAAATTACCATACGGGAAGGGCTCATCCTTGATATGTTTACTTATGGCAGGTCTGTTTCTGCCAAGCATCCAGCACAATACTATTTCTGTTTAGTGACATCTCCCACTACTCCCATCATCCAGTTCTCCCCGAGACTGATGAAATCTGAGCATGTAAAACCTTCCTAAGACAGACTCCCACCACCGGCTTTTCTAGTGTAACATACCACAATATTGTGCTCCCCCATATATGATAATATGCATCACGTATATTGCCATACACTCTTGATAAGTAAATACTCCTGTGGCATTACAGTATTATTTCTATAAGCTTTTCTGCTTGAGAGCAACAAAACCTTTTTCTTTTTTTAAACACATGTAATTGTATGACTTGTCACACTGTTGTGTGTGACTTCTTCCTGAAGTATTTTTAACCTCTTACAAAATGTCTTCTGGCAGAACTCTGGTTTTCGTCATCTTGACTATGTCACAGACATTTTAAAACACTCTTTGTAGTTGTTATTTCATTCTTAATGTATTTTTCTGAAATTTGCTTAGCTTGCAAACATTACCTTCTTAGCATTACTCTGCGGCGGGGGGCGGAACTTTTGAACTGTCTGATGTGTACAAAGCTTGGGCTCAATCCCTTAGACGACATGGTGCTCAACACTGTAGCACCTAAGCTGTCGTCTTGTGGTGCACTGCAGCTAGAGCCCCAAATAAATCATCTTAAAATGCATGAGATTTAAGGAAGATTAAAAAATAAATATTCCTATTGCCCCTGCTCTCAATTAGAGGATTAATTTGAACTTAATCTCCTTTATCCCAAATTAGTCATCATTATCATACAGTCAGTCGTAAAGTCTTCCCCAGCTTCTTGCTCGCTGAAATTCCTAGTGCATTGCACCACACCAACCCATGGAGTCTCCCCCGGACACATCCAGTACACGATGTCAGTATTGCTGAAACTAATCTTTGCAATTTGATGCCCACATCACAACTCTAAAGAACCCACAACTAATCCAAGGGTATTCCAGTCTATTGCAATTTGTCATTCCTAGACATCTGAAGTACTTGGCTCTATTCATTTCATTATTTCTTTAAAACCACAAAATGTTCTAAAATTAAAATAACCCTAGTTTCACCTCTCAAAGTAAGGGTTTAAAAGTAGTCTGCAATTTTAGAGGTAAATTTACAGAGACGTAAAAAGAAATGCGTTATTTATTTCTGACTCTGAACAGCACGCTGATTTAGGTTTCCTTTCAAATGTGTAATTTGAAAACTTAGTTTTCACAATTCAAGAATATACTATCAGAAAAACACATCTTTGGTCACAAACTCCTAACCTTTTTGTTTTCCATTTTATTTGGTGGAAATTATTTTCCCCCAGTTTTGACCAGTACTGCCTTTTTATGCGTCTGAACAGGATGCATGTAAATAAATACTACGAAGGCAGATTTTGCATGGGTTGCTTGCGCTGTGTAGCCCTCACTTGACTAGATACCATCGTTTCTAGCTGGTCTTGCAGAACTAATTACCAAGAGATATGAGTACAGTTTTTCTTTATTACCATTCATCTTCCATCTCAGCTGCATGCATATGAGGCATGTATGTCTGCAAAAACAGTTAGGAACTCACCAACTAGAGCTTAGTGTTTTGCTTATGAGTTGTAACGCAGGAGCTACTGAAGTAGCTCTAGGCATGTTCAAGTGGCAAAAAAACTTACGAGCTTAAGACCTGGCTTTAGGCACCTGAAGAGTTACAGAAGGTTTTAGCGTGTGCAAAGATGTCAGTCTGTGCTCCCCACTTCAGTATCCATTCCTACATTAATAAGCAGTATGGGCTAGATTCTCCCCCCCATTTACCTTTAGTTATAGCTGTGGGAAGCCTGTGATGATCATTAAAAAGTCAAAATGTATCTATTTATGACAGATAATACTGTAGCAAAAGCGATGACTGGTTAGAATTCAAACAGAGCAATAACAGAGAGAAGAGCAACAACAGAGAACAACATAAACCAAATTCAAGCAAGCCTAATTAAACTTAGCCTCAGTGGAACAGAGCGTTTATCTTCCATACAGTAGTACAGCATCTTGTTTTCCACATGTAACTGTTGCGGGTTTTACACTTTTTTTGTTACGAGTTATTTTAACCTAAAGAAATGCCCCTGGGCAGTAGAAAACATAGTATAGCCATGTATACTGCAGCATGTATACTGCAGACACTGGCCAAAACAGAAACACTTGCAAAAGTTAACAGAAAACAGAATTCAGAAAAGAGAATTTCACTGTAAACTGTCATTGATAAAAGTTATCTAGGAGGGTATTTGAGTAGCTCCTCTTCACTGCAACAGGATGTTACTGTAGGCAGCAGTTGGCTCCAGAATGGAATCCATTGGAGCTGATCAGGCAAGGATAAAAACTGGTCTAAAATTTTGTTTCAATTACAAGTTTCTTTAATTACTAAATGACACAAATGGAATAATGCTAATTTCAACTGGAAAAAAATCCAGTTAAACGAGGAACCACTCAGAAAAAGATTCAATAGATTAAATTAATAGGCAAGAATAGCCAATGCTGAAAATGGATTAAATGATACTGTGGAAGCTTAAGGTGATTGATAATACTGTTTCTGGGGACAGGAGTTATTTTTCCTTCTTTTTATTTTTTATTAAACTTTTTACAGTACCTTTAGGAAGAACAATTTAACGACCAAAGTTTTTCTATCTATCACTCACAAATGAAATTCTCATTGTTTTGACACCACAATTTGGTGGCTTTGAAAATGTTCAAGAATGTCTCAGACAAAAAACCTGTTAAATGAGGAATAAATATCCACACACTTCAGTCCACAGAATTTTCTGTATGGTCTTCAGTAACGCAGAACAAGAGAAGATGAAAAACAAGTCAGTCTGATGTGAAAAGGCTCTTCTCAACTGAGATGAGTTAGCTTTTAGGGGCTGTTATTTTCTGAAAGGTAAACATAATTAACAAATAGTACACGCACTTTCTGGTGTTATCAGCAACAGTGAAGGGATTAAATCATAGAATCATAGAATAGAATCATAGAATCATACAGGTTGGAAAAGACCTCTAAGATCATCGTGTCCAACCGTCAACCCAACACCACCATGCCCACTACACCATGTCCCTAAGGGCCTCATCTACACGTCTTTTAAATACCTCCAGGGATGGTGACTCCACCACTTCCCTGGGCAGCCTGTTCCAAGGCCTGACCACTCTTTCACTAAAGAAATTTTTCCTAATGTTCAATCTAAACCTCCCTTGGTGCAACTTGAGGCCATTTCCTCCCGTCCTATCGCTAGTTACTTGGGAGAAGAGACCAACACCCACCTCGCTACAACCTCCTTTCAGGTAGTTGTAGAGCGCGATGAGGTCTCCCCTCAGCCTCCTCTTCTCCAGGCTAAACAACCCCAGTTCCCTCAGCCGCTCCTCATAAGACTTGTGCTCCAGGCCCTTCACCAGCTTCGTTGCCCTTCTCTGGACACGCTCCAGCACCTCCATGTCCTTCTTGGAGTGAGGGGCCCAAAACTGAACACAGTATTCGAGGTGCGGCCTCACCAGTGCCGAGTACAGGGGCACGATCACCTCCCTGCTCCTGCTGGCCACACTATTTCTGATACAGGCCAGGATGCTGTTGGCCTTCTTGGCCACCTGAGCACACTGCCAGCTCATGTTCAGCCGGCTGTCAACCAGTACCCCCAGGTCCTTTTATTCCGGGCAGCTTTCCAGAATACACAGGACACTAGAAATGGGGAACTGAAGCTATATGCCAAGGACTCCCGACGTATTTTATTTGTATTTCAGTGATTTAAAGACCAACTCTAAACAATACTATCATGTATAAATAAATGATTATTACAAGCAATTATTCTGTAGCAAGATTGCTTTCTAGATCATATTTTGCCACAACATGTGAATTAAATGAAAGTAATTAATAAGTACAGTGTCATAATTAACTCAGTCTGAGCCAAATGCTACCAAAGTATGCGTGTAAATATGGAGTGATTATGGTATAGGTCAAAGAAGTGATTTAAAATTCAAAGCAGTCTTATAAGTGATTTTGGTTCTTCTGATTTAGCAGAGAAAAAAAATAATTTACCTTTATTTCATGTTATTTTAAGACCACGATCTCGATCAAGGGACAGTGGTGATGAAAATGAACCAATTCAGGAACGATTCTTCCGGCCTCATTTTCTGCAGGCTCCTGGAGACCTGACTGTTCAAGAAGGAAAACTATGCAGAATGGACTGCAAGGCAAGTATCACGCAAAGGATAGCAGCAACCCTTCTATAACATCAGCTGACTCAAAAACCAAGTTAGTTTCTTTTTAAAGCTATTTTACCTACCGGCAGTTTCAGCGACTGTCAATAGGGCAATTAATCTCACTGCTTATGAGCAAGTTGACAATAAATGTTTGCCTCCCCTCCAGTGAAAGTGCTTCAGGCAAATCTTACAGTGCAGAGTAAACTGATTTTTAGAATTCAGCCATGCTGGGGTGTGGAGGGAAGCAGCACACACTATAAAGACGGTGTGCTTCTCCATTTTAAGTCCTTTTACTACTTGAGTTTCGATCCCCATTAAAGTTTCAAACAAGATAATCTTGATTTATGACTTTGCCTGACAGAATTAATTAAGACTTGAATGACTTCTGTGTACTTTATGCTGATATATTTGGGAGAAGCTATTTGTTTTCAAGCAGAACCCACAGCAAATGGCATGGCTTTCAAAATTACAAGACTTGTTCACACAGACCAAGCATTAACTAGTGCAGGCGGTGCTGTCACTAGGTTACACCTACGTGGAATGGAACTTAGAGTTCAATAATTAGTCAGCTAACATCTTTTTGTCTGCAAGTTTTCCACAAGAAGTTAATCTAGAAAGGAGTACCTTCTCGTGCCATGTGAAGAGCAAACAATAAAAAAAGACAAAAGGTGTCACCCTGCCTTTTGTTTTGCAATGTATTATCATCATATCTGAACACTGATCTTTTTTCAGTCACACCCGTAAGACATCATGGAAATCAGGGAGTAGGCCAGAAAGTAAGTAAATGAATACGACTGAGTCAATGTGTAATTCAGGACAGAATTAGATCTTTAAATCTTGTGGTACACCTGCAGTAGCAAACAAACCCAAACTTCTCTAAAGTAAGAAGTCAGGACTCCTCCAGTGTTTCGTATGGCTGAGACCATTTCCCATTTTTCTGTTTACACTTAAGGTTAGTGGATTACCGACTCCAGATTTAAGCTGGCAACTTAATGGAAGACCAATTCGTCCTGATAGTTCTCACAAAATGTTGGTGCGCGAGAATGGTGTGCACTCCTTGATCATAGAACCAGTCACAGCCAGAGATGCTGGAATCTACACGTGTATTGCCAGCAATCGAGCTGGTGAAAATACATTCAGCCTGGAGCTCGTTGTTGCAGGTACCATCTTCATGCTAAGCGTCCCCACTGAGCACTGTCGGGCTAACATGAAAAAGGAAAATCTAAGTGCCGTCAAATGAGATGGTTGAGGGGTGGGGGGTAAGAAAAGGAAACCCGGCAGTAACAGAACTATAGTATAGTTATAGTGACACACTCATGTTATGTTGTGGTTTAAGCGGACTGGCAAGTAACCTCTGTGCATACGGTTACGAAAAGAGGGCTGTTGCCACAGTGGAGGCCACAAACCGGACTATTTACTTGAACGGGGTTTTTAACGACAATTTGTGCAGAGCCAGATCTACCAATGGGTAGCTAGTCTGACATGACTGGTGTGTTTCACAGCATATTAGGCTAATGCCATTCCAGCCTTCTGGTAGAGCAGTTCCTTCTATGAGCAAAAGCCCATCCTTTTATGGAGTATGAAGGAGCACTGTTCAACAAGCACTGTGCAGCCAGTTTATCGAGTCTTCATGCTCCACATTTCAATTCTTTCACGGAGGCGAGGAACCACTCAGCTGAATTAGTGCTCGCTTTTTCCCTATTAAAATACTGATGTGACTATTTTCGTCAGATGAACCAGGATTGGACTTTGTGATTAATGAAGACAACACTTAAGTTTCCTGCCACGTAGATTTTTCATTACTGGTTTTTAGCATATTGCTGAAAGAAGGGCTACATTTTCATAGACTAGTGTCAACATGACTGCAATCTTTATTTTCACAGCTAAGGAAGTACACAAAGCACCGGTGTTTATCGAGAAGCTACAAAACACAGGTGTGACTGAGGGATTCCCAGTGCGACTGGAGTGTCGAATCTCGGGAGAGCCATCTCCTCAGATATTTTGGAAGAAAGAGAACGAGTCACTCACATACAACACTGACCGAGTGAGGTTAGACTGACTTAGAATAATCTCCCCATGTATAACTTCAATGATGATTTATCCTGTAACACAAATGAAAACCTGGAAGGTCTTGAGAATGCTTTGTGTGAACAGCAGCTCATAAATATTAACTCGTTATTTGTAATAATTTATGACATTTACTCAATCTTGCAGCCAGCCTGGTAGCTGAGCCAGAATTAAAATGTTAGTTCTGTTTCCCTTTCCTGGACTTAAACAACTATCTTGGCACTTTAAGCATGTGGAGAAGTAGTTTTTTTCTTCTAGAACTAAGACTTACAGAAATGTACTGGTAAAAACCTAGGCTCCCAAGTAAAGCTGTCTGCTTCTCAGCAGAAACCTTGATTCATAACTCTTCTGTGTAGTTAAGCAACTAAGATTAAATTTTTTTATATTCTGAGATCTAAAAAAAATTGTCTTCAATATTTGATAACACTTTGTATCAGCAATGTGCTTTTGTTTAAAAGCAAACTCATGATACATTGCAGGAAAAGGAACTTGTTACTGATATGATGCTGTAATAAATTATTGCTGTCCTTCTGAATAACTAAGAGTATTTCAGTATCTTGTTCCTCAAGTTTTTTATCCTTTCCCCAAAAAGTCTGGGTAAGTTCTGGCATCCCTACTACTTAAATCAGATTTCCAGATGTCTTAATCTGTAATTGTGAAGGAGAAGTTACTTTATACATTTTTGCCTCTTAGTTTTCAATACAGGATATTAAACTGCCAAATTGTCAAGCATACTCAAGGTTTTATTTTCCACTTGCTAATTTCAGAGGAAGCTCCATATTAATTAAAAGTGGACTATAATTATTCTGTAACTAGGATTGGGTCTGTTTACGTTTAAAAATAGCCTACACTGTTTTGCAATTTAAATAGTAATTTTCTACTTTTCTTTTGTTTAGCATGCACCAGGATAACTATGGCTACATTTGCCTGCTTATTCAGGGAGCTACGAAGGAGGATGCTGGTTGGTATACCGTTTCAGCTAAGAATGAGGCTGGGATTGTGTCTTGCACTGCCAGGTTGGACGTTTATAGTAAGTGACTTCAATGTTCATGATCACGTTGATCCCCCTAAAAGCAACAGTTCTATAAGTTTCAGTTCATTCACAGAATGGTTTACATTGGTCTCTCTTTCTTTTGTTTATAGTTTGTCCTCAATAATAACGATCCACATCAAGACAACAAATGCTCTGTCAAAGTATATTTCATCATCTTTCAGATACCTGAAGCAAAACAAGCATGCATGCTTTCTGTTTTTGCTTAGTATATTAAATACAGCTAATTAACAACAGATAACGGCATGATTACATTATTTTTGTGGATCATTATTACTATTGCTCTGCTAGCACTTCCCTAACCTTTTGCGTTCTTTTGTACATTAGTCTGTAATACACCTGTGACAGCTACCAGAAGTGTAGTAGATGATTTTATGGCTTTCTGCTTAATTATTCAGTTTGTTCCAAAGCAGCCCCTTACGTAGTGAATGTTTTCTTAAACCACAATCTCTTACCAGTCTTCTCATAACAAGAATTAAGGTGGCTAGGGAGGGGGGAAGGGGACAGATTGGAATGATAAAGGATGGCTTCCGGGGTGGTGGTGGTAGTAGTGGGACTTGTGAATTAGAGACTTGGCTCAGCGTTCTTCAGCACACAAGGGGTGGCAATGGCAACCAGATGATTTCCTTTTATATACAACAAACCACCCTTGAACAGGCCAGTCACTGGAGTATCAGTGCACAGAAACAAACCCCTTGCGGTTACCCTTCTCAGTGACACAAGGAAAGGTAGAAAGCAACACCAAAAAGGCAAAGTAACAAACACAGACGCTATTGTTTTTACTTACCACATTTGAAGGTGAAACTAGATGCTGAGGAAAAAAAAAACACCAAGAAATGAAACAAACTTACCTTTGACATAATGGTTTTCTGCTGCTCAGAAATTAGTATCTCCTTTACAAAGGGTTGATTGTGCATCTGGTACACTTTGTTGCACAGCTCAAGATGGCTCACATTTTTTCTTTGCTTTTTACTCTATAGCTCAGTGGCAACAACCACCTCAGACAACCAAGCCAAAGAAGGTGCGGCCCTCAGCCAGCCGGTACGCTGCACTTTGTGACCAAGGACTAGACATCAAAGCGGCTTTCCAGCCTGAAGCAAATCCAGTCCACCTGACAATGCAATCTGGCTTGGTAGAGAGCGATGATCTGTAGATCCAGCTGCCGCTTCCATCATTTTCTTTCAAAGCAGAAACACTGAAAGCCATTGCCTTGACCAATGACACTCCTATGTCACTTTATGCAAAGGCAGACACCTTCAAGTACAAAAGATAAACAACAAACACAATAACCATATATTCCTTATTCATTATACCAAATTAGAAGGATAGATAGATTATTAATAGAAATGTACACATTGCACAACAAATCACATTCACCAATTCCTTATACCTAAGTTGCTTCAGCTCTTACAACTAACCCTTTTCATAAAGGCCAAAATACATCAGAGAGACAGATTTTTCAGAAGACAACACTATTTATCACTACATGCCTTCATAAGCAGGAAGTAGATGCTACAGAATCTTAATAGTGCAAGATGTTTTACTTGAGGTCATTAGATCACAAAGAAAATTAGAATGTATGGTTATCTACAGTTCTAAAATGGCAATGCATTCTGACAGCTACAATGAACAAGTGCAATATTGTAAGAATAAAACAGGAAGGGACAAGGAAGAGAAACGTAAGCAAATGCTGTATCTCTGCAAACTGCTTTCTATTCTACAATGAGAAAAATATCTTGCCTTAAATGCTGTTAGTATGGACAATTCTATAAAGCAACATCAACACCGTAATTTTAAATTCTTTCGTATTTTTCCTTTTTGCCATCTAGGAGGAGGCTTACTTACAAACACACAGCAAAGACAGTTTAAGCATAAGTAATTTAAGCTCTTCAAGATAACGAAGAGAAAGAGCTGACACGTAATAACAGTCTACTCCAGACTATAAGTATTGGTAACTAGATGGGAAAAAAATGCCAACAGTATGAACCACTGCGGGAGGTTCCTGCAAGGGGTGGGAGGGGGACAAGACAAGAGGTTGAAACTCTCTGTGGATTTCCTGAAGACAGTCTGTAACCTCGTAATACTCCCATTCAAGAATCTGAAATTCTAAGGTGAGCTGAAAACTAGGGAGTGTATGTATGGGACGTTTGACTGTTCAAAGCTTGTGTAATGTGTATGAGGATTTTAGAAATGTATAGTAAGTGAAAAATGGGTTGAGACTGCAATACGAATTTAAGTGACAAGTATACACCACAGGTGATAAGCTTGCAGATCTAAGGAAGTAGAAAACGAAGATGGACAAAAACAACATCAAATTTGCGCACCTTTTTTTTTTTCCTCCTCTTAACATAGCACGTGTCTCTGGTAGATTTTATTTTTTTCTTCTCCCCACTATAGGCAAATGACAGCTCTTTTCATGGGTAAAGTCTGTGCGCCGTAGATGAAAAGCCTGAAGGCTACTTTCAGAATGCAAGGCAAATCCACACCAAACTGGAGCCCCACCTAAGTCAGACCTGACTAGGTAGTTTCAAATTAGAATCAAATGAATTTCAGATGAAGGGGAGGGAGGGAGGGAAGAATTACTAGGCCTGACAAGAAAAATGAGCATTTGATGGTACGAGCTACGATACTTTGCTATGAAAGGAAAACACTGTATTCCTTATATGAAGCACATATATGGTATCTTTCATTATTTATAATAAAAGCATTGAAATCTTTTATCTCAGTTCAGTTATTCAGAAGTCCTGTACTTAGGGTTTTTTTTTTTAATTTTGTAATTGTGTACACCATATATTGCATTACTGCTATACGTGTATTGCTTTGTAAGTACACAAAGTTTGTTTTGTTTTTTAGTGACTAATAAACTTTAGCACATAAGGTAGTACTATTCTGGTGCAGGATATGACCAGTTATGGGGATCGTTAATCTAGATTAACGTCATAGTCTGTCATCTGGGAATAATCTGATTCTATTCTAGAAGAAGTATGTCATATCATTTGCCAAATTTTTCTCAACTGTGACATGCTAATGTACTTTTTTGTTTAGCTTCACTAGCATTATTTTGCCACCTTTTATTTGTATTTATAAAAAAAAAATGTATTATCATTACTTTGGATTGTTGTGCTGATATAATGTGGGTTTAACATCAATAAATATTACACAAATAGAAAGTTTTCCTTCTGGTAAAGACTATTAACTGTTTCAGTAGAAGCATGCACATGTAAGATTTATAAATTTTAAATATTATGAATACAGATGAAATGAGGGCTATATGCAGCATGTAAAAATGGCTAGAATCTATCAGAATCTATCTGCTTGTGACCCGGAATCTTGTTTAAACAACACAGAGGAATGTGACCCATAAATTCTGAGAAACTTTTGCCAAATAAAAGTACTTGAAAATGGTTTTTTTTAATAGGTTAGAAAATATGCAGGTCTACTTTGTGTGTCTAGTAATTGCAATATGACATCACTTACAACTGATTCTAAGTAAAGGGCATGGTCCAAGCGCTGGTAAATTCGTTTAAGAACGGTCTTCTAACAAGGCAATATCAAAATTTAAAAAATAAAATGTTAAGATTTACTTGTAAAATCCTGAATATTAACTAGCTTCTCCTCCTTTCCTTTCTGTGCTAAGATACCAGGAAAGATGCAAGATGATAATTTTTTTCTTTTAGGTTTACATTTCAAGCATTGATCACCACAAACAGAATTATCTCAGCAACTGAGTGAGTACTGACATTAATGGCGATACTGCAACTGAAGTCAGTGGAGTTCTGTCTGCTTACAGTAAAATTTGTCTTTGGCTTAGAGCCTAAAAAGCTGAGACTGCTCTTGTGAGCCGGTTTAAGATGAGGTCATCATCACTTTTTGCCTCTGTATATATGTAAAGACACACACTTAAGCAGTAAATCACATCTCCAAGCAGCAAAGTTGTTTTTATGAAAACATTCAGCTGTGCTGTTACTTAGTTACTGGGACTGTTTGGGTTTACAAATTCAGAGATACAAGCGTGGCACAAGAAAACGACATACTTCTCAAGCCAAAAATCCGAAGTTCTTGGAAGCATCAAAGTAACTTTCAGGAGTTTGATCTCCCTCCACAAACTCCACAGATAGATAGTATGACCTGAAAGTGTACTTTTATCATTTTATAGGACTAAAAAAAGAAGTCCTAGCTTTCTGCAAGACTTCAGGTTTAGCTATGGGAAGACTTCAAATTATTTAGGAAGCTGATCAGTCCAAGTGCGTTCACAGCAATCGAAGACTCAGTGCAGCTACATTCAGGATGATGACAGAAACCTCTGTCAAGAGCACCAGCTGTGAGGTGCAAAATTCCACATGCATGAAGGTTTTTCCAGCTGGTGGTGTACCTTAACACACAATGCCTTTATCCTGCAACTTCACGACCACAGCAACAATTAGTTAACATACACAATTTTTTTCCAGCACAGCCAACTGGGGGTTGGGGATCAAAACCAAACTATAGTCCCATTTGAAACCCTAGCTTATAAATCAAAGTTTCTTTTGATATGACCCCTTTCAAAGACCATGTTAATTCACTTAGGTTGTATGCTAATAAATGCCTCTATTCCCCACATATGGACAACTACATCCTTATCTCTGCAGGCAGCCCAAACGGATTTAATATGCAAGTACGTACTTCATGAGATCATATTATCCATCACGTCATGACGCTGAGGGGATCAGCTGCATGCTCTGGCTGTACGACCCAGCTGCCAAACCCACACTGTGTCGTATCGACGGATTAATGCATGCACTGGAAACGCCTGCTCAGATTACGCGCGTTGACAACGGACCCGATGCAAAGGCCAGAATTTGCCGACATTTAGCTCGTTCTCCTGAACTGGCTGAAAGAAAAACCCCTCCCCCTGCACAGTTTTTCTGTTTGAACAGAACCGTGAGCACATAAGACACATCAGGCAGATGAAAACACAGCTCCTGCCCCAAGAAATGTACAATCTATTCCAGACAGCACACAGTATTCTTTAATGTGTCTTAAAGCTTGCGACTCTAATTCAGAATTAAGCCACAATTTGCATCCTTTTACAAAAGTGATCAATACATAAAATAATCTCACGCTGCACTGCATCTCTAATAAAAATGCCAGTGCGTGGAACATAATGCTCAACTCATGCTTAGAGCAAAAAGGCCAGGCTACAAGCAACTGTACCTGTACAGCGATGATTTCAGCAGCTATGCAGAGGAGGAAGACGAATGAACTTCAGTCCAACACCACCAGGAAGGGGAAGTTTTTTGCTTTGTGGAACAACTGCAGCGCAACAGGGGAAGGGCCCAGTCTTGCAACCGCTGTCACTTTCTAGTTCTGTAGTAGCCCAAGTGGTCCAGAAACAGCTGCAGAACAAGAAAGGAGAAAAAAATAACAGCACATGGCCACTACTCGTAATGATTACATCACTTACGGCAGGAGCTTTACAAATCTCATCACACTGAAGGGATTAGATTCAGGACAGCCTGAAACTGTTCTGTTAAACACACAACTAAACATATTGTCAAGCTTTTTTTGGCCAACTCGTGGCCCAGACATCACAGAGTATTTCTACAAAGAACTGAGGGTACAAAAATACATTGCCAAGGACAGGACCTTTCCAAGCCACTGCAAAAGGTGTTGAAAACACCTCGAAAGGCAAGACTTCCCATACAACGGGCAACACACCTCTACTCTATTGCAGATTAAGAACTAGTGGATTTTGGAGATGGCTACAGCATTTGTCTGAGCAACTGCTGGAGTCATTTGTAGGAAAGGGCCCGTCTAAAAGAAAACCTGTTTTACCAGACTATTCTATAGTGTAACGCACAATTCTGTTTCTTATTAACATATTACCTCACTTCCTCCTAGAATACTTCAGAATCAGATTCACTGAACATTTTTGTAATATACTGTTAATCTACAATAAAAGTTTTACCTTTCTTAAATTCTGTATTAACTTCAGCTGTACAGTCTCTGATCATTTACTAATACATGTTTAGTAATGAATAATAAATGAAAACCTAAAATCAAATGTAATTCTTCTATCAGCACAACTGTTAGTAAGTCCAAAGATCTTGAACTGTACATGAATGATGTCATTTCAGGTACGGAACTGCAGCAGCTTTCAAGAATTTTGGTTTGTAAAGTTCCAGATCCACTTCCCATAGGAAAAAAAGTGTAATTACATAATGTAGATTTCAAAATCTAACATAGGCTCTGTTAGTTGTTTCCCTCGAAGTCCTGTATATGAAAAGCATAACACAGTTCAAAACCTCAACAGAAGACTGAAGTGATTTTTAAATTATTTCTAAGCTTTTTCTGAGCAGCAAATCCATTAAATGACGAACTTCATAAAAGCAGAACAAAGTTTTCATTTGTGATTATTAGTGTTTTCTTGCAACATATAAAAAAGGTTATAAAAAACAGCACAGCTACCACTAGTAACTGTCATTCTAAAAAAATGAATATCAGGTCAGCCCATACACCCTAAAAGTGGAGATGGAGTGTCACAGTGTTTCCGATCACTAATTCCAAGGACTAAGACATCAGTGGTCTGTCTTTGCCCAGGGCAAGTGGCATCCAAGCCTAAGGTGAAGCAAAAAGAACACAGCACCTTAAGTGGGGAAAAAAAATGCTGATGATCAGTGCGTCTCCACTGCCCTCGCTTCAGAGTTCAGATCTGTCCTGGCTGCTTTTGGCAGATGTCAAGTCAGAATTCAGGACGGCAAGCGGTGGTTGAGCTCAGTGCGGAAGTCAGAGGAAGCTGACATAGCAGAGCATTAATCAGCAGTTAGTACAGCAGAAATCTAGCTCCTAATTACAAAGGATAATACAAATTAGTTGTCCTTTTTAGAGGCAAAACTACGTTTATTACTTTGGCAATGCAAGTACCTTTTCATGGACAGCTTCAGCTGAATACATCGGGATATATAATTTCTTATGAACAAAGCTCACCTCACATATTAATAATCTAGTATATTTGGTTCTCCCCCAAATGGAAAGACATCACCTTAATTAATCAATGAGAGATACAGGCACATGATAAGCATTACTGGAAGCCAGATAATACAGCATTAGGAAGAAAGGCACCATGGTGCTAATAAAAACAAAGATTTTACAGAAAACTTAGTAAACAGCTTTGCAAAACCATGTAGTAAATTAACCTCGCTAATCTAATATTTACAGATCCATTGAATACAGCTTCACCGCATAGCAGGGAGCTTAGCATGACCTCCACTCTGGTGCCCTGAAAATTATGGTGAACTATAAAACTGCAGGTGCTCTCTGTTCTATACGCCTTCCAACAAAAGAGCTGTAAGAACCTGCAGAGAATGGATGCAGATCTAGTCTACTGCTGGCAGAGCCATCTTACCATCAAAAATCATACAGGCACACTCAATAGCACCTATACAAAACACACATAATGACTATATTGTTTCTTTTCTCTAGGGTTGCAGGAAGTTTTCAGTAGAAATCTACCAACTAGCTGAAAAAATAGGATAAAACGTCAGACCGACAGGAAGTAAAACACTGAAACCTAGAGCTTTTAACAGGTCTTCAACATACAGGTGGAGATGTGTTTACAATACAGCCTCCAACATATAGGTGCAACATGTACTTTCAGCGCATTTAGCGTCAGACGTACAGAGCTGGGAGATCTGTAAATTAGAATTCACATCAAACTGCTTCACTAACATGCTTCAGCAGTACCATGTAATCAGCTTGCAATTATTCCTAAACAAATGGTTCAAAATAATGCAGCAGTTTCAAACTCGTCAACATTCTACGCGTGCAAGGCCACCTCAGCAGTGTCAGCCAGCAGTCTGGGAAACGGTAACAAACATCCACGCAGCTCCAGCTCCGTCTGCTCAGGCGGTGTTACCTCAGTGACACCTGCCCCCCACCCTCCCATTGACATTATCCTCATGTGGGTATAATGATTGGTGGGTTTTCTTGTATGTTGTCTCAAGGTGTTTGACATCACCATGCCCAAACTGGCAATCATTACCAGATCTCCAAGTAGCCAAAGCAATTTTAGTTTTAACAACTATGACAGAAAGATTCATTTTTACTTCAGAATATGAGACTATAATGGTGAACTACACAAACAAAAAAAAGGAGAAAAAAAATAGTAGAATTGGATCTGATGTATTTAAAGAGTGAAAAAAACACGACTGTAGGTTTCAATGTTATATTTTGTTATGTGAAATGAACAAAAAATATCCCAGATATGGGCTGTTAATACAAAAAATTAAAGCATAAAATACTGGAACAGTTGTGCTCATAGCGATGCTGATGCCTGGCAAGGTACAGGTAATATTTGTTACTAACTCAGCAGATGTATCTACAGCAAAAAGGAGCCTTCAGCACGTGGTCTGAAACTGGACACAATGTGTGGGTGAAAATAAAATGTAATCTGGGGCTTCGGCAGGGTTCTTACTTCTTCAGGCAATAAGCACAGCCAATGCTCTTTAAAGACTTCTCTCCACCACTACATTTGCCCTGGCTTTTCAAACACTGACTGATTACCTGATTTAAGAGGGTATACCTGGTCTTGAAAAGTACAGTTTTCATTAGCTTTACCTAAACGAACTACACTATGCTTCAAAAAAAAAAGTCACATAATTGCAACAGGCAATACACATTTCATTTTCATGCAATACAACCCCTCACACTATGCAACACATCAAAGGAGGAAAATTTGTCTAACAGCAATGGATAATCATTACAATGTATGTTTTAACTGTAGATAATAATGTAACAAAGAGATTTTGAAGGCTGGGATTTAGATATCCACTTTCTATCCAAATTTCACTGAACTCAATACTGAAATCCTTTCCATCTTTAAAAATCATGCCTGATATCCCCAAATAGCTCAGGATACATGGATTTGGATTTTACAAAACTGGTAACAGCAATGCCAGCTATCAACTTTGTACCTACACAGGCAACTCCACTTCCCTAAAATGATACAGATATACTAACCAACTCATTACCAATATAATAATGCCTTAGGATAGACTGCCCTCAGGAGGCCAAAATGAAATCTCGTCATGGGATACCGCACACTAACAGCACACACTAGCTCAGCACACTTTACATACTTGTTACCTTAAAAGAAAGCCTGCAAAAGCTGTTCCTCACAACAGCTCCTACTTACAGCTGCAATATTTAAAAAAAAAACCCAAACCACCTCACCAACATTGTGTCCTGCTAGAAACTTCTACTGATGATAATCAATTGCAATATACGCCTCAAAAGTAGGAAAAGACTAACATAGTGAGTTCACTACAGCAAGTTCCAAGTTACAAACGCATTTCTTAAGAGATAAGCAAGAAGTAAGGCTCCAATGACCTATCTAGGAGAAAAAAAGAACAAGAGTAGTCCATCATCTTCCCAAACACTAGAAAAATTCAGAGAAGAAAATCAAAACAATTAACTTGCTAGGCCTACAATATGCTCCAGAGATTAACTAAAGCCCAGAACATGGAAATCACACTACCCATAAAGTTTAAACTGAATCAAATGTAAAGTCAACAGAATAGTTTTAGGTCTCCTAACTTGGCAGCGACAAGGTAGGGCACATAAATGAGTAAGTGCTGCAATACACAATCTTCTTTTAGCAAGGATATCCTTTCTGAAGCAGGAACCCAGCTGAGTTAAAAAAAAAAAAAAGCAATAATTATGGGTGAGTCAGAAGGGGGGTTGCTGTACAAGAGGACTACATACTGAATTAAATGACAGCTGCAAAAGCAGTCACCCTCAAAACATACCTTGATGGTCTCTTCCGAAATTCTGGGGAGGTGGTGAAAGGCCATGTACGTACCAGTGACATGGGGTGGAGCAGGAGAAAAGATCTGGAATAAAACGTAGATTAAGTTAAAGACCAGACCTGGATAGCAGCCTTCCTTAAATGATCCCAAAGCTAGATGATGAGACAAAGTTTCAATGCGTGCCTGAAAAAACAGTTGTAGGAAGAGGAGTACAGATTCTTTAGGAACTGCAGAAACACGGAGTAGTGGGAATTTGTAAATTTGGTTCATTCTAAACCAAAAATAAGCAGGAAGATGTCAGTACTTTACAAAAGATTATAGGAAAGTTTTAAGCAATATAGCAGGTGAAGAAACATTAGATGAGTAAGAGCACATGCTCTCACTTCCACTAGGAATGGAATCACAGAAACTCTGTATGTCTAATAAGAGAGTGGACTGACGTTTTCAAAATTCAATTGAGAAATCATGATAAGTCAGTCAAGTACACAGTCCTACTCTACAACACCCACGTGCAAAAAACCCCAAAACATTTATATATAGCTCGGCATAAATGCTAGCAGCACAAGATGTAAAACCCAAATGTCTGTTTTTAATCCAGGACAGTGACATAACAAGCATATCAGAAATATGATGGAAGCAAGACAAATAAGCAAGATATTGATACAAAATATATAAGGAAGTAATCAAACTAAATATCAATATATTAACTCATCAAATCAAATATGGATTGAATTTCCAGGCCTAATAACGTAAACTCTGTTGTTAGACAATATTATTACAATTAAGATGATGGCAGTAGCTATGACATCCAAGGACTATAAGGCCAGCAACATAGCTGTAATGAAAGATGGCAATTATCAGCAGGTTGGATAATTGTCACACTGAAAAGGCCAAGATCACTTTTTTAATACATTTTTTTCATGCAGCCAGGGACACCCAACTCTGGCTGCAGTCCCTGGGAGCGTGCAAGACCTGAGCCAAAATGCTATTTTCAAAGACTGGCTTTGTGATGGTAACTTTTATTTCTGCAAGAACATTGACTAAGTTTATTAATAAAGACAACAGTCCACTACTGCAGACTTCCAGCAACATACAATAAGGAAATATGCTAAAATGAAACCAACAAGACAAGTCAAAAAAATTAAGCTGCAATGCTTGAAGACAACACTAAGACTGTATGCACTGAACTTCAGTATGATGACTTCAAACACACACGCCAAATTAAACTTTTTTTGTGGGGAGGGGGAAGCTGGCCTGGATTAAAAGCAACTGGAATTTAAAAGCCAACATTTGTAAAACAAGCAGTCTAGCTTTAGCAGTCAAACGGAATCTGTCACTGAATGTAAAATTTACAGACAGATCAGGGTGTAGAGGAACAATTTGCCAAAGTGCATACAAACTGAACACCACCTTTGGAACAGGTACCGTACCTGAGGAAGCCAAACAGATGATCAAAATAAAAAGTAAAGTGCTCAGGGAAGGCAAGGCCACAGAGAAAAAAAATCCCCAAACTCCGAAAAAAAAACTAAATCAGTTTTTGGTACCAGGCAGGGACTTGAGCGGAACCTCTACAAGCAACTCACTGAAGGTTTTACCCCTCAGAGCAAAACATCAGAAGAGGTTACAGAGGAAAGAGTGACAAGTGGCCGGGGCTGGGGGCTATCACTCCCAAATTCTAAAGGAAATCAAGTAACTGCAGCGTGAAACTTCTGGGTTAAAATCACCTCATTATCAAATGACTGGAAGCTGACAAAAGCGACAGCAAGCTTTTGGGAATTTTGTGGGTGGAGGGATCACCTGTTTTTTAAGAAGAGATTCCAGAGGGATCCAGGGAACTACAGGCTGATTATATTTTTCTATATATAGCAAACTGCCAGAAAATTGTTCTAAAGCCATGAAAACAACTGTATAAACATACTGAGGAAAGTCACTGTTGCTTTTGCAAAGGAAAGTCATGTTTGATAAACATTTTAGAGTTCTTCTAAAGACTAAAAAGCATGCCTGAAATTCTAAAAGGCATCTGACACATTCCCTTGCCAAAAACCATTAAAGATGCTGTGCTGCCAAGAGAAGGAGTTGTCATATCAGTAAATTGTCTAAAGAGAGAAGAGAAAGGTTATGGATCAGCAGTCATTCTTTCCTAAGGACATGGATCGCCAACAGAACACCACAGGCACCTATGTGGGGGCTAGTGGAGTACAACCTATTCGTAAGGTTGGACTCAATGATCTTGACGGTTGGACTCAATGACCTTAGAGGTCTTTTCCAACCTTAATGATTCTATGATTCTAAGGGTTCTGAGACAGCAATTTCTGAAGCCCACAGTATATTCCAGTGATACTCAGTTACTCAAAGTAATAAAGGTATAAAGGAATTAAAAAATTCCAGGACCATTTCACTGAGGAAATAGGTGTTAAGACTAAATTCACTGTAGGTAGATGAGGACAATTCACACTGGGGAAAATAGAAAAAAAATCAGTCCTAAATACATATGTAAGGAAATGGACTCCAGGCTGACCATTAATTATTCAGGACTGAGTTATTGTTCTTATATAGCTTCTGAAAACTTAAGTGTAAAGTTAGGAAAAGGCAAAACAATTAGGCATTATTTTTGGAAGCAATGTAAAACAAAAAATCCCTTTTTTTTTTTTTTTTTAGATAAATCCACAGTGAATACCATGAGCGGAGTTCCACCCGCTCCTCCCTCCTTGAAAAACTGGAAAAGCAAAGGACAACAAAAATGATGTAAGGTACAAAAGAACTTTCCAGCAACAAGCAACTGGAAGAAGTAAGACTCTTCAGTTTGAAACAGAAACTGAGGCAGGCAGGACACGATAGAGGTCTGCAAATTCAGGAGCGACACAGAGAGCACAAGAGGGTTGTTATAATGTCTCATCAAATGTAAGAACCCGCAGGCCTCAACCACAGCTATCAAATGGCAGATTCAAACATATCAATCACAAATTGCTGGAGGTACAAGAGTCTGCTAAGGAGACATCACCACACACTTGATCTGTTACCTACCCTACGCATTCACTACTTCCACTGTCTGAGACATCACAGCAGGCCAGGCAGAACCCTAGTCTGACAAACAGGTATTACTTCTTAGAGTAGACGTGCACAGTAAATGCTGGAATGGATTACTGGTTTTAACTAGTTTTCACTTCTAATTTACCAGTTTGAAGAAAAGGGAAAAAAGGCCTTTTGAAAATACGACGTTAAGGCTACCAACACTTCAGTCTGGTCCTATAGCAACATAGTACATATTGCAACATTTGTTAAAAATTACTTAGCAGCATGCTGAGATTCTTCTGAGGGTGCTATTCCAGGTTTTAATCACAAATATAAACTAAAAATGCCATTGCTAATAACTTATTTAACAGGTCCCCTACCCAACAAAACAAGGGATAATAATAATTAGGGTCAGAACTCACTAACAGGAAATTATTTTTAGTCTCTTAAGTTTGGCTTCTGGTCAAGACATGTGAAACAGGCTTTGCCTGTAAAATACTAAGGAGAGGTATGGGCAGCAGCCAAGTTAGTGACGTATTACTACTTGACTAGTAAAAATGGGAGTACCAGCTGCCCTTCCTCACCTTCAGTGCCCTCGGAAAAAATTCATCTATTCTCTGGCCAATTCCTCCTATCAAAGAGAAACATAATTAGCAATTATAGTTTTGGTGCAAAGACACATATGACATATAACTTTTCACAGCAAATAACAGCACCTCTCTACAAAGAGATAACAGTAAGATAAGGACTCCTGAAAGGACTACCGTTAGTGGTATTTTATATTCCAAAGTGAGTAACACAACCAACTGTAAAATCCCCTGAATATACAACCATTCCTTGTATTATTCCTCAATACATACCTGCAAGAAGCTTGAACATGCACTGTTTTCTGGCATAAAGACAAAATTTCTCAGCTACACAAATGAAGAAGATCTCAGACTTTAAAGACTCAAAGTTATCATCAGCGAGATCTCTTCTTTCTGTATTTCGGCTTGTGCCAAGACGGGAAGTAATTTCAAAAGCTGAATCAACATCTGGATCATGATGCAATGAACACTGGAGCTAAGAAGTGAAGGTCCTAAACCACATTCATAGTTTTCTTCAGAGATGATAAAAACATCAATTACCAAAAATTACTTGATCTCAATAGAAAAGCCTGAGGTCAAATTTTCGGTAATTTTTCAGCAAGAGAGAAACACTCAGGACCATTTACAGCTGAATAATTACTCTACTTCAAAAGTTGCTTTGAATAAAAGAAATGGCTATTTTATTGACTATACATACATATTAAAGAGCATCAACATAACATAGTTGAACTCAGCGTTCAAGAAGATACAGAGCAAAACACCTTGACTTCACACTCTGGAAGTGATATGTGTTTTCTAAGCATCTACTGAGTCAGTGAAAAGTCTTTTATGCGGCAAGGCCTGCAATCGTACTGTTCACCAGTATGTGCAGCTCAAACTCAGAATATTACAGAATTAGCAACTCCAATGACCAATCAACAGACCTTCAATGTATACACGCAAGTGTTACTGGATTAAATGAGTGCTGTACATACATTCAAGAATGGAACTGAGCAGGTTTTGTCTTTATAAAAACACATTGCATACAATTAAATCTCCTAAAGGCAATTCAGAAAATCTAGAAGCTCCTAGCTTTGTAGTGTTAGCTACAAGCAAACAAAAACCAAAGGAAACTCCTTGCCACTTTGTAGGGACTAACTAATAAGAATAAAAAAATTACGCAGTTTGCAATCTTCGCTATACATGAAAAACTTGATGCAATCATACCTGCCAACCAATAAACATGCCTCCACACTTTATTAACCTTTCTGTAACATGATAATTTGAATAAAATCTCCACTCTACCCCAAATTGGAAAACATAACTTTATAAAAATATAGTGCTTTAAAAATGTATCAGCATGTTATTTAAAACTACCATACCAAAACCAGATCTTTTTCAAATTGTTACATACACAGACCTCATGATACCAAATGGCCTCTTTCAGGTAGCTAAACATACACGCTGGACTTTACCGCTGCTGAATTTCTCCTCTGACTAAATAATATCAAGTCAATTACATACATCAATCTTCAACTAATTTCCAGCCCTCTCCCTTTACTATATATTTATATATTACCATCATGACATTAAAGTAGGTGCTTATTCAAGGTAGTATTTAAGTCAGAAGCTGCAAGCCTCCATCTACAACTAGAGTACTCCCTGTAACATAAGGGGACTCTAGAAGAAAGACAACAGCTTGTGCAACTTCACGAGGCTCTCCAAATCTTCCAAGGAGAATTGCTTTCTTCAGCTGATCTTCTTCCAAATGAGCAGTCATCTCTGTGTGAATAAAGCCTACGAGAGGAGAGATATTTGAAGAGTTACCTAACCTTCAACTAAATTTCTCTAGCAGATTTTCCCTAGAACCCTCCAAAGTGAAATCTACTACCAGGATTCAGCACCAGCTACCATTCTTCAAAGTCTCAGAAGTCAGTCCACATCATTTTATGGCCAAGACCAATTTTTTACCTAACCAATAAAATGTTTTCCAGTTTTGGAAGCACTGATGTAATAATCAAAATGCAGAGATCTACAGAAGTCCATAAAAAAAAAGGTAACTAAAATTGGGTCCCAAAACCATATTTATGGTTTATCACTTTTCTGAAAGACAAAATACACTCATTTCACCAAAACATTCTCAATAAAAACACAAGTATGAAATCTCTGGCAAGAAACCTCTACAGCTTGCCAGTGTTTCCATTATATTTTAGAACTTATGACAGCACTTGCATAATTTCTATTATAGCACTCATTTGGAGAATATTTCTTGATATTTTTGAAGGACATTTCTTTACAATTTTCAGTTATCCGAGATTCAGTTTTCCCACTGCTGCACTTCACATAAGCTGCAGCTTCATAAAGAGCTGATCTTACTGGCTTTCTAGCTGCCACCAAGAAGGGAAAGTCCCGGTTTTGCTTTCTACTGTACAACTCTGCCGCTTTATGATGGCTCTGGACCCTTCAGTGAGCTGCTCAACTCACTAAACAATAAAAAGCATTTTTCCTGCCTAGTTCACAAGCTGAACTGGTTCATGTAGAGATCTGAAAGGCATCAGAGCTAGCACAAGGTGAGCAGCAGAGTACACAGCTATGAGTGGAAAAAGTCAGAAATGACAGAAGGGATTTTTCCTTAAGGGTGGTTGTTTGCTTGGACTAGATCATCTTGTGAAATCACAGCCTTGTCCTCACAGAACTTTCTTTCCAGGCTCTCTCCTTTTACTACAGGGATAGACAGGGATGCTTTCATGCCAGCTTCTCGTGGTCTTTCATGTTTCTCTAATAACAAATAAGCATTCTCTAGCAGGAGACGGGGGTAGCTGTCTGTCTATAATTAGTTCTAATCCTTCCATCTGCAAGGACAGCAGGTTTTGAAGGAGGAACAAAGAAAAAAAGACATTTATTATGTAATAATGGATAGAGGAACAGGTAGACACACTCTTCCAAATTTCTCAGTGTTCCCTTAAAAAGACTGAAGGTTTTGTAAAGGAATGTATTATACTTTAAACTGGAAAAAAGAGATTAAAAACATGTACTTACAAAAGTTGAAGAAAATAATAGCAATTTGTCTTAAGTTACTTTCAGAGTACAGCAAATACCCAGCAGTCTTGATGATTATGTGTTGCAACAGTCAAGGATGTAGGAACTTCCCAAGAACTAACCTGGAGCAACCACGTTGACTCGAATTTGCTTTTTTGCTACTTCTTTAGCAAGAGAGCGTGAAAAACCAACTAATCCTGCTTTGGTAGCACTGTATACACTTTGACCAGAGTTGCCTTTAAGTCCTACAATACTTCCTAAAATAAAGAAACATCAAAGAGAAGAAAAGATTAAATGACTAATTTGAAACCTTGCACTAGCTTTACCATTTTAGTTTAAATTTGGAATGGAAAATGAGATTAAAAGAAAAGGAATTAAAAGTATATTACTAAATGTACTTTATAGCCTACTGCTGGGATAAGCAAATCCCTGAATTATCCGTGATTTTTGTGGAATCCATATATCTATGTTGACCAACAGGCACCAGGAGAGAAAAATGAAGAGCTTTCTAAAAAAATATCCTTGCACAGAAGGAAAAAAAAAAAAAGAAACCAACCTATTTGATTCTTAGTTAATACCAAGCAACTGGTAGATTTACATACTGAAAGAGCTGATAAAGAATGGTAAAATTCTTTTTTCAATAAAATATAAACTTTGAGGTGTTTATTACTGAAACAAGCTGGGTTTGCATTTAGAAGCTGCTGAAATTACACAAAAGAATAAGCATTCATACAGAAATGCTAAATATAGAATGTCTAAATACAAAGAAAATAGTCAATTTACACCTGCTAAACCTTTCTAGAAAACTGTTACACAGAATTCCACTGGATTAGACAAGCAACTTACCTATATTGACAATAGCACCTCCTTGTTGTTGAATCATACTTTTTACAGCAGCTTTGCATGTCAACATTGTTCCCAAAAGATTAGTGTGAATCTGGGCTATCATATCTTCAGTCTTGGTTCTCAGTAATAAACCGTCCCTGACAAACAGACCGAAAAACCCAAAAGAACTCACTGAACAATCCCAATGATCACATTCACTCATAATAAAACATGACTGATGAATGGAATATTAATGGGGATTTATATGGTTCTATATATTTTAGCATTCAAAATGATGACATTGCAAGGATGACACATAGCAAGAAAAAAATTAGCTATGCTTCTGGCAACAAAGCCTCCTTTGCAGAGAGGTATCAAACATTAGTTTGGATTATTTCAGGGTGAAGAAGTGGAAGAAAGAGGAGTAGAGGGGGAACTCAAACTCAGAAACTACAGTGAAAGCTGTATCATGTTAGAATTTTACCTTCATCAGGAACAAAATATTGGTGAGCGCTTAATACTGTTTTCAGATGTACTCAGTAACAATACTCTTACTAAATGCAAAGGCCCTTGGCACCTTATAATAAGATGCTGTCATCTAGAACTACATATAATCTTGTAACGAATAACTAACCTGTTGATCCCAGCTGCATTAACCAAGTAGTTAATAGGACCTAAATTCCTCTGCATCTCCTCAAAAGTATTTTGGACTTCTTGTTCGCTGGATACATCACAGCTAAGTGCCAGATGTCCTGCTGTATTGAAGTAAAGGCACATCATAATAATAGTAAAAGATGGTATACCATTCATAAACCTTCTTCAGAATTTATCGTCAGTTGCTAAAACAGATGTTGAACTAGTTGTAACTTGAGGAACCCATTTAATCTCCAGAAAATTAAATAAGGACAATGTTCAAGTATTGTACTGATCAGTTATGTGACAATTTATGGCCTTTTGAAATCAGAAGTTCAGCATGAGCAGACTGGTCTCAGTTCTGGCTTGGTCAGGAGCCAAGGATGATTCAATTCATACCACCTCCCTGTTGTGACCTTGAACAATTCCTTTCATCCTACCTATTCTATCCACAAGATATGAATCGTAGCATACTTAACTTTCCCAAAGAATATTGTGAAAAGAAAATTGTACTGATATAGCTTTTCTTTCAAATTTCTCAGCCTTTACTTTCATCTTCTCATTAGACAATGAGGTTTATTTTATGACTTAATACTTTTACAAGTTACCTAAGCATTGGACAGTGAAGAAAGTATTGCAAAGCAGCATACATACCACCAAGATTACGTGCAGTGGTTTGGGCTACTTCCAGATTTCTAGCAATAATCGCCAGGCGGCAGCCTTTCTGTGCCAGTAATTCTGCAACAGCTTTTCCTATTCCTCGGGATCCTCCAAAAATGGCGCAAACCTTGTCCATCTTCAAAAATAATTCACAAATTGCAAATAAACTATGAATTTCAGGTCCAATATAGCAGAGAATAACCACTGTTCTTGTCAAAATGACAGCCCTTACTAGTCTGTAGCATTTTGTAATATCGGATTATAGAATTAGTGATTTGTTAATTTTTTATTCACCAAAAAATAAATACTTGAACTAAATTAGACACCACTTCTACAAATGCAAGTTAATTCTTAATGATTTCTGAACTAGTAAAAAAATTATGCATGTATTGTAGCATTTCAATACTAGTGTTATAACTCCTATTCAGTTGATGAAATACGCAATTTAGGTATTTAAAGGTCATAATGTATCGTTCAGCTGTTCATTCAAAGCCAACATAATAGTTGTAATTATATTGTTCTTGCAAGCACTATTCTTGTACTAAAGTCATTTAGCCTCAAGGTCTCACTCCATCCTAAGTATCTGCGTTGGACATCCACATTGCAAACACTACTGAGCATGATTTGATACTACTGTATTTACACTAGTTTAATACTAAGTTACACTACATAATACTGTGTTTTACCACCAGCCTTAGGGTTTTTTGTTTTTTTGTTTCTGCTTTTGAAGAAAAAAAGCTTTTTAAATGTGAAACGATTCTGAAGTAGCTAGCTTAGAAGTTTAGGACGGAGTGTAAGAAAGTACTTCTGTAGAATGGTCTTTTATTCTGCAACCTCTAGAAACCAATCAGCTGTTTTGGGATTTCCTGAGGAGCCAGAGGCAGAATCCAAGCAATAGTGATGAACCTCTTTTCCATACATTTGAATAAATCCTTTTTGAACGCAATTATACTTTGTCTCCATAACATCCTGAGGCAACAAGTTTCATTATTTGTGGAAAAGTACTTCCTTTTGTTCTTGATTTGCTTTCTGATTAGAGAATATTATGCATTTCTCCCCATATCTTCCCCTTACTGTTTGTAACTTCAGAGGCTACTCTTCTGCATTTTACCCTCCCCCTATATCCTCTTTCAGGTCTATTTAGTTACTCTTATACACATGGAAGCCATTCTGTATCTTACTAAACACTGTCCAAGCTCTTAATCCTGCCACCCTACCCTTGCCTTACTTAAGTCTATTATACCCTTTTTGATGTGTGATAACCAGAAGAGCACGCAGTGTTAAGCATACAAGGACACCATCAACTCATACAATGGCACAATGATTTTGCTCTTCTGTGACAGGGCCTGGAAGAGCAGATGGTCCTTTTCTGTAGCAAAGTAAGCACAAGTGCTTGAAATCAACCCATGTGTCTGCTTCCACTGGCAAGTTTAAATCAGCTTCCTAGGAGTAGGAAGAGAATTAAATACTTGTATCTCAGGCAGCGGCTCTTTCAAAAGAACACATACAAAAAGATGTCCTGCATGAAGACACTTCCTTAGTGATAAAAACAGGCACCACTGCCTCACCAGAAGGACTAATCTTTTAGTCTTCATTAGGTAGCTAGACTGCAAGAGATTAATCAAGAGGTCTTGCACTCCAGTAACTACAGCTCTTACTGTCTTAGCAGACTAAAGGCACAACACATATTTTGTTGACAGATTTTTTCGTTAGAAACAAAGTCTCAGTCTGCCTTATCCATTGTGACTGATCTCTTCTTTTACAGAATTACCACAATTACTCTTGGAAGTTCTTGCCTACTTGTTGCAGCAATGTTGTACTAGGATTTCCTCCTTCATATTTTGTTCTTACCAGCACTGAGCATACATACTATCTTATATTTATTTGAAACATGAAATAATATAGATTAGGGGGGATCTCTAGAAGTCATCTTGTCTAAAACTCCTCCACTCCTAAGCAATGTCAAGTGAACCACTTTATACTGTTCATAAATGCTGTCAGACCTATATGTATTTTCCAAATAATTCTGAACATGCTTAGCTACATAGGACCCAAAAAGCTGCCTGTGGGGTGAGAACTTCTTTAAAACATATCGTTCTACCCTTCCTGGTCTCTTTGAGAAGCGAAAAAATCCTAGTGATTCTACCGTTCTCAGAAAGAATAACGAAAGCCCCTTGTGCACTAACCAGGTATTTACAGGGGGAGCATAAGGCCTACTTCCAGCGCAGCAGTATGCAATTTGTGTTTTTGCACAAAAAAGCCACACAGATTCTTTGGAGTTGTGACTTGGGAGAAAGAATCTGCAGTAGGAGTAATAATCCCACATTCCCTGGTCAAATAAAGGTAGGGAAAAACAAGTATCTTTTGAGCAACAGGCTCTTCTAGGTCGCCACATAGCACACACAAGCGCCTGCACCACCTTTGTCCTCTACGGCCCTTCTCTTTTTTCAGAACAAACTACTTGATCCGTGACCGCCTGGGCTCCAGCGGCACTGCTGCCGACCACCTCATGGCGCATAGCTCTAAACCCGCTGGAGGACACCCTTCAACAAATGCGAGTCGGGATACCGCAGCCGGCCGGGCCGGGCCGGGCCGGGCCGGGCCGGGCCGCCCCGCCGCTCGTACAGCTGCGCTCAGCCGCCTCATCCACGGCCCGCGCTGCCCCGTCAGGACACCGCCCCCGGCCCGACCCTCGAGGACAACCCACACGCTCTCCCCCCTCGGCAAACCTTTTCATTCCTCCCCTCCTTTTTTGGGGGAGGGAGGGGAGATCTGGGCTCCCACCACCCTCCTCCGACCCGGGGCGGCACTTCCGCCCCGACCCACCGAGGCCCCTCACGGCTGAGGGCGGCCGCCCCCCGCCCCCAACCGCCTCCGCCTACAGCCGCCCCGCCCGCCGCCAGGGAGCGGCCGCGCACGCGCGCAGCGAGGCCCCGCGCCGCCCGGGGCGGAGAGAAGGAGCCGCCGCTCACCCGGTGGCCGCGGGGCTCCGCGCTCACCCTGCGTCTCCTCCTCGGGGGCAGGGCGGCGCCGCCCGGCGCGGAGGGAGGGAGGGGAGAGGCAGGGCCTCGCGGCGGTGCGCCTCAGCACGGCTCCCGTTGCCGGCTCGGCGGTCGGGCTCAAGGTGGAGCCCGCGGCACGGACAGCGGGGCGCAGCGCCGGCTGGGAGCCCGCCCGCCCGCCGCGGGGCACGCCGGGACGCGTAGTCCCCGCGCGGCGGCGGCGCCACGGTGGCAGTGCGGTCGCTTGCCGTCGGTGGGTGGGTCGGTCGGTCGTCCACCCCCTCACAGCCCCCTCAAGCCCTGAGCCATGCGCGGGCTGCGCCTCCCGCTGTCCCCTCCCCCCCCCCCCCAAACGAGGAAGGTGGTGCGCCGCAGGAGACTGACGGAAAAACGGCTTTCATGCGTATTTCAATTTGCCTTCTGGCTTCCCAGCAGCTTTTTGGTGCTTTCCTTACACGGGCTTTTTTCCTCCCCGACAGGACGACGGTTCAGGTCTGAACGGAACGTCACGAGATGACGAAATGATGTAAACCACCTGTTTACAGAAGCCGTTACTGCTGGTAACAGCTAAAAAGGGAGCCGGGAGCTGCTGGTCCCCGCGCTGCGGCCTCCGAGCCAGCGTCCGGGCCTGGGAAGCGCCCCGTGGCACGGTGGACGGGCGCTCCATGGTGAGAGGGAGACCCGCCAAGGCAGGGCCGGCGGCACGGCCGCCGCAAGCCACGCAGAATGCGTGTCGGCCCTTCTGCTTTCATTTTACACTTTAAAGTTTTTAAAATACATCCAGTTACCTCCACAACATCCACCTGAGCCACTTGCACTATGCTTCCCGCCCAGCCCAAGTACTTGTTGCCAGAATTTATACGGGGCATGAAATAGCTGCCTGACTCTGAACTGGACATCTCTGTCCTGCTCTTGTTTCCCCCTCTGCGTACAAAAAGATGTTTCATATGCAGACACGTACACACAGATGAACAAGGATTTTTTCTCTTTTCATCTTCACATTTCCTTGCCCCAAAATCCCTAGGATCTCATGTGAGGTGTTGCTCTACCCAGCTGAGTTAAATCAGAAACATTCAAAGGTAGATAAACCCAGAAACACCTGTGAAAGTTCCTGTTTAGTAACCAAAGTAAGTTTCATGATATGTAATTAAATTAATATAAAAACCTGCTATGTTTTAACAGTAATGCTGTTAACATTTATGTCTGATGATATGCTGGAGGGGTTTCTGTGGACTCTTAAGTCACACACACTGAGTAAATTTTTTCACCTGAGACATAAGAATGAAACGGATCACAAGTGTGTACAAGAGTACACTTTCAAAATTTTTTTGTCAAAAATTAGTATTAAAAGGTTCCACAAGGTAACAAGTGTCAAAATTTCACTGGAGTTTCTATGAGCTCAGTGGGAGTGTAACTTTGTACCGTTCTTGCTTTTGACTTGAAGGCTGTTATTCAGGATTTCAGATCATAAATGTTTCCAGGGGAGCTGTAGAGAGTTTAATAACATTACCTGTATTCATGTAGGATTCTTTTTCCATGGATCATTCTTTACATATAGAAGGAAAAGCAGATTTAGGCATTGCTAAACAGATCAACATCTGTAAGAAAAAAAATCTTTCTTTAAGAAAAGCTGTTATGCAAAATCAGTTTCTTTTAGCAAGTATATTTATATTGCAAGCTGGTCCTCTTTTCAAAAGAGTAAATGAGATTTTGTGATCCAATGACATTTCAGAATATGCCATATTCTGGAAAAATATGCCATAAGCCGGAGGTCCCAGTGATGGATAAGAAAAGGCATAGAAAGCTGAGACTGTGACTCAGAATAGTCTCTGACCAAGATTTTTGGTCTCTAGGATAACTAAGGATCAGGATTCACAGGGGAAAATTACCGTTTTTTCTTCAAGGGATACATATAAGCAAAGTAACACAGAGGGGAAAAAATAACTATGAGCACCCTATTGTACGAGGACAGCAGCAGGCAGATTTTATGTGAAAATTATGTTAATAATTACAACTTTAACCTATTTGTGACTTGTGTCCTCATCCAGAGAACTGACCCATCCTTGTAAGAAAGTTAAAGAAAAGCTGATCTTTGCTGTACTGTTAGGACTTTGCTGACACAGAATAAGCATGAGTTCCACTGTATTTTTTTAAAAACTGTGTTATAGTTGACAAAGTAAAATATCCTTTTCCAAAGTTCAGACAAGATTCTGTTCAATTCTTGTTCATTAACTGAGTGTTTAAAACAAGATGTGTGTTCATTCATTGGCCAAAGTGACATTAGCCTTCTTCCTCTGGATGCCTGGTTAAATCATGAGATCAGATAGTCTAAGCAGAGTTCGTCTGGGCCAGTTTATTCACGCTGATTTCCCATTAAAGCAAGATGAGCTAGCAGAGTCCAAGAGAGAAATCAGTGTCATACTGAGTACCTCCCCTTCCTGGGGGACAGTAGCTGATACATGAACTTGATCTGATAGACCTGCTCCATCCATCATGTCCAGACCTGTAACAGCTAGTTCAATACTGGCCATTATTATGCTTGGCTTACTATTAATGTGGAATTATAAGCTAATAATTCTTGTACGGCTGTCTGTGTGACCATATATACACACATTTGGAAGCTGTTCACAATATACAAAATGATGCAGCAGTCTTTCCTGAAGCCTAATGCATTCAGGCATTAACAATGCTCTTTCTAAAAGAGTTTTTTATTCTTTTCTTAAAACGTTTCAATCATTCTTTCACACAATTGAGATACTGCTTTCAAGTAAGCATTTCTCTATTAACAGAGGAAAACACAGTATCCTCAAACAGGAAAGGATATTTAATGTATCTAAAAGCATAAAAAGCAAATCAAAGCATAACGTCACAAAACAGGGGCCACTAGCTGTTTCTGTAACTGAGGTCCCCTGTATCAGCTATTTCAAATTCCTCTTGGTTTTGGATTTGAGGCTAGATTTACAAAGGAACTTGAGTGCTAATCATTAACCACATTAGTGCCCAAATCTGTGGTTTCTTAAATTTCTGCCAAGAGTCACACATGAAAGGGTCACGCTGCACAAAGCTCCAGCAGCATTTTCGTACTGTTCCCTATACTGCTTCTGAAAGCATACCGACCACATTATGTGGTTTTTGTGTAAGGCCAGAGGTAAAGCAACTGGCTGCACATACGAGTCAGTCCCGTTTTAAACAAAAGGCCGCTGGTTGGAGCACTCGGTTAAAAGAAAACCTGTTTTCAAATCTTCTGTCTTACTGGAAACACGGTCACTAACTACAGTTTCTCACAATCGAGTGTCATAACCATCAATTTGAAGCGGTTTCAGTTTAAAGGAACAACAACAACACAATTAAAGTAAGCCACAGAGATTTGACGCTACAGCCAGATGATTACTGACCAGAGATGTAAGAGCTTGGGGATTAAGCATCTATTGAAATCAACAGTTCATTCAAGAAACTATTTTGCTTTTCAACTGGCATATTAAGAATAGAATAGAATAGAACAGAACAGAACAGAATGATTTGGGTTGGAAGGGACCTTTGAAGGTCATCTAGTCCAACCCACCTGCCGTGGGCAGGGACATCTTCAACTAGATCAGGTTGCTCCAGGTTAAGCAAATCTGATGATGAGGGCTTGTATCTGGAATACAGGAGCCACAGACTTAGAACAGAATTAGGCCAGTGAAGCGTTTAAAAACAGAGGTTTCCTTCATTTCAGGCCAAATGATAACTGGGTGGCAGCTCACACAGTCAATCACCACTATGCATTTCCTCCTGCAAAAAAAGGGCACAACTGGACTCGATGCCTCATTCTAGGCGAGCTCTCCTCTAGACCATAGAGGAACACTGTCGTTAGGGCTCCTCAGCATTTTCTACTTTGCTGACTTTTTCTGTTCCTGTCAAGCCTAAGTCACTGTCCCCTTTCATCAGATGTGCACTTGTGATTTGCATTGGGGAAAATCCGGTCTAGTTACTAATTATATACATACACATATATATACACACACATATATAATATATAAATTATACAACTAACAAGTTATACGTTGCAATTCCCAAATCTCTTTGATACGACCTCAGCCTTCTAGTGATACAAAGCCTGAGATGAACTCCTGAGGAAAAAAACAACCACCTAGTTGTATGACAGAAAAACACTCCCCTCTCCTCCCAGTATTTTGCAACTTGGCAAACTTTTCCCAACCACACCAGTTCAGATTTAAGTGGCCAAATTACCATACGTTAGTTCTTAAGTGATCTTTTTTTTATTACGCTGCAGTCTGCTTTGTTTTTCTAGACTATCCAAAATCTCTGCAGTATTTGTTGTTGTGTTGTAAGAGTGAACTTTTATCATGCCAACATGAAGTGTTTTTGTACAATTTAGATGTACTTTTTCAACAAATATGTGGGCAAACTTTTTCCTCTTAAGAAACTTATGCCCAGTATCCCTCTGAGAAGTCTTTCCTCTTTAAAAAAACCCAAAACAGAGCACAACAAAGCCATCAGAGGCTTTGGCAAATTACCTAATGTTTTCATATCCTCCTGGCTAAACAGGTTTCCCCAGTACAACGAGTATTATTTCACATTTCAGCGTGAGGCCCATGTTTAAGTTAGCACAGTCACTGAACTGCTGCTGCTTCTAGTGAGAAGTCAGGCGCACCACGGAGGCAACAGAGAGAAGCTTGTATTATTGCTGCTTCATCTGCTGCTAAAATTGAAGACTTCACTTCCAGTGCTGCCATGTAGCACCTTGCACATCAAAAGAAAACAACCCCACTATCACCCACCCCTGTAAAAGTATCTTCAAGAAACATTTGTCGCACATTCAGCCTCTGTCCACGACTACGGTCTGATCACAGGCACTGGCCACTCCTACCATGAATCAGCGGACTTCAGACCAAAGAGACGGAAACTAGGATCTCGGCATCTCTCAAAATCTCTTGCTTCCTTCCATATGTCCGACTCCTCATTTAAGCACTGCACTGCCACGGAGCCTATCAGTGTTTACCTCATGAGTCCCAAGCCAGAGAGGACTGGGAACAAGGAGGAAATAAACAGCTCCCCCACCCAGAGAGTAAATTGGCCGCTTTCTGTACAGCACCTTTTAGACAGACAGCTTTTCAAAACTGCAAAGAGCATCACACGGAGCAGCCAGCATCTCCCAACAAGGTGATTTGGAAAATAAGCAAAACTGACAACACCACAGGACATGTCTCACTCCCAGCAGTCACCACTGACCATTTTGTATAGAAAGCATATTTTTTGTGCATTGCATATTTTGTAAGTGCTATGAGTTTCCACTAGAAACATCCAAGAGTTTTGCAGAAGTGTTTGAATAGCCATGACTGAATAACTCTCCTCCTGTTCTCTTAGAGGCAATTTACTTTTAATTGTATCTAATATACTCAATTGAGAAAATAAGCAATCTCAGGAACAGCACTTAAAAAATAGGTAAATACCATTTATAAAAGTCCACTCAAGACCTTGCATAATTTATCTTTTTTTTTTTTTCATGTATCAATGCAGTCTTAACTTCCCCCATTCTGCCTTTCATAGTACATAGTATCATCCCTTCTCCCATTCACTATATATTTATACAAGCTGCAAAATAAGATCCATGGCCAATCATTTCAAGAATTAATTTATCCTGTAACAATTTGTTTGGAAATTATTACAATTGCTGGTGAAAAAAAGAAGAGTATTTTTGAGAAGTATTTATCAGCAGACGTAGCTGGGGTTTAGCCCATAAACATGAAGAAAACTGCTCTCAGCATTAAGACTAACAGCAAAAAGCTCTAAACAGCCAACATTTCCTTCATGTTATGATGGAGCAAGTGCCAGGGTTTTCCTGCTCTCGTACATCACTAATCACAGTCTCAGGTTTTGAACCTCCACAAATGGTATGGACAACTCCAAATTGTCGCCCACTTTGGCCCTGTGATGCAGCCTTCTGGAAAGTTACTGCATCTACTCATATTTACATTTAGGACACTGTATTTACGGTGTCTTAAAGTTTGTTTTGTTGGGGAAAGGGAAGAAAGTGGGATGTTGGGAGAAGATGACAAGAAGGGGCCAAAGTCAGAAAGAAGGCGGGGGCGAATAAAGATGGAAAGATTCTACCTAATGATTTGGACTCATTAGGGTAAGAAAATTCAGCTAAAGGACTATACTGCAGGAGTAGTAAAACATGGCTAATAAGCAACATGAGTTGGTCCTTCACTTCCCTTCTCATGAGAAGCTCTAAGAACTTATACAAGCAAAGTCTTTGTTTTATAAACACAGTAATTACCCCCCAGGAAATAGCAGACCTGAGAGACATGGAAGTGAAATACTTCTATGATTCCTCCTAATATCTACTTTGAAATCCATAACATTTATGAAGAGACCAAAAGCTGTTTGAAGCAGGAAACTGAAGGCATATCCACAAGCATTAAACCGTTTTTATAGCCTCACCTATTTTAGCATATGTTCATTATGTGACCATGAGTATGTTTTCAAGGTTAGCCCTAATGAGGCACAGATTTACTGAGTACAGGAATACCAACTTAATGTAGCACATCTACCTACAGAAAGCAGCAAGTCAAGGGACCGTGTAGTCACCCCCGATAATTGCAAATAGCTGTGATCCTAAACATAAGGACATACACTGGCAAAACTTCAGCTGATGATTTGCCAGCAATGAGTGTTGAACACAGTCCATAATAAATGGCCACTGTGATAGTGATAGTGACAATCACTCATATCTCATAGACTGTTCACCTCCTTTATCTTCACCAGTATTACAGGAAATGTCAAAACCAATATTCTTTACAGCTGTTACCCATTTTGCAGCCTGAAACACATACAGTAATACTTGGAGAGCTTTCAAGGAACTAAATTCCCAGCATTCAATTTTCTCTATCAGATTGTCCTAAATAAATCTAGTTTCATATCGCATCTCCTCGCAGGAATACTTTGCTGTCATTTCATCCTGCTCATGTACCTAACTGAGCAGCTGAAGGCTTCATCTTCTTGTAACATACGGAAGCCCTTACTGTTGTATGTCCTTCCAATGATTGAGCATTAAAGTAGTAAATCATAATAATACCCAATCAGCTGGCCTAATGAGGTAGGAAGTAGGTTATTAAAGATAAGAAGAGGTATTTTTAGATGATTGCTTACACCATTTTTTAATTTATCTATCACAGTGAATATTTTCCTTCAAAAATTATCACAAGTGATTAGCATCCTTGGACAGAATTAACTGTTGCTCACGCCAGACTATGTCAGATCAAGTAATGTTTGATTATAGAAAATGCATACCTTATTTCAACAGTTTTACTTTTTAATCATTCCTCATAGGTTTGGATTTTCAAGAGCACAGTTCATGATGAGATTCTACTGGAAGTCAAACATTTTTCTAGCTCCCCGTAAGAGGTCTGGTAACCGCTCCTGCCCGACCACACACCATTAATAATGTGGCTTACAGAAACCCAGGATGGCACAAGCTACTGTCTCTGAACTCTGGAAGGGAATTTTGTTATGAATCTTATATACTTACTTTATAGAAAAGACTATTAAATATTTACTGCCAAGGGGGTAAAAAAGAGCAATTTAGAGGATCAGTCGAGGTGTGTATTTTACCACACTATGACTATATTGGCTATGAAAATGCAAAAGTGATGAACAACTCTCCTGATTCAAAGCCACATGATGCAGGTTCATACAGCTGTAGGGTGCTACAGGAGCCTGTTTTGAGTTTCTTTTTCCCAGAACAGGAAAAATTCACATATATATTTTAAGTACACTTTTTTGGTTTTATCCTCACTTGCCTAAATCTTCTCTCTAAGGTTATGTATCGTTTCTATACTGAACATACAGAATATACTGTATTCTGCACATTGCAGTGGTAGATTATCCCCAGCCTGCTGTGGACAAGCTCCCCTTTCTGTCAGAGTTCAGCCTTTCTTTATCCAGTTTCTACATATCATGTTCTTTTTTCTTGACAAAAGAAACACTGTCTCCCTCTCCCCATCCAAGTTCTTTCAACAGACGCGAAACTCATACACCATCGCTTGAGCAGGGTCCTTATTTTTTTTTTTAGGGAACCTATACATTTGCCAAAAATATCAGTTCTGAAGAGCACTGAAAATTACACAGAAAAAAATAACGAGTAAAATTTAGGAATGAAGTACACCTGTCCATGTTTGAAATTTTTTTGAAGAAAAGCTAGAGATTAAATTTTCAGAGAGTTATTTAACTGAAACACTGAATATTCTGAAAAGATTCAAGCTAGTATTTCCCTCCTAATTTTCACAGTTTACCTGCTAAACTGGAGAAGATGTGTAAGTGCAGACCACGCATTTATCAAAGACCCTGCTATTTTCCCAAAACCAGATAGCTGGCTTCTCCTCCCTGCTGACTCTCTGCAGCAAGAGGTTCATTAGGCATGACTTTTTAAGCTGTACCTGCAGCTCCAACCCAATCTTAACTAGAATAGTAGGGTCTGTTGCTTTTATGTCTTTTCCTTCTTCTACACAGTTATTCCCTTCATGTTTTTCTCTCTTCCTAGTAGACAAAAGGAGAAAGAATGCTTCTCTCTTTCCATCTTACAGGAAAAAGAAAGTAATCTTTATTGTCTCCAGCCATAGCCTTTTGCATAATATGGCCCACAGACTGAAGATTTTGAAGCAAAATTGCCTGAATCTGGACTTCAGTGACTATCATTGCACAATACCACACTGCATCATGTATTTCAGATCATAATTATTTTAGGCAACCTATACAAGCGGGTAACATTTCTGCAGTGTGCAGTGTTTACATAGCAGAATTCATTTCTCTTTACTTCATCAAATCATTGTTGAATTTGAGGATGCCTTTCATAAACAATTATTCTGCATTAATAGTAACAAGTAACACATTTGCTTTACAGACCCCTCAGTGAAGCACTCCTGTCAACATGAGTTGTCTCTCGCGTACTTTAAAATGTTTTGAAAAAAATATGGTATGCCATCTGGCTCCCAAACGCTCATTAAATCCATTGGAATATGAGCGTTTAAGGAAGCTAACATCACATGATGCCCACCACTTCAAAAAAAAGAAAGAAAGAAAGGAAGAAGAAGAAAGAAAGAGAGAACGAAAGAATGTATTTATAGATGATACAAACAAAAAAAAAGGAAGTGGTTAAAATTGAGTTTATAATTTAATTTCCTACAACTAAGAACATGCCAGCCATTTCAAAGAATAAAGACAGGTGACAGCTCTTGTTCCCAGGAGTTTATGGTCCAAGTTTATTTTCCAAGTGACATGAAGAATAGAAAAAAACCTAGCAGGGGAATGGGATGCTAAAGCCATAGACTATTCAGGTTTCTCAGGGGAAGGATGTCCCTATGAACTGAGATTCAGAGGGCATGCTCCAAGTTTCTTTTAAGGCTTGCCAAATCACTTAGTTTTTCCCCTCCAAATGTTAGTTCTCCAGTCTTTAATTGAGGCTAATGGTTGTCAACTTCCGCTGTTGACACAGCCCTAGGGAAGGATCTCCTACTCTACAGTTACTGTTTTTCTGTGGAAGCACTTTTAGGCCTTAATGTAGAAAGAGGACTGCACCTGAAAAAACTGCATTACCAGATACAGGCCTTAAACCCCATTTGGAAAGGCATCATCTTTTATTAGGGGAGTCGCTCAATTCATTTTTCATGGGAAACTTAAAAATAAATAAATTAGGGAAGGATGGGGGAGTTTCCAAAAAAATCTGAGTGTTTAATTTAAAAAAACAGGTTTGACATTAACTCTGTATTCCCTGTAATTTTTCAAATAAGATTTATCCTATTTACTAAAAACTGCTAGACTTTCATTTGCTGGAATAAGCAAGTGCTTTACAAAACAGAGGCTTTTTGTGGTAACGTGCATTTAGATTCAAAAGCTGTTAAAAATATGTAAATAAAAAATCTGATAAGTACATGTTAAGCAATTCTACTTATGACACATTGGTCGTTGCCTGATGACAATGACGTAAGAGAAAAGAACAAGCTGCAATCCTGCAGAAAATAGCCCAGGGAATAAAGGGAAGGAGAACAAAAGATAACCACATGGGATAAGAAGGAAAAAAACAGTAAGGCCTCATCCAGTAGACAGCAGGACACCATCTCCTGGATAACATGGACTAACGGTAGGTGTATTTTGTCCATTGTAAGAACCTGGTAATGTTGTGCCGACTGACCTTATCCAGCCTCTCTGCATTTTCTCAACTCAATGCATAGCTATTTTTAGCAGCAGAACTCTGCAAAATGTTTTATAACCCATTTTGGCTGTAACGCTGCACCCAGTTGCAACATCCTTCATAGCTTTAACTAATCTAGGCTTGGTATTTTGTTAGGCAGCTGAGGAAAAAGGATACACTGGGAAATAAATAAGGCACTGAGCTCCACTATTTGGCTGTAAAAGGAAGGCTTTTGCTCTCAGACTTCTGTACCTGCCACACTCAGAAATGATGATGACAAAGACAAGTCCGTCAATGAAGGGTGGAGGCTGTAAACAAATACACTTGCTGCCATGCTCTTGTGTTTTGCCATCTGGAACTTTACAACACAGCAGGAGGTTTCAAAACAAGATTCTTGTAAGTCAATAAATCTGTTATGCTGACAAGAGGGTCATTCTGGTTTTGATAAGACAGACTGCTCCCTGAGGGATGAGAAAACCCATGTAAGTGGAATTAGTGTGCACTGTCTGTGCTGGCAAATTTATGAGAACGCGAGACAAGCCATTGCTAGCTAGCAGTTCCTAATGAGCCTCCCTTGGCATGTGCAGGGCAGCCATGCAGAGATTCATTTGATGATAAAATGGATATGCTATAAAGAGCAGGATGCAGTAGGTATTCCACTCATGGTAACTCAAAAAGCAGCACACATTTGAAGATCTTTATACCAGCTGAGAAATCACAGCTGTCACTAATTCTAACTATTTCTGTGTACTTTATCTGCCTAGCAAGTAAATTAGTAGTTCATTTCTTCTGTCAAAAGTAAAAAACATACAGGACAGTATGCTACCTAATGGTATCAGCATTCCAAGTATTTCCAAACTTGGGAGAGTTACACTCGTGTAAATGACAAATGCAAAACAAAGCCCAGTTCTACCATCTGACTAAAGCTCTCTCACAGTAACACTACTGTTTGCATCTCTCATGCCTCTAAATATAATTGTTTCATAAGTAAGAATTTTCTGGGTTTATCTGTAACATATATATGCATTATGCAAAGCACACACAAGTTGATAGAAGAATTTTTAGGTAAAACAAATGTATCATCAGCCTGGATCACAGCTCCATCTATAGCTCTCTTTCCTATAATAAAATCAGCTCTGTTTTCTATCATAATATCTATTTATTCTGCTACAGCATGTTTCAGTTCTTTCAGAAGAACACCCACATTAACACATAAATGGCAACTGCAGTCATGCAAATACTAATGGCATAGTATTCACCCATGTATCCTCCTTTGGAGGACAAGGCGTTGTAATGCTACAGGTCCCAATTTCTTTTTACAGCATCATTTGAAAGGCATGTCTTTTTTGCAGACATTAACAAACACAAGTTACACGTTTGCCTTAATTTTCATACCTGTACCACATCCTGTCACCATAAATTTTTTAGTTAATAGTGTGCAGCCATTCAATTTCTAGGCACAGTAATTTTGTCAAATTATTGCAGTCCTTCCTGCCGCTGCTATCTAGCATTGGTACCAGTACCAAGCCCAGAATTAGTGCTCACCCTCACTGATACACTTCCAGTTCTAGTTTGCCTGTAAGGCAAGGAATCAGAGTTACCCCACTCCTTCCTTTCCCCAAAGCGAATGCTTTGCTTTTTAAAAAGAGCAAAGAAAGGAAGAAAGAAAAGCATATGCACTAGTGCCACACCCTCCAACCCTTTGAACATATTACCCTGAACTAGAGAGCTTTCCACATCTGTTTTAGAAAAAGACGCCCCTCTCCCACCTTCCACTTTTGAACATTCGTTGTTCAAATTGTCAGCACAGATAACTTCCGACTTACTTTTCCTTCACAGCTGGGGTAAGTAGTTCTCCCAGGTACCACAGATGTTGCCTTCCTGCCACCAAAACCAAACCTATGCACCTATACTACATATGCCTGATCCAATGTCTAGCTTACACCTAGCATTTTATTTCCTTTCCTCAAAGAGAAAGCATTTGCTCTTTTAATTTCTAACTCTGCATCTACAGATTTCTCATCCTAGACTTCAGCAGTTTTCCAGCAGTAGTGAGAGGAGACTCCACGTGACTAACCTTGGACAAGCATTAGCAGATCAATTTTTTTTGTCAGCATTGCCAGGATTTCTTGGAACAAATCTCGATCCATGTGCTGAGCTGCCCAATTACAGCAACTGAAGGCCTTTGCTCTGTACTTGTTTTCAGTGGAGACATGCACTGGTCCCAGTGTCTATGTCAGCAGACTTGTTTAAAATACCCACTTGGTGAAGTCTCTGGGATTATTTGCTTAAGCATGGTCCAAGGCATAATTTAAGTCCCTGATTCAGCAAAACTCACAAGCACCTGAAACTCCCACTGAGGTCAGTAGTGCATGCACCAAAGGACTATACCAAATCACAGCCATGGTGACTAATGCACAATGTGGGAGGAAGGGAGAGAGAGTATTCTAGGCCAACTCAGTGAACCATGACCATTAAATCTCAAACTAGAAAACAGAAAACGTTACCCAAGCTCTCCAAAGTGCTGTACTTTCCCCTCATATCTACGTGTTACAGCACCCAAGAAATCAATTTCAGGTTTAAAATACCAATTTCATTTATTTTTGTTGGATTAGAAAAGTATAAATAACTTCTATTTGTAAGTAACGTTGCTTTTTTTTACCTAGAACCACGCCACTTTATTTGCAGGATGGTCTAGTGGGGAAAAAAACCCTATGATTCAGCAAAACACCTCATCACACATTTAACTTTTAAGATCATGTTTAAATCCATTCCTGTTCTGTAAAGTGCTCAACAACATTTTTTTTGCTTTTTTGTTTAGTAAGATCCAATGCACTTAATCCTTTGTGAAATGAAGGCCTAGGAGGTTAAATGGTGCTTGTGAGAAAGACAGAGAAGGAGGTGGTTGGGCATAGCATCAGGCTACATTATAATTAGCCACTAGACATGCTAGTTCTAGCTATAAAAAAGTAATTTAAAGTTATAAGCAAGACATTACATTCATGCCTCAGGGACCTCTTTTATATTTGGAATCACTATTTCAGCATCTAATATCTCTTCCAAAAGCATTCTGATGTGTTACTAAATATAGCAGAAAGATAACATAAGCCAGCTAGAAGCTATTGTAGATTTGTCAATAGCGCTTTTAGTTATAAGAACATGGGCTTTCTATTTGTGTTTTTTCCAATGCCAGACACACTGACAGCTTTAGGAAAAAATATCAACCAGAAGTTGACCAGAATCTAGTATTTGCCCTTGAAAAAAATACTATTTCATTAAAAAACATTGCTTTTGACTGAGAAAATCATGCAGACAGATACATGCAGACAGATGTTCAGACACACACAAACAGCTAGGAAGAGTCCCAGCCTCTGCTTGCATTATCTGATGATGAAGTCCAAAAAGCTCAAAAGTATGTGTTTGCTAATTTTTCCCCAAACTAGCTCCTGTACTTGACAGAAGATACTTCTTGTATTGGTGAGTTTAGCCATTACTGAATAAAAACAGGGCTGTGGGCTAATTAAATCACAGTTGCACGAGTCTGCTCTGTTACTGTCAGCTGTGAGAGTGTGATACTTCACAGTCAAAACCAAACCTGTTACGCAGATCAGCAAAAGTACTAACAGAGCAGACAAAAAAATTCCCACATCATCTCGTTCATCAGCAACACACTTAGGCAGAGTCCACACAACAAAGGTTTGCCAACATAAATATATTACAGAGCAAAGACAGACACATCCTACTGATTGATCTTTTTCCACCAGCGTGACCTCTGAAGAGGTGCAACTGCCCTGGGAGCAGACAGCTTTCACAGCTTGGTTGAGCTGTCTGAGGCTGTTGTGCCGCTCCGATGGCAGTTCCGGCCATCAGCCTAGACTGTGCCTGCGCTTGGGGGCACCGGCAACACAGCTGCCACCGCAGAGGCCCCGCAGACATTTAGCTAGCTAAGTTCTGTTGTGGTCCTCATCTCCCAGACATCCAAACACTTGGTCACATCCAGTAACCTCACCAACCTACTGCGGGACAGGAGCATTAGCATCATTTACTAAGGGATAGCTTAGTGTCAAAAAAAGAAATAGCTGTGGTTGGACCAGACAATGTTTCACTGTTCTCTTTAATTACAGGGCTGTTTCTCCTCCCACCCATTCCCCACGGGCACATTCACTGCTGACATGTCAATCTTCACTAAGAGAAATGCAGCAACTTTCCCAGACTCAGAAACTGATGTTCAAGCCTGACTGATCCTGTGCTGTGGAGAACAGTTGAGAAATGTTACCCACAGAATTTTGTATTTTAATTTATATTTTTATATTTTTATTTAATTTTTCTTGGATCATCGAAGTGTTCACTAACACTGCCAAGTCAGAGAAACCAAAGTACAAGAGCACTGTTGGGTTTTGCAGTTATGGCCAAATTTTATCTGACACCAGGTTAACGTGGATTTCCTTATCAAGAAGTATTCTAGGTAAGAAAAAGAACAAATGAGAAATACTGTCTGCCGTTTTCTTGAGCGCAGCTGTAGCACACCTCCAAATAGCCATAAGGTTGTGACATGCACAACAACAAAAAATGCTTTTACAAGTATATTAATGACAAAAGGAGAGCCAAGGAGAATCTCCATCCTCTATTGGATGCGGGGGGGGGAGAACGTTGCCAGCAAGGATGAGGATAAGGCTGAGGTACTCAATGCCTTCTTTGCGTCAGTCTTTAATAGTCAGACCAGTTATCCTCAGGGTACTCAGCCCCCTGAGCTGGAAGACAGGGACGGCGAGCAGGATAAACCCCCCATAATCCAAGGGGAAGCAGTTAACGACCTGCTATGCCACCTGGACGTTCACAAGTCTATGGGGCCGGATGGGATCCACCCGAGGGTACTGAGGGAGCTGGCGGAGGAGCTTGCCAAGCCGCTCTCCATCATTTACCAGCAGTCCTGGTTAACTGGGGAGGTCCCGGACGACTGGAGGCTTGCCAATGTGACGCCCATCTATAAGAAGGGCCAGAAGGAGGATCCGGGGAACTACAGGCCGGTCAGCCTGACCTCGGTGCCGGGGAAGATCATGGAGCGGTTCGTTTTGAGGGTGCTCACGAGCCATGTGCGGGACAACCAGGGGATCAGGCCCAGCCAGCACAGGCTCATGGAAGGCAGGTCCTGCTTGACCAACCTGATCTCCTTCTATGACCAGGTGACCCGCCTAGTGGGGGAGGGAAAGGCTGTGGATGTGGTCTACCTGGACTTCAGTAAAGCCTTTGACACTGTCTCCCACAGCATTCTCCTAGAGAAGCTGGCGGCTCACAGCCTAGACAGGTGCACTCTTCGCTGGGTAAAAAACTGGCTGGACGGCCGAGCCCAGATTGTTGTGGTGAACGGAGTTAAATCCAGTTGGCGGCCGGTCACGAGCGGTGTTCCCCAGGGCTCAGTTTTGGGGCTGGTCCTGTTCAATATCTTCATCAATGATCTGGACGAGGGGATCGAGTGCTCCCTCAGTAAGTTTGCAGACGACACCAAGTTGGGTGGGAGTGTTGATCTGCTGGAGGGTAGGAAGGCTCTGCAGAGGGACCTGGACAGGCTGGATCGATGGGCCGAGGCCAACTGTATGAGGTTCAACAAGGCCAAGTGCCAGGTCCTGCACTTCGGCCACAACAACCCCATGCAACGCTACAGGCTTGGGGAAGAATGGCTGGAAAGCTGCCCAGAGGAAAAGGACCTGGGGGTGCTGGTTGACAGCCGGCTGAACATGAGCCGGCAGTGTGCCCAGGTGGCCAAGAAGGCCAACGGCATCCTGGCCTGTATCAGAAATAGTGTGGCCAGCAGGAGCAGGGAGGTGATCGTGCCCCTGTACTCGGCACTGGTGAGGCCGCACCTCGAATCCTGTGTTCAGTTTTGGGCCCCTCACTACAAGAAGGACATGGAGGTGCTGGAGCGTGTCCAGAGGAGGGCAACGAAGCTGGTGAAGGGCCTGGAGCACAAGTCTTATGAGGAGCGGCTGAGGGAACTGGGACTGTTTATTCTGGAGAAGAGGAGGCTGACGGGAGACCTCATCGCGCTCTACAACTACCTGAAAGGAGGTTGTAGCGAGGTGGGTGTTGGTCTCTTCTCCCAAGAAACTAGCAATAGGACGAGAGGAAATGGCCTCAAGTTGCGCCAAGGGAGGTTTAAGCTGGACATGAGAAGAAATTTCTTTACTGAAAGAGTGGTCAGGCCTTGGACCAGGCTGCCCAGGGAAGTGGTGGAGTCACCATCCCTGGAGGTATTTAAAAGACGTGTAGATGAGGCGCTTAGGGACATGGTGTAGTGGGCATGGTGGTGTTGGGTTGACGGTTGGACTCGATGATCTTAGAGGTCTTTTCCAACCTTAATGATTCTATGATTCTAACTGGACCACTAAAAGCTGGTCCTGATCCAGTCTCTGGTTCTTCAGACAGAATTCAAAGGTCATCTCATTCTTGCTCTCTTTCTATTTACTGGAGACATTTTCAACAGAAACACTCCACCTTTCTGAGAATTATGTCTAGCAGTCTGTGGCAGAAATCACCAATTCAGTATTAAGGAATATGAATTTGGTGCAAGTAGTCAAGAATACTGAATGTCTAGGCAGGATAAGTACCCATTTTTTTAAGAGTTTTAAAATGTTTATCTCTTTGCATGTGTTCTTATCCTCCATGGAAAGGCTGATCTTTACAAAGCCCAGTAGTATTTTATTTTAAAAAGTTATTAAATTTTATCCTTGTAAAAAAGCTATAGTGTGTATCAGAGATCCTAAATTATTGAATGCAGAGAATTTCAGTGATATGCAGGGGAAAAGAGTTACTTGTGTACTATAAACTTAGAAGTTGGACAGAGGCATAGAGTATACCTTTGATAAGGAGCAAAAAAAAAAAAAAAAGCAGATTTTCCTGATCTGTGTGTATTCAAAAGACACACTGAGATTGCCTACCAAAGAGGAGTGGAGGAAAATTCTTTGAACTGTAAACTTTTTAGAGCTAGCATTCTTCACTTATTGAGAAGTTCAGCCAGCTGAAATAAGAAATTTGACCTAGGGCACGTCCCTTGTTGTGGAGAACAAAGTCAATGACCACTTTAAAGTCATTCTGCTGCTGACTCATCTTCTCTCCCAAGCATCCACGGATATACTATGAGAAAATACGGCAGCAACTAACCACAAAAGATTTTGGGCTAGCAGCTGTTAGCAAACCAAACCCTACACTGCAATTGTGGATCTGAAAATTTATAGGTTTGATTGAAAAGTGAACAAGTCTCCCATGCTTTACAGTGCTGCTAAATGGCATCATCTTTGATCTAGTGCCTCAGCCGTACCAGTGGGACAAACATTTTTTGAGAAAAGGATAACACAGCCCAAATAGCTCTGTATTTTCCAAATATGAAAATCATCCAGCTCAGTTTCTTTCAGACATATTCATTCCTCTAGGGCAGATGAGATATTTTCTTTCACTATTTAACAGTAGGGGGCATATTCAGTGTATGCCAGCAAAGTTTAATGAAATCAATGAAGTGGCACTGATTTGCAGTAATTGAGAGTCCAACCATGTGTTCTAATGCCAAAGAATCTGGATATTTTAAAAGCTTATTTTGCCTTCCTTTCTGGGAAGGGGTGTGTGTGGGGGAAATCAGAGTCCATTTGCTTTGTGGAATGGGGTTCCATCTAAGATAGCAGGGACGACAAAACACCTGTACAGATATTTTAAAATCCTCACATTTTTCTTTCTGCCTTTGCAATTAAAGTGTATTTTTTCATGCTGTGCTGGCCAAATTTCCACTCTCTAACTCCTGTACAGGCTGTTCCCACCACTCTGAAATTAGAATGTAGCTAGTGTTTGGACACATCTTGTGAATTGGTTTTGATCTAAATGACTACTAGATGCAAACATCAGAAGGCCTTTGGGTTCTGCATGCTAGAACCCAACAGAACCGTTTGGTGAACAGAACCATAATACAGGCACTAGAGTTGGCTCCAGAGTGCAGCCGAGTGCTATTCATTTACATGTGCTAAGAGGAATTTTTACAAGCTAGTTATAACTGTGAATAATTGAAATCTGGGGCTAACATTACTGTGTTTAAATTTACTCCACTGAGTATGAATGGCAGAGAAGTTAAGAACTGATTTTGCCACTTCTCTTTTCAGCAAAATAATACAGCTGACAAGAGAGAATACAGTGGAAGGAACAGATAAATAGTAATTTCTGACATCTACTAATATATTCAGTGTAACCGCTATGATTTGATAGGCATGCATGAAATGCTCATTATGGTACATTTTGAATGGCTTTTGCACATTGCAGATTGGATATAGAAAATTCATTTTTTATTTGTTCCTTTTATCAGGCTGATTCTGATCAAAGTGCTCTTCAGCTGTTAAAATGGATCAGCTAAGTCTCTCACCCACAGAAATCAGCTTCTAGGAGACTTCTTTAGGGGAAGGGTTTAGATGTTCCAGCTGTTGACTGTATTTGGAGGCAGGTCTAATCCATCAGAATCTATCTGCAAATTCATGAAAACCAGTCAGCCTTCACTTTCAAAACAAGTTTTACATCCCATATCTAGCAAGAACAGGCATTGTCAGTTTGGCAAATGAGGAAACTGAGGCTGAAAAAGGTGAGACCTCAGGTTTTCAAGAGCAGCTGCTAACTTCAAGACTCTCTACAAATTTGTCTCCTAGAAAGTAAGAGTAATTTGGATAACACTGTGGAAGGAGAATGCATTGCATCCGTACCATTTCCCAAGAGAGCCCTCTAATACTAGTGTTACTGCATAGACTATGTGGAAAGTGGACACTACCCCTGTTTATTAACGCAAACCTGCAACTCCTGTTGTGTTTTTTATTTAACTCAGTACTCAGTGTGAGAGATATATATTCTCAAAGCACACCCATCGTATCAAGCCTTTCAGGTAATTCAGGAATACAGATGCCTAGTTTTGGATTTCAGATGTGTTTTGATATGAGAACAACGATGCAGCTTGGGCCTACTGCAACAGCAGTTGTTCTAGACACAAGCAGCAAACATATACAACCTTAAGAGACTAGGTAAAGACTGAGGGCTGCATTTTCAGCCCTAAACATTCAAGTTCCTCTTAGGTCCTTTCACAGAGCTGGACTCTGGTAACTGAGGTAAGATCACAAATAAGTTAGATAAGATTCAGCTCCCATATACAGGTCTTCCAAATCCTTTTCTCTTTCCCATTTTTTCCCCACATTTAATGTCCACGTCCTCACCATCCACCATCACCATTCTCAGCTCTTTTGTTTCTATATACAAATATTTCAAGTATGCCAGCTTATGAATGATTAAGTCATTCAAAAGAATTATGACACTGGTTTTGCTCAAGTCAAACTTCAAATCTGCTGTAAGATTTACCATTAACCATTTATTGAAGTGCAGGGAAAGAGCACCTGAGAGTGATTTGAGAAGTATCATATTGCAGATTCGTGATAAGAATCCAAAGGTGATGGGTGCTTTGGCACGTCCTACACAAACCAGTGGCATCGTTATTTATTGTGCAAAACGTATGAAAGACTATACCGTAGGAGTTTTAGTAATGCCAGACACAAATCTTTTTACCTAGACAAGTGCATTCTTGTGTTTCATTAAAGTCAATATACATCTTTAAACACATTTGCTTAAAGCTACTGGAAAGAACAATCCAGTTAAAACATTTTGCCAGCCCTGTGAAAAAAGCCAGAATGCTCAGAAGCCCTGTTTTTAAGCCTATGCAAAACTATCATAATTGTCCTTACTGCTATAAGGCAGAGGTAGTGAAGTGAACATGAACAGGATTTCAGGCACCTTTGGCAAGCCAAAGGCTAAACACATATTAGAATTACTTGATAATTACAATATCAAAAAACCCCAACCCAAAGAAATAGTCTTACTTCTACCGCACAGCCATGATGTTTGTGTGTACTTTTCTCCTATGGACGCACTGATGTCAGATCACAATTCTGAAAAACAAATAAAGCTGCTTTTCTATATTCTCTGTTCTGCATTTCTACAAATCATGTTGCCTCCCCCCCTTAATTAAGGAAAGTTAGACTAGATACTCCTTCTTTACAGAGAGGACTTAATGCTGCGCCATTCACTTCTAGCAGAATCTAGGTCTTGGTCAGTTTTAACTAACAAGCAGTCTACCTCAGAGTAGCTGAAACATTTACAGAGTTTACACATCTTTGCAAAAACTTTTAGGATTAACTTTCTACCATTTTCCCAGCAGCCACGTGTATATAGTAGACATGTAACGGCGTTCAAATCAAGAAGATCTCCTAGTTAGGCAGTTCCTGTCTGACTGCTGTGCACAGGAATCTTCTTCAGGGCAAATGAGTCTCTTACCACCAAACATTTTTGCCCTCAGTGAAAGTTCAGGTAGATGCTTCACCCTCAGGGTTGGGGACTATCTCTCAATATACACACAGCAGATCCACTACGCTAGACACTTCTTCCTCTAGGGAGAGCACTTTGTAACTATTATGCACCTGATACGCTGTTGACAAGACCAAACCAGTCAGTCATGATCAGATTGAGATGGAAGTTACCTACCTCTTCTGACGTTACTTGCAGAAATAAGGAGACGGAAAAGATCAGCCAGATCCTCAGTTCTCTCTACAATTTTTGCATTATATTCATCATTCCAAACTTCTTACATGATGGAATCTAAAGACTTTTTCTCTATGAGCAGAAATATCCTCCTATGAATTCTGAAATTAAGTTCTGGTAATTTTATTGTCAAATTCTTTACAAGTAATTTATGTTTAATATTTGCATACACATTTTGATTTAGCTGTTTGCTAAGAAAATATTTATTGGGATTGGAAGTTTAACATAGTAAATCAAACACGTAACATTCACTGGACTTCAAACATAGATATAAAATACCTTACAAAATTTTTTATGGAATTACACAAAGCAAATGCACAGGGTTTGTCTGTTTCTACACTGAATTAATCCCAAGCCAAAACCAAAAAACAACCCCTAAAAGATCACAAAAAAGGCATGATAAACTGCATTTTTGTCATTGTTGCACTGCTATGTAATAAGCCCTTTTTACAAACATTTACTTAATGTTAAAAAAAATCAATTAAAAATGTATTCCATCTAACAGAACTATTGGATTAACAGCTGATTTTTAACTGACTTTACACCATGAAATTCTATTAATAGAGGTACCTTAGTCACTTAGTTTAAAATATGGAGAATAGAGATAGAAAAAAATTAACCTTTAGTAGTCTTTAATATAAAACATACTAAATTTTCCAAAATAAGAATATTATGACACACTAGTGCCAATTTATGCTGACAAAAGCCGATACCAGCTTCTTTCTAACTAAAATTCATTTCACAAAACCTTTATATATTACATGAATATTCAAGTAAACTATTTAAAAATATTTAAAAACACAAAAACTGAATTATACAGTGTTTCAGAGAAATGGTTAATTTGGGAATGCTGTCATGTCCAACTATATATATTTATAGATATATTTTTTCTTACTTTTAAGACCATCATGATACTACCTGATATTGCAAGAAATCCTTGTCATTAACATTTGATATTTTTCAATGTATAACTTCAAAAAAAAAATTATAAGGATTTAACACATCACTGTGTACTTTTTCATCACTGTTTCTGTATACTGTGCGACACTGAATCACACTACTGGCTTCCCTTTGTAAAGTGCTGAGTAACAGCCAAATTACATCAGATTTAACTGGCGATGACGGTGCTCAGTGCCTTGCAAAAAATCACCATTAAACCATGAAACAATAAAATAAAAAAAACCAAGTTCAGCTGAGTAGCGTGTGTGTTCACCAGTGTCAAATCTCTAACAAAACCCTGAAAGACTAACAACATTTTTCTTGCAGGCTGCATTCTTTATATCCAACAGCTGCAAGGACATTAAAATATTTTATTAATGATTCAAACACTGGACACCTTCTCTGGTTGAAGGTGAGTTGCTCACTAGTTTTGGTCATGTGGCTTTTGGGAAACTTTCAGAGCAAAATAACCCAGCAACAGGAAATTGGAATGGAAAACGCCAACCATGCACAGTTACATTACTGGAAGAATTGAGTAACACATGCAAGACAAAGAAAAGGTCAGAACATACCAAAGTAGCAATGGTTAAGAAGTTAGTAAAGTTTTCACAGTGTTTCATACAGCCTTTTACTTTAACACAAGTGCATCACTTACCACCACTATTGCTCAGACATTTTAAAACATCTCTTGGCCATGCAGATCAGTTTGAGAAGAAAACATAGCAAATTACACTTCTTAGGCATTTTTAGACATTAAGTACAACTTATAATTTTATTTTTATATTTAGTCTTATCAAACAGATGTTTTCAAGATACAATCATTCTAAGTGTTGGGCTTTAACATTCCTTCCAATTTTGTTGGAGCCTGAGCGCTAAATGCCCAAAGAACTGGCCAAATATACAAAGCTAAGCTTTGTTCAAACAGCCAAGTTATTACATAAACAGAAGGTACAGGGAATTTCTTATTGGCACTCCTAAATTTCTTCCTTCCTAACCTTGAGATGATCCTAACCTTGAGATGGTTGAATTTTACTCAGTTGTTCACATACATCTTTGCCTCCTGGAAACATTACTCTACTTGGGTGATTTATGAAGAAGTAGAACTAGACTCAAGAACACCACTGACTTTTTTTTTTTTCTCTGTCCAAAGAATAAAATATACATTTTTTCCCCACTTGGCAAATTCTATTTGACGCCACATCACCACCACTCAACATTAACTCATAAAACAGAGACTTACTCCACTGTTAGACACAGCAGGGGAAAAATGTCCAGAGGATAAACGGGAGGCTCTTTATCAGATATAATTGCTTGCTCATAAGGAGAGAATCCAGCTTCCCCTTAGTTATTCTTTCATAAATTAATAATTTGTTAAAATCATAGTCACAAGAATTTTAGCTATTACACAAAATTCAAGTTTAAAAAAACAAGAATAAATTAGTTACAGCCTTGTAAACAATTGTTCATTTATGTAACATACTTGGGGAAAAAAAAGTTCCTCTATATAATAAATCAGACAGTACAAGGCACACATCACACTTAAGAATCCAAAGTGATAAAACCAGCAGATGCCTTCATCTTCTTTGTTCGCTGGTGTAATTGTGCTATAGACACTGTAAAAATATGTAGATTTTTGTTTACGTTACAGTCATTTGAAAAGATTTCATGACTGTGCTTTTTCTGGTAAAATATTTGTGCTATTTTACAGTACAGTATGATTTGAAGGTCTTGGAATGAATCTTCTCAAATGTTCTCTACAAAGCTGCCAGGGAAAAGGCCAGTTTTTCCATTTCGTTGCAGAGTGCCTTTGAACCAGCCATCCTCACGTTTTTTGTGTACAAAAACAATGTCACCTTCCTTAAGTTCAAGTTCTGCTTCACTCTGAGGAGGATAGGATACCACAACCCTGTACCTGTGTAATTAGAAAAAAAACCACTTTAGTTTAGATTCTTTTTTTTTTTAAACCAATGCTTTTAAAAATATTCCTCTGCGTGTTAAAACTTATCAAAACAGGAAACTCCCTAGAACTGTTTGCTGAGTAATTAACAACTTAAAAGTTAAGTACATCTTGAACAGAAAATAACAACAGCAATGTAATGAATTTAAGTCAAATGTATACATCTCCTATCAAGTTTTTTTCACGAAGATCCCTGTAAAAATACATAACATGGTTAACTAACAAGAGAAAATTTTAAACATATTTTTGGATATAAATTTGCAGACTCTTCCAGCCAAAAATAATCAAAGTATTCACAGCAGTAACTGGGCATAATTTTACAACTGTATGTTTAATATGATGTTATCCCAGGGAAGGCTCTTATAGAATCATTAAGGTTGCAAAAGACCTCTAAGATCATCGAGTCCAACCGTCAACCCAACACCACCATACCCACTACACCATGTCCCTAAGCACCTCATCTACACGTTTTTTAAATACTTCCAGGGATGGTGACTCAACCACTTCCCTGGGCAGCCTGGTCCAAGGCCTGACCACTCTTTCAGTAAAGAAATTTCTCCTCATGTCCAGTCTAAACCTCCCTTGGCGCAACTTGAGGCCATTTCCTCTTGTCCTATCGCTAGTTTCTTGGGAGAAGAGACCAACACCCACCTCGCTACAACCTCCTTTCAGGTAGTTGTAGAGCGCGATGAGGTCTCCCCTCAGCCTCCTCTTCTCCAGGCTAAACAGTCCCAGTTCCCTCAGCCGCTCCTCATAAGACTTGTGCTCCAGGCCCTTCACCAGCTTCGTTGCCCTTCTCTGGACACGCTCCAGCACCTCCATGTCCTTCTTGGAGTGAGGGGCCCAAAACTGAACACAGGATTCGAGGTGCGGCCTCACCAGTGCCGAGTACAGGGGCACGATCACCTCCCTGCTCCTGCTGGCCACACTATTTCTGATACAGGCCAGGATGCCGTTGGCCTTCTTGGCCACCTGGGCACACTGCCGGCTCGTGTTCAGCCGGCTGTCAACCAGCACCCCCAGGTCCTTTTCCTCTGGGCAGCTTTCCAGCCACTCTTCCCCAAGCCTGTAGCGTTGCATTGGGTTGTTGTGGCCGAAGTGCAGGACCTGGCACTTGGCCTTGTTGAACCTCACACAGTTGGCCTCGGCCCATCGATCCAGCCTGTCCAGGTCCCTCTGCAGAGCCTTCCTACCCTCCAGCAGATCAACACTCTCGCCCAACTTGGTGTCGTCTGCAAACTTACTGAGGGAGCACTCGATCCCCTCATCCAGATCGTTGATAAAGATACTGAACAAGACCAGCCCCAATACTGAGGCTTGGGGAACACCGCTCGTGACCGGCCGCCAACTGGATTTAACTCCGTTCACCCCAACTCTCTGGGCTCGGCCGTCCAGCCAGTTTTTTACCCAGCGAAGAGTGCACCTGTCTAGGCCGTGAGCCGCCAGCTTCTCTAGGAGAATGCTGTGGGAGACAGTGTCAAAGGCTTTACTGAAGTCCAAGTAGACCACATCTTCAGGAAAGGCAAAGAACAAAAAGAAGCAACTAACACAATCTATTAATTTGCGTTGTTGTTTTAAATTATTTTTGTTTATCTTAGAAGCTTTTCGGGATAGAATGCATGCATCTTATTTGGACACAGTTGCACAATTTTTGTACTACTGCAATAAAAATAAACATTTTTAGAAGTGTTCAACTCAACAATTTTTTTAAGCACCTGATACAAAAAAAAGTGTATTTTTTCAGTTTTTTTACAGTAAAATCACGTTTCAAATATGAGGACATTAAAAAGAGTCTATACTCTTCTATCTCTATTTTAAACATGCATAACACCACTAACTCTTCTACCATGGTTTGAGTTCACATCAACCTAAAATTTAAGTGTTACAGCTCTGCAGACAATTGTGTAAACTTCTTGATCAAGTTTTCTGATAGATATTGTAACTCAGTTTCTAGTTACACAACCAATAATATCTGCATGTTGAAATCAAACAGAATCCATGGCTGACTATAGAATTCAAAAGCTTCTAAGCTTAAGAGCCTTAAATGCAGTGCTAGGAGATTTGTTGGACAAAATCTAATTTCCAGTTAATCAGAACACTTTGCACTCATGAAGATTACATATTACTTAATACGTTAAGAAAATTATTATCTTAATAATCTTAAAATAATTTATTAACTTAATAGATTAAGAAAATAAATTAACAATCTGATGAAAATGCAACATTACAGGATACTTGTAGTAAAGGATGGAATACCAACTATAGCTCAATACACACATAATACTACAAGTTAATTCTGTAATACTGAAATGGAGGAAGATATTATATTATAGTGGTACATTTTGCTTAAGAACATATAAACCAAAAAAGAAGTCTGTACCTATAGTTAAAAGTATTCAGAAAAGAGTAGCAGCACTGTGTAAATAATTAAAGTCTCTTGGGAAATCTATGTATAGCAAATAATATTAGGACTTAATCAGTTGTCAAATGTTATTTATTAGTGACTTATAAACTATGACTTTGTTTCAGTTATGACCATCCCCAGATTTCAGAGTACTGGAATTATTAGAATCATGCTTCACAGAAGTTACCAAGCCAATTAGAAGATATCTCAGCTTCAGAATGCTCCTCATCCAACCTAGGCAGCATGGCAGATGCCTGTACTAACTTCTGCTATGGGCAACTTGGATTTTAATGCTGACTTACGACATAAGAAGCAAACATTTTTAATAGAATGCAAGTTTAATTAAGACTGTAAACTGCTTGAGATAAAAAATAGCCTCTACTCAGGCAGGACAAGATAGTAAAGGATAAAGAACTGAATGAAGCTATGAAGAAATTCTTCTGTTGTAATAAACAGGTTGCTTTCAGGCTGAAAATTAATCAGCACACTACATAACATGCACACAGCACTAGTTTTATCCAAAAGAAAGCCCGTTAAAAAATGGGTTTCAGGAAAGAATACCTGCCTTCCTTACCTTGCATTCTGTCAAATGCTGCTCTGTAAACACTGGACTTGAAATACACTTGCTTTCAGTTTCTAATGCTGTCCGTCAGTAATCTCTGTGGGAGATTACTCTCCTAAATTGATAGACTTGTCTGTTCTTTCCCTACTTTCTGCTGCTGCCTCCTGAGTGTTAAAACCAACAGCTTTGCAAAAACCTATCTTCTCTTTGCCCTCCCTAGAGGATCACTAACTTGCACAGAAATACTGTTCTCCTGAGCTTTCCAAACAGTTTTGAACTTCCTCAACTCTGCAGCAATTTAGTACTTCTTGTCAACTTTTAGCTTCCCGACTACTTTGGTATCCATCTTGCACAACACTCCTGGTGTTAAAATGCTATTTTACTATATTTTTCAATGTTAATGAGAAGAAACCCATCAGGCTTTGCACCTTTAAATCCCATATCCTCCTTCTTTTGTTACCACAAGCCATCAAATTTTATGCCACATTTTACAAATTCTATTTGCCCAAATAGAGGTGATTAGATCCAGACTCGTCACACATTCACACAGCTGTCTTTTCAGATCACCTTCGATCAGATATGGAACAAAGCCTATTTTTCCATTACCTATTTCATCATCTACAACATACTGCCAAAACTACCGATTTCATGCAGAGTAAAAAGCTTATGCTTCAGCTCAAAAGTTCATTGCCAGGTCCCTGGAGAAAAATAATCACATTTACTAAGCGTGACCTATGTTTTGGAAAAACGTGTTCATTCCCACATGGTTGAATCTTCCAAAACACTTCCTTGTTTACCTCCCTATTCAGTATTTGCAAATGTTTTCAATGTCTGAAAGTCAAATTTGCAGATCTTTTATGGTCACCTAATCTATAATATTTTACATGCACTTAAGCTGCACAATATATGTTTTCTTCTTTCTATTTTCTTTGACTGTCTTACAGTATTTTTTGTTAATTTTCAAAATATTATCCTAATTCTTTTTAACCAGCTAGTGATAAAATATTAATATTCTAAAAATAAAGGTATTTTAGCTTCCCAGAAGCAGCCACTGTATTTGCCATCAGTTCTTTCCTGATATTCCTAATGTGTCTGGCTGTATCCCACAGTGCTCTTGCACTTTATATTTGTGAATTTCCTTTTTTTGAGGAGGGTGGTGGTGGTGGTCTGTCTTCACATTTCTCCATTCTACTTTTCATTTTTAATATTGGCATTTCTTACACTTTTCGGTAACATGAAAAAGATTGTATCTGTCATGTGTTTCTCCCTTTCTTCATTGCTTCTGTTTCACTAGACACAAAATACTTCCCAGCTATTTTTAATTGATTTTTGGACAATCATCTGTGGTTTTTCTGATCACCAAGTGGATAAAAATATTTTCTCATATACAGAAAATTTTAGCTGAGGAAAACACAGAAAGTTGGAATTACTATTATTACACAAGTTAAATTCATACTTATTATTCAACTTCTTGCTTTAGTTTCTTTTTCTTACATTTTTAATTTTTACTTTTCAGCTCACCTATGCCCTGCTGTTGTGCAGCTCTCCTGTCTGTAAAGTAGGTGCCTTGAATCCTACAGATAATCAACGCCCATCTAGGGCAGACTGATTCTCAGCATTTAATTAACAGCATTAAATGCTGCCAGATGCAATAAAACCTGCTGCCACTGGCCTGCTCACTCAACGGAGATGTTACACCACTCATTTTATGGTGAATAAAATGACTTAGGGTCACTTAAATCGCAGAACAAAACTACTGCTGTCCTTCACTGTAACTGGATGAAGGATTTGTATTATAGTTTAGAATATGCAGTGACGTGTATCTTGATTCAACTTTGTGTCTTTAAGACCATTGTGGGGTGCTGGGAAGTTTATTATTATAGTGCTGTATATTTACTGTAAAACTTAAGGCTATTTAATCAATGTTTCCCTCTAAAAGAGAAAGCTCATGAAAAAAGTTTGAAATACTCTTTTACCTCTTGACATGGAAAAAACTAAACCCCTCAGATAACCAAATCACTCTGTTTTCATAGCATAACATGGCCCCCTCTAGGAATTGCAGGGAGTTGGGTCTATCTTTTTAATGAAAAGACAGTGATCCTTGGCCCTGTCAGTGCTGCATCAATACAAGAAATCACAACATCCCAAGACAACTTGTGTTTTGGCTGGAGAATCAGAAGAAATGACTGAACACCACTGCGAAGTCTCGGGTGACAGGAATTCTCCAAACTGCTCCAAATTGGAAGCAAGGCTTGCTGAAATTTCTTTTTAACTTCTCTGTTCCTTCTGTACAAGGAACATATGAAGGACCGTGGACCACAGTGAGCAACCAGCCTAGTTCACAGAAGAGTGAATATAGGAATGGAACTAAATTACTGGTTTGCTACAGAGAAGACTTGCAACAGTAAGATGGAAGGGAATATCATCATCTTACCTTCCTTCAGAGAAATGGCCACCAGTATTAAGTATACACCTGCAAATCCATGCCACAAAGAGCTTGTTTGCTATCAAACAAATCAAATGCCCATCCATTTATTCTGTATGATTGGAAACAAGTTCACAATTTTTACTTCGAATTTTCTGTAGAACGTACCGGAAAAAGGTACTCTTAAGACAAACTGCAATTCTAGTGAATGGAGAAACAGTGGGATTAGAATAAGAATTTGCTATTGTGTCTTAAAGGAAGCAAGGACTTCAGGGAAAACTCTGTATCCAAACCAGGAATATTTTCAACTGCTTTCCAGAGTTGAAGCAGCTACTTTTGCTCCTAATTCACGCAGAATAATCAGCAGAACCTAAATCCTAAATCCTCTAGTCACCTTTGAAAATAAAACTTGAACACTAATAATTATACTGCAAAGCCAGAGTCAGAACAGAAACAGTACTGTTTCTTCTTCCAAACAGATCATAGCCTGTGATTGGAAATGCGATACCTAACAGCAGAATAATCTAAGCAGATTTCTCTGTTCTTCAGCTTTTTGTTGAGCTTATCCTCATGAATATTTTCCTCCTCAACCCCAAATTTTCACTGAAGATACTATTGCATCACCAGTATGTTTCTTGCCCCTTCTTACAGACTAATGAAGATTAATTGATGCTTATAAATTACTTTGAAGATATTGAGTACAATGTAAGTGGTAAGTATTATTAAGCAACTCATTTTAAGCAATTCAGTCTAAAGAAATGGAAACATGACAAGAGCACATCAGCAGGAAAAGCATTAACCCTGCCCTGAAAAGGACAAAGAGAACCCAGATGAAATTCTATTTAAATACACTGACCAAAATATGCATGAATACCACAGAGAATGATCTTGTGGTAGCACTTCTCTGGTAGCAATTACTTAAATAACAGTAAGGATACAGAGGTATATTAAAAAGAATGTTTGAGTATGTTATTACTAGATCAATAAAAATATACAGCACCATTTTCTGTAAGTGGTTCTGAGAAAAAAAATCTCCACCACAGAATTGAAAAAATTATTTTTTGTGAAGACGTAAATAGCTTTACACGAATATCCACTGGTCATGCCAGAATGAATTTGATATTATTTTCACATTCAAAGCATAAAAACGTATTACTATGCCAAACAGACTTACAATAATGTGAAAATAAATTATGTTATTCTTAAAGAAAAGTCTTTCAGTTTTTATTTTCCATCTGTAAGTGTCAATCTACTTCAGAAATTCAGTATGAAACAGAAATTTCCTGTAAGGAAATTGCATAGAAACAGTAATAACCTTTTAAAAAATATTAAAGGTATGACAGAAGTCAAATAAAAGACAAAGTAGAAACTTAAACACTGTCTGGCTCTTAATACATAGATATAGCTTAAGATCAATGGGCCTCTGGAAATACAACAGTATGCCCACACACCATGAGTTAATAGTATAAGAAAAAAGTCTACAATAGCCAGCATGAATCAGTTCAGTCCTAGAGCTCTCAACATTGCAACTCCACTATTTTTTTTCTGTATGCCACACAATCCTGTAGCTACTTCAAAAGAAATCCTATGACACTTCACATTGCTTGTCTACTACCAGGAATAATAAAAAGAGACAGTAGTTAGAAAACTGCCACTTCATTCACAGTCCATGCAATCTCCTGAGGACTTTGAAAATAATAGGCGGACACAAAAGAAAAGTGACAGAACTTTAAAGCAACTGTCTGGCCGTTTCAGAGTCCAGACAACTATGTGTTTTTCAGGCTCACCTGCCAGGACACAGAGGCTGCCCTAGAGCTTGCTGTGTGGACTGCACAGTAACAGGGCATTAAGGTAGTAAAAATATCCTTGCAACATCTCAAGAAATCATATATTGAGTCTACTCATAGATAAGGATCTCATTCACTATATATTTAGGTTGGCAGTTATGCGCTGCTAATAATCTTAAAGGACTAACCTGATATTCGTAAATGCAGTATTATAATGTGTTCATGTTTTGCAAAATAGGAGGCCTATTTTACCTACCTCAGTTCTCATACCAGACCTGTGATCACCATATTTGAGTATCTATTCATTCCAAAACTTCAAAGTTACACAAAAAGTAAACAAACATAAACGTAAGTGTTGGTTGATAAGCATGTAAAGCATTGTTAAAAAAGTAAGTTTCATTTTGCTATAAAATCTCAGCATTTTGAAGCAGTTCTAGTATACACTGCAAGTGTCAGAGTAGATTTTTTCTTGGTTTGCCTCAGCCTAGCTGCGTAGGATAACTTACCTTTCACAGACAAGAGGCCTAGATTCATTCAGGACTGGACCCAGGGATGAGCAAGGCTGTCGAGGTGGTGGCGCTACTGGAATAGAGGAATCCAGGGAACTTGTTTTCCGATGCAGCGTCTCCTGTGCCAGTCCAGAGACCTCGCTGTCAGTGGGACAGGATCCAGCTTTGCTGTGACCGCCTGCTGACGGAAGCTCTGGCCCGACTGCACCTTGCAGGGCTAACTCTGCGGCTGCTTGCTCAGCCTCCAGCGTTGGCGATGCTGGAGGTGACAATCGGGGCTTGCGTTTCGTGGATGCTCCAGAAAGCAGTTTCAGCAAACCTTTTTTTTCTTTCTGTAAACCAAAAGCAGTGCCTCATTTTAGAACAAAAGTCTCCTGTGAAGAGCTGAACACTTCCTTCTGAGAGATGCCACCGTGATCAGAGAGGACTCGGTAAATTATGAGGAGATACTTGAGATTGTACAAATTACAAAAGATAATTACGAAAATTGTAAGAGAGAAAGATAATTATTAAAATTCTAAAGACAAAAACGGTAAGTCATTTAGAGCATAAACCGGCTAAGTCCTTTCGCTTAGTTAGTTAAGTTAAGGCTTACCTTAAAAGCCAATGGCAATGGCCCAAAAGGTTGTCTAGAAAAAGGAGTAAGGAGTTAGATTCCCACAATGGGAATCTAAGAAGTAAAACATTTCATTAACATGGAATTTTCTAGGAAGGCATAACGAGTCATTTCAAACCAAGCAGGGAGAAAAGTCTGCCCTGGAGGCTGCTGTTTAGATAAGTGTCTTTTATTTATCCTCCCTCAGTAAGGGAAGACCTTGATTTAACAGAAATTTGCCACAAGGGGAATGTTTTGTGTTTTGCTGCTCTGCTAGAGGGGAGAATTGTAAACATTCTTTTTGCTTGTCCAGACAGGAATCCCTGAGGACTATTATTTACCCTGAAGAGAATTATTTAAGTAGCTTTTGTGTTTCTTGTCTTTTTTTTTAAGGGGTGTGGTGGTGATCTTCTTACCAACCCTTTGACTGAGTGAATTTAGTGCTTATGAGAGGTGCCAGATTGTAAGCCCTGGAGACAAAAATAAGCTATTTAACCACAGAAAGAGAAAAGCATGAGCAATGTGAGATTTTTATTATAGCTTGGGATGCAGTGGAATTGGTGAGCTGTGAATCAAAAATTCTCTGTCCTTCTTCCAAGTCTCCAATAACTTAAAGCTATTGCAGCAAAGAACTGCTGTCTAGCAAATGGGAAAGAAAAAGAGAAACTCAAAGAAATTAACATAGTCCAAATATGTTAGCATCTTTAACCTTAAACTATAAATAAGTTTTCTAAAAGCCCTGCCTAAGGGCACCTCAGTCTGATTTCAGTGGCTATGGCTAAAGTAATTTTAAAACAAAGTTCTAGGTACCGCCATTCAACAATAATCAACAAAAATAATTACAGAGTGGGTAAGATTAGTGTACAGCCTATGATTAAAACCTTCATAAACTTCATTAAGGAGTGCATGTGGGTGAAAAGTAATAAGGTAAAGCCTAAAACATTTGAGATGTAAAGAAAGTTGTCAAAAAGAGAAAAAAAATTCTAACTACACCACAATTATAAACCAAAACCAGTTAGAAAGTTGGAGGAATGTTTCTGCCTACCATATAACATAATCACATGGCTTGCTGGGCAGTGAGAATGAGTTTAGACACAGAGGAAAATACTTCAAATAGAAGGAAGGAGAGCAGAATCACTACACCCTCTACTGATCTACATTTAGAAAAGACAGAGTTACATAGCTTTTTTTCTTTGTCCAAGAAATGTTGCTGGTAATGTGTTTTTCATAATCTCTCGGTGTGTCTGCTTAATAAGGAAAGCAACCTAGAAGAATACTGATTTTCACTAAATATTAGGTTTATTTTATTAGACTGAACTTTTTATGTTCCGCAGGTTCTTTTTTTTTTTTTCTTTTTAGTGCATTACAGGCTTATTAGTTTACAGATGCCTTCTGATACTGACTGGTAACATTTGCTAACTATACAACTTTCTAAAGTATTCAGGAAACTGACTGCAGGTAAAGAAAAACAAAATACTTAAAATTCCTACAGTCAATCTAATAGTTCTTCTGAACTTTATCAATGTTACAATGCTGCTATTTGGCAAATGTAAGAAAAAAATACGGATGTCTTAAAAGTTTGCATGATGAAAATGGGAGAATTCAAGGGAGTGATTTTATTCTCTACCCACCTTGCCATCCTTGTCTGCTTTACTGACAGCAGCATTTCCACCGGCTGCTAGAGCACTCTCTGGAGATACAGGAGCTCCAGGGTGATTGTTTACAGTTCTCCCACTGATATCTCCCTCCAAAGATGAAGCAGCAACGCTGGGAGAATTCAAAGAAGCTGCTGCACATGCCAGTGGGATGGTTGAGCGGTTCACATTCACAGCCGTGACGTAAGCAGCAGTATTTGGAAGCTGGGGCTGGAGCTGCTGGGAGGCAACAGAGTGGTGGGGAATGATCACAGCTGCAGGAATAAGGCATGTTGGACTCTGTGCTTGTATGGGTGTGACTGCTGCCGTAGGTCTTTCTTGACTGTGTGCGGCAACTAGAACAAAAGAATAAAATGTGAGAGAGTTCATCGTTTCACAAGACACGCAAAGTGAGGTACAGTCACTGTGTTATAACTCATCAGTCATAAAAAGCTTCTTTCCTACCCTTGTAACTTCCATTTGTATTACTATAATGACATCTTACACAGCATCAAATTTATCTCACCAGAATAAAGAAGTAGCATATGCTACCCTACTTGCACCAGTATGCGACAGAAGAATAACAGCACTGCAACTATTGTGGAGAAATCCAAGTTGCTAAGTAAAATGCTTCACATACAGACAGAGATGCAAAGTGAAGATTACATTTTAGTTCACAAGAGCTAGCTAAATCCTGCCTGGAACTTGTTTGTTCCTTTTAATATGCTGCGTAGTTGTCAGGGCACATAAAACAAAGTAGGAAGAAAGACTGCTTATAGAAGCTGCTAAAAATATAATTGGATTGTTTTCCCTAAACTATTCACAAAATCCACAACAGATTTAGTGGGTCTTAAACAATAAGTACAGTGGCAATTACTGCTATGAGTGGTTTCTCTGAAAACGTAAGCTATTGTCTCTCGGGATGTTTAAATACAGAAGTGGATTTACTCATACCCCTGTGAAATAAAAGGAACATCTACACTGGAAGTTGGAGAATAGCACAGGGCTGAATATACTAACCTGGGCTGCAGCCTAGCTGCAAAGCACAGAGCTCTGCATGAACTAATTTATCCTTTCCAAGAAGCAACATTGCTATTATAGTTATATGGTCAACCATACGTGCTTTTGGGTCATTTCAACAGCTTGAGTACCTCTGCATCACTGGGTGGTATGAAGCGCAGACGTCTTACCCAAATAATATGAGGCAAAATGCAGCATCCCAGTGCTGCACAGCCACTTTCCTTCAAATATTCTGAAACTTAGTATCTAACGAGGCATCATCCCTCTAGCCTGGTGCATGTACATCTCAAATGTATCAGTTCACCATGATTTTTCAGATACTAATTAAAGATTCGGGCTTGTTATAAGTGATACTCTAGAATCAAGCCTCCAGCACCTGCTCTCTTTATTCTGTTCTCTACAAATTCCCCCGTAATTTGGTTAGATTGCATCAACAGTATATTAGGGAAGACTGACAAAGTTCACAAATTTGATGTAACAATCCTACAGTATTATACCCAACTACTATCTCTAAGATAAGAAACACAAGTTCTTTCTTAAAAAAGAAAGCAACTAAATGCTATGTCTATTTTTTGATATGTAACCTCTTCCCCTGTAGCAGACCCTTCCTAACTCTAAGTACCATGAACATTTCAAAAAGGAAGATAAGGACAGTGCAGCAAGATTTTTTGTAAAAAACAATTATTACCGCTGCCTTTTGTTCTTGAGACAAAGTCAGTTTTCTTACAAGTAGCTGCTATTCTTCAAGATATATCTATACTTACATGCAATCAATGGGGTACAAGCATGGAATAGCTTTCTGGTTTTGTTTTCTTATCCCTGATGGAATCCGTAGGAAAAATGCTTCAAGTCACCCTATTTTCATACAGTTCATCCTTTAATGAAATGGGCAGAGTATACATTTTCTTCCCGGTTCCTTTCAATCAAAGAATGCATACCTCCTCAGCAAGGGTGATGTCAAGCAATGTCTTACTAAGATCATTCGAAGAAGCGTTCTTGAAGTCCTGAGCTAAACTGAAACTGAAGAACAGCCCTGCAAAATGCAGCATTGATCTGTGAAGCCTCATCAAGAGAGTAACACTCAGCAAAGGTGCTAGGGAAAGTTCAAGATGATCACGTTTCAGATGCTGACTACAAAGTTCTCTGTAACATTTGAACATAAAGCAGCCATTATTGCTTCAGTTATCAGGCCCTTATAAGGGACAGATCTGTATTTGTGGCTGAACAGTACACCTTTACACCGCAATCCAATGTTAAGTTCTCTGTGAAGAGAGTGCCTTTGATTTTTCCATTTTGGACCTGAAAAGTTGGTAGGAAGTATGTTGTCATGATTTCCAGCTGAATGGAACTGTAAGAGCTTATTCATCTTGACAGCGGTGCAGAGATGCAGGGACAGAGAGGCCTCTGGAGCCCACAGGAGCTTTCTTCTTTGTGCTGTCACTTGCAAGCTCCTAGGCAGCTCAAAAGAAGGATTTAGAGTAGAAACTTCCTATACCTGAGAGGCAGGAAAGTACAGATGCTTTGCTTAGTTTCTCTTACCAGCTGCCAACCAGCACCTGGTTATTTTAATTTAAAGGTAAAGAATAAAGTTATTACAGAAGACTATTGCATCTGTTCCAGCCTAGGATCAGACTGGAGGAAGATGCAGCCAATTAAGGAAATAAAATATCTAAAGACGTATGTACATATCCTACCTCCAAAAGCAAACCTGGTGCTGACATCTGAACATGCATAGGGTGTTTTAGGAGATGCATGACTCTGAAGAGCGGGTGGCCTAATTCATGGGTCTTGAGACCATAAGAAACAATCATCCTTAAGGGGATAACAGATAATACCATTTGCATCTTTTGCTTTCTCTTCTGCTCTGCCAATAAGAATCTCGTGATTAAAAAAAAACTTTGGTCACGACTCTCTCAGCCAAGAGATCTTAGGCCCCAAATTCAAGGCTGAAAGAGGAACACCAGGATAGTCTGAAATGGAGAGGTTTTTTTTTGGTTTTTCATTTGAGGCCCTAGGAGCAACTGGAACAGATTAGGCTCCAGTTGTGTGGTATTCTCCTAGCCTGGCAAATCCACAGAGGAGCGCATGGATTTGGTAAACAAAAACTCCTGAAAACACCACTAACAATGTTTTTGGATCTGGGTTTAAATAACAAGAAGGCATGTTTCACTAGATGTGCCCCAGACGGTAAAGGCAGAGTTATACCCATCAGAAATACAGAATTTTATGACATAGATGGTATGGATCTTGAAGCCAGTATAGCCTAGTGTTTCAGAGTCAAAGCTGAAAGAAGTTGCAGTCAAGTTTAGAGAACAAACTGGAATGCCTAAGGACCAAGCCTGAGCCAGAGCCCTGAAAAAGAAGGAATGAATGCTAAAGGTCTTCAAAGACGTTAGGAGAGAATTTAAAAGTGAATGCTAAATTATCATAGAATCACAGAATCATAGAATGGTTTGGGTTGGAAGGAACCTCAAAGACCATCTAGTTCCAACCCCCCTGCCGTGGGCAGGGACACCTTCCACTAGACCAGGTTGCTCAAAGCTGCATCCAACCTGGCCTTGAACACTTTCAGGGATGGGGCATCCACGACTTCTCTGGGCAACCTGTTCCAGTGCCTCACCACCCTCATAGTGAAGAATTTCTTCCTTATATCTAATCTAAATCTACCCTCTTTCAGTTTAAAGCCATTACCCTTTGTCCTATCGCTACATGTCTTTGTAAAAAGTCCCTCTCCAGCTTTCTTGTAGGCCCCCTTTAAGTACTGGAAGGCTGCTATAAGGTCTCCCCGGAGCCTTCTCTTCTCCAGGCTGAACAACCCCAGCTCTCTCAGCCTTTCTTCATAGGAGAGGTGCTCCAGCCCTCTGATCATCTTCATGGCCCTCCTCTGGACTTGCTCCAACAGGTCCATGTCCTTCTTATATTGGGGACTGGATGCAGTACTCCAGGTGGGGTCTCACCAGAGTGGAGCAGAGGGGGAAGATCACCTCCCTTGACCTGCTGGTCACGCTTCTTTTGATGCAGCCCAGGATACGGTTGGCTTTCTGGGCTGCAAGCGCACATTGCTGGGTCATGTCAACCAACACCCCCAAGTCCTTCCCCTCAGGGCTGCTCTCAAGCCATTCTCTGCCCACCGTGTATTTGTGCTTAGGATTGCCCCGACACATGTGCAGGATCTTGCACTTGGCCTTGTTGAACTTCACGAGGTTCGCATGGGTGTGTCAAGGTCCCTCTGGATGGCATCCCTTCCCTCCAGTGTGTCGACTGTACCACACAGCTTGGTGGTGTTGGCAAACTCGCTGAGGGTGCAGTCAAATTCCACTGTCCATGTCACTGACAAAGATGTTAAACAGTGCTGGTCCCAATATCAACCCCCGAGGAAGGCCACCATCACTGGTCTCCACTTGGATATCGAGACATTGACTGCAACTCTTTGAATGCGACCATCCAGCCAATTCCTTATCTACCAAGTGGTCCATCCGTCAAATCCGTATCTCTCCAAATTAGAGACAAGGATGTCGTGTGGGACAGTGTCAAATGCTTTGCACAAGTCCAGGTAGATGACATCAGTTGCTCTTCCCTTATCCACCAATGCTGTAAGCCTGTCATAGAAGGCCACCAAATTTGTCAGGCATGACTTGCCCTTAGTGAAGCCATGCTGGCTGTCACCAATCACCTCCTTATTTTCCATGTGCCTTAGCACAGTTTCCAGGAGGATCTACTCCATGATCTGGCCAGGCACAGAGGTGAGACTGACTGGGCTGTAGTTCCCCGGGTCTCCTTTTTTCTCTTTTTAAAAATGAGGGTTATGTTTCCCCTTTTCCAGTTAATGGGAACTTCACCGGATTGCCACGACTTCTCAAATCTGATGGATAGTGGCTTAGCAACTTCATCCTCCAGTTCCCTCAGGACCCGCGGATGCATCTCATCAGGTCCCATGGATTTGTGCACCTTCAGATTCCTTAGATGGTCTCGAACCTGATCTTCTCCTACAGTGGGTGGGTCTTCATTCTCCCAGTCCCTGCCTTTGCCTTCTGCGACTTGGGCGGTTAGGCTTGAGCACCTGCCGGTGAAGACCGACGCAAAAAAGTCATTGAGTACCTCAGCATTCTCCATATTCCGGGTAACCAGGTCTCTCGTTTCCTTCCGGAGAGGGCCCACATTTTCCTTAGTCTTCATTTTATCACCACCGTAGCTACAGAAGCTTTTCTTGTTGCCCTTGACATCCCTGGCCAGATTTAATTCTATCAGGGCCTTAGCTTTCCTAACCTGATCCCCGGCTGCTCAGACAATTTCTCTGTATTCCTCCGAGGCTACCTGTCCTTGCTTCCACCCTCTGTAGGCTTCCTTTCTGTGTTTGAGTTTGTCCAGGAGCTCCTTGTTCATCCATGCAGGCCTCCTGGTGTTTTTGCCTGACTTCCTCTTTGTTGGGATGCATTGCTCCTGAGCTTGGAGGAGGTGATCCTTGAATATTAACTAGCTTTCCTGGGCCCCTCTTCCCTCCCAGGCTTTATCCCATGGTACTCTACCAATGTCCTGGTTCCAGCTGGGACAGGGTTAACTTTCTTCCCGCAGATCCCTGAAGAGGCCAAAGTCTGCTCTCCTGAAGTCCAGGGTAGTGAGCTTGCTGTGCGCCCTCCTCGGTGCCTAAAGGATCTTGAACTCCACCATTGCATGTCACTGCAACCAAGGCTGCCCTGGAGCTTCACATTCCCCACCTTGTTGCCCCTCCTTGTTGGTGAGAACAAGGTCCAGCATACCACCTCTCCTCGTTGGCTCCTCTATCACTTGGAGAAGGAATTTATCATCAACGCATTCCAGGAACCTCCCGGATCGCTTATGCCCTATTGTGTTGTCCCTCCAACAGATATTGGGGTGGTTGAAGTCCCCCATGAGGACCAGGGCTTGTGAACGTGAGGCTGCTCCTATCTGTCTATAGAGGGCCTCATCCGCTCGGTCTTCCTGGTCGGGTGGCCTGTGGCAGACCCCCACTATAATGTCACCTGTCCCTGCCCTCCCTTTAATCCTGACCCATAAGCTTTCAGTTGGCTCCTCATCCATCCCCAGGTGGAGCTCCATGCACTCCAGCTGGTCATTGACATAGAGGGTGACACCCCCTCCTCGTCTCCCCTGCTTGTCCTTCCTAAAGAGCCTATATCCTTCCATTCCACTCCAGTCATAGGAGCCATCCCACCACGTCTCCATGATGCCAATAAGAGGCCTGCAGGCACGCGCATGTCTCTAACTCCTCTTGTTTATTCCCTATGCTACGGGCGTTTGCATAGAGGCATTTAAGTTGGGCCCCTGATGAAGCTGACTTACTGGCTGGAGTGGCTGGAATTCCTTTGTGCTGCTCTTCAGGTGTTCTCCTGCTGACCTGTGATCCTTCTCCAGGCTCTGGGCATCTATTGCTGGCACTGGCATCAAACCGGTAGGCGTAGGATGGATTGAGGTTCCCCTCCCCCGGAAACTTTAGTTTAAAGCCCTCTTCACAATTAGAGCAATCTGTAGCTGCTACGCAGTTAACATGAAAAAATAAGCTATGACTCAGATGTTCTTATCACTTGTATTACTATATGAATTGCATACAAGTGGGGAAGCTCAAAGAATGCCCCCATCCCAGATACTGCTGGAATAAAAAAAATTCCACCTAAAGTACTCGCATATAAATTCCCAACAATAGGAGTATGTACCTACACACAGTTGCTTAGAGGAGAATAATAAAAGATTCAACAATTCAGAGAGATATATTGTCATTTCAGAAAGCATTCAACTCTCAAAAACGACATTAAAAATGCCTTAAAAAACCAAACACATATTTACACATACCCTGACTCCAGCCACTTGCCCAGACAGACCCTACAGTCTACCACACATAAAAAGCTTTTTCTAAATTTTTTTTTTTTTTACCTGTTCTGACTGCATTGCGAGCCTGGTTGACTGTCATTTGTCCTGTCACATGCATAAGGACCTTGGTTTGTGGACTAGTTTGGATATGCGCTGCAGAAACCACAGCTGTGGGTACTGTGCTGGAGTTCACTGCCACACCATTCCCCTGGAGCTTCTGAGATGTTCCACTAGCAGTGGAAGGGCTGACCATAGTTACCACTCGTCCCGTTTGGCCAGCGGTAGACATGGGAACTTTTGTTTGTGATGCACTTGTCGCTGTCCTGCCAAAATTAAAAGCAAAACACTAAAACACAATTGAAAAATGAGCTAGTTACAAACACACGCAGCTCTTCCATTATCCAATTTTAGCATTAAATACAAGAACAGAATATTTTTGGACTTGAAACTAGATAAACTATTTAGACACTTGTATAAAAATATACCTTGTAACTGGAGCCACATAATTTCCAGGAAAAACACCAATCTTGCTTGTATGCATGGAAGTTCCCTTGAACCAGCCATCTTGACAGCGTTCAAACACTAAGAACATTTCTCCCTTCCGCAGTTCCAGTTCATCTTCTTTTCGAGGAGTGTAAGGGTATATAGCAATATACCTAAAAGACAGGAAAGTAGATGCAATGGATAAACCTAAAACAATTGAAAACATCACTTGTGTTTTCTGGCAGAGAGAGTTCAGTCAGAGATGAGAAGACATGGCAAAAAGGGTTATGTGTTAGTCGATCCATCATACTGTTGCAATATTAAAACAGAAGTTATGGTGGTATTAAGGGAAACAATGACCATCCTCCTAACTGCACTTTAATGTAATGTACAATACTTCTAATAAGATTGTCCAGTTTCTTAAGTTAGTGAAATTAATTAAATAGGTGTTTATCAGCTACAGATCCCAGCATATCCCACTTCTCTCTCCCTACACCTGCTTCTAGTATCTCTTACACTTTGTGACATGCCAACTTCCTTTTTTTTTGGAGGGGTGGGGAGCACGGAGAAGTTCCGTTAGTTGGGAGTGAAAGACTAGTATCAGAACTACTTTTCAAATTGCAAAAGTGGAGTCTCCCTGTGCAACTGCAGTGCCAAAAAAAGATACATTACTAGAACTTGAAGTCTATGGGTAAGGTAGCTACCAGTTATCCACTTGTAAAGGTTATTTCCTTTTTTTCCTTCTAAGCAACATTAATGCATAATACAGCGCATCTGAAATCACAGTGAGAGTTCACAAGCATTTCGGCGTTTTTCCTTTTTAAAAAGACATTCTTAGGAAAAAAAAAAGTAAAAATAAAACTGAAGCTCCTGCAGTTGCATGCTGGAATATTCCTAGAGAAGTCTTCAAATAAGATTGCACAATTTCCTATTATCACATTAAAAAGCGATACTGTTTTAACCACCACAGTGTTCTATTTTCTGCCACAGTTTGAACATAAGAAAACTGTTTAAACCGTTTATATAATTATGGATCCAGACCTATGGGAAATAGCATTCTAATAAATGACATTTTCTCAAAAAGAATATATTTTTCACAAGAGGTAGCCAATTGGGGTAGATGGGTAGAATATCCCTTTTTTGGAAAAAGGATCCACAATTACTTGCAGTGCTAGTCTTTCCCACTCCCCTTGTTACCCCAAGGGTAAAAAAGCAGCTTTACAGAACATTCTCTTGTCAAAATTGTCTCTTGTGCACAGTAATAATAGCATTAACTGTATCCTTCTCCTTTTTGCATTATATTTTTGTTCCTTGCTGACCACCTAGGAAACTTTGCATTATCTGCAAAAATGCTTTAAAGGCAATATAGGTACCTGGTAAAGCAAGTCCAAAATAGGCTTTAAAGGCAACATATGACACACTGGCAACAAAAGGCTTCACTTCACATGATTTAGGGTTGATCTACAAAGCCACATACTGAAGCTCTATGGGAAAGCAACTGATGTGCTTTAATTGCTGTTCATTATCTTCCCTATTAGTTAAATCATTCCAAATTTCATTAGTATCCTCCTATAGAGCAACCCTTTGAAGGTGGAGGATGGGAATAAATGAGATGGGAACTTGATTAACTGCACTAAGCACAATAATCCATAAGAAGCAGTGTTAAAATGCTTGACACCAAAGGAACAGCCCAAATCCAGATGCACCTGCTATACAAGAAGGGTGCTCTTTTGGAGTGGGAGGAAACCTGGTGGGAAGATAAAAATAAAGACACAGAACAAAAGCAGTCCTTGCATTATTCAAATGTGTCCTATTAGGTGGTTCAGCCACTCCTGAATTTTATTTTTTCTTCTATCGTTTTTATTCTCCAAGCTGCACACAAAGAAGTTTCCAAGAAGAAATATGTTGTCAGCAGCACATGTTAATATACAAAATATTTTCACCCAGAAGGATGACGCACATTTGCTTGTATTACAAGTGTGAAGACATAATGCTAACTAGCAGCTTTCTGCCTTCATTCCAAATTGCCACCCACTAATTAAGTGAACTCCAGAATCTTCAATCAAATTTCAATCGCAACTTACACAAGCAGTCTGACAATGACATGCTAATATAACAGTCTAAATGAAATACAGCGCTTTCTGTGTTTTGGCATAAGTTATTCCATACGAGAACAGCCTTTTCATTCCATACATAACAGAAAACATTGAATAAATTCACTCCAGAGTTTATCACTTGCGAGTTATGCAGTCTTCATCACTAACTCAAGGATTCATTCATCTTCTGCATTGTAAATACTTTATATTTTTGAAGTGAGTCCTTTCTATACGCAGCACCAGCTGATTATATTTACCTAAGACATAAATAATCCTCAGTATGAAGGGGATATCACCTTTATGTATGTTTTGCTGCTTTTGTTCTGAGTTGTATGCTTGGCTTTCTGGGAATTCTAGCAGAACATAGCCAGCTGGCATGATATAAGTACATGTGAAGTTATTGATCTTGTTCCATGTTTCTGACTGGCGAGAAGTTTCAATTTTACTTACACACTTGGACGAGTTTGTGGTCGCAAATGTGCTATTTGGTCAGCTGATCCTGATGTAGGCCTTTGTATTACACCGGCAGACTGAGGTCCAGAAGACGCCGATGCAATGATTGCAGCAGACAAGAGAGGTGGTGGCGGAAGTGGGGGATTCATATTCTGATTTTATGAGAACAAAAAAAATAGCAACAGATGATCAATATTGTTTGATGAGTTGAATCAGCTGCAAAAAAACCCTATGATATTCTAAGGAAATGGGAAAAAACCAGCCGAGTTCAGTATTCCTTTACCTACTGGTATGATATAACTCGAGAGTTAGGTTTGTGTGTATTTCTCTTTTTCCAATTTAAAATCTTGAAGTCTTGGCAGCTAATTAAGCAAATGACAAGCAATGTCTCAGCACAGGAAAAATGGAAAGCATTGTTTCTAATTATAACATCTTTAGGATAGGTCTCGACAAAAATTCAGAAGCCTTCCAGGAGGTAGATTTTGCATCCTACTGCTGACTGTACTTCAAAACATGATTGTTTTTGTACCCTGAAGCTGAAACATAATACACAATTCAGCAGCAGTGCACCCAAAACCACCCCTTCAGGGGGAAATTTTCTTTTGATGTATGGGTTACAAAAGCGAGCACAATATGAGACCACAGTCACTGAGCTATTGTTACCACTTTCTCCTATTCTTCCAGTTTAAAGAGTTAGCTTTTGAAATTCAGTATTATCAAGATTGGTAATCTTTAACAAACACCCCAGTAAAAAGGCACAGTTCCTTTACAGGCAGATCGTAATGGGGGTCCTGCCTACAGGCTTCTATGCCTTTTGAGAATCAATGGAGCAATTGTTACCTTCTGCTCTGTAAAGCCTCAGACAATTCTTTAGGACCTTGTGTACTGAACACTCCTGGGAAAAGTCTCTCACAAAAGGAGAACGCTTCCTTCCCCCCTTCCAAAAATAATTATTTGTGTTACAACGCACACAAAAAGAGTAATAAAAAACCTCCAACATTTGAAAATGTAAAACTGAATTAATTTCAAACATGATCTTTGACTTAATGCAATCCTTTAATACTGAAACAAAACTAAACCATGCCACTTCAGGATTAAAGACCATGTAACAAAAATATAAATTAACAAAATGTCCTGAAATACTGCCTGGCTCTTCCAGTACATCAGCATATAAATGCACAGCATTACATTATCAGTTTGGAAAATATATAATTGAACGTCATTTTAATTCCCCTCAAACAGCCTACTTATAAAGGTTTTTTTGTTTGTTTTTCTAAACAAAAACCTATAAGGAAAATAAGTTTTAGTTCTACACTGTGTGATTATTACCTCGCTGCATTTGGTGAAAGTGTTAATAAAAAGACAGCTCGCTGAACTAGTCTTACGCTGTCAAGACAAGTAAAGAACTGCATGATTAAAAGCTTTCAAATCTAGAGAAAACTGATTAACTCATATAGTTTTTCAGTCGAAATTCTTATGCTTAGTTATGATATAAATTGCATGGTATATTGTGAAATATTCCTATTTCATTTAAAGCTTTTTTTCTGATTGTACATTAACAATTTCTTATGACCAAATAGGTCTCCTGTATCTAACACAAAGCAGACATGACCTGCAGGAGAAACACCATTGTGAGCTTTGATGCTAATAGTTGAGTTATTTACAAGAATGGCAATTGCATTTCCTTCACATTCTAGATCCCCATCCATCCAACAATCTTTTTAAAATATCTTGATAATTCATATTGAAATACCAACATTTCTCTTTCAGTTGCTTTACAGCAGAAGTTATTTCCCCCTCCCAGTCAGCTTCAACAAATGTCTTAGCTGAAGCCAAGCTAAACGTGAGCATCTAACTTTTAGGCAACCTGTCTATAGAATATAAATTCAAATCTTATTTTAGGCATCTAAATTCCTTTATACGTGGTAGAACCTGTAAACCCACATTAGGATGGAAATCTTTAAAATTAAACCTATTCATGCACAATATCAAGGTTGTCATGATTCCACACTTCCTGCATCTCTAAAGGTATAAATGCTGGGTGTTGCATTTTTTAATATGAACGCACAATATACATTGAATTTGTAGCTGCAATAAAGGCACTATTTTAAGCTCTATTTTATTTAAAAATTATTAAAAATTATTAAAATTATTTTAAAAAGCTCTGTTTTATTCTGCTTTATTCTGCTCCTCTTCCCATGTCTATTACTATGGTAATGAAATCTGCAGTAAGCCACAGCCCAATTAAACTCCTAAAGACTTGGCAAGTACTTAGAAATCTAAATCAACTACCTGATAGGCTTTAGAGGACTAACGCTCCTCAGCTTGCACTGCTACAACTCGATAAAATAGATCCAAATGCTCTAACCAAGTTCTCAAGATGATTTCTGGGCAAGTAACCATTTTTCTACCTATTGAGAAACATACCTACCTCTAGAGCACAAGCTAGTTTTGATGGTTCCCATATTCAACATTCAGTGAAAAAATATATGCAAACCCCACGTGATTTAATAAAATATCCTTATCAAAATAATTAGAGTATTTTTATTTTAGGTAGTTGAGGGGGAAAAATTGAAAGTTTCTGCAACTACTTTTCAGACAATAAATGTACTTTCAAGCATATAAAACAGCAAATAAGTGATAATTTTTTTATTAATTGGAAGATGAAACATTAAATAATTTGATACTTAATTTATGTAAAAGCTTCAAATAGTACCTATACTCATGCTGTAGAAACTCATACATACTTCTAGGTTTAAATATAATTAGGCTGCATTCCCATATCAGTCAACTGAAGATCAATAATCAACTCACCCAAAGAACAACAAAAGGCACAGCTGTGGAAAAAAACATTCATTAACTGTCTTTGCTCCCACAAGGTCTAGGAAAAAATACATGACTTGCAAAATCCCCTGAGGGCTAACAAATTAAGGCTCATGTTTAACAAAATTCCTAAATTATAAATACATGTTATCAAGAACAAGCCTCTAATACAAAACCTCATCGTTTCTTTCAGCTGCTTCCTCTTCCCAACAAAAGTTGATTTGAATTTTTGTTGGTTAAAACTCAGACAGTTCTTACTTAAACCTCCTCCTGACTGACTTACACTATTGAATCAGCTGGAACTACATGAGAGAGCACTAAATGCCATCAGTACACTATAACCCTCACAGCTTGTGCCTCATTAATAATAATTCAGGCTACCTTATATACTTCGACATACAGGGGCATTTTTTTTGTGTGTGAGGGCAAGAGAACAGGACCAGAAAAAACAGGGATTTTTTTAAGTTTTGAAACCTTCAGCACGTAAGTGAATGTAAACCATCCAAATATAAACCATCTATTTCTGCTAGTTAAGTGCACATGCCAAGACACCATTTCAAAGTCAACATATTCAATCTGCCGAAGTAGCAATATGGATATCTAGGTGGATTGCAGTCCAAAATACTTTTAACTTTGCAAGAGACTGTAAAGGCAGAATGAAAGGAAGGTTAAGTTATCTGTTGTTGCTACATTCTGTTTTTCTTCTGCTGCTTTTGAATGTAACTCTAACTTTGCTGTGGTATATTTTGTCTCTGTTTTTCCCATATCATGGTTCAAATCACATACTTCCTTTAAGAGTTTTTTCAGCAAAATCTATGGCAACTAGATCTCCTCCATTAGATAACTACCTTATAAATTACATCCAAGAATTTCCTCCCAAGTAAATGAGCCCTAAGATAATTGTATGTGCATATTTTCACCCAACAACTATTGAACTTGACATCTGCTATTTATATTTTTATAAAGAACTTCAAATATACTAAGCACCTACAAGGTTCAAAAATGCCAGTGGCCAAGAAGAGCAGACCAATTAATGCCCCCATTAAGGGCAAAGTTGTGGTTTGAAGTCCCAGAGAACAGTGTAAGTGATGATATCACAGTCAAAAGCCTCAGCTGTGAGAAGTTTGTCTCAGTTCACAGCTTCTTCAATTTCAAAGAATCAAACCTCAAAACACAAAACAAGAATTAATGCTGCTGGCTAAAAAACTAGGCTAAAGAACTGCTGCTGTAAAATAAAACTTTAAAATAAATTATCACAGGTTTTCTGAACGCTAATTAAAATTTGCTTAAGTGATACAAGCACCAGATAGTGTATATGGTCACTCAACAAAAGCACTCTCATTCCTAAGTCTTGTTTGCGTCAATTTTGGCTGCAAATTTGTAAATTACTTACTTCATACAACATTTGGTACCAAATAGCATCTACAAAAGATTATTATGGACAAAATAAAATTAATACAATTGGCATTTTTTGAACCAACATAATATTTCCCAAAGTAACAATGTAACAAATTAAAATGTGATCCTATACAAGTACACAGGTAAAAGACTCACAGCCTCCTTTGGGCTAGGAATTAATCTCAACTGTCTTAGAGAAACTTGCTACCCAAAAAGACAGCTCAAAGTATCTCCTCTTAACAATAAAAATGCCATCTTTCTTACAGAAGATAAGAGAAGACACTAGCTTTTCTTTGCTTCTAGATTCAGGATAGATAAATGTAGCAAATATGCATAAATTCAGGATTTCTGTAAAGGAATATATCCTTCTCCTCTTCACTGTTGGGGAATCACGCTCATCCTCTCTGATGTCTTATTCCTCCCTTAATCTGAGTTTGGCGTGAAGTAAAAGAAGTTGCATAAACAGCTTGCTCTCAAAGAACAATCAATTACTTTAAATAGTGTTATAAACACCAAAACGATTGACAGGACGAAGATCCAATTAAACCATCTCCATGCTAATGAGAAACTCTCCCTGTTCCTATCAACTCCCTTGTCATTTGCTTAGTATTCAGAAATGAAAAAAAAACTCAAGGGAGAAGCTTAGAGAAATGCAGGAGTTTATACTTACAAAAGTAAAAAATACAAAAGCAAAAGGACTCAAGCCAACCACTTCTGATGTATTAAATAATACAATCACAATTGTTCTGCAGCTTAAAATTAATCCTCAGAATGTCAGGGAGGATATTTCCAGAAGGGAAACATCTAAAGAGACAAGAACATCACTTCCTCTCTTAACCGGTCACAACTGTTTTGCACATTTCTAAAATTAAAACCAGAGTTTATGAAGCAAGAGGAAAAGTAGACGTAAAAGACACACTTCACAGTCTGTGACTATAAACTGCATCATCATCTAATATCATCTATAGCAAAAGAACATAGGAACGACTTGACTGTAGCCTGAGCTGCCAGCCTGTATTTTAGTCATGCTGAAAACAAGTCAAGAAGAAACAGAACATTATGTACAGAAGGTTATCGACTTTTTTAAAGAGGGTGGCAGAGAATAACTCAGATTCTCAATGGGAATTATATGCCTAACTGGAAACATAACCAGGAACATGGTTATCACAAAGAGAAAGTAGCACTCCAGGATACAGGACGATCATGTGGCAGGAGTTTCACTCCATGCTGCATTTAGCACTGTAATTTAATTCCTGTGGGTACCAATGGTGAGATCGCTTTTGAACAAGCTTATGCAACTAAAGCACCCGAGGTGGTTTAATGACTTTGCACCAGCACCAAAATAAAGTATTTTTCCATGTTGGCATCAAAGAAAGAACTACTGATGCTTAATAATAAAAAAAGTGTTTGTTATCGAGAGGAAAAAAAAAGAGCAACTTCTGACAGAACTTTTGAAATTACGCTTTGAATCCTGCCTACCCCATCTTCTCCAAAATATATCTCATCCACAAATCAAATAAATTACTCAATGTTTGCAGCATATATGTTAGCTAGACTTGTATTCTGCCTAACAGCACAAATGATAACAAAACTGATTTTGTTTGCTCAGTTCTCACAGGTATTTTCTGAAGGACAGGATGAAAGAAGTGTAAAAGATGACATGGATTAGTACATAAACAGCTAATTGTTTCTAGTATTAGATACACCTTGTATGCAGAAAAAGGACCTGGGGATCCTTCCTGGTTGAACATGAGCCAACAATGTGCCCCTGTGGCAAAGAAGGGTAACGGTACCCTGGGCTTCATTAGGAGGAGTCTTACCAGCAGGTCAAGGGAGGTGATCCTTCCCCTCTCCTCAGCGCTGATGAGGCCAAACCTGGAGCACTGTGTCTAGTTCCGGGCTCCCCAATAGAAGAGACACATGGACATACTGGAGAGTCCAGTGAAGGGCCACTAAGATAATGAAGGGACTGGAGCATCTCTCCTATAAGGAAAGGCTGAGAGGGCTGGGACTGTTCAGCCTAGAGAAGGCTCAGGGGGATCTCATCAATGTATATAAGTACCTGAAGGGAAGGTACAAAGATGACAGAGCCATGCTCTTTTCAGTGGTGCCCAGTGAAACAGAAACTGAAGGTTCAGTCTGAGTATCAGAAACAGTTTTTCACTGTGAAGATGACCGAGCACTGGCACAGGTGGTCCAGAGAGGTTGTGGAGTCTCCATCCTTGGAGACATTCAAAAGCTATCTGGACACCGTCCTGGACAACTGGCTCTAGGTGGCCCTGCTTGAGCAGGGAGGTTAGACTAGATGACCTCCTAGAGGTCCCTTCCAACCTCAACCACTCTGTGACATTAAAATATGAATCTAAATATAAGGAGATTATTAATTGGTTGGAGATTAACATACATTTAACAGTAGGATTGCACAGATGATCCACAGATTGAAGGAGTTGTTAACAATAAAAGGACAGCGCAACCTCCATTATTCAGTAAGACAGGGCAAAAGCACACTCTTTGTATAACTGTCAATAAGAAGGTCATCTGTCTGAAGAACAAAGAATGTAAAATACATTTACTTGGATGACAGCAATTATTACATCATTATTGACGATGAAAATTTGTGGGATCATGGTGGATATTTAGCTGAACGTAAACTTTGTGCTACACTCAGGCCAAATGAATGGATGCAAATTCTCAAGATATAAACATCAGACTAACAGGATAAAAGTAAAAGGGTCATACTATCAATATTTTCATCACTGAAAATGACTGTGCAGTACTGTACCCAGTTCTGGAATGAGCTTACCATGTGCTTACCATGCCAGAAGGAAGTACTGGAGATAATTCAGAGAACAACAGCATCATAATTTTAAGGACTGAAAAATGTAGGAGTCCCAAAGAATGTTGTCAAAATGCAGCCTCTCAGCTGTGACCAAGCCACACCTAAGCATTTACTTAACAAAAAGTTGATAATAGAAGACAGACAATTCTGCCTTCAATTTTGCAGACAAATGTGTAAAATGATCCAAGTGCCAAAAGTTGAAAACAAAACCAGACAAATTTAGCAGCAAGGCTATTCATCATGTTTTACTTGCTTTAAAAGACTGCAAGCATAATTAGACACCTAAACAAGATCAAGCCTTGGGTTTTTTTGTTTGGGTTGTTTGTTGGGGGTTTTTTTAGTGGTTTGGTTTTTGTTTGTTTTTTTTTTTAAACTAAGTGGAGATTTATTATTCAACTGTGCCCCCCCCAAAGGTTAGGGGCACGATTTTTGGACTTGAAACAAGAATTAAATTTCAAGAATTCCTATGATCAAAATCAAGGCTTATTAAGTTCCCTTGAATATCTCTGAAAACTGGTATCCACTGGTATCCTCTACTGCAGTCAAGGTCAGGCTCTGATAAGTGCGGTATGATATAGGACATTCCAGAGCTTCTCCACCACAAACATAGCAAGATAAAGAATTTCAGTTGGTTTTGGAATGAAATCCTGCACTTTTTGAAGACAATGTCATTTTCTTTGTCCAAAGGAAACAGCACTGCAATCTATTCCTTCCTCTAAAAGATGGCCATTTGCAACAGTTTTTCATATTGATCTCCAGGAACCTAACTTGGACATGCTAGATATGTTCTTCATCTGCCACAGGCATACACACAACAAAAATCATCTTATTTAATTAGGAGAAAGCAGAGGTTTGAAACTTATTTCAGGGAATCTTGATAATATTGAGTTAAGCAAGACAGAAATACCTGGCAGCTGTGGTCTCAAGTTGATGTTTTTTTGTAAGATCTTGCTTGTTTCCCCTAACCTCCCCCCCCAGCATAATCTCTTTCCTACTCATGCTGGAAAGAAACACTGTTCTAGAAGGAAGTATGCTTCTTGTGTTTACTACAGAGAAATGACAGAGGAAAGCTGGAGAAATGGATATGTATGACAGGATGCAAACATTATTGTATCAATAATGATTTTGCTGTAGTTCAATTTATTCCATTGTTTATCACATAGACAATCATTATAAAATCATCATTTCAAATCAGTGTATCAGAACTTGAGGAAAAAAAAAAAAGACTGTACAGACCAAAAATAAATGGGAAGGCTGAGTTTTCTTACACAGTACTTACACCAAGAGCAGCTTGGTAGGTAACTTCTGATGGGAAGGTAAATGAAGGCCCTGTTGTGACTGGGCTGCTAGGAGGAGGAGTCACAATTAGTCCCGTAGTACCGATATGAACCTGTCAAAGAAAAAAAAACCAGCAGAGTCAGTTCTGAGTAGTTTAATAAGAGCTGGTTTTGACACAGCTGTAAGCTTCATGGTCAAAATCACCAGTACTCTACTATCTGTAACTTTAGACTAGAACTAATTTTTTATTAGATACTCATACAAACAGTATTGGATCACACTGCTCACTCTTTTTTTCCCCTGACATTTCAGAAACTTTGGAGATATATTGAACTAGCAACGTGAAACACACTTTTACCAATGTCAGTTTTCTTTTTTTCCATAAAAGGTTGTCAGATCCCAAAGACATGCAAATAAAACATATTTACTAGCTCATGTAAAATGACACCAACACTTATTAGTCTCCATTGCTATCTCTTCTCCCAAAATGTAATCTCTATGTGAAACAGACAATTGTTCACAAACTAGTGTAGCTTGTAACTAAAAGCTTTGAAGAAACAGGAGATTACAAATAAATAAAGCCAGATAAATATTTCTACTTATCACAATAAGATTAATATGGTACATTCCTGGAATTCATGTAATTTTCAAGTTGAATTTACCTTTTACTTGCATGCGCTTTATTAATATCCAATATTATATTCCATTCAGAAAAAACCCAAGAAATTAAATCACTCCAGTTTCTAGTTTCCACAGTTTAATAAAAATCTTTGTGGCACTTAAGAAATTAACAACTATGAAAAAAAATTAGCTTACAAGACCAAAAATATTTGCTATCATTGTATAAGAAGTGTTGTAAAATGTTTTCCTTAAATGCTGTCATGTTGGAAGATAAACTTCGTGAAAGTGTACATGAATGTTAATTACATATAATTAATAATTTGAAGTAAGTAATCTGACAAGATCAGAAGCCTCTATAGTTATTTAAAAAAAAATACACACATTATTTATATTTGATTTCATGTAAATTACCTGAGAAGGGGCGCTACAGGAAAGTCCCGTCAGCTCACTTATGCGGGCTGCTGCGGTTGGGTTGCTGGAGCTAATGAGGACAGGAGGACTAATTTCCATTGAGTGGCGATTCTGAGAAGATTGTGAAGACTTGTTGGACATAGTGAGGGAGGTAAAAGAGTGCCGTTTTTTGGTGTTTTTCTTAGTATCGGTGTGCTTTTGGGTTGAATTGTTGTGGGCTGTCCCAGAGGTACCTTCTCCAGAGTCAACAGCAGAACCTGAGGGCTTATCCAATTCTATCAGCTGTTTGGCTGCTGTGTTAAACTACAAAAGATAGTCACACATGAGTATTTTTTTATTTATAAAAGTCACCTGAATATAACAAAAAAAAATCTTTCCTTTTATTCATAATATCATAGAATTTAAACCATGCAACTTAAAACTGTGACATACTGACCTACTCTACAAATTAGTCATTACACAGTGACAAGTTTTTCACTACAAACGTAACACACTTACTGTTGGGCTGGTGTGGAGGTAAGATTTCAATGAAGAAAGGACATTATGCTCTAGTCCAGCCATGGATTAATTCAGCAATATCCACTGCCTGTGTTATCTAGAAGTCAGACTAAATCACAGTGGTCCCCTTTGACCTTATAATATAAAAATCAGTATTGCAAAATTTCTTGAATGTTCATTTCATTTTACGCCTTTTTTGTTCTGTTTGTGAGTACAACATAAGCCCACACTTTTGCATGTGGGCTCTTGAAGACATTCCTCCTCGTATCCCTGGTTATTTATGCACATATCTTTAACACTACCAGTAGTAAAAAACAGGCTTCCTAAATGCAGGTTTAAGAACATAGCAGGACAGACTAAAGACCCAGCTAGATCAGTATACTGCCTGACAACAAGTAGCTATTCAAGTATAAGACAGTATAAGGAGAAAAGAAACGTATTGGCAATTTTGTGGAAATATCTTCTCAGCTTCTGAATTTTCTAATGCAGAGGTAGCATCTCTGTGCCTAAGAGCTTGCAAATGGATTTTTCTTTTTTTAAGCTTAGCTAATGAATTTTTGTTCACAATGAAATTTTCTATTTGTTAATTTGTTACAACAATATTATATTAAATGCAAAAAAATCCTTCCTTTCCAATGAAGAAATATGGAATCCCACACATTTTCTTCTTACAATGAAATGCAAGCTATGTAAGAGAGGGGAAAACAAACAAACAAACGAAAACTCCTACATTTTTCACAAACCCTTTATTTCCAGAAAATCTTACTTATATTTTAGAGCTATTGGAAATAATAATGTCAGAACTCTCATTTATTCATGAGCTGAAATAACACCAGCACCAGTTTTCTGAACAAGTTAACTAATGTTAATATGTACCACTAAATATGAATACTGTTACTTGGATAAGTGTAGCCAATTACGAAGAGGGGAAAAATCTTTTCTGAAGAACATCAGGATGAAGGAACAGTACTATTTCTGTTCTTCAGCATATTATTTCTTCTATTTATTTTACCCATTTTTCCACAAGAATTAAGATACCTACTATGCTCATGAAGAGTTTTAAAGCAGTATTTTACCCCATCAAAACTTTACTAGACAATAACACATCATTAATCTGATAGCATCAACACCGATTTAAATGCAGCTCCCACAAATGATAACAAGTTATACCCTGAACACTTTCGTATCTCTGAGGACAAGTAGCTATATATAAAGTGGTACAAAAGAATAAAGAATATATATTTTTTTAATATGGAAAAGGTTTTCAAGTGGTACTTGAAAGATGAGATCTGGAAGGAAATTCCATGCATATACAGAAGAAATAGACAAAGTTCAAAACTAGAACTACTGGAACAATGAGGAATTGACATAAAAACCTACTAGGATGTAACAGCAGGAAAATTATTAAATGCCTGAAGAGGAAGAACTACCTAGAACATACTGCAGTGGAAGAGGGGCATAACGGGGGATTTGAAAAAGGATACGAAGATGAGAATGTAGAATTTTTTCCTAAATGTTCTTATTGTTGGTCCTTTAGAAGGCGGCTGAAGAGAACAGGAAGGATAAGAGAAGACAAGGTCACAGTAGTAAACATTCCTAAGAAAAAGGTGGACATTAGATTTTCCTTCCTGCTAATACTGGACGTGGATCATACGGACAAAATAATTTTGTACCACTTGTATAGTACAGAAGACATAACCATACAGCTTTCTCCAATTAACTTGCAAGTCCATTATATAGATAATTTTTTTTTTATTTATTAAATTTTAAATTTTGAGCGAACGTACTTTTAACAGACCGGTGAAAACAACATTATTTTATCACAGAACACTAATATGAGGCTAAGGATACGAAACAAGTAGAAAATAAACCAAAAAAAGCCTACTCTGCTACTTATCTTGTCAGGGTCTTATCCTTCATCATGGAAGAACACGTAGGCTTTTCAAAGACTAATCATTTTATGTATTTTGCACATTTTATTTTTTCCAACTCAGATTGAAATTCTTCATATTCTTCCTGAGAATCTGTGTATTCCATATTGTCTTATACAATGGCTGCAACCACTTCTATTCTTACCTAATCTACTCCCTTATTTAGCAAAGAGCCTGTTCACAAATTACACAGATCAGAGAAAGAAAAGCAGTACTCATTTCTAAAACAAGAACTACCTAATAAGAATAGTTAAGGGATCATCCAGGAGTAAAAACCAAAACCAAAAGCCACGCTGCTAAAAGTACCCCGAGGTACCTGTTACACCTAATTATGTTTGTTTACCTCCTGAAGCTATTAATGCCTGCAGAATCTGATTACTTCTATACAGTGAACAACCTATTAGAGAAAAGTTAAGGCTCGCCCATGGGATTGATTCAAGACTGATTCAAATATAAGCAACGTACTGAGCTTTCTCATGTAGAGAAGAAAGCACAGGACAGTAGCATGAACCTTAACATGGAAGTGAACTGATTACTGGCCTTTTCATAGAAGCAACCTGAGGACAGTAATAGTGGCAAAATACTTTGCAGAGTACAGTTTACTTCTTCCTTGAGAAAAGAAATGAAGAACTTGCATGCATTCTCTAATGAAATGGCTAGCAACCATTCAAGGTCACCATGGGAATGCATCCCACTCATGCTATAAAGCGTTTCAATACAGCATTCCTTTCTGCAACAGATACCCCTGTATCTATTCCCACATTTTCTGCATCAGTTGTTTTCCCGAACAGATGTATTTGAACTGAAGCTTCTTTACTTTAACTTTTACATTCACTCTTACTTGTTTTTCCCATTCAGCAAAATCTTTGCTGTAACAGGTAGCCTGAAATCCAATTCCCCTTCCTGCCAAAACCCAGGAAACAGAACAACTTTCCAAATGGGGCAAGACAGAGGCAGCCGGCTGAGCCGCGTCTCAGTGCTGCAGCAGGGGTCAAGGCTAGCAGACAGGTTTCTGCCTGCTTGCAGCCGTCTGGAGAAATTATCAAGTAGACTACCATGCAACACTTCTTTCAAGGTCTCTTATAGTTGTGCTTTACTATACTTACTTTACAAACGAATTCAGGTGTTCTTCACTCACACGTAGGTAGTTAGAATTTAAATAGCATCACTTTCTGAAGTGATCCCTTCTCCCTCAAATGATCTTTCTATTCATATTCATCCAAAATTTTTATTTATGCAATTTTACTACATCACCGTACGTCAAGGAGTTATTTTTCCACAGGACCAACACTATTATTAGTCAAATTTCTAGACAACATTTCACTTTCACATATATTTGGAAACAAAGGAGTAAAGTATAAGTGGAACTAAGGTAAACATTGTCCTTATTTGACATTATTATTTTTTGCTAAGCATCATCCTGGAGGATAGGCAATAGCTTAGAAACCTAAATTCAGCTTTGCAATTAAAGTTTCGGAACAAATGTATTTTGTCCAAACCAGTGGAAGAATAATTTCACAAATGTTGAACAGATCACAATCATGAGCAAAGATGCGTTTATGCTAATTTTTTAAACAAATGAAATAGTTCTGCATTGCAGTTTTTGTTAGGGAAATTAATCAAAACTATGATGCTCAGAAATTGTCATTGGAATGATAACATTGAGATTATCACATTCAAATATACTGGGGACTAGACTATAATTTTCTACTCAAAATTAACAATCTCGGTTTTCAGGCATAATATACAACATTCACTTTTTACATAAATTTTCTGTTTTAAGGTCCAGTCAGGCAAAACAGTCAAAAAGTAGAGGAAAGTTCCCATAAAAGGTTTTATCTTATTCTTCTGAGTTAGTATTGTTACAAAAGTCTGATTTTTTTTTCTAAGCACTTTAAATCAGATCACATCATTTAACAGTGATAGACAAAGTTTAGCCTATTAAGTACAACGTTAAAAAGACCATGCTAGAAATCCAGCCTAAAATCCAATCTAAAATGTATAGACACAACAAAAAATAAATATGTTTTGAAACACTCCTGTTTGGTACAGGAGAGGCTAATAAAAAACCCCAACCTCACACACCAGATACATAAAATTGTATGTTCCCATTGATTAAAATGTCATGTTAACTGATGGATGCAGTAGTATAACATGCCAATGAACTTAAAATTCTAATACAGTGAATGTTTAGATCGTTTGGGGTTTTTTTCCCCCTACATTTCTATAAGATTGTTTATAAATAAAGCTAGAAGAGCTGGATTAATACAAAGGTGTTTGCCAGTTGTTCATGTTAACTTGGGAAAACAAAAGCTGTCATTATTTTCTACTGACATTTTGATTGAAAAGTGATTCCTTTTCCCTGATTTTTCTTTTTCTACTCTGGGCGTTTGTATTTTTCTAGTTGTTCTGTATAAGTGCTGAATAACTTGTAAAAATTGAAATCCTTTTTAGATTTGGAGTGTGTTTACTAACTGCTAAACCACCAAAAAATGTCAAATTTTAGGTCTTTCTAAGAAATGTATATTGTACCCAGAAATGTACTCCACATAGAAAAATCCTAATACTATCTGTTTAGTTCTGATTAATCTTTCTTTTTGGAACAGAGATAAACATAAGTGTTATGAACTTAATCATATGAGTTTCTAGACTCACTGCATTTTAATTCGTCACTGTGCAAGAACCTGGTTGACCTGCTTTTAATGCAAGCACGTTGAAATTCAATCAGTCAAAAGTCTAGTAATTTAGATATGCTAATCAGGTCTTACTTTAGTAAGAGGGTTTGTTTGGTTTTAGCACTTCTTAGAAAGTAGAATTTCATTTTTTACTATGTTTTGCATTATTTATTTTTCATTTGCAGATAGAAGTAATTTTTTCACACTGCTATGTGTCTACAGATAAACACATAATGTTTTGTGACTCAGTTAACAAACTATACTTTTAATGGAATCACTATTAAAATTCCTCTCAAAATGTTTTCAGTCTTAGCTTTTATTATTACCACAAATTCAGTAAGTGAAAGCGATATAAAAGAATAGAGCAGACTAGCAATCATTGAATCATAAACTGTTCCTCCAGGTAAAAAGTTGTCCTCAAATATAATCAGAATTTTTCATGGACTTCAACATACGTAAGGTTTATGCTGTGACCTCATCGTACAAGAAACATCGCAAGTGTCAGACCTATACAAAATAAACATTGCAGACTACACTCATTTTAAAGTTAACGATTTCAGAAAATCTCCAGTAAATGCAGCTACTAATTCACATTTTTAAAAGAAAAAAAAAAAGAGGTTGTGGACTAACATACACAAGGCAAAGATATGTCTGTCATTACGACAAAAATAGGCAATAATTACAGGATTGGGAAATATAACTAAAAATGCCATATAAAAAAAAATACCTAGAAAATATGAATTACTTCTCATCTTCGGTGTCTTTAATAATATCATACGTAACAATGGTTTGATATACTTGTTATACTTGTTATCAACTGTCTGCATATTTTCCAGAACAATAGTTATATAATCTCAGAAAACAGGTATTTCAAAATTCAAATTGATAGTTTTCTGCATACCTCACTGCTCTTCACCACAGCATGTGTTTCGGTTTAGTATATAATAAAAAAAACCCCACCTGTCTGATCTGAAGTATCTCTTTGGATATTATTTATCATTCTAGATTTCCCATATCATTTTAGTGGGGATTTGCGAGTGTGTACATAAGTGCTTGTGCCTGTTCTAAAAGGTTTAATTGAAGATACATTTTCTTAGTTGATGGAATTTGTCTGAAAACATCAACAGTGAAGTACATTTTGTGACCGACTATCACTTTTACATAATTTTTTTCAGGAGTGTATCTCCATTTTGCAAACTTTTGTAGAGATGGAAACAGAGCTGTTAGCTAAATAGTTAGCCCAAGTGGCAGCCCTAGGAAAGGGCTTTTTCTAACTTGGCTAAGTGATTTAGTTTTAAAAAGCACCACAAAAACCTTTACTGGCTGAACTGACGGGGCAGTTAACTGCAAGGAGCTAGGAAGAGCCAGGGGCAAGAACTTCTTAAACTGGCTTTTAAAAACTTCTTAAACTGAAGCCAGAATTGCACTAAGCAGGTTGAAACTCTTTTGGTTTTGTTGTTGTTTTTTTCAGTCATGTGAAAGTTTCTATCCCCAGATATACAGATCCTTATATCAACTTGATCCTTACATCAACCTATAAAAATGAATATACAGGTTTTTCCTTTAAAAAAAAAAAAAATTCTATGTTGGTTGAACACAATCATTTTTTAAAAATTTCCCATCACATCAGGGCATTCAGAAATTGAATAAATAAAACCTGACTTGATTCTGAGTATGGTTACACATTTCTTCTGTGACCTGAGGTACATATTTCTCATCCCACAGGTAATGTGAAAATACTTTTTGCTTTCATCGATCTGCCTCACTTATTTAAATAAAATCTCTTCAGTGGGAGAAGTGTATCTTACCAAGTATCCATAGCATACCTATCAGAAAAAGACAAACATTATTCCAAACCTCTGTATCTTTCTGTAATGCAAATTTTAATAATCATTGTTGCAGCTGTACACACTGTTCTTAATCACATACGTTCTTCTAGATAGAAGATATAGCTTTCAACTGTTAAAAGGTTGGGGAAACTTTCTCAACTGCTACCCCTCATTGTAAATTATCATATCACATATGAGAAATGCAGGAAGATACAGAAGATTTTATATAAGGGTCTTTTGGATGTAAAAGTCAATCCTTTAGCTGCTGAACAACAGCCTATATTCTCTGACTTTCTAGTTGTGCAATTTGGTTTTGAGAGGCAGGTATTAGGGACAGCGCAAAGCTTACTATTTCTCCGACTTGCTGATTGCTTTCATTTTGCGGTTAAGTGTGGTTTGTGATTGACTGCATGACTTCAGTATTAAGAAGAAAATACAGTGACTGCCTCCAAGTACTTTCACTCCAATTCCATTCAGTGAAAACAGGTATCAAATAGCTAAGTAAAAATCACTGGTTCAACTGCTGAAGGAATTAACTTTCTCAAAATAAGCACACAGATCTTAGATTATTTTAGGTCTGAGACTATTTACATCTCAGGTTATTTTAGACTCATCACCGGTACTGATTATTTTTCCTCTTAGAAAATGAAATACACAACCTTACTGAGGGCCCAACTTTACTCACCTCAACATATGAAATTGGAAATATTCCTATCTTGTCAGCCAGCATTCCTTCTGCCCAGTTTTCATCCACGCGGCGAATTACAGTCAGAACATCATCCTGTGTGAACATGCAGTGATTATGTCTCCCAGCTCTAATTAAACTTCTAATTTAATTTCCCTCCATAACGCATGGCTAATCAGAGAAGGCGGTACATGGACAAGAACCGCAGAAAAGGCCCTCTGTAACAAGAACATGCCGCTTTTGGGGTTGAAGTCGGTTCCAGCAGTTCCTTTTCCTATTTTGTCAGAGGTCAGCTAACTGTCCGCAGCTAATCTCAGCCAACTGAAATCTGTCCTTACTGCCAGACTTCCTGCCCTGTTCAGTCCATGGTATTCATCAGCCCCCCTTTAAGTCCTTGGCATTAATCAACAGAACCTCAATCTTCGTCCTTCTCAACTGACTCATTACCTAATCTTCCCTAGATCTTGCTTTTCTACTTAAGAACACTGGTAAGTGATACGATTTCTTTCACATCTACACGGAGCATTTGGATTAAATATGGTTTTGAGAATGTTACATAAAAAAAGGATGTACGTGCACATTAAACATTGCTCTCGCTTATACTGAGATACCTAATTGTTTCATATGCAAGTTAAAATATTTGGAAACATATATGCTTACTCAAGTGAGACTGCAGATTTAAAAAAAAAAAAAGTTTGCCAGCAAGTTAATCAAAATATGCACGCTAACGCCAATCATTCTCCAGTATTGCTGTTCTGTGTTGTAATAAGCATTGTCTGTCCACATGTTAATATCTTTCCTTTTTAGAATTTTAGCCATCCTTTTCATTTTTAATAGGCAAGGGTAGAAAAGTGATTAGCTCACATTTGATGTTGCAACATTTCTGTGCAATCTGATAAACTAAAGAATCAGAAACTGAAAAAAAGGAACAGCTCTGATTCATGTTAAAACTCTTTATCATTATGTGCCTTGCAAGACAGAAAATTAATTACAGTAGAAACAATATAAGAAGAAACATCATATTTTCCAAAAGGCAATTAGTAATATTTCAGAACGACAAAGTTTAGTAGTACTTTGTGTCTCGTATCTAGATCCTAAAAATGTTGCTTACTAAATGCAAAGCTGAAAATAGTACCAACTTCAACAATTTAAAATGAGTGTTTCTTTAGAAGATGGAACACTTTTAATTCATTACATAGGTTATGTCTCATAAATTAAGAACATTACTACTGCAATTATGAAAAATTGCATTCTCAAAAATAAAACCTCAGAGAAATTATATGTAATTTAGGAAGAGAAGGAAAGCAAAACTAATCAACATAGGAGAAATACCTGCAGAATTACTTGCCCTTTCCATATTTGTGCAGCTCCATTAAAAAAATGCAGACAAGACTACAGAACAGTCTTATTATTTCTTATCCAAGAGTATGAAATTATTAAACGAAAATAATAATTTTATTCTGTTTTTACCTTTGCAAATGGTAAACAGTCTTTATCTGCTTCCTTGTCTTTTACTTCAAAGTCATAAAGTGCTTTGCACTGAGGCGGAGGTTGAGGTAAAGGTTTAATAATCTGAACAAAATTGGTAGGAAAAAAGCCATGGATGCCATTGACTTCTCCATGATACCAATTTTCATCCACCTGTCGACGCAAAATGATGATGTCTCCTTTACTGAATTTAAGATCTCCAGGTTCTTTCCCCTCGTAGTTATACAATGCTTTGGCACATGGTAACTGAGGTACACCCTAAAGAAGAAGAAGAAAAAAAATCACTAGAATTAGATGAGTATAACCAAATAGAATTTACATTACATTCTTTGGGAGACTATGAATGAAACTGTATAAAATTGCAAAGTAAAATTATATACAATATAATTATTTTATTGCAATGATTTTACTGATTTTACCCAAATGTGTAGGAACAGCTTCAGTTCTATCCAGTCTTAATATCCCCCTAAATTTCATTATGATTTTCAGTAATGCTACAACATGGCTAGACACAAGCGAGGCAAAAAACCATAATACTTTAACCCTCATGTACTAATTCACTAAGCTTAAACATTAAAAAAAACCCAAACTGCAAAGTATCCTGACCACTTGAGAGATCTGACAGAAAAATGCTGCAAGAAAATACAGCACTAGAATAAAAAATTTGCTATAAGACCTTTAAGGCATGTTTTCTGCCTGACTTTCTTATTATTTTCCTCACCCTATTTATTTCACGGGCACAGAATCCGAAGGATGAGGACGTAAGGGAGGTGTTTTTCAGCTTCAAAAACAAATCTCACTTTATTAGAGGTGAGATATTTCATCCTGGAACAACCCTTTTACTTTAATTATTTATTTAAAAACACAGCTAAAGAGAATTACTGGAAAAAAATCTGTTGAAGGTGTGTACCCTTGGGTTTTCTTCACTTGATTCCTCCATAATATCTGAAAACTACACGTCATTGGTGCTGCTCTTGAATGCACGTCAGAAGGGTTACAATATAATACTGTGTCATCCTCCCTTATATACACTGCAGGTATTATTTTTCACTTGCCCCGTCTGTGCCTCCACATTTTGCAAGAGTGAGCCATAAAACTGCCTTCAAAACTCTCTTTTCCCTCCAACTTTAAATACCTACAGGGGAGCTTACCCCCTCAATGATGCAAACAGCAGTAACCTGCATTACTAAGACAGTCTTTTCATAGCAAAGACACCATTTATAGTCAACTAGAGCACAGTATTTCACATCTTTAATGCCATCCCTTATGGAATAGGCAAATTTTAATGAAATTCAATGTTGGTGATATTAGTCGCCACATCTATCCCATGGTATGTCTCTCCTCTCAAGTCTTCTCCAGCTCAGATTGTAAATTGGAGTTGCTCTTGCAACATCTCAAGAGGTACACACACAATGCAAGGAAATTCTCAGAAGGAACTACCACTTCGAGTCTGTCTCATTGGTCAGAAGGCAGAGTGCTTGATAATTTATTTCCATTTAACACTTAAAATTTTGTCTTTCAATACAATCCAATTTGTTTGGAAATCTTTAATTTTTGTGTATGATTTTAGAAACAAATTAATAATTTAATGAATGGATAAATAATATCTTAAAGATTAGCTTATTTAATAATTTTCTTTCTATACCAAACAGTCAAGGGACAACTGTATGTACATACATAGGTACAGATGAGTATGATTTACCTATGAATACAGGAAAATCACAGTTCCTTCTACTGCACCTGGGATGGGTACTAAAACTATTATATTAGCAGGATCCATGCAATTGTTCACAAAAACTGGTGATCTTCAGACTGAAGCAAACAATATTTTTCTTTATGATCGCACTTAACTGCATCAGTGCAGAATGTAAACACCACTGGCATACTCTGTATAAACCGGGATAGGGAAAAAGACTAAGACATCAACTAGAGAATTTGTGGGCCCCAACTGATTGAGGGGGAAATTCATGGCCACAACAGAAGAATTAAAAAATACTGTATGTATGTATTTTTTAGTCCTACGTGCTCTCTGCAGAGTAAACAGACAGAATGAAGGAAGCAGTCAGTGTAGATGCAGTAAGAACAACTGCAGAGAGAGAGCTGGGGGGGAGAGGGCAGGTTGGAAGCAAAAAGAAACACACCTCTACACAAGAGAGGAAACGCTGCTTGCTATCCATTTCCATCCCAATAATAAACAAACAAACAAAAAAAATTACAGCCCTTCAGTGATTATGAGCCAAGGAATTACTTGGTAGAAAATGGGCCCCAAGTGATTATGGCTACTACAAGACATACACATCTCTCTTGCACTGGAGGGAATAGCTGGAGTTCTCCCAGGAATCACCCCGTTGTCCGGGGAGAAAGCTTTCTATGTCTCTGTACTGAGAAAGAACTTGAATATTAGTTGTGTGTATAAAATACAGTTGGGAAAAAGTATCTTTTTAAAAACATCATGTCAAAGTGATCAAACTCATCAATTAGTCATCATTTAATTGTTAGAACTCGATATTGCATTTATGCAGTTTAGCACAAAGCCTCCCACGAACAAACCTTTGCTCAAATGCACAAACATCTGTTTATATTTTATAGGAAGCTCCTTTCCCAGCGTATAGGTTGAGTTTCTGCAAAGCTTGTTTCCCACATTAAATAAAAATGGTTCCAGTCCGTAATTTCAAACAGAACAAAGTTCAACAAATCACACACTTCGTTCTCAGTCAAACTGCCAGGGATGAAAGAGAAACGGCTGAACGACTCGCGAGAGAAGTAAAGCGAATGCCTTTTCCTTCTGTCCCGGGGGAGGATGAAGTGAGAAGGAGCGGGTGCGATGGGGAGCGCCGTTCTCAGGGGTACGGTATCAAGGGCCCTCGAGCACCATCTTCACGTTCCTCCTCCTCCGAGCAACCTGGGAGCCGCGGCTCATGGCCGGTGCCTTCCGGGCCTTGCGGTTAGCAGCCTCGGGCAGCTTCAGCCCCCTTCTGCCCCTCTGGCTGTTCACCAGGCGAGAAGGCCATGCGGATACGCTGAGACGGAGTTTACATTTCACTCCGTGTCTCTCACTTGGCTAAACATGAAAGGAAGGCTTTGGAAGAAAAACTTTGCAGCCTACCCTTAGGTTTACAGCTGCCAGCTCTTTGAGAAAGCAACAAAAAAAAACCCAGACAAAAACCATTTTAGGAAATTAAAATATAAAATTCAGAAAAACTCCACACAAAATAGGTTTCTTAGAATTATCCCCTCAGTCCTTATGCAAAATCCTATGCAAAAATATTTGAACTTCTAATGCTACTGCTAATATACAAACTGTTTAAATTCATTTTTAGCTAAGGCTAATGTATGTATGGATATACATAAATTTCACGTCAGATTCCTTTAAAGAAAATAAAATTAATAATATATGATGACATCACAACAAACAGCTTAACAAGAATATGAAAAAATGCATATTCATATATATGAGGATCGGGCCCCTCAGATTTCTTCTTCTAACCCAGATATTTTGTCTTAGAAACCTACAGAATTCGCTTACAATTTTCCTCTTTGGATTTACGCTTTGTCTTCAGTCACCTTATTTCGAACTTTACTCTTATTTTTTTAGCGGACAATATGCAACTGTATGTATTTTTCATGAGCTTAAGCCAAGAGAAACTTATGCCTGCACAGAAACACGAGATCTGATTTCCTTTTAAAAAGGAGTTTCTGTGGCAGAAGCCCAAATATAAATATGCTTACACTGGCATAAAACAGTGTTCATTGTATAACTTACTGCATTTGGAGAACCAGCATAAGCTAAAGTAGCAAAAATAGTAAATCCCCTCCCAAGGAAATGAATGGACCACATACGGGGTCATCTGCATCTCTGTTTTCTTCCAAGCCTCCCCCGCTGCAGTGCTGCTGGTTGTCCTTTTTCCAAGCACGGCATTCCCTGTTCTCCGGCTGCGAGACTGGGATGTGGCCTGGGCTTCCCTGTGAACCAGGTGAATTTACCCAGAATATCTATGCCGTTTTCACCTGTTTGAGGTTCTCAGACACTGAGTGCCTTCAAGAGGCCACGAAGTCTTCTTTTTACAGAAGTACTGTTTATGCTAGTAGTAGCACAGACAACAAAGATTTCTGAAACTGTCTACATGCACAACCAAAGCGCTACCAACCTCCGAAAAAGCTGGCCTGCTTGGACACCTCAGCAGCAGTTTTTATGCCTAGCTTTCCTAAACAACTTTTGCCTTTCTTTACAGAAAATTTAAAAACTGGAAGTTACTATCATTTTGACCCATATTATAAGAGGATCTTTAATAATCATCAGTTATTTGCAATTTTCTTACAAGTAAAGACAGAAAAACGATTTTTCTTCACCTATCTTTTTATTTCTTTCCATGCAGTTCCTAAATCAAACCAAGAGTCACATTAATAACCAAGACAAGATGAGAAACTATTATGAAAAATCTCCAATTACACAGCAATTGTAAGTCTAGTGCTACAGAGGTGCTTTTATCAGTCTAACTTTTGTTCTCCCAAAGAACTAGTATTGTAAGACATACTTGGTTGCCAATAAAAGTTGCCTTTACATAAGACAAGGAGCTTGTTAATATGCTCCAGCCAACTTGTTTGCAAGGCAGATTTGGGTCGAGTGGGTTCTTTACGTGTACATTCTCCAGTAGGTACAGGTATACCTGAGATTTCCCCTTCAGATTCCTAGTCATTCAAACCTTTTGAACGACAATATTGCTTCTTTTAATCTTCTAGTCCATTCTCTTTCATATTGTTGCCTTCTTGACTCAACTCTTTCAAATGCATCTTTTTAATTATTTTTTTTAATGTATATTTTTGCTTTCTTGCCTTCTTTGGCCTTTACCAAGCTGTCCAGTCCCACATGCAAGAACATCCCATTTTGCACCTATAGTTTTTCCATGTCTCTTTTCATCTTGCTGGCTCCAATACCTGTTTTCAAGTGTTAATTTAAAGCCATCTGATCTGTCTAGTTCCATTTTCTTTGTTTCAGCCTCCTTTGTTCCTTCTGTACCTGCATTTAAATTTTCACGTATTTTGAGACACACAGCTTATAAGAATACTTCACTGAAGACCTTCTTAAACTGCTTATATTAAAAGATGTGTTTCCTTCAGTAGCATTTCCTTTTAAAGGAAGGAAACATGCTCCCTATGTTAAGCTATAGGTATACTGCTTTCACCTGAACAAATTAAATACTCAGTTTTACAGAACGCACCAACCTTGAGGCGATAACATTTGAAACTAAGTCTCCCCATTTCTTTTCGAGTTCCGGAACACAAAGTGTCTCCATAATCCAAGAAGAATGTTAAAAGCTGGCTCCCCGCATTTATTTTTCTCATCTAAGGATCAATACAAACGAGGTCAGATTTGCTCAAAGAATGGCCAACTCAAGCATTATTAATCTGTACCTGCCACTAAATTGTTAGTGGAATCAATTTTACATACTTCTACCATCAGAACTATCTTGGAAGACTGCAGAGGTCATCAGTGCAAATGAAATTATTTCTAGTTAAAGCGCCTCTGAGGTTCCTGCTATCCGAATGATAAAAATGTAAGATATTTTTATGTCAGGAGGCTGTATCAAGTTGCCAGTATGCTGTAATAACCATAAAAACAAACCTTTGGTATCATCTGATACAAATTACTATTGCTCTACTGAATGCAGTGAAACAGTAGTTTTTATATGACAGTTCACTAGATCAAGGAAGTGAGCAATATTAATGTTGGTAAGTATATTCATTTCTACTAGTTTCTGATGATATAGTTGTACTAAATCCCATTTTTCTCAGCACATATAAAATAAATAACCAAACATTTGACTTAAAACAGTAAAAAATTTGTAGTTGTTTTGAAATGCCATATTCAAATATGGTTAGTCACAGCTTGGTAAAGTTTTTGATTTTAATAAAAGTAGAAGTTGTGCATTGAGAGGAAACTAGCTAGCCAGGTTACCCTGATTAAAGAGACCAGGTTTGAAACCCATCTGTGTGTAACTTAACCATGACCTACATAACAATAATCATTTTGAAGAAAGATTACTTTAGGAAAAAAATAGGATGCAGGAAAAAAATACAATCAAGCCAACATATTTGTTATACTTTTGGAAAGGCTGAACAACTGCAGTCAGTAAAAATTTTAGGTTCTTGATAAATGAAGAAATGGGATGATATTTTTACAATTACTTAACTCAACCATAAAGTTAAAATTTATTTAGTAGACCTGCAAAGCTTCTCTGCTACTAGCTAACTATTACAGAATATGGCAAATTTTCTCTAATGCTTATACATGATAACTAACACCAGCACTAGCTCTAGATGTAATAGTGACATACCAGAATAATTTTTTTTTTAATTTCCAGGTTTCAGCCATCTAACGCAGGTTGAAATGCCAAGCACTCCTAGAGTCCTTTGCCTGACTCTACTGAGGACTTTATCAGTTAACTTTGCTCTTGGTAACTTGCAGAAAAACTTCACAGCACAGGCTCAGAGAAACCCTCTATTTTGTAATAGAAGGGTAGCTCCTCTCCTCATGTAAACAATTTTTATGTGTTCTTTTGGGGTAAACTATCAATGACCTACTTAAAGTAGCCAGTTTATGAAAGTCCTTTTTGCTTCCTCTGTCTTAACAGCTTTTAGAAGAAAACATTTTGGCATTTTTTCTTGTCTGATGTCAAGAAATAAACATAAGGTTGTTTAATATAAGTATGAGCAACTCTCTCCCACAAAGTTGTTTTGAAATTAAAAGCTGGAATACAGGAGAATGAAAGGAATTTAAAAATGTTGCCTTAAGGCCTAAGCAATCAGACTAATAATATGGAAGGTTAGAAAGAGACATTTATAAAGCTTTCCAAAGGCACTTAGCCCAGTCCCCTTCTGTGCAATACCTATGTTTTTGAAAACTTTTTCCCAAATCAAAAGGTGTCTTCAGAATGACGCCTTCTTTCCTTTGTCTATCCAAAATGCAAAGTTCTCAGCTACTTACTTTTCCGAGGTTTGTTAAGTAAAGAAAATTTTGAACACTTTCCACTAAACTAAGCTCTCAAAATAACCAAACAAGTAAGAAAAAAATAGGAAAAAGTGGAGAGGAGAAAATAATTATATCCTGCACACTGCATGTCCCCAAATATTTTAACTATATCCACTTGACAGGTTAAAGATTGCTTCTTTCCACGGGCAAAAAAAAAGAAGTGTGAGGAAACTGCTCTACACAGGAAAAACTGAGAAGGTAACTTTCAAGATGCAGAAAAGAATTTGGGTCTGTATTCCCACTGATTTTGAAAAGGAAAGCCAATGCTTATCAAACAATTTCATTCCGAGTCTTTAAAAATCTTTTGATTAATTGTTTACTGCAAAACTACTTTGCTTTAAAAAACAAACAGATTCTTGTAAGAATCGAAACAAAACTTTAAAGTGTGCACTACGTAGAGCTAAGATGTTTATATAAAATGGTTCTTTCCAAAAGCAATGATTTGCTTTAAAGATCTGCTCTTACAAGCTGTTATACCAACCTTTCGTAACTATTCGCTCCCCATCCAAAATCTGTTATAAGTGTGACAACTTTCTTGTGCCAATACAGGTTCTTGAATATCACTTGCTTTTTTTGCTTGTTTGTTATATGAACATAAAATCACAAAACAGTAACTACAGAAGAGGCAAAAATCCCTCCTCTGAAAACTACCAAAATACAGACCACATCCGAGTGTTAAATTCTTTCTCTAAATTCATTCTTACCTGGCTATTGTGTGGCCTTCCCTTTCCGCTCTTCATTTTAGTTTCCACATAAAATGGAAATTACACATCTTTGGCATCCTTTTGCTGCTGCCTAAATTCATACTTATCCTTCTAATACAGTTACCTGGAATTTACTCTCCCTGTCAAAAGCCATATATGCAATTGCTTAAACAGCCAAATAATTAATTCCCAAGCAAGATGTGTGCCATTCTGAGCTCCAAGTCCAGTTTAAATAGAAATTTTCATGTAAACTCAGAATACTCTTCTTTCCCATTGGCTTAATGGGAGGCAGCTAGAGATGCCACAGACCTTCGTATACCCTTCCACAAACAAATAAAGCATCAGTAACTGCAACTTTTATCATTCGAAATCTGCCGTACTAACTGAGCCGCCATCTAACCTTATAACAACTTTTATCAGTCACCAGAAAGAAAAAAAAAATATTAATTCAACAAAACATTCACAAAACAACATCTTGCTATAATCTGTATAGTCAGTATGGCACACATACTGTACATAACAGCTGGTGAGAATTTCTGCAGCATATGTAGTAGTTAACAAAGATATAGGGACACAGTCAACAGCAATCTCGGAGAAAGGAACCATCTTGCAGTGCTAAGAAACTCCTCTCTTCTTTTGTTTAATACAGTCGTCTTTTTTTTTTTTTAATACAATAACACAAAACCTCGCTGCATTAGGAAGAAATAAAAGGGAGCCTATATAAGCCCACAGGGTATTGCTAACACCTAGAAAAAATTCCATTATTAACGTGGTACCACTAGGTTGTGCTATGCTGGAGTGGTGGTAAGAAACAAATAGAAGTATCTATGTCGTTTACCAGTCTTAACATGGCTAATCAGAATACATATCTTCTCTTTTATTTTTGCATTAAACATAAGCCATCAATATTGGAAAAGTAGATCTATCTTACTGACCACATTTAAAAATCTCTCACAAATCTGCATATTGTAACACCACTTTACAAATCACTTTACAAAACACATTCTGTTTGCTCACTTTAAAAAGAAGTTAATCTACTTAGTGCAGAAGATTGGAACATTTGGTTTATCAACGAAGCACTGGAACACAGGAGGCCCTGTCCCTACTTCAGGGAGGTGATGTTTTAACACAAGTATTAAAAGCTCCAGAGGGTTTATCAACAATGTAAAAATTTAAGAGTAATGCTCTGTATTGTTCTAAAGGTTTTTACGCTTTGAAAATGAACGTAAACAAGCTTCCCTCACTGTGATGTGAAAATGAGTATGTTTACTTGTTGCACTGAGAAAAGGAGAGGGAATTCCAGGTGAGAAGACAGATTGAAAAAAATTGAAAAGAATAAATGAGAAATGAGATTGCCAAGAGCAAACTCTTACTGCGCTTTGAAGGTGAGGAGTTTGAACATGATACAGAAGGAGCAAAGCCAGCAAATGACTGAACAAGGGAGTGACTTGGTAAGATTACTCTTGGTGAGATCAGCATGAAGAAACGTTCCTTTAATCTCTCAAATACTTTGCTGCCAAAAATTGGGCAATGGGAAAACAGAGTTGCAAATGAAGAGGTTGCTGCATTTTTTGATTAAAACCTATCAAGGCTGACAGGCGTGACTTTTTATCTGAGCATGCTTTGCTTTCCATTATTAATCAGTGTTAATGTATTCCCCGCCAAAACAGTGCAAGGTCTAAAATTAAAATCCCTGTTAATGATATTTTAAAAAGAGAGTAACCACACACAGCTCTCCTACCTGAATTTCATTTTAAAAATCTGAGATAGCATCTGACATTCCACTACCTGCTGAGAAAATGTTTTTAGGTTTATTTTCTGTCATTTCCAGTATTTTGTAAATGTTCAGGTGCTTGTCCAACCTTCTGGATGAACACAACATCACTGTCACACATCCTTCTCGGGTATTCCCTCTTGTTGCCAGGATCTGGAGGGACTTTCGCTAAGCTTGATTTGGGACCGGTACAGTGTCCTCCTTCTCCTGAAACCCCCTCACTCCCTTGAAATTCTTTTGGAATCAATTTAATTCCTTTAATATCCTGACTTCAAACAGCCCCTTGCCTATTGCGGAAAAGAAAAGGTGCTAATTTTAGCTGTCACTGTAGCATACACAAATATACGTCCGCTGCATGCAGAGAGTAAATAACAAACTCCATTTGCTATTTATTTTTACTTATCCTTTAAATTTTTCATGCCTCAAAGCTTCCTGGAATATGTATTTTTTTTCCAAAACATTTTTATGGTACTCTACTTGAAGCAGCTGGTCAGCCTTCTGAAAAGGCAACTAATTCTAGCTAAAATTATGCATTTTTTTGCAAGATGAATGTTCCTGTATGCTCTTTATTATAACAAAAGAGCTGAGTGAGCCAGAAGAACACTACGTTAACATTTATCTCTTGTGCAGTGACAAGCTGGAGTTCGTACCTCCCGGTTATTTCAGCCAGACTGTAAAAGTAGACAAACAACCTGGCGCAAATGAGCCTTCTGCCAAGTGTAGTACTGCTGGAGCAGGCTTGAACCCATAATGCCTACAGAGAGTATGGCTTCACATTTCATATTGCTCAAATGAATACATTTTAGCATAAAAGTATTAGTGCAGAAAACAAAACCGATCCACGTCTTGGGTTTATCGGGTCTGAATTGGTACGTAGACATTTCCTAGCCATACCTTGCATCCCCACGCTCCCCTCTGCTGTCACTGTACCTTTACAAGCCCTTCCCACTGGCCTCCATAACCTCCATGGCCTCCGTTCTGCCTGAGCTTTGCCCTTCTTAATACCATACTACATGCTCAGTGTTTCTACATTCCTCCGGCATCATCCATCCCCACTTCCACCTTCCCTACACTTCCTTTCTACAAGGGAGCTCAGTGAGGAGCTCCCCACTCGGCCGTCCCGTGCAAGCCCACCCCACCACCCCCCACCTCCGGCTGCCCCTGACCCTGAAGATGAATTGGCTCTCCTGGGGCCCGACATTACTCTGCTCCTTAACCGGCAAACAAATTTCCAGCAATACGTGACAACTTCTCTGTAAAGTAGTGCAGAAAACCATATTCCACTTATTTATGTTAATTAGCCCCTTATTCCATTAAGAGTAAGAGCTGCCACTGGTTTTAGGTGGGAGCTAATACTTAAGCAAGCTGTCAAACTCAGTTACTCCAGCAGATCTTGGCCAAGTTTTCTCCCAAGTTGCCCAGCTCTAGACTGTCCTTCACTGTACAGGAGTGCTTAATTTTTACAAAAACTATCAGCTCAAATATAGCAAAATCTCTCATTATTGTAATTCCACTGTCAGAGGCATGGAGAGTTGCATAAGGAGTACACAAAGTAGAACTAGATATTTCAGGATAGCCAGGAAAGGATTTTCCATTTTGCTCTCAAATGCAGTTGTTTATCCAAGAGGTTTGTTTTGTTTTGTTTTTAAGCATGACAGGTGAACAAGGGTTAGAAATGCTAGGCAATAAGAGGCTTACATTGAAAGGATAACCTGTTTACCTCTCAGTATTTTACCGCAGAAAAACTACCAAAAGTTAGGTCCAGGAAGGTCTAGTTTGCTCACAGCAGTTCTGCTCCTCTAGTCCGCTTGCATTGTTGACATTGTATTATTAGTTGGTTACAACAAACCGAACAGATTTCACTGTGCCACAGAAACTAGAAGCATTTAAACTACTTAAATGAATGGTCTTTCAGCAACTGCGTTTGCGTTCACTACGGAAAGAAGAGGAAATTTGAAAGTAACAAGTTGATCATTATTATGCTGTCGTAACACAGTTTAAATCTCTCTGTTTACAGATGATTACCATCAGGAAATCTTCCCCCATCTTTTTTGTTTTTGGTAGACACTGCCTCAAAATGGTAAGCTTTGAGTATTATATGCAGAAAGTTGCTTCTTGAAAGTAGTCCTCTATTTCAAAATACACATCCTTTCTACTTCAAACAACAATTTAATTCTATCCTGTTGTCATATGCATTTTCCTAAAAACCCTCCAAAAGCCTCTCCAAATGTTAGGAGAACTTTGTAGTCATTTTGTAAAACATCATCTGAAGTATCTCTTAGACTTGTACCACAATTTACCAGTCCCTGTATCTATGAAAAACAAGTTTATACAAGGTTTGGTTTTTTTTTTTTACTCTCAAGTATTTGGAAGAGTTAAGGAAGGTAATTTTTTCCATTTGTATATGATATAAACACAAAAGAAACAATCCATTCCCCAGTTCAATGAAAATGTCCATTTTCCTTCTCCAACAAAGGGGGATTATTTATGTTTTATACTATTGACTGTCTCAGATCTGCTCATATTTTTCATTTATGTGTTCATGCCATAAATGAAAATAAATACTTCTATATAACGATTTTAATCAAGTAACTATATGTATGACAAAGTTTAATAAGTAGTATATTCCTGTACATATTTCTTCCATTTTGGAGCAGTCTTAAAGTATATGAACTGCACTACTTTTTGATGAAACCAAAATGGAAGATGTGCTCCAACAGTGATTTACTGTTCCAACATTCCCTGGAATCAGAGTAGAGTCCGCTCAAAGTATTACCTCTGAAAAAACATAGGCTGTGGCCACGAAGTCCTCAGCACCCACTGTTTTTTTTCTATGGATCCATTCCCACTGCAGATTACTTGCTAATATAGATATAGCCAAAGTTTTCCCAACCTAAAGAAGTTTTTAGTCCTCTGGTTGTAAAATGTGATACATGCCATGATCTCAATGTTTTCTTTGAAATAATTAAAACAGTTCTCACTCCAGCCAGGTTAATCCCACTACAAGTTTTTTCCATGAAAGTTAATTCCATGATATCCAGACAGATTTTTTCCAAAACCTACCTCCCAAGGATAGTAAAACTGCTCAGATAAAATCACTAACAACAAGAGGGCACTAGATATCAGAAACTCTTTCGTAGGAGTTACTAAGCTCTTCCATGGGGCTGAGACCATGCACTTGAGCAATTTTAACTTCTAAAACTTTAAGGAGCCTGTAAGTTCCTACCGCATAAGGACCTCCTGCCTTTGAGACTCCACAGCAAGCAAATTAATAACCACCTACTTACATTAACAGGGAATGCACAGAATAATTATGTTCCACAAATAAATTCTCAAAAACAACTTACAAGAAGTACAACTTTCTCATTTAGATAAAAAGTATTTTAATTACGCGGTTCAATCGTAATGCATTATTATGGGAAAGCACTGCTTTGGAGCCAGGAGTTTAGAATCAGATAGGATAATGAAAGGCTGACGGCTCTTTAATTCCCTCTCTTAACTATTCATGCTCCTAAACTGGTCGAAATATATTTGGAAAGCAGAATTCAGTTGTCCTGCTTCAGAGTTCTCTGATACAGACTCCAGCAAGGCCTGATGGAAGACAACTCCTCGAGCAGGATACTCAAATAAACTGAAATCCCACCACTTTTTGTCACCTTGGTAGGAAAGCTTGCACCTTAAGGCCCACCACTAAAGCCGTTAGTTTTTCTCAGCTCTTGTATGAGATTGTACCTTATTTATATAGAATCAAACTGATCAACTACTCTTAAAAGACACACAAACGTATAGTAAAACCTCTGCAAATTGCAACTGCATTAACACAGCCCTCAGCTTTGTAATTGTTCCACTCAGCACATTTGTGTGAATTGGTGCTGACACAGAAATAGTGTCCTGAATAAAAAGCCTTAAACATATATTCATGTAGTTACAAAACTTGCATATGGTACATATTGCCAATGCTGATGTTAGGCCACTGTACATGCCGTTGTTGCACGCATTCAACTTTCCTGCAAGGTAAACACTCTTCAACCCACTGACTTTAGCTCAAAGTGAAACAAATTATCTTGTAAGCAACAAACCCCCCACGTTTCTCCCAACTGTCCTTCCTGTCAAGTTCTGTTGACATTCCAATTTTTCTCTTTATTCCCTCAACTCTGTTCTCTCTTTGTAGGACGGCTGAGGTTTAGGATTTGATGTGACCCCAGACACAGTTTTGGAAAGTGCAGTACAGAAATACTGATGTATACCATGACACATTCTGTCCAAAATTTGCTGCCTTCAACAGAGCTGGCTTGTAAGTCTGTCCCTGCGCTGCCTCAAAGTCTGTTTCTAAAAAGCCCATTAAGCCTGTGATGCAGAAAATCACTTTTTCCAGAAAGGCACCAGGTCTTAAACTGAAAACATCGACAGATGACCAATTTATCCCTTCCATTAGGAGGTTTCCACCGGCTTACCATGCTACAAAGATTTAGATGCTTCTTAAAGTACTTGTGTAACTCACGGTAACTTTAGCCCATTATTTACCATCACTTTTCTGATTACGTAAAGCTGTAATTTGTATTAATTGCTATTCCTTCTTTCCGCCACTTGTTATTTGAGACTATTTTTGCTAAATTTGTTATTTTTCTTCAGCTTTGGGAAAGTAGCCCTTTTGAATCACCAAACATATATATCAGGGGTTGCTTATACTGAACATAATTTCCTATTTTTCTAAGCAACCAATACTTTGTCTCGAACTTCATTATGACAGCCCAGAATGACTGAATTCCCAGACTAGGAAATTATACTTCATATTTTATGTTTCAGTACATTCTGTAAAGTAAAATAATTATCTATATTTTTAGAAACTTAACATTATGTTAATACAAGCTGCATAAGATCTTCAGAATAAGACTACTGTACTGAAGAATTTCAGTTAGAGACACTTCTTCCTTTATATTACATTAAGTGCTTAAGGAGTAAATAATTCTTTTATCTTTTAAGCTTTTTTAAAGATTTTATTTAAAGAGTTGACAGCTAATTACATAGAATCTCTCTTTGCTCTCTTCTTCCTCCCAATACTATGTAAGGTCTTCTCACATTTCCCAATAGATGAACTTTTCTCAAGTACAATACCGATCCTATTTCATCATCTATATCAGTTATGAATCCTGGAGCAGACAGAAGCCAGACTGTAAGAATAAATACAGAAAGCCTGTGAAGGTTTATTCCTAAATGCATTAAAAATCCTTCCAATACAACAAGCTGTTGTTTACAGCTATCTGCAGGTAACTCCAGTTAAAGAAATGTATTTCCAGTATTCTCTATATTGGAAGCAAACTCTGAGAAGGTATTTTCAAATCTGGGATTTGCCAAATGAGAATGGTTACATTAATGTTACCATCAATATCGCTGCACTGCACCAAAGTAAGATCTCCTCAATATCAAAGAAGTATCAAGTCACATGAGCAGAACCGGCATATGAGTAATGACGCTTGTGCCAATTTTCATGTGCTTCCATAATTCGGTCACATTATTCCAGTTTCTGTGACTTTCAGTCTTCTGATTTTAGTATTTATTTCAAAACTCTAGGCTTTACAGTTACTTAAATATACACCCCGATGTATTCACAAAAAAATTTAAAACTCTTCTAGCTACGGAAAAAGGCCAAAAAGGTAATGCTGCAGTTTCAAAATCTGAAAGTTAAATTAAAGTTATCTCCAAACATGACTTTTTTCTTTTCTTAAACATGAGTTTGGAAGGCCCCCCCCAAGATCCTGAATGCTTTGAGTTGCTGGTAACAAAGACTAAGTAGTCTTTAACATTATTTATGAGACCTGGAGTACAAGAAAGAAACAAGCAAACCACATACTGCCACATACCTTTCAAAGCATGCTTTCTCTCCTCTACAGGCAACTCAAATCTTCCCCACTAATAGACTTGACTGAAGTATCCTCTGGATCCCTTAACAGTCTTCATATAATTTAGGAAGGAAAGGCCAAAGGAATAACTTTCTGTGATAATGATTGTAACAGGAATCCTTATTTACTAAAATTGTAAGACCTTCCACATGAAACTACTTTTTTCAGTTCCTTGGATTCAACTCGCAAACTTTGCAGACTGAGGAGGAAATCTAAACACAAAAAAAGAAGCCATGGATTTTCTATTTAAACACAGCTTAAGATGCAAAAGCAAGACTACTACAGCTCTTTTTCCAAAGTATCAAATAAAATACAAAGGAACAGAAGAATTTTTTTAATAGTATGTTGATTATCCATCATAAATTCTTGATAATGTTAAAAAAATTAAGAATATATAAGGTCCGTATAGAATAAAACTAAAATAATTTCTAAATCATGTCTTAATTTTATATTTACAGTTTTTTGAGAACCTCAAGAAAAGTCTCTCGTGGTACATATCAGGGCGCTTTCCTTGTAACATGTCTCCATTTGGTTTAGGGATTAGCGTGATCATCCTGTAGTACAAACAAAATTCTACTCTTCAGAAAAAATGAGTATGACACCATGCTGCTTCTAAGTATTCTGCTGTGTTGCATGCACACACTTCTGCAAACCTCATTTATCATCCATGCATCAAACAAAATATGTTGCAAATTTATTACATTGCCTAAAGGAAATCAAACCTATTATCTCATTATTCAAGTGTTCAAATTTAATTTCCTTACATTTTTAAGTCTACATTAGCAGCTTATATTTAGTTTAAACTTCCAGATGAACAGTAAATAATTAGCTCTACATAAAAATGGCCAACCTTCGCAAGATGGTGTCTCCAGTGCTCCTTGCATTATAGTATTTTTGTGCTTCCCAAACTTTCAGTTGGGAGTGCTAAATACATGTTCCCATTTGTTTTTGCAGAGCTATACTGCTCAACAGTTTAGTAACATAAGGTTTGACAGCTGGCTTTTCCAATTAAACTATTTGGATGTTACGACAGGTCAGACATTGCCTCACCTCCCCCCTGCTTAAATAAAAAAAAAAAAGACATTTCTAGGAATGTACTTAAATTGTTTTGTGTGGGTAGACACAGTGGTGGCTTAAATGGCCTCTGCAAATACACCACTAACCAGTTACAAGTAAAAGCCTCTCCAGATGTGTAAAACATAGTACAGTTTGGTTTCCTAAATTCTCTTTGCAGCTGATGAAAGCTTCTGTATTAAATGCTATTTAAATGCAAGAAACGATTAAAAAATACTCCTTAGCAAACATTGCCCCTAAAATTAAATATACACAAAAGTCTTATGTTTAAATTCAACATGAGTCTTTGAACATTGTACAGAGGAGCTTAACATAAAAACATATCAGAAGGAACTGTATTTTACAAATCAGCATTGTCATCAGCATTGTCATCATTACAAATCAGCATGTATTTCAAAAGCTTGTAATTGATTTTCTTTTAAAATATTAAAAACAACAATAATAAAAGCCACACATACTTTGGAATCTTGTTCTAAACAATAATTGCTATTGTTAACATCTGCTCTAAACATGAGCTAGAATATAAATCTTAATAACGTGGATGAAAATTCCAAGATCCAATCATGACTTTACAAAAAAAATCCAATTTGTATGAAGTGTTCCATGTCTGCTATGGAGCCAAAGGCAATTTTTAGCTTGGTTACATTTGAAAAGGAATCCCTGCGGTCTTGGCCAGCTCCACCCCTCTATCAAGCTGCATTAAAACAAGCAGGCACGTAAAAAGGCAGAGTGCCATGTTAGTGCCATCCTCCGCTTGGTTCTTTGTGGCTGCTGGCTGCTCACTGAGGACATGTTTAATGTGACACCAGCTAGAGGCGTCCCTTTTCCAGCTGGCTGGTAGGGGACATGAGAGCGATACGGGACACAGGCAAACCCCAAATACTGTGGGACCAGTTAACACAGAGGACATGAAGAGGCATCACAGGTCACTGCAGTGTTGGTACAGGCCTAAATCTTAGTCTAATGAAAATAAGCAGGCTTCTTAACCACAGGAGACTTCAAGTTGAAATCCCTTTCAAGAAAGTTACATGCGCACAAATTGGAGAAATAACGTAGATGGTCTTCTACACTCCCCCTAGCCAAAGGAGCAAGGGAACAAAACCAGTTCTTTCTTTTGCTTGGGTTCAGTGGTTTGGCTGTTGCAGCTTATCATTAGCTAATATTCAACATATTGAACAACGACCAATCAGCCAGTAAAGGGAAAATTGCTAGAAAGCAAACATTGAGGCAGGGTACCAAACCATCAATTACAGCATAACCACAGCTTCAGCAACACACAAACTGAGGTGAGGGGATTCATCGTGTCTCTCCAGTAAAAGAAGAGACCTGTGCTTCCAGATTACCCCAGCACACACTGACCACTTCGCTTCATTCACTGATGAATGTCCATGATCTTATACTTGCTTTGTTAAAGAAAATTATCTGCCTTGATAGGGAGTTACAAATCCAGCCTCCCTAAAAAAAGCTCCTAGCTGAGAGGGGAAGAGGACAGTAACAGGCAGACCCAACTGCACAAGACAACCATCAAAATCCAGACTGCAGCAGCCCTGCGGCTACCCGAGCAATGACTGCTTCACTTCCCTACAAAGGGGATAAAACACACGTCCCCTGTCTTAACGCGTAACTCGCTCGCCACACAAAAATAAAGCAAGTCTCAATTTGTGAAATGTGTTACAGGGCGACCATTGAGCATAAGGACTTCTGACAGGCTGCTCTGCTCAGATTAGGGGAGCCTAGCTTTCAAACCCCATCCTGCACAGTGCCAGGGAGCCTCAACACCCCTGCGGCTCAGAAAAACTAGGAGCAACTCATTATTTAGCTGGCTCTTAGTAAGGACCAGGACTACCCACGCACTGCCATGTAAAAGCTCACCTTACAGTTTCTGGTACAAACCACATTGTATTGACTTTAGCTTAGTATGTTTTCTCAAGCTGTATCTAACGACTTTAAATTTGTCAGTCATTCACCTGAAATAATTTACTGCTTCTTCCGAATTGTTACTTTCTGTTACGTCAACGTGGCTTCGCAGTCAGTGAAGCAGGTTTATGTCTTAAAAATACCAGACAGACGTAATGGCCACTTCTAAAACAACATGTCTTATCATGCCAATGAACTTCAAGAACAAGCACAGAAAAAAAAATACTTAAAAACTTATATATAAGATATACTTAAAGCCTTCTACAAGAATTGACTATTTTCTCCCACTCAAATTGCCCCTTTAAAGAAAGATCTCACACCAAGAGAAGGAAGGCAAAGGATCCCAGCCTAGTTTATCTTCAAAGAGGTCACCATCCATCAGGTCATCCACAAGACAAATTTTAGATTTTCCAATAATGCAGCTGACGTTTTGGAACACCCAATGTACTTAACTACTTGCTTTACCTAATCATAGATACATTATTCTCCCATTACATCTCCCTTAAAAGATCACTTTAATGATACTTCCTTATGCATCATATCGCATTAACAAAGGTTCAACTAAAAAGGCTACTAAAGTTAGCTTTTTTCCTCCTTTTACGAGATTTTTACATCCAAGTTAGCCCAGTAAATAAGAACTTAAAGTTGAATTATTGAGCCTTGTTTCACTGTACACACAAATGAAATTATGCTAATATATATAATGCTAATATATTTTCTCAACTTTAATTCTCTGAGATTATATCAACAAAATACAGTCTCAAAAGAAAAATGAGTCAGAACAACTTTGAATATATTTGGACTGCATAAAATAAAACAGAACATAGTTCTATCTATCTCCAGCCAGTTTACCAACATGTTAATTTTTTTGATTTTTTTTTTTTTATTTACCCATACACAGAGGTCATAATACAAAAAGACTTGCTTGTAAATCTGAATGTAGCAGTTGAGAAATGAAGTTTTGTCTTTTAACTTTAGGAATTGAAAAAATCTGCACTTTTTCAAGAGTTTTAAAACTCCACAAATAATTTCAAGCAAGAAGATTCTTCTCATATGGCTGTTTGGTGCTTAGTAGACAAAAAATTATATTTAGCTGTAGCTCTATTTAAGTACCTATACTATCATTGTGACTGCAAGTACAAGCCAAACCCTCCCCCTCTCATGTCTTTCCTACAAATGGTTATCCCTGGCATAGTTAATTACTTTACAGGTTAAGTTAAGGGTTTTCTACTTCTCCAGTCTTCAATTTTATCTTCTACTCTTCATAAAATTAATAGCTGTTTCCAAAGTCTTCTAGTAAGAATAACTTTTCTTTATACCCCATCCTGATAAAGCTTCCTAAATATGCAACATAATAATAATAAAAAAAACTATTAAACTTCTAAAACTATTAGCTTAACCCTCTACATTTTAAGGGGGTGCATAAACCCCCATTTTTTTTTTCTGTAGCATTTGCCAAACAAATTCTTAAAGTGAACTTCTAGGGTTTTTTTTACTATGTCCAGCAATTAGTTTATTCCAGCAAAGACACCAATTCTGCATCATCAACTCTCCAAATATTAGCTGATCCCTATTGCCTTGCATTTACTATTACCCACAACTATTACGTATTTAAATCCCTTGAAACCTCATTTGTTACCACATACAGAGTGGGGAAAGGTTTGGAGACTAGAACAAGAGGCCTCTGAAGAGGCTTCCATAGCACAAGCGCTCCATACCCAGGTGTATACCTCCCACATCAGCTGAGCAACAACCCATCTCCTCAGGGAGTTCAGCAATTCCTCTGATCAAGTAGGTGACAGATACTAGTCTGCTCAACTGGTCCCTTCCAGAAGCATTAAAAGCTCGATTTTGTTACGTTTTGTCCAAAGATGAAGCAGCAGTGATGCCACAGAGCCACAGAAACCTTTATGCCCATCAGAATTTTAATTCATTTGATTAAAATATTTATCAAATAAGGAACTTAATCCAGCACTTGAGTAAAGAAATTAAGGATGGGAACGGAAGTATGGAAAATGAGAGGGTGAGGACAGGAAAGGTATGCACTGTGCAAGCTAGGAGATCCCTCCACAAAGTTAATACACCATTTTTATATTTAAGAGGAAGGCTAATGATAAGACACATTGCAATACAAATTAGGATTTGAATCTAAAGACAACTTTTCTCATTAGCTTCAGAAGGTGTTAGTATTTGCCTTGGTTACAGATTGAAATACAAATCACACAAAGGTTTAATAATTTTCATAAACCGGACTGCTAAGATCCCAGATTTCTGACAGCCGAGTAACTGGCTCAACAAGTATCATCCCATGGAGGCTCGCAGTAGCTCTCCTCCCCCACCCCCTTTTTACCAAAGGGATAAAAAAACCAACAGAAATCTGTAAGATATTCTGCTTAACTTCATCTACCCAGACAACAGTGGAAAACTTATCATCCAAAAAAAGCCCCTTCTCTGGAGACAGAGAAAAAGCAGATAGTGCGGAGATTGTACTTTATCTACTGATGTCATACAGGGATCTGAAGATGAAAGGCATTTTAGTCGAACAACAAAGCAACCCTTCCAACAATACAGAAAAGCTAGTCTCATTAGTTCGTTACTGGGACCAACTTACACTTAGACACAAGGTAGCCCTTCTACTGTCTCTCCCTTTCAAATACAACTTATGTTAAAAGCCAGTAACATTACACACTCAGTCCTCAAAGTTAGTAAATGCTGAGCTGAAATTGCCTGCAGAACTTTACATTATCCCCCTATATGTGCACTATAATACAGTCTCTAATTACATGGTCACTGTTTTAACTTTGTAGAGAAGAGACTCCATTATATTGTTTTCTTATCATTAATCAGTGATCTTAAGTCTCCATGTCTTATTCATTTGACCAACCTGGAATACTAAATTCTCAGTTTCCCTTACTAAGGCTTTAATTACGTTAAGCACAATAAAGTTATTCATAAATATTCAAAATTGCTTCAATGAGATGAGGGAGTGGTGTAACTTTCATTTTACAGATAGAAGCAAAAAGTTAACAACCAAAAGTCCTCATTCTCTTTAGCTGACTTGTTTTGTTCCTTTCTCTCTAGCTCTCCTTTCCATGATACAGGACACTTAGTTTTGTACTTCAGAGATTCGTAAAATAGGTACCAGTGATGGCAACTCAAACATCAAAATGCTAAAACACACACACACTTTTCCATACAGGAAACTACTGCATACTTATGAACGGATACCATGTTACGAGTTAGTATTGAAATTTGTTTGATTACGAAGTCTGGGGAAAAGAAAGACATCAAGCAACCGCTACTTTAGATAGAATACCTTAAGTTCTCAGCTGGCCACCAAAGGACCAAATGATGCTATATCCGTAGGTGAACAGAAGGAATGCTTTTCCTTTCCAAACATTCAAGAGCAAAAAAGGTGAGGAGAGCCGTTTTTTATCCAGAATGCTTGAGACAGTATTTTGTTGGGGCCCGCACTAAGTAGTATTGCCATATCAACCTTTGTGCTGTGGTTGTCCAAGGTCAACCAGCTACTAGACTCTGTCTTCTTTGACAATAGAGAGAGGCAAAAGTATTGGCCTTTGCAGGAAAAAAACATGGTCCCTTCCTGGCATTTCTGGTTTGCTGCATTTTCCTGGCCCTGCCTGCCTGAGTGGACCCAGCTAAATTAACACTTAAATACCTTGGAGAAGGAGGAAAGAAGGCTTACAAGCAATTGCATGATTAAAGTAACTTAAACACAAGTTTATAGAACAAAGCATCATTTATATCCCATAGGCACATATCAGATTACAGAATTTGTTCCTTGCTTTAAGACCTATAACATCTATTCTCTCCTGACTTAGACTTTATTTTTAGGTGGCTATAGATAACCTCGTCTAAATACATCTTAGCCCAGGAGAAACCGGCTGCAATATGCAACTTGTACCAACCTAAATTTTTTTTGCTCTTATTCTCTACCCTCCCCTTCCCCAACGAAGATTCTTCATTTTCTCTCATGGGCAATCTCACTCTTTCCTTTCTCAAAATAGACTGAGCTCCACTCCCTCATGTGGGCAACTGAGACTTGATTCAAATACCGTGATCGGGCTTATACGTTGTCATTATCTGTACTTCCATCACTTTAAAGTCTAAGCACAAAAAGTTAAAAACTTTGTCACTGTGGTACACTTCCTAGTCGTCAATAATAGTAAAAAAAAAATAAACGTATGCATTTCTCCCCTCATCCTCCACATCCTACTTGAAGGCAAGTATCATTGAAAAACTATGCTCTGCAGATGTATTTTCCAGTGTTGAATAATCAACAAACTCCAGAAAACTCCTGCAGTTAATGTTATTAAAAAAAAAGTTCTATTAAATGGACCATTTAAATTCATTGTGTTAAATACTTTCTCATTCTGACAGAGGATTTTGAAGTCTGACTCATAGTTAGGATTACAGTATTTGAGGCAGGCAACTGAAAATGGAAAAACTAATGCCCATCAGCCTAGCTATTTTCTATATACTGTTTGTATATACATTTCAAAGGAACTATGAATTAGAAATCAGCCATCTCCAGATGTACAGTGGGACTCCCGTTACTCCAAAAAAATGACAAGTTATGTCAGGAAATCCAAGAAAAACTAATCAGTATTAAAAAAAAAAAATAGTTAATGACTATGTTATTACAGCCTGCAAAATGCTTTTTAAAATCACAAGTGGTGATTTAAAAATGCTCACACACATTTACATTTACGGCAACGCACACAGACTCATCTTAGAAACTGCTTGTTATTACATGGGTAGTCAGCATCCCTACTACAGCAGATTTTGTGCATTTTAATATACCCATACAAAAAAAACCAAACCACCACCTAACTCTTATTCTTTTGTTTCTCAAAACAAATAAGCAATCTAAGGTTACAGTTTAGAAGTTAGCCGGTGTTACCAGCAGCCAGACAGAACATTCATTTCTAGGTGAAAAGTGTTAGTACTCATTCATATTTTGGCATAAGCTAGTTCATTAGCAGCTTGATAGTAAAAGCAGAACAGTAGCTTTCTGCAATAAAGACCTACTATGCTATCTGAATATGAAGCATGTTTTGGACACGGCATAAAAAGGGAGTATTTTAACATGAGTTAGAAAATGCACAATTTTCCATTCTGATCCCTCAAAACATGTAGTCGAATACATTAGAGAAACAAATTTACACAGTTAAAATGTAACTAACTTCCTTGGGAATAGGTTTTGCAGATGCATTAAGAGCTTTGAGTCTTGGAAAGCAGCACTTGGAGAATGCTGAAGGTTAGAGTTTGTTTTGTTTTCTCTGAATATCTGTTGCAGGGAATATAGGCTCTTTAGAAGAAATATGCTTTTTTGTTGGCCCTCATTTTTCCCAGCAGACAATAGCTGCTACTGTCCAGCATTTAAATGACCTTTGCCCTGCCCTCCTACTTTGTTTCCCTTAGGAATGTCATTCATCCTTTCGTAACACATTGCAACTCATTATTGCCTTATTTTTTCCTGCCACTTTTGTTCTGGTCTTTAAAAGAAAACATATACACTCTTTCGGTCTACGGAAAGAAAAAAAAAGAGAAGGAAATCGTTAGGACTTGGGAGAATACTCAGAGACAAATATTCATGTTGTACTCCAACGTAATCTTAAAGAGTTTTTACCCACAAACTTACCAAAAGTAGTTAGTGACTTCTTGAACTAACCATAGACACAATGAAATACTACATTAAAATACAAAATTTAAGGATATTTCTATTTTCTCTCATTATTTCTTCTTTCTCATTGTTCCCATATCTTCATCAACATTTCATCATATGTTCTTAAGGGAAATGGGATTGCTCCCCCCGCCCATCTCAGACCAACCTATATGTGATCTTCATATACTCACACCTTTCCTTAGGAACTCTGAATTTATTTAGTAGAGGCATAACCCTTATCTACACTAACAGAGTTTTCACAATGTATCTGCACTGTTGCCATTGGTACTTGTGAAACACTGGCACTGGAGGAAAAAAGCAGACCTCCTGCTTCCATGACATACTGATGCAGCTGAGCTAGTATTAGCAAAGACTGAACTTTTTTTAATAACCACTCCTCTCGTACACAGAGGTACAGTATGTTTCTTTGAAAATTTCTTTGAAAAAGTACCTGAAAAGAATAATTTTAACTTAGGAGTCTAAAATACAAATGACCTTCAATTTCCTCAACTATTATACAATAATGGCATTTTCAAAGCAATAAAATTTTCTTTGACCACAGTTCTTTGCCCGAGTAATAAAGATATTAGTAATAAAATACAAAAACTTCCAAAGACTACAGGAGAATGGCAGCTGCAAAATCTCAAAATTTTAAACTACCCTAGAACTCCTACATATTAAAATATACTTTTGTAATCAAACCTAACTCTCAGAAATATACTGAGTGGGGATACAAAGATTAAAATAAGTGTTGTGAATATTCCTTTTTAAAAAGAAACATTACATGCAAACAGTTACAAAAAACTTACTGTTACAAAAATGATACAAAACATAAAAATGATACACAACATTATTAACAACACTGTCCACATTGAGAGTTTGGTCAACCCAGTGAGAAAGGCACAATTTAAATCTCCGCTAAAAAAAAAAAAAAAAAAGGTTTCTAGAGGATGTGGATGAGGAGATGCTGAAAGGATTCAAGACTACAACTATCTACTGTGAACCGCAACCCTGGAGGGAAAGATGTTTCTTCTCCTTTTCTTTTAGTTCACCAGATATTTCTCCCCATGTCTGTGCTACACGCTAGCAAGAAAAATACAAGTCTTTGTTTCCTCTTTTCCTTTTATTTATAGTTCTGTGGCTCCAAAAGCTCGCAGTCTCATGCAATGAAAACTGCCACTGGAAACATTACAACATCCCATCATGTCAAATCACAGAACGAGGCACTTCCATATCACATCAAACTGCTTGCTGTGGAAAACCAGAAGCCTCTCTTATAAAAGGATAGCTGCTATGTTGAACACGGTATTTCGTTCTTTATCCTTTTCCTTTTCTGCTTTTTTCAATCCCACTTAATATCCCAGCTGCCAGTCACCGTACCAGAGTCACCAGTGAGAGGGCTTCACACAACCGTGTTAGCTGGTTCCTGCCGCTGAAGATAACATTGGGATTTAAAATGGGCCCCCCGCAACCCATCCCTCAATTCAGAACATCTCAACTTTTGCAAACAAATAGGTGCAAAGATCAGCCCAAATAATTTACAGCTTTGCCAACTGGATCCTCATTCCTCAGGCTGAAACCCTTGGCAGTTTAGCAGAGCTGCTCGTCTTGTCTGCCTTCCAGCTGCCTGCTGGGATGAGCAATATTTACCAACTTACTCTTCAATCAGAGGGCAACAAATAACAGCACGAGTTAAAAGGGGACCAATTCCCATTCTGACAGGAGCATTTGAACTACTGTCTTCAGGGGGAAATTCAAATAGCCTCCTACATACTCACCAAAACTCGACGTAAGAGTAGCTTTAATCTTTCAGATGCAACAGTGAAAAGCTCCAGCCACTTCAGAGGAGAAGCAGTCAGCCTAACAGCGTGCGTCTTCTCTACAGCCCAGCTGCTAGCAGCACAGAAACCTGCTCTGCCGCGAGTTTTCTTTCTGGAAAACTGTTCGGCATTTTAATGCTGTAATACAACAATGTGAGTCACTCTCTTCGAGGGCATCGTTTCATTTCAGATTAATAGGAACCAAGCAAAAATTACATTTTACAGTTACAGTCTTAAATTTTATGTTCATATGTGAACATTTGGGATGAGAGGCACGCAGGCCTGAATGCCTGCAAAACAGTGTAACGGATGTGTAGGAGGAAGGTTCGGATGTGATTATATCCACTCCTGCATCTAAAGACAACTCTGCCTAATAAAAATTAAAGTTTTAGTCCTTCTTCCAGCATGGAGGTGAGGGAGGACTAAATTCCTTTTAAATAATACTGCTTTTACAAGTCGATATGGCTTACATGTTGTGATCGCCTTCAATCGAAAATGATTTTTGAAAAAAAATTATAAATTCTTTTCTGCACAACCCCACGTGTAAGGTAACATACACACAAACCATCAGACAAAGAGTAATTCTAATCATATTTAGTGTGATTTGAACTGCACTCAATTTTTAGATTGCAAGAACTATAAAAAATTAATAGTTTTCTCTCCTTAAAGTATCACATCTCTTCTAACTACCTCTAACAAAAGGCTTTTGGCTACTACCAGATGACAAATAATGTAAACTAAAACCACAAGAACGTCTAATGAAGAAGAATTGGAAAATGAAGGAACTCGCTTCAGTTTGCTTTATTCCTTTACTAAAACTGGTACTTTTTTGAAGCAAAACACTGGGCAGAAGTAAAAACTAAGTGTCTTGTGTCAGAACATTTTACAATAATTAACAAATCGAAACTTCAAAAAAGAACGTAAAAAGTCAACATACTTTAAACTTGCCTGCTGGAAGTCCCCATTACTTCGGAAACAAGCCTGCTTTTGAAGGACAAGATGATAGTATGAGGCATAGAGCTGATAGACTGTACACTTTTCCCATGTTTCAATGAAGAATAATTAAGAAAAAACCCTTAATTTTTAAATTCCTTTATTCAAAAGTGAAATTTACCTAAAAAAATGTAGTCAAAGGTGGGGGTCATTTAAAAGGTTCTCATGTAATACAGGAATTTCTGATTTTGGTGATTTAGGGGCTTTACCTCAAGGAGCAAACGAGCTAAAAAAACCCCCACCCTCACTTTAAACAAAAATATTGGATGCCACAGCTCATGGTTTATATCTTCTGGATCAAAATTTGCCTAGAGCAACCCAAAACATTCACTCCTATTCCTATTTTAGATATTTGTAGTTATTCATAATAGCATGAGATGATAATAGTTAGACTTCAAATGAGGAGAGCAAAACCTTTGAATTTTATCAGTCTCACGATCACTAGCAGCGACGGGGCATAAGGTTTCTTGTGCTTTCTCTGATCGCTTGAGCGAAATTTGATAGTATCTTTAGCACCATACTCTGAAACAATGCATACATACTGACTTTTAGGAAAGATTATACTACAGAATTTTTACAACTAACATGGTAATGTACACAATTGGTTATTTCAACTCTTTCTGTTCCATAGGATAAATCTTTCTGTACTTATCCTCCAGATTGCATTAACTAGTCCAAAATAAAGCATCAAGCTCTGTGGGTAAATCATGCTTATTACTGATTAATTTAAGAATATCTGACCTTCAAAAAAGCACTGTGCCAATGAAAAAAAATCCTATTTCTACAAATGGTAGCAAACCAGTTAGAAAAACCTATTTATCTACCACATATCTTAGGAAACACTCAATATAAAGTTAAATTTGTAAAGCTAAATTCTCAAAAAATTAAAAAAAAAAAAATCAATATATTAACCAGGCAAAGAAGTTTGATTCTTTTTTTATTATGTATTATAACATACAGAAAACTTTATGTTGAAACTTGGATAATCTCTGTTTTCAAATTTTTACTACTACTGTAAGGTACTATACTTAATCCACAGCATGCTCTGCAGTGATTTACTATGTATTTGTCATGTGATTGATTGAAGTTTTATCAATCTAAGCACAGTAAATCAGAACACACATGTATCCAAGGTTTTAAAAATTGTATTATAAGATGAGATAATTCAGAATTGCACATGAAAAACGCTAAAGACAAGACCATATGCTAGTTTAATTATATCTTTCTGAGGTGAATACTCAACCGCATATTAGTAAAGCTGTACACACACAGCTAGAATAAGAAAAAGACCATTTTTCTGTTTACTGAATGTATAATAGAAATACTTAAACATTAATTAAAAAAACATTCACAAACACAGCACTCTAAACAGTTAATCTAATTTATGCTAAAAAAATCTGATTTATATTGCTATAATCTACAGGGGTTTTATAACCAATTTTGCCAAGACTTGCCTACGTTCTTTTAATACTCTGCTTGCCATTGGGAAATTTCTATTCATTCCTTTTCATCAGTACAATGATTTCCATTTCAACAAGCATGTAGATACAATCTTTAAAAACTCCTTTAGTAAGCAAGCTTAATTTTTTGTGTTACGGAGTTCAAGAGCAAGATATATCATCTGAAAAATACCACACAATATTCTAGCATAAACATCATCAATATGCAGTACTTCCATGTTTGAGATTTCTTATCTATTACACCCACAAAGGAGACATAAATGTGTTAGAAACAGAATGTTTTGTAAGTATACAAATCATACGTGCTCATTTCATTAAGAAACAGAGAGAGATATGCAGGGTTTTTTGAATGACAAATATCCAATAGAAAATAGATCTGCTCCACTTACGACTTGAAAAAATATTTTTCAAAAATCAAATTAGGCCTTAAAATACAATTAGAAAAATCATGTCAAAAAACCAGCTCTACTTCTGTTTGCTACTACTAGTTATCTCATTCATTGCTTTAATAATGCAAGTCCACTATTGCAGTCAGTAATTTACAATTTCAGTAACAAACACCTGCTTATGTAAAACTGTATTACTTTTAAGACTTGTTTTGGGTGTAATAATTTTTTGCTTAAAAATTTAGCATAAAAGAAAGCACATTTTGTGTATTTAATAAATGAAAAATAATTTACTTCAGCAAGCTTTCTGTAAATTACAACAATTGAGAGATTTAATTGCATAAGCTAGAGAAATGCATTATTTCTCTTTTAGGGAACCTGGATGTTCCCTCATTGCAATATCTAAATGCAGCGCAAAATGATTTTTGACCCCCCTCAATCTTAGGTATAAAGTAAATAAGCAGTGGACAAAGTTTTTAAAAAAAGAAAAAAAGAAAGAAAAAGATGTTACATTCATTTCACACATCAAGAAGTAAAGACTAATTCATCCTCTGGAAGACCTTACTACAGCATCTAAAATGTTATTGCCTCTATTTTCTACTCCACTTTCCTGCTGAAGATTATTGTCCATTTGGCAAGGACAACAGGAAAAAAAAACCCATGTGCTAGCTCATCAGCAGGCATAGTTCATAACCTGCCGATTAGCCTAAACTGACTTTGTCAGTAACCTTCAGCAGAAGGCAGGAGTGATAACAGTTTAAATTGCCACAGATAAACCTGTCAAAGATCATGATTCAGCTCACAGAGAGACTAAGAGATTTGCCCAATGTCATATATTCAACTTAAGAGCTGGAACTTAACAGTATCTCATAGTCTTAACTACAAGATAGCATTCATTAATGCATGTTATTATTGAAGGCAAAAAATGAAGTTTCTGAATTCATCCTGTAATTTTCAGATTTTTGTAAGTGCTTCTGGTCTTTCTTTCTTTTCCGTAATGTACAACTCCACCCAAGCCTACAAAAAGCTACAAAAGCTCCACAGCTTACCTAGAATACTCCCTCTTGTAAGATACAAATTTTATCAAATTCATGCACTGCCACATTTTCGTATGGCTGGGCTAGGGAGCAACCTTGACCACGTGAACCTGAACTGAAAGAACATCGTTAGATTCACTCTAGAGCTGTGATACAAGGTCATCTCATTCAGCAAATTCAGTTGGAGCTGATTCTTTTTCCCCAAAATAATATGTTTATTTTGCCTTTCTTTTCAAAAGTACAGTCCATCAGCAAAGGAAAAAAAAAACCCTGATAAATAGAAACCAAAAAAGAAGCAATAACCTTAGCTGTGAATAAACAGAACTAAGTTATACAACCACTCTGAAGTAGTTTGTTGGATATAGCATTGGACAGAGATTAACTTTGCTCAATATTTCTCTTTTCATTTGCCCATGAAATAAAAAATGCAATTGTTTTCAATAAACAGATCAAACTATCTAATGTCATGACAATAATATTCCATGATTTCCTCCAAAAATAAACCATACTTATTCAATGTGTACTTGAGCTTACCACAGCAAAAAGTACACTGGAGATGGTAATTTGTCTATATTGGTTTCTCAAACAGTGAAAGAACACAAGAAAAAAGCCCCATATAAAGATCCCAACCACAGTGTGTAGCACTAGAAAGGTCCCTACACGTATGTAAAACCAAAGCATGGAAGAAAACTGCCAATATGGTAGGAAATACAAGTGTACAGGACAGACAATGGATTAAGAGGTTAAGAGGTACCTTGTATATGTAACATTGGCTGAACACATAAATATACCAATATTTATGAATGTATGAAGACCCTGACTACTGAATATAGGAGTATACTGATAGTGTTGCTGTGCCTCCACCTTCACACACACACTGAAGTGAAAAAAACTTTGCAGTACAACCTATTAATTGTTTGGAAGGAAATAATGGGCTTCAATCAAAAAACAACATGTTATTTTCACTTGCTATACTTGTATATTTCAGCTTGCTATACTTATTGCAATGGACAGTAAGATAAACTACTCTGGTAAGTAATTTTAGCAGAGAAGGAAAGTTTAAAACCAAACGAGTGGTATGTAAAATGCATCTTGCTTATGGGAGACAGTGTCTTGTGAATCAGAATCAATCTAACTCTCTTTATTCCATTCCAATGTACTTGTTGAGAATTACGGGCCTCATCCCCCCATCTGCTGGAAACAGGATCTAAATGGCAATCCAATTCATTAAATATATTTTATAAAGTATTTTGGTATCATAATATAATCTTTCTACTAAGGGCTCAGACTCAAATGAAGAATCCAATGGCAAGAAAAAAAGACACCAGGAAAAAATGGTGATTGTTAAAATGCAGATATAGTCTTAGGTGAAACTAATAAAAGATTATTTCTTGTCTCTCTTCCCCAAAAAAACCTAGGAATACTCGCATCACCTCTTTTATAAAGAAATGTAACTTGCCATAAGTTTATCCACCAAGTGAATTGCTAATAAGAAAATAAAAATTCTTATTTGATAATACCTTATTGTGCCAGGAACTACAGAATAGCTCATAGCTCATGACCCAGTAATTTCCCAAATAATTACTGAGTCAGAAATATTACTAAAAGAAATAATTTCTACAGTAGCTTGGAATCCTAAGCTCTCTAAGCATCTGACACATCAGGTTTTCTTTTACGAGGAATTTCTCCCCCACATAATTTGTAAGGAAGCTGAATAGTAGCATAGAACGTCTTCTCTTTAATTTCACATTATTTTATATTATCCGGTATTGATTTTTAAAAGGTTTATAGTAAAATAGGCTTTAAGTCAATTTTGAATATTGAAACTAAAAATTGCTGTTGAATACACAGTATCTGAAAGCACATATAAGTTATCTTAAAAAACTAAGATGGTAAGGTGACTAGAGGCGACTCTTGTTCACCCAGTCAGCATGCTGACACCTCTTTCCCTTCCACCTCCTATCTGAGTTACTCAAATAGACTGATTTTCATTTGGGAAATCCAGATTAATCCAAGTACCATCAGGCATTCATTTAAAATTAGTTTTCTTAAAACTGTGCCCTCTAAAGTCACTGAGATGTTTTTTAAGAAGCAAAAAAGATATAAACAAAAAACCCAAAACTTTAAAAACCCAACAAAAATACTTTTCTCACTGTGAGTGAAGACCTGCTTAACATGCAAGTGATTTGATAACATTTGACCTACAATGCAATATTCAGTCTGCAGCCGATCTTTAGCTATGGCTGTTTCACGGTTTTGTGCCTGATTAAAAATTTCACTTTTTACTACCTTGTATCTATTTCAACTGTATTATATCAGAATTTTAGCATATTGCCACCAGTGGCACTTACTACGCTCACCACATCGAGCATTAAAGCAAACTTCAATTTTACCTTTGAGAAATTAAGGAGAGACTACCATCCCCTGTGCTGATTTGGAGGTATTTGTTATCAAGTAATACTAAATGTATCAGATCTTCTTGAATCAGAGCCACGTATCAGCCCTGGTAGCTGCCTCTGTTCATTTTCTACGGATGTTTTGCAATTGAGTTAATCAATTTTTTTTTTCTGGCACGACCTGAACAAGAGGGTGGAGACGCCTTACAGCTCTTCAGCCTCTAGGTGGGTGGTCGGTGCCCACCCTCCAGAAGCAGGAGCAGAAGAGTCTACAGCTCCACAAACTGAGAATAAAAGATGGGAAGTACTCAAGTCACCGAAATACTGGGTAGGTTTTTTTGCTGTTGTTGTTTTAAGTGACTGCCCTATTTTGGGGGAAGTTTTTTGTTTTTAAAGAAAAAATAACTTTTGATGGAATCATCAACATAACCATTTAACTCTAGGAGAGGATTTCAAACTGAATACCAATGAAATAGCCCTCTACAATTCAGAATTAGCTCACTCAGCTGTGGAGACGCAGGATTTCAGACACGTGCTGCTTTTCAGTGCTACCTATGGGCTACCTGCAGTGGGTCCCTTTTGGAATACCGGTCGCTGGGAAACCTAAAACAAAGCTCAGCTTTGTGTGATCAAAGCTGCAGTATCTAGCATCTCAACAGCCAAGTTTTTGTCAGTCTAGCAAAAGACCGTGAGAATATAAACACAATTGGGTCAGAGAGCTAAATTTGATGTCACCCACCTGACTGCAAACAACAGGTTTCCACAGAACAGCATGTGGGATAAACATCTGCCTGCTGCCAAAAACGTGCCTAAAATCAGTTTCACAAAATAGCATTTAAATTAAGATCTCTCACCAATAATTGTCATGGAAAGCACGCTGAATTTCAACAAGAGCAAGGCTTCCATTAATAAACTTTATCATTAAATCTACTACTATTCAGTCTATACTCACAAAAACTCTACTGCTTATTAACAGTTCTTTCTTATCTCAGCAACATATTAGATTAAGAGATAAATGAACAGCTTACTTTTACTGTTAAAGTGCTAGAGGCTACATTTAGTTCTAGACAGTCACAGCAGTTTTGATATGCCTTGGTGGCCCATTTCATTGCAGTGTTATCGTTACAAACTGAAAAATCCAAACACTAAAGCACACACAGGAAAACGCTCGTGGATAGGTTTAGCATTTAATGGCCTTGTCCATTCGAGGATGATTCACTTCAGAGAAGTTTCCAGCACAACTTCACTTACAGTAAGAATTTCTCCTAATTTTGCCACCCTTGGTCTAAGCAACATCTAAAGCAGAGTACTGATATAAGCTAGACTCCAGTGTTTTGGGTTCCGCCCCCAGCCAAGAACAGCCTGTGTCATACACTGGTAATAACCTTGGCAGCACGCTCCTCTGCTTCCATCACTGCCAATACTAATGAAACAAAACTGGATGCAAGAGGTTTCTTAGAAACTTGGTGTTAATGCTGCCTGGCTGGAACTATCTGTAATGCTTGTACTAATTATTCCTGAGGAGATTAGACCAGAGAGTGCCAAGCCAGCCCAGCGGTCCTTTCTGTGCACACACTGCTGGGTGACCACATTTCTAAATTCAAAATTAGAGTAAATGGTTGACACCAACACAAATTGCAAAGAAGCTGGGAGTTTAAGAATCGTTATAGCTATGTTAAGATAATCATCACTGAAGCACCTTGAACACAAGAGATTAAAAAAAATAAACTCAAGCAATACATAACAGTAATGTACATAAATAAAAAATAATCAAGTGATACATAAAAAAGTAGTTTTATTTAAAAAAAGGCAAACAGTAAAATACACCCATAAAAATCCCAGTTTTGTTTTTCATTTGAAATATTGCACAGAGTAAATGAAGAACGTGGAAAGAGAACAAAGGGATGATTTCTACACACCAGCAGTTAAGCTTTCTAGTGCCAACATTTTATATAGCACATTACAGTCACTTTTATGCCCTCATCTGCATGCATCAAGTAGAACAGTTAGTCTTCATCTACAGCCATAACATGAGCATGTACTTGTACTTCTCAATAATACTACATTTGTACAGCCTCAGTTGTTCTCTCTCCTAGGAAGTAGCAGACTGTGGTTCTATTTTCCTTTTTTAAAAAAGGAAACAAAGGAATATTACACTTCTCAGTGATTCTTTTTAAATACAGATTCACTACTCAGGCTTTCAAACACTTTGTGCTGTAACATAAAGCACACAAAATTTAATAATTTTTTTCTACCACCTAGAAAGAATATACCTGACACTCATTTCTTATTAAGAGAAGAACATTGAATTGGAAAAAGTGAAAGGCTAGATACAATGTGCAAGGTTATATGAAAAACTGAAGTCCACATACATCTCAATGCAATTTGCTGATTATTATTATTTTTAAGGGAATAACATTACACTGAAATTACTGTTTTTGTTATTTTTCCTTCAAATTCAATAGCAGCCATATAATCCCCACAAGATCATAGAGATATAGCTAACTTGAAACATAATATTCAAAGTTATGTATGCTTTTAAAACTCTTTTCAAAAGTGATTTAACTTGTGAAAAAAACTTAATTTATGCTTTGATGAATATTAGTTTCTTTCAAAACAATAATGTTCCAGCATCTGAAAGTTTATCCCAAGAGATACTATTTTCTCATTAAAAACAGAAGTCAGAAACAAACTGTTTTATCCTAAATTAATCTCATCTTTACGTTACAGAGGAAAATGAGAAGAGAAATATCACAGCTAAGCCAACACAAACAACAAATGTTATATTCCCCATCTGATAGTCAAAAAATAGAGGAAAACCACACTTCAAGCCATACTTAATTTTGTGCTTTCTAGACAAAATATACAATCAGAATTATTTTATCTCACCAAATAATTCATTGGGGACACAAACAAGGAGATTAAGAAAAAAAGAAAAAGGTGCTATTTCCATAAAAAGTGCCATTAGCACCTGCAATATATGATCCAAGATGACATGAGATCCAACCACCAAACCACAGATGTCTTGGCATGGATTCCCCTTAAACTCTATTACAGCACTGAAAGGGACGGCAAAACAATTCTCTGGCCCAATGACCCAAGCACTCACCTGGGATGTGGGCAGTTGGGTTTTAATCCTTTTTCCAGTGGTTATTTTATTTTCACTGGGCGGAACAACTTCAGTTTTAGACAGGGGGCCAAAAGTCTACATGATTAAGCCACTACAATCACCAGTATCAATCTTCACAGTATGTTAAATACTGAACCAAAGGCTAAATTACCTTAATTAAGGTGATTCACTTACGGCAGATTTAAGGCATACTGACAAAATGACAAAACAGAAAAAACATGGGATTTCTGTATCCAATGCTATTTTTTCCCAGTGTCTTTTTAAAAAAGTTGTGTGCAAAGACAAACAAAAAGCATAGATATAAAATACAAAGTATTTGTTAGCCCTTGATCTGAACGGCTAGCCAACATTCGTAGGTCCTTGCTGGCTCACCTGCATTAGAAAGATAAAATGATAATTCAAAATAGTATTTACTGAGAACATTCATAAAATCATGATTCTCCAAAAATACCATGACCAAGAAACAGCACCCACATACTTTGCAATTGTTAGTGCTGCCAGCAAGTCCTGTGCTCTCTAGAGTGTTGTCTGTTGCCTTGATGGTTCATACACAGCTCTGCTTCTTTTTTCCTTCTTCCTTTCCTTCCCTCTCTCAGAAAACCCATTTTTCCTTAGGCACTAACCAGTGATGCAGCTCCAGTATTTATGGTCGGTTTTATCAGTCCTCCTAGGGTAGTCTCCCCTGTTCCAGATTTATTACGTCGATCAGCACCTTTAGCAGCAGCTTCTATTGCTTCAGCTACCACAGGAACAAGATACCTACTGCACTTGTTGATTTTTACCAGATCTGTTTTCATGGAAGCCATTAACGCTCTTCTGTATTCCAACAGAATATTTTCCAATGTATATTTTAATAGCAAAGTTCAAAACTGTAATTTTATTTCAATAGCTACAAGACCTTGAAAAATATAAACACAGTGAGTGTTTACATAAGACCACTTTGGACAAATTTCTTCAATTAAACTTAATATGCTGAATAGAAGAAAGAAATCTGCAAAAAGTATTCTTTTTTCAAAACACAGGACAAATCAAATGCTATTTCATCCACTGAGTACTGCTACTAAGACATTTAGATCCATTTATCCTAATAAAAATCAACTACCTTCTCCAAAAACAAAACACAGTTTGGCATCTAATGGTGTGTTCAGCCTAGCAGTGATTGGAGTCTGCACCTAAAACCAGAGCTCTGTGGTGCTGACAAAGCCCTGCCATTTCAATTGTTTGGTGCTGAGTGTGGTCTGCCTTTGTACAAAGCAATGGGTTTTCCCTAAGTCAGAAAGCCACAGTCTACCAAAACTTTTTACCTCTTTCCCCAAAATGAAACACGTGGAACGAATGTGAGTCTGAGTTTTTAAACATATTCATGCATTCAAACCTAGAAAATAAGTGCATAACTTGATTTCGGCTTATCTGAAATCTTACAAATTCTTACTAATGTTCTAGCTTTGAGAACCAGAGATATTTGACTTCCCAAGAATTAGATGCTGTTTCTAGGAAGATGTGGGGTCCTAACCTTACATTGCAAATAGCAATCAGAAGAGAGAGCGCCATGATTTCCTAAAATGGGACTGCAGCAAACGTCCCGATCTGAGGGTGAGGTTATCTGTTTAAGCATGAAGAGGATTTATCCAACATTATAAGGTATCTTACACAAACAAAACTTATGAATTACTGGAGGCAAACATTTAACATTTGCTTGAAACACATGATTTGGAATACTTTGCTTTCCGTTTACTATAGGCGAGACTAACCAAGCCCAGCCATCAAATAGGCTGTGGTAACTGCATACTGGGCTACAAGATTTTTTGAGCTGTAAGACATACCCAATTAAACGACCAAGTTAGTGCTTCTGTTTGATTCAGATAAACTACCTTGAACTTCGATTTTTCTGTGTAGGACTGGGCTTCAATCTGACCACATCTAAGCGAAGCTGCACTGAAATCCCCTTGTAAGCAGATGAAAAATTTTACACACATGGATTTCTTCTGAGGACTGTGCCCCTGAATATTATAAATCCATACCCTTCCATTACTGTAAGTCTAAAATACTTCTATTTCTTCCTTTTTAACCATTTCTAATCTAAACTCTTTTTTTGTGAACTGAGCAGTACACTCCAGACAAAAACATACACCCACTCAGACAACCACAGCCTACAAAAAACAACAAACAAGGGCATAAATTTAATCAACCAATCTATCTCATTAACTCTCATAACTCCCATTAACATCAAAAAATAAGAAATTGTGTGGTATAGCCTAACTGCATGTGCACTGCAGACATTTCAAAAGCTTTAAAAGGATTAAGGATACATACACGTTACATAAAATTTTACTCAGAGAATATTTTTTAAATGGCATCTGAGTTTGCACGTAAAATTCTGTGATTGCTGCAGGAAAAAAAGGGCACAAACACTTCCCGACAGTTGTGCTTTTTTTGTACCCCCTTTTTTCTTGGATTCTTTTAGTGCAAACTCAGAAAATTTGAAACAACAGCATTACACTAAAAAAAAAGTCTCCCTCTCAATCGCTAGGTATGCAATTATGAATATTTCCTATTTAACTGCATCAGGCATAGCATTTAATATTTTATTATTTTTAAAGAAATAAAACCACACAACCTTTGTACAGAATGTGTAGAATAATCAGTTCCTCTTCTATGCTGTTTAAAATAAATTTTGACCTCTTTTATGCTGTTCCTTTTAAAGGTAGGGAGCTGGTAAAATAACAAATAGGGAAGCATAAATGACATCAGCTCCCTGTTGCAAGCAACAAAATTCTGAACTGAATATATGAAAAAGTATGATTTCCTGAGTAAAGAGGATATACCCACAACAGGAGCTGAAGTCAGAAATAAGCTTTCATTGACCTTATGTTTCTTCCTGCGTTCGGAGGTTTCAGTATGAGAAGATAAACATTTCTTGACACTGTAAACTGCTTTGGGAATCTGTTTCCAGAAACAGCCCACTAGCTATTCTATTTCTCCACTGAAAACCCAATTCCACTTGTTAGTGAAAGTAGAGATAAACACAAATCCCCCTTACTGAACAAAAATCATGTATTTTGAAAACATAATTCTAGGAAGATAGTTCTCCTTTTAACCATATTACAGAAAGGTGAGCTGCTCCAAGGGACTGAAAACATACTGAAAACATTGGGTTATTTTGCTTGGAGAACCTACCCCACAAAATTCATTCTTCTTATCTGTCATGGCTAAATTCAAAAGAACAGTGTGTAAGATTGTAGCCATGCTCTTAATGCTGGTAGGATGTTTACAGCCTTATTTTCAGCTATTACTAACTGAAGGACTACACAAAAGACTGAGGAAACATAGAAGCAAGTTGAAAGAAAATGCCACCAAATCAGAATAGTCACAAATGCTTGTTTTTTTCCTTCCTTCTTTGAGAATCTTTTCCGATTTCCAAACAACCCCTAGGACGCTAGCCCACCTTTTCCTATATTCTTTGTGAGTTAATTGAATGGAAGATTTAAATTTGTAGCTTTATGGTTCTATAAGAACTATGAGAATAGTTTATTAGTAATAAAATTGACATTTTTAGAATCCTGTGAAGAATCTCAAAGTGCTTGAGAGATATGCCAGAAATAATCCTCACAGTTCCTGAATAGGAAGTTCTTCAACCATTCTGGAACGGAAATATTCTAAATGTCATATAGTACCTGACACACTATTTCAAATAAACAATGAAAAATAAAATACACAGTATTTTAAAATTAAAATACACACATACTGGAGGAAAATAGATGTCATGTGAGCCAACACACTTAATTCTTGTTCTCACCTCTTGTCTAGCCAACTCCTCCAATTTTTCATTTTGATGCTCTCCAAAACCTTCCTCAAACATCAAGCTACCTCTTCAACTGGTTCCTCCAGCACCTCCTCCACACCAGGTCTCTAATTCAATTCCAGTGAGCAAAGAGTCATTTGCTCAATCATACTTCCTCCTTCGTCATTTTTTATCCAATCTGTCTATTGCTATGTTCCAAATCTACTACCATAGTTTGTTTTCTTTCAACATAATTTACTATCCCTCCTCTCCCTTGTTACTTGACCTTTTGGGTCTTTATCACCCATCAGTATTGAAGTTTCTCTGCTTTTCAGTCATCTCCTCCCAGAGGCCTTCTCCCATCCTTTCAACAAGATGAGTGATTGCTTTCACGCCTCATACTCACTGTGTGCTCAGCTCTTCTGCCACCCTCTCCAAATGCAAGAACATCCTTAGCATCTCCTGGAACTCGCTTGCACCCCACATCCACTTCCTCTGCTCCTACTCTGGTGCTGCGTGAACATGTCTGGCAGGGATCCTCATGTTAGGCAGAATTCTTCTGCTATAAACTGGGTTTTTTTCCTTCCTCCAGCTCCATTACGTCAGGAGCTCTGCTCAGGAGATGGGCACAGCTTAAGTTCAGTAGGGCTAGAAGAGCCAAAACTGAACAGAAGTAATATGGAGACTGCAGTGGTGGCCAATACCACATTGTCTGCGTGTTTTTTAAATTCTGGTCCACAGACTACTGATAGCCTTTCAAAGATAGCTTGTGAAACAACCACAAAGAAGCCTTTAATCTGCATATGCATAATGGCAAGGAAACACTTATTTTTATTTACCTCATTCTATATTTAAAATCTAACCTAATTTTATTGGGCTGTAAACCAGGAATTAATGCATTAAAAAAAAAAGATCCTTTATTCCGCCCCCCCAACAAAACAAAGTGATAGTCCTTTCAACTTTTTCCTCAAGTTGTAGGTACTCTGGTAGTGTGTCTTATACTCAATGGAAGTTCAGATCAGCATTTCTCAACCTTTTAAAACTCAGTGTAGATATTAACACTTATTTCTGGAAGACCTATATTTCTTCTGACAGATTATCTATTCATCTACTTATTGACTATCCCTGCCCTGCTTAGACTGAAGATCTAAGAGGATTACAGAACCTGGTGGCAAGGCTGACGGCTTGTTAACTTAATAAGGCTGTGGATTTAAAACTGTGTTAAATTAAACAGGTTTTGAAAATGGCTTAACTCTGCTAGTGTGGATAAGATTTAAGAGTCTCCTCTCAGATCTTTATCTAGCTCATGAAAAAGAAGACCATGTGAGATAGTAGGGCACTGGCATACATGAACAAGTGAAGGTCCACGAGACGTTGATTTTCTTTTAGCAAGCTCTCAGCTTCAGAAAAAAAGCTTCATCTTTACTCAGAGGCACACTACCACAGCACACTGAATTCATCTTTATTGGATTTGTTTAAAATAAGCTTCTAGAAGAGCTATGCCCTATATATGCCAGCTCAGATCGTCATCTGATTATCTTTGAATACTTTTTATCTTAACACTTTTTAATCAGAAGTGCCTCATTCTTGCCCAGTTTTTTTATATAAATAAAATGCAGACTATCACCTAAAGAATTAAGATAGCATGCTAATAAAGAATAATTGAAGAAACTTGCTTCAAATTATTCAGTATTGATCCTCTCACTCCTCTGTGCAAGTTCCTTTTCTTGTGTTCAGAAGCTTGGAAGTCTGGTAGGAGTGAGTACTTTTGTCTTTAACCAGAGCTTTTCAAAAGCTTGTCTTGTAAAATTGTAGTTCACACAAGATAAAACAGTGCTTCAGTTCTTTAAAAACCTTTTTATGTACATGTATATTTTGAAAGTTTAGGAGCTGAGAAGAGGAATTCAAGAGAGGCAATATGCACGTCTTTCCTTTATAAAAAGGAGAGCAGAGTTACCTCACCTTACTGCAACACTAATGTCATGAAACAAAATCAGTTTTATTAACAAAGGAACACTAAAGACTGAGGAGGGCTTCAGGCATTATGAAGTCGAACAGGACACACTGATGCCTGCTTATCTTCTGTGCAACACTGGCAGCACTCCTTCACTTCAGGGAGGAGGAGAATGGTATCTGTATTAATTTTTAAGCAACATTGAAATGCTTACCTTTGATCAAAATGCATTTATGATTAATAGCATACTTGGCAGCTAGAAACTGTAAAATTATACTTTGCACATTTACAAAAAATAAAACCGGACAATCTATATTCAACTCTGAAGAATCACGCCAACTTGGAAGATAGAAAGAACAGTTAAGCACCAGACCAGAGCTTTTCGTTCAAATAAGAAAAAAACCACACAAATTTACACCATATTTTAAAAATTGTATGTGGAAGGCTGAGCATAACAGCACCATTTCAAACAAAATTACTGTGTGAGAGAGACAGCGCACATACATGTGCACAAGAGAATCTTGTTCTCATTTGAGGAGATCAGACACATTCTTGCAGGTTTTGGCTTTTTATACTTGAGAGTTTAAATGCTTATTCTATAGGTGCTGGTGGTGGTAAATTAATCAGGGGCCAAATAAGGTAGGAACAAAGACCTAGACAAGAAATTCAGTTCCTTAAAATTCTTAAGTGTTCATACTCTTATGCTACAAAAACTTAACTATGGATAACAAATCAAATGCCTGAGTGCCACAACAAGTGTCAAATGAGTGTCAACAGTCCTAAGCTTCTAAGGTATGAATTATTTCCATGGTGGATTGCTCATATGCAAAGTTGACTTTCATGTACCTAGCAGGCTCAGATTCTGAGACACTTTGGCAACAGTGTCTGTAAAAGAAACATGAAGAGTTGAGTTTTGACTTCTGTGTTTCATTTTCCCCCCAACTGGAGAATCCAAACCTGTATGTTTCTAGGAAACACTGAATGACATTTTAAAGATATGCATATAAGCATCACATGTCAAAGAATTCCAAATACTGGACTCAGTTTCTCTCTTTGGAGTGATTGTCCTTATCTCCAGAGCATCCTCCTGAGTCCCAATGATTTCCTGACATTTAAGAGCATGCAGAAGAGAAAACAGACTTAACTGTTGCCTCTGTGCTGACTAAGACCAGCTTTGTGCCCGAACAGCACGGCAGCCCTGGCAGTATCTATGGGTCGAGAATACACGAAAGCAGTTATTCAGTGCAGCACTCAGCGCAGCACTCTCAGTGCAGCAAGGCTCTAACTAGGCCTAGTCCCACTGTTCAGTCTGACAGTCGGAGGACAGTGCTGCCATCTCCCCCTCTATACCCAGGAAAGGTAAGAAGTGCAGAAAAGAGCACTTGGATGTGTGACTCTCCCACCTCAGGGCCACTCGGCTTCCTAAAATTAATCCAGCTCACCTCAAAGCAGCCATTCTCAGTCCAAAAAAACCTGCTCTCTGAAAAGAATCCAATTTAGTGATGTGAAAAGAAAAGCAAAGAAACTGATCTAGTGCAACTGACCCAAGAATTCACTGCTGATTTTCTATCTTCTAACAAAGAGGCATCTGACAGGAATTGAGACGTAACAGATGCACACTTTTTCTTCCTGCATGCAGTAACGAGGTGTATGTATGAACAGGGCTGACCAGATGATAATTCAGCTTTAATTACTGAGACACATTCTTGCCCACACTAGGATGTGGATATAGGCAATGATTTAAAGGAGAAGAAAAAAACCAGAAACTTTCAAACCAAAGGAGACTAAGCAATACAGTAATATTAACCTACACTTTATGCTCTTCATTCATTTAGCAGATTTAATCCTAAATACCACGAGTATCTGTAGTCCAAATACTTCCAACAGAGCATTTTCCTTCTTATTGCTTATTTTATGTTCCCTACGTTTGACACATTCAAGGACAAATTGGACACAAGAGGGAAGAAAAATATATGTTTTCTTTTTCTTGGAAGTAGTACACTAAGATCAGAGGCGAGAGAACGTTTGTATAAAGGACAACGATGGAGCCAAAGAAAAGACCAAGGAAGGTATTAAGCACATCATAAGGAGAAGGCGAAATGCACTGCAAGGGGAAGTCCACCAAAAGAAAGACAAACAATTGAACATAACAAGTTTCCAGTTTTATTATCACAGCTGCAGTTTCAAGCTTGCTGTTTTCCACAGCTCCTATCCATGCACTAAACACAGGGGTAAGAAGAGGAATTACCATGTGAAAACCATCTCACTCAGGTAAAGGAGAGGGGAGGAGAAGGGTTTCTAGCTGACCCCATCCCAGTCAGCCCCTTCAGCTCTTCCTACCGCACAGGCTGTCTATTAAGCCACCGAACAAGAGGTACCCATTGCAGAAAGCCAGACACTATGCATACAGAAACACAGCAACAGCAGACTGACTTTTCTAACCAGACCCTGGACCACCTATGTAAAGCAATTTTATTGGTATTTGATTTCTGTGGTAATAAGAGAAAAATTAAAAGATTTTTATTCTCTTTAAAAAAACCTGCTCCCCTTCACTAGCCCGTTAAAAGTAAGGGCTTTAGACTTCCTTTTTATGCAGAAGTTTAAATTTTCTGAATGATCAAAGCTTTCTGAGCAGAGCAATAACCTGTAACTCACCGGCCAAATTAAAGTGGAGAAAAAAAGATACCATTTTATTTCAGGTAAGCAGTTCTAAATGAATCTACAGAAATGCAGGAATATTAAATTGGATAATGAAGAGAAATAAAGACAGCCCCCTCTTCCACCTGAAAACAAAACAATCATACAACAGTATCTTCCACTAATACACAAAAAAAGGGTATCAGAAACAAAATAAAAAGAAATTTAAGTATCACACTTAAATACTGTGGATTTGTTTTTTAATTTATAAATCAACTTACTTCAAAACCTAATTATTTTCCAAATAAAGGGATTACATTTGTTTCACAGCTATTTTATCAAGCAGATTAATGTTAGATAATTAAAGATTGCTATCAAGGTCCTAAGTATGGAATTAAATATTTCTGTACTTCCAACACCATTCACATTAGAAATTCTCTTTTTATTCTTTTCAAAACACCAGCTTCCACAGATTTTTTAAGTGTCTGGCTTTTCCTCACTGAGATATTTGTGATTCCCTATTAAACATCCAAACAAAACAAAATCCTTTTAACAACGTAACACTAGGCACTGGACCATCTTTGGTACAGGAAATGGATTATGAACAGCTCTCCAGTAATGTGGAAGTCAATGATTTAAAGAGTGAACAGCAGTATCTACTGACCTCAACTGAGACTGTGGACCCATTGTAAAACATCCTATAGATACATCCAAAATAAAAAAGTCAATCTCTGCCCTAGAGAGTATACAGTTTAAATAGCGAGTCAAACAAAGGAAGTATTATCAGTCATATCTGCAGATGGGAAACAGAGGCACAAAGAGCTTTGAATGAGTCTGTGCAAGGTTATAAAGGATGTCTGTGGCAGAGCCAGGAACTGAGCCCGGAAGCTCTCAATCCTAGCCCAATGCCCTTGGTACTGAGACAATTCTTCCGTTTGCTTATCCCCCCCTCTCTTTACTTAATTACTTATCTCTGAGAGGAAACACATTAACACCATGAGAGACAGTCTATTTTCCCTTTATATTTATAATCTCCATTAAATTTTCTCTAGCTTAACATAGGACACAAAAGTGTTACAAGGAAGGAATTAAAATTGTACAAGCATTGTAAATGTAAAAGTAGAATCTGGTATTTCAGAAAGCATGAGAGGAAACAAAAATGTGCGTATATGATTTAGAGAGACTTCCCAAAATGTTTTCTAATGATCACTCCAGAGTATGAATAGGCGCCTATCTCCACATTCTCAAATTACGGTATTTCACATGCTAAAGTTGCACCTCGACACTCCTTACTTTTATAGGATGGAATACATGCAGGAACACGTAATTAAAACTACACAGACAACAAGAAGATACACTTTTGTTTTGTGTTTTTTTTTTTTAATAAGGAGGAAAGTAGATTTTGTACAAATTTGTACAAACACAATCCTCAAAATCAGGTATCATCAAGTAATGATTCTCCAGCCTACCATCACAAATACCAATCATGAAATTAACTGCATTAGCCACTGTTTCTTGCATATTTCTACAACGACTTTTTCCCCCAAAGTGGCATACTTTACAATCTGATCTATTACCACAATGTGAACCTCTTCTAAGACTACCTGACCAGCAGATGTTTACTGAGATGACATTTCTGTGTACTGTTTTATTCTGCTAACTCTTGTTCATAGATGATTTAAACATCTGTTCCAATCTACACCTGCTGCTATGCTTGGTGATCCCCACATTTAATTTCAATCCTTTAATAAAGTTACTGATCTATGAACTCACATTTTCAGTCCCATTGTTGTTTTCTAATCATTAGAAGTTTTCTAATCTGAGAAGTTTCCTTTGACAACTAAGTTCTGCCAGGATCTCAGTAGGCCAGCGACTGCCGTGGCTACAACAGCAGCACTTGTTTCAGCTCCTATCAGGTTTTTGAATCCTGCTAAATAGTCAAACTGTGCGAACTGCCACCCTGAGCTCTCTTCTCCAGGGTGGTTAGGATAAAAGAAAACCAATTGCTAACATCATACACTGAGTCTAACAGACAGAGAAGCCTGACCTGCGTAAGTCCTCACAGACCAGAAGGTGGCCTGTCGCCCCTACTGCTCCAAGTTGTGTGCAGAGTTCAAATGCCACGGCTGGGGGAAGAGAACCTGGCTCCATTTATTTTCCTTTTTGGCATTAAAGCTGCTTCAGCAGTTCCCAGGCAAGCCTACTGGATCACAAATGACCGCTGCTGTGGCAGTATGGATGTGGGAATTTAAAATTTTACTGTTGCTCTCCTGTGTTAGACAAGCATGAGAATGGACGTGTGGGTTTATACTACAACCCAACACAGCAGAGCATTAGCAGTAACTCACGGAACAACCTCCTGTTTGTGTCTTTTTCTTTCCTCCTCAGTTTAAAAGAATTTATTGCAAACGTCTCGGGCGTTAGTGGTTCTGAACAGAACAACAGTGATGAGATTTCAGACTATCTAGACAACTCCACTCTAGGTTCTGCTGAGAAGACAGCCCTAACTTCAGAAACCTGGACTATAAAGAAACTAGCAGGAGAACTGATATGTCTTAGGCATGTACAAATTCAAGGGAAAAGTTAAATGTGTATTATCTTAAATCTATCGTCTAGTAGAGAAATTAGAACAGCTCTCCAACATCTATCAACTTATGCACACAGCTACGTTTAAGAATCCTGCAATAAGCATACCCTTGTAAAACTATCATAAGGAACTTAAGATAATACCTGTTTGACATACTTTGTGAAAATGACAAGATGAATAACATGAGCATAAATTTGAAAGTAAGTACCCTAAAATTTTCATATGCTCTTTTGAAGGAAATAAGGCTCATGTGATCATGCAGTCCCTCAACAGCCCTCAATAACTTGCTCCTGATGACCAGTCCCAAGCAGATTTGACAGCAGGCTGCGGTTCTTAAGCTCTTCCAAGCTGTCAACCTAGCTGAAGGTTTTCACTTAAAAAAAAAAAAAAAAAAAAGAAAGAGAAAAGCATTAAATTAGCATCCATACCAGAGAGGAAGCTGCAGCATGAGCGTAACTATTATTTATTCTCCCAGGCAAGCTGGCTGCTCAGAACAGAAGAGCTGGGCAGTCAGCAAACAGAGGTTTCCATCAGGTACAGCAGTATGCTGCCTTTTTCCAACCAGTACCCTGGGAAAGGCGCAGAAGGCTTTATGTATCAAAATAGCAGGGAATAGAAAGAGGTTAAGAACTCGCAGGAAGAAATTGCAGTTGTTACAGCAGTGAAAGATTATAGAGGTTACGGAAAGAAACAGGGTTATTGCAGCGGGGGAGATACAAGGCACAAGATTTGTTAATCCCCACCACCCACCCAGCTTCATTAGTTTTAAGACTCAAGGAACCATTTGTTTGTTTATTGCCATGTGTCACCACATACATACAGAGAATGCAATATACATAGTACTGTGCAATAACAGGGCTGGCAACTCCATAGTCATTGATACAGTTCAGGAAATCACGCTGCAGTACATGCTGTATTAACCTTTTCTGAAAATTATGGCAACCTCTGAAAGGGCATTTATGAGCTTAGTATTACTTCAGGGTATAAGCAGAATGTTTATGACTTGACAGCCTTCATCCACGTTCACTTCATTTAACATAACAGCAACTTTCATTTACTAGTTCCCCTTCAGCAAAATTAGTTTAGGAAATCTGACTCTGCCACTCATCTAGAAACAGATTTTCCTCTCCAATTCCCAGAGAGGAACTGTATTTGCAACCATCTTCAAGTTATAGTTAGCAAAACAAATAGGGCATTCACTTCAACATTGCCCATTAAATTGGCATTTTGCTTTCTGGACTTTTTTTTAAAAAACACTTTTCATATAGAAAAAGAAGTTCTTATCTCCCCCTTTCTTATACCTCAGAGTCAGCTCATGTTCTTAAAAGTACTGCCTTCCTAGTAAAAAAGACTTCGGACAAAGTGGACAAAAGATGAGAAGATCATCATGTCTCCCGAAAGAAAGAAGACACAAGAATGCCTGTGAAACCCTAGAAACAAACATGTATTCAGACTTACTGTAAAATGTCAAAATTTATCACTAATATACACTAAGTATCAGTTAATTGCATGAGGAATGCACATGGTCACAATTTCAATGGCACATGGTACAGTATAACTAATAAACTGAAGCAACATTCCATATGTTATCACTTTCTACTCTGTGCAACATCTGGAAATGCAAATGTTGCACAACAGGATATTATGGAACATTAAAAAAAGAGAGAGAATATTCCATATTCAAGTTATTTTTTCTAATAAGGCTTTGAGAAACTCTGAAGCGCAGTCATTCGCATATGCAGTACACTGCTGCACCAGAAGCCTTTATGGAGGAGAAGCAGTCTCTGAAAATACAGTTATTTACAAAGGTCAACACGAAAATATAAAAACAAGTTATATGAGTATTTTGCTTCGTTTTAAGTTGAAGAGCTTTTGCAAATGCACGATATCATGGTAAACACCTTAAGGTTCTGGAGAAGACCAGACTGGTTTTGATACTGCTGAAGCTTTTTTGCAGTATTTTTTAAGGTTTACCTTCTGAAAGGAAGCAAAAAAAAACACAACACAACAACAAACAACTACCACACATCATCATCTCTCCTCCCACACCAATTAATCTATATATGGAACAAAACTCATTAACAGGGAGTGGCATGATATTATTATTTTTATATTCTAAAGTAAAGAACCTAATGAGAGTCTCTACTAAGCAGAGAAAACAATACAATCTAATGAAAGAACACCTATATTTTAAATCCTCATGCAAACTTAAGAGATGTATCTAACATGTTTTAGAGAGATTCCAATCATGTAAGCACAACTGAGGACAAATCAGTGTAAGGCTTCCTTCACTGGGCAAGTAAACTAAATCATTCAGCTATACTTTAAAATAAAGACTAGCCCTACCAAGTAAATGTTTAAGCCCTCTCCTTTGACTCCTTAACACATTTCTTAAAAATAAAATAAACTTCACAAGAAGGAAACCACCTAAACCATTCCGAAACTCCACTTCAAACACAGGAAATCTGAATATGCAAGCATCACAAAGTAGACACCAAGACCTTTCAGAGCAGCTGTTCTGCCTTGTCATTAGATAAAACAGAGCAAGGTCAGTCACCTCATAAAATTATATTTCCCAATACAGGCTCTAGAATGGATAATCATAAATGAGGCTACTGAGTCTTGATTATAAGGTATGACAGGCTACAGGTTGCATAGATCGTAAGAAGGAACAGGATTACAGTCAGAAGGCAATGTCTGACTTGTATCACAGTACATAGATTTTCCAAATCACTTAGAAAAAACACTGTGAGGAAAAACTAATTAAAGAAGGAGTGAGGACTGAGACTACAAATAACTTACCAGACCACAGTAATTCAAAGGTTTCTTTTTCAAGGAAGAGAAGTAAAAATGTAGCTCCTTAGAAGCCAATGGCTTCATCGACAAAAACCTTCATCAACTTCAACAAGAACATAACTTCCCTGCTCATGTTTAACATTCGTTATACCTAACTCAAAGGAAATTTACTGATAGTCAGGATCATTACAGAAAGCTCAAGAGCCAAAATCAAATCTCTAATCTTGCAGTTGACAAACCAAGAAGAATTTCAAGTGTTCTTCACAAGATGTTTATCCTTAACAATTACTTAAGCTTTCCACATAAATTATCTTGTTCTATTTGACTTCCTTTTAATAAGACAGTTAAGGTATTGAGATGCTTTTCTTCTCCTTACCTCAACAACTGAGAGTTTTAATAAGGAAGTATTATTACTGGTATTTACATAACAGTAAACCAATACTGATAAGAACACTGATGTGTTTTGCTAGAAATGTACAACAATTCTCAAAAATACTTTGTTTTGCTGTATTTACTATCTGACTGCCCTTATCCTGAAGCAGAGGCCATCAATTGTTTTTAAATAGTGAAGGAAAAGATACGATTGCAACAAAATACCGTCACCACACAGTACTTACCCTAACAGGAGGGCTCCGTGCTTGCACCCTTTGCTGCTGTCCAACTTGAGAGCTCTGCAGGTCCTTTGATCCGCAATTAGCTACAGTGTTGATGGGGACCCTTAAAGCATTTGTGCTACCAGTCCCACCACCGGCACCAGGTTTTCGAGGCCTCTGTTTGATGCCATCCAGTAGTCTAACAAGCAAAATATTACTGGGAAGTTCGTCAACACTGCAGTCCACTAAAGTCCTGCACTCTGGGCATCGAAGCTCATTTCGAGAGCTCACAATGCCCAGCAGACAGCGTTTACAAAACGTGTGTTGGCAAGGCAAGACTTTCGCAGAAGCATCAAGGCGTTCTAAGCAAACAGGACACTCCAACAGATCCAGCAAAGCTGATTCATCCATTTTCTTTGTATTACTTAACCAAAAAACAAATCTTTGCAGAATTTGTGTGTTTTGAGCACTCCAAGGATATCATGTTACATCCATTCCTCTTCTGACCATGTTCTGAAATTTTTTGAGGGAAAAAGGTATTAATAAGCTGGAAAAAGAGTCAGCAAGACTATTTTATATGAAAATGTTCATACAAAGAGCAAAATAAAAGATCCCTAGAGTAATTCAGTAAATATTTTTAATATATGAACGAAACATCAAAATAGCAATAAGTAATATTAGCAACCTACATTAATGTATCTATTTAGTTAAAATATAACAAATGCTAACAGCTAAGGTTTTTAAATTGAAGTCCCCATAAATTTTAATCTTGAGTGATTCTATTTTCTCAAATTATTCCAGAATGAAGAGCTATCTCCAGTACAGCACTATAATAAAGCTTACTTTTCATAGTTCTTGCTTAATACACCTGTATTTACGAACATTTATTTGAAATTAGCATTTTTCACAATAAGAAGACGGCGAAGGTAACTACAACTGGCTCCAAAACAACAGAGCATGCACCAGTAGGGCACAGCAAGAGGAATTACATTTATGCCAAGACTAAGCCAATAGCAGACTACATTTCTACCACTTCTGTCAAAAGTAATGGCAGCACATTACACACATCAGTCTTGAAAACAGCCTTTAGCTCACAAGGTTTTAAGCTTACCACAGGCGCCGACAAGAGGGTTCATTACAGTGCCGCCTTCAAGAAGCGCTTCAAAAACTATCGCGAAGTGATTTACAGCAGGAAGTGCTACTGCCATATCGTTAGGACAACACGAGTGCTGCGTGTGCAGCCACAGAGGCAGAGGCAATCCTTCAGCCAGCTTAAGTGTATGCAGCGAAGGGCTGGAAAAAGGGAGGGAAAAAAATCCCACCTCCAAAAAGCCCCCTAAAAAATATCATTCTGCGGGAAGTCACACCAGGCTGCTCCACAGGGGAGAAAATGGCTTGTTGAGCTCGGCAGTCCCCGCCGCTGCGCGCCCGCGTTACTTGGCGCGGCAAGGCAGCCCCAGCCCGGGCCCGGGCCGCTGCCCCAGCGATTCCCGCGGCGACACGGCGGGGGCCCGGCCGGCCGCGCAGCCCCGTCCTACCCCTCGGGGGCTGCCAAGGCCAGGCTCCGGGCGAAGTTGAGCGCCTCCACCCAGCCCCCGCCGCCGGCCTGCGGAAGCGGCTCGCTCGGCTCCCCGGGCGCCGGACGCGTGCCGAGGCGCTCGTCCCGCACCTACCTGCTTTCGGGCTCCGCGCCCACACCGGCTCCTTTATTTATTTATGTTTCCCCACTCCCCCCTTTAAAAGCGATTCGCAGGCAGGCAGACTCCGCGGCAGGCGGTACGCACCCCTCCGCGGGCCCTCCGGGGAAAAGGGGTGAGCGGGGCCGGCACCCCCAGGAGGTGCATCCCGCGGCGGGGCGGGGGGCAGGAGGCGGGCGGGGGGCAGGCCCAGGGCACAGGGCTGTCACCCCGCCCCGCGGCAGTGAGGGGAAGGGGGGGGTCGGGCCTGCGGCCCCTCCTCCGCGCCGAGCCGAGCCGAGCCGCCCCTCAGGGGGCGCGGGAGGGTCCCCGGGGAGGGTCCCCGGGGAGGCCGAGCACCGCCCCCCTCCCCGTCCCTCACCCGACTCTCACCGTGTGGCGCCGCAGCGGGCCGGAGGGGCTGCACCGCCCCCGCTTTGTTCCCGTGAGGAGCCGCCGCCGGCCCCGCCGGTGCCTCTCCCGCCGCGGCAACGCCGAGGCTCCCGTCCCCTCCCCGCCCGCCGCGCAGGGCTGACGCGAGGGGCGGCACCGCCACGCCCGGCACGGCACGGCACGGCACGGCACGGCACGGCACCGCCCCGCCGAGGGGGCCGCGGGGAGGGCGGCCCCCGACCCGGCCCGGGCCACCTCCCCTCAGCGGCAGCACCGCCCCTCACGGGAGGGGTCGGGGGGCGGTGGCCGCCCCTTTCTCCCTACCGCCCCCTCGCCAGGTGCCCTGGGGTGGCGGTTGGGGCGGGCGGCGCTTGCTGGGACGGGGGATCCGCCGCCGCGTCGCGGGGAGTTGCTCCCCGCCCGGTTTGTGAGGTGCGGGGGCCCGGCCAGGCACGTGGGGCCGGCAGCGAGGGGGCGGCGGTGGAGAAAGGGGGCGGGTGGTCGGAGGGCGCCCCCCGCTCTCTGTGGTAAACCGCCAGCCCGCGGCTGCCTAGGCCCCACGGGAGGAGTCGGGGTGCCCAGAGCCTGCGGCGGCCCGGCGAAGGAAACGCTCCTCGGGCTTGTGTGGGGCGAGGGGGCCTCTGCGGGCGGGGCACTCCGGCCTGTCCCCCGGCTGTACGCCCTCCGCTCCCGGCGCGAAGGGCGCAGCATCTCGGTGGGAAGGGGTGAGGCCGGGGCGCGGGGGAGCCGCGGCGTTTCCCGCCTCTGGGCGGTGGTCAGGCGCCGTGGTGGTGAGTAGGAGCAGGGAAGGGAGGCAGGTGGGAGCCTTGGCACATCAGGGGCTGCCTTCGGGTGCAGCAGTGCTCTCAGGCCCTCGCAGACTGCTCTGTGGTAAGGTCGAATGCAGCGTAAAGCATTAATTTGGGGTGTGCGTGCTCTCTCCCAGGATGACACAAAGTTATTTGTTAGTGTTGCTCAATTAAATAATCAAGTGAGGTCAGAAACTGCCCCAAATTGGTGTGTGTCTCTCTTGACACACGCACTTGTGTTCAGGAGATGAAGTGCTTGTTTTGGAGGCATTTTATGTGAAATAGTTCTCTGCAAGACTCTGGGAATGAAGGAGGAAGTAAACCCTAAGGTACATACAAATTATCATAAAAGAAAACAGCAAAAAGGAATTTAAAACCCACACTTTTTAAATCAGATGAGGCACCTTGTCTATGTGTGGTGAAAAAATCTAGAGAAATGTGTAAGTTCCAGTTAATCATCTTGTCAGCTGCAACTCAAACAGGAAGCAATCCGAAAGCTTCCTTCTTATGTGTAGTTTTGAGCTATTCAAGTTTGTTGTCATGCTTACTGAACTCTGGGTGCGTATAAAAAGCTTTCTTTTTTCCATGGGTTGCGTAGGTTTGTGTAAGTTGGTAACGTCACAGGCTTTTCTGTCTTGCTTTCGGGATTTGTTAGCTTGGTTGTTTCCTGCGGTAATGATATTCTGTGATTATTAGGATTTCCAAATAAGTGCTCACACTGAATGCATCTCTGATTTTTTAATTTTTTTTTTATTAGTAGTAGTAGAAGTATTGAAAGTGCTAAATATCTACAGTTCGTTAAGAAATAAGGTTTCCTCCCCCGTGAATTCTAGAGTTTAGGAAAACTGATACAGATGCGGTTCTGGTCTGTGTCTGTGCTTTCCAGGGAGTATCGTAATGTAAATAGAAGAGAAGGGTATAAACATCTGATACTTAAGAATATTCCCATGTCTCGTAGTATTCCTCTATCTTGCTGTGTCAGCACTGCCGCTACAGAAAGAAGGACAATCAGTACGTTTAAAATAAGGGACTTGTTGAATCTAAAGAAAAGCTCATCTCACAATTGGTTTCCCTTTTGGCCATAGCTTTTCCAAAAGATCTCATCAAGGTTGCACGGTAATAATTTGCCAGCCTTTCCAGCATAGTTTTGTAAGCAACACAATTATTGTTGTCTAAACATAGTTTGCTGCCTAAGGAATGTAAAATATCTATCAAAACGGTAGAGGAATTTACAGTACAGGTGGTGCACCAGGGAAGCAAGATGAAAGTTCAGGGAAGCAGGATAAAAAGATCAGCCCTTTATCAGGGCTGGTCTTTGATAATGTTTTATGTAAAGTCTGTAAAATACTAAATATATTGTAGGACGCTAGCCAAAGCAGTAAACATTCTGAAGAGTATCATATAAATATGTTACTTCCTGAGCAGCAGCAGTAGTTAATTTTCAAACAAATATAATCTATGTAAAAAACTGTGGGTGTGCGTGCTGATGTACGCCACTGCCCTCTTACGGATGAAGTGTTTGACTCGGAGTGGCTGGAATAGTCTTGACGCCAGGACTGAAAGGAACAGAATTGCTATTACATTAAAGCATTTATTCATTCTCACTTCCAGCCACAAGCAACTGTACACTTTGCGCATTTTTACACGAGGAGACCTCCCTTCTTGAAACCATTCCATTCCTATGTACAGTTCATTAGTTCCTTGCACAACTTTTACTATGTAATTGATGCAAAGGAGAGATTACACAGGGCAGAGAACCATTAAAAACACAGATTTGAAGGAAGAGGCCCTCCAGTTACTCAAATCCCTGGATTTCTATGATTATAATGTCTGTTCATATTTGTGAAAACATATTTTACACATTTTTGGTGTAATAAATTGTACTTCTGAAATTGGTTTACAGGCACAACTGTTTTTTTTCTCCAGTGTATGCTGTTTCTCTTCATCTGGAAGCCACTGGGTAAAGGAAGAAGCAAAGGGCGATAGGCAGAATAGCAAAAACCAAAATTTCAGTAGCAGAACTGGTAACAGCTGGTTTGTTTCTTTTTTCTGTGTTCTGTGTCCAGCATCCTTGGTGCAGTAAACCCACTGTGTCCTCTGTGCTCCTTCCCTTTTGCCGATACCTTCTTTTTCTTCTGTGGGCCAGCCAGCCTACCGGCCTCCCCTCATGTCTTCAGCCCTCTCTGCCAAAACAATCATACTTTCTATTTCTCCCTAAACCCTACTGCAATAATTCCTGTTCCTATCACATTTCCAAGTATCCTTAGTTTTTCTTCTGTCTTTAAAATGCAAGGCAGTGTATACTGTGCCTGGCTTTGAGCAACACTGGCTAATTGATAGCTGGCGGGCTAACAAGATAACTTGACCTTTGCTGCACCCCATTCTGTAGGGAGGACATTAAATTTTAGATCTTTTCTGGATATGACCACTGTTTTCCATAAAACCTATAGAATCTTAATATCTTTACAAATATTCTGTCAGGTTTTTTACAAATAATTGGGAAGAGGGGCTGACAGATGCACTCGATAATCATTTACATGTAGATCTTCAGGAAATTTAACTAAGTAGTAGTATGAGACATTACAGACTAGGATTTCAGTTGTTAGCATGCAAATCTTTTGAAACATACAGACATTTGTAAACTAATGTACAAAAGAGCAAAAGCATTAAATGCACTAAAATACACTAATGCACTGAAAATACACTGAAAACCAAAACCAGGTCCAATCTCCATTCTAATACTACAGAATGTCCCTGAAGATTGTGACCCTGCTGGCAGGGTAACCCACGTGCCCGGAAAAGTCACGTTAGCAGTCTGTATATTTAGATTCATGAAACAAAACTGAGTGAGCGCTGAGTAGAGAAACCCTGGTCTATAAGAATAAACATATGAAGGCATTTGTGAATTCCATCCTTAAAATCTTGAGATGACTACAAAAGACTCAAAGGTAATAAGAGGTGTTATGTCCTATCAGAAAGAAAATATAATAGAAGATAGTGTCTTGTGGCAGTCATAGCCTGAATTTTTTTTTTATTTGTAGGTTTAGGAATGAATCTTAACATTATTTCTACTGAGAAGCATAAGCATATTTTTAAGATACATTCTTTGTACTAAATTATTTTTATAGCTTTTTTTTTGCCAGAAAGGATGATGTTTACCCTTTTGTAATGTCCGCATTAGCTCATCTTTCCCGTGCAATATAGAACTCAAGCACAGACCAAAAAGGTTAATCTTAGTGCCTTGTAAAATGACCCCTGGAGATGCAGTGGCGATTTCCTTTCAAAGGTCATACAAAATTCCCACTGACATTAATTTAGTAAGAGTTTACCACTGATGGCCATGCTGATATTGTACAGCACATAGTGAAGCGTGGCCGACTTTCTTCAGTCTCTGGCAGCAATGAGCAAGGATGTTCTTCAGTGACTTTGTTCCTTTTTCATTAAAGAGTTGGCAATTATTTTTGTGGTTTTGTTTTTTGGGGGGTTGGAGGGATTGTGGTTTGGTTTGGGGTTGGGGTTTTTGTTTTTTTTTTTTGTTTTGTTTTACAACAAGGTATCTATGCTGCAGTTAGTGTTAGCTTTAAATTGCCTGGTTTGGTTACTGTTAGCGGAATTCTAGCAGCGTGGAGCTCAGCATGGTTGATATTGATCCAGTCAGTTTGCTGCCAAACTGAGTTTTGTGCTGCCTCTACTGCACTTTCTGTGTTGTGAACTAGTCATAACTAGATCGATGACTGTAATACAAATGTACTTCTAAGGCTTCTGCATCCTGCCAGAAGGATCTCTGCTGTTCTTGTATTTGTGAGGAGGTAGGAGAAATGGGTGGTTGTGCTTTCAGTACGTTTTGGCTTCTAGTTTTATATCTTTATTCTGTATTCTAGGCATCTAGCTTGGGGTATAGACAAAAGTTGCCTGGCTGCGTCTCAAACCTGACAAGACAGAGATGACATTTGACTTTTGATTACTTTTCAGTTTCCTATTTTCTTTAGGAGAGTATTGTTTGTGTATTAACGTTGTGAACTAGTGCTCTTTGACAATGTGAAGCTGGGATCGTACCTTTGCACATATTGATGCTTTTGTAATAATTTGCATCGCAGCGAGGGAATATGCAACAGAAAAAGTAGCTGTGGCATTAAAGAATAAACGTGTTACAAATTCTCAGTGTTCACGTGAGCTCGTTGTTACCTTAAGACATTTCCACCAGGCTAGTCACAGGAAAACACACACTGGGCTTATGGGTGCTTATGATCCACCTAGCCTAGCTGCAGCGTCTACTGCTGTACCTCGTAGAAATGCAGTAAGGTGTTAGCGTGTGTAGGTGGTCAAGAACTTGATTTAAATGATCATTACACTGATGGGAACATAGTGCCTGCATCTCATTAACCAGCAAGCTTGAAACTGCCCTTACTACAAACAAGGCTAAAGAAAAAGCAAAGGAGAATGTTTATTTAGAGAAATGAAACTAGATTGCACAGCTGTGAAGATTTTAGAAGAGGTACAGAAATGTAAGAATCCATTCTTTCATTCTAAAATCAAATGATCTTTTTCCTTCCTTGCATGCAGCTGATAAGCCACAGACCTCATCGTTGAGGCTGCAGAGTAGGTCCTAATGCTTCTTTGCCTCTCTAGAATTAGTGCTGTGTCCACAGGGGAGATTCCTGTGGGGACAGAGCATGCCAGATTCTCTGTTCAATGCTTTTCTAGGTATCTCCCAATCCTATTTTGATCTGCTCTCCCAAAGATTTGTAAGTGATTCAGGATGTAGTTTTAGAATTATTGACTGCCCTAGACTTTTTCGGAATACTTACATGCCATTTTAATAGTTTGCTATATTGTTAGCAAATTTTAAGCTATTAAAAAGCTATTAATATCTTCCTTACTTGCAAAGGCTGCATACAAGTCACAGGGTACTTGTGACTTGTACTGTTTCATATGAACAGTAAACCAGTAATCATATAAATGTTTAAGTAGAATTATTGTGTTACTGACTCTAGACTGAGATCAGGCAGAACTGTAATCAACCACTTCGAGTGATAGTGGGCTGGAGTGACTAAACTCCAATTTTATCTTTGAGGAACATTGTGACAAATGTTTGGAGCTTTCAGAACCCAAACAGATGAGGTGAGTTGTGGGGCCCAAACGATTTTTTTTCTTTTTAAATAAGTGAAAACATAATATCATAAAGGATATTCAACATTCATAAAAGTTTACTTAGTCTTCATTACCACACCTCATTACCAAAGTATCTGAAAGAAGCTGAATGTCTGGAAGCTGGATACTTGGCACGTATACTATTTGAACAAAAAAATACAATATTAGATAGGAGGAGGTGGAACTGCTGAGAGCCAGAGGCACTTTTGCACATGGACTGTGCAGAGGGAGGGAGGTTGTGGGCATTGGGAGAAGTCTGTATCCATCATGTCAGGTCTACAATTCCTAGATTCTGTCTTTTGTTGTATTTTGTATTTCTAGAAATGCACTACAGCCTCACTGTCTAAAATCCGGTGACACAGACAAAGCTGGTCCATAAGTTTCATGAATAAGGAAGAATTCACAGCACTGTGCTATTTTTAGCTAGAGGGGTCCTGCATTCAAATTAACCCTCCTAGAGCAAACATCCTTGGCCAAAGCCTCGGGGTCCTATCCTCAGAAAAGGATCCTCCAAAAAGTAGCACGCTGGCACCTCAGACCTCTTCACATTTTCCCACCAAATATATCTTCAGAATATACTAAGCACCCCCTTCAGTCTTTCTAGATGAGAAATTTTCAAGTCCACTCAGAGCGTAGGCTTTACGACAGGTGATTTAAGGGATGTTATTTCTCTTTTGGGCAACTGCACGACAACATAATGAAAACTCAGAAATTTCTGCGGGTTATAACAAACACCTTATTCTAGGTGTCTTATTCTAAGAGCAGTTGCTGGAAGTGCAGCTCTTAAAAACCGCTTGTGCTTTTGTGGTCGTTAAATCATGAGAAATGTATAGTAACAGCAATGATACGTCTGTGCTGTGGTTTGTGTGTGTTTTATGGTGAGTCCTGCAGTTCCTCCTACTGTCCAAATCAGGAAATCTGTTGAAAAGCACCATACTCCCTTCACCTACATCGCCTCTGCAGTGAGAGTCAGTTTGGATTTTGCCCCAGAACAGAGTCTGAATGTAGCTGTGTCACATTCCCAGGCTTAGGAGCAGGGACTGGTAAGACGCTCCGGGATAAATATGTGACATCTTTCCATATGAAACTCATGTGTTTTTAGAGCAAAATCTACAAGAAGAATTTGCTAGCTTGTTTAAATTCTAAACTAAGCTATTTTAGAATTTTGAGTGCTGCAACAGTTTGATAGTCACCAAAAAACCAAAAGAAAGAGTTGTCATATTAGTTCTTAAAAGCATGCTCAGCTAGTTTTTTCAGAGAGATTTATTTCCTTAAAATAGCACTTTCCTACTAAAACTGCCTGCTGGGCAGAGCTATCTGACAGGCAAGCAGAATTATCAGCATATTTACTTTTCAAACATCTCTGCCACACTTACGCAGTTCTGCTGTGGTATCAAACATACATGAGTGATGAGATAGGTTTTGTAAGAGTTTGTGTACTAGGATGTAAAAAATTAAAATGTGCTGCAGCATTTAAAGTGCACTAACATTTCCATCCCAAAAGAGTCAAAGCAGTGTACCAATGGTAAAGCATTTTCTTTGACTGAAACATCCCTTTTTGGAATGTATCCTCAGCTACAAGGAAAGTTGCATTCCCATTTGCACAAATTATACTTCTTGTGTTGTCTGAAAGGTACAGGAGCTTCTTTACAGCTTCAGTTATCTGCAATTTCTGGTACACTTATGAAACGGTGTAGGCAGAGGTTTGGATGTGATCAGTGTACCATCCATGTACCGTTGTTTTTGTCTGTGATACCTCAGAAGCAAAAAGCAAGGATTTCCAATGTAGCCTGACTCTGAAGGAAAGTTTTGAATTATACTGGGATGAAAGTAAGGGAATAAAGGGACAAGTTCCCCAGTGATTTTTTGCAGAATCACTATCATTCTGCTACCACAGTTCTTTACAAACAGAGGAATGTAGGAAAAAAAAAAAAACCACAAAACTTTCCTTGTTCAAAATAAGATTAAGGAAGTGAGATAAATTTATGGAGTATTCATGGCACTACTTTGGATTTCTTTTATAAAGCTTGGGACTTGGCTTTTAAGTCGATGAAGACACTGAGACGCAAAATGAATTCTCTGAGGCGGCTAGCGCTACAAGGCTATATAATCACTCTGGGATTGCCAAAGTTGTTTTTTTTTTGTAGATTTGTGTCGCTTTCACTCCCACACATCTGGCAAAAGACCTCTCTCCACTGGCTTAGTTGAAAATCTTATCTCATAGATTCTTCCTAGCAATAAATTCCAGCCTTTGTGCTTACTTATATTGTCCCACAGCCTGGGAGTCACTGATTTTGTGGAACTAGGAATTTGGGCTGTAAAATATTTACTCACTAACACACACCAAAAAAAAAGCCTCAAAACGAACCCTCTAGCTCTGTCTTTGTGAAGCCAGCTCTGAAAATGTAAATCATATCAAACTGACTCTCAGGGCCAAAGAAAACAGGCAGCTGGATTCCATCCCTTTAGCTAAGAATCAGCCCTTAAATATCTCTTAAATATACACTTCATATAAGCTATAGTCAAACTCATTTTCAAGTATGTTTTCCCACGTGTCCCAGAAAATGCGAGCAGCAACTCTCTGCATGTGGATATGACTAGGGCACTGACAATGGGTAAGTGTGCCAAAAACCTGTTCGCAAGCATCACTGCAAACTGCTAATGCAGTTCTACCACCATTCTTCTCTCAGGTCACACCTACACTAAAAAAAGGATGAATTTTTAATCCATGTCACAGTCCTTAAATATAGCTAAGGCAGCTGTGCTCAAAACAGTTGTCAGGAAATGGTCTATGCTAGGTGTTTTCCTATGTGCTAGTTCACATTAGTCAGTGAGCATTTTTCTGGTATTGCATTCTGGAAGCATTCTTATTTATGGTATTTATTGTGCTGTTCCTTTTCTATGTGACAGGGATGGGGAGCACAAAAGCAGAGTTACCTCATACATTGAAGACTTTGAACTAATAATGAAAAAGACTGGAAAGATAAGAAAAGGCAAGACAAATGAGGAGAGATAATGACTGGCATAGATGCAGTTATCTCTGCAGGATAAATTAAATAATTTGCTGGGGAGGAAGCAAAGGAACAATTCCCAGAGCTAAACCACAGATCTCCAGTTTAGTGACCTGTCTCCTGGAATCCCTTAACGAGCAGGATCAGAGTTAGTAATGACCTGCTGGGTAGCAGGGAGGTGTCGGGAGAAATGTTATGGAGATGCTTGAGATGCAGTGTACTCTAATATCCCTCCATTCCTGATCGTCAGATTTCAGAATAAAAATTGTCAAATGGCAGATAATAAAGCCATAATATTTTCCAAGACTGCCAACAATCATTCTTGAGCAACTTACCCCAGCAAAAACATGTCAGAATAAACAATCAGGGCATAACTAACTTGAAATGCCTTCCCCTTTTGTTTTCTTAGGACAAATAATTAACAATGTTTTGACTCTAGGTAGTGTTGCGTAACATGAAACGTAGTAGTTTTAACCAAAATACCAGGGTAATCCAGGAACAAGCTGTAACTTAATTTTTGGCATTTTTATTTTCAGTTTCCCAAGTGAATACTACTTCTGAGTGCGTGGAAGTGTTTATTAATCAATCCTGATACGTATCCACATACACTGCCATCTAGAATGAGGTTAGTGCATTATAGCTGCTGCGGGAACCTTAACTCACTTTCATTGACTTTAGGAGGATTAAGTCAGAAACAATACTATTTTAATGCCATTTTTTGTATTTACTTGGCAAATACTCTTGTCAATTTAAAGTTTCCCGTGGGAGGTGTCAAGAGGTCACTGAAGTTTTCCTGGGCAAGGGAGGGAGAGTGGTTGAAACCTTGGCCTCCCTGCTGCTTCCTTCAGTGTTTTTCTTCATGTCATTAGTGCTGCACTCGGCACTTTTCCCCCAGCTTCTATTAGAAGAGGGAATGAGTGAATGTAAAAATGTTAGTAAGAAATGGAGGCAAGAAACACAGAGAAGGCATCCCTGCTGTTTTATTTGGCTAATTCTAGGCCTCAGTAACAGTAAACTTAGTCACAGAAAGTGAGTATGTCTAGTATGCACAAAAAAACTCCCAGATGCTTTCAGCACATTTTTTTCCCAGTTCATTCTATTATTCTACGCAGTCTTCTGTCCAAGGATCACAAAGCCTTCTGACCTCTCTGTTATCCTATGGCAAGGAAATACAGTTCCCTAGGGCTGAAAAAGCATCAGGGTTCGATTTCCAGAAATGAGGTACCTGCAATTACCGTGAACATCAGTGTAACTGTGAGTGAGTAGCATATTTTTCAGACACCACTAAGACAGAAATGCAGATTGGAGGGGCAGGAGAGACACCCCACATCTTACAGGCCTTGTATGCAAGGCTTCTGAATTTTAGCTGAAAATACCCGAGTTGAGGTATCAAAAACAGCTTTGTTAAAGCTAGTGACTGTAGGAAGGCATCTGACCTATGGATTAGTATGATCCCTCTAACAAGCGCCCGTGGTTTATCATATGACAAAACAGGCAATTTCACAATTATTAGATTTTTTAACTATTTCAGTTACACATTTCTTACATTTTTAACTGCTGTAAGGCAGAATAAAACATCTGTGCGGAGTTTTGCCCGCAAGTGAAAACAAAAATAGTGTTAAGTAAGTACATTACAACTTGATTAATGCAAGATAAACATTATACACTACACAGCTTTTGCTCCTCAGCAGGCCTATTTCACATTGTATGTTCATAAATTTCTCTTACTAACGCTGCACAAGCAGCCTTGCACCATCCTTGACAGATGAGATTTAGGAACTATTTAAGTGGTTTAAGTTACAGCTCCATCTGTTACACCCCATCCTTCTGATGGAGATTACTTTCACTGTGGCAGAATGAGCAGAATGGAAGATGTGCTCATATCCTCGCCAACTGCAGCTCAGTCTGGTGACTTGGCTCAAACCCATCTTCTCAGCAGTTTAATCGACGACGCTATGCTTTGTGCCGAAGCATGAGGGTGGGTGCACGTTTCATTCTGCTGGTTCTGATCATCATCAGCAGAGGGAAAGAATAGAGAGCTGAGAACAGGAGCATCTTCACAGATCACAGTGATATTTGATGCAAGCTTTCTTTAAGTTTTACTGGGAGGAGGGAGGCCTTATGACTGCAGTCATCCATGCTTTGCTATTGCATGTATGGCTAGATACTGGTATTTATGGTAGAAAATCTGTCATTACTGATCTGAGCAGACTAGTTACTGTAGTGTTACTGCATGATTAACAAAGGTCGCAGGCCGGGATTGAACTGTGCTCCCTGTCCCAGCTGACAACGCTTAACCTCAGTGTCTGTTGGAGTCAGAATTTGCTGCGGTCTCTTCCTGGACAAACAAGATTGCCCAATGTAGAGAAAGCAATAGTGGTCATCTGAGGGAAGGAGGCACTGCAGTGAATTAAGTGCATACGTGTGAGTTAAGTGATTCAGGGCACTGTGATCATTAACTGATACACTAAAGTCCACGGTGGAACAGGATATACAATTCAGTGCAATCAGAATTTTCAACAGCTGAAAAAAATTGCTATATTATTAATAGCTAAAAATCACATTAGAGATGTTTTACTGCTGTGGAAATAATTCTCCATATATGTTTACTAACAGTAAAATACAGATCTACTAAATAAAGCTTTAAAACTATTAAGCATGAAAAAATAAAATATACTAGCATTTCTTAGAATTAAAAAGGCATGAAAGTATGTCCAGCATTAAGTCCAAATTTACTCTATTGAGAAGCTCAACTGCCATAATCTTCATCTTTTGATTTCCTCTTACAAAGTTTGAAGAACAAGACTAAAATACTCCAAACTGCTATATAAGTTACCAAAACTAACATCAGTGGGAAAGGATCAACTAAGTGTGCTACAATAATGGCAAATTAGATGCATTTTATGACTATCTTTTAGACATCTTAATCAAGAGTTGTTACAGCTCAATACCGAGGAAGAAACAGAGTTTAGAGGAAGTGCAACAGCCTACAGCAGTTTATAAAAAGGAGACTGACTGACCCTTTAAGCAGCGGTCATGTTGGTATAGCTACACAATAGATAGAGCTCTAGCTCATCATTAACAGCATCTCAGGTTTTCTGTCTTTTCTATATCCCCATCAAATCAATCACTTCTTCAGAAAAAGACTACAAACCTTAGTTTTGTAAAACTACTCTGGTAGCATTTAAAATAGTTCTAGCGGCAATAAAACAAACAGCAATGAGAACTCTTGCTTGCTGATGGGAAAGGTGATAGAAGATAAAAGTAGCATCCCTGAAGTATTGCTTAAAATTTACAATTTTATTGAGAGAGGTAGAACTGCAGAGTTTTTGCCTAAAATTTGAATCTGGGGAAGTTTTATCCTATATTGAGGATGCAGCAAAAATGCATACTTCATCTCTTCCCCCGAGACGACATTATTGTCAGGACTGTCTGCAGGATACAGCAAAAATTAGGGTATATCAAGGACCTGATTATGGTTCCATTATCCTCAGAGCATGTCTGTATGAGCTTGACCCACAGCGTTACTTGAAACGGAACTGTATTTTCTCCTGGCTGACTCTGATCCCTAAGGGAACATCCATCAGCCAAGCAGAAGTGACTCATGCAACGCCCCAGCCTCGCACTTGATACAGTCAGCCTCAGGGACAACTTGTGAAAGAACTGTCATAGCCATCCTGAAACTAAGCAAATGCTACTTCACTGGAGTTTTCTCACTCTGTAACCCGCACCGGTTTTGGCTTTTGTTGTGCAGCTAATGTGAAAAAACTCTCCAAGTCTTTGGCTCTGCGAGTTTCTAAACTGTATCGTTAAAAAGAGAGTTAATGCAATTAGCTAAATCCCATCTTGGTTTAAAAATGTCTTGGAGATAAAATCTGGAAGAGTGCACCAGGCAAGCAATTTAGCAGGAGCAGCTGAACTCCTATATACGTGTCTCACAAGTAACTACAAATTAATATATCTTTATGGAAGCAGTTAAATTAAGGCTTTAGTTGCTGAAGAACTGTTTTTAAGACTCTTGCACAAGCCAACCGTTCAAAGTACTACTATTTGAATTGATGAACTCATCAGCTCAGCTGGAAAACATATCAACTTGGAAATGCATTTGAAGTGTGTATTGCATTAACACACAAATTTAATTTAAAGGAAGAAGCTCTTTATGGATTTTAAAACTAGTACTTAAACTCTGCAAATTGCTGCATCTAAACTGCTATGCTAAAAATGGCAAAAAGAAAGGTAACCATTGGTTTCTATTTTATGCTAAATTTTAGTCTACATGGTTCACAAATGAACAAGTGTTAAAATAAGATTTGAGAAAGCACGCAATTATTTGGGAAGAAAAATGTTTAAAAGGATTGAAAAAATCAAATTTCTACATTTGTCTTTGGTTTATCACAGTTAATAAAATTAAGTAGAGCCTAGCTTCATTTCAGGCTTGATGAGGTGCTTTTGGTGGAGAGAGAGAAGTCAAATGAGTAATTTAGTCAGGGGCATGCTTCTACCCCACCCTCTGGCTGAGGGGAAGATTGATACAGAGTCCACCCATACACAACATCACAACTGTGCTAAGAGTGTCATATTTTGTTTTACGTGCATCTAGTCATCTGGGGAAACCGGGCGTACCATGCCATCCTCCTATCCCCCAGGAAAAGGAGCATAAGGATTGCATGGCTGATACAAGCTGAGAAACTGTGCTCCATCTAAAGGCCTGTTACTCAGTTGAGTAAGTTCTATATATTTATCTACATTTTTGGTTTGTACATTATTTGTGAATGTTATGTAAAACATACAAAAACATATTTGTAAACATACGAAGATTTGTGTTTATGTGTAGCGTTTGCAGAACATGGCCTTGTACAAGGACATACTTATAAATCATAGCAACTTTAGAATTTCCATGCTGATTCAGACTCACCGACTACCAGCTTCAGGACACTACCTAGAGTACCAGGTAGCCCCACGTCTTTCCAAGCAAAGTGCAATCTGCTGCGAAGCCGCGGCACCGTGTAAGGCGGCGGGTCGTGCACCCCGGGGGAGGGGCGCAGCTCGACCCGGCCCCGGCCCCGGCCCCGGCCCCGGCCCCGGCCCCGGCCCCGGCCCCGGCCCCGGCCCCGGCCCCGGCCCCGGCCCCGGCCCCGGCCCCGGCCCCGGCCCCGGCCCCGGCCCCGGCCCCGGCCCCGGCCATGCTGCCACCTGGCGGTTGCAGAGCGGCAGCGCCGCCGCCCCATGGCACATAGGCAGGCTCGGGATGTCTATTCTAAACGCTAGCTTACGAACTCACAGTTCAACTCTTGAGTTGAGGACAGTCAGAGTTTTGAAAGGGTGTAATTTCCCCTGCAAACAAATGTGAAAAAAACAATCTTTTACAAAATATTTTTGTAAGTTTTCAGCAGATTTGGGCAAGGTTGTAAAGCTTTAGAACAAGAGGGTTAGTAGAAAATGCATGTTTGAATAAACATAGAGCATTTATGCACAACATAGAGCAAGAGGGAGACAGAAACGCTAAAAGCTGAAGTAAGAATGACAGACAAATTATGTAGATATCTTAAGAGCACAGAGAACCTTGTCAGGAACATGGTACACTGGAACTTTGTTTCAATCAGCCGCTCACTTACCAGACCATGGAAATGTTAGCTACCTGCTTTGGTTCACATTGCCCAACCAGGGAATACACTTTTCTGAAGTACCTTCTAGTGGCAACTTCAAATACACACTCAAAGTTCAGCAAACCAAAGAGCTAAAAGCCTCTTCAGGCTCTGTTCTTCGAAAAAGATTCTAGGCAGCAATGCTCAGCGTAGGATTACTGTACCTGTTCAGCTCCAAACAAAGCCAGGTAGCAGTGAAGACTCCCATCTTCCCGCCGCAGGCCACGAGGACACATTCTCTCTCGTTCTGCCTCCCTGCTGGGGTTTTACTCCTTTCCGTTGAAGGTCAGAAAACTCAAGGTGTGTGTACAGCTATAAATAGCACAGTCAGCCGAGAGAGTCCACTGTCACAGACTACAATCATGTCTGCAGGGCAGCACAACAGAGGCATTATGGGTTTGGGTTTTTTTTGGAGGGGTGTATGTGTGGTTTTTTGTTTGTTTGTGGGGTTTTTTTTTTGTTTGTTTGTTTTAAAGATTCCTCATCTGAACTACAGTTGGCTTCTGGGGTCAAGAAGAAAGACTGAGGACAGGGACATAATGTGAAATAGTTTACAGAGTATGTTTTGTGCCAAAAATACCATTCTATTATCTCAATTTGCTACTAGAATTACAACAGAAAATTCTTCATAGTGAACGTAACGTGAATACAAGCAAAATACTCAACTAATTTCAATAAGTTATTACATACAGACCAATAAATCGTCCTGAAGTAACACTATCCTTGATGTCGTTATAATGTACGTTAAATAGGGATTTAAATTTCAGTTAAAAGTATTTTTTTAGCAGACAAACTTATTTACTGTGTCAATTTTAAATTAGCTCTTGAGGGTTTTCAAGGATATCCAGTAGCAGCTGGCAAGTTTGAAGATTATTCTTGAAAAGCTGTGCACAATCTACGCATATATTTCAAATCATTAATTGATAAAAAGCTCTATGTCTGTAAAGCTTGAAGTCTGCAGATTACATCCATTTTTCTTACCAGAAGCAAGCCAGCACACTGCATAAGAAATGAATAATGTCAATAATGATATGATTTCAATTTAAAAAGAATTAAACACGCCCCCAACCCTTAACTTCAGTAAGATTGTATCACCTTGAGAAAATTCAAAACCACAGAGCGCAGAATATACCAGCTGGTACATTTTCTTCTTTTATATGGTTAATCTATATTCTTTTAAATCTAAAATTTTGGGTCCTCCCTTCCCCCCAAAAGTGGGCAAGGTATGATTTGAAAAGCAAACTTGAAAAAGGAAAATAATGCAGACTCATTCTTTATTAAAGTCTTTAGAGTGTATTTGCTAAATGTCACGGATGACATAGCTCATGGGGATCATCTCTCTGAATAGATTATTCAGCAGTGAAAAGTGGAATGGAAGAGAAGCCTAGTGAAAAATCCCCAAAATTTGCTGTGGAAAGTTTAAAAAAAAGGAGGTGAAGGAGAAGAGAAGCAGCACTGTTTCCAACAATGATCATACTTTCTCATCAGATGAAGCAAGAGGTGTTTATCAAGTAAATAAGGACATTAAAAAATTAATATATTAAAGGCATTTATGATTATTAATTTTATTCTCATCGCAGGTTCCCAGGATACAGCTGAAATAGAGTAAGTTTGGTCTACCATTAAGAATTGGATGTGTTTAAAAAAATTAACACTTTTCAGTGAGCAAAGCTTTAATAACAACACCATAAAACAATTATACAAAAATCATGTACATATTTTGACAGTTCTAAATAATGTATATATACACACTTGCTTTTACTTTGTGGAAAAGTAACTTTTGACAGTTTTAGATTGTGACTGGCTGTAGCTGGGGAGGGGAAATCTGTTTTTCTCCAATAGGGCAGTTGGAAGTTTGACAGTTTATCAGACTTGTAACAAGAGACTTATTTTATGGGTAAGCCAATAAAGCTGTTCCAGAGATGATGACTGGAAAAAGTCATCTAAAGGCATACCTAATGTCTGCCCTGTATAGTACTGCTTTGACAGGAGGAACAAGGAAATGTGGGTCAGAAGAAACCTGTTTTTTCTTTCGGGGTGCTGGAAATCAAGCTACAAAACATGAGCCAAAAGATGCAAAGTATTGTGCCTGCAATATTTCATTTTCCCCTGTGGCTGCTGGAGCCATGAGTGTGACAGTAAGAATTAAAAAACAAACTGCAAAAAACCCACTCCTTTCAATTCAACAGCATACCATATTATCATTGACCAGATTACAAAATTCAAAAGAGCTAAATACTTGGGATTTGGGGAAGAGGTTGAAGAAGGGGAAGAAAAATATTCAGAAAAAAGTATTCTAGCTCCTCAAAAAAACCCAGACATTTCAATGACGACTTAAGTACCAGTTTGCCTTGATTTAGAAACACCATTAAGATATTTCAGATGACACTGGTTAAAAAGTAACAGAAGCCTTCAGCTTCAAATTACAATAATTTTTTTATTAAGAAAAAAGTGAAATACTCAAACTGGACACACTAGATTAAGATGCTATTAAAATACAACCACAAGGGTCAATAAAATGAAGTAATTTCTTTATGTAGGTGTAAAGAGAGGCTATTTTAAGTATGCAAGTGAATAGTTAGATGTGAGTACTTCCACAACACAGTAATGCTTCCAATTGCTTAACTGCACCAGCCAACTGTTGATATGGCAGAAACTGGGTTTTACATTGTAGGTCTCAGTTTTGTATCAGAATATCTACAGGTATTCTCTTCTGTATTTCTGTTGGAATTTGAGAGATTACAGGGTTTGGGTTTTTTTGTTTTGTTTTGTTGTTTTTTGTTTTGTTTTGTTTTTAAATTTTGGGCATCTAATATTTAATGAACACATATGCAAGTACACACAAGAGAAGTGTATAGGTATCTCAGTTTTAAAAGCCATGTTATTCCTCTTTTTCATACAATCAACATTCTTTTTTGAAGTCTTGCTCCTCCTGCCCCATGTTACATTCTCCACTACGATTTGTTATTCAGCTGTGCAGACTTCAAACACCGATATGTAGTACAGCATTAAGGAATTTCCTGAGCCAGGTTTATTCATCATTATCTGTAAAAAGCAGGAGAGAGAGAGAGAGAGACAGGGTGAAAAGGAGTAACAGACAGACAGACACACACAAAATCAAGCTGGGGTTACAAAACAAACTAGAAACCACAATTCAGTAAGCAATAATACAAGTCAGTCACCGATGAGGTGACTGTTACCAAAACTGCCTTGAAAGTACTATGTGTACAAATATTGAACAACATCTCTTTCTTGGATTAGTGAATTTAAGAGAGTTTCATCTCAAGTCGCCTGCTTCAGTTAGAACAATCCTCTTGGTAAAGAGCAATATAGATTTTTTTCTAACTTTTCTTATTTGAAGAGTGTAAAATTTTGAGACAGAAGCTCATGAATATGCTTCTCACTGTCACTTGTCCTCTATTCACCTTTATTAGCATAGGATTTTTTCTTTAAATGTCTGAAATTTATGGAACTACTTTAAATGTAGTTCTTTATGTACTTTAGTACTAAAGTACTACATGTACTTTAAATGTACAGAACTACTTTTTCTTTACATTTTTGTATGCTACCACAGATTTGTAAAATGCAGAATTAGAACTGAAGCTATTAAAAATAGCCACTCGTTAATCAGCATTTTGCAAGATGAAAGTTAGCTCATTTTAACAGGATTCACTCAGACAACAGCTTACAATCTGCCAACATTTCAGCAAATTGTCATTTAAGCCTTTTAGTACTAGTTTTAAAATATCCTTAAGGCAAAGTGGCAAGGAAAAAACACAGGTAGCACTATAGTTACCATTTTCTTCTTGTTCTATATTGCCAGTCCTTTGGACACTTGAAAAATGAACTACTACAATGTATCTTTCCAATTCTGTCATTAAATCAATAAATTGTGGTTGAAAAAATATTTTTCAGGCACTTTTCTGTCATACTTCTATAACACAGCATGAAAACAACACAGTACTGGTTATTCTTACTGAGTGGTTCTATACTAGTAGCAAAGAAAAATTGGGAAAATGTAATTTGTATTAGATTTTTTTTTTTTTTAATTATGTTTTTAAAACTAGTTTTTAAGACTTTCCCCCCCAAGCATTTATATATAAAAACCATAGAAAGCCGAAGTCTTATTTGACCCTTTATTTACTGCTATTGCAACACATTTGTAAAAGAAATTAAAAGATGCGGAAAGTAGACATTGGTTAACATGCATTAGAATGTTTTTTCAAAATTGAAATACATTAAATAGTCATCATTGCACACATTTCTGAAGCCAATATATAATGCTTCTGATTTCTGGTAAAATAATTGAGATTTAAATTTTTTTTTTTCTCTCCAGTAAAGACTTTCATCATTAGGAATCTAAAATAACATAACTGCAGTTAAATTTTTGACACAGAGAAAAAAAAAAAACAAACCCATTTCTCATTGATAGTAGTCTGTGTGGTATTTCATAGAGTGACTGTGAAAGATCTACGAACTATCCATCTCCCTAGTAATCTGTGCTAAGCTACGCAGGGCTCCCAAGCAAGACAAATTCTCTTCATGTATTTCTGAGCCACCTGAAAACTAAGATGGATGGTACCTTCACATCAAGTTCTTCTGAAAAATGACAACTGTAGGATAAAGGGCCACATGAAATTTTCCTTTCAGAAAAGCAGTGATACTGCAACCCATTAAAAGTAGTGTTTTGGTAAGAACAATATTATTTTAGCTAAAAATTCATTAATTCTTAAGATAAAATTGCTTTTAATTCTGAAAGTCTTATTCTAGACTTCCATCCTCCCAGTCTGCATAACTGTTTTACAGTAATTAAGTAATTATACTGCACCTTTCATAAGACAACTATTATTACAGTTGACTGTATATGTATATACTGTTAAATCAGAGTGGTCAGCATGCTAAATCAAAGTTTGCCACATTTTGCTGCAGGAATAAAAATACCCTTTGTGAAAAAAATTATTTTTATCAGTTTAGCCAACCAATATTACAAAGCACAGATACGTTTTAAAAGCGTATTAGAACCTATTGTATATGACCACGAAAAAACATAAGACAAGCCATAATTGCCAGGATATAGTGAGATTACCTTCCTGGTAGGCTCCGTCTGCCATTACTAGGTGAAGTATTTTGGCATACAGGTGTTTGTGTTCATTTCCAAGAATAGTCTGAACTATGGTTGAACAAATATCAATATTTTCGTCTTCATCTTCATGTATAGCCTGGGAGAAAGGACAATCCATGTTGCCAAAATTAAAATGGGTAGAGAATTAAATAGCTCAGATTTATTAAATGCAATTCATGGTTAAACCCAAAGTTTTCCTCTTTAATCCACTGGCATGGCATTTTCTCTGTTAATATTTTAGTGTGTCAAAACAGAATAAAAGACTAAAGAAATAAGCACTGATTCTAGTCACACAATGCAATTAGTTACTAGCACAGTAAGCAGCCCTAGGTACTTGTTTTTTAAAATATTTTCCACTTGAGGTTATCCCACAAACCTTTATTTTCTCATAAACTTCAATGAATTTATCAAAGCCTATTTCCTGCTCCAGGTTATATCTCAACTCTTCCAAATGGCTGAAGATACTATCACATTCTTCACATTCACTGGCAATCTCTCCATCACTATTATCTATAAAGAAAGAAAACAACAGTAAAAACCCCTCAGTTTTCCTACACTCTTTAATGTTGTTTCTGTGGCCCTAAACTTGATATCCACCCAGGCCTCTAAATGTAATGAAATGTAAAGGTAAGCTGAGGAGCACCAGATGATGTTGGCAGATGTTCTGAACAACCTGCAAGGAAATAGGAACAGTCCCTTTCTTGACAGCAAAGAAATTCTGAATCCCAAATAGGAAACATCTAGCGATCCCCTAAAACCGCACTCTGATAGTTAGCCATAAAGGTATTCATACTGAAGGAAAACAAGGTATGGTCTTAAAGCGCACTTACTTAGCAAAGCAATGTTAGTAGGTCAACTTCCATATAACCATTCCACATATTTCTGAGGTGGAACTGATACAGGGTTCAGTGGCTGACCCATGCTAGGGAAAAGAGCTCCTTAATGAAGCAGCTGTCTTCTAGCAGAATATAAGGACATGTAAATTAAGAATCAGTTATTTAATTCCTGCACTGAGATGCGTCTGGAGCAAGTCTAAAAACCCCAGTATTAATTTAGCTACAAAGTTCCTCATTCTTTTACGAGTCCATCTCCATTGTGTAGCAAATTCAGTATGCCAATTGGTGCAATAAGATATGCGAAAGAAATCAAGATGATTTTGCTTATAGGCTACAGAAACCTTACAAATAGGTTTGTAACAGTCAAACATTAGGTAAGTTTAACAAAAGAAGGATCTATTTAAAAATACAAGATAGAATCCCTATGTAAAATCCTGTTATAAAATGCAAACTGTTCTTGCCCAAGAAAAATACTTCCTTAAATAAGTATTTGAAATATGAAAGGACTTATCTTCTACCCAGGGAAAAATATACAACTTTTTAGATTTCAGAACTTATATTACCAAATCTTTAAAAAAAAATACATAGTAGTGCCTGGTAGGTTACAGACTTTGTGAGTTAGTATTAAAACTCTAACAACTTTCAATTCCTATATATGACTAGTGTAAGGTATAATCCTGACCAAATTGTATCCCTGATTCAAGTATCAACAGTCACATCAATAAGAAATTATCATTGAAATAAAAGGAAAAGTTGTATATGGGTTAAACACCCATTAGATTACTTCTAATCCTGTATTTAACTTCTGGATCTTGAACAGATTTGGTTTCAAGTTCTGCCTGTTCCCCTGAGATTTGAAGGCCTTCCTCCCGCCCCCATCACTGAAACCTGCAATTCTTATGGAATATCATGAATCCAGAAGGTGGGACACTGACACCAAATACCGTAATGCTTGCAACAACAACAGAATCACAGAAACAGATAGTATCGTATGTTATCAGTGTATAACATCAGCACTGTCAAAAAATGAAAGAAGATGGTATTACCTAAGTTTGTTTTACCTTAAAATACTTGTTGGAATGTATTATATAGGTAATATCTTACAGGTATATTCAGAGATTTTCAATTTGTTTAAAATTGTCTTCAATAAACCAAAATAACACAAAAACTATGTTTTATATTAGTTATTGATTGTCTACATCTTTTTACACCTATATTTCTAAATGCACTTTATTTTACAGCAGTAGTAAAGTACTTATATTTCAACCAGAATTTAAAAAACACTGAGACTTCAGGACACCATTGTGTATAGCTAATGCAAAATGCTAAAAGCAGTAATAAATTTTTCCGTCTCATTTTTAGTATGACTGCATTAATAGCTATTTTGGTCTAAGGGCAAGGTTAATAATTTCATGTTCCTTTTGACTGCCTGTTAAATTACTTAATTGCAACGTAAGCTGGATCCCAGATACTCCAGTCGTGTCAATTGCTATTTCTTTTTCACTCTTACATTGCAGTCATGAATTATTCAAAACATACGATGTGCACAGAGCCTTTGATCTTCCTTGAAGACAAGTTTTAGACAACTAGAGAAAAAGTGACTTATAATCACTGCCTAACAAATAGCCAACATTTAATTTGCAACATTGAAGGTTGCTTAGATGTTGACCTTAACATTCAGAAAGTCTAAATATTATCTGATTTTTTTAAACTTCTGTATAAAAACTATTAATAAGAGCTTTATTTCATTATAAGTATGCAATGCAAAAACATTATTCTGTGTTTGAATTGTTAACATAAATAAATAACTTATAAAACAGGTATAATAGAAATTATACCTGACTGCCATTCTTCATTAAGTGCACTTTCACTGCTGGGGTTATTTTCATCTCCTTCATCCAGCTCTGTACCATTTGTTACGCATTCGATGACATTAGCCTTTAAAGTAGACTCCTCCTCTTCACTGAATTCCTCACTAGGCTGTTCCCTAAGCAATTGTTCCATTGAAGCCCGGAGTTCCTGCAAATCTGTATCTGCCTCCCCAAACATACTAAAAGAAAGTGATATAATGTATTATATAAAGTATTATGTAATTAATACTTTACAAGACAAACCCTGTAGGAAGAGTTCATTTCTTTTGTTAAGACAACAAACTGGAAAGCCAACGTAGCTGGAGGAGGAAGGGAAAAAAAAAAAAGAAAAGAAAGAGACAAATATTTGTGTCCTCAGTCCAACATGATTACAGCACTGATACCATTATATCATGCAAGACACAGGGAATAAAGATTAGCTAAACAAATACCAGACCATTTCATAAAAAGATGATGATAGGTCCTCAATTCAACTTGATTAGTAAGATAATTTCAGAATCATTGTATTTGTGCACTATTAGAGAACCCTGGCAAGTGTAACATTCCCAATCCAGATAAAAACATGTGTGGAGCAAAAAGAGATCTAGATCTCATCAGAACAGATACACCAGATGATAATATCCCTGCAGACTACCCAAGCTGCAGGGAATAGTCAAGAGTCAGGGTCAGGTTTTGAAGCCCCTGAAAGAATCTGGGGGACTGGAAGGACATCCCAATACAACAGTAGAGAAGACAGATGAGCGAGATTCCCAGAACATACGAAGAAAAGAAATATTCAAGAAATCTTTATTTCTAGAAGAGCGGTAGCCATCAACTTTGATCTGCTTCAGCGGAAGCAGAAGCCAGAAGCCAGAAGAAGCAGAAGCAGAAGCCAGACAGAATAGCATCTTGGATGGAATTTGGAAAGGAAATTCAGACAGCTGTTGTAAGCAGTACATCCCATTAGCTTCTCAATTCTCTGGAGCAGGACTCAAAGTAAATGGTGATTCAATACAGGATTTTTAAAATTTGGGTAAAAACCCCATGCTGGTATACTGTGTAATTGTTAGCGTCTAACCAAAAATATTCTTGATCTAAGATGCCTGTTGAAATACTTGATAAACTTGATACACTCACGTATCCTCAGAATCAGAAGGTCCTTCTTTGGCTTGCTCATCTTCCGTATCATCTATTTCAAGATTATGTTGATGCTGCACATCTGCTACACTGGGAACATCGACTAAAGTTCTGTACAGTTTGTAAAGATCCGGGAGCGAACATGTTCTCAACATCTGCAAAGGTAATAGAAAGCCTGTTTGGTAACAATACTAAAGACAGTCTGAGGTTACAAAATACCCTAAAACGAGATATTTTTTTTTTGTCTTTTTTCATTTGAAGGTCAATTTTAAAATAACGATATGTCCAGCACAGATATTCTAACTGTTGAAAATCTGACATCTTGAATTTTGCCTCTCAGCTAAAAGGAAAGCGTTCCTTCTGCCTTTACAGGCTACAGCAATTGAAAAGCTTTAAGAACAGCAACTGACCAACATATCCTTGGTTTGTGCAGATTTTTCATTACCTGACAGCTATCTAAAGAAAAGGAACGTTGCAGTAGATAAATAATATATGTATGCAATTGTTTACAATGTATGTAAGTCAATCACTTACAGCTTAGAACCATTTTAAGACAAAGGAATATTTTTTAAAATGTCATTTTATTATTTCTCGAGGTTGGTCACTGGAAACAGTAACTGTTGTTTATGGTATATTTCAAGGCAGTACAATAGCATTAGAAAGAAGTTCATTACAAGAAGTATTAGAAAGAAGTTCAAATTACAACAGTAATTTGTTGCAATGGAAATAAAGCAACATGGAAACAAAGTAACTGTCTGCTCAGTGATCTACCAGCTCTCTCTTTTAAGAAGTCTAAGAACACCGCCAAAATTACTAAATATTCACCATGGTATTAATAAAATAAGAAGCAAGACTAAGAAGTTTTATCAATAAGCCTCACCTTCCTTCAGCATAGCTCTGAATACATGCACATTCAGTGTTTGCCCCTAATGAAACCCCCTAAATTTTAATGAAAAAAATAGTTCCTCAGCTGCAATTTATACCAGCACAATGTATTCATATACATGCTCAAATATCAAATCTCTGTCAGCACATGGCCAGAACATTATTGCCATCAAAGGAGTAACCACCCTTTTTGACTGCTACTACCAAAGTGAAGGAACAATTAGAAGACTAACTTTACCTCATAATTTGAAAGTTTCCAGGTATTTTGAAAAATGTTTCTTTTCCTATTAGCCTACTTCTGCTAGCATACAGACATGCCTACAGATAGGACACTAACTCTGTCTGTCCTGCTCCCTGCTAAAGGTTTCCTTAGTTTCTGGTAAGAGCTGCAGCAGATGTATATTCAGGAAATTTCAGGAAGTTACATTTGCAGATACTGCAAAGAAGTACTGAACGTCCTCTTGTTGCAACTAAATGAGGAAAGGGAATTTGTTGCTCTCTCTCATCAAGTCTACTGCAGCAGTAACAACACATCTGTTGCTTTTCTCCAAGCTCTCTGCTATTATTTAGAGCTCATCTGGTACTGCATTAACAATTCTGTGACAAACACTTATGGCCACAACACATGCCAAATATGGAGTAACAAGTGACATACTGAAGCATTTCATGTTAATACACTGAAGAACTTCATTATAAAGCATATCCATTACTTTCTAAATCTGATAAGGATACAAAGAATGTTCATCTTCCCCCTACTCACAAGTCAGCTTTTCTCTAATCATTGTCCAACTGCCAGATAAACAGTTTCATAAACTAGTGAAGTTAATGACAGACTAACTCTTGAGGAATAAAAATTAAAGTCATAAATCCATTTACGTGAATATATGGATCTGTGAAAACAGACGCAAGCTTGACAAGCAGCCTTATTTTCCCACAGATGCAAATAGCGCTATCCCTGATATTATGCTTCCTAGCAATGCATCAACCAATAGATATTATTCAATATTCAATCAATCATCAATAGTGCAACTTCTTTCATGGACTCACAAAAAAAGGTTGGGAGTCAAAAGAAGAAACATTCTTCCTTATCTGGCATTCCACCACTTAGGAAATCCTTTACTACATATTGACTTGCAACGCAAGTATGCAAGTTTCCAGAGAACCCTTTGGCACAGTTGTTTCTCCAAAAAGCAGCTGCTCTTTCATGCACTTTCCTCTTTAGAACCCAGGCAAACATTTCACGTAATTTAAGAAGTCTGTTTCATCTACTAGTTCCATAACTATTCTTAAAATATCTTAAATTCATATCAAAACCATCCCATGCTCATTTCACAGACTGTGAGCTGCCACTCAACCCTACGTAGCTGGTCAGGAAACGCCTTCAAGAAAGCAGTTAGTTCCATTCACTCTTCTTCAGTCTTCCTGCTTCACAGCCAGAACCTGTTCTAGTTGGTTAAATCCTACAGGAGAAAACCCAATCACTTGGTTGCCAGAAATGACAAGATACCTTTGCTGTTCTGTTCAGTGTTTATGTTTATGATGGCAAGATAGTACTAAGTCTGAAAAACTGCACAAAAGGGAGAAAACAGATAGGGGAAGTTAGGAATTTCCTCATGAAATCCCTCAGTTATGTCTCAGAGAAGTGGTGGCATTCCTCCATAAACACCTGGACATAAAATGCTGAATGGTGAAACCAGGAACTCTCACTGCTGTGCGAGTTCTGCTGATAAAATGAACACAGTGCAGTCACACTGCAGGGCAGACATGGCTAGACAAATACAAACACCTGCTGAAACAGTTAGGCCATCTCTTCTGGCCTCATTCAGCCTCAATAAGAAAATAAGAATAATATTACTGTAGAACAACAAGTATTCCTTTTTAGTTTTTTAAACTTGCCTTTGGATCGTTTGCATCAAAAAGCCCTGTAGAAAGTCCAATCAACAATGAACTTTTGCCTTTATTTTTTGCTGGTGATATGGAACGTGAACGAGGTACAAAAGGCTCTTCCTGGGAAGACTGAGCTGATAGAACTGGCGAGGCTGTTGGTACAGCTGGGAGCTGCATTACCCTCTGGAATAAGGGTTCAGGTTGCAGACCGTCACTGGAACAAGTTTCTGATGTAGTAAAAGAAAGTCCATTACAAATCTAAATAGATGAAAAACCCCAAGCTCTTAAACAAAAGATAATTAAAGTGAATAAAACTAACTCATTTCTGTTGTACAATTAAAGGTGAAAATAGATAGCACTGTAAAAGTATTAAAATATCTTTGGATTATTTTAGTAAATACATTATAATATGGAATTCTGCCATTTTAACTTTTTGAGAATACACAGCCCTCAGCTATAAGCCTGTTCTCTTCTCATGCCTTCTAGTTTCTCATTATCCAGTCCATGCCTGAAATTATGGTGTCATCCATTTTCATCTGTTGCTTCTTGCCCTTATACTAGATTTCTTCAAAGCTACCTCAACATAGTTCGCCCAAACACTGGAAAAAAAAATCTAGTTTGCTTAAGCCACCCATAAATAGATGGAATAGTATCATCAATGATACTTGACACTATTGCCGATGCATTTTCTATTCTACTGTAAAATATACAGACCTTCTGAAGTTACTTCAAAGACCTCCAAGAGCAAGCAATTCTTCTATGCCATAAAGATAAAAGATTATCACTAGCAGCCACTTAAAATATTTTTTTATCCAAGCTGCAGTTCAGTATTAATTTGAGATGTCTATAAACAAAGCAACACTTTTATTAAGTAAAATCACCAGATTTCATAGCATTTTAAACAGTCATTTTAAAAGGTTGTAGCATTCAGAAACTTGACATTCACTTTTAAGTATCAGTGTGGGCCAATGCCCTGTTCATCTACACATAGTGTAGCTTTGTTACATGTTTTCTTCCAAAGTGGCAAAAATAACACCCACGATTTGTCCTCCTAATTAATCAGAAATTTGCTTTTTAGAAATATGCTAAAAAAGAAAATGAAAACAGAAAACTTGCTCTTCCGGGGTTAGTGAAGAAGTGAGAAGGGATGGCTCAAGTACTCCATACTACCAGCTACAATAAACAAAACAAGAGACTTCAACTGACCTTCTGGAGCTTCCTTTTGTGGTTGCACTTTGTCAAGCATTACTTTCTCAGAAGCTGCCTCATTTCTTCTGTCATGTTGGGCCCTATTATAAAATACCATATCCAGGGGAAACACCATGTAAAAATAGTCATTATTCTACTGAAAAAAATCCTCAGCCACCAAGTGCAGTAAAACTAACATGGCAGACAAGCAATGAAGCTTTAACTAAGCTAAACATTTTAACTGATGTATCTAAATCCTACTCAGTTAAAGCTCATTGTTTGAACTGGAGAGAGGGGGGATCAGAAGAAGAGAGTACTTACTTATCCTCTTTCTCTTTTACCCACACTTCATTAACAGTGATGGGAAATTCCTTATTCTCCTTACTCTGGTGCTTTTTACCTTCTTCTGTTTCTTCCAACATCTCTGCTTCCAAATCATCAGGGTCTAGAATTAATAAAGTCATATACCACATTAAAAGTGAATCCCAACCAAACAAAAAGACAGGAGAGACTATACATCTTAAGATTATACTTACATCCTTCAGATTTAATAATTTTCTGCATTTTGCAGAAACAACTGAAGTTTTATCACCACAGAGCTAAAACTTTGTTTCTGATACAAGAAAAGTATCTTAAAGCTCCAATGAACTATGTTTTCTAAAAACCCCACAGACATCAGCAGAGTGCTGGTGCTGGTATCATACAGGGGAAAAGATTCCAGCACAACTGATGGGGAGAAACAAACAAAAAACCCAACAACAACAACAACATTGAAGCACTTTAGAATTCCACTTGTATTCTAGAGAGTTCTCTATAAACGCACAAAAAAGGTTTCTGGAAATTTACAAAATACATTAGTGAATCAAATTACAACACAGGCATAGAAAGCACTTGGTCCTACCTAAAAGGTGTTAATGAAAAACTGCACATTACTTATGGGAAGATATAAAAGTATACAGGATCATTACTTCCTGGAAATTGGAATTGGAAAACACATTGTAATTAGAATTACTAATGAAATGACTTACCATCCAGCATAACAGGTTTGCTCTGCACCTGGGTAGGTCCAGCTCTTTGAGATTCTTCTGGTATAGTCATGTCAGACTCTGTGATATCAGCTGGTACTGAAGACTGAGCTCCGACTGTAGGAAGAGCTTTCTCTTCCTTCTCCTCTTTTATAATTAAGGACTGACGATCTCCTTCAAGAAGTTCTGCAGTACCTAACGCAAAATTATTCTATTATTTAAACAGTGCTTGACACAGTTTGATAATAAACTACAATGTGACTACAAGGTAAGTTGAGAATTTTTGTTTCTTTAAAGGAAAACAGAATAGAAAGATTTGCATGCTTTTATTACAACTATTATGAAGAGGAAAGCTAGAAATATTAAAATTTGAATTTTACTTCCAACATTAGTACAAGTTAATATTTGGAATAAACATAAGTCGTTTTGTCCTTGGAAAGGACAAAAAGCAGGAGTTGACCAGAAAAAAAATCTGCTGATATGATAAGTCACATGCTAACAAGAAGGTTATAGGACCTATGTAATGCAGTATTCAGTTGATGACATCCTTTTAAAAAACAGACTTGTTTTCTATCAATAAGCAAAGTCCAAGACTTTTCAATAAAATGAAGATCCTTCCCTTTCAGCACATCCTTCTTAATTTCTTACCACTTCACTGAGTTTGAAATATTTCGGTGTGTTCCAGTATCAGCTTGTGCTGACATTTAAAACATTTAGAACTGAGGCAACACCCAGAAGTGGAAAGCAAGAGCGAGGATAGGATATGCTTCTGTGACTTCAAAATTGTTCTCAGTAGACAAACTGGCAAATCTAGCACTTCCTACACTTGCAGTGCAGATAATTACCAGCTGTGCTTACCACTTATTACATCTAGTTCCTCGAGTAGGTCGGTTTGCAGCTGCAACTCTGCTTCTCCTAGGATCTTCAGGACAGAATCAGTAGGGCTTTTGCCCCAGACTTTCCTGTGGGGTTCACCAATATCTAATCTAATTACATCCCCCAGAGTTTGTCCTGTCGGGACACAAACACAAATATAGAAACTTTTAGAAATTAGAAACTTTTATTCACTTTCTATATAATGAACAAAAAACTAACCTCCACAAAACTAAAAACTACAAAGCCAGACTCATGCCACCTCACCCCAAGTCAGACAGCCTAAAGACTGTCCTCAAAAGTCTAGAGTTTTTCTTCTGCCAATTCCATTTAATAACAAGAATCATTCAATGCCAGTTAACATCTGCAACTTAATAGCAGCAGGAGATCTTTTCAGCAATTCAGGCACTCCGAAAGAAAACAGCATGAGAAATGTTCAATACTGGCATGAGATGGTCATAACTTTACCTGAAACGGGAAACTAGAAAGTCTCTTGTCCTGCTATCCTTTGGCATTTGTTTCTGTTATTTCTCCCTCCAAGGACAATGGAGGATATAAAGCAACAAAGAATAATAGAGCAAAAGAAGAAGTTTCTTCATCTTCTAATATCCTAGCCGTGTAAAACTACTATATTATAAAGTAAGTCTGTCACATTCTCAAAGGTTATTTATTTCTACAATGTGAAACTTACAAAGAAAGCTCAAAGAAAGTAACCACGCACTTAATCAGGTAACTATTTGTTGAAATTAGGAAATTATTTGTTGAATCTCCTTCAGGCCAATGCCTGTACCTTATTCCTTATGCAAGGGAATATATAACCACTTGGTTTTTAGAAGCAGATGACATGCAACTGATAACAGGACTATAATAATAAAGAGTATTTGGCTTTATAAAACAGGCACTACACATGGTAAACTGATTTACTAATATCATGGTGACAAAAAAAGTACTTACGGTCTGTTCCGGAGAGAGAATCTTCCATTGATAACTGAGCTAGAGGAACTACCAACTCAGATGCCCCAGATTCCCATTTTTTGCGATCTCCTAGAAGTGGAGGGTCACCTTCTTGTTGTTCCTTACCATCCTCAGACCCAGCTGATTCAGAGATATTTTTACACTCCTTTTTATCTTTCTCATCTTCTTGAGCTTTAAGATTTTGATTTAATCTTCTCAGTATTTCTCGTTTATTCTGAAATAAGGGCCAACATATATCACTTAAAATAGTACCTTTCTTAAAAGGAAAAGAAAAACTAAATCAAACTGAATACAATTTTACATACTTGCATTGCAAAATCTGGCTTTTTTATTTCTTCCTCAGCTTCCTGGATAGTAGTTACATTTTCATCCTTTAAGTCCAAGAAGCATGAAATGCAATGTAGAAGAATACATCAGAAAAAAATAATCTTGACAATATTAATAGATGTAATAGTGAAAAATCACCTCTAAAACCTTTTCATTGACAACTGCAGATAAACTGAGACGGAATGTATGATACCTCTATTTTTGTGGGGCTTCCCAAAGACAGAATTTCAAGGGCAGCTTCAGTCTTTGAACCATTCACTATCTGAAAGTGGTGAGCAAATGAATCGCACTCAGTTTAAGCAGCCAAGTGAAGGTTCAGAGCATGAAACATGTAGAGATAAAGCTAGATATGACCTCTACGGCAAAATGCCACCAAATTCCAATCCTAGAAATGAGTAATTCTATAAAAGAACAAAAATAGTGGCAAGGACAGAGTCAAGGAGCAGCTGTAAAGAAAAGCAGAAGGGAGAACAGACAACTTTAGTGATTACAGCATATATAATGTCAAGTCGGTAAAGAACAAGAAAGCAGTAGTTCCTTGATATCTGAAAACATATCAGAAAGCCTGCCCAGATTAAGTTGATTGAGATTAGGCAGATGCAGAATTACACTAAATATTCCATTATGTGGTGCATTTTTCGGGGAAACATTCTGCATTGTTCTTAATCTGCCTCAATTATGGGAGCAATGAAATTTCAACTATTGCATAAGACCTACCAGGCTTCCAAAAGCAATCAATATGAACTTCATTTAGAAAGCATATTTACTCTTCAAAATTGTAAAATAGTAAATATATAAAATAATCAAACTAAAAAATTGAAGGAAAAAATATGTATTTTTAATATTATTATATATTTTATATATATAATAATCTTTGTGTACAAGGCTTGTCTTCTCCAATTGCTCTGTGGGCTAATTTTTAGTCAGTTATAGTCACCATCTTGCATTACTGTAAAACAAACTATCCACGTGGAAAAAATATGCTAATGATTTAAATATTTGTCAAAACATGATTTGTTTATTTTTCCAGCTATCAGCTGACATTTTTCAGTGTCCTATATTTTATATACACTATTTAGCACTAAGTTTCACTATATTCCCATAGTCATAGCCTTCAGTGTTGTATACAGTATATAATCCCACACTACACTGAAATCTAGAAATAACTTAGGTAAAAAAACCCAAAAGTTAGCATTCAAATTAACACAGATTGTGTTAAAAACTCAAATTGTAAAAACATTCACTTGTATGCTCAGTTTCACAATTGTCACTTAAATCAAATGGTGGTAGTCAAGGTAAATGTGTAAGCATTTACAATATTAGGACACAAAATCACAGAAAATAGAAATTAGGAAGTCTCTAATACTGTTTTAGACAACAGGAAGAGACAACACTATCAGATTCAAGTCTCTTAAACTTTATAATCTCTGTTATAATCAGCACATACTTTCAAACTCGTTGAAAACAAGAATTAATATAAAATAGTCCTATCATTCAGAATTTATTTTCTCACTTCCACCAGGTTACAAACTCCTTAACTCCCCTCTTCCAGAGGCTGATGGAAATGGTGGTTAGTTGATGTCTTCTTCCACTAATCATGACTGCCTTGATCAAAATTTAAATTGCTGCCTAGGGTTCATCATAAATAAGCCATTTTGTTCAAAATGGACTGAATTTGAATTTCAGTGTACAGATGTATTTCAACAGCTTCCAAGTTTTGGTTTCTTTTTACATCTTTTTTCTTCCCTGCCCCCCCCCCCTTCCCTAATTAAAAGCAACAAGTACCCTTAACGATTTTTTCTACCTGATCTACACATTCTTCTAAAAATTCTTTTTCAAATCAGTGGGGTTTTTTTTCATTAATTTTACCCTCTTAGCAAAAGTACCTACCACACCCACTTCCTTCAAAGCAGAAGTCATGGAGATGACTGGTGTACCAGGCTTCACTGGAAGTTGTGGCTTAGGAAGAGCTGCTCCAAGCTCCTGTAGTCCATGCACAGGACTCTGTTCTGTAGCTCCCACATGAAAAGGCACATTAGGATTCTTTACCCCTTTCGCTATCAGCTGTATAGATTCAATTAAAAAAATTTAAATTATCAAATTAACTTCAAGACTTCGCACATTAAACAGTATTATCAAATAGGCTAACGTAAACCTCAGAAAAGGACAATAATGCTACACATTTTCGTACAAAAGACAACTGCCAACTGCACATGTGAACTACTTCCAGTTTATCAGCTTCACAACATCCTGTTTTTTGTAGCAATATATAACTAAATGAACCTGTCACTCCACAGCACACAGAAGCAAAATACGATAAGTACACTTTGGTTAAGTTACAGATCATTAATAAAATACTTAAGGTGATCCTAATGATTCTTAGGTTTGATGTCCTCAAATTCTCAAGCCAAAATCTCGAGCCAAATTCTTCATTCAAGTATACCTAAGATTAGGCTTTTAATGAGGGAATTCTGACTGATAGATGCTCTCCTCACTTTCAGAAGACAAACTAATTATCTAAGCTTGAAAAACCACAGTATAGGATTTTAGTTATACAAAGATACAGCACTACATACTTTGACTGTGTGTAAAATTTATTTTCTTACGTGTTCTTCCCAGGCTCTTTTCTCTCTTTCATATGCTTCCTTTCTCTTTCGCTCTAACTGTTCTTTCAGAACTGCAGCTCGAGCATTTGCTTGGGCCTATTGTAAACAAACAAGCAAAAAAAGATGAACTTAAAATCATGAAAAGCATTAGTACCCCAGTCCATGGAACATTTTAAAAAGAAACATTCTTGGATTACTTCATCTTCCTTTCTCTCACTTATTACTGTATAGACTGTGAAAGAAGGACTCCACTAACAATCAAAATTACCACACAAGTGCAATAACTGATCTTCTATGTTGAATATAATGGCAACTCCTCAAAACTTAATTAGAATTCTTGATTTACACCGTTATATTTTTAGCATACGTAGTAATCTTAAACAGAGTAATGTAAAATTAGAATCTCTACTTAAAATTAGTTTTGAAGCCAAATGCATTGATCACAAAATATTGAATATTCATTTTAAACTTTACAAACTTATTCAACATAAACACAAAAAGCTTCAATTGCTGTTTCACCTCTAGTTTTAAGGTTTTTACACTGCTCTTTGCAGATGATGGGGGGAAAAAAAAAATCATAGGATAGAGTAACACTTGCTATGTATTGTATGGTAGAGATAGTTATTGATATAAGAACACCACATGGAATAAAGTTCCAATCAAACATTAGATTTCTGTGAAACACATTTGCTTTAAATGTACTTCATCACAGGGGTACATAGCTCCCCTTCCAATCCACATGTAGCCCATGTCAGCACATGTCAGGAGTTTTGCCTTCTTTTATTCTTTTAACTAAAATAAAGTTGTTGCTATCTAAGGTACACCTTCCTTTCCCTTTCAGTATCAAAATGCTATTTTAGTTATACCAAATTGCCTCTAGGACTAAAGCTAACCTAAAGAAAAATCTCAAAGGCAGGGATGGGAAAAATCCTTGACTTGCTATGCTATGTCACAACATATTTTAAAATGACTGAGATAAAACAGTTGAACAGAGTCGTTACCTCAACACAGTTAAAATAAAAACTTCTTATAGTGGATGTATGAACAAACTATTGATAGCAAAATGAAATGCAAGAAACTTCATGAGATATGAAACAAAGCTGAAAACAGTAAGTTCCATCTCCTCCCTCCCCACAATTACCTTCTGTGCTTCTATCTTTTTGCGTTTCAGTTCTGCTTCTTCGCTTGATTCTTGTCCATCAGAACTGGCAGCTTCATTCTGCAATGTAAGAGTCCTCAAAGAATTATCATTAATTCACGTATTTAAAAGCTGAGTGATGTAACTAACTACTCGGATCATTTAGACTGATTGTATGACTAACACGGGTCAATTTCCCTGGGTAACTCTTCACTCAAATGTAACATCTACTTGGACAGAACTTCATCTTTGAGATTTGTGGTGGGTTTTTTGTTTATTTGTTTGGTTTTGTGGGGCTTTTTGGTTTTAAAAGAAGCTTTTACAAGCCAGGAAGAAAGTAATGTGCCTACTGTTGCAAGGGAAGTGACCTAATGATGCTGGGCTCTCACCTGCCACCCCTCCTCACTGTTGCATGCTCTGCAAGTAAGGTATACAAGAAAGGTTTGAAGCTCTCGAATGCCAGTTTCTTCCACTGTATGTGCTCCAAGGAAGGTGGAATGGGTGAGGGGGGGAAGTGGTAACAAGTAAGAATATATAAGGTCTACCTCTGAAATCTCTGTTTTCAATTTCTCTTACTTCTTTCCATGGCCTCTGCATATTCTTATTTACAGAACAGACTGAGAGAGTTACGCAAAAAAAGTTCCGACAGGAGTCTTTTGCTGTTCCTGACCAACTTGTGCAGACCAACTTTTATTTAAAATAAACTACTTACAAGGCCTATTTAGTAGGCTTCTTGCAGTATAAGAAAAAGAGTGTTATTAGAAATAATTTGGCAAAACACAAGCAAGAATTTTAAGTAAATTTTTAAGTGAAAAATTAAAAAAAAAATTAGGTCATGACCACCTTGGCTTCAGCCAGCTAACAGGAAAAAAGGATGACTAGAAAGAACACTGAAGATAGAAAAACTTCAAAAGAATAATCTGGCACTTTTCAAAGGCAAAGAAATGAATACATATTCATCTATTGTATATAAAATAGGCTACTACGCAGTATAAGATACTATGCAGTAGCGACATGTAAAATTGTTAATCAACATAAGGAAATAAACATATCTATGACAAGATTTGGTCTGAGGTGGTGTTCCTCTAGAAGTGAATCTCCATGCTAAAGTTTGCATCCGCAGGTCATCAAGAAAAGAAACTGTTAAACTTGGTCTCTGAATTCTGAAAATTAATTTAGGCCTACTTCCTGGAAAGTTATTAATCTATTCTCTGTTCCTTTGTAGGTGGCATACCTTCTGGGACATACAACACTACCCCAGGTAAGGTACAGCCACTGGAAAAGGAAGTTAGGTTCCTGATATGCCTCATAAGCCATACAGAGAATTAATGTCATGGTCCCAGTAACTAATTTTGTTTGACTTTAATAGCACAAGCAGCCTTGGCCTCCAGAAAAAAGGTTTCTGGAGTGTACCTTTACTTCTGCAGTTAACCATACTGCAGGTAGAGTCTAGGTGCTCCTAATTTTGAGAGAAAGTGTTGCAGCTGCTTAGTGAAAAAAAGTAAAGAAACAGTGCAGTACAGCAATAGCTCTATACTGGTAACATTTTAGCACTGCCGTCAGTATTCTAAGGGTACTCAGGAGCCACGGTAAGATTTCATAGGGCTGTGTATGGAGATGGCTAGTCCCACTGTATCAGTTTTGAAGTTTGTCCAAAACAGCAGAGGAGACACAGAATTATGAGTGAAACTAGCACCAAATGCAATTGAGACAGCACGTGCTTATGGTGCACCAGCTTAGCATTTTATATGAGTCAGCATTAGTGATAAACTTCACTGACCAGCTTCTACAATAACTTCATAGACTCACATTGATTTTCCTCTTGTTCCTTAAGACAAACTCAGGAGAACGGCCCGTGTTGGTCCCATGCCAGCCTTAGCCACTAGCACATCTTATAAAGTTTGCATAGTCTCCTCAGGTAGACATGTACGTAACTTTTGCTCTGGATCATTCATTTTACATTTAAAGGGGCATGGGTTCCTCTTCAATGCACTAAAGAAGTTTTGCACCTCAATCAAAGGATTGAATTTGGCTCTCTGCGCCTCACCAGTGAGATAGATGCAGTATAAGTTAAAGAAAATAAAGAAAACAATTCAAAAAGTCACTAATAGAGGAAAAAAATAGAGTATTTTAGCACTAGAACCACGCCCCCCCAAACCCACAGCAATGCAGAACTCTGTTTAGCTGGGATGGTGGTCCAAAGAAACTAAGTGGTACTGGGCATGCTCTTGCCTTATATGTCCACTCACTATACATAAGATGCATGTGAAAGCACTTAATACGGGTGCTTGAAGTGGACAAGGCAGGGCAGGAACATTTCTCTAATTTTAAAGCACAATGTGAATAAATAAGCAGGCAATCACTTGAGGAAACCCAAACTGTCTATTAAGACAATGGACAGGAAGGGGAAGAACAGACAGGAGTACAAGATCACACAGTAGGTTAACGAAAAAATTGAAACAAACTCCAAACCATATTTACTACATAGATTGCCTCTCAAATGAAACTCTTTTAAACAAGTAAATGGATTGCTTCCAAGGGTGCCTTGGATTATTCATTTGACACCTTAAGAAGTGTTCGTTCTGAGTCTACTTTATGAACGTATTATTTTGTTTTTGTTGTATTATGAACGTATTTTGGAAAAGCTATGTTTGGAAAAAAGTGTATTGATTAACTTGAGCTCATGCCAGGAATTTTTAACTTTAATACACACCTACAGAATGTATGAAAAGAATTGCTTCATATGCATTCTCTGTGAGCATTGTCAAAAAGTGAATTCTGGAGAAGTTCCTATAACAAAAAGCAAATAAATATAAACATGCTAGTGCTTTATGAGAAATATATGTGTCAAATTCAGATGTAACCTTATGTTGTCTTGTTTTTAAAACGTTGTTAGTTTACAGGCACTGAAGCTGCACCTCCAGCACTGAAATAACAAACAGATTTTGCATATTCTGGAAGAAGAGATGGAAGTACACTAACTGTGGAACAGAATTAAATGTCAAAAATATATTTTTGAGAATATATGAGAGAAGTCTTCCTGCAGGGATAAAAGAATACATCCCACAGCCAACTTCCATGAGTATTTAAGATTATTTTTCAAACCAACCTTCTCTCCACGAAGTTTTGCTCTGATCTGTTGACGTTCATTAAAGTTTTGTAGACGGATCTGTCTTAATCTTGCCAAATATTCCTAAGGCAAAGAAAGGAAATAACTTTCAGTTATACTGAAACTGTCTCCAGTATGGTTAACTTAAAATACATAAGATTCCACAAAAAAATAAGATGGGTGAACCCCCCCCCCACTATTACTATTACCATATTAGCATTTACTAATCTCCAGAAAAACTCTCATCTAATGAAAGTAAAGAAAACTGGAACGTATGTTTCCCAGTATTAAGCTATCATCACATTTTATATCATGGAAGGCTAGGAATGGTTATATTTATCAAAACAGGATTAAGATATAGAGAGTCATATCTATACGTATGCACATTCAAGAACCTCTCTGAGACAGACTGATGTAGACAACTATTATTTTGATTATTTAAAAAAAGAAAAAAAAACACAACAAAGACACCCAACCTCTAGAACTTCATACAGTAATTTATTTCCTAGGAATTTATAAAGTCCTTTTATTTTGTTACACAGATGAACCATGCAGGGAAACCAGGCACAGTCAAGGTCAAAATAGTGCTATTTGTGTGACGAGCAAAGTGGCAAACATGCGGCAAGCATACCTCTTCCTCCTTGTTTCTGGATTTCCTTCCTCTTGCAGAAATGGGCCTGCCTCCATAGATATCTGCCACGTTTTGCAGTGTACCCTGTTTACCATTTAATGGTATCAAATTTAAGGTGGCTGAGGCAGTAAAATTATCTGCTTTATCCAATAACTGTTCACTTATAAGAAACCAAATCCATCAATGATCTGTAGTTATTCTGAAGTTAACTGATAACCCCTTTTCACTTACACGAAACATATGACAGTAGTACCTAAAAATCCTAAGTAGCCAGAGAGACTAGAGCTTTAAAACTATAGTTGCCTTCTCCCTGCAATTCTGATCTTCTCCTGCTATGTTAGAAAGCCTAAATTCTGATGGGCACAAGTTTTTCTACATCTGGATTATAAATGAATTGTGGCACAGAGTTGGCATTTCTGCCATTGTTGAGTCAAGCCTAAAATGAAAGTGGAATCTTTATATGTTCTTAGATTAAGCTTTTCCACAATGATGACTTTTTTAAAAAACATACTACAAGTAGCAAACTCAAAAACCTAATAAAATACTTAAATATACCTGTTACATCTAACAAGCTGTGTTAAGTGCCTAATACATATGAATTCACAGGATATAGTCTTGGTGACTTAGTGTCCTAACTGTCACCAAAAGGATTTCAACTTTAAGGAATACAATACAAAACAGTACAAGAATCACTTAACTCCAGGTTTCCTGCTTGGATTAAAATCCAAAATATTTAAATTATTTTGTTCATGATATACCTCTGCCTCTGCTGAACAGGTTAAAAATATCTTGATTTGCTAACTCAACATACAATAAAGACAGTAAGCATACATGTGACAGTTGCATCGACCTTCTGCCTTATAAAATACCAGGGCTTTAGCTTTCTGAAGCTTCAGTGTAAAGAACCATCGGTAAGTAAATACTCCAGTTAAATTCTTTGTAGGGACGACTGAATCCAAATATTCTGGCCAAATACTCTCTCAGATTGAGCAAAAAATCAGTAACTCAAGGAAACAGCACATTTCTGCACTTCTGTGGTTTAGTGACTGGGGGATGAGAGAACAAATTAAAAGAACCATCCTGTGGGTAAAAAGTAGCATACATTCATGAGGACTCCATGAATTCTGGTTTCAGCTTGAGTATTAAGTCATACAAAATGGAAAGGAATATTTTCCATATTCACCTTTTCAGAAAATATTTGGGTTTATTTTTAACTTCTTAATGCATGTTCCTGGGCTTTACAAAAGCTAACTGGCACTATTCAAGTCATCTTGTTGTTCTTCATTCTAGCATTAAGTTACTTTAGGTATTTTCAAACTGATGGAGATGTATATCACTGCACTTAAACAAGAAAGAAACTGGAAGCAAGATTTTTGAGAACTGATTTCCTTTCTGTGGATTGTTACTTTTTACTCATCTGCCTACACTAAAATTTTCCAAGACCAGGACTTAATGTTTTGCAATGCCACGCAGCTACAGTAAAGTAGTAAATTAGGTCAGCAGCTGTCTTAAAGAAAAGATGACTGAAAGTATCATCAACTCAAACTACGGAGTCAAATTTTAGACTGTCACTTGAAAATTAAAATTGACAGCAACTACATTTAACAGAAGCTGGGTAAGTTAGTGCGAGTCATTTGACTTACAAGTCTTTATACAACACAGAGCTGCATATTAGTTGATAGTTCCTACTGATGTCTCCTCTTAGATCATCATGGTCTGGACAATAGTCCCATCCCTATATGAGAACTATTGCCAGCTAATCCAATTATTTTCCTGCATGAATAGAAGGAAGCTGCTGAGAACTTCTGCTATCGATGGCAAATGATAATACATGAATTTGGGACCCTGGCTTTGAGTTACAAGTCTTAAACATCTGGAAGTTACTTTTACACTGTTCAGTAACCTCCCTGTTTTATTACAGCAGCCCGTTAAGAATAAAACGTTTGGGCTCAGTTGAATACATTAGAGAAACCTGAGAAACAGTAACCTGAATACTTGCATTAATTGATCTCATACATTTATATTAATGCCCAGAAAGTCAAGAACAAAATGGAAGCAGGTACTACTACGGACTTGACGAACAAGAGGCAGTCTTAACAAGAATTGTTCATTTTTTCAAAATTATTTACTGGTCTTGGAGGTTTTAAAAAACAGAACCATAGTTCTAAAATGGAAGACTCATGCTTTAAAACATATATACTAATCTAAGGATACTTCACCATCAAAGCAATGAATCAAAGTATCTAAAACTTGCTTATTGTAAGTGAAATAATCCCTGAAACAAAGACCTGGCTGTAAATCATGATCTGATATTCAGATATAACTCAGGAGATGCTTTTATAAATCTGCAGTTGGTCTCATCTCACTGCAATGCCAGCACGGTCAGTTTAATTTCAGCAGCTGACAGTGATATTGTGACTTGGTTTAATATGAATAGTGTGGAGAAGCACTCAAAAAGCAAAACTCTCCACATTATGAAAACACATAGTTCAACCACACAAAATCCTAGTGCAAATGAGTCATTTCCAAGATATTTTTACTGCAAAACAAACTTCCTAAAGGAATATTGAATTTAGAACTGCAAGCATAAAGAACAAAGGACATTTTGTGACACTGTCCACTAGTTAATCTCTAAAGAGTAGAAGTTTTAGAAACATCAACCTTGACAAAGATGGATGTCTTTATAATACCTTCTCAATAAGCAGAATGTGTTTTTGTAAAACACACTACTGTATCTGATCATTAGCTGTATCAATTTAATAAAACTTTATTTTAGGTTCAGGCTACTGAATAATATATAAAGTTTAATTTTAACCAAAACTTTAAAGCTATGAACAGAAAAAGATGTAAATGAATGTTTTAAAATGCACAATATCAAGTTAGACACATGCAAAAAAAGATATTTTCCTTTTTTAATAAATTTACAGTCATGAGAAATGTATTGCACAATTCTGTTACATTTTAATAAAATCAATAACAAAATGCAAAAAACCTACCTCCCATTCTTTTTTTTTTTTTTTAATTACTTAAGGAAAATACTTAGCCAGGATTTCGTGGTTATGATGCTACTTCAAAGATTCATAAAGCATGCTGAAACAGTACTATACATAGGAAAACCAGATTCCATACCATGTGTCCCTCAGCTCGAGCTTTGTTTTCCATGGCTTCTCTCTTTCGTTGCCAAAATTCTTCAACTTGCTTTGCTCTATCTGCAGCTATCCATCCTTTTTGCCTGAGTAATTGCAACACATAGCAAGATGAAAGTCTCTGAAATATGACACTCAACACCCCACCCTGAATTTATTCTAACTAGGACACACACAAAAAAAGTAACTTTCTATGAGTAAGGCATCTTTAAAAAATGCCTTTCATCAGCCAAAATACAAGTCAGACTTCCACAAAATAGAGGAAAATAGGCTCAACTAAGTTAAAAGAACAATTTAAAAAAAAAAACAACAAAACCAAACCAAAACACCGTATTCTTCCAGATCCTGGTCATCAAAACAAAATGAATGTCAAAACACAACCTAAGTGTGATTATTTCTGAAAATGTCTCAGCTTGTTTCATTATTGTTAGCATTTGTGAAAAGACGACTCCTTCAAGGTTTCCTTTCAGAGATGAGTAAGAAGTCATCACATGAGCCAGTCAGTAAGGTCAATACTGCAGCAGTCTTTCAAGACTGACCTACGTTTGGAGTAAGAGCTTCTACCACTTAGATAATTAGTACGGTGCTAGTATTCTCAGAGTGTTCTGGCAACTCCTTTTGGGGAATCTTGGGGGATTTTTGTTTGTTTTTAAAGGAACTGTGAAGGAATTTTCCTACCTTAAAAGTTAGCCAGAACAAGATGGTTTTTTCACATGTTCCACCCCAGGTCAGGGACCTGCTTGGGTAGACAAGAAGGCTATGTTCAAGTTACCATAACTGAGCATCTGGCAAGTCTCCTAGTACATACATACAATCGTTTTGTAGTGGAACCATTACAAGTGGACTCAGAAGCAGCTTTCTATTAAAAAGAACCACTGCGAAATGGTGCAAGGTATTCTAACAAATGGTAGAATGATGAGGCAATCCCCTCTCCAAGGTTCCCCTGGCCTCGTTTGACTGAGGAATACTGGGTGTCCAGGAACAGGCAGGAAGAAATTGGAATAAGCTGATAGCAATAACCCATCAGGCTGAGACAGTTAAAGAAAGAATCATTTTGCAATACAGAAGCCATTGCTACTAATTCATAAACGAATTAGCACACTAATTAAACATCCTTGCATTTTGTTTTTTCTCTCGCCTCGCTCCCCCCGCCCCCAAGCGACAAGAAAATGAAATATTTCCATATGCTACAATTCAGTAAGAGGAAGACAGAGACAAAACTACTTTGATACAGTAAAACAAACGCTGTAGCTGCCTGAAAAGGCAAGATGATCTATGTAGGTGTTACTGGTAAACAAACACACACTTGATAATCTTTGTATACACATATTTGACTCACTACAAGATTTTTACTGTAACTGTTCATTACATGTGAACTCAATTGGTGGATAGTGAAATCTGTCCAAACCCGTGTCATATAGCTGAAGCTTAGCTTACAGTGTTGGAGGAGAGGTGCTTCCCAAGCAAAAAACCACCAAACCTACTTGTCTCAAACCAAATTCACAGGAAAAACTTATTTCAACTAATTTTTATGAAAATCGTTTTCCCTACTCTAAAGCTGAGTGACTAATTTTCCTAAAACATTTCAACTAGATTTCTTTTGGACTGCGTTTTTGTCCAAGAGACAATTTTTAAAGATTGTTGATGTTGAATATACTTAGCTTTACATTAGTTGTGGTAGTGTAATCAGAAAGATTGCAACTTTTGGATTGCTCAACTTCTTTAATATACGCTCTAAATTACCTATCTTTAAGAAAGTTGCAATTATTTAAATTCTCTGCTTGAGCTAAACACCCTGAACGCTTATCTTTATATTTCACCTCCAGCTGAAAGAATAAACTGCAGGAGAGAAATACTGCTAGGCTAACTATGATAATAAAATTGCTTCTAGATATTAAAGTACAAATACTTACCACATTTTAAATGCTAAGAAACAGCACCTCAATTTAAGGCTAAAGGTAATCCAGCTTATAAATAGAAAAAAAATCTCTACCTATTTTGAAGCTTTTGCACAGTATTTTCATTGAGTGCTTCCAAGTTCATGTATTTGAAAAATACTGAATCAGTTTCTCTTCATGATATCCACATTATTCATAATTTGCAGCCCTCTACTATAGTTCTGCTCAATTTTAACACATTTAAAACAGTTTACCTAGATATAACCAACTATCATTTAACATTGTCAAATGTGCAACGAAAACAGTGTTCCCTAATCTAGGCAAGACTTGGGGATTGTGGCACTTTGTGCAAAGCATTGAGAATAAATAGAGAAGGATGGAAATACGCATCTACATCAGCTGCGAAAATACACCTTCCAGTACTGGGTTGTACCAGGAGGAATTTTAATTTGCTCACAACAGCCCAGATTACTATAAAAAAAATAAAATATACCTTGTAGCTTGCAAAATTGTAACATCAGTGTTGAACGTGTTATGTTATTGCTGCAAATTTTAAAATAAATCTACAAAGGCAAAATATATTAAAACATAAAACTGAATAAAATTAGTTTAGAAGAACAAATGTTTTCTTTGGCCACTTCCTTTTCCTCACATTAACTCCATTTATTTCTTCCTCCATGGGATACATCGTTGGATCTGCAGAAGTTTAAATAATGCATGAGAAAATTTATCCCTCTAGGAAAGTTGGTTAGTAACGCTCATGTACTAAACTTCTAGAGGAAAGAGATTTTCCCATTTACTGCTCACAAGTGTGGACACAGTTCTTTGGGCAGCATTAACAGATCTGAAGGAAAGCAAAGAAGTTTTGAAGAAGCTACTTGAAAGGGTGAAATCATTAAAAAATAAAAATTCAATGCTTGTTTACAATCCTTTTATATATAAAATCCTCAGTTTATAGTCATTGCAAAGAATAAGCATCAGCGAATTAGAAGTTGCACACCATTATAACACCTGGCATTCACATCTCAACGAAAAAAGCTCCTAGAACTTTTCCACGGATCAATAAACAGGAGCTAACAATTCTGGGAGCATTCTAGACACTATCCTATGCTAGAGAGTCAAACACTTAGATGTAGAGAAGGCAGTCAGAATGAGATGACAGGAGAAGGAAGCATCTTGGCAGGTAATACAAAAAGTGGAACTATGAAAAAAGCAAAGGAGGAGGCTTACAATGTTATCTGCAACTGCATTAAGCCAAAATTTTTGGCTGAAATGTAGTTTAGTTACAGTTGTTAGTAATCCATTTTTTCCACTATTGGGGAAGCCAAGGTTTCCATTGGTTCTAAAAGAATTGTGGTCTGCGAGGGACTAACACACAAACAGACAGCACAGTACCAATGGATAAACATGATTTTGAGACATGTCCAACTACTAAGTGAAACAAGACACAGAACAAGAATCTAACATGTAAGGACAGATTTATGGATTATCATAGTCCAACCTGTTTGCATTGGCTTGTTTAGACACCTCCTTCAATCTTTTCATTTTTTTCCTAACTGCACCAGCATCAGGTAAATGGTGATGACCTGCAGGCCCCTTAGGAACTCCTGGACGTATTCCAGGTGGAATTCCTCTGTAGATAAATATGTACAGTAACTTTCATTACTTTCATCTAAAGCAGACCACATGCAACTTCTAATGGAAGGTATCCATACCTTTCAACAACTTCTCGGCCTTGTACTTTCGCCCTCAATTTGGCTTCCCTCTCTTCAGCTACTCTAATGTTTTCCTTTTGCTGTTGCATCTGGTCAAAAATAGCATGGTAGTGTTCATATTGTCCTCTGGAAGACACAGGAAAAGGACCAACACCACCTCCACCGCCATAATATGGTGCCTGGAAATCAAAAGGGGTAGGGTGGAAATCTCAAATACTGGTTTTAACAAGCCCTTCCTATTTTCGCCTCTTCAGCAGAATAAAAGCATTAATATGTTCTGGAACAATTCTGAATTGGTCCTAGTTTTATTCCTGGCATGCCCCTATTTTAACGAACTACAAGATAGATAAATTAAAAATTTATTTTTCTGCTAGCACTCCAGAATAACACAGCATTTTACCCCCCTCTGGTAATAGTCTGGTTATACATGAGACATATGTCACACATTTTGGAAGTTACTGGTAACAAATCCATTGAAGCGTAATTGGAGACAGATGTTCTTACATGGCAAGTATCAAAGTTTTAGCACAAAAGCTAAAAGTGATACAATACTAACTAAAGTACTAATGAGTGATTTGTAGCCAAACACCCATTTTTTCATGAAGCTGGAAACAGTTAAGCACACTTCTAAGGCTGCTGAATGGCATTAAGTGCAGATTTATCTGAGAATCCCCATTGTTACCAACCTATAATTGGTTTCATCACCAGAATTGAGATGTTTCCCTACTAAAGCTCAGATCAGGGGAACATCTACCACAAGCTACTGCTTATGCAAATTATCTCTGTCATTCTCAAAGAATTAGAATTTCTACAGAACCTTCATGTGAAAATAATAAAAAAAGAAAATGTTGCAAGCAGCTGTGTACAGTAGTAGCCAAGGATGGATGCAGAAAATGTGAAACTGGCAAAACAAGGTTAAGGTTGTCAGCACATGCATAAAAATGTTCCCTTTACACCTGGGGGAAGCAGTCAATAGCCCATGGTAGTGAATCTATGGAATTTGTTTTAACAATAGTGTAAATGTTCCTTCCAGAGTGGTCTTGAGTATTTTAAATAAATGCAAATAAGTGAGTGTAGATGTGACAGGTTTAAGATTGCCTACTTAGAAGTTCTTGAACAGATTATATTTGACAATGGAATTTAGCTCACATTCTGAGGTTTAGTTGCTCAACACCCATCAATAGCTCCCCATAATCCATATGATAGAATATTAACTGAAAGATTTATCCAGGCATTCAAATAAATATGCAAGTATACTGTTCGTCTGAATAAAAATAATTTACTATACAAGACTATAGTTTCTACAAATAGAAGGAAAAGTCTTGCTTTAGACACTATTCAAGGTTTCACCTATCATTATTAGAGCTCAGTTTTCAAAAGGATTATCTAAAGAAATAGTTTGATCAATCTCTAGGCAAATGCTATGAAGCAAGTGCTCAACACAGAACAGTCTGCAGAACAGTTTCAGCTCCTGCTAGAACCACAAACCCAAAGCCAAATCCTTGCCACCTCTTCCCCTACTTTGCCTCAGAAACGAGGCCAGCAACGAACCCAAAAAGACAATAGGAGGAGAAAATCATGCAGTGCGTGACCCTGCTGTGCCTTCATAAGAGGCTACATGGCTTGCATTATTGCAAAGCTTGAACAATGTTATTCGACAGCATCATCAGGGAGTTGCTGGATACACTGTTGTCATGTTGGACAAAGGAAAGAGATAATTAGGTCAAGAATACTATAACAGTATATGAAACCTGGAGTGATAACCTAGCGACCTGCAGTAAGATTTGTACTAAACTATCCAATCTGGAGAAGACATTTCAATTAATTTTAAAGCATGTCTGCTATGACATTTTACACCACTGACACTTAGTGAAAATATACACAGCCACTAAACCTCAATTTCCCTAGATGACTGAGAATACTGATAACGATGCAGCTGTAGCTACAATAGAACACTTCACATGTTCGCAGTGTCTAAGGACCTTGCAATAATACTCTGAAAGTTAATCAGAAACATGATTGTTTTCAGTAACATACGTAGCTCTCATCCAAACTGTGACAATGCTGATATATTGTGTTATATGAAATCTTGTAATGGTGCCTGCCAGTTTCATCTTGAGAGAGAGAAGGACGGCATAGGAACCAAATGATGTTTTTTGATTTTTCTATTAAATCAGCACCTGGTAGTTTTTAAAGTCTGGTATGCTTAAGTTTGTTTTTATATTTAAGTTTTACTGACACGATGTGTGACACACGTCCAAAGATGATGTCTATTTTGAAATAATATATTTAATAAGCTACTGAAACCTGGTCAAGTGCTCGTGTATTCCTCATATTCTTGTAAAAGGAACAGAAAATAAAACCTCTATTCATTTTGACTCTACTGCTCAGTCAGAGCTTGTTTACAAAAACCCTACTAAACATGTTTAGGCCAAGTATATTTGTAAGACTCGCTACCACCCCAACAAATGGCTCTGTTTTAATCCATTTCCTATTGTCAGATACGTTTACACCACAGCAATACTTAAATTCCTGCTCTGTCTTATGGAAGTACCCAGACCTTTATATTCAAGTAACTTCATAAGACTACTTCCCCGAACAGTTATGTTTCCATGAAACTATGACGCACACAAACAGGCAAAAAGAAACTGTCATAGGAATCAGATTAAATTATGTAATTAAATTATGCAAGAAGTGAATGGCTAAAGAGTTTACTACTTTCAGAAAAAAAAAATTAGATTTACTCAGGATTTTTCACCTCCCTCCTGAACAACTTATCAGTATATATAAACATTTATGTTGCTAATAACAAAGAATGCTTAGAAGCAGGTGTTTAATACTGGGGAAGAGGTCCATTATCATAATATGAGAACCCGGAAAAAGATTTCAACAAAAGAATTCAAGAACAAACTTGAATGTGAAAGAAGCTGTTCATGCATAGATTCAGCACAGGAGAAGTAGCAAAAGCAGGAGTGGAAAAAAGAAAGTGGTGCATGAAAGGCATCACTGGCAGAAAGAGAAGAGATTCAGAAATTTAGTAAGTATTAAAAATGAAAATTGCACATGATCTCCAAAAAGCCAGGGAAGAGAGTCTGTTGCACAGTTTCTCTTAAATTATCCATAGATTAATAATGGGCAGCCCCGAGAGGTGACCTCCAAGAGCAGATCTTTTTAGAAAGAGAAGACCATGCCAGATAACCAAAGGTGGGGGGAACAGACTACACCACATTTCTGCATCTGCTGCCAACCTTAACATCACCACTTCCACCTGAACCAAGCACATTCCTCCATCCTTGCTCCCTGGCTTTGTTTATTCGTTCCATCTGAAGGAGAAAACAATACAGGAAAACATAATTCAAGGAATCACTAAGTAAAAATTCAACGTCACTATTAACACATTTTAAACATATTTTACCCTTTCTTTTTCCAATCTTCTCATTTCATCTGCCTTCAGTAAACTGATCTGCAATGTGTAAGAATTAAACATGTTTAGTAACTGGGAAGTCGAACTACTCCATATTCTTATGCAACATTTAACACACCACACCACAAGATATTTCATTAAAATTACTACGGGTGGAAAAAGAAAGTCCCAAGAATCTTGTCTACCTGATCTCTCTGGCGTTTTTCTTTTTCAGGCAATTCTAACCTTTTCTTTCTTGAAGGTTCCTGAAAAATAAGCATATAATTTGGTATTTGTTACTGAGCCATTATTCTGTCAAGTCTCTGTCAAGATATGTTAGTGCTCCAATTGCTGATGTGTGTCCACGAAGGTTAAAAAAAAAATTTTTTAAAAAAATCACTGTTACATAATGTTTGGGAAAAAAGATAAGGAGGAAAAGTTTGAAGGTTTCATTTTGCCATTCTTGCTCTGGACTTAGCTTTTGCTTAGTTTGAAAATTGACAGATGATTTCATCACACCTCAAACATTTTCCTCCTTTCTTCTCCTGGATTCATTTTCTTCACTGGAGTTGGAAAGGCCTGGATAAAAGGTGAAACTTCAAATTAGATAGCACGATGCCAGAATGAGAGAAAAATTCTAATCAGGGGAAAAAAAAAATCTTAAACCCACAACTTAGTAGATGCAACATGGGGTTTAAAATAATTACTTACTCAGGAGGTTTTAAATGAAATGCTCTGCTAGGATCTAGGGGTAAATGTTAGTATACTTGTTCATCCTCTACTAAAAGCTCTGTCTTGAAAGCTGAAGGCAGTAATTTTTAAATCTGTTTTGTCTTAATTTTTCTTCTCTGGCAATATCATTCTGCATTACAATCTTTTCCTATTATTAGTCTTTGAGGGTCTCTAGATATCAAGATTCTCTTTTATTTGGAGAATGGATTTATTAGGTTATCCTTAGGTAAACACCTGGTAAAGAAGCAGCTACATATAACAAACCATGCTGCTTACCCTGATCTTCTCAAGAGTGATGGTTACTTTTAAAGCATTTTTTTTTCTGAACGTACTACAACACATAAAGCTTCATGATATGTTCTTTTGAGACATAAAATCCTATCAAATGAGTACTTTAAAATCAAGTATTTTGGAAGATGGAAGCCTTTAGAGACTTAAGTCAATGTAGTTCCACTACAATGAGTTAACGTAATATCACTGAACAAAGTAGATGATTGTTACATGCTCCTCTGAAAAGCTTGTCGAGAGCTGCAAGCTCAGACTACCCTGGAACAACAGCAAAGAGAAGAAAATTTGTATTAACGCTGTAGCTATTGTTTCTATCCTACATCTTATCCCTTGTCACTAGATACAATCCACACAAAGAATATGTCTTAAAATTGCAGCGTTACTGACTCCTTATGTGCAACAAGAGGATATCTCCTCAGTCTCTACCCTGCCACTTTGAGTCTCTATGCAAGCTGGATCGGCGTTGGCTGGTGAAACTAATTATAAAGAGCAGCAGACTAGGAGACGGTTGTGCAACCGAGCCTTAAAACATAAAAAATTCATGGTCTCATAAGGACACACAAGAAGCCTGTGCATTCCCTTCTTCTTGCTCTCTTTTTCAAACTGTGTATCACAAGCCAACAAGGCTTGTGTGATCAATGAGCTTTTTCCTAAACCTCCGATAACTTTTGAACCTCAAGGATAATTTATATCTCAAGGATAGTTTTCTATCCACCTATCAAATTTAACAGATGCATAGAGATCTCAGTATTATGTTCCCCGAAGTGCCATGGGGAGAAGGAAAGAAAAAAAACCCCAAACCCACAACAACAACAACAACAATAATATTACTTATTCGGAAGAAAATTTGAATTGGTTCTCTTGCTGAAGTGGGAGCTTCTTGGTTGCTAGTTGTTTGGCACGTGCATATAGCTCAAAATTAGCTGTATCATAAACATCTCCTGGCCATGCAGTAATTAAAGGAATAAAGAGAGAGGGGAGAAAAAAAAAAGAGTTTTATGTAATACGGATAACAGAGAAGATGACTGGAAGAAAGATCAAAAGTACCATATGAAGGTATACAGAAGACTATTTCTCATTAGCTCATGGAATTAAGTCTGGGAAACTCCTCTTTAAGTTGCACAAGTCCTCTGGCTCACAACACTTTAGAAAATGTCTAAAAAAGTTTTCTATGTATTAAGAATTTGAGATTATTTTTGACCATGGAAGAGAAATGCAAAGATTCTTAACCGGTGTCAATGATCTTGGTATACCTGACAGAATTCCAATATTTCTAAGAGTGGTCAACACCAACAAAGGAACTGAAAACATGCAAAGCACATCTAATTCAGTAGCGGAATTAAAAACCAAACCTAAGGTAGCAGTCTCCAAAAATCATTATATTAAAACCAACTAAACAAAAAAAATTAATAATGAAGCAAGCCAAACATTTCAACTACTACTACTTTCTCTGCAGATGCATGTGTCCAATAAAAAACATTTTGAAAAGGAATACATAGTATTTTCATAGCATTTAAATATGGTATGAACAAAACAATTTAAGTAACTGAGCTTCTTACCTGTCTAGATTTAGCCAATGGCTTCTTCTCATTAGGCTTTTTAGGTGCATCACAAGACTTCCTGATCACTAAAGGCACTCCATATTTTGCAGCAGGTTTGGTAATTTTCTGAGCTGATGCAATTGAAGTCAGTATTTGTTCTTGAGCTGGTCTTTTAGCTAAAAAGAAAAAAAAACAAACTGTTTTACAGCTACCCAGGCTGTCCAGTGTACCATATTTCCCTTTCCCAAGGTCTTGGAACAGCAAAGCTGGAGGAAAATGGGTGAACTGCTAACATTTCATTCACATGAGCTGATGCATAAGTGCAATATACCCAAGTTGTCCAAAACAGCTCATGTAAATTTCATGCTTGATAAGAAACAGCAGAACACAATCCCACATTTCAAACTGGAGAACTGAAGCTTATTTCAGCTGCCATGCTTTATTATCCAATTGTCATGGACACAGGGAAAAGTCTTCCTAGTGGAATGGAGAGACAGGCCTCCCTCCACTAACAACACTGGACTGCAACACTATTGTCAGCGGATGAGTTCTGGAAGAGCTTCAATGGCCTTCAGGGATATTGTTTTTCCTGTAGAGTTCCTGAAAATATGCCAATATTGTGGATTTGATTCTGTGCTAGCAAGGCTCTCTTACTACAGAATAGCAGAACAGCAGTGAAACACTTACATAACACTATCAGAAGACACCAGAGCACCTGCCACAGCTTCAAGTAATTACAAGGAAACAAAATAAAGAATGGGAAAGAAAACCTAGGAAAAAAAGGGTAAAATAATGCAGGAAAACAAAGTAAGGTAAGACCATCTTGACAAAGTGAAACACAATCTAATTTGCTACCAGAAGCAGAAATTCTACTGCTTTGGGCTGAAGACAGGACTTCAGCCCTGGAATCTCTAACAAAACCTCCCACATTTTTACAAGAAATGGTATTTCTCATTACCCATTTCTCATTAGTGGGGGGGGGGGGGAGGGGGAGGGGAGAGAGGGAGGGGCGGAAAATCATACAATAACAACATACAAATTATTTCCAGTAATTGCAGTGTTCAGTGTCTCATTAAATTTTGGAAGCGTAGCATACTGCAAGAGGAAAAAGTACACCTGAAATACTACAGGACCATAGCTTATACTTGCATCATTTGTACCCTACATACATCCACCTCCCAGGGGGAGAGGGGAAAATTGCTTCCCTCTCTTTTTTCCCTGAAACTTCTAGAATCAGGTATAAGAACACACCAAAACCAATAAAAGAACAAAGCTACATACACTATCTTGCCAGAGCTGAACACAAAAGCACTTTACACACTTACTTACCTGGTGCAGCATGTGGTCCAAACTTCTGGAAGATTTTGTGATTGAATTCTTCTGCAATAAGCTAAACAAAAAGTTGAACAGTTAGCCAACAATATTTATGTCTGAAGCTAGAAAGAACTCCTTTTCAGAGAAGTGTGCCACTCCCAATAAGCATCTAACTAATAGTATTCACTGTAACTTAAATTTAAATGAATACTCAACTTTACGTATTCAATTTAGTATCACTAACATTAATATGAAGCTGGATTCAGTATTGTAAAATATTTTGGTATAACTACTCAAATAATTTTAAAAAAACAATTTAGTCTGACTTCTGGGTGGCACATGTTACCTCATTTGTGAACTAGCTAAGAATCTAGAAGAAAGTTAATGTGAGCATCAACATAGTTTTATGCATGGTTCATTTTAGACTTCTGTATAGTTGCCAAATTTCACTTCAAATTCTCAGACATCTTGTGTCAAAAAAAATAGTCCTTTAGAAATATTTGCAGTTTTTAGTTTCTCTACCCTTTTCAAGATGGGAAGATGACTACAATATGTGGATATCTAGGAACAACACATACGGTGTGCTGTCAGGCATATCAAATTAGCATAATAAAATCTGGAAAACAGCTTTACTAGAGTAAAAAAATTGAAGTCTAGACAAAGAACATTCAAACATGAATAGGCCGTCATCTCACATCACACTGAATACTGTATGTAGTTCTGAACCCAACACCTCAAAAACCATGTAGTAGAAATTAAAAAGGTTCTAAGAGCAGCAAGGACAATTAAAAGTGTTGAAAAGCTTCAGTACAAAGAACAAATAAGCTTGCTCTTCAGCCTATAAAAAGATGACCAAGATGTAATGTGACAGGTCTAGAATACCACCTGTGATTTTGCAGAGAAAGCAGAGAAACACACAAGGGCAACAAATGATAATACCAATATAAGAAGTGGGGTACAACTGAATACAAGGAGGAAGGTTTAGAATAAACAAAGTTGATGCTTTCTGCAACAAGTAGCAGACCTATGAAATTTCTTACTGATCATAAAAACGTACACAGGTTCAAGGGAAAATCAGATAAGTTCACAGACAAGAAATCTATTGAGGACGACTAAATACCAAAGAAGATGCTTCCTGAGCTGATGCAATTGAGACAACCAAAGATGAAGGCTGGGAGAGTATTATAGGGTAATGTCACGTAGGCTTGCCTTGCTCTTATACGCCTCACCAAGCACTGTTTATAGCCCGTGTTCACTGCCCACAGGAGACGGAGCGAGACTGACTTTTAGCTGACCCAGCGCCATGTTCTCATTTTCTAACATCCTGCTCTGAAACTTCTCGCTGAATCTGAGTGCCGCAACTGGTGCTACCAATACAGAATATTCAAGGGATGGGAACTGCAAAGGTATTTTTTACAACAGTAGAGCTACTTGCAGACAGATAATGGCCATACTACAGACCATCTTTCTAGAGATGGAGCATGCCAGGAATGTGTTACTTAACATTCTGACGACAATTGACAGCAATGTTAACTGAATAGTCGCTAAACCACATGGTTTTAAGGAATAGTCTTTATTGAATCTTGAACTATCCAGATTATTTTGATTTGCTTAGAGGCTACCAGTCAGTTACAATGGATGCTGAGGAGTTAAAACTGAAAAAAAAAAAAAGAGCCAAAGTGCAGAACTTAGGACTCTGCGCATGATTCCAGAGAAACTTTTTTTAACCTGTACAGTCTGTCATCAGAAGATTCTATAAGCAAGAAGTCACACATGAGAATCGTCTCCTACTAATGGTATTTCAGTGGTCTTGAAGCTTTTATCTGGGTGGTAGGCTGTAACAACTCAAGTGTGGTGTTTCCATGATAACACAGCTACTGACAGAAAAGAAACATGACTCTTCAGTACCTTTCAGAAAGCTTTTTTTTTTTTTTTAAAATTGATGCTAATTTAGATCCACTCTTTACTGTAACTTAGTAACTATGAAAATTAAGAAAGAATTCATCCAAAACTGGAAGACTGTTTTCCTGTCATTTAAGAGCAGGATTTCAGCAATAGCTGCAACATGTTGAAGATTACAACTATGGAAGATCTCTTAGGTTTAGACCAAGGAAAGCAGAGGACAACAGCATTAGCCATGTATGAAACAAAGCAAATAGGCATTGCAGCTGCGTCACAGAATGACCACCTCCGGCTGAGTATGAATGTACCAGTGATTGATACATTTAGTAAAAGGTGCTTTCTGGGTGTGGGGGTTTGCTGTTTTTAAGATAAGGTAGCATCTCTAAGTTGAACATGTTAGTGATTCAGTTGGAAAAATTGTGTGCAAGTATTCACACTCAATCTAGGAGAAATTAGTATCATCATCTGGTAGTAGTCTATTACTAATGATACGTTGCCTGACTAACCCCAAATAAAAATTTCATATCCATTCTAGCTACTGGAAATAAAATCAGATCAAACTATAACTGTTGTAAAAGTTAGGACAACAAACCTATAATAAACAATATATAAAGACTTCTGAATCTTACCTTTTATTGTGACTTTAATCTGAACTATTATTAGTTGAAAGTCTATTTCATTTACAATTGAAGTTCCAATTATATATGACCTTCTCCTGAAATTTATTTGTGGGTTAAAATCCACTAGAATTCTTTATATTTAGTGAGGTCTCCTTTTGCATTCATTTCCTCCATGTCCTTTCTTTGTCTATATTTATTTACCTCGTATCAGTACTATTAGTCACTTGTTAATCTTGATCTCTTTTGATTAGATTTATATTAAAAGGACATGAATAGATGTCAAATGATATCAACAGATTTGAATCGAATAGTAAGCAACTTCTTCTAGGTTATAAACACGTGATACATTTAAACATCAAGAAATTTAAAGATTAGTTTACTTAGTTTACTTAGCCATATTTCACAGAACACGCTTTCAGGCCATTCCAAATTCCAAACGAAAAATGGATTGAAAAAATTATGGTAAAGAAGTGATGCTGAAGTCATTGACAGCACCATTTTATGAAAAAATGCATATCTACACAAAACAAAACCTCACTCAATTCCTCACTATGTAGAAAAACACACAAAACAATGCACTTAAGAAAACGTCAATTTAAATTTGTTTGTGAAAACTACCAACTACTTAAGTAATTTGAGATTTTTCTTTACAGTTCGTAGTAAAACTCCTTTTTCCTCAAATGAAGTGTCTCTATAAAAGCTCTAGGGAATACAATTACTCCAATTTCTCATGTTGTATATTGACATTAGAATAAAGAAAAGTCCTACGATGTTTTTAGCAAAATTAGAATTAAAACTAACTCCATACCTGTGGCGTGAGAAATTTTTCAACCCGTTTGGCTATAAAGTTTTTCTCCAATATGGAGTTTACTGACGGTCTATTCCTAGGATTCCTTTTAAATAACTGTGACAGCAGATTACGTAGGTCATAGGAGTAATGCACAGAAACAGGAGGAAAAGGTCCAGAGATTATCTTCAGTACCAAGTTCTTCATGTTACCGGCTTCAAACTATATCACACAAGAAAGAAAACACTTACTACGTATTACTTATTATCTGTTCACATGTAAAGCTGCATATAAAGATGAAGAGGAAAACAAAAAACCAACACACCTTCCCTTGCCTCAACACACCAAAACAGATTTTCAAGGCCACCAACAGTTTACATCAGCAGTTTAAAATAATCTGCTGCCAAGTATTCTGATCATAAATACATCATAATACAGATATTTCATACTATAGAGATATAAATTTTCCTAACAAATAATTACTTCCCTCCAGATCTAGACTGACAATGATATATAATTAAGGATGAAATAATTACATAATTATCTGCTTGATCTCCTCTCCCAAACACTTTCAACCATCACATGCCCTCTGCCCTTTTTAGCAAGGTCACATTGCAAATGAAAGAATGTAAAGCATTCCCACTCATTCAGTGTAAAATCCAAAGGAATGCTTAGACTTCAGCTTAAGCTCAGGAAGCAGAGCACACCATTTCAATTCCTTTGTACAATGAAAAGAAAACCGTACATATCACCCAGCTCACAGAAAACAACCTATTCCCATCAACTCTCAGAAAGACAACAGTCAGCATTGCTGCCACAGAAAAGACCAAGCAGTAAGAAATTAAAAAAGCTTGAAATGAAACGAAGTCCTTATCCCTTGAAATTTTTCTTCTGATTTGCATGTTTTAATGTTTTTTCTTTTAATAAAAATAGCTATTAAAAAAAACCAAAACAACCCAAAAAAACACAACTAAAACAAGACAGAAAAAATGTTTTTTCTTCCCTTCCTAACTGGAAAACGGATGATAAAGATGTATTCTTCAAAACAACACACACAAAAAAGGCAACTCCTTCACCTTGGGAGTTTTTTCTAAGATCTGTTTCTGTTCTAAACAGAAATGCATTAATCCATCTGCACAAAAGCCGACAGTCCAAATTCAGACTTTCAATGAAAATACCAAGTTTTTGGAAAGAAAGGAACACTATTCACAGTATCGTTTCCTACAGCACCTAACAACTTTTTCAGCTGACATAGTTCATTAAAAACCTACAGTTGAAAACAAAATACATGTTTTCTGGAGAGATTGGCATGAACCAAAACACAGATGGAAAATGTTGGCCAGCATAGGAAGAGAAGATTAAAATGTTGATGGTAATTTTAAATAGTCACCATGAAAGCCTTTCATCAACTGAAACACATCTGTGTAACATCAGGAAAAATCCCTGTTTGAAATCACTATTCTTTTAAAGAAAGAAACAAGTAGAAACAAGAAGTTTCTACTCACCGCATGTTTAAGTGTGCACATTTCATAGAGAACACAACCAAGGGCCCAGATATCACTAAATCAAAGAGAACACACTTAAGAATTAGTTCTAGATGTAACATTGCCATGTAACTTTTATCTGTGAAGTCTATCTTTGAAAAGGAAAAGAAAAGGTTGTATTTTGAGTATGTACAAGCTCCCTTGTATCTTCCACACCCCCCCCCAAACCACAAAACCCCAACAAAAAAAGAATTCAACAACCAAAAATAAGGCGAACCTGAAAACCAGCTGGGGTTATCTTGGCTCCAGATTTTATTTAGACCTTTTCATCTGAACCGCCCCAATCAGAGAAATTAGACAAAATATGGACAAAGGCTTGCTGTCTTTCTTTAAATGTATACATTTGCCTGAGTGTCTTTGAATTAAACAAACAAAAACCTAAACAAAAACCACCACCCAGTTCAGCAAATAAAAATCTTAAAGTCAATTTACTCTGTTTAACATTGAGTTACCTTACCCTCACTCATTATAGGATTACAGAATTTGGTTAGAATACCATTGGATAATAAATCATGTAGGAGAAATTAAGGGACAAGGAACTGCAATAATTTTTATCTTTTAAGAAACCAATTGGAATTAGTGTAAGGCACTCACAGCAATGGATGCAGCAGCTTACTGAAGCAGAAGACTAACCTGATAGTGACTATGTTGATTACATTAGGGACGCTGTTACCAGATACAGCTTACTGCCAGGACAGCAAACATATAAGCAAAGTATCTGTATGACTTTTATCGGAAGCAAGCTGAGCCACCTATCTACGCATGTGCTTTGAGAATCCAATTACTGTGTTTGTGATTTCATTCTTAACATGGTTTCACATTCATACTGCATAAATTGAGGCAGTACAACTAGTGTGTAGATAGGCTAAAGTGGAGCCATAATTAAGAACACAGCTAGATCTAGAACTTAGAGCATTAAGCTAAGTCATCTCTGCATCACATTGCTTTGTACTGCACAGACCTACTAAGGTCCCACTTGTATAGTGAGACTCGGTAAGTTCTTAGGTAAGAGATGAACTAACGTTTATTCACCACCATATGAATAGAACAGCTTTTGATTTCTAAAGAACTCACTTTCTTCTCCTTACCAAAAATATTTAATAAATAGTTTATTAGTACCTTTTATTGTTGTAAGGTTTGTTCTGACATATTTCAGGCGATAAATAGTATGGTGTTCCTATGCAAGTGCGAGCCAACTCGGCAGTACTAAGAAAAAAAAAAAAGAATGAATGTTAACTAGTTAACTGACATGAAAAGCACAGATTGTGTTTTCCTAGATCAAAGCGATTTAGATTAAGTCAGAGAAAACAGCATCAAAAATGAGTTACCTGTTAAGAACTCTGGCGATCCCAAAATCTCCCAGCTGTATTGTTCCATCTTTGGTTAAAAATATATTCTTGATACAGAAATTTTAAGAAGTCTGTTAATTAAAACATTCATACAATTGCACACTTTTTGTTCTCAACATGTTTTGGGAAAATAAAGTTTTCTACCATTCAATCACTCTGAAGTCACTAGCCGTAGTGTTACTGACTACTATGAAACACCAGACTTATTCTAGTCCTACTTCATCAAAATTAAAGAAAACACTATTACACATTCTAAAATACAACCTTTTCTGTCCCCACACAAATATATGAGTAATACTCAAGTAGCTTCATCAAATAGCCTCATCTGTTTGTACAAATATCATATAAAACTCCTCCAGACAATTGTGAAGAAATAAGTGTTTCCAGTATTAGAAGTGTTTACATAAAAAGACTATTTTCCATAATTTGCCAACTTACAGTAACAAGATATGAATGGAATCACTTTGGAAGTAAATTCAGTTAAAAAATAATTACCTACATACCTGTGACTTTATGTCGCGATGCAAGATTTTTCTATCATGTATGTGTTTTAGTGCTAAACAGATTTGTACAAACCAATCCAGAATCTATGCATAAAAGAAAATGCAACATCAGCATTGTTATTTATCCGAAAGCTTCCCCAGTTACATAACTGAAGATATTATCAAATCAGTGTTACAATTATAAGTTAAGATTTTACCCTCTTCCCACAAGCCTGTCTTCATTTATACCATAGAATAATTAAAAACACAACAGTACTGTCACTATAATGCAAACTTTTTAATGAAAGATGCATACGACCCAAATTAGATATTAAGCCTGAGACTACCAGTTTCATTACATATTATAAAGCTAACAAAAGTATGCAATATGAATTTGATTGGCTAAAATGTTTGACATGGAACTTGCATCTTAAATATTGTACTTTTGCTGTAACCGATACAAGTCTTCCTGCAGTCAGTTAATAAACCAAGAGTCCTAAAAATCCATACTGATGTTTATAGAAATGCTTATCTTATCATCCAGTAATTTTATGTATTTTACCTTAAAAAGAAAAATAGTACAAAGCAGATTTCAATGAGAAAAGCAACAAACAATATATAACTGGAAGATTATAAACAAGCCAATAAAACCCATTTTTTTTGTAAATTTGTAAAAATCACAATATAAAAAAGGACTAACTGCAAGAACTTTTCCATGTGAATAGTGATTTCACATTCCCAATTTAGAGGTACATACATGTCAAAATTACCGTATAATGCAAGGTGTAATTTTCACTTTTCCATTTTAAGTTCTTCTTGTAAAAGTGAGCCCAAATTAGAAAAATGAAGTTTTACAAATTATATCGAAAACGTTTCATGATTACCCTATTCTAAATACCATCAATAGACTTAATACACCACTAAGCCTTTCCAACCACAGCTAAATTTAGATCCTACTGGATGCAGACACAAAAGCATAGAAACAATTTATAAACAAGGAAACACATGTCAGTTCTAATAAAAAACCTGAATCCTACATAATGTGTTTTGACATAATTTAATCAAACCTCTACATAAAATCTTCTCACTTATTCCAGATTCTCCCACAATACAAATTACTTTATAACCAGTATCATGGAAAAAGAAAATCTGCTGGTATACTTCCAATACAATATTAAATGTTTTCTAATAGAAAAATAAACTTTTGAATTATGTAAACTTCATATTGCTATATTTCATATTATTATATTTACAAAGTATGTTATTTTATACTTCTGATTAATACTTAAAAATACTTTGAAATGTATTTTTAAGTATTACAAAACAATAATCCTATGCCATTGTATCTTTAAAAAGAAAATAATTTCAAAGGTTTAAAAATATTCATGTTGTCCTTCAGTATTTGTCATTTCTCAGATTTGGTTTACTTTGCAAGAGATCCAGCTTTTTTTAAAGCGTCTTACACATACAGACCAAACCCCCATTAACATACCCAGGACTTCCAGCTACTTTTTTTTTTATTAAAGATACTACTGTGACTGATGGCAACGAGAATCACAATTAGAGAACCTCCTTTTAAATTAAGCCACCATATCTACCAAACTGATCCAAAATAATTTAAAACTCATGAAAAAGTATCACGCAACAAAACACTATAGCAGCAGTCTGCTGTTACCTGATCTTCAGAGAATAAGATTCCTTTCTGGGCATTTATTTTTTTAAACAGGTCTCCTCCTTCACAGTAATCCATTACTATGTAGAGACAGCCATTTTCTGTAAAATAAAATACAAAGTATTTCAAAAAGGAAAAAAAGGCCCATCTTTAACATAACTTTCCAAATATCTTCACTGCAGTCACAGAAAAAGCAACAAAAAAAAAAAACCTTTTCACATGCAGCTTCAGATATCATTTTTTAGTCCTTTTTTCAAACTTCACACAAAACAGTTCTTCTATTATTTTGAGTTTCACAACATAAGTTTCCCATTTCTGGTAACATTGGACTATTTTGCTATGGGGAGAAAAAAATGACATCTGCTGAACCAATGCCTCAAAATGGGGTTCAAAACTACTATGAAATTAAAGGTGTCACTTTGGTTTTATATTGCATTCATATTCTCCAACCTGCTTTCAAACATCCTATAGAGATCTAATTCAGGTAGTTGCCTCTATTTGCCTAATTCTTTCTTGGAGTTTTACCTGGACAAGGTGTTACTCACACTAAGTGCAAGAACGTGACAATCATCAGCTCTCATACCAGACATACAGTTAATTTCAGAGACTGAAGAACAGTAATAAAACTTCCAGCAGACAATGACAGATGGAAACAATTATTTTCTCATTTTTGAGTGAAATTTGGGGAGACTTCCAAAAATCCTATGCAAATTTCCACTAGGAGGTATGAACATATATAATACATTTCACACAAAGTTACAGTTTTATTTCCCAATGCAATCTTTTCCAGTTACAGACGAAAAAAAGAGATTAGGCACAAGCAAATTGCAATTTACCGAAAACACAAGAACTACACTACTCACATATGAGGCACCATTTTGAGAAGAGCTCAATAAATGCATAAAATCAATCACATGCTGCTCAAAAGAAAAACTCTTATTTTATGAAATAGTTAGTCATAGCACTTAAAAAACTCTAAATAGAGCCAAAATTAATTAAATCATCTAAGTTGCTTAAATTTCACTCTCGCAGAATGCTTTGTCTTTCAAAACATCAAACCCAGGATTTTTCTATTGTGCTTACAGCTGTTTATATCTTGATTAAGCTTTATAATCGGTATTATTTTAAAAGATGATCCTAGGAGTCTGGATTTCTTGCAGACCTGTTGCTGAAATAATTCTCTTTTATAAACCAAATCAGTATGTTCAAAGTCAATGTGCTTTAGCAATAAAGATGCAACATGAAGTCTTGTGAACTACAGACTACAGGATCTACCTTCTAAAAAGAAAAAAAGCAGTCTTAAAGAACAGGCCTCTATTACAGAGAAGACAGAACCGTGGATTTATAAATCAGAAGACTATGGCACAAAATTCTAATTTAATTAATAGAAAAAATAAAAGCCCCCAATCTAATGACATACGAAAGTCAACAGAAAGAAAGGAAAGGTGAAAAGAGCAGTGCTCCTAAACAGATCTCAAAAAATATTTGTTGTTTTTTTTTTTGTTTGTTTGTTTGGTTTTTTTTTACAGTATTTTAACCTATATGATAGGCTCTTGGAATCTTTTATCTGTTCTGCTCATTTCCCAAGACATTCACTGGGAAAAAAATGTATTATATTTCTCCTTCCTTCATAGCTTTGTGAGGCAAACAGTTCCATCTATTTTTCCAGCTCTGAAAGCAACAATATGATTGCAATTACTGAAGACTGCATTTTAAGACAATAGACTTTGACATAAAATTGCTCTTGCTAGGTTATCAATACCCCAATGGAGACCATACTCGTATTTAACATACACAAGCATTTGAGTCGTTAGGGTATACACAAGTATTCAAGGAGACTTACAGTCTGGAGAAACAACAGAACATAACCCTTTCATCTAAGCATCAACAAAAATTGATGCATGTAAGGATGAGACATTAATATTTCTGTTTAATTGTTGCACTTTTTTTTAATTACTATTATTTTTAAATGTGCAGGAGAACTGTGAAAAAAATACAACCAAAAAGAACTGAAGCAAGTAATAAAAGTATGCAGAAGACTGATTAAAGAGAGAAAACACACTGACTTTTAAACTACATGCAATAAAAAGTGCACAGACAATAACTTACTATCATTACTTCAGGTTCTACTGTATTACTTAATCTTACCTTCAAATGACTCCCTATACAGGACAATATTGGGATGTTTCATGTTAGCCAATACAGCAACTTCTCTCCTTGATTCTTCTCTCTCCTTATTTGACATCTTCAGAAGGAAAATAAGGATTTTTAAGAACAGGAATACAAAAAGAATGGGTCAGTAATTAATAACAATCACTCACCTTAGAGATGTTTATTTCTTTAATAACATACTGTTGGCCATTTTCTTTAGCTTTGACAAGAATTGCTTTCCCAAAGGATCCTTCTCCAATCTTTCGCACTTTAATATATTTATCCATAGTTATCTTCTTAAGGCATCCTTACTCAAGCACTAGGCAAAAAACCACAAAACAGATTTAGTTAGCCATAGTTAGTCATCTAGCCTGCCAGGTCATGTTACTTTTTTTTTTTTTTTTTTTTTTTTTTTTTTTTTACTCAAAATGTCAATCCATTTGTCTCCTCAGTTGCATCACATGCTTTGTAGCTTTTCTGTAAACCATCTACTCCTAGTCTCAATTCTATTTTGGTACAGTTGGCTCACTTGGTATAGAAAAAGGGCTGCATTGCTAAAATCAGTTTAATCTTTCATCTTGACGGACAGTATAAAAAAACTGATGTTTTATCTTTACACAGAGCAAGTAGTCAGTGCCATAACTTCTGATTCAGTTAACATGCAAACATCATATAGAGCTATAGCACCGGGTTAACAATCTTTCATTCAACTTTACTTGGAAGAACTACGGTAGTAGGGGGGAAAAAAATCCCTACATGTTTTTTCTTAAGGAGCACTAAATGCAGTATTTTGGAAGTTAGTCACTATAATGAAGCCAAAAACAGACCGAACTCAAGAGATCCCCATCAAGTTTAGAATCATTATTCAATATAGAAAGGTGTTAGCTTAACTCTGACTGAAAACTTTGATAATTTACTTTTCCATGTGGCACAGAAAATAAATTCATTACAAAACGGTGCAAATCAGTATTTTTAACGTACTACCTGACCACTTAGACTACCTTTTGAGATTACACAGATTACTCAGCTGAATGTTTATGGTGTTTAAGGTTCTACATTAAAAAATTCCTTGGTAAAAATAAGACACTAGTGAGCTGCATGTGGAAGGTATGGCAATACAGAAAAGCGTCAGAACAGCAAAGAGAATTGGCAAAACAGAGACCAAAGTGATAAGCTTCAAAACAAATTCATGGCAGACTAAAAGGTCATCTTTTGTACAGTAGAAAGAACTTCCATACCCTGAGGAAGTTTCCATAAGCTGAAAAAGACAAAAGATTCCTAAGCTTTTCTGCATCCAAGCCTCACCTGAGAGCACTAACAGCATTTGCACCTTGTACCCAGCTGCCTTCCAAGAGAAGACCCTGTTAGCTTAGATCTATACTTCACACATACCTCAGGTGAGGCTTGTCCCCCCAATTTGGGATCATTTTTTTGTCACAGAATCACCATGTACCAGACACAGATGCTGCTAAAGAGTCTCAGGGAGATGAAGGACCCGTATCATGGAAGCAGACTAAAATGAGTAAGCTTGATTAGCATAGCAAGACAAAACACAAGAGAACTGAAGGAATCTTTTCTGCAAAATGGGAGATGGGGAAACAACCAGGAAAGAAAAATGTGAGAATGACAGGCCTGCAACGTCTCCGTGTTGGGTTTGGTTTTTTTCCTGCCTTGAAGTACAGAAAGATAGTTTAGTGTGAAGTTGCACTTCTAAAAGACTCAGTATTAACATCACTATTCTCTTTCAGGCAATGGTAAAACAGCAGGTGAGACACAATTTTAATTCCACATGGCTTTACTAAGTTCTCTTTCTACCCCTGCTTTGTTTATGAAACAAGCTATGCTGTACTACAGCTAAACCAGCTGCATTAGGCATAGCTTAGGGCTCCTACTGCATGCTCTTCTGTGCAAATATTAGCAATCAATAAACAGCCTGTGGGCAAGAAAGTACAGTTCAGTCAAAGAAGCAATATAATTTTGTATGAGTTAGACGGCTCATTTTTACCCGTGGCATGGGAAATGCGAGTCTTGAGAAAGGACCTCAGCGCTAACAGGGCGTTGGCTTTTCAAGCCCCGGGCAAGAAGTCATTTTATCCAACACGGACACGCACCAAAGCGGCTTGTGCGCCCGGGCGCAAGTCACACCCCAAGACAGACCGACCGCTGGACGCGGAGAAGGTGAGGCGAAAACCCGAACCGCACGGCCAGGCCACGACCAGGTGGACGGAAAGCGGCAGTGCCCGCCGGCCCCAGCACGACGGCAGGGGAGGCCCCCAAGCCAGGCGCCGGGCCAGGCCGCGCTCCTCAGCCGGGCCCCACCAGGCCGCCGCCCCCGCACAGTTGGGGCACGACCGGCGCCAGGGCGAGAGACGCGGCCGGGGACACCCCCCCCCGCTCTGGGGCGACGGAGAAAGCCAACCTACCGCGAACCTGGCCAGACCAGCGGCTGCTGCCGCCAGCCCCGCAGAAGGGCGGCCCCGTGCCCCGCCCGCCTCATCCCCACCCCGGCATACCTCCCCACTGCGCCCGCCGCTGCCACAGCCGCTCCACGGAGCCTCACGCCCGCCGGGGGCCCGCCCCCTCAGCCCCTATTGGCGGGCCCGCCCAGCGGCTCAGCTCCCATTGGGCGACGTGTGTGAAGGCGGGGCAGCAAGTTCGCCGGATCGCCCTTCCCGCGTTAGCGGTGCTTCACCCCGGTAACGCGCGGCCAGGAGCCACGTGACGACCGGGGCGGGGCTCCGGCGGGGCCTGCCCGCAGCCGCGGCGGGGCGGGGCGAAGAGCGTCCCGCGGCAGCCGGGGCTCGGGGTGGCTGGTTGCGTTTAGGGAAAAAAAAATGAAACCGCTGTACATCTTTCCCGAACCAACCATGATCCACAAGACCGCGCACCGGCGGTAGGTGTCTTCCCAGGGACCTTCCCCTGGGCGGGATTGGTAGAGGGAAGCGTGTCTCAGCGGTCCCATGCCCAAAACGTGCTCGGGAGGGCCAGGCTGCCCACGGCAGCTGGCTCCAAGGTGGTAAGGCGCATGTTAATGGCATATACGAGTGAAGTCTTGAGTCCCAGTGCACTTTTTCAGTCTCGCTCTAATCGTCTGTACGCAGGCTACAAAGCACTGTTCAGCCTTGTTAGCCTTTCATACAAACGAACCTGCAGATATTTTACCATTTTTCCTTGGGGAAAAAAAAAACACCTAACCTGCCACAGTATTTTGCTGGCACCTCCATTCTGTCGATGTATGTCAAGTAAACTCTTTACTGGCCTCGGTATCTCGGCAGGCACTGAAATGTCTCCTGCCTATCTCAGGTTGACAGGAGTTACGTGCTCAGCCTGCGATCTGTATTTCATCTGCAGGGAAGCAAAATTTTTAAGCTCTTAGGACCCTATCGTCAGAGCGCGCAGCGCCCGTGAAATTTAGACGCATCTTGCTTTAGCCAGAAGCCAAGCGACGCTGCTGTCCGCCCAGCCACCTCCTTTACCTGGGAAACCGCTTTCTCCCCGTTCTGAAGCATGGGGACTTCCTGCTCCCCCGTTACCGCCCGCTCTGCGCAGCGGCCAGCTGTAACCCGGGCCCGTAACCCGCCCTCACAGAAAGGGCCGCCTCCGGACAGCCGGACGCAGCCAGGGCTGCCGGTACCGCGGCGCGGCAGAGGAGCGGCCGCAGACCCTCTACCCACCCCCACCGGGCACGCGCCTAACGGCGGCTCCCCTCAGGGGCCGCCGAGAAGCCACGCCCCTTCGCGCAGGCGGGAGGGGGGACCGGAAGTAGCAGCCGTGACGCTACCTCCGGCGGCCCGGCAGGCGCCCAGGGGCGGTGCGCGTGCGTGGCAGGAAGCCCCGCCCCCAGGCCGAGGGGGCGGGGCTGGCTGGCGGAGCGAGTTGGGCCGGGGGCCGAGCCGGTGTCCGCGGCGTCTCCGCGACCCCGCCCCGCGGCCGCAGGAGGATGAGCCAGCGCCTCCCCGGGGAGCAGCAGGCGACGCCTCCCGGACAGGTAGGGGCGGGGCTCGGCTCGGCTCGGCTCGGCTCGGCTCCCTTCCCTTCCCTTCCCTTCCCTTCCCTTCCCTTCCGCGCGGCGGACAGCGGCCGCGGCACCGCGACGTGACAGGAGGGGCCGTGGGCGGGCCGCTCGGTCCTGCCCGCTGGCCTCGGAACGAGCGAGGCTGAGGTGGCGGCTCCGGCCCGACCGCGGCGAGGGGAAGAGGGGAGAAGGCAGCCCCCGCCGCACGGCCCGCCCGCGGAGCGGCTGCTGCGCCCTCGTCAGCGAGACCGCTTCGTCCTGCGGCCGGCAGGCGGGAGGGGGCAGAAATGGTGGTTCTTCACGGACCCCTCAACTTGCCTGTCCTCCTCCTCCCCCGAAACGGGAAGGGCCGGGGTGAGAGGGAGGGCGCCGCGTGTTTACACAGCGTGTGGCCGCGTCACCTGACTTCGGCGTTCTTCTGTGGCAGCTCTCGTTCGCACCCGGAAAACTGAGGGGCTCTGCCACTTGGAAGATCCAGAGTCTCCTCCCCACGGAAGCAGTGTTAGGAGCATGATTCTGCTTGAGTTGCTCGCTGTATGTTGGGTCACGGGTTTGGTTCGTGAGGCTGCTGTTACACAAGAGAGGGAGATAATGGGCTCTTCTTGGAGCCTCTTAATTCAATGAGGAGGGCGCGGGTCAGCGAGGTTAAAACCTTGGCTGCATTCTTTCATACTGTCTTCCCTACTTATCCAAAATCCTTCCCTTCCCTATCCAAAAACGTGGAGCCGACTGTAAAACAAGTATGTATCAACTCTCACCTAAAATGAACAAGCGGCAAGTGTGACAGTGGAAAATCGTGTGCTGATAGTGAAATGTGTTCGGTGTTTAATAGTAAATTTGCTGTGTCACACTTTAAAGTACTGAACTAGGTAAAACAAGGCCTTAAAAGCAAATTAAAAATGTTCTGGTGCTAAACCGTGTTAGAATAGACACTTAAAAATATTTTTTTGAAAGATGTCCCAAAATGGTAATCATTTGGGTTTTAGGACTTGGACCTCCTTTTTGAGGTGGTTGGACCTCTGAAGTTTATGGTGCAGAAGGAAATTAAGTTCATGATTATTTAAGTGTTGGATGTATTGGGACTTTTTGCTTTCAGACGCCTTTCTTCTTGGTGGACCTGTGAAGGGTTTTACATTCTGTATCCCTTGGCAACATAGATGCTTCTTTGCAAAAACGGCTATTTGAATGAAGAACGTGTTGGCATGACAGATTTGGAAGAGAGAGTTATCAATACTGTTTCTCTATTTAAGGAAACTTCAATATGCTGTAATGTAAAATTAAAAAAAAATCATTTGTGCATTATAGGAAATGTACCTTTGTTAAAATAAGCCCCTAGAGAACTCGCCAACTGTCACTATCATTTTATCTAAGATAAAAGTCTTACACTGGCTAACTGCTTTAAATTTGATGTCTTGTCTCTTTGGTTGGCAAACAGATGTAAACTGGCTGCTCAGTACTCTGAGTTGTCAAAATGGGAAGCAGTTCTGCTGTGGGAAAACTGCAGCTAGCTTGAAACTCACAGCTTGAAACAAAATGACTTTGCATCTGTCTGCAACACCTGTGAAAATAAAAGGTATATAGTGCCCAGAAAAATAGAGCTTGTTTCTTGTTTGCTTCTGTTTAGTATTGGTATGTCAGTCCTAAAAATTCTTTGTCTGACAATCATAGATGTCATGCACAATATGTATTGCAATATTTCTAGAAATAGGTTTTCCTTTTTCAATGATTCCCAAGGCTGTCTTTGCCCAAATCTTTACAGCATCCTATCTGTGAGTGGTTTACAATACCACTGTTCTCCCTGTGGTGGATACTTGCAAGTTAAAGTAATCCCGGGGTATCTCTCTTCTCTCTCGCTTAACATTGACTTGTGATAAGAACAAGCCTATCCAAATCCTCAACCGGGAAAGACACTTGAAGCTGTTGGTCTTTGCTCTTCATGACTGCATTGCTCTGAGCCACTTTATTTTATGAGTTTGCCTACATTTTTCACTCGCGACTATGTTTGTGCTTCCTCTTGTGTGCTCTTCCACACCTAACGTTTGTCACAAACTGATGTTTCAGTAACCTGCAAGTGAGAACTGGTTATTCTATGAACAGCTGGGTCTATATGTTTTCCTGTTCACTGAATGTACACTTTGGCTTTTTTTTTTCCTCCACTTTGCTTTGAGGGCTCTGTGTGTGTGTGTGTGTCTTACCTTGGTATTTGAACAGCAGAGTTGCATTCTTTGAATGTAAGTACTAAAGCTGGAACAGCTGTTCCCAGTTCACAACCATTGCCAAAAGGCATTCTAGGAACATTCAGAATTTTTTTCCCTCCCCTTATTTAAGTGACTTCATATGCGTGTGGATAGGTGTTACTGTGCAGCTCAAGTTTTCAGGGTAAAGTCTTACAATAATTTGGCAGTAGGGATATTTTTAACTTGTTCGTAATAAAAAAGTGGAGTAGAAGCTCTGCTATTGAAGAGATTTGTGCCAGAAACAATAGTGCCAGTTTGAGTTGTTTCAAGAATTCATTTCCTAATTCTCAGACTCTAGGTTGCGTGTTCCTAAACTTCTTGCTTTGGCACCTCCTTGGCAGCAGCAGTAACCCAGTATTCTCTGAAGGCGGTCAGTAGTAGCAGTGATCATGCGCGTGAAACTGCTTATACACCCTGCTCATTTTCCCCAAACTAAGATTTCAATTTTATACCTGCGAGCTCCAAGAGCAAGTTCCCAATTCTGTGCTCCCTGTGTCAGTCTTTCCCGTATGTCATAACCTGAAAGCACAGGTTCTGTGTTGGCTGACATCCTAAAGCTGTTCAGGTGTCAGGCCATCTTTTTACCTGTGCTCATGAATGAGGTGTGCAGCTCTAGGCTCTGCTACATAGTTCTTGGTGCTTGTTTATATGCCAGTCTTCGGAAACTGAAGATGCTGGGAATATTAGAAAGTTGACAATTATAAATTTTTGTAGCTGTTTAACTTGAAACTTGTTTTTGAATTTTGGAAGCCATTATAAAATCATCTGCGAGAATAATGTTTAGACACAACAATGCTCACTTAAATTGATTCTGATAAGAGGGTTGTAAAGAAGCTGTAAAAATAATGGTTTTTTACAAGCTGGGGCTCTGCTTGAAAAAGATAGAAACTGAAAAATCAACATAAAATGTTGAGATGGTTGTTAGCACTTAATGAGCTGATAATGCCCATCATTATCAGAGAGAAGAGAGATGACAAAGGCTTCATGCATAATAGAAAGGATTCTAGACAAAGCTGTTAAAATAGTTGTAAATCTGTTTACATCTGGAGTATCCTTATTTGTATTATGTAGTAAGTAATCTTGTATGTATGGATGGATATATGTTTGTACCCCTGGAAATGAATGGGAAGAAGGGAATTTATAACTTCACAGTGGGTACTAGTGGTTATTTTTAATGACTTGCAGAGAGTCTAGTCAGTTATTTCCCCTTGAATTTTCTCGACATTCAGCTTTTTTGTTTGTTAAGCATTTTGCTTAGGCTTTCTAGTTACAGGAGTGCTTACTTTTGGAGGGTGAGGAGGATTAGTAAATGAAAAAGTGAATTAAATTCAGTCCTAAAGCACAGACTCTTTGGTAAAAATAACTTTTGCTGTTACTTTTTTCTTATTTTTGGTATATTTTGATAAATTTCTGTAAAAAGTTCGTGAAAGAGGAAGTATTCAAATGTTCATTTTGCGTGTTCATACTGCAATACAGTATAATGAAGAAACATTTCCTAACTGAAATAGTAAAAGTATAATTTTGCTTCAGTAAATGTTTAAATTACAGATAGAGCTACTGAGGTGACTTAATATTTTGATGTCCTGCCAGTTAAAATTCAAGTACTCGTTTTCCTGAAAGATAACTTTATGTTTGAATTCCTTCCACTCTTATCTCCCAATTAGTGTTCTCTGCCAGATTTGTTGGTTTATGATGTCTTATCTACAGTTCTTGATCTACTGCAGCTTTTCCCCTGAGGTTTCTGTTATTAATTTGTCTCTTGTGCAAGTGTTGGGAAAAAAATATGCAGTTCTCCATATGCTTCCAAACACGCTCATTTTCTGATTCTGAAATGTAAATCTACAAATTTCCAAAGGGGATATCTCTAGGAAAGAAAACTAAAGATTTTTTAAAATTATTATTTGACTTTTTTGGCTTGTCTTGCAGAAAACTTTTATTCTCATATGGAACACTACAAGAATGATTGAACACTTAAAATTATTATCAGTCTTACAGACTTGCTCGTTTTCTTCTGTTTTGTGCTGAGACATGAATATTCTTTTAACTTATGTAACAAAGCTTTTAAGACTGCAGAACACTTGAGGAGACCTAACAACCTGTGCACTGAGTACTCATGTAATTACCATGGTCACAAAAATCTGAATGTTTATTCCTCTCTAACAAATTTTAAAAAACCTTTTGATTCTTTGGATAGGTAGAGGATGGATTGTTTTTAATAAATTTGATCTATGAACTCAGTGAACTGATCTCATCTCTGTGGTTATGTAGCGCATTTAAGATAATTTCTTGTGTTAACTCTGTTAACTGGAAGCCTTTTAGTAAAGTATTACTGAATCTTTTTTCCCTGTAATTATCAAAATTAAAAATCTTCCACGAAGCCATTTCTTTTTTTCCTCATAAAATATCCACCTTGATTCTTGCTTTCAACTTGATACCGCTATTTAATGGTAATAATTTCTCTCCAGACTCTCCTGCTGTAAACTTGTCTACCGTTTTGTAGACCCCGATAAAGTACACATAATTTTAGAAGTTGTACTTGCCAACCAGCCAACTAAGTTTTACAGCTGGAGAGAAGAATATTCAAGTGAGGGGAACGTGCTCTGCGTTCAGAACTGCTAACACACTTGATTTAGTGAATACTTCACTTTTGGTGGTATTTGTGCATCTAGGACTTCACTGCCTTTTGGTTGTGTGTTTTTTTTTTTTAAATCTCCTTTGGTTAGTGTATATGTTTGTATTAAAAAGCAGAAACAAGCCATTAACAATCTTATTTATTAACATCAGAGTTTCACAGGTCTCTCTAAACGGATTTATTTATGTATTTCATCCTTTGAAGAGGACCAGAATGGCAATCAGTAATGGTTGGATATGCTGTATTTACAGAAATGAAGTGGCTTCTGTCCAGTACAGCCAAAAAGGTCAGCTATGAGCCAGATCCAGGTGTTGATTGCAGATCACTTCAGTCCTTCGTCACCTTGCTGCCTTAACACTGCTGCTTGAGAGGATCCAGAGCAAGAAAAAGAGCAAGCCTATTGTCAGGGCTCCTAGCCTTGAAGTTTGAATAGCTCTACGTAGTGCATCTGTCAATTTATATGTTTGTTACACATACCAAGAAGAGCCCCAAGCCTTTTTTATTTTTTGGTGACCAAAGACTTACCACTTCTAACCACAGTACAGCAAATGGGTTCCTTGTTAGCTGGTATTTTGTTCACTTCTTTGAACTTTGAAAATCAGTAGTAGGGAGAGTAAGTAAGCAGGAACCACCAGGGGTCCCCACAAGATTTCATAAGCAGTGGTCATATACCTGTGCTGTGTTTTGGAGAGCTCTATACGATTTTTTTCTTGATCTCAGGGGCTTTAGTGTGTTTATAAAGAAGTTGGAATTCAGTACAAGGACCTTAAAAATCTGTGGTAGCTGCTGTTATCGAGAAGATGCTGAGAGTTAAACTGGGGATAGTGGTGCTTTTTCGGATTCCAATTTGACAATCCTGAATTATAATTTTGCCTGTCAAGAATTAATACTTTTCATGTGCTTCTCTTTCTGCTGGAGTCTGTGCTCTCATGTGCTTATATGCTCTTTGTCTTGGCTTGCAGAGCCTCTTTTCTGTGATGCTCTCTTATTTCCTTTACATTAAAGTTTCTTTTTCGTTCCTTGAGTACTTTCAGATCATTCAGATACAAATGTATTGAACTTCAATGAAATTATCTGAAAGGTACCCAACTCAGGTGTGATCCTGAACTTACAAATCTGTGCACATAGCTAAGGACTGTTGAGTGCATTTCTCTGAAAAGATAAAGAAAAGTAGTATGAATAACAAGACTTTTGGTCATTCTGGTGGTGTGTAAAAGCTCTGCTCCATTGTTTGTGTAACCCTCAGATGACTGCAACACAAGTCCACATTAAAAAGGGACAAAATCCTTTAAAAACGGTAAAAAGAAGGTTGCACACTGTTGCTGTGTCTTTTCAGCAAACAGAAAATGAGCATCATGGCCAAAGACTCAACAAACAAAAGTTAAATTGTCTACAGTGGAACCTACAGTCATAGTTCATGCCCTTCAAAAGAGGAGTAAGTGTTTTACCTTTCAGTTGTCTTAATGAATTTCAGTGCTACTCTCATCTGAATATGATCACAGAAGGAACACCAGAGATTTTTTTTCTCAGGGGACTCTCCATCTTTTCTTTCCTGGACAGAATATATGCAGCTATACGTACTGACCCATTAGTTTAGAAACTAATACTATATCTTCCGTGTATCCTAGGCTTGCTCCGAAGTGGCAGCCATGGACACAGTTGTTTACCATGACTTGGCTAAGGATCAATACTTGCCTGTGAAGCTTAAGCTTTTGAGTTATGTTTGCTTTTATATTTAGTTCAGGTTCATGCTAAGGGATTATGTTCTGAGCTTTTTTTTTTCTTTTTAAATTGTTAACTAAAAGCCCCTTAAAGACCTTACCACTCATGTAGCTGCTTGTTACTGTGCCTGTGTGGGAGACTAGTCTTCAACTCTGCTAGAGGAGTTTTTCCTAGTGTATCAGTAAGTGAGGTTAGTTTAGTAAGTTTAAATCTGAGTCTTCAGCTAATCCAGCCAGTTTTGGTTGAAAGCAATTAAAAAGTATTCACATTAGTAACTTGGTGAATGTGAAATAAGCCACACCTTCCATCAAGTGGGCTAATATCTTTGTGCCAGGTGGTATAAGTCTTCAGCTGTCACAGCTGTGGGTAGCCATAGCTTAGTGGTTAAGGCATTTTAGAGAGTGGAGATGAAGTAGTTTTGAATACTTTATACGCACTAAAGTCAGTGCCCTTAATGTTTGGAATCATATGACTAGAAGCATGAGTTCAGTATTCATCCTGTAATTAAGCTAGCAGTTTTTATTTTTAAAGCTGAGAAGATTAAAAGTGCTATAAAAAATGAGTATTTATTATTGGTTCTGCTTTTGTGAAGATCAGATATAGTGGTGATATTCTGTATTGGTATGTATCATAAAAGTGAAAAAACTTATCAGGCTGTTGTTATGTTATATTAAACTTTTATAACTAAGAGTGGTAAGATTCAGTAGAATCTAGAAAGTAGATATGAGTACTGTTTTCTTGTTTTAAAGCTAAGATTGTCTTTGTGCTTTACAAGTATTACCTTTTCATGTAGTTTTGTCTATGTGTTTCTGTTCTTGTCTTTGCTTTCTTTCTTGTTTAAAGAATATTTGAGTATGTATCTCTTTCCTCCTTGAACATTGATTTTATTTTGGACGTAGCTTGAAGGAAACTAGACTAAGCTTTACCTATGTATATTTTTGGAAACTGACTTTTTATCTTCTATTCTAAGAGAGTGTACTACATAAACTCAAATAGGTTTTTATTTTTTTAAAACTCAAATAGCTTCAGTTAACTGGCAGTGCTCCTTTGTGACTTTATTTTTCTAAATATGACCTAAAAATTGACCAAGATCCTTTCTCGCTAAATGACTGCAGTAGGAGCAGTCCTGTTCCTGACATCAGTTAAGTTAGTTTCAGATGAGTTTTTCTGAATGCTACAGAGAATGGTGATCTGTGTATTTTTTTTTTTGTAAGGCTAGCATATGCATTCCCTAATTTTTAACAGTTTGGGTTCTTGAGTATCCTTAAGAATTTTTGTGGTCTAAGCTGACTTGAGAAAGTTCAGGAAAGCTGCTATGTCGCTCATCGTCCCTTCTGTATTTGATTTGAAGTGTAAGATTTTTTTTTAAGCCTTTTTATGAAGAAATAGTCTGCTAGTGATCTAAAAATTACAGTGACAAATCCCTCACAATTCATTCATTCCTTTTCCAAACCTGAAGTTTGGAAGATGAGTGATGCTCTCATCTTGCTTAACTATCTTCACGTGACAGGCAAAATAAATAAATGGAAGCTAGATATGCTGGGTCTGTGATGAAAATGGGAATGTAATTTTGACGCTGGTGAGACTAAGGATGAAAGAGTGGCCACAACATGGCCTTTGTTTTAAAACTGTTATAAAAGTCTTATGATTTCTGAGCTCAAAATTTCTTACTGAAGCACAGGCTTATTTAAAAAATAAAAAAGATAACACTGCACTATTTTAAATTAACATAATATGGGAGGTTTGGAATTAAGTGTTCAAAGCTGTTCTTGATTGCTTCCATCTTTTGGGCAGTTGTTCTGACATATATGCCCATATATGGGAAGTATGTTAAAATTTTAATTTAAGTGTGGGTGTGGGGAATGTTTCTGTCATATTATTGACCTGTTCTTAAAGTGTATAGTAGTTGGATACTTTTTTAATGAGATGATGTATATAGAATTCCTGACTATTTTATAACAAATAATCACTTTTGAAGGTTCTTACCAGTTAAAACCTTTAAAGTCCTATATTTTTTTTCAAAAAATTTCAGCAAATGACTCTTCTATTGCTATCACTGCATTTCCTCTACCGTAGAACAGTTTTTATGTGTAAAGATTGTATTCTTAATTTTAATTTCATCTGCTTTTGTGTTATGTCTGCATAGCATTTCTCACTAGGTGCTGTCCTTGTATAGGGTTTCAGGAAGGTATGTGTGAGTTAGGGGACAGATGACTGCCTTTTAGTTCTTAGTTGTTAGTACTGAACAGAAAAATTGAATATTAGACTGATTTTTGGGTTTATTAAGATTCTTCTCAGTTTGGGAAAGAGCTGTTAACAAGATCAATCATTGTGGTTTTTGTTGGTTTGTTTTTTGTTTTGTTTTGTTTTTTCTTTACTTTCAGCTATTTAAAGCAGGTCTGGAATCTGGAATAGTACTTCTAAGTTTTCACTCCACCCCCCTCCCAGGGAAGTAACAAACTTAAGATGCCTTTGTTTCCTGCCACCCCTTTGAGATATAGAAAAGTGTTTTTATGGGACAACAGAGTACATAGCAGAGATTTACAGATTACTCAGATCGCCTAACAACAAATGCCCTGTAAATCAGACTTCTTACTGTCCTATACTTCTCTGCACTGGAAGTGGTTCCCTCAGCTGACTCGCTTCTCTGCTTGACCTTTTATTTGTAGAGCTTGAAAGATAAGCAGGATATCTGGTGTTTGAGAACAGAAAAGTGCCTGAGGTACTAGACTGTGCAGAAAACTGCAATTGCCTTACATGTTTTTCCTGCTATTAATGTAGCTGTTTCTGTGCTGTTCTCCTTTACTAGTGCAGTTCTTGCCTGCACTGTATTTAATTAGATCTTTCACAATTTGGTATACCTGTATGCTTACTACTTTCTTCCCTCTCCCTTAGTCGTAACAGGTAAGACATCCTGCTTTAGCTGCCTGTTCTTTGGTTTTGTTTGGGTTTTTTGTTGGTGGTTTTGGTTTGGTTTGGGTGTTTTTGTTTAATTTGTTTAGTGTCAGAGGCTTCTCTGTTAACCTGCTTTGTAGAAGAATTTTGATGGGTCAGGACATCCTGGAAATACCTTAGTAATGGAAGCATGATGGGTTAGTTGCACCTCTTTTGCTTTACAGTCTTTTCACAGAAGACTTGGGTATATGAGTTGAGTCAAATTCCTTCCCTGTTCCAAGAGCTCCCTGAATATCGCTTAGATTTTCTTTTTTTATTCTTACAGTGCATTACTTCACTATTTTTGTTTTTTTTTTCAAAGATAATCTGAAGCATTTTTGAGTCTGCTTTCTGAGGTATCTGAACTGTACTCTGGAGCAAAACTATGATGCTTCATAGAAATAAGTTAAATGTAGTATTTTTAATGTTCTCATTAATCCTTTGTAATGTCTCTTGGATTTTTGCAGTAGTCAAGGTTGAAAAAAAAGGTTTATTACCTTAAATATTTACTATAACTAGTGGCTGTTGGGAATCTGGTGTAGGATTTTTTGTTTGCTTTTTCAGGATGTTGGGTTTGGCTAGCATTCAGCCAGTACCTTTTTTCCCCGTTTGCAATTTCTCTTGAGTGACTTCCATCTTTCCCCATTTGCCCACTAGTGCCCATTTGGGTAGGGCAGGGAGTCTGTGGAATGAATCTGACATAAAATGGCAAGTTGGCTGGTTAGTTCTTTCTTCACTACTCCATAAGCATTTGTGCAGGCTCTCTTGTATGAATGCACTCTTCCAGTATCCACAAAGGATAATCTGCACCAGACTGGGTTAGGCACAGTACTGGTTCTCTTCTGGCAGTTGTAGCCATAGAAAAAACATTTTCCTGGATCTTCCTTTTCTTTATTATTCCTGTTCCCAGCAATCTGTTTCCGAGGAGGAATCTACTCTCTGTGTCCACATCACTCAGTTTCCTTCACTCAGGTGAGGCAGATCTCTTACCTGCTAACCGTATTTTAAGGTCACATGAGCATACACTTTTAAGTTGTCTTGAACGTTTAACACAGCTCAAAATAGTGCATCCCTAACTTTGTATCCTAGTTTGTTAAAAAAACTCTTTTCTTAAAGGCACACAAGGAAATTTGTTGTATGTTGACTTAAGCTGTTCTCCCCGCCATTAATTGCAGGTAGTGGTGGACAAATTAGTGACTGACATGCTCTCAAGAAGTAAAATTTTAGTCCTGTGTGAAGCTTATTGAACAGTTAACATCCTCATGGTCTTAGCTTCCTGCATTCCTGCGATTGCTGCATGCTGCTATAAGGCAGGATCTGTAACACAGTGTCAGATACGAAGCAGTGGGGGTAGTTGACTCTCTGGAAATGCGCAGAATTAATGTACGGTTCTTAAGAATCTTGGTTAGGGTCCTCAACATGAATGGTTTTGATGTTACAGCTTTTGCTTGATTGTTGGAGAGATCTGTCAAAAGCAAGGAACGGGAGACATGCAGTGTTTCAAAACAAGAAGAGAAGGCCTATCATGTAACTGTAGGCGTGTACGTGCTAGAGGATTGGCATGTGGAATCATATTTGTGCAGAGATGGTGCAGGGGTTCTTCACAGTATGCTTGGTCTGGCTCTGGAGAGTCTATTGGTTTTGTTTGTCAGTTACTGACTAATTGATGAAACTTTCCCTTCTATTGTAGACCAGGCTGAAAGCATTTTCTCAATTATTGGAAGATTTAATATCTGTAATCCAGTGTTCTGACATTTCTCTAATGTGATTAAAAAGACGTCCAAAGGGAGAGTATTTCTCTTATTCCAAATAGGAGGTTTGTAGTAAGATTAACTGAAGCTGTGGAATTTAATAGAAAGAAAATTATCTCTTTTTTGTTCAAAAAGAGACATTTACAATGTTCCACCTTTATACAGTAATAAATATTTCTGCTGAGACTATTACAGGAAAATGTCTTTATTAGATGAAAAATCTGTATGTGGCTTCCAAACTTGGTACAATAATTAAAAGACTAAGCAGGCTTTAGCCATGCCCTCAGTATGCGTCAAACATAACAACAAAGTGTTGTTAACAGAATTAACTACCCATGCCTGCTTAATTTGCGTCTGTTAACGCTATAGAATCAATTCCCTCTGAGCTCAAGTAATTGCTTTCGCTAATTGTGTTTCTGCCTGTGGTTTACAAGAGAGATACTCTCACTTTTGCACACTAACAGTAAGGACCTTCAAGAGTTCTTGGAGCAGTTTGAATTTTGAGTTTGGAGGCCTGGGCTTTACACAGAATTAGTAGTACTTTGGGGGTCTAGACTTGCTATCTCTTTGTTGTTTTGGTACATTTACAAACAACTCTTTGTGATTGCTAACTGAACGGTGGTCTTTCTCTTGCTTGTTAATTGTTTTCTCCTTTGTAGTAAAGATTACTACATAAGTGGAAGAAATTAGCTATTAAAAAAGTCAGGTATACAACAGGAAGAGGACACAATAGACTAAAACTTACAATGTGCTGCAGGGAGAGGTTTGCGTCTTGTACTTTTCATCTTCTAGTGTTACTTTTATGGACAAGGCAGGAGAGTTTTCTGTCTCCTTGCAAGCCTCATCAGAATGTAGGAAAGATCAGATGAATGTAAAAATAACAAAGATTTCACTCAAGCAGGAGGCCAGTTGGCAGATGAGAGTCTAGAATATAATTTTTGGTGCATGGAGCAAGTGGAGGTAGGTGACAAACGATGCAGTGAGTGGAAACATTTCTAGGAGGTCCCAACGTTTCATTTCAGCCATGCTGTGTGGCTTCCATTTATGATAGTACCCAACTGGTACTGGTAGAGTAATATTAACAGGACTTTCTGTGAGCATAATAATGAAGTAGTCAGGCTGTTTGTGATCTGACTTTTTTTATGGGTATGTTTTCTGTAGGTACTGTTTTATTGGGAATGCCAAAAATTACTGTGCGTGAAAAGTTAATATCTGTTGAACAGTTTCAGGTATAGCTTCTGAATAAATTATAAATTGTGATCTGATCTATTTAGGGAAAAAATGGAGATAATTCCATTGTTTCCAGATATAAGCAACTGTATTTTCAAATAAGTTATGCTTCATAATATGGCAGTGTGAAATTTTTTTGGCTGTCCATTAAGAAGCTTTTCTCAGTGGCTGTAAAATGGCAGATCAAGAAGAATTTTCACATAAAGATGAATGGAAGAAATTTATTTTCAGAGAGCGTATGTTTTAAATTGTAAATATTCTAAATAATTTTTTAAGGAAATGAGAATGAGTAAAGCCAACAGGATCTGTCTTGCCCAATAGCAGATCTCTAGGGAAGAGTATAAGAACAGAATAAGCATATGCACGTCTCCAGAATTCTCTCCTAGCCTCCAGCATTTCCACCAGAGGTGTTGTCTTTAATAGCTTTTGATGTTTTTTTTTTTCCCTTCTGTGAATTTGTCAGGCTGCTTTGTGAACCATTGCATACTTCTGCAAAGTGGCAAAGAATTCCACCACTTCCCTACATGCTGTGTTAAGAATCAGCCCTTTTTTCACTGCTTGTCACCTCACCTCTTTTATTATAACATGTAGGGACTACTGAAAAACGACGGAATCTCTTCACTTCCATCAGGCCGCTTGTGATTCTGTTGTGTCATCTTCTACGTTACATCTTTTCCATACTGGAGAGTCCTGATCCATTTTGTTGCCCTTTAGAAGGAAAGCTATTTTGTACTCCTTTGTCATTGCGCTTTTTTGTAACCTGTTTCAGCTCTTCTATAATCCTTTTGGACTTTTGGCACTATGTAAAGCATTTAAGGTGTGGGCAAGCTGTGGATCTATACAGTGGTTTAATGAAGTTCTCCCTCTTAACTGATAATTCTTGTTTCAGATTAATTTGGGGACTGTTAGTGCACACTGAGCTCTTTCTTGTAACTTTGTTATTACCTTTGTGAATGGTGGTAGTCTGGTCAGAGCCCATTGCTTTATAAGGTAAGTTGGGATTGGTTCACCACGCGAAGTGATTCATACTGATCTGCACAGAATTTTATCTCCTGTTATCACCTAGCTGCACAGCACTGAGTTCCATCTGCAGCTACCCAGCAAACCCTGTTGCTTTTCACCCCTTCTTCTAGGTAACTTAGAAGGCTGAGCCGTTTGCCAATATGGGAAAGCTGTCTGCCTGACCTCCACTTGTAACCCTTGATATTGGCCACCCGGTTGGGCTGTACTTCACAAGGCTCAACAGCTGAGTAGAGGAGAGGGATCTGAATTGGCGGTCCTGTTATCTGTTCTTATTGCTGCCAGCTGGCTGGATGTTTACAGTGCATATAGCTTTGTAGCAGTTACAGTGAACGGTTACAGAATTTGTGGATAAGCAGAGGAAAAAGGGTGTACGGAAAAGATTTGGAGGTGGATTGGGGGGGCATCTCCTTTGCTTGGAGGGAAATGAGAGGTTTCTTATTACTGAAAAAATGTATATTGGGCTGTTGTATGTTAACAAGGAGTGATGATCTTTGAGAAATGACAAACACAAGGCTTTCTTTGGATAAAGAAGAACATGGAATCAAGGTGTGATTATGTCTTGTCCTCTCTCCCACCCCAATCACAAAGTTATTTTTGTGGATTTAACTCTACAAGGCAAAGGAGGACTCGGCCTGAAAAAACTCAGTGAAAACTGAGTCTGTCTTAGTGTTACACCAAATGTGCAAAAGCATGTGTTGCTGACACCTCATTGTGTTTAAAAGTAAAATAACCAAACAAAAGGCATATAGGTAAGGGTTTTGAAAGCTTTATATGGACACAAAGATTTTGAACTGTTTTCTACTTCTGTATTTTCACTCTTCTGCACAAAATAATGTGAACAGTAGTGTTCAGGGGACTACAACTTTAGCCTGCCATTTGTTTCACTCCAAGCAGACATAGTACAAAGATACCATGACTAAAGAAACTAATTTTTTAACCTTAACATTGGCTGGATTTTGTACCAGCTCCATGGTGCGATACACATTCGTACGCATGGGGCATGCACATTCCAACCATGTGTACTGAAAGTGAAATACTTTCATGATGATAACATTGAACTAAGGAGAGGCCAAGGAATGGGATGAGGAAGCATCATCCAGTTAAAAATCACTAAAGATTTTTGTAAAATGTTCTATATATAAAATGTTCTGTATTACTGCTAGGTTTTTTGTAACTTACAGTATTGTGACCTTAATATTTTTTCCCCAAAGCATGAAATAAACTTGTTTTGTTTTATTTGATTTAAACTTCTCAGTCTTTTGTGCATATTCAAATAGAAAATAACTCATTTTCTTTATATAGGTTTTAAAGCAGCTAAATGGAGTCTGAGCAGCTGTATCATAGAGGCCACTATCGAAACAGTTACAACAGTATAACTAGTGCAAGCAGCGATGAGGAGCTTTTAGATGGAGCAGGTGTAATTATGGATTTTCAGACCTCTGAAGATGACAATCTCCTGGATGGTGATGCATCGATTGGTAAGTTAATGTTAATTTCGGCTTAAAAATTTCTCTGGGTTGTATTTTTGTGGTTTTGTGGTTTTTGGTTTTTTGTTTTGTTTTTTTAATAAACAAAACCAACCCTTTTTCATAACTAATTAATGTTTCTCTTTAGCTAATCTGTCCTTCAGATGAATGCTTTAAACCTGAAAGTGGCTGAACGTTTTTCTGTGTGCTTGCCTAATAGTTGCGTTGTATGGCATGACTTCTGATACGAGGCAGATACTAACTTACTTCTGGCAATGACAAACTTGCTGCCAAGTAGGGGAAGGATGGCTATTCTGCAGCTACCTGGTCTTTCTTAGCTGCAGCAGGATTTTGGAAGTCTCACTGTCTTCAGTATTTCTTTGGGGCAGAAATTAACAGTATCTTTTAATCGTTACTTCTAGAGATAAATTTGTTTCTGCTTGATTCAGCTTGAGATCTGTAAAAGAGAGGCAAAAACCTTACAAGTAGAAGTATTGGAAGCAACAGAAAACACCACACGAGTTGAACTTTTGACTAGGTAAAAAGTTGCAAAGAAAACTTATTACTGTGAGCACTGATAAAAGCACTGAAGTAATCCAAAGAAGAAAGAACTGGGAAGCTCTTCCCTTCTCTCTCTCTTTTTTTTTTTTTAATTTATTTTATTAATAAAGCAGTTAATGGAGTGAAAGCATTAACATTCTGTTAGCAATGGTCAAAGAGGGGAACAAAAGGAGGGAAAGAAAGTAATTCTGTTTAGGATAGTAAACTTGGTTAAATATATACTCTTGTCACTTCCTCTTATTTTGTTTAAAATCAAACTCAGCCTCGTGAGTTTTCTTTCTTTTATCATCCTTTCCTCCCCCATTAGCATTCAGTTGTCTTCCATCCCTGCAGAGTCTCATCCTTCATGTATTTTCCCTTTGCCACACTTAGCAATTGGATATTGGCATTGTACTAGATAGTTGTGCCATATCATTGTAAGTATCCTTCTCATCTGTATTCCTTCTGTCTAATTAGATATGTCTTGAATGTGCAGTTATTTAACTTGTATACCAATACAGGTATTGAGCCAGGACACCTTCAATCTACATAAAAATTCCATCTGCCGAATTGCTTAGAGAACACCAGCATGATGAAGTCAAGTACTTGATAGTGAGGAAATTATTAGGTGAACAACTGGCTTCCATGTGTAATATTTTGTTCTGAATATTTGGCACTTTTAATAAAGTGAGTGCCTTGCTTGTCTAACATAATATTTGCAACCTGTACTGAAAGTCTGAAGCTACCCTGGTTATTGTTTATATAAATCCTCTCCATCACTTCGAGCTTTAAGGAGAAATAAGTCTGCAGTAAAATAAATAGTTTCAGAGCCCGTGTTCTGCCCCTTACTTGTGAAATTAGATCCGTAAATTGAGTCCAAAGAGATGAGGTGGTTGTTTTGTTTGCACTGTCAAAAGCAATGCTAATTGCTGCACATGCCAGCAGCCCCGATCTCATTGTAACGCTGCAGTATTAGAATGTGCATTAGAACATAAATATTAATGTATTTTCTGTCCTGGAACTGAATTTTTTGCTAATCGTGTATCTGCTTGCCACAATTCTGGTCACTTGGTAAGAGGCAGCAATAGTAATAAGCGTTATTATTTTATTTAAGTGAACAGTGATTTATGTGTCTCTATGCATGGAAAATACTTTCTTGTACAGTAAATCAGAGTAAATATCTTAGCAGTAAATCAGAATCTGGTGTAAATTTTCTTTTCAAGGTGGTAAGAACATACTTTCAAAAAAGTTTTAAATAAACTTACATGCAGGAGGTGAACATCTGTGTTTCTTATTCCTTAGGTCTCCAAATGTGTAAGGTGCTTTTTCTTGTGTGTTTTTAATTCAGCAAATCTTACTGACAAGACCAAACAAGCACTTTCTTGCTGGACTGCATGTGCCCTTTCTGTAGTCCTCTGTTACTCATTTAGCATCAACTGTCTGTTTCATTTGTTTGTTTTAATTATTATTATTTAAATACTCTTACCCTTTAATCGTCTCTTAATGTGTTTTTGTCCTGTTGAGTCTAAGTGCAGATGAATTCACCATACAGAATCTGTCCCATCTCCTGAGGAAGGGCAGGACCATCCCAGTAACTGGAAGATCCCATCCTTCTCAACACTGCAGGCCCTCCAGAGCATGATGTGAATGCAGGGGCATTAGGTCTAGCTCTGTGCTTGTGAACCCTGCCAAAATCAGGAGCCCTGTTTAAACATATAGCTTGTGTTTTAAGTCTGTAGGGCTGGAAGAATTTATGAGCCTGGTTTCTTAGCAACATGAACAAAATGGCAGTAACATATCTGTACTTAAAATGATTGTGGAAATAATGTAGTTAAATTGAAAGCTGTGTCGCTGCAGAATGTAGCTTGGAGTACAAATGGAGTACAAATGAGCACAGACATGAACTTATCCAATCTGGATAAGTTGCCATGGACAATAGAGTGTTCATCATAATTTTACAGTTTATGTAGTAAAATATAGAATTAAGGATTTTAAAAAATCAAGACCATGCAATGAGGAGAAAGTGAAGGATTAAGAAATTATCTTTCCTTTTTTTTCTTCTTTTTTTGGCTAATGAAAATTGAACCATAAACTGCACATATATTATGCAGATAAAAAGCTAACAATATAGAATTTCTAAAGTAATTGTAGTCTTTCCCCCTCATTCAGAGGGCAGTAAGGTAATGGACGAAGTTTGCTCATTTTAGTAGGCTTGGTAAGTCCCTTGGCTGTCAGGACAGCAATTCTATAAAGCCTGCACAGTACTGCCATTCACATTACCACTCATACTTAAGCACTTAACTGGGGCTTACAAAGCCATTGATGCTGTTATTCAATGGTGAATATGCCTTCTGTTGAAAGCATGAGGAAATTGGATGATATTGGGAAAGAATACTAATGATATATACTACTTGACTTATGTGGGAAAATCTTTCGTATTATGTGGGAATAAACAAGTGAATGTTAACTGGAACCTGTCTTCAGAAAGTCTTACCACCTAGACTTTTAGGTATCTTTAATATTTAGTTGATGGAGATTTGCCTTTTTAGTGTCATCTCTGATTTGCAATTTGAATGGTTTTGTGTAGTTCCATATGGGGAATTCACCGTTACATTAAAAACAACGCTGTACAATCTTGTTTCTCTTAACACCATCTGAAAGCACGTATGTTACCTATCCTTCACTGTGTCATCTGAGAATACAGAAATTGTGAATATGTAGTATTATATACTAAATACATATATTACATATGTATAGTAATTATATCATAATTATATCATAAATATATATAATAGTGTATCATATATTTGTTCTCCAGTAGCTGTTTTCTTTGCATAAATTTCAGACTTTTAGTGGCACCATTGTGAAGAACAAGTAGGTATCGTGAAATTGTAAATTCTTTGGGCGTAGTGTGTCTTAACATGCTAAATAATTAAATTGCTATGCATGTGGAGGCTTGGATGGCTTGCACCAAAGCCCTGCCTAGAAGGGATACTGCCTGTCAGCTTTGGTCAAAACTTGCTTTTGTTGCTTACCAAAACTAATCTCTTTGTAGTACTGAAGTTAGTGTTTTTCCTTGTTGAACTACTGTCTAAAGAGAAGTACGGTGACATTATACTGATAACAGAAATGTATGCCTCTTTGTAGGGAGCACATCTTACCAATGCTTATACATGCAATGTACTTTCATGTATGCAATCTGTGGAGATAATTTTCATCATGACTTACCTATGTTTTATTTTGTTTGCCCTTCTTGCTAGGTTGTTATACGTACCACTGAGAAGCTATCAGTTCTTCAATAGTTAAGTCACATAAGCTAATATTTACTGGTTTAAATTTTATAGGAGGAGATCTGTGCTATTTAGTTTTTTAAAAATTGTTACACCATAATAGTTCACTGTTTTCCATCACTTTAACGGGGGGAAAAAAGAATTCTTTCTAAACAGAAGTGAAATCTCCAGAATTGGAATATATTATCAGATTAATATTTTAACTGGGGAATATGAATAAGGAGATGAAATGTCTAATCCATTCTTTTTCTTTCAGCATCAGCTTGCCTTGCCTGTCTCTAAAGTTTGAGAGACACAATTCTTGACTACTGGCTGGGCTTGAAGGGTGTAACAAGTCTCTTCAAAAGTTCAAACTTTTTCCTTTTATTCACTCAGGGTTAGCCAACTAGCGAGGTGAAGCTGAGAGGTCTCCATAACTTTACTCAGAATTGAGGGCTGTTTATATGATGTAAGAGAGGACTGCATCAGTTTTCACTATTTTTTTCATTTAAGTGTAGGGCAAGCTCAGCAGGAGGTGGATTTTTTGTAACGTTGTCAGACTGCAAATTTTTCAAGGCACTGACTGAAATCAGATGATTAAGCCTTATTTGCAGTAAAAATGGTTTGCAAACAAATGATCTCACTGGTGTTTACATCTCAAGGTACTTTGATCTGTCTGTGGGAGTCTGAGCCCTGAATAAGCTTGGCGTTCTTTTCAATAGCTATAGTGATTCCTGCTTCAGTTGAAGGAGCTTAGTTGCTTATACTGTGACTTCAGCGTGGAGACAGTTTACAGTCTGGCATATGGTGTTAACATAAAATTGGCAATAGTTAACCTTAATATGACAACCTGTAAACTGGTAATTCAAAAGCTGCTGCTACAGCCGCTACTACCTCCTTGCAGCAATAGCAGCGCCACTAAAAAAAAAAAAATATGCCAACAGGTCATGGTGTAAAACACTGCAGCTCTCCTAAACTGTCCCTACCCATGAGTTGGAGTCCTTTGCCTGAAGTAAGAGACCAAAACAATCCATTTTCAGCACCCTAAATACTGGCATTAAACATATGATATAGTGAACTAATATTAGGGCATTATTTGAGGAACAGAATGTAATTTTCAGCAAGTGCAGGTGGTTCTATATAATCAAGAAATTCGTACCACATCAGAGGTTAATTATTCAAGCAAGATCTAGACGTAGTTATCTTTTCCAACAACACATGAATGTCCTTTCACATGTATGCTTGTTTCTATTTAGCTATCACAGTTTATAAAGAAAAGAAAGAATACAAAGGAAAGAGTAAAATAACTTATTTCCTGCATAAAGAACTTAAGTTCCTGTTATACTCTTTATGCGTGGAAATTGCATTAACATTAACATTTGTCCTGTTGTCCACAGCTGATCTGAAGAAGGGTCTTCAAAGTCATTTTGCACCATTGGCATTGTTTGTGTTTTCTATGCATGTGGTATAAAACTGACTTGACTGAACAGTGTGACATATCTCGTTCCTAACTTAATACAACCTCTCTTCCAAGTTAGTAATATTTGCATTAAAGGGCTCATTGTTCTTAAGTAAGGAATATATTCGCTCTCAAATGATGCCATACAAGTTGAAGCATGAGATAACATGACTTGCTCTGATCACAAGGGCAAGCATGAGGCACAGCCAGTTTCTTTTGAATAGTTAAATTGTCAGTAATTGGTTGTCATTTACCTTTTTTCTCTTGTAGTTAGAGCTGCAGGCATTTTGCCTGTGCTCCATACTACCGATGCAGCTGAACAACAGGATATCTGACAATACAGAACCATGTTTTCTTTTACTTTTTTAATTAGTAATGCATGAAGTTAATTTTGTCCATCTATCTGGAACACAAGTTGTTATACATTATGTTTACATGGATAACTGGGCTAATCAACAAAGTTTTTCCTTTAAGGATTTCAAAATTCCTGGCAGAAAACAAAAAAATTGACTAGAAGATTCTCAGGCTAAAGGGAAAAAATGTTTTATCTTGGTTATTGGGTGTCATTATTGAATGGGTGAGTTGCAGGTATTTGAAATGTCTTTTGCATCTTACCTGTTTATCGTGCTACTGATTTTCCTGAACTCTGATCTATTTATTTTAACATAATTATTGTCCAAAATGAGAAATCACTTGATATTGTTTTAGCTGAGCAGCCTGTAATGGTGTTACAGTGTTAGTCTGCGCCTTCAGATTGTAATTGGATTGGTGTGGCATTTGACTTTTTGAGGAACGGAAATTATGGCAGTGTGTATGTAGAGTTTTAGTAACTAATTAGTTTCTTGTTCTCTTAAATGTTTAAAAACAAATATTGACCATTTCAATTTCTCACAAATGCCATGGTCAGTTCTTTGAAGACTTGTTCATAGGATATGAGAATTGTGTTGGTTTTAGAACTTAACCCTACCAACAGTCCTTTAATGGTCTCGCCAGTCTTTCCTGCCAAAGTTGTATTTACAAAATCAGATTTCATCTTGCAAAACACCCAAGCATATGCATTTCCAGCCTGATACTCTGAAAGAAGATGAATCGTAATACTAGTAATTCATTCTTTCTGATATTACATAGTATCTTGTTGGTTTCCGTCTGCAGCCTTGCTGAAGTGATTAAAGCACACTGGCTTTGTTAACAGATGCTGCTGAGGCAGTTATTACTGACTTGACAGCCTGGTGTAGTGTTATCATAAGTATGTCCTTCTCCCAGGCGTGCTATATGAATAGTGTAAGATGAAGGAATGAAAGCAGAGGAAATGTGATGGCATATATGTAGGTATGTAGAAAGAAGAGTCTGAAGCGTACAATAAAATGATTAAGTCTGATTGACAGTAAAGTCTTTAGGTACTAAATAAACAATTTTCACTACAGCTTTAATAATATTTCATTTATTCACTTTACCTTTGATTTGTTCTCTCAAGTCAGCTAAAGGAGGAGATACGATTTTAACCAAATTGATGTCAGGCTGCACTCTTGCTTTCTACCTTTGAGAATATTCTTGCTTACCAGCTAATAAATACATTTTCATGTGGAAGCTTTTCATCTGGTTGGATTAAACAGAAATGTTACTCTGGAAGAGGATATCATGATGTCCCTGAAACACAAGAACAGCTGTACTGGGTCAAACCACAAATCCACCTAGCTCAGCATCCTGTCTCTGACAGGGGTCAAAAGTCAGTGCTTAAGGAAGAGTAAGAACAGAGTGAGAAAGTGATAGTTCATCTGAGTACTTGTACAGCAGTTTTGTATGGCTGAATGGTGGTTTTTAGAGTTTTAGTCCTTATCAGTGGATTTTTTATTTCCTTCCACTGACTTTTTCTTGAAGCAATTCTTTAGCACTCACACTATCCTTTGGCAAGCTCTAACAGCTTAGCTACGTTTTATGTGAAGAAACACCTTCTTTTCTTTATTTTGAGCCTAAATCCAGGTATAAATATTGCTGAGAATAGCTGTAACAGCCAGAGTCTTGCCTAGGCTAACACTGGCCTATGTGTTAGCATGGATTGACATATGGACTTCCTTGTCATTCACCCTTGTACAGCATAAATGCCTAAGCTCTTTTTTTTTTTTTTTTTTCAGTTGCAGCTGTGAAAAATCTTTCTGCTAATACACAGGGTTTTTAGGGGGTATTATTAGCTTATTGAAATAGAACTGCTGTTGATACAAAAAGGTTTGATATGAAACTAGGACAGGGTGACCTGAAACTAGGATAACTTGATTGTCTTGCCAAATACACATACTCTGATAAGGCCTATCATGCACTGGTCATATGCATGTAGAAACTAACAAGGATTAACACATGGATAGCATGGTGCTGTCACTGTGAAAGGTGGTGGTCCCTCTCCTACTTCTAAGAGGAGGGAGGGAAGAGTCATGAATTAAAATCCCAAGTTCCCCACTAAAAAGAATTGCATCAGAGCAGTGATTTAATTACAGCAAGTCAGTGAGCAGGTGTATTTATTAATCACCACTGTGAGGTATCAAACTGTTCATAGCTTATGGTTTGCTATACCTGTATACAATGTATACTCATCAACAAAAATTTTTTGTTCTCCTTGCCCTTGTCGTTTGTAGTGGTCTTGATCTTCTAAAACAATAACTATCTTAAGAGGTTTTTTATTAGAACAGATGGTGAAAATTTGATTTCCATTGCCACTTATTTCTTTCCCTCCTCAGTTATCTTTTTTCCAGGTTAAGGACTTCTGGTTTGCTCAGTTGGACCTTGCAGCTATCCCATGCTTTGGATCCTTTTTTAGTGCCCCTTTCTGAACCTTTTCTAGTATCTGTAACTTAAGGGAGACGGATCAGAACTTCACACAGCATTTGGAAGATGAGCTTGTCATGGAAATAAAGTAGCAGGTCTTATTTTGACCACTACTAAGTATTGAGCTTATAGTTTCATGGAATTCAAATATGCCTGGCATAGTATAGTATTACGTATTAACAACATACAAAATTGCTGTTGGCACTATGTTCACACAGCTTATGTATGTATGGAGAAGATGTAATATTCTTGAAGATAGAAAGTAAGCTTAATGTATATGGCATATCTAGGGAGGAATACGTGTTGGTGCTGTAATTTTATCCCCTGCATATACTTTGAATTGTAAGTTGGAAATAGTGGCCAAAAATAAACAACCCTAAAACAGAATAAGGGCAGTCTAGCAGATAAAATCTATTTCCTTATATGCATTTAGGTAAGAGGAAAAAACAGAATTATCTCGGTAGCAGAATTTTGGCTAGTCCTAGAAAAGGGAGAAGTAAACTTTAGGAAAGCTGCTAAGTAAGCTAGGATCGCTTCCTACTAAAGATGCCAAATCTTGTTGATGAGTTATAACTACAGTTTTAGCCGATTGGAGTGTCAGGAAAGGACACGTATGCAAAGGTGAAAATGCAGCAGGACTTTCTTTCTCAGTATAAGCCTACCCTGTAAAGAAAAAGAACAGAAAAAAGACAGAAGGTAGTTAAGAGGCTCTTAGGGAATCAGAGAAAGCAACTTGTTTGCAGAAAATAGCCTGCTTTTCTTTTCAAGTCCTCCTTGCATGATTAGTACAGTAAAAGTAGATTTTTTTAGTGTCAGTGTAAAGCTGACCGGTTAAAAAAAAAAACAAGACAGAAAACAAAGAAAAAAACCCCACCCGTCAGAGCTGATAGCTATATGTAGTCTGTTGATGTCAAAGATTTTCTTCCAGCATCGTTGGGTTATAGATCAAGAAGAGTGTGATGGACAACCCCATAAAGAAGTGAAAAGAAAAGTGAAGAGAGTAGTCTTGCCTTTAGTGTTTTGGGTCAAGATGTCAAAGCAGTCTTTAGGGACCAAACACTTGGTTTTTTTGCAGTTTATTTTTGGTCTTGGGCATTAATGTTGCATCATGATTGCATTATTTCCCCTTTTTTCTATTTCTTTCTTCTCTTGCCCTAAAGTTTTGCATGGCAGTGGGGAGCATTTACTCATATTTCACTGATTCGCAGTGAAGGTTCAGCTACCCTGGGGGAAAGTCGGTCTCAGAATTGATTACACAACTTGCTTGCGGCTATATGACCTGTTCTGCTGCATTCTGTTTGCTGGTTGGGTTTGACTTCAATTACCATCTTCCGTGTCTGAACAGTGAGTAAAAGCACCATGGGAAGTTATACAGTACTGTAGAAGCATAATTCAAGAACTTGTGGTTGGCCAGTGAAGAAGCAAGTTTATTAGGCTAGAACCTGGAATAGTGTCATCTGCTGGGTGAAGTGATTGTGAGCAAAATTAAGTAACTAATTTGTGGGAAAAAAATGATTATGAAAAAAGAAACTGTGGTTAAGAAGCTATTTTTTTTTCTGTATAATAAAATGCAAATAGGAAAAAAATCTTACTGTGTATTACTGCTAAGCACATTCCTCTGCGGTTTTTTGACCCCTGTTTTGTTTAAACTCATCTGCCTTGAATTACTCAACAGCATATATTATAAATTTATTTTATATTACATTTGGTGTAAAAAATTTTCCTGTCATTGTCTGTCTGCTTCATTGAGGCTTTTGATGAGGTGGCAATGGAAACAGCTTAATGGAGTCTTCTGTATATAGCTTGATACAGAGCTTGGAGCCTTTTGCTACCACCACTGTGATCAAGCACAGAGTTTTATATAATGCTGATGAATGAATGAAGTTTGGGACTCCGTAATTTAAGATTTTAAATTTTTTTTTTTTTTTTTTTACTGTGTATTAATTTGAAGCTATGTATAACTGAATTTTTTTTCTCCTTTTCCTCTTTTCTGTGATTGCATCTTTGAGTTATTTCATTCCTGGACCATGTCTGGGTACCGGAACTGGGAGAAGGGTGTTTTTCTTTCTTTTATCATCTTTAGTGTTCCCATTGCTGGCTGTGTGTGAACCAGATGAGAAAGTTGTATACTTTTATGCAGAATGAACAAAGTCAGACTGAAGGGGCTGCAAGATCAGTAAACTGAGACAAGTTAAGTATGAGGAGAAGTCAAGCTGGTAGAGGAATTAGACCTGGGCTTAATTTAGCCACATGGATTAAGAAAAGGGTAAATGAAAGAAGAAATTGGAAAAAAGGCAGGAGAATAAAGCTGGAAAGAACAGGAATGGAAGGAAGAGGTTTTGAGACATATTGTGTATTCTTTGGGCATCCTGTTGTACATGAATGTTTTCATGCCCAACCTTCAACTGAAGGTGCACGCGAGTTAAATTCTTTTCAGAATGGTTGGAGATGGTAGCTGTTTTGCAGAGTGCTCTATTATGTAGCATTTTTCAAGAGAACATTATCTTCTAGCTCTGCTGAAGAAGAAGCTTTAGTTTTGAATAATAATAGGAAAGAAATGACAGTTAAGAGTCACCAAAATCTTTTGCATCAGTCACACTAACATTTGTAATTATCAGACACATTTTTCACATCTCTTGTTGTTTCAATGAAATCATTCAGCATCCCCAATCTTACATTTGGAATTTCATAAAAGACATTATTTTAATTTTCATTACCTGGTGCAATGAAATTACATATTCTGTCACCAAAATAAACTAAGTAATTGAGGGAATTGAGAGAATATGTTTGGTTTATATGTAACAAGGTCCTTGGCTGTCTTAAACCTAGCTTACTTTTTAATATGAAATAGTGGAATAGTGCTTCAGAATTAAGGTCCTCCCTCCAACCTTGGGTAAGCAGGCCGTCACACCTCTCTGATACTCCCCTTCTTTTCATTGGCCTTGTTCTGTAACCTCAAAACACCTTTCCCTGGGTGTATCCGATTTGTCTAACCTCTGACTTGTTCTTGTATTTTCAGATATTTTATCTTTAATGTGTTTCTTCTCTCTCCCTAAAAGGGAAAAGATAAGGTGTGGAGGGAGGGTTAAGGTATCTTTCTTCATTCTCAGTATGCTTTAAAGGTGTGTCGACCATAGACATTGTGATATTTCTAGAACGATGGACTTAAAGCCCTTTTCTGCAAAGGTAGATGCATCTAAGTGATGGTTAACAACAGTGTGTGCCTGTTGAGAACAATGGGAGCACTCAGATGTGTGAAGTTATTTGGGCATGAAGGATTTCTGGGATTGAGGCCTTAGTCTATAATTACTCTGATGAAATCTCCTTGAAAGCAAGCTGCTGTACAAACTTGCTGTTTACATATGAGCTGTTCTATCTACTAAATTGGGCATTTTAAGGGGTTCTCAGTCATTGAAAATAAGGCTATTGTAAAACTAATTTTAGGGCTTACAACAAGGGTTCATAACGTTATGTACTCCATAATACCCAAAATACCTAGTTAACTAGAGACACCATTTCACTAACTACAATTTTGGAATTTGCTGAACTTCACAACAGAAATAACTGTCATAGTCTTGCATATAAAATTATCAGACAGTTAAAGTCAGACACTATTTCAAACCAGGTAGAAAAAGAGTAATTTGGAAAGGTGAAATTGTATGGACTTTTAGATATTAAAAAAAAAACTGGCTTAACTAGGTCAGGTTAGCATGCATAGTATCTTTCTGTCTCTCTCTTGTTAAAAAAACCCAACAAAACAAACCACTTTTCATTGTATTATAGAAAAGGGAATGCACACAGTGGTAGGGTTACGAACAATGAGAACACAGGCTGCTGGTAATTGAGAAGGGAAAAAGACTTCTGCTTTTTAAGACTAGACAAAGAAACCACTTATTTGGCAGGCAGTCTATAAGCAGTGACCTTGGAAAAGCTGTTACAATTTAATATTAGGTAGACTCTTGAAATTTTATGTAGCAAATATGAAGTTGTATGTGTTTTACGCTGCAGACTTCTTGTCATTGTTTTCCCTCGTATCTAGAGTTTATCAGATACACCCTCCAACTAGTTACACCCTTTATCTTTTCCAACTCGGCCTGAATTTGTGTAGAAATTTTGCATGTGCCTTAGTCCAGTAAACAAGTTTAGACCAACAAATTAGCCATTTCTTTGCCGTGACCGATTTTTTATTATCAGTTCTAAGACATTCCAGGCCTTCAGTAACCACGTGAAACTCTTAAACTACGGTGATTTTCCAGACCATGTCAATACGAGTCCTTTATATCCTTTATTTCATATTCTTTCAAATATGGAGTTGAATTTATAGTGTTGTCTTCTATAATCGACATAATAAATGCACTAACAGTTCATTCTGTAATAACTCTTTCTTCAGGTTGCAAAAATTGTTGTCCTGTTTCTTCCAGCTGTGAATGACTTTTTATTTAGCACCTTACAATAAGATTACAGACTCTTTCCGCGTGCTGTTGAGATAAGGCGTTGAGAATGCTCGGGGATTTCTGTTGTACTTCTCCTTAAATCAAAGTAATATGGATAATTTAAAGTTCAGAGATGCTTAGCTTTGTTTTTTCACAGGTAAAAATAAATGGTGAGAATGCATAATGGCTCTGAAAGTCACACCACTTTTGGATATTCAAGATCTTAAAAGATTCAGTTGCTCTTGTTGAAAAGGTGGTTGTAGGAGGCCACTCATCAGAAAGCATTTCCTTGTATAGATGATGGCAAATGGAGATGTCTATTTAAATAGACACCAGTATTTTAGAACTGAGTATGTGTGGCTCAAGGGTTCCCTTTGTCTTGGAGATAAGATAGTCTTTAAGGTTTTAAAATATATTTTGGTATATGCTCCTGTTTTTTTTTTTTTTCCTTCCTTCATTCTCACTTGTTTTTCCATTTATAGAGATATCAGCATTTTTTCAACGTTTCTATTGGAGCCGTATTTTTAAGATTTAATATATTGACAGCTCTGTGAAGTAAATCCAGTATTTCTTTATGTCCTACTCTGTGCTCAAAAAGATCATTTACAGTACAGCTTGTAACATTGGCATTGGCTTGTAAAAGAAATAACTTCCTTAAGAACATACTTGGAAAATTATTTAAGACACTAGTGCATTTGAAAACTAAAATAGTTGTCTGTCTGTCACACTTACAGAGGTGAAAAGGCATACATAATAAAATTAACTCCTTTCCTTGTGTCCTGTGTGAATGAGACTGAAGCTGGGCCTTGGTGCTGCAGGCATGCCGTACTCTCAACCTCGCTACGCGTGAATAGTCTCGGTAATTTTACTGGGACCCCTCAGTTACGTAAATTGTGTGTTTGTGTGTATACACACCCATAGTACAGGATATATATTCAAGTGTTATACTGAGGCAGTATGTCTGCGATGGTAAAATGTGACGGTAGCTGTTTAAAAAGTCTCTGCTGGTGTGGCTCCAGGAGGGCAAACGCAGTAAGTTCGAGTATCTTGTCTTCGATGTCACGCACCGAAATGCAGGTCTGCCCTTTTAGCTGAGCCGGTGAGCCCACCGTTCGCTTGTTGAAAAGGCTGGCAGGTTTGGCAGCTTCTCGCGTGCACGTGAACTTCTTCCGCCGTCCGTGTGTCTGTCACCATGACGATTCCCTTTGACACTTGGGCCGTAGGAGGAGGCGGGGGCAGCGCTGGCGGCGAGGGGCTGGAGCCCCGTACCCCCCCGGCCGGGTGTGCCTCTGCCGTAGGTTGCAAGCGGGCTCTTGTCGTCGTCTTCCCGTCAGCAATGGAATACGTGGCTTGGTTCTCCTGGCTAGATGAAGCAACCCGCAGCGACGAGCGCTGCCGCCCCTGGCGGCAGCGTCCCCCGCGGCGCGCAGCGGGAGGCGCGGGGCGCAGGTAGCGGGGCCGCCCCGCGGGGCCGCGCCCGCCGCCCGCCCAGCCACTGGCGGCGGCTGCGGCCGCCCCGAGCTGACATCAGCGGCGGGGCAGAGCCCCGCTCCTGCGCCGAGGCGGCGGCGGCGCGCAGGCCGGAGCCTGGTCGAACATGGCAGCGTCCCCCGCGGCCGCCCTTGCCTGAGAAGTGCCGCGGCCCTTCTGAGCCGGCAGACGGGCTTCGGGTTCGTCACGTCCATGGATGTCTCTTCTGATCCCTATCTGCCCTACGATGGCGGGGGAGGAGACGGCATTCCGCTCAGGGAGTTGCATAAACGAGGTATGCCGGATTACGTTTGAGTTACTTGTTTGCATAGCTGGATGTGTAAGACTGCTGTTCAGATTTGAAGCAGAGGTGTAAAGGCTTGTTAATTACTGCGTGCCTTTGTTTTGCCAGCCTGATGCCTTTTATAGGAGGAGAATTCCGTTCTGGCTGGTTGCTGTGCTGTCAGTGATTGTTTTCTCTGTGGGCAGATTAGTCCTGCTTCACATCTCATCGGCTTGTGACTCCATCTTCGATATGTGGCAGTCTTTCCTTTCTCTCTCTCTCTCTCTCTCTCTCACTCTCTTAAATCAATAAAACCATCTCGTGCACAAAAAAACCAAACTTGTGGTTGTGACTGACCATGACCAAATTGGCAAGAGTTTATTCAATAGGCTATTTTCATGCCTTTCACTAACTTGAATAGGAACAGTGTTTGTCTAGCTTTGAAGTTTCCGTACCTGCTTTTAGACTTGACTCTTTGTTGACGTCTTTGATATGTGAAGGGAAAGCTATACAACTGTAATATGTCAGTTAAGCTAATATTAATGAGCTCTTAAGAAACTGGAGCTTTGTGGTAGGTTCTTTACACTGTTGCTTGCAAGGAAGGAGATTTAAAAAGAAAACAGTGTTATCGATGATCAGGAAAAAATCCTCTTTTGAGCTTGCCTTTTGTTTCTTACTGCAAATGTAAAGCAGAATATGTTCTATAAAGATTTGGTTTTGTACTGAGAGAAGATATAGGAGAAGTAAGTTAAAGTTATGCCTTCAAATTCTGAGGATATAAGTCTTTTTTTTCTTGGTTGGATTTAATAGTTAAACACCTTGGTGTTTAAAAACAGTAAATGTGGTAAATTCTCACTTTATTTTTGTTTAAATTGGCTAATCTAAAATTAGAAAGTTATCAACGTTTATGGCTGCTGGTGATGGCATTAGAGAGGAGGTAGGCTGAGAATAAAGATATGATTTACATAAGAATTTTTTTTTTCTCTCCATGTTAATTTATTCTTTCACTTTTCCTTGTAAACTCTTATTTCTTTAAATAAGTTAATTAGGTCACACTTTTCATTATGTTCATCTAGTATTTTTATCTGCATTTTAGTAGTTTACATAAAAGGTTATTTGTTGTCTTTTTATGATTCTTAAAATGTTTTTCAGCATACCTTAAGAATATCAACAAGTTCTAATATGGTTTAGAGTATTTTAAGACAAGCAAATTTTTCTGTGCCTAGATCGTTATTATGTAACAGGTGCTGGATAGTTCTCTAAGTCAGATTTTAGAATCACTTCTGAGAAATCGAGGATGGTTTGTAAGGTGTAAATTGGAGATCTTATCCATGTATATAAATACCTGAAAGGAAGGTGCAAAGAAGACAGAGCCCAGCTCTTTTCAGTGGTGCCCAGTGACAGGACCAGAGGCAATGGGCACAAACTGAAACATGGGAGGTTCCCTCTGAACATCAGAAAACAGTTTTTTACTGTGAGGGTGACTGAGCACTGGAACAGGTTGCCCAGAGAGGTTGTGAAATCTCCTTCCTTGGAGATACTCAAAAGCTCTCTGGACATGGCTGGGCAACCAGTTGTAGGTGTCCCTGCTTGAGTAGGGGGTTTGGACCAGATGACCTCAACCATTCTGTGAGTGTAGTTTTGTAGATAGTTTTAAAGGTGAAAACTGCAAAACAGCCCTATTACTACACTTTCAAGCTCTGCAAATTATAGTGAAATGTGATCAGCTGCATATTCCTGGAAATTACCAGATTTTAGTTGATTTTACAGTACAAAAAGTAGATATTTGCAGTGCAAAATGACATCTGGCACATTGGAGTATTGCTATTAAATATACAGTTTACAAATACTGTAATGAAAACAGTCGAGTGTTTGACTAGGTGTTCCCATTGTGGTGACACCGGTAGGAGCCAGCAAGAGAATTCCCAGTTGTGACTTGTCACTTTTTGCAGTTTTGTTGAATTCTGTTAGGGCTTGTACTTACTATATTCTAATACTGTATTTCAAAACCAATGTTACTGGTGCTTCTTCGGTTGCTATAGAGAATTTAGATTAAAATAAAAACCCAAACAACAACAAAACTCCAACAATGTTACCATAATCTCTTGCAAATCTTAATTTGTCAAGTGCATATGACTCATAGGAAAATAGAGTCTCCAGACCAGTTTGTTCCATAGATTTCATCAAAATTTGTGGGTATTTCCTGCTGATTTACAATACCGCAGTAATCTGTTATTGTCATCTAGCTATCTAAATAAGACTTAAAATGCTAGCAGACAAAACCAGAAATTTAAAGTAAATTCGTGACATTTCTTTATTATCTGTGAGTCTAGAAAAGGATACTATCAAGATTTTTTTTCCTCTCATGTAGATTTCAGAGCATTGTAATGACAAGCTAAGAGAAAATAAATATAAAAATATTTTAAATATAAATATATTTAAATATAAATATAAATATATAAAAATATTTTAAATGAGAAAACAAGCTTATTTGTTAAAGCCTGTGGATTTTTTTTCCCTTATTCACATACTGACAGCTCTCCTGTCCTGCAGAGTAATGTTCACGTCATGCAAAACTGCTTTGTAACATCAAAGCATTTGTTGCACTAATTGAGTGCAGTGGCTCACCCAAAGTGGCTGTACCTCAGCAATGATGAAATGACTGTTTAAATCATTAGGGGTCCTTGAGGTTTAATTAACGGTCTTTATTAATGTTCAATGAGATGAAATACAAAGTATTATAAGACGTTATTATTAAAAGCCTGACCCATTGGTTTGCATTAAGAAGATTTTTTTTTTTTCAGTGCAAATAGGCTGTGAAACATCAAATGGAAAGATTTTAAAATATGTATTTATTAATTGTGTTTATCTTTTAACGTTCATTACTCATAATTATCTCTTTGGAAAAAAATACAGATGTTACTGAATACTTCTTATCAGGAGTTCCTTTAACTTGCTCTGTCCTGAGACTTCTTTTTATGTGGTACTATATGCATCGTTCCAGAGCTCCTTATCCTCCCTGATACACTGAAATAAAACTGCAGGAACACAGTTCACTTCTACTCTCTTCTCTAGTAACTAAAAGAGTTAAAAGTACTACTTCTCTCCTCAGAAAGGGTTTTAAAGTCCTGATTTAGGATTGCATGTATCGTAAGTAAGTAAGAAAAGTACACTTTTTCATAAGAATTTTTTATATAATAAACCATATGCTGGAATATACATTGTGTAAATAAATTATTTGTGTTGCTCAGTTCTTTGCCCTTGGATTTATTTTTGCATCATTGTTGCTAGCTGAACCCTTTTGAAAGTTCCAAATTATCTGTATCTTGCTTGTCTTCCAGCCATTCACAGAAATGCTCACGCTCTTTGATTCCCCTCCTCTCTTTTTTTCCTAAATAAGCATTCATTTCACCATTCTTTAAAAATCTGAAATCTGAGCAATAGCAGTACATGTATAGTGGCCAGGCTACCAGTAGCAAAATTTGAGCTTCAGCAAGCACGAGGGTTGTTAATTCCCTTTTATTTGTTACATATACATAAGCACATCTTAGATTTTAGATTTTGGAAGTCCTCAAGTGAAATTAATGAAATGCTGCACCGTTAATCATCTGCGATTGAGACAGTAAACAGGAGACGTGAAAATTACGTATATAAAGAGCACACCAAATTTACTGATGACTTAGTTTTAATAACCTAATTTTTTTCGAGAGACAAAATAACTCACAGTTTCATTTATTGTCCACCAATCACCACTGCATGTAGGTGCAACTCCTATTGCTTAGACTATACTATTAACAGTAACATTGGGGGAACCTCTCTGCGCCCTCCCCCCCCACCCTGGCTTCACCTGTTATCATAAGCTATGGGGTAGAGGATATTTAATAATATCCTAGGAGGAGTTTGAGTCAGATACATATACTCAGCCAGTTCAGATCCTCTAAGAGATAGAAGTTATACTTTTGTATTTTAGGCTGCATTTCTGCTTATGGGTCTCTTATGTTTAAGAATTAGTACATAAATCAAAAGCCATTAGAGACAGAAATTCTCAGCATGACCTTTGAAGTAAATGGGTGTGAAAGTTGTGTACACATGCTCAGAGCTAGAGTTTGACCCTGAAATATTACTGGTAGCAGAGGGAGAGTAATAAAATTAAGGTTTAGACTAATTACAGGCTTATGACAGAAAATGGGATCAAGATGATTATAGTTGTCTAACATTGAGTGCTTTGACAAAAAGCATTACTTGGAGAAACTCAACATGGTTATGGCACTGAATTTCTGCTGCACGTTGTTTTAAGGTTCCTAGTATAAAAAAGGGATAAGGATTTTCGGTTAGGTGTTTAGCATACTTCACTTTGGTGATTAACAGGAAGGTACCATGAGAGAGAACTACAGTTCTTTGTAGGTAGTTACAGGTTATCTGTCTGCATGTGCTGTATGATTGATAAGGTTCTCTATTAGGCATGCATTTCTCAATTTTGGAAATCATTTTGAGATGTACTATTATCTGAGATTTTAGAAAGCTAACGAACAAACCAAGAATATGCCCTTCTTGGGCCTGAACGTGGCCTGATTGGGATAATCATATCAGCAGAATTATTATTTTTGTTGCATCCTGTCTTTGCCCTCCAAAACAACGTATAAGTAAGCAGCTCTTACGTACATGCAGCAGCAGCGCTTGGAAATCTAATTATCTAAATTTCTGTTGTTGTAACTCTTATTGCCTTGGCCATTGTTAGATGATAGATTTGTAATGGTTGCTTTATCTAACTTCATATATCTTTATACCTTTTATTTTTCTCATCTCCTTCCTGCACTGTTCATCTTCTATTTAAGTTGTAAATTCAGTAGTGTGGGGATCCCCATAACTCTCCACTTGCATATCTGAAGTCCCTGTTCATTATAGACATAACTAAATAAATATAGTCCATTCTGTGCTTAAGACTACAAGAAGAGAAATCTGTAATAATAAAGCCATTTTTTCTGCTGATTCATAGAAATAGAAGTGTTTCTTCTACCTAAAGTAAAAAGCCAAAGCTATTTATGTTCTTTTTTTTAATTATGCTATACACATTGAGCAATACTTGACCTCCTCTTTGCCGCCTTCTCAGATTCCTGTGCACGTGCGGTGGATGCAAGTCTTCAAAAGTCTTGGTTTAACTCTGAGGTGCTACTATTCAGCTTTCATTTAACTTCTACTTTTTTAAAGGTTATTTTTAAACCCAGATTTTTTTTTTTTTTTTTTTGGCAGAAGAACTGGAGAGGAGGGGATTATCACTGAGTACTTTGGTAAAGCATTTTATTTCTTTTCCCTGTGCTTCAAATCTTGTTCTGAGTCTTCCTGTTTCCTACCTATCAGATTTTTTCCAGCTGATTTTTTTCACTTAATGTGTATATAGTTTAGTCATTTTTTTGTGCATTTTGGTTGTAATGCAGAGACCAATTTGTGCTTCTAAGCCTTTGATGCAGTTTAGAAGAGCCAACTGAAGAGACAGGCTGAAAATTCACAGGTACACGCCATTGTGGCTTAACCCTAGCCAGCATACAGAGTTGCTTGCTCACTGCCCCCCGACTGGGATGGGGGAGAGAATCAGAAGGGTAAAAGTGAGAAAACTCGTGGGTTGAGATAAAGACAGTTTAGTAGGTAAAGCAAAAGCTGCGCATGCAAGCAAAGCAAAACAAGGAATTCATTCACTACTTCCCATCGGCAGGCAGGTGTTCAGCCATTGCCAGGAAAGCAGGGCCCCATCATGCATAACGGTTATTTGGGAAGACAAATGCCATTACTCCGAATGTTTCCCCCCTTCGTTATCCTTCCCCCAGCTTTATATGCTGAGCATGACGTCATATGGTATGGAATATTCCTTTGGTCAGTTGGGGTCAGCTGTCCCAGCTGTGTCCCCTCCCAGCTTCTTGTGCACCCCCAGCCTCCTCGCTGGTGGGGTGGCGTGAGAAGCAGAAAAGGCCTTGACTCTGTGTAAGCACTGCTCAGCAGTAACTAAAACATCCCTGTGTTATCAACACTGTTTTCAGCACAAATCCAAAACATAGCCCCATACTAGCTACTATGAAGAAAATTTAACTCTACCCCAGCCAAAACCAGCACACACACAAAGGGGAACGTATTACTTGAGTACAAAGACTTTAAAATCATTGATCATAAACAGTAGCGAATGATAGCACTCTGGCATGACGTGCTGTGCTTCTGATTCTGCAATTCAAAAATTACTTCTAGCCAGGAAAAGACAATAGTGCTTAATGACTCTTCTTGAGTGGTTACAGATAAATTTAAATGAACTGATGATTGTTTCTTGTCTCTCTTTTTTAATTGAAAGCATCGTATTTTGAGGGTTGAATATGGAGACAGAAAGAAGCTCAGGCACTAACATGTATCTTGTGTATACAAATCTTCTTTGTTACACGTGTAAATGATCCTTATGGTGTGCGTTGCATTCAGGGTGCTTCCCCGCCTCCATTCCCCTTGCCACTTAATACTCAAGGACACTCGGGTGAAGCAAAGCCTTGGATTAGTATCTGGTCTCCAGATACAGCCCCTGCTGATTTTAGCACTCAGCGGGTTTGGATGGTCATGTCAGGGAGAGCTTATTCCAGCCTTTGGTGTAAACTGATTAGCTTCATTTTCACTCACAGAGGTGCATTTTTTCTTTTTTTCCCCTTGTTTCACACTGCTCAGAGTAGCAGAAATGAAAGACGCTGCGCTGCTGTCAGCCAGAACAGCTGCTGAGGGGAATACAGTGTAGTTGTGCACTGTCTAGAAAAAGGGACGTGTGAGCAGCAGCAAACTAGTGTAGTCTTCTTGTAAGAGTTAGCAATTACGTAGCTTGTAGAGAAATACCTTTGAGAAATTGGGTCCTATTATTGCTCTGCCATTGACTCCAATATTGACATTGTTTATCTGTTGTTGTGTTCACAACTCTGAAATATTTTTAAATGTAGCCACCTTTGGGAGTTTTGAGCTCTGTGAAATGGATATTACGGTATAGTGTCTGGATATTAATATTTATACAGAAGTTTTGAATTGTTTCCAGCAGAAAGATGTAATGAAAATCTAACAAGACCCCAAGGGTGCGTTTATATATTTCAGTATAACTAGTCTGACAGTTTGTTGCTGTGGAAGGGGGTGAACTTGCTTGTCGTTTCCCATCTCTTCATTCAGTTCTTGCTCTTGCACTGTCTCTGTTTCTGGTCTGACAGCACAGAAGCTTGATTCCAGTTCTGTATAATGGCAGAATTTTTTTTTTTGTTAGTTTTGTCTGCCTAGCTCGATTAGCATGTTTGCTTGGTTTACTGTGCAGTCGGATTGAGGGTGACAGAGCTGATCCAAGGGTGAGAGTGGTAGTGACCAAGAATGGGAGGGAGAAATAGGGGGAGCAAGATCTCTTATTTGGGTGACAGCAGTCTGTTAAATCAGCTCAGCCTTACTATGTAAACATGTCCTGAGAGATATGTCTCATTTCATAGAACAGAGTAAGCTGATATATGCTCAGTTTGAAACAGAGCGGTGTATTTTGTGATGTGCGTTCAGAAGATGTATATCATATGCTGTATAGCATATAGAAGGGGTCTTAAACTTTATCATAGAATTATGGTCTCTTGTTAACTCTGTCAGCCACCCTTCTGAGCCTGTTCATGTCTCTAAGTTCTGTTCCTTATTCTCTATGGAGGCTGTAGTTGTGTGGATTTGTTCTCTAGGTGATATTGGGTAACTGTTCAGATAATCACATGGTGGAGAACCACATAAAAATCTATTGTGCACCGTTTGATTACCCAGGATGCAGCGTTCATCTTAAATCTTGATGTTTCTCTTCTCATTATTTTTATGAGAAAAGAAGGAACACTGCACACAAGGAAAGAGGTGGGAAGGATTGTTGAACAGTTACGCAGGAATCTGGAGCATCAAGTATGTTGCAAAACCCCTTTCTTGTGTGAACTCCTTTCTTGTGTATTCAGATAACTGTGAAGCACTAGCTCCCTCATTTCTTTAACTCAAGGTGTTTTAAGTGTACTTTCAGTGGGATTTTTAAATCATTGCATGTGGAAACTGGAACCCACTGCCTCCCCAGAAGAGAGAATACCAAGAAGAAATGAGAACCCAGGTCCACTGGCAGGGACAGGATAGCAGGACCCTGAAGATCTTTATGATCTACTGGATTCCTTCACTGGGGACTTGTTCCAAGAGATCTGTGAAGTGAAAAATGCAACAGCGTATGAACGTTGGCAACTCACGTTTTGATTTGTTAGTGATTTGAAATGTTTTATCTTGAAAATTTTTTAACTGTACCATAGTGAATAGTCAGTAATGGTCTGCTCGTGTTTTAAAGGTATTAGTCCTTGCTGATGTGATCTTTTTCTTTTTAAATGAATTAGTTAAAAAATTACCAGGTATTTTTCTTAAAAAACCCACGACTTTCATCAGCTGCATGTTGCCCAGGGTTTCTTTCAAATCTGAAATAAATCTACTGAGTTGCAAAAGGAGAAGGGAGTATGGGATCGCTACTAGAGGAGGTGAGGGAGCCTTTGAAAATGCTGTGCATGGCACCTGAAAAATGCTGTGTGTAATCTACGTAAATCAGCTTTTTGTCATGTTTATCATAGTTCCAACATCAATCAAGTTTGAAGACTGCTTGTATGAGGCACATATATAGAATATGAAAGAAGAGATATTCCTTGCCTCGGGGGGGACATAAGGCAAGAAGGAATCTAATGTATAAAACAACTTGTGTGAGTATAGCAAAATAGTAGTTCTGTAACTTCTTTGTTCCTGCTTTACGTCAGGAGGGACTAGCTAAGCAAAGCAGGAGGTTGGATCAGTGTTGGGAGCTAACAGCCATTCAGTGTAACTTCATGTTCAGAGGGAAATGAACAGGAGCAATATGGTAAAGACTGCTTTTTCTATCAGGCATATTATCCTCTCAAGCGATTTTGGATTGTATTTTTTTCACTCATTAAAAAAAAACCAACAAACCCCCGCTTCTTCAGAGATGAGAGCTTTTTTATGATGTTGGAATCTATTTCCAGTTTTGTCCATGTCGCATGTTCGTTTGTTTTTGCTGTACCTCATTCTGGTCAGGTCTCCCAAAGTACGGTGTTTTACTGTTAACCTTAATGCTTATTACAGGTTTTTTCTTTCAGCATGATGCAATATTCTTTATTAGTTTTTTGTTGGGTTTTTTGGGGTTTGTTTTTTTTTTTACAACTTCATTGTTGAAGCAGTTCTTCAGCACTACCAGAGCTGATTGCTGAGAAAAGATTGTGCCAAAGGCTTGGAATTACATGCATGGAAGGATAACAAAAGTCAGCTGCCTTCCTAAAAGGTAGTTCAGGCAAGACCTACAGTGACTCAATCACCTAAAAGAGACAATCTCCTTTCTCTGAAGAAGCATGTTGCTTTTATTTCCTAGAAGCTTACTGCCTGCAAGCTTGCAGTCTGTGATTGCAGCAGCTTACTAGTTATGTGTTGAGAACACAGATTGTTAAAGATGCTCTTGGAGAAGAGTGTGCTAATAAAGGGATGCCAGCTACCTTAGTTTTGCAAAGTATGGAAGGATTGTGTTGAATTTGCTTTGTACAGATTCCTGTGAGTTGTACATTCCTGTGAGCCCCTGAGAGGATCAGTATATTAGTATTTGCCTCCCTGTAGTAACGTTAGTTTGGAACAGTAATAATAAAAGTTCTGCCTGCCACTTTTACCATCTGCTTCCCAGTCTAAGTCTTAAGCAAACTCATATGTAACAAAAAGAAGGCTTTACTTTCTTTAGAGCTGCAGAGTGGCTCAGGTGTGTACATACGGAAAACGGAGGTGTCCTCTTATCATAGCTAGAGGCTGTGCCTGTATACCTTGTGTGCTAAGTGCTTGTGGTGGTTTTTAAGGCTAAGGCTGCTTGTATTTTGATGAAAAGCACTTGCATTGAGTTATAGCCTGAGAAAGTGTCTTGAAACTTGAGGACTGGAGAAAGGGGGAGGAAGGAAGGGGAAATACAATGGGAATGTCCAGAAGACTACATTTGCTAAATGGTACAATTTATCAGGGTAATGATGATTTCTTGCTTGGAGGTCAGAGTGTTGTGATGAAAAATCTATATTATGGTAAGAATTTTAACAAAATCTATTGAGTTGAAAATAAATTTAATAACACTTTGATGAAACTGGCAATAAATGATGAGAATTTGCATGTGTTCATGCTGATCAGAATCATTATCGTCATAGCTGCAAGGAGCATCTTACTGTGTGAAATGCTAGAGAAGGAAGGGAAGAAAGGGAAGTGGAAGTTTGTAAGTGTTGGGTATTGGTAAAGGTATATTTCTCTAAAATCTCCTTTAGAATAGTTGTATGCTACATAGATCATAATACTAGCTGGAGGATGTCCTCTCCCACTGCTGTCAGACTAACGTATCTTGGGTACAGAGCATTGGATTTCGCACAGCTGTCCTCTTCATGGTCCTCTGTAGGGCAGCCTTTCTACCACACACTAATGCGGGGTATCACTGCTGCCTGTTTCTCACTTGGTACAAGATTATAGCTATTTAACTGCATCGGGCGTTCACGGCAGCTCTGTATTCATCAAAACTACCTCTTCAGCTTCATATCTTGTTCTGTGTCTCCTCCCCATCATACAATAATCATTTATATTCCAGTATTTGGTGTGCCAGCAAATGCTGGCAAAGTAGGAACCTGACACAGTTTCGGTGGGATTTTTACTCCATGCATGCAATGACCATTCTTTGTAATCTGCTCCAAGTTCTGCTTGGGGTCTGGTGCAGTGAGTATGGTGCCATCCCTGATGGTTTCCCTGGAGAGAATTCCAATTCAGCACCTTGTGATATGCATAAAATAATCTGTTACTGCTTGTGATACATTTATAACTCTCAACGCTCCTTTGCCTTATGTGGCATAGGATTGCATGCTCCTTATAGCTTGATATTGCTTCATATATAGCAGGGCATAAAACCAACTCCCGCGGGGCAAAGGCAAACTTTTGTCCTACCGTGATCACTCGGGTTGCGGAAACTGTTTGATCACATTGTAACTTTGTAGGAAATTAATAATTAAACTGTGGCTGAATTTAATTTATGTCCCCTTGCTTTGCAAAGGCGGTTAATTTCATGTAAAAATAACATTTTCCTAATGTATTCTGTTATTCTTTTAATTTTGAGAGCTAAACTAATCGTTACAGTGTGAATTTTGTTACTTCCTCTTCCACGAGATCGGCTTGCCCTTTCAGCTAGCCAGACATGTATCTTAGACTTCCTTTCTAGTTATGAGAATTGGAAATGGCAAGAGAATTGAATCCCTTATCCTAAAGCAAGGTTTTCACAATCACCTCTATTAGCAAATCTGATTTAATTTGTTCTTGTTAGCCTTTTATTAATGGAAACATAGGTAATGCTTCTTTATATCTGCCTTAAGAGAGACTAGCAGCAGCTTTGGGAAGAGGTTTACAGGACTTAGCTGTGGTGAATAGATGAGGGAGAATTTAATATGGCATAGACTGGGGAAAAATCCAGTATTAAGAAAGATAGCATCCAGGCTAGCATGAGAGAATGGTATTGGCATTGTTGAGGAGTTGTCTCTTGCATTTGCATTCTCTTCTTTTACTTTAAGATTTAAAAAAAAAAAAAGTATATGTAATGAATAGTTTGTGTATCTTGAAAATTTTAGATTGCGTTTTGTCTTAATAGGATTTTTGTATTATTTTCTTGTGTGTTGTCTTTCACCACTAAGAAAACGTCCAAATAAACACTGCATTATATAGCAGGCATAAACGAGACCTCTCAAGCAGTAGATGGCTGAGGCACACCTTTGGGTCTGAGTATAATGCCAGGTGTCACGCTGCTTCTGCTAGGTCTCAGACTTCACAAATTTAAAGGGAAAAAGCACATTTTACCTATGCATAAATCTGATTGTCAGTGGCTGTGAGAGCTGGGGCTGGTGAACTGAGCATTCGTAGCATTTGGAAGTTTACAGGTAGGCCCTTTGAAGATCTTTTTTTTTTTGATAAGTTGGAAACTTCTGCTGACAGCAACAAGAAGCTGAGCCTGCAGTTAAAAAAACTCAAAACACCAACCAAGCAAACAAGAAAACCCAACTCAGACAAACCCCACCTGCCTAACCATACCAGTGTCAGTCTAGTGAAATGAATTCTAGTGCCTGTCTGAACTGATAGAAGTCTTGGCCAACTTGGGCCTACATCTTTAAGAATAGAGATTATTGTGGCACGCCATATGCTGTTTGTCAAATTATTTTGTTCTTACTCAAACAAGTGAGAGTAATCAGTCTTTAAATCATTGTCTGTATTAGCCTCATTATAAATGTTCCCTTTATAGCAGTTACTGTTGCAGAAGCAGTTTGTGTTGAATGGGCAAATGGTGGCCATACTATATTTAGGTAGCCATCCAGCAGAAAATTATACTTGGGGTCTGTAAATATACCACAGGAACTCAAAAAAGCCAAGATAATACGGAATTGATGACGTTTGAAAGCTTAAAAAAAAATACAACTTTCTTGATCACTTGTGAAAAGGGAAAAATTCTCAGTAGTCCTATTGCTCTTCTTATTCTGATCACTGAAAGAAATACTGTTGGGGATGTTGCTCTGCAAGCTGCTTGTGAAGGAACTAGCTAGTGATGATGACAAACGAGTAGAAGACATTTTCTTTATACAGTATTTCCAGCTTTTCATGACTGAGGGCTGTTCTGTGAGTTACCTGAAATAAATAAATAAAAATTCAAAAATTACCTATTTGCTTGGCTTTCTATTACTTTTTAGCTGGACCGATAATTTGTTGATAATGTATTTTAGGTTTGGTTTAGACATGTAGGATAGATTGGTAGTCAACGGTATGTATAGTTCAAAATAACTGACAACTTATGGAAGTGCTGTGAACTTTATATCTAATCATCTGGTTTTGTTTTCTTACAGTCAGATTTTCCTCTGGTAGTTCATAAACTGAAATAAACTTCAATTTAAACGTGTGTCAAAGCTGCTCATTTTTTCCACTTTGTTCTGTTGAAGTTTCTGTGGAGTCTGCACACAAAACAACAACAATTTGACTAGTACATTTGTATTTAACCAATGGAAATACAGAGTCACTAACATGCAGATTTAACCTACAGATGAATGACAGAACAAAATAGTGACATGCAACATTGAGAGACTTAAATGAAGTAAAATATGCATATTATGGGAAGTGTCTTAATTGTTCAGAAATTTTATATGCCGTAGTGTTATGAACGTTAGAATATTTCACTTATTGCAGAATTAATTCATTCCTATCTTTCCTCTGCCACAGGAACTCATTATACAATGACAAATGGAGGAAGTATCAACAGTTCAACTCATTTACTGGATCTTCTGGATGAACCAATTCCTGGAGTAGGAACATATGATGACTTCCATACCATTGACTGGGTTCGAGAGAAGTGCAAAGACAGAGAAAGGCACAGACGGGTACTTGAGATAAATAACAATACTTGGAAAATGGTTTTTTTGGATGTTGAAATTAAGGTCTGGTCTAGTAACACATACAAATATGTGCATACTTCAAATTTGTAAGTAGTTACATCAGCTAGAACTACTTAAATGCTATTTAAAAAGCACCGTTTCATTGATACCTGCAGTCCTGCAACAGTATTATAACTTGGAAAGGAAACAGTAATTTAATAGAGTGGGAATGGTTCCCCATCACCCAAATGACATTTTTACAGCACTACCTTTTTTGCATGCTAGTATATTTAAGGCTATTTTGCAGTGTAGATAGATTTGTAATTGTACAATAATGCTTACGGTGGTACTTGTACGGAAAAGTGAGCGCTGATGTATATTGCTTTTATACTGACACAAGTGTATCTGTGCTACTGCTATGTAGTGCTGCGGTTGTTTGGATTATGGAAAGTTAAAATTCTCATATCTAAACCACTTATATCGGTGTATATATGCGTAACAAAAAAGTAGTCTTAATGTGTATGGTAAATGTCCTTTCCACTGTCCCATCACAGAACTTGCTTTTCTCCTGTTCTCTATTGATTTCTTCAGAAGATCTTCAAAGTTCAGGCCGTTCATCTGTATCGGTGTACCCTGCAATGAGTTCTTTCATGAAATAGACTCAAGTTATATTAGTCACTAACATGCTAGATACTGTCATTCCTGTAATAGATTTGTTTAATAGCATTTTAGGAGGAAATATGCTATTTAGAGCCTTACTACCAAACTTTGGGGATGCTTACATTAATTAACCTTAAAAACAGAACAGATTTGGAGATGTGATTTCTCCTAAAATATTTTTAACTGACCAAAGGGAATAGTTAAAATTTAATTATAATTGTGTGGAAGGGTCAGGGGAGAGGTTCCTTCATGTAACAACACTGTAGCGTTATTCTGCTTTCTTTGGAAACACCATTTTTAACTTTCTGGAAGCAAATATAGGATGTATATGCTGATTTACTTTGACATGGTTAAAAAAATAATCTTACACTAGTTTAAAAAACAAAACATCCACAATTGCACTATCTAGTGCTTTTTTAAGGAAAAGAGATCCTTGGACAGTGGATCTGAGAACACGTACCTTGTTTGAACGCTTTTAATGAAAAGTAAGAAGGTGTTTTCCATGTAATACTTTATTTCATAATTTGATGTCTAAGCAGTAATGAACACAACACCATCTTTACATTGCAGATGTGTAGGTTAGTGTCTAGTGGATATGCCGTTGGAGAGAATCCTGGGCCTGACCATATCCTGGCAAGGCATAGGTTATCTAGGGTGAAGTCTCACAGCTGTTACTCATTTTAATGTCTGAGACCAGAAGAGTCAGACAAGTCAGTTCACAGTTTATAGTCACAGAACTACTGTGAAATTTATAAATATGCCCCGAATGATACGAGACTGACTGGCCATGTAATCAAAGATGTAGAAAGACAGAGGAATGAGTACATGGTGGTTTTGAAAGACATGCTACTGTAGAAACAACTTTTTTAATAAAAAAAAAAAGTTTGAGAATCTCACAAATGCAGAGGAAACTATAAAATATATTTATTTGCTTTAGGGGTGGTATATTTTTCTAGATTTCCTTGTCTAGTATTGTTTTTTGTTTTGTTTTGGGGTTGTTTTTTGCTGTTTGTTGCACATACTTTCTCCCTCCTTTTACAGTGTGAAAAAATCATAAGAATAGGATTCAATTACATAATGAAAGTTTAATCATAAAACAAGTTATGCACAAATTTCAGCTAAGTGCACAATGTAAAGTAAATAAGGCTAAAATAAGAATTACTGTTTTTCAGTGCAGTAACTTTAGATGTCATTAGTAATAGTTGTCTAGAAGTATATAATGTAATTATCCAGTTTTGGGGTTTGTTTTATTTTTGTGTGGTTTTTAGTCTAAAGATAAAAGAAATGATTGTATTTGAAATAGAAGTTTAGGAATTTGAATTGTATGGAATAGCTTACTAGTAGTACACTAACAGTTTATTTGAGGTTCAACAAAAATAATTTAAGATTTAGGAGAGAAATTATTTTACAATTACATGTTTTAGATGTGTATCATAGAAAGAATTAATTTATCCTAATAATGCATTTCCTGGGTTTTAGTTCATTAATTTAAGCAAATTTACTTTCCTCTGTCAGTTGTTTGGTGTCTGAATAACCAAGCTGGTTTATCTATGTAAAGCACTAACTACAAGGAGAATGCTTGTAGTTTAAAGAGAGGGTATATTTGCCTGCAGCTTGCATCATGCAGTTTGTATGTCATACTTGCATTTTTTCTCCCATTCATATTACAGAAACACATACAAGTATACATAATGATTTCTCTTTACAGATTAACAGCAAGAAGAAAGAATCAGCATGGGAGATGACAAAAAGTTTGTATGATGCATGGTCAGGATGGCTAGTAGTCACACTAACTGGTTTGGCATCAGGTAAATTAAAAAACAGAGGATTTCTTTCTTAAATTTGTCAACAAGTATAGTTACTGTGCTTTTCATTTGTGTGTTATCCACCAACCTGGATAAGAGCTGGTTCAGACTACTACCATAATTCCATCAGGGAAGGAAAAGGTTGGCTGTCTTGATTTACAGGCTTTAGTGTTTTGAGGGGAGGGTTTACTAATCAAATGGAAAACAAAATCCTCACCGAATTTAGTGAGAGTTTCTCAGAGTTATTGAACTTCCATCTACTAAACTATCAATGTTCTTTTTTGGTGTTCTCCCTTCCTGTTAAATTTTGCTTTTTTCCTGTAGGATTTCTTATGGAAGTGTATTAATTGATTGTGCTAGATGGCTTTTCTGCTATAAATTTTTTTTCTTCCCTCCCTAGGAATTTTACTGAACCCATTAGCTTATTCTATATGGACCAAAAAGTAGCTCTGGTATATGTGTAGTTTTGGTAAACACACTTCCTTGTAAAGCATGTGTTTATACATGAGCAGAGTTTAGCTATATGTGTATGTCATACCTTTCTAGAGGTTGTTACACAGAAAATATTAGTTTTAACAGGTAGCGTTTGTTGGCCTCTACTTCAACTCTATCTTTTCTTTTTTATGTATTTTAGGATGAGTTTTACAGCTAAAATAATCTGATAGTTTGTGGCCCCACTGTCACGCAGTGCTGCTTTCTGTCAGCATAGTTTGGAGTGACCGAAATGTGCAGGAGTGAGAAGTCACAAACTTTGTACCCAGTTTTTCCAAAAAAGTATTTCAAACAGAGAACTTAGATTAAATGTTGGGAAAATTGGATTAGTTGCAGAGTATGGCTATGCCTGTTAAAAAGGCATAGTAACTGTATAATTACTACTTAGATATATACATAATCACTTTCACAAATCACATATAAATTAATATATATGCAAAGTTTGTAGCATGTTTATATACCTCTGAATGTACAAACTGGGAATGTATAATTACTGGAAATTGCTTGTGATAATTTGGGTGGGAACGTGCAGTGTTGTGTTTCCACCCCCAAGCATGTGTATTAAAATTGCTTTACTATGTTTCTGAGCAACAAAGCAAGCAAATTCTGGCCGTGAACATTCCTAGGTTTTTCAGTTTCAGTTGCTTTCTGTTGTATGCGTCTAGTGAATTTTAAATGGTACAACCTTGATTTCAGTCATGGGAGATCTTATGTTTATGTATTTTAATTAATTTGGTTGAAATTTTGTTCTACTGAAATATTGCCTTTGACTTTGACTTTGGTTGGCCCAGGATCTCAAACTGAGGGTCTGTCAAGATTAGTAAATATAAATTAGTAAATCGGAGATGATTCTCTACTACCAACTTACAGAAGTAAATTGTGGCTGTTTCTAGACATTTTCTAGAGTGATTCATTTCTAGTAGTGATTAATACCTTAAAAATAGTAAATTATAACTAACAGTTGTACGTGTTCACAAAAATACTGACTTTAGAAGTAGTTTTTCAGTATACTGCTGCCCTGAAAAACTATTTTGCTTTTGTAAAATGAAGGGGTTTTTAAATATTTTTTTTAAATCCTTTGAAGAAATTTCATAAGTAATGTCTATTTTTTGAGGACTCTTCAGCAAATTTTCTGCATGTAGTTACAACACAGAATCCCTCTTAAGCTTTGAGTTTGTGAACTGCGTAGTAGCTATACTGTTTGTTACCTGCAATAGGAATTTTACATGCTCACGATGTTACAGAATTAAGTCATCTTGTATATGGATCACATGAATGTCATCAGGGTTTATTTGGTGTTTTATTTATGTTCTAAAACTGTTGTTGGTGAGGTAAAAATTATTTTCTCCAAATATGCTGTTCTGTACAAAACGTAGTAGAATAGTTCATGAGTTCTTTGAGGCATGGCAAGGTAGTTTTGTCAAAAGGTCTATTGTCTTTTTCATCACAAAAATGTATCAGTCCTCTTTGGTTCTTAACTCCTTAGTTTCAGTGGACTGTTGGAGAACTGTGGCATAGGGGAAAAAAAAAAGAAAAAACCCCATGCATTTAACTTGGGAAGTATACAAGGTACTGGATTCTTCAGCAAATACTAGTCTTACCATATTGCCAATAGGACATATTCCTGGAAATCAATAATATTTTAAATGTCTATTTCTTTAAAATTTCAATCATTGTCTGTAATTTCAATTTACATCAATTAATACCAGCACATTTCTTCATTTTAGCGGTGTGTGTTATTCCTATTTACCAGAATATTAATACAAAACTGTTTCTAAACAGGGGCATTGGCAGGATTAATTGACATTGCTGCTGACTGGATGACTGACTTAAAGGAAGGCATTTGCCTTAGTGCTTTGTGGTTTAACCATGAACAGTGTTGTTGGGGTTCAAATGAAACCACATTTGAAGAGAGAGATAAATGTCCGCAGTGGAAAACATGGGCAGAACTAATAATTGGGCAAGCAGAAGTAAGTATGTGCCTGTTCTTCGATGGTCTTGCTCAACAACTCAACTGAACATGGAAAGAAAATAATGGTCTTAAGGTTAGGGTACTAAACACGGATTTGGATTGTACTGTCTGCTCCATTTTTCAGCATTTGAATTGATTAATAGGTTATAGTGTAATAAATGTGCATTTCATGCATTGCAAGGGGGCTTGGAGTGTTGCAGGTGTAAGGAAGTTACGAGAGTATGGAAGTATTAATAACACGAGAATTTCTATTCTCGATCATAGCTATACATAAAAAACTAAAAATGAAATTTGTGGTGTTCGCCGATAACTAAGAATAGATTGGTTTTATATTTTCTACTACAAAATTTTTTAAATAAAGATTTACTCAGTATTCAGCAGATTTTAGCAGCTAATAGCTATTAAAAAAATACCTTTGCTATGTTTATTTTTTCTTTTTAAGATGAAGTGTTAGAACACTTTCTACTTTGTATAACCCAGTCTTTGCTGATATGCAGGTGCCATAACTTTATGCTTTTCAAACAAAACTCTCTCTTTTGTGGCTTGGTAATAATTACTGTCCCTCAAAATGTGTGCATAAGTGTACTTGCAGCAAGAGTACTTCTGGGTTATTTTAAGTAATGATTTTGCTCCTACGTCAAATTTATCTTCTGACTTCTTTTTGTTTTTTATTTTTGCTTTTAGGGTCCAGGTTCATACATAATGAACTACATAATGTACATTTTCTGGGCTTTAAGCTTTGCCTTCTTAGCAGTTTCTCTGGTGAAGGTATTTGCTCCCTATGCCTGTGGCTCGGGGATACCTGAGGTGAGGTCTAACTGATATATACATTATAGATATTTCATATTAATGTGAAAGTTCCTACTGCCCTACAGGGTCAGGGGGAGGGCAAGAGGGAGCGCCCTGTGACTTTGATGAAATACCTTAATACGAGTATTCAAATTGAAATAATGTAATTGTGCTAATTGTTGCTGAGAAAAATACCCCAAATTTCAGAGAACCTCCTGAGTTTGTAGATTTTGCTGTGTGCTTCTGGCTGGACTACTTTTTAAGGAAGCATTTAGCTTAAGAGAGTAGACTTCTGAAGAGTGTTTTCCAAAGCTCCCCCCAATCCTCACCCTCCCTATGGTGATGAGAGCGCAGTGGTTCATTGGCAGAATAGGGGTCCTTTGATACAGCAATTGATCTTTTGTTGCACTGGCTTTAATCGCCTTAACTAGCACAAACCATCAGACAATCACAAAATAAAATGTGTAATATCCTCAAAAATTCATTCTTTTTACAATTGCTGTCTGCTACTATAAACAGAATGGGAGGGAAAAACCCAAAGTCAAAGTCTGGTCAGTCTCGCTTCTCCTGTCATTCTGTAAATATTTTTTTATGTATGTATACTGTAGAAGTTGAAGGACAAATCCTGCCTCTGAATAAGCCTGGAGTAGTTCTGTGCTGTTATTCCAGAAGAGATTTCATCCTAAATTGGTTTCCAAATTTAGCTAAACTTTACTTTCTAGACACAGCTGTCCGGTGTTTTGTGTATATCCTATTTATAGACATGTTGTCCTTTCCTATGATAACTCTATTATTTCCTATATATGGGCATATTTTCCAGGCTAATAATACGACACTGTTAGGCAAAGTAACACCTTAGGCAAGTGGCCCATCTTTTCTAGTGGAAAAAGGCTGATCTTTTCCATCTTCATGTCAAGGAATCTACTGTTAAATTTTTATGTAGAGATGGTAAAACATAAAGAGAAAACAGAGAGGGGTAAAATTGGTGCGAATGTGATGTTGCTACAATAGATGACCTTGAGTATAGTTTTTGCAGGTTTATTTTTCCTTTGGGAGTTTTCTGACTTTCACTTGATAATTTACATCATAAACCAATGAATGCAGTCTTAGAAGCTATTGCAGATTATTTTTCTGCAAAATGTAATTGATAATGTTGTTGTATGTTATTGTCCAGTGTTTAAGAGTAAGTTGCAAATGGAGAGCCTCTGGCGACCAGATGGACTCAATGTAGCAATCTGAACAATACAGGTTTTAAAGTGTGATAAAGTTAGTCATTTGAAAAGGCTATTTTTGAAGTTATGCAGCTAAAATATAAAAGTAGTTATTTTCTGAAGAAAGGAGAATACAGTAACATGTATTATTTTTTCTTTCTTCCAGATAAAAACTATTTTGAGTGGCTTCATCATCAGAGGTTACTTGGGGAAGTGGACTTTGATGATAAAAACAATTACTTTAGTCTTGGCTGTCGCATCAGGTTTGAGTTTAGGAAAAGAGGGTCCCTTGGTACATGTTGCCTGCTGCTGTGGGAATATTTTTTCCTACCTCTTTCCAAAGTACAGCACAAATGAAGCTAAAAAAAGAGAGGTAAGTTCTTGCAAAAGCATTTCTAGAATGTATTGAATATCCATGGATTTACACCGATTTCTTGAAAAGATTATATTTGTTCTTTTGGACAGTGTTTAGGCTTGGATTATCAATGTTATTTATTATATTAAGGACAATGTATTATCCCTAGCATTCTCCCAAGGTAAATTGTTTCCATGTCAGAGTAAGTTTGCGTTTCTCCCACCTCAGAGACAATTTGATTTTACTTAAATTCTTTCTGTTCTTGGCGCTACGTTTTGGTAATTGATGAATGTATTCAGTTGTGAGGACAGCAGAGGACTTTTCAACCTGTGAACAAAGTATTCCTGGAAGAGGGTTGGTGACAACAGTGTTTCTGCTCTGTTTCAGTTTGTTGTTGTTAGTGAGAGTGTGGTGGGTTAGCCTCGGTGCCTTCCAAGCAGCTCTCTCACTCCTCCTCCTCAGCAACACAGCAAGAGAAAATAAGATGAAAAGCTTATAGGTCAAGATGAGGACATGTACATCACTCTCACCAATTACCATCACAGGCAAAACAGACTAGACTTGAGGAGGATTACTTTATTGCCAGTTAATAACAGAGTAGGATAGTGAGAAATAAAAACAAAACTAAAACCACCTTGCCCCAACGGTCCCTTCTTCCCAGGCTCAACTTCACTCCTGACTCTTCTATCCCAAAGTGGCACAAGGGGATGGGGAATGGGGGCTGCGGATAGTTTTAACGCTTTGTCTCTGCCGCTCCTTCCTCCTCATGCTCTTCCCCTGCTCCAGTGTGGGGTCCTACCCATGGGAGACAGTCCTTCATGAACCCTTCAGCATGGGTCCTTTCCACGGGGTGCAGTCCTTCAGGAACGGACTGATCCGGCTTGGATCCCCCACAGGCCACAGTTCCTGCCAGAAAACCTGCTCCTGCATGGGTTCCTCTCCTCAGGCCGTGGCTCCTGCCAGGAGCCTGCTCTGGCATGGGCTCTCCACAGACTGCAGCTTCCTTCAGGGAACATCCACCTGCTCTGGCGTGGGGTCCTCCACAGGCTGCAGGGTGGCGATCTGCTCTGCCATGGTCCTCCATGGGCTTTCAGGGGGACACCATGGTCTTCTCCACGGGCTGCAGGGAAATCTGTGCTCCGGCACCTGGACCACCTCCCCCCCTCCTTCTTCACTGACCTTGGTGTCTGCAGGGCTGTTTCTCTCACGTTTTTCTCAGTCCTCTCTCTCACAGCTGCTGTGCAGTGCTTTTTACCCTTCCTTAAGTATCTTGTCACAGAGGCACCACCAGCATCACTGACACGGGCTCAGCTTTGGGCAGCAGCGGGTCCATTGTGGAGCTAGCTTGAACTGGCTCCATTGGACGTGGGCGTAGCCTCTGATGTCTTCACAGAGAAGCTACCCCTGCAGCCCTCCCGCTACCAAAACCTTGTCACATAAACCCAATAGAGAGAGCCATGCTAATGAAAGCAAGTATAGTCATAGAGAGTAGCAAGATTTAACATTCTTATTAATTCAATAAAATTTTCGTATTGTAAAATAAGAAAGGGTATCATCCCAGCTTTGCCTCAGTTCTCAGGCTTAACTTCTACTTCTAGAAGGAGACGGCAGAACATGGGAAATTTGGATTCACTTCCTATTTCAAAGCTGTGTATTCTTAAATCATTTAACTTACCTGTGGTTTAGCTACTTATCTCAGAATAATGTAATTCTTTGAGTTTATCTGTGTATTCTTCCACAGGTGTGTAAGGGCTACTACTTGGGGGCCAGTGTTCTTGCAAGGAATTTGTCCGTTATAATTAGCACGCACTTCAACCTTTCTCATATATTGAACATAATTCATCCATGGTGCTGTAGGACCAGCTGCTGCTTCAGTTCCTCCTACTCTCTCCCTTAATCTCAGTTCACATCTTTTTGCAAGTTTTTGCTTGAAGACTGCTGAGCGCAAATATCCAGGACTGATACAAAAGCTATGTAGTCTGTCATCGATTTTTGTCCCTTGAATAATAATTGTGATTGGTGGACTGCTCCGCCACACACATCTAGTACAATTTCTTGAAAATGAGACATCAGCAGTTTCATACTGAAGCATAGACTCCTTTGGGTGCTTCACTGGGAAGGCTTTGAGCAGCATCCATGGCTGCATCATGGCTAGTACCTGGTCAGTGGCTGCTGTGCCACTGGCCACATCTTATGAGCGTTCTGATACATTTAGTTGATGCTTTTTTGTTGTGTGCCCTTGATAGAAACAGAAAAAACTGATAACTGTAATGAGATTCTGTTCTTCATGTTTAAAGCATATCACAGACTGCAAAAAAACCCGTCACCATTGTTCTTTTCCAGGTATTGTCAGCTGCCTCAGCAGCAGGAGTATCTGTAGCCTTTGGTGCCCCGATTGGTGGAGTCCTTTTCAGTCTGGAGGAGGTACGTCAAGAGATGGCACTGAAGGATAGATATTAAAAAAAATCTCTTTTAGCATGAATAATCTCAGACTCCTTTAAGCTGCGGAGTCTTTCCTAAGAAGGAAATTATTTTTGGACCCACAATTCAAAGTCAAGGATCCTGTTATCGGCAAACTCCTGAAGATATTTTTTCTTTTCTTTGGATAAATGTCAGGTTTGCTTTATTCTCAGTTATATTTTTCTGGAGAAGGGCTGAGTCAGTTAGTAATTACAGTTTACATACAGATAGACATGCAGCAGTTTTTCACTCTAGGAGTGTATTCCAAAAAAAAAAAAAAAATTGGCTCTTTTTTTTTTTCATTGTGAAAGATGCTTTAGAAACCTATTTGATAGTTTTATGAAACAAGTTTTTAAACATTACTTTTCTTGAAGTTTCAGACACTAAACACAATTGAATATGTTAGTTATTAAAAAGGCAAATACGCTATAAAACTGACCTCCAAGGCAACTGACCTCTCTTCTCCAAGAAGTGTTTCGTATTAAATTAGTTTTGATTAGCTGTTTTCAAAATATGTAAGAATGTTATTTAGATCATTAACATTTTTAAAAAACCTAAAAATCTAAACATCTCTGAATTGAAAAAAGGAAGCAAAATATTCTTTCATGTATAACACTGCTATATTATTAGGGGATTTTAAGGAATTCCTTTGTTGCAAAAAAAAATCCAAAAAAGCTCAGAAGAAAACTCTCTTGAAATTCAAATCAGGCTATGTGGGGCCTAAGTGTGAAATTGCATGCTGTGTTTTGAGGATTTTTTTTTTTTACATTTTAATGATACTTCATAAAAATAACACATCTGCCAGAAACCTTTCGCTGTAGGTTGAATGGAGTTGGAACGGTATTAGCAGGAAATTTGAGAGAGCAGCTAGTACACAGTCTGGTTCTTATGAGTGCTAGAAAGAGATACTTATAAACCGAGAGGCTTTTAAACATGAATTACCATGCATTGTTTCCTAACAGTCTTCAAACAGCAGTGGTTTCAATACTGCTTTAGTATTGTCTTTAGAACTGATATAAGTATGAATTGTTGTAGAGCTTTATAAAAATGTAGTATATGTTGGAGCGGTGCTCCAAGTGATAGGAATAATACTGGTAATGTAAAAGTACTTTTTTTTTAATATGCCATGTGAGCAGCAGTACTGTAACATGTGCATAAAACAGTCTTTCCAGTATTTTTAATTGAATCACTAATAATTCTCATGTATTGCCTTTTGCAGGTCAGTTACTATTTCCCACTGAAAACTTTATGGAGATCATTTTTTGCTGCTTTAGTAGCTGCATTTGTTTTAAGGTCCATCAATCCTTTTGGTAATAGCCGCCTAGTTCTTTTTTATGTGGAATATCACACTCCTTGGTACCTTTTTGAACTGCTTCCTTTTATTCTTCTGGGAGTATTTGGTGGGCTCTGGGGAGCGTTTTTCATCCGAGCAAACATCGCGTGGTGTCGTCGACGCAAATCTACAAAATTTGGGAAGTATCCTGTCCTGGAGGTTATTATTGTTGCAGCAATAACAGCTGTCATTGCATTTCCTAATCCATATACAAGGCTAAACACCAGTGAGCTTATTAAAGAGCTCTTCACAGACTGTGGGCCGTTAGAATCCTCCTCCCTCTGTGACTACAAAAATGATATGAATGCGAGCAAGATAGTAGATGATATTCCTGACCGTCCAGCAGGCACTGGAGTCTATTCAGCTATATGGCAGTTGTGTTTAGCACTGATATTTAAAATAATCATGACAGTCTTCACTTTTGGTATCAAGGTAAGTGTGAATGCAGTGGCTGCATCATCTGCTGTGATTATTTAATTATTGCCTTTCTCATTTTCCATCTCTCAAAGCTAGCAGCTTTGTTTATAGAATTTTTTTCACGTGTAGTTCTTTAAAAAAAGGTCTTTTTACTGTTGATTAGTAAGCAGTTCTTGTAGAAAACAATATTAAGTTTAATTAAATTCAAACAAGCCCTTCATTCGGCTGAACAAAAACGCGTGCTACATTTAATAGGGAACAATAACTGGCTGAACAGTTAACGCGTGCTACATTTAATAGGGAACAATAACTGGGTGGATGGCTGTTGTATGGGCCTAATTCAGCAATAAGGATGATTCTAAAATTTCCAAGAGCTGAGTTCAGCTGAGTTCAAATATAACCACTCAGGTTCCCTAGTCCTGTTACATGGAAAAAAAAAGACTGTACCTCTTGAACAACTTGTAGGGTTTTTCTTAATCCTCTCTCTGCATTTATCACATAAATGTAATTACTGCAGGTGGTCAAAGGGAGCCAAGGATGATTTCTTTCCTGGTCATTTCATAAATCTATTTCGGAGCGCTCTTCAGTTTCTCTCCAACCTGTGGCTGTTTCCTGAATGCCATATAACTCTCATACCTTCGTCATTTTCTGTCTTGTCAGGCTCCCTTCATAGTTTTTTGCGACTACATCATTATCAAACCTGTCTTAACACAAACGTGTTGTAGAATGTTCACTAAGCAGGATTTGTGTTTAAACTGGCTTTAACTTTTCGGTCTACATTGCTGTTCCGTGTAACTGCATGCATAAGAAAAGTTGAACACTGGAATAGGTTGTCCAGAGAACTTGTGGAGTCTCCATCCTTGGAGATACTCAAAACCTGACTGGATGCAATCCTGGGCAACCTGCTGTAGTTGACCCTACTTGAGCAGAGGTGTTGCACTAGACAATCTGGAGTGGTCACAGCCAACCCCAACCATTCTGTCATTCTGTAATTGATAGAACACTGTCATGTTGTGTTTCTCATGTGTTGATATTTTAGAAGATGTTGCAGTCTGTTACTTGAAGTTACTTTCCGTATATTGGTTGATGGGTAAGAGAAATCCATTGTGTATGTTTTAAATGCTAGTCTTCCATAGGTCAAAATTTCAGACATTATTCTATAAGATGACCACTCCAATCTGTTGTATTCACTTACTGTATTTCACTTATATCTAGGGCTCTGCCCTTCTAAGTATTGTAACATTTCTTACCATTCATGTGTTCGTGTGCATCTGGCTCTTTCTGACGGGATTGTCACCACAGGATCACACTTTGTGTATTAGAATTCACTAGATTACAGGAGGGTAGAGTTTACACTTCATTTGGTTTTGGTTCATTTTCTCATAACTTCAGCATCTGCAATTTGGTGGAAATATTTTTGTGAAGTTGTAAGAATATATTTATCACTCTGCAATAGGCAAGGAGTCATGCTGCTGTCATTAATGGGACTGTGCTACACACATGTCTCTGAAGCTTTAAAGCATATGGCTGGTTAGAATGTCAGGCAGTATCTGGAGACCTGGATAAGGGGATCTCACTTTAATGTTATATTTATTTGCATTTTAAGCTTTATTTCTATGAAAGGAGGAGAAAATTCAAAATTAAAAAAAGAAAAAGAAAAAAAAAAAAAGAGATGACTGTGTCATTTAAATCATTGGGATCCCCTGGGCTCTCCAGGTCTGTTCCTGGAGCTGTGGCCATGTGCAAACACACAGGTCTCCCCCACGGGAACTGTTTTCCTGTGAGGTAAGCAAAGCAACTTAGCTGCTGCCTGTGGGGCGTGGTGATTCCTGCTGCTCTTACTGCCATGAACAAGATCACCAGGAAGCTGATCTGGCAGTGGTTTGTTTGGTTTGGTTTTTTCTTTCAGGCTTTTGTATGTATATGTACTGCTTATTATCACTAGACTTGTTACTGTGTCTAAATGCTGACGATCAACAGTTGGGGTGGGATTACAGCTTTGCCTCAGAACCTGACTGGTGTGCAACTGCACTACCAAGGAAGTGGAAAATTGCACCCATACCCTGATTCCTTGCATGTTTCAAAGATGATACACGTGCCACAGAAAAAATCTTTTTCTCTGTAGTGTAACTTGAGTTAGGCTGGCATGCACTGGAGAAGAAAGCTGAGACAAGGTAGAACCTAACTTTTGTTCCTTGTTCCTTCTCAGTGAAGGTTCCTTTCCACTTTGTGACTTGTGATTCAGAGGCTTATGCAAACAAGTGCAGCTGTAAAATCATAATTACAGTTAGACTTGTAACCATTATCCACGTGTGATGGGAAAGAAGAGAAGGAGCTAGGTGCATAAAAAAGTTATGTTAACAGAGGACCAGAAACAATTTGGATGTGATTTCCATGTGGAGACTGAATTTCGGTGGCATGTTGCTGTAGCAAACTAGAACCTGAGGCAGTTTCAAAGATTTATTCAATTACTTTTATATCTGAAATGTTATTTTTTCAGGGTGCTATTGAACTGTTCACCAAGAAAGAATTTCACTCAAGAAAAAGTTTGGATTTTAACAGTTAGAAAGGGGCTTAGACGCATGATTATTTGTGGGAAATAACAGTAGTATGGTGGTATAAATGCACAATTTGGATATTACACTAAAATTATAGCATTGAACCTCTATCAACACTGAAATACTAGGTAATTCAGGATGGGAATGAAGGATTATTAAACTTTTTCTCCAAAACCTGTGCTGCTGGCTTTAAAACACAAATTTTGCTATGTTTGATTGTCCTTGGTTTGTCTGTTAGAAATCATCTTTGCAACCATAAATATTGGCAATAATAATAATGATGATGATTCAAATAGATTCTGAAATAGAGTTCTGCATCAGCTATTGGATTCCATGGCAAAATCTATAGTTTGGAATTGTACAGTAGTGAAATTTCACAGCTGTACAGTGGCAAAAAGTTAAATTATGTGTCCTGTTACACCAGGAGTGGAATTTTTTAATGAAGTTATTTTGACAAGATGGGTTTAGGTGCATTTAGACAAAAAATTAAAATTCCACTATTTATTTGTAGTCAGATCTGTAGCTCAATCATGGTAGAAAATATTTTGATACTAACAACTGCTGTGAGGAGAAGCAGCAGGCATTTCCAGTTTAATGAGGCATCTAGACACCAATGTGTTTTTTGGAAAGAAGATTAGCTTCCTAAAGAGGAGAAAAGGTACACAACAGCAGTTTCTCGGATGAACCTTCGCTCCTTATGAGGCTGCTGATAAAAGCAAGACTTGCAGTAATATTTTACTAAGTCATGTTGGTGTGACAAGGCTATGTGGCCTTTTCAGGTTTTAGTTAATAACAGAAAAACAGTTTAAATAACTAAAATTATAGTAGGAACTTTTTTTTTTTACAGTAACGTGTTACCTACTTTTTGCAATGGGAGTTGTCCTGCTTTTTTCTCTCTTAGTGTATTTAGCATTCTGTCTATACCACTTTGTATGGGAAACTGCAATATAGTAAGCAAAGCTTCTTTTAAAAATCGACTGTTTAGTTGGCCATCTCATTTATAGCAGTCTTAGGAAGCAGTTTGGGAAGGCAGTCCTATGTGCAAAGCTTCTTTAGTAAGTGAATGTTGACTCAGAGGAACATGAAGTAATAAGGGAGATGGGAAATAGTAAGGAAGACTTTTCAGTACTAGTAGCGCAGCTCAGATTGGACATATGTATGGTAAAAATTGTGCTGTTGGCACCGAGAGTCTAGTTTGTGGTCCTCTATTGGTGATAGAATTGCTCTTAAATACAGTAAAATATAAACAAATGCGTTCATAAAATGGACTCAGCTAACCAGTTTGATCAGATGTATCAATAGTTAGTTTTACTAACCTTGCAATGTCAATTTGCATATTTTTAACATAACAATTTGAGCGTTTGCATCTCTTTTGGCAAAAAAAAATTACTTGTAAAACTATGCATCAGGTATGTTCCCATCAGCATGACAACAGTTGTTCTTTTTTTGTGGCAGGTTCCATCTGGGTTGTTCATACCTAGTATGGCAATTGGAGCAATAGCAGGAAGGATTGTAGGAATTGCAGTGGAGCAGCTGGCTTACTACCATCATGACTGGTTCATTTTCAAGGAGTGGTGTGAAGTTGGAGCTGACTGTATTACACCTGGTCTTTATGCCATGGTTGGTGCTGCTGCGTGCTTAGGTAACTAAAATATAACGAAGTAAATAAGTATCTTATTTCTTGTATGTTGCCAAAATAATGATTAAAAATGAAGGGAGATATAAACGGGTGAAGTTTTGGAACACCTTTTTATATGGACTTCTCCCTCTTCAGAATAATACATTCACATCTCTACACGAGACCGTCAGATCCTTGTGATCTGAGGAATAACGTGAAACTTAAATTGATGAGAAACAGAAGAATTTAAATAGTAGTGTTTGCTTTCCCTTTTTGGTATCAAGAGGTGTCATTACTACATCAGTCAGAAAAACTCGTTTCTTGAAATGTATGAAGTAGAGGATTTGTACTGTTGAAATTATTACAAGGAGGTGACATGATCAGCTGCCGCATCTACATGATTTGCAAAAAATGTTCTTGAAATTCATAATCCCAACAAAACTTTCAGAAGTGTCTGATGATTTGAGGAGTCCAGCTTGAGATATTTTTAAAAAGTCTGATTTACAAACTGTTGAAAATCGGCTTCATTGGAAGGAGGCTTAAGTTGGGCACCTAAACTAGGAGAGGTTTTTGAACGTCTTGTCTTGTTCTAGCTTATAATTTCATTGCCTTAGAAATTGAACTTAAAAGCTATTAGTACAGATCCTGCAAAAGAGTAGACCTTTTCCTTAAGGAAAAGTGCATTTGAACAACCAAATCAACTAGTGGTTTAATAGATCAACTTGAATCACTTCCAAATGTGTTGAAAGAAAGATCATATTCTTTTATTGAATGAAGATATGGCATCAGAAACCTTCGCAGAAAAAACATCTTGAATACTAACAAAAGAGAAATATAATCCCTGACTTCTCCTATTGTCCAAGAAAGAGGTTTCATCAGCTCAGAATTCGCTTTAGCTTTTCAGATTCAGCAACAGCATTAAATTCCTAATCCTTTGGACAACATAGCTGTTGAATTGCTACCTGTGGCTTCCCTGCATTAGTTCCATTCTTTTTCCAAATTCTTATCTTACTGGATTTCCTTGCATTTCTCCGTATTTTTAACCTAGGTGCGGTATGGAGAAATACATAGTTTTATTCTTGGTTTACATGAAAGAACTGCACATATTTGTCAAATCCCTTTATTCTCTGACTTTCTAGGAATTTTCCCTAAAGCTCACTTTTACTTCTGAAAGTTTTGTGTTCATTTTTCCCGTCTGCTTCTGTTTGTACTATACAGAATGATGTTTGTCAGATGACCTTTAATGGCGAAGTTATGTTTGTAGTTCTCAACAGGACGGCAGGAAATTCTAAATTCATTGTTATCTGATACTAGAATGTTACTGGCTACCATTTTTCTTGCAGGTGGTGTGACAAGGATGACTGTGTCCCTGGTAGTTATTGTCTTTGAGCTAACAGGAGGGCTGGAATATATTGTGCCCCTAATGGCTGCTGTCATGACCAGTAAGTGGGTAGGAGATGCCTTTGGTAGGGAAGGCATCTATGAGGCACACATCCGACTGAATGGATATCCTTTCTTGGATGCAAAGGAAGAATTTACTCACACAACACTGGCTGCTGATGTTATGAGACCTCGACGAAGCGATCCACCTTTAGCAGTTCTGACGCAGGATAATATGACAGTCGAAGACATAGAAAACTTGATCAATGAAACCAGCTATAATGGTTTTCCTGTTATTATGTCAAAAGAATCGCAGAGACTAGTGGGCTTTGCTCTAAGAAGAGATTTAACTATTGCAATAGGTAATTATCTTCCGGTATTGCATGATTATATATGCCAATTTAAATGATTTTATAGCTTAAAACAGAATTTACTCTTTGTGTTTCTAGACTTATTTCAGGTTCGGATACCTTGCACAGGCTGTCTGTTCCTTTATTGAAGTATATGATTATCTTCAGTAGCAGGCTCTGAAATGGAGAAAATGTTAATCTCTCTGTCTCTGTCATAAAAACAAGAGTTGTCATACTGAAGTAGACCAAAACGTCATCTAGTCCGGTATTTTTGTTTGTTTTGAGGCTTTTGCTAGTATCTCTTTTCCTCAAGTGACACTACATTAACATTCTTCTTCAAAATTGAATAATTCTCATTTTAGAACAGCAGGATTCTGTGAGAATTACTGTCCAAGTAATTTTTAAATTTAAATGTGTGTCGTACTTCTCTCTGACAGTATGTTGTTTACTGCTGTTATAACAACTAAGATTGTATTATGTAGAGATAAGTGAAGTACTAATTATTTTAGGTTTCTGTGTTTCAATTTGTTTGTGTAATGGGAAATTTGGCCCTGGGCACATGAGCACACACGCCCTGTTTGGCCCTCTTTCTCTGGGTGAGTATTAGAACTTGTGTGATACTTGTGACAATGCTTTGTGCAACAACAAGAAAAATGCTGTGGATTTTGAGGATATTATCGTAACCAAGGGAGAAAATCATTATGTAAGAAAATATTACAAAACTGTAACATTTGGTGCATGAAATCAGTGATGGAAGTTGCATCTTAAACAACTATTTTTTTTTTTCGGAATTCATAAGATTGTACATTGATAAGAATCTCTTTGACAAAGACACTTGAGAAAGAGACACAAAAGTCTCCTGAAACTTTTTAAAAAAATGTTTTGGAATCATAGAATCATTAAGGTTGGAAAAGACCTCTAAGATCATCAAGTCCAACCGTCAACCCAACACCACCAGGCCCACTACACCATGTCCCTAAGCGCCTCATCTACACGTCTTTTAAATACTTCCAGGGATGGGGACTCAACCACTTCCCTGGGCAGCCTGTTCCAAGGCCTGACCACTCTTTCAGGAAAGAAATTTCTCCTCATGTCCAGTCTAAACCTCCCTTGGCGCAACTTCAGGCCATTTCCTCTCGTCCTATCACTTGTTACTTGGCAGAAGGGACCAGCACCCACCTCGCTACAGCCTCCTTTCAGGTAGCTGTAGAGCGCGATGAGGTCTCCCCTCAGCCTCCTCTTCTCCAGACTAAACAGTCCCAGCTCCCTCAGCCGCTCCTCATAAGACTTGTGCTCCAGGCCCTTCACCAGCTTCGTGAACACAACACTGTTTACTTCAGTAAAACTTTTGCCTGTGATCTTAATACTGCATATACAATGGTATTACAGTATGTAGGATCTATAGGAATGTTCAAAACTTGGAAATTATTATAGACATCATACTTCTTATGTTTGCATTTATTTAAGAGTAAATGGAGGAATAGCAGAAAATTCTTCTAATACACTTTCACAGGTAAGACTCATTTCAGCTGCTGAGATTGCACAGTGCATGTTGCTTAGTCTTGGGTTTTGGCTGCCTCAAGAGAGTCATTGCGTGAAATAGTTCAGGGTACAGGGAGGGATGTTGATGTCACCAAGATGATGAAGACATGAAAAGGAAGAGGATCCAGTTCACACAAAAGCTAAATAAATTCACAAGAAGACGACATTTTCAGAGTGATCAGAAATGAGTTCTTTGGTTTCAAACCAACAATAATTACAGCTGTTGGAATCATGACAGGAGAGCTGTCAATTGAGATTGGCTTTCCCCCTGACAGTCATCTGTGTGCTTCCTGTATGCTAGTTTTCAAGTCTTTCCACCTCTGTATAGTAAATAAAAGTAAGTTATTGGAGTGAGAAAGGTAGTAGCCGAAGAATGGCTAAAGCTGTATGGTAGATGGCTTTTGTGATTTCTGCACAAACACTTCTTAGGGATAAAGCAGTGGCTATGGAAACGCATCAAAACAGCATATATCAGAATATCAGCATCTAGAGAATAACATCAGAGTCTGGTAGTGTTGATTGATCTGTCTGTTTGCACTAAATTACCTTACTCCAAGAATGTAAATTATTCTTCCTCTGCTGTTTCCCCCCCCCCCCCCTTTTTTCTTAAAGAAAGTGCTAGAAAGAAGCAGGAGGGGATTGTTGGCAGCTCCAGGGTCTGTTTTGCCCAGCATACCCCATCGCTTCCAGCAGAAAGCCCTCGACCTTTGAAGCTTAGAAGCATACTTGATATGAGCCCTTTCACCGTTACAGACCACACACCAATGGAAATAGTGGTGGATATTTTCCGGAAGCTGGGTCTGAGGCAGTGCCTTGTAACACACAATGGGTGAGTAAAGTGGCAGCAATGCTGTTCATTTTGTTAGATACGGTAATTTTCAATTCCAGGATCAGAATATTTGGACCAGGATATATGCCAGGATCACGGTATTTGAACCCGTAAGTTTGGTACTGCAACCGAGGACACTAACTGTTCGTTAAGAAGGTGCTGTGCTATGGCATCTCTCTCAAATTATTACTCCTCCCTTGCATTCCAAGTGAGCAGGCAAGTGATTTCAGTCATTTTAAGATATTCTTTTAAAAATTAACTCTCGTTCAGCAAGTTTTATGTGTGCAACTTGCATGTAGAGGAGACACAATTTGTCTTGCAGAAATGTAGTCTTGTGTTGTGCACAGTCTAAGGCCTGTATTTCCTCCTTCTCATATATGTTCTGGCAATGGGCAATGTATCAGCTATTGAACATCTACAAATACCTGGGTACATAAAAAGTAAGGGAGAAAATGATCCAGTCAGTATGTCCTCGTCTGGGGTTTAGTGATGGCCATTTCCACCAAGCTCTTGTTGATGGAATACTAACAACTAAATAACTGCTACTAGTTCTGGAACTTCAGTCTGCAACCTTTGTTTCTACGCTTCAAAATATTTCAAGGAAGTAATGTTAAGATTTAGAATGTTTGTAGATGAGACTATAGGGAGTTGTCATGTGATTACCCACTAAATAAATCAGCCCTAGGCATGGAAACATAAATGTTCATTATAATTGCCTCTGACCTAAACTACTCCTTTTTTTTTTTGACATGATCTTTTTCTGTGTAGCTGTTCCTTTAACATTCTGCTTTCCTGTATCTCTTGCGTTAAGCACTTGACATACAACATTGCAGCTCCTACCATAGTATCTTGCTTTCTCTTTAGCATGTCTGTAAGGCACCTGGGGAATGAAACATTGTCTGCTAATCCACGTTATTTAGGATCAATGTCCATGGGACAAAACCCAAGAAACCTGAAATATGGGTGGGACTGACTTTGTTTTGCTGTGGGCAAAAGGACTGCTGCTATAAGTGGCAAATATTTAAATATTGCATTGGTTTCCAAGTTTATTTTTTCAGATGTATTTTAAAACAAATTTAAACGTTCTCCTGCTTTTATTTCTTCAATGTGAGTAGATGTTTTCAGAAGCATAAATGACTTAAAAAACCTTACTCTGATGGGGAAAGGACATCATGATCTGACACTTAGAAGTCATTGCAGGCATGCAAAATTACCGTTGTTTTGGGGAGGGAAATCTGAATTGATAAAACGTCAATGAAGAATATTTACTATGATTTTTTTTTCTTAATTTCTGTTGTGATTGAGTGCTAAAACATTTACATTGATGTTAAAATCGACTCGAAAGCTTAATTGTGCAAAGCTAAGTCAAACTGTACTATAAATTTTTAACTATTTTATGATAAAGTAGCAGCAAGTATGGATGGCTTTAATAATTCGCTGTTTTCAGACATTCATATTTGTTGTCCTACTTCAATTTACAAACTTATGATATTCTATGAGCACACTGTCTGTTACAACAAGGTGATAGTAAATACTAGTACTAGTAGTATTTAGCCATGGCATATAGCCATGTGGACATCAAGCCTTGATGCAAATTTCCTGCAAATTGAATACACCCACATAAAGACACATATCAACTTATTGGTTCCAATCCAGATTGGAATAGGAACTGTGCAGAAATTGGTGCTGATGACAAATACAGAGATATTAAAGACTGAGTCTCACTCATCCTAATTTGTACCGAAGTATCCATTTCAGGGAGTTGCTCTTGATTTATACTGTCATGAATGACATGAATTTGTCTGAATTTGTCTGTTTCTAGGGACACCAGAAAACCCTGCTTTATAGTGCAGCTTCAAACCTCAGTTGCTACCACTTTACACAGTTACTACTTTGTTCATCTACTCTGGCTTGTTAAAACGTGAATAATGATCTACGTGTGTGAGGAGAAATAACTATTAAACAAAGGAAATAAAGTAGATTCTAGTTTCAGTGCCTCTAAAACCTGAAGAGACGTGAATTTAGGGAGAAGGGTTGAAGTACACTTCCCTGACGTGTACTTGATATGAGAAACATACTGCTCTGGGGTGGTTGAAGATCCAGTTGTGTTCAGCATTTTGGGAGAAAAAGAAAAAAGGCAATGTCTGGGAAAGGGTACTGACTTTGAAATCATTTTTTCATTTAATTATCTCATTAGCTTTCCTGCAACCTTTTTTTTTTTTTTTTTGTTTTGCTGTACTCTAATCCTTTTTCATTATGATTAGAACTTTTTTTTAATTTGATTTCACACACAGTTATTAGCATAACATGATCTGTTTCAGGATTGTCTTGGGGATCATCACAAAGAAGAACATATTAGAGCATCTCGAGCAACTAAAGCAGCACGTCGAACCCTTGGTGATTAGATATATCAGATCTCATAATTAGACACATTAGAAGTCAGGAAGCATGAAACTTGTGAACTGTTCAGGGCTTTTATGACATCAGCTGAACAATGAAATCATCTTAAGCTACAAATTTGTATTAAACCATAAAACAATATGTGCAAAATCCTTTTGTAGAAATTAAGCTGTTCATACAGACATACTGTTATTCACAACATTAAAGGAAAGTAAACCATAGACTTTCTGATCTTTTTGTTCTTGAGGTCACATAAATCCATCTAGTTGATCTGTTAATTTCCCCCGGTGGGAAAGCACACAGGTAGGAATAGTTTTTCCCCTCCTAATGCAAATTAAGATTTTCATATATGCCAATTTCTTTTCTGATCTTGACAGCTTTAAATAGCTGTTAAATAGCAAAGTAAGTATCATGTCTTTTGAGAAGCAAAGCATGTTTTTAATGTGTCGCAGCATTAGATCTTCCCTGTAATCCCCCTTTATCAAAGTGATTTTTTAAAAGTACTCTTATTTTTAGTGAAGTCCTGTGATTTTATGTAAAGTCCTGTGATTCTGCTGCTGTTACCTACAGCAATTAATGTACTCCTTTATAAAATGTTCAGTGATATCCTAAGCCACTGAGTGGCCCGCTACTATGTTGACTATTGACTTCAGAATCTAGATACCGTTTTAACCATGATGTTGTGAACTAACCTTAGCTGAAGGTAGACTTTGTCTTAATTTGGACATGGGTTGCTAGTTACATCTCTACTAAACCTACCCACCAAGTTTAGCTGCTTATGTGCAAAACATGCTAATTATGTTCTCATTTTATGCTCATATTTCACAAGTATTTCATGCGTCCTTTAATAAGACAAAACGAAATGTACTAACCAGAATAACAAGGGCAGCAGCTCATTCATTCTGCTCGTTGCTTCTCCTGTGATACTATCCTTTTGGACAGTCTCATCTTTTTTGATATTTTGCAGAGTTATAATTCTAAAAGCCACGAAGACCCCATCATAAGAGCACAGTATCTAAATTGGCAAATGAAAATTTTCTTTTATTATTCACGATTTATTTTCTAAAGCTGTGAACTCCAAAAACTAGTTAACTATTGTTTATTTTACAAAAGTTTCATGGCCAATACAATGTGCTCCTATGAATACATTCAGCCTGAGCCAGTTCATCAGACTGGAAGGATTGTTACGATTTAAAAATGGAGGGGAGTTTGATTTGCTGTGAGGATTTTGGGCCATCAAGCGGTACGTCACTTCTGATGGCAAGGTTGGAACATGCTTCCCTTTTGAAATGGGATCAATATCACTTCTTTTTCATACCTCTTTTTTCTTTGTCCCTCTCTGTTACTTTTTTGTTGGCATACGCTGATCAAAATTTCATTTTTGTAGAAACAAAAAGTTAAATAAAAATTGTCATGGGCTCTACTTGTATTACTTGTATTTCATTAAAATGGACTACAGCTGTCAGAGAGACCATCTGATATGGTGTCTCAGCATTGCTGTCTTTTAACAAACCGGTGGTTCCTCAATATTTTGGTTAATAAAATGTTTTTGTTTAAGTAAGAAAATCAGGCTGTTTAGTTTTGCTCTATTCCTGTCAACAAAAAGGACGTGGCTACAGATTTGTTCTGCTTTATTATTTTCCTGCTTGGATTAATACCGATCTTCCGTTTATCCTTTTCAGGCGCCTCCTTGGCATTATAACAAAAAAAGATATCCTCCGTCATATGGCCCAGACGGCAAACCAAGACCCCGCCTCAATAATGTTCAACTGAAACCCATAGCTGAGGAGAGAGAGGAAACGGAAGAGGAGGTTCATTTGTTGAATAGCACAACACTTTAGGCTGGGGGATACTTGTAAAATCAGAGACGATAGCTGGGTTTTTGCATAACAGTGCTGCTGGAAATCAGGAGTTGGTCTGGGGGAATATGTGGCGAGGCGGAAGGCTGATGGGAGCATGGGAAGGGAGAGCTGCTGTCCTGCACTGGATGCGTCCCGAGACGTCAGGTCTGCCATGATAGTGCAGTGGGTGAGCCGTGCGAGGTGGCGCAATTCTCCAGCCCCAGCCTGGTACTTCAGCATTGAAGAGATGTGTTACTAGTCCCTGTTTCTGGAGGGATCATTCTGAATTGAGCCATCTTACAGAGACTGAAAGGTCTTGGCCCTTTTTACCATTGAAAACTGTTGTGTTAACTCATGAAACGTATAATTATTACACGTCACCTTTCTACATTCCAGAAGAGCTTTATTTCTCTCTCTCCTGAGCCGTAACAAAGCCTCTTTAAAATTGGTGTGCCCTTTTGAAGCAGTTGTTTCTCATATTGAGATGTACTGTGAGTTACCGAGGTTTGATCACAAGAAGGGAGGTTTTTCTTGTGCCATTAAACGTGTAAGTTTGTACATCATGAAATGCTTGGGGCAGTACAGATCCACTGCGACAAAAACAGATTGGAACAGGTAATACCTTGCAAGAACCATGTGAGACTTCTTTCAACCCATGTGCTGTCATGATATGAGAAAAATTAAAACGAGATGAAACTAGCGTTTCAAAGAAAAAGACTGGTTTTGCTGCAGAAAATATCAATAATGTGACCTGGTCTTATGCAATTTTTGTATTATTGAAAACACTATGATATATACCAATGTTGTGCAGTATAAGGAAAAATACTGCTCTTCTACTAGTTAAGAGCTGGAACAATTCTGTATAGGTGTATCTGGTAAAAATTGCATGCTACAACACTGGAGATCTTTTCCCCCGCCCTGTAAAATTTGAGAATGGTCATTTTTATTTTTTCTTCTCCACAAAAGACGTTCCACTGCTGACATGGTAGGAAGAAATGTAACTCATAACTTGCACTAAATGTATATTATTTTTCTTGAAGTTTTACCATTCTTTATTTATATTTGTATGGATTAAAAAATCTATTAAATATGAATCAGTTAATATCTCACATAACTAATTACCTTTTTAATGTGATTTTATAGAATAATTCATAATCCTCTGCAAGTAATTAGGAGGATTAGCAAATGTTTACAACTAGATGAAGGGTTTAAACAAAATGGTTTCTTTATGATCCAGCATGCATATAAGATCATTTTCAAATGTAACTTTCACTGCCGTTACCTTGAGATTTTCTTTTTTCTTTACTAGCAGATAACTGGAACAGTAATATTAAAATTTTATTTTAAAAAACTGCAGGGTTTTAAAAATAATAGGAAGAAAGCAACTATAATTATTAGATTGCTTTTGACTTTTTTTTTCCCCCCAAGTATATAGAGGTGTAAATGATATGTGGCCACAAAAGATGAGCAGCAAGGCAGAATCGAATCCAGTACTTGAAACTTTGGCAGGACTTTAAAATTCAGCAGCAACACACACACTAGCAGGTGAACCGACAGATCCCTAACTTCTTTACTTTTTTCTTTCCAGTCACGAGATTAATTTCTTTCATACTCATTTTATCAAACACATGCAGAGGAAAAAAGGCAACATGCTATAAGCCTAAAGTTGGGAGGAAAAAAATTAAGAAATCTGGCTGACAAAAGTCATACTTTATAATACAGGGTTAGAGAAAATTTCTGTCTTTTAACAGTTATGCCCACGAGACTGCAAAAATATAAATGGTGAAAGTCTAAAATAATAATCCTAGGTCTCTCTAAGGCATTCATCACACTTGCCTCAAACATCTTTATTTGCAAAGTACTCAGTGTGATTTTATCTTAAGTACAATAACATACTGAAACAAAATTCTGGTACAGTTGGCAAGCTCCAAAATAATGCCTGCGCTTAAGTGCGCTGCTGAATTTTTACTCATTTTTCTGTGTATAAAACTGCCGTCTACACATCATCATCTCATCTCTTGCAGCAACTGGAACCAGTAGAAAGCAAAAGGTGCCAGTGGGCTCATGGTGATCAGCCCCTGTATTAAAAACGGGTTTGGAACTGAAACGGAGAATCAGGCTGTGTTAAAAGGGGAGTGCTGCAGCAACTAGCTGTGTTCTGCCACGTGAAGTCAGTGGTAGGTGGTTCAAAATTTATTCTCTTACATTGTGTAAGCCTGAAGAAACTTTACAGAAGAAACTTCACAAAGCAGGATTTGGCCCATTTATAGAAGGCAGCTCTGGAAGTTGTCTGTGATGCTGATTTCTGTTGTCTAATTTTTTTCTGCAGTGGAAGAACATAAATGCGCTACACGTATAAAAATTGCTTTAAATCAGTTTGAAACCTCTGCCGTTTCTGGTGTTCTCATAAAACACGGCTGTGTGTACTGTATTGACTTGCACCTAATCCTACAGACTGTACTGTCTGAGTTAAAATACCGTTCACACTCCTGTTGTGTTTTATAATTTCTGTGTGGATCCTGAGTGCTGCATATACATTGTGCATCTCTGCTCTTCTTATCTGCTAAGCTTTCCCTGTTGACACTTAAAATGTCTTCTGGTAAACATATGTAAGAGGTTCTGATAATGAAGTACGTGTGCCTGAGCTGTGCAACAAAAATTTTCTAACGTAAAACTTCCAGCGCCTTACTCAAGTTATTAATTTGAAAAAAAAAAGTGGTGGATGGGAGGGGGAAAAGTGTCAGCATTTTTTTTTCTTTCTTTTTTTAAAAACCATTCAGTTACTGGTTCATGAAGAATGCATTCTTTGTTAATCTGTGATGTTGCCTAGAGCTGTATTTAATATTGATCTTAATGTTTTTATTTATAATAGTGTGGTAGAGCTGCATATCATTACAGTAAAAATTCTAGTTACTGTGATGATTTAATCAAACATTAAAAACTTCTGTATGACCATTTATTGTTCTGTCATGTTTTCTCATTGTTTTCACAAACAATATTTGTGTTGATTTTTGTATTTATTTTCCCTGAGAGAAAATTAACAGCTAGGAATTTTACACACAAAACTAGTAAGCAGATAAAAAAAAGAATGAATTTTAGGAGGAGGTGCAGTCTTTGTATTGCCTCGTATTTGGCTACAAATCAGTAGCCAAATCAACCCAATCAAACAGATCAGTATTAGGTTTTTTATTTCCCAAAATAGACATTTTAAAAATTGTTCTAATTATATAATTATAGAATAGTTGGCTTAATGATTTAAGAGGGTCAAAAGTGGATGATGCTTTTACTGTCTAAAAGCCATGATTACATAGTTGCTACACAGTACATTTTTAATACCTCTGGTTTAAAAAAAAAAAAAGGTAAGTTAGACATCTGCTGATGATGTATAATAATGTATATTAATGATGTACAGCACCAGTATTTTTTCAGTTGGTGTAACAGCTTTCCTTGTCAATTAGAGGTTAATAGATAGGACTGGAACATCCACACTAAGGTCCCCGTTTTTGCAGATTGAAGTTCATATTTAAATAACAACGCAAAGGGTGAATACTTTTTTGTTACTTGTATGATTTACAGGGCATCAATATGAAGGTCTCTTCTGCTTGGAACCTAAAGAGTAAGGGGGAATGAGACTGCATTTTCAAGAAAGTACCTCTTTTTTTATGTATAAAACATAAAAATCTGGTCCCACAAAAAAGTCCCTGTATGCTTGTGCTTATGTTTGAATAAATGGAACATTTATATGCTGATTGAAAGGGGTGGGGTTATCAACTTTACAAAAGTAGACATGGCATGTGATTCTGAGAACTGAAAATACCGTTTTGACACTTTTGAAGCACTCTGACTTACATTGTGAATTATGCTGGAAGGGACCTTTGGGAGTACAATCATTTGCTAAAGAGTAGGGACAACTTTGAGATCTGAGCATGTTACTAGTGGCCTGTAATCTTCCTTAGCAGTACTATCGTCATCAGTAATGATGTGAACTGCTACAACAGAAGTCAAGTCACTGTACAATGGCAGGCCTGTTGAGTAAAAGCAAATGTTATTTCAAGCAGTTGCCAGAGAATAAAACTCTAACAACAACAAAATAGAGCAGTGGACCAATGAACTTGAAAACAATTTGCACCTTGTACAAAATCACTTTGATTCTATTTTCAGAAGTCCAGATTAGTGAAAATGGGGTGAGTTCATCTGACTAACAAGGTAGCAAATGCAGTGGAATTTCTGATTTATCTTGCAATGTCAGTTAGCTGGTTTTTAATCCTATTTGTTTCCTGTTAATTCAGCCAGATCCAGAAGATTGAGAGCAGATGTAGTGCTTTGTTGTAATGCAAAAGGCAAAGCTGCTCTGATTTTTTTACCGATGTGGTGGGGCAGAACTGAAGAAGTGCACAATGCCAATAAGAATCACCGAGAGTGAGGAAGTAAGAAGCCAGCTGCGACTGAGCTACACCAAACAAGTCCATGATTCGATCACTTCCCCAAGGCCTACAGATTCTCCAAGAAATGTAAAATAGTAACCTGCACTTTTTGTGCTTCGTTACAGTAAGTAGCATAGTAACGCTAACTCGTCTAGGTTTAGCTTCAGGCTGAGAAAGAGAGAGGCGTACAGAACGGAGAATAACCCGAACCCTGTACTTCAACTTTTCCTGTGCCGAAGCTTGAGCTGCGGGCACAGGCAGCAAGTACCGGCAGCAGGGGAAGGTGACGGTCGGCAGCCGCGCAGCTCCCGGCGGCGTTTGGGCGCGCAGGCCCCGCAGTCCTCCGCGGCTTCCCGCGGCCCGCCCCGCGCGCCGTGACTTCCGCCCGACGGTTGCCGTTGCCGCAGTAGCAGCACGTGACGCCCCCCTGCCCGCCGCCTCAGCGCACGCGCGGCCAGCACCCCACCCGCCCCCGATGGTTGGGCGCGAGCAGGCAGCAGGAGAGGCGCCTCCGTCCTTAGAAAAGCTTTACTGAGCGCGGGGACACCCCGCGAGTACAGACACACACACACCCCCCCCCCCGCCCAAAAAAAGAAAACCCCACGCCCGAGAACGCAAGGACGCCGCCCTGCTGCGGGCCCGTGGGGGCCCCGCTCAGGGCAGGAGCTGGTCCACCTTCTCCTCCCGCCGGTTGGCCAAGTGCGACTCGATGATCTCGGCAAAGAGGTTCCTCTTGAGCAGGCTGTAAGCCAGGGGCAGCAGCTGGCCCACCGTCTTGTGGAAGTACTGCAGGCGAGAGGGAAAACAAGAGCAGCCCGGGGGGTCAGGGGCTTTGCTTACACAGTGAGAGCAGCCTGACCGCTAGGCTTTGCCACATGCAACACGCTTGCTGCAGCCACCCCTGAAGGGACCGAGGACACACCCACACTACATCTGCAGCAGCAGCAAGGTCAGGCCGGGTTACCTGAACTGCTGCAGCCAGAGATGGAAATCTGTTTTTAGCAATGCAAGACATGATAGCTATTGTTAAGGCATGGAGCTGTCCAGCCTGCGGTTGAAGTCCCACGTCCTGTCACACTCCACAGCTCGAGGGGATCACGATGGTACTTAGAGTAACCACTTAAGTGCTTCAAATGTATAAAAGTCAGAGCATATTTAGCATTTCTTATCATTATTGTACGCGTAAGCCCATTATACATCTACTATGAAGGGGAAGAGGTTTAAGTCATTTTCTGTGTCTCAGGCTACAGATGAAGTGTCAGTGTTTCTTCTGGCCCTGCACGCAGAGCTCTAGTCAGAACCAGCAAGCAGCTGTAAGCATCTACAGACAGGCAAAAATGCTGGGACTGAACTGGGGTGTTATTTATGCGTGAAGCCACTGTTCTTCCTTTCTGTTTACTAAACTAGAAAATGAAGTAAGGTTTCTATTTTCAGAAAACAGCTGCGAAATTATAGCTGTTTCAAACTGCTGCATAAGATAGGTATCAGGCCACGCCACAATGCCATAAAGACATAATTACTCATTGCACGAGTTTGTCTGGTTAATCTCATGTGCTAAGAAGCACGAAGCATGAAAGATGGGGTTTTGCCTCCACCTACTCAGCCAACTGGAATTAACTATTTCCTTCACAGCCCTTCCAGATGTAGGAAGGAATTAAGCAGCTGAAGCAGCAGTCACTGAAGGAAGGATCCTAAATTAGCAGGACATCAGAGGAAAATACAACACATTCTCAGATGCTGTAGGGAATTTACACTAGCAGGGCAGGAAATCTAAGAAACACATTAGTAATTTAACAGCATATGGACAGAGCAGCGAGTTTTCCTTCGTCTCAGTGGCTAAATATTTTAACTAGTGTTTAGCACAACTCTTCTGGGCCTACATTTAGTACTGCAAGATTTTTATCTTTCTACATGATGCTTTGGAGCACCCCTCAGCCAATACTGTTTTTACTAAAAGAAGCTATTTTGCACAGGTGTTTTATGACCATCTGCTAATATTACACTTATGCTGAAGCTTCTTTATGTGTCATTTCCTAGCCATAGATTTATTACAGACATGACCCTTTTCATCAGCGGGGCAGTGGCTAATATGGAACAAAAAGTGTGAAGTAGAATCTTTACATGTGATTAAGTGCTAGTAAGTCAATCAGCTTATTTATGATATTCTTTGTTAACACAGAACCAGAAAGAGAGATATTAGAAACTTAAGAGATGCAGCCAGCTGGTGGGAGGTCTTTTACACAGCCATACAGGCAGCATAGGTGGGCAACTGACTTTTAGATTCCATTTTTTCAGCTGGGGTTACTACAAACACCAGTCTATTTCTTGATCCCATTGAACATGCGTGCTTGTGCCCATACAAGTAGCTGCGGATAGGTGGCTATAGCTATTCAGTATATCTGGATCAGACATTCTGCATTTTTAGGAGTCTAATGACAACTCCTCGTATTATGCACACCAAATCAGAACAGTTAAATGCTGTTTAAATGCTTCTGGATTGCAGGATTGTGCTTTCATACAAGCAATTTTAAATTCAACATGGAATGGTGTCATAAGTGTGACTTTTTAACAGTCTTCAGCAATTAAGAATATTCTTGTAGACTTTCACGATTCCTAGGGATAACTATGCAATAGAGTTGGGAATAAAGATCTACACCACAGAACAACTCCCAGTGCAAGCATAAAATAATGCATAATTTTGTGAAGTATGATTGCTGTAGTACTCACATGTGATCCATAGCAAAACAGGTCCATACCCAGTTCATATCCCATTCCATAGTCACATTCATCATTAGCAAACTGAACAAAGGTGAGCATTTCTTGAATGGGTGCAAAGGCCTTCAGTCTCTCATCATCGGTAGGAGCATCAACAATGGCCTTACAAATTTTTTTAAGATTAGCTGCAAAAAAACAAAAGCAGAAATATTTAGATGTTTAAATAAAGAAATTTAATATTGCACAGTAGTTGTTTGTGGCAAAAACACACCTGTGCGTCACGCTTACATGAAGACTAAGTGGGCACACCGTGAGCTGCTGGTGAAAAAACCTGCCCCTTTCCTTTGCTGCTCATTCTTGCCCCATGCCCATCCGTCTCAGTTCCCCATATAGAGACCAGCATTTGTGTGGTGAACTTGCATCAAGGAACTGATTCTGGTTAGAACACCACTGGGAGAAGAGGGGGGACAAGAAATAAACCCACAAATCCCTGAATGTAGATCAGTTCTTTGGATCTACTTCCTGTATGGCTGTGCCAATACAAAAGAGAGGGTCGTCTAAACTACTCCTTCAGGAATTATTATTTCAGATTTAGCATGTTTCATCGATTCTGATCTGGTTCATTTAAAGAAAATGCTTTGAGCTCAAGTGTGATGGTTAAGACTTCTGCCTTTCACTTGCACAGCTCATTCTTCAAGTAGAAATTGAAAGCAGTTTGGTTTTTGCAGAGTAGCTGTGTGACTGAAGGTTGTTTAAATAAAGCAGAGGAATATAGTAAACAAGACATTTACCATTTGTTTCGGGAAGTTCTCTGTATCCGACATCATTTTTGTCTACAGGAACAACTAGGCCTGCTCCATGAAATGCTTTGGTCACCACCTAAATGGAGAGACAGGAAATTGAATATAGCACTATAAGTCAATACTGTGACATAAAACCACTCACCTCACTAAACAACATCAACACCTGATTGCTGGTGGTCAAACCTAATATAGTGTCCAGGCTCCAGGACATCAACTTAGTTTTAAAGTATGCAGCAGTTACTTTTAAGTACTGAAGTTTAAAATAACTGGAAACTCCATTTCAGCCAAGTTCTGAAATCTAGGTATCCTTGTAGTCACTTGTGTAGCACTGTACTACATTTCTTTAGTCACTCCCTACCATAATTATTTCTGATAGGTCTGCAAAAAACCTCTATTACTAGGTTTTTTGATTACCATATCATCCTTAATGTTCCCTTTTCCAATAGATCCCAATCAACTGTTTACATGAATCTTCACTTTGAAGCAGTTTTCTCCATGCTCCCCATTTCTTTTAGTTTTCCCTTCTATTGTGGTTTTTTTTTTTTTTTTTCCTTTAATTGAATGCCAAGCTATGGTTTACAAAAGTAAAGTGTTTTGATTTAATCCTATTATTTGGAACACACTTGTATTAATCTTTCCTCTCCTGAAGTTTTATAGACAGAGCTGATTAGCATCTTTACTGACTAGGAGGAAAAATAAAAAAATAAAATTAAAAAAAAGCAGGCAAGCAAATGAAATAAGTTTAACAGAACTTAGTTCTCTCCAGTGGATCAGGAAAGTCATACTTTCTTATCTCTCTGTTTCATCTTCACGGTTTTTTGTTCCAGAGAATAACCCAGTTCTTTCGCTGTTCTTGTTAGTTTTTCATCTATGTCTTTCAAAATAGCATTTTTCTTTTTATCGCTCACTTCCTTAAGTTTTTTTGACAAAAATAATCTGCAGACAGAAGAAACATGTCTTAAAAGAGCTTAACAGAAAACAAACAAGTGAATAGCCTTCTATCACTAAGCCTCCAAATCTTATAATGAAGATTAGCAGCCATGGGTTTATTTATACACGCAGACTTGGGAATGCAAGACTCTTACCAAGAAGAAAGAAAAAAAGTTTGGCACAGACAGTACTTTGGCATTTCCTATCTGTATTTGCATAACAATACAGTTTATGCAATCTGCAGGTGCTGAAGATTCTCCTGGACTCAGTAGCTGTTCATCTTTCTATCTTAAGAATTCAGTTTGCTGCTTCAGTGCCATATTTGTCATCCAAGTCATGCACATAAATACATATTTATGAGTTTCATCATGGTGCTTTCAAAACAAATGTCCTTGTTTAACTCTGCACTACACAAGGGTTCTTTTGCAAAAGCTTTTCTTCAGTGTGCTTTCACTTACTGACATGTATCTGTCCTTAGAGAGCTTTCCATTTTTAACTGACAGGTCATGAAATCTGTTGTTTAGATTCATGATGCAGGATCGTGTAAAGCTTCATGAATCATATGGAATTACATACCCATATAAATGTTATCCTGCCCTAGGTCAGAAACGGTACTTCTTGTATTTATTCACTATATAAAAAAAAAAGTACTTTTATGTAGGCAAGAACAAGAGCTAGATGCTACTTATTTAGTACAATATTCAGATTTCCTTCACCACTGTTTGAGATGCCCTTTCTTTACTGATGAAGTATTTTAACACACCCAGTGGGCATTTTTTTTTTCTATAGAGCCTATTCCTTCCAATATATTTAGAGAATGAGATAATTAACACTTATCTATTTTACTTGTAAAATGAAAACACTGTCAAGAAGCCTATTAGGGCTTTTGAAAGTACCATTAAACTTGCTAGCAGGAGCAGAAAATAAGTGAGGGTTTCTTGAGAAAGAAAGATACAAAAGTTAGCTGCATTATTCCACATCGCATCTCCCAATTAATAGTTTCTCTTCTACTCTACTTTTTATAAATAGAAGTAAATATGAATCTTACTTGACTGCGGCAAAGACATTATCACCAACTTGTGAAATCACACAGCCCTTCTTAGCTTCATTTGCACCAACCCACACTGGAAGCTCATCTGGCACATCCCTATTTATGAAAAAGTACACACAAATGGTCAAGCTGTGTCCATCTCTCCTATTTCAAAGTAAAATTAATTTGCCTCCTCACCATGCTACCATCTCCTTCAGAAATGCAACAAGAAACACTCTAAAATCTTACAGCATGGCTTTGAAAGGAGCTTGTATCAATACATGCAGAGAGAATACACATTCCCTTTATTTCATAAGGCTTGACTTTTTCTTCTAAGTATCATGGCAAAACTTAAAGATTAATAAGTGAAGGTGCTCTGGAGGGTTGGGAGAGGTAGTTTAATAAATATTTAAACCTAGACTTCAACTCCAATATCTTTGATCTTTTTTAATAAAAGGTATCAACCCATGTGTTAATATCCTATTACAGAAGAGAAAGATTCTTGTTTGGCGATAGCACACAGTTCTCAAATCCTGTCTTGTGGAAAATGGCGGAGAAATAGCTACACAAAATTATAGTCCAGCAAGAGCATATATTAAATAAAATACCTGAAATATCCCATGTGATACTGTGTTTTGCTATCCCCAACAAGTATAGTCTGGAATTCTGGGGGATCATAGAAGAATCTCCAATGAAGATTGAAGTCCAGATCTGTTGATTTTGCTTTTTTGTGTTTTCCAGCAAGAATATCATACGGTCCAACCAGCGTAAGTCCAACACTTGACACAAGTGCATCTGAAAAGCAAAGCATGAACTGGTTTACTTTCTGGTGTGTGCATATCTAAACCAACAAGTTCCTCTGTCACTCAGGTATCAAAAGCTTCCACAAATCCAAACAGTCAAACACTGTTTACCAGACAAAGAAAGCTGAGACATTCTTTTATTCAGATAGCTTTCATTCAAGAGTTAAGTTATTACACTTCTTGTAAGAAGTACTGGTCAACAGCTCAATGTCCAGATGGAGACTCGTGACAGGTCATGTCCCTCATGGGTCCATATTGGGACCGGTACTGTTTAATATCTTCATCAATGACATAGACAGTGGGATCGAGTGCACCCTCAGCAAGTTTGCAGACAACACCAAGCTGAGTGGTGTGGTTGACACACCTGAGGGATGGGATGCTATCCAGAGGGACCTGGACAAGCTTGAGAAGTGGGGCCCATGTGAACCTCATGAGGTTCAACAAGGCCAAGTGCAGGGTCCTGCACCTGGGTCGGGGCAACCCCCAATACCAATACAGGCTGGGGGGTGAAGGGATTGAGAGCAGCCCTGCGAAGAAGGACTTGGGGGTACTGGTGGACGAAAAGCTGGACATGAGCCGGCAATGTGCGCTCACAGCCCAGAAGGCCAACCGTATCCTGGGCTGCATCAAAAGAAGCGTGGCCAGCATGTCAAGGGAGGTGATTCTGCCCCTCTACTCTGCTCTGGTGAGACCCCACCTGGAGTACTGCGTCCAGCTCTGGAGCCCTCAGCACAAGACAGACATGGACCTGTTGGAGAGTGGGTCCAGAGGAGGGCCACGAAAATGATCAGAGGGATGGAACGCCTCTCCTACAAGGAAAGGCTGAGAGGGTTGGGGTTATTCGGCCTGGAGAAGAGAAGGCTTCAGGGATACCTTATTGTGGCCTTTCAATACTTAAAGGGGACCTATAATAAAGATGGGGACAAACTTTTTAGCAGGGCCTGCTGCGACAGGACGAGGGAGGAATGGTTTTAAACTAAAAGAGGGTAGATTCAGACTAGATATAAGGAAGAAATTTTTTACAATGAGGGTGGTGAAACACTGGAACAGATTGCCCAGAGAGGTGGTAGATGCCCCATCTCTGGAAACATTCAAGGTCAGGTTGGACAGGGCTCTGAGCAACCTAATCTAGTTGAAGATGTCCCTGCCCATGGCAGAGGGGTTGGACTAGATGACCTTTAAAGGTCCCTTCCAACCCAAACCATTCTATGATTCTAAAAGAAACTATCATTTCTAGAGCGCCCAGGGATGACACGTTCTGTTATATAATAAATTTGAGGAAGCTGAAACCTGGATTGATATGAGGAAACTTTAGTTCCATACCAAACATTTTGAATGTACTTGCAAGAAAGGCAGATTTAGACAACATTTAATCCCTTCGTATTACACTATTTAAGTAATTATATTTTAGAAGGCCTGAAGTGTACTGACATCTTCATGATCATCTCCAGTATTCTTGTTTACACTCATGTAAATATTCTACATCTTAACTGAAAAGTGAAGCAGCATTAGAATGTATCTGACCACCTCCAGTTTGCCTGCCTTCAGGCAGTGAGAGTAAAGTTAGAAAAGGCAAAAAAATATATAAAACCCCACCACTTGGTTTCTCAGGATCTAGTTCTGCACAAAACTTCCAAAACTGATAGAAGTCTTCAGGCAGTCTGAGCCGATAGCATGTTTCTGCGTCTTGACGAAGATTATCGGGGATATCTGCCTGATTTGACCTTCTCTTCTTGACGTCTCCATTTTTTTCACACTGCAGATAAAAAAAAAATTCATTTAGTTGCTTCCTGTCAGTTCTACTAAAGGATTTTACAAAGCTTCTGTATTAATGGAGGAACGATGATTAAGATCATTAAGTCATGTTTGTTACTTAAACCAGCATATATACTGATTAGAACATCTATTTTGGACAGAATCCCTTAAAAGCGCATTATCTGAGACGTGCTAAACATGTATGAAATAGCAAAGTGCTACTTTGATATTAATGGGTCAATATAACCAACAGAAGCACCTTTATTAGTTAATCAAGCAATGGACTAAGCAATCCCAAAGTTTAATCTAAGTTCTACATTATTTTAAAATGGCCATTTCCAATCACACAGCAGCTTGCATCCAAGAAACTCGTGTGTTTTACAGACACTTGGAAGTAGGGATACTATTTTGTCATGTCTGGTTAAATGACACAACAAAAAATCCTCCAAGTCTCTACTATCTGAACTACTCCACTATTCAACATCTGAACTGGTGCAGTTTACAGCACAGCATTTTAAAAGTAGCTTAAAGTTTAAGTTGTTTTAAAAAAATGATATAACATGAACTGAAACAGACCAGAAAATGACCCATTCAAGCACGCACACCACTAAAGCGGTAATCTCAGCTACCTCGTTCCCACATAAGGCTCTAAGGATTGGTAGGAATCATCACCCCCCCCGTTTTAAAGAATAATAATAATACAAAAAGCAAGGTTTCTTTTCTCTTGTTAAGGCAGTACAATGAGGCAGACATTTCACCTCTTACATGGGCCGCCATCAGGTCCTTAACTATACCACGAGTACTTGTTCGGACTGGCAGGCACCCCTGGGGATGAGGAGGCTGGGGCGGTTGCTGTTCACAGCACACCTGAAAGGCGGTGGTCACTCGGCAGAAGCCCGGCTACCGAGGAGAAGCTCCCGTGTTGGAAAACGAGGAGCCATGGGGCTTTCCTCAAAGCTACGGGGCAAACCAGAACGAGGGGCAAGGAGGCAGAGGCCCGGCACTACGACAGGGCACCCGCGCCGATTCAGGCCTACGGCCCCACGACCGCGGCCCTCGGAGCTCGCTCCCCGGCCCGGGGGTGCCTGAGGCCACGGCTGCCGGTCCCCACGACCCCCCGCAGGGCCGGGGCCCGCTGGCAGGCTCGGCCCCCTCAGGCGCAGCGATCCCCCCCACCCCGCCCCCGCTAACGGCCACCTGCTCGCCGGCCGGGCCCGCCGCCCCGCGCGGCCTCCGCTTCCCGCCACCTGTCATGCTGCCGCCGTCCGCATCGCGCCCGCCCTCCTCGCCGCTTCCGAGGTCGTGCACTGCGCCTCCGCGCGTGCGCAGGCGGCGGCGCGCGCCTGGCCGGCCACGCCCACCCCCTCGCGCACGAGCTCGCGACGGGCGTTTAACGGCCGAGGCGGGGCGTACGGTGTGCCCGTCCGCCCGCAGGAGAGGGGGGTACCCCTGGAGGGGCTGGGAGTAGCCGCCCCTGAGAAGGCCAGGAGGGAGCAGGTCAGCGGGTGTCTCGGGGAGACGGGAGGGGCCTCGCAGGGGACCGGCTCGGCAACCGCCGCCAGCCCCCGCCCGTTGAGGGGACAGAGGCCCAGCCCCAGGAGACGGCGGCGGGGGACAGGCAGCGCCTTTCCTTCCCACGTAGACACCTTGCTGCAAGGTGAATAAGCGCTTTTGCAAGGGCAGTACGCATCTACGTACATTTACGCATCGGCTCCGGAGCCAGCCTGTTCCGGAGTCGGCTGGCAAGAGAAGGAGGATTAGAGGGGGCGGGAAGAGGGGGCACAGCGGGAGCCTGTAAGATGTGTTAGCCTCGGGCTAGAGCAAGCATCACTACGTCTGAGGGGGGAACGAGGTGGGAAGAGAACGAACGCAGTTAACCCTTGATTGCGAAGACGTCTATGGCTGGAGCTGGGTGCTAGAGATCAAGTCGGGAAGCTTACAGCCGTGTGTCCTCAGTGGTAGGCTAGCTCACCTCAGGACCGCCTATACACACTTTCGAGGCTGATTTTTTTTTTTTACCCCGATTACACACGCGTGCAAATTCCTGTAATACAAGTTAGGGTAGTGTATTGGGATGAGACAGAGAAAAAAGGATTACCTGAATCAGGTGTAATCTTTCCCTTCAGAGCTAAAAACATAAGAGATCAAGGAAGTGATACTAGTTTTCAGTACACAGAAAAAGGAAAAAAGCCCAATCCCCTAAACCTCTGCTTTAGCATTTGACAGCTGCCAGGAATATAAAAGTGTCATCACATAATTTCTCTTCCAATGAAAGAATCAAGGCAGCAATGTGTACCATGCAGCAAGTGGGACACATTCCTCAGTTTAGAAAAGCATATAATCATATTATGCAACATCTACTCATTTAAGTATATTGCCAAAACGCTTTGCATAGAAAAAGAGGCCTAGGAAACCAATAGCACAGAAGGAGGCAGTGGGAAGCTGGTTATAGATAAACCTTCACTTTTTTGTTTCAATAAATCAGATTGCAGTGGTTTTATTTAAAGCAGCATAATGTAGTTTAGCTACAGGAATTCTTTCTGGTGTGCAGTGTGTATTCAGCAAAGATGCATAATTAGCTTAGTTCTAGGAATAAGCTGCAGTGCCTTTCAACCACATATGACATTGACAGTTACACAACTAACAAAAGCTTGATAATTTTAAGTCTGTCTACAGCATTCACTTTTAAGAGTTACACACAACATCACAGGAAACTTGATCCTGACTGACGATGTTATTTCCTGTATGTAAAAACAGCTAGGCACTTTGTAGAAACCATGGGTTGATAATATATAGATACAGGACAATCACAAAGTCTCTTCCTTCAGCTGGAAAAATTGTTATTTAAATCAACCTATGTATTAAATTGTTTCCTTATAAAATCCTGCACACATAAGAAAGGAATATTAGATTTCAAATCCAAACCTTGTTTAAGGGGTCTTAACCTGAGGTTAAGAAACAAGGTACAAAAGCTCACTAATGAACCACAAACCTAATTTTCTTCCTGAAAAGTGTGAAGAGTACAGCCCTGAGGTTTCTTTGGGAAATGCTTTCTAATGTTAGTCTCACTCCATAATTTCTAGTATACCAAACCTTAACTGCAGTGGAGACTAGACAAAATGGCACCTGAAGGAATGACATTTTCCTCAGTAGCTTGGTGGAAAGCATTCTAGGTGACTTCAGAACAAAGGCATACCTCCCCTACCCCCATCACAAGTATCCATTTTATACCCTAGCTTAGCTTACCCGAATTCCAACCTCGTGCAGCAAATTGGTTCAGTGACACCAAAGGCACCAATATTTCCCATTTCAGTATTAAAGCTAACAAATGCTAAGCTCTGTCCCCCATTACTATTTCAGGATAAGCTTTTTTCCCTATTGCACGGTTAATTCCTTAATTAACCTCACCTCCAAAGCTATAGCTTTGCAGATGCTTATCATGCCCTCCTGTTCTCTCAGTTTTTACTGAAAGAAACCCTTCACATAACCATTTTCAGTTCCACAATTACAATGTTACTAAAGTGAATGCAAAAATGACATGGGAAGGATAGCCCAAGCATGCTTCCTGACTTAGCCTAGAGTTTCAAGTGTGTATTCCTGCCACATTAGTCTTCAGCTACAAAGCAAGTAAATGAAGTCAGCATGAAAGCTTCTACCTTTATTTTGGGTCAAGAAGAAAACAGAACCTTTTTACAGATGGAAAACGTTGAAAACTTAAGAGGTTGACATTTGCCTCTTACAATATTTTGCATTATAGCATGGAGAGAGAAGTTTGAAATAAACTTGTGGTGGCCCCATTTTAGGTATGCCAATATCTCACAAGGCAAAGCTATGCTAGAAGAAAACGCAAGTTAACTAGAAAAATACTTCTGCAATGCCTTATTGTTAATATTAGTGCTAGGTTTCAAAAGCCTAACTTGGAAGGCCTTTATCACTTCACTGAAGATACAGCTCTTGTGAGCTTTATTGATCAGTTGGTTTTTTTTATTCTTTTCTCCACACAAGCTATTTAAGTCTCCGAGAGCACCTCTTTCCTAGAATAGCCTGCAGTTTGGTGATACCCCAGGAGAGAAAGACACAGAATCCAGGAGGGAAGATACTAAACCCTCTCCATCTGAGGAACTCGGTCTCTCACACTTCCCAGGCAGGTACCCCAGCCACTAAATTATTGGTTAAGAGTAGCAGTGTTTGGCCATATTTAAGATATAATGGGCTTTTAAAATATTTTTATGTATATATATGTGTGTGTGTATATAGTGCAACTCAATCCTTTTATAGAAATCTTCCAAACAATTTTGGAATGAGTACCTCATGAGAAATAGGTAATGAAATGCCCAGTTACCTCATCCTATCCCATCAGACTTGAAATAAGGCAGGTAGCTTGGTTCCGTTAAGATCATGATGGTGGTTATGTTCAGAAAACTAACTTTGCATGGCTGGATAGATAAAAGAGGTATTTTTGAGGTTAGATTTATCTAGTCCCAGATGGCAGCTGATAAGATGTTTTCAGAACAGCAGTTTTGAGCTGAAGTACACACTTTAGGTTTGATAAACTTAACTGAAGAATAACTGAAAGGGTTTATCCTCATCATTTCTTCTTTGAAGTGTGGAAGTAGATTGTAGGGTGCTACCATGCAAGCCCTTAAAAGAGAAACTGTAAGATACTGAATAATTATTCAGTGCACCATAGTAATTTTTTCCTCTCTGTGAACAAGTCCTAACTCCATCTGTGTGTATTTACCTCCAAATAATTTGTTCCCACTTCAAGTCCTAGATTTGAAAAGCATATATAATTTGATATTGGTAGTCATATTGGCATTCATTCTGTTAACAGCCTGTAAGGATGTAACATGGAAGACTTTTTACGAAGAAGGATAAGCGACTAAAGCAGAGTTTACAATAAAGTATTTTAAAGCCTCCTCCTTCAAACTAGTAAACGTAGCCTCCTGTGTCTCTATACCATCAGACTTCTGAATCAGCATAAACGGGGATTATTTCAAGAGCTTAGTCTGCAAAGTAGCTTTATCAAGCTCTAAAGCCATCTGTATGATTAGTCCTACTCTGCAGCAAGCCCAGCTTTTTTTTTTTAAAATTCATAACTATGCAATAACAGATTTTGTGAGAAGCCACAGAACTGGAGTCTGTTGTCTTGAAACAAAACTTTTCAGACCTGCTTTCTCAAAAGCTATGGTAGATACTTTCCGTGCATACATTTAAATTGCCCCTTGAGGTCACCAAGTCCTTAGTGTGTTTTATGAGGATTTTTCCTCTCCTATGTCCATTTCCAAGATTATTGCTTAATGTCCAAAGTTACCAAAGTATGCTCCATGCTATGGCAAAATCTCAGTTCTTCATTTCAGAGTTTTATAGCTATTAATTATTGTGAAGAAAGCCTTCATGAGTTAAAAGCCTAAGTGAAAGCTTTATCAGCTAGTAGATACTAGAAAGAAGGAAAGATGACTTGCAGGGTTGTTGAAATCCAATTTATGCTTCCTCACTGCCATACACTGACTCATTTATGCTCATAGCTTTCCTCCAGTGTTGACTGTTTTCCTCCCACCCCTTACAAGGTTCAGATTTGCTCACCTATGAAAAACATCGGAAATAAATTAAGCTATGTTATCTGGATATTCTGTGTTGAGATGTTCCAGATATTTATATTTAAGGACAGAGTTCTGTGAAACACAATATAGTCTAGACTGCATTAGCAAGTTAGATGGGGTGCAATACATATGGTTCGCAATCTATTTTTCCCTACCCTTCAGCATATACAACTGAAAGGTAACAGTTTAAGTCATGCTTAGGTACTTTCTTCGGTAGTTTCAAGAGTACCTAAGCAGCAAGGGGTAGGTGTGTGCAGTATCCTCATCAGTCACCAGAACATACTGATGACTAGACTATGCAGTATAAATATATGTACATTCTAATTTCTGTTCGACTAATTTTTGCCAAAGAACATGATACTGCATTTTTCTTGCCACAAGAGGGAGCCATTTAAATTCTTGTCATTAAAAAGGCAGTTTGAAGAACGAAGACAAAAAAAGTGGCTTACTACATGATTGGCCACATTGGTGTCCTTTTGTACCGTTCAGTATAACTCCTTTAAAAGTAGACATCTTGTTTCTGAACACCAGATAATTTAATTTTATTCTAAATAATCCCAGCATATGTAGCAAGTATGTTGGATTTTTGTGCGTGTCAGCTGTCATGTTGGGATTGTACAGAATGCCGTGTGGCAAAATGCAGTGAAATTATGCTATTTTAAAATACGTTTAACACTGCAGTTGAAGTGAAGGTCTGGTTCTTAATGAGTTGCTTTACAAAGTTGCCAGCCTTCTCAGGTTAAGCCTCAAACAATCCTCAGATCACACAGAGCCTCTGTTCTTTGGTTTATTAGCTTCTGTAGGGCAGCTCCATGTTTTCAGGTTCAGAGGAGGACATGTCCTCTCTTCCATCAAAATAAGGATAAGGAGGAACTATGGACACATTCAATGTCAAAAGACAAGATTTGCCTCCAGGACAGTTGTGAGTGAGCAGTGCTGAAGCAGATTGCAAAGACATACAGTGCCTCTGCTGAGTCATCACCTCACTGCTGCCTGTGCTGGCAAGTTGTCCTGGATCCCTGCCAGCTCCCCTTGCAATTCTGTGAGGTCGGCAATATACATCAGGATGAATGAAAGAAGAAAATGCAGTGGGAGGAGGGGAGGGGAAAGTCGTGTCACTGGAAGAAAACTCGTCAGGATACGATACTGTAGGACATATATTTCCTGAGAAATCCTGGAGGCTTCAGGTTCTTTTGTACTGTGAATGTTTAAAACAGAATATAGGTGAAGATACACATTAGTCTTGCTGTGAAGGACTTGAAGTTAGATATATATTTTAGTATAGCGATTAATATTGTTTTGGCATCAATTCAGTGAGCCTTGCAATAACTGCTCTTGACAAGAATGTAAACTCACAGCTTGGTACTACATTTTGAACCACTGTTTATTTAGATCTGGCAGCTAGCAGTAGACTATGATTTTAAGGTGGCAATAGTATTTTACTGCAAGCCAAAATCTGTCTTTCTGCTCTGTTTTGAATATAGGGAAACTATTCTGATTGCATGAATTAGTGCTTGGAACACTGACTCCCTACATCTACGCTGTTCTGCATTTAAATTACTTGTTAGTCCTGTGATTGTACAGAACTGCAGTTTATGTAGGACCATTTGCCATACCTACCAGTTAAGTTTTGCAGATATTTTTATGTATCAGACCAAAGATTTTTTTTTTTCCTTCATTTATTGCCTCCAGTGGCACCTATTTGGTCTAACACATAAAAATAAAAGTAGTCTAACAGCAAGTTATTTTAATGAATGGCTTCTTGGTAGAAACCCCCTTGTGAGGCTTCACGTTTGTAATATGAAAGAAGAATCACTTAATAAACATGCTTACCACCAAGACAAACCCTGCATACATTGCTTTACCATTAGTAACTTTTAAGACTGTCAAGTCTGTCATATTTACTTATATTTATACACACTACCTCCCAATCTTCAGTTTCAGAACCCTGTTTTCATGGGAGAGTTTCCTAACATACAGAGCAATTCACATTCTGCTGTAACCAGATGTTAGGGTGGCAATCAATACAAATAATGAAACAATATGTATTCAGTAAGTGTTGACTGACGACATTAACATTTCATCTAGTACATGTGCCTTGGTTTTCGCCCCCAACAGATAATAGGGTGAGGGGGTGGAAAATAGTGGCTCTGAGTAATTTCAGCTTAGGCTAGAGTGAGTCAGGAGGCAAGCAACTCAGTATAATTCCTTCTCTCCTTTTTCTTCAGGATCTAAAGTTGGGTGAATTGATCATATTCGTATTATCTGGTCTTTAGAGACAGAGATTTGCTGGCTATAACTGACTGGCAAGACTCCTTTAGGAACAGGGTAAATCCATTTTTGTATTTTAACATCCTGAGAAGCAGTAGTTTATGTTTTCAGATAAACCACTCAAATAATAACTTTTGTAGTCACTACTGCTGTGAGGGTCCCTAAATCTAAGGATTTAGTGTATAGTTTAAGGTGAACAATCCAATTATATTTAGCAGCTTCTGTAAGAAACATTTCTTCTTGCATTTTTCTGGGCACGCTGGCAACCACAACATATCAAAAGGAACAAAAGCTGGGTTTAGCATAAATCTTAGAAGCAGCGCTAAAGTATAATACTGACTTTGGACTTGTGTTCATATTTAAGGCTCTTCCCTCAGACCCGCTCAGATGTTTCCACTCTGTATGGCTTCTAGTGCAACAGTACAGTAGACTTCTGCTGTAGATCTCTCCTAGCTAGTAACGCAGAACCTGGCATGTTCTCACTGTGCCATTCCCAGCTAACAGCTTTAGTGCCTAGAGCTGTGTAGCATTAACACAGTCTGTTCCCAAATAAGTTAGCTTTCTGTCTCTAAGCATGACTAATTAATTCAGGTGCAGCACTGTGCTGACACAGCTCTACTGTTTCCTGTTCTGGAACCAGTCAAGTATGATGCTCACCTGGGATTGCTACGCTGTGCCATTGCACAACATGGGTAGCACTGACAATATATCCAACTCTGTTTTATGTGATCCCATTTCCCATTCATCTGTCTTCATATTATAAGCTACCATAAACAAGTACCACAGCAGGGAAATATGTCTAAAGTCCTCCCCCATGGTTACAGCATATTCAAAGACAATGGCACTGTCTAAGGCAGGCTTATGCCCAGTATCAGGAAACAACCCTCTTCTCATCAGGATGGTGGTGGGAGAAGGTGAAGCCTGGCATCCCCCCTTGATGCAGACCTGCTGAAGTCTTGGGCTTGCCACCCTTTGAACATCAGGGCTGAATCTGCCCTTAGTGCAGTAATCCAATTACTACAGACTCCACTGGGAAGCTGCAAATACAGTATGTCTAAAAGACCAGGCCTTCACACCACAAGAAGAGACTGACATGCTTCCTCATCTTCAAGGAGCCAACATATTTCTTATGTAACTTAATTCTCTAGGGCCCACAACTTTTTGTACAGATGCGTAAAATATATGTAAGTAATTTAGACAGCTGTAGTATCAACACTGACATATAAAACCAGCTTAATAGCCCCAAAAGATAGTGAATGTTTCTTTCACAATAGCATTGTCTTTAGCATCATCACTGTTTCCTGTTGAGGTTTTGTGAAGTTAAGCTTTGTCATTGTTGGGATGTACTACTTTTCACAAGCCACAAACGCCCACAGCTGTTAGGGATATTCACGATTATACTGAAGCTGCATTTCATCACCTACCCATGGTAGTATGCCAGCTTTGTAAGCCACCAACTTCATTACCAGCACGCTACAGGCTTTAAGCATTTTCTTCATAATGTATTGGCAAAAAATACACAGGCTTTGCCTGTGTCTTGAAAGCTGATGTGGGACCCTTGCTATGGACTCCTGAGTTAACAATTGGTACCAGCTAGCCAAGATGGCTTTAAAGAAAATACCTCCCCCCCCCAAAGAAAACCCCACAACATCCCAAAACAAGAAAAAGCATAAAAAAGGTCCCCAACCACCACCAACAAAAAACAAACCCTAAATAAACACTGCCACACAAAAACCCAAGATTATAAAGGGTCTCATCCAGGTATTAAATAGATACAAGTCTCCACGTCCAGAGAGATCAGTTTTCCTGTTTAGAGCCCAACAACAGTCTTAAGTTTATCATCAGCTCCACCCTTTGCAACAAACAGCAGCAGCAGAAGAATCTCCAAGTTGCATTGGTGAAAAGTTACAGGGCAGCATCTCTCTTTACTTCCTTTGCTTCTTATTCTGTATTTAAGAATTGTTTCAAGAAAACTGTTTGATAATTAGCCTTTTCTATTATTTAAATATTTTTTAAGCTTAAGAACACTATATACAAAATAGCTTCAGTGCACAAGACATTTTTGTGTTATATTTAGATCCAAATTGCTACAGTTTAGCCAGGTAACCCAGTTCTTACCATTCAGCTCCCTCACAGTTTTTTATTTTCCATACATCATAGAGAAGTTAGACCAGCACTTCATCTCAACACAATCTAGCTAGTACCTCTCTTTACCAATCAGCAGTTGTTGCTTTCTCAGCAGAAAGATAAATACACCAAAGATAAATACACCAGCTATTGTTCAACAAGCTCTCCATTCTTCTACTGCTCTCAGAGCAAAATGGAATAAAACCTCATACTAAATTACACATCCCAGCAGATTAAAAGATCAAACAACTCTAAATAAAAATTCTTACCATTACAGGGCAAAAGAAATCCAAAGTACTACCAAAATCTGTGACTTTACAGAAAAAGCTATATGACTTCTTATTAACAGGCTGGAGCAAAGCTGCTATGGCTTGTTCTCTTATGTAGATGTGCTCTTACCAAGGTATCAGTATTGGCTGATGGTTGCAAGGTCCTAGCTGTACCTGCTCCCTGGCCATTTAACCCTTGCATTCCTGGTTCCAGTTTTCAGCAGATGTAACTGGAAAAAGGAGGTTTAAGATTTTGGATTGTTTAGCAGGATGTAGCTTAAGAAATTTGTAGTGCCTCCAAAACCACAGTATAACTCACCATAGCTGCTTTTTCCCTGCATAATTTCCATATTTTTCCCTTACTTTTTCCAATTTTTTTACTTATCCCCTCTCCTTTATGTTGCCTATCAGAAGAGGTAACAGGTGTAAAATTTTCTCTGAAAAAGGCAGGGACCTCGTCATAGAAAATGTACTCATTAATATGGCATTTGCAAGTCTTTTCTTTGATTTTGTTACAGTGTCAAGGCTGGCTTAAAAGAATAGCAATGCTTCTTATATTGATTCTATCATTCAAATAATTCTGTGTAACTAGAGGGAACTAATTAAGGAAAAGGAAAGTACTGAAAAGCAGCAAACAGGGGATGGATGTTGCAAGTAGGGTTTGTGGAAACTTTTGTTGAACTACCACTAGTTGTGCTTTCACTATAATTGGACCATGGTGCATTAATAGTAAAGAAATAAATCTTGGATATTACAAATACATTCTAAAACCCACTTCTTTTAATGCAAACTGTTTAAAATTTCAGTGTCTTCAGACTGTCCGTCTACCCATTTAAGCACCTAAATACACCATTTAAGCCTTAAACAGGTGACTTCAGTGACTTCAAAAGCTCATGGCAAAATGTGAACTGCAAAAAGTATGCATAAATGTGTCATGGACATGGGATAGAAAGTTATTAAAGGCTTTGAGCAATTGAAGAAGTTAAGTAGAGGGACTTAAGTACACATAAACAAGAAATGATTCCAAAGGTATTACTGCCACATCCAGAAATACTCAGCCATGTGGATATTCTAGGGCCAATGTTCAAATCCATGTAATGTCATAAGACATTCCAGAAAGGTGCATTGAATAGCGACAGTTAATTCTAGCATATTTTAAAATGTTGTATTATATACTTTACTGTATGTGAGTGTCATGTTATGATCAATAATTATTTTAATTATCTAAGGAAGAATGTAGGCACCTGTACTTGTAGGAGGTTCTAGCAAGACCCGTTGTTCTGTTGGGTAGAGACTCCTGTGACATTCAGCTGACCAGCTAGCATTAAGCCATTGAATGAAATAGGCTACGATTTTTGTCAAACACTATGGTTATATGTAAGTGTCGAATAACATCTCAGAAACCCCATAGAAAGGCTTTTGCTGTCTATGTCTTGTTAAAGAAAAGGTCAAGAGGTTTTTTTTTTCTTCCAAAGAGAAGGACTGGTCCAATGAGGCTGGTTTCCTAAGAAAATTTGCAGATTAGTCCTCTTAATACTGTACAGATTTTTTACTAGGACAGCAATATTTACTGTTATGGGCCAAATTCTGATGAAAATACCAGTTGGGCTGATAACCAAGAATCCAAAGGAGAGTGATGAGGCTGAGAAGACTGCAGTGTATTATTTTCTAAGTAAGTCGAAACCAAGGATAACATAGAGATTTAGACTCGCCGTTCATGGAGTTGGAGGTAGAGCAAAATATCTGCTTGGAACTCATCTTCCTCATTCAGAAGATTCCCATTCTCTCGTCGCCACCCTTGCCCTGAGAGCGTCCTGACTGCTAAGAGCTTTGTGGTAGCTGGTGCAGCCCAGCACTACAGTCTGCATAGTGATTCATTGATCAGCAAGAAAATTCAAGATCTGTGGAATGGGTGCTCCATGGAAAGCTTGCCATTTACATGAAGTTTCTTCTCAGTATTTCTTTGAATTGAGCCCCATAGAGCAGGCAGGGACTCCCATGCAAAGCAGGCTCCATTCTCAGTCGGTTATGTGAGAGCTGACCATCTGCTAGAGGCATAAGAAAATGACGTAAAATTTGATCTATACTTTGTAACAAGCTATTGTTTAACTTTGCCGTTGCCTTCTCTCATATTCGCCATTAATATATTAGCTTTGCTTTGTGATATGACTAGTATCTTTTTCCTGCTCTCCACTCCCACCAAATATATGTCTTCACAACATTTAAGCTAACATTCTATGTAAAATAGTTCTTGAATTTACTTCTTTTTTTGGGGGGGAAAAAAATTTAAAATCCAGAATAAGTCAACTAAGCCATCAGAAACATAATTTGAAGTAGGCAGGATTGTTACACAGCTATTATGGTGTGTACCTACACTTGAAAACAGCTATAAAGCACAACAACGGGCAGTTGTCTTCTCTCTACAGTTGACTACACACTCATCATATTAGCAACTATATGTATAGTATGATATTGATAATCAAGTGGGTTTTGTAGTATGAAACAAAACCCAAAATGTCCACAAAATGGAGAGTTTTGTTGTAAGAGAAATTAAGAACTGAAATCGTTAAATAAATCACTATTTTTTTTTCTTTAAAATAAAGCATGGTGATTTAACCACATGACTGCTAATGGTAGTAGGAGGCAAGCAGTTAAATTTCTATAAATCAGCAAGAGCATTAACCTCTTACAGTTTCATCTTTTCTAAAGCAAACAAAATACTGTATGATATGGCAGCATTTCTGACTAATAGTAGTACTTATCAGCGATTCTTACATCAGTCTGTTATCACAAGATTAATTAGTGTCATAATTTTATTCTTCATTAATTAAGGAAGCAATTTGTAGCTAATTGCTTACTCCTCGAGTTTCTCAGAAATCCTTCCCCAGGATCGTTTTTTCTTTCTGCCTGAATGATATTGCCTCTAATGGATGCAGCACTGCTGTTGAATGAGTCCATGTGCTTTTTTGGAAAAAGTAGGTAAATGACATGCTATCTGGCACTTCTTACATGCATGTAGTAATCTTATTTCCATGTAATTAATTTATTTCTTCTCTCCTATTCAGTCCTGACAGTAGCTTTGGATTTCACTGAAGTGTCCCACGAGTGAAAAGTGGATTACACTTTGCAGGAGCCTTAATCCAGTGGAGAATACAACATGTGGCTAAAGAAGCTGGGAATCCCTTGTGAGTATCCTGTCAGAGTAGATAGAATAAGATGGAAAGTGGAAGTTCATTGCATCTAGCTTTGAACCAAAATGTGTCCTATCACTTTAAATGAACGGCTTTACTTGGGGTCCATCATCAGTAAAGAAAGTTGTCATGGAAACCTTGATGGGATAATTACTATCCGAGCAGAGCAATAAGACCCTGGAGACTGTGTAATCAGGTGGCCATTTATTCTGGAAGACTTGGGCTTCTGTGAAGTAAAGGTGTATGGAATTGGTTGATCAAAGGAAAGCTGCTCTAGTAGGATCCAATAATGAGATACAAACATTTTTTCTTGTCTATCAAAGACAATTACTGCATGGCACTTTGATTTATTCAGTGTTAAAAATATTCTAAAGCTGTTTAGAGGAGCCCAAGTGTGCAAGCTAAAGAAGGTTTTGTTCCGGAAGATAGTTTTACTCCAAGTTCTCCTCCCTTCCACATTGTCTACACTCTTGCTGTAATTATCACGATCGTGTTCTTTCCTGATAGCTTGGGTATCTCTGTATTACACTGCATTACACAGTGTACACATAACCAAAGTGCCAATTACACCACTTGAGATAAATATCATCCTGTACAAAAAGAATATGTGTAATTAGTCTTGTTTAATTTGAGTATGTCACAGCGTAAGTGCAAAGGGCTAAAATAGTCACAGGACTGTAGTTGGAAATGTTTAAAAAGTACTTCAAGTACTTTTGTGAAATAGATGATTGGAAAGCTTGAGTCCTCTGAGTCACACTATTCTGGTTATCCAGGAATCCAGAATTCAAGCTGTACATGTGTCCTCTATGTAGTTTTTGGAGCAGTTTCCTAAATTCATCACGTTTTTATGTAGTTATCACAACAGAAAGAAGATGGGAGATAAAAAGAAATGGCAAGATTGTTTGCTAACTTCGTACTAGGACTCTGAATCTCTCCAGGGTCATGGCTTGCCCTTTAAAGTTATATAAAGTAACCATTCAGAACTGTCCACACTGGCACAATGTCAGAGACATTTTTGTCTTAGATCGTAGACATCACTTATAGGATGGTTAAAAGTAAAATTGCAATTCAAACTGGCTCCTTCTGAGTTTCAAAACTGTCATGAAAGCAATCTGTTCACACAGTATTGCTATACATCAGGGCTGGATGCAGTCAGGATATGAATAAGGGTGCTGTTGAACAGCACAATGCATCATATGACATGGAGAGCACATCAATCTGCGCAGAGCAAATGGGGTCGAGCAGGAACTGTAGCTCCTTTATGTGCCCCTTGGTAAATCTGTCTTTCCTTCTGGAAGCAAAAATACTAAAAATATAGGTATATAGAGGCCTTCAAAAGGACGGACTCCCCTTTTTGGTCTGCAAAGCTAATACTTATTATGCAATTTTAGTCAAATAGCTGCATGCATGAGGCACATCAGTGGATCCAGTCAAGTGGTTGGTACTCTGTGAGATTCCCTAAATATCATTCCTTTAAGCAGATATTAACTTAGTGAAAAAATGATGTGCGAACAGAAGATACTAGAGTGGAGGATCAGTTTTGCACAGGTGCTGGGGAAGAGTGAGGAGAAGGTCTGTGTTTACTTCCCTGAATAATTTTTCGGCAGAAGGAAACCGATCCATGAAACAACCTGTGTGAAGGTTGGGTGTAAGGTAATTCTACAACCACAAACTCAGCCAAGTTGTCTGTCTTTTGAGAACAGAGGTCTGTGTACAGATGTGTTTGTCTCTCTGAAGAGCACAGGTAGTCTAACTGGGTGTCTATCTTGTAAGACCCCTATGTATTTACAGAATCAAATGGAAATTTAAGACTTGATTTCACCTACAGATGGATTGGGTTCCTTCTGTTTGGCCCTTAACTCAGGATCAATTTAGAGTCTGTTTTGTGGTATCCTTATTCAAATACATGCCCTTTGGAGGACAAAACAGTTAGAGTTTGTGAGGTGATACCTTATTACTCTCATCAGAGCCTTAAAAGTAGCAGTTCAATACAGTATTTAGTCCTGAATATGAAAGGGTTGGGTGTTAGAATGGATGATTGTGTCAGGTTAAAAACCTGTTTAAAGACTGCTTTGTTATCTGAATGAGCCAAAAGCAGATATGTATGCTATATAAATTGTGATAACAACCCAGCCGTGAGGGATGTCTCCCAAGACAGATCCAGCTAGTGAATGATTTTAACAGCACCATAATTCACTAATGTGAACAGGATAGCACTTCACAATAACATAATGACTGAAACATTACCATGGAATCCCATACTGCTATTTCTACTGCAAATTCTGCACTACCTTGCATGTCTAAAGGAGGCTCTGTCGTTTTGGAATGTTGTTCTTCTATCTGTATTCACTTTTGTATTTTTCACCTTCAAAAATTGTTAACAAAAAATATTAGGGATATCCTTACTCTTTGTTTTCCAAAAAAAGCACCATGTACAAAGATGACCTGAGACAGTTTCATATCTATTTGCAAACTGAGCAAAAGAATTATTTTTTTCTTATTGTGGGGACAGAATAAAGAAAACATGTAATTTGAGTGTACATCTTAAGCATTTTGATTGTGACACTTCTGGATAAACCAGGTCAAGCCAATTTGGGTGATAAGAAAGGACTGCTTAAAATGTTTTTCACACTGGTAAGTCTTAGACTGTAGTCTGTCAGTTTATTGCAAGAAGTCAGCTGCTGTCTTGTAGAGGTCAGTATTTTATATTATTTATGTTATCTTTACAGTGTTTTCAGTAAAAATTTATGATGGGCAGGGAATGAAAAAAAAATTCTTGTAAGTGATTGTCCATTTGTCCAAAAGGTTTATGTACTTGTGTTTTCTATCAGTACTTGTGTAGAGGGAATCCTTTTTGCTTACTTGTGTCTGGCAAAACTTGCTCAGATTTGTAAAAATTCACATGGGTCTCTGCTGGCATATCATAACTAAATAGCATTTGGATAAATCCTGCGGTTAGACAATACTTTTTAACTCCCTGTCTTAGTTTCTGGTGAACATTACTCTAGAAAGAGATGTCCTGTTGGCTCACGGAGTTAGATACAGGAATGACAAAGCTCTGCAAGAGTTCATGCTGGAGGAACATGTCTCAAGGAGTGAAACAGTTTACTTCATATTTGTTAAACTCCCTATCAATAGGGAAGGTAACTACAGAAAGTTTGACTTTGTTCAGTTTTGAAATATGATACGCTGTCATATCATATTCATCTCACAGAGGCTAGCTTTTACTAAACTACATTCATACTACTAGATCAGCTCTGAATTATGATGTACAGATGAAAGATTCTGACATTATCAATATCCAGAAAAAGCATTGCTAAAATTTTATTCTTTCTGCAGTAGTAACTTAAGGGTGGCCCCTGAATTAGATATTGACAATGGAATTTGCTAGCAATGTACTATAGGCTTTGACACTTTGGTATCCGAGGCATGAATATTCTGAGGTTTAGTCAAGGTCTAGGGCATTGATGAATATTCATAAATTATTAACCTAAATACTTCCCCAAAAGTAGAATAGTGGAAGGAAATAGATGCTTCTGTTGCAGCTTGTACTATTCTGTGCTAGTTCTTACTGCTTCCAAATTGTAGAAATAAATATTGACTCCAGTCCCAGTAAAAACCATCTTGCTTGGCTGTCTTGTATGCTAGCAGTCAAATCTTCTTTTGATGGGCTGCAGTTGACGGACTGTTGCAACACACCTGGTGCATACCAGTTGAGAAATAAATCTTATGCAAGGTTAAAAGTATGATGAAAACATGTGTTGTTACAATAACAGTAGGTAAAATCACACTTTTTTTAGCTTCATATGATCTAGAGCTTCTTATCTTCCTCTTTTCTTTTCAGTCCCTTTTGTACTTGATTACCTTTACAGTGTCAAGATCTATATGACAGTCAATGTCCCCTTCTGCCTGCAAACCAGATTCTGTGACTACCAGCATATGAAATTAATTATTTGATTAGTCCGAATGCCTTTGGATCCCTGATCTGAATGACCTTTACCCATTTATATTTGGTCATCTGAAAGCAGCCTCTTTGAAATTGTCTCTTTCTGAATCTGTTGACACATACTGTTGCCATTCTATCACCATTCCCTTCTGCTACAATGCCTCACAGTGTAACTGGCATTTCATAGATCCTTGGGTTTCTCAACCTGAATCTCAGGTCTCAGCAACTCTGTTAATACTGATCAATTGCTCTTTCTAGTTTCTCATAGTATTAGTGGCTGTTACAAACCCACCATTTCTAGATATTTGGTTTATTGGTATATTTTGGGAAATGATACTTTTCAGTCTTCTGTGTTTATCATCTTTTTACTGCGACAAAAATGTTCATGTTCCTTTTATATAGCAATACTAAGACAGTCGTGAGAAAGTGCTCTGGATTCACTTCTGCAACACATCAATAAAATTTTTTTAACATGACCTATCACTGTGCATTTGCTTCAGCCAGAGAAAGAATATATATTTCATATATATGCAATACTATATATTGTGCTGGTTTGGGCAGCGATAAAGTTAATTTTCTTCATCGTAGCTAGTATGGGGCTATGTTTTGGGTTTGTGCCGGGAAGAGTGTTGATAATACAGGGATGTTTTCCTTACTGCTGAGCAGAGTCAAGGCCTTTTCTGCTTCTCACACCACCCCACCAGTGAGTAGGCTGGGAGTGCACAAGAAGCTGGGAGGGGACACAGCTGGGACAGTTGACCCCAACTGACCAAAGGGGTATTCCATACCCTATGATGTCATGCTCAGCATATAAAGCTGGGGGAAGAAGGAGGAAGGGGGGGACATTTGGAGTGATGACGTTTGTCTTCCCAAGTAACCGTTACACGTGATGGAGCCCTGCTTTCCTGGAGATGGCTGAACACCTGCCTGCCGATGGGAAGTAGTGAATGAATTCCTCGTTTGGCTTTGCTTGTGTGTGCGGCTTTTGCTTTCCCTATTAAACTGTCTTTATCTCAACCCACGAGTTTTCTCACTTTTACTCTTCCGATTCTCTCCCCATCCCACTGGAGGGGACTGAGCGAGCGGCTGTGTGGGGCTTAGTTGCTGGCTGGGGTTAAACCACGACAGTCCTTTTTGGCGCTGAATGTGGGGCTCAAAGAGTTTGAGGTAACAACAGATTTGATTGGAATGTGCTAGATCGAATTTATAGCTGTTATTGCTGTTTAGCTATTAATCGGCAGGCTTCTGTGCTTGCCATGGGGCTTGCTTGCCTTACTGTATATTAGAGTCTAGTGCTCGTAAGTGGCTGCTTTTTGCTTTTGCTGCACTGCTTATCGTCTTGCTCTGCTGTGCCTGGGAACGTTTTGATAACAGCGATGGCGATGCGCCTGGGCTGGCAGATGGCCAGGGCACTGCTGCTGTTTCTGTGCTGCTGCACTGGACAGGCTGGAACTCCCGTGTGAACTCGAGTCGAAGGGACTGTGACCAGTGGATGAGTCCACGTGGGAGCAGGACACCCCGGAGTGTCTGTGGCTGTGAATAAGTCCACACCAGAGCAGGTATCTCTCGAAACATCTGTGGCCGTGGTTATGTTTGTGCCGCAGCAGGAATACCTCTGAAGGGATTGTGGCCCAAGGATAAATCTGCGCTGGAGAAGGTACACCTCAAAGCATCTGTGGCTGTGGATGAGTCCATGCTGCAGCAGGTACACCTTGAAGCATCAGTGGTTGTGCATGAGGTCATGCTGGAACACCTCAAAGCGTGTGGCCATGGATAAGCCTATGACATATATGAAAGAAATTATATATTTCTGAGTGAGAAGTGCCAGTATAGTAATCCAAAATATTGCAATAGCACCTATCATAAACACCGATTCTCCTTACTTTCCCGTGATTAGGAAATGTTCCCTAAGTCAGAAGGCTGTGTTAAACACATTTAGGTTTCTTGTGCTAAGAGAGGGGAGTATGCTGTGATTCCCCTCCAGACGATGTGCTTAAACATCTTCCTCTCTGAAAACAATACACACATCAGGAATAATGCATATGCTGATGTGGAACCAGGCACGTGCGCCTGTACCCAGGAAGTAACAGATGCTCTCAGATCCCACGACAGAGACGGAACCACAAAGGCCAGATCAAATTTAGATTCATAAAAAAGTGTATTCTGCATCTGTAACAGATCATCTGTAAGAAAGCATTTTCCTCAAATAACTGATTTTTTTTACTTTCATAAATAAAGGTTAAACTGAAATAATTTTATTTGTGAAAAAAATTCTGGCAATACATGGAAATTAGACTAATTCAATTCGCCTTTTCATTCCTTCTTTCCTGATGTTGAAAAGGATGGATTATTTTCATCAGTAAAGATTGTAAAAGATGCTGGTGAAGCCTTGCAAATGACCTTTGAGTTTACAAAGCCGGTGTTTTAATTCTGTTGTCATGCTGGACTGTTACTGTCAGGATAGCATTTTTGATGTAATCTAACTTTCTGTGGAGTGAACCAAGTGTGTGCTGTTTTTCTCTAACTTTTTCCACTTTCATGCTACTAAGTGGCAAAAAGGAAAGCTAATACTATGGACATTTACAAATGCCTATTTTGGAGTGTTCAGTTCACAAATTCCATCTTGTAATTCAGTTGAAATTGCAGGGCTAGAAAGATTCTGCCTTCGCACCAAACTTACTTATTCATTTCAAAGTAAGAGTTACTATTCTTTGTGTCTTCAGGGACTGACAAGGGAGGAGGGAAGGAGAAATAAAACTTTGTTAAGAAATCTGAGTTCTTGCTGTAAAAACAGAAATGTCAACCCTGGTCTTCTTGCTATAATTGCAACACCACTTCTCCACTCTGTAGAAGGATGTTGTTCAAGCAGTTTCAGTGCATGACTCTTTCTCGTGTCTTCAAAAGCCTCTGCTCATATGAATCTGTAGGCCTTGATAACCAGTCTCCGTGAATAGTTACTTCACTGCATGAAATACTCTTGGGCTTACATATGCACTGCATCCTGTCCAGGAGGAACAAGGGGCAAATTATTAATTTCCATCAAAGAAGAACTGAAGTTGTCTTTCAATTTTTCTTGAATGAAGAATCTGAATTATTCAATTAACATTTCAAAGATATTTATTTTTTAAGGAAAGAGCCTTTTTAATAACAATGCTGTGAAAAGCATTTTAAACCATTGTGTAAAAGACTGATCTGCTTAAACAGCTGTAAAAGTCTTCCTTCAGTACTGCAATGTTAGGTGAACTGTTTTCTATCAAGGTTTTTCTTTTCTTTTTCTTAAAATTTCTTTTCTTCAATTTTCCAACCCTTTTTTTGCTAGGGTCCCTTAGGAAGCCACACTTTCTGACTTCCCCTACTATTATAGACTGATATTTTTCTCTCTGTTAGTAATGCTTCAGTATCTCTTTCTTATCCATTAGCAAGATGAAAATTTTTAAAGAAAGAAATACTTTTGCTGATGTTGAATTTACACAGACATCATGCTAACTCTGTCTAATTCCATCTGCCAGATTGTTACAATAGTCAGCATAGTATTTCTGATTTAATTTCACTTTAAATGAGACCAGTGCCAAGATGGGCAATACGAACATAGACTTTCAAGGAATCATAAATAGTATTCCAGAGAATTTGAACACAAATACGTTTGATCTAAAATAACCACTTTCCCTCCTCCAATAATATGCTGAGTTTGAAAGTAGATGAATGCAATTTCTTTTGTCTTGTTTGTAATACACCAGGTAATGTGCTAATAGAACAACACTTGCTTTGTGATGGACATTTACATATAATTTTTCTGTTTTTCCTTCTCATAACTATTCATTTACCGCATTATAGGACTTCTTTGGGCCTTTGGAATGGCGTTTTCTTTTAGGCAATGATTGACTTTGTAGCTTTCTAGATGAGCCTTACACTTAAATAATTTCAACTTTGTCAAGGGTATTTTGTTTGATTTTCCTGACTTTCAATATGAAATGTTTTAATTTTTCTGTTTTCTTTTGTTATGTTTATAAATGTTTAACCTTCTTTGTAAAGTCACTTTGCGTTATATAAAAGTAGAAGACTCCTGCTTATTACAGAATTCTGAAGGCTTTCCAGTTAACATTGAAAAAGGCGAATATTGGGAAAGGAAAAATAAAATAACAAGCTTTTTTACAGAAAATAGTTTCAAAAATCCTTTATTAAATTTTTTCCAATTTGCTCAAACTTTTACAAGTTATATAATAAATAATTCTGATATAAATTAACTATTGTTTTATACACACATGTATGTTTCACACAGCAGCTTTCCTATATGGTAGGGTATATATAAGTTATCTGTGGACATAGGCACTTGTTATAGGTATATTCTTCATGGTTATCTTTCTGTGTTTATGCTTTGTGACATTTATATTACATATGCATATGTCTTCTAAATTATTAAAATGTTGCAAAACTTTTAAAACTTCAAAGAGCTGATCTTTTCTTCTACAGAATCTTTGTTTCTCCCAGTTACTATTAGGATAAATCAGTTACTTGCGTGAAGTCAAGAAGGAGACAGGTAGAGCCTGAAAGCGGGAGAATTGCTGCTCTATTATTTTCTTTTATATCAGCTATTTTGAAGACTTTGATGTAATTAGTCACAGTCTATGTTACAAAGGAGAGAACACACAAAGTGATTTAGATGATAGCAGATGCTATTTTCTTTTTCCAAACAAATATAGATACCTAAGCAATGCCTGTATCTTCCACTCCTTCCACAGATGGGAACTGTTCTTGTATTTTTGTTTTGTGTGACCTAGCTACAGAAAACAGTAATTGATTAAATGTGTGTTTATTCAATAAGGTAATTTGAAATAGGCTCAAACTTCTGGGTGGGGGAAAAAACAAGTGTTAAAGGTCGACTAGGGAGAAGTTGAGCAAAGGGATTTTTGCCCCTTCTCCTCACTTAGTTGCCCAGTCAAGTGAAGTTGTAGGAGCGGCACAGCTCTTTACTTCATGGCTACACCTTCTATGATGCCAAGCATAGTCCATAATTTCTTCTGTAAGGTGTAAGCACACACGTATGTGGGTTTAAATGTTGGATAGTAACAGGTGAAAATAGGAAAGAGGATTGAAATGATCTCTGGGTCACTAAGTGTAGCCTCCAGCTGTTTTCAGAAATCATATCATAGAACATATTAGAGTCCCTTTCATGAACAGCTTAAGAAGCATTTTGCAGTGAGTCATATTTCTAGCACTTACTACTTTTGTTGGAAGGCTCTTCCAAAAACTCATTATACTGATTAAACTAGAAGCCTCTTCCTAATTCTGGCCTAAGTTTATTTGTGGCCAGTATGAACCCATTTGTTCTTGTGCCAGTATTGTTTAGCCTAGCTTGATCTTCTCCTTGCTGGTGTTCCGCTTTCTGATGTTGTGGTGGGTTGACCCTGGCTGGATGCCAGGTGCCCACCAAAGCCGCTCTATCAATCCCCTCCTCAGCAGGGCAGGGGAGAGAAAATATAATGAAAGGCTCGTGGGTCGAGATAAGGATAGGGAGAGATGGCTCACCAGTTACTGTCATGGGCAAAAGAGACTTGACTTGGGGAAATTGGTAATAAATTAAACTAATTTAGAGTCAAATCAGAGTAGGGTAATGAGAAATAAAACCAAATCTTAAAACACCTTCCCCCCACCCCTCCCTTCTTCCTGGGCTCAACTTCACTTCCGATTTTCTCTACCTCCTCTCCCACTGAGTGGCAAAGGGGGACGGGGAATGGGGGTTGCGGTCAGTTCATCACATGTCTCTGCTGCTCCTTCCTCCTCAGGGAGAGGACTCCTCACACTCTTCCCCTGCGCCACGGGAGACAGTTCTCCATGAACTTCTCCAACATGAGTCCTTCCCACGGGCTGCAGTTCTTCACAAACTGCTCCAGCGTGGATCCCTTTCACGGGGTGCAGTCCTTCAGGAAAAAAATCTTGCCACGCAAACCCCATACAGATGTGCTGTCATAATTGACTTAATTTTCTTTTTCCCATGGTAAGTGGGCCAGTCTCTTTAAGTCTTCCCTCAGAAGACAGGGAATCTCTCTGTTCCTTTGATTATCCTGGAAGACTTCTCTGCACCTGATCTAGTTTGAATGTATCTTTTTTTCATGTAGATGATTGGAAGTGTAGGTTGCATACATGCTGCAACATCAAAAGTGCTTTATACAATGGCATTTGTACTTCCTTTTCTTTGCTGGAAGTTTTCCTGATGCATCATAGGATTTCAGTTGCCTTTTTCACAGCTATATCAAATGGGTGTCTTGGGTATCCTGTGATGGCCATTCTTCTCCTATATTGCTTCCAGTTGTCTATATTTCATAGCAGCCCTCAAGTGCATAACACACAAATTACAAACATAATTTGTAGTATTAAAATTTAATCCAGTTTCTATTACTTCAATCCTCAAGGTCATACAGGTCTTTGTGTATGTTATTCTGGTCCTCAGCCAGACTGGTGCTGCTTCCCAGTTTTTAACATCAGGAAACATTAATTAGTACATGTATTTTTTGTGTCCAGGTCATCAATGAAAATATTAAGAAAAGACTCATCCTAAAATGGATCCTTGAAGACCTCCTTTAAGAATTGCCCCTCCTTTGAGAAGTTCCACTTTCAGTACAAATCCATCATGTCTAACTAATATTCCATGCAGAGCAAGTCAATGCCTGAAAGTAATTGTGTTCCTTTGGAGGTATATGCTTATCTTTTCAATACCTTTCTGAAGTCCAGATGTAATCTCTTCCATTTCCCTTGGTTTTATTTAAAATAATGTAAGATTTTTATGGAAAAAACCTGTAAAAATAATCTTTCAGTAGAGACTAGGGAGGCAGCTAATAGATCCTTTTCTCTCTATGTGTATTTATCAGAGTGAATGTATGGGTATAGAGAACGATGAGGGCAGACTTCCCTATTAGAATTGTTGGTATGTTACCCGGCGTCCGAGCTTTTAGCAGCCACAGTCATGTGTCTGTGCAGCTGCCTCACCATCAGATTCACATAGCATCTACACCTTGTTTTCTCAACACCATTATTTAGGAAAATAGTTCTGCTTGCATGGCTTTGAATTATTTAAAATAGGGTATTTTCTCTCTTGGAATCTGTCCTCTTTCCAAATATTTATGTGGGATTACCTAGAGGCTTATAATATTTTCTTTTAATAGGGCTGTAGTGTAAGAAATGTTTTCATGTTACTCCATTTCTCATATCTGTGATACATTGCCATAACTCTGTGATACTCAAGCTCAGTCTGTCCATGCACAAAGGTTTATTAGTTTCCCTCCACATAATATGGGACTGTCTACAAGCAGGTGCCAACCATGGTTGGCCTGATCTCAGGAGAATGTTCATAATTAGATAGTAACATTGTTGTGTGTTTTTTGTCTTCATTTGACAGGACACCTCTTCTGCTCTGACATCATGGTAGGCAGCAATCTAGTGGTGTCTCTATTCTTACCATATGCATCAGTCTTTCACTTGACTTACTTTCCTATGACTTACATGAATTACTCTGTTCCCATTCTGTGTGGACCAATTTCTTCTTTAATCAGATGGTGTTTCCTAAGTCTGATCACCATGTGTCTCCTTGAAAAGATAAATCATTTACATTTAACACAATACTGTACTGGAAAGATCTTTTCTCTCATCTATATTCAATAGCAAATCTCTGCTTTTCAAATGGAGATTGAGAGAGGATCCTATGAACTACTGCAAACATACAAATGCTCCTGGTAGTAGTAGGAGCTGGCACCATTCAGAAACTCACTTGGATTCTAAAAGCTGAGATTAATGGGAAGCTTGTGCTTGTAAAGAATTCTGTTGACCAGCTCTCAGAGCCAGCCAGACCACCTGCATGGATCCTATAAGAACCTTTTCCCCCATAGGAGAAAAGCCCCTATCCTAAAATGAAGGCACTGTGTGGTGTCCCTTCACTTTCAGCATTTCTCTTTCTGTCATGTGTAATCAATCTTATTCAAGAGCTTTCTTTTACATTCTAATTATGCAATGCCAAGGGGACCTTCATCTCAGATGAGGTCTTTAAGGGCTACTGATAATGCATATAACCTTTTCCAGCACCAAGATTTGAACTCAAAATTAGCGAGAAAAGGCAGGAGCTGAAATTAGGCTAGAAACAAAGTTAATGTTTTTACCAGGGAGTGTAATTAGCCAATACAGCAGCTTCTGGTAGGAGTAGCTGATCCACGGTCATTAAAATGTCAAAGACTTACTGTGTTTTTGTTTGTTTCCTTGTATTTAATATGAGCCATATGGCAATGAACAATACTTCATTTTGAGTATCCAAGAAGGGGAATTCTTATTAACAAAGGCTTTATAGTAGCATGTGTGAAAGAGGGCTTTCATTATATTTGTAGGGTTAATTTATATGGGGTAATGTTTGGTCTCAGTTAATCCATCTGTCTAGTATTTTAACAATATTTTAATGAAACCTTGAGCCAGATGTCAATGTAGTAAGAGTTGCCTATTTTATCCATTGATTTTCAGTAAAATATTGAGGAATGAAAAACTGAAAACCTAACTCTAACAAAGGGGAATTACAGTGATCGTCATTGATTTCAACAGGGTCAAAATTTTATGGAGCTTTTATATGTTCAGCAACGGAAGTAGTGAAATATAAATATACAGATTTAAGATTACCTTTATGCATGTAACAGAGGCAGTTATTGTAAAACCTGCAATCCTGTCATATGTAGTGGGTCATAATGTTTTATAATACATAGGCAAAAAAAATCCCCAAAAAACAACCTTTGTAAAACATGAATTGCATGTCAGCTTCCTTCCTAGTTAATGATAGTCACAAAGCTGGTCCCAAATCTGTCATTGCTAAATGAACACTAAATTGGTACTGGTCATTCTGTTTATTGTTCCCTAGTGTGGTCATCACTATTCTTAGCCCTTTGACTAGAAGTGTCGAGCAGACATTAATCTATGCTCATTACATGAAAATTTTAACTGTCTTGAATCCTTGAATTGGTTGCTGCTGATGAAGGAACATAGACTTAACTTATCAGGGCACTACTAGGCCTTAATGGTCCTCATCAGCCTCACCTTGGCCCTCTGCCTACACCCCTGCCTGTGGGCCTGGGAGCCTGATTTCAGCTCAGCCCAGGGCCTTCAGTCCCTGCCTGAGCTATGTTGGAGGACTGCTGGTCTCCAGCTCAGCCACAGCCCTGTCCTGCCTGGCCACGCGCTGTGTTGATCAAGACCCTAACCTGAAGACTGATTTTCTGGCTTGACCTCAGCCCAGCCTCATCACCATGAATTTGCCTGATGATCTGGACTCTTGGTTGAGCCTGGCTGCCATCTCTGGGTCTGTCCTGCCCTGTTCACCTTGCCTGGGTACCGTGGGGCTGGGCCCTGGCTGGCAAGACGCCTGCCCTGCTGGCTGGGCATCATGCTCGGTTCCCACCTTCCCATCCCTTAGGGAGCAGCCACCCCTCACTGTACACTGCTATAACTGTCTACGGAAAGAGTTAGAAAAGCTTAGATTCACCTCCTGTTCCACTTGACAAAGGGATGTTGCTTATGGATGTTGGGATCATGGGTTGAGTCAGTCCCTGAAATATTAAAAAGAAATCTGGGACAGAGTCAGCCTTAGTTGGATTCTGGTCACCAAAATGATTATATTTAATGGTTACATGCATGAGTCTGTGGTTAAAGAGTTGTTACACAGCTGTACTTGGTCATGTGCATTAGAATACTGAACCTGTTCAGGACTGTATTTAGCAAACTTATGGGTAATATTCTGACCTATTGCAAAACCAGAGGCTTTTATCAGGCTGTCATTTCTTCACTTCAGAATAGTTAGATATCGCATGACGTAACTACCCCAGATGGCTGGATGGCTGGATGGGCTGCATTCCTTATTTACTGAGTCTTTAAAATTTCACTGCTGTCAAACCCTTGAATGCACTTGTGGCTGGATAATATTTTGGTTTCTGTGGCTTTTGGAGAAATCCAACTTTTAGCTATTCTGCACAACTATTCATATCCCTCCTCCCCCTCCTTATTATGTGTATAGCATTTTTTGTCTTCAGACTATTACATCTAGCAGTACGTGACTCATGGCCCATTGCAGCTCAGTAAAATGTCACTGTTATGAATATATCGCACAATGAGCCTGCCTTGCACATCTTTGGTGCAATATTTATTATTCAGCTCTTGCTGGAGTCAATGGAAAGATTCCCATTAGGCTGCAAAGACATTTGGAGCAGGTCTGAATTTGCCTTTAGTGTGTCTGACTACTGAGCAAAAAAAAGGCATATTTGTAGACTGGGTAGCCATCTCTTTTAAAACTTTAATGTAGTCACTACTGGTGACTAAAATGGTATTTTCAGCATACTCTGGACACAAGACTATATATCCAGGGCCTCTGAAGAGCTCATAGGTTTTCACATGGGCTAACAACCAGTTGCATTAAGAACACCTCATCTGCTGCTTCTTGAACAGGAAGTCTGTAGCAGATGCCCACTGTGGTGTCGCCCATGATGGTCTGCCCACTAATCCTAACCTGTAAATTGTCAGCTGGCTCATGTCCATCCCTAGACAGTGCTCCTACTGCATTCCCACTACTCTCTCACATGAATATGAATAGGATCTAAAATAAAAGTATGCTCTGAGCTTGATTTTCACGGAGTTCTGTTTCTTCTTGACCTATTTATGCACCCAGCCTGACCACCATATATACAGTCAAAGAAACCACATGTGCAGTTTGTCTTGTGCAATCTGATAAAAATGTACCTTTTTTAAAGCCATCAAGATTATTTCGTATAACGGCACTGACCAGTGCCATTCTGTGTGGGCTGACTCGTTTGGCAGAGCTCCACAATAGCTGTGATATCCCAGCAGGTTTTTTGCAGGATATCACAGCAAAACAGGAAATTACTAGCTCAATTTCAAAGCAGGGGAAAGAAAACGACATAGAAAACTAACTTAAAATGATTTACGAGACAAATACGCAAACAGTTGGAGCAGTCATCATGCACATTTAACCCATTCTTAAAACATTGCCTCTATTTTTAAAATAATAAAACTGAGTAATATTGTTCTTTATGTTATCTCTTTGGTCTGAGATTTACTAATTTCTAGTGCAGGAGGTGCAAACTCCCTTAAAATAGCATTTGCTGACAATACGTCATTACTACAGCACAAGTAAGTAGTTTGGATCCATTGCTCCTAGCTAACTGGTGTTCTTTGCTAAGCCTTGAAATTATGGAATTGATTCTTCATTGAGGCTGATGTGAATTGAGACTACCTGTACAGAAATAAATGGAATAATAGGAAGATAAGAGCATGGAGAATAAGGCTCCACATCTCTGAAGGGAGGTGACATTTTTGGCTTAAAAGATTGTCGGTTTTTACAGTAATTTATGACTGATTCCCAGAAGACAAACATTGTCTAAAATTAAATGCTTCAGATTTGCAAGCAACAATGAGTCATGGGTAGATGTAGAGAAAAGTAGCAAAACCAGCAATGACAGAAAGTGGGTGTTAAGAATGATACAAAATAAATCTGAGATCTGATAGCTGAATATTAATCTCATTCTATTTCAGTTTTCTAGAAAGATGTTATCTGAGTTTCATTAGCTAGTTTTTCAACATCAGCAATCCCAAATAAGATGAATAATTTGCTATCCAAAATAGCAAAATATTCAAATTCAAGTAAGGAAATCTATAGTACATATGAAAATAAATCATTTTAAAAATAAATATTTCACTGTTTTTTGAAAGAGTTCTTGTATGTTTCTCAATTGTAATGGAGTCTGATTTTAAATGACTTTATAGCTATTTTTGCAAAAGTATTAAAAATAGTTTCATGGAGTGCATCTGTTCTTCATTATTTCTCCCAAACCTTTTAGTTTGATCTTCACAGTACTCTGAATAAGGTCAACTCATCCAGGTAACTGTTTGCTTAGCCTGGTACTGGCACATCAGGTGAATGATAATCATCAAACTTATTATGTGGAACTGTGGGATCATATTCCAACACATATTTTCTCTCCTGGAAAGGCTGTGAGTAGCTGGCAGTCATATCTCTAGGGGATCAAAGCAGGATGCAGATGGGAGGTACGATGGCAGCCATTTTTGCAAAGATTTCCTTCCCTGAGGTGGGAAGATGAAACATGTGAACAAAGCAATTTCTACATGAGTCCATCTTACTGCCCTGCAGTCAGGTTCCCTTTTCCTTTTACTCCTGGAAGATGTGCTTAATAAAATAACAGATAATAATATCTATGCATTTAGTATCTGATATACTGAGAACATATTTCACAAAATCAGAATGTATTTAAAAAGAAATTAAGTTTTAAAATTGGACTTCATACCAAAATGGGAAAATCACACCTCCGCTTTTGATGACAAAGGAGAAAATAGACTCTGTTGTTAAACTTTGGTTTTTGATTACAGACAAAATATCTTTGTCAGTGTGGTTTCATGGATGCTTTTTTAATTATGCATCACTGAATATTCTGACCTTGTTTGTATACTGGAGTATACAATTCCTAATCTTCATGTGTTAAACGTTGTTCAGGAAAAAGTGTACTTTCTGTCCCAGGTAACAATAAGAAAACTTGATTTTCTAGATGTTACATGGAAAGGAAGGAAAAGACACTACCTCTAAAGAGGGGAACTTACTGTGTCTGGTAAATCTATGCCTGGCCTTCTATTGTGACTGCTCTAAGCTGCACTTAGAGCAGTCCTAAAACTAATACAGAGACCAACCTGGGTCAGGAAGATTCCTCTTGAATAGAGCCAACACCAGACACTTTGCCCTCTGCTTCTCCCTTTTCTTCTGATCTTTTCCCTTACTGATTAGTGATTGCAGCTCAGCTTTGTGGGGAAAAGTGAGGGTAGCTTTCAAGCTCTTATCCATGTGCCTCCATTAACTTGAATTGTGATCATTTGAGTGGAAAATATGAGAAGCTGCCTGATAGCATCTTCCTTTAATCAGCAGAGAAGCTGCCCATCTCTCCCACTTAAATTAGGATAGGAACTAGGGTTAGAACTTGAATGTTAGTTTAATGTATTTACACTGGAGCTGGAAATGACTTTTACATACTTGATATTTAAAACACAACAATGAAATAATAATTGGTAAATGGCTGCTCTATTTATTATTATATCTAAATAAAGTGACCCTTAGCCATTCTCCAGAGGACTGAAAATCAAAAGTAAATAGTAATGTCTCCCACTGCCCTGGTGATAAGAACAGGTAATTATATTTTATCCAGAAGCAAATATCAGAAGCACAATGGAAATGACAGCGAGGCACCTTACAGTGAAGGCTTCTTTTATCAAAACTCAAGACTTTTGGCATTTAGGACACATTTTGGGCCCCACACTGTGCAATAGATGGCTGGACTGCACATACCTAGTAACCTGTACACAGCTAGAGCAATGACTCTAGCAGGGTATGTGATGACATTGAGGAATCTTAGCCCTTAGAAAAAGTGATTAAAAGGAAAGAGTAAAATGTGATGCATGAAATAAAGAATGAAATACCATCAGCTGATTAAGTAGAGAAGAGTGGTTAATTTTCCAAGTCCAGTGTAACAGAGATACTTGAAGTAGGTACTCATGGTGGGTTGCCCTCTTGGTTGCATTATTGAAATTCAAGACTGACTCCAATATAGACTAATAGCACCACCATAAAAAAGCTGCAGTACTTGGTGACTCAGTGACTTGCACTAATTGTCTTTATTTAACAATGGTATGAGAGCTCAGTATCTGTAGGTGGATCAGTTCCTATTCTGCCTGCCTGCTTTTTCTGCTGCCATTTCTCTGATGGGTTTACTCTGAGGTTTTTTTTCCTTTGTTCCCCCCCCCGCCCCTTCTGAGGCTGCTGTAGCAGTTATGTTTTATGCTCTTTTCAAGCTGCACTGGGTGAAGGTGCTGTTGTTTTGAAAGATAGTATCAAGAAGTTAGTTTTTAATATTTAAAATAAGGTTTTACTTTGGAGCAATGCTTGGGGAGATTGAAGCTGAAATAGGTTTCCTCACTAATACAGACTGCCCTTCTATTGTGTGAGCATAGGCTCATATATGTGTGCTGACTTACTGTTCCAGCTTACAGCTGCCAGTTCTGGCCTGGTGGCAGGAAGATGGTATTTTATTCTTCTGGGTTTTTTCATTTGAGCACTGAAAGTCATTGGTTTACTATCTCTACCTCATTTTGAAAGAGAGGTGGCTCTGGCTGATGGAAGACTGGGAAAAAAACAGATTAATTCACATGCCATAAAACTTTGCAGTGTTCTGTTAATTAACACTAAAACCACTGGAGAAACAAGCTAAACCAGCAACCAGCTGGAAGGAGGTGCACAAGCGCATCACAATAGATGTGACTGTAAACTGATGGCTACAATCAGTTTAATCAGGGAATTAAAATAATGTGCTAAGTTTCAGTGCTTCTGAAGTCTTTTCCATGGGGCTTCTTTCTAATCCTTTAGGTAATCCCAAACCAAAACACAAATTATCTGTAGAACAGAGGGTGATAATTCTTCAAACAATGTTGCTGGAGGAATGGACTAGTCCAGGAGGAAAGGACACACATCTTTTCAGTTTGACCCTGCTTCTCCTTTAAAATCCTCCAACAGCATGTGCCAGCTGCAATGTAAAAGAATCCCCTACACTTCACAGCCCCTTCTGTTAATGTAGATGCTCTCACAATCATATTTGTATTTAATTATTGAGGACTTGATCCTTCAGTCTTTGCAGGAATAAAACTGTGTTGGTTTCAGCAGGAATATTGAGACAAAAGCTATGATCAGCCGTGTCACCAGACAACTGTCTGTCTTTGTAGTAAAGAATATCTAATGCTGATTAAGTTCACCCTGTAGCCTGTAGGTTTGATGGAACACCTGAAACAGATCTTTCTTCAGACCAAAACTTCTAAATCCAATATACTTTGCTTGGGGACTATTTCTTGCTCTGCCACTTTTTTTATCCTCCTATGCTTGGGCCAAACTGCAAGTCCATAGGTGTACCCTATGGACAGAATTAGGAATTTCAGAGAGTTACTCAAGTTGAGTTTTCCACCAATAAATACAAGAGTTGTCATTTAGATTTAGGCCCAATGTCAGTTAGCTCTTTATCAAATGAGTGAACAGTGCCTGGTCCTTCAAGGAAAGATGTAAGAGCTTGGCAGACTCCTCCTGTATTGAGGCTTCTGATCTCTATTTAGAGATTGTCCAAGTCTGTAAAGTAGTCAGTTTAATGTCCTTTCCAAAATCTTTATCAGTCTTATGCTACCACTTGATACCTTCAGTGGAATGCAATTTTTCAATCTAACTTTTGCACATTGGTAGATATCTGAAGCCTCTGGCAATGAGTTTCTTAGTTTTATTTCTGTTTGTGTGAAAATACAGTTCATCAGTTGGGAATTTACTTTCTTTTTATTTGATTGTATACGTCCTTAGTCTCCTGTCACAAGTCAGAGACAATAGTTGCTCAGTGTTCCACTCATTATATACACAAATCCTTACAGCATTCCTTCATCTTTCTTTGTCGATAACCAAACATTTCTGATTCTGATACATATTTTTACAGGGTAAGTAAGTGTCCAATGCTGCACAGAATACACCAGGCAAGACTGTACTGTTTATTCATATAAAGGTATTGTCTGTAGTAGTGGTAGGATTTTGGGATTTTTTTTTCTATTTTTTTAATGCAGTTTATCTGGCTTTCTGTAATAACATGCAGATCTCTTTGGATACAGTTAAACTGTACAGGTGGTTTATAAATTGCTCTTAAATGTGTATGCTCTTCAGTGTGCATATTAAATACTCAATTATGCTATCATAATGCTCTTGTTTAGGTCTTTCTGCACTTTCCTACAGTCTTCTCCGGACATTACAAACTTAAGTAACTTGGTATGATATGACATTTTGTCATCTTGCAGATTTTTTTTTTAATGCAGCATTGCATATTCCCATTAGTAATTCAGTTATTTAATATATATACTGCATCTACACTCTCAGATACACTATTTAGGCTTGATGACTTACTGGTTTTGAACTACTGATTTGCTTTTTCTTCCATACCCGTTTTTCTGAGTCTACCTCTCTTTGTTCATTCTGTCTCAGTTCAGTGGTTTTCTAGTGCCTGGCACCTGGATATTTATTATCATTTGGATACATTTGAATAATTTGATGAATGCCAGACTCATGCTTGAGTGTAAAGAGACAAAATCCAAACTGTTAGCTTCTAGCAATGTCCTAGTCTGTGTTTACAGAGGTGTGTTTCCTTGGTTTTGAATTTGTAAAAGGAAGCTCATAAAAGCTCTCAGACAGGTTTCTCACTGCAGATTTTATATGAGAAAGCCTCTTAAAACTTAACTTAGCTAATCTGCATAGAAATTAATCCTCTGAATAAAATAATGAACAGGTAACATTAGTTTAAAAATGCCAATAAATATTCTCTGTTAGTGTGCCCAATATTTCTACAACCAGTCATCAAAAAGCAGAGATGATTATCACTACATTGCCTTAAAATGTATCCACTCAGGGTAAGCTTCAGTGCCCAAAACTCTCATCTAATAGTCTAAAGGAATATTAAAACTAACTCCAAGATTACCTTGAAGGATGAACAATATACACTGAAGGGAAAATATGATTTGACTTTGAGAATAATTCAATTTGGTCAATGAAAGTGGAAGTAAAATTCTCTGATAATCACAAGTCTCTTTAGTAGGGCTAGGGACACTCTCTTTCTTAATGTCTACCATTTTCCAGTAGACTAGTGGGCCTAAAGGGAAAAAAAATAGCCACAATTTATAGATTGGACAGTATATAAAGCTACAATGATGGTTTTATGCAAGCATATGGAAAAAGTCATAACCTAGTTGTATTTTGTATTGGATTTGGGTTTGTCTTTGGCTGTTGAGAGGAAAAATGGAATCTGACTGTAAAATTTGCTTTTTCGAGTAGCAGGGTATGGAGTACATTATCATAAGCTGTCTCTTTCTGATTCTCTTAACTCTTACAGTTATAAGTTAATATAACATAAGCGACTGATTCTTTCACACTTCATAAAATAGAAAAAACTATTGTCTATACACTTATAAAAAGAATAATGCTGAAAATGGAACATAATGCCAGAACATATTTTTTGTCATAAATACTCTTATTATTAATGGATTGTTCTAAGTGCAGTTCCTGAACAACAACTTTTGAACATGTAATCTAAGTATCTAAACTGAACAACAGAGCAGAGTAATGGCTTGCTGCTTCAGCTGTCCTACTGGAATATTTTATTATGTATGTATTTCAGCTATAGATAGAATATTCGTTTACTGAATACAGATTAAAGATGAGAAATATTATTTTTTTTTAAAAGCAATTTGCTGCATTTCAGATATTATATATTCATTTTTTCTTCCAAAGACAACCAGAGCCATTGCTTGTATAAAAACCCAAACAACTGAGTAGCTTTTTATACTACATGAATAACTCTAGCACATAATTCATTTTCTTTTTCAAACTCTGCCATTAAACATTGTAATGCACATCTGTACTGTGTATATCCCATAGAGATGTATATAATCTGTCTTGAGTGATTTATTTTTGTGCATTTAAGTTCCACTTTTGTTAAGCTCATAACCTAGAAAGGTCTTGGCAAGAAACTTTAATGATTACTGTAAGGCAAAATGTATTTTTGGAGAACAATTTTATTCTGTACCCAGGCTCTTCCCAGAAATAACCTTTCCTTCTATTTACTCCATGTTGCCATTGCTGTGCATGCATTCAACCATTTCATGGTCACTGTCGCCAAGACAGTCACCTACCATCACATCCCCCACGAGTCCTTCTCTATTCACAAAGAACAAGTCTAGGAGGGCGTCTTTCCTAGTTGGCTCACTGAGTATTCGTGACAAGAAGTTTTCTCCTACTAACTTCAAGAATTTCTAAGACCTGGTCATCACAGCAGTATGATATTCCCAGCTGATGTCTGGGAAGTTGAAATCTCCCATAAGGACCAGGGCTACCGATCTAGCAATTTCTCCTAATTGCCTATAGAATAACTCATCAGTGCTTACATCCTGGCTGGGTGATAGGTAGTAGACACCCACTTCAACATCCCCTTTGTTTTGGATCCCCCTAATGCTCACCCAGAGGCTCTCAACCACATCATCACTAACTGTAAGGGCTGTACAATCAAACCTCTCCATAACAGATAGTGCGGCACCTCCACCTCGCCTGCCCACATTTGTTTGTGTTTGAAATAGCAAATACTGGCTAGTAATGAAAAGAAGCAGAAGTGCATAACGAGAAGGTGACGAGAAGATGATGATGGGATATCATGAAAACAGAACACATGTTGCTTAATAAATCAGTTCATCTTTAACATTTGATCTATTGCTGCTGAAATTCTGGCTATTCTATAAATGCCTTCCACTGTCTCTTATTACCTAAAAAGCACAACGGCTGTTTGGAGAGTGTTGTTATTTTAAATGCTTTGCAATTTAAAATATGTAATAATCTGCTTGCAGCTCTTTGCTAGACAATGCTGTATGCAGATATTCTTCAGAGAAAGGATGAACTAAAACCCCACAATGTTCAACCTTGCCGAACTGTGAGGAAGTTTTACTCTTGATTTGAATCAGAATTAAAAAACTTTCCTGCTGGCAGCCATCTCTGCACTGCCTTGGAGACAGAGCACCTGAAAGGCATTTTTTAAGACAAAATTGAAATATTTATTTAGGCTTTGTAAAGATGGCAGGTTCTGAGCCTGCTTTTTGTTTCTTATGTGTCAGTGCTGAAATCAGGTATTCAGAAGAGTTGAACTAAGCAGATTTTGAACACAATATAAGACCCATAAGTGAAGCAATTCTTCATGTTTCACGTGTCTCTGACAGAATGCAAAGTGATGTTTGAATGCAGAGATATTTATCCAGTTTAGACTAGTTACATCTGCTATCCAGGCAGCTCATTTCTATCTGTGGTTTCAAAAACAAGCAAAGGTCTAATTGCTGAAATGTCTGGCAAGAGTGTGCCATAGCTACCAAAGCTTACGTGGATTCCATCAGAAATTGCAACTTGGACTCATTGATGAAAAGCAGTGAAAGAGGAAAGGGAAGTGCAATAACCATGGTATAATAAAGCAGTTACAGAAACATAGGTAAAAGAAATATTCAGACAGTGTCATATTTATTTAACGGGAAGAAAAAAAACCTTTTAACTAGGAAGTGGGAGGCTTCTTGGGCCCAGCTGAGGCCTTGAAGCTGTGAAATGACACCATGGACTTAGCCAAATAAAAAAAATGCAGGGAAGGTTGATAGGATACGAAAGGAGAGAAAATCATCCAAGTTGCCTGGAAATTTCAAATTGCCTGGAAATTTCAACTTGCATATTGGTTTAGAGGAGAACACATGGGGATATAGGGGAAATTATAGATGTTATATGAAAACTTTCATAGGTTATGAGCCATCCAAATAATAGGAAAAAGAAAAGGAAAAAAAGAGGGTTTGGAGGATTTTGCTTGTGTGGGTGGAGTTTTATTTCTCCCTGGGGTTGGCTGAATTGTTGAATAGAAGGCAGGATGTAAATAATTCACTATAGTCCCAGCTAACTGAAGTTTTCTGCAGGAGGATAGTGCTTAGTGCCTGTGTCTGTATGCAGTAATATCAGCACTCCTGATCAGCTATTCTCTGATGGACTTTAGAGCTTTTTGGGACTTCTTTCCAGGGCAAGCACAAATAATGTGTTGTGTGTTATTGGATGCAGAAATAGAATTTTTTTTTAGGGAAAAAAAAATCCCTAAACCAAATAAATAAATAAATAAAATTCCCTGAAATATTTACATCGAGAAATCAGATTAAGTGATGAGTATAATGAGCAGTTTCTGGGCCAGAGATATAAGGCAACCTGTTTTAATTGTAACCAGCAATGGGCGGTAATACAGCCACGCATTAGTCACATCCTCCCAGTGGATCATAAGCCGTTTGTACTACCTGCTTTCAGTCATACGTTTTATTTGGAAGAGCTAGGATTCTCAATTCACTCTATAAATTGTTTAGATTGTGCTAGTGCTGCAATTCTAATAGCAGAGTAAAAGAGGCTGGTAAATAAATAGTGCTAGTGCCATGCTTGTGAATTCAGCCTCCAGGCAGATTTTCAATAAATGATGAGAGTATGAGAGGCAACAGCATGGAGTCCTGAAGAACTGCCAGTTTTACAGCAAAGTAGAAAATAAAAAAGCAGCAAAGATAACCTTAGAATAGATAATTTTTGGCCACCAAAGCATTTTTATAGAAGCACTGTGCTGAAGTAAAGATGTTTAAGGAAGTATTTACATATCAGTCCTCACTACCACGGTGGTTGACAAGATATGATGAAAGCAGTATCAGCTATTCGATGTGTATGGATACAGTTTAAGGTTGTCTGAACTGATTTCATACAGGATTTTTCATTTTCATATAGTGTTTTATTCTCTTTCAGTGAGGATCAAAGTCAGAAAGAGGGCTGTGCCTTAAAAGTGGCTTTACTGCAGTTGTGCCCTGTTTCATAACATTTAGTTACGAGAATTTTCCTGTTGACTTCAGAGAGAGTTGGGCTGGGCTCTTAATGCTTGGTACATGGAACTTTTTATGCACATTGTTTTTTTCCTAAGTATCAGGAGGTTTTTTTTTTGTTTTTTTTTTGTTTTGTTTTGTTTTTTGTTTTTTTGTTGTTTTTTTTTCCTGTGCTAATGCTCAGGCTTTGTAGAATTTGTTCCATAGCACAGCTGATGTGTTACTGGCACACCACCACAAAAGTGAAGCATATTGTTCCCACTTCAGTATGCATCTGTTGCTGTTTTATTAGCAGGAGGGTTAAAATATTATTCCTTTTATGTGTCTTTTTGCCTTTGGCAGGGTGGGGAAAGGATTAATGCAATTTGGGTCTGAACAACTGTAGTAAATAGAAATATTGTGATGCATAGCATAGCATTGTATACCGATGCATGTTCACCCGTGTTTACATATAAAGTGGAACTTTATTCTGATCTCATTTACATTAATGGGAGCTATGAATAACTTATTTTAAGTAAGTGAATTTACATAAATGCAGGACTAGGACAGAGGCAAAGGTGTTAGACTAACAAACTGCATACAGTCTAGGATACTCAGTAAAAGAAAATAACTGGATTTTATTTTTTGTACAACAGTTTTTGTGATCCTTCAGCAAACTAGGATTTTGTCCCCATCTGCAAGTGAGTATTTTCAGTGGGTAGTTAAAAGACTTTATCTTAATCTGGCATCAATTATTCACACCTTTGTCATTTCTCAGTTGTTACTGTTACAACAGTGCCGTTTATCTGGAAATGAAGTCTGCCATACTTAGGCACCATCCAGTACAAAATGTTGCTGAGAAATGTCTTCTGCCTCACAGATCATCAGTGCTACACTTAAGCTTCCCTTTAGCCGCTAAAATTCCCACTGAATTTTGAATTATATCACTGCTTTGACCCTGATAGTCAACATTTTCCATGGTATATCTAAACAGTCAGCTAAAACCCTCAAATAAAAGCCAGCATCAGTAACTTTCTTTGCTTGACACAGTGCAGCTCTCTATAGATAAAACTCGTATGATCCAATGTCAGATGTTTTTCAGGTCAGTCAGATATGGGACTAAATGACCACAGAAATTAGACTGACACAAACCTCCCTGCTCTGCACTTAAAACATAACATGCCATTCATATGCTTACCTTCTCCAACTTTAATACTTGGTAGCATATATAGTTAAAATGATCTATATGAAAAATATTCAGTCAATACATTTTTCTTCTGTAGAGTAAGATGAGAGCAGAAATCTAAGTTCAAAGGTAGAGGTAAGTAGTCAAGTTGCCTTTACTCAGTATGATAAAAGCAAATACTGTGGTGTTGAGCCACAATCATATGGTATGTGGTGCTGTTGCTTATCCAAACTAGACCAGAGCTGCAACACATGCTGCAGTGATGTAGTTTCACATAAAGGAAGTATGGGAGATCAGCAGTAATTTTAGGAAGACTCCTTACAACAAAATGAAGAAAAACATTTCATTTCTTCCTTTAATTTCCTTTTCTTGTGTTTCTTTTTTATTTATCTTTTATTTTTATCATTGCAGTTGTGTTGAATTCAGATAAGGATTATTTGATGCAGCTCTTTTTGGACATTTGCAAATTATTCTCATCAGTAACGAATTATGGCAGTCCTTTGCTAAATTTTAGTGATACCAGATACCTCATTCATACCCTCAGGACAAGAAGCTGGGGTTTTAGAATATTTCAAGAGAAGCAGTAATAAATAGGCAGATTTCCTTTTTGTCAAAATAGTTTCCGTATTTTCATTAGATTTTGATTTATCTTTGAAAGCAAAAAGAAATATCAGCACTGAATATCAGCCTGTGTTAGGAAGTGGAATTTTACAGTGTTGGTGATTCAGGAGGCTGGTTAGTATTTGCAAATATAATTGTCAAGTCTGTTTCAAAGATGAAGTGAGCATAACCTGTAACATTTTAATTGGCCATTTTATTGAGGTGTTGCAAAAGCTGGACGCACACAAGCAACACTTCAGTTACCAATAGCTGAAATTTTGATTGAATAAAATTTCCATGTCTTCCAAATAACTCACGTTCTCTACCAGAACCGAAAGCTGATTTTCATAAACAGCTTTCTTAATGATGCACAAAACTTAACAATAACAGATGTGTATTACCAAATGAAGAATAAAAGCATATAACTGCAGCCTAAGGAAAAAGAATGAGAAGTACTTTTTTTTTCCCCCTTCTTTAACAGCTTGTTTTTCACTGCAGTACTACAATAACTGCCGTTTAGAAAGATAATTTCAGTAAAAGTTTTGACATAGAAGAACTGTGAGTTCTTCAGACAGCTTCGGTGTATCTATCTCCTAACATTTACGATATAGTCCAGCTCTTATATTCTTCACTGGAGTTGACCGGTGTTTTGCCTAAGTATAGAACAGAATGTGGGACTTCAGTTGATACAGCCTAGTGATCTATTAGTTCCTTTTTTGTTCACCCTTGTTTTGCAGTTTTGTTAGTGGTATTGAGTCAACTGGTCAAATTCTGTTGTTTATAATAGGTGGTAGATTTGGAATTACTTGCCCAAATTTCGTGGAAGGCTGTAACTTTCCCAGACAGTGGCTCCACATTACAGACGTATAGCACAGTCAATACTTCACAAACATGTTGTACAAAAATAGTACTTATGAGTGTTGCCAGTTTGTATTTTAAATCTTAGTCTTAATCTCATTGGGTGTGTTTTGCTTAAATTACCAGCTTTGAGATTCAGATTAGAACTGATTTGTTATCAAATGCAATAGTTCTTCTGTTAAGAACTATTAGTAACTTCTATTAAGAGGAGCACTTCCTAATTCTGGGACTTGTGCGGGAAACCTGCGCCTGCCCTAGCTCCATGCTGGGATAAGATCTTATTGCACACTTTTTCTTCTCTCTGCTTCAGTCTTCAGTGGAAGTGAACCAGCTGTGTGGATTAGGCAGGCACCCCCAGGGTCACTGCTGAGGTTCTAGTTTTACAAAATCCACTTGGTTTATATACAGCCTGGGAGTGTTAGTTTTTAATTAAAGAAAGCTCCTAGCCATAGTAGCTATGAAGAAAAGCTTGAAAACGTGAACATAAATGCCCTGTCATCAGAAGACAATTACAACTATCAAAAATCTGCAAGGTTTGAGATTTCATGATCTTTTTTTGAGCGACTGGTAATATTTTCCTTACTACAATTCTGTTTGGAAATAGATTTTTACTTTCTGTTTGCTGTGTTAACCTTGCAGAGATGATGCTTGTCAAACAGATGAATCCCTTGTGTAATTTCATTGGCTTCCCTGGACCTTTTCCCAGTGCTATTTCAGGAGAATCTCAAATGGTGCATAAATGCTTTCTCTGGTTGGAGCTCTTTCTTGTTCTGCATATATGGAAACGATGACTGTATAACTTGACCTTTAAGCCTTTGGCTGTTCAAAGAGCTGTGTTCCTCACTAAGCTTCACGGTGTGCGTTACTGGTGTTAAGTCTAATAGTGATGAAGACTGGTGTGACATTATGTTCTCACAACACAGCTTGAAACAACAGGTCTAGGATCCACCCGTTGTCCTCTTCTGAGGCTAGTTAAGATGCTGAGCTCACAACTAGAAACACACACCTTTTTTAAAGCAGAATGCATTTGAATATTAAAAAATATTTGCTGTTTTAAATAAATTAGTTTTATAATTAAAAGGATTAAGTTTATTCTATGAACCTCTTTTTTCGTGAAGGGAACAAAGCAGTTTTCCCTATTCTCCTTTCCCCATAGGAATCCTTTACACATTTTCTTTAAAAACTATACAACTCCCAACTTCAACATACTGTGCTCTCCTGGACTTCTCACCTCTACCCTTTGACTCTGAACTGGTATAACCATCAGAGATAAACCATTTCCCCTCCTGTTTTTCCCCCCTGCTTTAATAGCACCAGTTTAAAGACCCATTGACAAGCAGATCAACTACATAGACATGAGGGGGCATTAACTTCTGGCAGATATGTATGGTAATGGGCCAGTCTGGACAGGGTGTGGAAAACTTGTTTTTTATCTGCCAGCAAAGCAATAGTGAGTCTGGGAGGAAGGAAAGGAGACAGAGAGATTGACCAAATCTATGCCACAAGAAGAAATGCATGACCCCCTCCTTTCTGCTCGCTAGTCATCTTCTGGGTTGGACTTAACAAGAGAGCTTGTTCCAGGAGAAAGAATGAGGGTGTGTAGACAAGGAGAGTTGGTGTTGGGGTAAACAGCATGTTTTCTGAAAGAAATGTGATGGATCAGCCAGTTTTTAGCATGTTCAGCTTAAATTGTTGGCTGACGGTAAAATATGTCAGTTGAGTATTTTATTCACTTGCAAATAATGCCGATTTAGATTAAGCAAAACTATGTGTGAATTCAACAATTTGGTCAAGAAACCCTACCAGAAATTCAAATGTTTTCTTCAAAAGTCAAAGTATTTTGAGTTGATTTTTTTTTTAAATTAAATGCTTCAGATTTCCGTTTCAGAACATTTTGTATCTAAGCATATTTACATGTAGCAATAAGGAAGAAGAGCCTTTCCAAGGTGGCAGCACTGTTTATAGGCTTCCTTGTTTGTTTCTCTAGAGAAAAATTGAATAAACACTTCAGGCTGAGGTGTTTTATTTTTCTTCTCAGCTTCCAAGTCAGTAGATGGTTTGGTACAGTACAGTTAGTTTCACAAATTTAGCTAAAAAGCATTCCCTATGTCCATTATTTAGCATGTAGAGAGGTGGGGAAAAAGCATATCAAGAATCTCCTGGATTTCAAGAGGTACAATCAATATTCATATACCATATCAAAGCTGAGGTTTTTGGCTTTTTTATCATTCATTTGCATGGGATCGTCTTGATTAATTCATTTGTTTGCTTATCCCCAGTTCAGTTAAATATTATTTGAATGCTGATCTACTTAAAACTGATACTCGCATTCCTGGAAATATGTCCTTTACTTGAATTTGTGTTTTTAATTTGGATTTTGTTATTCTGTATCTCATTTTAACTGAAGTTAAAATTTGACCTTTGAAGGTGTTCAGAAAGATTTTGTGATTCAATACAGATTTCATCCTTCTGTGACAAGTCCCAGTTTCTGGTTCAAAGAATGACAAATACAGAGTTTCTGGAAGAACAGGACTGAAAATTAAGTGCTAATTTTCTGTCATTATGTTACATTGTCAGAATGCTAGAGTGTCTGCAGAGAAGATAGATTGGCTTTAGAAAACTGTGTACTTCTGTAGTGGTGAGAGTGAAGAAAAGGCTAATAAAGAGCATGCAACTACTTTCCAGAACTTTTAATATTATTTGCAAATAATTACTGGCAGTGGCTTTATCTCTAATTCACATCTTCCACTATTTAAAGAAAAATGCTACTGTCAAAATGAAATTCATAAATGTGGGTATGTGGGCATCTTAAAGAAGTTTTCAAAATATCAGTACTTTTTCAGGGTTTTTTTCGGCAATAATCTCATTGATAAAAGTTGTTGATAGCAATCAGTCAAAAAGCTACAGTATCTTACTAAATCAAATCAAACAACTTATACTTAGTTAAAGGAAGGACTATTTCTTTTTTTCTTTTACACTGATGCAAAATATAAGTAGCTTCATTGCTGTAAATAGAGCAAATCAGTGCAAATGAGAACATAATCAGTCTTGAAACATTTGAATGATTTGTATGGATACCAAACAAAATCAAGACAATTTATGTGCTGCAAAATAGCTTAGGAAAAAAAAAATTATTATGCTGAAATTATCTTTGTCCAGTTTTTCAAAATTATTTTTTTCTTTGTAGTAATGACAAAATCTTGTTATTAACAGCTAGCAGAATAGCATTTTTTTCCCACAGTAATAGAATTGAAACATAATCTTTAAGCATTATCACCATACCCATATTCCCCATGCCTTTTTGTTTCCTGTGATGTAAAGTAAAAAAGTTGTACAACAGTTGGGCTTGATGATCTTAAGGGTCTTTTCCAACCTAAATGGTTCTGTGATTCTATGATAATAAATCAAATATTTAATAACCAAGCACCTATAAAAATGGAAGAGTAGTATGGATTCATGTACTTTTAAATTAATGCCCTTCATAATTCTTTTTTAATATTGGCAGTTAGAAGGGAAAAACTTCACCAGGGAAGGCAATAAGTTAAACATTTCATATAAGTTATTAGGGAAACACAGTGGAGCGCAATAAAAACATGGAACTTACTAGGATTTCTTGTATGGCAGCAATGCAGAATGGCTGTGGTTTACCCATTAGTTTCAGAAGACTGAGAAAATAAGAAAATAATGAAGAAGATACCAGTTCAAAGAGAGATCCTTCTCTGAGTACCTGCCCAATACCAAATCAATTCAAGTTGCACTACTTTTCCAAGTGCATCTGGTTTTCTGACAGCTGTATTTCGTATGTTTAAAGCACACTGCCCATGTGAATTTGTTTGTCTACCAGGACTGATTTTGGCTCAGGTTACAGCTTGATAATTGTTGTTTTGGTTGTTGATTCATTGAGGACTTCTTATGCAATGTTTGCACAGTTCTTTGCATAGGAGATGGGCTGATCCTTTTTTAGGGTTCCTAGTTATTATGGTGAAACAAATAAGAAATAAATATTAATCACAACATTGTCCACTAGAAATTTCTGGCTCATTGTTGAAAACTTCCTAGACATAACACTAAAGTCATAACATTTCAAACCATCTCCTGAAAAATACTGCTTTCTGCCAAATCTCATTGGTAGTTATATGTAAAACAACTGTTAAGAGGTTGCACTGAGTGAGAATGAGTTAACATAATGTGTAGCTTAATCCAGGTGTCATATCTGCATTCTTTGATATATTTACCCGCATTTTAATGGTGATACATACACACGGATTGTAAAGCCACATATATTTCTAGGGAATAAATTTAAAAAAATCTTTTTATTGGATTTATAGTTTTGTAGTTGGCTCACAGTTTCTACTGAAATGTATGCTGAGATGTAACACAATTTTTAATTGTGACTTAAAAAAGCATCACAAGTGACCTCTGAACAAAGTAATCTCCAAACACGGAGAGAAATGCTGGATTAACTAGTCTAAAAGCTGAGAAATATTTTTCATTTCAGACCTCTGCTCTCCTCACGCACTGTCTGTGTGAACCTCTTTAGAGAAATATCGAGATTCAGCAGATCTCTGTCATTAATTTCACACAGGGAAGGCAGTCTCCTGCAGAGGCACTCAGTGTTCTCTTTTCTCCTCTTTTAATCAGTTAGGATGCTGTTAAACAACAGGAAATTCAAGTAGTATGGTTAATGCCGATAATGAAATAAACTGCCTATCAACCCTGAAAGCAACGTATAAATAATTTTTGACTGCTTCAGGGAAAAAAAAAACCCACAAAAAACCCCAGACCACCCAAAATAAATATGTTTAGCATATATAAAAAACAAGTGCATTGAAAGGCCAGTGCTGGGTTTTAGCTAGAGCTGAGTGGCAGCTTGAAATGTGCGGTATTTCTCAAGGTGGCAGGGATCATATTAAATTAAATTGAATTTCATTGCAGAACAGGATTTCAGGGGCCTGTGGAAGCCCCTCACTAATATTCTGCCACTAAACTGAATGACAAGGTTGATTTGATTCCCTTTTATACAATGGAAGAATTAATTCCATTTCTGGTTACTGTCAGATCATTCCTGTCAAGAAGCAGTGTAGTCACACAGGTAAAGTCCCTGGAAAGAAATATTTGGGGTAAGTATTTGGAATGAATGATATTGCACTAAGACTAAACTATTAAAAAAAAAAAAAAGATTATGAAGAAAGCTCCATGTCCCATTGTGAGATACTAATTTACCCTGTGCTATTTCAAATAAAACGCATTAAATCCAACAGCTGCTTCTTTACAGACAGAGAGTAGGATGGAAACCTTATAAAAAGTGTGAAACACAATTCTTGGCATAAGTAGTGAAGAATATGCACTCTTTGTTCCTGGTAACTGGTTAAATTCACTTGGGATGGGGATGGTCATGTTTGCCCTAGGAGGTTATCCGGGGAAGGAGTGTACCTTTTCTTTCTTCTATCATAGGCAGCCCCTGTGCTGACTCACTGACAGTTGTGGCACATCAGAGACAGCTTGACTCTGTTCAACGCAATTCTTAGCCAAGGACCCACCTGGGCATCAGTCCCTCCAGCAAGCTCCCCACCCAACAGTGCCAGAGCCCCTTCTTGAGCAGATGTTTTTGGGTGTTCCTTTTATAGAGATTAGTCTACATTGCTCCACAGAGTAGGGTATGATGATGGTCCTCTTCATATTATTCCATCACCAGTCCTACTCTGTGATTCTGCTAAGTCTACACTAAGGATTTCTTCCTTATGTTTGAGTGCTTTGATAACTGCTTTGAAGAGCTCTTGTCCCTGAGTGTGTCTCTGGAAAGACACATTACAGTTCCAAGCTGAATTAGCTTTTGCATGTAATCTCTGCTGAGTTGGGGACAGAAACGTAGGACCAACCTTGGCCATCTGTGATTGCAGCACAGCAAGGGGGGTTCTGGCCTTTCCGAGAAAAGGGGATCACATGCAGAATAAAACATTGATAATTACAAGTAGTGGCCACATATGAAACTCTGTTCTCTCTAAGTTAGGCCATCTCTAAGACCATCAAGTAATTGCTAATTTTGTCAGTGAACTTTGCCCTTCATTTTATCTATTTTCTTTCCTTGCATTTGAATCATTGCTATCCTCTCCTGTAGGTACCTGCTCTTTCAGTGAAATCAGAATTCCTCATCTTACAATTCCACATACGAAGAAGAAGAAGTTATCAACTAAGGCAGATGATAAAAGGCTAGGAAAAAGTGGCCCCACTGGGGCAAATGTTTCTTCATCTGAACACCCCCATGTCTCCCATGGTGTTGTTTCTTATTATAAGGAAATCAGGACCAGGGAGTTCAGTCTAAGCAGATTCTGGTGAGTCATTTTTCTCTCTGAGGAGTCTGCCTTGCCCAGTTCTCATCTCTGACTCACTGTAGCTGTAAATGGTGGGGCATATAATTTTCAAAGGGCACATACTAAAACCCTCTTCAGAACAAGGTCATCTGCTTTTACCACTAATTTGTCTATAAAGTACATTTTGTTCTCTTCTAAATTCTGATTCCTGGCATTGGCAAGTTCTTCAGGACTGGACTGCAGTGACAGAAATGTTAAAAATGTACAAGTATTCCTTAAACAGCACTTATTTATGTAATTGTTTTATGTATATAAAATAGATTTTACTCACTCAGTTAAAACTATAAAACTTGGATACAGAGGAAAATTACGTTTTTTTCCTGTGGTTGAAACAGATGTATCCAGTGTTAATGCTATTATACCACTTGGATTTAATGAAAACTCTTGTATTTGATGGATTGATCTTTTTTCAAATTTTGCCCATTCTATTTCTAATTATATCAGCATGTGAAATTGGGATAAAATTTTGCTGTCTTGATGCAGGCAGATCCTGTATTAATATCTAAGGTGCTTTCTGTGGAACAAGATGACACTTGTTTGTTCCTGAATGCTATGTGCCTCAGCTGCAGGAGAAAATCTAGTAGATAAAGGCACTGAATTATATATATAATCTCAGGTCACAGAGTGATGTACCTCCTGTGTTTTACTATGGTTATTCGACTAGCAAAGAGGAAAAAAAGGAGAGTCTTGTCTTTCTGTGCTTCTATTTTAGGAATTCATAACTTCTCAGAAATTTTTCCTTTGGGGTGCAGTTCCCTACCCTTGTTCTGAACTTATGGGTGATTTCTGAAGAGCAAATCCAACAAAAATGCTAAAACAATAGCTAATGTTTTAATCCTAGAAGAAAATGTTACCAGCCTTGAAAGAAAGGAATGGTATGTTTGTTATCTTGCACACATAAAGCCTGCGCTCAGGATATTTTAAGATGTGATATTAGGCAGGCAAAATTTGACCTGCAAATTGAATATTAGGATCCAAACTTTGTTGCTTGGACCTAACTCCAGTTAGTAAAAGAACTGCAAAGTCATATCGGTAGTAGCTATGATAATAATACTATATCTGCTTTTATATGACACTTTTCATTGATAGATCATCATTTTCCTGTTTTATGGATGATGGCTCCAAATGTGGAGAAGTTCAGTCCATTTGCTGGACTAGTTACAAAGCTCAGGTTTTCTGAATTCCACTTCAGTGCTCTGTACTTTACTCTGATAGAACTACGACATTCAAGCTGAGTGCTTGTGTGTTCAGGTAGCATTGGAAATGTCCGAATTGGTCATGAAGATGTAGACATTTATACTTTATCAGCTGGTAAAGTATTGCCTTTCTTCCTGAGCAAGGTTAGCATATATCTGTAGTCACAGCTGCTGCAGGAGACAGTAACTGTGAAGCATGAAGCACTATATGCCACAGAGCTTGACCACATAGGAAAATCGGATAAAGCCCTTTTCCTCAGGGCACAGAACAAGAAAACAGCTTGCTTTCTTAGATGTTGCATGGCCAGCAGCCTTAAACCATACAGAGAAGCTGCCAAAGCTAGTTGATAAAGTTTGCAGCAAAGAATCACTAAGTGGCATCGTTTGTTTGCCCTCAGCAGAATTACGCATGCTGCAGCAAAGCTAAATTCAGACTGTGCCTAATACCACCAAGTTCACAATAGGGAAGCAGGTCTTTTCATTTTAAGCACAGTTTCCACCCCAATAGGTGAGTAAAAGGTAGAATATTAATGAAGAAAAAGACAGTATGACCATCGAGACTGGGTTTCTGCATGCTACAGCTAAAGATCGTCTCTAAATAATTTCTGCAGTGACTACCACATTTACCTTTGATAATTTGTATATATTTTAGAAATATATCCCCTTTTGATCTGGGATTTCTAGGAATGTAAGCCTATATAAGTTATTCCAAAATACTGTTTGAACTTTCAGTATGTATCCCTTAAAATTATTGCTGCAATATATACATTGAAGCTAACAACAAATTAATGTTTTCCACAGAAATATTCAGTAGGAATAGCAGAGAAAACTCAAGACAATATGTCATAAAAGATCTTGATTCCAACCAGCAACACTTAATGTAGTGTTTAGTGTAACCAACTCATTCTGTCAATCACGTCACGCAAGAGAGGTCAGCCTAGTTTTGCTGGAGTTCTTGTTTTATAGCTATGAATATATAGCTTAGCTCAAAAAAGTATAAAATCTGTTATCTGCAATAGTAATTATTATTATTCACTACGTGTATATATCACCTCCTATTTGTGATTCTCAAAGAATTACACGACTAGGTATTTTTATTAGAGCTGGTTGGTAAGATGTCAGGGATGATACTGACTTTGAAGGGCTTTGAAAGATAAGTTTTGCCCATGTTAATTTTTTTGGGGAAAAAAAAAGCAAACAAAAAAGCATTTGACTAAGTTTTGGCATATTTAGAATAATCAGTTTTGTTGGGGTTTTTCGGCTGTTGTTTGAAATGATATATCTATTTCAATTGCTTTCTTAGCTTTTATAAGAAAAAACAACTAAAATTGAATCAAAAGATTCTGACAGAGCAGAAATGAATTTTGTTTGGGTTTTATTCCCTTTTAAAAAATTGTCCTTGTGTAGAATTTTGAAAATGTTGAAGGGCTTTTTCCCAACTTGAAATATCACCATCTTTTGTTTAGTGATACTTTTGCAAAGTTCTGTTCTCCATCCAGGTCTAGTCTTTGTTATAAACTTGCAATTGCTGTCTTTCTCCAATAGCTACCAAATGGGGAAAGTTGTGAAAGGATCTGCCCAGTGTGACAATGGTTGCTGGTAAAGCAGGACACCCCTTGACTCCAAAGCCACTTCTCTAAGTACCAGATTTGAGGATGGAGGTCAGGTCAGCTTAGCCCACATTCTCTTTTAGTGCACACACTTCCTATTTCTCAAAAGGTGAAATCACAGATCTAGAGGGGTGGCTGCCCACCCACCAGCCTACCAGCATCTGTCACAAATCAGCAACAGCAAATTGTCTGAAAAGTCAGCCAGCAGGTATTGACACTTACAAATTACTAGGCAGAGCCACGTACTGTTTTTCTAATAAATACCAAGCAGGCATCAAAACCACTGGCTCTGAGGTTGTTAGGCTTTTTTTGAGGTAGGTATAATGTATATTGTACTGTATAAATTATATATACACTATGTTATAAATAGTATGTTATATTCCATACATAGTATGTATGGAATGTATATGTAATGTGTGTGTTTATGCTATACAAAACTATTTTGTGCTGGTAAACAGTCAAAGAAAGAGTGTCAGCATCTCTGAATGGTGTACAGCAGGCTGGGGCTCAGTCTTCCCTTCTGCCATGGATGTTCCATGTCCCTCTGGGTACACCATGTAAAATGCAACCCTATCCCTGTGTATCTCAGTGACAAAACATTGCTGCCATTTACTCAGTGTAAGATCATAGTCTTGTACCTTAATGGCACAACGTGAAGTGGGTGTTCTGAGTCTTTTTTTTCCCTGCCAATTTTCTTGCCTTGTCTGTTTAACCCTCAAGTTCTTTGCTTTCTGAAACAGAGCTGATGTTTTATTATGTACATGTTTGTACTGCAGAGCAGGGACATGCATCTGAATTGGAACTGCAGAAATAAATAGAGTAATAAAAATAAAATTCAGCATCAGCTAATGTATCAAAGGCAGATAAATAAAATAAGCAAAAGACAAACATGTATGCTTGGAAATAGTGCCTTAGAACAACCTTTTGCTCTAGAATTAGGGTGGTTTTTTTTATGATACAGCAGCATGTCCTTTATTACCTCTTGGAGCCAGCAATGAGCTTTTGTCTTTGTTTTTGTTCTGCTCACAGATTAATGTGGGATTCCACCCTTTCATGAATATTTTTACTTTGTTGGGTTAAACTTTTGTTTGCCTGATAAGTTCAACTGACTAAACTAAATTAGCTGCTCTGAGAATACACTCAAAGCAAAGCATTTGTGTATGGTTTCTCTCATAAAAGTTTAATGCAGTGTATAATTAGAGAAGGTTGAGTGCTTCCATTAATTCTGCAAAGTTTTCTCACCCATTTATTCTGATAAACCTAATATTTTGCTGACAGAATGAATCTAGGCTCAATTAAAGGTGTAGGCAAAGACATGTATCATTGTACCCCAGAAACAACATCCCATAGGAAGGGAAACAAAGCAGGAGTTTTCGGGAGGCTCAGCTGACATTTGCTGTCCTCTCAGAGCTTTAGGGGAGATGGAGCACTCCGTGGGAATGTTAAAGTCTGGGAATCCCAGATATGTGGTTAATGGAGTCAAGTGATGTGCAGATCAGTAAGATGTCCCTGAGGAATTGGTGCCTCTCTGCTTCTGTTGCAGATCCCTTCCCCTAAAAGCACAGGCTGGGCAGAAGCTGCCATAGTCGTGTAGCAGCAGCAGTAGAAAGAAATTTGCAAGAGTTAATACTGCTTGAGGCATCATTAATTCCTAATGGGGCTTGAGGAGAACAATATTGTGGAGATCCTCTCCTGCTTGAAATCCCATGCAGTCTAATGCCTCTGTGTGCTTGTAATAGTAGTGATGTAAAACTATGCATGTGTCTGTTATTACGTCTTCTACTTTGCTCTCTGTTTATCTCTTTTTATTGGAAAGCTGGCTAAAATTAGGCTTTCTCAGGAATTTGCAGAAAGACTTATCCTTAGGATTATGACTTCAGGCCTCTATATTTCTGCTGTACTTTGTGGTTATAGCAGCTTCCAATAAATCTTGGAGAGTACTATATAATTTCTTACTGAAATAAGTTTAATACTGTTTCCAGACAGTATTGCTAACTTCAGAACAAAACTAATGTGGAGAAAATCAGTCCATAAATGTGTTTTACAAAACTCTCCCCCGCTTTTTTATTGTTAAGTTTCAATGCAAGATTTCACTGGAATGCATACATTTCCATATTTTAGTACACTAAGCTACAAGGTGTCTTTAATACAGATACATCTGATCATCTCAGGGAGATGATTTCGTAATCTCTGTTGGGTGGCCTCATAATGTGTGTGTGTGAATTCTTGACTCTTGCGAACCCAAAAGAACAGCAGCATTTTACCTCTCCTTAAAACTCTTCATACTCCTTGGCAAAATAACAGTTGAGTGATTCCTGAGCTGCTAAGTTGGCTGCTGCATCAGTTTCTAGCAAGGTCAGCACTGCAGCATGTTGTAGGTAATGGAAGGCAGCTCTTATAGCAGGCGTGTATCATCCTCCCTCAGAACTATTCCCCTCTTCTGTGCTTGTACATATAGGGGGAGGTGTATGTGTGTGTGCATGCGCTTGCATGTGTAGCTTTTCCTCCTTAGGTTTAGTTAGTTCATCACTGGAGTATGAATGTGTGGAAGTTAAAAGACTTTATACCTTTAATAAAAATTTCTAATAAGCAGACACTAAATGTATATTTAAACTGTTTCAGTGCTCCTTACTGCTTTCTGTGATGTCTGTCCTACTCTCTACCCTATCCTACTCTCTGTGCACATACAGAGGTACAAAGGATACACAATTTAAGTTATCTGTCTTTGAACATCTTTCCCATTTTTCCAGAAACAATAACAATATTACAATATTGCTGCAACAATATAATTCTGTTCCTTAGATATGCACCAGATTTTCTGAAGGGCCAGGGAAAGAGGGAGCAAGGCTCAAGAGCCAACTGTCTTCCTAAGAAAAAAGTTTGCAACATTTTCATAGAAGAACTGGAACATTAACACACACAGCCAGATGTCCTAACTGCTAGCTGTTTCTGTGAATCAGGTCTGCGAAGTCACTCCCATGTTTTTAATTTGTAGCAGAGCATCTAGCACGTAGGCTGTAATAATCTCTGCCATGGTGCCACTGAAATTCCTCAGGGATGTCAGGAATGGATTTGGCTCCACTGTTTGTTGGCCTTTTGTACTTTGTCAAAAAGATTTTCCATTATCTGTTGCCCAAAACAGTTGTGTCTTTCCATAGAGGGCTGTACTGAGTCCAAAGGAGAGGGAACAGATGCCTCATTATCCACTCCAATCGAAGAATTTTTAGAGGGAAGGAAATTCTGCCATGGTGCCTGAGTCACCAAGCTAACATCAGGGACCAGTGTCTTGTTCCCATTGTGTGCTGAATTGATACTTTCTGATATAATTAAAATTATATAACTTTTTCTGCTCTTAGGAATGTGGAAAATTATTCTGGGTTCCTAGTTGCATTGCAATGGGTATCTTTTACTGAAATTTAGGATAGAACTCAGAGATAAAATACACATGCACTTTCTGAACAATTTATCTGAAGCAAGTTTTGTGCCACAGAGTTTTTGTCTAAATTTTTAAAAATTGGAAAGCAAAGCAAAGCAAAAAAAAATTTAACAATCCCAAAGCCCTACTTGTCATGATAAGGTAAAGAAAACCTTAAAAATATGTCCCAGGCTTGGTTATATGATGTTACTCAAGAACAGCTATTCCTGAGTAACTCCATATGTGGGTATTCTTATTCCATAATTAGCATAACTCTCATTTTTAGCTTAACTCCTTTTCAAAGTGCATTAAGTTGAGCAAGAGCATAGGAGTTTGGGAAAGCAAGTGAAATTTAAAACCAGCCTCCTGAAGAATGCCTTCTTGTCTTGGTAGTGTAGTCAGTTTACAGGATACTTTGAAGGAGGAAGATGGGGAAGATCATACCAAACCGTCAGCCCAAAATGGTGAAATTATTATCATGGTTGCAGTATAGAACTAGTAATAAGCCACATTTTTTTTTTTAATACAAATTTACAGATATGCAACATGGACCATAAAGTTCAGGTGGGAAATGCTTTAAACTGAAACACGTGCAACGAGTCATCAACAGGGACAAGGGAAGAATTTTACCCCTTGTTGATAGAAGGAGCTGTGCGGTGGGTTGACCCTGGCTGGATGCCAGGTGCCCACCAAAGCCGCTCTATCAATCCCCTCCTCAGCAGGGCAGGGGAGAGAAAATATAATGAAAGGCTCGTGGGTCGAGATAAGGACAGGGAGAGATGGCTCACCAGTTACCGTCATGGGCAAAACAGACTTGACTTGGGGAAATTAGTAATAAATTAAACTAATTTAGAGTCAAATCAGAGTAGGGTAATAAGAAATAAAACCAAATCTTAAAACACCTTCCCCCCACCCCTCCCTTCTTCCTGGGCTCAACTTCACTTCTGATTTTCTCTACCTCCTCTCCCACTGAGTGGCAAAGGGGGACGGGGAATGGGGGTTGCGGTCAATTCATCACATGTTTCTGCTGCTCCTTCCTCCTCAGGGAGAGGACTCCTCACACTCTTCCCCTGCGCCACGGGAGACAGTTCTCCATGAACTTATCCAACATGAGACCTTCCCACGGGCTGCAGTTCTTCACGAACTGCTCCAGCGTGGATCCCTTCCACGGGGTGCAGTCCTTCAGGAAGACTGCTCCAGCGTGAGTCCCCCACAGGGTCACAAGTCCTGCCAGCAAACCTGCTCCAGCATGGGCTCCTCTCTCCTTGGGTCCACAGGTCCTGCCAGGACGCTGCTCCAGCATGGGCTTCCCACGGGGTCACAGCCTCCTTCGGGCGCATCCGCCTGCTCTGGCGTGGGGTCCCCCACGGGCTGCAGGTGGATATCTGCTCTACCGTTAACCTCCATGGGCTGCAAGGGGACAGCCTGCCTCACCATGATCTTCACCATGGGCTGCAGGGGAATCTCTGCTCCTGCGCCTGGAGCTCCTCCTCCTCCTCCTTCTTCAGTGACCTTAGAATCATAGAATCATAGAATCATTAAGAATCATTAAGGTTGGAAAAGACCTCTAAGATCATCGTGTCCAACCGTCAACCCAACACACCAGGCCCACTACACCATGTCCCTAAGCGCCTCATCTACACGTCTTTTAAATATTTCCAGGGTCAGTGACTCAACCACTTCCCTGGGCAGCCTGTTCCAAGGCCTGACCACTCTTTCAGTAAAGAAATTTCTCCTAATGTCCAGTCTAAACCTCCCTTGGCGCAACTTCAGGCCATTTCCTCTCGTCCTATCACAAGTTACTTGGGAGAAGAGACCAACACCCACCTCGCTACAACCTCCTTCCAGGGAGTTGTAGAGCGCGATGAGGTCTCCCCTCAGCCTCCTCTTCTCCAGGCTAAACAACCCCAGTTCCCTCAGCCGCTCCTCATAAGACTTGTGCTCCAGGCCTTTCACCAGCTTCGTTGCCCTTCTCTGGACACGCTCCAGCACCTCAGTGTCCTTTGTAGTGAGGGGCCCAGAACTGAACACAGGATTCGAGGTGCAGCCTCACCAGTGCCGAGTACAGGGGCACGATCACCTCCCTGCTCCTGCTGGCCACACTATTTCTAATACAGGCCAGGATGCCGTTGGCCTTCTTGGCCACCTGGGCACACTGCCGGCTCATGTTCAGCCGGCTGTCAACCAGCATCCCCAGGTCCTTTTCCTCTGGGCAGCTTTCCAGCCACTCTTCCCCAAGCCTTGGTGTCTGCAGAGTTGTTTATCTCACATATTCTCACTCCTCTCTCCTAGCTGCTGCTGCGCAGCAGGTTTTTTTTCCCCCTTCTCAAATATGTTATCCCAGAGGCGCTACCACCGTCACCGATTGGCTCAGTCTTGGCCAGTGGCGGGTCCGTCTTGGAGCCGGCTGGCATTGGCTCCATCGGACATAGGGGAAGCTTCTAGCAGCTTCTCACAGAAGCCACCCCTGTAGCCCGGCCCCTACCAAAACCTTGCCACGCAAACCCAATACAAGCTGTTAATTAGCCAGTCAAGCACAGGACACGATATCTCGTTTTCAACTCCAAGGGGGTGAAACAGTGCTTATTTTAACAAGTGGAAATGGTCAGCTGACATAGTGGATAAGGAGGAAAAACCATATGTTTTATGACCTCTGGCAGCATTGTAAATGGGAGGTGGTTTATAGAAGGTATCATTCTGCAGCATGATAATACACTCGTTAATGATTGTTACCTGAGATGTGTGTGTCACTGAAGGAAGGAACCTTTTGTCAGGAGAATCCACAACTATTCAACTGTACCATGAACGAGAGGCATAGGTAGAAAGATGCTCTTATGTGTGTCTTTAACTTGTTTTGTGGTGAGAGTGATTTTGAAGTAGCTGGGTAATAAGAAGACATTCCACACCCAGAACTGTGGTGCCTCTAAAGCCATCACACCTATAAACTGGGGCATCAGGGGCATTGGAGCAAGTGCCTGTGCGTTCTGCAGCGTATCCAAAGGGCAGCAGTTGCCCCATCCAGGTGGAGAGCATGTATTACTGGGGTCTAGAGAGGAAGAAGAGTTTTCTGGTGATGGGGTAGAGCTGATGGCAGAGCTCACTGACAATAGCAAAATACTGGAGAGCACTCTTGGACTCTGGCTGGCCCAGGGGGAGTTCACTACAGTCAGCAACTGCTCTTGGCTGGCACAAAGTGCAATTTCAGCACCTCTAGTTTGCTGGAGCAGTAAAAAATATAAGTATCTTAAGGCACAAAATACAGACTCCATGCCCCAGTATGCAGGCCACACAAGAGTGGTTATAGGGAAACACTTAACCCCCAATACATCTGGCAGATGTATGTATAGCACAGGGAGACTTTCAGAGCCTGCCTCCGTGACTTTATGAAGTCTTTGGAGACTCTGTGGTGGTTTTCATGGGTTGACTGAAATTGGAAGCAATTGTCTGCTGAAGTGTTGAAAAGAAACAAAAGGATCCTTTGTGAAAATAACACAGCCAAAAAACTCTGAAAAACACTGCCCCTTGTTTTGTGAGACTCTGTACTTCCTCTTTTTGCATGAATTGTAAAAGGAGTTGCTTAGAAGTGAGAAGCTCCATACATGAGTAGGTTTTATTTTTGTATCCGTTTGTTCTTCTTTAGCATATTTGAATTGTTTACTTTTTGCTATTTTCTTTCTGTTGCCTGGAAACATTTAGTAAGTTGTCAGCACTATAACATCGGCTGATTTAAGATTCAACTAGAATGAGCTTTAACACAAAGGCTTTATAGTATGCTTTTTTTAAAACACCCCAAGAATATTGAATTAAAGGGGTTTTTGCTTTGTCAGGTTTTGAGTAACTAGGAATTAATTTTATTAGGACAACAGCATAACAGCATTGAATGTACTTTTATGGTAAGATCAACTTCTTGCTCTTGACCCTGTATGCACTGCTGAGTCAAAATTTCTCACCAAAACCATTATCCCTTTCTCTGAGAACCAGACTGATGACGTTGCATGCGTTACATGTCAGTAATTCAACACAGATTTTTAAAAAATTCCTCTTTCAACTTTCTTTTCTGATTTTAATCTCAGAAAGCTGAGGTATCTGCTATTTGATAGGTCTATCAGGACTTTGACTTGGCAAGATTTTGAACACCTCCCTGAGACACGCTGTTAACTCCCATTAGAGTTTATGAAAATTAATGATGAAGAGTGTTTGATGAGCATTGGTATTTCTGCAATACTGGCCATAGGACTCAAATCATTCAGTGTGAAGTTGCACCGTGTCGGACATAACTGCAAAGAGTGAATGTCTGGCATTTTAGAGTAAATATCCCATCAGCACTTTTAAATATCTGGTTCAATATGTGGGAATCTCCAACAGGAATTCCTAAGCCTAAAGTAGGATAATTGAAATGACTTGATTATATGAAATTGTTTCCAGGAGAATTCATGTTAATGATCGGCCTCAGTTAATACCTATCTCTAAATGTTTATTTTGCTTATGGGACTGTTTGAAACACATTAATATCTATCCTCTAAATATACACCACTGCTCATAGGTGAAAGAATATTAATAGGTTCACAATATCATAGAATCCACACTATTTATTTTTAAGTAGTTTAGTTTTAGAGTGTTTAGCGCTTAACATCCCAACTATATTGTAACTCATAAACCTTCACTACTTCTTCTGCAGTGGTATTTCCCTAACTAAATGAGCTACCAGGATGACCTTCCTAAAAGTTCAAGCTGAACAAGCAAGCTAGCCAACAGTTGCTCTGATACATGGTAATTGGTTGAGATGAAAAGCAGTGCTGAGAACTTTCTGACATCTCATTTTAAACACAGTTGTATGTGTGATTTATGTCTCAGTTCTGAGAGCCCTCTCCTCTCAGTCCTGGGGATGATCATATACATAGCCTGTACTCCATTTTGAATTTACAGGAAAATCTTGGAATAAACACAAAGGCCACCGGCAGTAATGGGGAACAAAGAAGCAATAGCAGAGAAAAGACTGATGGCAAATATTGGGAAAGAGCCTGCACTCTTCACAATGGTACTATTCATATATATAAATCATGTGCTTATGTGTTTTTCTGGATCTGGGCCTAACTGCACAACTGGATTTCTTTCAAGCGGCAAGTGAGTGCAAGAAAAAGCAGAAGACAAACTTAGACTCAGATTCCTCTGGTGGAGGGTGTAGTTGAGGCCCACAAATCAGAAAGTCAAGGACTGTAAAGGAAAGCTGCAAAAGACCTGGAAAAGAGAAGAGAGTAGAATGTGACTTTGCACAGCGGTGGTTCAGTGTTAGTTTTTAAGATGCTTATTTGGTGAACTTGAAGGTTTATTTTCTACCTTCTATTAATCTTTGGTTGTATTTTAAGAGAATGGGACTGGATGTGGACTAAAGCCCTTCTGAGGTAAAGAACAAGGCTATATTTTGCTCTCTGAGAAGGCTGACTCCTGTTTCAGAATAAGGTTTTGAAAGCTTTAGTAAGAGTGCGTTATGGAACCCTGAATTGGTAATGGATGTTGACTGACCCATATCGAGGGTATGGGGTGTGATAACAGACTGGTGAATACCCTGAGTGCTGCACAGTGTAGAACTAAAGCGTGTGTGGGTCACAGCAGATTCCCTTCAGATCTGAACAGTGTTAATATGCAGAAGACAGAATACAGCATGTTCATCTGCTGGATCAGAGATCCTGTTACCTTGCTTAATCTGTTCTTTTGTCAGGTAGCCAGTTGGCAGCCTAAGCTCTGTGACATATATTTTCTTATTTTTAATGTTTGTGTGTTGCATAATAAAAATATGAGAGGTGTGGAAATAAAATTGCAGCTTGATCGGTTTCATTTTGAAGCAGATTATTCATTTGAATAGAAAATTAATGGCTATTCTAAACTGTATTTTCTTCTACACAGATATACATGGAAATAGAAAAAGCGTTTATTAATCGATGGTATATTAATGTCATCTAAAGATGTAGTGAAACAGGAAGATAATTGGATTAATGTGTAAAATACAATATTTGAGCCCAACAGATCTAACAAATGTGACACTGTTCTTTATCTAATGAGTGTAAATGAAATCTTACACAAGATTAGAGAATGCAGTGCTTTGTACTGCAGAATCTTCCATTCCCGTTCCAACCACATAGCCATAATCATAAGTCATTCATGACAAAAATCAATGATCTTAGTTTTCTGACAGCTTTTGTTCACTGTTCCTAGGAACTGTTTTCTATCTTTTCTCAAGAGGGTATTTAGAATGTAAGCTCCCTCTCTCTGCTTGTTTATTATGTACAGTGCCATTCATTTGCCAAGTGACCATGGTGCCAAGTTCCAGCCTGGCATTTGTGGAACATTTTCCTTTCAGTCCCTTGAGAATACATGCTTTGGCCTCTCTGAAGCCAGCAAATTCTCAGCACTCTAATGAAGTGGTGTGGTCTAGGCTGAAGTGGGCAGAAATGTTACCAGCATCTGTCTCAGTGTTTGTGGCTACAGCATGGTGCAAACGATAGAGTTATCAATGATAGCTTTTGAAAGAAAAAATATGAAGGAAGACTTTTTTTTTTTTGATTCTGTATTTGAATAAAATGTCTCTAATTGCATGGGTAAAGCATTAAAGTTTTCTAGTATATATTATATCCTATAGCAGACTCTTAACAGAAAAGAAAAAATATGCAGTAGTAGACCAGACTTGTGAAAGATTGTGTAGTTCTGCTCCAGTAAAATTGGCCTTTTACAATCCATTATATGGTAAGTCAGTATAAAGGCAACAGACCTCATTTACAAACTGGGAATTCCCAGTGTAGTTGCTTTCCAAACAGGGTACCTGATCAAAAGCATTTGCTATCACTTCTGCTAATTGACAGTGTCTTAAAATCTTTTATTCTGTTACCTGAAGACAAGCTGAGGACAACCACCATCATTGAGAAAATATTGATTTTTCTAGGATATCCTATGTTTGTTCTGCAAATTGCAAATAGACACAGAATACAATTTATACCATTGTGAGAAGAAAGTGTTGTGATTAAGTCTGGAATCTGTGTTCTCTTAACCCTTCATTGCTCAATTTTCACAGGTTAAAAAAAAATTCGTATAAAACTCTTCTTTAAAACACAGCAATAGGTCCAGTTGTACTTTGTCAAATATGGCCAGCATCCTGCCATTACAGAATGAGAAGATGAATAAGCATACAGGGCTTAACCAGGCAGAGGCTTTAAATCTATAAATTCATCTTGATGTGCCTAGCTTCTACACATCCTCCTTTAGAACAGAATAGTTGAGTTGGTCTGTTAAGTCTCTGAGGACTAGCTTTTTACTTGTGTGCTGGCAAGTGAATCCCATGCATTCTTGTAAGTTAGTAATGGGGAGAGCCAGGGCAAGAAGAGCCAGAACAAATCTCCATTAGGATTAGATAACCTTGTAGCTGCTCAATAAGAAGCAAAAACTGGCTGGTCAGAGCCCGAATAGGCAGAAGGAGAAGGAGCTGTTGCTGAGCTGACGATGGGTGACATAGTTCTTTGGAGAAGAGGGGGTAGGGGCAGGGAGCTGGTTTTGCTGGAGGTCTTTTTCAGGAGTAAGTGTGGGACTGTGTGCTGGTTTTGACTGGGGTAGAGTTAGTTTTCTTCATACTAGCTAGTATGGGGCTATGTTTTGGATCTGTGGTGAAAACGGTGTTGATAATACAGGGATGTTTTAGTTACTGAAGTAGTAGTAGAAGCTGAGCAGTGCTTACACAGAGTCAAGGCCTTTTCTGCTTCTCATACTGCTCTGCCAGTGAGGAGGCTGGGGGTGCACAAGAAGTTGGGAGGGGACAGAGCTGCGACAGCTGACCCCAACTGACCAAAGGGATATTCCATACCATATGACGTCATGCTCAGCAATAAAACTAGAGGGAAGGTTGGCGGGGGCGCCACTGTTCGGGGACTGGCTGTGCATCAGTCGGTTCATGGTGAGCAATTGTTTTCATTTGCATCCCTTGTCTTTATTGGGTTTTATTTCTCTCTCTTTGTTATTTTCCTTTTCATTACATCATCATCATCATCATCATCATCATCAATTATTGTAATAATAATAATAATAATAATAATAATAATAATAATAATAATTCAGTTATTAAACTGTTCTTATCTCAACCCACGAGTTTTCTCACTTTTACCCTTCCAATTCTCTTCCCCCCATCCTGCTGTCACATTAATTCCATGTCTATCAGACTGGCCCAGTCTGCCTCCAGCACGTTTCCTGCTTGCCTGTTCTCATCTGCTCCCGGCTTGTCCAGATTCACTCCATCACAGCCCTTTTCCACTTGAATGCTGGCCTCTGGGAGAGACTTTATCTGGTATGGTACAAAGGCAAGCTCACATCTGCCAGTACAGCTGAGCTGCCCATTCCTCTGTGCATTTGCGTGGTCTTCCACAGTTGCCTCACTGAAGAGCCCCATGTTTAGTCTCCCTTGAAGAACTGTGAGGTAGTGCTAGAGCAAATAAAGAAGAGGGGTACTTTGGTCACTGTATCAAGCCAAAAGGAAGGAATTGGGTTCTTGTGAAAGGGTCAGACTCCACCACCCCAGCACAGATCCTTTGGTGATGCTCCTAGTGCCCTTCTCTAGTCAGGAAACAGGCTTGAGTTTCAGATGCAGTGCCATCACTTGAACGCTTTGGGGACTGCATCTTGCAACACCATCCATAGTCTCCTGGACATCGCCAATTTACATGATATGGAATAACGTTTGCCTCCTTATAGTATCACGGGTTACCCTGAGAAGTGTCTTCAGCTACTGTCTGACAACTGACAGCTACCTACTGGGAGTGATGAGCTTCCATGCTGCAGTGAGCTCCGTCTTTGGTGATATTTTAGCTCCTGCATCAATTTTACAAGCAAGATCCCCAATAATTACCTGGGTGTTGGGTTTTTTCCAGAAAAACATGTGAAACGTTAAGTACTTCAGAGGCTTTCAGTCCCTGCTGAGAAGGGATGGGTTTTCTCTGGAGTTTTTTTCTGAAATTTGTGTGGAATAGGAACATAGTTCTCAGTGGTGCTGTATCATATAACATTTGGCTAATGCTCTGGGGCTATTTCTGGTAACTGCAACAGGAGTTACAGTGTCAGGGTAGGTCTATTGTATGTTCTAATAAAATAACTAGTAGTCTGATGCAGACTACTTGAATAACAGAGATTTGGAGCTTTTCACCTCATTTGTGGCATATATATTAAAGATTGAGCTCTGTGCTTAGCAGAGATTACATGGGGATTACAAAATGTAGAAACTGGAGTTGCAAAAAGCAGTTTTATTCAGCAGCAGATTAGTCATTTACTGCACACTTACGAAAAACTGGAGTTTCTAGTTAAAAGAATACAGAAAAACAGACTCTATTAACATGTAGATATCAGCCTATAAATAAATACAGCATTTCAATTAAAAAAATGTGAAAAAGTGTTTATCAATGCATTTGAAATGAATGTCATTTACATAGTGTCACCAAGCTGTCTGCAGTCTCTTAAAAAATGTCTAATTGAGAGAGGCCCCTGCACTTGGCAAGCTATTGAATAAATAAGATAAACCAATCCAGATAATGTATAGCTGATGTACAAGTGTAGGGATTGTGCAAATGCGCTAGTCCATCCATGAGGGGAGGCTAAGCAAAAAGAAACACGTTATTTAAGGCAGAGATGTGTCATATGTGACTTTTTTGAAGTGAGCAAACAAAAGAACATAACATATTCACAGACCGATATATGACTGAGGACACTTATTTCACTTGTATCTTGGGAATTATGGCTTTTACCTATTCTGTTGATGCTGTTCTGCAAAAGAAATCTGCTTCAGCCTACTGATTAGTTCATCCTGCACCAATCTGGGAGTAGATAATTGTCCATCTGCATAATTAAAATTGAATTATACAGATATGTGTGAGTGATCCTGCCCCAAAACAGGCAACTGAAGAAACATTAGGATCAAAATGAAACACTACCATGGGGAAAGGAAGCAAGAAGATAAATCTGCAGTGGAATATTGATTTTTATACACAAAGAAGAGATCACACAGGGTAGAGAATATTTAACCAAGAAGAAGACAGCAGAAAAGAAACGCACTTCCACCAATCCCTTAAGGAAGCTGCAGTCACCTAAGCAGAACCATAAAAAGGACTAGAAATATCTTCTCTGATAGAAGGTATCCTGAGAGAAGGGCTGGGCAATATTTTTCATATTTTTGTGATGATTTTCTTTGGGGTTGGGGGTGAAAATTTAATTGTTTTTAGGAATTTCCTTTTTCTCCACTTGAGTATATTTAAAAACAAATGAGTTAGAATTTAATATACTTTGAAGATAAATCACCTCTGGATGTTTTGAGTAAGGAGAAAAATTTTCCATTTAAATCTTCTTAAATTTCTTTCTATTTTTTACCATCTTTTCCTGAGGCTGTTTATTCTGCGTGTATTAGACAGAAGGATAATGAAGCATTTTAAATAGGCAGGATCCAAGCTTGTCTCCTTAGAAGGGAGCTTCTTTTTCTGGCTGTTACTTTTTTTGAATCCTGCTCTCTGAATAAGGTAGTGTTCACCAGAAGGAAGGAGTTAAAGGATACCCAAACAACTCAAGAGATATCTGTCCGTCAGGGCTAATCTTGAGGTAGAAGCAATAAGAGGCATCAGAAAGAGGGAAGTGGTGGCGGCATTTATTTTACTTCTCTGTAATTATCAATTGAGAATGCCTGGGCCTCAGCCATTAATAAATATGAGTGGTTTATTGGGTGGTATAATCAAAACCTATGCTAGAGAAGACAGAGATATTTCAGAAAGATCAGCTTGTGCATCTCAAATGGGAACTCCCAAACTCTGTGGCTCCATGACAGGACAGGGTGGCAGTCTTGGCTGGCCTTTGATGCATAGCTAAATAGTCTTGAAAATAATTTCAAAAATGGTAGATGAAGGAGACAAGGCTCTTCCTGATAACTCTTGTAGTATTTCCATGCCTACGATGCTTGCCCACATAGGAAAGGTCTAGTTAGAGTTAAGAGAATCTGTTCTCAAAATAGGAAGTGGCTATAGAATAGTAAATTGATTTGATACTTCTAGTAGACATTTCTACTCAGTCATAAGTAAGGTTTTACATGTATTCTCCATGCCATACAAGGCTGGCTGTTAATTTTTCTCATTCTTGCCTCATCTTCTTTTGGTATGAAATAGCTTCTTGTTACATAACTTGGGTGTCCTAAGTCTGTCACATTTGTTTGCTGCCATACATTCTGATTTTAAAAAAGAAATTGGTAACTTAGCTTCAGTTTATGTTACTGTCTTTGACCAATTTACAGACTTATACATGATAGCATGGATTCACGAGTAAGCCTTTACTGTAAGAGTATAACGACTCAGTTTGGGCCTCGGAGCCAGAGAGCTAAATATAGTACATAGCATTAGAGCCTGGTTCAGCTAGGAAAAAAAATCCATTCTGGGACTTAGAAAGGTCAGTTTGGAACAGAGGTGCCTGGAGTGCAGAAACACTTACCCTGACCACTAACTTCACTCTGTTCTTATTTGAGAAGTAGCACTGCGCAGCTGGTGGGGAGAGAGAAAAGCACAGGAAGGTAAGATGGGGAGAGGAAAAGATGGAAGAAACGGACACTGAAAAGAAACTGATTCTCAAGTCTCTGGTTATTCCAGGCACTGGTGCAGGAGGTAGGCTAGAAAATGCCCAGTCCTGTGGGAAAGTGGTGTTACAGCACAGCAAATACCTGGGGTACCAGCCCTGAGCTATGCACCAGCTTTCCCTGGTGCCAGTCTTAGTAGGAGAGCCGAGACCACTGTCCCCATCTTTGTCTCTGTGGAGATACTACCCACCAGCAGCTTTTAGTTTTGGAGTGCCTCTGTAGTACTGACGTAAGGCAGTCTCCTCCACGATAAAGATCTTTTCTTTGTAAGAAGCACTGGGGCTGGGGAGGGCCTGTTTTACAGTGTTCAGGAGCGAAGCTCACTGGAACCAAATGCTTGGTGGTATCCTGCCTTCCTGAAAAATGCTCCAACAAAGCTGTTGGAGGAGTTCAGCATGCTGGAGGGGAGCATCCTGAAGTGGTGCTGTTCTATATAAAAAAAAAAGTCACAGCAGATCAAACTGCCCCAGTTGCAAGACAGGGTCCCATGCTGAGACAATAAAATAGCATATGGCTCTAGCCATACGTATTCCATTTTCATAATCAGTTTGTGACTGTTTTTCATAGATATTTTTAGATAAATTGTGGATGTCTCTCAGCCCCATGTCTCTCAACTCAACTGAAACTGTTGAATAAAAATGCTTCTGAAAATATTTTTCAAAATTGGAGCACTCTTTCAAACAACAGAGTTAAAACATGAAATAAATAGCTATTGTTTTCCTGCTATTGGCTATGTTTTTCAGCCTAGAACAGGCAGCTGGCAAGAGCAAATCTTTCACCTGTGAAAGGGCAAGTCCTCCCCGCTCCATCTCTGTCAGTCTGTCCGTGAATGCCACTGGCTGCTAGTTGTGTAGCAGCTGCAAAGCCAGGACGAGGTATGACAGTGTCTGCTTCAACTAAGTCCTGCTGAAGACTGTTAGGGAGTGATATAGTCCAGCTGCTGTGGGACAGGGAAGCCATTTCACCTGATCCGTTTAGGGTGGATGAAGGAATGGGGGCGGGTATGGCAACCCACACTTCTATTTTGTCTCGGTACTTGGGTGCCTCTGGTAGAAGAGACGCTTACTTTGTTGGCCCCAACTCTGAAACAGCAGCAAGACTTTTTGCAAGGCCCCATGACAGGGCTCAGAGAGGAAACAGCTGACAAAAATTCCTTTGGATTACATGCGGAAGTGCTGACATGCTATGAGCAATCTAGGCTATGGATAACACCGCCAATTAACAATTGAGTCTATATTCTGAATAACGACAACAGCTCCCTTTCAGAGCTTTATTAAAACTTCCTTTCTAGGTAAATAACTGTTTCTCCTGATCAAAGTTTCTAGAATATTAGCAGATGTACAATGAAAGACATAGTTTACTTCCACTTGAACTGGAGCCATGGCATACTCTACTAGGAAACCATCATCTTGTTAAGCGTGTACAAACCCGGCATACTCTGTGCAAATTCTTTATTGAAACAATGATCAATTTACAAGCTGGATCACATTTCATTTTGCCACTTCAGCATGAACTGGTCTCTGTGGTTTACGGCCGTGAACTATAAAATCATAACACTTATTTAAATCAAAATACAGTAACTGCTTCTCAAAAGAACACATTCATATTTGTCTTACATTTCTTGTAAAATCAAAAAGGATTTAATAATAAATGAAATATAACTTAAGATACTTTAGTGCAAGCATTTCCTTTGCATCTAAGAAGCTTTCAGTTGTCCCACTAAGTATGGCATACTTAGGAGGCCAACTCCTAAAATAGCATGCTGCCAAGATATTCCAGGAGAACTTTTAAAATTTGATACTGTTAGCACTTTCCAGAATTAGTCGATCTGAACCAAATTGATCGTCAGAAAGCCCTGGTTGTATGTTACAGTACTTCTGTCAAAAAGTAACTGCAAATTGAGGAACTGACATATTATGTACATTAGAATAAAACAGGCACTGACTTAAAAAAATCAACATCTGCCCGTACATGCCATTCTGCAAGTTTTATGATTATACAGTAATTTTTAAGCACCGGAGTGAACGCTATGCCTCACCTAATACCAATAAACCTGCATAAAAATGCTGATCTCTGGGTTCTTTTAAATTTTTCAAATGAAAATCTCAAAAAATGACTGAAGAGTAGGTTTCATCACAAGCATACTCAAATCAGAGAACAAAAAAGGATCAACAGTAAACAAATGCTGCTCAAAACCAAAATGTTGAATAAGTAGATAGTGAGTACTATGTTCAAGTGGTCTGATTAATATGGTCTTACATTTAGTGCAAAAAGAATAATAAGTGTAAAATTCAAATCCAGCACTGACTTCTTGTGCTGCAGCAATCTAGTCACGTTTCATGAAGTTTTTGCAAAAATATTTTACAATAGTGTAAATTTATCCTGCAAATCTCTTTTCCTTTCTAAGCCTGGCTTGGTGTTCCTTATGCTTTTAGAACGCAAATTCAGTTGGACCGGATTTTCCAGATTCTGAGTGTTTTAAGAACCATTAGTGTTTGCTGATATAATAAATAGAACAATGTAACAAAAAGGTGTGCATAGTCCAATGATGGGAACGGATCACTCTAATGTCCCTGAAGTGCTTAAGGTACATGAAAATACATAGCAATGCAAAAGTTAATGTTTCCTTAGAGCCATCATTAATTTTATGTTTGTTAATTGTGTTCTCGCACCATAAAATACCATTCCCTAAGAAATACTGCAAGACAGAATTGTTTACTTTATAATAGCACAGCCAGAAAGTTTGGAACAGGAAAGATGGGTTTGGATCTTGCTTCCCACTTATCTCCCACACAGGAAGTGCCTGAAAGCATGTAAAAAGCTTTATGCTTACAGGTGTTATATAATGGATGGGTAAGGATACTGAGCAGCATACATAAAAAGAGAAAAAATACATAAACCAGAACCATTACAATCTATATTTTTTTCAGATGCAGTGCTGTTCTGTGTTTATTCTGATAATATCACAAAGCTGTATGTCCAAAGTCTTTATAGCAGACGGGCTGGACCACTCCTATCTGCGAACTCTCAGCTCTGAGTGAGTCCAGCTCCAGCAAAGTCAAGGTTCCCTTTGACCTTGCGACATCAGGAATTCAGCATTGCACCTATTATGTGCATCTAATCCACCAAATAACTGTTGCTCATACATGGTTTGCAATGTATACTTGTGTGTACTTTGTGGGCAACCTCTGCAAAAAAACATAATCTGTATATTCAAGGAAGTTTACACAAAGATACTGAAGAAAACCATGAAGATTGATTGCTCTCAAATGTTTCTTATAAATAAATAATAGAACAGGCTGGAGGACAGCCTGAGGGCAGCAGTCAGGACCAGAACTGCCTGGTACCAATCACCATGTGAATACATGAAGGGGTCTGGTCTCTACTGTAAAAAGTTCATAATTAAAAAAGAATTAAAATTAAAATACTGTATTTTAATACATAATTTTGAAACATGAAATCTTTTTAATGTTAAATAATTCAAAAGTTATTTTTATGCTTTCAAGGAGAACATCCTTGCTCGTCTGTGCAATCTTAGTTGGGCACCAGGCAGGTAACTTCAGAATACATGAGCATTGTTTGTAAATGTTGAACAGGCAGAAAAATCAAGATGCCTCTTTTCAGGAGGTTAAGGTGAATTAAAAGAATTTAGTGCAAGTTCCTGCTTTTGTTTCTGCCCTCGTCCTTTTTCATACCAGAAGCAAATTAAGTCACTTGAAAAATTGATGTGAACACTAAACAGAAATGTACTTTGGACTCAGACAAGAAGTTAACAGTTTGCATCAGCAGTATTTTCAATCACACTAGTCAGAAATGAGGTTCTTTATGGTATTCTCTTAATCTACCCTGTGTTCTAGATTTATATTGCTTCACTGGAACTAAAATATTTCCAGCCACATTCCTAAAGGGACTTTGCCCTTGCATGTTTCCTTTTGGGCATGTGCAAATGCATTTTGTATAGATGCCTGCCACTGTGGTGAGCACAAACAAACGTTAGGCAACTAAATGCTGTCATTTTCACAAGTTGGTCACAAAATCTGAAGTCTGTTATTAAACATGTATTTTTTTTTAATAACCATAGAAAGGTAAATATGGAGCCTTTTCTGCATCACCTACTTAAATCACGGGGTGTTCCTGTATTACACTGCTAGTGAAGCTCTGCACTTTAAAATGAGGAAGTTGACATAAAACCTCAGTTCATTCTCAAGGGTTTTTTTAGATAGCTGCAACATTGACTTCGTTTGGTCTCAATTACCCATGCAGTTAACATACCTGATTGCCTCCAATGGACACTTTATGTAGATGTGGCTACTTCAATAAAATGTCCAGAGAGCCATTCATGCATCATCTCTCCATAGACCTAAGTGACTTCTTTTTCTGCAATATACTTGATTCCAGATTTATTTTGAGTATTTATACTTACACCATAGTCCTTCTTAAAAATTATAAGGTGATAGTTTGTTCATTAGTTCCAAATTAAATGTGTATCAGGTAATTAAGTAATATGCTATCAATCCTACACAAACTCCTCCTTGTAAGTGCTTTCTTTCCATACTCACTCTGGAGAAGGTCCTTTTTATTGTCTGTCTGCAATAGAAATTATCACTTCCCTTCCACTCCTGGCATTTCCTTGCATAAATGTTGATCCTTTTCAATGCCACAATCACTGTGACCATTAAAGCTTTACTAGGGTAGAGTCACATGTACTCAAGCAGTGAACATCCTACATAGGTAGGAGGTTCTTAAAATACCAAAGCAATTATAACACAGTAAACAGTTTGTGTGATCGTCATTGTAATTTCACAGGACACTTGATTATATTTTTTTTTTAGTTTGGATAAAACACTCTCAAAATTATGCTTACAGATGAATTTAGGCTTGATTTTCAGAATATGAATCTGCACAAAATTGAGAATCCCAATAAAAGGGTCTTCTGCCATTTCAGCCTTTGTCCGAGCTAATTACTGGTGTTTGCAGGACTGTTAAGGAACCTGCATATCTTCTGGTAAGGTAGTGCATACTTACTCCTACCAAATTACTACAAAACAACACATTTTGCATATTTGCAGCTGTTTTCCATATAAACTTCTGGCAAAGTAAAAAATGGTCAAATATATGCAAAAAAACCCTGCCGAGCTGTTATGACTGCAACTTTCTGTAAGATGTTTATGGGCTTTCCCATCTGTAAAATACACCTCAAAGTTGTTTCTCAATGTGAAAAAAACAATTGTTGGCATCTTCATTCCACGAAAAAGGGGAAACTATTTCCCTTGTGCCTAAGCAGTGTGGTCTCAAATGAAATGGAAACATTTTAACTTTCTGTAATAGCCCTCTAAATCACAATGCAGCTGAGCAAACAGGCTTTGTAAATGGGATCTATTAGGATTTTATTTGGCTACTGGAGTGCTGCCTCTTGGGCAATATTTCAAATTCACAAGATAATATTTGCAAAAATGCAAAAGATGGAAGTAACGAGCATGAAGGAGGAAAATGAAAACTAGTTTTATGTTTAGTAAGTTTGAGTGTCCTACATTAAAGACTACCAATGAATTCCAGGATGCCACTACAGGTGACTCCAACCTAGAAAATGCTGAGGTAAATGTTTCTTGGAAATACTCCTAATCGAAAAGAGCAATTAATATTAATGTAATAGCAATTACTCTGCCAGACATCATGGTAAACTAAAGACAAACTGAGAAGAAAGTGCCAAATAATCCACATACATGCTTTTGCTATGATAGTCTCCAGGTAAGGCTTAGCGGCAAGTACAATATGTATTTTTAAAAGAACTCCACCTGATTTTCCTGCTATGCATAGATTCAGGAGTAACTATCATACATGGCTTTCATATATAACGCATGTATTTTTGTCATTTGCCAATGCTGTGTCATCAGAACTGAGTTCGGCAGAAGGCTCAGGAGGGGGCTCTGCAGGAAGTGCTGGTGTTTGAGGAGTGTCTTCTTCCTTGGTGTCCAACTGCACGCTTTCTTGCGACTGACCATCCATGCAGTCCTTTTTGGACAACGGGTGAACTGACACTTTTATTGCAATCTGTTGAGGTGGTTCATGCAGTGACGATGCGTCAGAGTCCGCTGTGGGAGAGTCACTGCGCTTCAAAGCATTCGGGATCATATACAGCTCATCTGTTTCAGTGGTTTCCTGGCCTTCTGCTGTCTGCCGTACAAAATTCTGTCCTTGCTCCTCCAGACCGACAACCTCCATAATTTCTTCCATTATAGTCCTGCAGTTCATGATGAGAGGTGGCAAAGGTACGCTCCGAGCCAGCTCTTCAATATAGCGAGCAAATTCCATGGTCTTGAACTGGGTTACTTTGGCAAGCTCAAGTGTTTTGGCTGAAGTGATAATTGGGATACGCTTCGCAATCTCAAAGGCTTTCTGGAGTTTCTCTGCCCCTTCTGTTCTGAAGAATTCATTGATTGCTTTCTCTGTTTTCTTCAGATGACTGCTCATCATACATAACCGAGTAATGTTCAGTATCATAACAATGGTAAAAGCTACAAGGCAGACAATCATGTAATAGATTCCCATATCTCCGGAGGTAAAAACAACCCTCAGCGTCACAGTATTGTTAACACTGCCATACATATTAGATGCGACACACGTGTATTTCCCTCTGTCTTCAAAAGACACGCTGGTAATGTTTAGTAGCCCATTGTCAAGAAACCACCATTTTCCTGCTGGAGAGGAGACAGAGTAACTTAGAAGTATTTTGTTCACATGATCAATATAGTCTTAAACATCAGCTTTGTCAAACTGGCTTCAGATTTTGGAAGAAGGAAATAATGTTCACAAGAAGACAAAGTATTTACCATCATAAAGGGCTATCTGTCCCTGAGACCCTAGCTGTGTTATTATCAAATCCCTGACATCAACTGTGAATAATCGGATCATGCCCTAAAAGTCTCATTAAAAAATTAGTTAATATGCATGACATCTATCACAATCTTATGGTCAGTTAAGTTACAAAGATACGACTACTTACCCCAGAGTGTGTCCCAAACACATGCCACACTTCCTCAAAGAACAGTAACAATGGGATTGCGAGACAGAAAAACCTACTAAGCCCTCCTTGTTTTGTTCCCCAACAATGCATTTTCTTACAATTGGGTTATTTTTGGTGTTTTGTTACAGTATCTCATATAATTCTGTTAATGTAAACTTAAAAAAAAGTAAAATTTCAGACATCATATACTACACTGCCTGCCCTCTGAGGTGTTCAGAATTTAATTTTGAATTATGATTTAAAAAAAGGGAAATAGGACAGGAGGAGTAAGATGGACGGGAAAGAGAAAAGCCATGACCAGCTAAGAGAATATCTTCTTTGCCAGTGCGAACTTCTACACACCACGGTGGACCTTCTTTTACTTTCACATTTCTATCAGTGTAATATAATTGATATCTTTGGTCACTACATGTAATTGTACATGTACATTTCACATCCTTTGAATCTGGCATAGCAGAACCATTTAGCTACTAAACTGAGTTTGAAACAACATGTTAAAACCCAGCGCTCCTATCACTGCTAAAGTGATTCAAGATTCAGCTAGTTATTGTGTTTGCCATTATATATTGATAACGAGTAAGATTTTTAGTTCCACAAGTGAGCTTCATTTTTATTCAAATATCACTACCATTTAAGAGCTGAGGATGTGTATTTTTCTCCTTATTTGGTGTGATACAACTTATTAAATTGCAACTCTGCTATAAAAAACATGATTCAACTCCAATAGGAAAGCCTGGTGTCGATTCTTTCCTTCAGGTAAACCCATCCCTGGAAGTGTTCACATGGTGGAAAGAACAGCCAGGAAGTGTAGGAGTGCCTCTGTGCCTTCTGAACACTTCATACAGGGAGATATCATACAGAAGCTTTCCTTGTAACACGGTGACATAGGTTGATGTCAGCCAACAAGATCATCTAATACATACTGCTGCTCAGAGGCAGACTCAACTGTTTTCAATCTCTGTAATGCAATCCCAAGCCATTCCTGACAGGAATCTCTTGAAGGCAGTAAAGGAATTTCAATAACCTTCCACAGCAAGGAATTTCAGGCATTTACCTATTTTTACTATCAGAAAGTTGTTTTTCCTTAAACCCAACCTAACCAGCTGCAATTTAAGTCTATTAAGGCAGCTGGACAAAGACACAGAATATGTGATTAGCACAAAACCCCTGTGCAATGCATGTAAATCACAAAGCAAGGATTGCAGTCCTGCCACAGATCGGTGTATACCTTGCTTCTACATTTATTTTATCCTTTTCATGGAAGTTCTTTTGTTGTTAAAAAGATTATTCTATTTTTTTTACTTTATTTCTTTCAAGGAAGAATCTGTGAGCAATTCTGAAACTCATTAGTCAAAAAAAAGCCTTTAATTCAGAGTAGTTATGGGCTTTTACCATTTTGAAAGTTTTTCTAATTAAACATGGCTTATCCAAATCGTTTTTTTACATTATCTCCTAGAAGAAGCCTATGTAGAAAGTATTCCCACAAGATCTCTGCCTCAGTTCCTGTATGGACACTTCTTAATTACATCTTTTTATCCTCTTAGAATTTTGAACTTAGCTGAAACACTCTTTTTTGCTCTAGCTTAATTCTTGAAAACAGCTGAATCACTTTGCCTGAAATAAAAAAATACAGAATAAATAAACAGCTCAGTCTAAAGCAGACCTTCACATAAAAAAACTACCCCAATCTACTGCAGTTAGGCAAATTCAGAGGAAAACTTCCTTACAGAGGAAATGTCAGCATCTGTAACAGATGACACTTCTTTCTCCACCTCTAGAATACGAAAAAATACAGAGTATTGGCTGCTCAGTATTTCTTTGAATTGCAATGTTGGCAAAGTAGGTCTTTATTAATTGTAAAATGACAAGACGCCTTGCTGATATATCCCGGCTCCAGCTGTTATAAATGACATAATGGCATTGAACTGTGACTCAATGACTGGGTCTGCGCCAGTGGACCCTGGCAGATAGTATAAGCCTAATGAGAAAATGATTAGAAAAGGTATCATTGCTGGGTTTTGGTAACAGTTGAGTGCCATACTCAACATAACTATATACATAGTAAAGAAAGGTCTTGTGCTAGGAAACATTTCTTACAGGAAGACAGTCAGTTTCTTAAAGGAGGAAGTGCACTGTTGAAAGTCTAAGTTGAAGTGATGTTGTCATAATACTACATCTGCAATTTTTACTGACTTGGTGGAAGTTTTTGCTCACCTACCCGAATGTTTGTGTTAGTAGCTACCTCCCTCAGTTGACCGTACAAAGACCTAAAGTTAGATGCCTAACTAAAGGGGAAAATTTCTGTTAGTGAGCCTTAGTAAAACACTCTAGTGCACTAATCACAGTACGTTGCCATGACAGCACAATATCTGAAAGTCCGCTTACTAGCTCAAGTAGTTTCTTTCTCTAGCTTTACTTAGAAAATGATAAAATACTGCAATGTAAAATATAAGCAGTTATGCAGTATGCTTTTACAGATACACTATGCTGTTGCACATTCAGCTGGGTCAATCATTACTCCTGTCATAGCAGAGTTCTCCCTCAGGTCAGCTGTTCGTTAGGCAAGCTATCTTGCCTTTAGTACGAATAACTAAGAGTTTATTTCATCATGCTGTGAACAAAGCAGTCAGTATGGAAGGATTACATGAGCAAAACACCTTCCATCCCCCCCAAAACGTTCCCTAGAAGTGTAACTAGGATTATCACCCAAACCTTCCATTTAAGGAAAACAAGCTCATGTGTAATTAAGGTCTCTGGTAAATGCAACTGGAGAGTCTTAACTAAAGCCAGGAAGGCTCAAACTTGCTTGTCCTTCTGACTGCTGTCCTATATAGGTTTTTCTGTTGGTCATTCAGGGCATCTCCCATTTCTCACACTCCCATGGCACTACGCATAAAGACAGGAGGCATATCAGGGAGTTAGCTGTGTTGAATTCATGCCAACAAACTATTCCCATATGTCAAGAGAATCCTCCCTTAAGTTGGAAAATAGCTTTCTAGTCTTATTTGGTGCCAGAGAAGAACAAAATAGAACAGAATGGGAAATAGGATCAAACCCGAAGTCTTCCAATGAAAAGAAGCCTGTCTACACCTTCTGTTAAGTGCTTCAGCTTCTTGCTATGTGTTGCTATAAATAACACATTATAAAAACGTTACTGTTTTCTTCCAAGGTGCGCACAACAAATTTATGGCTGCCACTGGGCTTTCTTATATTTTCACATGGGAAAACACCACAGTCAGGCCATTAAAATCAGGTTATTGGTCAACCTGCTGAAATCAGAAGTGTCTCTGGACAGCCTATATCAGTGAGAATACTAAGATCTTACCTTTATTCTCTTCCTCTTGGAGCAGGCGGCCGTTGGAATTGAACCATCTGTAATGTGGACTAGGACTACCTTGGACATTGCAGTCGATCAAGGCACTACTCCCCTCCTTGACAATAATATGGTCGATGCGGGAGATCACCACAGGCACAGATCCTGTGTTCGTGTCAGTGCGGTTGAAAGTGCTATTAGTCACATCCTCAGCAGTCGTCAAAGCTGCTAATAAGATGACAAGGTGTGTGGTAGGCAGAAAGTACAAAAAGTGGTGGCTGTTCAGTATGTTCATTTTTCTTCAGTGGTATATGCAACTGGCTGGGAACTGGGATCGGTTCTGTTGAACGCAGGCCCTTGAAGTGAGGAGGTCACAGGACAGTTCTACTTTGATCCGTGCAATTTTATGTTTAAAATATCCTATAAAATAAATAAATAAGTACAATGAGATGGCATGTATAAACAAGCCATTAGATGTGCTCTTTTAAAATAGTGACACATCCATTAATGCATTTCACAATCATCAGCTCAGTGTCTTGTCTAAATGCTAATGTTATCACAGTCCTTATTCTTACTGGAAAAAGATGCATACATTTTCCTGACAATAGTGTTGTTCAGAGTGGCAGGCGTGGGAGAAGGCTTTTATCACCTAGACACTTAGCGGCAATTTAGCTACAGCACCAGCTACAATTTTATGCCAAAAGTTCTACAGGTTTTTCTTTTCTTTTTTTTTTTTTAACAATTGCAAAATCAACAGGAAAAACAAAGGTACAGCACGTTAAAGCTGTCACTACCAGTTCAATGCTGCAACTCTGTCACGTGCATGGAATTGTTGAACATGGTGTAAGAAAGAACTGCTCCAGGAAAGGTTTTTGGAGATGATGCTGGAATCCTTAATATACACAATTTTGTCCAAATACAATAGCACATACAGCAAAACATCTCAGACCATTCACTTTTCTTAAGCTGCTGCATTTTTTAAAGTTTTCTGAAATAAAACATAGCATGGAAAAATATGCTTAAAAGAGGATATTTAGTAGTTGATAAAGTCATTTCAATGTCATTTTTAGAGCAGATTTAGAAAGAAAAATACTTGCTAGTGACATAAGTATGGGTACGGTTTCTTTGAGATACAAATGAAGTTGGGACTTTTCCATTCCTTATGTGGCATTAAGCATTTTGCCCGTATACTTTTTGCACACTCTCACTACAATATTTTCCCTCAACTAATCATCTACAATGAGCCCTTTCTTACACAGTGATTTCAGTTTGTAGACAGAGGAGGGAGGGGGTTTACAAATGTGCTCTCTATTGGCCTCATTATGCTCCCAGTGAACACAATTGGCATTCAGTACTGACTGAGGGCACAATGGTGGCCTCAAAATGAGCACCTTCAAAAATTTCACCCTAAGAGTGAAAGGGCCACAAATGATGTTAAAATTACATCAGAGTATCTAACTACATTGGTTTTACTTGGTTTTGCAAAGTAAATAATTGAAACTTAGTGAAACTTATTAGTTAGAGGAATCTACCTGGAATCCAAACATAGGTAACAGTAAGTATTTAACAAACCTTCCCCAAATGAACATTTTACTTGCACAACTGTTTACATTTTATTAAAAATCTGGTTGACACTATGGTAACTCATCTACCTTAGCATGGAAAATGACTGCTGACAAGGTTAGGTCAGTTCCATAAAGGAAACACTAAAATCAATCAATCAAACAAACAAACAAACAATCCCCTTCCCTCATTTCTTCTTTATTCAAAAAAGAAAGAAAACAACATTACTGTCTTTCACTAGTAATATTTGACTTAGGTTGTTTTCTTTTCCATCCCCTGTTCTCTGTAAGGCAATGAACTTGATTTCATACAAATAGATACAACTGTTATTAAAAGAGCAAAATAGCTTCCTCCATTTTGTAGGATGAATCATTACTAGAAATGACAAACTATGTTTTTTTAGATAAACTGCATGTATGGCATGGATGGCTGTCACAACTCCAAGCCTGCCCTCATTTTTTCTCTGTTTTTCTAATTATTGAATGTGGAAATATTTGTCTTGAACAGCCAGAATAATTTTAAACTTTTTAAACTTTAAATTAATATACAAATCTTGTTTGTCATATTAAGCTATATAAACAATGACTTCAGAAATCCATTTCCAATTATGCAAAGCATGTAGAGCCTGCGCTTTTGAAGTTCTCTATAGGTACAGCCTGTCTGAATCTGCACTTTGGAAAAAATCCTTCAATTCTGCCTATTCACTTCAGTAACTATTTACATCTCCTTTCTACTACTCCATTAACCTTGGAGACAGCCATTCTTTATGGTTACACATATTCACTCTATAAAATGTTTCTGTACAGTGTAATATATCTGCACTGCGCCATACAGAAAAGCCAAAAGACACGTCACACTTCCTGGCAAGGGAGCAGGAACAAAGACTGGCTGGATTAAGACAATGGGAAGGGCAAAAGAACAATATAAATTGATTAAGCTTTGTATTGCTAATTACTGGCTGTGGCTTGTTATTATTGTATTTGAGCCTACCATATTTTTTGATGGCAGAAAAATCAGTAGCAATCAAAAAAGATGTTTAGTGTGGAGAGCAGTTTGTATTCCCGAAGGAAATGAAATAGCATCGCCCCAACAGGTGAAGAGAAAATCTGTAAGGAAGGACTTGCAGTGTATTCGGAAGCTCAAGGCAGTTGGTGGCCCACTGAATCCCTACGGCACAGGGATGCTGTGGATGGATGTTTGGAACGCGTGTGATGGCAGTAACAATGTAAGGCATGCCTATTCTGTACGTTTACCTGTGTTTAACGCAGAGCAAAACATGAAAGCAAAACCCATACCTTTATATAGCGATAACAAATGTGACTGGTTCTTAACACGGTCAAAGGACCAATTACTTGTCTGAAAATAACAGTGACTCCCTCACTCTCGCATAGAATTGAATCATGAATAGCTGCAGTAAATTTTAAGAAATAGAGCCAAATAATTTATGTCTACTGTGGGAGATTCATGCCTACTCATGTCACTCCTGCGAATGTACTTTCCCATGTATGTTTCTGAAATGAAGAATATTAAGAAAACACTAAATACCTCTGCAGATGCATTTGTTTGAAATAAATACAGTTTGATGGCTAGTATAAGGAATAACCAGGCAGTAGGTTTAAAGCAGAATGTTTGGAAATGGTGGCTGCTGCTTTCACGTGCCACCCAGGGAAGTGCTCTTCATGGACACTTGAATACATTCAAGGAGTCAGGAAGAGATCTCTCTGAAAAGCAGTGTTTTAAGATGCAGGTTTAGACAAATGATCCTAGGGCAACTACGAAATGATAGGGAATCTTTTCTGTGGTGTGCATCCCATGCACTGTTAGTGGGGAACAAAAAAATGGAAGAAACCACAAGGAAGGTTTTCTCAGCGTCACCTAGCACAAGAAAGTTAAAGGGTGGCCATGCAGGGAACTAGATGTCCAGGACCCTTTGCTAACCTGTTGGGCAGGACCAAAAATGCTAGAGTCAGGTTAGGATAGCAGGAAGAAGCAGAGAGAGAGAACTGAAAGGGTAGAAAATGTGCTCACAGCAGACTCCGGTGCAAAGGCAGATTTCCTGAGAGTTTCTGTCCTACTGCTTTGCTGTAGGCACAACAGCAGCCTGAGGATATCAGGGAAAAAAAATCTGGGAGCCAGCTGCTTTGTTAAACATAAGTGATGTAATGGGTTATGATTCAATCACACAACTAAACGGGGAGAAAGCTACAGAGACCGAAACAGGACTGCTAGTGATGTCTGCCCACTTCTCTTGCAAAGAAGCAAGAGAATCCAGAATATCAGAAAGGTGGGCACAGTGTTGTCACCCTAGATCTTGGCCATGAGAGGCGGTAATTAGCTGTGGCCCATGATAAACCTGGGTGAAGGCAGCCAAAATTGTAACCTTTTAATCTGACCTGAAGTCAGAGAAAGCTGGATTGACTAGAATAAAACAAAGATTCCTGTAATAACTCCTCACGACTGAGAGTAACACAGGACAGTAATGAAGGAGGACACCTGCAATATTGAGTATTGCTCTATGGGAACAGACTGAGTCTCTGGGAGCATTTTTGCCACAAAAGGGTCACTATAAACGAAAAGTTAAATTTCTGGTCATGGAAAGAATGTAAGTGTTCCTTTCTCCCATCCCCAAAGAACATGAGCTACCTGTAAAAGACTTATAAAAAGTAAAAGTTTGTAATATATTTAATGTGGTTAAATACACTTTTTTCCCCTTTTTTTTTTTTAATGTTAAAATTGTGGTGCACGAAAAGGAAAAAGAACACCCTCAGCTATTCTGAGCTACCTTTTCCACCCAAAGTTGTAGTCAGGGACAGGTTTACCTCCCAAGATGGAATCAGAAGAATCCCCAAACTCTCCTCCAGCACCTAGAACATATATATAGATAACTTACCCTGCCATATTGTATCTGTAGCAACATTTACTGAAAGATGATTGCCAGTGGTCCTTACATTAAATGGTTTTGTTTTTTTCTTCCCCAACCCAAATGGTGTAAACTGAAAATCTGAAAGGAACAGATTTACTGCTTGCGGGATTAACTTCCAAGGAAAATTGCATGAGACTGGAGCCACATGAGGGAACTATGACAGGCTTTTCTTCTAAGTGACACGATAGCCAGCTCTAGCGTGCTCTCTATGCATTTCTATCCAGAGAAGTTCCCTGGAATGTGCACCAGAACAAGCACAGCTGCAGGGTGGTGGTATTACTCCTAACTATGTGAAACAGGGACAAAAACTGAGGTTAAAACTTCTCTGTCCAAAATCAAGCATCAGTCTAAACAGAAGACACTTACAGCTCAGACTGGCTGGGAACATTAATCACTCAGAGATATGTTCTGATTGACCATTTTTTTTTTCATGTCACGGATGAGTTTGCTTCCCAGTATCACTGCCACCAAAGAAAATAATTGTGGTTGAGGAGCCACGTTTGTAAGTGCTGCATTTGTGAAGAACAACATGATGGCAGAGCACAAAAGAACAGAAAAGGAGGGCAGTGATGCATACCTTTTCCTGGCTTGCTCACTTCTGTAAAACTGTCCTGTTCTTGTTCTTGAAATAATGTGTAGTCCTATTAACTGTTAGGTTATTCAATTCCGAAGTGAAGCACAAGAAGCCAGCTTATTGTATAATGCATAAATTATGTTCCTATAGCTTTAACATCCCAATGCTATCTTGCTTGGCTTATAAGTGATCAAGAAAATGAAATTATTTTCATTCTAGTTCTCATTCGTCTATAAATAAGTATCAAGGATGATGCTACAAAACAAAATTAAAACTAATTCTTTATAACTTAAAAACTACTTACTACCTTTCCTAGTTTCCGTGGGCAATGCCTTTACAGAGTGGGCAACAGTAAAAGTTAACAGTTTTTACTGGAACAGGAATGCAAATGAAGGAACTTATGCCACACAGAAGGTGAGAAGCTCACTGCCAGTTCATAGGCTTAAGAGTGAGAACCACCTACTGAAAAGTTTAAGCTATTAGGGTCCAGACAGGCAGATGAAGAGAATTTAGAACTAGCAGAAACTTTCTGACTTGTTTTTCTAGTCATTTGCTAGACAATACAATATTAAGGCTTGGTTCTGAAAGAGCTGCTCCGTTCATTCTCTGTGGGGGGATTTCAGTCCTTCATAACTTCATGGTTTTCTGCTTCCCTGGCTATGTTGAATAGGCGACACGCTGGTGATGTTTGTAAGATGAAGAGCTTCCTTCTGCACATCTAGACTGGGGCTTCCCAACTGGGCAGCAGCTCCCAACTATGTGCATGTTTCAGTCTCTTCAGCTGCTTTCAGCTGCCTAGGAATCTTTTAGAAACTTCTAATCAGGGCTGTGTGATACTGCCCCGGCCACATGTGCTCAGCCACTTGGTGTCACACTTGCTGCCTTCAGCCACCTGATGGGAGAGTATAGAGAAGACAGACCCAGGCTCCTCTCAGAGGTGCACAGTGAAAGGACAAGAGACAACGGACACAAGCTGCAACAATGGAAATTATGATTATTTATGAAGATTTTTTTAACCAGGATATCAGCCAAGCCCTGTAACAGGTTGCCCAGAGGGGCTGTGCAATCTCCATCCTTTAAGATGTTCAAAACTTGACTAGAAATAGCCTGAGCAAACTGGTCTACAGTGGCCCTACTTTGAGCAGGTGTTGGACCAGATGGCCTCCAGAGGCCCATCCCAACCTAAAGAAACACTAATACACATGAAACACAAATACAGGAATTGCCTTGAAGAAGTCACTGTGAAAAAATAGGGCTAGTCTTAAAAATTTCTATATGGGATGCTGGGAAGTTGTCTTCATGATCCCCTTCATAATCCTTTTATTTTTTAGTAGCAGTATTTTAGAATGACGAGACAGGCTGAGAGTGTTGACTATAGCCTGAAAAAAATGTTTGGCATTCTCCATTGTACTTACATGATAAATGGGTGCCTTTACCATATAGAGAGGACTTATTTCCAGCCTACGTAACTACTGAAATATCACTTATTTGTGGTGTCAGCAATAGTGAATGTTTTTCCCACATGTAGATAGTCAAGACTCTAAAGTTCATGGGTTATTACCTGCTGATAAATCTGGCTTCTTGATGCTAGAGAATTGTCAGTTGTGGTGAATCTAATATTGAAATAGAATAAAGAGAAATAAGTCAGACTCAAAGACAGACTAAGATAACCTTTTCAGACTACAGACTTCAGAGGGTAGATGACTAAGAGATGTTATTAAAAATATACACAATATCGAATGGTGTAAAGAAGACAGTTGAGGCATATGTATTTACTGCTTCTCATAACACTAAAAAGAGACAAATTTCAGTGAAACTGAGGTGGAAGATGGGAGGAAAGAGAAGGAAGTTTTTTGATTAACAGTGACAAGACTGCAATTTCTTGATACAAGATAAAATAAGGGCTGGGAATTTAGGAAGAGAAACTGTATAGAATTTACCTACACAGGTTCATAGATTATGACGGTTTATGCAGAATGAGGGGACTTAACTGTCTTTTGTATATTCATTGTCCTCTGAGTGTATGGCCCTGGGCAGTGAACAAGAACGGCTGTCAGTATGGCAAGTTGGAGCCATTTTCTAGGACTCCTGTCCAAAAGAAATGATAATAAAGAAGCCTATAAATTAATTTTATGTTTTGTAGGCACTGGTAAGCTATTACAGGCAAACATTTGTCAATTTGTTTTGTAAGGTGACAAATGATAAATAACAAATGAAAGAAAATGGAAGAATCAAGGGTTGTAGCTTATTCTACCATTAATAGCAGAAATGGAGTAAAATCTGTTATGAGTATCTTCTAAAGTTATTTTGTTCGGAACACATCCAACACTGTAGGGGATAACAGAGTAAAGTTAATGACTGTAAAGATCTGGTTATCTTAGTTTCAGGGTTCCACAGTATATCAATAAACTGCAGCAAGAAAACACCAAGCAATAAGGTGATTCCACATTTTATGTGTGTGATGGAAAATGAATGCTATACCCAGGCTTTTGGTGTAGGGAAAGAAGCACATGCCATTCTATTCAGCAATGGTACAATGAAAGAGTTCTTCACGTTGCCTTTATGAGTGTGTAAATGTTTTAGAATATTTTTACTGCAATCTTCTCCTCAGTTTTGTTCCTCTTTACACTACTTCATGTCTCAATACTGCAAAACTAGCAAGCATATGGCGTCCTAGAAACTTTAAGACCCCCTTCACTTGAAATTTTTGAATGGACCCACTGATTTAACCATATCTTTGAATGGTCTGACGTGCACTCCCCTCATGTCAGTGAACACTCAGAGACCCTAATCCATTAACCTAAAAATGAATAGATGAAGGTTGTTGGCAGGTAATTATTGGAGAGATTATTTAAAAGGACCTCAAGAATGCCAAACCTCTGAAAAGTTCCCGTTTGATGTAGCAGCTCCTGTAATCCCAGCATCTCTGCTGTATCAAATCAACTGTTTGCAAAATACACTGAAGTAACAAAAACACTCAGGCAACTTAGATGCTTAACTTTTCAGTAAATAAGTTGTAGTTCATATGTGCATTTTGATATGGACTGAGTGATTTAAGTGTTCTTTCTTGGAGGTATTTTAATGACTGCAGTAAAAACAAAGCAAAGTTTTATATTTAGTGGAGAAGCTTGCTGTTTTTAATCAAAACAGGTACTGTGGTGCAAATGTCCTACTGAGTTGTGGGCTACCCGGATCATAAAGCAGATTCAACACTATCAGTAGTGGAGACTTCTTAAGGCCCAGCTTATGTTTTATTAGGTATGCACTCTTTACAGGATTATTAATCTTACAAATAAATAATTCTTCTATGTAGATTATCTAGATTTATTTAGCATTTGTATTTATTCGGAGGCTGGACAATTACCACTGAATATAGTGTTCTGTACAAAGCTATTATTCCAGAAACATATGTATGGCTTTAAGTGACACTTGCTTAACTTCTTGTGAGCTTTCACCATAGCTATTTTGCTGTTGCAGTACACACGGATTGATCAATGCTTAAAAGTCCCCTTTGTTGGGAAAGGAGGAACAAAAAAGATGCACAGAGAATCCCTCCTACACTTCCACATACATCTGCGCGCTGCCTGGCCTCACCAAGTTCTACGTATCTTTCATTTTCTTTACTCACCTCTTATCTTTTATTTATACCGGCACTCTAAGCGTTATTCTGCCAACAGTTTAAATAACCGAAGTCAGCAAATAGAACAGACCTTACATGCTCTTGGCATGGCTTACGTGACCCTGCTAAGAACATAGCAATGCAGAATGCAGCCTGATTCACTTCCCTCCGCTTCCTCTTTTGAGCTGTGTTTGCTAAAGCTAACCATCCTTTAAGCACATCTAATTGTTTTCTTTTTCCAAATGAAGAAGAAAAATTCTAGATGTAGGATGTTCAAACAAGATATAAAATTAAAAATTAAGTTTTGTTTAAACAAAGATGTGAAGGGACTGCGCAGGGCTAAAGACTTCTACTATTTAAACTCTAAATTTTGTATGTGCTTTGAATAAATGAATGTTTTAAATGCACTGATACAGTTTTCATTATACTATTTTAACAAAAGGCTCCCATTTTAGTTGGAATATAAAAGAGGAAAAAAAAATAGGAAACTAATTCTCTTCTATCCCTATAGAATTGCAAGATGGATATAATTTTTAATGACTGGCTTTCATATTTATTGGTTTCCGGGATACAGGGCAAAGAGGTTACACGTGGATGCCATGATTAGGACAGGATTAACCTTGTCAGAGGGGGAATTTAAAGGAATCTAACCATTCATGACTGACTGCAGTAGAAAAGGATCATTTCAGCTTAAAAGGGCCTGTGCCTATTTCTTCCACAAGTAACAAAGAGGATAGCAGACGGGCTTCAAAGGAGTTTGCCCTGCACCACACAATAACTTAAGTCTTGCTTGTACACAAATGTGATCAATTCAGCCCTTTCCAAGCATGTCTATATAAGGCCATGTATATGCAATAATTTAGTTGGAAGCCCTCAAGAACTTACTAAAGAACCTCTATAATTTGAGACTTTTGTGCCACTTATTTCTACTTCAGACTGAAAAATGTAACATTAAAGTAACATAACTTTCTCAGCATCCAGTATTGCTGTCAGTATCCAGTACTGTCAGTAGGACTGTGTACCACACACAGTCACGGACGTATGACTGGGGACTGCACACAGAGCATGGATGGACAGCAGCTCAGAATCGCAGGAATGAAAAAATTCCAGGAAGTATCCACGAGCTTGGTCTTACACCAGAATCTTCTGGTGACATATTAATATGGTCCAGACTATCCCAAGGAGGATCATAGGCATTTGTACCTGCAAAAACTTCTAGCAGAGGTGCAACTTGCTGACAAAGAAAACCCTGCTAGCAAAGCTCAATACAGGTTACTTTAGCTTCTGGCAAGCCCACTCTCCCTGTTATAAGTTGCATCCATATCTCAGTGGTGCCTTACACTGGCAAGAATTTTAAACCATAAAAGAAATGCCAGTCCCCAGATTCCAAACTTTCTACGCAAGAACTGAAATTGGAGATTGGTTTTGTTCCATTTAAATCATTCCCCAGCACCCATATCATTGTGTCACATACGTGACCCTCTCCTAAACTGTATGGGGGTGGCTTTGCATATTTCTGTTCCTTGGTTTTAGTTTTTTTTTTTCCCCCTGGTTAAAGTGATGAATACACACTTTAACCAGGTTCCTGTGCGGACTCCATCCTCCTCCTCCTCCACATTAGAGCAGGACCTGTCTAATTGCAGGGAGGAAAGGGGGACGGGGCAGGGAGGCAACTGGAGTTGTACAACATAGATCACTTTAGAATTCACTGCCATGCTCCCACCATGTGTTAAATGTTTTAAGAGTGACTGATTTTATGTCTATGCTTTCAGGATGGACAAATACCTTGGACAAATACCACATATCACTGTATTAAAGTAGGAAGAAAGTCTTTTTTTTTTGGTGGATGCTCTGCTGTTTGTCTAGGCCTCTGAAAACTTCAAATTCTTCAGAAAAAAAAAAAGGTGTACAATGCGCACTCCAGCTGTTTAAGTTGCATTCAACATCAACTGATGATGAAGTCTAAATGAGAAGGCTTTCTAATAAAAAAGGATTCCTACTACACCAACTACAAGTATACCAATGGTGCTGTCGCTAACTATACACGCTAAGTCTGACAAAAGATTCCTACCATGCAAACATCATCTCCATTGAAAAGAGATCTGCTGTATTCTGTCCTACTGCAGTGAAGAAACTCTTCCACAATGTAATGGCTTTAAGCAACTAAAGCGCTACATTTTGTTCCCTTTTAACTCCTTTGTGTTTTTCCCTTTGAACTAACTTTACAGTCTTTCAGGCAAATACGTACCAAATGAGGTTGCATTTAGTATTTAGCATTGCTTACACAGTTGGTACTTTTATTTCCGGAGCAGGCTTATCAGGGAAGGCCCATTTGAGATGTTCAATTTAACAACTGAAAGAGGACTGTTAGGGGAAGTGTAGTCTCTTACAAGACTCTCCAGATAAATGCACAGGAAAAGTGCCTGCTCAGTAGTGCTCTCTGTTCTCTTAAGCTTGCTCGTCCTATGCTGTTCGAATTTGCCCCGCTAAGAAACAGTATTTGATAGTTATTGCAAGACCGCTCTCAAGTTTTAGATTGTTGTTCCCTCAGGGCACTTCTGAAATTGAGTTTTATCTCATGAGACCATCCTGTCAAGTAAAAGGGTAATTAAAGCAAAATATCAGGAGGCAGCCTTTATTTTAAATTTAAAGCAGCACAACTTAAGCTCTCTTAAGAAGTCAGCTCCATTGAAGAGGTGATTAATTCTGTACTGAATTAATACCTCCCTTTCTCCTTCCCAGCGCGGGACAGCAGCGAGCGTCCCGGCCGCGGGCTCCAGCGGGAGCGCAGGAGTTGAAGGTCTCCAGGAGAAGCTTTGGGCTCATTAGCTTTTTTGCCTCAAGAAGCACATCTTCCTGCAAGCCCGCTGCTGATTTGAATTAATCTCTTGAACTTTCATGCTGAACACTGCGTTACTCCACTCTCGTTGCGCGGGCAGCTACCGCTCTCCACGGCGGGCTCCCCGTGAACTGCCGGGCGACAGCCGCCGCGGGAGAGGGACGATGTCGGGCTCGCCAGGCTCGTCGTGCTCCCCCGGGCACGGCCACCGTCCCCGTGCTCCGGCCCTCCAGGCTCCCCCGGGGCCGCCAGCGGCGGGGCAGCGCGCCCGCTCCAGGGCTCACCGCGGTGGCTCCGCGCCGGGGACCAGGGAGCTCTGCAGCCACCGCGGCACAGGGGCCGGCGCGCGGCAGGTGCCGGCGGCGCGGCGAGGCCGGTCGAGGCGGCGGCGGGCAGCGCTTCCCCGGGACCGCCGCCTGCTTGCCCGCCTGCCCGCCCGCCTGCCGGGGGAACCGCGGCCCGCGCCCCCCGCCGCGCCCCCCGCCGCGCCCGCTCACCTGGCCGCCGGCTGCTCCCGCTCGGACGCTGCTGCCGCCGCCACCGCCCCGCGGCAGCGCCCGCCGCCGCCGTGCCCCTCAGCGCGCCCCGCGCAGCACCATGCCGGGGCCGGGGCGGGCGGAGCGCGGCGCTGCCGCAGTGCCGTGCCGCGCCGCGCCGCGCCGTACCGTGCCGTGCCGCGCCGTGCCGTGCCGTGCCGTGCCGTGCCGCAGCGCTGCCCGCCGCTCCGCCGCTGCCGGCTCCGGCAGGGGAAAGTAGGTCAGGGCGGCACTGAGCATGCTCGGGGCCGGGCCGGGGGGCGGCCCCGGGGCCCGGGGGGGGACGCGGGGGGCGGCAGCGCCCGGGGCCGCCGGGGCGAGGCCGGGGCCGGGGCCGGGGGCCGCCGCCGCTGCAGGGCCGGCGGGGGCCGTGCAGCGGCTGGAGGCGAAGCGGTGGGGTGTGAAACAAGCGGGCGGCTGCGAGAGCGCGGGGCGGGGGGAGGCGAGAGTGACGGGGGGGTGTCACCCCGCCGCCCCCGCGAGTCCCCTCTGCCCCTGCGGAGCCTGTGGTCCGGCGGGAGCGCTCCCCTATGCCGGGCGGCGCAGCCCCGGCCGGCGGGATGCGCACGCCGGTCATCGCATCCCTTCTCAGAGATGTCTGCGGGAGCAAGGGCTGCAGGAAAGGTGGAAAAACCCAACCTGTTTGGATAATCTTGGAAATCAAAATGCTGTGCTTCAGAGAAATGCTACGCGTGTTTTTCCTGCAGGGCGACATTCATAACGGGATTACAGCACCCAACTCCAGTTTAAGCCCAGTCTGAGGAGGTCCCAGCCTGCGGGAAGCTGACACTGACTCTGTAGGTATCCAAGTGCTCTGTCACAAGAGGGTAAAGCTGTCTTTTACCTTGAGCAAAACTGCTTGAATGTGGTTGGTGCTACCTGTGCAGGCTGTGCAGCTGCTAAAAATGGATTGGGATGTATGTGGGCAGCTGCAGGCAGGAGTCTGGCAGGGACCTGGTGTGTGCCGGTGCTGTCCTGTGTCACTCTCACGTACTTCATCCCTGACCTTGTGCTATCAGAAGAGGAGGATGAAGGGCCACCTTCAGCTGAGCATCTGGTGGGATTTTGGTTTATGGTGGGATAAACCATAGAGGTCTATGTTTCCAGATGTTCATAAGGCTCCTATAGCCAGGCTTGGACCCTGCTCTTGATATCCTCTTCTGATTGCTTCCAGGGCAGTAGTAACTGAAGCTCCTCTGCTCATGGGAAGAGTAACCAGATGAGAGAGCATTTGCTGAAACTGCCAGAAAAACGTGGGTTAAGACCGCATCTCATTGCAGGGGGAGGGGTATGTGAGGCGCACTATGGTGCATATCAAAGCAGGTCTCCAGCCTGCACAGGGAAAACTGAAGAGGAACAGCAACAGAGGGTTCAGAAATAGAGAGGAAAACCCACTCCAGGGAGCTGGACTAGTTATACCAAGGGCCTGGGCACCTGGACCCACCACCTTGCATGCAAGAAGCGCAGGAGTGGCTGCAGCCATTGAACATGGATGCAGCCAGTGCTTGGGAGTGGTGCAGGCACTGGCGAGACCAGGGCTGCTGACAGCCAGGGCTTCTTGTGTTCAGGGTCTCCAGTATGGAAAAATTGGAAGACAGTGGGAAAGATGCATCTGATGTCAAGCTTGGCCAGAGCCAGGTACCAACTGGGGGAATAGGTCAAGGAGTGTGCTTCTTACTCATCCACTCACCCAGCAAAACATTTTCTTGATGGGAAGAGCTGTTTTGGTCATAGGACCTTGTTTGCCACTGGCTTGTGACTTGTGCGAGCTTGGCCCCACTTAGTATGCATTTGTTTTTCCGTCTTTCCATGTTTAAGTACTGGTTTTGAACACAATCGAGTGGCTTTTATTTACTGGTTAATGATGGAGCGTTTAGATAACTGAGTTCCCAATCCCACAAACTCTTTTAAGTCAGGTAGCACTCTGCTGCTCTCTGAATGCATGTCAGATCCGTGTGAGATGAGGTTGAATTTCTGTATTTGGAAAATTCACACATTTTTCCTTGGTCCCTCTGAAAGTGGCTACCCTTTCAGTCTCCTCGGGTTTCAGTGAACATAAGCCTGTGTTGCTGGAGACAGCCGTAGGAATTTGGATGCCACACACCTGCTAAAGAGGCAGTTTTGCTGGGACTTTTGTTTCCTTGCAGCACTTCCACATCTTGATATGACCCCACCGCTGACAGTAAAGCCACCACATTATTTGTTCTATGCCCTTTCCTGGGAGATCACTATCTCCCTTGGTGTGGCCCGTGCTTGTCTTCCCATTCACTGTAGCTGTTCAGGGGGTAACTCAGCAGGGAGATGTAGCCATGTAGACTACCATGGGAAGTCTCCTGTTGCTCTTCATGGTCTGCTGCAGGTAGGATGCAAGAACTTATACTACCACAGCAGTTAAAAGCAGCGCACAGTTTTCTTCGGTTCAGTGCTTCCCTGATGTCCCTTTCTTCTCTCCCCATCTCCCACTCTTGCAACCAACGTGTAGTAGCCCTGAGGAAGACAGCTGAGCTGCGATAGGGAACTGCCTTTCCACACAGTCGCTATCGGACCGTAAACTCCTGATGGCCAGCGTGGAACTGCCCTCCAGCAGGTCAAGCTGCCTTGCCCAGGGCTTGGAATGGCTGATCCTGTCCCTTGCTTCCACCATTAGGTATACCCACCTGATATATCATTTGTGCCTCAAACGTTGTAAGTTTGGCAACCTTTCTGAACTGACTCTGCACCCTGGTGGCTAAGCTTGATGTCTTTGGTGCATAGGAAAAAACAGCTAAGGTCTCTGGGAGGGAGAGGGAGAGCTGGCTTCAAATTTGTGCTTTATCCAGCCTGGAGCAAGGTCTGAAATCCCAGTCTGTCAACTGAGTGTCTGGACTTCTGGAGGCATTTTTCCATCCCACCTTTCCAATAGTGCTTGCACCAGCTGCATGCAGAGGACTGCCGCACTGAGTGGAGCGGGGACTGTAACACAGGTCATCCAGATGTGTACTCTAGTTCTAGATTAGCTATAAAAATTTCCCTAATTTACCTGAAATTAAATTATTATGTACAGATGAGAGCACATGAAGAATAAAATTGAGAATGTTGTTATTTTCTTTGATAATGCCTGCCGTAGATAAACACTGGCATTTTATACTTAGTACTACAGTGAGCACATTTTACTCCTATAAAATCATAGCATCATTTAATAAGAGGCAGCCTTTTACCTTAGAGCAAACAGAACTTTGGTATTGCTGATAGTTGTATCTGAACAGCATAATCAGGGAAGCCTCGTAATCATGCTGTTAGAAATCTAAGATAAGATTAAATTGTACATTTTGTGTAATTACAATCCCTCCATCTACTAGATGGAGTGGGATACAGGAATGGCTGAGACAAGCTTGTGTGCCACAAAATGTAAGGTAACAGCAGAGAAACGAAAGAAAAAAGGGAAGTTTTCAAATATTATTGAGCAAAATAGCCATATGAGCATGCCGGTCAACATAGATACATGAGGGGATATTCCATTTAGAAATTAGATTGGCATATTTCACATAAAGTAGAAAGGAAAATTTTGGTTACAAGAAATGCCTTTTTTCAGGATGGTGATGTTACTCTTTCTTTTTTAAAATTTCTAGACCCAAGTAAAATTAGATCTTGCATGAATACTAATGAGAAAATACTTTATTATGATATGTCTTCAGCATGCTATATTAACTCAATTTAATTGTTTTCTGAAATATGAGCTGCATTTTAGTTTTATTTCTATCTGTTACCAGAGATTGTTACATCAGTCACTGTACTCAAATTATTCCCATCTGACAGACTGCTAGACTGCAATTCCAAGCTAGACCAGCACTGCTTTCTTGGTTGAGTAGCATCCCAGGTTTTGGGAAAGATGTGGACACCTGGAAGCCATGGATCTGGCCTGCAACTCATCTTGGGTAGGAGGGAGATGCAGAAATGGCACGGTCCTGGGAACTCTCAAACGTGCCGGACTGGTGGGGGAAGAGGTGTTGCGGAGGGGATGGGAGTTCCTACCTTGAACCAGACAACTGAGGTCTAGTTCAAAATTATTTATTTATTTATTTATTTATTTAAGACCGCATACATTCTTGCAGCAGGTGAAAAAGGACATACTTGTTTTGGTACTTGATCAGAGAGGTAGCTTGCTTTGTATCAGTCCTTTCAGAAGTATCTTACTCTGAATTGTGTCCTAGAGCACCATGGCTTATATCATGGCTTGTGTTTTGTTCTTGTTTCTCCTTCCTACCTTTTGAAATAACTCAAAATAAATTAAAAAAGATGAGGCATGAAGCTCGTGATCTTATGGTGTTTTTTGTTTGTACCTCATAATATCATGTAGTGATAACTATTTCTCTTCTGCACTTCTGGATTTGTTACTTTCCAGTTTTGTTGGTGGTTCCTTTTTGTCCTCTACAAGTGTATGAATGGGAATGACCAATTCAGTTTTATTCCTCCCTATGCCTTATCTTTTAAGGCATGGGGTTACAAAAGTAACTTATTTTTATACCTTTACTGTGATGCCTCTCTTTGCTCCTCCGAGGGGCAGAAAAATTCTTGTCTTGTTGAGGAAGACTTTCTCTGCAGTCATCCATTTTCATCACTCACTTCTGGGGGAAATTCCTTCCTGAACTATGTCATAGGCACACTCCGTAAATGAAACAAAACCACTGATTATGTGGTCGCTATAGTATTATCTTACACAAATGCAAATATGATTCTTCTTGAAATTAACAGCATATCTTTTGTGGTTTCATTTCCTCTTGAAGGTTCTCTTGGCTTTGCATTATATTCTCTTGATATAAAGGTCTCTCCATATCCTACAGCATGTATGTGGGCAGTTTCTACAGGTGCTTGTAGTTGCGTTGACAGTGGTGTTGCTCAGCTCTTCAGTGATGTGTGCCACAGAAAGCCTAGCCATGCGGGTATGCTAAGGCAAGGGCAGATATGTCTGCATAAATTATTGGCAGATGAGGAGAGAGTGAAATCCACACCTCTTGTGACCTGAAGGGAAAATTCCACAATGAAGTCACAGAAAACTGGGTTCAGAGGGTTTGGCACCATGCTTAAAAGTTACCAAGCTCTTTAGAACATGAAGAAATAAAAGAAAGGCTAGTGAAAGCCCCTCTGTCCCCATTCCTCCCCGCAGCAACTTGCAGAAAAAAACTCTCCATATGTAAGTTTAGGCCAACTGAGAGCACTTCTTACAGATAAAAAGAGTTTTGGTTTCTTTCTTTTTCTGCACCCCTGACCGCTTCCCTGCCCCATGATTTCCTATACATTGCCTTCTAGCTACTGAAAACTGGAGACACGGTATTGCTTCAGAGGACACTGATGAGATGAAACTCTAGGCTGGAAATGAACAGTTGCTGAGCCAGGAATAGAAGGATCTTGGTTCCCTGTTGAAGCCTAAGAGGGCTTTTGTCTTAGACAGAAATATTGGATGACAAGTGGATTAGTGGGGACCCTGGGTGAGCCAAAGGCCTAAGGGTCAAAACAATTGGTTTACAGTTACCTTAATAATGTCAGATGCCTCAGACTCTTTAATTCTTTCCTTTCTGCACCCAATAATCATATTTATTTCAACTTTCTATTGCATGAAACAATGATCATTTCTCTAATTGCCTTTGCTGACCTCGCCTGGCTCATAGCTCTCCAGCTGAACAAACTGAGATAGGACAATAAAAAACAAATCTACACCACTAATTAGCTTTTGAAACATCAGTGTTTACCATTCACTGCATGAACTGACTATCAGACATTATACCACCATGGAAACAATCTACAACTGCATGTCATGAATGTAAAATAATGTGAGGCACAGAATATAGTGCTGAATTGCACATGAATGAGAAGATGCTGGGAATGCTGCGTGACCTTCAGCAAGATTCAGTGTTTATGTCAGTGAGAAAGATGAGCCAAATTATTCATGAGGCTGAAAGGGGGAGAAAACACGTGTGATCGTGGAGCAGTTAGAATTGTTATTCTTGTGGGAAAAAATCAAGATGATCACGTTAATATTACCATTTCTGTTACACTCTCACCAGAGTCAGAATTTTAGGAATGTGTCAAGCTTTGTGCGTATTATCCAAATGCAAAAAGACAATAGGATTTTAAAGCATCAGTCAATGCAGTTTTTATTCCTTTTTGGTTTTCTATTTTTAAAAAGCAAATGCTTTCAGAAACAAGGCAAATCAGTAGGTGTGAATCGTCAATAAGGTGGCTATAGGATGGGGGAAACTTTTTAAGAATATAATGTAATCACGCATTAATATGTAAAAACCAAAAAAAAAAAGACAATGAACTACTAAGGATTTCATAAAATAAAAACAAACCCCAAAACTATTTTCAGTGACATAGTCCAAAGCTGTGTTCTTTAGTGACACTTTACACTTATCAGAGAAAGTTAAGTATATTATTGCAGGAAATAATAGGAAATAGGAATGAGAATTCTGTTTTTCTGCATGGTTTGCAATTTGTCCTGGCACTGAAGATGTGCCAGGCTGGGCCTTTTTACTTTTCAGAAGCCCTGTGTGTCGTCAGCCTATGCATTTTCTTACTAGATCTTCACAAAAGAAAGCAGGTCACCTCTTTTTATAAATATATACAGTATTTGCACTAGTCCTCTAATTCCACAGTATAATAGTGAAATTAAATATGTGACTAATTTCAGTGAGGCAAGCCAAACCTGGCACAGACCGAGTGAGAAGCAAAAGTATTGGGTGTCTGATATCTGAATGTTTTCTGCTAAAGAAAACCTTATAAAATGTGGACTGGTATTTTTCCTGCAGCCATTTCAGTTTATCTGCAACGTACAGAGGTTTGACATTAGTGGTTATCCACAAATGATTTCAGAAAGTGCTGACACAACCAGAATGACGACATTTATATCCACCTCATGGGAATCCAGCTATCCTTCAAGGAGATGCCCATACAACCTTGGGACACTTACAAGGGAATTCACTTGCTAGAGCCATTGTAAGTGTTTGAAATAATACAGTGGGGCGCTTCTTCGCTTCTTGCTGCTTTGGCTGGAAAGGCAGATTCAGAGAATTGTAGTTTTAAAACGCCGAAGCCTCATCCATTTGCAGCCCGTTATTATTAAGTCATACTGGGCTGCGCGGTTTGGTTCCCAGCACATAAAAAACCATTTCTGAGATCCTCAAGGTGCATCAAGCTTTCCTCTGGGCTGTTTCTGAGGGGCGTCCCGACCTCTGAAGGTGTTCTCCACCCGCTGAGGTCATCATTTCTCACAAAAGCGGCACAGAATTCCCTTTTTGGGGTGCTCTTCTTTTGCTCAGTTCCTAGAAGGAGGCACTACACTGTCCAGCTGACCTGATTTTGATTGAAATCCACTGATTTCACTGAAAAGCCACTTGTGCTGATCACTTTCAGTAATATTTGCGAGGGCTTTTTGCTTTTCCCATTACTTTATTCTACAGCCAGCAACTCCAGTGGATTCTCACATTAAATACTGTGTTTTCTGTCTTGTCAATTTTGTGATACAAACAGTTGTCTAAATGAAGCTTATTTTTAACGAAGCTAATTTTTAATACTGTATTGAGGTTAAAGATTTTTCACCACCTTAAAATATAACTCCTACATTTCCCAGCTTGCATTAGGTCAGTTAAACCAGCATATGTTTATGCCTTTTCAGATATTAGTTCATTCTGCTAATTAAATATACTTAATCAGTACTTGAACATTTATCCAGCAGCCCTTGCAACTTGAGACTTTCAGTTCTGTCACAAGGTAACCCTGCCATCTACTGGGAAGTCTTTAGTGATGGTTTTTGGTCTGTAAAATTGGGGTGGGGATGTCTGCAGTTTTTACCTACAAAAAAGGCCACCTCTATTCTGAAAAGCACGGACTGATTTCTTGTTGTTCAGGGGAAACATACGTCTGAAATGCACAGATAATGAGTTACCTGGGAAGGAATCAAATATGTAGTAAATAAGAGCTTTTCCTTTCCCTCTTGCACAGTCAACCTTTTCATCATCAAAGGTTTTCAGATCTCTCATCCTCCCCTCTAGCTACTTTTTGGGTGGTGTTCCGGGAGTTTGGGAGTCCCCTGACCTCCCAGTTCTCTGCATGGTCAGAAAGGCTGGAGCTCGGTGGGCACTCGGGGGTGCACAGCTCCTTTGATGGCTCAGAGATTTCTCATGTGTGGGTCTGATTACCAGTTGAGCGTGCATCTGGACCCTGGACATCACAAGCTATTCATCGGGAGAGACGGAAGAAGCAAGCGTCTGGATAAACCAACTGTGATAGACCAGCTGTGCTGGGGGAGCTGTGCATGTTTCTGTGTTGCCAGCCTCTGCTTGCAGGTGATGCTGTGGAAGAGGCTCTGGGGCTACCTGGTCCAATTTTGTCCTCTTCTCTGTAAGTTACTTTGCAGCTGGTAGACTGCTGGCATCTGGCAATACTAGGTCTAGTAAAAGGCGAAGGCTCTTCTTGGCTTTCTGAGCTCATGTTTTTCTTTCTCTGTGTATCTGTGTAGGTGAGAGGTGCAAAGTTCTTGTAACACGGTCAGACATACACTGTTATGTCTGTGCTTCTGGGAACATCTTGCCTTGAAGGCATCAGAACTGGCATCTCTACTGACCATAGACCCACCCCATGTCATGCTCTTCCCACACCCACTCTTTGTGGATGAATTTTGCTTTAATTATTCCACAAGACTGGTTTTCTGCCCAGAATTAAGCCTATAACTTTGCATAACAGTAAATCTAAAGAGCAAGAGGAATTATCTCCTCTGAGAGGGAAACAAAACCCAACCCAAAAAAAGTAAAGCAAAGTTTGTCTCATAAAAAGAGTTGAAGGAATTCATAAATCATCTGGTATTGGTTTGCAAGGACCTGATGCTACGTCCCTGTTTAATCAACCGCCATGCAGAAATTCCCAGCTAAAACTGTCCGTAAGGGTCTGTACCCCTTAGCACAATACAGGCAGCCTCGCAGCTCAGATACAGCCCTAGGTATTGCATAATGTTCAGTCCCAGCAAATAAAATCAACAGCAACTTCAGCTGCGCTTAGCAGGACATAGTGCTTGGTCAGACTCACATCCAGACATCTTGGGTGGTGTCATTGTACGGGGCTCCCTGCAGAAGGAGCTGGTTGGTTGTGCTGGCACCTGGCAGTGCAGCTATGCCTAACTACGATTGGTTTAGCAACCGTGACAGCTTCCCATTAGCAAGCAGAAGTTTCTCCAGAATGATTTCGAAGTGTAAACAGCTTTGCAAATGATGTATATTAAGCATCTGCTTCAGTTTTGGTTTCAAGACTAGATTAAAAAGCAAGATACAACAGATGAGTAATTTTAAGGATTATCATGTAATGGCAGAGATGTAATCAAAGGCTCATTAGAGCTCTCTTTCCTCCACATACTATTTTTCAAAAGAGATGAGGCTGCTTGGTAGGAGGCACTTCTATTATGGGGGAAATGATGTAACTTTCTCTTCACTAGCACAAAAGACCAAATTGTTATGTACTCTCTGTTAAAATTGTCATTTTACAGCTCACCTCCTCACGGAAAGACCTTGAATAGGGTTGGTATTACTTTCAGATATCAAAAGAAAAAAGTAATTGGTACCAGAACATTGTCTGGACGTTAATAGTACTTCTAGTTTTACCTTTGTTGAAAAAATAATTTATTCCCACCATATATTAGAAGGGATGAGGCTTGGCACAATCATAGGCTTACTTAAATTTAAGCTCAAAACCATTTTAGGTTATTTAGTCTTATGGAAGATTGTCTCCTACAACATAATAGGCAGCAGTTTTAGATGGCAAGGTTTTAAAGCCCCAGACAGATACAGGATATCATTTATCTAGGACTGAAATGGGATGAACTGCAGAAGGTACTGCGTCAGGGATGGGACCGGTGGGGTCAGCCTCTGGGCTTTGCAGAAGAATCTTTGCATTAGGCATAAAGGCGTAGTTTTGCAGGGAGAGGACACAGGAACTCCTCGAGCTGCTCACGATCAGAAGACAAAAAAGAAGGCTATTTTGGGTGATTGCCAGTGAAATCACTTCTCATTTTCTGCTTCAGCACTGAACTAGCACTGCTTGTACTTAGGCTGAGAGAAGGGTGGGATGGGTGGGACAAGGTACTGTGATGCTGCTCTACCCCCCTGTGAACGCCACATCTCTTTCATGCAGTCAGCCAACTGATGTGGGCTGGGTTATTTTTCTTTCTCCAGCTGCAATACATCTCTGCATATTACATTGAAGTATTTCTTGAACAAAAGTGGAGGAATTTCAGTCATGGCTAGATCCTAGAGGGAACCAAAAATATTCTGGTTTAACTTCTCCTGTCACATCATGATACAGTGTGGGGGGCAATAGTAGGAAAAATCTCTTCCACCTCCCCTGCATTTCACCTCCTGAAAGACCAGCTACTGTCTACCCTATGCAGAACATGTTATTTTTTGCCCACATACCTCCTTTTTTTCTTCTGATGATAGTTTTTAAAAGCTCATTAAAACTACTTCTTCCTTTTCACAATCCATGTCACAGAGCTTTGATATTTATGCGTTATAAAACTTTCCTTTTGTTTACAACATAGGTTGCTTTTACTGCCAGCTCTTATTGTTCCCAAGCCTGCATTAACGAAGACGCTGTAGGAGAAATCCTGACAGATACTGGCAGATTGCCTAAGAGGGGGAAAGTGGTACCATCTACTAGAATAAATAAAATTGCAAGAAATTCCAATACTTATAGACTGCCAAAACATTAATTGTTGCGGAGTTAAATAGGGTAATTCTTGCTCCTAGAAAGCTACCGGTGTACTTTTCAGAATAGACAGAAGTACTAAACTTCTCTGAAAAACAGGAAAAACAGAGCAGAGTATCCATCTGCCCAGCCTCCCACCCGTAACCCTTCCTGCTCCGAAGGTGGGAATGGCTGCTGTGAATAAATTGAGCATGGTCAGGAAAGGGTAACCACAATAACTCCAACTGGCAGAACAAAGAGGGTATATTTGGTGTTTCTTCTGTGTTCTGTAGAATTTTATTCTGTCTTTTATTTTCATTTGTGCCAAATACCCATCAGCACTTGCACTGAGTAGCAGGGAATTGTACCTCCATTCTGAAGAGGAGGATGGTGTCTGTTCACCTTTACAGTCGAAATGCACTGGAGGGAAGAAATGTAGTGGCAGGAGCAGTACACCCCGACATGCTCTTTCCCCCATTCTTTATGCACTTACAAGCCAGGAATCATCTTAGATAAACCCAGCTGATGTGAGCCATGTTCAGCCACCTCACAGGTGCAGTTGGGCAAACATATTCAAGCTATCCACATCAGATATTCGGTGGGAAATGGAGCTGTGCATTTCAAGCAAATAGGTAATTCAAGATAATTGATTCCTCACAGCAACAGGAGCACACAGCTTTCTTTTCACTGCACATGAACCGATACGTGGGTAATTGGTTTCTCTTTGCATGATATATATAGCCCAGGTATTGATGACAAGCAGTTGTTGAAAGTATTTGCAGTTCTGGAAAAATAAAGCGCTTCCACTCTTGGTGTTTATTGTTCGATGAAAGATACATAATTTTGCTTGAGGAGTTTATTTCTGGAGTCCAGAGAACAGCTTAATCACTTTAGAAGGCTAATTTATGAAACTGCTGGAAAATATCACAGTCCATAGAGTAACTTAACATGTGTACAGTGTGGCTCATAAACAGTATTTAAGCATAAAAAGTGAGAAAATTATTTGATAGTATATCTATTATTTTAAAAATTTTAGATGGGAAATCAAGATGTATTAGAAAAAACAGTACTCTCTTATTTTATTTGGAAAATATAAATTGGTGGTAAAATGCATTAGTTGTAATATCTATTGATTTTAAAGTCAACTGAGACTTTTAAAATGAAAAAATTAAATGGTTATTCACTCAAATGTCATTCATTCTCCTAAAAATAAAGCAAACTGTCAGTTTGTCTGCGTGGGAATTTCCTATTATTTGTTTGTTTGGAAATAGTTTATGAAGACATTTTCATAACTAAACTTTTTCTTTTGAAATAACATTATTATTAAAAATTACCAAGATGTTAAGGAAAAGGGACTCTGCGCTGCAAAAGAGATTTAACTTTGGTGACATTTCTTTATGGAATGTAAGGACCACTTGCTTAGGTCCTGTGTGGAGGTACGTAGAGGTGCTGCTGGGTGGTTGCAGGCTGCTCTCATGGTTCTCCTCTCCCTCATATGCTGTGCAAGGAGGATTGCAAATACTCAGATTTTATGTGGGGAATGTAGAATTCATCCTTTTGGGTCTGCTCTGCTCAGAGCGCTAGAAAAAGTATATGAAGCCACCAGGTGTATGCAGCCACTTTCTTTAGTATTACAAACCTTATGGCTGACATGGTAGTGATACTGCTGAGCAGCCAGTATTTCTTTCTCATGGGGGTTCTTGGGCTGCTTGTTGACGAGCATAAACACACTTATTAAAAAGGAAACAAAATCATTGTGCACTTTGGTCTCACAGAGAGGCAACAATAGTCTTAAGTCACACGTCCAGGGGGCTGAATGCTCTGAACTCCCGGGCTCTCAGTAAGGTGGGGTGTATTCTTGAGCAAATTGCTTAAACTCTTTGCCCTGAGCTGCAGTTTATACACCAGTAAAATGGGAGTAGTAGATTCATAATTAGGTTACAGAGATACTTTCAGGAGGTCATTGCTGGATGTTCTGTTGTTTGCATATACTGTGTAAAGTATTATTATTTGGAGTTATTGTGCAATTCTTGATAGTCACTGAAGGTAAGATTGTTACTTTTTTTCAATGTCTCAGTGAAATTAGAGCCACAATTTCTATACATTAATAAATGCAGGTTTCAAAAAATGCCAGTTCACAAGGAATTTCTTTTACAGTTTCTGATAGTGTCCTAAAATTCTGCCGTTGAAAATATAGGAAAAAGCAGATGAAACAAGTGTCGTAAAAGAAGAGAAGCTGGAGTTGACTTAATCCAACTAACACACTGACTGCTAATATCAAACAGTCATACTTGTAAGGAACTTCAGGCAGTAGTGTCATTTCACATGTTAAAAACCCCAGGCAAACTTTCCATCTTGCTCTCCTCCATGCCATTCCACTTGATGGCACTTTGAGCCTTCGTTCTCTCAAGTCACGATTGACTTGACTTGATTGTTTAGGATGGCATATAGGCTGATGTCTTACGCTTCAGAATTTATACTTCAGTGCAGCAATTTGTCAATGTCTGAAATGACCCTGCTCTGAAATGAACTGAATAATCAGTCTAAGGGAGTGGGGGAGAAATGGGCAGCACTTCTACTTGCCTGGGACAGTCTCCAACATCTGGAACCAGCAAACAAACACAACAATGGTGTCTCTGAAAGCTGGTGAGATGCACAAATCGTATATGAGCTAGAGATAGATGGTTCAGCTCTGGAGAAAAGCCTATGGAAGCAGTGAGGTATATCAGGAAAACTGCACTGATTTGTCATGTTGCATTTGCTCCCTTCCCTTGGGCAGAGGGGTGATCTTGCTGTGCACCTTCTGAGCAATGGAGCTTGGCACTGCAGACACCCAGTGCTGACTCTGTCCTGCTCATCTCGCCTGCACCATACACTTTGCATCAAAACAGCTCAGAGAACTCTGCAATAATAATCTGTATAGCTGAAGCTCGCCAGGCGTTAACAATTATGAGTTTGCCAGTATTGTAAAAATGAATGTGACTACTTACAAATAATGAAAATAACCACACATTAGAGGAGTTGAAGATGGGTGGTTTTTGGATGAGCCCATTAGGTAGAGAGAAAGCTAACCATGTGCCATTATCTTGCTTTTTGGTACTCAAGCTGGTGTTGGTCAGTGTGCACAAATCCGTTGTCTGCCTGGGCTGACTGACTCTGTGAATGGCTACGAGTCCATTGCTACCACATCTGGAATTGCTGAGATCTCCAATGCCTTGACTCGGCTACTACTGACCACTTTGATTCTCACACCCAAACATCCCTTGGACTTTCTGACCCACAGGGTGAGAGCCAGTAAGTATTTTCAGAGTATTCCTACGACACAGGAAAGGAGGGTTTGTGTTCATGTGTGCTATGTCAGCTGCCTGAGCAGGCTTGAGAGTTCAAACCTACCAAGCAGAGCTTCTAGCTTAGTCTTCAGAGATAGCCAGCCTTGCTAGTATGGTACCACCTCTGAGCTAACGAGCCTTCTCATTCAGTTTATGCACGTCACCACTCTAATGTAGCTTCACTGCTGCCAGTTCCAACCCGAACCACCTCTGCTAATTGGGGGATGTGCTGCATCCCCTGTAGCCGTCATCTGCTCAATCAGGTTTGTAGGGTTCCCAGTGTGAGGCTGCAGATCCCTTTGTGCAGTAAGGGGCATTGCTCCTAGGAGTGAATAATAATTAGGATCCACTCTGGATTTTACTCCCAAAGCTCCAACTGTAAAACGAAGATTTTATCTACGTAGTAGGCATGTTGTGAAAATACCTACATTGTGTATTATCCAGCATTCCAGTACTATGGTAGTGTCCACCAAGCAGAAGCAATGCTGCTTCTGATTTTGTTCGGGATACCACTTCTTAGGTCTTTGTGACTTCAAGTAATTACTGACATGCAGGGTCACATACCAGCTTTAGGCTTTTAAGAGAGTTTTTAATAGCTAATCTCACCACTACCTGGCATCTCCTTCCCCTCTCCTGGAATTACACTGATCCCAGCTCAAAGTGAACAGAATTGGCTATAATGTCGTGACAATGTCAGATGTGATTATAGGCTATAAATAACTAACTAAAGGGTTATCACACACCCTCTAGGCTGATTGACAGAAGAGATCATGGCTAACAGGAGCTGGGAAAGAATATAATTTCTTCATTTAAATGAGTAAAATCCAAAAAGCAAATTTAGAGTATGGATATGCAAGCCAACTCCAGTGGGGACATAAAAACAAAGTTGTTAATTGCATTTCTGTTGCCAGATGATTGGAAAATGGATGTAAATATGTGACAGTGGTGCAGTGCAATCGCTGCTAAGTGTCATTTTATATGACTTGGGCACTCATCAGTTGTTTAAAACAAATCATTTGCATGTGAAGGGAAACAAAAGTGAGAAGGATTTGACAGGATTCAGCAGAATGAAAATTAAGCATCTCAGTCATCAGCTTTAGTTTTCCTCACAGCACACTCATATTTTTTTTCTGACAAGCTTAGATATAAGGGTTATCCCTTCTCTGCCATCTGTGGAGATTATGCCTCCTTGTGTCAGAAGCTTAATCTGAGCCTTACAGAGCTTCAGATAAGTAATTGCAATTGTTTTGGGCTAGATTCTGATGAACAACCCATACAACTATTTACAGAAATAACCGAGGGGTTTTCTATTTTGTGGAAGTATCATTCCTGTTCAGTAGCAGAGGAAGAGTTAGGTGCCACTTTAGTTATTGTATGAATGTCTCTTGCCAATAAAATAGTGAAGGAGGATGTATTGCAGACCTAGAAAACTCCTGTAAAGTCCTTTCTGCTAATTGAAAAGTGGCCCACAGTGACTGTAGGATTAGGAATATGTGTCTGGTTTTGTCCTGGAAGAAAGTAAGTCAATGGCTTGGTTACAAGTATAATTGATGTTAGAACAAAAATTGAAGATTGAAAGAAAGCTAAGACTATTGCCAGGATATTTCTTAGGTTTTAGAACAGCTGGTTTTTTTTTCTCCACTCTAAAGGGTTTTTTTTCTAGTTTCCTTTTGGAAAAGGTGTTTGTTTTTGGCATAATGTTTGTAAATTGCATAATGTTCCCAAATATTTATAAAGAAAAAGTAATCAATAAATTAATTTTGGGGCTTCCAAGAACCAACAAGCTCACACGATTTGAAATTCTCTATAGTCTGTGTAAATACATTTTTCATACTTTTATCTAAGGTGCAGGCCAGGTTTCACTGGGGCTGAAAAAAGCCAGTGGAAAAGCTGTTATTGGAGACAGCATTTTTGAATATGTGAGTGTGGTCACTCAGAAGACCTTCCAGGCTGATGGCGTCCTTATAATATTATATTCATATTTCTTCTAGTGTTTTACATTTTTTAGTGTAAAAACTGTAAAACTGCTAAAAGTTCACACCCTAGTCTTGCTAATCGTGTTATCTTTGCGGTGATACTTCTTGCTACTTGCTAATCACGTTACTTCTGCAAAGAATCAGGTAAAATAATTGGCAGAACCTTTTAAGTCAGTGGGTGAGAGAGATTGCTACAAAGATTCACCCATCCTGGCTTTTATCCATGCCTGGGGAGACCAGCATTTTTCTTTGTGAACATTTTCTGTGTCCATCTCATTTAATGGAATTTTATTATATTACATTCCCAGAGGAAATGACGTACAAATAATGGATCAGATCCAAATCATTATAATAACCATGTGATTCCCCCTTCCCATCCCTTGAAATTTTACTGTCTTCTGAAAAAAAAATTCACTTGACTCACAGCATATTCAGAACAGCAAAAATTCATAATACAGGCAAAACTACTTGCAGAATAATTTCCCCCCACCCCAAGTGGATAGTTTTTACTTACCCCTCTCTCCGTGGCTTCTTCCATGATCAGCTGTTGTGTTTTGGAGGTTTCCTTAAATGTAATCCACAAAACCATTCCAGTGGAAGGACAGTTCTACACTGCCAAGCCTGGCAAAAGAAAAGATATAAAAGGAATGTTTTATTGATCCTGCAACTCTCCAACACTGTCATACTGAAAGTAGCATCAAGATGGGCAAGATTTCATCTACAATACTGTGGGTAATTTGCTACACCATTTTTTTACAGCCATGTTTTATGTGATGACCAAGCAATTCTCTCTTTTTCTGGAGCCTGGGCTAGGTTTCCCTTTGTCAATCAATGATCATTCCAAATCAGTGATGTACACAGTTCAGCGTAACTTAATCAGTACTTGTTTTAAATTACATATTTTTAAAAAATAATTTTAAAAGCAAAAAAAAATTTTAATTATCCTCTGGCACAAAAGGTAAAGAAATGCACGAATGCTGTCTTCATTTGCACCGGTAATGGTCACGCTAATTTGATCCTTTTCTGTGCAGCATATGTGTGTGTATGCAAGGGTGCACGTGTAGACCCTCTGGACAAATATTCAGAGCCTGGCAGCTTGGTACATCACCTCTTTCCATCATTTCATTATGTGATCTGTGCCTGCTGCTAAATCATTATATTTGCAGCAAATCATGGTACCAGTTTGCCTTGTATTTCACTGTGAAAGCTGTAACTTTAAAATTATGCATCCTCTTTAAAAAATACTCCTTCCAGACAGCCTGTTTGCAGCTAGCACCTTTCAGTGAGAGGCCTGCTAACTTCATTTGCTACTATCTGCTTTTACACAAGTAGTGGCCTATAGGCTCATTGACAGAGAATTTTAGGCCCCTAGTTTTTTTCCTAGCAGATTTATATAGGCAATGCCTTCTGATTATCAGCATATGCAGCTGTTTGAATAATAGTTATTCCCTCAGAGGATTTATTTCATTGTCCATTTTCTCCTCATTGTCAAAGAAGCTGAGCAGTGTTTTGTGGAAAGTTCATCTTACCAGGTCAATTTTGCATGGCAATTATTTTTTAAATAAAACAGACAGCATCACAAAACAACTTCCTGGGAACATACATGTCTCATAAAATTACCTCTGAGTAAACTTATGCTGTGAACGTAAATCTGAACTGCAGGGTTGTTTGATGCAGTTAGAAATCTTTCTAAATAATTTTAATATTCATAGCCATTCTTAAAAGGAAAGTCCAGCGGTTTTAGCGAGACATGCCTTGCATAGCTTATTTATCCCACAGAGAGTGACTACCTCTACCGTTCATTAGGTGAAAAAATATTTCCCTGAAGGAAATGAACCCCTGTACTCTGTACTAAGCAGCTTGTATACAAGCTCATAGTCTGCAAACCAGCACTCAGTTGCCTTAGCAGTGCATTTTAGACACTGCTCATCACATAGACCAACTCTGAGGCAAGCAGCTCATGGCCCCAAGGCAGTAGGACAGGCACAAAGCTTTCCTTTCCTGTTCTGAGCACAAGCTGCAGGGGTTTATGAGTTACTGACCATTTCCTTTGCCAAAAGCAGTAGTTTGATTTAAAAAAAAAAAAAAGAGATCTAATTAGCTTATGTTTTATGCTTTGTCTGGAAGTCATGACTTACCTAGGAAGAGATGAATCTAGCAGAGTGCAGTCACTTCCCATCACCAGAGTGACTCCAAAGTTAGGTGCCTCCAGGTGCTTTTCTCTCTGTAAGGCTCCCGCTCTTGGCCGTGCTCAGAATGTCTTTTATATCCTTGCTAGGCAAAAGATTTCACTGGAACTGCTTCCAGTCGCTGGCCTTTGACAGACAGCAAGACAACCCTTGGCAGAGCCGAGGGTGATTTGCCTTCGGATCTCTGTGACGTTCCTGCAGCAGAGAGTTGCCTGCTTTGAGAGCGCTGCAGTCTGATGGGCTTACATGCCTAGCTCCTGCCTGTGCATTGCTCTCTGATAGCTTCTGGTAAAACTGCAGGTATCACTTATAATCTGTGATGACCTGGGTGATTTAGGCTTTCTGCTCTTTGCCTCTGTCTATCCCACTTTTTTGTGCGAGGAGCTCACTGAAGATGCGTGGCGGGGTGTCCTTTTCAGGATGGGCTCCCAGCTGAAATCTCCCTAACTCTCACGTTCAGAAAGCTATGAAAATTGTCCTGGAGTTCATCCACGCGTAGTCCTTAGTGTCTGCCTGTTCCTTAGCGTCTGCCTGCACTTCTGTGCGGAAGTGACTTTGTGCTTCAGGTGAAGAGGGGCTTCTCTGCCAGGCTAATTTCTGGTAGCCTGGTGAGGTGTAACAGCAAGTGTGACCTGTAAGTTTAAAGCCAGAGATGATTACGCTAATTTAAACCTTTTCTATACAGCAGTTTGGCTGTATGTGTGTGTAAGTATACATATGCAGATTCCCACTTCTAAAGACAGGCAGAGACTGCATCACCTCTTTCCCTCATTTGATTATGTGGCTCACCGCTGCTGCTAACGGATTACATTTGCAGCTATTACCAGCTGCTCTTAGTTACAATTTAGTCTTGTTAGACGCTTGCTATGACGTAGGCAGAAAACAAAACAAAAAAAGGCAATTTGTTATCAGATCGTAGTACTCTTGCCTCATAAAACCTTTCCGATTATTACCTTTAAGTTACTCAATAATGTGTTCTGATGCTATAATGTAAGTGGAAATGTGGCATCCAGAGTAATACGAGACAGTACATGTGCACAACAGACATTGTCTCATCTCTAAAACATCACTGTATCCCTACTGCAAGAAAAATAAGTTAATTTTCATACAAGCTCAGAGAAACTCTCTGATTCTTGTCAAGCTTTGAGCATTTTAATGTGTGTTAAGTTCTCTTGGCACTGCTGCTGCCTTAATAAAAGACAAAGTTTTCTGCAAGATAGGCAGATCTGGAAGGCTGGTACTCCTGGCTGTATATTCCTTCCAAATTAAGGTTACATGTCCTGGTGAGAGTAAACAGATTTTGCATAGAATTAGAGGTTGTTTATGTAAATTTATAAAGTCATGTAATAAACAGTAATTAACAGGGCCTGCTAAACTAAACTGAGACGCGGTGCGATCCAGTGTCATTGTGAAATGAGCTCTGAGACGGGAGGTTGAGTCACTGGGTAACATGGTGGGGTAAAGTAGGGTTTGACCTCCAGAGATAAAAGAAAAAAGGCAAAGCTTTTGTTCATAGCAGGTTACCAGGGAGGCTTTTCAGAGTTCAGGCATAAAACACTGACCTGTGTTTATGTTGGGATCCTAAAGCAGTTTTTAGGCTATGATTAGCTTCGGCTGGGATGAAGGTGAGGAGTCAGACTGAGTAAAATCATAATTTATGCAAACCTAAAAAGTAATCCTAAACTCCAACATAATCCTAGTTGTAGTTTCTAGCTGGCCTAGAAGAAGTATGGGACAAAACCACATCTGGGCAAAAGAAGTGGGGTGCAAAGGCTGAAGCTAGAGTTGGGGCTTGAGTTCACGGAGCTCCAGGGTAAAGGAGAGTTCACAGAGCTGCTGTCCTGTGTTTCGGCTGGCAAGTCAGTGGCAGGCTAGGAAATTCCACTGCAAAAGGATGGAGGTGAGATTGGGATATATGTTGAGTCGAGGCTAAGGTGATGACTTGTTTCAGACTGACTTAAGAACTGATGCCAAATTCAGTTTCTGAGTCACTTTTTGCTCTTAATGGGGCTTAAATGCAAGGTTGGATAAAAGATTAGTATTAAGATTGGGGTACAAGCTGGGATTTGCTTCTGCTAGTGCCAGTAAGTGTTGCTGACAAGTTGTTGCACAGAGGTGGCCAGACTATGTTGGGTGTCAGTGCCAGTTTGTGTCACTGTGATGTTCGTACATGTGGGACTGGATGGCGTCACTACGTTAGGGGAAATGTTAGGCTTGTACTTAGAGTGAGTCTGCAAAAGAAAAGGTGTAAAAACTCAGATTCAAGCCTGTTTAAACTGATGTGGACTGTCCCGCACAAATGTATAAATAAAAGTTAGCAATGATGGGTATTTTTCAAGAGGCTGAAGTAGAACTCCTGGTAAACACTCCTCAAATATAATTTCTTCTTTGAATTTGCTTGGACCTTGGCAAATATAGCAGCAGAACAGATGCTACCGATGCGCACTGAGCACACTGACTGTTCAGCAATTTGCCTGCGTGTCAAGCATCGTATCCTTCTGGGCCCTGGGGATCCCAGGACGCTGGAAGCAAACCCACGTAAAAGTATAAAAAAATCAATGCTCTTGTTTTCAAAGAACAGCAAAGACATGAGTCAGTCACAGAGACATCATTCCTTATTACCCTCCCTGTCATGCTCGGCCATAATTTCATTGGAAATCAATTTTAAGTGCTATCCTAGATGGAGCTTCTTCTGACTATATTTTTCCCAAGTCCTTTGATTTTTTTTTCATGCAAGCTTTAAAAAAAAGAACGAAGTTGGTAGCTGACCGGTGGCAACTGATGAGTTAGTTGAATGCCTGGCTTTGAGAGGAAGCAATCAGGCAAAGAAAATGCAGCTAACTATTGCCTGATCACTGGAGAAACTGTCCAGCCTGCTGGCATCTGGCAATGAAGCTGCACAACCCTTGGGGAATAGCTGTTTCTCATGGTGTTATCTAAAACTAAAATAAAAAGCAATGTCAAATTCTGTTGTACGTTACATGTGTTCTGTAAGTGTAAGTTATGGTAGACTTTGGTCTATAATGCACCACTGATTACATGGTGAGGAAGGTCTTGTGGCTGAATCAGAGAACTGAAAGTCAAAAGGTCTAGGTTTCCATCTTTACCACAGGCTTCCTCAAGAACTTTGGACAAGTTGTTATTTTTATGTCTCAAGGTTCCAAACTACAGAATAAAAATATTTAAACTATGAGGTAAATGTACCATTTTTTGTAAAGAACATCTTAGAAATAAAATGCTTTCTGGGTCTGCCAATATGTTGCTTGCCTACATCCGTCTGAGCTTGTGAGCCCTGGCATGAGATAGTTCACCTTCTTACCTGAAAACAGGTACTTTTCCCTACTTTTGCTCTGATGTTGTGCATAGAGAAAAAGAAAAAGCATCAAAACAAATGCGTATGATCTGCAGCAGTTTATATTAGACTGTGGTTTCGCTTCGTTAGAATCTGTTAGGTAGATTTCATCATGTTTTGGGAAGCTGATGAGTCACTGCACTTGCAATGAGTGGATCTTTGTGGGTTAAATTATTGTCTCCTATTACATCATACGCGCAGTGCACATTATGTGAAGTAGCTGTGCCTTAATTTGCCTTATCATCAATCATTACAAGTCAAAATTGAATATAGAAGGAGTTATCACACACATGGAGTGTAAGGTTTTATCGATAGACTGAGGGGTGATGCCTATTTGCTGTTTGCCTTTGCTAAGTAATATAAAGCCTGCTTGTCAAGGGTGACCCCCAAAGGAACCACAAATCTACAGATTTGTTTTTTTAAGTATAATCTGTGAGAGGCCGCTCTGTGGTCATTCATAGGTGAATAGAGAAAGAACAATACTTATTTTCTCAAGGACTTGTCGGGGAGAAGGACTACCAAAATCAGCCACGCTACTTTGAAGCACCGCAAAGGGCATACTGCTCAGGAGTGTGGTGTCAGGGAGAGAAGGAAGATGTTCTTAGACCTGTGTAATGAAGCATGGTTTCTCCACTGATCTCAACTATGTAACTAGAGGTTTGCTTTATACAGCACATGACATTCCAGCTTTAAAACATTTTTTCAGCAAAGGCTCTTTGTTCATTTGAATAGTACAGAAATCATGAACGTCTTCTGGAAGTTGGTAATATGAAAAATATTTTGAAGTTGTGCTTGCCCAGCAGAGATGATTTTGGAAAAAAAATTAAACTGACCACTTTACCAATGTTCATGAAAAGAAAAGATAGTGTCTTGGCCTTTTAATATTCATTTAAAAATAGCCTAGATGGCACAAAAATAACCTAGATGGCTTTTCTGGGATAGTGTAAGGAGGCAACCTCTTTGACTTTGTATCTCTGTGGAGGGTCGGATGAAACTTAGAAGAACCTCACTGTGCTGAGCTAATGTCTGTGGGAGCAGAGCTTCAGGGAAGCTGAATTTTAAGGCAAGTTCAGTGAGAAGTCTATGGAAATTCTCCTTCTTCAGCTAGCTTGGCCAACTTCACCTGCTGGGATCTTTGAGGAAGGGAGTGGTGCATTCAGCATCCCTTACAGTGCGTGTTACCCACCCCCCATTGTCCAGTGCACTGCTGGGGCTTCAGGAAGCCCTCAGCTGAATATTGTGTTAACCAGCAGAATTGTCAAGGTAGCCTGATAGGATCAACACCGACCACCTACTTTTCTCTGCACAGGTCCATGCAGCAGTTGTACTTTCCAAACATAAGCAGCAGTGAGTTTAAGCAGCTCTTGAGTTTGCATGTGCACAATTGTATACGTTTCACTCTTGCAATAGTGTAAGTGGTTTGTGGGCTCAAATTTGACCACTGGTGAATGACAGCTTGGGTGGTCTCTAGCTGCCAAAATATATTTAAAACAAAGGATTCTTTCAATATGTTTGAATATTTACATGTTTTAACTGGGGCAGATGAAAAGACATTGCTTCTTGTGAAAGAAAAATCGTTCATGATAGGAATACTAAAAACCACAAGCAAGTACTTACCTATTCCTACTGAAGAATATAATATGGGTCATCCTCTGTCATAAGGAAATCAAAATTTTGCAAGCAAAAAGGAAACTGTATTTAAAAAGGAGCTATATTCTACAATTGCTTCATATCACTGAAGCATACTGACAGAGAAGAGGTAGTGTGATCCGTGACAGTGCAACAAGAACCAGTGGAATTAAATTCTATTGCTCCTGAAGCTGTTTTATTCCTCAGATTGAGGAATAGTTAACGGGCCAGGTGAACTGGAGGTTTTTCTAACACCTGCATGTGCAGAACCAATATTTTTCTCTCTGAGTTATATTCTGGTTATATTCGCCGCTAGGAGAGACAGAAAAGAAACTTAAGTCTGGTCAAAGTTACATTACAAATTTGTCATTGACAAAAGGTGCCTTTCATTTACACAGACTTACCGCTGCAGGTTTTCTGTGACTCAGCAAACTGAGGGGTTTGGCTGTCAGAATAAAACAGTCTCTCATGGCACAACGCCACAGTTCAGTGTGCTTTCACTTAGTGTTATCAGAAACTGAAAGTCAGTAAAATTTATAGCAGCAAAATTTTCCAGCATGACCTTGCTGGAGAAAGTTGTGCATTCAGCAGTGCCAGCAACCATCTCTCATTGTTCAGAGGTTGAGTCCTCGCTGTGGTTTGTATCCAGACAATCTTTTGTATGGGAGGAAAAGGATGGAGTTTCATGACATTTTAAATTCTAGTCTTATGACGTGGTGCAATTGAAACGAGAATATACATTATAAAAACACTATGTACTGAATTGGTCTCTCCATCTTGCTTTATCAAGAAGTGCAAGGCAACAGCTCTCCATAACAACTTTGAAAAGGGATAATTTTCCTTTCTGCTGGGGGAAGTAAGAAAAAGCTTCAGGGGGCAGAAATCTGGCTTATTTTTCTGGACATGCTGTGTATAGCTTTCTAGCTGGGATAAGTTCCATTACTTTATTATGAGCCCAGTCCTTAGATTCATGAAGGCATTTGCTAAATTTTCTGAAAATATTCTGGAGAATTAAAAATGGAATGTAAATTCAAGAAATCCTATTCCCAGGTTGTACAGTCGAGAGAGTGCGTACCTTTTCACTTGAACAGTCTGATGAAACAGACCCTGCACGACCTCGCTTTGGGCTTCATGATATTGGCTATGGCTCACTGATGGGATTTCTAAAGCTTCCCATCATCTGGATGCTCTGTGCTCTCAGTAGTCTGTTCTTTTTCTCTCTCTTCTTAATAGGATGATTCCTCTCTCTTGTTAATAGGATGATGACTCCTTTGTTTTCAATAAATCTAATACATGGCTCACAAATCATTTGGTGAAATACGTCACCCCCGTTTCTGCTGAAGAAATACTGCAATGGATGCTAGTGTTCTGCTCCATGTTTTTGGAACCTTTCCCATAAAGCATTTAATTATGTTTTCTCTTTCCCTGATTATCTTCACCCTTATCTCGATCATTTTTTTCAGCTGCTTCATCTGTCTATAAACTAGATAGCAAAGCAGCGTAATCCTTGGGCTGGCAACAGTGTTGTATGTTGTTAAGGGACCACTTGTTTTGTAAATGTTGAACCTGGGTCCCGAAATGCATTCGGATTAAAAACTGTGCTGTTACATAGTAACAGATGATACTTGCCAGAGCTTGGCATCAAAAAGCAAAGACAAGAATTAAGAAAGCGTGACCTGCTTGTAAATTCTCATGAAAAGCCCCTGAAATAAGGTGGTCTCTCAAGTAATGACCATGTAATTTCAGTGAATAATAAAGGCAGTTAATATACAAGTGCAAAACCACCTTCCTTAAGTTATAGCTGTTGCAGCAATTGATCTATTTACCACCTCAAACCAAAGCAAACAAGACCTGGTTTGATACTGTCTGGTGGAGGAAATAAAATCTCATTTTGCAGATAAGATTGAGCAAAAAAATAGGGCCCCAGAACACAGAATAAATACAAACATCTTCTCCTGAACGACATTATCAGATATATCTGTTCACCAGGGCTATTCATATTCAGCAGCACTATGCCCATTTGGTCCATCTGGTCTAGAGATGCACTCTGAAGGGAGATTATACAGCATAAACAAGATCTGTGCCACCACTGAATGCATGACCAGAGAACACAGTACTTCAGAATTAAGATACTGCAATAGTTTTCTTAATATGTGCCTTAATTTGAGATAATTTGCTCTATAAAATGAGCTATAAAAATAACCTGTGAGATGTAAAAATAAATTTAAAGGAATGAAAGTGTATTGTTCTTTGACAGCATAACTACATGGAATTATTTTTTCTTATCTGCTGTTCTTTGCAATACCTCTTCAGATCAGACACTTTCTGAAAACTTGAGTTTTCTTCTTACACATCCAGGAACCAAACTATGTGAGAACAGAATTCTGTATCTGTGATTGTGGTGGGATTGGGCAGATTCAAGAGAAAGGAAACTTTGTGCCTGTAATTAAAACATGTGAGACAAAAAATAAAGAAGTTTCTTAGAAATAGTATCAAGCAATTCCTGATGTAATTTTCATTTTTAAATGACAGGTAATGTTCCAAGTGGCAGATGTTTGGAGACCTCCTCATTGGGAAGTTTACATCTAAGTCCATGTTTATTGTTACTTTCTCTTTTCTCTAACAAATGCCAGGTTCAGCAATGGAAAAGGAAAATGTTATATAGTAATGCAAACACATCCCTTACCTACATGCCTCAGGAAGCCTTATTTCCATGTCTGAAGAAGTTGGGATAATGGTACCCAAGAAAGAATTATCATTATTACTGCTTAATAATTTGAGTGCTGCTTTGTCATTTAGTGATCTTGAATACACTTCGAGTGGTAGGACAGCAGTTCTGTCTAAGCTCTATCTAAATATTATCACCTGGAGACTTGCTAAAATATTTTATCTTTCTGCTTCTTCGCTGGTGTGGTGAATGACACTTTAGTTTGAAACCACTCATTGCTTTCCAGCCCATTTTATATTTTAATGAGAACAGCCCAAGGCTCTACATATTCATACTTTTCTAAGAGAGGTGTTGTGGACCATATTCTTAATGCTGTAAGACTTAACAGAAAAAGCTTTGCTCCTTTAAAATTTTCCTTTACTGGCGCAATATTGTTTCCACATGTCCTGCCCTTTTGACAGCTCTGTAACTCTGCTCCTGTTTAACCTCATGCAAGAAAGTGGAGCTGGCATGCATAAAAAGGAAAGGCATTTCTTTGTTATTTGCACATTGGTACTCATCTATGTGAAAGTGCCAAGATACGGTTCGAGAATTGCATTCATAGAACTGTGCTGATAATAAGAGCGTTGGGATCAGATAAAAGGCCCAATTTTATTTTTAATAAATCTCAACTAAGTAGAAAAGTGAACTCTTTAGGCCTGCTATAAAAAGGTACCTTTAATTGCAAAGATGACTGGTTGGATGTATGGCCTTAACAATGTGACTGGCATAGAGTTATACCTGTGAGAAGAATAACAGAGTGCTGGGAACCACAGCTGTCTGCACATCGTAGTTATTTCCTGGTCGCTATTCTGGAGCAGTGCTTATCCAGGAGGAAAAATAGCAGACGTATCAGGCCCTCAGCTTCCATTAACAGAAATATAGGTGCCTAAGACATGAAGGGAAAAATGAAGTGATAAGTGAGCTAGTATTAACACCAAACCCACCATTTTTATCTGCTTTCATTAACCAAGAAAACAAAAAACTTCCATTAGGCTGTCACTAATACACATCTCTAACAGGAGATCCAGTGTGACACGGAGCAACAAAAATGTAATGTCATGAAAAGAACTATGGAAGATGAGATTCTTCTCACAGAGTTTTTGATAGCTATAATGAAGTGAGTCACTGTCTACAGAAGGAAAAAGGAACCTTAGAAATAGGATTCATCTGACCGATTTTAAACCTCAGCTATAGAGAAGGTGAATTGCATTGACTGATGTGAATAATTCAGATGCAGATATGTACATTGTGGCCTTCATAAACTGACATTTGTGTAGATGGGTTCCCAGAGCAGCATCTAGTAAATAAGCCAGTTTAAAAAGCTTTGTAAATATTAATAACTTAATTTTCCCTCATAATTACTGCTAATGTATTGATGATTTTTTCCCCATTTCCTGCCCTATGCTTCAAATAGAATTGAAATGAAAACACTATAGGACCAGTTCTTGCAACAGCTCTAATCAGGGAAATGTTTTTAGGAGGTGCTTATGAGGGGATCTACAAATGACAGGCGCTGTGATTCAGCGACACTGCTGATGGTCTGCCACAGTGAGACTTCTAGAGCAAATGCCACTTTAAAATCAGTCTGCGTAAGAATGCGAGAACCACTATGGCAAGTCAAAAGGCATGTATGCTACCCTGTAGTATCCAACTGCCTCATTTAGCACAAGATTACCTCAAATGCATCTCACTTTCTGCATTCAGAACTGTGCATTTTGGGAGGCTGAGTTAGAAGACAGTCTTCCCGGGCCCCCCGTGTACTCGGTGTAGAAAGATGGGATAATTGCCTTCAGTGCAGCTAGAGTGACTCAGAGCAATGAAGCCTCCTGATCCGGACATGCCTCTCTTTCTCTGTTGCCTTCAGGGTGACTGAAGAGATGACCCTCCTAGCATGGAAGTGATACAAGAGCTACTAGTTTAGATTCTTAAAGACAGGGTGTATACTCTTATCTTTCCGCTCTCTTCTTCCCCTCCCCTGAACACTAGAATTTTTACCTCTGAATCTCAAGAGATGATACGGATCATCCTCTTCTATAACAAAATAATATTTTGCTGCTATGAAAAAAAAAGAATCTTAAATAAATTTGCATGCTTTGTCAGGTTCTACTAAGTAATTAGATGATGTAATAGCATCATCAGATATCAAAGTTCTGTACAAAGGAGGGTATCCCCCATGGGAGTAGAGAGAATGAAGAGACTCGTTTGAAGTTACTCAGAAAGGAGCAGGAAATCTGGGTCAAACCCTTCTACAATGCTCTGCCCATTTCGCAACACCGTTAGGATTTTTTTCCCTTCGGTACATAACCCCCATGTTGTTCCAATGCAGCTATTCATTCCATCCATATTCAACTGCAGTTAGAAAGGGGAAATAAGATATTGTTTATAGACTCTGCATGATAATGCAGCCACTGGCTTAAGCTGAGCAACAGAAGCCAAGACAAGACTGGAAAAAAAAACCTAAAGAAAAGCTTAAACTTACTTAGCAGCAAACTGACTTGGTGCCTGTGCATGAATTGAGGATTACTTCTAAATCTTGCCCCTAGATTTTAATTCTCACTGTCACTAACTTCCTACACAATAATCTGTTTTGCCTGAATTGTCCTTGCTAAAAACAGAGGGACAAGCTAACGTAAACACCTGTATTGACATTCTAGTTTATACCAATGGTTTTTAGTCCAGTATAATGTCTCTGACAATGGCCAAAGCAAGGGCCTAAGAAATGGGGAAATATTTAGTGATCCTTTGAGCTCCTCCCTCATTCAGGCAATCATTGGATTAGGAACTCCTGATCTGGCCCATGTGGATCGTTGTGTTTAATAGTCTTTTATGGACCTATTCTCAATCATTGTATTTAATCTTTTTTTCAGACTCGTTCGTATATTTGGCCCGCACAAAGTCCCGTGTAATGTTATGGTGCATGCAACAGGTTTTCCTTATCTGCTGACTAAATCCCCCCTACTGCTTTTGCGATGAGAAGAGTGCACGCCCACTCGCTATGCCCTTTGCCTACACCATTGCTGGTTTTGTAAAGCTGTCTTGCATGCCTTCAGTCTCTTTCCAAAGTGCAGTGCCTGGCCCATTTAATACATCCTTTAGGGATGTTTTATATCCCTGCATGCATTCTAATGCTGTGATGCTGGATGCACATATAAACCAGTTATGATTTTCTGAATGAGGAGTGCTGCATAAGAGCAAGAGAACAGGTTTTCTTGCCGGTTTCAGTTTTTGGCAGGGGCAAAACATTTGTGTAGTTCATGCATCACAGTATATTGTATCTTCTGTGCTCTGTGAATCAGTTACTGGTACCAAGCTGTGGCAGCTATTAAGTTTCCAGTGTGGTGGTAAAGATGTTAGCAAAACTATTAGAAGAATTCTATTATAGCCTGGGGAAAAAACAGAGTAAGCAATATTTTCAATGAGATTCTTCGAAGTGTCAGTAGTTACATAGTCATATATGACCGTTTTGGCTGATGTTTATCATCCTTAATATATAAATAAATTTTAGAGAAATAAAATATTTTTGTCTCTTGAAAAAGAAGGCCGTTTCACAATCAGAAAGTGTGGTTAGCGCTGTGAATGAGTATTAGAAACATCTCTTACAGAATAAGTCTCTCAAAAACAATTTGTATGTGGCTTTGGGGAAGACTGCTTCTTGTCTGTTATCACTGGACTTTTCTTATATGCTTTGTTCTGCTCTCCTTTTCTCCTCTGCTGTTGGACTTTTCTCCAGTGTTAACCTTCTCATTTCATTTGTCCTCAGCACCACCCATACTTTATTTTGAACAGTGAGAGAAAGGTCAGAGCATGCTACTAAGCTGTTTGCAAAGACCTTTTCCACTGTCATTAGGGTTCAGAGGCAATGTGTGGGTGTACACGTGGTCATGGCGTTGCAACATTTCATTCAGGAAGCTCACAAGAACGTGGCTAAGATTCCCTCTTGCCCTTACAATTCTGAGTCATGAAACTTTTATATGGTATTTTATTAAAGAGGACATCAAAACCATGTAGTTGTCTTAGGAATTTTAAAAACTAACCTGGTCATTCAGGAGTCTAATTTACAAAAATAATCGGTAGGACTTCACCTTCCTAAATACTTTAGTCACTCTGAAAAACAGTTTTACTTTTAAAAAACAGTTAGGGGATTATAGGAACTTTCTACCCCATCCCACCTTCACGGCTTTGGTACCACAGCTAAGCAATTCCAAATTATTTTTCTGAACACCACTTTTACAAAATAGCCCAAGGCCTAAACTGCCAGGATGCAAAACAGGCATATCCAATGGCCTTCTTAAATAAAATGCTACTGACATCAGATGTCTATGTTTTTTATGATAATGTAATAATCACAAAAGGCTCAAATGTGATTTCCTTATTTCTGACACCAGACAGCAAAGGGTGATTTGCCAGTACAGAAACTATTTCCATTGGTGTATTTCCCACCCGCTCTCTTACCTACTTTACAAAACCTTCCTGTCTAAAAGGGAAGTTTCATGTTTCCCTGCTTAGGATAGGTTTTGAGGAGACTATGGAGACTCTTCTGAAAGCTCATTAATTAGGAGAGGAGCTCCAGACTTCTGAAATATATCCTTTTTATCCCTTACTTTTGGCTTTAAGGAATTAGCTGAACTCATACTGTGACATGACTGGAGAGAATGCCATGTAATGAAGGGCTCTTTAATCCCATAGATTATTCTGGTGGGTTTTCCATCATTTTAAGCCTTAAAATCAAGACAGGAGATCTTTCTCAGAGATAATGAAAATGCGTGGCCTTTGTTAGAAAGCTGTTGATGATTTCCTCTGGCTTTGAAACTCATGAGTCACTGGGATTCTTGTTCACAGCAAACACCACTTGCAAACACGACTGTTGTCCACAGAATTCAATCCCTGAATCATCTGTGCACGTTGCTTTCTAAAAGTCCTCTCTGGACATCTATTATGTGGAAACTAATTTAACATCTAAGGGTTATCACAGAATTGCTAGGGAGCGAATTAAACACGGCCATAGAAGACTGCCATTGTAACAGGCTTCATAAAAATACTATTGCTGAGTAACCTCATTCATCTTGAGAGTAAAAAAAAGGAGTTCCTAAAGGTATCCAATAGAAAAGTTTAACAGAGTAACACAAAGTAGTCAGCTTCCTGACAAATATGTCTAGTTCCTAATTTATATGACTGGTAATAAGTAACAATAACTAAATAAAAAGGAATAAAAAAGATGATTAAAAATAGGATACATTTTATTATGCCAGTTAGGAAGCAGAAACAAATAACATTCTCATTCATTTGGCGTAACTGCTGTTACTTGAAGATATAGGCAATATTATATTCCTGACAGCTACCCTTCTGAGGTTCATCTCCCCAAAGTCAGTGCTGGTCTCCTATAGTGATGCTAACTGCTTTAAATGAAAAAGTGTTTGGGTCAGACTTGCCACCGGTCAGAGATTAATTATGGATGGGATTATGTATGATGTGACCTACAACAAATGCAGAGAATAAGGTAATAGCATATTCGGTCATCAGATTAACAAAAGAAAAACAAAATGGTGGCAATTTAAAGAAAATAATTGGCCTTGATTATTGAAAAAATGTTACCTGGGTGGCCTGTGGAGGAAATGATTGGAGAGCTCCATGAAAAGAGTTGAACAAAGATTAAAAAAAATGCACTGAGATGCAAAAGTGTGGGTTAAATACTTGAAGTGGAAAAGATATGAAAAAATTGGGTACTGAATAACGTATCTGTAAGAATCAAGGCTGTTGTCTTTTGGGTTAGGTTTGTGATAAAGTATTTCCTTTCTCAGGTATTTCTAAAGGGCTTTTTGCTGTTTCCTTTCATATCTGTGGGATGCCTAAAATGTTTACAGTTTAACTGGCTATGCCCATACCAAGACAGTAACTCTTCTCAGTCTTCCTCAGAGATGCAGGAACTAGCTTATTTGCTTATTGAATAATGTCTTCCAAGTTCTTGGAACTGTGTTGAAAATAGTATTTCACATAGTCCACCAAGAAAACTGAACTGGTGTTTCCATCCCTCCTCTTTATTGTTTTGGGGGAGAGGCAGTGTATTAAATTATACATTGAGAGAGTGTATTAAATTATACATTGTCTAATTGAAAGAGGATTCCATATAAGGCAATAAAATAATTTGATCTTGTCAGAAAAACTTCTTTATCCCAGAAAAACAGAAAACAGAACTCATCAATACAGATGTAACTCCAAAAACTTCTCCTGGAATAACTAGGCTAGCACTAGTCCAACTTCATAACATAACTAGCATGGGTATAGGGATTAGTTTGCCCAGGTAAATTTCGTTTAATATTGGCTTTCACTAGATGCAATTTAAATTTTAATTTAAAGACATTTAAAACAATAAGTGTAAAAATAAAGTAAAGAAATTCAGTGTTTCAAATTGTTCCTGCACTCTGGTGGCTACAAAATGGAGGCGAACAAGCCATGTTTATGATTGCTAAAATCAAAGTTTGCTATCAGTTTCATAGCAAGAGGTGTTCTACCTTCTGCTAAATTTTCATGGCTAAATAACAATAGAAAAGCTAATGTTATATCAGTTAAACTGGGTATTCTCTTAGGAGCCAAACTGGATGGGTTTTCCTGAAGTGCTTTTATATGCAGATAAACTGGTGATAATACACATTGATGACACAAATAAGCAGATTTCTGGATTCAAATGATGTGATGTAACAAGCTGAAAAAAGAACAGAAAAGACTTCTCATTTCTGCAAAAACAATAGTTTGTTTTTATATTCTCGGATTCTGGGTTTACACAGACGGTTATATTCTCCTTCCTGAAAGCAACGTTGCAGTGGTTGCTCCTCTAGGGTTCTGGGGATCCGGCATGCATTTACATACTGAAATGTGCAGCGTACAAAAGCTGTGACCTTGTCCTTTCTTTAGTGCTGTTGCCCACCACTAATTCAGGATGTGCCCGCATCATCTTCTGGTTCCATTCCGGTACTATGGAACTACACAGTTGCTCCATCATGTCCTTAGTGTCTACAGGCTGGTAGTGGTGTGCACTGAAAAGACTGAGTTTTCCCTCTGGATACCAGAGGGTTTTAGGGCTGGCATCTCAAGCTGGATCTAGTTAGAAATTCCAGCGTACAATAAACAGGAGCCAAAATCCTGGGCCAGGCCAATGGTGTTCTACCTCTGTTAATGCCTGATTTTTTTGAGGAAAGTGCAGGAAAATATTTTTAATGTTTTGAACCTTTTAAGTTCAAAGTTCATTATTAGCCAAACGTAGAGAAATTTCAAAGTTCTATGTAAATCAAGGAACAGAAATACCTTCATGTTCATTTTTTCCAGGTCACATCACAGCATACTCACTTGCTATATCAATTCAGATCTGATTTAATCCAAGTTGAAAATAAAAAGAAAATATAATTTTGAAGGTATTCTCCAAATTCTGTACAGCTAGCAGGGAATCTTCTAGCAGCAGTCAGATTTGTTTGTTAACATGTTTCTGGGATAGTCATTCCTGAACAGAATCAGCAAGACCCTCATCCTTCTCCCGTGGTGGTATCTGACCTTTGCTGGGTTACACAATAGCTTCCACAGCCATTATGAGAAAAGTGAGGCACTGGTATTCCTGATAGCAATGTTAGAAGAATGAAAATGTATGTTTCTTTGTATTTGCAGAGTGCTTTTCAGTCAGAATGATTACAGTTCAAACACTGCAATCGTTCTGTTCCCATCTAAGACACAGCCTACAGTGGGGTGCTCAAAAACTGTTATTAAATAATAAAGAAAACAAGACAGATTAGGGCATGCACCAGTACAGCTCAATGGAGTTCTTTTAAATATTCGCCCCAGTGTATCACAATCCAGATTGCAAAGGCAGAACTGAAAGTACTGCAGATCTGAAGGCCACAAGGTTTTAAAATACAAGGTTCCACACAGAGCAAATGATTTTTAAAGGATGAAGTTTAAAATGAAACTTGCATTCAGAATTTCAGAGAAAATCCCCCAAAACTAAGCCAAGTGTTTTCCACAAAAACTATAAATTCCTGAACACCACCAGTGATGCTCAGGGACTGACATTCAATTAGATGAAATTCTCCTCTACATGCTCACAGTTTAACATAAGAACTGTCATATTGTATACACACATACATTCTCTCTTCTAATGAATTCCCCATAAAAATCTTTTTTTCTCAATTATTCGTTAATCACAGCTGTGCTGAAGGGCTCTTGTTTGGAAGTAAAGGGGGATATTTTCCTTCAGATCAATGACCTGTGTGAACCTAAAATTTGTAAATGTATTTTATGCAGAAGTTCAGGAATTATGTTGAAGTCGTTACAGTTAATATTTCCAGTCTCCTAGGGAAGAACTACTCCCCATTGCTACATCGCAAAGCAGAAGTGGGATGCGTCGCACAAATCTAAATGTGTGGAACAACACGTGCACACGTGATGTGCATAGGATGAGTTGAGATTATGCCCCTTGTACAGCAGAATTGTTTGGGTCATGTACAGTGGCTATTTGTCCGGAATTTTTAGGTGGTTTTCGTCTGCCAAAAGCCTGAAAATCCAGTGGAACCAAAGTGTAGGTACAAGAGAACGGGCAGATAACTGCCCACTCCGAAATAAGTCTGGAGACCCAGCCTGCCCGAAGCTGCCCACATCAGGCAGCTCTCTACAGCACTGCTGCAAGCTCTTCCACAACTGTCTGTATCTAGGTAGCATCGGAGGATGTGCTTACCACACCGAGTCCCTTCCTTCCCCTGTATCCTCTCTTCCCCAACGGTAGATTGTGTCACTTGCATCAGATGGCTTAAACCCAGCTATGAATGAGAGAGGTTATTTGCTCTTGGGTGGATGAAACAGAAAGGGAAGAGCAAAACTTCCATTTGCCACCTCACTTCTTTCTACGGGAACCTGTTGCCCAGCCTTTTCCTTTTGTCTGTAAGTGGCTTCCTCCAGGAACATTTAATCACAGGGAATGCTCTCTCCCAGGAGACCAGAAACTGTGCTTTAAGAGGTTCAGGGAAACAGTATGTGCATGTAAGATTTCACTGCCATTGTTCAATCTGCATTGTTCAGGATATTAATTTAATTTTAGATGCTTCACCACAGTCAGGGAAAAAAACGAACTCTCTCTAAATTAAATTAGCTGATAGCAAAAGCATCTAATGTGTAGCAAATGGAATTGCATTTTGCTTACATTCAACTAAATTAACATTTAGATCTCTGAAAGTTAAGAGGTGTATTATTCAACACATCGCCAGTATAAAGCTTGCTTAATAATATCTTGATTATGTTTTTCTAATTCAGGTCTGGCTGAATGACAATATGACAATAGTATTTGACAATGACAATAGTATTTGCCTGAGAACTAAAATCAGTCTTAAATGACATTTACATTTATTCCTCTGTAAAAAAATATTATTTTAATTAAACAGACACATCAATTCATTCTGTTGTATAAAATGATTTTCTAAATTGAACCCAAGATAAAAATTGCCTTACCGATAGTAAAGTCAGAGCTTTCAAAATTTCTATACATGGTTAAGAAACTGAGTTGAAATGTGAAAACTTGCTGTTAAGCAGCACTGCACACAGAACACTGCTAGTTTAGACCCCCTGTTAGCACCATCAGTGTAAAAAGGGACAGGTTTGACTTTGAAGACAGTGTTGGTGCCCTGAGAGCAGCTTCGGGACCGCGGGCTCTCCCCACACTATGTCACTCCGTGGGTCCTGGCTGCCCAAGCCCAGCCTGGCTGTGGTGGGGCTGACCCCATCCACTGCACCAGCCTGCCCACCTGCCCGCCAGCGGCAGCCCCACTCCTGCTGCCACCAGGGAGGATCAGAGGGGAATCTGGAGATGCGGGTTGGGTTGCAGATGAGGTGTGGTGGGACAACAGACCCAGCCCCATGTTTGCAGAAGGAGGGCAGGAGTGACAGACAAGTTGGGACCATAACAAGTACTTTGAATGGGACTGAAGAAGTCGCATACTGATACTAAATTGGAGAAAATTAGTCTGAAAATCACATGGATTTGACTAAAAGTCACAGTAATCTGGGAAGAGGGGAAAGGACTGAGCTTGGATATGCTGCTCAAGAAGCTCCAAAGTGCAGAGATGGCTTGGATGTGCGACTAAAGTAAAAAGCTTGAGATAGAGATAAAAAGTGGTGCTGGGCTGAAGGCACTGGAATGATCCTGATGATAGGAGAGATGCTGGGAAAGGCACACATCTGTGCTAGTTTGTTATGACACATGCTATTTACAACCAGGGGGAAAAGAGGAAATGAAAATTATTGTTACTACTAAAACCATGACTCTTGTGAAACTTCCAATTAAGCAAGGTTGTGCCTGACCCATATTTGATTGGGTTACCTGAGCTGCTGAAGGATTGGCTGGATCCTTGAACACATATTTTTACTTTGAAATTCTGAATACTTGCATATAAAGAAACATCCATCTGCCAGTGGTGGAAAACTACAGTGCTTTCATCCAAACAGTAAACAAAACTTAAGTCACTAAGCAAAATAGGAAGCCTTGGAGAATCTGTACAGTTAAAACTTTCTGAAAGCTTTGTACATGTTGGCTACTATCAAATGTTTAGGATGATAATGACCAAGGGATTAGAGATCAAAACATTTCTTTATTTTTTCATTTTTCTTTATTTGTACGTCTGGCAGTGTCAGGGTATTGTCCATTCCACTATGTCCTCTGTTCAGTTACTTATGCTCTCCATTCAAAACCACATCTGATTAATGAAGAGCAGAGAACAGTTCTATTAGCACATCCACATGCCTTTGCATATCAGAGCTTTTCTAACACAGGTACAGGGTAATAAGTGGAAGCCAGCAGTCAGAAAACATTTTACAAATTAGAGAATAAGCTGCAAAACCCACGCAAATTGCAAGGGACCTTAGGCCAAATAGTTTTATTTGTAATCATAGCCTAATTTTGCTGGACCAGTTTCAATTTTTTAACATCATTACATCAGTTTTATCTGACAAAAATTTAGTAAAATTAAATACTGATCTTCAAATCCAGATGCCATAGAGCAGGTCAAGAAGGAAAGTGACACACAAAAACAATTCCAACATAAAGTGTTGGAGGAATGGCTCAGTTGCGATTAAGTAGTAATGGCTAAGCCCACCTCAGGTGCAACTTCTTAAGTAACTGATTTCCCTGTTTCCCAACCCAAATGGAAAACAAAAGCCAGAACAAAAATAAATTCAAATCTAACAAACCCATGGATTTCATGGGAAACAGATCATTTTGTTTTTGAGTATTTTAAATGTTTCTGAATTGGAATAAATTTAGTAATGCAATGTCCTATCAAAAAAATTAAGCAAATTGTTTTTTAATCTTTCTTTTTTGCTTTTTTAGCTGAAATGATTACGGAAACATCCACTGTATTGTGCTTGCTTTTAAAGTGTTCTGATGAAATCCAAATGTTAATAAATATTTTCTGGAGACGATTTTGATTGCTGCAAGAGCTCTACTTAGCTTTTTGACAAAGCTTCTTTTATAAGGTCAGCCAGTCTCTCGAAGGCCTGCAATGACACAAATATGGTTCACGTTCATATTCCAGCATTACTTAAATAGGCAACACATCAAACCTGTAAAGCTACTAAAACTACCCTAACCATATATACAACCATACTGCAAAATTGTGCTGAAATTCTGTGTTTTCCTTTTATTAACAACACGTATGGGCTTTGACTGGACAAAACTTCCACTTCTCTGATAGAAAACAAAGAGCAGAGTTTTCTGAAACAGAAAAATACATATACTGATGCTCAAAGGTTATTCAGAGTTCAGATGCAACTAAACAGTTGTACTTTTAATACAACTAGTGATCCCCGGAAGAGTCTCTCTTTTAACTTAATATAACGGCCTAGAGGCTCCAAAGGTGAAAGAAAAGGAAGAACAATTGAGTCGGGAAGTGTACAAAAGACACAATTTGACTGTCAATAGTATGGTTATGAATTACTTTTACAAAGAAAAAGGAAGAAATAGAAGAAATACATAAGAAGAAGTAGAAAGGCGATAGAAGTGCTTCTCTTACAAACCTTCACAACTGAATGAAAGTACAACTACAAATACTGAACTGTTTCAAGCACCTGAATCAAACGAGTATTAAAACTGCACAAATAAATATGTCCTATCTTTCTTCCCACTGATTTTACAGATACAGCCAAATAACATCCAAAATGTTCCTAAAATACATAGAAGATTAGTTCCTGAGAAATGAAATACAACATATACGTCAATTGTATAAAAGAAAAACAGTATTCTTCCTTTTAAAGGATTGACAACACAAACACACACAAAAGCAAGCAGGTAATTCCATCTCAGGAATGGAAAGTCTGGAAAATAAAAGATACGTGATGCCTGCTAATGCTAAAGCAAATAGCAAAACTTACTCTGTCTTCAGTAAAGCCTTTATGAATAATGTCTGGGAGCATTAAGTGTGAGACTCTCCATGTATGAGATACACAGAAAAATTTTAAGTGGTCCTAAAAATTTGGTACCTTTCAGGTCATTTGGTTATGAGTATCTTGCCTTAGAAACAGCTAATACTGCTTCAAAAGTACTGCTTAATCACTTAAATACTAAAAAAACTACACTAACATTCAAGAAAACACTAAAGGAGAAGTAAGTAAAAACTAGGGAGCATTATTATGTGAGAAACTGTCTTGGTAAGAATGTGAAAAAAAAAAATCTCACTTACCAGATCCATCTGGCCTGGAGAAGACAGAGAGAAGGAGGCTCTGACATAAGAACTAGGCTCTGAACTATCAATATTGAATGCTCCTCCAGGAACCAGTAGCACCTAAGAAAAATTCATTAGCCACCCAGTTATCACCACTCCTACAGTTTTAAAACACTATGTTAAATTAAATTCGAGAAGGCTCTCTGCTGAAACACTGGTATCAGAACATGGCTTAATGTATTTCTTCTCTTCAAAATGAGTAGCCAAAAATATACAACGTGGAATCAGACTTTTCGTAACAAAATCAAAGGGCTCTTAGGTTTAGGTTACCTAGGCTGGTGGGTTACCAGGTCTGGCTTATCATCACAATGTTTAGAAGCACCAGTGAGGTGGGATGTAGTTTACTCAGTACACAATGCTGGCTCTTATAAATTGTAGAAATAAAATCACACTTAATTTCTCTTAATAAAAAGATATAATGGACAGCCATCATTCATATAGGTATATATATTAATATTATATGCATATGTTGTATACATGGCATCATACTATATATTATAATGGTTTAAATTTAAGTAAGCTGATTAAATATCAACGTCTGAATACAGACATGAAAATATTTTATTAATGAGTCACTACGCGACAATGCCTGACTTGCAGACTCAATGATGGTGCACACCAAGTTCCCCTGCTTCTTTATGTGTGCACATATGTGTGGATAGATATGGTAAATTTATTTTATCCTTCCCTCATTTCATTTTAACATCATAAGCCGTTAAACCATAGGTCATACTTCCTTCTGCAAAGCTTTTTCCATGATCAGCTGCTGTGTATCAGAAACACCCTTAATTTTGATCCATAAGAACATGCCAGCAGCAGGAGGGTACCATTCTGCCAAGTCTGGAGAGAGAGAGAGAAAAAAGGAGGGAATCAAGAAAGAGACTTCTGCCCCATCTTTAACTGATACATCATAGATTCAGTGATGTTATAGATTTGTTGCTCCAGTGAACTCAAAGAGAATGTGGGCCAAAGAGCCAGGATACCACTTGCAAAATTTAAAGTACTTGTTTGGGTTTATTGCACTTGTGCTAGTATCCTCAATACGTTTTGTGAAAGTGATTGCTCTGAATTACAGAAATCCCAAACATTAACAAACTATATTTGTTGATTACTTTCAGATCAACAAATCTGAAAATTTAGATAATATTTTTTCTAATGCAGTTTCTCCTAATATCATATTGACTATCAATACAATTTAAAGTGTAGCAAAGCGCAAAACTGTTTTCCTTTAAGTTACAATGATTATAGATTTTTCCCCAAAGAAAAGGAGAGCCTAAGACTTATAAGGAGGATGGGAAGGCTTAGAGAGGATTTATGTCTTAAATTATGTATGCAGACTTACTGTATACATTTTGTTTACCTAGAATTCTTTATCTGGTTTTGGACATATTTTTGAAGAAAATGTTTATTTGACTTGACATCTTCTCCAGCTCTTCCTTGATGTATTTAACCATTGAATATCTACAAAATAAAGGTCTGTCTTCCATAATATGATGGCTCCTATTACTAGAAAACATGAAGATCCTATAGTCTTTTACATACAGGTATATTCTCACAATACACTTTAAGGCAGGCCAGTGCTATTATACTGTTTTGATACTTGGGGAATTGAGACAAAGAGGGCCTACCTAGGTCAACAACCCATGGCTGTTCAGAGCCATGTAGAAAAAGAAGAAATACTTCATATCTAAAAACCTGGAATTAGCAAGAGTAAGTACATTAATGATTGTGTGGTGCCCAAGTACCCATGTCCCATGGAAGTATCATCTAAGATAGGTGGGCAGTTCTTAAGCACTTATTGCTGATTCCACTTAGACTCACTAAAAGGAGTGAGTCACTAACTGTGATTGCATTATTGTTGATCAAATTCTTTCTATGCTCTGTGATTAACCACAAAAGGGGACATTTGAAATGGATTTCTGACAAAAAAATTATTATCGCTACTGCTATATTGATTGTTTATATCTTCTTTTAAATTATGGCCACTAAATCTGGTTATTTCAGACAGCGATCTTAAAGACAGAGATTTTAAACATAAAAAGTATAAGAACATTGTGAAGTGAAATATATGGTCTTTGTAAAACTGCTTTATACAGTAATGTGGTGAGCTTTTTCCTCATCACCATCTCCTTGTCCCACCAGAATAGCTTGAAAACAGCAGCACTAGATCATTTCTCCTAAGCTTAATATTTAATGTGATTGATTTGCTTATCTGTCACTTCAGTCAGGAGATGAACTTTAGTGATTTTTCTTGAACACAAAGATGATAAATAGCTAGAAAAAAATCTAAGTAATTAGCTGTGTTGCGCTCACTGACCTTTTAACCACTTGTCAGCAGCAATGAGCATTGCATCCCGCTGGGTCCTGTAGAACTCTACCACTCTGAAAGTGAAAATTCGAAGTCATGATTCCCTAGCACTTCAGAGTCCATTTGTTTCCAAAGGCAGAAACAAAGCTTTTCTACTTGAACAACCTAAGGGCACATTTAATGGAAATATGAGTATATCCTAGATGGGCACAATACAGTATACTGTGTGTATAAAACTTTGTGTATGTATCAGAGAAGTCTTGAATGCTTCAGTGTGTCTCCAGCAAAGCACCGATCAACCAGACAGAGGAAGTGCCTGTGTGGCTGTGTGGCAGCCTGTGTGGCTGCTTCTTAATCTTTATACATTATATCCATTCTGTCTATTATATCAGTGGATACACCACACAGAACAGGCATACTGAAGAAAATGAAAGATTTATACATATGCAAAAGAACAGACTCGGTATTTCTGCTTTTGGATTGAATTTGTGTAATAGGTACACACGGAAATGATATTTCACAGGGTAAAAAGCAAATCATATGATAAATCTGTCATGACTATTTGACAGCTTCCCGTTTTCTAAACTTTTGAGCCTATCTATCTATCTCCTTTACAGTTTAAAACTTGGAAATAGTTCAATCTCTTACTGGGGAAAATAACCCAAACCAAAGTTTCAACACGGACAAGTCTTGTGCAGTGGCTTTTGCTGATATAAAATGAGACAGCTGTGATTCTGCAACACGAGACACAAGAGAAATGCCTGATACAGAGTTCATAAATCAGATGTAAATGTGTTCCCTTCTCTGTAGAGAAACCATACTTAGTAATTTGCATAATTTTACATTTAGATTTTTTTTTAATACTCTCTGAACCAATAGTTTTGATTTCTGGATGTATTTTATTACACCTGATACCAAAGACTTATATAGTTTTGGGACTCAACCTGTACCAATTGCTACATTCTGCATGAAATGGTAAATCTCACTTACGCAGTTTTTACCACATCACAAATTCTGTTGCAAATTTTTTGCCTTTCTGTTATCATTTTACTTTCATGTTGGAATGAAATTTTAAGTGTTAGTGAGACAAGACTTCCACAAAAATGTAGCTGTTCCAAACAACAGGCTAGCTCCTACTCAAAAGCATGATCTAACAAGTCAACCTTGTCCAAATGAAATCACCTGGAAAAGATTGCAGTCAGCAGTTGGGCCTCATCAATGAGTCACCTGACAACAGAGTCTAGAAGGTTATAAAGGGTTGCAGCTACCCTACTAATGCACTATTCTCATTAGTCGAAAGGAAGAACAGCATTCTGCCTTGAACAAGGATGCTTTTTGGCTTACAAGAAAAAGGTAAGTGAAAAGATGCATTTAGGATATATTTTTCTAACTGCTGAAAGTTGAGCTAAAGTGTGGTCCAAGTTTCCCTGCAAAAATTCTTTATAATCCTATTTCTTAAAACAAGGCAAAGCCAGGACTGGTGTGTCTGTTGTTTTTTTTTTTTTAAATATTGGTGTTTACAGTATGGACAACAGGGAGGTGCTGAGGGGACAGAATTGGCTGTTACAGTCAGATATAAGAACTATTTCCATGCTTTGCTCACATTCCTGTTACAGGCCTCTGCAGAGTGTAGCACACTACCCACTGAAGTAGAAAGCTTGGGGTTTTAATGGCATCCAAGTATGGCATCTGAAACGAAGCATGGATACTCAAGACAAACAATGCTCCTCCAACATAATAAATGAAAAACAAATGTGTGTCAGTCAGTATGTAAGAAATGCCTTGCTGAGCTAAACCTTAGCCCAGCCCTCTGTCTCCAAGAGTGGTGACAGAGGCAACTTCTAGCGAGTGTAGGTGAACCTCACTGCTCTCTGTAGTTCTTTCCACCAGCACCCACAATCATTAGATTAAGGATGTTAGAGGGTGAATCCCTGCTGAGTTAGTGAGGCAAGAACTCTTTATAGAAGCTATGATGACTGTTTCTCAATAGATTATGTGCTCAGTGATCTTAGCCTTTGCTATAGACCCTACCACTTTAGCAAGGATGAAAACTTTATTTGCTGACTTGGACCTCCCAAGTTCATCTTAAATTCCCTTCAGATGGGAGTTGCATAATGACTGTGCCAGTGGACTGGCAGATTGTCTGTCTGTAGTGGTAGTTTACATGCCCTGACCTGCACATCTGCAACTTCACACAGAGGTCCTTCAGGACTCTTGTGTGAATACTGTCAGCCTTGGTGACCTGGCTTATCCATTTGGCCTAATACTGATGCTTATCCATTTGGCCTAATACTGATGCACCCCCTCTGACCTGTTTACTGCAAAGAATGTTTTGTGTAGGTAACAAGAAGCAGAATGACAGATGATGGCATTCAGCATATGACATGACCCTACCTGTCTATATGCTCCAAGAAACCCTTTTCTCCCCATTGCTGAAGCAGCTGTGATATCATAATCTAAAGAAATAAAACACATCATCAATACCATATTTTAAACAGGACTGTTCCACAATCATCAAAAGATATATGGCCTGATGCATTATTCAATGTTCCACATAGGCAAAAAATTGCACGCAGGGTCTCTTGGAGCCCTTTATAAACAGAGGTGGCAACAGCAACAGGCCATTGTAGTCCATGTTACTGCTGTCTCCAAGGATCATGACAGTGTTTGGAAGTTGAGGCAGGGGGGAGGGAAGAATGGATGGAGAGCTAAGTATGGTAATCAGGCAATGTTATATTGCTTTACCCTCCTGCCCCTATCAGCCTCTGCCTCTCTGCTTTAATACCGCCTCTATGATGAACTAATCGAGCTGGAAGATGGAAGCCATATTTAGATGTGCTCAATGTCTCCTTTCCTCATTACTAACTACAAAGGGACTGTAGTTGGCAGCCTGCTTTGTAAAGTCTCTGTGGGCTGCCAGTATTGTTCTAATTACAAAGTAGAATGAAAAACAGAAAAAACCTAAGTGCTTCCAATGTACGCTTTACATTGAGGTTTTCCAAGTGAACCTACTAGCAAGAGATACGAAGTATTTTAAATCTTGACTCTTGAAATTTGAGGGTTAAGGGCATATTAGCTGTGCTTCCCATGCACTGAGACACCCTCTAGCTCTGGTTGCAGTATCTATGGTGGTCTCTCTTCTTTTGGCAGAATTGACAATGTATGTGCTTATTATAAACACAACTGCAGAGCAACTGCAAAAGTGCAAAGCTGTTTGTTTTTGGTTTCTTATGAATTGGAATATGTTATCTAAATACAATTCAGTTGGCAGTTCAGTACTTGCCTGTGTGAAAGTGCTGGTGTGCATTGTTGAAACCTGAATGTGTAGAATAACTCTGTCAATAAGAGGCTTAGGACCTGTCAGAAAACCTATTCTTAACCTAGAGGAAAAAAGAAAAAAATTACTTCAGAAATGCAAGGTGCTAATACTTTACGTGAGTTATGGTTTAACTTATAACTGGGAAAACCTGTAACCATTTCATTGATATTGTAAGGATCTTCTGTGCATTTAAGTTTATCTATATCTTAATACTGCCCTAAGCCCCAGGTTTATACAACTTATGAGCTGAGTATCAAAGTCATGAAATAAAAACATTTAAGGGTTTTTAATGCTTATAGTTGCTTCTAAGTTCTGAGACTTCAGGACATATCCTACATTTGTAAGCTTTCCTCTGCAACCATAAAGATTACATGAATCAAAGGGAAGGAAAGATAGGTTTTTACATAATGAAAAATCATGAATGCTCAGGCTTTATGAAAAACAGATGGGAAGTGGCAAACAGCTTTACTCTTCCACTCCCTTTCAGTACTGCAGAATAAATAGAATTTAGACTGATAAACCAGATTCTTATTCATGCTTCAATGCTTATGACCTATCTTCACAGATTGGCTGAAGCTTTTCTTTGAAGAAAAATAGAACCAGTAAGCTCATATGCGTCTTTGACAAAGATAAAATTGCATCATGCCTTTTTGCAGTGTCACTTCTGAAAGTGCAATCACACTTAGCATCATGTTGTCTCCTCACTTTCTCAGGGATGGGGTTATAATCCATTATCTGCCAGTGCAGAATTCACATTACTTTCTTATATCTATTAGAATAATAAACAAAAGCAAGTTAAAAATCAAATATGTGACTTGTGTGAAATGGGAAACAGCCAGCTTAGTTTTTCAGGCAGGTGGAAACAACCTGAAAGAACTGGAAGATGAGATCACTCTAACCCTGTGAGTAGTTTGTGGAGAATGATGCCATCATTCCTCTTCTGTATTACAAGTTCAGAGAGTCTGTAGGAATGGTAAGAGATAGAAGGAGAAATAGAAGAGAGAAAAGCTCCTAGGAGTTCCAGGAACAGAGCTGGAATCCAGCATCTGTCTTTCTGCCTATATGGTGTCTGCAAGAGTGGGCTGCCTGGGGAGAGTGGCTTAACTATCAGTATCAGAAGAGAAACAGTATCTGGAGGTAAATGACTGCCAAGAGATGACATGAAAAGTGAGCAGACTGAGAAAAGCTGCGGATCCAAAAGTACATTCCAGAAATGGATAGGTATTAGATAAAAAAACACTACATGTCTGATCATTTTGTGTGAAGTATTAGTCTTGTGCCTTAACTGAACAGGCAATGCTGAGCAGTTTGAAGCTGGCCTTACCCAGATGAGAGAATTTTAGAGAAAGAGTCAGTCCTGATAACTCGGCCATCCACATCCATTGAGAGGAAAGTTGGAGCCCATGGCTTGGAAGAAAAATAAAAAACAAAATTCAAGGTGCTAGTAAGGATTACGATGGAAATATTTTCTTTACTATGAAGACAAAATTATTTCTTAAAGAAATATTTTGATAGTAAATATTTTACGGATGCACATTCCAAGGAAAAAAATGCAGTAACTTGCTGACAAGTGATTGTTTAGGCTAGCTGTCTGAGATGTGATTACAATATTCTATGAAAGTCATCAAGAAATCAGCCTTGTTATTTTTTGATGCTTAGCCCACTGTTCAGCATACAAGTGTTCAGTTCAAGTTTTGGTATGATGCCTAAGTAAGAGAGAGAAATAATGATTTCTCTGCCAAGATTTTTTTTATGGAGTAAACAGAAAGATACTGTAATTTTTAAGATGGGGCCCTGTAGCTTTTAGCTTTATCTTAAAAAAAGGAAATAAAAATTTCCTTTCAAAAAGGAAATCACCAAATTTTGATGATCTGAGTTCAGCACACTTTTTCCTTATCAGGAATTCTACTTTTACACCTTCTCCCCTTACACTCTCTAACAAAGCTACACAATGCTATTCAATGAGTAAGTGAAGCAGTTTTATTGCCTCCTTCCATAAAAACTATTTCAAAATAGAAAACACTGAACTTTAGCTTCTACCAATGTTTTACTGCTTTGTAAGACCAGCTTTTATTCCTGAAGTTAGGTACTTTTGCAGACTGTGCAACAGTAGATCCATATGTGAAGACAGGTCAACACTTGATTGTTACCCATTTGGGGAAAATTTACATGAAGAAGGGAAGCTGCCTATCCAGTACTACTTCCTGTGGTATCTGGGAGAATTTTCTTGGGTTCTTCAGAAGGCAAAGGGGTAAAAATAGGATATAGTAGACTGGGAGTAGGCAGTCTTCCACCAAATGAAAGAAGAGACTGGGCTGAAAGGAACATTAAGAGGCTGCTATTTTCAAGTGCTGCTTCAGTGGCATACTTGTTTTGCTCTGGAGGCAAAGCCTTTGTCATTTTCTGACTAATGAAGGAAATCCTGTTTTGTATAAGGCTTGAGGGATTTGACCCACTGATTAACAGGACTGAGGCAATAAAATGCCACAAAGGGGACCACAACTGAAAGTAGCATAGACTGTTGGGCCTACAACTAACTTGGTAGGACATGAAGAAGGAGCATGCAGGAAGATCCATAGTTCTGTCCTGGACCAGAAAAGGTGTTACTCAGGAGTATGGAAGACAAATTACCTTTTCAAACTGAAGAAAGTAGTAAGGATCATCTTCTATTATGAGGAAATCGTATTTTCTTGCAAGCTAAAGAAATGAATAAAAAGAAAAGATTTGCTAAAATGTAAAGACACTGTAAATTCAGTTCTTTCTATACCCTGGGCCTATTACCAGGACCATATTATGATCCTATGGATTGCTCATTCACTATATACAAGGCCCTATCAAGAGGAACTTTCAAATGTCCAATTTTTAGACATCAAGCAATTATATGAGTAATCATGGTACCTGCAGTACAAGGACACATGTATATAACTGAAGGTCTGTTCTATGTAGCATTCAAACTGTGTGGAAAACTTGCAATGTGTCTGGTTTGAAGCCCATGGCAAAGATACCAGCCAGTAATGGACTACTATTGCAAAAACAATTTATCAATGCATAGTCCACCTCTGAAGAGTTGCCATGCAAGAGGTTCTGTTACAAACAAGTTCTGGGAGGAATGTCTACTAGACCAATAATGGGCCCAAACACCACACATGGGGTATCCTCAACTGAAATGAGACTGACACTTATCCATTTCCACCTACATGGTTTACAAGGCCCCAGCTACCTACCTTGTAAATCTCCTTCTTGCGCTCTGTGGTCAGAGAGTTTCCAGTTGGGTTGCAGCCATTTGGAATAGTGTACAGGAATTTGGGGAGGTGGTGGCTATGATTTTTTACATCTTCTGAGTTCCAAGTAGATAGAATTTCTTTCAGAGCTTTTGGAATAATGCCATGTTGGTCACTAGGAACATTAATTATGTTACAACCCAAAGGTCTCAGCTGTTGATAGGAGGAACAAAACTGTCATAATCCTGTAATTCAAAGGTCTTCCTTTTGTCATTGGCATTGTAAAATTTCAGTGATACAAAATCTTTCTGACTCTATAGCTATCTCAAACTCCATTTGCTCATGACTCAAAAGAAAGTTTGCCTGAATTTGCTGCGAAGCTTGTCAAAATTACCACATTACTCTATTTGCCTGGTTACGCCAACTGAGAAGAAATGTCCAATTGCTGCTCTCCTCTAAGAAATCACATATGGTTTTCCAAGCAGAAAGGGATTTTGTAAATTTGAACTGTGTTCTCCTAGGACTCCTCTAGGGCTTCTGATGCTCTCACCACAGACAGTAGGTTCATAGCACCTTCAGTTCCTACTGACACTCTACTTCAGTGGAAGTGCCAGAACTATAAGCTACTTTTCACTGACAATGGGCAAAGAACCTGTTCTCAATAGATATATTCAGCAATACAAGGGAGAATGAAATGATGCTACTGCAAGGACATGTTGACAGCAGTATGAAAAAAAGCATGTCATCTCCTCCCCTCTGTGGAATTTCAATTTGTACCACGTAGTGCTCTGCATTTTTAAGTAAAAATGCAAGTTGCTGTATTGTCAAAATATATTCCTAACAAAGTATATTTGATTAGACAAGATATATTCAAACTTAGCACAGCAAACAATAACAAAATTCCTTTTGATGCAAGGGGAGACTAGACTGAAATTGTGGTGTGTTATCTATTCTAACCCTTCTTACAGTTCTTATGCATTTTGAGCTGACATTTAATTACATACTGATTAAATTACTTTTCAGAAATAAACTTTGCTATTTTTGTATAGTTCTTACTAATTCACATCTTCATACTCATATATGGACCTTTCAGGCCTATTCTGATTTTATACTATTTATAGCTATGGTATGATCAGACCATGAAATACTTCAGGTGAATGTGCTGACATGTTAAAATACCCACTTGTTATAAATTTGCTTCAACCTGACTAGGTTGTGATGACTTTCTTTCCAATCCCAAATGTGACCTTAGCCCTTGAATGAATGAGGATTCGTAAGAGGAACTTCTGTCCTGGGAATAGCTTTTATAGAACTTTTAGTAGAAAAGCTTCTATGAATTAATATTTGTGAACATAACTGGACTAACACTAAAAACTTGATTCTTGGGTATGTTTTTACAGTAAATACAGAGTCTATATAAGCCTGCAGATCAGGTACTAAATTGCTGTTCGCTTCAAATGTAACATTCACAATGTTTTGTAGCTGAAGAATACTTACAGCTGCTAGTGTCCCAGAGTATGTAGGTGCATCCAAAAGGATGTTGTCCCCAGGATTAATGAGCATTTCAAACACCTGTGAAAGAAGAGTCTACTTTAGAAAGATTGTGCCCTTCTTGTACACATGCTTCATACTTCTGACTTCTTAGTGGGATTAAAAATCTTGATTAGATATTAGTAATTCCCTAACCATTTAATTATGCTGTCTGTGAGAAAAGCAATGAACAGATGAAAAATCTGCTTTAGAGCCAAATGAAGCTAGGTAATCAGCTAGAGAATACCAATGTGAAATGGAAAGACAATGCTCTATTATACAATAGAAACAGTGCTTCAGTTACAGAAAGGATCAACTAAGCAGCAGTGAGAGTGGACTGGAAAGAAACTGAAAAATTATTTAAGGAAGTTTAACACAATTAGAATTGAGTTATGGTAAAGCAAATAATGTACTTATTACTGGCACTACTTGAGTAACATGAAATGCTATCTTATGGCATATTTTCTGACGGGCTCTTTGGTTTACCCAAATATTCATGCAGTCCTGACAGATTAGATTGCCACATCAGTTTTATTTCAGTTCTACTATCTTGTATTGATAATACTGAGAGACATATATTTAACAAACTAGCCTGCATATAGTTATACAGTCACACTTAATGCTGACTGTAACTGAACTGATGGAAGAATAAACGTATCTCTGAAAGAAATGCTTTTAACATATGAAGCTTTTGGTCGTACTTTACACAAGCCTTCCTGGCTGCCGGTTGTGACACACACTTCCATTTGTCCTTGCTCAGGACTGTAGTTGGCTGTGGGGGGATTATGTAGATGCTGCTGGAAATCCTTTAGCCAAGACAACAGCTCTGGAATCCTGAAACATGAACAAAATAAGGGGTATCTAACATCTTATATAGGCCAAAGCTAGGCTGTTCTTCCACATCACTGCCAAATCTAGCACACAGTCCCGAGTCTGATTTTAACTGTCACACAGACACTGATTTTATGACTGCTTTATCAAATGATGAAAATGAGGTAAATGTTTCTTATGGAAAAGCAGAGGAGATGCGCATCTTGCTCCATACACCAAATTATCGTAGTGAAATCTGGGCGGAAATTATTTGCCAAGGAGGGAATAAGGATGGAGGCTGAACAATATCCACTCTTAGGAGTGATCTTTCCATACTCAAATGTGGCAATGTGACAAAGTTTGCAATACTGCTAGTAATAGGCTGCAGATAATAAGGATTTCTGAAGCTGATTTTTCAAAATGTATGTCTTAAGATCTTGTAGGATGTTCGCAAATGGCTGGGTTTGTTTAAATATTAAGAAAAGTCTTAACTTCACTGATTAATGCCCTGTGTGCCTCTGTAGGTACCTAAATATTTTTGCAAACCTGTCACAAGCCTGACTCAGTGCCGTCTGCTGGGGAATTCACATGAGTGCTAATGTAACTTAATGATACGCAATTTTTGTACTAAAAATGACAATACTATAAATACTTCCATTCAACTACCACAAGTAGTACTTACTGACTTTAATATATGGTATGAAATGAGAGCAAAACAAATACTCCAGAATGTGGAAATTACATATTGCGATGCAGTACTTTTTAATGAATATTTTATTGCAAAACAAAATGATTCCTCCTAGTGATTTGGGAGTCTGGATTCTCAAATACTAACAGCTAGGAAATGCTCTGGCTTGAGAATTACTATATTAGGGTTTTTTTAAAATTACTCATCTGCTCAAAAGTTTCCACTGAAACTGAAATGTAAATAGTGAGGCAAACTGAAAGGAGTTAAACCTGTTTTTGTAAAATGGGTTTTTAAAAACACAGGTGAATTAGTGCAATAATAAAGGATTTTATAATCCTTTGATTCTGGTATCTTGAAGTGCAAGCAGCAGTGACAGATACCCTGCTGAGGCGGAGTACTGGAGAGCTCTCTTCATCAGATCTTCCCCAATCTCAACAGCAGTTCCATGTCCAATGGCAATGGTAGCCCTCTTAAATGGAAAAACATTAGGGTTTGGTGCCCCTCCAGCCAGAGAGATGAGAGATGGAGGAGACTTCTGCATCAATTCAGCTAGAGTAAAAGGAAAAGACCTTGGTTACAATTTGATTATTGCAACACTGATTATATCTTTTAGTCAGTATATAATAATGGTCCAAAGAAGTTTGTTCCATTTTTCACTTTTTTTAACTGTCATGAATTCAAAAGGATGATAATTCTTTTTAAACTCACTTTTCTACTTGGATTAAATAAGTGTTGGGGGTGGATGGGCAGGGAGACATGGGCAGGCAGACCAAAACAACAAAACATCTTTGTTTTAAAATAAATTATGAATAGCTTTTTTAATCTTATCTGGACTGTTCCACTATTATAAAAACTTTTTCTGGGACTGATGTCTCTTAAGCTTCAAGAATTTAAGGTCTTAATGATCTTCTGTTTAGAGTGACTTGGAATGATTGGCTTTTGTTTTTTGTTCAGCCTGTCTTTAGCTGATGTGGCAGTAGTGCAGCTACGCTGATAGTTACATCTATGATTACAGCTTTTCCATAAGGGAGTGGGAATGTTTCTGGCAGCCCAGCTGCAGTAGCACCAGAGGCACTGTGTAAATAATTCAGTATGAAGAAAATGTTAACAACTCTTGCTTTAAAGTCACAGTTTCACAACCATTCAGATCCAATCTATGCAGCATAGACCGGACCTTAATCCAGCAAGGGCACTTGATTGCATTAAACCTAAGAGCTCATAATATTGCATTCATGCTGGCTTGACACTTTTACATCAGATACGAGAGGACAGATGACACTAGATCTGGCTTAAAGCCTCCTGTTATCGAGTTTATTCTCCACTACGTATTAGTAAACTTGAGCATGGGGAGTTAATTCTTATCAGTGCAGCAATATGGGTCATGCCTGTGACTTTTGGTCTGGTAAAGAGAGATTTACTTTGTCATCAAAACTGCAGCCTCAATGTGTCTTTCTGCACAAGCTGTGCTACTTAATATTTGTGTTATGATGCATATCAATGTATTATTTGAAAAAGTATAGAGACTGACCAGAGTGAATTAGTTGACTTAGCTATACCTGATGAAGCATTTTAAGCAGAATAGCAAATGCCAACCCCTTACCAAGAGAGGAAATTGACTCCTGAAGGCTTAACTAGTGATGTATGCCTCATGCTCTGATTCTGTCAGGTCCCTGTAGGTTTCAACTGAGTAAACAAGTAGGCAGTTAACCTGTTATATCTGTCACACAGAAGACTATGTAACATGGTAGCCTAGAGATAGTGTAATATAGAAAAGGAAAGTGAAGTAACACTGAGTGTGTTGGCGTGGTGAGGAATTTATGGACATTAACAGGATACAGAAAAACTAGGTGGAAAGAAACATTATGTTGGGACTGAATTTCAAGTCATTAGCAGTTGCTTGTTCCTGGACAACCAGAGTAAATTCGGTAGTGAACTGTGCCAAAAGCCCTGCTTCAGAGGCAGTAGCAGAGATTGTTCAGACACATGTTGAAGTGACAATACTATTTCTTCTGTCTGGATGTGTTTCTGAAATAGTTCAAGGCTATTCTCTTTATTCTTCTTTATACCTGCTTGACATGTCAACTTGACAAAAGTCAAACAAGTTAACTGGCCTTGCTTGTCAGCTTACAGCATGGTTTTCTTTCAAGCCTTTTAAAGTCTTCAGCTATGATAACCCAGTGAAGTCCAGAACATAGAATAATACCCTTCCAGAGAACCTGTTAAAAACAGGTGTATACTCACTCAGAAGTCTTATTGGAGATGCTTTTCTTGCTGCACTCACAGTGGTGATGAATCGAGAGTAATTCATATCTATGGGGAAAGAGCTATTAGTTGGACATGAAGCTGAAAAACTGAATAGGAACACCTGTGCTTTTGGTATGTGCATCTCCTGCAAGTAATGCTTCCAATTCGTCATCTCCATTGATGTGCTCTATCATGAACTAAATGTCAATTTATTTGTGTTAAAATCAGTGCTGGAATTTATTTTCTTTTATGAATTCAGGGAAAAAGTTTCTACTTCATACTCATGGGTTCTGTCACAGCTTCCCAATGACACTGGCACAGTGACGTTAGGCCAAATGCTGCTGTTCTGATAAATGCAAATAGCAATACAGCTTTGATCTGGGGAATTTGTTGGTCTGCAGTGAAAGGAAAAAGACTTTTTCCCCTCCCTTTACTGCCAGCTGAGGAGTTTTAAAGGCAGATTACAAATCTGAAGATCTGACAGATCTTAAATGCTCATCAGCTCTTTTTTAATTTTAATCCATCTTTATTTAGCTGTATTAAGTATTGCATTTAAAGTGCTTTAATGATTGCAAGCCATTATTATGAGTCACAACACTTGTCAGGTTAGAGGTGTTTCTTTAGGAAGGATAATTAAGAATGTCTTTCAAAATGCTTCAGGTAAGTGTTTTCCCCCTTTTCCCTGGCGCCCATAGAGATTCAGTGGATAGCGAGCTGCAGTCCTGCAGGAAGCCCCAAGGCCTGCTGTCACAGGAAAGCTATCTGCTCCTTCATAAGGAAAGCACAGGAATCAAATCACGGGCAAAGAGACGCTGTCATTTTGACCACCGCTCCCAAGTGTGCTTCTACTGAATTCACAGAAAATAATCCTCCATCTACCACAGCAACACGCATGTGCTGGCAGTTATTACAAGTGATCTGTCGAGCAAGACTGCTTAAAAAACCCCTTATGCTTTCTGAAAATACCGTTCTTAACTTTCCTCACCCTCAAGCGCGCTTCCCTCCGCAGAAGCACACCAAGGCCCCGCCGTGGCGGTGCTGGCTACGCACAAAGGCTTGCTCCGGCCTTTCAGGCATGGCTTCCACTCTTCTTCCTACCGCCCGCTCCAGCCGGGGGCCGCCAGCCTGGCTCCGGCTGTGTTTCAGGGGATATCTGAGGCAGCGCTTCGGCCCGCTCCCCAGGTGATTCCCGAGACACCTCACCGCTGCCCCCCTTCCCGGAGGGGGCACGCCGCGGGGACGGTGCCCCCAGGGCCACCCTGAGCGACGCGACCCGACACGACCGCCTTCCTCCGCTCGCTGCGGGTACCCGCCGCGTCGTGAGCCGCACCGCCCCCTCCCGCGGCCCCTCACGGCGGAGAGGACGGCGGCGCCCCGCTGGCGGCCGTTGGCCGGGCCGCGCGCGCGCACCTACCGGCAGGACAGCGCGGAGCCGGCGGCGGCGGCGGCCGGAGAGGGCAGCGGCGGCTGCCCGCGCTGCTGGGCATGTGCGGACCCGCCCGCTCCGTGTCCCCGCAGACAGGCGCTGGGGCGGCTCCTGGGCGCCGGGCGGGGCCGCGAGTGTCCCACGGGGCGGCTCCCTCAGCGCCGCGGGGCAGCTGGCGCCGTGGGCCGCGGCCGGGCCTGGACTGGGCGGAGCATCTGCCTGCGAGCTGCGAGGGGAGCGGGGCCGGCAGCCGCTGCGGTAGCTGCAGGTGGCGCGGCCGTGAAGGCAGCTCGGCTGCGTTTCGCTGAGCGGGTTTGGACGCCGATGCTGTGCAGATTCGTGCAAAACTCGTAAAATGCACGGCTCCCCCATCGGCCCCTTCTGTGTAATGCCCTAAAAACAAGGGCTGAAGCTCGACAGGTGCGGGGAGAGGGGAGGTAGCCGGGCAGAGGGCAGCGCCAGGGCTGCCGCAAGCAGTGAGGAGAAGCAAAGGGGGTGGTGGGGGGAAAACGGAGGAGAATGAAACCTCTCGTCGTTTTCTTTTCATCTGGAAGTTTAGGACTAGCGGACCTGGCGTGTTTGGTCAATGCATCAGGTTTTTAATACAATTATTAGTTTATAAATCGCTAAAAAGAGGCAGCACTGTGGAGCAGGAGAATTGAACCCGGTGGTGTCTTGCAGATCTCATTAGGGCAGCAATAGTGGAGTAACTGGGGGTATCGTTTATAAAGCAGCAGCGCAGACAGTCTGTGCTCCCACCACTCGCTGGGGCTTGCTCTGCTGGAGCCGCACGGGATAAAGGAACTCGCTTCAGTTAAAGCGAGGCAAAAACGTTCTCATTTTTCAACTGAACTATGCTCTAATCCGCTTTGTCGTGTTTTCACTAAAGCTTTTGCTGATAAAAGGGAGCAGGATGTAGATCAAAATTTGAAGTGCGACATCTGAAAGTAAATTTTTTTCACAGGTGAACAGGATCAGTGCAAGGAAAAGTAGGATCAATTGTGGTGTGACATGTCCCCTCCTCTCTGGGTGTCACATGCTGTTGTTTGAGCAACACACGTGACTGTAGCTGCTGCTACTTAGAAAGGTCCAGAGACACAGTGTCATTTTCTAGTCATGGCTTTGGACTTTAGCACTTCAAGGCTGCTGTGGTCCTTGCTCCTGAGTGCAAAATGGAAGAGACGGGTCTAGGTATAAAAAGGTGCTCTGAAAAACCAGTGCAAAGACATGCAAAATCAAGTGTGCTTTGCAACATGAAGGTCTTCCTAGTTAGTTTGGAGGCAGGAGAGTAAAAATGCTGGAAGGGATAAGCACTGGAGCATTTCTAGGCTTTAAATCAGTAAATCACCAGGCTTTAAGGTATCCAGTGCTTAAAGCACTGGCATCTTCCAAAACCTGCTCAAGGCAAAGCTGAGGTATGAGAGCAAAATGACTCTAGAAAGAAGAGGAGGTGCTATAGCAAGATACCTTTTCCCTCTGTTATTTGGGTGACTTTGTGCAGTGTTTGGATCTGCTGAAAGGCTCTATAATTAGATGGAGTGGATTCAAATGGCAATGGAGTTCCTTCCTATTTTTTGATGTAGGTGAGGAAGGATTGTTTGCTTAGTTGGTATGTGAATGCTGTTACACTGAAAATCAATTTTGTTACTAACTTTCATGGCCTGAAGAATTTCAAATTTAGGTAATTACCTTCTAATAGTGTGATGTACAGACAAAAATAAAAGATGGGTGTATAAATATGAAATAACCTAGAGAATGACAACCTGTAAGAAAACCACCGAATGTATTGACTATGCCCCCAAGCAGCCACAAATGGAGAGATACCAAACTTCTGGGGAGCTGGCTGTGAAAACACCGATTGAATCTGAGCTGCTTTTTGTGTAATCTTGTTTTTTCATTTCCAGGCTGTCAGTGTTGCAGTTCGTGGCACAGACCAAAGCAGAGAAGTCAAAAGAAAGATTTCCATTGATTTCTGTGGGCTTTGTGTGGTCTCTTAGCCAATTATGGTGTCATGCTATTGAAACAAATTAAAAAAAAAAAATCAGAAAAATGTACAAATGTTTGGATGCTTATCCCCGCTGAATTCACATGGCAGATCTCTGCATCACTGTTTATATCCCTTAGCAACCGCAAGTCGAGTGCTCTGTTTTCCTACTGTGTAAGAATAGTTATTTCCTTGCTGTCTTGTGTATTATGTGCACACTTAGAACAATGGCTATTTGGTGTGAGTCTTAGATAATTCATGAAGTATTGGTAAGGCCCACATATGGTTGTTTCTAATGAGAAATATCTCCTGTCACCTTAAAATGTACTCTGCCTCTCTCCAAAATCTCTACATGCTGATGCTAAGCTAGCTCCAGTTATGTGTTAAAAAAAACCACCAACAAACAAAACAAAAAACCCTAAAGAAATTTGACTTAAGAGAACAAGGAGGTTAGGCAAATAATGTTCCTGCACTATTTCCTTCTCCCCTAAGGACTTCAGAAATACCAAAACAGTATTCCTTTTAAGAGGACCAAGAGGAGAGCAAAGAATTGAGACAGTAAACACCAAAATTCAACTGAGATGCTGTTTTTGCAGCTGTATCAGTTTTAGTGTAAAGTGTAAATAACCTTAAGAAGCTGCAATGTAGCCTGGGGTACTATGATTTTTATAGTTCTAAAGCATGTTTATTCTGTAAGATTTGAGTGCCCTATTTGAAGTCATAATTTCACATCTATTAAATGTGAGTCTATGAAAAATATGATATAGTCTACAGAGGACCTAGTTGGGAGTAAAACTACTAGAAGGCTTAAAACTTCAGTGGTGCCTTTGCAAAGCCTGGTTTGTGGGCTCGCATCGGCTCTCGTTGACCATAAGATGGCGCATACACACTTCGTTTCCACGTAGTGAACTCGAACTAAATAAAAATTTCAGCTAAAATCATATTGGCATATTTTATTTGACTGTAATTGCTTCACTGCAGGCAGTTTCTGAAACTCGAATTACGAGTCCCACCTGAACAGCTTAGCTATCTGCATTTCAATTAATTGGTTAAATTTTGGCTAATAATGCTTATTACTGGTTGGAGACAACAGAATTAAAAAGTGGCACTGTCAAAATGGTGTTACGATGTGAAGGTGGAAATTTTAACGTGACGAATTGGAATGACTGCCCATGAGAAAATTGCATAAGACCAGAAAATGGATAAGTGTGAGATCAGCCATTTTAAACATCAGAAGCAAATTGTTGCTGCCAAGGGCTGCCTTCCACAGGAAAAATGCTGACTTTGGCAGTACCTTTGTGTTTGCAGAACACTCTGTATGCAGTAAACCATAACAGGTGTGCAGCAGCCATGAAGATCAGGAAGATCTCAGCACTGCAGAACAGTGTGAATCTGGGATGTGAACATCCACTGACACAGTTACTGTAAAGATCAGAGGTACCTCTTTTTCCTGTGGGAAGCCAAAACTGCTAGGAGAGTGCTGGCTCTGTGTCTAGAGAGAACTAGTGGAAGAGGTGTGATGTTTGTTGTCCTTTGACTTGCAGATTACTTGAGTAATTTCTTGACTTTTTCTCTGTCTTCACTGTAAGCTCTTGGGAAAGTAACTCTCTTATTCTTCCTTTATGTAGTGCCTTTTTCAGTGGGACCCTGATCTTGCTGGCCCCTAATCAGAGCTACTGCAAAACAAGTAGAATGCTGTCACTTGCTCCTCTCCCTCTTTTTTGAGGCAACTGCATAGTAAAACCCAAAAATGGGAGAGGGCTTAGGGAACAGTGAAGAAAGATTCTCAAACAGTTACAAATCCTGCTGCCTATCCAAATAAAATTAAACAGCAGCCTAGGCTCACCTATATGCTGTTCGTGCTTGTTGACCACCTCAGGATTAGGAGGACATTGTTACTATGTCAGTATGCATTCTGCTGGTGCTGGTTTTGTTACACTTCTTTCCTTTTTTTTTTTTTTAACGGCTGGCTCCTTATTATTATGCTTCAGAGACTGTCAGATGAAGGTAACGGGACATCCATGGTATTCATAATATTCATAGCAGCTGTCAAATGATATTGTCTTAGAGTGAAAGACTTACGGTTCTGCAGAGTGACAGCTGTAGCTTGTGTATGTTTGAAGCAGCCCTCTGTGGTTGAAAGGTGGTTTCACCCAGACATGTAGCAGTCTTATTCTCTAATTGACAACCTTTTTTTTTATGTGTGTACCAGGGCTATCATCGTTGTTTCCATCTTTGCCTTTTTCCAATGAAGCAGAGGGGAAAGCACAGTATCTAGAAAAACACAGTTTTCTAGACATTCCAGTACAGACTCTAGAAAAGCTGACTTTAACAGTAATGTATTCCTCAAAAGCAGTTGCTTGTTCCAGAATGTGTTCCTTTGGTAGGATGTCTCATACAATGAAATGTTTTCCTTAAACAAGCGTTAGACACTCCTGTGCTTTAAAAAAAAAAGAAAAGCGAGGAGTGATATTTTTCAGATCACTTTGTCCATGCTATGGAAGCTGAAATTGGATGGAGCAAAGATCAATAATGTATCCAGTTAATACACTAACGTATAAATGAAATGAATCATAAGAAATGAAATGACTTCTCCTGACAATCTTGAGATAAATGCTGTTCCATAATACCTCAGTCTTGTCAATTTGAATTTATATTATAGGCAAACAGTTGCTGACATGTGAACTGTATTGTGTAAATCTCCCAGGAAGTGGGTACTCACTATTATTTATAACGTATGTTATTCCCTGGGCTCAGCCTTTATTACCCGTTTTCATTGAGTGCAGGCAAAAGAGTTTTTCTCCCCTGGCCTTGTATGTTCTTCTGTTTCTTGCAAGGTCCCTGTCGTGGTTTAATCCCAGCCAGTAAAAAGAAACCCCATGCAGCCGCTCGCTCGCCCCCTCCTCCAGTGGAATGGGGGAGAGAATCGGGAGGGCACAAGTAGGAAAGCTCCTGGGTTGAGATAAAAACAGTTTAATAATTGAAATAAAACAAAGTAGAACAGTAATAATAACAATGAGAACAACAACAATAACAGAATACACAAAGCAGGCAATGTGCAATGCAACTGCTCACCGGCCACGTGTCATGAACGGGGGACGAGCCCCGCCCTCCACCTCCCTTTTTTATACTGAGCATGATGTCACATGGTATAGAATACCCCATTGGCCAGCTGGGTCCACCACCCTGGCTGTGCTCCCCCCTCCTGGTGCAAGCACCACCCAGCAACAGCCAAAGCATCAATGGGCTGTCAATGCTCCTTTCACACCAAACCCAAAACACAGCACACCCCTCAAGCTTCTGGGAAGAGAGATAACTCTGTCCCAGCTGGAACCAGGACAGTCCCATGTTTTAGTCTGATGCGAGAGTGGCGTGGAATAAGGAATGATCCTAAAGGCGGCATGCGATCATGGAAGAGTGAAATTGTTGCTTCATTCTTGTCATTGCCTGGAGAACAGGTGTTTTTCAGGTGTGGTGACAACTGGTACTAGAGATGCGTTGTGTTTCTTTGTGTATTTTGAACTTTGTCTGTTCTATTCAACATGGAATAATTTGCTGGTTTTGCATCTAGTTGTCTAGTGTTCTTCACACTGCTGAAGATACCTTTTTGTTGTTGTTAATTCTTGATTAGAATTCGGCCTTTTGTCATAAGAGTAAGTTTATCTTGACTTGGGCATTTATCTATTCAATTTTAATTTCTGGGGTTTGCTTCTATAAACATAAAAAATAATTTAGACTATTCCTCTGTATCCTACTGCAAGCCAAATTTTACATTCAGCAGTTGCGATAGAATTACACTTCTGTTCCATTAAGTTTTGTTCTTCTTAAGAGCTAAGTTTCTTCAGTTCATGTTCAAATTACATCTGTAGTAAAAAGAAAATTATGTCACTTCTGAGAACAGTCGTTACTAGAGTGGGGTGTGGATAAGCAACATCTTCATATCAATCAGTCTTATGATGGTTATCTGCCTGCAGTCATTACATGACTCCAGAGATAATACAGAATTCCTAAAGCAGCCTGAAGGTGCTTCTGTCACTCTGAATATATAGGGAATCTGGGGAGATTGCCTGATGTAGCTATTGCCTTTGAAGTGTGCAAATTCTCTCCTGTGTTATGTACCCCATAATATCCAGTCTTAGCTTGTTATACTTCACAATTATTGCATGTAACTAGGACTCTTTAAAAATCTTGGAAAACTTTTGGAAAAGCATATTTTATATTTGTAGAGACTTATTAAATGGACCAACTTCATGTCCTGCTTATCTTCACTAATGGCTATTGTTCTAGTATGTTTGTTTTGACATACTGTGTCAAAACGGTATTTGGCATATCATACTTGCCTCGTTGTTGGCCAATGCCTTTGAGATTCAAACCTAAAATAGATGAGAAGCTTCAGAAGCTGTGGAGTCTGTTCTTTGATGTAAAAAGTTTTGGTAGTGTTGGACAAGAAGTTAATCTCTAATGAAGGTTAAATGTTCTTCAACATACTTGAAGAAAGAAAGAAAAAAAAAAGACTATCTAGGAATGGGGGGAACTGAGAAGGTGAGTGCCGTCCATTTATAAATGTGCTTCAGGGATACTCTCTGTAATCTAACCTCCCCCCCTCCCCCGACTGTCTCTTGTTTTGTCCTCCTTTTCTCTTTCATATTTGAGAACATCACCTCTGTCAGAACATGCTCAAAGCACTGGGTTTCTCTTCTGTGGACAATTGCTACATGTGGCTGCTCTTTTTGTAATGAAATTTCTAAATGCACCGTTGTTCTGATAATGCTAATCTGTTAATTCAGGTTGAAGCAAGGTCTGTTTTAGTTATGGCATCTTTTTCTACTCTGTAATCCTTATTCAAAGAAATGCTGAGCCCTGCAATTCCAAGAGTGAAAGTATGCATTGTTGTTCAGATTCTTGGGCTTCTATCCTTGCGGGTGGTCAAGGTGATCCTTTTTCATGAAGTGTATTCATATCTGCCTGAATTCTGCAGTGCTGCAGGATCTTTGGACATCATCTCAATTTTTTCTTCCTTTCCCTTTCAGACTCTTCATTCCTCAGTCCCTTGTTTCTCTTTCCTGGATTTCTCTTGTACCTATAGTTCCTGGAACTTCTTTCTCTTTGTGCTTTCTTTTGTATCATGTTGTTTCATATTACATGGAACAGCTCCCTAGTTAAAGCACAACCAATTTCTCTCATTTCAGAGGAGATCCTTAACCAACCTGTTTGGGTTATAACCAGGGTACATTTTGTTGTCTACATGCTACTTTGTACCAAACGTGGTGTGTTGGGTGTGTGGTTTTTTATTTTTTATTTTTTTTTAAACTGAACTTTTCCTTAGGCAGTGACAAACTGTTTTGCTGCTGCTATGTCTAATGCTGTAATGCACAATGTAACTTTCATAGGTCAATCAAAATGATGTATTATCTGTTAGAATAACAGGACAGATGGAAGCAAAATCATGAGTTCTACAGGTTTGGTAGATCTTGGAAATGCTCCTTTAGTGGTGACAGATACAGATTGAATAAGGTTATATTAATTCATCATCAACTAATAAAAAGAAAGTTCTAGGAGGGATAGTTTTATCTTGTTTTTAAATAGTACAGTTAGTTTCTTCTGATGTTGAACTTCTCACTCTCACTTTGTAAAACAGCTTTATTCCTGTGTCAAGTGAGTCTTGATTGTGCTATCATTGTTTAATGTATTTTGTACGTCAGTGTTTGTGTCCCAGACAAGTTCCTCATCCTTTTTCCCTCTGACTTATCTGTGGCATGATTCAAAACCCTCAAAGAGACAGCCTCAGCCAGCTTCATTTTTATGATCTTGATTTGTAAAGCGCACTAGCTTTCTGTGTTTTTTCATACACCACTAAATTTAAAAAATGATAAACAGTTCTGCGAGCACCAACAAGCCGTGGACTTGTACCTCTCTGTCAGCATATTCAGAGGAAGCAATTGCATTCACAGAAAGAATGATAAAATTGACTGTATTATATAGACTATGAACAGCATTTTAATGGCATTTTAGCATTCATCAAAAGCTCTTAGCTCTGCAGTTGCTTTTGTTTTGCTCCCTGTTTGCATTCATGCTATAAATCACTGCTTTTAAAATGGATTTAGAAAGTGCTTTTCTAACACTGTCAGCAATTAAACTGCGAAAGTTAATTCCTCAGGAATTCCTAAGTTACATAAATTAGTCTGATTAATTAGTAAAACTAAGGCAGAGATTGGTACAAGTAAGATGAACTGTAGAACGATGGAAGTAAACATAGAAAACAAGAATATTCAAGGGCAAATTCAATAGATGGCATAATAAACCAGTTTATCTTCATGTATAGAATATGTCTGAATTTCCTTCATTTCTCTGAAGCACTGAGTGTAAGTAAGTGTTTATACAACCATGTTTTTAGGGTAATTCTGGCTAACGCCATGTCTGTTGTGGCATGGAGCTGGAGGGGAAAGACACAGGGAATAGTCTGTTGCCGATGCTTATAGGTAGATGATCTTGTGCCACAATATTGCCTATAAATGATTAGCTGTGTTTGTAAGAGTGTCCTTGGGATCGCAGGAATTATGAATCAAAATTCTAAGCCACATATGAGTTTAGAGAAGTTCCTTGTTTCTGTGGTGTGCAGGAGTTCTTAGGAGGGATTATTACATGGATGCGAGTCTGGTAGTTGGTTGGAAAGATTGGTGCATGTTCTGGGATTCCCTGAAGTAGCTGGGGTCAGGATCTGAATGAATATGCTTTCACTTTTAGGATGGCTGCGTATTGCCCATGCAGGTACTTCAGGCTGAAACTTGCAATAATTTTTTAGAAAACTGTACTTGTGTTAGCATGCTTACCTTGTGCCTGACTTAATCAGATGCCAGCTTTGCTCTGACTACACCTACTGTAGACAGATGTAGGGGTGATACAAATATTTAAAAATATTATTTAGAAAATTAATTATTCACCTTATTGAGTGTTCTTGGAGTTTGCCCATGTATTCTTGACTTCTATCATGTTCTACGGTAGAGTGTATTACTACCCATGAGCCTTAAGTATTTATGATTTTTTTAAAGTCAGCAGATAAGTAAACTGTCAGACTGAAGGAGCTTTGAAGTTTTCTCTATTTTACGCTGCAAGAAAACCATGATTCCAAAAGGGAAGCATGTGTCCAATTCCTGGCCACCTGTTTATGAGAGACTGTTGAGGTGCTGTGTTGGATATTTGCTGTCGGACCTTAGACTTGTAAAGCTTGGTAAAATACCGGGATTTTTATTCTTTTTGCTATCTGGATAGACACTGTTGCAGCTTCTGAGGCTAGCGGGGCTGAGGTGTTAGACACATTTTGAGGATTTCCTATCAGATGGCATACTCGAGCCTTCTCTAGCTGTCAGTCATGTTGGGGGTTCTGACTTCTATGACAAGAGTCTCTTGACACTAAAGCATCTAGAGGTGGTGAAATACTCTTGAGAAGATTCTGTAGCTGAACTTCACTTTGGGGGGAAGAAGAATACTATATATACAAGGCTGTGAGCCTGTAAGAATGGAAGGAGTGAGGCTGAAATAGCAGAGTGAGAGTCATGGATGAGGAGCTGTAAACGTCTCCTTTTAGACATCTGGGTTGTGGCCAGCAATGAGTGGAAAAAAATGTGAGTGCTGGAGGTGAGAGGAATATAATGTATGAGATGTTTTTACATTTGTTTCTTAAATAAGTTCCACTGTCAAATGCTTTCAAATATTTTTCTCTCTCAAAATGAAAATTAACATCAGTTTCAAATTAGAAATATTACCATACATTGATCTGTTTATGAGAAGACACCATATACCCTGTCTTCAAACTTATTTATTTAGATGTTGCTGGAGTTTTCTAAAGGTTTTTTGAATTACCTACTTGAAACATTTTTTTACTAAGCTTCCTCTGTAATCTGGCAGTATTATGTCAAATGAAGTCTTTAATTTGGATAAAATATGAAACTGAAAATTTTAACACCACCCACCCCACCCTCCAAATCCCACTTCTTGGTTTGATGGCTCTCTATTCTTTATTTAATTTAATATTAAATGACTACAGATTTTTATATGCTTTGGATTTGCTTGCTCTTAGTAGGTAAACGAAAGGGAAAGATTTCATCACGTAATATTTCAGCATGATTCTAGACATTTACAGATATGCTTGGATATCACTGAGACAACCTGAAAGCCTGACCGGCTCTCCTGATTATTCTTTGTCTCATGCAGGAGTGATGAGCATATTTTGTATTTTTGGGGCTGCATATAAAGTAAATCTTGCAGAAAGTAGCAGAAAGGCCTTGAAATCCATGCGGTATTAAAGTCTGTATGGGCTTAACGAGAGAGTTTAAAGCCTGAAACTGTGCTGAAGAGTACTGGACAGTTCAGAGGGAAGCTGTCCAGCTGAGCGTGCCTGCTTACGTAGCAAAAGCCATTGTGTTGAAGCAGAAGTGGGAAAAGTCTACTGGCATATTCCTCAGATCCCCATGCATCTTTGGTTATTTCCGAATGTACAGAACACCTGGAAGAATGCAGTATTCCATAATAACCTGTTGTTTAAAAAATTTTTTGCATAACTGGTCACTTCAGAAGCTTTTCTTCAGCTTCAAAGGATACCTTTTGAAGCTGTGGGAGGCGTAAGCCAACTAATAGGTTTTCCACCCTGCTCTAAGGAACTGACCTTGGTGGAAGCAGTTGTTTTAGTCTTCCAGTTGCCCTTTCTTAAGGAAATCTTCTTACAGTTTAAAGCAGAAGCTTCTTTCCCCAACCTGCAAATAAAGTTTCAAGGCAGAGGACATTATGATGCTAAATATTCAGAGAGTTGAGGTCTAATCTACCCATTTTCTCCCTGTAATTTGTATCCACAGCGTTTCATCCCACCAGAAGAAATTGCAGAAAATGCAAATTCAAGCCTCTTGACTGTCTGTATTTCCCATATGAGTGCATAGATGGAAAAGGGTGCTGGGATTTGCATTGGCAACTAAATTTCAAGTTAAAAGCAGTTGTCATTGGAAGAAGCTGCTTTGAAAATTGGATCTGATAACTCATGAAGATTTTTGGTTGCTAAATAGTATGCATACAGACTGTGGGAATAATGTATTTTTCTAGGTTTGACGAGTATCACTTGTAAACTGATTAAGGATCTATGTAGGTGCTTGTGTCACGGTGAATGAATTTAGAAACTGATTGTATTTGAGCATTTTAGACAAACCTTGCACAGCAGTACAGAAGGTGATTTTCCACTATTGCCCTGTCAGTTGTTTACTCTATTTCTCTATTTTTCAGTGACCTAGAAGATGGGCTGACTATAATCTGATATATTTCATAAGCCATGTTAGCCTCTCTGCTTTCCACAGAGAAATTCTTATTTGCCTGATTGTTAATTGACTTTTCTCTATCCAGGTATAATGTTGGTTTTACAAGTTCCTGCAAAACTGGCAGTAAGCTTTCAATAAATAAAATTGTTAAAATGATGTCTTACTTAATATCTGTCACTATGTGGAGGATCCAATATTATATGAAAGATTTTGAGATTTGAGTGAAGTATAAAAGTATTTTGAAAATTTCCAAAAGAAGAGAGGATAAACTCCCTTGTCTTGATTAAAATATTGTTTATAACTCATTTTGCAAACTCTTCCCCATCCGCTCTGGAGATATTTCAGACTTTTCCCCTCAAAAATACACCATTGAAAAAACTGATGTTTGTTTTGTGAAACTTTACCTTTGATATAACTGTGTCTCCTAACAAAGACCCTCTCAAAGTTTTGCCATTTATCTCTGTTGCATTTGTCTGCCTTATGGGCTGACTTTCCTAGCAATGTCTTGATTTAGGAAAAGTCACCTAAGAAGCTGTTGTTCTGATGAGGTTTTGGAATTGTCTGAACAGTTTTCCCTCCTCCTTTTATGCTGATATTAACTTTACTGTATCTGATAGTTTAAATTTAAAACAGCTTGAGTAACATTTCTTTTCATCCCTCTGGACTGGTTTACGTTGCTTTCATTCACCAGGTAATTGTTGGCTGTACTGTGGTCATAGACAAGATATTTGTCAACTCCCAGACTAGACTGAACTGGAAGTGCTGAGTTTTCAGGTTTGAAGCTCTCTTTCTATTTTATAAGTACTGTAGTCTGTGCAAGAATAAATTTAAAAGATCCTGTAAGCTGCTTCATCCTCAGAACTTGTCAAAGATCTGAAGTGATGGCCTTATGTTGCTTCTCTGCGTAGGAGAGAATGATGTCTGCAGTAGCTAGGACAACAGAGAGTACACAGAGTACAAAATATTAGTTGGAATGCATATGCTAACTTCTTGTTTTGCATTTGTTGTGGTATCTGAAGTATCAAGCACTGATGACTATTGATGACAGCATGCCGGAGGCTGGGTGTCCATTCTTGTGTTCAAGGCATGCTTTGTAATTAATTTTCTGTCTAAATTCTTGAGGCCTCCTCCTGTATTTGAGGTCTTTCTCATGAGTAATAATCCTAGAAGAATAATTAAAATATGCCTAAGCTGCGAAGGCTGAATTTCATAGCTGTTTGGACTCCAGTGTTTGCTTCCAATTATAAAACATAAAATGAGAAGGCTCAGTTTTTTAGACTCATGAAATTGGAGTTATTTAACATTGAGTTCTCTCATCCCTGACTTCAGTGAAGCAGTGTGGTTCAGTGAACAGAAAACAAATCATTTTTTAAGGTAATCTTTGAAACAGATTAACATAGGCTTTAGATGCACATAAAAGCTTCCTCCCTACCACCTTATTTTCTTTTCTAGCTTTTCTGTGAACAGTTAAAATTAAATTTCTGAGGTAGAACTTGCACAAAAATAGTAAATGGAGGAGAAAACATTCTTTTATTATACTTTACATCCAGATCACACTTCTTGTCATGTCATCTGAAGATGCAGCTGTTCTTTCAGATAGTTGATTCATGTCACCCACAATTAAAATGTCCTTGCTATTTAAAAAATGCTTCTCAGCATGTCTAAAAAGGTTGTCGAAACAATGACTTGTTCGCAGTGAGAGAAGGGCTCTTGATGCTTTATAGAAGACTGATGCAATAACTTGATAAGAAAAATCCGTTTTTATCTAATTTCCGATGAAGTAATACATTTTCTTGTATCTTGACAGTTAGTTTAAAACCATATCTTCCTGATTTGGAGCCAGAGATGGTAAGTTATGCTGTATTTATGATTCCTGGATTATACAATGTATTTACAAGTACGTTTGTATTGATCTCGTTCAACATTGCCATTTCTATCAAACACTGCATTTCTTGCACCAAATGCATTACTTCACTTGTTATAGGTACTCAGGGATATGCAGTTGAAACTTTCTAAACTCCAGACTTTTGGTTATTGATAAAGTAAGTTGCATTCTTTCTGATATTACTGAGTCCTTTAAGGAAAGCAACATCATGAGACTTGTTCTTGCTTATTTAGTAATGGTTGGGCATTTCTAAAATATTGACGGGAAAAAAAAAGCTTCTGTTCATTTAAGTTGATGAAAAGATTGAGTTGTCACAACTCTTAATATCGTAATAAGGTATTAACAACATAATTTTAAATTTCTTGCTGCCTTCTGGAATTCACTATCCCAAGTGGGACATGCAGGTATCCTGTACTATGTGTGGGGAGGGTTCCCATCTTTTGTGAGTATGGGATCCTGGTGTACAAACTTCTAATGCTTCTAATGTGTTTCTGCCCTTGGTACTTGTTAGGATCCTTACGTTATAGGGCTGCCTAGCTCCAGATTGTGGCAGCGTTTTTTGGCTGCAGTTCAAAACCCACACTTCTCTCCAGGAAGCTGCCTTGCAAGCAGTGGTTAGAGTACTTGCTGGAATACTGGAGAACAGAATCCCATTCCCTTTCTCAGTGAAAGTTCCTGACTGCAGAGTTACAGATGTTTTGTGGCGTGAGGTTTTTCAGTTTGAAGCTGTTCCTCTCTTGATAGTATAATTTGGTGTTCATAGACTGGATGTCTGTTATTGTTTATGGATGGAGCTTCTTTTCAGTGAAACAAAAGCATGCACTGAAGCAGGAACTGGAAACCCCTCTTGCTGCCCTAACCGGTAGGACTGTGATGTGTACTTCTAGGTGTTAGATCGCAGAAGCTGTTACTCCTTCTGAACTGCAACAGCTTCAACTGAAGTTTTGCATTTCATAGCAGTTGGTAGGCAAGAAAGATCTTTGCAACCTAGACTGTTGTAGCAGTTGAGTAGCTAGAGCACCTGCCAGCCATACTTCAAATGAAGAGACTTCCATGGGTTTCTTTGGTTTTGAACTGTTTCAAAGCATAATTCACAATTAAGGGCTGTGAATTTCAGGTGGGGGAGGTGTGCTGGTTTTGGCTGGGGTAGAGTTAATTTTCTTCATAGTAGGGGCTATGTTTTGGGTTTGTGCTGGAAACAGTGTTGATAATACAGGGATGTTTTAGTTACTACTGAGCAGTGCTTACACAGAGTCAAGGCCTTTTCTGCTTCTCACCCCACCCCACCAGTGAGGAGGCTGGGGGTGCACAAGAAGTTAGGAGGGGACACAGCCGGGACAGCTGACCCCAACTGACCAATGGGATATCCCATACCATATGACATCATGCTCAGTATATAAAGCTGGGGGAGGAAGGGGGGAACAGTTGGAGTGATGGCATTTGTCTTCCCAAGTAACAGTTACACGTGATGGAGCCCTGCTTTCCTGGAGATGGCTGAACACCTGCCTGCTGATGGGAAGCAGCAAATTCCTTGTTTTGCTTTGCTTGTGTGTGCGGCTTTTGCTTTACCTATTAAACTGTCTTTGTCTCACGAATTGTCTCACTTGTACCCTCCTGATTCCCTCCCCCATACCACTGGAGGGGACTGAGCAAGTGGCTGTGTGGTGCTTAGTTGCTAGCTGTGGTTAAACCACGACAGGAGGCCACCTTTTTTGCAAAGCAAAACCAAGACATCTGAATTGCACTGCTAGGTGGATTTAGGGTAAAGGTGTCTATTTTGCTTTTTCTATGGTCTGGTCATTGTGAGGAGATTTGTTAATCCATCCTATATATTTGTAATTATCACCTGTGTTATTAAGGGAGAAACAGAAAAAGCCCTCAGGGCTTGTGCGATTTGTCACAGTTTCAAGATATTTAAAAATTTGAGTACCACAGTTCTAAGCATTGCTATGTCTAGGTCCTTTGAAAAGACCAAAGTACCTAAATTCAGTTAACGTTTGATCTGGTGCACTTGTGCCACTTAAGCCTGAAGATTTTTTTTTTTCTACTTTGAAAGGGCTAAGCCATTCATCCCTTTCCCATTATCCGTTCTGCGCACAGATGTGCTCAGTGTGATTGTCATCGTATTCCTTAGAGATGACTGCAAATTGGTGTGGCAAAGGGTTTGACATTGATGTGAGTTTTACATGAGGACTTCTAGCAGTCAGGTGCTCTTGCTACTCTTTGAATCCCAATGACTCTACCATTTTCATGTTGCACGTGGAAGGAAGTTTATTCCTACAAACACTACTAAATAGTCACTATTTATCTTTTCCCTTTCCTTCTCCATCTTCTGCTTGTTGATAAATACATGATGTGCATGTAGCTTGACCATTTTTTGAGGCAGGCATCATGGTGATAAAATCTCCACCCCAAAGAAACTGATAGGAATTGGCTTAGGATTTCACATTTAACCCAGCATATGTTTTTAATAGTATCCATTACCTTTGGAAGAATATGCATCTCATCTAGGAAGACCTGTTTACATGCCAATCTTTAAGCCCATTTCCCGCAGCTATTTTTTCACCTCGTTCAAAAGCAAGATGCTCATAGTCTCATTGTATTAATTGTCTAAATCGACCATTTACCTGTCTAACTTGTAATGTGCAATAGCAACAAAAAATATCCCTGTTCATGTGAGCGATACTTTGAGGCATAATGCAGGTTGCTGCAGGCAAAAAGGAATTTGCACTGTAGAGGAGTAAATGTGGTATGGCCATGAAAACAATGGAGATGTTTCTCCTCCTTTGTTATTCCCCCAGCTCCATATGACTTCCTCCTTTACGTCTCTACTAGTCTTCAAAAACTCATTTTACCATTACATTATAAGAAAATATTTTCCACAGATAATGGAATTAAAGAGGAGTCAGGGACAAGTCAATAAACGATTATGAGAATCACAAACATAATAATTTCACAAAAATGACACATGGCCTGCTCAGAGCTACAGTTCTGTTGCTCTGGTTTACAAGGAGACTAATGATTTAGCAGTTATCTTATTTTTGGTTTTAGAGAACAGTAACTTAACATTTCCAGTTGAATACTTTTTTTAAAAAAAATTTTAAATCCTCTGAAAAAGGGGTTCAAGCTGGTCAGATTAAGTCTAATGTGAGTAGTCTTCATTAATTCTCAATTGCTAACAAAAAGACTAGTTTCTTCTGGTAATGATTTAAAGTGCTTAAAGAGAAGTTTTGTTCTGAATTGACTGCTAGGGAAGGACACACTGTCTCTTTGTAAACAGAGTGATGTGAGTATTTGTGAATGCTCCACAGGTGAAGAGTTTTGAAACCTTATAGTTCAGGAGTTTGTGAAGCTTAGTGCTGAGAGTCCTAACTTGGACATCAAGAGTATCAGTTATCAGGGCAATAACACTAATAACAGTGTGAATGGGGGAAATAATTGGGTTTTAGGGTTCTGATAATGTTAGCATTTGACTGGGGGTATTTGGATCGAGTGGAAACTTTCCTCCAAGGTTTAAGCAAGTTAGAATGAAAAACAACACTGAAGTCAACCTCACACAGTAATTTTAATTAACATGAAGCTTAAGGATTTTGTTTTGATGCCAGATGTTTCTCAATGTGTATTTTATATATAATTTTTATATATTAAAATATTATACATATATATGTATACTTTAAAAATGAAAGGTTAGGGAAATATGGCACTTTCAAAATGCTGGAATGTTCTTATAAAGGTTTTTGTAGTATGAAAAATTCAGTGTAACTGACAAATTTGCAAAGCATTTTATATTCCAGTTAAATTGCATGCTTTACTAAAAGCTTGGGTAATTTTTTATTTTTTTACATTTTCTAACTTTTTATTAGGTCTCTGTGTCTCGATCTCGCAGTCTTTGGTGTATATATAGTGCCAAGATAGAGTAGATATATTTCTACAATATGAAAGAAAGGCATATTCATCTGATATCAGCTTGTTTCATTTGTATACATGATTGGTTATAAAATGTATCAAGTGAGCCATTTCTATCTAACGTGAAGGTTGTGCAGGACGTGGCTGAGGAGTGACTACTTCAAGAAGAGCTGGATACCCAAGCTTAGAATAATAAAAAGAGAAAGTCCATTTGGCTGGCTGCTGTCTCAGAAAGATGCACTCTGAAATGTGCAGAAATTGTAAAGATAGAAGTTATAATATTGCATTTGTGTGCCTTAAGACTTTCAGCCTGACCCATCCCCTGCCCTGTTGCAGGTATTGTTTCTGCTTGGAAAGGTTAAAATTAATTACTTGAATTCACTCATATGAATAGTGTCTTATCTCAAAAGAAGCCAGCTGTGGGGACTGGCTGAAGCGGAGGGGCTGGCGTCTAAGCTGTGGTTTGCATGGTCCAGAGAGAAGCCCAGGTGCAGGCTGTCTTGGGCAGGAGATTTGAGGCTGAGAGTTTTGTTGCTTTCCCCTGTTTTCTGTGCTTCTGTTGAAGTAAAAACCCACAAAAGGAGGTGAATTATCAATTCAACATGGGGCTGTTAAAGATGCAGCTTCCTATGAGACTTAAAATCTATTTCTTTACTTTACAGACCAGAGGTGAAATCCAACCTGGAGGGGTGGTTTGTTTGCCAACATGCTTTTCAGTCCTGATGCCCTGAGTCTCTCGCTTTGGGGATATGGCAGGTTAATACTGTTTCTTCTCATCTGCGTGCTTGCGTTTCTTTCCTGTGAAAGGGTGAGGGCAGGAGCAGTGTATGAGGTAGGGTCTGAGTGCTGAGAAACACTCTGAGGAGGTCCTACCCTAGGATTGTAGTCAGAAGGAAATGAATGGTGGGCCTTGAAGATTCCAGTATGTGTGAAAACTTGTTATTCAATATGTAGGAATTCTATCACTGTGGATGGGACTATGTTTTGGCTGAAATTAAGATATCTAATTTAACATAGACAAAGGTAAAATACTGTGATGTCTATCACTGAGGAAAGAAATGACTTCAATATTAAATGACAAAATGCATACCTAATACATACATAATAGGAATTAAATGTTTTTAACCTGATCAAAACTCAAGCGTTGGATACATTTCCACTTGCTTCTGTTCCATTAAGCGAATAGTGTTTTGATCATTTGTTTAACTGTAGCTTTTTAAGTCTAAGATGGACTATAACACAGACTGTCTGACCCCTGGAGTAGCTTCAATCTCATCTTGAAAATGTCTCTTCTATTCTATACTGTTGTCTTGACCATAATAGCACTTGTATTCAGATCATAGCCCTTGTAGCTAATCATACTATCAAATGAGTCTCTTTGGTCCCTGAAATTAAAATGTCAGCATACTACAAGCCCTTTTCTCCTACTTGAATTACAAATGGTAGTTTGTTTCTTGAATCTGTTCTTTTTCTTTGGAAATCTTTGGGTTTTTAAATGTGGCTTTATGTTGTGGGATTGCACCTCCTGAAAATTGTCATCAGACTTGAGGCATATCCTGAAATTTCTCCAGGCAATTAGTTTACAAAATGGCATGTGACTAGGACAGAGCAACCTTGCCTTTGTAACAGGGGAAAAAAAGCATGTAGTAAGTTTTGCATTAGTATAATTCTGTTTGCATGTATAATACATACAGTTCTCTTTACATACTTCGTATTATGATCGTACTTACTTGCTTGACCAGGAAAGGACTCCATGCATGGATTTTGCATGGGTTCCTTCTGAATTTTTTGAACTCTCCAAAAATAAGAATGTCATGTATAAAATTTATTTAATGTGACTTAAATATTTACCTTAAATATGGCTTTTCCCTTAAATATTTTTGAAATCATGCAGGCATCTGCATGTTATCCCTTGTTAATTTTGGCTGTAAGAGAACTAAATCATTAAAAACAGTGAGCTTTGCACTACATTGTTAAAGTTAATGGGAGGTTGGTAGTTTATAGCACTGGGCTTGCAGGATCAGTAGTCACCCAAGTACTTTTAAATAAGGTCCTAATTACAAATAGAAACATTGACTATGTGTAGAAACCTTCATCTCTGCTGGAGTAGAACATCAGTGCCTATTCATTTTGCTAGATAACCATCCTCCCATCCTGTCTTATATCAGTATAATAATAGCATTGCAGAGAGAAGGCCAGTGAAATTTGTCAGGGAGTTCCCATCTTACTAAAACAATGAAATTAAGGACAGATTTTACAGAAGAAGCAGCTGTTAAAACACTTTCTTGGGTGGTGGGAGGGAGAAGACTAGCTTCAAGCATTTGTTGTGCCATTCTCTGGAGGCTGCTTATCTGTACAATGCTGTGTCTACTTTCCAGAAGAAAATATCTCTTTCAAAGAGTTTGCAATCTAATGCCCTAAACCTGCGTTGGAATTCAAGGAGCAGAAGACTGCAGACCTGTTTCTTATTACTTTGGTACGTGTGTGTAGATGTCTGTATAGGTCAGGCTTTCCACGCTGATCACAGTATAAGACGGGGAGGTGGGAGATAGAAGAAATACTAGTGCTTTTAAATGTGACGCTTTTTTTAACAGCACAAGTAGCATTATGACTTTTTCTGTCACAGTTCCTTCCAGTAGACAGAGGGGTTGATGGTTTGGCTTTGCAGTTCCCCCTGAAGGTGGGATGGTTCAAAATTAAATAAATGGATACAAAAGTTGTGGCAAATTTCACATCACTGTGTGAAGACATGGGACTTGAGCCTATACTTAATGGTATGTAGTTACACTGTGACTATGTCTTTGAAATACTGATGCTCCAAGAAGAACTTACCTGTTTCAGGTGACCACATGAAGGTTCCATGGTTTTGTTTGGCTTTACCAAGCAGCTGACATTAGTCCTCAGAATGATTACTTAGGAAATGTTGCATTGGGTGCTTTAAACTGGAAATCCATTATGTGACTTTTTGTCAAGGACTTGCAGCAAAAATGGCTAGTCATTTAATTTTATTTCTTGGCATTAAGTAGTTCCAGAAGTTAACAGTTAGTCAAATATGCAGTTTATTTCCAATTACAGGAAATAAGAGCTGTGGTCACAGTGGAAAGAAATAGTTAAACAGGTTAAGCAAAGTTCTTAAAATAAGAATTGAAATTGGCTGACATACCAGTGGGAGATGTATTTGGTTCTTCACCTTGAACTTACTAGTATTTTCCTGACTTATAGGTGAATGAGAATAACAGATATTTAAAAAAAAAAGACTAAAAAGATTTTCATTATATGCCACTGGTATATTTGACTCAGCTAGTTGGGAAGAAATTTTAACCAAAAAAGCAGAATTCAGTGAAAGATCTTTCTGACATAATGTAATTCTGTTCCTGTTCAAGAACATTACTTACTCATGCAAGTAAGTCCCACTCAGCTGAAGCTTCTTGCAGTGAATTTGGGTAACAGAGCTGTGCTTTTTAAAAAAATGAGTTAATTTGGTGATTTGATTTAAAATGCTATTCCTGTTATGACCAAGGATTTCAGTGATGACACCATGACAGTAGCGATTCCCTGGCTATTTTTGAATAATACTGTTAACACAAATGTTGACTGAATCTTTGAATATGATGTGAAAGATACTGTGACATACATGGTGAGACTGTATACCCATTATTTGATTTATAGCTTGTATCGCACCTATTGGTAACTTTGGCCTTGGAAAGAAAAGTCTGTTTGGCAAGGAGTGGGAAAGATGCTCAGTTTGCCCGTATGACCTTGGAAAACTGCATTCAGGCTGTTGTGACACAGCGTAACTACTTATGCTTAATATAAAATTATATGTGAATGTTACTTAATTTTCAGACACCTGACATTGAAGGTAGATGTTAAAGCTTGTCTGTTTCAGTAAACCTTCTGACCTGCTGCTCTCTAACCGTTAGATTTACCCATGGGCATACTTGCTACTGCTTTTCTTCTGTTTTTCCTACGTGAACAAATTGGCCCAATATATGAATAACCCCAGCCATGCAGAAACAAAGACAGAGACCTGCTTTGCTCTTCACTCTCTCTCCCCCTGGGCAAATCAGATACCGAGATGCTCACCATCATTTTTAAATTCCTGTAGGGAAAATGCATGAAGAAATCCTGCCAGAAGGGTAACAATTCAAGCATGATAAACCGCTGAAAACCAAACAATTCTCGTCCAGTGACACCTGCTTTCCCCTCCCCATTTTCATTTCTGAAGAAGTTAAATGATCGAAGGACTATGTTCTCCCCCTTCCCATATCACATTAACGTTGGGGAAGATGGTGTCTGTGTTGTTTTGCCTTTAAGTTCTTTGTTGTAAAACAACTATAAAGAGTAAGCCCATCAGAAAAGAAAGTAACACACCTTCTCTGATGGACCATGCTTAACAATTGCTTATTATAGGAGCTTTTGAGGAAAGTGTCTTTACCTGTAATAATTCATTTAGTTGTGTGGTACTTGTAATGCAGCTCATAAGGAAAAAGGCATGGATTTCATAAGAAGTTTTTGATCTGAGACTTAAAGCATTTGACCTAATAGTTCTTGTGACTTTATTCTATCAGATATGAGTAGAGACAGTGTTATTCTTGGGCCAAATAGTTATCCTTGGACAAGTTTTATAGAGGGTCTCTGTAGACATTTAATCATATTCATATCCATTTTTTCTTGAATTTTACTAAATTATTTACTTCACTGAACTGCTGCAGCAGTAAGTCTCATGAATTTATTTTACAGGACATAAAAATAACAGCCCTTTTTATATCTCTAATGTATACTGTAATTTTGTTTCACTAATTGAGTTTGTGCAATACCCTAGCTGGCCACCATTTACACAGTGAGGGTCAATAGGTTTTCCAGTATTTTCTATCTGTATGTGTGGGTATAGAGTCATTGTTTGGCATCACTGTGGAGCTTAACAAGTTTGAAGTAGACACATCTTTTCAAAACAAAGTTTTGGCTTCTTTCCCTTTGGTAAGCTGAAATTTTACATTGTTATGCTTTGATTTTTTTTTTCTTTTTTTTTTTTGTGAGGTTACAGTTAGTTCCTAAAATACCTATATTCCCTAAACCTGCATAGGTAATCTGTGCATGTTACTGAAATATATTCTAAGATAATACACATTAATCGTACAGTAAAAATTCTGTCCTAACACAATTTTGGTGTCTGTTTTGCAAGCTTACAGATCTGGAAGCACCATGATATCTACTTGATATGTGCATGAGGAGTGATAAGATTAAACTGGAAAACCCTGTAACAGAGTTAGAACTGTCTTGGTTTCAGAGGCTTGAATCTCAGCACCTGAAATGTGTGTGAATTCCAGTATTTCTATAGATTTATCAAGGTCTATGTATCAGTGTACATGAAGGTAGATACATGCCAAAACATACATTTGCTTTAAAATGTTGGTTTTGAGGAAATGGTCATCAGCCAGAGTTGAGTTGAACAGCAGTGTCATATCTCTAATTGTTTTGCCTTTTAAATTGCCCAGTTTTTACCTATCTGACCACTTATTTAGGATAACATTTGTTGCAAGTGAAAAAACCCCGAAGAATTTTATACGTACATTAGGGAAGATAGGGGTCAACTGATTAAAGTACATTCCAGTAAAGTGAACTTAGACATTTAAGGGGGCCACTTTGGATAAGTCACTTTAGAAGCTTTAACTCTTGAATAAGGTGGTTATTTTGAGGAAAAAAAACAGGCATACTTGAATATTGATTTCAGGTTATCCCTTATTTATCTGTTCATTAATAGCAGTCACTTTGAGTGATATAGGACACAAATTGAAAGACAGTTCTCTTAAGAGTGTCTATGCAAGCAGGCTGTTTTTTGGAAGCTTCACTATATATCATCACGCTGACATTGTACATATGAGGAGTGACAAGTCCAGCAAGACGACACCAAGTTGGGCGGGAGTGTTGATCTGCTCGAGGGTAGGAAGGCTCTGCAGAGGGACCTGGACAGGCTGGATCGATGGGCAGAGGCCAACTGTATGAGGTTCAACAAGGCCAAGTGCTGGGTCCTGCACTTCAGCCACAACAACCCCAGGCAACGCTACAGGCTTGGGGAAGAATGGCTGGAAAGCTGCCCAGAGGAAAAGGACCTGGGGGTGCTGGTTGACAGCCGGCTGAACATGAGCCGGCAGTGTGCCCAGGTGGCCAGGAAGGCCAACAGCATCCTGGCCTGTATGAGAAATAGTGTGGCCAGCAGGAGCAGGGAGGTGATCGTGCCCCTGTACTCGGCACTGGTGAGGCCGCACCTCGAATCCTGTGTTCAGTTTTGGGCCCCTCACTACAAGAAGGACATGGAGGTGCTGGAGCGTGTCCAGAGAAGGGCAACGAAGCTGGTGAAGGGCCTGGAGCACAAGTCTTATGAGGAGCGGCTGAGAGAACTGGGGTTGTTCAGTCTGGAGAAGAGGAGGCTGAGGGGAGACCTCATCGCGCTCTACAGCTACCTGAAAGCAGGTTGTAGCGAGGTGGGTGTTGGTCTCTTCTCCCAAGTAACCAGCGATAGGACGAGAGGAAATGGCCTCAAGTTGCGCCAAGGGAGGTTTAGATTGGACATGAGGAGAAATTTCTTTACTGAAAGAGTGGTCAGGCCTTGGACCAGGCTGCCCAGGGAAGTGGTTGAGTCCCCATCCCTGGAGGTGTTTAAAAGACGTGTAGATGAGGCACTTAGGGACATGGTGTAGTGGGTATGGTGGTTTGGGTTGATGGTTGGACTCAATGATCTTAGAGGTCTTTTCCAACCTTAATGATTCTATGATTCTAAGTAACTAGTGACAGGACAAGAGGAAATGGCCCCAAGTTGCGCCAAGGTGTTCAGAACTGTTGTGGCTGTCATAATTTTACATGGCATTATGCTGATACAACTGTCCTTGTATCATTCCCACTTTTGGATTGGTACAAATACTGGTATTTGTAGATATAAATCTTAGAAACCGTCATTCCTGCTTGAGTAACATTCCAGGGCAAGTAAAGAATGACTCCATTTGAAATGCATTGTCAATTTGCTTAGTACATATTTTGCAGCTGAGCGTTTGTGCTTTTAACCTTGACATTGCAATGGATAGAAGAACTCCAGGCCATATTCACAGCAGCTCCGTCAGTCATGAAATAAGTCAGTGAAGATACATCCTCCTCTTTGCACACTGCTTTTCACTTTTAATGCTCAACAAATATCCTATCATTTTAAATACTTAAAAGTTTTCTTTGATAACACTTCGCAGCGCACAAAAAATTGTGTTGGTAGTAATTTTTACCTTTCTGTAGGTGTTTTGGTATGTTTGTCACTAATCAGTTTTTAACAAGGGCAAGGAGTAAAATTGTAAAACATTAGGGGCAAAGAGTGAATCTTTGAGACAACTTATTTCTGGCTTGAACAGGTCAAAATCTCTACTGAAAGGTAAGGAGCAGAGAATGCTTATTTGGTCAAGGAAGAAGTGTATATTCTGAATTAGTGTTGGAATAAAATGCATGTCTTTTTGCAGACCTTGCTTTCAGGAAGGAAAGCTATTCCTTTTCAGAAATCTCATAAATCATGTGCGTACTAGCAAAGCTAGCATACCACTAAGAAAAGATAAAATACTCAAAGAAAAGCCATACTGCTGTAGAATGCAGAGTGCTGCTACGTTATTAATAGTGCTCTAGAAATTGTTGAAGTATCACAGTACGATCGTTTAGTGTTGGGAAGAACTCTTTTTAGCATGTGTTGAGAGAATTATTTAATGGAACAAGGAGGCCATGTTTTTGCTTGCTACTCAAGCCTTACATGTACCACGTAGTGAGAAATTTAATGAGAAAGTACTTCCCAGAGTAAACCGCTCCATGACTACAAGAACAGTGAATAGAAATATGCTAGTTTCAGTATCTAGACCATATCAAATAGACACAGTGCCTTTGGGAACTTTTTTCTCATACAGTATGCAGTCTTTTTCTGACATCCACACTGCTGACTCTGAAAGGTGCAGTTTGCAGCTCTGTCTTCAGTAGTTTAAACAGAAGGTCTTGGGGCTGACCTTTGAGAGTGATTGCGTTTCTCTTGACATCTTATGAGTGGGATTGTTGAAGATAGATTTCTTTCAATAAAAAAAGGGGAAGCGATGACAGGCAGGGGATTCTGTGCCTGCCTCCCTTGGTGTAAAACTTTGACCTTTCAGACACGCTGCTAAAGCACGGGGGTGTTTTGTTATTGTTTTCCAGATAGCCAACCCTCAGCTCACACATTTATTCCACAGCAGGAATGTGCATGAAGGTGTTTCTGTAAGTGCTGGTTCAGTCAGTTCCTTTGAATGTGATGTTAAAGTTCTCAATTCTGGTTCTTGGCTTCACTGCAGCTCACAGCTACAATTGTAATGAAATTCCTGATCAGCTGTATGTCGAACTAGATCGGTGCAAGTAGCATCTGTCAAAGTTTTGGCATTGAATCTCTGGCAAATCTTTATCTTCAAAGTGCACAAATGATGGAGACAAAACCTGTATATTTGTCTTAGTGGCCTGTTGCTGTGTTGTAGCAACTCTTGGCTGTAGATCACGTGTGTGCTTGAGATTTTGAGTATTGATGTGTCAATTTTTTGACATGGAGAAGGCGTCTTCAGAATGCGATTGCGTTGTTTCGGATGAAATTAAAAAAAAAAAAATCATTTACCCATTCAGACAAGATTGCAGACTTCAACCTGAGCAGTTAAAGTATGTGCAAAGTTATAAGCAACTGAAAAAAAATCTTATGATGAAGGGAAAGGAAGATCTTAAATATTGTCTTTGTAAGTCTGTTCTGTATGTGAAAACAAACTTCAAGCAATAATCAAGGACACTGTTACCTTGGAAGCTGGCAGAGCTTTACCAGAAGCTCATGGCTTGGCAACATGAATGTGTATTGCTGTCACCTTTCTCTTACGAGTTGCTCACGCAGATGCTGATAAGCAGTGCTGATTAGGAGACAGGATGGAAGAAGTCTTGTGTAGTGGTGTAGGTACAGCTGGGATTTAAACTTTGCCTCTGTTTACTTATTTAAAAAAAAAAAATCTGTGAAAGGAGTAGGTAACTCTGTGTAAATATCCAAGGAGCTGGGACAATCCACTTGCTGACAGTTGCTGAATTTCAAAGTTACCACCTGTTAACAGTACAACAATGCCTAAGTATTGCATCCGTTTTTTCCTGTAAGACATTGAATCTCTGTACGAAAAGCTTGACTCTTCAGTAGCATGTGGTGAAGATGAGTAGGAGTTCATCTGGCTGTCTAAATGTGGAAAAACATGCTGGCCTGCTCATTCTTCTTGATCTAGCCTTAGCATTAAAAGAAATTGTTTTGCATTATGAAGCTTGCTGATGTCAGAAGGAAAAAAAAAATTAGGCCCAGATGGCATGATGCTAAATAGAGCTGAGTATGAAGCGTGCATGTAAAAAGAGGCCAATCAGTTTTTGCTGATCCTTTATAAGTGTGGGGAGGAAGAAAAATTGCTTTTCAATTCATCTTCCTTAAAGAGACCCAAACTGTGTATATGTTATAGCTAAGCAGAAACCTGCATGACAAAAGCCTCTTACTGCTTTTAGCGGGACAGTTCTGTCATTAGTTCTCAGATTTCCCATCTCCATCATGTTTTAAAACTGGCTGTTATCTGGAAACTTAATTTCATAGGTAAACAAAGATCAACCCTCTAAAGATGGGGAAAAAAAGATTAGTTGATCACAAATACAGTAATTGCTCTTGATTTGTTAAAATCTTCAAGCAAGCGAAAATTTTTATGTACATTTGAGTAGGTTGGCTACTAATTCAGCTAGAACGGGACAAATATGTCCAAATTTGTAGTCACACATATTTCTAGTCAGGTTACTACTAGAAGATTTGGTTTTGAGTAAAAACTGTTGGTGCCCATAAAATGAAACTTGTAAAAGACTCAAGGAAGAAAAGCTTTAATGTTATTTATTTCTCGCCTGTAAAGTGGGAATACCAGGTGCTTTTTCTGTTTTTATCGGTAATAGTTTCCTTCAAACAAATTGGATACAAAAACCCAGGCAAGCTAAAATGTCTTATATGGAGCTAAGCTTGATTTTTTTTATACCATTTACACTTATTCCAAGATAACTCTAGGTTAGATTCTGGCTTCTATACATATTAAGGATACAAAATAAAAATCAAGCCTACATTCTTGTTCAGTTACAGGCTGGTCATGTAGCTCTTATTTTGCGGGCTTCCACATGCAGTAGTGCTATGCATCAGTGCTCTCACTTTGGTGTGAGTTTATAATGTTACATGTCCATAGCAAGTTGTTTTTTTAATTTGGATAAGAAAGGTGAAAACTCAGACGTACACTTTGATTCTTCTGCAGTAAAATTACATCCTTGACTTACATGCTTTTTGCTGTATAAACTTTCAGTTATCCTGCTGATTAAAATTGCCCTGAAATATTTTGTATATAAAGTCACTGCTTGTAAAGGTCATTGCTTCTTAACAAGAGGTGTTTTATCTTTACCAGACATGAAAAAACCCACCCTTGCACTGCTTTATCAGAATCTTCTTAGTGTGCCTCTTTTTTGCTCTTTTGATCACTTTGGTGCGATATGGATCTTTCTGGTGATACATATGTGCATATACTTGTGTTAAATATGTGCTATTTTTTCATAGAGTACCTGGTATCAAGGTGGTTGTGGTCTGAGACTTCCCCCTGCCCCCACCCTAAAGAAGGTACTGAATCACAATCCGTGTCAAACAGGTTTATTTTAAAGGATAAGAGGAGGAAGAAGCCTCTACACAAATGAAGATGACAAAAGATCTTTCATATATCCTATATATCAGCTTTTTGGCTTTATTTAGTGTTTTGTAATGTATCTGAAACTTGGGGAAGTAAAGCGAAGCAAAAACGTGAGCTGCACAGGATGTCTGTAGACTGGAAGGATTCAAAGATTCAAAGAGCTTCTCCATCCATTTCCTTGTCTAAAATCTAGCTGCACCCCTTATATTCACTAAGTTGCATTGTTACAGCATTCTGTGGGTGGCAACCTTTTCAAAAGCACTTGGAAAAAAAAGTGGGAAAAGGATTTATCCCATGTCTCCCTCTTCAGTAGCCACAGATAGTATCACGGCTCTCCAAGCTTCTTCCAGGCAATAAAGGTCCATGCTAATTCTCACTCAGTAGAAAACCAGTAGAAAACTACTGTTTTAGTAATTCTCCTCTTGACTTTGTTACTCAGAATTGATCCCAAAGAAACAAAAACAGAACAAAAGGAAAAGCTGAACCTCACACTCCAATGTTCTTTTAAATGAGAAGATAAGCAAAAAGCCAAAAAAGTCTGGTTTTGTCTGGTATAGCATTTGCACTTGCATCTGGAAAATTCGTTTAGGCCTGGAAACAGACGATGCAATAACCCCTTTTACACCATTGACTGCTTTTTATTAAGAATAGCCCAAGCAGGGGTATAAGAATTGCTTCCTAAAGCTTTTAAAGTCATGACAGCTGACTCTCACAGGTGTTAATTCAGTTTGTTGTAGCACTTAGCATCCTTAAATTTTCTGGTACCTTTCCATCAAAATTTTTTTTGAGTGATTAAGTTTTGCTTCCCTCCTCCCTCCCCCCCCCCCCCCCCCCCCCCCCCCCCCGCAAAAAAAAAAGTGATAGTGTTTAGAGAATGGCATGTACAATGTGTTACCTAGGTTCATTTTGAAATCCACTCAGTCTGCTGTAGGATGGAATATGACTTTAAGGAAATATTCTGTATAATACAGTGGAGAAAAATAGATTTTGTTGTGACCTTTAAGTTCAGCTTTTCTGTTCTGAAGCACGTTATTTTGCTAAATACAAGGGAACTGGAGCCAGCCTGTAACCTTTTGTTATCATGCAGCTTTGAGAAATGGCAAAAGTCACTCTGATGCTCAGAAGTTCCATTACAGAGATACTGTTTGTATCAAACCAACCTTGAAAAGATTCAGAATTGTAGTCCTATACCAGAACAATGTAACCATTTTCAATATTGGCATAAGTTAAAGCTGCTTCTACAGAGACAGTAACCTCTGAAATTAATTGCAATCCATGTTGTCCTCAGCCCTTTTTGATCCCAGAGGTGCTCAATACCTCCCAGGAACGGATTTTCACCTCTTCAGTCCTTTCAAGTAAGGAAGCTGTAGCAGAGAACTGATTAAATGATTTATCCTTAATTTTCTAGGACTTCTGTGAATTTGCATTTGTTGCCCTCTATCTTTGCTGTCATAGCATAGCTCACTTTCAACTGGTATCTCATTCATAGCTTGCTAATTGAGAGATACAATGTCCAGAGGAAGCAGAGGTGTGCTTTATTTTAAATATTGATGTTGCCATTTAATCTCCTTGCTTAATCCCTTTTCCCACTCTGCTGCTCAGTGCTAAAGGAGACTGATTTGTTCCTGTCACTGAAAGATGTCTTTCTCTGATCTTTACAGTGCAGGGTTACCACTGAATGGTGACAACCTTCCCTGGAGTGCCAGGTCCTGCAAATGTGGCACCTGTTCAAGGTCTCCCCTTCCTCAGGGCTGGAGTGTTGGGGGCTTGCATGCCCCTCTATAGTGCTTTGCAAAGCTGTTCTCAGTCACTGTGTGTTGGGATAGATTCAGAGCACTAAAAAAATATTTTGTCTAGAAGCTACCTGTGACTCAGGATTAACTCTGAAGTGTTCCTTTTATTTGTTTCAGCTAGCAGGCTGCCAAATCAAGCTGCTCCCAGGCTGTCTCTCGTGGTTCACCAGAACTGAGATACCATCTCCTGGACAATCTTGGTCCTTAGGTGTGTCTTTCTAAAATTAATACTGAAGATTCTTCATGCAGATATTCCCCTTAGCTCCTTTACCAGAGAGGATTTCACCCTTTGTGCTTCTGACACTTTTCGGTTCTGATCATTGACCTGGTTATGAGCATCTCTTCTGTTGAGAGCATCTCTACAGTTGCATTGTAATAAATAGATAAAAGGGACGCTTTGGGAATGTGCTTCCCAAGGAGGTGGAACTCAGCTAGCCCTATATCTCATTGGTGTAAAACCACAATGTATTCATCCTGTGCCAGAGCCTCCTGTTCTGGCAAGAAAGGCTTCCTGGATATCATTGAATTTAAATGTATTCTTCCAGGTCATGTACAGATTTAGAATTAGTTGTACAAACCTGTTAATGAGAACAGGGAATCCAGTCATTACGAGCTCTTTAAAACTATACCTAATGAAAAACAAATATTTTTGATAATATTGTTAGAAGTGGAGCTGTGGAGCTATATTAGTGATTGATGTTCTGAGGGGTATGTTTCAAGTTGCATTCAGACCATGAGAAATGGATTGCTTTATTTTGATCAATGTGGGTGTGCTTTGTAGAAGGAAAGGACTTCAGAAACACTCCTTATCTTTTTAAAGAACAGTCTAAAGACTGAAGTCTTCTGGATAGACAAATGGTGCTGGGAAGTTTGGATCTGGATGCAGCTTGCTACTTGGGCCCACTGCAACGTTTCTAGCAAATGGGCTCTGAGAGTGTGTAGATGATGAAGATAAATAATGTGCATCCCCTGTATCACTGACAACTGATGCTGTTCTGTTTTTAAACCTCAGTTCCCTCCATTTACCATTGCAGTTCTCTCATCTCTCTATGCCTTCCTCTTCTGCCCTGGTCTCTCAGGAGGAGTAAAGCACTGCAAATCATTAGCCAGATACCAGCGGCCCAGCTGAGTTGTTAATCTAGGATCAGGTAGATTGAGGGATTGGAAAAAAAAACAATCCTAGGCTATCGAGTCTCCTGATACAGTACTGACTGGGCAAAATCTGAAACAGTTTGACCAGCCAGCCAGTTCTCCCAGCTAGGGTACACACAACCCTCAAGCAATGCTTGCTTTATAAAGTTGTATCCTGAAAATGCCTGAGAGATGATGGGGCAAGGCAGCCTCATAGCAATTGTAAAAGGCTTGCGTTTTCAGTTAACGAAGTGGCTTTACAGTGCTTTTGTTCACTTTGAGGGAAGTGAAATGGACAGGAAAGGAGCAGCACTAGAAAGTTGGGACACCCTTTACTGTGTGGGACAGTGTACTATTAAGGAGGGGGGGAGGTAATCTCTAACAATTAACACTGCATCTGTATTAAGGCAACGGAAATAAGGATAACGAAAGGGAGAGTAGCAGTGAAGTGGCAATGGTGCATGGTGGCTAGGCAATAAAGTAAAATGTAAGGGCAGGCTTGCAAATGTAGGTCCGTTAGTTGGAGCTTTTTGGTTTGCTGGATTAAGGGAGCAATATCTTATTAGAAAATGTATCTGAAACTTGTGGATGTGGGAATACTTTCTGAGCAAGGAAACTGAGAAGCCTTTCTGGTAAGATCCACCATCTGTATGATGAAGGAAATAGGGTATTTGGTGTGCCGGTGAGCCCAGCTCCCTATTCGTATTGATTTAGACAGAGTTGGCCGGTAGCAATAGTGATGTGTTGCACTTCTACAAAACCTACCAGGCCTCAAACTGTCTGAGCTTTTAGTTCATCAGTTATTGGAGCTTCTTCAGTCTCTACTCATTTACCAGTTCATTCAATTGAAACATTTTATGAGGACATGAGGTACCTGTTTACTGGCCTGCTTGAATCCATCTGATGTGGAGAGGAGACCTAATTTCTATTAGTTGCCATTGTAAACTCTAAATGTGGCATTAAAAAGTTACATTAAAAAGTCTGTAGTCCTGAAACACATGTGAAAGGCCAGAAAGCTATTTTCCACTCATCCCTTTTAGTCGTCTTGCTTGCTTTCTTGATTACCTTCTTTCCTGATGACAGGAAAAAACCTGTTTACATTGTCACAATGTTTTGCTTTGGGATTGTGTAAGATATGTTGTAGGAAGGGGGGTGTCGTGGTTTAACCTGGCAGGCAGCCAAATACCACGCAGCTGCTCACTCACTCCCCCCACCCCCAGTGGGATGGGGAGAGAATCAGAAGGCTAAGAGTGAGAAAAACTCGTGGGTTGAGATAAAGACAGTTTAATAGAACAGGGGAAAAAAAAGGGAAAATAATAATAATGATAAAATACACAAAATGAGTGAGGCACAATGCAATTGCTCACCACCCGCGCTGACCGATAACCAAGTAGCGATCGGCACTTCCTGGATCACGCCTACCCTTCATATACTGAGCATGACGTCACATGGTATGGAATACCCCATTGGCCAGCTGGGCTGGCTGTCCTGATTATGTTCCCTCCCATCTTGTGCACCTAGCTCAGTCAGTAGGCACGGGAGCTGTCCTTGGACTAGGAGGGCACTTAGCAACAACTGAAAACATCAGTGTGTTATCAACATTCTTCTCATACTAAATCCAAAACACAGCACTAGGAAGAAATTTAACCCTATCCCAGCCGAAACCAGGACAGGGGGTTAAGTAAGACCCTGAATAAACACCCTGAATAATGAAGGCCTCTTTGCCTAACTGGATTCTTGTCCATAATTTGGAATTTTCGTGCTTTTTTGTGAGACCAATGGAGATACAACATGGTCCTATTTCAACACATGAGGAGATACATAAATTCCTATCCAGTGGCAGAAGAATACTTGCTATAATAATACTACAGCAATTTGTTTTTATAGCTGAAGTGTAAATCCAAGAGCCGCAGCTCATATTTCACATAACTAATAATGCCTCACTCTGTTTTCCTTTTGTTTGTTTTAATTTTGTTTAACACCCAACAGCAAATTGAACTCTGAATTGTTTAATTTCTGTGAAACAAGTGAGTCAAGGATAAGTCCTGTGTTCACTGAAGGTTGGTTAAAGTGCTGGGAAAACACAGACAATACAGGTTCCACTGCATGTGAGAACAAAACTTATTGTTGGAACATTTTTAGGAATGATGTATCATGGCTTAGTTCTAAGATTTTTAGTCCTGTTTGAAAAACATGGAGGGAAATTTTTTGCACTTACTGTGATTAGGTGAAAGTGCACCTAATCTTACTACTAAAAGTGGATATTGGATAAGCAATGATGTTGCTTTTTAGCTTCCTGCCAAAGTTCTCTGTAAATCTAAATTGTTGTCTGCCTTCCGTATATACAGACTTGTTCTGTGCCAGAGCTTCTGTTTTTCTTTCAACCCTAAATATCAACTCATATTAATTGGTATTTTTGCCTTTGTTCATGGTTTCATCCCCTGTTGACACCCTTTGGTTCTTTCAAGACCATTCGCCTTGTTTGTGATCTGGCAGGAGGGTTGTTTTGTTTGTCCCAGTATCTGCTGATGATAGTTAAATCTACATCATGAAAAGATAAAAGGAAACAAATTCCTTTGCCAGCTTACTTCCCTAAACTTAGATATTCTAAGGAGAAATCTACCTATTTGCTGCTATTTGCTTGATCCACCTGGCAGCACTGGAAATCACATTGTAGTATTTCACATACTTTTTTCCTTGAATGATCATGCTGCAGCTTCCCCATTTATCTAGCATTGTGCTTTGCAGACATACCTATTCTCATAGACTGCAATAAGGCAGACTCTGTTCAAGAGTATTAAGTTTTGGATTTTTTTTCTAAAGTAAATAACCACTTGGCACTGAAAGGGTTTGTCCATTTTATCAGACCAGGCAGTTAATCACTCATGGACTACAGGGGCTGCTTTTGCTGTTTTTTTGCTCCTGTGCCACTTCATGTTGTTTGGGTTGTTTCAGCATATTGCATCATTCTGTCCAGAGCTCATGCAGAAATGTTAGCAATTCATCTTAGCATTTTCCCTATGTCAGCTGAGGTTGCAAACCAAACTAACATCATTTTTCAAAATGCCACTTTAGGTGGCAAAGAACTGAATCCTGTAGTCCTTACTCAGCCAGAAAAAAAAAAGACATAGCATGTTTACTGATTTAACAGTACAGAATCAGATTCAACTGTCTATAGAATTGTTGTATTCCAAAGTTTACCACTGATTTTAGTTACTATTTTCTGTCAGTATTAAGAACAAACTGCATTACCCTGTAGACTGTTTTTTACATGCTTGTAATATCTGTATGATAATTTGAGATGTGAAATTTTATATGCTTAGGTACAGATTCTAATTCTACAATTGACTTGGAAATGTTATGAGCAGTAACACTTTTGATTTATATTAGTGGTAATAAATCCAGCCTTGAGTACTTTTTCCTGTCTGTGTGGTGATTGTATGGGATTTTCTTTGACCTGCAGTCCTAAGGTAACCAGAATTTTGACTGAATTTTTTGACAGGGTGAGGAGCTAGCAGTTAATGATTGCCTTCAAATTTCATGAAAGAAAACCCATCCTTTTATGGTCCAGGGAACTGAGGGTTTGCGGTGTCAACTCAGCCATATTGGTTACCACAGACTTTTCAAAGGGAAGTTATTAATAATGACCTAAAATCTTTAGATAATGTGCTGTATTAGAAGTCAGAGGATGTAATCCCCAGTAAAGCATACTTTTCTCGTTGGATTCTCTACTGTCTAACAAGAGGTGAGCTTATACTTTTTAGAATTGTGGAGATCTGGAAAAGGCTTGTGTGCTCAAAACTCTGCTGTTCTTTCAGTGGTATCGGTTCATCTAATAAAGTATTACTACTCTGTATAAAACCTTACCTTTCTTCATTATAATGCAGTTAAAAATGTCAATTGGGCATGAGACACAAATCTATAGAAGAAATAGGTGTCATTAGTTTCTGCTCAGACTTGTTTGTTTTATAGTCAAGATGGGCTTCTTTAGGGAGAAAAATAACTTTTAAAAAGGCAAGTCATGTTTTAAGAAGAGCTGTAACTGTTAGAGTTCTATTAAAATTGTAGCGGATATGACTGAAACAGACATACTTACTGAAAAGTACTGCAACTTCATAGTTTTCTTAATGAAAGGAAAAGCTATGAGAAGGCAGGAAATGCCCCCATATCTATGGGTAAAAGAAATGTCTTTTTAGAGTTGTTTGTCTCCCAATTCCATAGTGTCATGGGCATTAATTAATCTTTCCTCACAGGTTGGCAGAATGACTACCCCTATTTTATAGATTGGTAAAAATGGAATGCTCAGAGAATTTAGGAGCTAATTCTGGCAGGCTGTACTACAATATCATTTTTGTTTGGAGAGAGTGTGGTTTTGAGTGAATCCCCTGACTGTTTCCACACTTACTGTTGTGGATTTAGTTTGAAGGGCAGTTCTGGGGTGCACAACTACATACCTTCCAGTATAGCCTCTTCTGAAAGGAGTCTTTTAACTATCCCAATGAAATAATAGATTACTATGTGATTGAATATCTCATTGAAATAGTTTGAAACAGCCAGATCCTTAGATGTACTTGGTCAGAGTCCATCAGTCAGATGCTGTTGCTCAGCTTGTACGTTCTTGTGTTTCTGCTGTCAGTCATGTCTAGAGGGCTGATTCAACTCCTCAGGCCTTGCACTACTATAGCTCAGACTGAAGCCTGAGGTTCCCTGAAATAGGATTCTTGAACTCTGAATGTACTTTGGCCAAATCCCTTACCATAGGGTAGTTTAAGGATTGTAACATTCACATTTGATCTGTGAGCTTGTGGTGTGATGGAGAGTCAAAACCGGCTACGTAAGATGTGAAGCAGAAACTTGCACTGGATTTACTGCATTCCAGATGAGTGCATTAAACACCAATGCAAGACATTTTATGGGACATATTTTCTCATTATCTAGTATTAGCTTTCCTTTGTTTTAGAAAATACTTAGGGCAGGGTCTTGAGCCTGTTCTTATGTCAAAGGGAGTTGCTGGCTACGAAACTAGTGTGACAGAGTCCTCTTGGCCACCGTATATAGATCAGAGGCCATATTTTATTATGCCCAGTTTTGTAACATACGTTTCTTTTGTTTGATCTCTGTTTAGTTGCGGGGCAAGTTGATTACTTACAATATTCACAAGGTGGTATAATTGTTCCCCTTAACTCATCAGTTGCAACAGATGAAAAGTCTTTCCTGATTTTGATTGTTTTCCAAGCAAAGATGAATGGGCTAACTGGTTTAAAAAAACAAATGCAAAATGAAAGGGAAGATCTGCATTTGCACTGAAAGCAGAATGTTAGATGAAACCAGGCCGCCTTGTCAGGAAAGCAGTTCAGAGGTTGTAGGTCTTGGAAGGGTCTGCTATTTTAAGGGAGTCAAACAAAGCAACACTGCTTTTCTGCAGACACCAAATGAGTATGCAGTATTCCGAAGGTGTATAAAACACTTAAAAGCCTGGGTTTCATTTCTGCATACTTTAGCCAAGGTGTATTAATGTCTCATTAAAGAAATTAACAGAAAGGAGGAGAAGATAGGCAACTGAAAATGTTGTGTGAACTGAAAATGTTATGTACGGAATCTACAGAGTGGATTCTCTCTTAGTAGATGGTCCCAATCAGTTGCAACTAGTGAGCAATGGGAAAACACCTTATGACTGAAATTATCCACATATATGATATCCAGTCTGTTGTATTTAATATAATTTTGAGGACAAAATTGCTGGACTCAGTAACACTGAACTTAAGAAATCTATACCTAAGGTGGAAAAGAAAAGGAGTCTGTTTTCTACAAAACCTTTGTGATGTATCTCTAAGTGAAGTGCTGTATCTAGGGGAAGTTTGAAAGTGCACCATTTCTCTTTTCTACTGCTGCCTGTACAGAAGTTGAAGCAGAGCAATTTTTTCCATTTGGTAAGGAGAACCAAAAGTCCTAATGCTTCAGAGTAGTCTAATCAATTAATAAATTAGCATGAAGCGGCATCTGTCTCCTTGTGCCCAAGGCTGTATGTCTGATAACAGTGTAATTGCTTGGACTATAAGAACACATAAGATCAGGGTATATTTAGGGAAGTGTATTTGGTCCAACAGGTGTCTTACTGAAAAACTCAAGAGCATGCCTGATTCAAAGTATCTGAAGGTACATTCCTCAAAGTGAGTGTGTGTTCTCAAAGTTTACAATAGTAACTTAGTAAATTCGTTATATTATGGAAATAGTTTAAGTGGTATCTAAGTATGTGAAGGTTAGTGTGGGTAGATTCTGATTTTTTCTGAAGTGTGGGGTAGGTAGCACTTTTCCGCTGCACTAAAACATTCAAAGGGCTCAGTGATCTAAAAGTCCCTGTGCTGAATAGATGTTCCCTTCCATTTTAAGGACAAGGGGTGGTTAGCCATCCTTTCTTAAGTTTTACTGTCATGTATGCTGTACTTCTTTCTATAGTACATCTGGGGAAAGCACTCATTTGAGGATCATAAGCGATTGACTCCAGTTTTGTATTGGTGGCATTATGAAATTGTGACAGCTAGAATAATTTGATGTCTATTGCTGACCTTTTCCAAAGATATTTAATGTGTATGACTTCACCTATTGGAATAATTCCTTGGTTAATACCAGGTGGATATTGAAATTGTTTGGCGAATCAGGGCCTAAGGGAGATGTTTAGAAACTGATCAGCAGATGTGCATCAGCCTCAAGTAGTTCAGTTTGGAAGTTCAGTGTAGGTCATTATTTGTTGTCAGAAAAATGGAGGATCAGCTAGAAGCAAGATATGTCTCTGCATGTGGAGTGCTGTTCTGGTTTGCTTGTGTCCGCTTCCCTCCGTTACTGCCATTCTTGTTCTTCAGTGCTTCAGTGCTTCAGATCCTGCCACTTCACCAAAGCAGAGACTTTGCTCCAGTAACCTGAACAGTATGTAATAAAACTTGATGTTCTGTGATGATTAAATAGTAAAAATTTATAAAAATGACCCAGAATGGTAGACACAGGAGTGTCTTACCGTGTTCACCTGTGTTTTGTTGTTTCCTTAGCCTAGGGTTACATGTATGGAGTAAATTAAAGGATGAGGATTACTTACATCTGGTGATACTACTTAAAGTTACAGACAAAGCTATTACTTTCTCCCTTTCCCTTCTGCCTTCAGAATAGAGGAATTTTCTGATTTCCTGCTCATCCCCTCCACAGGATGGACAGACTATCTGTGCTGGCCTTATATGAATCCAAGTGATGTGGCTCCCAGCTACTGGCTTTCTGCCAGTTTCAGGTCTCTTGGGATTTAATTTCGTAGTGAAGAGAGAATAGAAGAAAGGGTAGTGCTAATCTGTCATGCTTTAGGATGGCTGCTGCTTCCAGGTATGCTCAGAAAAGTTTCAACTGTTTGAATTGCAGTAGCTGTTTTTCTTTGGTGCTGTATAATGATGTGAGCTCTTTGCCTGAAGATATTGTCCTAGGTACCCCTCTGACATGAAGTCATATTCAAGGTTCTGATTCTTCTCTTCAAAGCACCTAGCAGCAATGTGTCCAAGGAGGCACTCCTTTGCTGTGGTATCCAACTGACATAAAATTCTGCAATAGATTATGACAAAAACATCAAATCTCTTAAGAGGACCATTGATGTGTTTTAGTGCTGACATGATTTTGGACAGCTGCAGATTCACTACCTTCAGGATCCTAGTATAAAACTCTCTTCTCTTTAAAATTGTTTTCCCATTGTCAGTGTATAATAAAAAGAAATTCTAAAAGTGTGCTTCTGTCTTACCTCTAAGAAAAAAGGAATAGCAATGTGTCAACAGTACTAATAATGTGTGGAGGTGCCCTAATGATGAACCTGGCGTCATACCTCAATAGACAAACTAAAATGCACACAAATCACCCAGGATATAAAGCAAGACAAGATCTATTTCACATCTTCCAAAAAAAGGTGCAGAAAAATAATTCTGTATCTTCTGTAAATATTGCAAGACTGAGTACTCAAGGAGTTTGTTATAAAAATTGTGAACTCAAGAATTTGCTAAACTTTGAGACTAAACCTATAATCTTTCACCAGATGATTTACTGCAGTTCGCTGATTCCACGCTCTGTACAGCCGAAGTGCTCTGTGTTGCACCTTGGGGTTCTGTTCTTTCAGTCCTTTTTTTGGTGGCTTTTGGGTACACAACTTGGCACTCTCTCTGGGTGCAAACTGAGATATGCTGGGAAACACTGTGCAGCTTTGCTCCTCTTGCATAGCTTTGGGATTGGGAGGGCGCTCACAGAGATCAAGCGCTGATGTTCAAAGCTGGAACTGTTAAATATTCTCACAGTGCAAAAAATGCTAACTAGAACTTTCCCTGAAAATTAAGAAGTATCCTTCCCACGTATTGGTCAGCGATGAAGTCAAATTGACAAGCAAGTGGTTCTGTAAAAATTTTTTTTTAGGTATGTTGTGGTCTTTACAGAAGAGTTAAAATGTGTAATGTAGGGTCATATAATGTTAAAAGTAGCTATGGAACAGATTCTGCCTCAAAGCACATGAGGGTGAAGTAAGCATTTGGAGAACGATGAGGTCATTCTGTGGTGAATATGTGACTTTCCTCTGCCCTAAACCTAGTATCTGAAAGCTTGGAAATCTTTATATTGGTCCTTGACTTTTTTTTTTTCCTTTCTGGGCTTTTTTGGTGCATTATGGATAGATTTTCCCAGGTATCATCTGCATTCCTTCCTCTTTAATTACTATTTTTTTTTCTTTCTGCATATCTAACACGAAATGACTATAGCACCTTTTATTTTCTACAGCCTCCTTAATTTTAATTTAATTGTAGAAGAAGTAAAGTGCTACAAAAGGACAAATATGTGAAATATAGGTGGGCAACAAAAAAGGACAGTCAGCTTAAAAAAAAAAAAAAAAAAGAAGGAATGTTATCAGCAAACAAATAGCAAGCCCCAACACCTCTCTGCTGACTTTTTAAAAACTTCTGTATTTTTTACGCTTTGCTCAATATTTATCAGTTTCATCAGCCTTGAAATGGGAACTACAATTGCTTTGAAAAATGGATTCAGGTTATTTAGTTTCACTCTACTCTCTATAAGCAGCAGTGTGTCTTCTGCTGAAATGCTATTTTGTAACTTCAAGGAGGATTCTTAGTAAATTATAAACTTTACCCTCTCCCTCCCATGAAAACAGTAAGAAGCGGATGGTTTTCTAGCAGACCGATACATTCTAAAATGTTAAGTGTCAAGCCTTTCCTTCATTAGAGAAACATGGAGTCAAAGTTGTAACTGCTTTGGTCTTGCAGCACTAAGGTTAGTATAGTCTAAACCTCATTTGGTAGAAATTAAAATTCGGATCAAAACTATCAGCTCAGGCGTAAATAATCTATTTTCCCTTGCTCATAGCAGGCTGTTTACCTTACATTTTTCCTGTGTGTGAGAAAGGATTTGTTGAGGGGTTTTGCAGGATTGTGTCTGAATTTAGCTGACAGTCTGCATTCTTGTTGGGATCCCAACTTTAGAAAAGTAAATGATCTGGAAAGTTAAAAATGGGTAACTGCAAGGAGTTAAAGAATGTGAAATTGAATATATTCTATATGTATGTGATATTGTCTGTAAACATGATCAATCCCATTTATTATGCAAATTAAACATGTCTAAATCTGCAGGTTTCAAGTTTCTTTTTTTTTTGACAGGGAGCTGCACAGACTTGTTTTAATTTGTTCTATCTTACTATTCTTTTCTTTCTCTAAGTAGCTCTGTACTGACATCATAAAACCTATTGTTCTGATAAAGCACCTGTAGCCTAAATATTTAGAGTTGTTTGTCATTGGTCTGGGAGTCTACCTACCCTTTCAATCCATTTTTATATTATGAAATATTGAAGTTTTGCATGAAATTTATCATCCTCCAGCTGAAGGAAGAAAATTCATTACTGGCAATAAATGGATACAGCCATACTGCTATCACTGAAATAACATCTGCTTATGTGGGGGGAACTTTGGTCCAATATTTTATTGTTTTTCTACATCAGTAGGATTAAATTGGGAACCATCATTTTTTTTCCTACATAATAATGTTAAATATTCTCAGCAATTGAAAATCAGTAACATTTTATAAATGAGCATATCTTATAAACTCAAATACATATTCCTTCGGACCTTTAAATCCTGCTTTCAGCATAAAGACAGATTGTTGGTGTAGTAAATTAAAGCTGCCTTACTGCAGCTATTTTGTCCAATGTTCTATCACAAACCCATATTAATATTTTATCCCCTTTAATATTATTACATGATGCAGGCTTTATTTAAATGGATTTGACGGGCCTCTTGGTTGGCTTGACAACCAGAGGGAAAAATTAATGTTCTGCATTTAATCTCAGCTCAAGGCGCTAAATTATTTTGGAGGTCGAAGCTGTCATGCATATCATGCTAAATTATTGAATGTAATAACTATTAGCCTGATGTCTATTTATAGATTTTTTTAAAATTGTTGTTTACTTCATGCATCTTCAGCTAATTTTGAGGGGAACATCTCTTAAGTTTTCCTCATCCAGTACAGTACTACTGTATCTTTTACATATACAGCACTGGAGGTTATTTAACCAGCAATAGTAAAGGAGATGATAGAGTTGGCAATCTTTAAAGCTGTGGAAATAAAATAGCTTTCATGCTGATGAATTGCATGGTGTACACAGCCTGTGTAACATATGCAGTCTTAACTACTTCAGTTCAAATATATTTAACTTTAAAAGTTCATAAAAGAAAGAATTATTTCCCTGTGTTTACTATTATTGAAGAGACTTAGATCCCAAGGAGGAACTGAACCGCTAAGCATGTGACTTAGAAACCCAGATTTAAAGCTTAAGTTCAGTGACTTGTTACCTTAAGAGTACCATATGCTTCAGGAAAAATGCAATGCAGGATAGACTGAACTATAAAATGTTATTAGCAGTTGTTTAAAGAATGCTACAATAGGAACCGTCACATTAAAACTTGAGATAATATAATTATTCTCACTGATGTTGGTACACGTTTTCATAGCTTTGCATCTCCCCTGCCGTCTTAATCTGCCATGCTAAATAATGTCAAGAAGTGTGATAATGTATATCCTCTAGAACCGTGTTAGGCTTACAGGCTTGTTTGTATAGCGAGGGCTCTGAAGAAAACCAGTCTCTAGAAGTGGGGTGTGTATGACATCACTGTCTTCTGAATTGCCTTTTCTTTCTCCGGGCACAAGAATAATTTTCTCACCTCTGTGTTTTATTCTCATCTTTTGAGTATGAAAATAAGAGGTACTTTATCTGTATCATTTAATAGCAATCCCTGTATGATGCTCTGTGAAGTCAAGGTTCTGTAACTGTTTCCCTTGAAGCAGCATCAATTGTGATGAACGGATATAAGGAAGTGCTAACATCTGGAAGACTGTTTGTCTTCCTTGCAGTGAGTAGTGGTGGACCAAAAATATTTGTGTGCTGTCAAACAGTGCATGCTTATCACAAATATAGGTGGAGACTGTTGTACTGGTTGTATATGAGTTGACACATTTTTTTGTTTAGATGTATAACAATGGAGAGAAGTCATCCTATGGTATGTCTTGTAGGATCCATTGATTCAATATTAGAACAGTTAATGTGATAAACTGACTCCTTTTAGGCATTGGTATAACCAGAGTAACTACAGCGTTGCCTTGTCATTTTGACAAATCAAAATTAAACGCATCCTTTTACAAAAGCCCATGTAAAAATGTTTTTTCAGATTTGTGTTACTTGAACCAAGGCAGGAGGAACAAATACCTTTTTTTTTATATAACTGTCATTTAAATAGTTCTGCTGTTCACTGTTTTGACTGCAGTGGAATGATACAAGTTTTCTTAGTGAGAGTTAAATTTTCCTTTGGTTTTTTTTCATATGTACCCTCTAAAGCCCAGCCCACATCCGTCTCACGCTAACTCTTCAATTGTTGCAAGTTCATTGTTGTAACACAGGACTTGACACTTCCCTGTACCAGACTCTGCTGAATGGCTTGAATTATAAATAGAAATGGATAGATGAAATAATTGCCTTGGCATCAGTATACATATGTCTGTGGCACAGCTGGGGATAAAGCCTTAGGTGGCTCAACTCTGTGTGCCTTGACCACGGCCCTTCTAGGGAAAAAGAGTTGTGTCCCTTCGCATCAAGAGCCAGGCTGTTTTTCTAAAAGATTTTCAGTTACTTGATACAATTTCTCTTCTCTGAGATTGGAAAGAGAGATGGGAAGAAGCCAGTTCTTTCTTTTCCTTTGACCACCTGCCACCCTCCTCTTTTTTTTGTGGTTTTTTTTTTTTCTTCTTCCCTTCACCTGATAGTTATAAGTGGAGAAAATAACCCCAGTGGTGACATTAATCCTCTATGGACTTGTTCCCCCTTTTCTCCTAAAAGATATTGGAAAAGGAGAGGAAAGATAGAGGCCAGGATTTTCTAATACAGGATTAAATCCATAGTCCATTTAGTGTCCCCAGTATTATGTTTCTGATAGTAATTGCTAGGTACTTCAGAGGTTTTTTTTTGTGAAAAAAACAAACGAAAACAAAAAGTCCATTATGATTGCTGTGGAATAGCCCCATAAATTCTCCTTTTTGTAATTTTGCTATTTTTGTATAGTCTTTTTCTCATTCCTGCATTCTAAAGGCATGTCCTTAGATTTCAGTCGCAGAAATAAAGGAGAGACTATTTTCTTTGGTTTTCCATGAGTTTTGTCTTTTCCACTTAACTTGAACTTTAACCTCAATGTCTTTTTAAATGAAGTGGATCTGGTTTGGTTTTTTTCACCAAAGGTATTTGGTAGTCTTGAACTTGAATGTTAGCGTTTTAAGTTCCCTCCCCTCCTCCCCTCCCGATAAAGATTTATTTGCATTATATCCAGGTCTCCATACTGGATGGGTGAACAGACAAAATTCTCACCAGACTCCTGCATTTAGCAGCCCATATGTACGTGGGCTTGGTACTGCGGTTTAGGTTATGTTCCAGCATTATCTCATTTTTGACCCTGACACACCCTCCACGTACTCTGCCTCCTACATCAGTAGGGAAATGGAGTGTCTAATTGCTCAGGCTTCTAGGACCAGTACTGATCTTTCCTTACAATATCTTAGTTACTGAAGCATGCTGTTTTCCAGAGCTTTTGCTTACTGTTTTCTGTACTTCTCAGTGGACTAGAGAAAGTTGAAGATAGGTATTTCTGTCTTTTTGCAAAAAGATATTCTAAACAAGTACATGCAGATCTCGACAAATGGTAGGAGTCTGTGTATGGTTTGTTTGCTTCTTCACCATTTATTATTTTTATTTGGTCTGAATTACCTAAAATATTTATTCCCTAGGAGATGATTTTTTTTTTCTTACATGTGGTTTCTCCTCCAAGTCAGGTAGCCTTTCCTGCTAAAATTGCTGAGTATTTAACTGTAAATAGAAGAACATTGAGTCTTAGTTACCTGCTGGGGTGTATTACTACTACTAATTGTACTAAATTACTTCTTATTTGTATCTTATTATATTACTTTTTGTCATATTGCTACTCTTTAAATTCCTGATCCAAAATGGAGATATAAAGGCAGTCCACTAACTCTGTAAGTGAAGTAAGATTTGTAGTTTTAAAAGTGCAGGAAATTCAGTCTTGAACCAAAATTCTAAATAGTCCATAGACTCCTTCATTTATCACAGCTTGCATTTTGCTGTGCACTGTGAAATACTGATAAAAAAGTATGGCTGTATAGCAGACTAGAATAGTTTTCTGGATACAGTATATAAGTCATAGCTTTCTGTGCTGTGTTTCTGTTACTTCCTCTTCCAGTGAATTAACATGACATGCCTTTGTTAAACAGCTAGGGTATGTCTTCATAAGCAAATAGGAGTCTGTCCTTCAATCTTGTGAGCTCAATTGAATGAACTTAATATGATTAAATAGTCTTCTCTTTCGTTTGGTCAGCTAACATGGCTTCAGTTTTCTAGCCTGCTCCTAAACAGTGCTTTTCAATCATATCACACCCACCCAGTTGAGTAAACATAACTAAAAAAACACATTCAGTTTTTTGCTCATTGATACCCAGCCTCAGAGAAATTAGTTGGGAAAGAGCCTGAGGATGTCAAGTTCAACCTTATTTACTTTAAAGTCAATGGTAGTTTTGCTGTTAACTTCCACAGGATCACAAACATAGTATAAGAACATGATTTCTCAAGCTATTTCACTAATTAAAAATTGATTTTTGGCTTTGTGTGGCTTAAAGCTGCTAGCTACAAAGTTGTAGGTGGTGTTATGTTTCCACCCTGTAAACCCAGTTGCCATACAACTCGTACAAGAACTGAGCTGGAAATAGTGGTAAATCTAATTCTGCTTTAAAAACAACAAAAAATACTGCCAACAACTGTGTGCAACAACTGTATACACAAATGTCTGGTACCTGCAGAATTTCACTGACTTTAGTATAAAGCACTTAATAAAACTGCCAGGATCAATGTTAGCTACACTTTTTTTCGAGGCAAAATCCAAGTTCTGACTGTATATCCATTTCTTTTTTTTGCAAAATTCTGTAGCTTATTAAGTTCTCTTTGGAACTGCCAGTTTTCACTGTCCATGATGATTTAAATTAGTTATTCCTGAAGGGAAGCAACAAACGCTTTCTGGATTTAATTAAGTGTTTGTTCTTCCTCACATGGAAAAAACCTTCCAGTTGACAGCAGTCTACTTTCCAGAAACACTAATGCAGGATGTCTCTCCCTGCATCTGTCCACCAGCATTTGTAGTCTGAGTAGATTCATTCTGATTCTAAGCTGCTCCAGTAAAAATTTCTAAATGAAGAACTTTTTTTCATGACCTATTTTCAGTTTGAACAATGTGTTGAAGTTCATAGCTGAACTCGGAGGAAGGTCTGTCTGGACCATAAACTTATATTACCGTTTTACTATTGAACAATTCTAGTTATTTCTTCAGTAGATTCTCAGGAATTAATTATCTTCATAATCCCTTTTCTTTTTTTTTTCTTTTTTTTTTTAATTTTTGATTTTGTTTTGGCCAGGCAAGTTCAGGCTGGCAAGTATACAAGAAGCCTACAAATCTGCAGTAGGAGTGAAGCATGTTGAGTGTATGACTTGCATGCAGTGACTATGGACCCTAAAACTGCTCAAATGACATTAAATGAAGTTTTCCTACTGATTTAAGTGAGAAATTCTCAGCTAAGCGCTCACACTTAGAGCTTCATCCAATGTATCTACCATTTAAGATCCCACTCTGTTTTTCCTCTTTGTGACTTACACCGCAGTGAGGAGAATTTAAGTTAAACAACAAGATGAACTTTCTGGTTGTAAGCTGTGAAGCAAGGGGTTAGGCTGTCTGGGGAAGCTCTGGACCCTTAGGGGATGTAAGAGGTTAGATGTGCATCTCAGAATAGTTCACGTATTCTTGATCCTGGTTTAGGTCAAGGATGTGGACTAGATGCCCCCTTTAAAGTCCTGCCAATGCTATATTCTGATGGTTCTGGCTTAGCCATGTTATACCTTATCATGAGCACATCAGTATGGGTGAGTGCAATATAAGAAGGAAGACAACTTGAACTTAATACATTGTACTGGTTTAAGTACATTCTATTTATTTGTGTCGCTCAGAGGTAGGAAATTCATGTGTTTTTAACTTTCTACTATTGTAGATGTATAATGAGAGGTTGTACTTGCTCAGATTATAGCATTCAACTGGAAAAACAAAGCAATTTGGGGAAAAAGGCGGTGTTGTCTCCTTATAACGCATAGAAATCTGATGCATAGTGATACTTGGAGTTAATCACTGAGCCTGAAGTCCAGGATATGAACCAGTATCATTAAGTCATTGACCATAAGCAGCATTTGCTTAGCTGCATGTCCCCAGTGTAGCAGTAAAATGTGTGGGTGTCCAGAAATGTGACAAAGAGTTGTTTTGCTATTGTAGAGATATAGCACATGCTGTCCCTTTAAGTATCTAGCTTTTTTAACACTGTTTTTGATGATTCTGTGCTTAGTAACTGGGTTTCTTAGCTCAAATAATTAAACAGAAATAGAATATGCAGGTTAACTTCTATCACTTGTTCATAGGTGAAAGCTGATGAGAATCCTTCTCATTTTGGAATTTTTCCTACGGAAAGGGACAATATTTTTCATATTTCCTAGAGCAGCCAGCCTCTTTTCTATGCTGCTGTTCAATAGGTGAACTAAGCTTTCTGAGATCAGCAAAAAAGGTGTTTGAACGACAGTAGACTATTAAAAAGGATTAAAAAAAGTAGCTAGCTACACATTTTGATAGAATAGCTATTTTAATGGTGAAACATGCCTGTATAAGCAATTCTATTGCTGAAAGTCCACAACCTTTTAATGCTCCTTTCATTATTTTCTATAATTTCGCAGCATATTTACAGTTACCTAGAATTCAGAAATCCCGATGAAAATGCTTTCATTTCTTAGCAGTGATCCTCCTATGCAGTCTTACCTTCTGTTGACCTACATTTGAAGTGCAGCTCTGTGCTGAAAAGCTGCAACTGTCTGTTGAAAAGCATTGTGTAAAATGGACTTACTGCTCAACATCCCCCCTTAGAGTGAAAAGTCAGCAAAAAAATAACATTCTTGCTTTTTCCTGTGAGCGTCTTGGAGAAAATAGTCTTAAAAAGAAATACAGGAAATTTGCATCGCATATCGTTCAAGGGTTGGTTGTTGAGCTTCAGTAAGAAAATTGAATTGTGTGATTGCAGAAGGTGTGATGGTGGCAGTTGCATGGGCCCCAGCAAAGTGGGGTGGGGGGGTTTGTGCCAGCCTCTCCTCAGCTGGTTAAGATCTGCTCAGAGGCAAATCAGACATATTCATTCCTTCATGCTGCATAAGCGGTGCTTGTGACTAGTACTGGAACAGGGCCCGAAAGATGTACCAGACTTTTTAGCTTTCCTGGCTGGCTGTCTTTTCTTTGAAGGAAGCTTATTTGAAAGTGGTATTTATGTATGTGTTGACTGGCGAGGAACATTCTGGTTTGAAACACGAGCAGCTGTGGGGCTAGAGACATTAATTTCTCCTCTGATTTTCTTTCTGAATGTTAGCTTCCCTGTGGGTAGAGTAAAGATCTTTGGTATCAGTTCTGACTCTGAGTTTTCTTTAACCATTATCAGGGCTGGAAGTAGAAATAGAGTGGTAGGTGGGAAAGAGAATGGAATAACAAACTTCAGAGTATCTTAATCAAGAATCATTGCAGACAATTGGAGAGGGATCAAGGATAAAAGTAATCTCTTAAGTCAGTGAAGTTACGGAAATTGATTTATTTAATAGTGGAATGACATGCAATCCAGTTATCAAACGGTGGTAAGGAAAGGGGAATGATGCTGTGCTTTGTGGAAATAATTTTCTGAGAGGGATTTCAGAGAGAAAGAAGTTGGATAAACTTCGGAAATGTTTTGAAAGATTTGAGACTTACTGTTGTGGTTTAACCTGGCAGGCAGCCAAAACCCATGCAGCTGCTTGCTCACTCCCCCCACCCCCCCAGTGGGACGGGGAGAGAATCAGAAGGGTAAGAGTGAGAAAAACTCGTGGGTTGAGATAAAGACAGTTTAATAGAACAGAAAAGGGAAAATAATAATAATAGAATATACAAAATGAGTGATGCACAATGCAATTGCTCACCACCCGCGCTGACCGATAACCAAGTAGCGATCAGTACTTCCTGGATCACGCCTACCATTCATATACTGAGCATGACGTCACATGGTATGGAATACCCCATTGGCCAGCTGGGCTGGCTGTCCTGATTACGTTCCCTCCTGTCTTGTGCACCTAGCTCAGTCAATAGGCACGGGAGCTGTCCTTGGACTAGGAGGGCACTTAGCAACAACTGAAAACATCAGTGTGTTATCAACATTCTCCTCGTACTAAATCCAAAACACAGCACTAGGAAGAAATTTAACCCTATCCCAGCCGAAACCAGGACACTTACTCAAGTACGCAGTTTTTGAGGCTGGTGGAACCCCTAATTGAAACCATGTTATAATGGAGCACCATGGTAAGAAAAGACTGCCAGAACATGCTGTCAGGATGTGGAAAAAGCAATGAGAATTTGCTGCTGCAGAGTGAGATCAGGCTGTAAACTTGGAAGAAAAATAGGACAATGTTATCCTTGAACCTAAGAAGGAGCTTATAATTTAATCAAAAGAAGCTTGTAAGAAATTATGCAGAAGATTACACAAATCATGAAGGAAAACCCTGTCTTAATCAGTGTCCAGTTTTTGGACAGATAATTGTGAGAAGTGAGAGAGTTGTGCTGAAGCCTGAAAGTAAGAATGGAAAATACCTGAGGAGAAGCTAAATATATTTTGTGCAGCAGAGGAAAGTAATTGTGAGAAGTTTTCCATAGACCTTCCCATCTAGTGACTAAATTATCGCCTTGAACACAAATGAAACTTATATGCTTATAAATTTGCCCAGTCATGCAGAAACCAATACGCTGTAACTAAAGTTACAATAAAGGATATGTGACTCAGTCACGTTGAACATAGACTGGTGTTTGTGTCTTAGCTTGCTCAGCGGGGGAACATGATTACTAAATATGTCTGTGAGCTGGATGGGATTGCGTCAGGAAATGAAATTATATATGCTAGGGCTGAAAATATGCCCCAAAAAATAATTCAGAAAGACACGCTATCATAGAATAAGAGGAACTGCTGTAGACAAAGTGTAGAGAAAAAAGCCAAGTGAAAGCATGGAAATACTCTTGGACAGGCCGGATTCTTAGAAAGGAGGTAAATGATGCCATTAAGCAAAGGGCAAAACTAATATTTAGCATGATTCAGTGTCTGACAAAAAATATTACTTACATGTTAACATGCTTAAGGAAAGGTAAAGGCCTTGGTCTAAAATGGAAGTGTTTGTGCATCCTCTAACATAATTACTCTATGGCCCTTCATAGGGTTGTTACTTCCGCAGTCCAGAAATAACATGTCAAAGTGCCACTCCTAAACATGTAATTTGATCCATAAATTCTGCACTGAATACTAAATGTGATAAGTGCCTATAATAGATTCATTTGATCCTTATAACTTGCCCTACCTAAATACAGGGCATCCAGGGACTATTCTAGTGTGTGGTGCTGTCAGCTGAAATGCTGCTTCTTAGAAAACATGGTATCAGGTTCTTGGTTGTATGGTCACTCTTGTTACAGTAGAATAAACCCCAACCAGATCATGTGCTACAGTGAGGGTTGACATGACCTACTTAGCTGAACCTGGGACCACAAGATAGATTAGGACATGTTAGTGACTTTTTGCAACTGGAGATGTTACAGAGGAATATCTGGAATTTCAGCAACCTGAGAGAGGGTTATCCATGGGGGAACCAATTAACAGCAGTATGAAGGGCTGAGCAAAACAACACAGACTAAAACTGCCAAGGTACATCTTTTCATATGGATGGTGCTATCACTGACTGTCTGACAACTTTGATTTACATGTTGTTTTATCAAGACTTCTTCTTTCTTTCAAAGAAGGGAATGATTAGAGTTAGAGCCTGACAGATGGAGATCCTTCCCTGCATCTCATGTGTTGCCTTTTTAAAAGTAATTTTGGTTTATGTACCCAATAAAAATATATAAAAATCATAGCTACAAGATCATACTGAGCGTTTTCTTTCATTGCTTTCACCTAAAATACTGCAGGGTATTATTTGTAAGGGTGGTATCTAATATTACAGTGCTAATTGGATATGTTCTTTTCTCATCTGTATTTCCTCTTACATGTCAATGAAGTGCTTTTAAAATGTAAGATATCAAATGTCACAACTTTTCTTCCATACTTTTTCTGTTTTTTTAAAAAAAAAATTTTTGCTATACCAGCTAGTTGTAAATCAGCTAACTGCTTCTTCTCCTATAAACAAGATGGTTATAAGCAAATTATCAAGAGACAGATATGAGATCTCTTTCTTCTTTGTTGCTAGTCCTCTCTTCGTTACTGTTAATCATCATGGCAGTTCCATGGACAGGAGCAGAAGGCTGTTTTGGCTTCAGATTAATTTGGCGTGTGAGTTGCTCCACTTAAGGACAAATATCAAGCTAATTTCTAGGAGAGAAGTTTGAAGCTGTGTTGTTTGAGATACTTCAAACATTTCAAAGTCTCCACTTTTGAATCAAATTTGTCCTGGCATATGAGGAAAAGCCAAGGGATCTCGAATTTTACACCACTGTTTCCTTGATCCTCTGGCATGATAATGTAATATGTAGTTCTGAATCTGGCTCACCAAATGCTTTTTGTACAGTGGTAGTATACATACGTACAGAATCCCACAATTGCAGATTCATGTAACTCAGCAGAATTTTAACCTTCTATTTTATGGCTTTTCTGTGCCAAACTTTTGGATTCTGATGAGGAGCATCTCATGATCAACTTCTTATTTGAAATCATCTACATTGAGAAACATTAAAAATCTACATAGATATTTAGCATCTAAAGCTTTTCATATCTTTACCGTTGTCACTTTTGGATTTTTTTGAAAACAGAATCCTAACTTGTCGAAAGGAAACCTGGCACTTTCCATCTCATTGTGTGGCACAGCAGGAAAAATGGATTTTCCTACAAATTCTGAACTATGATAAATTGATTCTATAGAGGAAGCGTCTTTAGGCTGCTAAGTTGCTTAATATGTTTTTACATGTTGAAAGCTGTTCTTTAAGCACACATTACTGCAGTTTAGGCTGTTGGAAAAAACTGTAGACAAGTTTTGTTCTGAAAAGGCGGTGTTGATTTCAGTGAGAAGTCCTATGAAGTAATGTCAATGGCACGTTCCACCGTTCAGTGGGGGAAAAGTACTAGATGAATTTAAAGAGTAGAAATCTCAAGGACTCCGTTTAAATGTATTTGAGCTTCTGGGTTCATGATTTTGTGGTGCAGCCATGGATGTAGCAGAATGCCTCTCTCCAGGGAAAAGGAATGCAACATGATGGTTCACTCACTTTGGGACAATGGATATGACAGATAGTGGAGAATGTCCTTACCTGCTGAATCACATCAACCGATAACTTATTTTCATTAGCAATGATCCAGTCAGATCCTTTTATCACACTTCTAATTCAGTGACCTGTAAAATCAGAAATGTCCAAGTCATTGTCATAAAAATATGTATCTTGTAAGTGCACATTACAGTTGATAGTATTCAGTTCAAGTTGAAAATAAAAGGTGCATTTCATCTTGTAAGAAGTGTTTGAAAGGATGTTTTAAGAAAAGTGATATGCAAATATGATTGAGGTTGGTAATTAGCTATAAATGCTTGTCTTCTGGGAAGCTGAGTAGCAACCAGAATGCCAAAGGCTGTCCCCCTCTGACCTCTCCCAAAGGGTTATAAAACATCAGTATTCTGAGATCCCAACTGCTGGTATTTTTGGCTTTCATGGAGATTAGTTGATTTAATTATATTTAATTTATTGATTGAAATCAATTTAGTTGATTTAATCATATTTAATTATAGTACTCAGCTTCTTCTTCAGAGTACTTTTGATTTATTAACAATTGTTGAAAATATTTGTCATACTCAAGATGAAATTCTGTCCACAGACATGAGTGGCAGTATTGCCATGGACTCTAAACAAATTGATCTCTTATCGACTAGACCCTCCTGTAAGCAGTAATTACATTGTATTAAAACAAGATGTCAATGAGCCAAATTTTCAGTGAAAGGGTGAAATACTTCTTAAATCAGATCTTGCTCATTAATATGTTAACAGCACAGCTGGCTTTGTAATAATGTTAAGTTTGCTCAGTTAAGGATTCAGAAGCCAGGAAATGGCAAATCTTGGTCTTGTGGCTTTGTAACATCACAGTTCCTAATTAGATTAATGCGTACTGTTTCTCAGATCATGCCATATGATGTTTAACTGGCTAATTCATTCATTAGATTGTGTTTTCAAGCCTTTGTTCTTTTGTATAATTTGAAATCCATGGTTACATGCAAGAATAATCTATATAGCATATAGAATTCAAATAATGTGGGAAGACAAATCTTTCTTACAGGGAAAAATATAGCTTATCTCTAGACATACCTTTTATAAACTTCCTGCAAATGAATCTTTTTCTTTCCTGAATACTTTATATAATGATGGTACATGTGCTATGCTTTTCAGTCTTTACATCTTGTTTAGAAAATGCCCCTGTGATTAAAGAAAATGTTTGAGATTAAATCATGAAGATTCACACTCAATGTACGTAAAGTGCATTTGTTTTGATAGTTTTCTCTTTATTCCTGCAGTCCTGCACCAGTGGTTTTTTGTGAACTCCAGCATCTTAAAGGGAGGGGGTAAAGATGGAAATAATTACTTTGTGCTAGCAAAGTGTGATTTTATGGTACCAGACTTCCATCAAGTGATACTTAATATTCCTGAAGTGTGTGTCCCCCCTTTCCACAACCCCCTTCAAAGCAGAGTTAAGTAGTAGAGATAAGTGCTAATGGTCATATTACAATAAACTGTACCAGACTGTGGAAAGGAGGAATGGCAAGAAGCAAAAAAGATGTTGATTCTATTACATTTTATCCATATTCTACAGTAATTCTGACCCCACAGTGATAATGACAAGGGGTAAATATACTCTGTACATAATGGATGACTGCTTTTCCCAGTTCTGTTACTGCATCAGTGCTGGTTCTTTGATGCTTGCAATTCTAGTTTATTTGGGTTGTTTTGGGGGTCTAAACCAGAGCCAGAACTCAGATTTTCTTACTCAGTAATTTAGAAAATTTAAGAATATGTCTGATTTGAAGCTCCAGACACCTTATTCAGAAGAAGAATCACACTGCTGCTTTAGGTATGTTCATGCCTGTGATTAAAAGCTTTTTACATATGCATCCATCTCCTTTAGCTGTTCTGCTGCTCCTGTTTGAGAATAACAGTGCTATCAAAGTGACAAAAGGCTAGGTTGTACTCCTAAGGGAAGTAATTATAGCAGCACAGAGCAGAAGGTAAAATTATCATTTGCTTGCTATTTTATAATGCAGTACCAAATATTTATCATAGTATTAGTAAAAAAGCCATAAACTTTATGTAGATTTTAGAATATAACAATAAATGAACTTGTACTGCAATGGAAAGCTAGGTTTTCATGAGACCCCAAAGAAATCTGTTCTAACAATGGTTTAGTCATAGTACAAAATATTCAGGATGCAGTATTCTGCTGTCTTGTTTTATGCAAAAAACTTGGTAGTTTTATCCATGGCTATTCTTACAACTCTGGATAGACTCTTCTCAGGCTAAGCTCTGTCAGGGCTTACTGTATCAGAAGGGAGATATTGCATGTATGTCAAAGGCAGGCAATGTTTTTCGTGTTTCGGAAAAAGGTATCTGAAGGATGGTCTCAAAATCTGTATATTTACCTGAGGTATCAATGTAAAGGAATATTTTGCTAGTCTGCAGTTATTTGGGAGAGTTTGGACTGTGGCAGTAACAAGTTAGATCTTTCATGCAAGTGACAGAAGTGGACTGTATGTGCTTCCCAAGAGACAGCTATGGTTTTGTACCTCTTGTTCCTTATGTTCTGTACCGCTTTTCATGCGGTATACACCCCTGCAGCAATTAATCCAGTCCTTGAATATGCCCACTGCAGGTAGTTAAGTATTTGTTCAGCTCATAAATGACTTATTTCAAACAATGCACTTCCGAGTTCTTCCCACCTTGCAACAATGCATACAGTGATTATATTTCTTTGAACAGGTGTAGCCACAGGGAAGATGCAGAGCTCGGTCAGATCATGTATGCTGTTCATACATGTGAAACTAAACGTTTGTTCGTCCCAGGGCAGGCAGTGGGACAGGTTGTTCAGTATGTGATCTGACACATTTGCATCGCTCGGGCAACATGCAGGCTTGGTGCCCAAGTGGTGTAGGAGAGCACCCCAAGATTTGCCTGCCCGTGTGGTGGGGCAGCACCCATCCCCCTGAGGAACAGGGCAGGTGTGATCAGCTCTCTGGTGGCCTCCCTCTCTCCCATAACGTGTTTAGTAGCACTTCAACGCGGGGAAGAGTTTGTATCCCCAGATTCAGTAAGAGGAAGGTTAATGTAAAAGATAATGCTTCACATGGCCAGGTTTCCTCTTGCAGTGAGTGGTTGTTCTGGTGAATGCAGATCAAATACAAGAAACTTTTTTTTCTGTGGAAAAGTCAGAGATGTATTTTCTGCAATACAGTCAGGTGTGGATACTGAAGAGCTTGAGTTAACATGACTTGGTGAAGGCTACACTGGATTTGTTCTCCTGTTCTACATTCCTCTGAAATCTTATCTGCTGGCTGGTGAAATTTCGAGGTGTAACATAACAGACCTTCAATGTGATTTCAGCACAGAGACCATTTAAAAATTCCAGTCTGGGATTCTTCTACCACATTCTACAGATACTCATTGTGGCTCTGTTGATAACATATATGGCCCTTAAGGTGAGGCAAGGGGGGGAAAAAAAAAGGCATAAATAGGAGTAAGCATGTAGGTTCATACGCAACATTATGATCCATATATTAATGTATATTATTAATTGATAAGCTAAAAAAAATGGATTTAATTTCATTTTGCCTGCACAGGAGACTAATGCTCAACTCTGTAGACCATTAATGACTTGATTGATGCATTGATTAAATTTGGTGTATTATGCTAATACAGATCACAAAAAAATCAACAAAGATATATGTTTTTGTATTGATTATACATTGAAATTCTATATATTTTATCAAATGTAATTACCTTCTGTACTTTTTTTACCTGCTTCTGATATTATCTTATAGAAGAATTGTGTTGAAAGAATCTGCTTTCAATAAAATTTGGAATTAGAATCATAGAATCATAGAATCATACAGGTTGGAAAAGACCTCTAAGATCATCGTGTCCAACCGTCAACCCAACACCACCATGCCCACTACACCATGTCCTTAAGGGCCTCATCTACACGTCTTTTAAATACCTCCAGGGATGGTGACTCCACCACTTCCCTGGGCAGCCTGTTCCAAGGCCTGACCACTCTTTCAGTAAAGAAATTTCTCCTAATGTCCAGTCTAAACCTCCCTTGGCGCAACTTGAGGCCATTTCCTCCCGTCCTACCGCTAGCTTCTTGGGAGAAGAGACCAACACCCACCTCGCTACACCCTCCTTTCAGGTAGTTGTAGAGCGCGATGAGGTCTCCCCTCAGCCTCCTCTTCTCCAGGCTAAACAGTCCCAGTTCCCTCAGCCGCTCCTCATAAGACTTGTGCTCCAGGCCCTTCACCAGCTTCGTTGCCCTCCTCTGGACGCGCTCCAGCACCTCCATGTCCTTCTTGTAGTGAGGGGCCCAAAACTGAACACAGTATTCGAGGTGCGGCCTCACCAGTGCCGAGTACAGGGGCACGATCACCTCCCTGCTCCTGCTGGCCACACTATTTCTGATACAGGCCAGGATGCCGTTGGCCTTCTTGGCCACCTGGGCACACTGCCGGCTCATGTTCAGCCGACTGTCAACCAGCACTCCCAGGTCCTTTTCCTCTGGGCAGCTTTCCAGCCACTCTTCCCCAAACCTGTAGCGTTGCCTGGGGTTGTTGTGGCCGAAGTGCAGGACCCGGCACTTGGCCTTGTTGAACCTCATACAGTTGGCCTCGGCCCATCGATCCAGCCTGTCCAGGTCCCTCTGCAGAGCCTTCCTACCCTCCAGCAGATCAACACTCCCACCCAACTTGGTGTCGTCTGCAAACTTAGTGAGGGAGCACTCGATCCCCTCGTCCAGATCATTGATGAAGATATTGAACAGGACCGGCCCCAATACTGAGCCCTGGGGAACACCGCTCGTGACCGGCCGCCAACTGGATTTAACTCCGTTCACCACAACTCTCTGGGCTCGGCCGTCCAGCCAGTTTTTTACCCAGCGAAGAGTGTACCTGTCTAGGCCGTGAGCCGCCAGCTTCTCTAGGAGAATGCTGTGGGAGACAGTGTCAAAGGCCTTACTGAAGTCCAAGTAGACCACATCCACAGCCTTTCCCTCATCCACTAGGCGGGTCACCTGCTCATAGAAGGAGATCAGGTTGGTCAAGCAGGACCTGCCTTCCATGAACCCGTGCTGGCTGGGCCTGATCCCCTGGTTGTCCCGGACATGGCTCGTGAGCGCCCTCAAAATGAACCGCTCCATGATCTTCCCCGGCACCGAGGTCAGGCTGACCGGCCTGTAGTTCCCCGGATCCTCCCTCCGGCCCTTCTTGTAGATGGGCGTCACATTGGCAAGCCTCCAGTCGTCCGGGACCTCCCCAGTTAACCAGGACTGCTGGTAAATGATGGAGAGCGGCTTGGCAAGCTCCTCCGCCAGCTCCCTCAGAACCCTCAGGTGGATCCCATCCGGCCCCATAGACTTGTGAAAGTCCAGGTGGCATAGCAGGTCATGAACTTCATCCTCTTGAATTATGGGGGGTTTATCCTGCTTGTTGTCCCTGTCTTCCAGCTCAGGGGGCTGAGTACCCTGAGGATAACCACTCTGACTACTAAAGACTGAGGCAAAGAAGGCGTTGAGTACCTCAGCCTTTTCCTCGTCCTTGGTGGCAACGTTCCCCTCCACATCCAATAGAGGATGGAGATTCTCCTTGGCTCTCCTTTTATCATTAATATACTTGTAAAAGCATTTTTTGTTGTCTCTCACGACAGTGGCCAGGTTGAGTTCTAGCTGGGCTTTTGCCTTTCTAATTTCCTCTCTGCACGACCTAACGCGATCCCTGTACTCTTCCTGAGTTGCCTGACCCTTCCTCCACAAGTGATAAACTCTCCTTTTTTCCCTGAGTCCCAGCCAGAGCTCCCCGTTCAGCCAGGCCGGTCGCCTTCCCCGCCCGTTCTTCTTGCGGCACATGGGGACAGCCCGCTCCTGCGCCTTTAAGACTTCCTTCTTGAAGAACGTCCAGCCTTCCTGGACCCCTTTGCCCTTCAGGACCGTCACCCAAGGGACCCTCTCGACCAGTGTCCTGAGCAGGCCAAAGTCCGCCCGCCGGAAGTCCATGGTAGCGGTTTTGCTGGCCCCCCTCTTTACTTCACCAAGTATCGAAAATTCTACCATTTCATGGTCGCTAAGCCCAAGCCGGCCTCCGACCACCACATCTCCCACCAGCCCTTCTCTGTTCGTGAACAGCAGGTCAAGCAAGGCATCTCCCCTGGTGGGCTCGCTTACCAGCTGCGTCAGGAAGTTATCCTCCACACACTCCAGGAACCTCCTCGACTGTTTCCTCTCTGCCGTGTGGTATTTCCAGCAGACATCCGGAAAGTTGAAGTCCCCCACGAGAACAAGGGCTAGCGACTGGGAGACTCCTGCCAGCCTCTGGTAGAATATTTCGTCTGCCTCCTCGTCCTGGCTAGGTGGTCTATAACAGACCCCCAGCAGGATATCTGCCTTGTTGGCCTTCCCCCTCATCCTTACCCACAAGCACTCGACCTCGTCATCACTACCATCGAGCTCTAGACAGTTGAAGCATTCCCTAACATACAGGGCTACTCCACCGCCTCTCCTTCCTCGCCTGTCCCTTCTGAAGAGCTTATAGCCGTCCATTGCAGCACTCCAATCGTGCGACTCATCCCACCATGCCAGAAATATCTGGCATCACTTATCAGCAACACACTCCAAAGTACATTTACCTTACACTTAATCAGTGTATGTGTCCAGTAAGAAAAATCTTGATTTTCAGATCACTGAGTCTAAGCACTTCTCTATAAATTTTGAATTAAAATCTTTTTGAGCCACGAAGCATTTTTCAAGTATGTTAAAATGGAAGATATATTTTTAGTAACTTTATCAATACAATGAATAGATTTTGGGTAGGGTAGAGTAAGTGCTGTAAGCAGTAGTAGATTCCAGGTTGTACCTCCAGCTGGGGGCAGCATTGCTTTAAAAAGAAAAACAAGAATCGGGTAGTCCTGGACTGGTAATTAAACTGTTCACTCTGAGGAAGTAGATAGGCTCCCAAACCAAACTAATAAATCTGTGGGTTAATAACACGTTGGTCAGATCCATAATCACTGCTGTTGATCCATTTGTCTGTCTTTACACAGTAAATTGATTTTAACCAAAGATTCATCAAAGAGGAAACTTTCATAAGAAAAAAAATTCAGAAAAACTAAGAAAACCAACCCTGCTTCTTTCTTCTTTAGCCCTCGTGGATAACTTCTCCTTACAACTATGCTACTGTTGTTAATCCTGTTGGGAAATTAATTCTTGGTGCTGCAACTTAAAATATTCTTCAGATGTCACCCTGTGTTTCCCCAGTATTTCTTATTGCCAGTAATTGATTATGTAAAGAATTGCAAGAAACAAGACTGGTGCTGTAGAGATTGAAGGAGACTGAGTTTACTGCCAAGAGCCTGCAAAAGCATCGGCTTCTGGGCTTTGTCTCTGGTGTGGTGCATTTTTGGGTTTTCCGTGGCAAGAGAGGAATTCCTTCTCCTTTGGTCAGACAGGTGTTTATGCACACTCACTTACCTCCTCTGTCTCAGAGGACCACTGCAGCAGATGGAAAATCATCTTTATTAATCCTGGAAAATGGGGAATACATTGAGCAAACTGCCAAATGGCAGTTTGCTCAATAAAGGAAAAAAAATAAATGGGCAATTAAATTATATTTAGAGTGTGTTACAGGTACAGCTTAGACCAATTTCAAATTCTGGCACTTATTTGCTTTGGAACTAGATCGTCATCATTTTTCTTCAGTTCATAAAGTTCAGTTGCATTGTCAGTGTTTCCATGGTGTAAAGATAAAAGCTGCACAAAAAGTTAATGAATTTCTTAAAGCAATTGGAGGTAATTTTTATGCGGCTTGTTTTTCTGTGGCTAGAGCAAAGGATAGAGTGAGAGGACATGTCCCATTGCTGCTCCTGCAGAACTGCTAGATTAATTAATCTTGAAACCTACTGCCAATTGCTGGTTCATTTGCTAACTAGAACAATCCATTCCTCGTTCAGTCTGCAAATGGAGGTGTGGCAATCAGAAGATTTGCATCTTTGTTTTTATTACCAAGAATGGTGATCAAAGCCTTGTAAGAATAAATTGGTGACACTTGCTACAGAAAATTTCTTTTTTCAAGCAGGTTAACTGTCAGCTATAAAATCCCCTTCTGGATTGAAAGCAAGCTGGAGAGATACTCCTGTAAAACTTTGCACTTGTGTGCATAAAGGTTTTGTGAAAGTGTACATAACCCAGGCTATATTGGCGTAGATATATTTAATAATGAAAAATAAGTCTTGTTTGGATGTACAAAAGCCTGCAGAAGTGTATAATAACACAGATGGAGTTGTGATTATGACCAATAGGAAATTACACATTTCTCCTCAAACAGAGATGCCTACATTCATAATTTGTGTTACCACATTTGTATGCAAAGAATCCCACCAAAGTGCTCATGGCAACGGCTTTCAGGTTTGTTATGAGCAGAGACAAGGTCAACCCTTCTCCTTCCCCCAAATTTTAGCATTAATAAGTTATAAAGGTGTGTCCTCATGTCGAACACTATCTACGAAAACTCATATGCTGCATGTTATTTGCCCCACATATTTATTGGCCGACTCTGAATATTGCACAGGTTTAGAAATGCCACCGTGGGCTCTGGGCCAGCTCACGTAATGAAAGCACGTGTGTCTCTGGTACGCAAAGGGGACTGAGGTCTAGGTAAGACTGAAATCTTTCTGGATGACTGAACACATTAACTGTTGGATACACAGTATTGCCTGCAGCAGGTGTGAGATTACATTATGTTCAACCTTTGTGTGTGAATTGCAAGAAAGGTAGTTTTGAGTTGCAATTAGGAGGAGAATAAATCAAATACTTCCTTGGGAGAGAAAAGCTAGAGGCAGGTTGTGTAGGGAGCATGTTCATTTTGCTTATTTCATATCTGTGCCTGCATTGCAGTGAGAGGTGGAATTACAGCATGCAAAGGCATACCTGAGTGGTCTTTATCCAGCTCAGCTGAACACTGATGCCTTAAGGCCATGGTAATACCGACTTCAGAAAGGGAGGGAGCATCCAGAGAAATTAGTGACTTCCTTTTTACTGAAAATAAGTCTAAAACTGCGAGAATGGGGTATTAAAAATGCAAACTAATATTCTTTAAAATAATACAACTGACATTAAACTTGAGAGTCATCTCCCTGGATGGGTATCTCATGTGCACATTTTATCCCTAATATGGCTTAATAATTGCAATGTTCATGTGGTGGCTGTTAGAAATGTTCTCAAATTCTCAGAAATTACTTATATAGTAAAAGATGGGTCTGAAGTGATAACATTTCTTCTTTTACCTGATTATGATAGGCTGAAGTTGTAGGACCAGTTTATAAACCTAGTACTTTGTTGGATTTTTTTTTAAGGACATCAAAAAAACCCTCTGCTTTATTTTGCATTGGCTTCAGGAATATGCTTATGAAACAAAAAACTGCTGCAGATATTTCAAGAGATTATGTGGCTACGCAGATCTGTAAAAAAATGGAGGACCTAGCAAAGCACTAAATATTACAGTACACAACATTATTTTCTTGCTTTCTTCCCTTTTCATGGTAGAGTCTTCTAATTGGAAAAAGTAAGCTATTAAACAGACATGGTTGTTTTGATTACTCAAAATATTCCCAATGTTTTATGCATGCAGGTTGATTACAAATGTATCATGACTAATTTATTTCTCAATTAATGTTAGTCTGTTAACTAAAATATTTGTCTACTTGGACATATTTTTTTTAGATAGTAAACTAACTATGCTTCTGTGCAGCTGCATTTCAATTTCTGCATTGAAATACTGTTTGCAGAATAAAGATGCTTTATCAGATTTATCCTGGTGAAACTCCATTGACATTGGCCGTGTTTGACTGTTAAAGTCAACCAGATTTTACTGCAGGTGATTGGCTCTACAGTGATCAATGATGAAACACTAGTGTTATGTTCTTCATGGTTTCAGGATGTGAATAACATTCACCGATGTGTATAGCAGATAGACAGAAAACCAGATCTTATTTTCAAAAAGGAAATTCATACAGAATGTAACTTTTAAACCATGTTTGCTGTATTTCACACTTAAGGAAGCTTCTCTTTACTTTTATTATTCAGAAAATCTGTAATACCAAAGCATAACAAATTGTTCGGTTAAGCCCAAGACAGGTTATGAGGAAATCTATATGCAAGGAAGATATGACTACTTTCATATCTTTAATTTATGGTATGTTTAGCAGTAGTAACATATATAACTCTTGGTCAGGGAATAACAGAAGAGGGTTAGCTTCTGTCATAAAACCTTTTGTTTTATTGTATAATGGGGCAGAAGATTGGGGCAGTATGTTGCATTTAGGCCTTTTATTTCATCTTTAAGAAAAAAGTAGAGTTTACGTCTCTATTGTATTTTTTTTTAAGCTACCAACTGATTTCCTCTTTTCATGATGTGTACAAGACACAGAGTATTGGTCCTTTCAAATGATGTCATATTTTTGATAACATAAAGTGAAACTAAAGGTATCGGAGATACAGCAATCCGATACCATGGCATTGTGAAAGCTATCAAGAAGTGAATTAAAAATAGAAAAAAACAGGGAATTTCTGGTAGAATCTTTGTCATCACAAAGTGCTTAATAGTGTTGGTATTAATCAAGGATGTCTGTGACCCTGATCTGTATTCTTGCTCCCAGTCAGGGAGCAAAAGGCATTAAGCTATGGGAAATCTGGATCCAGGTGAGTGACCAAACACTGATAGCTACTCTTGGCTAGGTCTCTCCTTAACTTTATGTGAAACTTTTTGAAAAATGTCCGTTTTGTCCTCATATAGAACAAAATAAAATTCTCAGCCTTGAAACCTTTTCATTGAAATGGTATGTTTATTTTCAACGTGCCCAGTTATTTGAGCCTTGGGATTACTTTCAAACTCTCTCCAGGACAGCATCTCCTCTCCCAAGGGCACTGAAGCTAGACCGTATTTTGTTTCTTACATCTTTCTCCTTCAGCAATGCAGGCTTCTGTCCTAGATTGTTTCTACAGCTCTTTGCAGCCTTTCCCCACTCATTTATTGGTATGGAGAGGAGCTCAATAAACTAGACTTAACAGTCGGTTTATGTCTGGGGAAAAAAAAAAAAGTAGAAATGCCTACCCCCTTTACCATTACTCCCAATGACAGTCTGTATAAAGTGCTTAGTCTGATAAACTCTTTTCATATCCCCTAGGTGGCAGGCAGTAAAAGCCAAAAATGAGACCCTTTGTTATCAGAATTTTAGGCAACTAAACAAATTTAAATGAAAAAATGTATTTAATAGTAGTTGGTTTTATCACACTAATGCAAATATCCTGGGTCATTGTGGGTGAATTGTAATGTCTTAACAGTGAAAGCTATGTGAAAATCCTAACCTGAACAAAACTCAGTTCAACTAGGGTTTTCTTCTCAAGGCAAAACTCAGCCGAGTGTTTTCAGGAGGATTTGCTCCGGTTCAAAGCTCTTTCACTCTGCCTGGATAGCATACATGGTAACGTTGATGCATGCTACCTGCGCTCTGTGTTTTTCACTGGTTAGTATCCATTAAGTCTGCTAGCTGGAAAGAAGAGTAATACCAGTTAACAACCTTTCACTGTGGGACAATCTCAAAATTAGATTCTGGGAGACTTTTCGTTGTCTTCGGAAGCCATGAATTTGAATCAAACTTATTAACCCTTCCTAAAGAAGTGTTTCACTTAAGCTCTAAAGCATTTTGAAGTGTTTCTCGGTATGTAAGAACAGATATGTCTTTGAGGTGTACTTTTTTATATTTGACCAATTTCCAGCATGATGATTTGTTTTTTTAATAAAAATTTTCCTATTCTGGTCTTAACTTTCCACCTTCCTCAAATTATAACAAATGCTTTGCAAGACTGGAAGAGAATGGAGTGAAGGTTATATTAGGAGTATCTCTTTTTCCTTTTTTTTTTTTCCTCGCTTCTCTTTTTTTCCCTTGGAAACCTCTAACAACATTACCATTTTGTGGCCTGACCTGATTTAAGAGTGAGCAAATTTAGAGAGCAAATTTCTTAAGCAGCTTCTTTTCAAAGAATCTGAACCATGTCCATAGAAGCCGCTCCACTAAACTACCCAGTTTCTTCCCAAAAGTGAACGTTTCCATGCCACAAAGAAGAGAACTTGAAAAACAGTCTGGAATGTTACTAGCTAACATTTCTTGTAGGGATAAATACCAGATGTGGAGTAGGGAATTTCTCTTACCTTTGATGGTCCTTGCTATATACATGCAGATGTTTAACTTGGTGGCAGTCCATGTAATGCATCATTAAATAGTTCTGGGGCCTCACTGGGTTTTTATGGTTTCATAAAGTATCTAATTAAGTCTCCTTTTTTTTTTTTAAATGTAAATCTGCACCTCTCTATACAGACAAGAAAAAAATGGAAGACAAAAAAATGTAGAGTTCAGAAATGACATGATTTGCTAGCAAAAAAAGGAGATATTTAAAACTGCAAAATGATAGTTTCATAAATGAATGTCACGGTAGGAACATCGTTATTTAAAGACCTTCAAAATTTTATTTTCTTATTTCATTTTTATTGGTGAAGATAAAAATGAGACGAATATCTTCTACATAAAAAATTGTACTGCTCTGAGTGCATCTATATAAGGAGATTAAACTAAAACTTGTGTCTTCAATTTTTGAGGCTCAGTGCTAAAGTATGGCCTTTTATAGGCTTATCGTGGAGCATGTACTACTGTGTAGAACCACACGAAGAAAGAAGTTTATATGACACCCTGAAAATGTAGGGAACAAAGTAATATTAGAAGTTGCTTTAATGTTTGTCAGGGTAAATTTGTGCAAGGATGGTGACTGTGTGAAGTTTGACCGATCAATGGAGCTGCTCTAAGTCTGAACATATGTACAGCTGCATTTCATGTAGTCTTGAGTACACCCAGACTTACACCACCCAGCAAAAGCAAAGGATCAAACATGCTCTCTTCATCCTTTCTCTTCCACTCTGTTGATCCTTAAGGTGGTCGTTACAGCTATGAGGGCAGCTCGTAGTGAGCCTGGTATGGGCAGTCCTCTACTTTATGCTTCAGATGTTAATAGAATAGTTTGGGTTGGAAGAGACCTTTAAAGGTCATCTAGTCCAACTCCTCTGCCATGGGCAGGGACATCTTCAACACAATCAGGTTGCTCAGAGCCCTGTCCAACCTGACCTTGAATGTTTCCAGGGATGGGGCATCTACCACCTCTCTGGGCAACCTGTTCCAGTGTTTCACAACCCTCATTGTAGAAAATTTCTTCCTTATATCTGATCTGAATCTACCCTCTTTTAGTTTAAAACCATTCCTCTCTCGTCCTGTCGCAACAGGCCCTGCTAAAAAGTCTGTCCCCATCTTTCTTATAAGCCCCGTTTAAGTACTGACAGGCCACAATAAAGTGTCCCGGAAGCCTTCTTTTCTCCAGACTGAACAACCCCAACCCTCTCAGCCTTTCCTCGTAGGAGAGGCGTTCCATCCCTCTGATCATTATTGTGGCCCTCCTCTGGACCCGCTCCAACAGGTCCATGTCTGTCTTGTGCTGAGGGCTCCAGAGCTGGACGCAGTAGTCCAGGTGGGGTCTCACCAGAGCAGAGGGGCAGAATCACCTCCCTCGACCTGCTGGCCACGCTTCTTTTGATGCAGCCAGGGATACGGTTGGCCTTCTGGGCTGCAAGCGCACATTGCCGGCTCATGTCCAGCTTTTCGTCCACCAGGACCCCCAAGTCCTTCTCGGCAGGGCATTCTCATCTTACTGGTTATCTTCTAGATGAAAACAAATATTTCTTTTCCATAATTTACAAAATTGATATGTTTGAAGGAACACATAAAAGCTTTATGCTGTGTTCTATAACATAGAATCAGTAAGTTAAGGAAATCTATTTCCTTAAGTAAGTATTTCCTTACTTATCACTTTTCATGTGTCCTTTCTTTTACCCTCTTAAGCGCAGGAATGAGCCCAGTGACTCTGGCAGGTTAAGGGTATTGTCAGTGCAGATCAGATTCGTCCTGGTAATGGTGTGTGTGACTGAGCAGAGAATACGTGGTTAGTGTGGGTATAAGGATGAGAGTGTCAAAGATTTCATACGTGTTACTTTTCAGAATATGTTTGCTTGCGTCTCATGTTCTTTGGTTGTCTTTTCTAACTCTGCCTGAGTCTTATTTGATGTCTCTTGTAATCGTTCATGAAAAGTCACAAACCACTTTGCTTACTGGATGAATGATTTAGAAGAAAAAAAGCCCATATTTCCATGCTTATGGTGTTTTAAATTACTGTGACCTAACTTTGCCATATAAGAGTAAGGGACAAGCAGAAAGAGCAACTTAAAAAAAAAAAGCAAAACCCCACTGTTTTTAAGAATTCGTGAACTCGTGTGTGTCAGGTTTTACACGCTCAAACTCTTTGGTGTTTGTATATATGCCAAGTGTATGTACAGGTGCACTGGAAGGTGAAGGTAGCCCAGGTTCCTAACTAGGTGTCCCTTTCCATTCTGAATCATATTTAGAACAAACATGATTTTTTTTCTATCATTGTGGGAATGTTTGGAGACCCAGGTGAAAGGTTGAAGCTGTGGGCTCCAGTGAGCACATGTAACACAGCATGCCTATTCTGCCATAGCAATAGGCCCTAAACAAAATAAATAAGGCATTCCACGGTAGTTTTTCCCATAAACCGAAATAATTTATTGTGACTTGCCTGATAGTTCTCAAGGGCTCCAAAGCCCCATTACAATCTGTTGGTTAAAAAGAAATATGCTTTATAGAATTCCACGAAGAAAGGTCTGCTGTTGTAAAAATGTAATCCTGTGTTGTTTTATGTATTATATAGTACTGGAAATTTTGTATGTAATTGATCATATGCAATTGATGTAATATTGTGCTACTACTCTATGCAGCTAGGGGCAGCTAGTGTTCCTTCGATAAGCTTTGTGTGAGTAAAGTAGATGACTTTAACAGAATCTGCTGGATGAGTCATTGTTAAGAGATTAGGAGCCCCAAAAAATCGAAGGAAGAAGCCTCTAGGAAAACAGTTGCCAGTTGTTAGATAAAAGAATTATAGTAACAATGTTATGTGTAAACTTGGTGTCTGCCTAATTATTCATAATGTTACACTCAAAGAGGAAAATGGAAGAGGAGGTAAAGCAGGCTATTACAGTCAATGTTGGGAGTTAATGGAGGAACTGTTCTGTTTCCATCTTTGCCGTAGACTTTCTGTGTATTCAAGTCTTGCTACTGCTCCACAGAGCCATAGAGTCCAGCCCTACAAATGAGGCTGCTAGTTTTTTACCTGAAAATGAATGTACAAGGCCTTCATGGATGTTCATAAAAAAATAAAATCAGATCTTAAAGTAGGAGAGTCATATCTGTTTATTGCTTTATGCCACCACAAAGTAAATGGATTAATAATGTAAACAATAAAAGACTGGATAGGAAGTCTTGTTCTGGAGAAATGTTAGAAATAGTAAGAAAATTAAATCTTTGACAATCAGCTCTGAAAGCAGCCTGTTGTGCCCGAGTTTTACAAGGTGCTGAGAACCTGATGTAATGTTGTATGTTGGATGTGCTATGATATCCACAGCCTTAGGGCTGAGCTGAAGAATGAATGTCAACTGTGATTACAGTTTTCTTGCTTTTGACAATTTGTACCAGATTTAACCTCTCCTGATGTGTACTTCTGCATTTGCTCTTTAGGTTAATATACACAAAATGGAGTAGTGTATGTTTACAGTTGACTTTTATGAACGTTAGTTATATCTTCCATACTATCACAATCATAGCCCAATCCATTTTTATTAGAAAACATAGATAAATCATACAGTAGGAGCAGGGAAATCACATTTAGAACTGAATAAGCTGCCATCCCACTGAAGTGTTAAATGTAACTTATTTGTGCAAAAACTTAGTCCTAGAATTTGATCATGGTTCTAAATTGATTAAACTTTTTTATGTACTAAATTTCCTATACATTTCCCTTTGCTAAAAGGCAGTTACTAAAGATGGTGTTAAAATGCTAATGTGAATAAGACTTTTTTTTTTAAACTTCTGACCATTCTGCTCATGTGTTTTACAGTCAATATTACTGCAGCTGCCTCTTCTCATTGAGTGCAGGTGTCTTAAAAGAAAACAGTTCTGAGGGAATTCACCCTTGGGACGCAGTCTACTAAATCAGAGCCTGGAGAAATTAGAAATTGAGAGTGAGAATGTGAAAAAACAGTGTAGGTGAATTGCAGCCTACATGAGGAAGCAAGTACTTGCAGACTTGGTTACTGACCATGTCACAAAAAGACAAAATGCAACTTAATGGCCAAGTTTCCAGAAATAGGAGCTCCTTACTGAGTGCACACAGTTGCATATGCTAAACCAGTTATACAGGCAGACATTTGCCTGCACGTAGCCATTGAGATACTTACCCTAATACCTAAAAGGCATTCATCATCATGGCAGAGGTCTACAGTGTGATTTCAGGGAAATGAAATGGAAAAATCGTTTGATCAGAACACATTAAATTTCAATTCTTTTTTTAAAATTTGCCTTGAAGCAGCAAATTATGATAATAGCACTTTTGGCTTTTTCTTGCTTATCTTAATTCTAGAAATAAGAGGTATCTGCATATATACAATTGTATCCCAGATGTTTTAAGTTCTTTTCTCACTGCTTTTTCCCCTTCTGTGTACAGGCTGTATACGAGGAAAATTGTATTGCAGTGAACATGTCTATTGCAATAAAGACTGTCGTTAGTGATGGGGTTGAGAACAAATGTGGTAAACGTTTGACTTTCCATCTGAATGAACTTCTCTTGCAGCTTTTAAAATTGTAATTCTGTGTAGTCTTTTTTTTTTAATCTTCTGGGACCTATTGATGTGAATGGAAGAAAAAGCTGTTAAAACTAGTGTAGTATATGACTCCAGAAATCAGGGGAGTAACTAGCTTTAAAATCATAAAATGATTACAGTTAATTCTACGTGCTAGTTACTATCCTTTAAAACTTTGTGCTTGCTGTTGGATGTGGATAAGAGCAACACGAGTCTAAGTTACTGTCCACTTACTGAAGCTAGAACGTGGTAAACGAACATTACGCTACTGCGAATATTTGGGTTAAACTATGCACGTGCATTTAGAGTTCCTGCCAGCAGAACTGACTGACTGAGCATGCTTTAACAAGTTACTGCCCCTCCACTGCAGCCTTTACCTTCGCATTGAAATAAAGCTGGCTATTGTAATGGCCTGGTGATGGTTTTCACAAGCTGGATTGGTGATGGGGGGGTATCAGGCAGTCAGAAGTCAGTATGATGGAAGAGCCTATTCTCAGCAGGGAGCAATGGGTAGCAGCCAACATCAGTAGCCTACTCCAAGCAGGTCGATGTGCACACTGGTGGGGCCCTAGGAGCTTTAGATTTTCTATCAACCCTAATCCTAACCATTGCTCAAGTAACCCAACAGCCATCACCCACATGGAAAATCATCCCAGTGGAGTTATTTTGAAAAATTTTTCATTTTGACAATGTTTGGGGCTTCTGTACTGCTCAGACTGGGGTGAGGGCAATCAAAGGAAAGTGCAGGCTGCAGCAAGAGTTTGGCTGTGTTTGGGCAGTTGGCTGCAAGGTTTATTGAGTAAGGCTCAGCCAGTGCTTATGATGGGAGAGAAAGCTTTGAGTCTCGGTAGTAGTGAGGCTGAACGGAGACTGTCAAATAATTAATTTTCAAACTGGTCAGTGTTTGAGAGAAAATAATAAAGAGAAACCAGAGGAGTCAACCACAGTTTCTGTTCTAGAGCAATAGGGTTGGTTTTATCTCCTGTTCCATCATAACCATGTTGAATTTTGCTGGTTTTGTCTTAAGTCAAGTTTATAAAATATTCATTCTAGATACTGTATGGAAAACGGGTAGGAATGGCTTTTGGTAGAGAAGTGTGTATGTTCAGAAGTCTGTTTCTGATATGCACTTTCTTTCCCATTCTTGTGTTTTTGTAAGGTTCTGCATATAATGTTCTTGGTTCAGATGGGATTTCTTTTTTTTTTTTTCTCTTTTATGATGTGGCATGTGGTCTCAGCTGGAGCCTGAGATGTGGATGTGGCTGACAACATCCCTTAAGCAAGGGACAGTGAGTGAGAAAGAACTGATGACCTTCACATTATTGTTTGATAATTAAAACTGTGATCTAATTAACCCTTATTGTCATCACATGGTTCTTCTGAGAAAACCATTTTCTTATTGGAGTTCCCCTGCTTAATCAAAATTGCAAGGAAGTGGATAATTCTGGACTAAAACTTACCTGAATGCTTTTACAACTCCTTCACTGTAGTATCACTATATGACATCATCTTCATTACCTCTAGTGTTACTATTTTTATATATTTGTCATCCTAAATTTACATTGGAATTATATATTCACTTTGGAAATGCAAAGCCATTTAAGGCCTCTGAAATTTGCTTTGCTTAGGAAGAGGGGTTTTTAATGCCTAAAATAAGATGGAGGCAGGGAAAATTTAGGATGCACTCTGGTCAAGAAATTGGCTTAGAACAACTGATCTTACTAATGTGATTGTAGTGAATCTTCTCTTGCTTTACCTCTTCTCTTACAGCTGACAGGATTCAAAATGATGCTTTCCTTACTGAGTCCACTCTTGTCTTCCTCCCCTATTTTCAGTGTTTTCTCAAGGATTTAAAGAGGCAAAGAAAGGATTCATCTTTAATGACACCCTTTATTCAGAAAGCAGCACTCTGTTTTCTAACTTAGGATGCCTTGCCAGAATCCTCCTTAGCTAAATTCTGAAGTGCCAGCTTTAGATTTAGTGTCAGTAGTCAGGAAAATGACTCAGAGTAAATCAACACCACTAATACTCAGCGTGGAAGAATTCAACACTATGGATTCCAAAGCAGAAGGAGAGCTTCAGGGTATCTAGTGTTTAGAGGGGAGTGAAAGAAGGAAGAGGAAAGGGAGTAAAATAATGTGAAAATGACAATTGCACATTTTCAATTGATAGAAATAGCATTTTTTTACTGTAGGAAAACAAAGAGGAGAATGTGAAAAGCATGACATCTTCCCATGACTAAGCTGTTCCTAAGTGTATTCTTTCCTGTACAGCAACGTAGTCTCAGCCAGGCAAATGCTCTGCCTTATTTTGATTTTATAAGCCACTACATTCGATTATTTAACAGCAAAAAATCCAGAAAATTCCCCCAAAGAATGCTGATGATGTTACTTTTGGTACCTTAAAGTCTAAAGAGATGTTCATTGCATTTTGTCCTGTATATAGTATTTAAATAGAGAAGTATATGTAATGATTATCATCACTTAATGGTACCTTTCTACCTCCCTGCTAAAGATAAGAAGAACAGAAGAGTTTAGGTAGCTGTGTATGATCTGTATAAAGCAAAATCAGCTCTGTAAAATGAAGATTACAGTGATACATTCGAACTCTGAAGGAGGTTGATCCTACAGCCTTTTTTCAGTCCAGCAATGCCAGAAGGGACCTAAAAGATACTAATCATTATGACCTGCACTGAGCAAAGCTTTTAAACACATGCTTTGTTTTAATCCTGGGATTTTATTTCCATAGTGCTTTGGGGATTGCTCTTAGTACAGAAAATAAAACTGCAAGCACAAAGTACAGCCTCAACCTGTTCCTCTATGGAGCAGGTGGAGCTGAAGGAGCTCAGCGGACTTTGTTATACTGCCTGTCTAGATAGGCTGCCTCCAGGTAAGCGTGGCAGCCCAGGCTACATAGGTTGTACTGTTCATCTTGATGCCTCTCTTGTAGACTGATGTGAATATACTGATATAACAGGTTTAGTGTTAACATTTCGGCTAACGGGCTCTGCACAGCTGGATCTTCCTTTGGACTAAACCTTGTGGGACTCAGTTTCTGATGATGAAGGTACAAAAGCATAGAAAAAAATAGTTTCAGGCAAAAATATACTTTCTAAGAACTATGCAATGCCAACCACTTAAATACAGTTCCAGATATTTTAGCGATTGCATCCTGACTTGCAAGAATGAAGTTCTACTCTATTTATTCTACTAAGGAAAAAAAAATAAACTTTCCTGTGAGACAGATTGATTAAATCCAGTATCTGATGTATTTTATTTGACCATCCCCATATTTTTGATAAGATGAAGCAATTTTAAACTTGTGTGACATTATCATATATTCAGATGCTTGTGATATGTCTTCAGTGACTTGTGGTATACGACTATTTAAAATTTAAATTAGATTTTAAAAGGAAACATTTAATCATTGTTTACATATCTTTAAAACTAGATGAAGTGTTGGGTATCTGCCACAATAGGAAATTTTAAAATGTGTTAGATATCCAATATATTTATGCCTTTGAATTTTTTCTCTGAATAAATTTTCGTTCTTGTGGCTACAGCATGTGACTAATCTTTCTTTGCTTCTTGCCTCTGTTGGGGAGATCTGCTGTAACCAAAAAACTTTAAAAAAAGAAAAGAAAAAATAAAAACCTTCTTAAAGGATTTTAGAAATCTGAACACATGGGAGGAATGTGCTGTTTTCCTCTAACTTTTATGGTTAACAAAGATCTAACTTGTTGAGAAAACTTTTAGCTTTAGATGCTTCATTGTATATTTGTATTCTAGAAAACCAGTATGATTGTCTTGTCTTCCATCTCTCCTTAGCAGTACTAAGACATTTCTAAAGGACCATGTTAGCCTGAGTCCATTCAACACCTGTTGTTTTGCTATGGAGACCAAAGTAATACTGAAAGTATTCTTTCAGGACTGGGAGTATAATGCCTCTTACAGCTGCTAGTGTAGTAGCAACCTGCACAAGGAGAACAGGATAAATCTGAATAATGTCAGGAATGGTGTCTAAATCTTTCTGCCATGGCCTTTTTCTTATGAAATGGTGAGGCCTGGCAGCAGAAGAGAATTGATAATTCATCAGCATTCGTTGCTAGAGGCGATAACATGCCCTTGTTTTCCTGATCTTAGCATTTTGATTTTCATTGCAACCTTAGTGCATGTCTTTAGGAACAAAGAATGGTTCGCATGGGTGTAGTGTTGCACGAGCTGACTTTTCTACATCTGCCGCAAATGGGGTTTCTCTTTTAGTAGACATATTTTCCTATGAAGCTGACAATAAAAAGTCAAATTACTGCTAATCATGCCAGAAGTTTTAATAAATAAGAGGTTATTTATAGTTTCACACTGAGAGTTAGCTTTCTTAGTGATATAAATCAGCATCGTGTTTTTTAGTTGAGAATGTGTCCCCTCATGTGACAAAATCATTGACTCAAATCCACCCTTAAAAGAATTGTGTTCCCCTGGCAGCCAAGTGGGGTAGAAGGCCCATGTGTTGATATGTGCTTTGATATTGGGTTTGAAACATTGCTCTACTCTGTATGGCTATCAAAAAGAAACTTCCCTGACATTTAGTGGTTGTAGGAAAGCCATTGTCAGCAGATCTGGGAGGACAATGAGGGAAAGGAAAGAAATATTTCAAGGCTGAGCATCTAAACTTAGGTGCCTAATTTACCAAAAGTGAAAATGTGTAGTGTAATTGACTTCATTTCTGGAGTTACTGACTACCCATCTGAGTGTACTCGGCAAGCCCATTTGGGTACTGGAATTGACTCTCCGCCTAGCTTTAGAAATACAGATGTCTCTACCTTGGTTTGGTTAGAGGAATAATCCCATGTTGGCTAAGAACGTTTGAGCTAACAGACAAGAACTGCTCATTTCATGCCAAATCTGGCTCCGGTAAGCTAAAAAAAATGTACGACTTTGGATCTAGTAGTGGCAATCCATAATGAGATGATGGAATGTTTTTAGTGATGATAATATGTTATTGAGACTTGGGATCTGAGGGAGCCCAAGGAGGGCTGAAGGTACCTCTTTTCAAAGCACTACTACTCTGGTGTAGTAGAAGAGAGGCAAGTGAGAAGGGGGAAATTCCTTCCTGTCATCTTAGCTGTTAATGTGTGAGCAGGAACACCATCCAGTCGTAGGAAGGAAAGCTATTTCAGACAGCCATTTGCTTCAGTATCCTTGACCCAGCTGTAGTCAATCTCTTATGCTTGTGGGGAAAAGGTTATCCTCTCAACAATCCTTTAGTAGAAGTTATTTATTGGGGAGGAGAAAGGTCAGAAAAGAACCTCATTCTTCTATAGGGACTTTATAAAGTATTTATTATAATTATTGTCTTAACAAGCTAGAAGGTCACGACCGTTTTGGGTAAAATGAACAACCTGTTATCCAAAGGGACCTGACAGTATTAGCACAGAGACTGGAACAGAGATTTCTTGCCCAAGCAGGCCAAAGGCTACCCCAGGAAAGCTGGATCCAAGCATAACTTTTAGTGGAAGAAAAAAAAGAAAGAATTAATTCTTCTTTTAAAATGGTAAATCCACCATCTGAGGTAAGCTGTTTCAGTGTTTATTCACTTGCACTGTTCGTTTGGAAAGTTTCCACTTTTTGCAGTCTAACTCAGTTTAACTCCAGCTTGCAATTACTAGTTTTTGTATCCTTGTCAGCAAATGCTAAATACATCGTCTACCCCCAGTAACAGATCTTTTTCTCTACATAATTCTATATGAAGTGATAACCACCTTACAGCCTTCTCTTGGACAATGGAAAACAGACCTGAGTTAAAAAAACTTTTCTAGGGAAGCTTTCTGCCGTGTGCTAAAAACTATGACTTATGAGCCTATATTTCTGTTATCTTGGACAAACATTTATTTGCCTAACATTTAGCTATCCAACTTTGCAAATGCTGATATGAAACTGGTCCTCTTTTGTGCAGTTTGTATAATTTCTACAAAAGATTTTCCCCTTACTTGAGCATGATATGATTTGGGGTATTTTATATTTGTAAAGAGTAAACCAAATTCTCCACATCGTTATCTGTATTAATGAGAATGATCTGCTATGCTTTTAAAATACTTAATCTCTAAAAGAATCTTGAAAGCAATTCAAGACTTTAACTCAGTGTCCTTATTACTTAGTTATTTTTCATGATCGTGTCATTGTGGTAGTTGTACTCTGTATATATGGATGTGAGAAAAATTTGAGAGGTTTGGTTAAAAAAGGCACTGGAAAACATTTCAGTTATTTAATGAAACCACACAGAAGAGATTTCAACAATCTAGCAATTCACTCTGTAGCGTGAGCTCCTGGTTGGGAGTAACTGGTAACAGGAGAACCTGTGTTACTGTGATTGCAACTTGCAGTCTTTATTTGGAAATTACAGTTAATGTTCTAAAAGCATGAGATTAAAATACTGTTCTCCCACTTCTCTTAACAGTCTGAAATTTGTACTTTCAAATATAATGATTGAGACAAACTCAGCATTAGAATCATGCAGTCAACCTAAAATATACTCAACCTAAAAACAAAGTCAAGCATTGTCAGAGATGATATCTGCTCTTGTTTTTTGACTATGTACTACGGCACATTTTCTCTTTCCTCCATTCTTGTGAGAAAAAAGACAGTGACTAATATCCAGCTTCTGGAAGGAACAAGATATCTGGTTAAATCTAAGCAGATGAATAGTCTCACTGAAATCAGTGGGACTACTTGATAGCTGAAAATAAATTTAGTTCTAAGTGATTTACTTTTTTGTCTATTAAATATATTGTCTATTTCTTGATATTTCTTATGCTTAAATCAGAGTAATTTTTCTTCGATAAGTGTCTAAGCAATCACTACAGGAAAACTAAATAAAATATGGAATTAAATTTTATAACAACCTCTTATTATGGGATATTTTAAATGTTCCTAGTGAGATTTTGGAACCTTGTTTGCTTGAACTTTGAAGTTATTAAAGCTGTAATTTATTTATGGGTCTAGATTTATATGCCTAATACATCAAGATGCTTTTGATAATGTGTTTTAACTGTTGGAAGGAACTTCAGATGATGAGTTGTATGCATATAATTATGCTATTTCTAGGATCTTTCCTTGAAAGGAAAAGTATGAGCCTTTTGACGATACTTTTGATCTCCTTACTAGGCCATATATTCAAAAGAACATCTTAAATAAGAGGTATACCTACAGGAGTAATTGGCAATAATGTTTGCTAATAACTCCTAAAACTTGATTCTTGCTGCTGTGAATGTGCCACCTGTCCTACTGTGAATATAGTTCAATGTTTTTCCTAATTTCTTCACTTCTTTTTCTTTCTAACATCTTATTCTAAATATCAGTGTAGGAGTCAACCTTAGTAATATTCTTAGATTTGTTTCTTTACCTTGGCAGGAGATTATTTAGCACTTTACTGAGTGTAATAGTGCTAAAGAGTCTAGTGCTGATATGCTCATCACCATGATCTGCCTCCAAATGGCCATTAGTTTACAACAGTTTCTGTATTATCTGTTGGAGTCGTTGAAGAATGGATTCAGAAACCAAGCTGCCACTTACAAAAGTAAACCCAGAGATTTTCTTAGAATGGCTGAATTACATGAGGTCATATTTATGTTCATATTTTTTGTTTCTGACTTGTGATTATGAGATCTGCTTGTGTAACTAGACATTTATTCTCTGGCTGCCTTCCTTTTTATCGAGGAAGTAGAATGAAGCTAGGATGCCTAACAAAGAAACAAAGCAGCCACAAGGGCCATAATGAAATAGAGATATACTAGCCAAAAGGGAAAAAAAAAAAAAATCCTTTTGCCTATCTAGGTTATTAAATTCCGGAAAGTAGTGCATAAATAATCTTCTGCCACTATTGGTTGCCCTTTGGCAGGTTAACTAAAGTGAATATGAAGTTATCGGCATGCCCTTTTAAGCAAGGAGGGAGCCTAAGGCATGCTTGACAATGAGGTTGTGTTCCTGGGTGCATAAATGGCAGCTGCTGGGCAGTTTCACCAGACCTGGCTTTTAGGTATCTATGCACTGTTGGTTGATATACTGGGAGAAAATTCTCTTTGGGCTTTTGTTCACTTCTACTTAAACTTCTAAGTATAATGTGAAATGTGGTAATTTGTACTACATGGAGTACAAGGCTGGATAAAGGAGTAATTTGCCATTTGTAGCAGATTAAATCAGGCTTTTAGTTCAATCAAAACAGCTTGCAGCTGAATGTTATAATTGGATTACCTGACATTGGGAGAAAAATTGAAGCTCGCCAAAAGGCCTCCTCAGGTTGTCTTCATGAAATAGAATTTTCAGTTTCTCCTAGTTGCTGAATGGTTTCAGATTTACAAAAAACACCCTCCCCCCCCCCCCCCCCCCCATCAAGGCTACCTCAAAGTTGCATATTGAAACTTAATGAAACCATTAATATAATGCAATAGAATGATGGTGCTGCTATTCCATTCAAATCAATAAGGCATTTGGTCAACATGCAGTTAGAGTGGGGAAGGATACTTTTGACAATCATATCTTGAAAACTTAAGAAAATGTTCTTGTAAAGTTATTTAGCTGAAAATGTCTGGCAGCACAGTCATATATTTAAAAATGCTGTATTTTGATTTTTGCTTTTTTGGCAAAAAATAGAAAGAACTTCTGTCTGCTCATACTTGCAGATTTCTTATTTTACAATTTTGACCTTGGCTATTGAATGTATGCCTACTCACTTTCTCTTGATTTTATAACATTGTGGTTTCTTAATTAATTTCTGAGTGCTGTTTCTTCTGCTGCCACATTTGCATGGTCCATTCATGCCAACTGGCTTGCAAAGGTATCAAAACTCTTTTATTGGATGTCTTTCATAGCAGCAATCATGCCTGTCTGTTTCCTGTGTGGCTATGTAATTTTGTAAAAATATATTAATTCTGAACTCTTGCTCCTTGCACAGCAAGCTGACAGTTTGCAAGTGACGGATTTGCTGAATGGCTTTGCAAATAGAAAAAGAATTTCAAGTAACTGAATAATTGCTTCAGAGCACCTTTTATGTCAATAGGAGTCTTTTCACAGAGTGCCGTAATCTTTGGATCCAGCCTATATAGCCCATTAAATACATTTAAAACATTGTAAAGGCATAATTAAGTCTTGCAGTATTCCTGTATTCCTTGACAATATCTCCCTTTAAAGTTGTAACATCCTATTATCTGAAGTAGCTTTAAGTACTAGACAATCTTGATGTGCTATTTAAAATGGTTTTTATCCTATAGGAACAGTGGGCCAATCATGTCAAGACCTTTTATCATTAGCAGCTACAAGTGCTTTCTAAAACTATCTCAGATTCAGTGATCTAAAAGATGAATCTGTCATCTTAAAAAGATTCTCCCTGTTGACCGACCTTTTCTCTCTCTCCCAACCAAGAATTCCTGGGATTATAGGAAAAGGAATGAGTATTCAGAAGGAAACTACTACAGTTTTTTCTCTTTTTACTTTGATGTCAAATAGGATATAGTCAATGTTACTTATTATGCTATGGCGGTACTGCAGTGCCAGAGGTGACAAAACCAGTGTAAAACCTGGTGTGAAACCAGCTAGGACTGAGTCTGTCTGAGCAGGACAGGGTAGGATAGGATGGTACGGTAGCTCACTTTAGTGATTGCATTGCTTTGGCTGAAAATTGTGAACTTTTCTTTTTGTGCTGCAACAGGGAAAGGAAACCTCTTTAGGATTAGAAAATGCAAATAATTATGCAAAGACTGAAAGTTCTTTGAGCCTAAAGTGGTTAGACCACCTTTTAAATACGACTAAGTCTGGGTTTTTTTCTTACACAGCTGAGTAGGCTCTTTTACAGTATACCGAGCAACTATTTGGAGGTTGTCCTTTATTTATGGGAACTTTTCTCTAGTCCTACAAAATATTTTCTTAGGGCCGCAGGGGAATCCTTCTCTTTCTTACTGAGGTAATCCAAGTAATTTCTGCTAGGCTCTGTGGAATTCCTTTGAATTTTTCAAGAACGCAGAGGAAAACAAAACCTGAGTTAGTTGAAGTGAGTTAAAGTCAAAACAAAACTGCAAAGCTGGTGTTGCTGACCAGGTTTTTAAAGGTAGCACCAGTGCGAGTGGCTGTTTAGAGAATTGTAAAAAAGATGTTATAAAAGGGTTAAAATAAACATGGTATTTTAAAATAAGTAGGCATACAGATGTCACGTTCTTGATGTGGCTAATGATTTGAAGAGGTTTGAAGGTAAGACCGTGGTGTTTGAAACGAATAGAAACAGCAATTATTTACGAAAATGAAAAAAAAAAAAAAAATACAGTTGCGAATCGGCAGTCACAAGTCTCACCAGGCATCAGTTCCAAGGAGCTGCTAATGAATTATTAAACTGAACTGGCCCTGAAAATAGATTTTTAAAAAAAGAGAGTGGGGAAAATGACACCTCTTGAATGATCTGAAATAAATGTGACAGTCATTGACTTTGAAAACGTTGTGAGGATATTAGGAAGACACTATCTTATTCATACATTTCTACATCAATTACATGGTTTAAAGTAAATGTAAAGAGGTTCCTAATTAGTCCTTTATGCAGCTGTCAGGCTACTTTTATCTTTATTTAGTATTATGCTTTTGGTCTGTGATTGAACACCAGTGATTACAGATAGAGACTTAGAGTGAAGGAAATAATTTGAAAGGCACTGAATGACTTGAAAACAATTAGGTATGTGCTAAATGGCATTTATCTTGGGATTAGAACTGGGCAAAGGAAAATGTTTTTCTAAATGTTATGGTTTATTTTGTAGTGTGATTTTTTTTTTTTCCATAAAACACTTGGGAAAGATTTATTAATCTGGAAAATTAAATAACAAGGTCGAATATCACTTCTTTTAGGAAACTCAGTAAGACACTTTGGGCATGCATATATCTGCAAACCAAAACACATACGCATCTCACTCACACTGTGTATGCTATCTCTTTTGCCTGTATGAAGAGTTGCACCGATAAGATACCAGTGTCTGAAATGATATTTCCGTACACAAATATGTCACTTTCCATCCGTATAGGTTCAGTCTGAATTTATTTTCTGTAACCTTGAAATAATAAGATAAAACATACCCCAGTGCAAGTTTTGAGTAAGAAAAAAATAACAAAGAAAGTTTCTTGAGGAGACCGTAGTTGCACTATTAATGGGAACAAAATTACCGGGTGGTTCCATAGAGAAAAGAATGTCTTATTCCCCAGGGGGGTAGCTGGAGATCAAAGAGGATCCTTATCTTCACATAAAAGTCTCTGAGTGAGCGCAGGCAGGCAAGCAAGTGAAGACCACCTGAGGGGGAGAGAATAATTACATGGATATCAAGTTATGCTGCTTCTCCTTTAAAATGACGGAAGTTACTTGAGTTCATGGGGACAGAAAGTGTGAGAAAACTTTGCAAGCAGCCCTGGTAACTCTTTGCTTAATGGGTACATAAAAACACTGTGGTTTTGGAGAGGCTTGAGTTACTGTGTCACTTGCATTGTAATTCTTACCTGAATGTGCACCTGTGAGTTGGAATTGCCTTGCATGTGGAATTTAATAAGAGAGATAATTGTAATCCAATGGCTCCTCTGCCAGGAGAAGCACTATATAGTTCTTAGAAAATATTAAAGCACAGAATCCCAGGCTTGTCACAGATGGGAGTACAAATATACAGCTTTGTCTGTAACTATGACATCCTTTAAACTCGGGTAACAGATGATGCTCACAATGAGTTTGGTTATTCCAAATCCTGCTGAGGAGCCACAGAGAATATCAGTACACCAGAACTTAGGTCTAAAATGAATGGAACAAATTAATTTCTGGCTGATATTTGACTAGCTAAGGGCTGATCTTCTTTCACAGAACACCTTAGTGATGAATATTTCAGCTGAGGTGATAGCATTTCAATTTCTCTGATTTTCCAATTTTCTGACTAGAAAAATCGTTTTATCTTTCTGGTGAAAAAAGGTCCACTGTCAGTTAAAAAGCCTTACTTCCTTCTAACAGGGATAAAAGCCTGCACTGAGAGCAAAAAAGACCAGGCCCTGTCCTGTACTTTCTAGTGTTTACTTTTCTATTCACTCTCATTAAATCTAAATTCTTTTTTTTAGATGAAGAACAGTTGTATTTGATAGGAAAATATGAAATTTTAAATACCATTGGAAGTTTTTTTAAGATTGTAAGACAAATTGTCAGACCAACTGGTGAGCTTACAATGCCTTTGACTCCATTAGGCTTTCTCAATAGCATAGCTCCTAACAGCATATTATGCAATAAGCTGCTTGTGCTGCAAATTAATCTGTGGGATGCAGGTGTCCAACTGTGTGGAAGTCTATAGGATTGAGGACTAAGGATGCTGCGTTTTCTACATACTAGTTCTGCATTCCCAGCTATCCAGGTTTCAGATGTATACAGTAAAATAGTGAGTGGTACTCATAACATTTGCTTTACATACCCTTATTACTGTATAAATCTATATTACAGCACATCAGTTTTCTATAAATAGCTATGCCCTGTGGTTAAAACAGCAGATATAATGCCTTAACTGGGATTTTTGTTCTGCTTTAAAAAAAAAGTGAAAGATGAATAACTGATTTCACGTTCCATCTAGTTGCTTATATTTGCTCTGTAAATAAAAATAATCCTTTAAAATACTCTTTCCTTAGCTGTGATCTTTGCAGCCAACTGCCACATTTTATTTTTATTTTTTTCCATGCTGTACAAGCTTTAATTTCCTGGCAAAGACATTTCTGTATTGCATTTTGCTGTGTTCTTCAGTGAGTTCTCCAGATGATCCATGAGATAGAACAAGCAAAAGGGTGAGGGTCATGTTTCTTCTTCTTTAAAAAAGTAAATTAGTGATGGAAAAAATACAGACATTTGTACCAGAATATGTCAAAGATGTGCTATGTGAGAAATGTACATAATTCATCAGGAAATGTTATAACAGAAAGGATATACAGATATGGCTTTTAGTTGCACCAATAGCTCCACAGGTAAACTCTGATTAACAGTTTACTTGTACTGGCTAAAGCAGCCAGGATTTGTAGGCTTCTCCTTGCCTGAAATGTGCGGCAGTACTGGAATCTATAAAGAGGATAAAAACTCTCCAAAGCGATCACCTGCTAGTCCTTGTTGTTTGGCATTTCACATTGTATCATTTAAACAATGTTTGCAATTCGGTTGTAGTCATGTCTGAGGTAGCTTAGAGGATCCCCCTGTAGACCTTGCTTGTCTGCTCAGATTAGGAAAATGTTGCACTTGTTTTAGTTTTTTACTTTTCATTGGCAGTTTTTTGGTGGTGGGTTTTTTGTGTTGTTTTTTTTTGTTTTGTTTTGGTTTGGTTTTTTTTAGGAAAATAAGCAACAAACCAAACCATAAGCCTTACAGACTTTTTTTTTTTGGTGGTAGCAAAATCTCAAATTTAATGGATTGTTCTAAAATACAGTTTGGTTGCTGAGAAATATTCAGGTTCATTGCAGGGCAGACAGTCTGTCTTCTACAAACTCCAGCGGAGAGGTCAGACACTCAGCTGGTGCAAAGCAAAGTGCTTCCCTGAATTCCATAGGGCTTTCTTCACTAACTCCACTATCGCCTACCTCCTGTCTCAGGTATTACAATCAAAGTATTAAAAACAAAAAAAAAATTCTCAACATGTTTTTTCCTCCCTCCCCCTAAATTTTTTTATTTAGAAATAAATCTAAACCCTTTTTTAAGCAGGGTCATCTAAGTTCCTCAATACAAGGTAATAAAATCCTTTCCAGGCTTATTCCAATATAACTAATGCAAAACTTCTTCCTAAATACTCTAGCTCCATTTTACTTCTACAGAAATGGAAATATAGGCTGATAACTGTGGAGATTTGAAAGAAGAATTTTGCGTGGAATAGATGAAGGAGTTCGCTAAAACCGTGCAAAAAATATTCTATTTTTTAAATTATCTTTGTGGTTTGGTGGTAGATATTGCCAGTAGTCCAGTAGAAACTCTGCAGTAGGCAATTTTCTTCATGTCACACAATATATATGGAAATTCTTCCTCCTGTTTTTTAAATTATTTTTAACTGGTCTCTGTGAGTTGTCTTAGAGGTATGCAAACATGGGTTATTTATTCAAGTTTTCAGCTAGGTAACTTTACACTGCACTGATTACGCATGTTTGCTTTTGCTGTGTTAATCCTGCTAGTCATTGCATGCTGAACTTACCCTGTCCTAACTTTCCTCTCTTCCAGACAACATGGATTAACAAGTAAGAAAGCCTGGATTAACAAGTAGGAATGAGCAAGCACATCTCTCTTATTCAGGTGGATAATCAGTCCTACTGTGAACTAGCTGGACAGTCTAGATGTTACTCTGTAGGCTGCAGTGTAAAGCTCAGTACTTCTGAGAGAATGAAAGTAGCTATTCTTACATCTGCTATTGGCAATATATGCCAGTGCAGCTTCTTTTGCCCTTTTCTGTGGATGTTATTTTTGGTTATTTTTCTTTCACTGCACTAGGGAGAACATAGATATGAAATTTCAGCTGAGATGTCTGCATGCTGAATTCTACATATCTAAATATGCAGTTAATTCACACAGTGGATGCATGGAAATTTTAATTAGAGATGAAATTTTCTATAGGTCCTTCTTACACAAGATACAAGTATATTTTGAAGCTAAATACTGTGATCTGGAGTGCAACTATGGCATGCAGAATTGTATTTTGGATGATGGTTTTTGAGAGAAAATTGTGATGAATGCTCTAAGTTCACTCCTTTCAGTCTATACAGTGAAAAGGTTTCTCTCAGCACTGCTGTCCTCCCTAGTTCTCGAGGCTATTAAAAGGCAGAAGGAACTTAATGACTGTTCAGAGCTTACTGTATGCGTACATATACACACCTATACACACTTTTTCTCAACAAATTCTTCCATGAATTTTCAATACTATGGTACCAGATGTTAATCAGAGTCATGTGTGCATGTGTCCTGTGTGTCCTTTCTACCTTTGACACTTCTTATTATTGCATTATGCAGTTAGGAGTGGTAGACCAGTGAGACCGAATGCCTTCTGTGCTCTCTTTTAGCTTTCCTTTGCTTCCAGTTGCAATTCAACATAAAGAATGTTTTCTTAGATCAGCTGTGATATAGAAATATCCAAGACACTTTTTATTGGGGGTGTGGGTGTGTGTGTGTGTTATCAACTATAACTGCAGTACTGAGGGACTACCAACTAAGGGAAATTCTTGAGGCAGTTCACGGATTGTAATTACTGAAAATAAAATGAGTCATGTGTGTATGTCATTTTTCACCTTGGGTTTTGATGTACCCAGGATCATTCTTCCTGGATAGGTTATAGGAAAAGGATGATTAGGCTGATTTTATAACAGGATACACAGGAGTTGCATTCCCCCTGGTGTGTCCTAGATAATATTGCTTACAAAAAGGTCCAATATTAATTTAAAATTGCCAATGACAGAAAATCAACTGTTTGTTTAAGAACCCATCCTAAAAGTCTTTGCTCTTAAATGCCTGGATCCCTGGGTGTAGTGATACTTTTTTTTTTTTCTATTGTGTTGTAGAGTTCACTGTCAAAGTTTCCTTCCACTTTTTATTTAGTTTTTCCTTAACTAACTTTTTGATTGTTCTTCTGGCATCTTCTGTAATGTCTTGTTCCTTGTGGATCATCTCTGGACCCTTTCTAATCTATGAACTTTAACACTGTAAGATACATTATTCCTGTACTGATCACACTGTAAAAGTTACCTCACTACTCTGGCTTGATTCCTTTGCTTACACACACACAGACTGCAGTAATCTTCTCACGGTGCAAAGACTGGTCAGTCTTTTTCTCATTGTCTTATGGAAATATTGGTGTCTCCTTCACAGCTGGTCTGCTTGGGCTATATTTTTAAGGAATTAAGTGTTTAGATATAACCACGTGATTACTAAAGTTACAGCAATCGTTCGTGTGCTTAAACATCTGCAGGATCTGGGCATTAGTTGTGCTCTCCTCTCCTCTGAAGAATATGGCTTCGTAGTATTTGAAATGCCATACTTTTTTTTTTCCTTTAAGTGCTGTTTTTGTTTCTAGCTTTATTCTCTTCCACTTTTAGTCATAAATCCCTTTTCCCAAATTCTCCTTGACCCTCAGCATTTTTCATTTATGCATTTTCTAGTTTCTCCTTGACTAATCATCCTGCATTTTTTTAATAACCTGAAGAATTTTAGCCAAAATGCCATTTTTAATCTCATTTTCTGGTTCCAGCATGCATTTTAGTAATCCTCTTTTCTTATACTACTTGCAATTAATGTATCCCATTAGTGTCCCAGACTATCAATGTTTCATTTGCTCAAAGGATTAATGTTGAAAAATGTATTAGCACTAATACATAGTAAATGAGCGGGATTTCACTTATGCCTTTGACTTCAGCATGCTCAGTGGAAACAAGGATACAGGCTTTACCTGGAGTCGTAACTAGAATCAGTATAAAATATAAACTAGAACTATTTCTTCCTAGATGGATTCTCTCAAAGATGCATTAAAACTCATTTCCAGTAGTAGGCAATGTTCTCCTGCAGTCTGTTGAGAATCCTCTCGTGGTTGTGCACTGAATGCTTTACGGTGATAGTCTTTGCCAAATCAGCCCGCAGAAGTAAAAGTTAACTGTAATTGTTGAAATATTGTGTTGAATTGGCTTTATAGCTATAGTTTTGAGAGGAAAGCAGAGTAAAAAAATAGCTTTCTGGTGTCTTTGGACCTCTTCAGTTCTGGCCCGTCCCTGATGGGAGTAAGATGAGCCTTCAAAGGGATTATGCTGTATTGCCTAGGAAGAACTCTTTGCCATGGAGAGGTCAGGTACCCAAAGTGCATCCTAGTCCAGGCAGGTTTGAGTCAGTTCTGTACCTTCTTGGGAACTATATTACAAGATGTCAGAGTAATTTGTTTCCTGGCCTAGACTGAATATATATACACTCGTTGTCATGTCTTCAGTTGATCTAACAGATATTTTGGGTTCCAGTGGAAAACAATAAGTTGGCTTAATCTGTTCTTGGGAGTGTCTTACCTGTGGCCATTACTATTTTCCCAACCCACAGGGACAACACACTATTTAGGAAATTGCTATTTATTTGCTGGGCTAACCAAAGACTGAAGTGTAAGGATTTTCACTATTCGTTGTTTTATTGTTACAGGGAGATCTTGAAATTGATACATTCGTTGTTATGCTTTGGTGCTGACGGCACCAGTGTCACCAGACAGAATCGGTGTCTTTTATAATAGAAGCAGGCTCTACTCTCAATATTGGCCTGAACTTTGTCGGAATTTAAGTGGCATTTTCTTCACTGCCATTTCTTGGAGCCTGTTGATCAATATGCCAGTGCAATTCCAGTTTCATAAAATGTTGAGCTTATAGTCGATTATAAATGAAATTAACTTGAACTGCATGAATTTTGCTAACAATTTGCTAACAGTTTTGTACTTGTACATTTATGAAAGATAAGCTTCCTAATTGAAATATGGACTTTATTTGTAAAATACCATATATGAATGGGAAAGAAGGAGGATCCAGGGAACCACAGGCTGGTTGGCCTCACCTCAGTCCCTGGGAAGAGGATGGCTCAGGGGGAATATTGTCATTGTGTATGAATATCTGATGGGAGGGAGTAAAGAAAATGCAGCCAGACTCTTCTCAGTGGTGCCTGGTGACAGGAGAAGAGACAGTGGGCGCAAACCAAAATACAGGAAATTCATAAGAGAAAACTTTTTTTTTTACTATGAAGGTGATCAAACATTGGAGCAAGTTGCCCAGGCAGCTGGTGTAGCCTCCATCCTTGGAGGTATTCAAAACACAACTGTACGCAGTCCTGAGCAGCCTGCTGTGGCTGACCCTGGTTTGAGCAGGTGGTGTTAGAGTACATGAGTAGGTGATCGTAATGGTATGAAGCTGTGTCAGGGGAAGTTCAGGTTGAACATTAGGAAAAGGTTCTTCACTGAGAGGGTGGTCGGTCACTGGAACAAGGCTCCCCAGGGCAGTGGTCATGGCATCAAGCCTGTCAGAGTTCAAGGAGCATCTGGATGACGCTCTTAGTCATATGGCTTAGTTTTAGGTAGTCCTGTGAGGAGCAGGGAGTTGGACTTGATGACCCTTATAGGTCCCTTCCAACTTGAGATATTCTATGATCTCCAGCTGGCCCTTCCGAACTCAGCGATTCTGGGATTCTGTAATTGTTCCTAGGATGTAAGCAAGACATTTGAGTAGGATTTTTATAACTGATGAATCCTTAATATGAATAAGTAGATTAGCAAGCATGAACAGAAACTGTGGGAGACAAGCTCCTGGTTGTGTAATATCTGAGTTCATTCTTGATGGATGAGAGCCCAGGTGTACCAGGATGATTTTGTCAGTTGTTTCTGTTGCCTGCATAATCTAGTTTAGATTGGAAATAGGAAACAGTTGTTTCCTTTTGTCAAATACCTCTTTCTGCAAGACTTTTAACATAAATTCTCTCAAAAAACAACTTAAATCCCAACTAGAATATTTGAGGGTCTTGAGCTTCAGTGGTCATAAATGGTCTGTACAATGTCTTTAAAAAGAATAAGTTGCTTACAGTTGAAGATACGGTCAATGTCAGGTAGTAGATACCCTTAACATTTTGAAGACAATTGAAACTGTGTCCAAAAAGAGTCCAGTCAGAGTCTGAATTGTGTTTTAGCCCCGTTAACTTTATTCTTATGTATGAGGATTCAGAGTGGCCAGATGGGCAGTTTCAACCATAACACTCATGTACAAGATGATCTAATCCTGCAAGGCAGTTAAGGTGGTATAAGTAGTAGAGCTGGATGGAAAATGAAATTAAGAAAACTAGATTATGAAAATTAGGTAGTAGATCAGAAAAACAGCTTTGATTTTTAAAATGGTTATTGATGTTATTAACTGATGGTTGGATCTCTTCCCAGCTCATATTGTTGAGAAGAATGTACTCCTCTGTCAACGCAGAGGAAGATGTATCGTTCCCATCACTATGATTTTAAAAAGTACCTGCATTGAGGAAGGAAGAAAGAATTCAGAGGAAGATTGAAATGTACTTATTCTCCCAAAGTTTATATACATTTTATGTTTACATGCTTTCAAAGATGATCGTTGGCTTCAGTGATAAACTCGCAGAGCATGAAAGCATGTGCATAAGTGTTTCATTCTTTGAGATTGAAAACTGAGGTGGTGCCTCCATTGAACCATTAGCTAAACTGATAAAGTATGTAGCGGGGCTATTCTTCCTTTTCTGTCAGTTACCAATACTCGATGCTTTGCCTTGTTCACAAATGTTTACTGGAGAATTGTTTCTTAAATAAACTTGAGATAGGCAAGAGCTTTGCTCTTCGGTGAATGCCATGATATATAATTTTGGGGAGCAAACTCTCAGCAAGTGTTAGTTATTGTGTCTAGCTGGATTTCATAGACAAGTACCACTTTCCTTATGTTGGCAATTTGGACTTTTCTTAGTATTCTACACTGTTTGAATGATTTCCAAGCTCTTCCATGCACAGATCTCAAAGTTGGCTGGGTGTGCAAATATGTCATCTGGATTCTTTTCAGAACTAGGACATCATGTGTTGCAGAAATACAGAATATTCTAGATAATATTGTTGAATATTCTTGTAGAGGAGTCCTTTTTTTTGTCAGTCTTTCAGTTAGTTATATTAAATAAAAATGTTTAGTGAGTTCATGTCTTATCTTGCAAAATGACTTATTGTATGAATGTATCCCCATTACTTAATAAGAAATAATTTTAAGCCAACCTTAATGTGCAGTTTGTTACAGATCTTACAGTTGCCACTAATTATCTGATACAAAGATAGTGCAAAATTTATGGTTGTTGATGCAAGCTGTTAACTGGGTGTTAAGGCAATGTCATTTCATATAGTTCAATTAGTGCTTTGTTGACATTAGGAAATAATTGAAACAATTTTGAGGTCACTTTTAATGGTCAGTTATTGTCTCTTGTCTTAATTCATTCCTTGAATATAATTTGACATCATTTTCTGAAGCAATACAATATCCTTAAATCACCGTGATTGTTCTTGTTATCACTATTCTCCAATTAGCATTTGATTTTTTTCCTTAGATATGTTAAATGCCCCATTTTTCATTTAAGACTTCTGTTGCTTTTCTCATTTCTGCTTTAATTTTTCTCTCCCTCTGTTCAACCTTCTTTTGTAAAATCTGTTTTGAATACAGCCCTTATGACTTGCATATGGCCTAAATTCAACACAATCTCCTTGGCATTCAAAAGATCCTACTTTTGATTTTTGGCCTGTTACATTCTTCCCACGAAGCCCTGAGATTGTTGCATGTACATACTGCTATATATTTGCTTACAGGGACCCAGCTATCACATTCAGACTTTTTTCCAAACACCATTTTCGGATCTTTTTTCTTAGACTTGGGGGCTCCCGATGGAAGTTCTCCCAGTTGTTCTGTGGGAATTGAAACAGAACGGAACGTCTCACCATATACAATAAATTGCCAAGCTATTTCAAAGACCTTGCAGGACTTAAAAGTACCTGTGATCATTATGCTTCAATGACAAATTGGAGTTCTTACTGACATATTTTCAAACATCTCTGGGGAAACTTCACGCAGTGGCTTCCCTTTGAACAAGGTTCCCTCATGATTGATTTGAAGACATCAGGGAAAAGAGAAAGAATGGGAATCATGTCTAATTTCTTTTGAGTGCCAGGTAAAAAAAAAAAAGAGGGATTATTTAGGAAGAAATGGTGAAATGTATGTACCTAGCTCCAAAAGTGTAATCCTGGAAACCCTAAACTCAGTTGCTGACTAACCCTGGAAGCACAAAATCTGAATAGGAGCTTCAGTGATAGCTTCACTTCTCTTTTGTTTGTGAGAACATTCTAGCATCCATCTTTCCTTTCTTGGAATATCTCAGAAAGACTGGAAATTTTTAATGCAAATCAAAGCTTATATTACTTACAACCCTCATTAAGTGGTGGCTGCTTGTTCCTGATCCCTTGTAACTATTACTTGCTCATTTTGTGATTGTGCTTTTAGGTTTATTAAATCCATGAGCAGGCATAAGTTGTGACAATATAGCTGCAAAATTAAGGCAAAAGAAAAATGAGTTAATGAAAAATGAATTAACACCCTGTCATTCAATAACTCATTTTACATTTTGGCAGACAAAAGCAATCCCACTACCATATGTTGCATCTATATAAAGCTTCTGCAGGCTTTTTCACCTCAAAGATTTAGTAAGGCTTCATAGTTCCAGAATAGCTCTCAAGGGTTGTATGGGTTTTGACCAAAACGAAGTTTTGATCTCAGTACAGAAATAGAAGGAGCTGCCTTATTTCTAAAATGACACCTGATATCCCTTTGCTTAATTCCTGAATGACCGAGCATAGGAGATGGACTTCAGGAAACAAGTACTAGGTTGAGGACTCCTTAAGTGGAGGAAGGAACTGGCTGGTAGGCAAGAAGTAATGCACCAAACCAGGAGAATTAAGGGATTGAAGGTATTATTACTTTTCTTTTTTTTTAGTTCATGCTTTTTTAACTGGCTATTGGGATCCTCTTTTAGGATGCCTGTTTCTGTATACTGTATAAGGAAGCCTGAATGCCTGACATGGAGTTTCAGAGTGCTTAATGCTTACGTAGAAATGCTGCAAGAATTCATCTTCATGGTGCCTGTTTTCTGGGCCTTGCTGCAAAGGGGTGTATAGTAAAAACACTTATTTCCCTGACATGCTGCCTTTTCTTAATTGAGATCAGGAAATCAAGCACTTCCAGGAAGTGGGACAATGCAAGCCTAAATTAAATTTGTCATTTATTTCCAGTGTTATGTTAAAAGCTTGTATTGACCTTCTCTACAAGAACTGATATTTAAAGGGAAAACTAAACAGTTAATGGGATTACTAAATTATCTAATATGGAAAGATAATGGTTTGTATTATCTGCAATCTTGATTACAGGAAAAGAGGAGTAGTTCTAACATTTTATATCTAATTATGATAAGAAGCAGACTCCATTTTTTCCCCTCATTTTTTTTCAACTAAAGGAAAAGTGATTATTTTTTTTTTTTGTTCTGAAACTTTTTTGTAGTCCTTTCTCTACCTGTCAACATTGATCAGAATTGTTTTATGGTTACCCTTGTACCAGCAGTTTCAAATGAGGTCAGTATCCTTCTGTGTTTCTTCCTTATATGTACAGTGGGAGAGAGAAAGTATCTGATAGAGAATTTAGATTTCCAGGCAAAGTGATAACAGTACATAGCAAAATTTTATTTGTAGGTATTAATCTAAACCGGAGAATTTGTCCGGTGTTGGCCTAGTAAGTTTTTGTCAGAATCAGTATTGCACCCAGATCTCCTCAGTCTGAATGTATTACCTTTGCCGCAATATGTTTTCCTCTCTTACTTAAAATCCATGTGTGTATGCATGCATGCGTACACAGGCATATGCATACACATGCCTGCATTTGAAAACAATACAATTCCCAAGACATTTGATCATAAAGACAAAAAAAAAAATTTCTACTGGTGTGTCGTTTTTGGATGAGAGAGTGTTGTGGAGTAAACAGATGTAACAGAACCTGACTGCTCAGGCTCATTCTTTGTAGTGTGTAGCTATTTCACGACTCCTGTGAGAAATTGCATGCCTACTGAACCTGATAGTTGTTTTAGCTATAGGAAAGCACAGTCACGCGTTTGTGTAGTACAGAACCTTTTCTGAATTGTGGAAGGCATGAGAATCACAAGACGAATCTACCTTTGGGTTCCCAGTTCAAATGTTGTAACTATTGAGACTGGCTGGTTTTTGTCTTAAATTTCTGTACAAAAATTATGGGTTTTGGTTGATTTGTAACAATTTATTTTCCAGGTGCTGGTAATTTACCCCAAAAGCCTGTCCTTCCCACCTGTCTTATTAAGTGTTCCATGATAAATAGTTGATATTTTGTTAGGTAGGCATAAATAAATCTATTAATGAGGTCTTTTTATACCAAAATAATCTATTTAAAAAAGCTACATTTATTACCTGTGTGCTTTTAACTTATTGCTTATGTCAGGATAGTTTCATGTCAGAGAAATCAACCAAGAACACATTGAAATGTTTATAGGATTATATGTAATGCTTATGGAATGTAATAATGTGCTATTTACATTCCTGTAAAAGTTAGATTATAAACAAGTTCTTAAGTTCTTGATATGCAGGCTGCTACCACATATAAATTCTTTCCGTTTTTGGCAAATGTGGTTTGATCTTTGTGACGAATGTGGTGTAAATAGTTGTCCAGAGGGAGGTAAAGAAGTTCCCATGCCCTCCTGTATCATCACCGTAGACAGAACCTTCTCTACTGTCAGTTATTTAACATTGTAGGGAAACTCTCCTGTACGTTTTAATACCTTTCCAAAGCCACAATTAACAAATCAGATTCTTCTTTCCTCCAGCCTGTTTATCGGTGATCTAACCAATCTGCAGGATTGTCTTTTACATGAATATTTTCAATCATATTTGTCCAAAGGTCAGATTAAAAGTTGACTGTGTGTGTTAATGGTTAATGGTTTGCCCTAAAGGGTTGAGAGACCTGGATGAGCAATAGCAGCCATTCCACTAGATGTGGGAAAATTGAACCAAATATAAACCTTTCCTCTTTCTTTTCCGTTTTACGTTGGTGGAAGAGGGTGTGATATGTAGCTTCTGTTCTGAAACCTATTTGCGCTTGTAACTCTGGCAACCGCAGTCATAGTCTAAAGTGGCTTGATGTGAGCTGGATGCAGGGAAAGAGGAAGAGATGCTAGGAAGTTGCAAGCATTCTCCTCTTTACAGGAAAGAGAGACCCACACTCTCCTAGTATTCCAAAATAACCATGGCCTCCATTTACAATAGTTCCCAAAATCCTTAAAGGTCTGAATTTGAACATTGTCCTACATGATTACAGATGTAATCAGGTGTTGGTGTTAATACTTCAGATGTCTGTGAACAGGAATTTGGGCAAAATAAAAGAAAACAAACATCCTTGATTTACATGTTCCGAATACATTTGAATAAAGATAGTCTAACCTTGCAGTCTAGTTATAGAACAAAAATCTTAGTATCTGTACAGCACTAAAATTGCTATTTTTCAAATATCAAAGTAAAGCTTGAGGCTAAAAGACCTCTTGCTTATTTCCAATTTAAATCCATATGCCTTCCTGACTCTTACAATAAGAAACACTATATTCTTCCCTCACTGTGGCTCTCTTGTAATTTATTTACCTGGGGAAGATCTGCTTTTAGATGCAGCATCTGGTTTTCAATGATTTCCTGCTCTTAGCCAGCTGAATTGACTGAATGAGAAGGAGGTCAAGTCTGCTGCCTGAGGTCACACGTTGAATGAATGCCTGAGCTTGGATTTAAAGTTAGATCTGGAGTATTCCCTCTTGGTTCTTTGCTGCTTGCAATAAATGCTTATTCTAAAATGTCAGGTGTATTTGGGAATAATCAATCTGTATTATATGCAAGCAGAAAATTATAATGCTTAACCTGGTACTTACCAAGTACATACATAGTTCTTGCAAATGTTATCTGTCAAAGCAGCTAGTAAGCGGGAAAAGGGTAGAGTATTTTACAGTTATGAAATGTAAACATACCTAAAGGAAAAAAAAATACTGTAAGCTGGTAAATGATGAGACACTTTTTTTAAAAAATCGGATTATTATTTGTGTTAATGGCAAATTTAGCACAATGCTATTTCCTTTAATGGTAATCAGGTGAGAAGAAAATATGTTCTTTATCCCTGTTCTCAATAATAAATTACACTGTGTGCATCTTTATAGGAATCTGAATTACAGGACCTTGCACCTCTGTGTAGCATTTTGCTGATATTCTGCTTGCATAATTTTTTTTTACTTTTATGTAAGAAGTTGTATATCAGGAATTGCAGAAATTCAGTCTTTACATGATTGCATTGCAAAAGGTTAGTCATGTGATTAAGGGCACGGAAAAATGAATTTATCTCTTTAGTTCACGAATATGAAAATGTTTTTCATAGATTAAATATAATTTGTAAAAATGTTTTTTTTCCCGTTTCTTCTGTGAGCAGAAAAAAAAAATAATGTGTGTCTACAGAGATGCTTTATTCAATTTGGAAAAAAGCCATTGATATTGTTAATGGGACTTTTTATGTCTCAACTCAGGCAAATTCTGAAATACTGTTCCAAACTAAAAAATGAAAGATTTCTGACGGTGTTGAATTTTTCCAGTACTGCCATTGTTTTGTGCAATTATAACAGCAATTTGCAGATGGAAACAGTTCATCTGGAAAAGGACTCCCTTTTCTGGGTACTGTGAAGTTGGATGGTCATAAAGCACCTAGGAGAGTGGTTGAAATGACAATCCAGTCTAAATGGAGTAGGAATAATTATGCTCCCAAGTCTTCTTGAAATGAACCTCACAGTTGGTCAGCAATAGCAGTTATCCATAATATCAGTTTAAACAACTCCTGGGAATGTTAACAAGTCCTCTCCTGTCATGCAGAGGCTGAAAGAGGAAAGAAGCTGGATCAGTCAGGAAAAGAGACAGTCTTCAATGAAAATAGCAGAAAGCCTCGACAAGAATTATTTTGACCCATGACACTTTTTTATTTCCTTTTACTTTCTGACCTTATTTCTGTAGGTAATGAAAGGGATGCTTAAGAGGACATGTATGAGAAGTTTTATCTCCTTTTCTTGGCTGTGGAAACGGTGTCATGTTAGGAGTCCTATAAACACAGAAACAGAGGCTGGAAAGATCTGGGAAAGACTGTGTATTTGTGAAATCAGGAGGGTTTTGTTTTTTTTTTTTGAAGAACCCACTGACTTGTTTCATGGAGGTCTGGCAGGAAAACAAAATTGTTCCTGCTTTGGGGCTCCCTGGTTTCTCCATGAAATGCTCCCAGGAAAGATAAGAGTGCTCTCCTTTTCTGTAGCGTCCCAGGAGTGTGTGAGTGGAGAGCAAGGAATGAGATCCCGATGGGAAGAGGAGGTATGGCAAAGAAGGGACAGGAAAAGCAAAGGCAGGGGTCTGGACTTGATGGCAAGGTGATCTGTGCACCCTGAGAGGCAGAAACAGGCTATTTCTATGAGTTAGCATTTGGAATAAATAGGTGTTCAATTTGGAGACTGTTCAGGCCTTTCTTTTATCACATGAAGTACATGGAGGAAAGCTGTAAGTTTTTCCTGCTGCCCTTAATCTGACACTAGGGTCTCTGATGGTGTATGTTTTTTACTGTGGTTCTGCTGAAGGACTGTAGCATGAAATAAGCCGTTGCAGTCAGTAGTTATTTCCTGGTGTGGATTTAAAATGCAAAAAAGAATGAATTTCAATAAGTTAGCCAAGTTATTGATGGAAAGTTAGACTGGTTAGGAAAAAACTTAAAAATCTGTATTTAACAGGGGGAACAGGTTTTTTTGGCATCAGTATTGTTTGGAAGATATGTTTTTTTTGACACATCGTTAATTTATAGAATCTTTCTGATTAATTTCAGGTAGACTTCCTTATTATCACTTTATTGAAAATGCTTGAATTTATAGGGGAATATTTAGTAAGCAAGAGAGCTAGTGCATATGGTAGAAAGTAGTCAGCTTGGCAAAGTTAAAGAACTATTAGGTCGTTCAGATGAGAACGTGTCTTCATTTGGACACAACTTGGAAATATTTGCATCCCCTTTACATCATGGAGTTTCAACTCTACTATCTAGCAAAGACAGGACGTACTTAGTTCTACTCTTTGTATGGATAAAGCTGGAAGTGAGATAGGCATAATAAAAAGCAAGGAGCAGAATAAATAAATGATTGCTGTTAGTTAAAATTACAGTCAAGTTACAAAAAACTACATTATTCAGATACTTCAAACGTTTTGAAAAAGATGTTTTAAGTATATAAGAATGTTGCATTGTTTTGAAGTTACAATTAATAGCCTATTGCAAAACATTTGCTGCCTATATACTGCCGCAACCAACATATAACCTATAAAATGGTATTGACTTCAAGTACGAGTGGACTTGGACACTTTTAAAAATTAAACTTTCGGTAAATACAGTATATAGATTCAAATACTGTATTTCTACTTATACAAAAATAGTCTTTATTGGCTTTTTTTGCAAAGCTCCTTTTGAGGGTGTATTTTACAATTGCTGCTTTTTTAAGGTCGCTGCAAGTTTCGGACATCCTATGCCAAGCTTTCTATAGAAAGTTTACTTAAAAAGAAGTCTCTCCCTTTGCTACTTCAAATGCACAAAAATCATATGCTGTGTATATGCTTTGGAGGAATGCCAGGAGTGGCTGGATATGCCTACGTGTAGTGAATGCGTGCTTTATGAGTACCAAGCTCTTGCTGGGCAGCGACATACCGCTTAAATGAAGTACAGTGGAGACCAGTGCAGACTGCAAAATCTATTTGAAAAATGTTGTTGAGGTTTAACCTGGCAGGCAGGTAAACACCACACAGCTGCTTGCTCACTCCCCCCCAGTGGAATGGGGGAAAGAATCGGAAGAGTAAAAGGGAGAACGCTTATGGGTTGAGATAAGAACAGTTTAATAATTGAAATAAAATAACATAATAATAACATGTAATATGGAATGAATAGGAAGAGGACAAAAAAAAGAGAGAAATAAAACCCAAGAAAGACAAGTGATGCAGATGAAAAACAATTGCTCACCACCAACTGACCGATGCCCAGCCAGTCCCCGAGCAGCGGCCCCCCGGCCAGCTTTCCCCTAGTTTATATACTGAGCGTGATGTCATATGGTATGGAATATCCCATTGGCCAGTTTGGGTCAGCTGTCCTGGCTGTGCCCCCTCCCAGCTTCTTGTGTATCTCCAACCTTCTCAGTCGGTAGAGCATGAGAAGCTGAAAAGACCATAACTGTGTAAGCTCCTCTCAGCAATAACGAAAACAACTCTATATTATCAACAGTGTTTCCAGCACAAATCCAAAACATAGCCCCATACTAGCTACTACGAACAAAATTAACTGTACCCCAGCCAAAACCAGCACAAATGGAAAAAGATTAGTTAGCTTTCCGTTATCGTAGCTACAATGACAGCAGCTATCAATTAGCTTTTGGTTATGTTCGTGAAAACTGGTCCGGTAACTTTGAGCATAACCAAGTCCTAATGAACTCTCCCAGACCTGCTCTTTTCTTAGAGGTATGATTTGCCATGAAGTAGTCAAAGCTCAGCTGAAAATCTTTTGTGACATTTGCTATGAAGGGTAAGCGGTCCTAGAAGTGTCTAATGCTGCTGCTAGGCTGAATGAGTCAGAAAGCTTATGGATCTTTTCCTGCAGTGCAATGTCACGTTGGTGGATTTTCATCCATTTGTTAATCAGCAGATTGCACCAACTGAAACGTGCCTATCGTCATGAAATGCACAGTGGTGAGTAAAAGCTCTGGGCTGGAGGAGTACAAATATTTCACTGTCCTGTACAATATTAGTAAATAGAAGGATCTTTCCTTTTCATTGTCTGCGTTTTGAAACATTATTCTTATCCCTCTATCTTCTCATTTTGGTATGTAGTTAAACTTCTGAGACCTAATGGAATAGTGCGTACTAGTCCTTTTTTCCTTTAAAATTCTTTGCTCTCTCAACACAGTAAGAGGGTGTACTTTTGAGAGCTGTTTATGTTGGCATTTTTTGCAGCACACTCAATATTGTAATGCTGCGCTTTGAATAGTCAAAAGTTATTGTTTCTTCAAGCTGTTACAAGGCTAAACTTGTACTCCAAGCTTTCAATGCATATCTGGCTTGAAGGAAGCAAGTTGCTTTATGGAATAATTTATTTCTCCATCAATTATTAATTATTTATGCAGCTCCAGTGGATTTAGGGACTCATTGTTTGATATACATAGAAAGACCTAAAGCAAAGATAGCCTCTGCTTCGTAGAGCTTAACATTTAGGATCCCAATGACATCTATCTGCAAGAAGTACATTCTAAGCCTAGCTTCTAATTCTGTTAAATTTTTGCATTTGTTTTCTCTTTTATAAAGCGTTGTTTTGGAAACAAGTCCTTTATACACAGGCTAGCAGTATCAGAGAGATGCTGCATTGTGATTCCCCCCCGCCCCCAGTTCCTTGAAACCACTCACTTCACTTAAATGTCCATCAATTCAAAATTTCCTCTTTCCCTTGAGCATACTTTTTCCATATTTTTTCACTCGAAGTACTATTAATACTTTCTGATTATTCAGCAGAAAACTAAAAATGTCTCTTGAGCCACTCAACCTGATTTAATTGGTTTCGGTGTATGGCAAGCTAAATTCAGATCTCCATTTATCAAACCCCAAGTCTCTCCTCCCCTCTAAAACTGAGCAGTGCTCAGGTGAAAAAAATCATGAGGCAAAAATTCTGTTTGGGACTGTGCATAAAAGATTTTGTAACATTCACAAGGTCAGTGCAGTGCACGAATTAAAGGAAGGTTGGCTGCTTGCATTCTGCCCCCCAACCCCGACTTCAGTGCTTCTCTGAGCCCCCAGGCTGTTATTCCTGACAGCTTTCCAGGTTTCTCTGAATTGGTTTGAAGTCACATGTATACTTCGTTCTTTGTTTCTTCATTTTTTACTTACTCTGGCATAAAGAAAAAGGGGTGGGGGAGCATGTAAGAGTATAAAATATTCTTTTCTTGTGTACCAAAGGCAAGCAGTGTATTCAGAAGGTCAAAGTTCCTTTTTTTTTCCTCAAGAATTTCAATTCTTAGACCCCTTGAGGTATGTGCAGTTGAGTAGGTATCACCTTAAAAACTTTGTTTTCTCTTGAAATTTTACGTGCTTTCCCACAGTTACCCTCCAACCCTGGCCCCCCCAGCCTCCCCCAAAATTCAACCTGCTAAGCTTTGCTTACTGTAGACTTGTCGAACTTCAGGACAATGCATAAAGCAAAACTTGAAAATAAATGACAAGACATCTGGAATAAATTAATTCATTCCATTTTAAGTTATTTACATGTTTAAATAAAAGATCTAACATGCGTGTTTGTCCTGATTTTGGCTAAATGTCAATTGCGTAATGGTTCACAGTTTAAGGACTGGACTTTTCTTTCAATTCCATGCTGTTAGCACCCCATGTCCTGCTGGATCTCCTGGTTTATTCTTCTAAAAGTGGATACAAGAGGAAAAAGGCCCTCAGCTCAATTCCTGAATCTTCATTTTTTCCTAACTTGGCAGCTAATGCAAGCACCCTGTGGCAAAATTAGGAATAACACAGACTACTTTTCCTTCTTCTGGTGTAAAAAAAGGGATGTAAAGAACTGATTACAGCTGACCTTGCAATATGGGATGATCCTTGGCTGTGATGCCTGTATAAATGTGGAAATGGGAAGAAGAGAGAGGAACGCAGCACCAGGTTAAGTTTCTTCCTTCTCGTCTTACTGAAAATTTTGAATTCTCCTCTATACAGTTGGCTAAGAGTAGGGAGAGTACAGTTATGGCCTGGTAGGCCAGTCTTCATGATAGCTGTAGGTCCATGACAGCAAGGCACTCCTATTTACAGGGGAGGGAGATCGGTCTATGTGTGTACAGATAATCTTTTCCCGTAGGTCTCTGCATACTTCTGCTTTGCAAGCAAAACGTATCTGACTTAATTGTTCTTATGTAAAGCCTCAGTGTCCTTTGAATTTACTGGTAATTTGCCCTCCAGAAGCTCAACGGTACAACAGTGTACCAGAAGCTATGCAGGACGGGTGTAAAAGCTCCTGGGGTGATGCAGTTTTGCTGAAGCGTGAGAGAGGTTGGCCTTGCCTCCCTACAAGGCTACCATACTGGAGCACTGGAAATGTCTGCATAATCTAACATGTAATTGTGAACACTGGCAAACTGTCTTCTGACAAGATCTGAGCAAATGTTCAAGGGTTCAACGAGGGTTGATAATGTAACTCCTCTGCAATCTACTCAGTTGTGTTACCGTGTAGGTCACCATTAAAATAGGTCAGTAGTACAGGAGAGAGGTAAAGTTTGGGCAAGACCTTTAGCCCTACGCAGTCATATAAAGTCTAGAGTCATCTGTTAAGGATGCTGATTGCCACTATGGCTTCATCAAAAATAAACATTTTCAATTTTTAATGATATGATTTTTTGGGGTGGCATGACTATGTTAATAGTTAGAAAGCATGCAATTTATTTGGGGGTGCGGGGATGTTATTTGTAAGGTGTTGGCTAAAGTGTTTCATTGAAAGTGTGAAAGGTGCTGACATGGATAATGGAGAAGTCAAACCAATTGCTAACAGGCTGAGTCCAGAAGGAAGAAATAAATGGGAAACGATCTTTCCTGCAAAAACTCATGAGCAGAACCCCTGGAGGGGGCTGGGGGAATAGTTCCATTTTCCACTTATAATATACTGTTTGTTTATAGATGGGACTGTGGTATATGTTTTCATCTGAAAATTTCAGGCCTGGCTGTGGTATATGCGGTGGAGAGTTTGAGGGAAGGAAGAGAGACACACGAGCAGCACTCCTGCACATTCAAGCAATCTAACTTTTGAACAATGTTTAGTTACGGCAAAGATGCATCACAATAAAAAAAATCCTTGCAATGCCTACATGTACAATAAGTGCAAGGTAGAAAAATCTCTGTACGGTTGTTGCTAGAAGGGAGTGAGAAGCATCTGAAGTCAATCAAATGGTGATAAATCAAGATAGTTAATGGCTCAGCTAAGTGGCTTTAAGACTACCGAGTAAAGCTGGACTGAAATGATCCCTGGTATAATTAGAGAGGCTGCACTGAAATTGAGCAAAAGGTGAATCAGGCTGTGAGCCTGGAGATCATCACGCTGTTCAGATTTCTAGGAGCTGGTGGAAAAGAACTGAAATAATTACTGGGGTAATACGTGGATCTGTAAAGATAAATCTTAAAAGCTTCAGTTGGTTAAGCCCATTTGTAGGAAGACTGTGGTATGGGACCACTATCTTAAATTGAGTTACACACAAAACACAGATTTGTCCCAATAACTGCTGTTTTGGCTAAGTCAGTGGATTGGAGACAAGTGAGCTTAACTGACTGGAAAGTACTCCCACTCAATCGCTGTGCTTGGTGCATATACCTGAGTTGGGTCTGCTTTAAGGATGCCATACGGGAAGCTGTACTGTCAGGCTCTTGTGAGTGGGACAGGTGCATCCCCATACAGTAAAATGTCACTGAGGTGCTCAGGGACCAAACAGGCTGCTGCGGACAAGGAGAGAAGGTGGCTTGCTTCAAGGTTATAATTTCTGGTTACAATCCCTGTGTGTGGTGCAAGCAGTATGTAGAATAACTTGAGGATGGTGATAGGAAGGAATAGCTGTACCAAGGTACGTTTGGTCAGCAGCTTTGAAAATGCTAGCAACATCAAAATTGCACCTACTTGCCTTTTTAGGCACTTAAGCGTGGTATAGAAAACCATCGAATCACAGACGTGCTGTGTAAAGGCAATTCTGAGTATTCCTGTACAGGTCAGAGGCTTTCTCTAACACTGTATTGTATCGAGAAAGCACTTATACATCCCTTAAAGACCTCTCAATTTGAGGATCCACAGCAATATTGTGGGGTGGGGGGGAGGTTCAGTAAAATGTGGCTTTAAGTCATCAAGTTATTAGAGTTCATACTTCCTAAGATATTAAAAGAACAAAAAGGAGAACAACATTTAGGTCAGTGAATAGACTTCCTCTCATTCACACTAGAGTAGCAAGCTTAATTAACTGGGTGTTTTATATCGTTTGCAAACATCATCATATAGACTCTGCTCAATTGTGCATCTGTTTTGTCACTGTCAAGGGAATACCCAGGGTTCAGCTGATCTCCATCTCTGGAGTGCTCCTATGCAGTAATCTTCTGTGTTATTTTTAATTAATAATAAAGACAATCATTACAGATTTCTTCCATCTTAAATTCTTTGATTTGCAGGCTAAGACATTCTGATTGACATCTCTACCCTCTGCTTGTCTACTCCCTTTTGGGGCGGTGGGGAGGAGAGGCTCTTGGCAGTGCCTGGGGCAGAGCGGAGGGGAGAGGCTGGATTCGCAGGGTCTGTTCTCCGCTCTGCTGCTGACTCCCACTTTTGGGTACTTGATGTCCAAAGGAGTCCCAGTGCACACCCCCATTTGGCTTTATAAACAATAGCATAAAAACCCTGATATGCTCTTAAGAAAGTAGATTTATGTTGGGAGAGCCAGTCCTTGCTGTCTACAGGATAGATACTGGTTTTAAATAAAGCCTTAAGCTCTTCGTAAGTAGCCTCAGGAAGCACTGACCCCAAAACACACCTCCACAACACAATCCTTCCCCCGTTTACTTTCTATCCTGGAGACCAGAACCTCAATGTTGGCTTATATCAGCAATATGTTCCTGCTTTCTATTGCTTTGGTGTCAGCTCCTCTGCACCTTTGAGTGAAGGTGACGTCTGCCCCATGCCCCGCAGTTCTTACAAAGTAAGAAAGTAGTACATGCCATATTGTGTTGGTCCTGGGCTATTTTGTTATTGCTTATGGGCAAAAGCTGTGCACAGCTGCAGTGCTGGAGTTGGGAGTTTACGGTAAAATTCCTCATAAAGTAAGCAAAGGCAATAAGAGCAGAAAGAGCTGGATTTGTTTAAAGTAGCTCAAGGAAGTCTGCCGTCTCGGTAGTAACTGCCTTGGCTTTGTCTAACCTAATGCTTGCACTGATACTGAATTATCAGTATTAATTTTCCTACAGCGGACAAGGTCATAGTGATCGAGTGACTTAATGGGTTTATAATCCTGGGTACGCTGACTCCTCGTGCTTAATTTTTATTCTAGGCAATTTCTTCATGACATCAAATACTCATGAAAAATCAATAGTCAAACTCTCACTGTAGATGACTTGAGATTTTTAGGAATATAGATGAATCCATTTGGTGTATTTTTAAGAAATTTGCCAAAAAACAAGTTACTGGGACATCACTCACCCCCCACTTCACCTCTCCTCCCATCAGCTGTTGATATAGATGTGGCTGAGGCCCACATTTTAGTTTCAGGGCCTAATAAAAAGTTTTAAAGAGTGAAAGGACCACTCTGGTGGGAGATGTGGGAGATACTCACAACTGCATGGCCATATTAAAATCTTCTCTGGCAACATGAAATAAAGATGTCTCTTTATTAGTACAGAAACTCACTGCACTTGAATGAGCCTGCTGTACCGCAGTTTGCGTACTTGTTTGGCCCATCCGTTGTTGAGAATGCCTCGTAAAAGCATCTGCAGCACAAATGGCTTGCACGTCTGGCTCCTTTCACGAACTTTTTCCTTAGAGGAAGACTGATTAGAGATCTCATTCTACTGATTAAATAAGGCTTAAATATTTAAATCCCTTTTCTTTTGCAAATAACCCAAACAATCCAGATATTTCATTTAATATGTGTGTTTTCACCTATAATTTAATTACAAGCAGAAATTTATGTTCTGAAAAGTTGGAAGAGGGTGCAATCCTTCCTGAAATGACCAATTCATTTCCATATACTATTTTACAAAAGTTATTATTGAGGAGATGGGCACATATGCAATCTATCACAGGCCAAACTGAGGGTGGTGTAAATTTGTTTCTGATACTGTATGCACACAGGTGGTTCTGGTTTGTCAATGCTGTATGGTAAAATTATATCATAATTTAACTTCTTGTAGCTGGTTTGTCTGCCCATACTTAGAGTATTTTATAGGACTAAATGTCTCTTACTTTTCTAAGTATCTGAAAAGTTTAAGGTAGTTGTATAACAAGCTTATCTAAGTAAGCAATGAGAATGTTGGTGCAAGACAAGGAAAGGAAGTGCATGAAAATCAGCATGAGTGACTAGCAGAGCAGAATGTTCCCGTCCATTCAATTGAATTGATTGTCATCGCATTCCTTCTTCACCTACTATTCATCACCTACAAAAAAGGCAAAAGGCAACGGTGCAGAAAAGAGTTAAAACACTGCTTTTGCTGTGCTGTAATTGATTTTGCTGTATCATCTTATACGGCTAACTTGTTAGCACCATGGTAAAAACATGAAGGTGGGTTGCAAAGAAGAAACTGTTGTTTCTGCATGGAAAAATCATAAGAGTTGTGGGCCAAATGGGCAAGTAAGAAACAGAGATCATTAAATATTTTGGCACAGTGGGCAATGGAATAGGAGAGAGCAAATATGCAGGATTAGGAAGAGCCTTGAAAGCAAGAGAACAAGTTTTGAACTTTATATACCTTGAAAAGGGGAGCAATGGTGTGAATGCAAATGGTGTGGCACTTAAAAGAGTGGGGACTGGGGAAAACAGCACTGTGGAAACTGCCGTTAGTTTGAACTCTATGGAGGTAAGTTAAAAGAGAGTCAGGCTTGTATATAGGAAGTTTTGGCAGTAAAAATTTGAAGTTTAGCTGCATACCAAATACTTGGATATTGGATGCCTGAGGAGAGTGGGTTAAGGATGTCAAAGATGCATGCTCTCGGGTGGCAGGAAGGTCAATGATGTTATCAGAAATGAGAGAATATATACAGGAGGGGGAGTGTAAGAGGAAAGATAAGTATGTCAAATAAGGCCAGACTAGTTATATTGACAGTGAGGCCCCACCAAGATTGTGTTTGAGAGACAGCTGAAATGAGGAATAGTAGGACTGGAAAAGTAATTCTTCAAGTGATCATCTGTAAGGAATGCAGGGAGGTAAGTATGAGGCGCCTTAGAGTAACACTCCAGGGTACTGTTTGAAGTCACGCCTTCAGTCTTTGGGTCTCTCGAGAGTCAAAATCTTCTCACGATTTGTGTTCACTATGATGTCATCATGGTCAAAACTAGTCACTGGACTAAATATGCATGAAGAAACAAAGACTGCGGATAGACCTCAATAGTGTATAAACCATAGTGCTAACAATAAAAGATAAGACTGTTTTCCCCGCTTATATCGCAAGCCCCAAAGAACTTGGACTGTTCCCAAAAGCCACAGGGCAGAGCATTGTTGTGGTGTTCAAAGGAGGAGGTGCTTTGAAGAAATCACATCATTAATCAAGATTTTGTGTCTTGATTCTTGCTGAAATAAGTTTAATTCAAAATGATAATTCATTGCTGTGGTATGGAGTGTGATTTTTTTTTTCCATGAGGTTGGTGGCATTTATTTCCTGGCAGTATATATTTTGCTTGCAATCGTTAAACTTCGTTAGTTTGTCACAGATTTTGCCCTTATACTGCAATACCATTTACCTTTGCTCATAAAATGCATTTTTGGTAGACTCATTTGCTTATTTTCCTAAATGGTGGTGAATAGGGAAATTAAATGAGTTAACATATTCAACTTTAGTTAGGTCACTGGACTTCAAAACCAGCCTCAACTACTCTCAGTCGATTGGTTGGGTTAGACAAGCATGCAGATTTTACATTCAGCACAGAGGGTTTTTTTTTCAGATTTTTTTTTAATGCTAGTATTACAGTATCTAAGACACTAGGAATTCATCCAGCTTCAGGGAGATCACGTAAAAACTTTCCTACTAAAAAAAATGGTAGTCTGTTATGCCTGACACTGTAAGTCTGCTGGTGGTCACTGCAGATTGTTTCATGAAGTGTAACCCAATACTGCATGATAATGAGTCTATCCTAATTAAAACTTGATGATCCTGAGGGGAAAAAATTGAATGCATTGTATTCTTTAGATCTTATTTCTAACCTTTTGGGCTCCTTGCAGATGATCAGAATTGAAGTATTGTTGCAATGTTTTTCAGTACAGCTTTTGTAAATGAATTTCACATTCAAAACCAAAGCACTTGTCCTGGCAAGCCACACTTCTTAAAATAGCATCTTGGAGCTATTTTTTTGATGATTTCGCCTGGAGTGGGAGCAGAGATGACAAGCACCATATATCTCGAAAACAAATTATTTGTGGAATGTCTAGCATAACGAACACAAGAAACTAGCTAAAAGGAACTTAACATTTTAAAGAAAAACATTTCTTGGAAAATAAAATTTAACAATCCTTCCAAGCATGAGGAAACAATCAACCAGTTAACATCTGCAGCATAATCTTTCCTCCCCTCTAAATTCTGCCTATCTTCCCAAAGTGCAGTGCAAAATGTTGATAGGTTAAAAATTGATCTGTGTCCTAAACAGAAAGTGGGATGGAAGAGTACAGCTAAAGGGAAGAAAGTAATGCCCCAGGTATTATGAAGAAAAATACAAAACTCCTGACAGTAAGGCTAAGAACTGGAAAAATTGTTTGAAGCAGAGGAAGAACGAGAGAGGAGATATGAAAAAGATGAGGAATGCAGGTAGAAACTATTAGTTTATGTGCCGCTGAAATAGATACTTTATTTGGATGCCTAATTTTTTGGGTTTTTTTGGGCAAAAATAAGGTGGTGCAAGTCAGGGGCTTGGCTTTTTGCATGCTAGAAGTCAGAAAAGATATATCAAATGTCATTTAGGACCTTCGCTTGTCTTAAGCTCTCTTTTCATTGTTATCTTCTTCCAAAAGATTTCTATCAACTTTACTGTATTTTAAACATCTTCAAAATATGTTGAATGGTGCTTTAATTTTAAAAAATTGAGATGAAGGAATGAATCAATGTAGTGTAATAAATCTAGTTTTGTAAGTTAAGCTTAGAGGGCTGCTGCTCTGTTTTATACCTGCAAGTTGCTATACAAGTACTAGCCTTTAAAATAATTGTCAAGCTATTTTAATTACCTCTAAGTTATCCTAGGGACAAAATAATTTCACCATCGTGGAGGACAAAAAAAATCTCACCAGTGGTATTTAGTATTTCTATATTTATATGAGGGCTCTTCAGAGTTTATCAGAGAGGTGGGGGTATAAGAAAGAAGAAACTCTTCATTAAAAGCATTCCATTACCATCATCTGTGATATTGACTGATCAAGTTTGGTCTCTGAAAATTGGGGAAAAGCTGAAGACACCATATAAATAAGTTTCGGTTTACAGTGTGGGGTTTTTTTTTGGTTTCCCTTTTTTTTTTTTTTTGTGGTGTGTTTTTTCTTTTTTTAGTAAATGTTTTCTGTGATTTATAAGTTTTCTTAAAGATATTATGATGGTCCAGAAAATCCCATAACTAAGTAGCACTGAATGTTTTCTTTGAAGCTGGAACAGAATGTTTTCTAAAGCTAAACTTCTTAAGAATGAAAGAAAAGATGAGGCAATTATATTCTAAAGACCACATACTAAACCCAGACTTTGTCTCAGACAAGGTTAAGATCTGTCTATGTGTCATAAAATGTTATCTTGCTTATTGTTTTTAATTGTTTCTGTAGCCTGTGAATCCAGAGTGTAATTAGATACCAGTCACATCTTCTTTTTCATCGTTATTAAAAGGATATATATGAATGTATTTGGTAATTCTGTAGTGGTTAATATCCAGATTTCTTACTGTCATGGGAAGCGTCATGCTTTTGCTTCATAACCAGACAGTGTATGTTTTCAATGAAATCTTATTTAGGAAAGTACAACACATTCATCCTTGATATTTAAGCAAATTCGCATTGCAGAATGATTAATTGCATTCAGCCTTTTCATCCACTTCTAATTTTTCAGGGGATGTAATTGGATGCAAATTGGCCAGTGTTAATCATTAGATACCACTAATTAAAAACAGAAGCTGTAGGTAATGGTATGATTATTGGTAGAAATAAATGAAGCAGATCAGGTAATACTTTTCTTCAGGGACTCATGACTTGTGCCTGAGCCTCATTAAATTCCAACATGTGAAGGTGCCCTGCTGGTAGAGGCTGCAGGAGAGATGTATTTATAAATAACTTAAAAGTAACATAGGAGGGCAGTGTCTGAAAAAGGAGGTGGGGAACCTTCTTGTGGCTCAAGGACTCAGCAGTTTAATAAATTAGGAACTTTAAAAAAGCAATTTAATTAGGTGGAAACTGGTTTTGCATAATGAAAAGCTGGTTGAAAGAGAAACTAAGGACATTTCTTTTCTGACCCTATTTCTGAAGCATACCAAAATGCCATGTTCTGAAAATTCAATGAGTATTTTTTGAACCCAAACAATTAATTTCATACTTTGTCTTTTAAAACTGGCTGTGATGTTAGATGACCTGTATACCGAGTAAGGTGGAGGCTCACTGGAAAAAGTGTGATCATGCAATCAAATCGATCACAGTGTTTTGTGCATACATTCAGAGGAAATAATTTCTTCATGCAGAATATTCTGACTTAGCTTTTAAATTACTTTTAAAATACACTGACAGCTCATTAAACCTTTCAGTCCCATGAGTTTTTGCATCATAATCACCAAAGTTTATCAGGACTAAATGTTAGTAATAACTACCTTTAAGGGATTCATACAGTGACAAAAAACACCATTTAAATGATTCAAAATACTGATACCAAATAGAAGATATCAATAGCAAGTACTGCACACTTGTCAATCTTTTGGACAGAATTAGTGAATTGGGTTTTTGGGGAGTGAGGAGAGCCATTGAGAGCCTCTTCATTTTCACTAGACTCCTATTCCCCACCAATGTGATGTTCATGAGTGATGTAGGCAGTGTCCGGGAGCTGGGATCCCTCTTTTCTGGGAACACACGGATCGCGTGCTGCTTCAGCCCAGCAGCTTTGCTCTGGCACTGGCACTCTGGAGAAGGGAACGGACAAGCATGACCTGACCATGGTCTTGCCTGTCTGATAGCTGAAGTGAAGGACCTGCGCAGGGGGCAGTGCCCCAGCTCTTTGGAGGCAGAGACTGAGGAAGGAACTCTAGCAACCAGAATTGGGACCCAAGCTTACTGCTGTGCATACTGCAATTTTACACACATCTACCATATTTAATCATTTTGATGATGGCTGCTGTTATATATGCTTAGAATTGCAACTACTACTGTGGTATCAATATATTACCACCACTCATCCATAAGCATAAATGATGGCTTCAGCATAAAAAGTTAGCCGAAAATAATTATTTTAAATTTGATTGTTACAGTTTTTAATGGCATAAAGTTTATCGTATCCAATCAGTTTATTATCTACACAAATAGCTTTCTTTTTCAGTGCCACATTCTCATGCCTGAACGAAGTATTTTATATTGCAGGATTCTCATCAGATCTGAACAAATACCGAGTTAGTGCCAGCAGTACCAGAAAATATGCACAAAAGAATATAAATGAAAGTACAGTTTCTAGAACTAGTATCAAATCACAAAAGGATATTTTTACACATATTTTTACACCATAGCTGCTGGATTCACAAAATAGAAACCATCAGAAATACAACTCTCTGCATACTACTATATCTGGTCTCAAAACAGTGTGAGAGTTTCATAAGGAAAGTCCAAGCCAATAAGGCTTGTTTGAGTAATCTTGCTTCTAACATGTGAGGTTCAGCTGAAGTGAATTAAGTTTTACTGAACTGTATGGCTATATGACCTTTTTTTAGATATGGTTTTTTATATATGAATATGAAACCTAGCAAATACATCATGAAGATATTTTTAAGAGACAATACTGTCCTCTGAAATAGTCGGTGGAGCAGATAGACTGAAAATCCTACATTTGAATTGCCAATTGTAAATCCAAAGTCTAAACATTCTTCTAAAATAAGACGTGTCTGAAAAGAAAAGAATGTGCTCAGTGGGGCACTAACAGAAAAATTGGTGAGTATATATGTATAGGTGTATTGGATGAGTGAGGGAGTAATATTGCCTACTGCAATATTACAAAGTAAGTGCTCTTATTTCAAATTACACCTTCCATCTGAATCTATTTCATGGAAAACAAGAAATACAGGATCATTTATTGGCAGCTATCTTGAGAATGGTCTGGGAGTTACCATGTATCACAAGTGAGCATGAACCAACAGTATCATGCAAACATTTTGGGGGGGCTGTATGTAGGTAAGGTTTTAGCTACGTGGGGGTGGTATCCTGTTTTGGACTGAGCTCTGTGAAAGAGATGGATTGATTAGGGAGAACTGAGAGGAGGAGAGCAGTAAAAATGATCAGAGGTTGGGAAGACATCACTGGCCTGGAAAGACTAAATGTGTTGGGGTAGGATGCACTCTAGTGAAAAGAAGAGGGAACAGGTGGAGGTCCTTAAGTCTTCAGGAGCTTACAGGGTTGTGACAAAGAAATAGTAGATAATCTGTTCTCTGATTCATGGTGCATATACCAAGTAGTGGGTTTGCACCTCACAAGGATGATTAGATGATAGCAAACCCCTTTTTCAAGTTTACTGGTACTATGAAATCATTGATAATACCAGAGATACTTAATATTGCGAATATATGAGCTACAAGGAGATGTTAATTGTGTCACACTACTATGGTATTTATGTAATACTTCTTTATACTAAACGCATTACAAATTCAGAGCCTTGTGCTGTTGAGGTAGCTTGGGGGACCATGCTATAGCTGTAGGCTGGGGGCAGCGTGGGGTGTGTTGCAGCAGGGGTTTGTGTGAGACAGTGCTCTGTCACCCCAGTAAAAGCTGGTTCTGCTGCTTGGGCTTGCCGCTTCCAGGGGTGTGCGGGAAGGTGTGTTGGAGGGCAGAGTGGCACCTTGGTGGTGCGTGCTCTGCCTCAGGGAGAAGCTGGCCACACTGTGTGAGCACACATGCAGCCATGAAAGGATGTCTGCCAGAGTTCCCCTTTTAGAAACATGCGCACGCTGTGCTTGGTATGTTTGTGCCAAACTGGGGGGGGCACCTTGCTGGCAGATACTTCTGTTTCTTATCCAGAAGTACCCTTGGCAGCTTCTGCTTTGTGTACTGCAGTTGCCATTAGATACTGTGAGCTGAAGAGCTGACAATTACTCATTCTACCAAGACTGTGTATGCTGCCTTGTGTCAAAAACCTTGTGATCCAGGCACAACCATGTTTTCTTTTCCTAACTGCACAAGTAGAAAGAAAATTGACTTCAGCTTTTGCTCTGAGATGAGTTCCAGTAATCAGGAGTGTGCTGGTAGCCCAGAGGATGGACCCTCTGCCTGCCTGCCTTAGCTTCTTCCAGTGGCATTGTGGCAGACCCCAGTGAGGAGAAGGGTGCTGGGCCCTCATTCCAGGGTTGGCCACTCTAAGGGACTGTTCCCCATGTTCAGTCATTCAGTGCAGCTCAACACTAAGGACAGCTATTCCGAGTGGCACTGGCACGGCAGTGTCTATTCTGGGCAATAATGGGACACACCTTTCAATTGTTTTCGCCTTCTCTCAGCACAGAGTGCATGCTGGTGCAGCTGCTGTGCAAACAGCGACTGTGAGTTGATGTTCTTCTTTGTAGTAGGTTCCATCCAAGTGTCTTTCACCCATACTGCTCTGGGTTCTACTTTTCTGCACAAATGAGCAAATTAGAGGTCTGTTAGCATGCCCTGGGGAATGGATGTGTTACAGCAATGCGAAAGATGTGTATGGCATAGTCTGACTACGAGGCCTGCTAGAAGATTGTGCTATAGAGAGGGCACCGAAGTAGCAAGGAACCATTAACACACAAAAAGGCAGAAAACTCTGTCCTCTTCATTTCTCCCAGCAAGCCTGTCAATTAAGCCCAATTAAGTTTTCTCTGCCTATGAAGAAAATCAGTTTTCACTCTAATTTTTATTCCAAGGTAAGGACAATAAGTAAACATGCACTGTTGAACGGATACTGATCAGTTGTTCAACATGCAAATTCAATGCTGTCAATGTGATATAATATTTCAGGTTTAAACAAAACTGTTAGTGTGTTTTATATTTACATGGTCAGTGTAACAGCTGTCACTTTGCAGGTGACTGTCTAAAGCTAAACAAGCTAATGAGTCGATCCATCATCATTAGAAATCAATGGAAAGGCTTCCACTGGCTTAGTGAACAGCCTCATCAACTGTCATTGTAGCAGACTTTCTTGACCTGTGCATTCAGAGAAGCAAAATAATGAGCACTGATAGGACGCCTTCAAACACATCTGGACTAAGTGGAACGGGTCCTGTTGTACTAAAGACTTACCAGGTGGAGAATGAAGACTCTGGGTGCCTTCTCTGAAACTCTGCCGGTCCCCATGTACCAAGCTGGGAAATGCTTTTTCTTACTTTTTTCCCCCAGTGACATGTACTTCCTTAGACAACTTTTTTTTTCTTTTAAGTACAGTGCTTAGTGTTCAGTTTTTACAGAAATCTTAGAAGAAAGGAAAAAAAAAAAGGAAAAAAAGCAAGTAGTAGCTCCTTATGTTGAGAGATAATCAGAAAGGTGGACAAACTCATGTGTTTGGTTTTCCAAGCAGGAACATGGGTAAATTCCACGCTAACTGTAAGAGGAATTCATAAACCTATTTTACCTCTATTTGCTCTGGGTTATAGCACTGCAGAACACAAGCACTATTGAGTCCTTGTGACTGTCACCAGTCTGTGTTTCAGATCTCTGTTGCTTCTATGACATATGACTCCCTCCAATAAAAAATTAATATGAATTAATTAATATTTATTTTTGTGCTAGTAATTTTACATTGTTTTTCTGTAACTGTAAAGAACACTTCTGGGTTTTACGGGTGATGACTAATATTCACTTAAGTTTATTTGCAGGTGGTTTTCTAGAATGGACTGCCAATTTCATGTCAGCTGTGCCTTTACACTAAGGCAATATTCTCTTTCTCAAAGGTCAGCAGCTTGTATCACCTTGCATGTCAACATTGAGTTTTTCTGTAGAAAACTGCAGTGGCAATGTGGTGGCATGAAACATTTAATCCTGCTTGGATGTGATGCATGCATTTACACACCTTGTCATTCTTGCTTAACATGCATGAAGGTGTGTTACATGTGGCAGTATCATAAAGGGCCTACCTTGTCTTATTATGACCTAAAAGTTGACGGATGTCATTCAGTAGCAGGTCTGTTTGAATTCTTTGTGCACTTGGCACTTCGTGCACTTTATTTTCATTTTGTGAATTGTTAGAAGAAGAATCCAGTTTCTTGAACTCTTATTGTTACTGCTTCAATCACAAAATTTCAGACTTGTTCACCCACAAGAAGGAAGAGAAAGATGGTGCTCGTGCCTTACGCCAAACATAATTTTTTCCTTCTTCTCCTTCCTCCTCCCGCATCCATCAATACTCATCTTTATCAAAACTGCACCGAAAGAGTTCTTCTGGCATTGCAGTGGCTGAGGTCAAGAGAAACTGCAGGAGCAAAAGAGCTGTGGAAAAGCACTAAAGCCCTGAAGTGACCAGAAGCTGGGATCCTGGTGTGGGAATCCTGCAGGTCCTGCTTGTGGCTGGCTCTCTGCGTTATTCCTCTCTCCACCTAAACCAACAAGAGGGAGAAAGAAGGGAGTATGGTTCTTTCCCCCCAAATTCTTGGTTTTAACATATTTGTAGTTGTATATCGTGACTGTTATGAATGTAAACATTGTTGGAATTAAACCTGAAAGCGTATATTAAAAGAGGAAAAAATGTGGGGGAACAAAATGGAAGTGTCAAAATATGCCGTCCAGAAAATGTGCCTAGCATGCCAATGTTAAGAGTCCACCAAATAACTTGAACTGACTCAAAATGAGAGATTACTGATGATTAAGCTAAAACCGTATTAAGTGTAGAGGCTACGATCTTTTGATATATTTTTTCCTGCAAATAATAATCTCAATATTACACAATCTATAGCCCTTCCAATTTTGTGAAAATGTCATGCTTTTGAAGTGCAAATAGTGGTGATTGCTTTGCTTTATCCACAATAATTAAAAAAGGGCTTCTTTGCCCTGCTGTATGTACATCCTCTATTTTATCTTGCAGCAAATCTGTTTTACTGGAATAGTCTTGTAATTGGGAATCTGTGCTTATCTACCCCATGCCCTTCTCTCTTCTTTTTTGAAGATAGAAATGTTTAATGTTTGAGGTTGTTTCAGTGCATTGAAGTTTGTATCTCTGGATAAACACAAGCCTGAATTTTCCAGCTTTAAAAAAGTAGCTTTTTGAACTACTCTAAACACTCATAACATTAAATTTACATCATTATTAAATACTCAATATATGCAGTCTTAATCAGCAGAAAGTGGGTACCCCAGGTGTCCTGTTCTGATTTCCAGTAAATTGCTGTTTAAGCTCCTGTAGATTTCATACTTTAGACAGATGCGATACCAAGTGAAATATTTTATGAGATTTTAAAGTGAATTTATTTCTTTTTCTTTTATTTTTTTTTTTAAACAAAGCTTCCTTTCTTTTAGATGTCAGCAAAATTAAGTTAGCTCCATCTAATTTCAGACATAAGCCAGCATGGCCTATTTTCCATACAAATTTAATCCAGTGTAGTGTGCATTATCCATGACTCAGAATAGCATAACAAAAAAGCCATCAAAGGTTTCCATTATGAATAAAATAACTGCTAGATAAGATAAATATTCAAGACAGATGATAGCGGAAATTAAAATTTTATAATTGGCCTTCTACAATTAAATTCTAAATTGAAAAGGATTTTCTTCCAGTTCCATCTATTCTTCATAAACACCATTTGTTACATCTTTGTGTAACTTGAAGAGGGGGAAATGCATTAAATGGATTGTTTTTTAAAAGGATTATTATGATGCAAATTGCAGCCTGTAATGTGTGGTGCACAATACTGCTAAGAAAGAAGTTCATTAGAGGAGGAGTGGACGCTCAGCGGACTGCAGATGGGAGAAAAAGCCTTTTACTTGCGTTTCATTTTTGGGATGGGATCTGATAATGGTGCAAGGCTAGATATAAACCGGTTATGTGTTGGTGATCTCATTTATTTTCAAGTGAGAACAAAAATCACCATCACTGCTATAGTGATCTTTTTCTCACCGATAAAAATGATCGGCACTGAGGATCTGGAGTGCTCTCTCCTGTCAATTCATTCAACTTGTTAGGGACAGCAAACTCTTCTCCTGGATCCTTTCTTGTAGGGAACATAGATTAATTAGTAATGCCAAATAAACATTACACAACATATCCTGTGTCATCAGAAAGTCCCTTTGCTGTTTGAATGTTTAAAAAGCAAACAAATAGGGAAACAAGAGCTTCCCAGCTCAGCTCAGGTTCAAAGAGAAATACCAGTGATTGCATCAATCCTAAAGCGATGATGCTATGTTTTGTTTAGCTGGCTGTTTGCTATGGCATTTTTTAGGGCTCAATCTCTTTCCTTCTTAGGTCCTGTGCGTGCACAGAGCACAAATGATGGTTTCTAATGACCTTCTGTAGTTTTGCACTTTGCAATGGCAATTTTAGGGTTGAGTAAATCAGGGGCATGAAACAATCTTTGGGGAAAATGTGAGTGGAAAAACAGTTGGTACCAAAAGCAGTATATGGAGAGGCATGTCTTACATTTGGAATGGAGGCAGTCTTTAGAGAAAGGGGGGGGGGGCATGATGAGCAGGAGGAATGCATGCTGGAAAGGAATACAAGGAATTGGGGCCAGGGGGATATATTAGGAGAAAAGTGAAGTTTCCCCATTCCGATCTAGTAGAAAATGATCCTAGAAGACTAGATTACTAGGTAACTCTGTACTGTGGACAAGAAATGCAAAAATACCTGATCCAGTGCTGGAGCCTTGTAACCCTCTTGCTTTACAATTTTCTAGAAAGCCTTAAATTTTCAGTTTTGCATAAAAGCTTTTCTATCTTCGTCTCATCCATTTCCCTTATCTCTCTCAGATGTGGACAAGCTGGAAATATGGAATATGTATCAGAAAGCACTGATCATAGAAAAAAATTACAACTGTTGTTTATGGAGTGAAATAAGATAGTAAATACTGAATAAATAAATCAAAAAGCATGGTCATCGTAGCTGGGAGTGAGACACACTAAAGGAGCTGTCCGAATTGTGATGCTCTCTTTGCATACTGTTTTGGCTACATTTGCCTGAGAATGTAGGTGCTTTAATGCAAAGATAAATGAAAACAGAGATTCTTAAGTTCCTCTAGCAGGCAAGGGGAGCTTGTAATGTAGCTTACAGTCGTGATATGGTTTTTCTCAGCAGCAACTCTTGCATAATTTATTGTTCCTAATTTCACATATTTACTTGGAGGTAGGGGACACTAAAATAATGAAAATAGTTTCCCTGTGGCAGATGTTTCTATTTCAGAAAGAAGCTGCACTTTTTAGTGATATGGAAAAAAAAAAACAAGAAAAAATTTGCATACTCTTATCATATTAGATGTATTTGCTTACTGAAAAATCTGTACATCAATACTAATTATAGTCATCTTTACTCACAGGCTAAATGACAAGACACTAAATTTAATTTTCATCATGATGTGTTCTTGTTGTCATAAAGGAAAGGTCTCTTAATGAAATGTGATCACCTCAGAGGGCTGGTCTAGAGAGTCTCTGAGCAATGGCCTGATCTTCACTGTGTGATGCTCCACAGAGCAAGAGGCAGTGAGGAATTCACTCTGCAGCTGGGGGTGCTGTCAGCCCTGCTGTCACCCTGCTGGCTCTTGCGGGCCTGCCTCTGCTGCTGCACTTACATTTCTGATAGCAATCAAGACATGGTCTTACTATATATGGGTCTATACTATACATATTACATGATCTTACTATATATGTGGTTCACTAGAAGGCCTTTTGCAAGGACATTAACTAGCAGAAAGTAGAATTTTGCTGTGTTGGTTTTATAGCCCTTATGCTTGGTCTGGATTTTAATTTACATTAGATATAGCTTCCTTGGGATCATTTTTAAGCTAGTGTAAATACAGGATTAGCTGAGAAGCAGAGATCTTTTCTCCTCACCAAGGAATATACTTAGAAGTGATATCTCTGATATGAAAATGCGAGTGTTTTTTTTAAATGTAGCGAAGTGTACTCTCCTAGTTAAATACCCCTTATGAAAAGTCCTGTTTTGAAAGTACATACAAAATTCATGTATTTGAAGAATACAAGTTTAACTACCCATTTAAAAAAAAAAAGTTTTCAGTCTATTTATCAGTCAGCTCTCTTAAAGACAGCTGAAGGGTTTTATCGACACTTAGGGAAAGAAATCTTCAGTACTAGAACCATCATGGAAACTGCTTGATGATGACTGTTCTGGAAAACTCTTGGAGGTATTGAAGAAAAGTTTATCTTGGAAACCATTTTGTAATAGCAACTATAGCAACATAACTTTGAGTATGCAGAACTACTTCCTCTATGATTACCAACTTACTGGATTTTGTTGTTGTTTTTAATATGTATCTTACTGTGTTTGGTGCTGATATAACCTTACTGCTTACATGAGAGAAGCGAAAGATCTCAAGAAAAATAACTACCTTAGATATTGCCATACTCGGAAAAAATAAAGTGGTTGTACTATGACGTGGAGAAAGTAAGTTGTTCATTAAAAGGTTCTTTTTTTTTCTTTTCTCATTGCAAAGTTGACTTGAAAGAGTAATAAAATACAAGAGCTTAACTGTGTATTATCTTGAGTACAACCATCTAGGTGTATTGTCAAAAACTGAGAAGTACTAGCCAGGGGATGCCTTGGCTGGAATAATCTGCAAATCCATGCTTGAGTGAACCCAGGAGCCCAAGGAATTATAGAATAGTGGACCAGGTGCATTAACAATGACAGGCCATTAAAGAGCAACACATTATTATGTGTCAGTTTTGGGCTATCAAAGTATGATGCTGAAAGTTAAGACTGCATTGAGGTTTAGGCTCATGCTGTGAATACATAAGTCATAAGCAGGTCTCTCCTGGCGGTGGTTGTCTGGTATGTCACAGAAGTGAACAACTGCCCCTGAGGAGCAAAGCAGGGAGCAGGGCTACGTGAGGTCTTGCCTTTTCAGCTGTGCAGCACTCCATTAGTAGCTCACTTTGTGGTGGTGAATAGTCTGTGGATGCCATAGCTTGCTGGGTTGATGCTGTTTGTCCATTGGAAAGGAGAGGCATGGAAACTTACAAATTGTTTAGGGATTTATATATTATTTCACCTATTATAACACGTGGGCTGAGTTAGGATGATAGGAAGTGATGCTAACGGACGGTGTCTAAAACACATGGCTAAAATCATTACTTGTCATTACTTCTGTCAAGTGGCGACTGGATTATTCATCCCTGCTCATTTCTATAATTAATAAGTAAAAATTACTCTGCATTCTTCCTCTCTGAATGATGACCCAGTTCGAGCCATCATTTTGAGTCGTCTAAGCCAGCGAAAGAGAAACTTCTCAATGGGTCTGCGTGACTCAGTAGTATTATGTGTGCAACTTACAAATAACCTTCAAAATGCAAGAGAGAATAACTGTATGATACTGCTTTTTTAGCTAATGACTCTTTTCTTCTTACCCAATATAACCTTTCACAATTAGATCAGTCCCCGGTTAGAATACTGACAAAACACTTTCATATGCTTAAAGCTTAGAACAGCTAATGTGTATAACAGCGTTCATTTAATCATTTAACTAAATAATTATATCCCCAAGAAACAGCCTGATGGGATGACATGTCAAAGAAGCCAGAAAGCACTTATAAAATCTGCAGTGATCTAATTAAACAAACACATTTAATATTTGCATATAGAGAGTATATTATTTATAATTAACTTCCCAAATAATTTATTTTGCAGCCTTTTAATTTCCTCCATATCCTTCTGCCTCCGTGATAAATCCAGTCACATTTGACAGCCCCAATCTGGCATTTAAATGTGACCAAAGTAGACAGAGCAATCATTCTTTAAACAACTTATTCTGAGTGACATATTAAAAAAAATCTTAAAATCAGTGCCAACAGCCACTTTTGCCTATAGCAGTCATAGATCAGGCCATTTCAAGGCCAAACATGCTTTTTTATTATGTAGATAGAGCTTACTGTATTCTGATTAATTTTGTCCACAGTGTAAGAAGTACTAAACTCTCTGGGTGTTTTTTCATGGGAATTAGTAGCCAGGACACAGACAACAGGAAGTTTATTTGTCTTTTTAATGGTAACAGAGACAATCAATGAAGGATTACATTCTTTTAAAATTACTTTAAATTTTTAGCAAAGAACATATATACTTTTCTTTTTTATCATCAGTCCATCTCACTACCCAAATTCTTCTCTTTTTCCAGCTCAGCTGCTGATCTTTTTTTCTGGCTTTCCCAAGAAATACAAAGGATTTTTACTTATGTGAATCTTCTAGCAGCTCAGTGGACTCAGCCTCTCCTCGAGCGTGGAAAGTAGTACATGCTTCTTCCTCATGTCTAGATTTCAGTCCAACCCCTGTAAAAGTTACTAGAAAGATTATGTTGCAGTGAGAATCTAATCACTCCTTATCAAATTGCCTTTATCCTGCTCCATCTAAGTCCCTTATAATTATTCCTGTTGTCTGATTTCATGATGTGACCTAGTTCTCTGCTGTCAATCCACTTCCAATAAGCAAGGACGGGGAAAAGAAAATTGCATGTGAAAAAAGAAAGGAGGGGGGGCATACAGCAAAGTGGAAGGTGCTCTGGGATCAGCTAGTCTCTCCCTTTCACCCTCGTTCCTCCCAAGCTTGCTACCCAAATTGCTTAAATAAGCAAATTTTTTTTTTATTAGACTAATGTTTCTTTTCACCTGAGTGCACTTACAGCCACGTAAGTTTGATATTTATTGTTCATAAAATGTTGATGTTAAGTTGAGAATTACCTGCTTCCTGAAGTAAATGTAGAATGCAGAGGAGAGCTAGTTAAACATTGTATTTATTATCTGGACTCAAGGCACGTGCTGTACATCAAAAGTTAAGTAATGATTTCAACCAGACATACATTTCCGTGACTATGACTAAATCAAAGAGTAACCAAGTATATGTCTAGTATTGACACCTGGATATTTAGCTTTTGCCAGTAACTGTTGTCTGAAGAACTCTCTCTACTTTTCATGGTGATCGTTACTCTCCAGATAAGGAGAATATAGGGCCCTGGTGGGCTGCTGTGTTTGGTACAGCCAACCATTACCTGGTTTTGCTATTTTTACTTAGTTGTGGTTCTTGGTGCAACACTGCTGTTGTCATCTTGGTTACCTTTTTATGTGTGGGATTGAACCACAGAGTGGTTAGTATACATATAGTACTTACACAGCTCCATTTGATTGGAAATCTAACACTTTTTTCTGAACTGAAAGTACTTTTAGCTTGATATTTTAGTATTTTTCTGTTCTGCATCTTTGTCCATACGTATATTCATTTTCTCTAGGTGAAAAAGTGTCTGATAGTAATACTACCCAAACATTGTTGGGTGTGATGTAATGCTGTCTTAAATGGGGGTCCACCGAGTCTACTGACATTAAAAAATAGAAGAAAAAGTTATGCTGTTTGCACTGACTAATGAAAAAAATACTGGCATAATGGCTGCAAAAGAGCCTTCTGTTAACAAACAAACAAACAAATAAATAAATAGCCTAACTGAAGCAGGAAAAATACGCAGTCATGATTTAAAAGTTCTTTGGCTTCACTGATGTACCATAAGTCCTTTGGAAGTGGTGCAGCAATCTCGTGAGACTTAAATCTAATCTGTGATGGCCTCTGTTCAGGTACTTAATATGTGAAATGCTCATCTTGGCAGAATCTTGATGGATTCTACCATTTTTATATAGAATGTTGCTGTAAGGAGCTGTATTTTTTGACTGTGGGGTGAAAGTGTGGTATATATGCAAACTGACTTTGTAAATGTCGTGGTTTAACCTGGCAGGCAGCCAAATACCACGCAGCCGCTCACACCCTCCCCCCGCCCCCCCTCAGCGGGACGGGGAGAGAATCGGAAGGGTAAGAGTGAGAAAAACTCGTGGGTTGAGATAAAGACAGTTTAATAGAACAGAAAAAGGGAAAATAATAATGATAATGATAGAATATACAAAATGAGTGATGCACAATGCAATTGCTCACCACCCGCGCTGACCAATAACCAAGTAGCGATCGGTACTTCCTGGATCACGCCTACCCTTCATATACTGAGCATGACGTCACATGGTACGGAATACCCCATTAGCCAGCTGGGCTGGCTGTCCTGATTATGTTCCCTCCCATCTTGTGTACCTAGCTCAGTCAGTAGGCACGGGAGCTGTCCTTGGACTAGGAGGGCACTTAGCAACAACTGAAAACATCAGTGTGTTATCAACATTCTCCTCGTACTAAATCCAAAACACAGCACTAGGAAGAAATTTAACCCTATCCCGGCCGAAACCAGGACAGTAAAGCAACATCTGCTGTTTGCTTTTTAGGGCCTTATTCCTGTAAAAGTCTTGGCAAAGTTATAAAAAGGTGGTTAATTTAGAATAAAGCTCATCCCTTTTAACACAGCCTAAAGGCGATAATTGAGCTTTTCCACATGGGAAGAAATTCTTTCAGAAAAGTTATGGTAAGTGTAACATCCTGATGTGGATGGACATGTTGGATGTGGCAAACTAGACTTGGTCAGGTTAAGTTTGCACTAATACAAATCTTTGCATCAATTGTCAATCCAAGCTTTCTTACATTTTTTTGAAATAGATTCACCTTTTTCTCTGTGTGTTGGAATTGCTTCTATTTCTAAGCAAACGCATTGGAGGTGGAAGTGCTTAGTGGACAGCTGTTTGGAGCTTTCGTGTTTGTGAAGAGTCTTCCTGTGAACTTGAGCAAGTTACTTGCTATTTCCATATTCAGTTGATGCCCACAGTACACTGAACAACAAGTTCAGTTTTCAATCACTGTAATTCCTGTTACTCTGTCAGACTATGAAGGAAATGATGTGTATTTAAATGAATGCAACGAACGAAGAATATGATCCAGATCCCAGTGAAGTCAATGTTTTTTTTTTTATTTAGGGAGGCAAACTTCAATTAACTCAGGCCATGCATGAAAAACAGATGTAAAAGTTAAATGGGAATTAGTACTTTCAGGTGTTGATATCTTGCTCTCACTGTATCCAGTGTCAATGAACTCTTTAGCACAGTTCTCAAGTACTTGCATGATTAGCTATTTTACCCTCTGGTGTTACTATTCCACACGTTTTCCTTAGGACAAGGAGATAATGAAAAATAATTCCTCATATAGACCATATGTAAATAACTGTAACATATAGTCATACTAGAACAGTCCTGTTAACTTAAATCAAAATTACAGTTACATTATCATACATCAGCTATAATGCCTTTGTAGCAAATGGGAAACCAGCTCTATTATCGAATATTCTCTACTTTTTGTTGATGATAGTAATAAAATGCATTCAGAACTGTATGAACTTCTGGCTTCAAGCCTGAAGGCATGTGATCAGTATACCGACCTGCTGCTTTCTAGAAATTAAGGGTATGGTAAATCCCTGAAGTGTTTCACCTCCACCATTTCCTTTGACAGTCTTTCACAGAACTTCCACTGATTAATTGTTAGGCTGAGTATGCTTGAACTAAGTCATTAATTTTGTCTGAAAAGGCATAATTCCAGAGCACTTTCTCTAGCAAGATGATATTGCCTGCATTATTAAATACTTTCTCTAGTGCCTGTCATCCATAAACCCTCTGCTCCCCAAGCACAGATCCCTTCTATTTACCTGCAGTTCACGGATGGAGACAATAAACTAAGATGAGATTTTGTACTTCAGGTGTCCTTTGATGAAATAGTTGTTTTTCTGAATCTAAAATAGCAGTAAATGATGAACTTTAGGTATTTTGCTTTTTGTTGTGTTAGAAGCAAAATTACTCATACTTAACCTACTGTATACAAATTTTTGCATAATTTAACCAGAGTTCCCTCTCTCCCCTGCAGGAACTCACAGGCCTGTTAACTGTGGCCTGACAATGATGAAGTGAGTTGAAAGAATGGAGAGATAGTGAAGAGAAAGGTAGTTAAAATGTAATTATTTTTGCTATAAAAAGTCATAGGATATTAGACACTTTTGGCAAATAGTTTATTTTCGTTTTAATTTCAAGTATAACATAAATAAAGATTTCATTCTATTGGCATACACAACTACCTCAATTTATCTGGTATGATTTTACACTAACATAATAAATTGCTGCAGTTTTTTTTATGGACATTTAAGTCAAACGTATATAAATTCTTAGCACCAATAAAAGAAATAGGGATCCTGAGCCTTATTCATTTAGGGAGTATTCCCAGCACACTTGTTTGCCTGAAAAGATCCATATTATTTATTGGACAATGTAAACCAGTATAGGATATAGCCTTGGCTTATTTAACACTTTATAAGTGCAGTGTGTATGATTTTAACCCCTTGGATATGAACATAAGTACAGTCACACAAAGCTTTCACCATTGTAAGTTTGTAATGAAAATTAGTACAAGTTTACATACAGACAAGTTCTTCTGATCACAGTCATTGGAATTCATTTGGATCTAAATGCCTAACTGCTGCATCTTCAAAGAAATCCTTCTAAACTCGATTCAGCAAAGAGTTTAAGAATTTAGTCAATTTTGACCATGACAGTAAGTATATTCTTATCCTCCTGTCCAGCGAAGCAGTTATCTCTATGCTTGCAATCCATTCAAGGGAAGAAAAGATTGGAGCAGATGATACAATTTTATACAAATCAAGTACGTTGTGTTTTCTCAATTTGTGTTCCATTAACACTAGTAAATTTGCAGGGTAATTAAAAATTGTTCTGATAATTCATGCTGGGGGATGATGCTAATAGCTTGCATCTAAGTGAGGGAATGGAGGTCAGGGTGGTAAGTGTGTGAAGCAAGATGATGGAAGTGAGGGAGCCCTCAGGAAAGATAAGAGGCTGAAACGGGCCTCACCTCAAGTGCTTGTAGATGAAAGCACACTTGCCTGGGAAACAAGCAGGAGGAGTTAGAGGTCCCTGTGTAGACACTGCAGTACGGCACCGTTGGAGTAACTGAGGTACAGTAGGATGGCGTGGATGACTGACCTTCTGTGATGCGTGGAGACAGGCTCTTTAGGAAAGCCAGGCTAAGAAGACAAGGAGGAAGGCATACCTTTTACATGAAACAGCAGCTTGAAGGTATGGAGCTTTTCTATGGCATGACAAATAGGACCTTATGGGGCAGGATCGGGGAGAGGCAACTAAGGGTGATGCGTTCATGGGTGTTTTTTACAGACTATCCAATTAACGTGAGGAAGTGAGTGTAGCCACCTTGGATCTCTTGGATCTGCTATTCACTAACAAAGAAAAATTGGTCAAGGAGGTGATCATCAATGGCACCCTTGTCTGCAGTGGTGTTCAAGATCCTGAGGGAAGTGAGGAAGGCCAGCAGACGACTGCAGTTTCTGAAAAAAAGGGGGCTTTAGTTTGCAATGTAATATTACCTTTTCAGAGGTAAATGTCTCTTTAATAAAACAAAAGTTCATGGAACACACATCTGAATTAAGACCTCCCCTTCAAGTTTTCTCAAGGGGAAACTTCCTTTCAGTCACAAGGACTTCTATGGAAATCAGGCACAAATGGATTGAATGTCTGTGAGGTAACCCTACTCCATTACTGTTTCAAATTATTTTGTACAATTTTTACATTGCTGTCAGTAAGACTTGAAAAATATTACTTATTCGGCATTCTTTAAAGCAGGCATGGATTGCCCAGATTTGATTGAAAGTACAAATTGGCCAGCAAAGCCGGGTGGTATGATGGCTGAGAAGGCAGGAATCCAGCTTGGCTTTAAATTTTAGATTGTTTGCGGTGCTGGCTTTTGGAAACACCCTCTCCTCTGCTTTGTTATGTGTATAAATGGCAGGCATTGAAAACTAGTGCTACTGGCAAGGCAAGGAACATGAAATCTCATGACAACAACTGTAAGCTGTGGGCTTTCTTCAGAGCAGAAGCAGACCTTAAAAACATCCTAAACTGGTGCCAGGAATGTAATAATCGTTTAAATGTGTTGATGAGTAATTAAAAAATAACCAGTAACATATTCATCAAGACTACCTGGGAAATAATGAGGAACATCTTACAAGAACCTCTATTTGTATGAAAAGGAAGGGACGTCACATGAAGACAGCAGAAAGTGGGCTCAAAATAACAGGAGTGGGCTGAGGAGGGGATTAGTTTATAGTCAAGCAATAGAGCTCTTTGCCACAAGATATGGAGAGGCGAAGAGCCCCGTGGAGTTAAAATGAGCCCAGTTATCCTTTGAGATTGCTAAATACAAATTAACCATATCTGTCTTAGTAAGTCCATGAACTAAAATGATCAGAAGCTGTGAGGTTGCTTTGCAAATATACTTATCTTGTTCTGTTACTTTGCAAGCATTCACTTTTGGCCACTGTTGAATAGGTTGTTTGGCTAAATGGACTTCTAGCGTGAGTTGTGGCTCGTATGTACTTAACCGATTCACAGATAATTCAGTGAGGAGAAAAAGAAGCTAAATTTTATGAGTTCGTCATAGTGAAAAAGTAACAAGGTCAATCAATTTTTAATTATATCTTATGTAGAAAGATTTTTTTTCTTAGAAAAAGGCAAGCAAGACAGAACAGTACAGTTTAACAAACTGTTTGCTGTAATGCGTTCTGTAACATGTGCATGTTATATGACCATATAACTACATAGACTATTTCTCAACCCATAGCCTTAGTATTTTACAGAATACAGTTGGAAAACTTCAGTTGAATTTGGGATAGTTGTGACACTGTTGCCAGGTGTTAAAACACATGAAGCACACATTCAACTTTCGATACTTGTATTTGGTAGTATTTAATGTTGTTTTATAAAAGAAATAAAGATCAGACCAGAAAAGAAGGGGTACCATTGTGGGAAGTTCATGACATGGGCAATTAGAAGACACAGCTGACAGTGGAAGAGCATTCTTTAAAACCTTGCCAGTTTTCCTCTTGTGACACATGTTGATTTACAAGCACAGGCACAAAAAGTGGGGTGATTAAGGAATTTATTCTCATTCATTGAACCCTGCAGGCAAATGTTTTCAATATTTAATGAAGAGATCAATGAAAGCAAATTGTTCACTGACAACCAGCTAGTTACTTCCCTTCAGGTGAATTACTGCTCCAAGTGCTCTACCATTATGAGGACAGTTCTCTCTCTTTATTTGCCTTTATTTTCTGTGTTCATTTTCCTCCCTATTTTTATTACCTCTCTTTCAAGAGCCTCCTTACAAGATAAAACTGGAATTACTTAGAAATGCAAAGCAGCTAGTTGCTACTGTGTCATATATCAGTCAAGAAGCTGCGTGTTTGTTTCATATATGTTGATAACTGTAATTTCAAAATGAAGTCCAGAGTCCAGACTATAGAAAGGTATTTCAGTAGGATCTGTACACAGTCTCCCCTCTCTCTATCGAGTTCCATTTCACTTGTGACACCATTTTGCCCTTCGTTGGACTAAGAATTTACCAAATACCAGTATTAGCCGGTACTGGAGGGGGCACAGCCCTTGTAAAAATGATGTCAGCATTTCCAAGGAGATAATAGTTCTTTTTCACTGCTGTAAGGTAAAGTCTGACATTCTGTATGATTTTTTTCATAAGATGCAGGTAGCAATAAAAGAAATGCCTCTCTTGTCGTATCCTCTCCTTGCTATGGGAAGTGTGACAGTAATTGTGAAATTCTTTAAATAGCTACCAAGTTGGGACGCAGTACATTTCAAAAGTCGCTGTATACTTTAGAAACTAACCATCTTTTCATCTTTCGTGCCCTTGTGATTAGGAAAGTGGCAATGCATCATCAGCTTACAGAACTCTCCATGAGAATTATTTGGGCAGTTATTTTTCTCTAGGGTTATAGATACTAAGCTTTTGATTGTTCTTAGCCGAATTTATATTAAATCCTAAATTGTACACTTGTAAACCCGAAGAAGCTGATCCATGCAGTAGATGACCAGCTTACAACATCATGCCAGTGTTTAGAACAGCCGCAATCTCTTATCTCTCTAGCAGCCCATATATTGCTTCTGTCAATTCTGTCAAGAGATGGCCTTGTTTGCACAGTTCTCGTATGCCATTTGCTGTTATTCGATCTTGACAAATCATTCTTCTCAAGGAGTAAACTGGTATTTTCCACACCCATCTTCAGCAGTTTCTCCTCCAGGTTCAAACAGGGAAACAACAGAAAACCAGTTTCAAATTACGAAGAAATTGTAAAGACATTTTAGAAAAATCTAATGAAAAAATATATACTTAAATAGAAACTGCATAATACTGCTCTTTATACACATTCTGTAATGTCCCAGAAGCTCTTATCTGTTGTCTAGGGTCCTGTTGTGCTTTGTGCTCTACAAACACAAAACAAAAAGATGTTTCCTGTAACATAATTTCTATTATCCTATGCCATTTTATGTTCTGAAAATCACTTTACAAAAGACTTTAAAGAAATCTATAAGCATCCTTTGTCCTAATATGCTCCTTGCTTAGTTAAGAGACCTATAAATATTCTCTTGAAAATTTATTTCTCAAAATTTACATAGAGAATGTTTTTGGGAAGTTCTGTATTTCCAGACAATTTTCTTGCTTTTAAGAAATATGATTTCAAAGAATATTTTGTTACCATAACTGGTAGCATTAATGCAGAAGCAAGAAGTAACAGTGGAAAAAAAATAATACTGTGTAGCTAAAAGAACTTACTAAATGGGCTCTGAAGACATACCTATAAATATGAAAAGACACTAGAAAAGTAGGTTTTTTAATTAGAAATTTGTTTTCAGACTTCATTATGCATTGCAAAGAGTTTTCCTCCTAAAATTAAAGGTTACACTTGATTTTAATAGGTCGGTACTCCCCCCTGTTAATTATTTATTAAATGCTGTCATAATAGCATGCTAGATTTGGTCAAACAGATCTGTAGGGCAAGATGTAAATCAACATAAGAGTTTTGACAGCAAGAAAATTACAGCGGTTCAGATACAGTGAGCATTTTTGCCTATGTCCTAGGCATGTTGGTTAATTCTCAATATGTCTTTGATGGATATTTGTAATCAGTGACACTATCTGGAATGACTATACCTACTAATAAGAACCTAAGAATGGTGGTCTCAGGTCAGATCAGATGTTCATCTAGCCTGACATACCCTGTGTTTGTAGCAAATGCTTAGGGAAAGAAAGCAACAACAGTGATATTTCCCCTGGCCTGTTCGTCCAATTTCTGCTTTTAGTAGTTAAGTACATCCTGAGCAAAAGTCTATTTTACAATTCTGGATATGCTGTACTGTTAGTTTATCTATATTCTTTCTTCCTTCAGTTGGATATTTACCTACAATTTTATAAATTCTCATATAGAACAGGAACATTATATAAAATAGGAATGTTAAAGTCTATATGGAGATGAGAACATGTGGTCCAGCCACTTCAATGGGACTGCCATAAATACGCCAGAAGGATATGGGTAGACTTTGCACATCACATTAATGGCATATAGATCATATGCTTCTGCGCATAAATCCCTACTTCTGTATGATTTCTCATAGAATCCTCTTTTTAGTCTTCTGCTTGTGAGTCCAAGAGAATACAGGTGTACAATTTGCACAGTTTTAATGATTTCCAAAATTATCTCTGCACATGCAACCTTCTATGGATTTCTGTAACTCCAAAACTGGAGATAAAAAACAAACAAAGAAATTCTTTAAATACAAAATCCAGTGTAAAGCATTTCCCAAAATATAGTAAGAAATGTAAAGAATGTGCAACAGAAAAAATTCAACTCTTAGACAACTTCAAATTGAGAAGTTTTTTTTTTCTTTATTATGTAACTTACTATCAGAAGTAGTTACTGGCATGACATCAAGGTGTTTTTATGTCATTGGACTGCATCGATTAATCACAATTCCACAAAGCTGATTTTCCTGCTTTAACTCCAGCAGAGGCTGCCAAGCAATAGACTGAAAAAAGTATTTACAAATATAAAGCGAAAAGAAGTTGCATTTATCTCCCGGACCAAAGAACATTTTGTGTCCCATCTCTATTTGCTATAAAAGAGTAGGTTAAGCATTACTCACCTTCCAGATTCTCTGGTCTTGATTCAAATATACTTAACTGTATTACACAAGATGAAAAAATTGCTGAGATCATCTATGCATACTTTTTACTTTAGTTTTTCCCCTTTGTGCTCATTTTCCTCTTATTCCTATAGGTGTTGTATTGACATGACATAATTCCAGTCAGTTATTTGTAGGCTATTAGTCTGAATGCTAGACAGAAAATATATATTTGACAGCAACCAACTGGGTCAGTAATCCATAATTTGTTGATAGCAATAGACACAGGGCATTAGGGGATTGTAGATGACGTGCTGGTGTAGTGGTAATTACAGTCAAACTCAGCAGCATTGCCAGACTTAAGGACTGAAGTTTGCTTTGAAGTCTGTTTTCAGTGGTTTATGTAATTCAGCTAGGGTAATTTGCAGTTGAACAAAACCTGACATGGAAATTGTCAGCTCAAATGCAGATTTCCTTCTGAAAAGGGCTCAAACAAGAATCTAGAACACAGCAGTCATTAGAGAGGAAGTTCATTTTGCCAAATATGATTAAGTAATAAAACAAGCATAAGCATTTGCAGCTTCCAAGAGTTTATTTTTGAATGATTTGCAGCTTTGTTTTTAAAACACATTAGCAATGAAAAGGTACTTTTCGTTACTGCTTTATGAAGCTAGCTGTCAAACAGCAGTCACTCCACATAAATCAATGAAATGACAGAATGGTGTAAGTGAGACCAGAAAGAAGAACAGTTTAACTTTGAAATTAGTTCTTGGTCTTCATATGAGTAGCTCTAAATGGCTACTGTTAATAATGTTATTCACTCTTTAGGTGACACTGAAGCTTGGTCTCCTAAAGGGTCACAATAGGTGAAAGCAAAAGAAGGAATTAGCAGGGCCTCTAAAAATTCAAATGGATATTAAATGAAGTTTTCAGCAGTGATGTGGCTGTATTTCTTAGAATGTCAGATCACTTTATGGGACTTCACTCACTTCATTTTGAGCTTTCTCTGTATTGCAAATTAACAAGTTGAAGAAGAGGTCACTAGCCAATCAACACAGCAAATTGATTGTAATTACTCCAGTCCCCAAAGGTAATAACATTTTGCTTCAAGTGACAGGTCTGCATAGCCTTGTGGTAACCAAGGTCACCTGGACAACTTCAATCCTATGTAAATATTGCACCATGAGAAAGGAAACCCTGCTCTAGGAAGGCCTTTTTCTTGATTAAAACCTCTGGAGTTCAACATTAAGTCATTGCTCAGTTCAGATTCCACTTTGCTGTATTTATCTTCTAGTACTATATGCCTGTGCTTACTATTATGTATTTGTTTTCTCAGAAAAGAAGTAAAAGAACACATTAGGTATTTGGTATTGAAGGTTAATGTTACTTTTATGAGATGTAATGCATTATGGATTATGCTTTTTCTCTTCAAGATCCCTTGGCTGCTATTTGTGCTATTAATTTTACAGATGTGCTATTGAATTTGTAGGGACAGATATAATATTCTACTTTAATAGTGAACCATACTTAAGCCAAATAGAACAAACTTGCAATCATTCCTCTTTGGGCTCAGACCTCTTTAGTTGTGATCTCAAGGTTCCTGTATTGCTGGCATTCACCGCGATGGGATTTGCTTCTCAGAGGTTGTAACATGAAATAGAAAGTGTTAAAGGCAGTATTACTATTATCATTTGCTGACCTGAGCAGCACAACATTCAGGCTTGTTTCCAATTATAAGGACAAATTGTATGTATTTAATTGATGTCACTTTATTTATAGAATCTGTTTTCCTGAATTTTGGATGAATTAAATAGGGGCATTTTGTGCTGATAACCTCAAGACTTTTTCCATTCTCTCCTGACACAGAAACCTCTTACTATTGGTTCTGAGGTTGCATTGATCATATAAAGGACTTTATGGGAATTTAGGGTGCATTGGTCTTGGAATGCTCTGCCCCAGTTTCTTGCTGCATGAAAGGAGTTTTAATTAGATGGATAAACTTGAATTCTGCAAATGAAACAGCTGCCTTTGTGGCACATTTTATTAATAACTTTTCTTGGTCAGCTATACCAAGCTAAGTACTCAGCTGTGAACCTTGATTCTCTCCATGCACTGATATTGACAACTTTCATGCTGAAAGTCTACAAAAATAATATAGCCTGTGTGACAGTTCTTTCCCCGTCTTACTCTGCACTCCCTACCTCTCTCCTAGTCTGTGTTGCTACGTGCTTTTCTCTCTTTCACATAAGTGTGTTCTTGCTTAAATGGAAAATGCTGTTTAGTGCTGAGGATAGTTTGAATTCTTGATGGAAATTGTATAAACTTTTTGCGTGTTTTCAACCTGAAGGAAATGAGAGGGAGTGCTGGTGAGAAATTGTTATTTGTACTCAGTACTTATTTCTTGAAATTATGTAAAGAATAGGTGGATAGGTATTACTGCTGCCAGTTTTAAGTGGCCTATTCAAACTACAATCATCACCTCTGTTAGAATAGATAGGGGAAAAAAAGAGGGGTGGGAATTCCCAAACACTCTCAAGGATGCTGTTTTTCAGAATCTGTTTCAGAAACTAAACTTCATGAGATCAGTGTTGTGGGTTAACCCCATGGGTTAACTACTGTTCGTGGGAGCTGCGCTCAGGTGGCTTTGGTTCTCTTCTGGACAAGAATTGTAGGCTCGGAGGCCTTGGAAAAATAAGTGCCCTTAGAAACAAGGGTTGTTTGGTCTCAGTGAATTGCACTGGAGTTTCATATTTAACACGATAGTGCTAGAATTCCATATTATCTTAGAATCATAGAATAGAATCATAGAATAGTTTGGGCTGGAAGGGACCTTTAAAGGTCATCTAGTCCAACCCCCCTGCTGTGGGCAGGGACATCTTCAACTAGATCAGGTTGCTCAGAGCCCTGTCCAACCTGACCTTGAATGTTTCCAGGGATGGGGCATCTACCACTTCTCTGGGCAACCTGTTCAAGTGTTTCACCACCTTAATTCCTAAAAATTTCTTCCTTATATCTAGTCTAAATCTACCCTCTTTTAGTTTAAAACCATTCCCCCTCGTCCTGTCGCAACAGGCCCTGCTAAAAAGTCTGTCCCCATCTTTCTTATAAGCCCCCTTTAAGTACGGAAAGGCCGCAACAAGGTCTCCCTGGAGCCTTCTCTTCTCCAGGCTGAACAACCCCAACTCTCTCAGCCTTTCTTCATAGGAGAGGCGTTCCATCCCCCTCATCATTTTTGTGGCCCTCCTCTGGACCCACTCCAATAAGTCTATGACTTGTATGTATTCTGTATGCTATGTATTCTGAGCGCCTTCCAACACTTAGGTCCATGCTCCGCTATGACTGCCCTTGTGAAGACTGCATAAACCTCTTACAGAGTATATTCATGATGCAGCTAAGGGAACTTGCCAGTTTTCCTTTCTAGAGCATGTAAATAAACTACAACCAGTCTGAACGTAGAAAGATGTTAACTCTGAAGAGATGTACAACTCATGTATCTTCTTGATCTATCTTATTGATAAATGTTATGAGACACTTCAGTTTTCTCTTGGTTCAGACAAAAAAGAATGAATGGGCAGAGTTTCTGAATGAAATGCAAATCCTTGAATTTGGTCTTGGTTTATTCTCAAGTTCCCATTTAGCTTTTAAAGATCTTCATTGATACTGTTGTTTACTTTGCTTCTATCAGTTGCATCTGTTCCAAGAAGTTTAATAGATTTCCCTTGGCTATGTTGCTGTGAGAATTCATTCTCATTACTGTGTCCTTATGTATTGCATGAAGTACTTTGTAAATTACAATTTTTGTTCTTCCCACCATGTGGACAGCTTCTAGGCTCTGTCTCTTGACTCAGAGTTGTGCTCAAATGATAAAGTTGCAGAAAATATAGAATTATCAAAAAGTTTTTGTTAACTCACTGTCTTCACTTGGGATTATGCCTCCTTAAGCTACATGAACTAGACTTAGATAGCAAAGGAACCTACACTTAAAAGCTGCTAGCCTGTTACTGTGTGTTACTGGTTTTATTTGAGTGTGGAAGGAGGGGAAACAACCCCCCAACTCCTCCAAAGCTTGAAAAATGCTAACATCTCTCAGTTCTTTGTCCATACTATATTACTCTCTGTTAGTGATACAAGCTTTTCAGATTCCTGCACTCAATTTCATGGCTATTTAATCCAAACCAGGATTTAAGCATACCCTGTGGAATAACAGGACTTGCCTACAAAGGGGAATTGCTGCAAGTAAAGTAAGCTGTATATTCATCTTTGTAATTTGTTCTAAGTACTCTCTTCATACTAACTCCTTGCATAGACAATTTTAGAGCATGTGCCCACAATACATGGTGCAGAAGTGCCCATGCTAGCTTCAGAAGTTGAAGCAGTACGGTTATGTGAGAGCTGCATTGCAATGAAGTTGATGTAGCTATACTCCTTTTAGATTGATCTGGTTAATAGCTCTTCATAATGTCATGTGGGTGGACCAGCTTTGTCGGAGGTAGCTGCAGGCTGTGCTGTATGCTGCTAAATGGTGTAGATACGCTCTTTCCATGTTTTTCAATAAAAGAGTATGTCATCTTGCTTAGATTAAACTAGAATTGTTTGCGATGGGGAATTCTCACAACATATCAAGTTCACTGTGTATTTCACACAGGTTAGTGTGCAATATAGCTTCTCTGTGTAGGCAAACTAGCAGTCTTCCGAATAGAGACTGTGTCCCCCTCATTGCCTCACCAGATTACCTGAAGGCACTTCTGTGACAGAGGACTAGTAAATTGTTAGATTTCAAATTCCTAGCATCTCCCACTAAAGCACTGCAGCTGTTGAACAGTTAAAAAACATTTGTATAGTGGCAGGAGAGTATTTTATTTCTCTGTTTGTTTAAGATCTATGCAAAGAATAATTTCTTCTGTTCGTTATACATTAATGACACTGCACAAACTATACTTCATGATGCACTCGGGTACAATAACTTAGCTGGATGGTTGAATGCAATTTAAATATGCAAAGAGAATGGACTAATGGAGGATCCTCAAGGACTAGCTGATACTTTTATTTATCATTACATCATACTATCTGAATTTGTGAAGCTTTGTGTTTGTCACACACATTGTATTGTTGAAATGTAGCATTTTAGATTTGAGTATAAAAGGACCTCAGTATTTTCTCTGTGGAAATACGTTACTCTGATTTGTGTGTTTGGTTTTTTTTTTTCATCTGTAACCCACCACCAATTCAAACAAATCCTGAGAGTGGGCTCCGAGAGCTCTTTTAGTAGGTACTGCTTCCCCACTTAGAAGAATCCTATTTACAAAATAAAAATAAAAACCTAAGCACATTTAGAGAGGAAAGGAGCAGTGGGGGAAAAAATAGCAATATTTTATATCCAAGGGAAAAAAAAGTGTTTAGCCTGGGAACTTGGAGTAGTCTGTGAATTTGGTTTGAGCTCAAGGGGTGACTGCCTAGCAAAACCTGCTCCATGTAATTTTTCCTGCTCTCCATCTGCCAAACTCCACCTGTCAGGAATGCAGAGTGCTGGGACATGCTGTGTTGGCTGGTCTTGTAAACAAGTGGAGGTAGGTCCTCTTCTGGGGCTCCATCCCTTTACTCATCTAAGGTAAATTCCTTCAGGCCTGCTACTGCCAGTAGTATTGTACCTTTTCAACAACAGCTAACTTCTGCCATTTCTTCTTGTGAAATTCTCACTGCAGGACCTCAGTTTGTGAGTTCTGAGCCTCGCCTATTGATGCAAAGCTTAATCTGAGGAACACGGTTTTCAGTGGAAGAAAACCAATATTGCATAAGAGTGTTAAATAAAGTGTTGGCCTCTGTATGGTGGACGCTCTTTTCTCTTCTAACCGGTTTAACTGGCCAGTTTTCTGTTTTAGTGATTTTGGGAACTCATAAATAGTCATACGAATAATTTACAGAAGAATATCTTTCTAACCTCCATAAGGTATTTACCTAGAATACCAGCTGGACAGAAGCACCAGGGACTCTGGAAAGCTCCTTATTTCCTATTAACTGCTATGTTGTAGGCAAAGCTTGTCCATCTATTTCTGAAAAAAATGTATGGCCTGGAACATCTAGAACATCCACTTTCTGTCAAATAGCAACATAACCAATTGTGTGTGGCTCCAAGGGATATCTGCTGCCCCTGAGGAATTTTCATTCCTTCCAAATTTTATTTAAATACAGTTTGTTTTGAACTCTCACTAGGTACTTTCACAGACACTCCTATTTATATGCAAGAGAAGATATTTGTTTTTCTGACACTTTCAATCACTCCAATCAATATGATTGTCAGCTGCTAGTGAAAAAATGGACTTGGACATAATTACATTTTTTTTCATCTACAATCTGCTGGGCTTGTTTCTAATTAATTTTACTGCTCTCCCGTCTGCTTTTATTCATTACAGGAAATTTAAATACCCTATTTAGTCTGAGTGTAATGTTCATTTCCTTTGTCTTTGTAAAAGCAGTCATCTCAAAGAAGTCATTAGGTTTAATGTTAATCTTTAATGTGATCTGTGAATATGATGAACTATTCTATGAGTTGTCTGAAGTTTCTATATGACATTTCTATGTTGCCAAACCTGTCATTGATTAGCAGTGTAGCAGTACATTTGCAGTTTCAGGGCAACATCTCAATTTTCTGAGGTTTTGTGGATGTTGTGAAGTGTTTTTGGTCTTGCAGTGCTGATTTTCTTGGTCTAGATTCTTTTTCAAATAATATTAAACATGACAGTCCAAACAGGACTCCGGCTTGAGTTTCAGTCCCACTGTTTAGTAATACTGCTAAACTGAAGTTTCAAGCACTGTGTAATACTCTTTTTTTTCTCTTGAAGAGCTGAAGGCATTAGACATTTATCACTTACTTTTGCAGTACCTTATCCCTCCAGCACTCACTGGGCACTCTGGAACATGAGTCAGCATAATGAACTGCAGCAAGAGCATCTGTGACTCAATAGACAACCTGCTTAATAAATGTTTATTGATTTAAATTACAGATTATACACATGCATGAGATACTGAAATAAATTAAATCAGAACTGGTTATGCATCTGTCTACACTTGGCTATATGTCTAAAATAATTATGGCAATATTTGAAGCAAGGCAAAAGTGTTAATAGGTTGAGGGAGCAGCTGGTGGGTTGCTGGGTTTCTTTCTGAAGGTGCTAATCAGCTGCAGCACCCCTAGAAGGAGATTTCTTAATATACTCCTGAAGACCGCTTTTCAAGTGCTTACTTACTGTACATTTTCAAGGACCTTTACCTTGTGGAAAAGTACTACAGGCCACAGCTGGTGCAAGTAGAAGTAAAGGCACTTACCGTATGACCTGTAAGTTTGGCTTTATGCCTTTCTGCCTTGTGACGTATTTCCATGGCCATATTGTATGAGAAATTAATTTTTCTCTTCCTTGATAAGCTGTTGACTCTAATGAACTATTAGAGGTACAGTGCATGTAGCTATTATAACAATTTTCTTACATGTTTTGTGCACAATTACAATTTTCCCATTATTGCTCCTGACCTTTATTCTTTGTCTCTCCCCAAGCCTCTGGTTTAGAGGTCTGTCACATGTAGAGGACATTATTACATTCATAACAAAAGCACATCTGAAAGCTCCGCTTTTTAAATCACTGCCTTTCAGCGATGATTTCTGGACACTATTGCAAATAACTGCACTTTTGTGTGACTGCTTTAACTATTTGAAACAATACAGAAATCACTCAGACACAATTTACCTGTGTGATTTACAGTCTCAGATCATCTATTTCAGAAGTTCTGTTCCTAAGCTAAGCTGTATTTATTGCAGAGCGGTGTGCGTAGATAGCAGTATTATTTCATATTAATTTTACAAAGTATCCAAAATGATCTAGTTTTGCTGATCATCATGTTCTGCACTAAAACACAGTGGATCATGTTTATGGTTGTGCTAACAAATGGAACCAAGTTTGTAGATCCAGCTCTGTGATACTTTTCAACACTGGCTTGGCTCCATAGTTCACTTAAGCAATCTTTAGGATCCAACTTTTAGGTGATGGTTAGATATTTCAGGATGTAGATTTCTGCTTTTTCAACTTCAAGGGCCTTGTACAGATCTCACATAGGTAAAGTCATAAGCAACTGTTTCTGCCTGAAAGTTTCTATCGATTTTTCTCCCATGAGGGAATTCATTCTATGATTCTCTAACCTCAAGGTACTTGCTAAGGGCAAAAAGGCATTTTAGGATGCCTAATGATGACTGAAGTGATGTACATTATATGAGTGTTTCTTACTGTTACTACCTGTGTTTAGATGTGTTCTCCTTGATTCTTTTTGAGGGGTTCAGAGATTTGATCCCCACATAAAGAACCCAAATCCCATAGTGAGGTGTAAGAGGAACACCAGTCATCAGCATTTCCTCTTAGTTGGCCTCACAGTTAACGTAGGCAGGTCAATCAAAGCAGCATAACTGTACGCAGTCATAGACTTGCATAGCTTATATGTCCACTCAGGGCTGGGGATGCTGCTACCAGCCACCTCAAAGTGGCATGGGCACACTCCAGGGTGTTCGCCCAGCGATGAAGATGCGGCCAATTCAGAGCGCTTTGTGCTGCTAGAGCTGCCCAAACGGGTTGATTGTGGTTCTAACTTTTCTCAGTGAATATGACCAAAAGCCAGCGGGTGTAGGCAGTGAGAGGCCATGCTGAGACACTTGATGTGGTTCTGTCTAATCAGGTTTCTCATTTCCACACCTGCATTGTCCAGGTGAGAGCACTGGTAAGCTTGGACAGTGAACTGGGCAAAAGAGCTGGTCCAACTGAAAAAAAACCCATGCCAACTCCTATCCCCACTCTTTTATGTTTGGAACATATGAAGTTTTATGTTTTACTGAAAAGTAAAGCTGGATCAGTTCCACTCTCTGATGTACCAGGCATTGGCATAGGCTGATGGTGGGGAAGCTGGAGCAGGTGGGCAAATGGTGTGAAGGCGAGGAAAGGAGAAATGGCAATGACTGACTTAAGCTGCTTGTTAGACTGTATTCTCAGTGTCTTTATAGAGTTGCTTAATTGTCCTGATCGGCCATCTGATTTGTCTTTTTACACATGTGAGAATCTCATTAACTCCTCGTAATTGTTTTACATTTGGTTTACTTAAATTTATTTTGTCATATAATCTTGAACTGACTGCCGACTAAAGAGGTTTCTCCTGAATCCTCATAAATACTTTGCTCACTTGGTATTTTGGATCCAAATCTCTTGCTTGTAGCTATAGTGACTTAACTTACTGAATGGTTTTATTCCATTTAGTATATCAAGATGAATATTATGTTAGCAAAAAGGGAAGTTTAATGCTTCCTGTTTAGTTAGAGAACTATGTATCTTTTACTAATTATGCTGGCTGACTGCTGAGTTTTGGAAATGTCAGCTGCCTTCCGTGAGTCTTGTACCATTCATAGAAGTAAATACTAATAGCACTTACTTCAGAAGGGTGTTGCATGGCTAAAATAATGTTTGTAAATTATTCTGAAACTCTAAATGCCAAATAGTCCGGTGCAACAATTAATGTTGTTAGTGTTAAGTATCATCCAATTTCTGTATTACATATTCATGTCCTTTAACAAGGGAAAGGAAGCAGAATGTAATGCTCATTGGTGTTTTTAAGTCCTTTATTAGCGCTAATGTCTTATTAGTAGCTTGGAAAAGCTGCTTTGCAAATATGAGGTTTAGTTCTTTTTCTGCTACTTTTGAAGTCTATAGACTGTTTAGAGGAGCTATTACTGCTTCATAAACAGTTTCTGGGATGAATTTGCAGATTTACTCATGTCTCATGTTGGGGTAGTCCTAGAGATACTAGATACTATTTCATGAATATGTAGGATATGCTTGCTATCGTTTTTTATGCTGTAGATTCATGGCAAATTCCTAGTTTATTCAGAAAGTGGCCTGCTGTGGAATACTCTCTATATAACATATGCGTGTTTCTTTGGCAACTCAGACTTCATTATTGATATGAAATGACTCTGTAGTGCAGTATTACTATGCTTTGAAAGCATTAAATGGCATTTGTAGTTCCTCTGTTCTTCTTTACAATGGATTAAAAAAAAAAAATTAAATTTTCTGATACCAGATTTATCTCTACCATTCATGATTTTGCTTGCCACACCACAGATAATTTTCTGTTGAGTAAGCTCCCTCCCTTTTTCTGTATAAATACCTATGCTAAGTCCTTTTTACTCAGAGATCTTTAGAACTATGCACAATTTTGTCAATTTACCATCTTTCTTACGCTGTTGCTTCTTTTCAGTTCTCATGGTCACATTATACTGATCTATATTTTAGTTTCTTTTCTCACTATCATTTTCTCACTGAAAATTCCCTAATGTGGTTGGAAATGGAATTATTAGGAAAAGGCGGTTTTAGTTTGAAATTAGCTGTAGTCTAGGAAAAGAATGAGACAATCTTGTAGCTGAGATAAAGCAGGATTTAGAAGAACCTATATATTACTGCAGGAAATTTGGTAGTAGTTTGAGTGGCAGAGATGTCTACATGAAATAAGAAATACTTCAAAGTAAGTTTAACTGAGTTCAGTGGGCAGGTGTATCATTAATAAACTTGGAAGGTAAAATTAACAGAAATTTGCACAGAGTTCAAACCATTCATACAACTGAAATGAGAAGGTAAACCACATACAGCAGTTATTGAGGAAAATATCAGTGGTCATGAAAATAAAATTGATCTCTAAAATTTATTCAATAAACTGCTGTAGCGCAGACCCAATATGCTACAAAATGATAAAAAATAAATACAAGGACATTATGCAAATTGCATTTTAAATAAGCGTAGAAAATGTTTTGTAGTTTTAACATGAGGAAAACATAGTGATAGAAGAATCTGGAGTTCTGCTACAACGGTTATTTGCCTCCGTGCTTATTTGGCACACTTATTACTAGATAGATTCCTAAAAATGAATTCCATGAAAAGTGCTGAAAATAAAGTACTGAAATATTGAGAAAGTACCAAAAAGCAATTGTAGCTCGAGTATATGGGAAAATTAAAGAAAGATGATATTGTTTACAAGGGCATCAAGAAGAGAGCAATACTTAAAGAATCTTATGGATTGAATACAAAAGTCTTCTAACATCATTAAAATACAACATAACATGATTTCCAATACAAAAGACTGAAGGCTAAAAGTTGTTACACATTTTTGTAACAGAAATTGCTTCATAAAACAGACTACCTGGGATACCAATCTTCTGGAAGTAAGAATGAAATGAAAATTTCTACAGGCACTATACTTTAATAAGCAAATGAAGAATAGCGTAGAAGCTGAAAAAGAAATGTTAGCTTGTTGGATGTAGACAGTAAAAAAACCCCAACACAACAATATTGATTTTGATTGCAGAATTCAGATGTCTGATGTGATGCTGCATGCATGAGTAAAACTCAAGTTGTGGGCAGCTGGCCTCCATTTCCCTTCCACGTGAAAATATAATTCTTCTGGGTGATTTCCTGTGATTTTACTGCCAGCATTTGTGGGTGTGATTATGGTGGGATGTTTGAAAGTAGATGCTTCTTGCCAGTCATGAATCTTATGCTCTCTCTTCTCAGTGTAAAAAGGAAAGGTTGAGATCATAACCTCACACAGTGAAGCAGGATTCCACATTGCAAACTTAATCACTCCTGAATGGCCCAGTGATTCCAGAAATGAAATTTCTGGTTTCTGTAACCTGCTTGTCTGCCTTCTCTGCTGGGATAAGAACAAACGACTAGAAATTTCTGTTGAATCTAGTCCTCTGCTGTCACAGGTAAATGCATCATTTAAATCCTTTCATTGATGTTTTTTAAACTTTTCTACTGCTATCGCATTGTTTTACCCCTGTTATAGCATTGTTCCTTCAAGAATGAGAATGTCTAAACTGTCCGTTCTCTTGGATGTCATAGCAGGAAGTGATGTTCAGGATGCAGACTGTGTGCACTGTGTGCTGTTCAGAGCTTGGAGGGGAAGTTTGGCTCATGCACTTCTGCACCAGAACCTCAAGTCCAAGACAAAATCAATCAGGAGGTCTAAGCTGCTGTAAATAATGTAGATGCTCAATGTAGCTACATTAGTACTTTCTTTCAGTGACGAAGACTCACTCCTTCATTTTGAGACACGTTTATCATTTCATCATTAAGGCCTCTCTTCTGTATTCCATTTCTCATTTTCCCCTGTATTAGTTATTCATAACCTTTATATTTCTATGATTAGCACAGGCTACAACATTGTCTTTCTTTTTATCTTGCTCATTTTTACTCCAACATTGAAATCCACACTGATTAGACTGGAGCAAATTCTTCATCCTGTAGTAGCTTATATAGCCCTTAATGTAGACATTACCTTTTTACAATTCACTTATTCTTTTCCTGTATAGTGCATAGAGATGCAGATCATTTAGACCCCGTGCATCCATTTGATTTATACACGTCTTCTGAAACCAGACATACTTTTCAAATAATTCAAATTCTTTGTAGTAAGATTAGGGTTTTTTTTATTCCTTTTCTATTAGAGTAACTTATCTTAATTTCTTTCTGTTCTTATTATCCTCTCAGTTTTGTCTTTACGTCAATATTTCAGTTTCATGTTTTCCCATCCATTAACTGTTAGTAGAATTCATAAGTTTGTCTGCTTAAACAAAATGATTTTTACCACTTTCTCCTCCTCTTTCACATTCATCACCACTCACATTTTGTAGAGCAAAATTGACTTCAAGACTCAAGAGTAAGTATACATTGTATCAAAAGCAGAACCACTGGTTGGCATTAAAATTCCAAGGTAGCTTCTGTGAAATGATAGGGTAAAATATAAAACCTGCATATAAGAAGTGCTATATATAGGAATGTCACAGTAAAAATTCTGAAGAGCCTCAATATCAAATGAGATGAAAGTGGTGAGAATCTTTAGAGCAAAGATAAAGAACATTAAGACTGGTAAAAAAGATTTAGTTACTTTAACACAAATACGCTTGCTACTGTGCCCGCCAACAGGACCAATTGTTTCAACCTTTTCCTGGGAGCAGACATTGCTTATTGCCACGTCTGACAGCCTCTGATGAGAATATCTGGCTCACCAGAAGGTTGTGTTGTGAACTTAGCTAAATTCATGTCCACAATAAAGTGTGTGAATGTGTGTACGTCTGTAGATTTCTCTCAAGTTCACAGGTGTTTTGCAAATATTCTCCCATACCCACACAGTCAGGAAAGAGAAATCTAGATTTGTCTTTTCCTCAAAGATAGACCTGCGCTATTTTTAGGAACTTTTCACATTATTGTTCTTGGAACTTGATATCGAGGCAGTATGTCAAAAAGTAGTCCATTTTCATACACATAATCCATTGTTTTAGAACAGAACTGTTCCTTAGAAAAGTAAAAGTATTTAAAGATGGTTTTGAACCCAACGAAAACCTCTGTGTGGATGTCTCTTCCAAAGACAGCTGTAGACTCTTGCAAATTCCCAGCTTTTGGTGAAAGTGATGGTGAAAGGCAGATAGGGAAATAGGTAAAGAAAATAAGCTGGAACGGGTCAAAGGTAGAGGGGGTACTCTAGATCCTGTTGTCTTCCTGGTACTTGCTTTGATGAGTACTGCTGCTGAATCAGTTTGCTTTTGGAGGTTGTTTTCTTGTTTGTGGAACAGAGGAGGGTACGCAGGTGAAAACGCCAGACCATAAACTGTTCAAGGGCCCCTGTCCTGCCTAATCATTCCTTTGGCTTGCTAAATCTTTGTCATCTGCCCTAAAATGAGGACTCTCCTGAGTCTCAGCTCGGGGAGGCAGAAGTGCCATAGAGCAGATGAACCTCTCCTTCAGTGAGAAGAGAGTGATTCACATATATGTACCTTCTTGACTGGAGGGAATTTACTGGCAATTAATTTATCTGCAAATCTCCTGAGGCAAAATTTACAGAAAGATTTGATATTGACATCCTGGATAGTGATGTGGGCCAGGAAGAATGCCTGAATTTTTTTATTGAAGGCTTGGAAAAAGCTTGATTTTTTAAAATTAAAATTTAAATTTAAAATAATTTTTTATTAAATTAAATAAATTATTTATTAAATAATTAAATAAATTATTTATTAAATTTATTAAATTTAAATTTATTTTTAAAATTTATTTATTTATTTTTAGGACAAGGGTATTGTTTGAGGATGATTAGTAGAATACTTGAAAACCATCATATTTATTTACCTTTTCTTTCAGTGTAAAATGACCAACTAAGACCGTTGTCAGGTCAAAGGCTTATTCCTGCATAATATTAGAATTCTAAATGCCAGATATGAGTGTTAGTGTTTTCTCTAAGGAGAAAAATATTCTCCTTTCTGTGAGGAATCCTTTGGAAATCATTCTGATTTTCTGTTTCTCTTGCATTTTACTAACCTCTGTGTCTGCCTTGTACTGTTTTATGGAAAACAGTGTTAAGAAATGCACATATATGGCCCAGATGCTTCCATTCTGCTTTTCACAAAACACCCTCTGATGTCAATAATTTGCTGAAAAATAATTTTTAAAGAAAGGAGATGAGGCTGTAAGTACAGAATTATATTACGGAGGAACTGGAGCTTTGTGAAGTGTGTTAATGAGTGTTTTTACTGGGGGAGGAGGTTTTCCAGATATACAAATCAGTTTTCACTGTAGAAGAAGGATTTTTATAATTTTTCTTATAAATGAAAATAGAAACTAAGTAGCACAAATTTGAAGTAGTTACTTCAAATATCAGCATATTCTGTTTCCCTGAACAGCACTACTGTCTTCCAACTAAATGGAAAACATTTCCTGAAATTAAAAAGACAACTATTTCAAGAAGCTAATGCTTATAATTAACTTATAAAATAAATTTGGTGAGATATTTTTGTGATCTACTGCTCTAACTTTCTTTAGGAATGTACCAAACTCAATAAAAACAGAAGTTTAACTACAATATCTATATATACTGACACTGAATTTACCCAAAATAGAAATATTTACTTCGTCCAGTCAGCCAAATCAGGTTATCTTTGCTGAAAGAAAAGTCTCATAGCAATTTTATATAAAAATGTTCTAGAAATAAATCACCTAGATTCCCATTCATCATCATACCGATTTTTATGGTCCAAAGAGAATGATGATGAGAGTGACACTGTAGCCTAGTAGAGAGCATATTCATCTGAGAGATGGTAGGTCCCAGGCTTTTCTTTAGTAAATACTGAAGTGTTTTGCACAAAATGGAGCAGCTTTGACAGCACAGAAAGACTCTAAAGCTTTAAATAGTGTTTCATACATTCTTCTCTTCCTAAAGTGTATGCTCACCCATGGTTCGCAAGGAAAAAATGTCTTTTTAGTATTCTTGATGTTGCCCTATCAGCTATCGCTGCTAGTAATGAGCCAGGTATCTACTGTGTTAAACTCTGAATGAAAAGGTAACTCCTACCTTAGAAAGCTAACCTAGGCTTTTGTATGCTATAATAGGTTTAAAAAAAAAATCGGTTTTATGAAACCAAACAATACTGTATTCTAGAGAGTATCACTCAATATTGGGAATGCTATAGAGTCTTAAAGAAGATGAGAGAATAGACAATAAATATATATATATATAGCAGGTTGACTTCAGCTTGAAGTACTCTGTCATGTGCCTGTTGATTGCTGCAATTAGTCTTAAACATGTCAAACTTCTCTCAACTTGACTTTTCTAAGAAAGGTTTGATAAATTAATTCATTCAGCCTTATCTTACTGGCTTTGTTCTTAGCACTTACCCCTTGTTCCAATCTTGGTGTTACTTCTCTTTGCCTATCGATATAATGCTGTTTATAAAGGTACTGCAACCTTTCAAAAGTCACAACTCTTCTATTCTTTTTTTTTTGTTTTCTCCACGTCTGATTAAACCTCAAAATCATTGCCAGGAAGATTTTGTTAAGTTATTTCTTCTTTTTTGCTATTAAAAATATCATACACTTATATTTGAATCAAATGTAAGTTTCCAAACATCTATTTTTGTCCTTGGCTTTCTTCCATTGAATATTTAAAGTTGTTCTGGAACCTGCCCTAATAGTTAAATGACATTTAAGTAGTACCTAGACTTTGACCTTTTCTCCTGGGCAAGGAGAATTTTCAGTGAGTCTTCTGAATAACTGATAAAATATATGAGTAGATGAAAAGATAAATGTAGTGCAATTTTCCTGCTTCGTGCATAGTCTTCAGAGGATAATGTCTGGTATGGATGGCTAGACTAATTCCGTAATATGACAATTTTTTTCCCGGCAAATATATATGACTTTGTGAGGATAATGCCTACCTAATTTAGAGGGGCAGATTCTCTACTAAAATGTAGGACACTCCAGTTTGAAGGATTTTGCTGTAGAATTAGGGAGAAAAATCTTGTCTTCTCCTTTTTGCAGTTCCTGAGTACTAAATTATGGACATCATGTCTATATTTTTGACCAGATGCTTTTCAGCCATCAGTTCCTTGTTGCTGAAGGACTGTGAATTTTTTCTGCTAACAGAAGTAGTCTCTAAGAAGACTTTCAGTTATATGTCGAGGTGACATCCACATAAACAGGCAACCCAAATTTGGCTTTACATGCATATAATATTCCTGCCATTCTGTGCCATTTAATTTTTGAAATGTAAACAAGATGCACATATATGACTAGGTCAACACAGAACTTTACAAGACATGTCAAGTTATGAAAATAATTTCATTCATTAAAAACGAAGTGAATTTTAAATGTCAAGAAAAGCTCCTATTATGAGTCTGTCATTCTAAATAAACTGTTTTAGTCTGAGATAATTTAAAACCAAACAAGATGAAAATGTGTCTGGGTTTTGCATAATAATTTGCAGCATATTGTTAACATTTGAATTCTTTTCATTCTTCTATACTGATGAGTTTTTGACTGTTTAACTTGGGAAAGGGAATTTAATCGTATGGCTGCACGCTATATAACAGCTGTTAATAATTGCCTGGTCTATACTGCTGCCGCAGGAGGGGATCTTGCTGCAGGTCTTGGGAGGGATCTGCCAGGAATTTTACCTGAAGGAGTGCTTCATTGTCAAGCCCAAGCTAACATAGTAAATGAAAGTCTGAGGGACTATCTCCCTCCTTCTTTCTAGTGCCCAGAAACAAAATAAATGAGAAATATGTAGCACAGGAGTGTTACCACTAGAACACGAACAAGCATCAACAAGTTACAAGCAGACCCAAAGAGATTTTACAATTTAATAAATATGCCAGTTCTAAAAGGCATCATAAATTGGTGCTTGCGATGCACGCTTTATACTACAGAAAACTTGTGTCATGTATTTATATTGGTCTTGTGATCAAAATCATATGGTTAGTAGATACTTGCAGTTCACAAAAATCTTTCAATTAGTGTATAACTTTTTACCTGGATACAAAGTCTGTTAATTCTTGCTTAGTTGTGGTAGCAAGACCTTGTTTTGCAATGCTAATGTATCTCATTAAAAAATGTTGGTTACTGGTGTATTCACAGATGAAAAAACAAAGTTTTTTTTGTAAATTGTCACCTTAGCATCCACCTGATGCATGATAATACTCTTTCACAACAATAGTGCAGTAAAATTTCACTTTTTTTTGTCATGTACAAACTTTAGTCTTCTCCCTAAACACACTCATCTTTTTGACTGCTGCATGGAAAGTAGATAATAAAAGTAATTCAGGAGGTTATAAGACCTGTAAAAGCACTAGGTATGAAATGGCTGTCACACTTCACTTTCACAACTTCAGACATAATTATTGCTGCTTAATGGTTGACAGGCTAGAGTCAATTTTTACAGTCTAAATGTTAAGAGTGGATGATGGCAGCAATAAATACCTGTCAGCAACAGCTTTCAAATACTAAAAAAAAAATCCACTTGTATCTGGTGAGAGTGATAAAAAGACATGAAAGTTCACAAATTAACTGACTTTAAAAGGATTTGTCAGGTCAGAACTGCTGGATTTCACAATTTATTTATCTTTTTTGAATAATATTTGTAGCTATAGATTAGCAACTATTGTTACAGAAAATCAAGTCACAGATGAGGAGAAGGGCAAGTATGAGTTTTTTATCTGCATTTTATCAGGCTGCCTGTATTTTTGAATAGTGTATGCAGGACTTGGTAGTAAAGCACTTCATCTTGTGCTGATGAGGAAAGAAAAAGTGTTCAGCTTTGGGCTGTAAGTCTAGCTCTCATGTCATCAGCAAACATGTTTAGGATACTAACATTTTAATGTATTTAAACTTAAATACTATTGCTTTAGGTTATATTTCTTTTGGCTTCTATTGTCTTTCAGCTTTAGTACTAGAGACACAAAAGAGGTAGTATCTGACTTCTCGATTAATGCTTAGGTAATGCACAGTAAAGCCCTTCAAGCCCCTAGACAGACTGTAAGTCTGACAGCTGCTTTGTTTATTTTGTCATTTCTCTTTAGTTCTTTGTGGAAAGGGGGGAGGGATGGGGTGCCGTTACCAGAGGCGAGTGCTGGCAGTACGTTTAAGGCTTTGGATCTTCTCAGGGTTTAGATCTAGGCTTTGGGTGCAACGCGACGTGGCCAGAGCAAAGGCCTATGACTGCTCCTTCCTTCACACTCTTACCTGCTCCTTCCTTCTTGCTTGTGTCCTCCACTCCGATGTGGGTCCTCCGTAGCCGCAGCCCCTGGGAGTGCCAGTGCCAGTGCCAGCCCCGCCACAGGGCGCCGCCGCGGCTGCCCTGCCCCTGCCATTCCTCTGCCTCGCATTCCTCTGTGCTTAAACTGCTTTCTAGCGTGGCGCCGCCAACTCGGATTGGCTCAGCGGCGCCACAGGCTCCCCCCATTGGCTCAGCTGTGTCCTGCGCCGTGTCCCTTGGGGAACCGGCTGGACGCAGCTGTTGCCGGTTAGGGGTCAGCCCCCACCTCCTCCCACGGGGGCTCCCCTGCACGCACCCCCAGGCCCCCTGCGACCGAAACTTCGCCATTTACACCCAATACAAGGGGAGGCGACCTTCAGCAACCCACAGGCCCTGGAGAGCTGCAATCACACAGGAAGAGCTGTGAGGAGCCGGCCCAGCCGGGTGCTCACCCTGCTCTCCCAGAGCTGTCGACTCCTGGTCTGCCAGCTCCCTGTGCCAGGCTTTTGCTGGGCTGCTGTCGGGCCTCTGATTGCGCCCAGATCCACAGAGCCAGAGCTCAGCCCTGCTCGAACCTACCTGCTGCCAGGAGGATCCTCATTTCTAGTTTCCTGTGCCACTTTTTCCAGGGTTTAATTTACCAGTATGGCTTTGAAGTTAACCCTCTTCTGTACGAGTGGTAGGGCCCCATAAGCCCTGCTGTGGTTTCCCACCTGCCCTCACTTAATTGTTGCTGTTTTGGACTACTGTTGTCTCCTATTCCTCCAGAAAAACAACTCCTATAATAGGTATATCACTCCCAAGAAAAAATACAAGCAGTAGGAGGTTTCACAAGGCCTCTAGCAGAGCTTTCCCACAGGTTACCAGCTCAGCATTTGGCTCATATAAATCACAAATTATACCATCTCACCAGAAGGGAATAAAAACATTTTACCTCCCTGCTTGCAACAATTCTCTTATATTAAAAGCCCCTTCAATTTTAGAGAGTGGGTTTAATTTCTATCAGGCCATGCAAGGTATCTATATTAGACCACTATTCCCAGCTCAGTGCTACCATCCTCTCTAGTTACTGTTTTGGATCCTCAAAGGACACAACCTTATTTGTTTCTCCAAACAGAAACTACCTTGGGCCCCTAAAGGAAGAGCTGCTGAGAGACCAGTCAGTCAGAAATGAAACACTGTATTTCATCACATGTCCCCAAGTGCCGTAAGAAGAACGGGCGGGGAAGACGACCGGCCTGGCTGAACGGGGAGCTGTGGCTGGGACTCGGGGAAAAAAGGAGAGTTTATCACTTGTGGAAGAAGGGGCAGGCAACTCAAGAAGAGTACAGGGATCTCGTTAGGTCGTGCAGAGAGGAAATTAGAAAGGCAAAAGCCCGGCTAGAACGCAACCTGGCCACTGTCATAAGAGATAACAAAAAATGTTTTTACAAATATATTAATGACAAAAAGAGAGCCAAGGAGAATCTCCATCCTTTATTGGATGCTGTCCTGGTTTTGGCTGGGATGGAGTTGATTTTCTTCCTATTAACAGGTGTAGTGCTGCGTTTTGGATGTAGTGTGGGAAGAGTGTTGATGACACACTGATGTTTTAGTTGTTGCTAAGTTATGTTTATGCTAGTCAAGGACTTTTCATCTTCCCTTGCCCTGCCAGGTGCACAGGGGGCTGGGAGGGAGTGTGGCCAGGACAGCTGGCCCAGCTGGCCAATGGGCTATTCCATAGCATAGGAAGTCATGCTCAGCATAAAAGGCTGGGCGAAGAAGAAGGAGGGGGAGATGTTTGGAGTGATGGGGTTTGTCTTCCCAAGTAACCACTGCACGTGATGGAGCCCTGCTTTCCTGGAGATGGCTGAACACCTGCCTGCCAATGGGAAGTAGTGAATGAATTCCTTGTTTTGCTTTGCTTGAGTGAGTGGCTTTTGCTTTCCCTATTAAACTGTCTTTATCTCAACCCATGAGTTTTCTCACTTTTACCCTTCTGATTCTCTCCCCCATCCCATTGTGGGGGGGGGGCGAGCGAGCAGCTGTGTGGTGCTCAGTGGCCAGCTGGGGCTAAACCATGACAGATGCAGGGGGGAACATTGCCACTGAGGACAAGGATAAGGCTGAGGTACTCAACGCCTTCTTTGCCTCATTCTTTAATAGTCAGAGCAGTTATCCTCAAGGTATTCAGCCCCCTGAGCTGGAAGACAGGGACGGCGAGCAGGATAAACCCCCCATAATCCAAGAGGAAGCAGTTAACAACCTGCTACGCCACCTGGACACTCACAAGTCTATGGGGCCGGATGGGATCCACCCGAGGATTCTGAGGGAGCTGGCAGAGGAGCTTGCCAAGCCGCTCTCCATCATTTCCCAGCAGTCCTGGTTAACTGGGGAGGTCCCAGATGACTGCAGGCTTGCCAATGTGATGCCCATCTACAAGAAGGGCCGGAAGGAGGATCCGGGGAACTACAGGCCGGTCAGCCTGACCTTGGTGCTGAGGAACATTATGGAGCAGTTCTTCTTGAGGGCGCTCACAAGGCAGAGCCTTGTGAGCCAGGGGGCTCACAGGGGATTAGGCCCAGCCAGCACAGGTTCATGGAAGGCAGGTCCTGCTTGACCAACCTGATCTCTTTCTATGACCAGGTGACCCGCCTAGTGGATGAGTGAAAGGCTGTGGATGTGGTCTACCTGGACTCCAGTAAACCCTTTGACACTGTCTCCCACAGCATCCTCCGAGAGAAGCTGGCGGCTCACGGCCTAGACAGGTGCACTCTTCGCTGGGTAAAAAACTGGCTGGATGGCCGAGCCCAGAGAGTTGTGGTCAACGGAGTTAAATCCAGTTGGTGGCCGGTCACGAGCGGTGTTCTCCAGGGCTCAGTTTTGGGGGTGGTCTTGTTCAATATCTTTATCAATGATCTGGATGAGGGGATCGAGTGCTCCCTCAGTGAGTTTGCAGACGACACCAAGTTGGGTGGGAGTGTTGATCTGCTGGAGGGTAGGAAGGCTCTGCAGAGGGACTTGGACAGGCTGGATCGATGGGCCGGGGCCAACTGTATGAGGTTCAACAAGGCCAAGTGCCGGGTCCTGCACTTTGGCCACAACAATCCCATGCAACGCTACAGGCTTGGGGAAGAGTGGCTGGAAAGCTGCCCAGAGGAAAAGGACCCTGGGGGTGCTGGTTGACAGCCGGCTGAACATGAGCCGGCAGTGTGCCCAGGTGGCCAGGAAGGCCAGTGGCATCCTGGCCTGTATCAGAAATAGTGTGGCCAGCAGGAGCAGGGAGGTGATCGTGCCCCTGTACTCGGCACTGGTGAGGCCGCACCTCGAATCCTGTGTTCAGTTTTGGGCCCCTCGCTACAAGAAGGACATGGAGGTGCTGGAGCGTGTCCAGAGAAGGGCAACGAAGCTGGTGAAAGGCCTGGAGCACAAGTCTTATGAGGAGCGGCTGAGGGAACTGGGGTTGTTTAGTCTGGAGAAGAGGAGGCTAAGGGGAGACCTCATCGCGCTCTACAACTCCCTGAAAGGAGGTTGTAGTGAGGTAGGTGTTGGTCTCTTCTGCCAAGTAACTAGCGATAGGACGAGAGGAAATGGCCTGAAGTTGCGCCAAGGGAGGTTTAGATTGGACATTGGGAGAAATTTCTTTACTAAAAGAGTGGTCAGGCCTTGGACCAGGCTGCCCAGGGAAGTGGTGGAGTCCCCATCCCTGGAAGTATTTAAAAGACGTGTAGATGAGGCGCTTAGGGACATGGTGTAGTGGGCATGGTTGGTGTTGAGTCGATGGTTGGACACGATGATCTTAGAGGTCTTTTCCAACCTTAATGATTCTATGATTCTATCAGTTCAGCACAGTGAACTGTGCACCTCCCAAACCCAGAGGTCTGGCAGTTTTGAATCTGCTCTGTGCCTCAAACACATGCTGAGCTGTTTCAAAACTTTTTTTTTAAAAATCAAACAGCTTTTCTTTCTGCTAGAATTTTTTCCTGACAAACATCTTCAGACTTGTTTCCATAGCATTGTCTTCCCTTAAAAACAAACTGCTTGCCACTCCTGTTACCAGGAAGGCACACAGGTTGTGCCACTGTAGTTTGGATCTAAGCTTTTCTCCGAAGTTTTCAGTAAAGATCCCTTTCCATGCTTTGCACATGACAAGAATCCAGCCTGGGTATCTTTGGGAAACTGCTCCAAAAAGCCATCTTCCTCATCACAGATGAAGCCCTTGCAGACAAATGGGCAGGGAGTGCAAACCTTGTGTGGCAAATATTCAGCTGCTCAGTGCACATCAACTGTTCATTCACAGAGGCACACACCTGCACAAAGACATTTACTGGTGGCAGTCGGGTCCAAATGGAAACGTTTTCTGCTATTACAGATCCCATGCATGTTGCTTTCCAATCTTTCATCAGATTTACAAATAACTGTTCATTTGCTTTCTTCTTCTAGTACTGTGCTTTGTACTGTTTATGTGTATGACATGTCATTTATATAGCTTTTATATTGTTTGTACTGTACTTTATACTAGTTGTTACAGAGCTCTTAGTCTATGTGCGCTGCCTCACAGCTCAGCAGACTTTGTGGTTACAGCAATAAAAAGACTGCAAAGGTATTTTAGATTCATACTAGAGTTGAAAAGGCTGACCCCTGCATGAGCTGTGTTTGAGTTAAAGACAAGAAGATTGTCACATCCCCTGTAATAGAATGACATTAAGAACCTTCCTAAGACACGAATTTATCTAAAATAAACCCCCAAATTTTCCCTTCCAAACTGTACTGTTTTGAACTGATCTTGAATAAGCCCCAAACCTTAAGTGATCCACTCCTGACTGAGGGTGCTTTTTTTGATCTATTTTCAAACCACTTCCTTTTCAGACAAGGCTTAGGAGTGGAAGGCTGTGAAGGTTAAGCAGCAGTCCCCCAGCAATGTCCCAGTTTTGCAGTTTCACGCATGGTTCAGGTTCCCCTAGGGATCAGGGTCTGCCCACCAACACCCTCCCCACCTCCCTGCACACGGCTGCTCCTTCTCTACAACCTGCCATCCCCAGTGGCTTGAGGACAGCCCAAGGCCTGTCTTTGGCTGTCGAGCTGGAGTGATTCTGTTATCAGGGGATACTCAAAAGCAGTGCCCAGAGAAAACCACCTACCACAGTGAGCTCTCTAAAAAGCCTTTTTTTTGGTTAATCAAGGAAGCCATTTTGTTTAAACAAAAGCAACATAACTTTGGAACAACAGCTCTGTGTTTCTGGACTTAAGTTAACATGTCAAATAGGGAAAATATAAAGTAATCAGTCAGATAAACAAAATAGAACTGAAGAAACTTATACCCACATGAATATTCAGTTTAAGCAGTGATAGAGGCATCACAGGGGGCAGACAGGGAAGCAAGACAATGAAGGGCATGTAAAGGCACTGGTTCCTTCTGTGTGATGGATCTAAAAAAGCAGAAAATCAGATGTGTTTCTGTGCCAAAAAAGTATTGAAGTTTGCAAGTTACCACAAGCGCTATTGCTTTCCGCTGGAGTAAATGAGTCCTCAGTGTCTTGAAGTTCATGCACTGATGGACAGGTCGAGAGAAGATCTGTGTCCACAGGTTGTCCACTCTCTCGTTGCGTGGGAAACCTCAGGGCTTCTGCACAGCATAACTGAAGTGAAAGGTTTACACTTGGACCTTTAAGGGTAGAGGAAGAAACAGAAAAGCAGGCACTCCTTACCTAGGTGTTTCAGCCAATTAACATGGTGGTTAAGATATCCTGAAGGGAAGAAGTAAGGTTGAAACCTCACCTTTCTTGGTTAGTGCTCTAACAACTAAAATATTATATAAAAGTAGAGCATGCATTTCCCTTCTTAAATTGTGGTACTGTTTATTTCAGTATTCCCTTGCTTCTAAGTTTTCCAGGGTTTTTCCAGTTACTTATGAGCTCGATTTGATCCTCCTCACTTTTGTCTCATGTGTGCTTCCTTCCTGTAGTTAGACTAGGTTGGTTGAAGAATGAGTAGCTACCGTGATGCTCATTCTGCTTTTCTCACTCAATGATCTCCAGCTTTGTTACTGTTCCGTTCCGTGCATATTTGGAGTATTTCAGTTACTTAAGGCTTATTTTCTCTTGATGGATAACTTGGATTAAAGTTATGAAAGGATTTGAATAATTATCCTAGAATAACTGTGTTTATGAGCTATAGAATTGCCACAATGGTTTATCTCAAACTGTTTTCAAAATGTGGCACTTTTATCCTGGAACAAGAGTATTCACGGATGAATTATTCAGGGACTGCTCTTCTGGATAAAACTATTATTGAGTAAGTATTTCTGAGAAACTCACATGTAGAAAGTCTTTTTTGCTGATGTTCTCCACAATTCACTCATCACTCACAACATTTAGTGTAACAGCAATCTAGAAGCAGAGGTGAAAAGAACCACAAATCTCTCTTGATGTGCCATGTGGGTTGTTTTTCCTGCAAGCAGCTTAGATGTTCATTTATAGCCATTAAAAGTTTATTAAAATGCATGAGAGACATCCATTATAAACCAGAAATATCAAATGAGAGTTATATCCACACCTTCCCCCGCAAAACCGCCAAACACCAAAAAAAGCACGTTTAAATGTAGAAATTTAGAAAGGGCAGGAGAATATTTTTATACTGTGCTGAGTAATAGATTAAGCTATTAAAAAGTGGATCAATAATGAGACCTTCTGCCTAGAAATCCAGCCAGTTCCAAACAATGCTGGCATAGCTCCGTGACATAGTGATGCAGCTGACACTTCCTGACCTTGCATACTTTGAAGGCAAATTGTATGGCCTTCACACAATAGTTCTGGGAAAACTGAAAATAACTCATAAATATTTGAAGGGTAGTGACAATAAGGAAGAAGAATCCTTTAGAATAAACACAGTGGTGCAACTAGAGTTAATAGAATGAAATTAAGGAAAAGGTGAAATGTAGGTGGACTATCACAAGAAAATTCCTGTTCGTAAGTTACTAAGCTATATTTGGATACAAAATAATTTCCCAAGAGAAGTGGGGCTAACACTCTTACTGGGATCTTTTCATGCTGGTCTATGCGCAGCTATATTCACATGCAACACTAACACAGTATTGACAGAGAGTAGATTATTTGTTCGGTACTTGAATGTTTGTCTAGTTTACCCATGAGGTCTTTGTGTTTCAGTTACATACTGGGAAACAGATATAGAGTGAGTTTCACAGATATATAGAACATGAAGAAGTGAACAAGCATACTAAAACAGTATTCATTCCTGATGGCAGCTTTAAAGATGTTACTGTTTTCTTTGTAGTCAGCTCTAGCTGCGCTTTAGCTTTTCAGCCCCCTAGGAGACTTCTTACCGCAGGATCCTCTCAAAATTAGGTCTTTCTTTTCCAAGGTATGTGCAATGTTAGTACATCTGTGTAATTCTTGCAGTGCAGCTCAGCAGGTTTTTGCCAAGTAGTAGCTTTCAAGATAATTCCCTATTGGTTTCCTCTGGAAGCAATTGATTAGTAGCTTGGCTTTAAACAAAATATTTTTCCAAAATATTTTCTCATTAAATAAGCTTTTCATGGCTTGTAACCATTTTCATTCTCCTGTAAATTATAGGACATATATTTTTGGAGGAAAATAATTCTCTTTCCAATACTAGGAATTTAGTATGTGCTGATCTCAGCCAGGAGAGCCAAAGGTGTCTATGAAACATGCCAGGTGGATAAGCTGCTTTGCTATGAAAGATGAATCATCACTTTTTTTCCACTCATATTTTAAAATTGTAACCTTGAAAGATTAAGAAGAAATAAATTAGGTTTTAAAAAATATTCTCCTCCTTTATGACAACTTCTGAAATTGTACTGCAGAACTTAATCCTTCCTTGCAGAAGAAGCTCAATTTTCACAGTACCCTCAGTATTGCAGCACATTATTTTAGGTGGTCGTCTCCAGGTAGAAACTGTGAATGAAATTCTCATCATAGACATTAATCTGCTTCTGTAGAGTTTATCTGCAAGGTCAGGAAATGTTAACAACTTCGTCCATTGAAACAGCACAAACCTTTAACAGAGCAACGTGAACCATAATATTAATCACCAAAAGTCTCCTCTGTCTTTGAAAATACTATGATTTCTTCTACATATGACATTAGACAAGTGGACACTGCAAACAAGTGCAGAATAACTTGATATTACATTTACAGTGAATTGGAAATGTTTGGGATACATCACATCAAATTAGGTCCAAATAATTTTTTTCCTAATTTTTTTATATACATTTCAGTATATATCAGCCAGGAAGAAATGAAGAAATAGCTGATGCACAAAATTCCTGATGTTTTTTTCTTGCTACTGTCACATATGTGAGTGGTGGCATATTGCAGTAATCAATTTATTGAACAGCGTTGTTTGGTTTTGAATCAAGAAGAAAAAAGTCACATTGCTCATAAAGAATTGTATAGTTTCTGTATTCAAGTTTAAGAAATGTATTGACTATGCTATAGCAGGTTATGATGTCCAGGTATTTCTGTGGCATGGTATTATTGCCGAGAGGGGAAGGAACCAAATACGATCATCTGTGAAAACTGTTGAACATTTAGATTGCAAACTATTTTGTTATGATTGTAATGTCTGTATTGATTAAACTAAGGGTTAGACATCTTTTTGATCTTTCAGCTGCAATTTTAAAGTGCTCAGTTTCGACCTGTCGTAGCTTAGATGGAAAGGGAACAGTTTGGGGCATATAGCTAGGGAATACTCATCACCAGAATTGCCTGCTCTGGAAATGTAGTACAGGTATATTACATATCTGCCCTCATTCTTTCACAATCCAAGACTTGACACACAAGTCAAAGGAGCCTGAAAATGGAGTTCACATAGTGTTTCAATGCACATAGGCTGGAGTCACTTGTGTGTATAAATCCGCTGAATATTAATGTGTGTCTGAATTGTTGAATTACACAAGCAGAAAGCTTGCTTTTTATTCAGATTTAAATCACTGAAACTAGTTGTATCTAGGATAATACACAAACTTTAATGTTATCACAGTTTTCCATGGGCTTTAATAAAGATTAGTGGCAACTGGTCATCTGCTCCAAATTTATATGCATTTAATCAGAGCGACTCTGTACTGATAACTACAAAGAAATTCTTTGTTAACTCTGCCCTTAGTACATTTCTGTAGATATTGCCAAAATAAGTCTATTGAAAATATGTGCTTATGTGTAGAGAATTTTGGAAATTTCCATAACATTTTTTTTGTAGTTTTAGGCTTGTTTGTATATTACTGAATTTTACCTTTTCCTGCCCTCTGGCTTGTAAATTATCTGTAAAAACATGTATTAATAAATCCTTGTATTTTTCCTCTAGATAAATAAAACTGATTTGAACTTGCTTGCTCTAAAAGTCCAGAGTATTTCTAATTAAATTGTGAATCCCGTATTTCATACATTGCTATATTTACATCACACTTTTGAATTCAACTCTCAGGCACAATTTATTCTTTCAAAAAAATTAAATTTAATTTTAAATTGGGACTATGAATGTTGACGAGCATTAAACATTGGTTTGATTATATCCAAAGGTTATATTTCTGTGGCTATGAATGTGAACAGAGTTAGTTTGGCAATGAGTAGTTTTGAATATCTATGCTATCTACCTAATTTCCAATGATTTTCAATAGGAGTTGGTTTCTTATGCTCTGCAGATGTCATAAAATCATTTAAAGAATGTATCTAAATCTGTATTGGAGTATCAGTGAATCACAAGGATGTTGCAGCAAACTTTAGAAATTAGCAAAGCAGTCATTGAAGGTCTGTGGCATGGATTTAACATTTAAATAATATAGGCATCTAAGTTTTTAGACTTTGGCATTACTAGATAGACTAAATCACTAAAATATAGTAAAATTCAGGGTAACCTGGAGACTGATAAACTGTAACATTTTCCCCTTCTGATTGTTTTTATATCATGGTTTTACTAGCCCTGTGGTTTGAATAAACAAAACGAAATACTTTAGTATCCTTCCAAAATCTGAATTAAAACTTTTCTATAGAATTCTGGTTTGATGATAACTAATATTTTCCTAGTGTCATTAATTGCATTAAGTCTGCTGCCAATTTTGAGTAAGAAATAACGCTGTTAATCTAAAAAAGGCTGCCTGAGAATTATTATCACAGAACCATGAGAAGGGATAATAAGTAGAATGTAAAACCTTTATGTAGGTTGAAGCAATGCTGTAAAATGGTATATCAAAGAACATACAGAATATATTAGAAATGTGATTATTCAAAGAAAATAGTGGTTAATCTTTGCGTTAATAATGTCAATCAATGAAAATTATTTTTCTGCAAATTGATACTTTTCAAAAATTGGGGAAGTGTAAAGGTACTTTTTTGTCAAAAAGTTAAATACTTTTTTAATCAAAAGTGCTGTAAAAAAAAGTCAGTTTCCAAAGTAGGAAACATTTGTGTAGCTCTTATGTATTGGTGAAAGGGAAGAATGAAATAATCAGGAATGCCTCTGGAATATGAACACTCCAGGAAGAGCCAGAATGGCCTCCAGGGATTGCTGCAGCAAATGCAACTTAGCAGAACTGTCAATTATGTGTTGGGAAGGACCCGGTCCTGGGTTTATTCTGGAATGAGGAAGTAAAAACAAAGTCTTCTGCAGCCCTTTTCTGACACACTCATCTGATGCTGAGTTGATGCTGGGCCAAATATTTTCCCTAAAATATCTTTGGGGAGGAAGAACTGGAAGTGACAGTGATGTTCAGATATTTTAAAGAAAGGGGGTTGATTTTACTTGGTTTTTTAGCCTGTGAAAAATCTATTTTATCATCAGAAGCTGTCCTTCACCAGCTGAATAAAAGCAATTCATCAGTTTGGATAATTCTTATAATACAGATGAGATAGTTGTAATAGTATAGATAATTTAAATATTTTGCTCTTTTGTATTTTTCATGAGTACTATAGCCTTCCTAACTCTGTACATAAGGTGATACTGTGAAACTAATTTCCAGTGAAACCATTAGTTTCAAGGCTTTCTTTTAGCCTATTCTGGTTTTGTTTGTCCTGACTCATTAGTAATCAGCTTCCTATAATAAGATTTTAATCAGAATAGTACAGGTTTATTCTTTAGTACTCCTCCAGGGGTGGAACAATGCTCCTTAGATTAGCTTTTTGGTGCCAAAACGAGTCAATACTTGCTCTGATAAAAAGAAGGTGACCAAATATCTTATTATTGCTCCCTCATCTGGATGTTCTTTTCTAATGTTATTTGTTCTGTTCCATTTTAGTAGTTACAGTTATGACTTGGTCTACCTGGACAGAACAATACAATTTGATGAAGTACCAACTGCAGACATGAAGCCCTCCTAAATTTTATCCTGAATCTTGCAGAGTTACGAGAACAAAAGCTGTAAGTCAAGTACCTCAGCATTCCTCAGCAGTCGCCATCAGAAAATTATTTAACACTGGAAGCTGTGTAAAACACCATACCTTATTTATAAAAATAGTTTCTAACCCGAAGGGAAGGAAGTTAGGGAGAAAACTTGCTGTATGAATTCTGTGACATGTCTGTTTCAGGGTCCACTAGGCCTGTGCTATCATAGAAACAAAACAAAACAATCATCCAAACCAATCCTATCCCACAGTATTTATGAATTGTTGAAGTTTGTTCTTTGTAAATAAACAATTCAATGCCAACAATCTTCTTTTTAGTTTGGCAGGCAGCTATCTTCAAATTTTTAATACCTGTAGTGTTATTTGTTGTTCAAAATATTCTCTAAAAATGAGCGCAAATAAAAAATTGTGCTATTATTCCGTTTGACTATTTCCTATTGGTTTTCTTATGTTACCAGAATGACTATGTTTAATATTGATTTTGCTGATTGATGACTGAGACTATGTAACAAACAACAATAAAAGAAATTGCAGCTTCTAGTTGCATTGCTCTCAGAGCTCCAGCTGCTGCAACTGACAGTTTCCATTGGAACCTCTACTTTTGTTAAATAATGTAAATTTTAGCTTTTCAGGTGAAAATATAACCTGATTGCAAGGATGGAAAACTGATTATCCCCATGCTAATTTTATGAGTTACATTTTGCTAAAGAAGAATTTATTAAGAGAGTTCTGGTTCACAGTCTTGAACACATAGTTGGCAGTGTTTAATAACAGAGCATGATAAATGAACAGTCTTCCATATTTCTGTATGTAATTTGCAAACAAGTTTTTGCAATGGAATATTTTTCCAGAGGAAATTGCTGCTTAGCCAAAACCAAATTTTTGGGTAGGATTATGTTTACTTAGGCTAATTTGCCCCAGGCAGTATGCCTGATTTCCTTACTTGATTTGGGTGTATCAGTAAATTGTCAATATTAGGTAATTTCCTATTTTACAAATAGGTTCTAATCAGGTTGATGACCACACTTTACTGTTCATCTTGGACATACATAGCATCAAGACAGAAACTGTTTCTGACCACAGCAACATATAAAAAGATATTGCTCCATTCGTACTTTGTACATGTGGAGAAACACTTTTATGCTTTTGAGAATATGAAACAATTTTAAGCTGTATCTGTGATGTATAAGGCAGTCAGTTTAATTTCTTATTTCACCTTCAGGCAGTAACAAAGCATATATTAAAGAGGAGATAAGCAATATATATCCCAGTTAAAGTGAAGCTTTGTGTCTCATATGTTTCAATGGGAATTGACCAGATACATGAATTATCATGGACTGGATACACTAGGAAGCATATCGAAAAACATAGTTTTCTGGCCATTTGGTGACCTAAACACCATTTGAAATAATCTCACTAAATGAACAGCAATTTTGGGGGACCGCTTTGCACCTCTGAACAGTATGCCGTGCTCCATGTATGAGACTCCAACTATGCAATAGTGATCTTAGAGTTCTAACTGAAGTATTTCACTGAAAATAGGGCAAGAAATCCAGAAAAGGAACTTTAGACTGGAAAGGGAAACAAGGAAGGGGAACCATGGTACAGAATAATTATTTGTAAATGTGTCTCAATCTGTGCTTAACACGTTTTTGCAAATTGCAACTCAGATTCATGCATTTTCACTTTCTTTTTGTGCTTGTACTCCTTTAAACTTTGACAGAACTTTAGCAGTTCACATTTTTCCATTGAGAAAGCAGAAAATGTAGTAGATGTACTATTGATATCTTCCCAAACCATTTGCAGGACTTATGGGTCCTCTTACGGATCTACTGTTCCGATTACAGCGTCCCTCTGCCTTGTCACTTCACTAAATGCTCTTTTCCTTGTTGAGAGTCTTCATACTGATTTCAACAGCCCCCTCTGAAAACTGCTGGTGCACGGTTGATCTGACAGCTCACTGGGCATGGGGTTTGATGGTATAGTCACACAGGTGACTCAAAGAACAGAAGGCTGAGACTAGCATGTAGTACAAAAGATTAATATAACTTTTCTCCCATTTAAAAGGACCGTTGGTCTCTGGAATAATCTCATCACCTTTCCCTAAGAGGTCAGGAGAGAAATTCATTGTATACAGTTTTTGATATTTGTTTATGTTGAAGGATATTCATAGAACTGTTTTAGTATGTTTTAACTTTTATTTCTACTAAACAGATACCTTTTATGGAATTACCTTGTATTTAAAAATAAGAGAGCAAAAATGAGGATGCCTATGTAATCCTCTACTGCAGAATTACATCATCAGAATCTGATTATTATCTGAGCTGGCCAATGATGTAATAAGACTAATTTTTTACTAGTGAGAGTTAAGATATTTAACCTCTGCTATTAACAAGAGGATCAAGAGTTTTATTCCAACTGCTAAAGGTCTGAGCCTGGATTTATTGTAAATAATGCAGAATGGCTGGTGTCCACCAAACCCTGAAACTGAAAGATGCTGAATTCCCATTTCTGGAACATATTTTACCTCAGGGGAACTGTGATATGTTCTCACACTGTCATCTAATGAGATAAGCAAAATTGAAAATAATGTAACCAAACCAAGTCTTAGCTCCCACTCCCATCCTTTCCCCCCTCCCTAGTTTTTGATCTCTTTGCTACAGCTGCTAGTTTTGCTTAAATATCTGGGACAAAATGCAAAAACAATGAGTGTATTTGAGGAGGAAATAGAGTATGTATCACTGAGTTACAGTTCTAATAAACTGGATAACAAACTTGCATCATTTTTTTAAATACTAAGTTTCAGTTTGGAAATTTTAAACTGGCAAAATTCTGTCCAAGGTTATTGAAAAAAATGCTCTCCTGGGTTCTGATATTAGTTTTGCACTTAAATAGATACGTTGGTAGACTGTGGTGGTCAGGAAGAAAAATTGCATTGTAGTCTGTCTTTAGATGCTGACAATGAGATACTGTTGTCTGTTCCCTACTGAGTGTGTGTGTGTGTAGAGAGGAAGAGGGAGAGGAGAAAGTTTGGCCAGATTGATATTTTCATTCCTTTTGTTATGATATGTTTTCTCTGCTTTTATAGCAGGCTTATTAATGCCCGTGCTCCCAACAGTGCTTTCAGCATCCCCACAGGCAGCTGCCTGCTACTACCTATTTCTGTAGTAGGTCTCCTTTGTCTTGCTTGCTGTCTGTTTCTGAATCTGCACACCTCCAGTGCAACGGCATACCTACTGTTAATTGAAACCTCACGGTTAAGTGTTTCGTTGCATCAGCAGAGAGATAGAAGTCTAACCTCAGCTATAGATGACAGCTCACTTATCAAAAGTGTTACTGGAAACAAATGCAATAAAAACATGAAAGAGATGCTTGATTGAAATAATTTTTTGTAGTTTATTCACTCTCTTACTATCAAATAATGTTTTTGCTTGTTTTTAATATTTTTATCATATAAATGGTTTGATGGCTTAAATATTGAAATACATCCAAGTATATTCTATATACACTCAAAATATATATCAATAAGCATATATACTTAATGTAAAACTGTGTGTGTTTAAAATTAGTAAAGTACAAATATATGAGACAATTTTATATTTATTGATAATTCATTTAAATTACTATAATATGAGACCAATACCATTACTATACTAATATATATTTGACATAGGAACAATCTGGTTACCCAATAGTTGTGTTTTATCCTTTGAAAATGTTCTTGCATTTCACTTTCACCTTTCAGGTCGAAAATAGTTTTCCTTACAATGTATAATCGCCGTTTTTCCTGGCTTTGCCCCATAACTGCTGTGTAAACAACACATGAGCAGGTGCTTTTCTGATGGTCTCTGCAGATGATTGGTCTTGCCAGTGCTGAGTGCTCAGAATTATGATGAATTTTCACACTTCCAGTGGCTGGTTGGTGAGTTTTATGTTGATATTCATGTCATACCATACTTTACCTACCCTGTACAAATGTTCTGAGGCTATATGCTAGAAGCCATGATGAAACTCTGTTATATCAAAACTGCTTCATAGAAGTCTGCATGTTTTGATGAGAAAGTTTCTGTGAACAAAAGCATAGATAGTGAGGCATTACAGAATAACTAGTAAACTGGGAGTAAAGGTACCTACCTGGGAAATGGAAGAGAGAATTAAGTCCTTTTTCTGCCTAAATGAATGCAAAGACATAAACCTGAATCTCTCCTTGAGGAGAGCTTCTTGTCTCTGCAAATGCTGAGAGCATTTAGGGGTAAGCTAATTCAGCTCTTCTTTCAGCTTACTCCACAAAATAGGCTGACTTTATAACCTTCTAGTACTCCAGTAAACCCCTGTTCCAACCAGAGTGAGCTAAACAGAGTGGAAGAGCGTGAGCAAAGGGGCTTGTATCACTCGGTTGGTACCTGTGTACTTCCCTCAGACTGGAAGAGCAGGGTGAGCACGGCACTGCACTGATCACCCTAAGCAACTTCCAGGTGGGACGCCAGCTTGCACGCTGCCAGCGTGGGCATCTCGACATCCCGATTCCCTGGGCAGTATGGACATATTCCGTTTCTGGCCTTGAACTGGCAGAAACAGGTCAGGTGCGTGAGCTTGGATTTCCCACTGTGTTATTGCAGCCTTTTCTAGATAATGGACTGTTTTGGTAGGGATCAAAGGAGAGAATGAGAGTTCTTGATCAACATATAGCATGTATGCCTTCATGACTTTATTCTTCATGCTGTTAAAATACTGCAGGATGTTTTAAGCCAATAAGATTGTATGACTGAGCATTGGAAAAGTTCAGAGTAGAAGACTTGTAAAGCTAATAAAAATAATTCAGTTAAATAAAGGAAACACATTTTTTCCCCCCGGTAATATTCTCCAAAGTCATACTGGGAGAATGTTGCAGCCAAACTTCCTCTCAGTTCAAGGATATTCAGGACTAGGATTTGGTTTCTCATGGAATCCGCGTAGATCCGTTGTCAAATAAATCGCTAGGTGTCTGCTTTGTCAGTTTTGTCTGTGAAGTTGCTGGAGCAGTAAAGCAAAGCACTTTGGGGATGTACAGAATGTGAATAAAGATTAAAAAAATCTTTAGGGAAGGAGGGAAGGCTGAAGCAGGAAACAAGAAAAGCCTGCTTATTTAGCATATATGAACTTTACTAGTGTTTCACTAGAATGTGGCAAAACCAGATGATATCTCAACTGGATTTATTTTTAAAAGTGTAAATTTACAGTAAGAGGAATTCAATGAATGTGTAAAGAAACCAAATGCCCATCATGTTATATTGGATTGTCTATATGGATTAAAGCTGAATTTTGTGAAGCGCTTTTTTTGCCCAATATGTGTATACTCACATGCAATGATTCCTACTCTTGGAAAGTTATGGTAACTATTTTCTTTACTGTTTAATTAATGCTATTAACTGAGCATTCCTGGTTTTCTTTGTGATTTTATTGTCCTTAAGCCAAGATCTCAAGTCCTTACAATTATATTTTAAAAGGATCTTGGGACATATACATTGACTATCCAAGCTTTAATTGATGTAATTGAAACAGTAACTCAGCCAAAATTCCTGTTGATTTCACTAGGAAGAAGGATCCAGCCATTAAAATCAAAGTAAAGGTTTCAAAGAAAAATATCTAAGCAAGCCCAGAATGATTTATGTTCACAGCAATGATGAATTATGTGTCAAATTAAATTATTTGATTCACATCAGGTATTTTATTTACAACACAGTTCTCACAAATAAATACTTTTCCTTCAGAAAGCAGAGTGGCTTTTTCAGCAGTTTGCATGGAGTTAAACCCGCAGCTATTAAAAACAACGAGAAATTTGCTATTAACTTTGGTAACAAGTAAGTCAAGGTGAAGAGGTTTTGGAAATCCTTCTAATTTCAGGCTGAAAATCAGTTATACAGAAGCTTATGAATTGTGGCAGATGTAGATGGAATAGTTTAAGATACTAAGCCCCATTTCCCTGTTCTGTAGTTCTTGCCTGATTCATGAACACTGAGTTTCTAATAAGACTGTCAGAGCACTAAATCTTTTTCAGACAGACTTTAAAAAAAAAAAAATCTGACGGCAAACTGGAGATAGATTTAAGGGTATTTTTGACCTACTTGTTATTGTCTTTTTGCGGAGATTTAGCTAGTAACAAAAAGATTAGTATCTATCTTTTCAAGCATCACAAACAATGAAAATCTAAATATTTATCAAGTCAGTGAAAAGGCATACAGCCAATAAAAAGTGAGATTTTACAGGCCATAGACAATATGCTTTTTTGCTTTTATCTTGGTGAGTATGGGAAAGGTGGGAGGTGTTGCAAAAAACCCTTTGGCCTCCTTGGGAAAATCAGGAAAAAAACTGAGAATGAATTTATAAAACCAGATCAGCAGTGTAAATTGGTAAATTAGAGAGTAGTGAAAATCCAGACTTCAATGCATTCAGTCTTCTACATGAAAATAAGTGGCTGAAGCACAGGAAACCAGTTTAGTCTGGGATAGTTGGACCTTTTTCTGCTAGGTTATTTTTGCAGTTTAATTTTATCTCATTATCTACAGTCCATAGTCTGGAAAATTCTTACAGCTTATAGTTGGGGAACTTGCAAGAAGAGGTAGCTTTTGGGGAGAAATTTTGCTAACTTGAAAAGAGAAGAAGGAAAGGCTTGGGGCAAAGCAAGAATATAAAGTTATTACAAATCTTCCACTTTAATTTGCAGCAAATTGAAATAAAATTTAACCACATTTACTGTTATGGAAACATTATGTTTAACAAATATCAGTGAGATTCTAGATCATGGTAGATATTTATGCTATGAATGATGACTAGGTAGTAAACCACACAAACAGTAAATCATGTGCTTAAATAGTTTTTATTGATCCATTTGATCAATAGAAAATGTCTGAAATTATTTTAAAATGTTAGGAAAATGTATTAATAACCGGAAGCAAATTACATATTAAAATTTTTGTCACATTGTTAGTGTTCACGTTTCTCTTCTGTGCAATGAGAAAAAGAGGTGAAAGTACTTGGAATAAATACTGCAATGAGGTCTTTGTAGGATTACCTGGAATATCTTTTCCAAGAAAGAATTGCATTCTTGAAGCAAGGACATTTTTTTTAGAAGGGTATGTGTGGTGGGTTGACCCTGGCCAGCACCCACACAGCTGCTTGCTCACTTACCCCACCTCACTCCTGCCCCAGCAGGACAGCGGAGTCACTATGAAGAGCAAAACTCAGAAAACTCATGAGTTGAGGTAAAGACAGTTTAATAAGTGAAGGAAAGAAGGGAAGAAACCCCAGAAGTGATGCAAAGGCAATAATTCACCACCTCCCACAAGCAGAGTGGTGCCCAGCCAGTCTCTGAGCAATGGCCAACTTTGAAAGCCAACCTACCTGTCCCCTCCTTGTTCTTCCACTACCCCCATTTTATTGCTGAACATGACATTATGTTGTACGGAATATCCCTTTCACCATTTTGGCTCAGCTGTCCCAGCTGTGTCCCCTCGCAACCTTTTGCCTTCTTCCAGCCTTCTTGCTACTGGTGCAATGCCTTGAAAACTGCTGCTGGTTCTAGTACAATAAATGATATCTTTGTATTTTTCTCCATCTAATACTGTGAGTTTGGAGACCAATCACAGCTGATTCTATGTCTGAAAACTTATAACATAGAGACAAACATGCTAGAGACTGTGTCAGTTCAGTTATTTTCTTCTCTGGGCTCCCCCATATCATTATCCTCAGAGCTAAGTGAAAAAGAAAGCTTGGGCAGAGTTGCTTTCATTTCCCATCAATGTTGAGAGAGAGCTCCTCCTTTCTGCTGAAAGGGAGGGGGGGTGTTCCATCTTGTTTTGTGTTCCTCTCACTCCTATTGCATGATGTGGCAAAGTGACTGTCACTCCATAGTTTGCAAAGAACAAGAAATGTTTTTGTTATGTTACTACCTCTTTTCTTCTCCAGTAATGTGCTCTTTTTATATTACAATAAAACATTATCTGCCTAATGCTTTGAGTCAGGGGAGATGGACTGTCAAAAGCCTTTGACTCTTGTACATTTAGAGCCATTGCATGTGCAAATGTGCCAGGAATTAGTGTGTTCCATTTCTGGAGTCCCAGCTCGTTCCTTAAAGACTTACCAAATACTGTCACGGTCAAAATGCCTTCAGGCTTGCAAATGAAGAGGGGTTGCATATCCAATTGGAGAGCAGGCTGATGGCAGATGGGAGGGACCCATCTGTGGAGGGTCTTTGAAACTCCATCAGTTTCACCTTGAAAAGTTTGGCTTGATCAGAAGATTCAGGGTTATCTTCTGGGCGCGAAAGTAGGATCTGATAAATAAAGTGCATTAAGTCTGCTTACCCTTCTGCTTAAGAAGATCTTGACTTCTGTTTTACCCATTTAAAAAACTGATTGAATGGAAACTATTAAAACAGATTTTACTACTAATTAAAAGGTAAACAGTGCATCATTTTGAAAAAAACTCTGGAAACTTGACAGCAACTGAACAAAGATGGAAAGCTTTGGAAATTACTCTGTTCAACTTTATTGGATGTACAAAGAGCCTTATTCTAGGATGATGTAAATTGATAGAGCTTCACTAAATTTAGTTATGCCTCTCTTGCACTAGCTACAAATTTGATTTGGAGTTATCTTTTGTACTGTTTAGATACTCTATTCCCCTTCCTAACATTCAGCTTCAACAGTCCCATTATCTGTCTCTAACTCGCAGAGGTCAGAAATCAGCCCACTGGAAGACACCCACCTACTTGGAGATGGCTCTAGGCAAGTCCGCCACACAGGAAACACTGATTGTCTCTCCCTGAGGTGAAGGATGGGGCCAGGCTTTGGGATGCTCCTTCCATGGGAAGGGCTGGGACCAGACTTCCGTACTGCTGTTTCCCTCCCGGAGGAAGGATGTAGGTGGGAAAGTTTCTGCTTCTGTGAGGAACAGTGCTGCCCAGCTCCCCCACACTGGACCATCCAGCAATGGCAGCAAAAGGCAGCCATCTGCATTTCCAGAGCTCTGTCATTTGAGGCATCTGCCTTTCCCTGCCTGCACCTTGAAACAGGACAGCCGTCACACATAGTGATACTGAATGGTAACAGATACCAGTTTTCAGAAGGCACATAATGTATATTTATCTGCTTCCTCCCTCAATTACTCGGTTGTAGCACTTCATATCTAAAGAGTAAATCACAGTTGATCAGAATATCTAGAACCTTAATAAATTTCAGGGAGAAAAATGTTCTCCAGTTCTAGCTATGTTAAAGAGCAACTTCTCTTTTACCAGTTTGAAAGTTCAGGGACATACTGTGAGTTTTTCCTGTGTTTTTGAGCATTCAGGTTAGTGGCAGTTATTATTTTATCCCCCCAAATGAACTTAAAGGTTTTGTGTCTTCCTTTCTTTTATTTATATAACCTGAACATCTGTATCAGTTAATGTCTACTCAGGAAAACACTTAGGTACATGCTAGAAACTGCTCTCCAGAACAGCACTGTCATCTACAGAAAAATGAATTCATAATGCAAAAGGTTTGAAAACACATTTGTGATAGTACAGCACTAGCTGTTGATGTGGACATAGCTGGGGAAGACGTTTTTTTTTTAAGTGAAAATCTTAAAGTCATTGAGATCATGTCAAACCCCCCAAAGTGGTTAGTATTTTTAATTTAATCTTTTTGCCATTTCTAATGACAGAGTACTCTGATGATTAGGGTATCCTTGGAAAACTTATCTTCTTTCACTACCAGCACTATTTTGATTGTTTTGTAACAATCTGATAGTTTATTGCAAGCAGGAGTCAATGACGCTACTGACTCCTTCATGTTCAGAGGTAAAATGACTACAAATTCTTTTTTCTTTTTTAAAGGTGAGAAACGTACAAAAGTAATTTCTTTTTGTTACCTAGTATTCCTGTGTTTGGCCATATTTCTGATTGTATTTCATTAATTAACATAGATTAGACATGCATTGTGGTTGTATAGTGTATTTCACATCTTTGCAAACCAAGACCTACACAATATATAAAAATATTTGTGAGTTGGAAACTTAGTTTTATTTTTTATAAAAAGTAAAAGTTTGTAGAAGGTATTAATTCTAAAACATCTGCTTCCTCTTATAGATACACTAGTGCTGCTTTCTGTAATTATATATTATGGTTCATAATTAATGCTCCCAAGGATGATGATATAATTTAAAATATATTAATTATGAGTGGCTTCTGTTCTTTAGAAAAATTATTTTTTTCCCCACGCATATTGAGATAGTTTTACGTATGAGTAAGTCCGGTCCAAATTTCCCAAGCACCTTTTGTGTATATTGGACTCTTTTCAGAAAATCTGCAGCAGTATAAGCAACTGCACAGAAAGCATTTTGCCGTGCTTTAATTCTGAATTTTTTTGCATATGTATGAGATGCTGAGGGTGTAAACATTTGCAGTGGTGCTGAGAATGGGCCAATATGAATTTTAAGCCCAGATGTTCTTTTCTCTCACTGTATTAACCCAGATATTTTAGCACATGAAAACTACTTGGAAGTGCCAGCTCTGCCACAGACAGTGTTGGAACGCTGGTAGTTTGTAAATGCTAGATATTTCTATGTGGCCAGTTTTACATCTATTGCTCACAATGTATGTTACTTAGGCATGCAAACAGTTCTCTTGGTTAGATGAAACATTTGGTTTTAGCTGAATAAAGGGATGTATACATTTGTGCTGTCCTATCAGGAAACAAAAAATGTGTGGTTTCTGAATGCATATGTTACGTATAATTTAGAGAGATTGTGCAGAAGTTTGTATGAGACTCTCTTATTCCCCTTTGTATTCAGCAAATTCATTTCAGAATATTATCTGTTGGAAAAGTTGTGTGCCCAGTGTGGGCTTATTCAAGTGACATAGATTAGATAAAAGGTCTGAGCACCAAAAAGGCAGACAAATTGTTTAGTATTTCCTATGAGTTATAACTGGAATAAATTGGATGATAAAAAGAGTGTCAAACTGGTGTGAATGGGAGAAGACTGTCTCAAACTTCCACTCTACCCCTACAGACTACAAATTGTGCTGAAGCTGGACCACCCAGGCATCTCAGATTGTACTTCCTCATCCATCAGCTGAAAAACAGGGAAGGACTAAACACCTCAGCTGTGATGGACAAGCTTGTTGGAGTCCTTGGGCAATTGATGACCTTAGAGCAAAATGTGATATTCTTCTGTCAAGATTCTGGTATCTAGGTGATAGTGTGAAATTCACTCCAGTGCAATTAGCCAGCTAAGCATGCACATCACTGCCCTCGTGCAGAATCTCAGGACCTGCTTGAAAAGTCAGTGAAGGTAGGAGGCCAGCCATGGCTGGAGTAGACACATTACCTGTGGTGTAAACTCTCAACTGGTCAGGCTGAAAGCAGGAGTCTAGTAAGCTTCAGGGTGTTGGCATGAGTGCAGTGATACTGAAAGTTTGAGTAGACGCTTTCAGTGGGCAGTAGATTAGAAGGTGAACACCACCTTTTAGCAGCCAGCTGGAGAGTGATCAACATCATTTTTGAGATAAATGTATAGGGATAGAAGATGTGCTGGATGATGATGCCTATTTTTGTGACATGGTGATGCGTTTTTCCGCACTAGTTTGAGTGAAATAACCAGAATCCCGGGAGTGGAGGCTGCCCTCTTGGGAGCTAGAATAGGATTTTAAACATTATGTGCTAGTGTTGCAGATTTCACAGGTGACACTGCACAGAAGGCAGAGAGGTAATTCTCAGTTTTCTTGTCTCCCATAAAATGTACTAAAGGATAGACATCCCCTTAGCTGGAATGCATGCAGTGCCTTCCTATGCCAGGAAGCTATGAGAGTCTTTTGTTGCACTTGGTCTCGGTACAGAGAAAGAAATAGGCTCAAGGTCTTCTCTGATGAAGGGCTTCTGATCACTTACTATCAGACCAGCAGCTGGTAGAAAGCTCATGCAAACAAATTTAGTATAGACGCTATAATGATGAGATGGAGCCCCCTCTCAGAGGATGTGTTTGGAGAGTCTTGTGGTGGAAACGGGGGACAGGAGTTAGCCAAGGAGTGCACTTTATACTGCGCTGTTGTGGGTGGCACGTTAGAGGGACTGTCTTGTACAATGTATTCTAGTGTCTTGAGCCTAGGGGCAAAGGCAGATACAGAATGGATATTGCTGATGCAAATCACTTGTCTTGATAAATTTAAGCCTGAATTTAGGCATGTCAAGGGCAATTTAGACATTACCACTGAAGCTGATTGCAAAACTTCCACTCAGTACTGTGCAGGCCACCCTTTGAGTTTGATTGCAACTGTGTTATTTTATTCTGATATGAAAAGCCTATTTCTTCTTACCCGTTCATATGTCAAGCTTATGTACACATAATTTTTGCAGGCGAAACTTTCTATGCATAGATTCTATATGGAATGTGTATTAGCACAATGACTCCAGGAGACTGCATATTTCATAATAATCACTTCAGTGTGGATATAAGGGCTCCTGGCAGTATGTTGTGTATGAAAATGCCTTGAAAATGCCTTCAGGACATAATAGGCTTATGGTACTGCAACCATAATTCACTTTTTTCTCCCCTAATTCTAAGGAGCTCCTTTTTTTTTTTTTTTTGAAAGAGAATTGCATTTGTAACCCTCTTTCTGATTCATTTTGGCAACTTTTACTCCTTTTGCTCTTTTTACTGTGAGCATGAAGCACAGAAATTACACAACTGAAGAGTACAGAGCAAATTATTTATTGGTAAGCACGCTGTGGATAGCTAGGACTAGTGAGCTAGTAGGTAAGGGTTAACATTACTGGACTGAGCATTATATGCTCACCAGTCTGATGAGACATCTGACAAGCGCTTGCTGCTCAGGCAGTTTTAAGTCAGGTGAGGAGGGGTCAACTATTTTTGCTCCTTAGATTGAGCTGATCCTTGATGTTGCTGAGTTGCCATCTTCTAGTTCCCCATTTTCTCAGCATTTTAAACTTTTTAATGTCAGTATTTTTCCTCTTGAGTCCTCGTGCTGCTAACTATCCCCCTATCCACACTTACACTTTTTTCTGTGTTTTTATGCTTCTTACCTCACATAGCTTTTGATTCACTTCCTTTTGGTCATCTCAGCAGTTTTCTCAGCAGACTGACCAAGGGTCACACAGCTATATTGCCCCAAACTGGGCTTTAGATCATACAAAGCAGTAGCCCTTGTCTGAGGGTTGATGTGAATGGTGTCCCCAGATATTTTCCTTTTCTGACTTGTTTTTTAGTTGAAGTTTTTGAGAAAATATTAATATTTGCACTCATGGATTTAGTTAGCTATATCCCCCTAAGCTTAGATAGTATATAGAAACAGCCAAGACCAAATTTAGTGTCTTGCAGTGTGCAAGTCTTTACAGAATTTAGAACAATAAAATAAAACGTCATTATAAAAGACTGTGAATAATACTTAGGATTTCCATTGTGTTTTGGTGTTCAAGGATGTATACAAACATTAAATAACTAATCTTTGAATAAAGAATATTTAAAATAAAATATAAAACATATTCTAGTGTTCAGAAGCCAAAGAGCATTGCGCTACTGAGGAAGAATTATATGGAGAAAATTACTTGAGAGAGATCTCCACGGTATATCAGATATTATTACTTTCATTATTTGCCATTTCCTGGCATATAGAAGAGCCTACCATAGACTAGAATTCCACCCGTCGACACACTATACAAGCAAAACCACTCATTCGCGACAAAAACCAAATAATGATCTCCCATCAAAGAATTTACAATCTAAGCATAAAATGAGGGATGATAGGCAACAAAACTTTAGGATTTGGTGAGATGCATTAGACTATAGCGTAGGTAGTGTCCTGCTACAAGAACTGCCTAACTTCAATCTGGCTTTTCTTAGACACTAAACAAAAGAGGTTATAAAGAAGGAATATATATGAATTTAATGAGAGTCGTGCAGCTGTTTTTTTAGTAAGATTTATGAATCTTCAGCAGAGATCCCATGGGAAGCCTGTATTCTATTTAATGATAAAACCCAAGTGGCTGAGACTGCTGCCTTTACTGCAAGACTGGCATTCTTTCCATGCTGGAAGAAATGTCAAGTTAATTCAATTTTGCTGATATTTAGTTGCATTTTTATAATTTAAAGCTGTGATTCTGCAGGTATTTAAACAGGTGTGTACCTTGGCTCATGTGAGCAGTTATCATCTGACACGATGAAGTGAGTCACAAACAGCTTGGCAGCTTTCCACTCTGAAAATACACTGGTCTTTAGCGGACTCTGAATCTACCACTATTAGGAGCATTTTGAAATAGTCTTCCAAGGTGTCTTGTCTAGTTTCCAATGTGCTCTTTCTCCTTAAGGATGAAACTTTAGAAGAAACGAAAATCCCTTTTAGATGATTGCTATACAAATGTCTCAGAATTCCTCTGGAAGTTTCCTTGGTTGTTTCATGACAGCCTTTTTGTGCTTCACTTATTAAAGTACCAGAGACAGCTGGTGCAATATCTTCTGTGCTCTTGAGCACCTCACCTGTGTTACAATAAACACTTACACAGCCATGTGTTACAGGTTGGTTATCTAAGATTTACAGAGATACAGACAACAGGTTTAACGTTTGGACTTCATTTAGTTTTGGTGAATCCCAAAACTCTCAGCAAAAATTTTTCTTTTTGTTATTGAGAGCTTGTATAGTTTCACATCTGTCTTTGAACTTTCAGCTTTCCTTATACTCCTATGTACAGGTTGCAATCTACGTATGTACGGTGCAGCACATACACACTTTATCTGAGAGTAGAGTGGAACCATATGGACAGATAATATCCCTGTCTTCTCTTCTGAAGTATGAAGAGGTATGTGATTAATGATCTCTGGCCTGCAAAGCTAAGAGGTGTCATGTGCATGATGTAGGATGTTTTCCACCTAGAAGCCTTGATTATGGAGATGAGTGTATAATTGATCAGAAATAGGAAAAAACCCAAAACAGGGAAAGAAATTACATGTCTAAGATAGTTTAAGTGTCTCCAATTCCATCTTGGGATGCAGAAACGGACTGGGTAATCTCTCAGGATTTCTTTCATCTCTGCTTTTTATTATTCTGTTTCTCTAGGAGAAGAAATGTAGGATGCCAGGATTAGTACCTGTCTGCATGCAATGCTGTTTCTAAATAACATATAACACCAAAATAATATCTTGTCCACAGCCAGTGGCTTCCTCCATGCAGCTCTTTATCTGAGTTCGTAAGGAGGGATTTGCAAGGAGAAAGAGAAAGAGACCAAACAATGACATAGGCAGAATTAAGACAGAGGCCGAAAAGGGGACTGACGTTCAGCTGGCACTGCAGTGAAGGAAAACCAAACAGTCTAAGGGCAACAAAGACATATAAAAAAGCATTTGGTGATACTGCAGGCATTTAGGATGCTTATAAATGAGGAAATGTAATGCATTTTCAAGCTAAGCTATCTGGTAGTTCTTGCTTTAGTAGGGGTTGTCATATCCCTGAGGGCACCAACAGCCCTCACTGTCCCTGCCCACCCCCTGGGACCTGCCTGCCCAGGGCCCAGCACCCCATTTCAGCCTCCTGTCCCAGCAACACTGCAGCAGTGCCGGTCTCCAGCTCCCCACAGTCCTGCAGGCTGACTTCCTGGCCCAGTCTTGGCCCGTCCCTGTCCCCAGGGAGGTGCCCGATGCCCGGGGATGGGGCTGCTCCCCAGCTGCCCTGCTCCCGGTGGGGCAGTGGGATGGGCTCTGGCTGTGGCTGCCAGGCCCTGCTCTGGTGCCCCCGGGGAGCCCTGCAGCACCCTGGCAGGGGTATGGAAATCAAAGTCTGGAGTTAATTACTCCATTTGTCACATGGAGTAATTTACACATCACTACCTTAAACCCTTCCAGCAGCTACAGCCCCCCCAAAAAGCTGTAATGAGTCTCATATAAGAAAGTTTTGTGAAAATTATGCATGTTCTGCATGACCATATTTAATAACAGAAAAACAGGGCTGAAAGGGACCTCAAGAAGTTGTGGAGTCAGTCTTGCTCCAGTACAAGTCCTGTTTTCAGCCATGTCCAGCACATGTTTTCCAGTCTGTAAATACTACAGCTATATGTCAGCGCATATCTCACCTTCTTAATCATGGAAGTTTGAAATGTGTGGCTGAGTTTCATCCACTGCTTTAAAAATGGTGGGAAATAAAAGAGTAGAGATAACCTTGACAGGAGAACTTCCTTGTGCTTGTAGAAGGAACTAATTCAGGTTTAAGTTAGTAATACAGTTTTCAAATTACTAATACAGTTAGTAATACAGCAATTCCGATGTTACATGAATGTGTCAATTCTTTACTTTTTCCTATTTTTCAACAACTCTTTTTAAAAAGCTTTTTTTTTTTCAAGCTCCATTTTTTCTTGGACCATTATGTAAATCCAAAAGCCATGTTTGCATTCAAGTTTGTGTACTGTCATTTCCCTGGTTTCTAAATACGTCCAGGATGACTCAAAAAGCTTGGTTTATTCCATCAAGTTTGACCGAGGCATTTATGGATCAGATTGAAGAAGAAGCTGCTGGTGTCTGAACTGAGAATTCTGTTTCTTTGGGACATGGAGAGGGCATTTGGAGAGACTAGAGCAGAGATACTTACCAGAAATTAAGGTGGTTCTGCCTTCAGACAATAAAAGCTAAGCTACAGTGATGTATAACACTTCAGTCTTGCACAACTCACCTCACTCTAGCATTTGTTTCCAAAATGGTTTCTCATGTTAGTTGATCTTCCTCAAATTGTCTGACATTTCCACTGTATTTCTTTTCCTTTCACTCACTTCCCAAGACATTGCTTGAATTCTGTCCTAACATAATTTCTTTTGCCGAGTATCTGCAGAACAGGTTAAATATATGTAGAGAAGAGAAATTTTGCAAAGACTTTAAGGCACTGAAATTTGTTTTGGTTTGTTTTTTCCCCCCTGGTGAACAAGCCCTAACATTTTAAAATTTGTTGCTAGGAAAATTTAGATTTTTTAAGATAGGTTAATCAAAATGTATCTTCTTTACAAAATCAAACTGTTGTGTGTTAAAATTTAGACTTCTTAATATACTATTACAGAAATTGGAGACTTTGAGCAAAGAATAATTTGAAAATGAAAAGATGGAACTTTTTTTTTCTGCTTGCATCTTGTCAGAGCTTTATATTCTAGTTTTTTTTTGAAATTAAATTACAACATCATCTAGTTTTATTAAATGCTCTGATTTCAGCTAAGCAGCCTATTTTTCAGAATTTCTCCACCAGTTCTACTTCTAGTAGCTAGTGTTGAATAGGCACAAAGAGAACAAATTCCTCAGCAGGAGAGGCAATAATGTTGTTAAGCAAAGACTTGTGCTGAATAATCACTACTGAATGTACAAAATTAATTTCAGTGTGTAGTTTTTGATATTCACAAGAACTGTGTGGCAGTATAGTTCCTGCAAGAAGAATTACACTATAACTCCTAAGAATGAATTTCAAATAAAATTAAAAAGGTGGAGAAAATAACAGGCATGCAGGACAAGCACTGCCAAACCAGTAAACCACAACATGAATTTTTCCTATTACTTCTGCTCTCTAGATAGTAAAATTTCATACTTTCTCCGAAAATGACAAAGATACATCGTAATAGTAATGCACTGTATATAGGGTTTTGAAGAAAATGGGTTTTGCAGTCCTGGCACTGGCTGGTGTGTCAAGTTCTATGTTGAAAGGTCTTTGGATTTTGGTGCCGCTTTAGTTAAGTTAGTTGCCGATGTGGAAAACATACTAGATGAGATACTTGACATTGCATCACATATAGCTTGATATAAAATGTTCTGTGGTAGTTTGGGTGGTTTTTAACTTTGCCTACTGCCACTATTAGTGCTTTGGGACATGGTGAGAGATTTATAGATGTTTGAGTTTCACATGAGTTAAGGTGATAAATAACCTTTAGCGCTCTCTGGAAGACTAAATACTTTAATCCCTTCCTAAAATTCCTTTCATACCTTTTGCCTTCAGAGGTAAAATGAAGGGTACAGACTAAGAAACTCACTCAAATCACGCAGTTGAATTAAAAAGTAAAATATTGATGAGAATGCCCAACTCTACAGCTGAAAATAATAGACGTTAGGAACATGATATTACAGTAGCCGTTAGACATTAGAAAGGTGAATTGGAATAGGTTGTAGGGAGACATGAACTGGATGTGGTTTTAATCCAGTACTTTAAAATGTGTTGCAAATTAAGAAAACATTTACCTTTAAGGTAAATATTTGGTAAGGCCCTATGCAGAATTATTAATACTGCAGATAATCTTACAATTGTAATGTGCTTAGTGTGTGAATACACTCAGATTGAAGCCCATAAATAGCTTTGAATAACAGAGTAATTTGAATTGAATATTGCTGCCTGCATTCACTATTATTGCAATTTATACAAAGAAGCCCTCCCCCTTTTATTTATCAAAATAAAGCACAGTCCCAGAATGCTTTTTACTCATAAGCCTTATTGCTTTCAAAATATTTTTCAACAAATGATTAAGTGCTTGGAAATATACTTTTCTGCAAGAAAAATAATAAATTTGCTAATTTTATGCTGTTAGAAATGGAAGTAATAATATTTTGTGTGGAACTAAGTGGACAAAAACTTAAATAGTTCTATGGCTTACTAAGAAACTGGCATTTTTTTGTCATTCTGAGATTAGCTCGTGCTTAAAGAGCTCCCATGATACCTCATGGTATCACGGAGAATACCTCATTCTTTCCTAATGGTAACATTTCTTGCAGGGTTGCTTCCACATTTCACTATGGTTTGCTCTTTGATACCTGTGGGATACATCAGGAGAATCAGCACATTGTGGGTTTGTCCCATAGAAGAGACTTGTGTGATGTACAGCATTATAGAGATCCTATACAATTTTGTGGAAATGTAGAAGTATGTCATATAAATGTTGAATCAAGGTGAAGGGAAAATTTCTATTACTCTGCTCTTTCAATACCTCTCCTGACTTTCAGAAGAGCTGTAAAAATTCATGAATAGATTACTTATTAACAGTTATTCTGAGTTTGGCCAATTCTAGTGCTTATGTAAAATATTCCTCCATGGTTGCACAGTGACTAACACAATAAGACCCTTGTTGATGATTGCAGTCTCTATATCTCACCAAAATATAGATGGTAATGGTGATAAGCTGTGGTTGTATGGCACACATCTGGGAGGGAGAGAAAAAAGAGAGAGGATGCTTGATCTGCATATTGCAAAGTAAATGTGAAAGTGTACAGACTACTAAAAGAAAGGCAATGGCTCAGAATAAAACTCCCTGTCGTGGAAATTGGATTTCTCTGTTAACTAAATGAACTTTAAGCATGCTGCCAGTAGCCTTAGAAAGATTGACATATACTGTCTCTATTTCTTAATATTTAAAATTATCAGAAATATTTATCATTGAAAGGGAGTTCCTCAACATGCTCACCTCCTTGTAGTATTTTGAACCATTTAAAGCAGCACAGAAGCGCAGAGCTAGGAACCTGGACAGATATCCAAAGGCACTTTGGAGTTTCAGTCATGGGACTTTTGATCTAAATATTCTTTCATAATTTTAAAGTCAGGACAGGTAAAATTGTGGAAATTGCTGGAGAAATATTTTTGATTTTCACTAATATTCTATAAAAGTGAACATAGATATTTTTCTTTGTTGTTTTGAAAAAGAGACCTTTTTGAGATCAGCACATTGATACATCATGGAACTGCTCTGTTGTGATACTCAATGATCCTAATGATCCCTTTCATCTTTATTGCAGCAGTTTGTAGACTGCAAAACAAATCATAAAGAAATCCAATGTAAGTGCGTCAAAAATTGATGTAAAATTTTGTATAAAGTGCTTTTAGAATCAGAGTGATTTGCCAGTACAAACGATCTCTGTATAGAGCTTGGTAGCTTAAAAGAGGATTTTAGTGTTAGTACTAGTTACAAATAGTGAAGCTTTTCATTTAATTATTAATAAGACAGAAATCATTAAAAAGTCAATATTAGCGAACCAGTGCATTCAACATGAAGAATAAGACCTATTATGTTTTCCTAGATTGATACTGAGAATGAACCTATCTGGAACAGTTGGCAGAAAGTTTCAGTGCGTTCTCAGTAAAGAATGACTTCTCCATGTAGACAATATTGCTTAATGCTGTCCATTTCCAACTTATAAATCATGCCTGGACAACATGAGACTTCAGAAAATCAAAGGTCTTCATACTTGCCTTTTGGTTTTTGAAGTTCTTGGCTAAGTCTGGTTGATTCTTTCAGACTTTTTTCTGTGGAAGAGTTATATGTATTTTTATTTCAAGGATTTTAGTAGGCTATGCCAAGCCTGCCGCTGCAAAACCCAGAATGCTTCTTGCAAATCGCAAAACATAAAATGGTGTTAAAATGCTCGGCTCACTAATACTGAAAGCAAAAATCACCGAGATGAATAAACACATATATCTCTGAAACTCTCTGGAAGTCGTTGCGATTGAAGGTTTTTTTCCTGATCTTCCATATGTAAGCCTCCTCATGTGGGCAAATGGTTGTCCCACGATGACCAGAATTCAGAAAGATGGGATTGGGGAGGGGGCCAAAAGAAGACTAGAATTAACAAGTAATTAATGTGGTAGGACTGGAGTCACTTAATAAACAGTATCTCAAAATAAGTGGTTGTACAGAAAGGTTCTGCTCTTGTCAATAGGATCCCCAGTACTTATGCCTGCCCTTAAGGCGTTTTAAAATGTAATTGAATATGTTTTCCTCATAGATGACTCAGAAGGGGAAAAAAATTGGTGGCTGGGAGAACATAATTGGGGATTAAAATGTTAATGAATCTCTCATTTTGCATTGTTAATGCATTTATTGAAAGATAGTTATTGATTTAATTATACTAACAAAACAAATCACATTAAAAATGCAGTCTAACAGTTTTGAACCTTGGAAATGGAAATAAGCTTTTCACCTTCAGAAAAGAAGAAAATCCTATTTCAAAGACAGGAAATCAGTTGGATTATGTCTAGAAATTTATTATGGATGCTTTTGAAATGCCATTGGCATTGAAATTGCAGAGTGCTATTATTCTCCAGTGTAATTATAATGGGCTTGATTGCATAATCTTACACATCCTAGTAATAACATTTGCAGAAGTAGATATGGTCTGACTGAAATCCAGGCAGACTTAAATTTTTTGATAACACTGTTAAAACCCTACAGTAAATTGTAAAGGAAGTATACTCACAGTGCTGCTGCATAATATAAGCACAGTTTGATATGTCCATGGAATGTGAAGACTCAAGGTACATAACTTAAGGAATGATACGACTGCGTATTACACATTATGTGTAGACAGCAGACATTCCGGTTATGAATGGACTTTTTTTTTGTAATTTTTCTTCCCAGATTTTGGAGACAGACAGCCTCCTCATAATGATTTCTGCTCATACAAAAGAGCTAAACCGCAGCCGTTCAACTTGCATATATTTTAAGTACTTAGGCTTATAAGTGACAGTGAAGGAAATAAAATTTCAATCCCAAAGCAGGGATCAGTCCAGGATCTTGTTCCCCAGCTCTTCAGTTTCTATTGCAGGCAGGCAATAAATAAGTGGGCCTTCACTACTTCATGTGAGTGTGCTGACAGGCAAGCTGGCTGCTGTGCTTTAACTGCCACTCTGCAGAATACCCTGCGTCCTAGTCAAGGCCCTATAGCTTCATGTGGCCATGGAGCCGTATGTTGTGCAGAGCTGTTGTTAGGAACTCACCCCTAAGTGCTTTTTTTGGCTGAAATTTGCTGATAGATCCAAAACATACTGTGCAGGAGGAATAAATAGACAAGCTCACAGCATGACAGTAAAAGCTGTTCTCTTAGGAAGCTGAATTAGAAATGGTTGAGGCAAATGTTAAAAATTAGAACTTTTTAAAAAAAAATTATATGCAGATGAAAAATGCTTTAGAAACTTGTATCTTTTTTACTGTGGTTAAATCTTTCTTCTTCTTCCTTGATTTTCTTTTCCCTTTAACTATTTTTGTTAGGCTGATGTTATTCTTTTCATTTGAAGAAGCTGAATAAATTAAAAAGAGGTACAGACAGACAAAAAAATAAAGTGCAAAAAGAAAGAGAAAATGAAAGTGAAACAAGTGCCCATACACAGTGCTCCTTCTATTATGCTTAATGGCAAATGAAGAAAAACCCAAGAAATTCTGAAAATAAGTATGTCAAATATTTTGAAACATTAGAATTTTAAAATGTCCTATTTTGGTGCAAAATTGAAAAATGTGAATCATTGTATGGAAAAACGAAAGTTTAAAGGAAAGATGCTAATGAATAAAAAATACATTTTTAGAAGTAAAATGTCAAACTTGTAGCATCACTTGGTCACAGGATGGTTATAAACAATAAGCCTTCCTATTTCAGCAACACTACAGAAGTGTAACAACAGGGACTTCTGCATGCTGAGCAGAAACTGCATTCAAAAACTCTGCAAAGGCTCTGACAGAAGACAGTTTTGTACCATGTTTTTCTGCTGACATTGGCTATTTTATTTCCTCCATATTGGTCACTAACCCAGTGTTAACTACGCTTATATTCAATAAATACTCTCTTTGAACAGTTTGTTAATACCGTTCTTGTTTTGGTGGTAACTGTCATTCTTTCTCTTAGTTTCGCATTATGTTGTCTTGTGCAACATAATCTTTGATAATATGTCTATATTTTCCACATTCCCAATCAACCACCTTTTCTTTCTCTTGGATTTCCCTTTACTAGACAATGATTTCCTTCACCATTCCCATTGATGTGTCTTTATGCTTTTTGCTAGTACATTGCACAGAATCATAATTTAGGTTGGAAGGAACCTCTGGAGGTCATCTAGTCGAACACAGATCTCATCAGGTCATGCTTCTCAGGGCTCTGTTGTCTAGTTTTGACAAAGGTGGAGATGCCATAACCTCTCTGTGAAACCTAATGTGTGTTTCAACCTGTGACCATTGCCCCTTATCCTACTACCATGCACCTTCAGGAAGAATCTGGCTCCATCTCCTCTGTATCCTCACAAGTACTGAACAGAGGGGAAGAATTGCTTACCTTGGCCGGTGGGCTACACTCTTGCTAATACAGCCTGGTAGCTTAACACTCATAGCATCTCGTGCTTTCAGACTACTGGTGCTCCTAGAACTTTTATGTCTTTTTGAGAACGTGTGCTATTACGAGAGGCACGTAAAGGTTGAATTAAAGCTTTGGTCAGCTTTTGGCTTTGACTTATTCTGTTTTGCCTCATTTGTGGCTTCTTATAGAGAAACCAGCAGCTGCTACTGTTAGTACCACACTGACACCTGCAGTTATTGACTCTGACAGAAGAAGCAGGTGCCCAAGCTTTACCCAAACTCAGTTTTGTCCCCTTGAAGAAAGAACTATTTAAAGAAAACCCCTTGTGCAGCTCATCATGATATGCAAACCTGAAGTGTGTTATGTTGTTGCATTTTGCAGAACAGCTCAGTAAAGAGAATAAAATCAAACCTACAGTAATCCACAAAGTCCATTTCAGACTCTAATCTTCTTTTTTTTTTTTGAGCAAAAATACTTCCAAAATCATCTTAACTGTAGCTCTGGCTGCATGAGATAAGGAATAGTGCTGAGACAATCCCGTTTCTTCCTTTCAACCTACACATCTATACCTGTGAGCGAGGGCTTTGTCTGGCAAGGTGAAACTTAATATATCTTGCTTATGTTGCATATTTCCTTGAACAGTTTAATGGAATTGGCAAAGAAGGAAAGGACTTAAGGGCAGTATATAGACATTTACCACTATATGTAATGTACTCTGTAAAATGAAAATATATGTTTTAAGGAAACAAATTCAGCCGTTTAATTCCAAAAGTTGAAAATCATGAGTGAAAATCTTTCTTATATACATTTTTGTTAGTGTTTTGATGTCTGCATTCACTGTACTTATGGTTACTATAATTCAGTGGAACTATTAATACTCAATTCTTTCAAAGAGTTTAATGGAAGTGAAACTTGCCATTTAAAAAGTCTTGGAGACAGAAGACCTTTGACCACAAAATATTCAAATACTGAAAATGGCAATGCAAACTTCAACATCAGTGGACTTCATCCCTGTTTCCTGTGCAAGAACTACTTCTCTTAGATTCTGTTATCACATCCTTGAGCTTTCCAGTGCCCAATACGGAGGACAGCCCAAGTGATGCAGAGGTTTGCTTCAGTCAGGCTGCTGATAAACTAAATGTGTCATTCATTTGCCCATTGTTTTAATAAATGAGTGTTATCCAAATAGGTGGCAGGGCTTTTCAGAAGACCTTTCCCTACTTCAGAGGAAGGGGGGATTATTTAAATGTTTTAATAATCTAGGTGCATATTAGGTTGCCTATATACTCTAACACTATTCTTGTCACTATGTTGAAAACATAGATCAACAGCAGGAGATCCTATAGCCACTAGTTAGCACTGCAACCATTGAGGCAAAATGTTTTATTTGTGGCCTGCCTGAACCTTACCAGCATTTATTCTTTGGTGCTTTTATTTTGTTTGGCGATAGAAAGCATATGAAATTCATGGAATTTGCAGAAGTTGATATAGCTGCCTGTTTAAGTTTGCTGTGTGTATAAGATGCAATGTATATTCTTGACTAAGCCGTTGCTCTTCTCGCTTGTCCCACCCCAGGGTGTTTTTTTTCTTTGCAAGTGTTCAGAAATGATATGATTTTTCTAGTAAAGTATACTGAACTGTGACTTTAATTTCTCTTTCGCATACTTTCTCTGTTGCTTTGTTTTGGTCAGAATTATGGTTAGAATTATGGGGTTGGTTCTTAAATCTGTAACCTGCTATTGCAGAAAAATAAACTGTTTCCCAAATAATATTACAGTGAAAGCATCCAGTTGACTTTCAAGAATATTCAGTTCCAAAATTGCTAAGTGTCCCCCAAAGGCACTTTGACTAAATGGGTAGTAAGGAAATTTAGCATGAAAGGAGAGTTTAATCTATTTTCCTCCATCTCTATACTCCTTAGCTTCTGGAAAAAAAAGTGGATGATTCCTCCCAAGTGCAGAGCAGTATAAAGGCCATAACAGAACACTGTTAGCTTCTAAATGAAGATGTGAGATGGAGTATTGACAGCCTCATAGAATAGGGGATTGTGTCTGTGACAATTTAGCAATTACAACATCCATAGTTTTGGTTTAAATGTACTCATCAAGCCTCATGACTATGCCTTGAGCGTAAGCTGTGAAGGAAATAATTCTGAACTCTCTCTGGGAATAGTTTCTCACTTGAGAGTGAAGCTGAGTGAAGTAAGGATGATATTTTTGTGACGTATATCTCACTGAGAAGTGCTGCTCAATTCAAATAAACCATTGACCATTTCTGTAGTGGTGTTATTTAAAGCATAATAAACTGAGATGGCTATAAATCTGGAGCTGTGATACTGACTTCCACATCTACTGCACTCCTTTATGTTATTAAAAATAAAAAAACAGCTCTAAAAAGCCTTGTGCGCTCAAGCTAGCAAAATGTTTGTTTCCAGACTTCACTAATTGTGTAACAACTCTCCCTCAAGCCAACACCCTTCCCTGACAGGGACGGGGCTTCTAATTAAGCATTTAAGTGTAAACACATGACCTTAACTGCCGGTGTAAAGCAACACTGTGTGACACTCAAACACAGTAGCAGAACTGAGCTGTGGATAGGTATGTATTTCTTCAAAATGTGGTTAGGAAGGAGAGTGGATGGAAATTGTTTCCCTATATTGAGAAAACAAGCTGAGAGCTCCTGAAAATTACATTTTCAGGTACGATATTGTGACATGCAATTAGTTTTATCATAGGTGCTCCAAGTTTTAAGATTTCTGTTTTGCAGGAATAGTATTCTAGCTGAAGATAGTTTATTGATTAACCCTAAAAGGAAGGAAGAGGCCTGAGAAAGTGCAAAATGGACTAGTTGAGCTAGCAGATGTTTCTTATGCCTGTGTTCCTTGGAACTCTTTTAATGGTACACCCAAACTTTTATCTTGTTTTGGTTTTGCTTTGTACATAAGAGTAAAAACAACTGAGAGGTGTCCCAGTTTTGGCTGGGATAGAGTTAATTTTCTTCCTAGTAGCTGGTATAGTGCTGTGTTTTGGATTTAGCATGAGAATAATGTTGAGAACACACTGATGTTTTAGTTGTTGCTAAGTAGTGCTTACACTAAGTCAAGGACTTTTCAGCTTCCCATGCTCTGCCAGGTGCAAAAGAAGATGGGAGGGAGCACAGCCAAGACAGCTGATCCAAACTGGTGAAAAGGATATTCCATACCATACAACACTGTGCTCAGTATATAATTAGGGAGGAGTTGTCAGGGAGCAGTGATCACTGCTTGGGGACTGGCTGGGCATCCGTTGGTGGGTGGTGAGCAGTTGCATCACTTGTTTTTCCTGAATAACTGTGAACTGGTTCCTCTCTTTCTTGTTTTCCTTTTCATTACAATTTATTATTGTTATTATTATTTTATTTTATTTCAATTATTAAACTGTTCTTATTTCACCTCATGAGTTTTCTTACTTTTGCTCTTCAGATTCTCTCCCCCATCCCACTGGGGTAGGGAGGGTAAGCGAGCGGCTGGGTGGTGCTTGGTTGCCAACTGGGGTTAAACCATGACAAGAAGATAACAAGAAGTTATCATTCAGACCAACTGAATACTGTTCAATGAGAAAATTTAGGCTCCAGGATGGATTTAAACTGAAAGGACTTGATCAGACCGTTTGTATAATTAGAAAATAGAAAGTATTGAGTTTCTAATGAAAATACGCTTCTGATCCCAGAGAAAATAATTTCATTAACTTTTCATCCTGGTAGGTGAAACTATCATTAAGATATGATATGTAAATCAGAGTTTGTATCTGAGCCTGATATACTGAATAACTCAAATTAATTTTGGATAGTAATTATGTTTTGCATGTTTTATTTTTAGTATGTGAGGCCTGAGTGTAATGAACTTGTGATTGTTCATAGTATTGTGTAAACTAATTACTCTCTTGAAACTGAAATGCTTGAGGTTTTGGTGTTCTCCTCCCTTGCTGCCCCCCGCCTCCAGCCCTTCTTAGCTGAAGGCACTATTTCAGAATAGTTCTGTGTAGAAAAGCATCTGCTGTAGTATTATTTTTAGGGTGCATTATTTAAGTGAGTAATACAGGTCAATACTCTTAAGTGCTTCCTGTCATTTCTCAGCTTTTCCAGGGGAAAATAAATTATCCAACCTGTAGAAAGAATTTGTTGATTCTGGGTCCTGCATGTCAGCAAAACTGAAAGGAATTTAAAATACAGTGAGTAACAAAAAGTATTATATTCTTTTTTTCATTATAACTTCTAAACTATAAAACTTGTTTACTATCCAGGTTTTTTGTCTGGACAGTAGCTTGATTAGAATAATAAATACAACGTCTGGCATGCTCTGTGTTCTGTATCAGCATCTGATTGAACAATGCTTAAAAATTAACTTTGCTTTGAGGCCTATTTCAGGGATATTGATGTCAAAAGCATTTTCTTTACTACAATTTAGTGCTGCAAACTGAATTCCTACAGTGTTATCTGTCAGATGCTAACCGGCTAAAAATATTAGCCTTCTCTTTTTTCCATGACAATTCTCATTAACAACAATATAGAGGTATAAAAATATGTGGCTAAAATCCCAGAATTTCTTTTTAATATGTACACTTTTTAAAGTATTAAGTGTTTTTATTTATATTTACCTGTGTCAAAGAGGGGAAGAAAATTTCCACTGAACTGCTTGAGCTCTCTTGATAAGGCCAAACTTGCATGAAAAAAATACTTTGTGCAAGACAAACAGAATTGCTTCAAGGCAGGAGGGAGGAAACACTTTAAAATAATGTGCAAGGGTATGTAACACTTCCAAGCTGCAGATCAAGGAAGTACAGTAACATGCTGGGGAAAAGAGTGTCTTTTTTACCAGAATAACTGTGAATATATTGGATGCCAGTTTTTTCTTAATGTGGTGGGTGAGTTTTTGCAGTCTTTAGAAAGACAAGTAGCCAGGTCGCCAGGCTGCCCAGTGTATAGAAATGTCAGTAAACAAACCTCAATGGTCACGTGAAGTGATGGCACATGAGTGAAGTGAGGTTATTGTGGCTTCAAGGTGTTACATGAGATAGCAAGGGCCTACGTCTTGCTTTTGAAAAGGAAGCAGGGTTATAAACTATTGAATACTCAATGTCAGAGCTATGAATATTAATGTGCTATTTAAGGTCATTTTTCAGAAGATACTTGGAGGAAAAACCTGCCTCGCAAGGTTGCTTATCAGCTTTCTAAAAAGGGAAAGGGGAGGAAGAAAAGGGGTGTAAACTCATTTGAACAAATTTTTCTTTTGGTTGTTGGAACTTGGTTGTATTTCCCTCTAAGGCTTTTCTTTTTTACTAGTATGCATTATAATCTGTGAAGGATATATGCTTCCTGCACAAAGAAGCAATTTCCCCTGTCAAATATGAGTGGCAAAACCCAAACCCTGTAGTATAAATCAAATAGGAAATACTGATTGATTGATTTTTGTTAACATACTTGAATGCGTTTACTCTGTTGCATTTAATATTCTGTATTGTGTTTAATAAAAATTGTGTACGAAATATTAGTTGTGCTTAAAATCATCCAATATGTATCCAAATGTCATAATGGTACACACAGTAGGAAAAAAAATGAATGTTTTTGGTATATTTCTCTTTCAAGTATGACTTTTTTAAGCATCTTGCATAAACAGATGAACTGAAAATCACGCTTTTCATCAGACAGCGTATTTTCCTTTTTTGGAATATTTTCCCCTACAAGTATTCTTACTGCAAATGACATTTCAAAGTAAAAGTAATTTTCTTATAATTTTTATTGTAACTGTTATTTTAGTGCTAAATTGAATATTTACTTTCCTTGTGTGTAAAGATATTTTATGTTAGAAGATTTCCATTTAAGTCTTGAGTTTCATAAAGGAAACAAATGGTAATGTGATGTTTTTATGCCAATACTAATCAAATAAAATATATTACTGTCATTTTTCTTGCTCATATCATTCCTGGCATGTACACAAAACCTCTATAACATTAACTTATGCATGCTAGATAGGTATATTTCAGTGCCTGAGAGTATTTCCTACTACTACCTTTGCATACAAATACACACACATGCACAAACACAGAAATGCCCTTTGTTGTTGCAGTTTGGTTTTTTAAGGGTTTAACTTTGGGGAGAAACTTCACCAACATTTTTTAGTGCTGGACTGTAGCACCATTAGAGCAATCACTTTTTTGTTCTTCCTGATAAAACACTACCATTTAACAATCCTTTACGTGAATGCAGAGCTCATTAATGGGATCAGGCTAAAAGTGTTGTTTGTAACGGCTTTAATGGAGATCTCAGATTTACCGTGCCTGAATAAGCAAATGAAAACATTTTACAAAGAAAACCAGAGGACTGCGAAGTCATCTATTTGTTTTAGAAAGGCAGCATGTTCTTGAGTGAATTCAGCAGTCTGTGTAAAGGACTGTGTTACTGCACAGTAACGGTGTCCTGGAAAGCTCTTGGGTACCCCTGGTTTATGGACCTCACTGCAGCTCTAAGCTGCTCTTTGCTGAAGCAACTGTGCTTAGTTACTATTTAGTGATGTGATTGAGCTGTATTCAAACACAGCTAAGGAAAGGGTTGTCATTTCTGCCCAGCATCCTTGACATGCACAGTCAGTAATTTCTGCCAGAGTTGGGGTGACAGGTGAGTTCTGTAACCATAGTTTGGGGCTCTTTCAGCTTATCCTATGACAGGCAAGCATCAGGGAGCAATTTAGTGAATGAGAATGTAGTCAGTTGTATGTAAGAAAGAGAGTGGCAGCTTTATGTAGCTCCTACCCTTTATGGTGCTTAAATGTTATATCCATCTGTAGTCCATACATATGTGTGTATGTGTATTGCTATTTGTGATTAGAGAACATTCACATCAGAGCTTGGTCTAGCTACCTCATACACGTCAAAACCATCACAGTATCCAGTATCACTCTGTCCGTGCCACATGGCAGTGAGCATGGTTCCCAGTAAGCATTGCTCACAGCTTGCACACAGAGGTGAAACCAAAAAAACCCCCAAAGCAATAAATTACTGATTAACCACATGTTTTCATGAAATATTAACACATCAATCCTCCTACATAGTGCTTAATGTTACTAAATGAGTTGCTGTTACTGAATTGAGTGAGTTAAAGCTGATACAATCTATGCAGTGCAGCAAAATGCTGTTAGACAGCATAAGTACAAATTAGAGCAAAGTGTAATTTGTATCTTCTTGTGGCCTCTTCTTGGCATGTACCCTGACCAATCGATGTGTAATTTACCATACAGACTGGTTCCATTCATGGATGGAGAATGGAAACATTGATGTGCAAGCTTAGGTAACTCTTGGATTTGTCATATGCTGTGGCAAGTAACATCAAGAGAATAACAAATATGTTGCATACATGAGCTTTCTAACATGATCTAGACTTTCTCACACCCTTAAATGATCTTTTGCATCTGTTGATGTATATGAAACAAGTGACTTGATTAAAAAGACTTGATTTCACTTTTTAAACTGTACAGGGGCAATAATCATTAACCAAAAGAAGATATTTATAGCTAATTTTTTTTTTCCTTTTAGATGTGCAGACTGTTTTGATTTTTCTTGCTTAAATTGGTTGTCAAAAAACATATGTTAAAATGGCAGTTACCGTCTCAGCCAGAAATCCTTAACTATGTAGCCATTTCTTCATTTCTGACAGACTTTTGTTTGCTTCATTAGCAATTACACTGTAGCATTCACCCTGTATCTGGCTACTTTCTCCTGTGCTATCACTTTCCTTTTCAGCCAGACACTGGGAGGCATTCAGGAAACAATCTGCATTTTATCCCGTGCTTTCTGAGATGGTAAATCAATGCTCTTCTGTGACCTTATTGATATTGGCAGCTCCTCCAAAATTTCGATCCTTGTTTCATTCACAGAATGTGCTATTCATAGTCATGGGGGGGTTCATGGGAAGTTAAGTCTCACGCACTTTGTGTTGCTCGTGTAAGGATTAGGTCCGTAAATAGCAGAACTGTTCTTTCTTTTCATTTCAGTATCTATGCTACAGAGAAAGTGATATGTTCCTTATTAAAAAAAAAATAAATCTAGGAAATGGTGATGCAATGAAACCATCATTATGACCAGAGAACAGAGAGGATATTAGACGTCTAATACATATACTTTTGATTTTAAATACTTCACAATTTATGAACCGTTGTTACAACCTTTACTATATGCACTATTATGAGAAATTCATAGAGAGTATAAGGAAAGCTGTACAAAATTAGTATACAGCTTTAATGTTTCTCCAACCCTCTATCTAGCTTTCTGTAGATTTAAAGTTAGCTGATTAGCTTTTTGATTTAAAGTTAGAGTTATGAATTTTACTTTTAAGTGGTTCTGCTATTTTAGAGCACAGATTTATCAACGTTGTTTTCCATCATGTTAAATGCTGATTAATTTTATGAAAGCTGCTACTTGGTCTGTCTTACGGCACTGCTGAAAACTCTTTACTGCTCAGAGGGAATGTGTGGATCATCTTTGCATGCTGCAGTGCATCATTTAGGAGGTTCTTAAGGATTTTCATTGCCTTTGGAAAGACAATACATTTTTTAGACTGATAAAATAGACTGGAAGTTTTATAAAATGAATAGGGAGAACTCCAATTGTTGCTAGTCCTAAAGCTCATACAGGGCTTATTTGGGACTAAGTTCTGGGCTGAATGTAGGATGGCAAAAATCTCCCTAAGTATGTGAAAATCTCTTATTTTGATGCTTTTGTAGAGGAAAATGGTTACTCAGTAGCTTGGGAGTAGAGAGAACAAGGAGAGGGTAAAGGTCTCAGGGGTTATGCTAGCTGACGCTACCAGCTGATGGTAAGGATGCTGGAGTTCTCAGGTGGCACAAGTCAAACATGTGAAACCTGAATTGTAAACGTCTATGTTCATACATTAAATTCTCAAAGATGTGAAGTCTTTACCTCTCCTCACAGGAAAAAAAGGATGTGGCAGAGGAGGAGGAAAAGCGCTTTAAAGGTGGTTGTTTTTTTTTTTTTTTTTTCTTTTACTCGAATTTGAGACAGGATGGAGGTGGCTGGAAACACTTCAGTCAGACTGGTGAGATGTCTGGTGGCACTTACATGAATCAATGCCTTCACAAATGATTAAAACTCTTCCTTTGCAGGCATTCAGCTTCAACTTAAATAGACTAGTGAGAAGACGTGCTACCATCAGGCTTGAAGTACTTATTGGGGGCAGACATGTAGCAGCTAGGTGTAATTGCATGGTAACTCTGAGGGGAAAACATGGGTTTGTCTTCTCCCCACGGTAGCCTGAGATTTTGGGACTTGCAGTATCTGGAATAACAGGGAGATGGCCCCAAACTGAAGTAACAAATTCAATGTAAAGGCTGGGAGCCAGCTATGGAAAGGGACATTAGAGGTTATTCAGAAAAATGTGTGGTGAAAAAGCTCAGGGTCATATTCTTAGCACCGTGAGACCATGCATTAACACAGCTTTATGAACTTAGCTGCCAAATGAATACAGCACCAAACCTCTATTCCTGAAGGTTAGGAATAAATATGGAGTAAGTGGTATCGGAAATGCTCTCTCCTCATATGTTTCTTTTATTAGGTGAAAAGTACAATGTGTTAACCTATATATATATATGAATCCTTTGATACGGTTTTTCCTCCCATCATATGGGATCAGCTGAGAAGATGTCCTGAGCCCAGATCTGAGGCTCTTCTGGAGAAACAAGTACCTCACTTTCATTTCTCTCCTTTACTATTCTAATACCCATCTACTATTCATTGCTTCTCCATTTGAGTTTGAGTCTTGTATTAACAGCTATTATTTTAGCATGCATCTGAAATTTTCACCAGTTCCACATATCACAGAAGGAGCACAATAGCTTGAAAAATTCTCAGCCGTGACTGAAAGAATGTCATGACAAAGAAAAGACCTGAAATAATTTATTTTCAGAACAGTGTGGCCTACTGAGTATGGCCTTGAGTGTGACCCATGTCCTCAGGCTAGAAATTCCTTTTGTGTGTTAGTTATTCATCTGAATGATACCGATACTAGTTATTTCATAAAATGCTTTGACTTATGCTGGTAAGAAGTGCTATTTCAAAGCAAAGATTCATTATTATTCTCTTTTATGCTGCATGATTTTCAAAGAGCTGCTGCAAACAAAGGATTTATTAAGGCTTCTTGAGAAATGATGTAAGTATCTATTATTATTTTAGTCCCCCATAGCGGGCTAGACTTCCACTACATTAGGAAAGGGAATTCTACCCATGGTTACTTCATTTTAAAATGAGACTCACTTCATTCTGGGAATCTTATTTCCTTAACTCAGCCTTTTTTTTGAGTTAGTACTGTGATTTAAAAGATTCTGGACAGCAAACAAGCCCCATTTATTATTGCCTGATTTATTATTGGAGAGGAAACATGGGAGGGATATTTTTGAAGCCTTTTAGAAGGCTAGAGGTTGTCAGACCAAGCAGTTTTGTTACAAAACTGGTGAGACAGAACTTCTAACATTTTGTTTTCTGAGACTGTCAACATTAGGAGCAGAAGATCATCCATTTCAGTGAAGCGATTTCCTGAAGTGTACAGTTCATTGAACTCATGGCATTTAAGATTACCAGCTGGCCTTAGAAGATCATCTTGTGCTAAACTGTGGACTTGCAGCCTGGGAAGCAAAAAAGCCAGACTGACTTCAAAGGGGAGGTGTGCATATCTCTTTGGCCTGCTGTGCAGTGCTGGTGAAAACCTGGGCGTGTTTGCATAGGCAACACCTTCAACAGAAGAACTGAGAAGGGTGTGAGTCCAGGTTCTCCTTTGATCCAAGGTTTAGAGTAATTTTCTGAAAAAATAATTTTTGGTTTAAAACCAGAAAAGTAGAAAAAGAGTTTGAGTCTTGGCATCCCACATACTTCATGAAAAATTCTGTACATAGGTATACAGAATAAGAGTATTAGGAGGATAGGATATGTCCCAATTCCTCCACCTTTTTACAAAAATAATGTTATCTACTTGATATAGACACAGAACAGAGTTCCTGGGTGTGAGTCCTGAGAAGAAATGTGTCTGGAGAGGAAAGAATTATCTCTGCAAACGTGTGTGTGTTTTTTTGTTTAAGTTGGTGGTTTTTTTTTTTTTGAGGGCTATGAATCTTACTAGTACTGTGGTCACTTAAGCAGTAAGCCATTCATCATGCTGTTTTGTGACTCTTATTAATAGTTCCTAAACTTTTCTATGCAGTGAGAAGATCATGTTCTTTACTTAGGATTGTGAATCTCAATGAACAGTGGAGAATCCAAAAGTTAGGCCTTGTATTGGCCTGAGCCAATAACTAAGTTGGCCTCTAAGTGCCTTTGGTCTTGGAACTGGTGATTGGATCATTCAGGGAAGCAGAACATAAAGATATAAGAAAGCATACGAAAGACATGGACTTGCTTGAGCGGGTCTAGAGGAGGGCCATAAAGATGATCGGGGGCAGAAGTACCTCCTGTATGAGGACAGGCTGAGAGAGTTGGGCTTGTTTAGCCTAGAGAAGAGAAGGCTCTAGGGAGACCTTATAGCAGCCTTCCAAAACTTAAAGGGGGCCTACAGGAAAGATGGAGAGGGACTCTTTATCAGGGAGTGTAGTGGTAGGGCAAGGGGTAACGGTTTTAAACTAAAAGATGGTATAGTTAGATTAGATATGAGGAAGAAATCCCTTACTGTGAGGGTGGTAAGACACTGGAACAGGTTGCCCAGAGAAGTTGTGGATGTTCCATCCCTGGAAGTGTTCAAGGCCAGGTTGGATGAGGCTTTGAGCAACCTGACCTAGTGGAAGGTGTCCCTGCCCACGGCAGGGGGGTTGGAACTAGATGACCTTTAAAGGTCCCTTCCAACCTAAATCATTCTATAATTCTATGACACTGAACTGGAAAGTAAAATGGTTAAGTGGAAGGTCAAGAACTGTGCCTTTATATGCATTGGTGAAGTCAAAAATACTGCAATTAAGGTTGCAGTGAAGGCAAAGTAACCCATGGACAACTCAAAATTACATGTGATAGAAGTGGAGAGTGTCTAATCTTGAGGGAGAGGTCAGGCTCAGCATAATACTGAGAGTTATAATAAAACAATTGCTTGCTTTCTTTTCTCCCCCCCCCCCCCCCCCCCCCCCCCCCCCAGGAAATTTAAATTTACAGCTAATAAGGATACCATGAAAGACATCAAGAATTATCTCTTTTGAGAACAAAAACTTTTATCTTACAGTATTGCTGTCCTCCCTCCTGGCCTTTTTTAAGACTTTAAATACTGTCTTTTGGACTATACCATGCTGTAAGTAAGCATGCGCTGCTTGTTAAGTACATGGTTTTTGAACAATTTGTTCTTACCAAACTTTGCCTGTTGCTTTTGCGCTTGGCTGGAACACATATATCTCTTTGAATTTGTTTTAATTTTGTTTAATTGCACTTGGGGGGCTAGTAAAGTCAAGCAATAATTAATAAACTTTATTCATTAGGGAAGGTTCAGAATTACAAAAAAATGAAAGGAAGAAAAACATAAGTAGAAGACATCTCATTTCAGTCAGTGGTCTATTAAACTTTGCAGTGCAAGCAGAAGTGTTTCCAGAATAAAAACTCTGCTCATGTCATTGCACAGTATGTCTTCTACACATACCAGCTTTACATGTCATTACACAGTATGTCTTCTACACACACCAGCTTTAGATTACTTTGATATTTGCCCAACAAGTCTTCCAATTTCTCTTCAACAATATCTGAATTATTTAAGGCTTCAATTTTTTTTTTTCTTTTAGAGAGTGGGAACGTAGAAATATGTTGGCAGTGTGACCCTGGCCAATAACATATAAATAATGTAAGCTGCTCTATACTTTGAGAGAGATGATTGGCTCTGTAAAGATATTTGGACAAATGTGTTCACTATTTAATCCTCATCCACACAAAAACTAATCATACTAGAAGCAGCCTATGAAAGATAAACTAATAAATCTTTGCAAGAACTATGGATGACTACAATATTTGTTTTGAAAAAGTAGTGAATAAAGGATATGTATTAGTGAGCAAAATATTGATTGATAAACCTGTCATTTCTAAGGGCTGAAAAAGTATGGCTCTTAGACACTTATTGATGCAGAGATGATAGTCATTTTTATTTAGTAACAAATCGTAGTATGACGTATACAAAGGTATTAGGTGATAAATCATGAGATAGAAGGATTGAGGTAGCAACTCTAAGAAAATAGTCCATTTATAGAATAACATTTACATTTAATTTATGTTTTAAATAGAAGTAGTATATCTGAAGCTGGATACTTATGTCTGAAAGGTGTTCCCATTCTAAATTAGTAGGGGAAAGAATGTCAGGGTCTTAAGCCACAGCATATTTCAGTGATCTAATTGTGAGGAAAGAGTAGGACTCTTCTTATGTGACATTTCTATTTAGGGAAAATGGATTTTATGTTCTGGTTCCTTAAATTAATTATTCAAAATGCTGAAACAGCTAAAACTGGTTTATCTGTTCATTGACTTAGAAGTGGCATGACCCAGAATATGTAAAGCCAGGCCATTTGGGCTCCATTTTCAGATCTCCAGTGATCTGGTTTGTGACCTTCTCTTGCCTTTGCTTCCTTCCTTCTTCGACCTTCTTTCTGCCTTATTTAGGGGTTACTCTCCAGTACAGATGCTATCTTCTGTTCTCATCGATAGTTTCTGTCTACACTGTTCTTTAAAGGCAGCTAAATCCACCATCCAGGTGCAATACTCCTCTTCTGTACATTGAAATCCTTCAAAAGCCATTTCAGGTTTGGTTGGAAGATGCATTCTCACATATCCTTTGGGTTAGTACATTGTCAGATCTTCCAGGGTAGACACATTGGCAGTCTCTGGGTTGTACGTGAGAAACTGACTTGTGTGGGCTCACGTAGAAGATAAGGAACTTTAGAACTGAATTAGCAAAAATTGGGGGTTTAGTCACTTTGGAAGTCACTATTACAAAAAGATGCACACCTAACTAGTGCTTACTACAGTAGGATCTTGTGGTACTAATGTGTTACAAATAGTGAATAACAGTATTGAGGCATTATTATCTTGTAGGTATTCTCTCAAGTGATACTTGCTTTTAAACCAGATGTAATTCTATTGATTATTTCTGTCAAAAGCTAAAGGAAGAAGTTACATAGAAGGAGGAGTTGGGTGCAAGATCTCATTAGTTCCTGGCTGGTGGTGAAGCTTGGTAGCTCTTTATTGCAGATTTTTTAAGAAACTGTATATGTAATTTTCACTCTTCAAAATACAAAATATCAGGATTGGAAAAAAAAAATCAGTCTGAGAAATTTCTATGACATCTGATTAGATCCAGCTCCTTGAAGGAACGAAGGTTTTGCTCTTAAGGTTCAATACAGTTATAAAAGTCTTTTCTGCTCAATTACAGCAGATCGTATTTGTCTCCAAACCGGCCAGAAACTGAGTAGTGAATATGCAATATTTTTAAACTGTAAAATTGCTTTGTTCTGGGTGTAATTCCTGGTATATCGGAGAACTAATGCAATACTTCATTGTTGTATAACTACCTGTGAGTTACATTCAGTGATTGGAGAGCTCAAAACATGTTAGGATAATGCACATAAGAATAGCATCTGACAGTAATAGCTTGAGCTACTCTGTCTTTAGAGGATGCTGGAATAAAGAAAATGTTCATCTGCTGTGGGAAATGTGCATTAAGCTGCAAAAAAAGTACAGCTCAAAATTGGGACCTTGCTTTGACTGCAAACTCTGTGAACTACGTGATGCACAATATTGATGAGTTCTTCTGTATGTGTCTATTAATTTCTCCATGATGTTTGTCAGCTTTGCCACTATATCCGAAGAAAGTTGAGCAGTCCAGATCACCTAGTCACATGCACATGATAAAGGGTTAAAAATGCATTTGGAGGGGAAGGGCCTTTGCTGCGTACCCAGAATGTACCCATTTACGTTGTCTGTGGTCCTGCTGGCCTTGGATGATGCATGAAAAATGAGTTTTCATCATTAAGGCTTACAGTTCACCCTTGAACATTTATACACAACTGATACTCGGGATGCTCAACTGTAATTCCTGCTGAGACATCATGGTCCTTCTTCCCTGCAGCAAGGAGAGAGAACTCGAATTTAAAGCATTGAATATATTTGTGTCTGTGTGTTAAACAGATATGATATGAAGTTCACTGTATGCTCTCATCTAGCTTGTATTCTTTCAATTGGAACTAAAATTTAATGAGGAGATCAATGCTCTTTGTATCTGACAGTATTAATATTTAGTCTTAGCTGCTTCACTCTCAGAGTGTGTTTCACAAACTGCCAATGGAGATAACTGACCTCTTGTCACAGAGGATGAGGAGTAGCCCCATGTTTGTTCAGAAAACAAGCATATCAATAACTCTGACATTTTTACATGAAGCCTGGTTCAGGGTGATGCTTGAAGTATTGGAGAAGCTGGAATTAATGAACAGCCCTTTGCAAGGCCTCTCCGAAACTGTGGTGCTCATCTGAATTGGTGACTGCTTAAGGCAAAGAGGAGCAAGACTTCCTCTGGGGCCCTGGGCACTCATGCTCATTTCTTACCAGATTGTATCAGCAATCTTAGGAGCTTGCTCAGATAGTTCATGACTCGTATGCTTGCTGACAAAAGAGAAGGGTGAGGAGACTACCCTATGCTCATCAGTCCCTGCTGTCAGATTCACCTTTCCTCAGTGTATGCTTCCATATCACTAGAGACCCTCTCTGTCAGTTATTAGAAGGTCATGACAGCACCTTAGGTCAGTCTCATGTTTATTGTATGAATATGAAATAGAAATTGAAGGGGAAATGATATGAATCATTATACCCACTTATTCTCTAAGACCTGACCTTGGTCTGAGGAACTAAGAACCTCCTCAAACATGCTGAGCAGTATGCAGGCAGCATTTATATCCGATGTATTAATGGAGCAGGAAGGCGTCATGCTTCTTGCAAGCAATAACACGCGCTTTTTTTCTCTTGCCAGCACAGAGGTGTCTTGTGCCATCTGAGATGCTCTAGGAACATCCAGATGTAGCTGGCAGATATAATGTAGGACCTGTACGAGAGCTGTTGACTTCAGAAGTTGACAGAGGGAGGTTAGCTCTGGTATCTTGGAGCATCTCAGATGACGCTCCATGCCTGTGTATTGCAAATGACTCAGGGCTTAATTGTCCTGTGTATCACAGGGTTTCTGAGGTTTATGAAGTTTAATACAAGGCTTGTGGTGGCCAGATGTAATATCAAATAAGTATCTAAAAACATTGCGATCCTGCAAAGAACGTATCTTGTGCTCATAGGAATGCTTCAGTTAATTAAATTAGTATTCTCTATACAGAAGAGGATTTGAGCACGACTACTTAATTGGTCATGTACCTTTCCTTTGTCTATACTAATTGTGAAATAAAGATAGCAGGTATCAAGAATCTGAATCTATGATGTTGGCTCCTAACTTGGATTTCTGTTATTCAGATAAAATCAGTCTTATATTGAATTTTACATTTATCTTGTGTCCACAGTCACAGATTTCTTTAATAGAAAACTTTGCTGTTAACTATAGCAATATCTGTCCCAATCTCCATAATTTTCTTTCCAAGCCAATTGATATTTTAATTTGGATTTAGGCATCAGATACTTCTAAGTGTTCTAGATGAATTTATCAAGATAATAAACCAAACATGTTTTCATTTTGTAGTTTTCTGTGTTTGGAATTTGCAAACAGGCGTAGCTTTCCAATTAGAATAAGTTAGCCTTTGATTCTTCAATTGCTCTTTTTTTTTTTTTTAGTGTAGAATTTTTATTTTGTCTAATTCTCATTATAATCCCATCAACTGACATTTATTAAAAGTACTGTGGCAAATCTCTAAAACACTGAAGATTACCAATTGGTAATAAAGCATGAGAATTTAAAAATGAGTGACCTGATTTACTTGCAGGACAAAAACTCATTTCATGGTGATACTGGCTTTTAATCAGAGGAATATGTGAGCACTCACTAAATAGTCTTTAGAATTCCTCTCAGAATTTTTAGTTAACCTTCAAACTCACTTAGTATCTCTAAAGGAACTGTGCTACATCTTCATTTATACATACAGAAGTAACATTACTTTTTTTTATGTTATTGCTATAGGCACAGTGACCACTGTAATGACTAGCAAAGTCTGTTTTTCACTTCAATTGCTTGTTAATAATGTAAAAAAAAAGTTACAATTATTTCGGACCTGTTTTCATGCTTCTTAAATACGAACTGATGCAAACAAGTTTAATGTATTTTTCTTTTTTTTTTTTTTCAGGTGAAAAAATAAAGACCAGCATTAGTTTGTATTTGACAACTAATTGGGCAAAATTATTAAAGAATGCATTTTGTTCTTATTGTTTCACTCATTATCATTAATTCCTTAGGACAACTTATAGAAAAAAAGACTGACATTGGCCACTATATTTATGAGATTATAAACATTTTATATGGTTCACAAATTTAGAATTTATTTCAATTTCCAAAAACCTATCCATTCCCAACACTACAAAGGTGGTTTTTTTTGCCTTTGTGTCACAATATTGGGAATATAACTAGCTAAGTTATGTAGAAGAAACAAATTCTTACAATTATAAATAAGCCTGAGTGAATATAGTGTTTCATTTATTTGAATAAATTCATTACCTCTTCTGAGATATATATTTAACTAACATTTCATGCATGGAAGTTGGAATTTTCACAAGAGAATGAACACATTTTCAGAAGATATATTTGATAGGATTGCAGCATATTAAGACTGAGCTGTAGCTGAATAGCACTAATTTAGTATTCAAAATATCAGAAGATGATTTGTATTATCATAATAGCAAATGCTACATGTGTCGCGTCCCAAATTTCAGCAAAGATTGACATTTGAAAGAATTTCAAATATATGCAACAAGGGCATGTGGAACTAAGAACAACCACAACATGAAAACTACTTTAAGACATATTTTAGCTTTGTTAATGCTGTGAAAATGTTATTATGAAAAGGTATTACGAAGACGTAAAAAGAGCAGTAGTAGATAATTCTTAAATGCAGGGTTAACATTGATATTTTTATTATTATCTTTCAAAAGTTTTTCCTCAAGCGGGAATATTAAATCTCCTTCAAAAAGCTTCAGGAAGAACTGCTGTTCTTCCCAATTCTCTCACGTGTGTGAGGGCAGTAGGACAGCACTAGCAAAACCTGTCATTTCTTCCCTTAGTTCCTGGTAGGTGAATACTAATTGTGCTCGGGAAAAATGTTGCTCTTCTCAGCTGTCAGTAAGCAGAGGAGGAAGGAGAAAAGGGGAAGTTGCATATTCTCTTGTACTAAGAGCACAATGAGCCTATAGAAGCTATGGGTGCATGTTCATGACATCCATATATATTGGTTCATTGTACTCTTAGCATTATTTCGAGGAAAGGGAGATTAAAGCCACTTAAGAACTATGCAATTTTTTTGGAGTTAATGTAACCAAGGACATTACTCTCTTGCCTCTACTTACTGAGAAATTTCTGAAGTGTTAGGTATGATCTTTGAAAAGTTATTATTTGCTTTCCCCACCCTATATTGCAAATGATGTACATAACCAAATACACTCAGTGATCACTTCTCTGCCAAATTTGTGTAAGCAGAAGATACTATTTTTATATCTAGTAAGTTTGTTCAAAAGGCTGTTTTAAGTTTTCTTACACTTGTAAATTAACAAATAGATTTTTTTTTTTTTTGTCAGTTCATAAAAAGTCATTCTGTACTGTAATTTTGAAGAGGAATAATAGTGCATTTTTTAGATCTGAAGAAACTTAATGTTTGCTCTAAGGGCAGAATAAACTGAGAAATCTAAAATACGGAGCCAGGATAAGGGTTTCTGCAATGAAAACAGAGCAAACACTTTTTTTACAGTGGAAGCAGTACTCTTCCTGTGGTAAGGCTTCATGATGCCCATGTGATCCTAGAATAATCAGAAATACATCTATGTGGAATCAAATCTCGACTTTATATTCCAAGTATAGGCAGGCAAGATTCCACTGGAGGTCAAGATACCCAAAATATGTGTTTTGAAATTGAGATAGATTTACAAAGTAGGCATAATGTCTTAGTTGTTCTTTGGCTTTGCTTATATATTTTTTTTAATTTTAGATAATCAATTAAATAAAGTTAAAGCTTAAACAAAAGGCAATGAGAAAGTGACACAGCTAATAATTTCTTCCTCTTGAACACAAAAAAGCCTTTGACAAGTTAGAATAAAATCCAGAGGTCCCTGCAAACTTTTAAAATTTCCTTTATTAAATTAGCCATCCTTTGAATTCAATGGCTGGTTTTTGCAATGATCTGGGTAAAGTGTGAATGAAGACTGCAGGCTTTGAACTCCTGAATGTTTTTAAGTCCATCATGATGCATGCTAATGATTCTTTACCAGCTTCAAAAGCCATGCTGATTTTACCATTGGTATAGAGGGTTTATAACATAGCTGATCAGCACTGTATCTAGCCAGATTTTATTTTTAAACATATGTGGATATTATTATGCAACTTTATTTTCTTCATTGGACTGGGGACATGCTGATCCTCTTATGGTAATTTCAGTTATCTGGTGGGATGAAGGTTTAAATCCGGAGTGGGGAAAGCACGAGAGTGGATTTCTGCAGCCTGTAGCTGCTGATGCTGTTGTCCAGCACAGAGGTGGGCAGCTGGTGCTGGCGAAACAGCCCCTGCAGCAGCAGGCAGAGGCTGTGAGGGGGTCTGAGACCAGCCTCACGGAGCCATGCAACTGTCCCGCAGCATTTGCTTCTCAAGCAGTCATTTGCTTTTACTAAAAGCACCCTAAAAGGTGACAGCCTGGACTCAAGCGTCCCATGGATGGACGGGTTTATAGGCTGCTACCAAAGATCACCCTGTGCACATCAGTATGAAGGAGCCGTTGAGACAGGAGGGAGATGCTGGGCTGCAGTGATACTTCAGCCACAGCCATTGGTCTCTGACTATCTCTTTGTTCCTGTATAAAACGAATGCTCTATTACTTTGTTAAAACAGATTAAGGAGTATTCTGAGACAGCAGAAGTCCTGTATTAAATGTCCTTGGAAGGCCAAAAATTGGATTTAAGCCTTTTTTCTTTTTCTACAGGTATTTACCTTTCAATAGATAGGTTGTCTCTGTGTGTGAAGGTCTACGTTCTTTCATATCATGCTTGTGGTACCTCAGGTTAATACCTGACTTCATTTAATAATTCTAAAGATTTTTTTAGGAGTAGCGTGTTCAAGAAATTCATTGGCAGATGGTTGAGAAATACTATTGAAGTTATTCCAGTCACTGCTCTTTCCGGTACTATTTCTTGTCTAAGGAGTGGATTTCAGTATCACATCTGACATGTTAGCATGCAGAGTCTTGTCTCTAACCACATGTTTTAGGTGTCTATATTAGCAATAGATGTGTGTGAATAGTAAATTATTCTATTCACTTATTATTCCCGATGACTAGTAAATTATTTTAATGACGTTGACTATCCTATTCATGCATTACTTGAAAGTGATTGGAAGCAAATTGCTGTCAAAAAGGCTTTGCAGCTGCAAAAAATTACACTTCTACTTTTATTGTATTCCCTTTACCCCCAAATAGAATATACTATTTCTATCTTTCCACTTGATTCAGCCAGCTGTCACTCACAGATCTGCAGACAATTACAATGCACTCACATCATATCCCAGCTGCCTGTGATAGACTATTGTTTTGTAGTGCAGTGCATACAGGATAATCTCTGGATATCCATCTCCCACTGGAAACTATTCTTTCATTTGCCACACTCTTTTTCAGCTGAATGATTGAAGATGTTCTGGTCAGGTTCCCAGCACATCTTAATCTAAGATGAATTTTGCATGATCTCTGTAACACAGGGCAGTCTAAAATGAACATATCACTAATATTTCCAATGATTTTGTTTCAAAAGTGAGTTAGAAATAGTTTAATTTAATTTGTAGAGCTTCTAACATCTCAGATCAATAGTTTGGCATAATATGCTCATTACAAAATAGTTGTATAATTACAGATGGAAAACAAAATTGTTGCTTTTCATACCAAGTGCTCTGTGACAAGTATCACAAAGAATGCTTTCTAAAAGGCACTTATTCTCTAGGAATACATTATTTTCATTTAGGATCACTTGAATTGTGATATTATTTCCTGGTCTATTTTAATAATTGTGTCCATGTGTTTAGTATTTTTCTGAGTATGAACAGCATTCCTTAAAGGAATATGCAGAAATAGGAGAATATGCAGAAATAGGAGAAAGAACTATGGTCTGGGGACAGCAAAAGTTGGCGACTTTCATTTCTGTAACCCAGACTGAGTTGAATCTTACAAGATTTTATGCTTATTCTGGTGTCTCTCGTTTCTTCTTTTAGTGATCAGATAGGAAATAGAGCAATTATAAATGTATTAATCATGTGTTCTGTTTACTCTATAAAGCTACAAAAAAAGATGACGCTTGGCGGGGGGGGGGCGTGAGTGGAAAGGTAAGCTTATATTTCTCTTACAGAAATTCAGGTAGCCAAAGGATTATTGGCCATGTTACTGTTTATTTCAGACATGGTAGATATAGTATTACAGAGTAAATCTAAATGAATGTAAAAGAAAACAGCAATCGAACTATTCCTTTTTAATAATATCATCCAAAGTCTTCAGTTGACGCCGAGGAGATGAGCAACTTGAAGTACATGGTTTGCCATGTCTGTGCAAGCAAATTCTGAGGAATTGCTGGTTTTACTCCCTGCCAACAGCACACAGATAGTGGATTTTATCAACTGCAGTGCTAATCTACAGAGAAGTTAGTGTAGCTTTAAACCATGAGTCATTTTTGTGGTGTGATTTTTGACAGTTAGCTTTATTCTGGAGAGAAATTTTGGGTTTTAAGACAATTTCAGGAAAATCTGAGTCCTGCCACTTTAATAGCATGACAGACATCTCCATCTGTCTATTATTATTTCTCCTTCGTGTTTTAAACTTGCTTTAAACAGTCTTTTTAACACCTAGTGGTGCTTTTCAGTTTTTTTTAAACCTCATACTGCACTATCATGTCCAGTTTAGAAAACTCATTGTTATAGATTTTATTGGTAATATTTCCCATTATCCATAGCTCTGAAGTAATCTACTAATTATTAAATGAACTTTAAATTTTGTCTTGTGTGTGTGTATATGTATATGTATCTTGTTTTAATCACTGATTCTTAGGGTATGTGAGAGAGCAGTTTTTCAACCACTCCCTTGCTTTCAGTATGGTTTTCAAAATAGAAGTCTCTTACTTCCCTTATGAGTGGTTGGGTTAAACTGTGTTGCTTTAGGTAGGCATGAGTTGGCACATACTTCACTGATGCAAAATGGTGCGTTTCATTTGTCAAAAAGAACATTAGCTTCCAGCGTGATTTTTCTTTGTGGTAACAGTGAGATTTACCAAAATAATGTATGATCCTTATTTGTGTTGAATTAGGGCTTTAAAAATACTAACGGTATTAATGTATGTTTTACACTTTCTTTTTTTCCCCCAGTTCTTAATTTAGAACAATTGTGTTTCTTTCATCCTTTTCCTTTCTAAGGGATAGTGCTTAACACCCTTGTTTCAGCTTCAGACTATGAACTTCAGTGAAGTCAGTAAATAATGTCTTTAGAATCAGTTGCTTTTAAATCTGTCCTGGTTTCGGCTGGGATAGGGTTAAATTTCTTCCTAGTGCTGTGTTTTGGATTTAGTATGAGGAGAATGTTGATAACACACTGAAGTTTTCAGTTGTTGCTAAGTGCCCTCCTAGTCCAAGGACAGCTCCCATGCCTACTGACTGAGCTAGGTGCACAAGATGGGAGGGAACATAATCAGGACAGCCAGCCCAGCTGGCCAATGGGGTATTCCATACCATGTGACGTCATGCTCAGTATATGAACGGTAGGCGTGATCCAGGAAGTACCGATCGCTACTTGGTTATCGGTCAGCGCGGGTGGTGAGCAATTGCATTGTGCATCACTCATTTTGTATATTCTATCATTATTTATTATCATTATTCTCCCTTTTCTGTTCTATTAAACTGTCTTTATCTCAACCCACGAGTTTTTCTCACTCTTACCCTTCTGATTCTCTCCCCGTCCCACTGGGGGGGCGGGGGGAGTGAGTGAGCGGCTGCGTGGTATTTGGCTGCCTGCCAGGTTAAACCACGACAAAATCATATGATCTTTATTGTCAGCAAACACATAAGTGAATTAGAAAGGGTGACATACAATTAAAACAGCCTTTTGCAGGTTTAACAAACAGTGATAAATTTAAATCTTTTCTTTGGCACTTTTAAAGTAAGTGAAGTTACAAGTAGAATGAACTAAAGAGACTGTTGTTCCATTGATTCATAATAAATTATTTGTAATTTATTTATACTGGGATAGAGTGCATCTTCTTTGAAAAGAAACCCATAGGTTAGTTGAATAAATGTCTGTTGTAATAAAATACAATAAAACATTAATTCCTACAGTGTGGATTTACACAGTAAGATGAGCCATGCTGTTTCATTGCTTGGTTTTTGGTTTTAAATATTCAGTTAGTATCCCCTATACCACTAAAATGTGTAGCTTTTCTTGATTTCCATTGACATTACTTTATTAATAGCTCTGAGAAAAAATGTTGCTAGTTTTGTAGCAGCAATTTTATAGACTTTGCAAAACATTTAATTACGGTTTAATTAGCAAGTAGGTCCTCTGCATAAAAAATATTTTCTTCTCTTATTAAAGCTAAGTAAGAAACTGTGTTTTTTTGTTTGTGTTGTGTTATTTTGTTTGGGTTTGTTTTGTTTTGTTTTGTTTTTTTAAATCAGAACAATTTTACAGTTATTCAGAAATAACTGTAGTTAAGGAACATGGTGCATTTGATTTTTTTGGTTGCAGTTTGTGTAGACAAACTATTTGTGACTGGGGTTTGATGAGAAGCTTTTTGGTCTCCCTGAACTTTTCCAATCAACAGCAGCAGACCTACTTTGTATTGTTCTGTAAGTCATCTTCCTAGTAAGAGCGTCTCTCTCTGTGTTCCTTGTGTATGCCTTGGGGTACTTCTATAAAGTCAGTCATTTAGATTCTCTTGTCATATCAAGGTCCACCAAATGTAGAAGCAAGTTAGCTCATCTCATTATGGTAAATAAAAAAAAAAAATAAAACAACAACAACAAAAAAAACAACCCACAACTTACAGGACACAGTCAATGTTTATATAGTTCAAGTGAATTCTGTGGAGCTAATTATCCTTTTCCTTACTATGGTTTTATTAGCTACAGATGTTGTGTTCAGTGACTTGCATTGATATAACATATCAGAGTTAAGGTCCTGAGAGTTAATAAGAGTACATCTGGGATGCTGTGTCGATGAATTTTTCACTTGTTGAGCATCCTCCATCAAATGAAAGATAAATTGATCCAGAGATTTTAAAAAACAGTGTAAACCTTCAGTCATGACTATATCACATTCTCTTTTGAAATGTGAAAAAGAAGGATTAATTGAAATGGTAGTTTTTCCTTTCTCTGAATCTGTATTTCTTGATACAGAAATTAAAACCTAAAATTGAAGTTAGAGTATTGAAACAATAAGAATTGGAAACCAAACAAAAATCCTAACTTAATCAGTTTCTGTGAATGTAGTTCATCTAATTGTATGAGCTAGCAAATGAACAATTTATAAAGTAGTTTAAATGTATCTTGCTGTGGGTATTTGAGGGCACTTCAGCATAGTTGACATGCTAAGGTATAGAGGCATTGTCATAATGAAATACATAATAAGTAGTTATCAAAAGATTGAAGATGAGATTGAAAGCTCATTTTCTTAGAGATGCATACATTTTCAGATAATGAAATAAAAATAGACTGAATTTTTTTCTTTTAAAGGTGCTCATGCTTCTTACTAATTTCAGTTCGAATGGAAATACAGAGTAACCTGAAATAGGCCATTATTTTACTTCAGGAGTATAGGCTTGCATAATTTAATTAAAATTATGAAGGTTCTGCTCACTAATTATTAGATTTAATTGAACATATCTCTTTTTTCCATATGAACAACTGCCCTAGTTGTTCCCTACACTTTCTCCCTTTCCTGCTGAATAGTTCCTCTAACCTTAAACTCCCAAAACACCCTATAATTCTCTCATCTCTTCAACTCAGTGTCCCCTCAAGGTCTCTTGCTTGGCTTATCGCTTGACTCTGCCTTTTGGACACTGGGATATCTTTCCCCATGTAGATGCCAACATAGATTTTTTGCCTGAAATAGTGCTTCAATTCACTTTGTCTTTTGAAACAAAATTCATGTATAACATGTTTATATTGATTATATTTCTGGTTTTGATCATCCTTATTTTATTATAAAGTGCTAATACACTTCATAATTCCTCATTTATCTCAAGGGAACAGTGTGAAATGCAGCTGATTAAAGCTTGACAAACACTGAGGTTTTGTTTGAAGGGTGGAGGTATGGAGAATACAATGAAGATTCAGATAGTGGCCATGTCCGTACTTGAATGGTAATAGCTTTAACCAAATACACTCAAAAAATAACTGTGGCTTAGCTTGGAGAATAAGAATGAAAAGCAATGGAGGTTTTAATCATTATAAAAGCCCTCAGGAAGAACCCCTTATGAAGGATGCATTTTCCACCTCTGGGAGAAGCTTGTGAGAACTTTATGGAATACTGAAGGTCTGCATGTTGAACATAAGCTCATAAATGATGGTCTTTTCTTTCAAGGGGAGTGCTTAGAAAGCTGTCTTTCTAAGAGTATGTGAGAAGTATGTGCTGGAGAGAAAGTTGTTCTTCCACCCTGTATTGCAATATGGTCGTCATACTCTTACCAGTTATTTCCCACGCTAGCCTATACAGCTCATGTTTCTAGAGAGGCACACATCGGTCATCTAGAAAATGCAGAGAAGGATCCTTTCCTTCTAGAAAAATTATGGAGCTTCTTTTAGATGACTTCTTGTAGATAGAATTCTTCTTGAAACTAGTAGGCCCTCAAAGTGCCATAAATTTACATATGCAAAGTTTTTAAATTTGAAGCTTTTGTGTGAAACTGTTTAATGCCATTTGAGGGACCACCTACAAACCATTTATCATGGCCTCAGTGATTCTTATGCTTCAGGGATCAGGGTTTGAGATCTACTGTTTTCCTCATTATTTTAGTGGGAATTAGATATTTAAACATTCATTGCACACACTAGCGATTCTCTTATTTATTCTCTTAGTTATCTCATGTATACAGCTGAAGTAGAGACAAAAGAAAATAGGCGAGAATGAATTAATTCAATATTTTCACAATCATATCTGAGAAAATTAATTTAATATCCTTTTTTTTCCCCTGAACTAACTTTAGTCTTCCTATGAAATGTTTCAACAAATAACTGATAGTCTCTGTTATTAAGCATTGTGAAGCTAGACTTGAAGAAGGAAGCGTTGTTCAGTTTCCTCATATTTTTTGTTCATTGACCCCTTGCTTAACTACGGAAAGTGCTTGAACTTGCTTCTTTAAACAAAGAATTTTTTTATGGTTATAGTCTTTCAAAAAAACTCTATCAAAGCCTTTTGTTTTCATCTACATTAAACCAACAAAATAGTCATAATATTTCTTCTTCAAAACAGTTTGGTTTTCTTTTGTTCTCTTCCTCTTTTAAATATATTCCTCAAAAATACTATATTTACCTTTTTTTTTCCCTAGGAATTTTGGCATTCTGTTACCGTCTTCCTGTGCTAATGCATACTTGACAGTTTACACAAATCCCTTCATTTTTATAGCTCTACACTTTTGCCAGAATTGTTTCTTCTATGATATGATTGAGCTTAATTTCCTTAGGAAATGCTCCACATCGCCTTAAGGGAGAAGACCACTTTATTGTTGTTGCTTTTTATTATTATGCCTAATCCTAAATTTCTAACTAAAAGTCATATTGTATCATGGATCGCAAAGCTAAAGACTTCATTGAAATGACTGTCACAGAGTAGCTGAAAACCTTATCTGTGGATCAATTGGAGAATTAAGACTTTCAATTGAGAATAGAAAAGCATTGAGAATCCGTAGAAAGACTGGCACTCAGGAGAATACGCTCACGTCACTTGGCTCATGAGGCGGTGGGCGGCTGGAGGAGATGCAGATGGAGGATTCTGCCCATTATTTTTAGTCTGTCCCTAAATAAAGTGAGCTATGGTAATGCTGTCTGAATATGATGATTGTATGGCTCATTGTGGTCATTTTAGTGGGACAGAATACATGAAAGACATTGGGGAGCTGCTGCGACAGATTTATTTTGTCAATACATGAAAGGATCAGGCTGCTTTGGCTTAGCAATTAGTTTGAGCAGAACCTCGTGCCTTCACAGACATGTGAAGAATGAAGAGAGGGAGAGTGGGAACTGAGTAAGGATGATGCTCAGTTAGTTATCGGGTTTCTTTTTCCTTCCCATGACACACTATCACCTCATTTTCTCACCTGCTTTGGTCAGAGCTGAGTGTATTTCATCTAGGAACAGAGTGTTTTTCAACTTGATATACTTGCTTGGGAAAGTGCGACCTAGTAGTACATAACTCAGAAATCCAGCCACAGATAGTTGCAACTTGACTGTATTTGGGTATTTTCCTGTTTCTTAACTCTTCCTTTGTTCCTTAACGTATAGTGAATAGACTGAGAAAAGGAAGTATTTCTAGGCGTGTTTGATGCTATGCACTATTTAAGAATTTAGCTGTAAACCTAAGTAAATCCGAAAACTGAATTCCTTAAAATAGTTGATGCTGAAAATTTTAAACTACAATGCTACTTTTATGTCAGCATTGTGACAATTGTGGCAGAAATATGACAGCATTCAGTTTCATGACAGTGATATTTAACAGGACTATGTCTTCAACTGATGTTGCCAGAGGAATTATAAATTGATCAAAACTGCAAGCGTCTTCCTTTTTTCTGCCAGTAGTAATTTCATGACCACATTGGGTAGCCTTGTCTCTCCACTTGCCTGTCTTTAAATGGGACAGGTTGGGCTGTCTTCCCAAGCATAATTTTCATCATAGAAAGTAAGGCTTCAGTGCTCTCGAGCTTCATGAAAGGTAGTGCTTCAGACTGTATTCCTTTTATCTGATGAGCTTTATGAGGTTACTAGGTTTTCTGTTTTATGAAGGCCTATTAGATAGATAATAAACCTTGACCTGCAACTAACCAGCACAATTACAGACCAGTAATACCCTAAAAACTCCAGTCAGGCAAGTTTCAGGCATTTATTAACTGAAGATTAAAGACTAACAGCAACCCAAGAGTCCAAATTAGAGGATGGATTTGTAATAATTGTTGATAGCTGAGTACCAGTTACATATGCTGTATCTGACAGACTTTTTACTTCTAATATATCCTTTTTTTATCTTCTCTTTCATTTCTTCACAATTTTCATATCAGGTATAAGCTACCCAAATGGCTCATCTTCTTAAGACCCTCCTTTCAGAAGAGCATTCATAGCCAAACATTTAAAAAAAAAAAAAAAAAAAAAAGGCAGATGAGATGACTGGAAAAATGCAAATCCTTCCTTCTCATTTCCATTTAGTCCTTGTTAGCTGAAGTATGTCTTCTCAAGAATCCCTTCCCTATGGTGTTTTTTTTATGCTAGCACTATCAGAGGTAGTAAATCTGTATGTTTGGAACTTGTGTATGCAGCTGTTACTCTCAAAAATCATGTGCACTCAAAAGGAAGCTGAGTGTAAGCTATTTCTGTGCAAGTGGGGGAATATATGTATTGATTTATCGAGGGGTCATTTGAAATATTTTAAAAAGAAGTAATCACTGAATATAAATTGTCAGCTGTTAAATTTATTTTGTACCATACATACATTGTAATCTTGGTTTAAAAAACAAACAAACAAACAAAAAACCCAACAAAAAAAATCAAGCCTAACCCCCAAAAAGCTTACCAAACCTCTCCTAAAACCTTGCACAGCTTGTGGCCTTTTTCTACAAATATTCCAAGATGGTTTTTTTCCATATGTAATTTTCCAAGGTTATTGTGTATATTTCAGAAGTATTAGGACTTGTACATAATGAGGGCATATTTTTAGAGATGAGATGTGAATACTCAACTTCCCAGGCTATTTCCTTTCTCTGTTACCAAAAAATTAAGCTAGAAGGTACAAACTTATATATGTATTTAAGTCAGAATTATATACATAAAAAAGGCACAGATATTCTAGGAGTGGCTGGTATATATTGAGTATCCTTGGTACTTCTATTAAATATGACAGTTTAAACTCCTGACAAAATTATAAAATTGGGCTCTGGTTTCATATGATGTAAATTATAATCACCGGATTGTTTGAATTTAACCTTTCTTGTTGACTTTCATCTTATTTTGAACACTGGGAAATTTAACTAAAGCTAAATGCCTGGAGATCATAATATTTTTAGATCCTCGTCATCTTGCCAAGTAAGAGTTTTGAATGACCTTCTGAAGAACATGTGAGAAAATTGCCTACTGTAGATAACACAGTAACTGTGACCAAGGACAGAAAGGACATATAATTCTTTATAGTGAACTTTTTACTGGCTAGTGGCAATCTATTACTGACATGAAGCTGAAATGAATATCAGACAGTTTCAGCAAAAACAGTTTCAGCATCTTTCACATCTAAGGAAAGCCATGCACCTTTTGATTAGTACTGCATCAGGCTGTTCACCGGAGATTCAAACACTTGCAAACAAGTCTCTTTAGATAAGGACGAGTGAACTGGCCTTTTTGATGGTTCAGTTCAGCATGCAGTTCAACTAATTCATTTTATTTTGGGGGAGAACCAGTTTCCTGGAGTCATTCAATGGAAGTGAGAATCCCATCTATAGCCTTTTCATTTACTTTTTATATTCTTTCATCTCAGCTAGCTCAATCTATTTGGACTAAAAAGCTTATAATTTATCTGAGTGCTAAGGCACTGCTGTGTTTACTGGGCAATTATTTCATATGTTTCCACTAACATTTATTAAAATATGTAGCATAAAAAAGAGAACATAGGTGACATGACCTACGTGAACCCAAATAAACAGCTCTACATCAGTATGGCTGATCAATATGGCCAATTCAAGTTCTTTTTCACAAAAGCTTCATACATTGTGTTTTTAACTTCTCTGCAGGCTGGCCCTTTAAGCAAGCAGTTTAGTGAAAGAAATTTACATTTCAGCTCTGCTGTCATCTTTCAGCTGGCATTTCTGCCAGTAACTCTAAGACTTGGTGGGAAACAAAGTATTTTGGATGGAATTCTCAGAAATCCACTAACCAATAGCTCAAGTCCCCTTGACAAACCTTATATCAGAGATAAGCTTTGAGAAGCCTGTCCAACCTGAAGTATTCTAAAGAATAGATTGTGAAATATTTCATTACTATATACAAACAGATAAGAGTTTGTGCAGCATAATCCAGGATATAGAAATACAGTTATTAAGAAGCATTATAATCAAGTCACATATTAAAATGATCAATATTTATGTGATAGATAAAATTCAAACGAGAAAAGTTAGACTATCTCAGCAAGGTCCAGAGTATTATTATACCTATTCATCTCAGTTCATATGTTAGAAAACAAAGTTATGATTCCTTGAAAATACAATTTTTGTGTGAATAAGATTGGCTTATGGAGTTTTCTGTAATTGATAGAATTTCATCATCTTTTGTCTGCTATACCTACTCCTCGGGGGCAGTCAGGAGAGAAATATAAATCTCTCTCTGATCTTAGTCTTTCTCTCTGGAATACATTATCTGAGCATGATCAACTATAGAATAGCATCTTAGCAATGTTAAATCTACTTTCATTTTCACTGCACATCACTTTCACTGACGGAAACAGGAAAATGTGTATTTCAATCTAAAGGCAGCACGGACAAGGAAGAAGTTTAGAGTCTCTGTCTTCCATATTTTGTCAGCAAACGTCTTAAGAGTGGTAAGTTTTTACAGGTCATTATCATAGGGAAGGGCTTAAGCAAACATAAGATCTTACATTTGTCAACTGTCTTTCTGTGAAAATACGATTTTTCAAACAACACCTTGTAATTGCTTATAGGTTACAGCAACCTACATATAGAGTGGTGTGCCAGTAGGCTTTGAGTCTTATTCTTGCCATAGTATTACACACTGTTGGCAAAGCGGTTTTCAAAAACTTTTGTAATGTAAGTCCCATCTTAGTAGAAAGATTATCTCAGGTACCAGCTGAGATCACTCCTTATACAATTATAATTGAGTACTAAAATAAATGAAACAACATATAACTTTTTAATAGCAGTTGGAGATAAGGGGAAAAGTCACCAGTACAAAATGATCAGTTTGCTACAAAAATTACTCTGTGGACAACGGAAGTGTGGAATATTCTACTCTGTTTTGTTCTTGTTATATTTTACTTGGTTTAATGTACGTTACTGTAGTACATTCATCCTTCCAGTAATGCATAAAGTACAGCCACATGAGTGTGTATTTCTTTTTACAATCTATGGTGTAAGTCATTGCAGTCTGTTCTTTAAGGTCCACTTATATTTGATAAAGTATTTTTAGAGTGTATTTGTGTCTTGGGTGATAAGTCAGGGAGATCCAGTAGTAGTTTTCAGACCATCAGCTTTGGAAAATGGTGCCATCCTATTTTCATTCTTTTGACAAATACTAAAATTAACTTAACACACTGCTATTGTCATGGATGGATAAGTAACTCTCATTTCTTCTGTCTGAATATTTTTTTTTTCTATTCAACATGCAACAGAAGGAGGGACTTCACATTTAGAAAGTCTAAGTTTCCTGCTGAACTTCAAAGAGTACAAAATTAATACTATCAGTTTATCAGTCACAGTATTTTGTTTTTCAATTAAAAGCTTTTATTTTTTGCAGTATTTAATTTGTGTATGAATAAAGTTTGTAGCTTTTTAAGAAATTATATCTCAAGTTTTCATTCCTTTGCAGTACTTCAAATTAATGAAACTAACTCGTTTTCTGCTATCAAAACAGATATTAAAATAAGCAACAGCAGGGTGAACCTGTAAGGGATGTGATTTGATTCCTCAATTTACATATCTTGCAAAGTATGACACTATGAAGATCTCATCCAAAAGGTATGATTCCTGACTTGTCCAAATCAAACCTTCTAATGCTGTCTGTAGGAATGCGACTTAATTGGTGGAAAGTTCCTTGCAATGTACAGATTCCCCAGTTTTGATGGCTCTTTTTGAATTGTGATGTTCCTCCTTCCCATTTTTCTGTTTCCTTTGGCAGATGTAACCTTCTTCCTATCTCATGCACTTTCTTCCCCTCTTTGACTGCATATTTCTCCACTCTTCATTTTATTTTTCTTCACTGCATATGTGCTATCCACCTCCCACACCTCCAATAGTCTCCTTTCCTGTTCCTTAGCTCTGATGCAAGAGCTGTCAAGTGTCACACACCCTGTACACCTTTGTCAACCCTGTCACACCTTGCCACAGTTCTTGTATCCAGCTGGGCTGCTGTAGCACCTTGCTCTGTTGATAACCAGACAACTTTCCTCCATTTCTCTTGCTGAGGCACTGCCAGAGCATGGCTAGAATAAGGAATTTACAATTTTAACTATGCTTATGTTTCAAATGCTCAAGAAAATGCAGAGAGAAACTTTAAGAAACATGTTAGCCAGCCTAAAACCTTATGTGCTTGGGAATACAATGAATTAAAAAAAAAAAAAAAAAAAATTTGAATTTTCAGTGTGTACAAAGCCTTGAGGGAAATCCTTTAAAAAGTAATAGAAAATAATAACAGTTTGAGAAACCTGAGACCCTTGTGTTGCTCTGTCTCTCCCACTCCTTCACTGTAGTAAATTGTAATTTTGTGTCTAATATTTGATGCAGGATTTTCTTGTGACGAAAAACAGTCTGTGGACCTTTTGGGGCAGTAGTTGGTTGTGTACTTGCTTGATGATCCATTCCCTGTTTTTAGTTCCTAAATCACTCTGTGTACTTTGATAGTGGTTATGTTTTGCAATTCCCTAATGAGTAGCTTATTGTTTTTTATAGATTTCAAAGGAGGATTATAAAATCTCCTGGAGCTCATCTGTGTAAATCCATAGGACTTGTCCATAAGGGAGCTAAAAATGTACTAGATGCATCTCACATCTCTAACCTTGTTAACATCCTATTCACGTGTTTATGTACGTATCTGCGTGTGCATGTGAGAGAAGGAGAGAGAATTTATGGTGGGAATAAAGCACAAACTCCTTTTCAAATAACAAGGTATAGATAATTGTTTGTAACTGTGTTGGATAAAAGAATGAAAGCTAGATGATGGAAAAATGATAATGGGAAAGATGACTTCTAATAAAATTGGAAAGGTTAATAATCTGTTCTCCAAGAGAAATAAGATAGAAAAAGAAAAGTTTTGTTTAATTTTTAGCAAAAAGTGACATTTATTAAATAGCAGGGTAAAATGCAAATATAAGATTAACAGAGCTTTAGCACGAATTAAATCCTAATTAAAGAGGATGTGGCTTATAGGTGTGACTGGCAGTATTAAGGTGACTGTCCATGCCTGATGGCGTGGAGTTACTATGATTCTCTGCTTATTGCAATGCCACATTGGTGGCCGGAGGTAGAAGCTTTGCCTGCATTTCTATTCAGTGAGTCTTAGCTATTTTAAACTAACACATCAATGTTGATTTAAAGTTGAGGCTAGTTATGAGCAAGAAAGGTTTGATAAATTCTGCATTGGAAAGTGGGCGAAATATAAGCATTTATTGCAAATCAGAATATGAAAAAGAACTAGGAAATGGATAAGGGATGGAAGACTGAAAAATATACATCTTTATTCTGACTGATCTAAATAAAAAGAAAAAATATTTTGAAGAAAGTCAGCTCAAAGTTTAAGGGCTCAATGGGATTTTATAATCAGAAAAATAGAAACATTTACACTTTTGTTTTAAATCTTGCGTTTTAGAATCTCAGACTCCTGAGAAACACATTTGTCTTATTTAATATCTTCAAAATGCCTTGGACATTGAAAGACTGATGCAAGTATTAATCAAATTAAAACATCTAAATGTAGGCTTTATTCAATAGTCTATAGTCTTTATTCATCGTATCTCATCCCATTCATTCTATCTAATCTATCCTTATAGATTCTTCAAAACAAGAAAAAATATTCATGAAAGAAAGTATGCAGTACAAAAGCTGACAATCTAATAGACGTATCAAATATATATTATTCATTGAAAGGACTGAAAGCTCGAATTCAAGTTCTGAGTCAAGAGCAGATTATGCCTACTGAGAATTGCATTTCACCCCTCACATTTGTCTGTTTCTCGATGTCCTTACCAGCTTCACTAATCCTTTGATTCATAAAGACAGAAGTTTCCTCTAGGGTTAAAGTGACATGTGATTGACTAGTATATTCTGCGTTCTGCCCAGCAGGGTATGATGCAGAATAGGATAGTCCAATAGAGTATAATTGCTGTTTTACAAGAGAAGTCGTCTTCCTCTTCCTTTAAAAGAGCAATAGTATAATCGGGGAGAAAAATCGTGCTGGAGTTCTGACATGCACTATCATGTTGAGCTCTCACAACTTTCAAAATCATATCTGTAATGTTCTCAAGACAGATTTTTTTGCAATTTTTATAGTGATATCACTGTATAAAAAGTTAATTTAATAAAAACCAAGAAAGGCATCTGCACAGACTACAGTCTCTCTTTTCAAAATTCAGGCTCTGTGGCTGCTGTTTCTGCAATGCCATATATTCAAACTTTACACTTTGCTTTTATTTTCCATTGTATTAATGATTACACATCATTCTTTTCAGTCCACTCTATGTATTTTTCACGCGACTACCGTCAGTCTCTCTCTTGTCTGGAGTTAATTTCTTTTTTCTTTTTTTATTCATTTCCTTAAGAAGATTGAATTAAATATATTGTTCATCACCTCAGAATATGATGTTTTATCTCCAGGACCCTGAAGTATATAAATGAGTTTCCTACTGAAAATGTCACATAGGTCATTTTTCAGTATCCTCACTTCCAGCAAAACTCTGGGTGTGCAAATATATAACTCCAGCTACAGGAAAAGAAGTAATTAATCTGCAAATCAAAAGACACTGCCACATAGTTAGAATAATTAAAGGCATTTTACTGTAACATATTCTGAAATTATCAGTTTAATTCCATAGGTGAGATTCTTATCTTGTTTTCAGAGATAATTTTTGACAAACCTTTTGGCCTTTCTTTAAGGTTTCTGTGAAGTGTCCTTAAGTTCTTCTCCTGCACTGAAACAGTTATGGCTACGGCATCTTCAGGGGTAGTAACTGTGAGCTTTAGATCCAGGTCCATCAGAAAAGGGACAAGCCAGACAGCCCTGGCTGGCTGGGAACAAGTGAGATTAGAGCAATGGACTGAGAGACCACCCAGGGGTATATTCAGTGAATCTTCCCAAAGCACTGGCTATGATGTCTTGTTCTTGGAAACTGCTTAGTCTAACTATTTATTTCGTGAAGTTACCCTGCTTCTGTTAGATGTTAGATATGACAGCAGCATGAATGGTACTGACCTGAGGACATTCTTTGCTTTTTTAGAAATCATTGACAGCCAGTCACGTAAAGGAAAATAAATACCCCATGATTTTGGGGCCCCTGGTTTGTGAATCAAAGGAGAATTTAAAATATTGAGTGCTCATTGAAACATTCAAAATGACTGATCCATAAGCTGAAAAGAAGTATCTATTACTATACATGATTTTGTTTATTGCATTTCAAATATGGTAAATTTTTCTTATTATTTTGTAAGGAATCATAGGCGTTCATGGTTATGCATTAATTTAAGCAGCTGGATACTGGTGCTTACGGTCTCACATAAAACTTACATTTTACTCCACCTTTTTTCTCAAGAACAACTTTATCCATTTTTTTTCTATGATAATTGGTTAATAAACATGTAGATCTACTATCAGTACTGTGCTGACAGAAACATGTGAGTGATTAAGTTCAAAATATTATATGAAATTGTTTTCTGTGTATTTTCAGTATTGTAATTTGTTTGACAACCGTTTTATCTTCCCTTTGCAGGTATTCTTTGCTTGGCTTCCTTTTCCTCTTCAGTTTCATCGTTTACTTCTGTTAGCAGCTGGCAAGTATATGTCCTCTCTAGGCAGTGTTTGCTGTTCAGGTATGTTCTGCTGTTTACTACAGCTTTGTGTTTAAATAATACACATATATGTTGAGCATACAAAGAAAATGTTAATTTCTTACACAAAGGGAACAACAGAAGTCATTGCCAAGGAAAGTATTGGAGCATTATAAACGACACCTAAAACTGTGCTATAAAGTACTATTACGTGGTATTTCAGATGAAATAGGAATAATGCAAAGATGCAGAGGAATATTAGAAGCTCATCCTGTCCAAGAACCTGCCTCTGGAAGCATTTAGTAAGCAGATCAAGTTAAAACTAGGGCTTTGTTGTATATGTAAATGTTACAGTGATAACTGTAAGTGCAAAGTGCAAAAATACTGCCAGTGTGATTTTATAACCTCTTTTTTCTTTGCTTTGCGCTACCTTTGCATTTATTTAAATAGTCATATGGATGGCAGGATCATGCTGATTCGGACCATATGAGTGACTAAGCTTTCATTTTTTATGTGACTGCCAGGATAGAGTGGATACAACATTCAGCGATATCCCATCTCTGTGACAGCATTCGGTCATGTTCTTAGTAAGGCAAGTCTAGTTTCTCTATATTGACTTATCCTACTGCCTACTGGTAGTGCAAAAGGTACTAATTAGGAGCATCTTCTCCCTAGAACCTCAACAAGGGAAATCTTGAGCCTGAACATAATTTTTGCTTTAAGAAGCTGGTGTAATGTCCACTTCCTATATAATGGTTTTCATAAAGTAATCATGCTTTGAGATCCTTGGCATATTATATGGCTAATGGGGAAAAAGGTAAGAAAATTTTATAAGTATATTAACAACTAAACCTTTAAAAAATCACAAGAGAACTTAAAGATAGCTCCACGCTGGCATTTTAGTGTATCACATACATGCCTGGAAAGCAATTGGACTGACAGTTGATTTTTGGCTTGGCATTTCCACATTGAAAGAAGTGATGAGTGTATTCACTTCCTTATACTCTCAGTGAATTCTGAGCTCCATAAGATTATTGTTAGTCCGTTAAACTTTGAAATGCTTTAAGATAAGAGATTATCTGTGCCAAAATAGAGTGCTTTGCAAGTGTGGATGTTACAGATTATAACTGTGCTTTAAACTCTGCGAAGGTAGGAAACTGTCAGGAGACAGTTCTATATCTATTCAGTTTACTCCATCAAATACAGTACTTTAAATTTTCAAGATTAGCAATCTTCACCTACAAACTGCTGAAGGACAGCAAAGTTTTACAGATTTCATTTCCGATGTGTGTGACAACGTCAATGGATTTGTCACTCTCAGCAGTAGTTTCTTCCTGAAACATTTTGACAGAATTGGAAAGCATTAAACTAATTTCTACATCAGCATTAAAAAAGTCTAGCAACAACTTGGTATTTTTCCACCACATTCAAAGTATGAGTGAAAATGCCTATAGTATGTTTCAAGGTCACTTGTGCATTGAGAGTCCAAAAGACAACATTGGGTTTCTGAGAAGATGCTGGATATTGCGGTACGCAGACTTGAGCATTGTAGGTCAAACTCTGCATTTGGATCGTTGCTGCTGAAGTTGTTGGAGACTCCTGCTGTTTTACTCCAGACCTTGCTGAGGTAAAATGAAAGGGGAATCCAACCTGATCCATTTGTCATTTTTGGAATTATGTACGTGCATCCTTTTTGAGTAAAATAAGATTAACAATTGTATGTTGTCATTGTTACTGTAGGGCTATTCATTTAATCACAATTATCTATAAATCTTAAAATAAGTCAGTAATATTTGAATTTGCATGCACCTTCCCCATCATATGCCCGTTTACTTTTGGTTTTTTTCAACCCTTATGGTTTACCTAAGAAAAAGATTGTAGGGATCAGTTAATGCCCGCTTGTTTGCCCAGTAGATTGCTGTTGTGTTTGGGCTGCAATAATAAGCTATACAGAAATAGTTTGTGTAGTTATGCACATTTTAATGTATAGGTTGATTAAAAAAATAAAAAAAGAAACTTCAGTGAGAGAAACATCCCTCTTTGAGGAATAGCAAGTAGTTTTCAAAGGGAGAGACAAGAGTTTTATACCTTATTGAAAAAACGGGTTAAGTGAGAGAAGTAATTTTTAGTATAACAGAGTAATGTTTACACTCTTGTGGAAAGGAAAAAAAACCACCAATCCCCAAATGCACCTTTCATTGTAAGTAGGAGGGTGACTATGATCTCTTCTATGCAGTAAGAGAATATAAGGAGTTTAAGATAAAAGATACTGTCTAAACTGTTTACTGAGTACAGACAACGGTGGATTACTCTGACTTAGAGACGCTCTTGTAAATCTTGGCATATGAACACGGACAGGAAGATTCATATTGATTTGGTTGCTCCTGGAATCAACAGGGCATAGATAAATTACTTGGGAGGCTCTGATCAGTGCTTCTTTGAAAAACTGTGGCAACCGAATATCCATGGCCCCTTGCAACTGCTGAACACCCCATAACCTTATGCAAAGATGATTTAAAGTCTGTTTCATCTGCAAGAGAAAGACATTTAAATTACATTTCTTAAACAGTTCTACTGTATGCTTAATTTTTTAACAACAAATTGCACCAGTGACGAAAAAGGGAACAATTTATAGTGAGTTAGTATGTTCCTAGTTTTGCACACAATATCTGTTTTCAGAAAGGTGTTACTTTATATACCCGTGAGGTTATATACAGCACTGATTTAGGATTACCACTTTATTTTCAATTCGTTCATCAGATTTAAAATGGTAGAACATACCTTTCAATCGAGTAAATTGCAGATTGGGTATGCTGGGATAATTTCAATAAACAAAAAAGTGCAAGTTCGAAAAGTTTGAAAGCTAGGTAAATAAGAATGGAAAATATTAAAGGAATGTTTACTTCTTAAAAGGAAAAATAAGAGCCAGAAGAAATGCAGATTTCAGGGAATATTTCTGCAGTTGCAGTTGAAAGAAATGTTGTAAAATCAAACTTCCATAACCAAATGAATATGAAGTTTTGATATAATAAAATTGAACTGAAAGGACAGTAATTCTGTTTAAGCTTATTGCATGTAATTTTTGTAGTAGAGGATGAGAAGGGAGGATGAAGAATAAGGTAGTGCGTGAACACAGATTTGTGTTAATGTGAGTAACGTTCAAGATAAAGTGCTCTTTTTAATGTTCTGCAGCGCTAGAAGCTCCAGAAACACAATTCATTGGAATGTATGACTACATTTTTTTCTGTTTTCATTGTTGTAAGCAGCAGTCTAAAACTTAAAATGCCCTAGTCCCTTATGCTCAATCTGTTATTTGTTTGTTCTTTCACATTCAAGCCAGGTTATAAAGTTTTAGTGCCATATTCTTTTATTCGTTTGTAAAATCTTGGCTTTCAAAAATATTAAGTGACACAAAGCAAATCTGGAAAGATGGCGGATGTTTGCAATTTTCCGTTAAGTCAATATGTATTGCAAATTAGCAGCTGTGTTTTTCATGTTGTGGCCCCATAAGCAGGCAAAATTTAAGATAGACTACCTTATGGAAGAAAACTTTGTGAATTTGGCAAGCAACACACATCGTTTCCTGTTTTTCTTAAGGGAATCACCAGTTTTTATTTAGTTTGCACTGTGACCCTTCTTTTGGGTAAAGCATTTGAGGAAAAGGAAGTCATACTGTGTAGCAGGCTGGGTACCAGAAACAGCATAGCTGCCCTAGCACATCACTCCACATGGGTTAGGTGAGCCTGCACTGTGTCACAGTGTCTCCTGGCTTCCACAACCATCTTATTTTAGATGAACACCACACTCTAGCAGAAGGCATTTTGGTTTGTGGCTACTCCTGGCACTGGCTGGCAGCATCCAGACCTGAGTAACTGCTATCACACAACCCATCCAAAGACTTGAGAAAGGGACTGTTACTACATGCTCAAAGAGCAATGCTTTCCCACACTCATGCAACAAGCTGAGCAAGTAGACTCGAAGAAAAAGAGATATTCTGATCCTATGTATTTTATAAAATATCCGAGCATTCTAGTATGATTATGGAATTCACTGAATAATTACTCAACAAAGTAGTCGCTGAAAGATGAAAGGACAGCTCATTTCCCACCTTCCTCCTTCCCCATTAGCCCGCAAAGTACTCTAGCAAGTGGCCTGACCGTCCTGCTCCTTAGGCTTACAGGACTTGCTGGAAAAGGCAACCACTGGTCCCCTTCATCTCCCCACTCTGTTCTCCACTTGCACAATCTGAGAAGAGTCCAGCTAACAGGCAGATTGCCATGAAGAGATTATTTAATTTCCCAGGCTTTTGCCTCAGTGTGATATAGTTATTGTTCTGGTCCTGGAGGAAGAGACTTCACCAGGGTTATTACTGAACTTCAGTATTATTCTTTTCATTGCTGACCCTCTGCTAGCTATATTAATCATGCTGGTTACACATCAATTCCAGTAGCTTGGGTTATCTGCAGCTTTATTACTAGGTGCCCTGCTTAGTTATCTTCATTCCTAATCTGTACAAGTTCCATTAGCTGTACTCCTCGTTTTTTCTCCTTTATTTATATTATTTTGCACTTTTGGATGATCAGCTCTTCCGCAACTGCTCTTAGCAATCCATTTCTCTCTATCAGTAACTGTAGTGCTTAGGACAGTCATGGATACTTTACTTCTGGCTTTCCTGGTTATCAGTGAAACCACTTTGAGTTTCTGACTGGGAGGGCTGGTTCCTGTGTATGTTTGTTTGCCCTGAGTGTACGGAAACCTATAATATTCTTTCCTTCTTCTTTGGATTTGAGGGCCTTCATATAAAAGGTTGTCTTTAGTGTAGTGCCTCAAAAGTAGCCAAATCATTACAGACCCAATAGTTTTCAAGAGAAAACTTCTTGTGATAAAAATCCTTTGCTCAGGGTTATTGTTGAAATCATGTCTTTGCCTGCAGGACTAACACAACTGAAGGCTTTTGAGCAGGGTTATTCCCTTTTACAGGCAGGACAAACAGATGGTGTGTGTGTTTAAAAAACAATATGTTTTAGGATCTGTACTTTGAAGGAATAATTTTGCTTTATAGAATTATAAACATTTAATGGGTTGGCTTTATGTATCATCATCCTATCCCCTAAATAGAATGGATTTTCATATTATTAAGAATTCATTATCATTAGGATAAATGTAGCATATAAAATTACCTCCCACCAACTGAGGTGGGTGGCAGATGCAGGGGGGTGAAGCTTGTTACCTGAAATCCTCCTCAGGGATCTAGGAGGAGAGTTACACACCAATATCTAGCAGAACCATAACAAACATAGCTATTATGCATCTTCCACATAAATACACTTAGATAGAAGGGAAGTAATTGAAATGCTGAAGTTTATTGTAGCAAGATTCAAACATTTTATATTTTTTTATTAATCAGCATAACATTAATGATTGGAATATAAAGCAGAATTCTTTGCCTATAGATTTCAGTATCAGTTTTCCCCAGGGTGTAATTAGGAGTGTAGTGAGACATTTTTTGCTTCATTTCAAATATGTGAAGCCTGGTTCTACTTCTACTTAAGTCAAGGGCAAGATTTTCATTAACTCTCTCCTGTAGCCCAGTCAAGCTCAGAATGAAGGAAATACATACCAGGGTGCTTTGTTAAAGCAATGGCTTTAGCTGAGATAAAAAAAAAAGCTGACATTAGTTATAAAACAATTTAAGATTAGTACAAATAAACTAATTTGTTATCTTCCTCCATGCTCCGAATGTCCCACCACATTAGTACATGGAGCATGGAATTATCAGTGTAACAACTGGAGACCTTAGATATCCAGTACTATGTTAGTAAAGTGCTTGATGATGAGAAGAGAAAGAAAATGATGGTTCCCCATTGAAAAAAAATTTAAAAAATCCTATAAACTAAAAGTCTGTAAAGACGTGTATAAATATTAGTGTATATATAAAAAGATGTGTTTGAAAAGAGAAATTTCCCCCTGGAATAACTGGAATATCTTAATATTTATTGAGTAACACAGAAGAAATAAATGGAATATACAGCACACCAGAAGACAAATGCTAGGAGAAAATTTATTGTCAACAGGAATTACTTGAAAGAAAATCTCTGGACTATTATTGTGATTGATTAGCATAGTATACCACTTAAAATAATTTTTTGTGTAAATATAGTTATTGGAGCAAAAGAAGCATTTTATTTATTAGTAAGCCTTGTCAACAGAACTCTAGGCCTCAGGCAGATTTTTTATTCAGATCTGGGCTTGAGTTTTACACTGCATTCTAGAGAGAAATGGTAATCTTTCTATTAGTATTTAAGACTAATTCAAAGTACTTTTAACAGAGGTTTTTCTTCTACCAGAAGGGATTTAATCACGATTTACTAGACTCCGTTCAACACTGCCAATCTAGTCTCTTAAAATTATACTTCTTCTCTAGCTCCTATTTTGACGTAGTTGTAAATATTCTTGTTCTGACTACTCAGACTACTCAGTCTTGGTCATATGTTGAAAGATGCTCAGCTTCCATCAGAAAGTTTAATGTCAGGGGAGTAAAAGTATCCTGTAAAATAGCAGCAGTTTCAAGGTATTTATAAAGCCAGATAAAGCAATACTGGCCTATTTCTACAGCACAAACAATGAAAAGTCATTAGAAATACAAACCATGTAAAGGCTAGCAAAGTATTTTCAGAAATAACTGTAGTTCTTTTATAGCTTGATATATAGAGAAACAGCTCAAAACATACCAGAATGTTAGCAGACATTTAAAAAACAAAACAAACAAACAAAAAAGGCACTCAAAACTAAAACCAAACCTAAACCTAAAATTCTTAATTCTTTGCAAGTCCACTCCATTGGAGCTTGGGCTTTTCCCACAGTAGCCACCTGAATTTAACATGTGTGAAAGTAACTTGGGGTGACTCTGTGTGTGTATTGCATGGCTGACAGTGTATTATTTTAGAGTTAATTGTCTGGCTGCATACCCCACATAAAAATGAATGTCCTAGGATTTAGTTTGGAGGGATTTGGGCAGCCAATATTTAATCCTTATGTGTAAACCACAAATTTAAAGAGCTATTTAAGAGTAGATGTATGTATTATTCACGTAAAAATGGATAAAGTCCATGTTTCAAACTCATTTTCTTTAGCATTGCTTACATAATATACTTCTAACTGTTTAAATAAGCGTGGCCTGATGTCCAGAGCTGCTGATTTCTCATTGTCACTTTTGGTAGGTGACCAGTAGCTTTATTGCAGAGGTTACCTGTAGGCATAGTCTTGTTTGAAAAGGTTGGCCATGCTGTAAAGTGTGTTTCGTTGTGTGTGTATGACATCACATCCTTAAGTGCAGTAAATTAACCTGTCTCTTTAAAGTTCACTACTGTGATTTACTTATTCTACAAATCTGGTATATAAAAATGGATTTTATTTTCTTTATTTTTCTTCTGATATGTAAAATTTCGTTGAAAAGGTCAGTTATATAGGTCTTATATAACTTTCAGAATTGTTAAAAAAAATTGGAGGTGTAAACTATTTAATAATTATTAAATTATACAATGTACTTTTTCCAGATAAACATCTTTATCCTTTGTCTCCCTTTGAAGCATTTTTTTAATATATCTTGCTGTTATATACTAAAGAAAATACAGTCCAAAAGCTGATGTGAAAGGTTTTGACATATAAAATCAAATTATGTTAAGTCAACAGTCCTTAATGTCAATAGACACGAGTTTGGATATTGATAACAAAATGCATGACAGGCAAGTAAGTGTCAGCAAGTTGTGAGAAGACAAGTGAATTAACATCATTTTGCTAAATATTTTCAGTGTGGCCAAAATTAGTCTCAGCTGAGACTGCAAAATTACCTTTGTAAACTGGGATTGCACATTTATATATGAGCTGCACTAGATATATAAAGATTTTGATTTGCTGTTATTATGGCATCACTAAATGTTCTTTCACTGAAGCTACTTTTTGTCAAAAGTAATTAAAGTTCTTTTTTTTTTGTGGAAAAACAACAAGATTTTATATAATTTTGTTAGTAGGAGTTAAAATGCTACAGTTTTTAATTAGCAGTAACGAATGTTAGAATGAATAGGTGACATATACTTTGTGAAAGCTGCAGCTTGGATGGCTTCATCTTAGTTGTAGTTGACCCACATAACAGAGTCCTACCCCTGAATTCACCAGATTATGTAGTTTGGGGTGGAAGGGGGAGGAATTATTTTTAAAACAGGATCTGCCGTTGTGTGCTAAAGGTAAATGCCCTACATCTGTCTCTGTCAGCAAAATTCAGGCTCAGCAGTTTGATATGTATCGTGGTTTAATCCCAGCCAGCAACTGGCACCACACAGCTATTCGGTTGCTCCCCACCCAGTGGGATGGGGGAGAGAATTGGAAGGGTAAAAGTGAGAAAACTCGTGGGTTGAGATAAAGACAGTTTAGTAGGTAAAGCAAAAGCTGCACATGCAGGCAAAGCAAAGCAAGGAATTCATTTGCTACTTCCCACCGGCAGGCAGGTGTTCAGCCATCTCCAGGAAAGCAGGGCTCCATCACACATAACAGTTATTTGGGAAGACAAATGCCATCACTCCGAATGTCCCCCGCTTCCTTCTTCTTCCCCCAGCTTTATATACTGAGCATGATGACATAGGGTATGGAATATCACTTTGGCCAGTTGGGGTCAACTGTCCCAGCTGTGTCCCCTCCCAGCTTCTTGTGCACCCCCAGCCTCCTCGCTGGTGGGGTGGGGTGAGAAGCAGAAAAGGCCTTGACTCTGTGTAAGCACTGCTCAGCAGTAACGAAAACATCCCTACATTATCAACACTGTTTTCACCACAAATCCAAAACATAACCCCATACTAGCTACTGTGAAGAAATTTAACTCTACCCTAGCAAAAACCAGTACAATATGACACTAATTTACTTGCAGAGAGATTTATAAAGCTTCATAAATACCAGAACAATATGATTAGATAATACTTCTGTTGATTCAATTACAACTGAAATTTAAAGACACTAAGAAAAAAATCAAATGGCCCAAGCTGCAATTAAGCTTTCTTAATGAAATGGGGAAAAAAATCAGCAGTGATGAAAAAGAAACAAAGAATTTCTACTGTGATCAAGCAGGGAAACCATTTCTTAAGCTGTGAAGTATGTATTGCATTAAAAAATGGAATCCTGAACCACACATCATTCTTGTTCGGGATCTAGATTTCATTTATAACTTTAGTGAAATGTTTTAAAATGATTTATTTTGGTTTCCACTGAACTTGGATCTTTTCATATAGAATGGGTTATGCACTGGATCCCCCCTCATAAATGTACCCAGAATACTGTGAGGACTTTTTTGGTAGTGACATATTATGCTTTTATTTCCTGTAATGTGCAATGTCAGCAGTTCTCTGATGATGTCTGTTTTTAAGCTGAGCAAGGCAGGAGTTTCAAACTAATGTCCAGCATACAAATCTATTTGTAATATTGATAGTTCAGCCATATATTACAGATATGATATGCCTCTTGCTACTTGGCTGCATTGGACAGTTTCCTGTGAGAGGCGAGGATACTCTATTGAAATCAATGGGGCATATGGTTGTAAACTTCAGCATGTGGCTTAGCACCAGTAAATCTTCAGTCAAAATTCTCCAGCAGACAAGGATTTATTTAGAAAAAGATTTTAACTGCCACTATGTAAAGCTTGGCTTAGCTACTTATTTGAAGAAATTTAAATATACGTACATGCATGCACACAGAAAACTTTTTTTCCCGTATTTTTCTGGCAAAAGCAATATTTTAGATGTTATTTTGGGTTGAATGAAACATTTAGTATCTGTAAAAATGCTGAAATACTCACTAGGTGAGAGAGGTCATGAAGAAAATGAGTACTGAGTGCCTATCAGTGAGTAGGGAAGTTATTTAGAAAGTTGAATACCTGTATTTCAGCCCTAGCAGGAACAAATATTCAAATACCATATGATATTTGGTCCTGTCATTCCAAGAAGTACAAGTTGCTTTGCTCAACCCACTAAGTCAGATTGCTTTTTCCCATTCTTAACCCATAAAAATTAGCTGTTTGACCAGTGATTACTGGATTACTGGATTACTGGATTAATTACTGGATTACAATATAAACCTAAGTATTACGCCTATCCTACACCTTCGAGTCTAAAGCAAAAGTGAAGAGAATTTGATGTGGCTGTTGCTTTTAAAAGGCTCATGTTTGATACACTTCTTTAAGCTAGTAGTTTCCCAGTGAATATGAAACTGAATGAAGAATGGTCTTGTGAATCCCTAACACTTGTGTCCTTCTTAAGATTGTTTTCTGGGTTTTTATTCTTTTGTTTTGTGTTTGTTGGGGTTTTTTTGGTTTGTGAGGGTTTTTTTGTTGGTGGGTTTGTTGCATGTTTTTTTTTTTTTTAGAGAGGGAGAGCAGAAAGGAGGAAAGGAGAAGCTGTTTAGCTGGTTTTTAGTTCCATTCATGTATTCTTTATAATTTGAGCCATTAATCAATTATGGAATTTCTTGGATATGAGTGCTTGAGAAAGATGATACAAAAGGCCTTTGTAGACTTTTCTATTGAGAGACTGCATAAAGGCAGAGTGCACTGACATGCTTGTTCTGATGTTTAACTGACAAATATTTTGAGTAACTGTCTATGAAGAAACACTTCCTTTATGAATACAGATCAAGGAACACAGATTTAAGAAAGGAAGAATAGAGGTTTAATATGAAAATTATTTGGAAATGTGTTTACTAGTTAGGACTTAAGGGTAAAGAAACCTTTTTCGCTATTTGAGGTTATTTTATGCTTCGCAAAGTTTGTTAATTTATTGACACTCATGTATAAGTGTATCTCTCTGGTGTAATAACAAAGTAATAAAATCAGTATATTTACGAAGGGGTGAGAAGGATACCCTTGATGGCATCTGTAGGCAAGCAGAGAGAAGCAACTGGATCTGAAGGGCCTTATTTGCCAACATGTTCTTCCCTGGTTTGAAGTGATTTGAAGTTAAGTCAAATATAGTATTTGCTGGAAATTATATTGACAGAGACAGTTGTCTACCAGTCATATTAAGGATTATTCTTAGCAGTGTAAGGATTGTTCTTAACAGTGCCTCTCTGTATACAATAGTGTCAAAGAGCCTTGGACTGAGATGGTGGAAGGGGAGAAACTCCTCTTTGAGTTGCAGGTTTGGGATCTTGTGTGTCACTGTTTTCTGTGAGGGCTTACTGCAAGTGGTAAGCAGTCAAATCATGACGGAGCAGCATGGGCCACTTTTCTGAGGCTACTGAGGCTACAGCAGCTATCCCTTCCTGGCAGGGGATTACTTAGCTAGCAATAGACCTGTGCTCGTTTATGCTGGAAAAGCTCTCCAGAAACCTCCAACACCTGGAGTCCTTCAAGCCTGCAAAATGAACTATGATTGCTGTATAACCGCTGTTAGAAAGAAGTATCTGATTACCCTGACAGCTGCTCAAAGTGGTAGGAGAGTGACCAAGTTTTTTCCATTATGTAAGTACTCTGAGAGACCATTTGTAACATCGTTACTGTTGATTGTGGTGATTTCCAGAGTTGCTGTTTTGTTGTCCTTTGTTTTTTCTTTCGAAAGTATAATGAATATTTAAACATGAACTGATTTAGCATTTGAAAATGTGGAGGTATTTCTCATGAGAGGGAGTCTAGCTGGTGTGGTTTATTTCTCCAGTTTTCTGACTGCATCCTTAGAGGGACGGTAGTACCAGTAGTTAGGAGCATCTAAACACTGAACTTTTATCTGGGCTCTGGAGAAGATTAGTGCGTAGGGATTAACGCAGTTGGAATTGTATGCAGGAAAAAGGGGTTGTTTTGGAGAGGGTAGTTAGGCTGAAGACCCTTCCTTCTGGTTGAGTCCTTACTCTGAGTCCGTATGTGTTTCAATCAGTGATGTTTTTAATAATATTTAACTGTTGACTGCTGCTGCCTCAGCAAACTCAGCAAGGAAATATCCCATCAGAGCTGGGCAAAACACCAGCACACAAACTTACCTGTGGTTTTGGCAGGAAATGAATTAATGGGACCTGAACTTTCTTTAAAAGCTGAGCGGTTTCCCGTTTCACAAGCCAATGAAGATACTACCCATCCTTATTCTACTTGAGTAGAAACAGTTACATTGCAGTAGGGTTGCAGAATCCATCAAATGAAGACTCAGTAGAGCTAGGTGCTACTGCTTAATAAGAAAATAAAAAACTTGGTCTTTCATCATAACCGGTCTAATATAACACAGTTCAATTGCTTGCAGAGGAAATCCTAGTTGTCTGTTCTAGTTGTCTGCAAGAAATATGTTTACACACAGCTTGTATAGCAACATTACTGCTTGGTAGGACAAGTGTATTCTGTAAGACTCTCTTCATTAAAATGGTTGGCTCAGTCCCCTTTCCTCTTGGAAGGGCCATGACCTTTCCATGAAAAATATATCCACAATATATCTGGGAATCTTTGCCCAGAATATTGTCATGTTCTCTGCAGTCAGAAGAGTTGTAGTCATTTGTTTTCTAATTAGAAAATGAAAATACAGACATGTAACTTAGAAATGTGAAGAGATTTTCTTAGATGCAATCTGTCCTTTGAAGAAAAGGAAAAGAAGAATATCCGGTGGGATTTACCAGTGACTTTTTCTTTATATTATAAGTCCAAGTGCTTACAAATAAAGTACACTGAAAGGTAACAACATCCAGAGGGAATAATACCGAAACAATGATTATAGATTTCCAGAAGAAAGATTTCTGCTTCCAGCAAAGTCGGGATCACGTCATTGGCTGATGAAAAATACTCATAATTTGAATTTTATCTTTAGAATGCAGAAGATAAACCCCCCCCCAAAACCCAAACCCCTTCCAGTTGCGTTTTTTATACAAATAATAGAGAGTGTAGAAGTGTGACTAATAATGTATAAAATTATGCATTTATTAATTCAAAAGAATCATTTAACTATTCCAAGTGTTAGGAGTATATAGAAAGTGATCAGATAACTGTTAGTCTTTTAAACAAAATCATTTTCATGGCAGTCAAGAGAGACTAACTTTATAGCTTTGCTCTATTCATGTCCTCTAATGTTCAACAGAAAAATAAAAACAAATGATTATTTACTCAGTCATGTAAGTATCATCAAACTGATCTTCTGCAGAAAGTGACTGAATTACATGTTGCTTATTTGAATGCATTTTTGCCTGTCACAAAGCAGGGTAGAAAAAAAATAATCCTGAAAAGTTGAAATCTCTCCTTACCTTGACAAACACAAGCTAAACCAAGAGTTCTAGGTTATTTTTCAGTAAATATTAACACATAAAACATTCAGAAAAGGTTTTTTTTTCAGCTAGTCGCTTCTCCACAAAACTTCCTTTGAACCTTCAGGGTTCAAACATTTAACTGTGTGTCAGAGAACTTGTGTGACAGTGACTGACTCCACTTCTTTCCTGTTCCCTTTGATATCAGATATAATCCTGTAGACTTTCTATGAAAAAACATCTTAGTCTTCTTTGATTCTTTGGTATGCTGGACCTTTATGTCAGAAAGTTGTGGCGCTGGGCTCCAGGACTGCTATTTTTAGTCTCTCAATATGTTTGGATGAGGAAAATCATCATCTTGAAATTATCTGTAGGGGTTTGAGCTAAGGAAAGGTGCAATGTAAAGTTTTAGTTTACATTTCCCAGCATAGACAGCATAGTTACAAATGTCTGTGAAAACACCACTAAGGAAGGAAAAGAAACCAAGTTTAAAGTAGTTAATCAAGATGAAATGATCATAGTCTCTCCCATCAGTTGGGGATCCTGGCCTGATTTTTTTTTTATGAGATCCTGCTTACTCGCATCATATCCTGTATCTTGGGTTGTCCTCCTCAGAGAGAGCACCTATTGGCAAAGTATATATTTTCTGTCCAGTCGACTCGGATCCAATTTTCTTCTGCTCCTCTTGTTTTCCTCCAATTTATTTTGCCTCTAATCCGTTCAGGCAAAAGAGCAATGTCAAAACTGACTAAATCAAGGACAGATTCACCTTTTTGAATACGTAGATATTCTGCTGGCAGATGGGTCTCTTTGGCCTATTGATGCTTTCCCAGTTTAGCAAAGGTAACCCCCCAGATCTCCATCATCAAAGTGATGAAGTGCTCCATTCACACAACTTTCTTACATGAACTTGCTTACTAACAAATACTATTGCTAAAAACACTGCAGTGAATTTAGGGTATTAGGCATTATTACTAATACTTGCTCTGAGATGTGATCTGTTTACAGTCAATCACTGTAGAGTGATAATAGGATTTAGACTGGCATTCAAAACACTTTTTTGAAGAATATCTTAATAGCAGTGAAAGCATATTAGCCAACAGTATTTAAATGTTGAAGCTTAGCTGCGTAGAAGCAGCATTACTATATATATGTATACACCTGAAGACTTGCATACAGTATATTAAATGGGGAGACTAATTGCTTAGCTTCCATTATTAGTATTTTTGCAGTGAACGTCATGGAAAAATTATGCCTAGAATTTTTGTCTCTATGTAGAATTTAGCTAATTAATTAAACTAAATGTCTATGCTAAGTGACTTGCCTCTAATTTACTGCAAAATCTGAAAAGCATTTATTGGGTTTCAGGGCATTTCACTCATGGCATGTTAGTTTAGCAAGAGCATCTCTGAGTTTCTGTACAAATTCTGAAAGCCATACTGTAAACAATATGTTATTGTCTCTTTGTTGTACACCTGCATGCATTTCATTTACCTGTCCCTATTCTCTTTACTTTTGCATTGTAAACAAGCTACAGCTGCACTCTTCATAAGCTGGTGTTATAAAGAGACACTTAAGAAACATTTATGAATTCATAAAGTGATTAAATATTTTAATACAGCTGCCTCAATGTATCTAAAATCTGTAGTATGTATGGCTGTGTAGCTAGGTGTTAGCACAGTTTCTAAAGAATTATTTGTTAGAATCAGTTTCCCTATTACCTTTGACAGAAGATACACATATATGATTCACTAAGCTGGAAATCTATGTAACACACTACATGCCTTAAAGCACATCACAGAAGGTGCAGTTCACATGAGAACAAGCAGAGAGGAATCTTAAGGTACTACCATCAAAAATTCTTCTCCTATTCACATTCTGTTATTGAAAAGGAGATTTTTTTTGTTGTTGTTGTTGGGTTTTGAAGACTTTCTAAAATTTTCTCTAAAGATAAATCTGTGCTGGTATTCTTCTTTCTGCATTTCTACATGCCGTACTATGACTCGCACTCAAGATTTGGTGGCTTCTGTCATTTTATCAGGTCTGTGGAGCATTTGAATGGAAAAGGTTTCTTGGGCTAGACTGCAGAAAAGATTGCAGATATAGAAATTGCCATTTGAACAGCACTTAAGCAGTTAAATCCAAAATTGTGGTCGTGGAAACCCTGCTGAGCTATTGCCTAATCCCAAGGGGATCTAAACTGTGAATGGACCCTAATTTCAACCTTAAGGAAAAACTCCTTGCATCTTGACAGTAATGTCTGTTTTCATGTCCAACTCATGTTTAGGACCAGCTGGTCTTAAGAAAATTTTATCTACTAAAGTCTCCTGATGACTTTAGTCAGGAAAAAACACCCGAGTGTGCTTCTCATACCTATGCAGAATTGAGTTCTCTGTAAAATGCAGTAGTGGTCAACACTCAGTTTTGAAATCTCCTCTTCTCCTGTCCCTTTGCTGTTACGAAATGCACGCAAGAGAAAGGAGATTCTTCTGTTTCACATCTTCTAACAATCTGGCTGTTTTTTAAAATACATAGGTGATCTTTGGAAAAGGGACAGAAGCTGAGGTTTCACTGCTACTGATTTTTGTTTTATTATTTTTTTTTTACTTCATGGATGTGTCTATGAAGTGCAAAAAAGAAAAGTAAAGTCAACAGTGCTGCAAATTTCAGCTTTGTACTGTAATCTTTCCTACTAATTTTAGTTTACTTCAGTGTTACCTTAAAGTTTTAAAAAACCTTCAGTGTGTGCAGGAAGAATAAAAATTAGCAAAGCGAGGCACCCCAAAACTAGCACGTCATAATTTCTTCAGCTTCATTGTGTTAAGTGCGATATACCTTTTGTAGTTAATTATATAGCCACTCTTTTTTCTTCTGGAATCTTTGCTTTATTTTTCAGGATATCAGTTGAACAGGACTCTCTAAACGAAAAAAGGGAAAGCCAGTCACTATTTTAGTTTGGTTTCATCTTGAAATGTGTGGTTTGAGGTTTGGACTTATAAATCATCCATATCTTGCTCTAAATACAAAACATTAACTTTCTCAAAAACCCTTTTCTGAGTTTCTCAGCAGTATAGCACCTGAGTGCTTCACAAGCAAGATTTGATGAATTTATATTGCTAAAGTCCTCTGAGTGAGGTATGTGATTTATACCTTGCAATGTGATTTATACCCTGCAAAGGGAGAAGACAACTACAGCTCCCACTGATTTCAGCTGCAACTGTGAACTGTCTGTGTTTTAACAGATCAGACCTTCAAGACTGCGAGTAAGGTTCCCACAAAACAGGAACACATAAATTCTGGCTGCCTCTCAAGAGCATGCTTTGAAACTATTGGATTGCGGGAGAGAAGCAGCCAGGTGAGAATCCAGTTTTTCAGCACATCCAACCATCCTCACCTTTAAAATGTGATACCAAGCCTTTGTTAATACCCTTTACTATAGGGATGTTACAGACAAATGCACCTCCATAGACCCTGGAGCTCATTTATCATATTCTCTGATAAGAGAGGATTCTCTCAGAGTGGAATGGGATCACATAGTTAATGCTTATGCAGGGCTGATGTAAAGTGCTAAGGTACAAAGATAGCTGTGAACCTGACTTTTCTCAACTGTTGAACTCACAATCTCGAAACATTTGTGTCTTGCTGCCACCTGCATATAATTTCCTAATCCTTTTGTGATTCACGATTTTTTACTTATAGAAAATAATTATTTCTGTTAATTCTATTCCAAAGAGTTCTATTTCATCACCATTTTTTCTGGTGCTAGCATAATGTTTTTAGACAAGTAATTTTTCTACTAAAAATACAGCTCAGGATTGAATAGAAGTTCCCATAGAATTGGGTTGAATTCAGAATACATTTTGGTCCCGTAAATAGGAGAGGAAACATTTTGGAAAGTTTTTTTCATTATTTTCCATAAAGTAAAATTGATTAGGGTTTTTTCCAACTTAAAAAGAAGATTAATTAATATTAAAAACCTAGTATTTCTTAGTGTGGAGGCTTTAGTCCGAACTGATATAAAATATCCTGTATTTAGTCAAACAAAATCCTTATTTTGGCAAAATGACGTTGTTTCTATTTTTCTTCGTTGAGGGAAAAAACCCAAACCAACAAAAATTCCCAACTCCAAGTAATTTCCTCAGTTCTTGCTCCCACCTTTTTTCACTCTCCTTTTTTTTTTTTTTCCCCAAGCTGTCCTCTGCTGCTTGATTCTACACTTGCTTGTCCCAGTCTGATGATCTGCTCTTGTCCTTGCTCCTTCATGCTCTGATTCGTGCCTCAGTTCTTCCTCTCTAGATATGTTATCATCATGGATAGTCATCGAATTATCTCTTAGCAGCTGGAGTCCAGAAGTGGCTGGGAAAATCTAGGGGAGAAAAAGCATCTCCCTTCCCTTAGTTAGAACCCAATCTTTAACTTCCTCATGGAGTACAAGGAATACAGTGAATTATTATGCAATGGTTGTGCATGCCCTGCACAGTACATGAATATAGCCAGGGAAGGCAAGTCTTTGCAGAATTTAACTGCTAAATTCTGATGCACATTACTTCAGCATATGCAACCTTAATTTTTATAGGTTTATAATATAGAAACATCTTTAGGAAATCTGGAAAATGCAGATCTCCGACTCTAGTCAGTCCTCTTTTCAAGTTTCATGTTCTGCTGCAGACTTTGGGACTTCTGCTGCAGACTTCGGGACTTCTGTATGAAGTGGCTCTAAGAGTTTAACAGGACATAAAAACATATTTCTTTCTGACTTTGTTCTTAGAAATGATTGAGCCTTTTTTTTGCCTGAGAGTTGTCTAAAATGTTTCATCTGGGACATATAGCTTGCAAAATTTTGGTGCTATTGGTTTAAGTTTTGCCAAAAGTAATTGTAACTAAATTGTAACTAAATGAAAAAAAATTAAAATGAACAATACGGCATCCTGGCCTGTATTAGGAATAGTGTGGCCAGCAGGAGTAGGGAGGTGAACGTGCCCCTGTACTCGGCACTGGTGAGGTCGCACCTCGAATCCTGTGTTCAGTTTTGGGCCCCTCACTACAAGAAGGACATGGAGGTGCTGGAGCGTGTCCAGAGAAGGGCAACAAAGCTGGTGAAGGGCCTGGAGCACAAGTCTTATGAGGAGCGGCTGAGGGAACTGGGGTTGTTCAGTCTGGAGAAGAGGAGGCTGAGGGGAGACCTCATCGCGCTCTACAACTCCCTGGAAGGAGGTTGTAGCGAGGTGGGTGTTGGTCTCTTCTCCCAAGTAACTAGCGATAGGACGGGAGGAAATGGCCTCAAGTTGCGCCAAGGGAGGTTTAGATTGGACATTAGGAGAAATTTCTTTACTGAAAGAGTGGTCAGGCCTTGGACCAGGCTGCCCAGGGAAGTGGTTGAGTCACCATCCCTGGAAGTATTTAAAAGACGTGTAGATGAGGCGCTTAGGGACATGGTGTAGTGGGCATGGTGTGTTGGGTTGACGGTTGGACACGATGATCTTAGAGGTCTTTTCCAACCTGTATGATTCTATGATTCTATGATTCTATAATACTTGGCAGAGAAATTCTTTCCTGATGACTTTAAAAGCCAGGCATACTTTCATCCAACACAATGACAGGACCATTCGAGTGCTTCCCCTAGGAGAAAATTCCTGTAGTAGTTTACCTCTCTTGAGCTGAAAAAGAAACTGTATGAAGACTCCAATTACAGAAGGAGCTCTGGATGCAAGAGAATCTAGCCAGGAGTTACACATTTACAAGAAACCAGGCTTCACTAGCTAGTATAACAACCTCCAGTGTCTTTTTTTTTTTCTTCTCTTTTTTTCTTTTTCTTTCTTTCTTTTTTTTCCTTGCACTACTCTCTTGTTTCAGTCATCTTGCAGTCTAGTTGCAGGTATACTAACAATGTAAATTATATTTCCGTGCTTCATGTGGCAGTTTTGCCTTTGGATAGTCGCTATGCTATTTTCTAAGCAGCTGATGAATTTAAGCAGCCTACTGTATTCACTGAAAACAATGAGGTTTCACTAGTGTGGTTGTAAGCAGAATTTGACTGATAAAATGGTCTTTTTCTTCTCTGCAGTATTGCTTACGTCTGCTGGTGACAGAGTTGCTTGTTTTATCTCAGTGCTTTTATCTGTTCTACTCTCCAGTAAGACCCTTCTTCCAAATGGCTCCATGCTTCCAGGCGTATTTTAATAATTCATCACAAAAAGCTAGAGTAAGCAAGATAAATAACTCAGTATGATCTATGGCTGCACCTCAAAGGCAGGAAGCACAAATCGTGTTTAACCACATAAACATCAAGCTCTCATCTCACTTTACAGACAGGTAGTGGTACACTTGGTATAAAACCCCCTGATTTATAAATAGCTGACTTTTATATTAAAAAAAAAAAAGGAGAGATGGGTGGGAAAGTTCACAAAACAGATGGTAATTATTTAAAAAGAATGTTATTCAAAAATATAAAGGTGCATTCACGTGCATAACTGTTTTTCAAAAAAGTATTAATATAAAACCAGCTAAATACATCAGTGGTAAATGTCAGCTCTATTTCTCTTATATTGTATTTTTTGGCTTTCTGTGAAGAAAAACCTCAATAGTTATTCAAGTTCTTTGTTAAAACTGAGGTCTTTGCATATTATTCAGGGTTATTTTAGCAGAACTCTCTAATAAAAATATACCTGACCATGCAACTACTCGATAGTTGACTTCTCTTCTTCTTGCTCTCTATTTGTTTCCGAGTCCCTATTCTTCCACCTCCCCAACCTCTTCAAATCCTTAACAAATTCCTACTTCTATACCTGTCCCCACATCTCCTAGCTCTTCCTCTAAACGTTCCTTGGTGATATAGAGAGTCTACCCACTCATCATATTTCTAAATATTTCTCGAAATAGGTGATAAACCATTCACAGTGTTCACTATATGCTCCCTGGTTTTTATGATCCAAGGGACAGCAAAGAAGAGCTAAACATCCCCAATACTGGGCAGTTGGGCAGTGAAGATATAAAATGCCAATATGTAAATGGAAAGAGGGCAGTTTTTTTGGGATACCAAGTGGAAAAAAGAGTGGATGCTTATAATGTTCATAATAGCATTAGCTTCTGCTCTTTGCCTTCTGTTCCAGCTGATGGATAAGGGAAGATTAGGCAACCATGGGGAGAGCAGGGAGATAAGGTTCACTGTGCAGATGCCAGGGAACAAACTCTGATATGATACAGATGCTCCAGGAGATGTGCCAGCAATGTCCAATAGCCCCACGGATCTTTAAGCTCTTTTCTAGCTTTTTTAGCGCTTTTCTCCTTTCTTGGAGACCTGCAGAAACGATTCCATTCTCTACAATTCGTCACCACTCTAATGCTATGTCTTAAAAAACCCTTTTAACTTAGATATTTGTGTACAGCAAGTTTGCATTCTGATAAACTTTTGGTCTTCAACTTATGCTTTTCCTTTGGCCCCAAGTGCATTATTTGCACCTTTCTCTTCACATCCTATATTTTTTTTCCTAATCCTTTTAGTCTTATGAAGTGTCCCACTCATTTGTGTAACAGATCACAATCTAAGTCATTGGCTCAAGATATGGGGATGATCAAATTGTTGGGTTTATGCGTTTTAAAATAAGAACAATAGTGTAGGTAGATAAAGCTCCTTTCATTCACGAGGATTCTTGATCTCTTCACTGACTAATTCACCAACGGTAAGTTGTGCAGAAAAAATCTGATACCCGTGAACTCTCGCACACTGACAATTGAGAAGGTTTCATGTAACTGAAATAACCCGAGGTATATTAGTTAAACAGAATGAATTTGGACAGCACCCAGAGGGGTTAATGCAGTGTGAATGTTTCCAACACTTTTTTTACACTTTAGTGACCTTACTTGAGAGAGCCAAGTATTCTTGTTAATCAGTAGCCATATAATGTACGGTATTAATAATGGAACTAACAAATCATCGCCAAAGGAAGTACTTAAAAATACACTGTATTTGACAGCGGTTAATGTGAGTGTGTCTCTTGTCTGTCTCTGTCATCTTTTCTGTGCTCTTTTTAGGACAAAACGTTGATTATTGCCATGTTAGAGATTTGTTGCAAATGAATGGTTTAGAGGCCGCCCAAAGACAGGTCCCATCCTCCTGTCTGTCCTTCCCCATCTGCAAAATGAAATGCACAAACTCGTGAAAGGACTTGTTACAGAGGAATAGAAGGGCATTGCATTTCTGACAAATTGCGCTTGGTGTGGGAAGAAATCTGCCTTGTATTTTATGCAGTAGCTAAATTATTTCCCTGATCTGTTTCAGATACTTAAGTGCTGCCTATAATGTATGCTACTGGAATTAGACAGCACGTGTTTGCTTCAGGTAGTCATAAAGTCTTTTAAAAGACTTTGAAATGTCAGTATCAGTTAAACAGTCTTGGTGGGAAGTTAGCTACTGTGGAGATTTTATGGAAATTTTCAATACAGTGCTTTTCTTCAAAGAATTATATCAAATTTTCATTCATCTATGACGGAAGATAGTCAACTGGATGCCTCTAAGAATAAGACTCTTCTGAAGCCCATATGCACAGGAATTATGCTGTTATTCCCTGTGTCATTTTTAGGTCATTGCTAGTTTTGTCAGACTTGTAATTTCCTGCAGGCATTACATACCTGCCAAGAATTCTGCTTGAAGAAAAACCGTCCTGTATTTGCGTTTTTTCTTCTCTTCCCCTGACAAGCCTTTCCTAAATTTCTTATGATTTCCATTGACCCTATTCTAATCATGTTAATTTATTCTTTTCTCCCTTGCTTCTAAGGAAAGATCTTAGCTTTTTAACCATCTGAATAATCACTGAGAGAATGAATGTGTTATGTTGTGTGTGTAAATGTCCAGTTAAAACTAGAGTTAGGGACAAACGTTGTCTCAATGGAAGAAAAAAACCTCTTTGTTTTTACCTCAAAGGCACATAAGAAAGAAGGTGCTTTAGACTATTCTGTTGGAACTTCTGGAAATTTGCAAAGAGGTTTTCTTAGAGCACAAAAGAGGAGCAAGCACTGTGAGAAATATTCCCAGCAGGCATTAGGGCTATCTCGTGCACTTCTGTAAAGATGCTTCAGTCTGTTTCTTCTCGTCTTCATCATCTCATGCCATGCAGTGACTGAAGGCCTGCATCTATATGTCTTAACATATTTACACACTATTTTTAGAAGTCTAATAAAGAAGATAATGATGGGAAAAAAATAGATGTCTGTCCCCAGATGTTTACAGCTCCTTTTTGTGAGAGTTAATCACCAGAGAGGTAGCAGAATGCAGTGCTGATGTTTTACACGTAAACTGCTACACAGTGCGTGTTTCTGCAAGGAATAGAGGCAAGAATATTTTGCTCATTAGTCTAGCACTCCAGTGCAACAACACGTAAGGTTACAAACAAAGAAAAATCAATTTTGTTCCAATCCAGACCCTCTACAATTCTACAAATTACATTCGGAGAAACAGTAATACATAAATATAACTGTCAGCTGATTGTATTGAGTTGATACTAGGTGATATCAATTTTGTTTAACAATTTTGTTGAACCATTTTGCTACATCTAACAGTCTATTTGGGTTTTGCATTGCAATTTTTCATTCATTTTAAAGGACTAGTATTTCTTTAAAACAAACACACACAAAACACTGTCAGGTTAACTTCAGCAATCCACATATATTACACTGTAAACACTCTTTTTGGTGACCTGGTTTTCATTTTGCCTTTAAGATTTCAATTTCAAGGCAGCCTGTTTCTTGTTAATAGATTGATTAAAGTATATCCTGCATATCATACTGTACCGTTGCTGTCTTGAATCCTGTATTCTTTAATTTAGTTATCACTTGCAGGCAGAGAGGGTATAAATATCAGCAATAAGACTTCATGCTACTTTTGTGAATAAACAATAATTTTTGTGGCTTTACTTCCTAAAATCATCATTGACTGTCCTTCACGTGCATTCCTGTTTACTGACAGTTAGGATAGGACTTGATGCAAAAGGCTGATTCAACACTTACAAAGCGGTGAATCACCTTTTCTAGGTGCTTATGTCTTTCATTTGCTGTAGAAGAGCTGAGACGACCAACCTGAATTGAACATTTGACTTTCAGTCATCTAAAGTCCAGTGAAACATCTCTGAGGCACAGCCTATAACTTGCATTCTCGCGGCTTTTCAGACTTTTTGTTTCAAAGTTGGTCCATTCTGTGTGGTCCTTGAGAATTTGGCTACCAAGAGGAGATTTGTTTAAAAGTTGCTTGAAAGTGTCCAGTCCAGTGGAAATAAGTATGAGTAAGGAGTATGGGTGAAACAGGTGAAGGTGCACAGACCACACAGCTGGTCTCCTGGCTGGACCGTTTTAGAGTCTGTCTCACAGAGGCATTATTCGTGATAGGTAGCAATGCACACACAACTTAAGTGACATGTAAATTCCTTTCTCTTCTCCTTTTTTCTTCTTTTCTCTTCATTTGTTTTTGATAGTGATATTGATGATGTGATCTTTATGAGTTTCAGACATTGTGCTGGCATGATTTTTTTCAAGGAGTTTGATTTATGTACAGTATTTGATGAATTTTCTTACATCAGAAAGAAAATTGATGTTTACAAGCTGGCAGAAATCATGACATTTGCCTAAAAAAAAAGGACAATTTTTAAAGATCAGGAAATCAACACTACAGCTCTTCTATGACAATTGTGGTAAGCAAAACTATTGATGACCATGTTCTTTCTTTTTATTTCTGGTCAATTTCTTTCACATTATCACTCACATTTTATGTAGATAGTGCCAAACATGAAAGGCTATTACTAACATGGCAAAAAATGTTTCTCAGTTTAGTACCTTCCAAGAGATTGATTGGGATGGCTCTCTGTATTTTGTTAAAGGGAATGATAACAATGTTTCTGATGCTGAAATTAGTTTCAGAACAATTTTCAAGCACTTTTTAGAATGTCTTATTATCATCTCTCTAATTGTGCTTCTACATTGGTTGGATGAAATGTCAAATAAGGTTTTATTACACGTATTTGTTCATGCTGTAAATCTTTGTTGATTATTTTACTTGTTTATTTGATGGTCAGACCATTGAAAAAAGAAAAAAGACATGAATTCTGGTCTATTTTACTATGTTTTTATTACTTTATCATACCAATTGCAAAGGGATAAATCTACTTTATTGTTTTTCAAAAGGTTAATGTGACCATTAATCTCTCTTGAATTTATGCTACACATAATATCTGCTTTACTGCATATCCATCACAGAACCAAAGTTTTGTAAATCTGATCAAAACCAAACAAATTCTTTTTCCTCCCAAAAACCCTTGTCTGCCTGGAAACTGGTAACTCTATTTTGTTATAATCCTTTTAGCGTTTTCAGCAAATTAGCTAGCAGGCACAGTAAGAGTATCTAGATGAAAGAGTAATTAGATATGCATATTTCCTTCTTTATCAGCCATAGTGTAGTTTAAAACTATGCTAGCAGTGAAGCTACTTCAGTGGAAGCAGTTTTTAATCTGTAGAATTGACTGTTGATATTTCTTTGAAGGCAGAAACAGGACTTTTAGTTTTCTTCATTAATAATGGTGTCTTGGAAGAAAAAAAAAGACTTTGCTATGTGGAACTTTGGCAGGTTCCAGGTCCCAGACACCAGAAACCCTCAGAGAAGGCTTTTAGGGTGTATGGTCCATTTTAATCTATGGGCAGCCAGCTCTGTTTCCTAGATATGAAAAAGGCTGTGAGTCATTTGATATTATCTATTGCCCATATAGGAAAGCTAAAGCAGTAGGTGGTGAGAAGGTCTGGAGCCGCCCTGTAGCTATATAATGGGTGCTACCTGTAGAATGGCTGTTTACTGTAGGAGTGTATTTAGTGTGGCTTAGATATTTTAATGGAAAATCCCTCAGTAAGTGCTTAAGATGTGGTAAGAGACAAGGTCACAAGCAGGAAAAAGAAGTCCCCATGGATGACCAAAGGAACTCTTGTGAATTTAGAAGGGAGGACACTCTCCAAAGAGGTGGGTAATTGGTGCAGATACACTGCAAGGTGTAATGCAGTGCTGTGTGTTGCCTCACGGATGTGACAGCTTTGGGGCAGAGTGCAGTTTACTCATGGCTGCATGTGGTAGCCCCATGTTTATGAACTCTGCTGGGAGGACTTTACCAGCATGTCTGCTTTTCTATTTGTGTACAGCCGAAATCCTTTGGACCCCAGCTGGCTCATTGTCAAACCAGCACAGATGCTTTCTTATCTTACTTTCCAGCAGTACCGTTGTGCTTAAATCATCTACTCTGTAGACATGCCTTGCAACACTGACAGGAAAAAACCTTATCTAGTCTTGCTTAGGTAACCACTGGGAATGGCAAGGCAGATGTGTACATTGCTTGTTTTACAGTCCTTTCCCCCCCCTAAGTATTCTGTTTTCACTTTTCTTTGTTTTACTTTAGCCACAAGCTTTTGGAAAGAAGAATCACAAATACTTAAGTCTGGTCAAATATGTTTTTATCTAGTTCAGGCTTGTTAAAGGAGTGGGAGAATTGCAAAAATTGTAGGAATAGTTAGCCCAGGAAGGAGACAGTAGCACGATTAGATCTATAACTGACAGATGGTACCAGCCAAAAAAATATTGTTCAGGTTTTCCTGCTAGAAAGCTCAGCTGGCAAAGCATACTGAAGAACCAGAGACAAGGTTAACTACAGTGTCTGCCACTCAGTTTTGGAAGGCACATCAGTACCTGATCTGAGTTGTTGGACTTGCTTGTCAGTTTACAAAAACAGCCTAGAAAGTGCAGTATATTTTACTGTAGTTGTAGCTTAATTAAAGATAATGAAAAGATTCAGATACTCAGTTATCTTCCTAGCAAGAGCCATGTGTATGACACTGAGCAAAAGATTCAGAACTTCAGGCTCCTTTCCAAATTAAGCTTATTATATTATCTTCCTTTCCAAGTTAAAAATAAGAGGGATCATTCCTGTGGTTTTCTGCATTTTATTTCCTTTGCAAGCATAGTAAGCATAATACGTCTGCTTGTCCATAAATACAAAAGGGAGGACATGCTGTCAGCATTTTCAGCCTTATTTATTCCCAGGAACGTCACAGGGATTACAGAACTAAGTAAATGTATGCTATTAGGAGTAAACATTTCACAGCCTGCAAGGAAATACTCATTTTTCTTAAACTGCTTTCTTTTCTTGCTAGTCTTCCACAATGGACTCAGTTATGACTAATTCTTCATCTTAGCTACCTGTTCATTGCCCTCTGTATTTCATTCAAAATCCCAAGGGTGGCTTGGAAAAGCTAGATCCAGAGTTGCTCAAGATTCACCCCAGAAAAATTAAAAAGAAACAGAAAAGATATCTACCATGCAACATGTTTTATTCTGCAACATGTTTTATTCTCCGATCCGTGAGTTGTTTTTCTTTCTCTTTCAAGCAGAGGAAGTCCTTAAGCTCAAAATGTGTCCTTAGTTTCATCGTGCAGTGCAACAGGTCCAGACAATTCAATGCCTCTGCAAGTCTTCAGCCTATGCCCCAAGCTGCAAGACAAATTATAACAAGAAAGCATTAGGAAACAGTGATCAACTTCAGGCAGGATACTTAACCTTTCAGTAACTTCTCAGTTATATACAGAAAAGAGGAAAGAGATTATTTATGGCAATATGAGATCCTAATATGAGAGAATCCTAAGATTTTTCATCACCCTTACTAATCTTATTGGAAATAAATTTAAAAAAAAAAAAAAAAGGCACTAAGGGCTTTTCCCCTCTGGAAGAAATGTAAGCCAGGATTTGATGATGCTTGATATCCCGGACTCTCAAGGGTCTCCTTCACAGAAGGAAAACATTTGAATGAATGGGCATTGTAAGGTCTTCCAGTTAACTCAAACCACTTGAAAATGAACAGCAGAAGGACAAAGATTTGCAGTTTGGCTATGAAGTGTTAAACACCAGGAAAACAGACCCAAAAAATCCTCTCATTCTTAACTGTTAGTCTTTTTGGTGGTTTTCCTTACTTTTAATTTCTTTTGTAAATAAAAAGCTTTGATGAAGAGGAATGAAGGGACAGACTTGAAGATACTTTGCCTGATGGTACAGCAATCTAGTTATATCTTTAATAAAGTCACAGCCAGTAGAATGCACTGAAGATCAGTTAACCATATGGCAAAAATACTTCACAGATGTATTGTGCTGCACTGCAGAGAAAATGGTCAGGGACTGGATGTTGGAGAAGGAAGATGAACACTTTGATCAACTTCTTGGCCAAAAACCCCAATGGTTTTCTTTTTTCACCTGAAAAAGTTAGAGGAAATATATGCTCCTTTCTAAGACTAGGCAACTAATTCTGATACTGACTTTTTAAAATTTATTTTTTATTTTTATGCTACTGTGGACATTCTGACCACTTCTAAAATTTGAAACTGATTTTACAATTCGGTAATGGAGAATGCTTAATTTTTTTAATTGAGCAAAAGCAGCTCTCAGTACAGGAAAAGTATTTCCAGCCCAGCTCTACTCATGGGGCTTTTGGATTGCTCCTGGAGATGTTATTTGGATGAAAGCTCCTGTCAGACTTGATAAAATGACTGACAAGGCCAAATTGGCATGCATTAAGGGAAATGACAGGAGAAAAGATTAATCATGCCTGTACCAATAGACTCAAGCTATTTTGGTGATCACACTGCCATCCTGTGTGTGTCAGTAAGGCTTCACTTTCATCTCTGTAGAAAAAGCTATGAGGCAAAAAAGCAATTGGCCTTGATTACATGCTGAGGAGAGGCCAGAGAGAAAAGTAAAGCTTTCTTGGCACTGATAGGATAACCGGACATACTAATACACTGCTGTGTCTCACAAAACAAACAGGAAGCTAGTAGTAAAATGGAGGAATGAATTCTTTCGCATGGAGAAACTTGGAAGTACACACCCTAGTCCCTACCCCGACCCAGTTCAGTGAGAAAAACAGTCAGTGGAAAGTGTGGAATAGTGTTAGATGAACAAAAACCATCTGAGTAACCATCACGTTACTCTAATATAATGACTATAGTATTACTATGACTGATATTAAATATAAGCTGCTAATTAAGGAAAGGTTAGTCCAGCCCTTTTTCATAATTCCAAGTGGTTCCATTGAACATCCGCCATGAAGAATTTGGGTTTCTCCATAACCACAGCCTTTGCTGGAGGCTGCAGAAACTCACTACTGAGAATTTTTGAATGGCACAGCTGGCAAGAAGTTAGCTTCTTGGGGTAATATTGGAAATACAAGAGTCTGGCTTGCAGATAAAACTTCTGAGTGTCTCCCTCTGTCATATTGACTTGTTAAAATCCTAATGTGCAGGATAGCCGTGAAAGCAGCATTATCCCGAGAAGCTGAAGGCTGTCAACCACATTAAAACACAGCTTTGGAAGCAGATTTTATTCCCCTGACTACAACTGGCCACCCTTTGAGCATAGGTGGGTATGCTTGGCTAAGTTATCTCCTTGAATATTGTTTCCCTGTTTTCCTTATTTTCCTTAAATATTGCTTAAGATGGTTATTAGAGAAAAATTGTCTCCACAGGACCTCTGCTTTCCGCCAATGCTTTGCTAAACTCATAGGAAAGGTGAAAATACTAAAGAACTATTAATTCTCTGTGCTTGAAAGAGAAAAGGATGCTGCTGTGTCACACAGGAGTTCATCTGAAGTTCCTAAGCTTAGTTTCAGTCCTCCAGATGGGATGCACTCAGACATGCTAGTGAGAGACAGAATGATAGACAGGATTTCTTCGCTTTTCTCAGTTTTGGATTTTATGTCTCATTACTTCAAAAAAAGGAGTGATTGGGTTAGATGGGACCTTCTGGCAGGAGGGGAGCAGCTAAGCATGCCCGTGAAGGGAACTTTAGTAGCTGGAGTTTGTGGCAAGCAGGAGAGTGATTGATCACAGGTAGGAGCTGGGAGCTAGCAAGGCTGGGAGGCTGCTGGGAGCAGGGTACAGATGGCCCTTTGGGCTCCACACTGACAAAGACATTTCCTAGAGACCGGGAGGAGTTTTGGCATTGAGTATCCTGTCACCAAGGCAAGGCCTCATCTGCAAGAAGTGGGCAAAAGTTTTGTTATATTTTTTTTTTAATTATTATTATATCTACAGCATTCTTTTAAAAAACCCTTTGCTCTCTACCAGGAAAATATCTAGGCAGATCAGCTTCAAAGCTCTGGGGTCCTTTTGCAAGGAGAGACATAAATAACTGGGAACACAAACCAGATATTACACTTTCACAGCTTTATCAACACTGGGCTTTTTTCTTTCATTTATACAGCTTTGTCTACATAGGTATAAATCTAGCAAGAATGGCATTTCTGCCACCATGTTGTGCAGATGTTTTTGTAATGGTGTTTAGCTGGAGCGGCACTGAAAACTCCAGTAGCCACAGATATACCCTCTTCAGTGAGAAAATACAAGAGCTAAGATGATGGCCAGCAGATAAAAATATTGTATGTCTGCCTCTAATTCTCACTTTGTAATAACCTAATGCACAGCAACATAGCCATGATAGTAGGCAATTACAGAAATTGCATTTATTTTAAGATGTGAGTCGGGATATTACCACATGATACTGTAATCACATAGGCCATAAAAGGATTTGTCTCTTTCTCTAAACCATGGGGGCAATATTGGTGGGTTCTGCCTCTTGCTCCTTTCAGTCCATTCTTGTATTTCCTACCAGTTTTATCTGTTTGCACATTTCTTCCCTTCTGGCCCTGATTTAAATGTGATTCCTGTTCTTTTACTTCTTCATTCCTTAATTTCTGCCTACAGTAAAAGGCACTTCATGAATTCAGAGGCATGATCCCTCTTTTTTTATGTTATGTTGTCACTGCTTTTTATTTACCACATCTTCAGCTTCTCTTCCCATTTTATCAACAAATTCCCCTCTTACTAGCTACTGTGGGACTTTGTCAGAGTTTGGTTCCTCAGCATGTTGCTTTCATTTTATTTGGACTTTTACTTATATTTATTCTTTTCTGTTATTTTTCAGCTTGTGTCGTTCATTAAGCTGACTCCCCTTTACAGCATGGCAATGTCTTCACCTCTTACTGTAAAACTGCAGAACGCTTCTGCTTGATGGTGGCTATTGCAGCTTTTCTCTCTCTGATACATTTTTTGTTCTTTCCTACTCTAACTAATGCTCCTCATTTTCCATTCTCAGACCAGTCACCATGTCTATTTGCTGCTCATTCTTAATAGTATTAAGATCCCCAGGGGATTTCTTAAGCCTGTTTAGTTCCATGGAAGTGTCTGATGTGTTTGTGGATCACAGTGCTACCCTTCAAAGAGTCCACAGCTGCTATTAGAAACACATTTGCCAGATATTATGAGAAAAGATATATGGAATTATAAAAACTTACTTTATCTAAGATATAGCAAAAAAAATCCCCTACAAATTCTTTTCACATGACATAAAAATATGTGACGTTCTTTAATAGTGCGAGCTCAGGCTTTATTAAGACAGAACCAGCTGTCAGAGATTACAGTCCCTAAAATATCTATGTATTAAACAGTAGCATGCATGACTTGGTTATTGCTGACAAACTGAACAGAAGCAGGCTTACACAAACATAAGGCTTTACAATTAATGCTCAGTAGCACTAGGCTATTAAAAGTCTTAGTTGATGTGCCCTTTATGATGAGGATTTTCAACAAAACTTGGGAATTTCGGATCATGTGTCTCACCAAAATTCAATGTCTGAGTTAGATTCTACCACTTTGACATTTACCGAAATCCCAATCTCATGGAATCAGTGTGAGTGTTAACAAGGACTTAAATGAAGTTCAGGTTTCACTCATGGGTCTTTTGCTTCCATTAACCTTAATGGGCTGTGAATCAGAGCTGTTGAACAACGGCAATGAGAAATCAATTACTTATTATAATAAGGTATTGTGTATGAGAGGGACAGAGGCACATCCTACCCTTTGATTTTATACTTTCCTACATCTCTGAGTTTTATTTTTCATTTATAACATCACAGACGGACTAACTTCTGTGGATTCACAAAAACACAAACCAGACTCGGATAGGAGTCACGTTAAAATGGTAGCCAAATCTACCTAACACATATCATGTTCAATAAATTAGCTAATAATGTAACTTAGTAGGTGGTAAATGAGCTAATAAAATATGTAATATAGTTCTATGTTGGAGTTCAAAACAAGTGTTAAAATAACATTTACTGTTATGTTTGTAGTAATTTGTATAAGCTGCCTGGCAGGAGGTGAGTGTGCTGCACTATTACAAAAATTACAACAGGAACAATCTCATTATTTGTATCTGGGGCAAAAGGAAGTCTGTGAATTTATCCCACAAAATGTGCTTTATGAAGAACAGACTTAGCATAGAAGTCAGCATTGGGTATTAAAATTTAAAGCCCAAGAACTGAAGACAACATTATCCAGTGAGTCAACAGGGACTGGAGTAATTGATCATATTAGCCAAAAAATAAAATAAAATAAAAGCACACGATGGTATGCTTTGGAAAAGTCGTAAAATGACTTACATAATGTTGATTTGAGTAATTTTTGCTGATTCCACAGAAATATAAAGCAAATAAGAATTGAAAGCAAATCCTAGCTGAGAAATCTAACACAGAGCGCTATATCCCCTGACTGCAAATTCTACAGGAATTGCTTTGAAATATACATAAAAAAACTGTGTAGTGAAATGATCATGCTGGGCTTCATTCTGCACCGCCGACTTTAATGGGATTTTCCCGGGCAGCAAATGCAGGATTCAGCTCCGGTTAGTGGCAGTGCCATTTGACTCCAATCACATCGCTAGTCAGACAGACCTAGGAGTGGAAACCACATATTGAATTGTATCACCTACCTAAATGGGGACAAAATGTTCACAAACCTTTTTTCCAGTATAATAACTGGAAATATGCTCAGTTCTTTTGAACAAAGGGTCAGTTAAGTTATTGTTTAATTGAACCTGCCTTGACTATTAATGCTTGGGGATACCTGCTCAGGAAGACCAATGTTTAATCCCAGTCCCATTCAAAACAGCATTTAAGCATGCACTAACCTTTGAGCTTAGTAACACACCTGTGTAAGTGCTCTCTTCTGCTCCCTTTATCCTACAGACTACTTCAGTCAGTGTTTTTTTGGAGTCAAGGTGTAAAACGTAGAATAACATCTCAAAAATGGGTCAGCAATGCTCCCTTGGGGTAGAGGAATGCTAACCGCAGCTGCGCTGTATTAGCAAGACCATAGCCAGCAGGTGAAGTGACATGAATATTCCCTTCTCCTTGGTTTTCTTTAGGTTGCACCTGGCACATCGTGTTCAGTTTTGCACTACTTGGTTCTAGACCATGGTTTTGTTTAGCCTGAGAAAAAAAGAGCCTAAAAGGACAGCTAATTGCTGTCTTCCACTACTTAGGAGCTAAGGAAGAGCCAGGACCAGGCTTTTCAGGGGAGTACAGTGAAATAGAGATCACAGTCACAAAATGCAGCAAGACAAATTTGTACTTTTACATAAGAAAAATATTTTTCATGATGGGAGTGGTGAGGTACTGAACCAGGTGACCCAGAAAAGTACTGGAATCTCCAGGTTTTGAAGATATTCAGAATTTCACAGCACAGATCTATTTTGAAGTATGAAAACAGATTTTTTAACAAAACGGCTAATATTTATTGTGAAATTAGGTCATTGAAATCTTCTCTGAGTCTTTTTAATGTTTAAAAGAGACATAGACTTGTATACTCTTAGTATCTAGAAATTAGATATGGTATTGTAGATTTTTGTGTTTCAGCTGTTCACGTTATCACAACAGTTTGCTGGTTTAGAGAATGCTGGTAGGTTTCTGGAGTCCCAGTATATGGCTAAAGCAATGTCAGAGAAGGTAGAATTCAAGATCATAAAACACCAGACTTTGTGCAGGCCCTGAAATGCAGATTTTCATAATTTACATGCCACTTTAATTCTCAATTTATTTTATGTTCTTTTGAAAAATAAATATTGATTACTGGGATTTTTCTGTAAATGCAAGTTATAAATACACAAAAACTCAAAAGCCACAGAATAAAGAGTGTCTCCTCAGAAACTGGACCATGTTGGAATTATTTGAATTGGAATATTGGAATTATTTTTAGCTGAATAACTGAGGTTGAGACTAATTTTGAAATTTCCTTAATGCAGAACAATGTAAGGGTATTCTACTGAGGAACAAGCAAACATAATGGTATTGAGATCCTAATTACTGTTGTAATCACTATTACAAAAAGAACTTGCTTCTATTCCCTTCACAAGTAAAGACCTCTGATTCATAGAAAAGTATTTTCAATAAAAGAACATAGTAAAACTATTGGTTAGCTTTTATTTGACTCGTTTTTCCTCTCACTATAACAAATCTTCGTTCTTCTTTATGGCTAAGATGACAAGAGTCTTTTAAGATGTGTTGTAAATGCTGTGTATCTTTATATAACCTTCATGTAATAATTTCTTAATACTCTTGTAGATGAATAATTACATGATTTATGAAAACTATATTGAGGTCATTTGATAATACAACTGGTTATTAGTATAAGAATATTGATACCAACTGGAGAAAGTAATTACCTGGCAATGCTTAAGCAAATTCCTTCCAAGCACAGGAAACCCAGAGCACTCTTTCCAGAGGATGCTAACACTGTTTCAGAAGTTGAGAGGATTTGTATAAGAATCCAATGGTTTGTTTCTTGAAATAAAAGAAAAATACACACTTATTAAACCCAAATAAAATGTAAAAGCTTACACAGAAAATGAAATGAGTAAAAGAAAAAAAATACAGCTACTATTTAAAAGGTACCTGTAATTTTGAGAAAAAAGTTTAAATCACTGCAAAAGATTAATTTTAAAACATCTAGATAAAGCTGACATGGATTACTGAAGTCATAGTATGAAACAGAAAACAATTCCCGTGAAACACCAAGTTGTTCAGTGATAACGTATGCTCAGAGAGGAGGTATAAGCTAGCATTTGGTGAAAGGAAAGGAACAGGGCAATTTAATTCAGATTCAGGACTCTTGCTGTTCAATGGTTTGCCTGTTTCAAGGCAACTTCTTATGTGCTTTTTCTAGGTAACAGACTTAATTATTGTCTTTGTATTTTTAGGAATTATTTATTGGTTACAGCCCCTAGTTCTGTTATAAGATATTCAGGGTACCCAGTCTGCATAAGGCAGAGTTAAGCAACATACAGAATATTTACTTATTTATTTCTTCCTTTAGCTATCTTTAGTGATCATTTATATGGGAGGGAAGATAGTCAGGTCTGCCCCCCAGGGCAGGCACTCCTGTGTTTTTAAAAGTCTTTTAATTCAACGTGTGAAAGAACTCTGCAATTTTGTTTTCTGTTGTCTATTTTGTTTAATTTTTCTCTTTTTAATATAATAATAGTAATAGTGATAATGTTGATCATTATTATTATTTTACTTGTTTCAACCATGATAGCCCTAGGGCTGGGCAAAGGTAATAAAAATAGTGGAGTTACCATTTGGTAACTGTTTCCACAGAGACAGTAAATAAGAGTTTAACCCCACCTTTTCTCAAAACTGTGAGTAGCTGTTTTTAAGATAAAATTATTTGACATTTAGCAACAGACATATAGTAAGCACAATTGCTATAATTCGTGACAGGGAAGCTCATGGAAGAAAAAAAAAAATACCTTACTAGGGATTTACTCATTAAAAAAACCCTAGAACCCTTTGCCTTAGTTGGATGGACAGAACAGCTATTAAGTGAGGAGGAAGTCTATACCAATAGATGGAAGTTAATTTCTGAGAAGGAAAAAGGAATTGTTCTTTGTTGTTTCAGTCTATTAAAATCACACTGGAAAAAGCACTTTGGACTATTGTGTAGGAAATACTCCTGCACTAGCAGGGCATGAATGGCAGAAAATAGTCAAAAGGACGTAAAAGGTCTTATGAGTTTCTAATTAAATGAAATTAAAGTTGAAAGGAGATTTTTTTTTTTTAGCTACAGTAAAGATTTAGACTTGTGGTGAATGAACTAAAATGTAACCTTTAATGACAAGGAAAGATAGTGGTAGAAAAAAATTGCCTTCTACTTACTGACACAGCTAGATCAATGTTTGATTAGTTCACAGATGGTAATTGAATTAACGCTTGCAAGTGCAATGCATAGAGTATTGATTTTTCCTGTTGACTAATCAAGAAGCAACAATTTAGATGCTGAGAGAGAAAAAAAATGTTGCCAGAAAATATAATTGCTATTAAAACACACGTCGTAAGGCAATGACAAAATCAATAGAAGACTGATACCATGCAGCTGGGTACTTCTAATTACTCAAAATTATACAGTCTAAATTCTGTATTCGCTTTATACCACACATAACCTCATTGATTTCAGCATGAAATTTGGTCCAGTACCTACAGAACACTCTACTCCTTTTTGTTTTCCTTTCTCACCATGGGTCTTCCCCTGCTGAAATCAATAGCAGAACTCACATTAAATCTCAATAATGCATGATCATCGAATACTGCTACTCAAGGAGACATTTGTATGAAAAATGGGAGAAATCATTTCTTCATTGATAATAATGGCAGCTATATTGATGAGGCTGTTGCTTTGCTACATTAGTTGCCTGTTTTTAATCCAATTTAAAAAAAATGGCAGTTACATACAGAGGCTTATAATAAGGACTTGAATAAAGAATCCAGGAAAGCATATCTGTGTATTCTTAACTTCAACTATTTGAGTAAAGTCAAGAGAAGTCAATTGATGGTTCATTCAAATGTAAAGCTAAGGATGTGTGTAAAGAATTTTGCTTAGTCAGTTGAAGCATACACAATAAGTAACTACACAAATATTTTCTGCAAATGTCTTTCTAAAGCTTTATCTTTTTCTCCAAGTGATTGTGGATTTGTAAAGATGTGTGCATTTTAGAGGAGCAGCCTACCATCCATGCTTTTCTGAACTTATAGTTGTTTCAACAAATACATCATATTTTAAATTTTTTTTACTGTCCCATAGAGCTTTCCGGTTACTATGTGGTGAGAGTCAGACAATAGTTGCAATGTGGTTTTGTGGTCCCCAGCTGCCTTTCAAAATCTTTCCAATATGAGGATTTTGTATTGCTCCCTATGTTGCTGTTTGGGCTAGCCTGTGCAATTGTCGAGCTTTGTAGTTGAGTGACATTTAGAGAGAATTCTTTTAATGTTTCCACATAGTGTACTTCACTACTATAAAGACACTCCTTTATTATGCTTTAACATATAATCATTACCAAAAAGGGCTGCATTTAAACAAAAGTACTTTCAAAATCCAAAGCTTCAGATGTAAATTGCTGAGGCCTCAGTGACTGAATGAATATATGCCTGCCTGTCTGTTATGCCAGATGTCCCATTAGAGATAGGATAGCTATTTTCAATCTCAGTGATTAATATACTCTGATATCTAGAGATGAATGGGAATTGAAGCTGATTCTATGTTAGAGGATATTATCTGGTAATTTAGGATATGCATCTATATAGATAGATATACACACACACAACTTTTACATTGACTATATGCAGATGTAAATGGAGTTCTATCAATTTAGCAAACTTCTATGATGACATAGAAATATTTAAAATCTATCTTGGTTTTTAACATAGTAATTTTGCTCTAGACAATATCCTGCTTCCTCTCACTAGTCTTCTGAATAGCATCCATGTTACTTACATACCTCCTGCTTTACCCTTAAATGGAACCATTGCATGCTGGAAGCCTCCAGTTCCTGAATGAAGACTTACAACTTGGAAGACAAATATTTTTTTTCCTGTGTAAGAAGAAATTAACATTTCTATCATGGCCATACAAAATGAGAGATATGGAATCTGGCTACTCTAAGAAAATGAGTTCTTTTGGGGGATTAAGTAAAATGTTGGTTAATTATACTAATCAACACAGAGGTTCAGTGAGCTCAGAAGTATTTTTTAGTTGAAAAAGCTGCAGTTGTTCTCCAAGCAGATGATTTCACATACCCAGCCTGGTGGCAGAAAGCAAGGTGGCTAATTGAAGACCGTATCTTCTCAGATAAGAGATTCAAAGAAGATAAGTGAGGTGACTGATGGAAGTAGAATACAGAGTTCAAAAGTGAGACCTAGAGGAAGCTCAGTGAATGTGTCCCTCTCTCTTTGAAGAGAATCCTGTGGAGGGGAGAAGGTAAAGTATGTGTTGGACTTGGGAATTTTGGAGTGAGTCGCTGTCCTGGTTTCGGCTGGGATAGAGTTAAATTTCTTCCTAGTGCTGTGTTTTGGATTTAGTATGAGAATAATGTTGATAACACACTGACATTTTTAGTTGTTGCTAAGTACCCTGCTAGTCAAGGACATTCACCTTCCATGCTCTGGAAGAGGCTGGGAGGGAGCATAGCCGGGAGAGCTGGCCAACGGGGTATTCCATACCATGTGACGTCATGCTCAGTATATGAATGATAGGTGTGTTCCAGAAAGTAGCGGTCACTACTTGGTTATCGGTCAGTATGGGTGGTAAGCAATTGCATTGTGCATCACTCATTTTGTATATTCTATCATTATTATTACTATCACTATTATTATAATATTTTCCCTTCCTTTTCTGTTCTATTAAACTGTCTTTATCTCAACCCATGATTTTTTCTCACTCTTACCCTTCCAATTCTTCCCCCGTCCTACGGGGGGGGGGGGGAAGGGGGGAGGGGCAGGGCGGGAGAGTGAGCGAGCGGCTGCGTGGTGTTTGGCTGTCTGCCAGGTTAAACCATGACAATCGCTTTGGGAAAAAACGATGCAGAGAGCAGGGATTGGTTTAGCTGGAGAAATTCCTCTTTGAATTGGTCTTCGATAAAGTTGTATTTGTGAGACTAATGGTTACTGTTGCCTGTTAGGTGAGGTTCAACAATTTTCTGGCTGAAAGTTCTTACTGTCTTTCCTGTAAGTGCTCTGACCTCCAGGCTAGGGAGAAAGGTTTGGTTTTGTAAGGTTCTTAAGGAGAAGGCACTCTTTACAATACTTTGATTTCTCTTTCTTACTACTAATATTTATGGAAGTTTTGACAGGTTTGTAATGTAAAAGCTTATTGAGTGAAATAAGAAAGAAATAACATTCACTTTTTAGTTGTTCATAACAAAATCCTGCTATTTTCCTCACTTGTTATTCATTTTGTTAAGAAAGGTTAAGATATTAAAACATTAGACTAAAAATATGTCAAAGGCCAGTTACATGCCAGAAGTTGTTAGTTTATGCTCACAAACAGTTCTGTTATGAAAATGGTTTGTTGAGAATATTTGGTGAATATATACATTGACAAAAGGAACAGCTTTCAGCAAAATCATTACTCTAAACTCACCAATTTTTTATACGATATAATATATGCATATATTTTTACATAGTATAGCATGTACTGTGTGTATGCATACATATATATACAAATACATATGTAAAACAGCTAACCTAGAACACTGATGGGTGGTTATGTTGAGGACCAATTTGAGGTGATATGCAACAACCATAAAGCAACATTGCATAACAACATTACTCTCTGAACAGTTTTCCTTGCCCACAGTCACCTTTAGAAATCTGCTGTGATTTCATATAAAGTGTAGTCATGTTGACTACTCCAAATCTGCACTGAACTGCACCATGAAATCTGGATGTCTACCTGGAAAGACTGGGGAGCGTAATATGTTTGCATGCATTGTCTGTACAGAGTATAGGATTAGGCATCTGAGCTTACTTGAATGGAAGCTGCCAAGTGCTCATCACTCTTGATATTAAGTCTTTTGCCCTTTGATCTAAGTACAGATTCAGAAACCTAATTGTTGTCCCCCACCTTTAAAGATTGTCCTGCTTAGGGGTTGATTTGGGATCCTGTCTCTTAGTGATAATTAGTGTATTTAGTGTTGTGAATGAAGCTTCATTAGCTAAAATAAGTTTATACTTTGATTTATATTAGCTTCATCCCAGTATCTCATTTGTATTTCTCAGTTTAGCCACCTAATGGGCTACAGAGTTTAAGGATTTGTCTGTAATAGTTCCCAAATCTCTTTTTAGGTCAATGCCCTGATGTTAATTTTCCATTTAGCAGCTATACACTGTCTCTTTTTTGGATCCAAACTCATTAGTCTACATTTATCTGCATTTGTCATCCACCAGCCAGGTGCATTCATTATTTACATCATTATGTATTGCATTGCTTTTCTTCATTTGCTGTTCTTCCCAAGCACAGCTGACAGAGCAGTAGGAAATAATCCACAAAATCACCAAATCACTATCTTTCTTTTTACTTCTTTCAAGAAAAAAAACACTGAGTTTGGATCAGTACAATTTATACAGTTATTTATGACAATTTAGACAGATATTGGTAAATCACAAAATGAAAATTAATTACTGTATGTTCATGAATTATCAACCATAAATCATTGCTCACCAGAAATCTGTAGAGAATACATTGTCTTGTCTGACATTTGCTGTTCTTTAATTGTTTTTTTCATTCCTAAAATGATTGTCATCCCATCACAGAGAAGAAATTGGCACGATGTGACTGAAGCAAGTAAGCAGACACCTCAAATATCAATAACCCTATTTCACGTATCTCCTTTGGTGCACTTGCTTATCTAATGATGAATGGGTTTCTCTCATTAGCACAACTGTATCCCTATGCATTTCCATATATTCTGCTTCTCAGATGCATGGACAGAAATGTGTGAATACCCTCTGAATGGTTACACATGTGGACATTTATTTCTTGTACCAGATGCCTGCTAATATATCTCCTCATCATTCATTTTTTGCTCAGATTCCAAATATATAATTCAATTGAATCATATTTTACTGCTTGACAATGTATAGAACTCTGATTATAAATCAGATATCCCCTTCAGATATCTGCTGGAAACACAATCTGCCCTATATAAATCTTAATATGTTTGGGTTTCTGTTCTTGTTTATCTTTATTACTGCACTCCACTCAGTCTGATCAAAACACCACCATAAAAATCACCAATCACCGCTTTCCTACTGTATTATACTGTTTAAACTGTGGCTTTTTGGTTGTTTTATTTATTTATTTATTTATTTATTTAATTTCTGCTTTCTCCTTTTCTCACGAGAAGGAAAGTCCTGACCTCCTTTGCCAGGGCCTTGACTCTCAGTTGACTATACTCCAAACTCAGTGGTTTTGGAAAAACATACAATTTAAAGTGGTGTTTCTGATACTGTAGTTATTCCATCCTTAGTGAAGTATGGCCTGTAAGATTTATGCAACGTTATCTGGAAATTCACAAGCAAGTACAGTAATTAAGTAAATCCTGGAGACAGCAAAATCCACCTCTCACTAGAAAAAGATGGACAGATACACTCAACAGTAAAAAGATTGTATGAAAGTTATCTAAAACCTGAAACATTTTTATTTACTTGTTAAAGTCAGATGTTTTCTAAACCAGTCTTATAAAAACCACCTATAGGTTTTGAGCATGCTAAGCTATTTATGAGAAAAACAACTGTGTAAATGAATTAATTGGGAAGAGGAAGAGCACTAGTTCTGAGCTATTTTGGGAACATTTTTCCTGCTGAATGAGAAAGGGAATAAACACAGTAGTTCCAAAACTCATGTAAAGCAATGGAAGGATTCTCAGCAGATAGATCAGGTCTGCACAGACTGAAGATCCAAGAATAAATGTGACATGATCGTTACCGAAAAACGCAAACTACCCAAGTGAAAACAGCTCTCAGTCAGTTGTTCTGACCCTGATAACTGTGTTATCTTTGTGTAAGCCTTCCATTACAAGCTGAATGCTAGGTTCTCTTTCTCTGCTCATATATTGAAAACACATTGTTCGTTTCTTTAAAAGTCCTCCATCATCCTCAAATATTATGAACCATTTTCTATTTCTTTGTTCCCGTCAAATCCCTTCTGATCCTGTAATACACATTTTTACTTGCATACTGTAATTGCATAAATAATTTCTTGGGGAAAAAGCTGAAGTATAATTTTAAGAGTTTATTTAAGCGAGCATTTTAATATTTGTAATACATTTAATCTAGAAGGCAGTTAGATCCAAGCATCTTTGATAAAGTGATATTGATTTGTTCAACTGCCCTAAGCAAAATGGATAGTATAATTTCTCTTGTTGTTGATTAGTAAATGCTCTGGCTCTTCTTTTTTAAATAGTTTACAGAATGTTTTGGGGAAACAGACAATGAATTGTCTTTTGGGAATTGCAGCATTAATTTAAATTTGTTTTAATTTATTTTGATGTTATGTTTAGAACTATGTTCATTGCAAAGATTTATACTTTCGCAAAATGTAGTAATGAAATTTTCAAAAAATGCAGTTGATAGTTCCTTTTACAGAATATGAAAATTATTTCAGAAAGAAGTAACAACTGCGAATTACACAGTGACATCTATAATATTCATGTGAAAAATGCAAAAGCAAATGTGAAATTTATGAAAAAACCCAATCATTCATTGTTCCTCAAAACTGAATGAAATAATAAAATTGCTGCTGGAACATTCTCAGCAGGCTTCAAATGTACTTTTCAATTATCTGAGCATCATTCACCATCTGTTAGCCCCCATATCTGGTCATTTATCTATATGATGACTCACTGCAGGGTGCTATCAGTATCACCATTACTTTATTTAATGAGTACCCTGTCTATTTGCACCCCTCTTGACAGCTTGTGTCCATATCATTCATTCATTGTCAGCCTACCGTCAACATAGCAGGAAAGGCATCTCTGGCTGCTGTCTCATGACAGCCTGCTGCCTTTGGTAGCAGCCGTTCTGCATCCATCCCATCACCGCCAAGTCCATTCTCATTGCAGCACCAGTAGCCACAAAGCTACTTCAGCCCACACTGTCGCAGTACTTCTCCCAAAGGAGGAATGGAAACTTGCCCAGGGAGTCTGACATCACTTTTGACCTTGAGAAAAGACTATTATCTGATATAAAGGGAGAGTGAAAAGGAGATACTGATTCACATAGATCCTCTCCATGGAAAACATCAGGAAGGTTCTGGTGCAAGAAAAAAATTTCATGGAACTTCCTTATTCCTCTTGCAGTTCAAGTTGTTCCATGTGGGAGAGAATACCTCTTCTTACTCATCCCATGCAGAAGATCGGGCATCCGGGTACACTCTGTGGAGCAGAATTAATATGCAAGAGTATTAAGGCTGCATGTAACGCTGAAATATAAAGACTAAATTACTATGACCAACATGGGCAGGGTCTGTAGAGAGGTTAGAAAGAAAAACCCATGGGAGGAAGTGCAAGAGTTGCAGATGTGTTTTGAAAAGCAGCTTCTGCTATTATTCCTCATCATTTCAAATTTTCTCAACTCATGCAATTAAAATTCTCACAGTGAATCAGCATATATCAGTACAAAGTCATTAGACAGGCATCTAGTATATCTTTCCTTGTAATCTAGTAGTGGTATGCCATTGCATTTTCCTAGTCATTCAAACCTAGGAAAGTTGAGAAAGTCAATTCTACTCTCTTTCTATACCATATCTAAGTAACCAGTCTGGATGCGCTTAAACAAGGGCTCTTTATTCTCTGTGATAGGAATCTTTTTGGGAAAAAAAAATTCCCTCATGGAATTATTAATCATGGAACAAGATCTCCTAGCTCCAATAGCCTCTATTGGAGGATATATGTCCAAATTAATTAATTTTCACTAGGGAGGGTAGAAGGAAAGCAGTGTACTGTTTCTTTAGGCAAAGTAAAGAAAGGAACACACACTTGAAACAAACTTCTGTTTACTTGGTTAAATTTTACAGTGGCATAAAATAATGTTTCTAGATTTGTTATTCATTGACTGTATAGTTTAAAAATGTATCAAAAGTGAGGGTCAGCTATATAAATGTTAATTTCACTGGTAGAATGAAACAGAATTTGAAATTTAATGAGAAATGCCTATCTGAAGTGGGAATAAGATAAAAGTTATTACAGCTTGCAGTGGTATGGGTGTATAGGTGGTAAGATTTAACTCTGCTGATGGGAGAGGTTAATATCATTCTCATTAATAATGAAGAATAATAAGGATAATAGCGTGACATTCATAGATCACCTTCTGTTTGCACTCAAATTATCATAAATTATGACTCTCTGGCATTGGGTTAATCAATGTCCACAGACCCCAGGAGAAGATTTTCCAGGTCTTTTCCTCTTCTGGCTTGTTTTCTGCCTCCATGGAAGGAAGAGTCACCTTGGAGTGTGAGTGACCTTACTCTTTTGCCTCAGCTCAACACAGAGCATCCTCCTGTAAATGATGAAGCAACAAGCAAACAAAACCCCCTTTCTTAGTTATTTTATGTTAGATACTCAAAAGCATAAGTGCCTAAAATGTAAGAAGCAATTAGTATGAACTCAATACTTCAACTTATATAAATAAAGCAGGTAATAAATATAAATGAGGAGATACAGCTACAGCTAAGCAATGCAGAAGAGATGTAAGAGATTAAGAGATGCTAATAAATTTCCCTTGAAGTAAGGAACCATAGCCAGGGAAGGAAGAGTTGTCCCAATGATCTTAGAAAAAAATGGATCACAATTACTGGCAAAGATTCTAAATGTGGAAACTCCCATCTTTTTTGAGTGATTCTATCTCCAGTATTTGGCCAGTATTTATATCTGACACATGGTAAAATGGAAACTGCCCCACCAAACTTTGAATATGAACTTCAATGCAAGAGCACATTCAGTGAGAAAATCCTCAGAGAAGACATGTAAAAAATCCAAACCCTTCTCACTGCAAGTTCCAGCCCAAGATTGGTTATCAGGAATCTTCTAACTACTGTAACAAAAGTAGCAATTAACAGGAAAAAAAGAAATCATCCTAGCATGATGTAACCTAGATGTAACCTAGGCAACTTGAGAAATTTATGAGGAAACAGTCAGAGAATACACCTTCTGTGTTTGTACATTCTTGTAAATACATGAAATAAAAATATACTTATTTCCTTCAAATAAACAGAACAATCAGTTCTGAAGCATCTGTTACATGTTATTTTACAAAACTGGCAAGTAAAGCAGCATTTTTAATGCTCACATAATTTAAACAAATACAAATGTAATTGCCTTGAATGAGCTGAGATTTCCTCAGAGTACTCTGAGTAAATACATCCCTTTTTCTAACTAAGATGCAAATGAAAATGGCTTCTTGCTCAATAATAAATAAAGCAGACTGGTTAATCAATCTCTTTCTCATTTCTTAGGCTTTGTATTTCTTTTAGATTCCCAACAGAATAAATCAAATCAAAGCCTACGATATACTAAAACATTATCTAATATTTACTAGATTTGGTTTTTCATTATTGTTGGGAGGAGCAATAATTAAAAAAAAAATAATAACTACAAAATTGTTTCCTGATTTTGAGAAAATGAACTTTTGTCAACTCTTAAAAATGTTTATAACTATATGACATAACCGCATGAATTGATCAACTCTAAAAATTAATGTTTGTTGTGGTTGCACAGATAGCTGCAAGCCAAATTACCCATTTTGCTGATATGACCCACTAGCCTAGAGCATCAGAAAGAGGTTCTTTAAAACTGTAAATACTAATAAGCTTTCCATGGGTAATCTGGCCAGTCTCTGGTACTTTAGTATTCTACTAGGCAAGACCAAAGCTTCCAGTTAATGAAAATGAAATGAAATGAAAATCAAATTCTACTCACTTAAATTGGGCATTCCCATAAAATTGCCTGTATTGGCACTCAGTTGTTCTTTTTTTTTTTTTTTTTTTTTAAACAAGAGCGTACCTGAGATCTCCTACTGCATTTTTGTTCAAATAATAAGACTACTAATGCACAGAGTTTAGTTTTTTAGGCCCTATACTTCAACATAGTCAGTGTTTGGTGCAGAAATTTGATTTAGATTTAAGTCACATATTACTGAGAAGCTGGCCCTAAAATTTTATAAGAACTACATCTTAGGATAGTTTGTCTTTAAGTAGCCAGCTGATTTAGTCAAGAATTTAAGCTGTCTCAGTCAGTAGACCATTTTTCAGTAAAGTAGTAACCCATTGCTTAGTACTGGAGTGGTGTAGACATGTCACTAATTTTTGACATTTTACAACTACTCTCTTAATTTATCAAAAATAGATGACATGTTGGTTAGACAAGGATAGAGTTACCACAGAGTATGTGGTTATGTGTTAAAGAGCCAGTGCAAAGTCAGCCAACAGCATACTTGACATCTGGTGAGATTTCTTGGCATTTATTAAATGTCAAATTGTGACATTTAGGAAAGCAAAAGCACTTAACCTGTTACTAATAAGCTCTCAAGATACTATTGCCTATATGAGCAAAACTAAAATAGCAGCAAATATGTGTGTGTATACACATACATACACACACATACACTAGAAGCTAGAAAATCACTAAGCCATATGCTGGCCCATGTATTATTTAGCATATTATTATTCATTGATCAGATTCTGTCTTCAAAAGGCTATAACATATGTACAACCACTCATTAATTTTGCCCATCCCCACGACTTGGTTCTGGACTACCTGCTGATACTCATGTGCATACTGGACTTTGATTTTGTGCGTGAGTTTAGTCATACATCCTTTTAAAAATTGTTAATGGGCAATCTGAAAAGGATCTGAAACACTTCAGAATCTGAAAAACCCCCACTTTTTCATGTAATTTTATGCCCAGGCTTGCCTTTTTCAGGGTTTATGTTGTCAACCTTTTCTAAAACTCATTTATTGGTCTTATGTAGATGTAGATGTGCAACATTTGCATCGGAACATCAGCAATAGGTGTGCAAGATTTTGACCTCATATGTATTGAAAGTTCACTGAGGAGAGATTTGGAGAGAGTGTTTTGTTTGTAACCATCAAGGCAGGAAGGATTTGGTGGTAAAGGATCTTGAGCAAGAATGATTTGCTTGATTTTTTTTTTCTTTTTATTTTAAGTTTAATACTATTTGGGTTGTAAAACTGTTTCTAGCTTGGGAGTGTTATATATCAACCAGCAGGTATTATTATACATGAACAATGCGTGGTGTATTGCAAAGAAAATGGATCACAAATAAGGTGTTCCGGATATGTATTGTATTATTCTTACCTTGTAATGTTGCTTGGGAATATTTGCTTGTAATTCCCGAAGATATATATTCTTTGCTGATATGTATCTACTGCTTGGAATTATTAAGAAGATGCAATACAAAAATAAATGAATAGGAAAAGGAGATGCAAAATAAGGGAATGGGCAGATGCTGTTTTTTGATTTTTTTCTCAGGTGAAGCAAGCTGTCTTGAGAGTTCTGTGAGGAGATGACCTGTCAATGCCAGCTTTTGCAAACCTGGAGAGCTTTTGCATATGTGTTAGAACAACAGGCAAAACAAAACAAGGCTTGCCTTCAATGTAGTTTTTTTTCAATAGCCTACAAGCAAATAAGAAACAGGGATTTTAACTAAAGAAATGGTACAATGCAGACTTGAAAAAGACAATGCCTAATTCTTATACTTATCAAAGTATTAGCAAGAGCTGGTAAACAGATACATCATGGTGGATAAACAATTAATGGATTTCTGTAGTCCATCAAAAAACGGTCAAAGAGTAAACAGATAAGATGACTTTCATGAAATTCTGGGACAGTCTTTGAAGTGTCAGTGACACCTTTGAAGGTGGACGCATAGATCAGATTGTAGTATGCGTATGCTGGAGAGGAGAGCCAGGAGAGTCTAAAAACTGTAGGAAAATGCACATTTCAATATACAAGGTGCCGATTAAAAGATTTGTATTCAGGTCTTTGGGCGGGTAACTCTGCCATGATACCCTTTAATCAGCTTAGACTGAAGTTATCATTGCTACTGACTGCAAAGCCTCAATGTTGATTTGAACTCTAGGACGAGACATGACTGCATGAACCCAGTCCCTGGAAGAGACTAGAAACATATTCAGAGTAACATCATGGCCAGTATGGATGATCAGCTCTTCCTGAACTACCAGCTATTGGTTAGTGTTCCTTGGATGCCGGTGATTCCTAGACATGGGCTGTAAATCAGTGTCCTGAAGTTTCAGGAGGCTCTGCTATGCCTGCAGGTAGCTTTTGGGATGAATCAGCCAGCAAGAGAGGCTGACTCCATAAGGAGCAGGCAACAGAAATCAAACACAGTGAATTCACACATGCAATGCAAATGACATTAAAAGCAATATATAATTATACAAGATTTCTAGCTGTGCTATGACATTTCCTATTCGCTGCCATCACCCCAAATTTTAAAAGCTGATCATCAAAACCAAGTGAGATAGAACAGATGTAAAATGAAGCCACAAGATTAATTTAGCCCAATTTTAATTGCAATGATTTATCATTGTCCACTGGGCATTGCAAAAATATTAACAAATCTCACAGAAAGATTAATAGATACCAAGTAATAAACTTAGTCTCCACATCATACATAAAATTAAACATGAAGTTTCCTCATGAGACTCAGATTATTACTTAAATACTTGAATTATTATCACTTTAGTGTTTCCATTTTGTGGAATTTCCATTTCTGCTTTAGCTTTAAATGAGATCATATTTATCCAGAATTGTCTTGACAACCTCAAGAGTCATGAAACACACAGTGCTCAGTGCTGCTTTGCCATCCCACAATGGGTACGTGAGCTTGGCCTCCACTGTTCTCATATCTCACTGCTCACAGTGGGAGAAGCCAGGAACCCCATGAGGTCCTTTACAGGTCCTCCTGCTTCATTCCACCAAGCTATTTTCTGAGGGGCTCACCATCCCACCAATTCTGAGTGCAGTTGTCCTAGTTTCGGCAGGGATAGGGTTAAATTTCTTCCTAGTGCTGTGTTTTGGATTTAGCATGAGGAGAATGTTGATAACACACTGATGTTTTCAGTTGTTGCTAAGTGCCCTCCTAGTCCAAGGACAGCTCCTGTGCCTACTGACTGAGCTAGGTACACGAGATGGGAGGGAACATAATCAGGACAGCCAGCCCAGCTGGCCAATGGGGTATTCCATACCATGTGACGTCATGCTCAGTATATGAAGGATAGGCGTGATCCAGGAAGTGCCGATCGCTACTTGGTTATCGGTCAGCGCGGGTGGTGAGCAATTGCATTGTGCATCACTCATTTTGTATATTCTATCATTATTTATTATCATTATTCTCCCTTTTCTGTTCTATTAAACTGTCTTTATCTCAACCCACGAGTTTTTCTCACTCTTACCCTTCCGATTCTCTCCCCGTCCCACTGGGGGGGCGGGGGGAGTGAGTGAGCGGCTGCGCGGTATTTGGCTGCCTGCCAGGTTAAACCACGACAGCAGTCCTGTTGCAGTAGGCAACCACTAAATGCTCTTGGAGTCAAATGAGGAAACTGGTGCTAGTAGCAACAATATTAGGATGGGAAGTGCTCAGGGCTCTGTCTCCTAGAGCTCAACCCAGAATGCAGCCAGGCATCCAATGCTGTGTGCAAGCAGAGGAAAGCACCGCATGGTGATGAAGAGGAGCAGCCAGTATGACAATACGATTATTTATATATTATCCAAAATTTACTCTTAAGCATGAGCAAGTGACTCAGGACTTAGTGAGGAGCTCTCTGTGTTTAGCATATACAGACCTGAAGCCTTTTTTGGAAGCAACCCCTGAGTAGTTCTTTTCTTTTGAAATGTGATAGTAGCAAACACACCTTTTTACATGTTGCCCTCTGTTTGAAGTGCTCATGATAAGACAAGTCATGAATACCAAGTGGTTTAGTGCCTTCCTTGGTCAGAGGACCAAGTCACCTTCCAGGCTCCTGGCACAACATGGCAGGCATGTGCAGCAGGTGGCTACAGCACCTTGTCACCAAGGAGGGCTCTTCATCCCGTTTTCCTTGCTGGGGTAACAAGGAAGTCTTAGAGATTTCCTAGGAAGGCTGGAGGTGAGCAAAGAGGTGGCTAACCTACGGGCTTTAGGGATACATAAAACTGGCCTCTTCTAATTTAGAGGGGCTCCTGATCGAGTGTCACCATAGGAGTAGCAGCTTCATAACTACGAGGAATGGGGAAATATTTCTCCTTCTCATAGGTTGAACTGGCAAATAATGAATGTTTGTATGACATGGTGGATTCGATGGATATGTTTAATCCCTTTGGTAAAACACATTTCACAATTTATGACAAGAAGCATCCATTAACTGCTCTTTCTACCCTCAGGTCATTTCTTTCTGATGTCTTTAATTAAACCTTTAAAAATGGACTGATCTTATTGCATGACATTTTCTGCAAAATTCCTATATGAAAAGAATTTTGTCAAATGCTTAAAGGTAGTTCCTGTTTGAAGTTTTATCAACAAAACAAACAAGTAGAGACATTAGGGAAATGCAAATAAAATTAAACAAAATTATATAAACATTTCATAATCAACATATTTCCTACAGGTAAAGTGATAGGTAGAATGGTGTTTCCCAGAGGATCTTAAGTGTAGGTATGGAAAGGGCTTTGCAAAAATTATCAGATGGCCATACCAGTCATTAATTTCACTGTGTGGGCTGAGATGTGATGGGTGACTAAGATGTTCCTTATTTGTTTGCTTAGGTGCTCCTTTTTAGGAATGTTTTTCTGAAGTATTATCTGTAGTAGAAAATCCTCCAAATTTATAGTGTATAGCTTTTAGTAATGAAGTAGCTGAGAACTTGCACATAGATAAAGATGACAGAGTTGATGGGTATCTGCCTGTCTGCATCCTGATTGTGTTTGATATTATTACTTTCCTCCCCTTTTTCTATGGACGTGAGTTTTTTGAAGTGATGGAATATTTGGTTGAAGAGTTAAAATAAAAATAAAATGATACATGAAATAATCAGCAAAAAGTACAAGAATAAGCAAGAAAATGCTAAACTACAAAATGACACACTACAATAAAATGATAAACTGCAGTACTGGGTTTTCATTCAACGTTTTATGGATGTGCTGAGACTTTATAATGCCTACTGCTGTTAACAGCTCTTGGGCTAATTAGCAGATGCTTAAAATCTCTAAAGATTTGGTCCAGAATTATTAATTAACTACTGTATGTCCCAGACTAAAAAGAAAAGCTGTAAATATATGGTATGTACCTGCCAAGCATTCACTCCTTACTCATAAGAAAAAGCACATGAGGTTTTCTGAAATACCAGTTTTTGATTGTCTTAGGGTGTGGTTTTTTTTAAAGGGTTTAAGGTCTGGTTACGTTCTCCTCTTTGATCCTTCACATTTCCGCATCTGATAAACCTATAATGTTTTGATACAAGATTTTAACTGAATAAAATCTTCAGGAGAAATGCTGGAGAGAAATGGAAGCAGCACCCATGCTTATAAAGAGCAAAGCTGCTAATTGTGTTAAATAGTGTCCATGTAATGTTTATGTGCTGTTTGACACCGACACATTTAAATCTTACAAAAACAAAAAATCAAACCAACCCCCTCATTTAGAATGGAAGCTTCAGAAAGTGACTTCCTTGGATGGTAGACTGATATTCTGTTTGGAAATGACTGGGTTTTTATATGGCTTTCTGCCATATAAAGGCTTTCTGCCTTTAAAAAAATACGTCACAAATCACTAACTTGGCTCATCTTTGAGAAAAAAATCTTTCTCAACTACCTACATTTTAGAGATGTTTCAGTGTATCTGCAAACAGGGACTTCCTTGTGAACATACATGCAGTACGGGAGAAACACTGTCATGGTCTGAAGTTCCTGTTTTATTATTTTTTCACCTATTTAAACTAACTTGTTCTTTGTGTAATGAACAGAAACACCTATCTGCAGTTAAGCTAGTTTTTCTAATACTGTTATTAAATAATCATGGCTCGTGTAACGCTCTAATATATTTTATTTCCAGTGCTTTTTACAGAGTACGTTATTCTTGTTAGCCCAGCTTAGCATAACGACTGTCAAAATTGGGCCCATGTTGCTTAGAGCTCCATTAGTTGTGTTGATTAAAACACTTATATCTACCTATTCTTAGTTCAGTCCTACACTATTCAACATCTTAAGGCCTCGAAAACCTCTTAAGAGTATAGAGTGTTCTACATGCCAGAGGTTACTGTTCCAAAGGTTCTTTGAAAGAGAGGATCATATCAGATCAGTTAGAAGCAAATTCATTAAATCCTGGTGAAAGCATTGTGAAATCAGATTTTCCTGAAAAGGATGTTGGACGTCTCACAGGATCGCCTTTCCATTAGAGTTGTGCATAGTAGTAACACCCAAATAGTGGCTGGTGACCTCTTTTACACAGAGGTAAAATCTGTCCTGGCTGTGCTGGCTTTGGCTGGGATAGAGTTAATTTTGTTTGTAGTAGTTAGTATGGGGCTATGTTTCGGATTTGTGGTGAAAACAGTGTTGATAATACAGGGATGTTTTCGTTACTGCTGAGCAGTGCTTACACAGAGTCAAGGCCCTTTCTGCTTCTCACCCCACTCCACCAGCGAATAGGCTGGGGGTGCACAAGAAGCTGGGAGGGGACACAGCTGGGACAGCTGACACCAACTGACCAATGGGGTATTCCACACCATATGACGTCATGCTCAGTATATAAAGCTGGGGGAAGAAGAAGGAAGGGGGGGACGTTTGGAGTGATGGCGTGTGTCTTCCCAAGTAACCGTTACACGTGATGGAGCCCTGCTTTCCTGGCGATGGCTGAACACCTGCCTGCCCATGGGCAGTAGCGAATGAATTCCTTGTTTTGCTCTGCTTGCATGCGCGGCTTTTGCTTTCCCTGTTAAACTGTCTTTATCTCAACCCACGAGTTTTCTCACTTTTACCCTTCCGATTCTCTCCCCATCCCATTGTGGGGGGAGTGAGGAAGCGGCTGTGTGGTGCTCAGTTGCTGGCTGGGGTTAAACCATGACAGTGGCCTAAGAGTTTTATTTTGTTTGGAATACTCTTAAGGCTTAATTTTAGGATTTGGAGTACTGTTAAAAACAAGGAGTGTCAGCCTTTGCCGGTCATGTATGTTTTAGCAAGCATGGGAGTAAATGGTGGGGAAACACATTTTATTAGTCAGTAGCTGACTATTGAAATTTTCCTCAGGCTGTAGAGATATGGACTGATGCTACACTTTTCACTTTAATAGTTGTCTTTGTATTTTTAACATCTAATAATCCTAAAGAATCTTGAGGATGTTACACATAGATATACTGATATATTTCTTAATGAATTTTTACGAATATCTTATCAGTAAGGTGGAACCATTACTGATTGAATTAGTCTGATGTACTTGAAAACATCCTAGGAATAATGAGTAAGCAGTACATAAAATCACAAACCTTAACACAACAAAAATTAGGTGGCATTCTGTAATGTGTTTTATGTCTAATTTTTGTGGTGCCTCAACTTTTCTACTACATTTCTTCCTGATGAAAAGGGCGTTGCTCATACCTAGTGACACTGTTGCTGCCTGTTCAGCTTCACTGCTGCGTTGAAATAAAATAATTTTTGCCTGAGATTCAGAGGCTATATTTTTCCAGACAAAAATGCAGGCCATTCAAATGCACAGGAATGGTTCCAAAAACTACAATAGTTAAAGGGATCTTTCACTTAGAGGACAAAATCTGGGGTTTTGCCAGAAAAGAAGAACGGAAGCTCTTACAGCTTTAGATGTCATATTTAATTCACAATCATGTGCTTATGACAAAAAAAGAGTTTGATAAGAGAAAGAAAGGTTGAAAGAATATAACTTTCTTAATTTTTCATATATCTATTCATTTGTATCTTCTGTATTGACACTCTGGTATAAGGTCTGCCTATATAACCATTTTTTGAGAACTCAAAAATGAGTGCATACTAGGTTGATTCAATATTGGTTTCAGTAATATTAGCAGTAGCAGTAAAAGTGAGCATAGTTTTTATACAGGGAAAGTGTTAGTTCAAATTCTAAGAGATGTTAAACCCCTTATCATTTGGAAAGAGAAAGCAAAGAAAGTTCTGGCTCAGGAGAAGCTGTTGCTTGACTCTGGAGTCACTTCCTTGTTAGGCAGGTTTAGTAATATGTTTGGTATTTGTATTTGGTTTGTGCTCAAATTTTTTAATATTTACAAAATCTAAACGTTAGTTTGACTTTTTGGAGTAGATGTATAAGAAATTAAATGGCCATAAAGATGAAAACAACCATCAAAATAGGTGTTTGAAAGAACAATGTAAATTTGCTATCAGTGTTTAGGCTTCTGCCTGCTCAGAATTTGCCTATATGGAAAACTTCAACATTGAGCAACCTAATTTATGGCAAAATAAACCTGTCCTTCACTGTCATCCTGCTTTCTTGGTTTGTATTGTTGTTACTTGCATGGTGTCAGTCCTCAGTATGAAGTCTGTGAAAATACATGTGAATCACAAATGTTTTATGAATGCTAGTTATTCAGCTACCAGGCAGATTTCTTTCTGTTTTGTAATTTAAAGGCAAAATTAGTTTTTGTGCATAATGAAGAATACTGGAAATGTGGACTGGGTAACAAGCAGTAGCAGAGACTCAAATTGCAACAAGTAAGTCAGCAAATATTTGAATGTTTGTTCCTAGATTATGATGTTTTGATGCAGGAATAAAATTTCTTTACTACTTACATATATATAAACAAAGTCCTTGCGAAATGATAAACTTGAAACAGACGCAAGTGTTAGAAATTAAGGCAACGATAGAAATAGTGATTTCCTCTTATAAAAAGGCCGCTGCAATTTTCAGACCCCCTACGCTTTCCTGGAAACTCTCTACATAAACCTTTTTTACATTTTTTCTGTCCTTTGTCTGCTCATGCTTTATTATTTAATGCATTTCTTATTCTAACAAGTAGATGGCATCAAAACTCACATCAGTATTTCCTCAGAAATCCATACAAGACATTACAAAAATATTTAAATGGATTTAAAATCTAAGGGAAGGGAGGGTGAGGTGCAAAAGTAGTAAGACTAATGTAAAAGCAAAGTAAGAAAATAAATTCAAGGAAATGTAAAGAAAGTAAAGAGGCATCATTGTTCATGAACATTTTATGGTAAGATTTTAATCCTCTTTTGAAAGTTTGGCACTTAAAGAAGGGATACTTCTTTAATTCTGATCTAGTTAACTGGAATAATGAACTGAAATTGAACCACAGAAAACAAAGTTTTATTGCATTGGCTTTCTTGTCAAGCTTGCATACAGCTTCTCTCTTTTTTTTTTTTCTTTTAAGAGGAAGTGACTATAAGCCTGACTTACATATGAGTTCCTCTCTCACTCTGACATAATAAGAATAAAAAATGAGTAAACAGCTGTTATCGTCATAAGAGTCTAGCAATATTATGCCTAACAGGTGGTGCAAAGGTCTAGGGATGTTTATGAAAGCGGGAGCATATAATGGTATCAGTACCAGACTATAAATTGGTAGCAAAATCAGACAAAGAAGGCATGACAATCAGCATGGCTATGCCGAATATAGTGGTAAATCATGTCTGCTTCCTACCCTTTTGAGGGGTAGGACTCATCTTAATTTTTTTCATGGATTTAACTTAGAAAAATATCTGGCACCAAAAGAAATCCATAGCTCATTGTATTATTAGTGCATCAGATCAACTCTGCAGTTGTGAAATGTTACACTTTCTGTTAACTGGAGATTTTTAGGCATGCCACATGATGCACAGACCACAGAGTTATAACGGTGACATCTGCAACTTGACAATGCTAGATAGCAAAAGAAAAAAAGCCCCCCACATCCCACTCCTGAAATTGAAATTTCTGGTAAGTTAATTCATATTGTTTAATGCTATATAAAGTAGACCCTATTAGGGAAAAGGGAACTGGTTTTATTATATCTTGCTTTTAAACCAGCAATCACGAATGTACTGGAGAGAGTGTGTGTGTGTATGGATGGATGGATGGATGGACTCCAGCATGGATTGCTGCTTTAAAGGCAAGCTTGTGCCTTAGGGTAGGCTCAGCTTCTTCTGTTATCGTAAGGAAACCGGAAACATATCAAAATGATTGTCATGGCAGCTAGCAGGTGGTGGCAGGGGGCAGCTAAAAGAAGCCTCCTACTGCTTGGAAGCCACATCACATTGAAAATATTTGAGTTTATATTCAACTTATGTGCAGAAAGGTAAAGCAATGACACATTGCCATTATAACTGTCTTATTTCAGATTAGGCTGATAAAAAATGCTCAAAATAAAATTCCCCAGCCAAATAAAGATGCACAAAAGATATTGAGGCAGGTTGACAGGAGAAAAGATTTCATAGTGGGATCTGTAGCTGATGGCATACATTGGAACAGTGAAAGGTAGTTTTGGTGTAACAGAAAGACAGAGAGAAGGGAAAGGGAAAACTCTGCCCAGTGGTCAGCCTCTGGGGGCACTCTCCAGTACAGCAGGTGGAAACAATGAAGGTGACGAGTGATGACAGTGATGATGGTGATTTTTTTGCCATGCTTTCTCCCTAGTACTATATGCTTTACAGTGGGGCTTGCTCAAACTCCCTACAACTTGTTCTTGCTTAAGAGGCTGTAAGCACTGATTGGAGTATGCTAACCAGGTGCAAGCACAGCGTCCTGTTTATCTGTTAAGTTCCTGAATGCATGTATTGTTGGATAATATTTACAAAGTATTTCAATGGTTGTTACCTACCTTGTTTAGCTTTCTTAGCACTGTGTTTAGCTTTCTCTCATATAAACAGAAACAAGAAAACAGCAGGTAAAGGAAAGCAAAGGAAAGAAGGGCAATGTCCCACCAGTGGTATTTGCTTCCCACAAGAACTGCCACAAGAAGAACACCAGGGTTTTGCAGGTGCAAGATCATGGGACCAACAGCACAAGAACAACCACATGGGAACACAAGGGAAAAACACTGCCACAGAGGTGCCGGGAAGAGACTGCTACAGCAGCTGAGGAGAGAGGCTCCAGGGTTGCAAACAGTGGGGCCTTAGTACTACTAAGGCAAGAGCACTAAGGCACCCAAGGTATTGCGCAACAGCATCAGCCTGCGTATCCTGAGGTTTGGATTTGATGCGTTTTAGAGATGATTTTTTGTTTTGTTCTCCTTTGCCCTGTAGAAGTGATACCCCAGTGAATGGTAAGACATGGGTAACTTTGTAAGGGAGAATAAATATATTTGCAAAGGGAAAAGACATGGTAGACATTGGATTATGTCATGAAGAGAAAGCTTTAAAACACTTTTTAAAAGTAATTTGAATGCTTCTTTTCAGATTTTAACATTTTTATTTTGTATTACAATATTTTCAGAACGGTTCTTATTTTTGGGCTTAGTTCATAATTACTTTATTAAACACACTTCATTGTGAAAAGACATCTGCATTCTGAAATTTCTCCTTATTATTTAAAAAATGTTTTTCCATTATATATCAAAGTAATAGTGTCAGAAAATAATGTGCCATCGACCCAACTTTTCTTAAAAAACCCTTAACTGTTTTCCAAACAGTTCTTGAACGGACATTTTAGAAGGGAGCGAGTACCCTCTGTAACTACAGAACCAGCTGACTGAATTTCCGTATTAACTCTCAAAACCAGCCTTAACTATTGCTGCCTCTGCTGCTTCTACGCAGTAAAAACTGAACAGTTAGTGTACCTGAATATCTCTTACCCATGTACCCTTGTATATACAGGTATATATACACATATGTAAACACACACACAGTGCTTTTGTTTACTTTTTATTTTATCTGAAAGATTAGTGACAGTTATACTGATTTCTTCCACTTGAGAAAGATCTGAACAATGAGTGAAAAAATTTCTCTGGCCAGTCTAAAGCACAGTGCTTTATATTCAGTGCTGTTTCATGCTGTTTGGTGGCTATTGCTGTCTACTTGAATAAAGCAAAGCAAAGACAAGCTCTAAATCTACAAATTTCAATTTTGTCTGCTAACTAACCATTTTTTAAATGCATTTTTGTTTTACTGGCAAATACTCGTACCTATAGACATTGTAGCATTCATAATTTATGTATAAGCAGATTAGTAATAAATGAAACACGAATAGAGGCATTTACTGTGGGAAGCTTCCGGGCTAAAACACAGACTAAATTGCTTAGAAAGATGCAGCAGATGTCAGTGACTTTCTGTGTGTACAGGCGAAAGTCAGTGTCAAGTTACGGAGAAAACGTATTACTCTCCAGAAGAATAGCTATTTGGAGCAATTTTTTCAAGAAAGAAGGCTAGGAGTCTGTTTAATGGGAGCAGGAGCTTGTGCCACCCTAAGAGCTGGGGAGAGGAACCGAACAAAGGTGGGATGTGAAGGGGACAAAACCAGAGGGATGAAGCATGATGTGATAGAAAGACAGGACAAGAAACAGAGATGTACCTTTGCTTTACTTGCAGGCTGAGATGGGGAATTTAAAGGTGATTTGTTAGGTGCCAATTGCATGCTATTCCTTTTTCCCTCACACTGATGTTTTTTTTTTTCAAGGAATCACAGAGTACAAAGAATTTGAAGGCAACATACAGTTAGTGGCAAGAAGTTTAAGGGGAGATGTTGGGGGATAGAAGAGGAGCAGAAAAGGAGAATAAGTAAGACTTTTACTCCCCGCACACAACTGCAAACATGTCAGTCAATGTCAAACCAGAAGGAACCTTCGTTCTTTTTGTGTGGTTATGACAGGAAGAAAACAATATTTAGCTGGGGAAGGACACATTTCTCCCTCAACTTATTTTCCAGTGGTGCTCTTAAGTGGCAGCTTACCAGTTAACTTAAAGTAAGCTTGATTATCCTTTTTTGAGAAATATAAGGATCTGTACATAAAACAAGTTTGGTTGAAACTGTCTCGTTTGGACTCTTATTGGTGGGATTTGTATTTGCAGCTGTATACCCCAATTCTTAGATTGTGGCCTCTTTCTTGCATATGTCCTCTCCTACATAGTGGCTTTTCAATAAGACAGTCTCTTAAGGTCATCTTCTCCAGAATAAAATGTAATAAATACCTCAAGATCAGGTCTGAAATGTGGGGTGATATTTAATATCTTCAAATTTATGTTATATCTGTGGCAATAAGGGACATTTCCCAAGAGGAACATTCTGAATATTTTGGTAATGATGAGTAACACATTGCTGTGCAAACAGTACCATTAAATTTCCTTTGGTGTGTCTTTTCTGTCACCTTACTTTGGGTCTTAATGAAATTTGAACTTGGATTTCTTCCATCTGAGTCTGGATCATTAATTCTGTTTATGTGATGGCTTATTCTCCGGCTCATCTTTCATATATAATGTTGCTTCTGCCAGGAAAACATGTGCTTGGGGTAGAGCTTGGCTTGTATTTGAACTCTGTCCCAAAACTCTGTTACAACTGCACGTGAATGCTTTTCCATAGTTGCCCCAGCACATTTGGTGCCTTACATTACTCTTTCTGACATATTCAAATACTATTTTAATATTTTTTATTCTTCTTCTCCTTTCCTTAGAGTCTCACCATTAAAAAAAAAAAGAACAAAAAAAGAACAATAACTGCAAGATAGCTGTAATCCATTGCAAGATGAATAACTCAACTGTTAAAAAGACTGCTGAGGAGCAATATGAAAACATCTTCTGGGATCTTGTTCTTGCAGAACAGTCTAAAATACTGGGGTAAAGTTTTTTTTTTAAAAAAAAAAGTGAAATAGCTTTGCAGCAAAATGAAACCAGCTCTACAGGGCAGTGCCCTACATTTTCTTATACTTGAAAAGTTTTAATAACTTCTACAATGCCAAAGATGTTAAGGATGAAATTTTAAGAAGAATAGAGAGATTATTTATTATGAAATCAGAACATAATTTAATAGCAACATAAATTTGCTAGGCTTTGATTTCATATGTCTCTTTTGTCCCCCTGGCCTCCAGGCAAAGTTGGAAAACTCTATTTTTAAAAAAGAATAGTTTCATTTTGGTATCTGAATCAAAGTGATTTGCAAAAAGTTTTATGAGCATCTCAATGCTTAACAAAGCCCGTTAAGACTTAGTCATTACTAGATATTTATATACAGTGCTGTAGTTTATTTTATCCTTTCAGTAAGAGTGATGTTTGTTAACATATCTTTAGCTAAAAATAATAGCCATGATATTTTTCTATGGCTGTCCAAGACAGTAATCATTGGGTTAAGTACATGATATATTATTTTGCTTCTAGTAACGATAAGAGATTTTAAATTTGGCATTGCTTTCCATCAAATGTCTTCTGAATGCAATATACATTTTTTTTTCCCCCGTATTGGTTATAGGACAATGGTTCAGCTGATTCAAATAAATAATCATACATTTTATTTTTAGCTTCTGCTATAGATTTTCTGTATCAGGATGTCATGAACTGAAAGGACGGAAGGTAAAAGCTCTATGACAAGGGTGAAGTAACATTTTTTTCAGACAAAAAACCCCCCCACAACTCTGGGGTTTCAGGGGTTGAAAAAAAAAAACCCCAAACCCCACAATACTTAGCGGACTGTTTCATTTTCCTTTCAGTGTGTGGTTTCATTCTCTTTTCCATTTTAATAATTCTAAGAATAGACTACTAAAACACCTGGAGCTGTTAACTTTCATCAATGTTTCTAATGGAACAAATAAACAAAATGGTTGGAATAAGAAACATTTCACTATCCCTTTTTTTGTTATTGAGTTCTGGTCCAACATTTTTAGGTAAAAAGTAGGAAGAAAGACCTCCTAGATTTAATAGGTTATCTGAAATCACAGTAATTATTGACACTCTGAAGAACCAGTCTAAAATATAATACAGAATTCACTTTCTGTTTTGTTTGATTGGATTCTTATGTTGATGTTACATTGCAATTTAAAATACAACAACAAAAAAAAACCCCAGATGTCTTGTGTTGGGCTGAAAAGGGCTTTGTACATTAGAATACAAGGCTGCATCATTTAAACTGCTGCCTCATTTAGAGGGAGATGAAAAGCACAGACTACATGGGTATATCTTTCATTCTTCTCTTCCCCGAGGTTTGTGTACCTTATTCAAGACTATATATACTCTTCACTCAGAATTCACAAGTTGGATTTCTTTCTTGGGTGATTTCTTTCAAAACCCTTTCTTTCAGCTTGTCCCTTCCCTAAGGTGGTCTTAGTCTCCCACAATAACTTGGTAGTTAGCACATTTGCCCAGAATATGGGGGAGACAAATTTAATGCCTCCTTTTTCAGAGAGGGGTCCAAATCCACATCCTCTATCTTCTGGGAGAATACCCTAATTAAAGGGCTCACATACAGTGTCTGGGATGTGACTTCTTTTGTGGAAAATCCCAATTTGGACAAAAAAAGTTCAAGATACACTGTTCAGTGAGAGAAAGTTTGAGGGAATATCCTTTCTCTTGCAACACTGACCTGGAAAGGCAATGTAGAATCCTAGTTCCAGTGCTAGACAATGAAGTTTACGTTAATTCTGTTAATGAGTTACGTGGTTACACATGGTAAATGTTGCTAGTAAAATGTCATACGTTATCAGGGATCTGATGTACAATATGCTGGCCCATTTCAAGTTGGTTTTGACTGAGGAGGAGAAGGGCCATGCAAAGATGGGTGTTTTAGGGTTTTTTTTCTGTATAAATAGTAATTTATTTGAGCAATTGGAAAAGCTATATTACATTATGATTTTTCAATTTTCTTTTAAACAGTCTTCATTTTTCCCCCCTAAGAAATTGTGTCAGTATACATGAAGATAGCAGTACAATGTTGGGAATATTTCTCAGGCTTCATAACCTTACTCTTTCTCTGAAATCCTATAATCTGTCAGTCCCTTCTCTTCTATCTAGACTAGTATTGTATACCCTGCTAGCTTCCTTCCTATTCTTACAATCAAAGCAGTACTTCTTTTCAGCTTCTGTCTACTTTCAGTTTCCGTAAGAGCTCCGAGATTCATTCTCCTTCCTCTGTCTCCTACAGATTGTCCTCAGGCCACCTCATCTGGTCCCATTTACAGATGGTATCACTAAATACCACCCCTGAACTGACACCTTCTAGATCTACTCATCACTTGACCTTTCGCTGTCAGTCTGCTTTCTGTCGCTGCTGTGCTGCTGCCAACTCAAATTCAAACTGGCAAACTCATGTTTATGCTTCAGAGCCCTGCACAGCTCTAGTGAAAGGTGATTTGAGTGGCAGATTACCTCTCCTGCATCCCTTTTAATGTTAAACATGCAGCCAGTTCTGCCTGAGCAATGACAATTTTTCTCTTTGCTACAGAAGGACCTGCAAATTACCTACTCAAAGCTCAGTTGTGCTACACATGATGCCAGTTTGACAACTGGGAGTTGAACAGAGTCGAGATGGAAAGACCCTTTGCCTGTGTGGCTGTGAGAAACATTGCTGATTGTAGTGTCCCTTTGTAGAAATCAAAGTCCTGTGCTAATGAAGAAATTATTTCAGTGCAGGCACAGGTTTTTTAGAAGTATTTAGAATAGAATAGAATAGACTATTTCAGTTGGAAGGGGCTTACAATTATATCTAGTCCAACTGCCTGACCAATTCAGGTGTGACCAAAAGTTAAAGCATGTTGCTAAGGGTATTGTCCAAATACCTCTTAAACACTGACAGTCTTGGGGCATAGACCACCTCTCTAGGAAGCCTGTTCCAGTGTTTGACCACCCTCTCAGTAAAGCAATGCTTCCTAATGTCAAGCCTAAACCTCCCCTGATGCGGCTTTGAACCATTCCCACACGTCCTATTACTGGATCCCAGGGAGAAGAGACTGGCACCTCCCTCTCCACTTCCCCTCCTCCGGGAGCTGTAGAGAGCAATGAGGTCGCCCCTCAGCCTCCTTTTCTCCAAACTAGACAAACCCAAAGCCCTCAGCCACTCCTCATAGGACATGCCTTCCAGCCCTTTCACCAGCTCTGTTGCCCTCCTCTGGATGCATTCAAGGGCCTTCACATCCTTCTTGAATTGTGGGGCCCAGAACTGCACACAGCACTCGAGGTGAGGCTGCGCCAAGGCTGAATACAGGGGATAATCACCTCCTTGACCGGCTGGCTATGCTGTGTTTGATGCACCCCAGGATGTGGTTTGCCCTCTTGGCTGCCAGGGCTCATACTGAGCCTGGTGTTGACCAGCACCCCCAGATCCCTTTCTGTGGGGCTGCTCTCCAGCCACTGCTCTCCCCATTTATATTTGTGCACGGCATTGCTCCATCCTAGGTGCAGAATCCAGCGTTTTGACTTGTTAAATTTCACCCCATTGATCATAGCCCAATGCTTCAGTCTATCAAGATCCCGCTGCACAGCCTCCTGTCCCTTAAGAGAGTCAACAGCACCTCCCAGTTTGGTATCATCAGCAAACTTGCTGAAGTCCATTTCCAGACAGTTTATTGCTTTATTTCTTGGTCATTATGTTCAGTTAGTCCTTGAAAGGGAATGATTGCAAGGCCTGCCATTATCACTAGGTATATAGCATCAGTTCTAATATCACAGGCTAAACTGTATTGCAAGTAGCAGTGAGGAAGATTGCTGTGTGCTACATTTTTATTACAGATACTGTATCATTGTAATGTATACATAAGGGCTTCCTCTGCCCTTCAATTGATCAAGCTATGACATATGGAACTCTTGAAATAATTATGAATTGAGGATACAAGTATAAAGATCCTCCAAAATTGACTACATTTCTGTAATGCATAATTAAAATGTTCATGTCAGCAAATACCATTGATTGCACTTGATAGTGTATTATGCTACTGTTCCATTGAACTGGCAGACATACTTGCAAAAAATGGTTAGGTTTTTGATAGAAAGGGACTGGAAATCTATTTCATATTCTCACTTTGTCTCCTTACCTATAATGTGTGACTTTATACATATATTCTTTAAGGGTAAGTATTGACACCTGGGACAGTTCTGAAGAATGTATAATAAGTATAAATAAAACAATTGTTTAAAACTTCCTTGGCATTCTAAATGTGATCAGTCAGAATAAAAGTGAATCATCTCACTGTATCTTGAGTGGTGAATAACATTCATTGCAATAACGCTTACAACTGGATCATCTGATCATCACTGACCATCCCTGGTTACACGATAAATCAAAACACAGATTTTTTCTTCTGAGGCCCTAGAAGATGTAATGCTTAGGACGCAATTTTGCCTTAGGCAAATTCAAAAGAACATAGTATAATACTGACTTTATTAAAGCCATTCTTGATGCATGTAATGTTGTGATCATAACCAGATTTAAGTTCTTTAACGTCTTCTAATATAACCCTTCTAGTTTCCTCACCTCCTCTGATTCTCTGAATTTGAAATTTTAAGCATGATTTTCTGCCTTGCTCTACTGCTGCTCCCGCTGAAATCAGCAATGGCCAAACAGTCATACACTCAGTATCTAGAAATGTATTAATTCCTTTCTTCTAGGTTGGTAATGATATTAACATGCTCTGTATGCAGAAGACAGATTTTCCTCCTGGGGCAGTATAATTAAAGTCTAAGTTTAATTCCACATCTCTTTCCTTGAAATGGGTTTATTAGCTGTGGAAGATATGGGGACTTAAAATAACACTTAAAATAACTGAAGGTTATCCAAATTTGCACATTAGGAAGAGAAACCAATGCTGAGTTTGATTCAAACTTTTTTTACTTTTTTAAAAAAATGGTCTAAATACTTTTTCCCTAAACATGAAGGAATACAACGAAAGCCATTGCCTTTTCAGCACTCCATGCTGTTTTTCAATACAGACAGGTGAAAAGGTCTGTCTTCAAGTTTTGCTGAAGCGAGGGAAGGCAAGGGAAGAAAAACGAGCAGGAAAGAGTGTTTCCAGTAGTTGCACCAAAATCACTTGTTATTCCCTATTCCCTTTGTTATGTTATTGAGATAAACACCTGGTAATCCCAATAGTTAGCTTTCTGGCTTTGCTATTTAGCTCTGAGAAACGTCTTACCCACAAAGTGCAGTATTGCCCTCGTGGTCTGATGTTGGTATAGCAGGCAATTAGCTGTTGATTCAATCAGTCTTGAATGTCAAGCTGGGAATGACATGTGTCAATCTGGATACCATTTAACTCAATGTTCAATGCTATTTAGCTCAACCCATGACTTTTCAAACACGTAAGACTTGGTTTGAAAAAAAAAAAGGAAATATTTTTTCTTAATTAGCTCTTCTTGACTACTGAGATGAATCCTTTCTCCCCGGTCTTTTCTATTTGCTTTAGGGACTGTGTGTGATTTTCCATATAGCACGTGAATACTGACTTTCAAAATATTAGAGTTTGAAAGTACTCTGTTGGGCTTAACAAACCTGTGCATGCAAAAAGATGTACAATAATTTTCAAGAGGATATTTCTACATCATCCTTTATTTATGCCACAGTCTAGACACAGCCCAGCTTCTAAAGGTACTTAGGCAAAATTTCTAAGAATATAGGCAGATGCTTAGTGTAATTTTCAGAAGCAGCTATGATTCAGATCAGATTTCTGTTACTTTAATGATTCAGATCGAGTTTCTTTGTGCATGAGATTCATATTTGCCAGTTCGTTATGATTCTGAAAGGAAATTAAAATAGTTAGTGCAAGGACATGAAACACCACTCAATGATGCATTCAGGATACTTGTGACTAGGCAGTGCTCTCAAACATTCCCTGCAAGAAACAATTACAGATACTGGAATCTTTAAATGCTTTCTAACAGTATGGAACAAAAATGTCTGGAGGAACATTACATACTAATTTGCATACAATGAAAAAGGAAAAGAAAATGGGTGTTTTAAAACCAAACATTTAATGAGCTAATGCAAAACATAACTTATATAAATGCAGTATTTCTACAAAAAAAAAAAAATTGAAGGAAGCCATGTAAAAACAATAAAATAATGGTATAGAATAAAGTTGGTATGTTTTTGTACTCAAAGTTTTGAGGTTTTTTTTAATCCCAGGGTAATATATCGGAGCACCTCTGCAGAGATAGTATAAGAATTTGAGTGTAATTTTTGAACTTTTTTTTTCTTCTTTCCTATTTAACAACAAACTGGAGTTTAGATTAGCAATGAACAGACACCATCTAGGTGAAGTACAAGTCTGTAGACAAAGATTCTTATAACATTTTGGAAAAATGTATTAATATACTTCTTGTAGTTCTATCCAGATATCAAAATTAGATAGAAAAAACCTTAACAAAACCTTTTTCACAAAAACTTTATCTGCCATTAGCAAATTTGATGTGATTAAGTAAAACATCCAGGAGAAGTTCTATTCTTGGGTGAAAAATTACTGATTACACAGTTGTTCCTCCATGTATTGTAAGCAGATTAAGCAAGCATGAAAGAGAGAACTCTATTATTAGCACGAAATAAAAAGGTAACTGGTCCAGTTATGCGACATATGACATGGAACTTTTACATTCATGTTGTAGTAGAGGTAGACCATTAATATTATGGACAGATCACACTGGATTTCCATCACTACTATAGTTGCTATACAAGAAAAATGTATCAACGTCCATCAGAAATCCTGATAGCAGCAGCCAACAGTGCCAGGCTGGGGGGGAGGAAACATGGGAAAGATCTGAGTGTGTCAAGGGTATGAGGCTACCCACTCAATACCATGCTTTTTGGCCCAGGAGTCTATGAGGGTGTTTCGGAAATGAGTCCCGTTCCCTGACTCAATTCTTTCTGAGGTGCCATGTTGCCATAGCACTTGCTTTTCAAGGCCCAGGATAGTGTTCCAGGCGGTGACATGGGGCACCAGATATGTTTCCAGCCATCTGGTGATTGCTTCCACTAAAGTAAGCACATAGGTTTGTGGGAGTGTAATATAATTAATCTGCCAGGCCTCCCCATATTTATATTTCAACCATTGTCCTCCATACCAGAGAGGCTTTAACTGCTTGGCTTGTTTCATGGCAGCCCATGTTTCACATTCATGGATAACCTGTGCAATAGCGTCCATGGTCAAGTCCACCGCTCTATCATGAGCCATCTATATGTTGCGTCTCTTCCTTGATGGCCTGAGGTGTGATGGGCCCACCGAGCTATAAATAATCCACCCTTATGTTGCCAGTCCAGATCCACCTGAGCCACTTCAATCTTAGCAGCTGTCCTGGTTTCGGCTGGGATAGGGTTAAATTTCTTCCTAGTGCTGTGTTTTGGATTTAGAATGAGAAGACTGTTGAAAACACACTGAAGTTTTCAATTGTTGCTAAGTACCCTCCTAGTCCAAAGACAGCTCCCATGCCTACTGACTGAGCTAGGTACACAAGATGGGAGGGAACATAATCAGGACAGCTAGCCCAGCTGGCCAATGGGGTATTCCATAGCATGTGATGTCATGCTCAGTATATGAAGGGTAGGCATGTTCCAGGAAGTAGCGATCGCTACTTGGTTATTGGTCAGCACGGGTGGTGAGCAATTGCATTGTGCATCACTCATTTTGTATATTTTATCATTATCATTATTATTTTCCCTTTTCTGTTCTATTAAACTGTCTTTATCTCAGCCCATGAGTTTTTCTCACTCTTACCCTTCCGATTCTCTCTCCGTTCTGCTGGGGGTGGGGGGAGTGAGCGAGCGGCTACATGGTATTTGGCTGCCTGCCAGGTTAAACCACGACAGTCCTTTTTGGCACCCAATGTGGGGCTTGAAGGGTTGAGGTAACAACACATCTGACCTGAATAGGTTAAAACAAATTTGTTATAAACATTCATTATATCATTTTAGTAGTCACTGTTCACAATGTTGGTTTAATTTGCTCTCAGAGTTGTTGGATCTGTTCTTGGAGTTTTGGTATGTAGCACCTTACTGGCTGTATATACTGCTGATTTTCAGTATTTATGTGGGGTTTATCATCTCTGGGAAATGGATTAAGATCATCGCTTTGCTATACTGTGTGACACTGGTTTATGTTACGATAAAATTATTGATCAGGAGCCTGTATTCAGCACTGCCATCATTCCTGTTCTCCGGGAGCTATCTTTTGGAAACTATTAATAATTAAACTTTTTACCCCTTCTCCTCGGAGAGCCAATTTACGGGGGAGACATCTTCCTTCACCTTCCCCTTCTCCTTCAGGCTGATTACAGTAGCTCTTGAGGATTTCAAATATCCTTGGGATGTTCAAACCAGCATGTTCCTATTGCTATGTCTCCTGAATGTGTTTCAGGCCTTGTTTAAGGTTAAACAACTCTTTAAGAATACCACCCAGAGATCTGCCCTGAGGCTGGATAGTTATGACTGGCAGGATGTGTGGGATAGTATGGGCAAGTACCTAGGACAGTGGTCACCTCCAGTGTTTTGGAGCTTCACCCCTGAACAAGTGCAGAATCCTGAAAAACTAGTAAAATATTTGGAAAACGTATGCTGTCACCCTGGCAATTCCAGAGAGACCCGGATTACTGCAACGTGCTGGGGTCTGGCCCATCCCTACCGAGCCCTGTTCAACACTATTCAGAACCCTCAAGGGGGAGAGAAGATCTCCGGATCTGATGACAAAACGATGGGCACTGCAGCTACTCCAACCCCTGTGACAGGAACTGTGGCTACTTCAACCCCTCGACAGGTACTACAGCTGAACCAGAGGACAAACCCTTGCTGGTATCTGTAGCCCCTGTACAGAAGAAGAAATCTTGTAAGCGGAAGTCAAGTCATTTAGAAAAGGATGATGGAAAAGCAGGGCCATCATAAGGGGGGCAGGAGGAGAGGAAGAACTCATAGAAGAGATGGAAACCACCCGATCCCTCTCCCTGAATGAGTTGCGAGATAGGCAGAAAGATTTCAGCCGTCGTCCAGGCGAGCATATTGTTACCTGGCTGCTCCGATGCTGGGATAATGGGGCCAGTAGCCTGGAATTAGAAGGGAAGGAAACCAAACAGCTGGGATCCCTATGTCAGGCGTGAAGGAAAGGTATCCCTTCAAGGAAGATGTTATATATCGCCCAGGCAAACGGACCACTATGGAGAGAGGTATCCAGTACCTGAGAGAATTAGGCGTGCTGGAGGTGGTTTATAGTGACCTGGACAACGACCAAACGCCCAAAGACCCAGATGAAGTCCAGTGCACGCAACCCATGTGGAGGAAGTTGGTACGGAGTGCATCAGCGTCGTATGCCAGTTCGTTGGCAGTACTGTGCTGGACAGAGGAAGAAGCACCAACGGTGGATGACATGGTTAGCAGACTCCGGGATTTCAAAGAAACTGTCTCCTTCTCCCTTGTCTCGCCTGTGGAGAAACTGTTCCAGGAGTTCCAGCAATTCAAAGAGGAAATGTCCTATTCTCCACCTGTACGGACCAGTATCTCAGCCATTAGGAGTCAACGTTTTTCTGCTCAGGAGAGAGGATATAGAAAGTACACACCACGGGGCACCCTGTGCTTTCACCTGCGTGACCACGGAGAGGACATGAGGCAGTGGGATGGAAAACCTACCTTGACCCTAGAGGCACGGGTACATGAGTCGCAAGGAAAGACAATGACACAAGGGGGTTTCTCCCAGGAAGAATGCTGCCCCAGTTTTCAGGAAAAACCTCTCTCACGACAGTCCAGTTTCCAGTGAACAGTTCCCCAGACAGAGTAGAAGGCCTGACCTTACTTCTGATTGTAATGAAGGAATTCTTTATTTGTATTTACAAGAAGCAAGTAATGAATACTATGACCAGGACTAGAGGGGCCCTGCCTCCAGCCAGGTGGAGGAAAGGGACAACCGGGTTTACTGGACTGTGTGGCTTCGATGGCCTGGCACATCAGACCCACAGGAGTATAAGGCTCTAGCAGACACCAGTACACAGTGTACCCTGATGCCATCAAGCTATAAAGGGGCAGAACCCATTTGTATTTCTGGAGTGACAGGGGGATCCCAAGAGTTAACTGTATTGGAGGCTGAAGTGAGCCTGACCGGGAATGAGTGGCAGAAGCACCCCATTGTGACTGGCCCAGAGGGTCTGTGCATACTTGGCATAGACTACCTCAGGAGAGGGTATTTCAAGGACCCAAAAGGGTACTGGTGGGCTTTTGGTATAGCTGCCCTGGAGATGGAGGAAATTAAACAGCTGTCCACCTTGCCTGCTCTCTCGGAGGACCCTTCTGTTGTGGGGTTGCTGAGGGTCGAAGAACAACAGGTACCAATCGCTACCACAACAGTGCACCGGCAGCAATACCGCACCAACTGAGATTCTCTGATTCCCATCCATGAGCTGATTCGTCGACTGGAGAGCCAAGGAGTGATCAGCAAGACTTGCTCACCCTTTAACAGTCCCATATGGCCAGCGCGAAAGTCCAGTGGAGAGTGGAGACTAAAACAGTAGACTATCGCGGCCTGAACGAAGTCACACCACCACTGAGTGCTGCCGTGTGCCAGGCACACTAGAACTCCAATACGAACTGGAGCCAACGGCAGCCAAGTGGTACGCCACAATTGATATCGCTAATGCGTTCTTCTCTATCCCTTTGGCGGCAGAGTGCAGGCCACAGTTTGCTTTCACTTGGAGGGGCGTCCAGTACACCTGGAACCGACTGCCCCAGGGGTGGAAACACAGCCCTACCATTTGCCATGGACTGATCCACACCGCACTGGAACAGGGTGAGGCTCCAGAACACCTGCAATACATTGATGACATCATCATATGGGGCAACACAGCAGAAGAAGTTTTTGAGAAAGGGAGGAAAGTAGTCCAAATCCTTCTGAAGGCCGGTTTTGCCATAAAACAAAGTAAGGTCAAGAAAGCACCAGGGGAGACTCGAGGTCGACCCTTAGGGTTCTGGAGTCGGGGATACAGAGGATCCGAGGCCCACTACACTCCAACTGAGAAGGAGATATTGGCAGCATATGAAGGGGTTCAAGCTGCTTCGGAAGTGGTTGGTACTGATGCACAGCTCCTCCTGGCACCCCGACTGCCGGTGCTGGGCTGGATGTTCCAATGGAGGGTCCCCTCTACACATCATGCAACCGATGCTACGTGGAGTAAGTGGGTCGCACTGATCACACAACGGACCCGGACAGGAAACCCCAGTCACCCAGGAATCTTGGAGGTGATCACGAACTGGCCAGAAGGCAAAGATTTCAGAATATTCCCAGAGGAGGAGGTGATGCGTGCTGAAGAGGCCCCACTGTATAATAAAAATATTATACAGAAAATGAGAAGCAATATGCCCTGTTCACTGATGGGTCCTGTCATATTGTGGGGAAGCATCGGAGATGGAAGGCTGCGGTATGGAGTCCTATATACCAAGTTGCAGAAACTGATGCTGAAGCAGGTGAATCGAGTCAGTTCGCAGAGGTGAAAGCCATCCAGCTGGCCTTGGATATTGCTGAACGAGAAAAATGGCCAGTACTTTATCTCTATACTGACTCATGGATGGTGGCAAATGCCCTGTGGGGGTGGCTGCAGCAATGGAAGCAGAACAATTGGCAGTGCAGAGGTAAACCCATCTGGGCTGCTGCGTTGTGGCAAGATATTGCTGCCCGGGTAGAGAACCTGGTTGTAAAAGTACGTCCCATAGATGCTCACGTACCCAAGAGTTGGGCCGCTGGAGAATTATTTATAGGTCGTTGGGCCCATGACACTTCAGGCCATCAAGGAAGAGGTGCAACATATAGATGGGCTTGTGATTGTGGGGTGGACTTAACCATGGACGCTATTGCACAGGTTGTCCATGAATGTGAAACGTGCGCTGCAATCAAGCAAGCCAAGCGAGTAAAGCCTCTTTGGTATGGAGGACGATGGTTGAAATATAAATATGGGGAGGCCTGGCAGATTGATTATACCACACTCCCACAAACCCACCAAGGCAAGTGCTATGTGCTTACAATGGTGGAAGCAACCACCGGATGGCTGGAAACATATCTGGTGCCCCATGCCTCCTGGACCTTGAAAAGCAAGTGCTATGGCAACATGGCACCCCAGAAAGAATTGAGTCAGACAATGGGACTCATTTCCGAAACACCCTCATAGACACCTGCCCCAAAGAGCATGGCATTGAGTGGGTCTATCACATCCCCTACCATACACCAGCCTCTGGGAATATCGAACGATACAATGGGCTGCTCAAAACTACATTGAGGGCAATGGGTGGTGGGACATTCAAGCATTGGGATACACATTTAGCAAAAGCCACCCGGTTAGTCAACCCTAGGGGATCTTTCAATCGAGCTGGCCCTGCCCAATCAAAACTTCTGCATACTGTAGATGGAGATAAAGTCCCTGTCATGCACATAAGAAATATGGTGGGGAAGACAGTCTGGGTTACTCCTGCCTCTGGCAAGGGAAAACCCATCCATGGGTTGCTTTTGCTCAAGGACCTGGGTGCACTTGGTGGATAAAGCGAAAGGACGGGGAAGTCTGGTGTGTACCTCAAGGGGATTTGATTTTGGGTGAAAATAGCTAATGAACTGAATTGTATGATGTTAAATGTTATATGATATTGTATATCATTATTTCTATTGTTGCTATCAATGGTATAGCAGTAAAAATTGCCCAGATTAATGAAGAATGAACTAACTCCAATGAAACCGAGCAAAGTGCAACGATGATAGAACCTGACGAGCGCATCAATACTGAAATAAGAACTGGCTTCAGGATGCAACAGTCCAACACCAGACACCATCTCTTCTGCCCTGAAAGACTGTTATGACAGATGGAGTCCGAAGTCGTGGACTAAATGAATTCAATGGACATTTTAGAGGGATGGCCCATAGACTAAGGGAATGATATTGTGTGTTTGTATATATATAGAGAGAGAGACAAGAAAGGTGGTGGTGATTAATTGGAATGTATTGAAAAATATGAGACTTAGGCATGACGTAAATGGTATAGATTAAGAGGTGCATACTGTCCTGGTTTTGGCAGGGATAGAGTTAAATTTCTTCCCAGTACTGTGTTATGGATTCAGTATGAGAAAATGTTGATAACACACTGATGTTTTCAGTTGCTTCCAAGTACCCTGCTAGTCAAGGACATTCAGCTCAAGAAAAACAAAACAAAACAAAACAAAACAAGCGTTGGGAAGGAGCACAGCCAGGACAGCTGGCCCAGCTGGGCAACGGGGTATTTCATAGCATGTGACGTCATGTTCAGTATATGAATGGTAGGCATGTTCCAGGAAGTAGCGATCGCTACTTGGTTATCGGTCAGCGCGGGTGGTGAGCAATTGCATTGTGCATCACTCATTTTGTATATTCTATCATTATTTATTATTATTATTTTCCCTTTTCTGTTCTATTAAACTGTCTTTATCTCAGCCCATGAGTTTTTCTCACTCTTACCCTTCCGATTCTCTCTCCGTTCTGCTGGGGGTGGGGGGAGTGTGCGAGCTGCTACATGGTATTTGGCTGCCTGCCAGGTTAAACCACAACACTTTCCTTCATGCCTGACAGGAGTCGCCTCCAGAGGGGTCTGTGCCCCTTTTCCAATCGCTTTGTCAATGCCTCTTTCCCTGGAAAGGGATCCCAGGTGCTTGGCTTCCCTACCCTCTAATTCCAGGCTACTGGCCCCGTAGAGCAGCCAGGTGACAAAATGCGCTGTTGTGGTTTAACCTGGCAGGCAGCCAAATACCACGCAGCCACTCACTCACTCCCCCCGCCCCCCCAGTGGGACGGGGAGAGAATCGGAAGGGTAAGAGTGAGAAAAACTTGTGGGTTGAGATAAAGACAGTTTAATAGAACAAAAAAGGGAAAATAATGATAATAAATAATGATAGAATATACAAAATGAGTGATGCACAATGCAATTGCTCACCACCTGCGCTGACTGATAACCAAGTAGCGATCGGTACTTCCTGGATCACGCTTACCATTCATATACTGAGCATGACATCACATGCTATGGAATACCCCATTAGCCAGCTGGGCTGGCTGTCCTGATTATGTTCCCTCCCATCTTGTGTACCTAGCTCAGTCAGTAGGCACGGGAGCTGTCCTTGGACTAGGAGGGCACTTAGCAACAACTGAAAACATCAGTGTGTTATCAACATTCTTCTCATACTAAATCCAAAACACAGCACTAGGAAGAAATTTAACCCTATCCCAGCCGAAACTGGGACATGCGCTCGCCTGGATGACAGCTGAAATATTTTCCCATATCTGGCAGCTCACTCAGGGATAAGGATCAGGCAGTTTCCGTTTCATTAATGAGTTCTTCCTCCTCCTCTCCTTTTTATTGCCCTGCTTAGAATCATAGAATCATAGAATCATACAGGTTGGAAAAGACCTCTAAGATCATCGTGTCCAACCGTCAACCCAACACCACCATGCCCTCTACACCATGTCCCTAAGGGCCTCATCTACACGTCTTTTAAATACCTCCAGGGATGGTGACTCCACCACTTCCCTGGGCAGCCTGTTCCAAGGCCTCACCACTCTTTCAGTAAAGAAATTTCTCCTAATGTTCAATCTAAACCTCCCTTGGTGCAACTTGAGGCCATTTCCTCTTGTCCTATCGCTAGTTACTTGGCAGAAGAGACCAACACCCACTTCGCTACAATCTCCTTTCAGGTAGTTGTAGAGCGCGATGAGGTCTCCCCTCAGCCTCCTCTTCTCCAGGCTAAACAACCCCAGTTCCCTCAGCCGCTCCTCATAAGGCTTGTGCTCCAGGCCCTTCACCAGCTTCGTTGCCCTCCTCTGGACACGCTCCAGCACCTCCATGTCCTTCTTGTAGTGAGGGGCCCAAAACTGAACACAGTATTCAAGGTGCGGCCTCACCAGTGCCGAGTACAGGGGCACGATCACCTCCCTACTCCTGCTGGCCACACTATTCCTGATACAGGCCAGGATGCCGTTGGCCTTCTTGGCCACCTGAGCACACTGCCAGCTCATGTTCAGCCGGCTGTCAATCAGCACCCCCAGGTCCTTTTCCTCCGGGCAGCTTTCCAGCCACTCTTCCCCAAGCCTGTAGCGTTGCCTGGGGTTGTTGTGGCCGAAGTGCAGGACCCGGCACTTGGCCTTGTTGAACCTCATACAGTTGGCCTCGGCCCATTGATCCAGCCTGTCCAGGTTCCCCTGCAGAGCCTTCCTACCCTCGAGCAGATCAACACTCCCACCCAACTTGGTGTCGTCTGCAAAGTATATGATGCTTTTCCATCATCCCTTTCTAGATGAGCTGACTTTCGCTTCCAAGATTTCTTCTTGTGTATAGAGGCGACTAATACTGGCACAGGTTGGTTCTCTGGTTCAGCCACAGTGACTGTCGCTGGGGTTTGAGTAGCTGTGGTGCTTGTTGCTGAGTTTTGGGTAGCTGCAGTGCATGTTGAGGGGGTTGGAGTAACTGCAGTGCCTGTAGCCAGGGTTTGAGTAGCTGCAGTGCCTTTCGCAGAGGTTGGAGTAGCCACAGTGCCTGTTGTGGGGATTGGAGTAGCCACAATGCCTGTTGGCGGGGTTGATCTCTGAATGGTATTGCTAAATAGTTGTTTAACCCTAAACAAGACGTGAAACACATTCAGGAGACATAGCAATAGAAGCATGCTTGTTTGAACATCCCAAGGATATTCAAAAGTCTCAAGCATTGTTGTGGAGGGCTTCATGAAGAGGATAGAAGAAAAAGGAGTTTCTGGAGATATGAAAGGGAAGGTGAAGGAGTGGGGGAAGTGTCCCCCCCGTCTCACCCATAAATTGGTTTTCTGAGGAGAAAAGTTAAAGAGTGTAATTATTAATAGTTTCCGAGAGGTGGCTCCCGAGGTACGGAGGTGATGGCAATGCTGAGTAAAAATACCAGATTAGATTCACGACCAATAATTTATTCATATCATAAAACAGTGTTACAGAGTGCACCAAAATGATAACCTTTACCCAGTTCCGAGCGGTGATAAATGGCACAACAGGGAACATGTAGTGCAAGTAAGGTATTACATAACACAACATTGAGAGCCAGCCCAACAACTTTGAGAGCCAATGAATCAACATTATGACCAGCGACTATTAAACCAATATAATGAATACCTATAACAAATTTACCGTAACATGCTTTGGTCACATCTGTCGTTATCTCAACCCTTTGTGCCCCACATTGGGTGCCAAAAAGGACTGTTGCGGTTTAACCCGGCAGGCAGCCAAACACCACACAGCCACTCGCCTACTCCCCCCACTCCCAGTGGGATGGGGAAGAGAATTGGAAAAAAAGTAAAATTTGTGGATTGAGATAAAGACAATTTAATAAAACTGAAAAGGAAGGGAAAATAATAATAATAATAATAATAATGATGATGATGATGATGATGATGATGATGATGATGATGATGATGATGATAGAATATACAAAATGAGTGATGCACAATGCAATTGCTCACCACCCACTCACCGATGCCCAGCCTGTCCCCAAGCAGCGATTGCTGCTTCCCGGACCACACGTCCTAATTTAAATATTGAGCATGATGTCATATGGTATGGAATACCCTGTTAGCCAGTTTGGGTCAGCTGTCCTGGCTGTGCTCCCTCCCAGCTTCTTGTGCACCTGGCAGAGCATGGGAAGCTGAAAAGTCCTTGACTATATAAACACTACTTAGCAACAACTAAAACATCAATGAGTTATCAACATTATTCTTATACTAAATCCAAAACACAGCACTATACCAGCTACTAGGAAGAAAATTAACTCTATCTCCTGAAACCAGGACACATGGGTTTGGGATTGGTTTGGGTCAGTAAAAACAATAAGCAGTGTGGAGATATTCCCAAAAGGATCTTCTGCAGTGCACAAACATATTTTAATGGGAGAAACCACAGCCAGGAAGAAAGGACCCATCACGCTCTGTCTAAAAGCTGTAGAAATACAGAAAAAACTGCCAGGGAATTTTCCAGAGCATTCTTGACTTAGTCGATAGAAATTCATAATCAGAAGCATCCCAGAATTACATCTCATATGACTATACAAATATATGCAAAATAGTGTAAACCTGATTGCATACATCTGGACATTTCTTATCGCTCTGGGTATGCTCACTGTGCAGTGATGAGAACAGGGTTAATAAATGTTTTGTTTTACCCTCCTCCCAACTGCAAATGAATGCAAGATCAATGGTACCATTACTGGTCTTTTTTCTGCATCAGTGTATTTCTGACAATGTGCAGTATGAGCATAAGAGGATGATTTGACCTCTTTATTGTAGTGGGATGTGGCAATTAATTTTTTATTGAAATTTCAATTTGCTTTTCTGTTCCTATAATGTTTTACGTAAATCCTCTTTTTAAGTTCTTACTGAGGTTACCGAAAAAGATCATCTAAGCATGACTGTGTTAAAAGGTAGAGGTAAAGACAACAAATTATTTCTATTGTGTACAAAATTGAGGTCACTTTAGGTTAACTGAATTAGATTCCTTGAAGAGATGAAGACTTTCCACATCATGAAGAATCATTCAGAGAATTCTAATTGAAAAAAGACACCAGCCTCTTATAAAAAGAAAAAGATACCAAGATTAGTACAACTGAGCAAGAAAACCTGAAAAGATTTTACAGACTGTTACCTTTATGACCCTTATAAAAGAAGAATTGTCAAATGAAAAACAATGGAGAAAACCATGCAGACTACAACTTTATATTAAGCTGTCTGGCATCCTGGACCAACTAAAGAACAAAGGAATTAGGTCTTACAGTTAAAATTCTTATGCATCTTAAATACTTAAATGCTAATAGAAATGTTAATAAAGAAAAACCTACTCTTGCACTTGACACCAAGTCAAAAAATGTTGTTCAGGGACACAACTTTAAATTTCATTTGGCAGTGATTACTATTGTTAAGGCTGAGATTATTTTTCCTTGGAAAATTGTTATTTTTGCTACATGTGAATTCCTGAAAAACATAGTAGTTAACTGAAATGTTATATTATTAATGAAAATTTATGAAACTGTTTTTCCAATCTTTAGCCTGTATCATGCAGAAGACATTTTGTACTGAGCAATGAAGGTACTTTGAGGAAATATATATATGTTAATTATAGGGAATCTGAAGTTCATTAGCCCTTGTATTGTATAAGTGCTAAACCAGCATTTACATTTAAAATCAGCTTTACTCAATACCAAAAGCTGACTATGTTCAAAAATATAACTGTATTGCAGGGTCCTCTGTTTTCTGTGAAAATTTATGTCATTTGCCAAGCTTGGTCTCTGGGATGTGAATGCATTTAAGTAAGAGAAGTTCATAAATTACATACTAGTAACTTCCATATTAAAGCAAGTCATTCCTACTGTTCTAGCTAAGAAGCCAATAAGCCCATTTGCACAATGATAATGCCAATATAACTCATAGGACATTTAACTCCATCCAAGAAAGGAAGAATAGATAGATGGGTGCCTCTGTGTGTGTGTATGTTGCAGGGAAGTGTTTATCAACTATTTCAGTGGTATTGAGTTCCTTTCATGAAGTGCAGGGGGAAAAAAAGAGAAGTTATGGCCTATTCCGTACTGAAAGGAGGCTTTTAAAAGACATGACAGGAAGAAATTAATGTAAGCTTATGGATTCAGTGTATACCCTCTGATTTGCAATAACACCAGAGATTGGCTGATACAAACGAATGCAAGTCCTCTGAACCGAGTGGCATCCTGCCAGCCGCACAGGTGGACGTTTCGTACTTCTTGCATTTCCAGTTGGGGATAACAATGCTGCGTGATGGATAAAATTCCTCTGTGAGTTTTGAAACAAAAATGTGTACCTCCAGAAAAGATGTATTTTCCTGAGTTCTTATGTAACCTATAGGGAGATAACAGAGAGAGGAAAAATGTCAACTACCTCCACCTGTAATCAAAGCTGGTTGCCATAGTAATGGCACCTCTTTTTTGTGTGAATGGGGGTCAGACTCCGGTGTAGTCCTCAGCTACCTCTTTTTTTCTGTCTCACAGATCTACTCTCTTAAACTTTGCAGATATGCAGTTGGTAATTCACGTCCATTCTTACTCTTTTTGTTTTTAATCTTCTAAAAGAAAACAGCTCAAAGCGCATCAGTGTTGCTGCTGCACATCCATACATGAACAGCTCAGAAAAATGAATAATTCCTTTAAAATAACATTGCACACGTGCATTTTTTCACCTATCTTTACGTACCTGAAAGTAGTTAAAATCCATGGTTATCCAATGGCAAAAGATTGATACAAACATAAGGACAGTTTTCTCTCTTCCTGTTGTTCTCCTTTAAGCATATGTCTTAAAAACTTTGCTATTTAAAGCTTGTCTTTAAAGGTAAAGGAACATAAAGAACGTTTCCTTGTGGTACAGTGGAGGAATGCTTTGTAGGAGGGCCTGCATTGCTAACTGCTTACCCTAAAATTATGCTTGTGCTCAGCATACCTAAGATTTTTACTCTAAAATTCTTAACCATTTAATTTCCTATCTTCTGACTGTTGCTGTTCTTAGTATCTTAGGAAAGTAGATATAGAGTTCATTATTTTATGGTGGCAATTTTGTCTCCCTTTTTGAGAATGAAGGTGAACACAGATTTTCTTAAAACTGCAAAAATGCATTGCTCTCACAAATTTCTCTCACAGTATTTCAACACAACAAAACAGGCCATCACCCATCCAGGGATTGGATAACATGCAAATGAATACATCAACCAAGTTGCTGCCAGATATATAGATAAAGCAGTGATATAAAAAAAGCACTAGGTAACAAAAATATTTCTATCTTGAAATATTTTCCCAGGTATCTTCAAAACAGCTGAATGTAATAAAGTCCAGTAAGTAAAATAATGATAGTAAGGTGTTAATGAAGCGTATTCTTCACAACATTCGTGTGCTTGGATTCTCCCACAGAGTTACAGGGAAGTGTGTCTAGAACATAAACATTGAAAAAATAAGTTGCCTTTTAAGTAAATCTGAGGTTCACTGGGGAAACCAGAGGTCCTGACTATGTATATTCAGTAAAGTGATAAGAAAATATACCTGGTTGTTTTGAGACCGATTTAGCAAAATGTGTTCCTGTTTGTTTATTTTTGCATGACACACCTGATGCTTTAAGGTTAAATCTGAAGCTCATTCCTGTTCACAGGGATCAATAAACTCTGTAACTGAATGCAGCAGATTTTTCAGCTTAATCTGTTTCTAGCTAAAAATACTCCTGCATTTTTTCTCATTTGTTGGTCTGATGAATGAAGAGTATCTGGGCCAGTGAACAGCCTGAAACAAAACTCACTAAATGAACAGGAACCTCCCTGTTGACTTCAGTGATCTTTGAACTGATCTAAGATTACTTTCAAATCACACAGCTGAATTTCAGCGAAGAAAATCATCTAGCATGGCTTGAAATGGACGACAAACAAGACTATGACACTTTCAACATGATAAAGAGACTGCATAATAATATAACAACACTAAAAGTTCAAAATCAGAATCTAACCCAAGGAAACCTCTGAGCATTTAAGGGAAGATGAAACAGTTGCTGTGGTCGACAACACTGAGTTGTTTTCAAACGCAGAGTGTATGTATCTTGGACAAAATACATCACTAGTGTGAAGAAATACATCATATATAATAGGAAAAATGGACAATGTTGCAGTGGAAAAATGAAAAAGCAATTACCCTAAAAGTAAATATAACTTCTATTAATTCTAAAAAAAGAGATATACGAGCCTATGAGCTACCAGAAGCTGAAGGCAGGAAAAGAAAAAACCTACAGGCAATAAAGAGTAAGAAACTCAGGTCTTACTGTGATTAAACTACTGGCATTATGAACTTGTTTTTTAGCTTAAATACATAATATTCTCTGAATATTTTCTCTAAGATATTACTCCTTGATGTTATCTTATCAGAGTGAATATGTGAACTTAATTTTGAATCCTTCTCTGAAACACTTCTATTCCCCTGATTATGGATTTTTTTCCTCAGGTTTTGCATTTCCTGAGTATGAGTAGACCAACTGTGCTTGATTTTAGCGTTTTGTTCTTTAAAAGTCAGAGTGAAACTACGGTTTCCTTTGATGTCCTTCAGCTGTTTTCTGCAGTAAACACATACTGAGCTGCTTTCTTAAACAAAGGTCTATGGTTGTTTTGCTAGTATAGGCTTAGCCATATTCTTCAGCTAGTCCATTGGATTTTGGGTAATATCTTCTGGTTTGCACCTGTGTGCAGGTCAAGTAGGAGAAACTCCAGGCTTTTGCAAATTACTGCAATTATTCAAATGTGCATTGTTTTTCATTTTTTGACATTAGGTCATTTTTCTATTCCCTCACATAGCCAGCATGTCTGACAAGTGATGCTGTGGAGTATTTCACTGTAGTTTTAATGAACAGATTGCCCACTGAGGAACTTAAGAATGTTATGAAAAGGAGATAGTGTTTTCTGAGGTTATTTTTTGCATAGTATATGCTAGGATGCATGTGTGATTTTTTTTTTTATTTTAGAATTTCTGGGTAAATTTCCATTAAAAGCAGTCACTTCTTCCTTTTAACAAAAAGCTAATTCTTCCCAGTTAGCTGGTTGGGTTTTTTTACTTCATAAAGGTCTCCATTAGTCAATGAAAAGTACTGTTTTTGTGAATGTTAAGATTCATTGTTCTATGTTTCTTTCACTATTTCTTTTTTTCTGGATGCTCCTAAATGCTCCTGCATTATGTAAACAGTTGTCCCAAGTCTCCTCTCCTGCCCCCACAAAAGTGTGCATGAAGATCTGGAATGAAACTGTTTTCTGGGTTTGCTTTTCACTTCAGGCTATCTTTTTATTACTTTAAGATCATACAATGAGACTTCTGTGGAAGAACTTCCTCAAAGGCTGGAGTTTTGTCAGAAATGTTCTCCTGGGTTTGAAATCCGATTAGGTTTATATGTATATATAGTGAGAAGGAGACCAAGAGAGACAGATGAAGTTTTCTTGACATGTATTGAGAAAGGCAATTCCTTCTCACCTGAATAAAACTCACCCCAAAAGGACAGGAGAGATGATGGGTTGGTGACACTTTGTATTAAAGACTCTACTGGTTGTTAAAGTCACTAAACTCTTCAAATTCATATGGGTTAGACTCTGAGACTAAATACGAGCAGGCATCTGTATACTGCCCACAATGCAAATAAAAAGCAGGAATTTCGTAGGTCAGGTTACGATTTTGAGATAGTTACCACCAGGAAAAAGAGACATCATCAGGAAAGAACACCAGCCTTCTCACTTTCATTATCAGATCCTTACAGATTTGATTATTATGCATTTGACATTACCAAAGGTCAAAGTAAGTATTACAGTAACATTATTGGATTTCAGTTTTTCTTTTACCAGAGGAAATTTTTCCTATCCTCGATTATCAGCTACATTTGAAATGTTTCAAATAGCCTTGTGCTGTTACTGCTGGAGAAACTGCTCTTGTATTAATCTCCATTCCCCAAGAAAGCAGAAAACAAAGGAACAGGTCATGAACATGTGCCTGTTTTTAAGGAGAGGCGTACTGTCGTTGTTAATTAATATCTATATTAGAAAAAAGGATATGAGATTTTTAAGCAATCTAAATAGCTATATACCCCAAAAGCATGGAAAAACCCCTCAGCTAGACCATTTTTCCTCTTTATATCAAGCAGGGTGTTACAAAGATTTCAAATCCAAGCAACTGTACATCTGGCTGAAAAAAGATCCGTTTCACTGCAGTTTGCATCCTCCTTTCTCAAAATCATGCAAAAAATATATCATTGTGTTCTTTATGTACTGCTCTAGAAGCATGAATTTCTGTGTCTATATATTAACTTTTAAGTAGACCAATATAAACCTCCTGTTCTTAAAATATCCTGAGATTTGGCTTGCTTAAAAAAGAGATGGCAAATAGCATTATCTGTTTAGTTAGTTTTTATCTGGTGGTTTATAATGAACAAGCTGTGTGGTTGACATATTTTCAACTATCACACTGGATTTACAGGTACTTATAGTCATATGAATAGGTCAGCATGTGCAAAAAAAACCCCCATCTTTCATCACATGCATGTTTTATTACTCTCAGGGTACGTAGATCTTGTTTATCCATAGGCCATTTTATTTTGCTGTGGAAATTGCTTTTGCACATAAAGGCAAGGACAGCCTTTATTTAAATAAGTACCAGAGTCAAAACATCTCAGTTGCATGCCTCTATTTAAGACAAATGTCCTATTCACAGTAATACAAAAATTACCCATTTTATGGTCTTTCTGTTTCCTGTCCTGGAGAGATGAAGTTTGTTGTTTGTAAAGCTAATAGATATAATGCTTCTATGTTTCCAGCCATATTGGAAAGAACCAACTATTACTGTATCCCACAAGAATTGAATTCCCTCTGTCATATATTTAGTTTGTACAAATGCGTCCTTTTCCCGAGAGATGCTTTGAACCAAACCACTTCCCCAGTAAGTTTCACGCAAATTTGGTTTCTGCTCAACCAAAAGTTTTGGAAAAGTTTAGCCATTCAAAAGAAGAATTATTTGGGGAACTCTTCCAGGGAAAAAGAATGTAATGCTGCTGTTGGATCCTGTGTTTTCTACATGCAGCCGTGAATGGCATCATAACTGTCAGGTAAGCTTCTCTTCAGGTATGCAGTTTGTATCAACTGTGCTTTTTATCGTCTTGAACAATTAGGTTTGACTATTTCATATGTTATCACTTGTCACCTGTCCATGAGTACAATAGTATGCTGCTCCGCCATCATACCACACTTTTAGAGGAAGACCTTGACTATATTCATGACCTGATTCTTGAACTAGTCAATAAGCTATATGAGCTTGCTGAACCTGCATAGGCGACTTGTTTAAAAACATCAACTTTTGTTAGAATGAACGTGCAGCTTAAAATTAATTCTTACTTCTTACAAAATTTATTTTGTTTTGCCTTACTTTCCTTTTCAAAACCTTATGTTTTTCAGATGCTTGGATAGACTGATTTCCATATTGTCTTTTCTTCCACTCTTAATTACTCTATTAGGCACTTGGGTGGAGAAGAATGGGGGGGTTGTGTTTAAAGAAATTGTAATTCATTAATATCATCATATGCATTTGTGTTCTGTTGTGCTTGTGATTTGATGGATATGTTCATACAGGAAAGGTGTGAATATCATAGCTTATCATACCACAGAAAGTCATTCTTCTGATAATGACATTTTTAGCAACAGTCTGTGGTTTACAGGGCAAAGCTGTGACATGGCCAGTAGAGAAATAAGGCCTTAAAAACCCACCCACTGAGCTACATGGGAAACCCAGAACACTGTTATTTAGGGCATTATCAATGCTACTTTTAGTCTTCTAGTGTTCAGATGCCATTATGCAAAGTGGATTCAAAAAACACTAAATAGATAATAAGTCTGATTTCCTTGCTGTTAATCTGAAACACTTGGAGAAGAGCACCTGAAGCAGTTTAGCAATCTAATTCATAGAGGTAAAGTACATTTGTTGCCTATCCTGTTTTACTGAATTTCACTTCAAGATCTCTGTTCCTTTTGGTGTTATTAGAAAGATAGGAATGAAAGGGAATTGGTTCAACTAGGAACAAATTCAATTTTTACTGAAGTATGCTAAAATACTTAAGAAAAGTCAGTATAGGGCTGTTTCTGTATCCTTGTTAAAATTAAACAAATAAACTTTCAGGACCTTTATCTGCCAGATTGGCAGTGTTATAAAACAATTCCCTAGGTAGTAAAAGAGTGATCTCTGGATTATTAGCACCAGCCTAGTATCCTCCCTGCTGACCAGCTGTCCTGATCCTCACATGGATTTCAGCTGTCAGGGGTCAGGTAATCCTTAGCACTGTTACAGCAACCATAAAGCATTTGAGAATTTGCACAGCATTTTTCAGTTGCCCACTACTTAAAGTGTCTTTTTTCTTACCAAAACTGTTTTGTGCTTTTTCAAGTAATTGTATTTGAACCTAATTAGACTCACATGCCTATGTAAATAAGGAGGGCTTCCTGTTTCCTTCTGCTTCTTTATTGGGGTAAGACCTAGGGAGTTGAAGGGACGTATTTGTTGTACCTGATAGGATGCTAATAGGCTCTTTAAACTTTGTGTGTCCTATCTAAGGAACTATCTTGTGTATCCAACATTATATGTTAAGTGTTGGGGTTTTTTTCTGGACTTTTTTTTAATATTGAAATTCAAAGTTTTGATAACTTAAAAGAGTTTTGAATCATTTATGAATCACTTAAAACACTTAGCACTAAGAATTTTTTTACTTTAAGGGAAGAAAAAAAAAGATAAGGAACTAAAGAGTGGTTTAAAATTAGTGGGACTGCTTTTGTGGTTTGGAGAAGAAACCCTAGAGCAAAATGCTCAGGAGAACTTCAGACTACTACCCTCAAAATGCTTAAGAAAGGTAGGAAATCAAAATAAGAGGCATGTACTGTTTCATTAGTATATGTTTGTATATTTGTTGTACAAAGATTGTTTTGGTTTTTTTAACTGTGTTTTTACATCATTTTATGTTGATTTTGTGAATGCTTGCATATTTATTTTTATATTCATTGCATAAAAACTGTTAGGTTTTTTTAATGCTTTCATAGGGCCTGCCAGACACTTACTTTTGTTGCTGTAGGCATCTGAAAAAGTGGAGAAAGTATGTACTACAGTTAGCATTGGTTTTAGGGATTAGTAGTCTGCATTAAAATAATCAGAAATTTAGAGTTTAGCTTTTCTCCCCAAGGATGGGAATGTATTTTAGTGGGGAAGCTTCTAGTACAATTTGGTTAACTAATGATTGAAGCTTTTAAGAATGCTCCTGTTGACTACAGAATTTAGCTACCATTTTGAATGTATTTCTTTTGCTTTTGTTGGCTATAAATTGTTCCCTCCCTCCATGTGTTTTGCCCCTTATGTTGATCTGCCACCTGTGTGTTGAGCTTGGATTGCTTTATTTTCTTGCTGGAGATGAACTTTAGGTAACGTGTCCTTCAAATTGTTTTCTTAGTGGACATACTATCAGATTAGGCTCTCGTGACAAGTACAAGTGATTAATTTCAGATTGGGCATAGAAATATTTTTGTTCAGTTACTGATTTTTAAATGAATTTCTGTATCTTTTCTGCATCTGAATCTGTGGGAAGAAGTAATATGCAATAGCATAGGATAAGCATGTTGTTAGAGTTAAAATCTTTTAAAATTGGAAAATGTTGCTTTTGGCATTGCTATGTAGTACAACTAATTGGTATTTTTGAGAAGTATAATCTCCAGATATAATCACTATATTAATTGGGAGAGGTTTCCTTTTTGTGAGTGATACTAACTAGCAAAATAAACCCAGAAGTATTTGTGCTTCATTTGAGAAATAGGAAAACCATTTTTTGTTTTATTCTGAGCAATCGGAAGGCCAAATACCTATAATACCAGGAGTTGTTCTGAGCAATGCATATTTTAACTTGTTTGACATTAGTACTAGACCTTTTTTTTTTTTTTTTAGTATGTGCATATCCTCTAATTCTAAGATGATAGAAACACTGCTGCACTTGGAGAAGAGTCTGCCTCATAGCAGGTGTTAGTTCCTGGATTTCACTGAAATATTATGATAGCAGATGTTGAATAAACTTATTTGCAATGGAAATTTTAAGATACATTTAGTTTATTTGCTTGGGCTTTGAGTATTACCTAACATTAAGAGTACAGAGGCTTTTTTTTGTTGTTGTTTGCTTGGGTTTTTTTTGTGTTAATGAGGGGACAGGTTTTCTATAAGGAAATAACAATTTAAAGTAGTAATAATTCAAGCTATTTCATGTACACTGACCGGTTTAGCTTTTTATTTTAGTCATGTTTAAAAAAAGAAAAAGTGTTTCAATTCTGTACTCATATGAATAAGAACTTACTGGAGAGTGTACTGCAGGCAGAGGAATTACAAACGTGGACAGTTTTGTATCAAATTCCTTCCCCCATCTCTGACATTCCTTATTACTCATTTAGACTGATGTTGATGATTTTAAGGGAACCAGTAAAGGTCTGTTGTGAAACAGAAATGCTGGGAAAATGAATAAAACCACTGAATCTTGTTTCCAGATATGACTGAACTCTGAGTGGCCGGGAGCATGGAAATGCTATGCAAGATGCTTTTATTATAATATATGAGAACACAAAACTTCCATAAGGAAGGAAGTAAAATTACTCCAGAAATAAATTGTGTTAAATTATCCACAATTTGAAATGCACATTCTGTGATTTTATTACAAAAAGCAGCAATAGAAACTGCTTGCTTTTTTTTTTTTCTTTCTTCCCTCTGTCCCCTGCTTTTTAAATTTTTTTTTTCTCTAAGCAAGAATAGGCTCAAAGCACTATGATAGACCAAAATCTGCTAAAACTGACTTTCACCCTTTTTGGACAAGGGCATTTAATACTATCTTAGTATAATCTAAAGCCTGTTGAGCAAGGAGTTTCCTTTATACATCTGACAGGAATGGTATCATAGGAGAACATTTGAAACTCAGGTTTTCCCTTCTGTATGATTGCGCAATAAACTATGGAAGTGTGCTGGACATGATTTAAATTCAGAAGTTTTTTCCCTGATAGTAGTTCTCCTAACAACAAATTTTCTTTTGACAACGATCTCTGTTTCAATAACACAAAACTGTTTTGGTGAGAGCATGATATCTGAGTCGCAATATGAAATTGATGGAGCTGCTTTTATTTTAGGAAATGTAGAATTTAGTTAATGAACATGGACACATGCTTGTAAATGGTCAAGCGGTCTGCAAAGGCTCTTCGATCAGAGCCTTATAGAGATATGGAAAGGATAACAGATGTAGCTAGACATAAAGGCACTGAATGTATGATGGTTATAAAAATATAAAACCCATTGGCTTGAATCATCACTTCCCAGGTTTTTTGGTCTGTGCTTGAAAATACAGACTGACTCATTGAACCACCTACCCATCAGGAAGTTGGATGAGTCAGAACATGGCTTCAATTTTCATGACTCTGTTTCTAGGCGTGCGTGAAAGATAGTGGGAATTTACACGCGTGTACGTTGAACCTGGACTACAGCTGCTTTTTTGCTCGTGGTCAGAACCCAGTAGTATGATTCTAAGATTGTAGAATTTATTTTCAGAAGAGTGGGCGTAGAAATAAAACTAATTTCTCTCATGAAGTATGCCTTACACCCTATCCCACCCCCTACCAAGTTAATATTTTCTGTTGCATCCATCTGACAGTCCTATACTAGAAGTTCATGCAACTTATGTGGTCAGTTCTTCAGGTTGCATAATGAATTCTGAATCATGAAACAGTGGAATAAGAACTCTCTGGTGGTGGTGGTGGGGAAACAAACCCAATCGAAAAACGAAAACATAAAAACCAACTTGCTTGTAGTAAGTGGCCAACAATTCCAATATGAATAACCAGGGTGTTGAAAGAAGTTAGTAATTCAAGGTTTGTATCTAGTGATTAAACTACACAGCAATCTTCTACTGAAGTGTAGGAGGTAAAGAAACAGTGACTTTTGGCCAAGAGCCAGAGACTTCTTTGGATTAATACTAACTCCTATTTGAGATGGTAGGAAATGATTAAATTTAGGCCAGTTATGTTTCTGCAAAGTAATTTTTCAGTCTATGAAAGCAAAATTCTTATTTAGCCAAGGAACAGCAGTATGTATCATTTGCATACTGAATTCCTTTTATTGGTATTTCTGGCAAGTACAAGCCACTATGTAATGTTAGTGTAATTTGTTTATAACGTTCATGACTCACTCTGGGATCATTCACAAGGAAAGTGCTCTATAAACATTAAAGATGACCTATGACTAGAGCAATTTATCTTATGCTGCCTGCAGACTTCCCTGCAGTGTAGGAAATGGGACTTGGATCCAGTTTAGCTCTTGCTTATCCACCTCTCACAACTTGCAGTACAGTAAGAAACACTAAGGTGATGTTTTCACCACTCTCTCTTATAAAGCTGCTTAGTATATTTTCCCCTCATATATGGACGTAGTTCTCCATAAAGCTAAGGTATCAAGCTTTTCTTCTGCATTCTTGTTAGAAGGAAGATGAAAGAAACACATCTAGATGAAACAGGGACTGTTATCATTCATGAAAGAAGGCTGCATATAGCTTTGCTTTATTGGAGAAGGGGCTCAGAGGTATCCAATGTTTTAAATTTTTGGTTTGATTGTAGTTTTGTTTATTAAGATCAATTCACTACAAAAGTAAGCTGTTACATTTTAAATGCACTGGCTTCAGGGAACAGAAGAGGTTCACTTCCAAATCTTGATTAATTTTTTTTTTTTTAAATTGCCTACTGGCTTGTTGTAAGAATGTGGAAAAAGGAAAAAAAGGGGGGGGGCATAATCTTGAAACACTCCAAAAAGACTAACACCCTCTTTCAGAAGAAATGATGTATTTTTCCATAAGGTTATCCTGCTAAGATTCTGTTTACTCTGCATATTTCCAGATGGCTGTAGGAATAACCTGATTTGAATACTTCAGTATCCTATGGATATGATTTTGTTCTGAGGTTACTACTATGCCAAGACACACTTTGATTTAAACAAATCAGTAGACTCTGAAATAAGCTTAGTTCCAAATTTTTGCCATACTTACCAAATTGTTCTGTTTACTACCCTCAAGATGCCTTTATTAGCCTGGGGTTGTGGTGTACTTAGTTTAAAAGAACATGACTCGATCGGTAGGTTTTGTTCATAAATGGAACTTCTATTTAGAACCTCATAATGCTACTTTTCTGGAACAAAAGTACAGATTATAATTCAAACCTCAGCAATTCTACAATGACTACTTAAATACTGAAGTTTGCTTTGTTCTGCTGACCCAGACAAAAACTCTTGCACGATGGATGTTGTATGCATGGTTTTTTCAGCCTTTTTTGTTCTAAAAATATATCATTGCAATCTTATTGATGTAACAGTTTTCACTAGTTTCTCTCTCCTTTATCCACTAGTTCTTATCCTAGCCCTGTTAAACATAGCTACTGCAAATGTTCTCTGCTGCTTTGGAGAGTCGGGGTGGGGAAGAAACCATCTGACTTTAAGCAAATTCCTCGCTATTTTAATAGTCTTTTCATAAACATGGGCTTATGAAACAAAATAGTTTTAAAGCAATGGGATTTCAAAAGTCCATCAATATTATTTTGTTTTCCTTGTCCCACTGTGATTTGCTTTTATGCTATTTCTCATGACTATTACTGCTTAGTCTCAGTCTTTGGCCTAATTTACATGGCAGTGATGGTTATGTTGCTCTTTGGTCGCCACTCAGTTGGCGATTCTCTTGATTAAACATGAAGAAATGGTCAATAGCTGTTGCAGTGCTCCCTTTACAGAAAGATGTTGAAGCCATATATGGGAAGGGTATTTGCAGCAACATGTTTAAAAGGGAGTTGATATGCTTCACTACCAGCTAAATGGGTAGGAATTACAGAGGTTATTCAGTGGATAACATTGTAGGTAAGGCGTGTATACAACATTTCTAACATTTTGGGAAGAAGACAATGTGTTTTAGAAGGAAAAGATGGGATAGAGTCCTTAATTGCAACCAGAACAATGTCCAGTGAAGTAGCATGTTTCCTTGTGATTAATGTTACCTCCTAGGTGCTTGTGATTAATATTACATCCTAGATGGTTTTTAAGATAAACTGAAACTGAAGGCGTTTTTTCGGTCCACCATATAAATGGAAAGGAAAACTATGAGTGGGATTTTCCCATTAAACTCACAGAGAAGGAAAATATGTTTAAATTGGAAGGGGAGGATTTGGACCTCTTTCCAAGCTGTTTTTTATTTTAAAGGCTGCTAGTACATGAGAAGATCTATTCTGAACTAATCATTGGGATACCTGCTGTCCCTCATTATTAGAACAACCCCGTAAGCATCAACAGTTTTTAAACAGAATATCCTCTTTTGATTTGCCTGTCTGACATCATTGTAATTTTTCAGTGGAAATATTATGGCTCCAGGTAAAGAATAAGCTTCTAAGGAAAAGAACTTTTTACCATGCAAATATACAACATAACAAAAATAAGAACTACAAAAATGCTTATCATACAAATTTTGTTGAAAATGAAATAACTGCCTAGAGAGCCTCAGTAAGGCCTTTGACAAAAGGATTCATATTCTTGATCAACACATAGGCATGTACTGACAGCGAGTGCTACAGAAAGGCTTACATTTGCACTTTCAGTACTCAGTTATTTACTGGGCATTTTAGCATTTTGAAGAACCCTTCAAACACTATGCTTACAAAAATCTAATAGGCCTTACCTTCAAGTTCAGTGTTTATCAATAAAAATGACACACTTGGGGGTATACCAAGACCCGAAAACTTGTTCTATTTAATTGGAGTATTTTAATTAGCCAGTGAATTACTGACACAGCCCAAGCTCTCGGTCTTGGTCTTCATTATTACATTCTGTTACATGTCTTTCTCTTTTCCCCACTTCCTTCCTACTCTCATCCTTCAGAGGAAATAAAAATGGATGAAAGGGTGTCTATCCTTTTATGAAATTGGTCCTGGAAGTAACCAGCATTAATTTATTGCAGGGGATAGAAACATTTCTAATGCTAAAGCAAATGTGCTTCTGGAAGACTTTTACCCACTTATCAATTATCCAAATTATTTTTTGGGTCATCAACATGGTTCTATCCTTTCTATAAACATCTTGTGCACACAGAAATAGTGAAAGCAAAGTCACAAATAACAGCAGGGAAGATAGAAATAAAATGTCTGCCAGCATTTTTCTAGAAAGCACAGATGTCAAACACTAAATACTTCATCTTCAAAGTTTATATTTGGGAAGGGGTGCCTAATACAGAAAATGGTTCCAGATAATTTTTGGTTAAATTTTTTAAACATTTTTTTCTAAATCTGTCTGCTTAGGGGAAAAATTACTTTAAAGCAATAAAATTTGAAGATTTTGGCAAAACAAACATAGAATCATAGAATTGTTTATGTTGGAAAAGACCTTTAAGATCATCAAGTCCAACATGTCACCCGTAACAGCAGAAACAACCTAGAATTATTCTCAGCCAGAGGAGGTGATAAGGTTTAAGCACCTTCAGATATTTGCAAGAAAGTCTAAATGGGAGATTGTCTTACAATAATGTCATGTGGTGCACTCTTTTGGGCCCTATATTTTAAGCAAAATCCAGATGGTTTCCTGATGCAGGAAGATGCCTTTAGGTACTTGACTACACTGAAGTATATACATTTAGAGGAGTGGGATATATCAACATAAGAACAGACAGTAAAGCACAGGAACACTGCACATGTTGCTCAGTCTGCGTAATTTTTTTTTTTTCAAGAAACTTTTAGTGTTGAAAGAAACTGCTGTCTCTGGAAAAACTTGTGAAATCATTTCTTCCTCTGTCTTGGAATAATTATGTGTGTGCCCTTTCTTTATTTTTTTTTTTTGTTTTGTCCAGACTGCTAACTCCAATTTTTCCTGAAGAAAAACAGAGGTCCTTCGCTGTGATTTCCATCTTAAGCCATAGGTTCCTAATAACTGCTTTCCATATCTGGTCATCAAATCTGCCACATCAGCAGGAGATTACAAGTGTCTTAAGATATTATTAGCGTATATCTCTCCACGACTGTGCTACAGAAACTGTTGTGACACCATATAATGAATATTTGCTCAAGCTGTCAGTATTCAGTTAATGTTCCTATTTAGCACCCCATATACCTGAGGACTGTGTGGTAAAATGAATTTTACCATATTTCAATTCACTTTTTTCCAGTAAAGGGAAAAAACCCCCAACTATTGGGTGAAATTGCTACATGCTGTATAGATTTTGCTCTTATCACAGTTACATCAGTGGAAGCCAGTTTATTCTAGGAGAAAAAATAGATTTAAATCCATGTTTAACACATGTAAAACTAAAAGGATCCTGGTGTGCAGGAACAGAAGGATAACCCAAAGCAAACCCATCTAACACCAGGGGTGGCTGCTTTTCAATGCTGCATTTTAATCCACTTGTCTGTACATTCAGCTCTGTGTTGCACTCGGAGTCCTTTAGCTCAGGGCTTACTGAAACATATTCTCAGCAGAGGTAAATGGGCATTTCTACCAGTTTAGCTGAGGAATTGACCATATTTTCTATCCTTTATTTGTGAACATGTGTGTGTGTGAACTTATTGCTTGGAGGTTAAGTTTTACCAGCTCAATTTATAGGCTAGCTTTGAATTGGATTCTCTTTCCATCTCTTACCAGTACAGCAAAACAGAAATCAAGGGTCTCTGATGAGATAAAACACTCTGCTGCGACTGGTGCTGTCAGCTGAAACTCACTAAAAACACCTTAGACATTCTGTAGTCTTGTAGACAGGGACTCTTAAGAATGACTGTTTCTGGAACCCAGCAGATGTCCACTCCTGTTAATGATGTCTGAGGCAGAGGTGAAAACGGCCACTGTCATGTGCCCACTGTGTGTCTCCCGCTTGGACGTGCTGCATTACCACTGAGACTGGAGACTCTGTACAGCATCAGCCACCTAAATGAAGTACAAGAGTTGGGGAGACATGGATCTCATTTAGGTTAAGTATAAATGGAGCAAAAACATAGGGCAAGCTTTCCTCTTCTGTCCTGTGCGTTTGTGAGGGGAAAATACAATCTTGATCATCATTTCAGCAGTGATCCATTTACATGCTGGGTCCATCACAAAGCTCCCAGTCCTGCTAACTGGAAGGGAGGATGGAGAGTAATGCCTGGTTGGACTATTTCTCTTCCTGTGGAGCTGTGCAGCTTGGTTCTTGCCAAAGTTCCCATTGGTATATGTAGAGATATATACATACGCTGGCATTTAAATAATAAAGACTGAAAAAATATATAGAGGTCAATTGTCATTAAAAAAGTACATGTCTGTGTGGCAAATGGATGACTGGTTTGTTTCTTCAACAGGTCACTGTGTATATTCTGTGCTTTTTTTATTATTGTTTAAAAGTAGTAACTGTACCTTTAGAAAGAATGCTGCTGCTTTTGCTTTTTTTTCCTAGTTTCACTCTGGGTTTCTTAGAGGGAGGCCCTTAGCTGAGAGTGCTCAGGTGGGAGAAAATCCCAAAGCGTGGATTTGAGCAGGCAGAGAGGGACCGAGCAAGCAGGGAGCCGCAGGAGCAGTGCAGGCAGAGAAACAGGCTTCTGGGCAGACCTAAAGCTAAGCTGTTACAGGGCCAAAGAAATGAAACTTTTATAAGGATTCAAGAGGACTCAGAATTCAACCAAGAAAGCCACTAGAAGTTTCCACAACAGAAAATAAAACTGGAGGAAAGGGTCTTATGCAATACTGGACAGAGAGGACATCTTTATCTGCTTCATCTATGAGTTCTCACGTTCTTTGTTTAGAGATACCTTGTTCTGTGACATAATACGAGTTATCTTTAGAGATTGAGAATGCCTAGGCTAGTTTAATAAGCTTCTCTTAAGGAAAATATGGTACAATTCTACCTCAAAATTCTGGCTGTAGCCACACTTGTCGAGGGAAGATCAAGTATTACTGGAAATAGGAAAGTATGATCAGGAATTACCAAGCTGGCAAAAATTATTACTATTTATTGGATAAAATCTGTAAATAATTTTATATACTCAGGCTTTACAATTACCATTTAATACTTAACCTTTCTGAGCTTTAAAAAACAGCATCTAACTTCAAACAAAGTCTCTTGAACTACTCAGAATTAAAATCTAAATTGTGATCTGCATAAATTCAGTGGTGTTCCTTGGTTTTATTCTCTCTCTCTTAACATTTACCTTCAGAACATCTCTACCTGCCACTTATAAACATAAATGTTTCTAATTCATCCTACTTCTCCACAGGACAACATCATTTTAAAACCCTTTATTTTGTAGCTCATAGTCAACATAATAGTATAAAAAAATTAATTCGTATGCCAACTAAACAATAACTTTGTTTTGTCCTTGCATTGTATATTTTCAACACTTTAAACTTGTTTACTGTGATGTTTCCAAACAAGACTTCTTATTCTTTTCTGATGACATCTGAATTATTGAAAGATTTCATCCTGACTGCAAAACTCACAGACTGTCTGAAAGAATCTAAATCTATTCCAGACAGTATAAATAATTCATGCTCAATTCTTCTCTCAGCTGTGGGAATGTTGCTGCTTATTTACAGCACACTTCAAGGAAAAAAAAAAAATCTCATTTTATTAACATTTCTCTGCTATTAGATAAAGTTGGTCATACATTCCTATAGTAGCTATTCAAATCTATTTACTGTGATGAGCTGTAATCATTTTTAGTTTTCTGTGTTTATAGTTACTTTGTTCTTCATTTATGAACTTAAATTAATAACTTTAGGCTTTTTTTTTTAAACATGCTCCAAATGAGATAATATTATGACTGTTTTCCTGTAAGGGATCCCCCCATTCCTCTTTCAGAACCAGAGATGGAGAAGGATGTGGGAGGCAAGAGTTCAAACTTCTCCAGGCTTTGGTTTTTGTGTGTCTGGTTGAGGACAGCAAGTGTGTCCATGTTAACATTCAAGGTCTTGGTACTAGTTTTCATTCCACTGTAGAATGAAGATAATGCCTTTGAATGTTTCTGTGACTCAAAATTGCCCAAATACTTTCCAGTTGAAAATCTTAGAATTTTTTTTTTATGCAGGACTCCTTTCTTCAGAACGGACCAGCAAGTCCTAGCCAGTGCCCTGCAATAACTTCACACTGATTACTTTTCATGAAGTGTTTTGATATTACTGATAACAAGTGTAGCTTGCTAGATTCCCTTTAATAAAATGTGTTCGGATAGGCTCTGACTATTGTGGTTGATTCCATCTGAAGAAATAGAGTAAACTAAAAAATAAAGGTTTAATATGCACTTACCCATGCCTTATTTTCTACATTATTGCTATAGGAAGACTTGAGAGAAAACGTTATATGTAAGCTTCTAAATATTGCATCTTTGCTTCATATTTCAGATCAGACATCTCTAAGTGCAAATGTAAACGTAAGTGTTAACTGTTACAGTTAGCAAAGATCTCGCAGATTTTGTTTCGCACTAATGTGTGATGTGTTTGCATGATAGCTTAGAAGACTGATACTGGAAGAAAACCTGCTGCTGCTACAACTGTGTTATATTGACACTTATAAACTTTTTCAGTTACATAAATTACTAATTCTATAGGCATAGTTCTGTTCTCTGCACTAGACAAACTATTTCCCTCTAAAACCAGCTATCAATTAGGGGAATAAGCCACTATGAGTGTAGGACTATCCATCTTTGCTCAGAATAGATGTAGTAACTGGTAACAGTGTTTCAGAGAAAATGAATCCATTTGATACTGGAAATTATATAATTACCTGCTCAAGGATGTACTTGCCCCTTTGTCCCCTGCAGGTAATGTTCCCTTTCAAGGTTTCTATCATGATTAGTGTTTATATCTTAACTCGCAGCTATAGATGTTTTCACTATACATAAAAATCTTTAACCCTTTTTTGAGTGTTACTGCTTTTCGGGAACTTATCTCAATATGTATCCCATAGTAGTGTCTTACAGGTTAACTGAGGTCTGCAGAGAAGTTCACTGAGCATTCTGTATCCACTTTTCAGTGGCATTGAGTGGGTGTTACCTCCAGTAGTTACCTCAGAATCATTCATGTTGTTGTTCTTGCAGTTTCCAGTTTAATTAAGTATGAAGAATTCTAATAAAATGCATCTTCCTTTTTTTAACCTCCAATCTACACCTTACGAGCCTTATAGGTATTTTTTTTCTACTGACAAAAAGGATTCTTTTACTAACTAGTAAAGATTAATACAACAAATATTAAACTTTAAAATTAACATTTAAATTAATGATTAAATAATTAAGAGTTACAAGAGAGGCGTTAAATGTCACTTTTTCAAAATGCCTAGAATGAAAAAAAATTGGTATTAAGTTTTTCAAATGACTTCTCCACACACAATGCTTTAGGATATTTTTCTCTGCTAAGGGGATAAATTACATTCATAGAAACTAATCCTTTTAGTCCATAAATATTCTTCCTGTAACATAAAGGATTATACAGTATAGTATTTTTAATGAGGTCTTTGTTCAGAATCACAGAATGGTTGAGGTTGGAAGGGACCTCTGGAGATCATCTCTTCCAACCCCGCTGTTGAAGCAGGGTCAGCTATAGTAGGTTGCCCAGGACTGTGTCCAGTCGGGTTTTGAATATCTCCACAGATGGAGACTACGCAACCTCTTTGGGCAATCTGTTCCTGTGTTTGACCACCTGCACAGTAAAAAAAAAAAGGTGTTTTCTCATGTTCAGATTGAATCTCATGTGTTTCAATTTGTGCCCATTGCCTCTTGTCCTGTCAGTGGGCACTGCTTAAGAAGAGTCTGGCTCCATCCTCTTCATTCCCTCCCATCAGGTGTTTATATGCACGGATCAGATCCTCCCAAGCCTTCATTTCTCTAGGTTAAACAGTCCCAGCTCTCTCAGCCTCTCTTCATGTGAAAGATAATTCAATTCCTTAATCATCTTTGTGGCCCTGTGCCAGACCCACTTAATAAATCCATGTCTATCTTGAACTGGGGAGCGCAAAACTGGACCCAGCACTTCGGATGTGGCCTCAGCAATGATGAATAGAGAGAAAGGTTCAACTCTCTCACCCTGTTAGCAAAGAGCATCTTAATACATGCCAGGATACTGTTGGTCTTTCTGGCCATGAGGGTACATTCGTGGCTCATGGTCAGATTGTTATCTACCAGGACCACAAGGTCCTACACAAAGCTGCTCTCCAGCTGGTGAGCCCCCACCATGCACTTCCTCTTGTTGAACTGCGTGAGGTTCCTCTCTGTTCAGCTCTCCAGTCTGTTGAGGTAGACTTCTCTGAATGGCAGTACAACCATCTGGTGTATCGGTCACTCCTCCCAGTTTTGTGTCATCAGTGAACTTGTTGAGGGTGCACTCTGTCCCATTGTCCAGGTCACTAATGAAGAGGTTAAACAGCATTGGACCTACTATTGACCCCTGGATTCTACCACTAGTGACTTGCCTCCAGCTGGACTGTGCCACTGATCACAACCCCTTAGGCCTAGTTGTTCTGCCAATTTTCAATCCACTTCACTGCCCAGTTGTCTAACCTGTACCTTGTCTGCTTGTCTATGATTATGTTACAGGACACGGTGTCAAAGGCTTTACTAAAGTCAAGGTAAACAACATCCACTGCTTTCCCCTCATCCATCAAGTTAGTCACCTTGTTGTGGAGGGCTATCAGGTTGGTCAAGCATCATTTTCCCCTTTGTAAATCCATGATGACTTACTTCTGATCACCTTCTTGTCCTTCGTGTATTTGGAAATGCTTTCCAGAAGGATTTTCTCCATCACCTTCTCAGGGATCAAGGTGAAGCTGATAGGTCTCTGATTTCTCAGATCTTCCTCCTTACCCTGCTTGAAAAGAGGATTGATATTTGCTCTCTTTCTATCTTCAGGAATCTCTTCCAATCACCATGACTGTTCAAAGGTAATTGAGAGTGGGCTCACAAAGACATGAACCAGCTCCCTCAGCCCTTGAAGGTGCAATCTATCAGGTCATCAGGTCCCATGCACTTACATACATACTGTTTGTTTAAGTGCTTCCTGAGCTGGTCTTCCTCCACTGAGGGCAAGTCGTCTTTGTTCCTGACTTTCCCACTAGTCTTGGGGAACCTGGGATTCTTGAAGGTTGGTTTTGTTGATAGAGACAGGTGAATAAGGCATTAAGTAGCTCAGCCTTTTCCATGCCCTTCCTTTTGCTGTTTATGTATTTGTAGAATCCTTTCTTGTTGCCCATTGCATCCCTTGCCAGATTTAACTCCACATCAGCCTTGGCTTTCCAAACCCTATCCCTTATCAATCAGACAGTAACTCTATACTTCTCCTGGAGTATAATTACAATTTATTAATGTACAATTAAATGGTATGAAAACTATGTGGGGGAATTTAAAAAAGTGTATTTAAGAATAATTCTTGAACATAGACATTGTTTATATTTTGCTTACTTTTGCCAGTAGAAGATATTATTTCCCGTCTTATGAAAAATACAAACATGAATCAATTTTGTTTAGTGAAAATCTACTATTAGCTGTACAAACTCAGTTATCCTGTGCTTTGCAGTGGAGTTCTTGATTTATCGTGGCATAACTGCACACAGTGTGTATCTTATTGCTTATTTATTAGAAAACAAATGTTAGAGAATTCTGATGGAGGTTCTTTCCTAATCCATGCTGTTAATACTCATATTACTCTTCTCAAAGCTTTGACCACTTAGTGACTACCCATCTACTCTCTCTAACAATGATGGAAAGAACATTGAGCAAAGGTCGTAAGACAGCCTCAGTCACCTTGGAAGCACTAAAAGGTGACTCAGAATAAAAGTGGTAAAAACAATTATGCAGAGAGTTGTGTTTTTTAAGGTACTTTGAAGAAAAAGTACATGTTCAGAGCAGTGCAGTTACTATTTTCATATTTACTATTTGTTAGGTGCAAAAACTAAACACTAAAAAGTGAATTGGGAGTTTCATTTCAAAAGCCATATTCAAGCAGAATTCTCACCGACTTCTCAAAATAACTTTGAAATTCACACCATCCCAGTGACATTGAGAAAGTAGCAAAGTTCTGATATACCTCAGTGATGGAGTGCTTTTTCTTCATCAATGATATTCTTTTTGAAAGCGATTGCAAAGAGAAGCTGCAATAATTCCATTCAGATGCAAATATGTCTGGATTTCTGCTGAACTTGATTTATCAGTGCTTTTTGTCTGCTTTAGTAATCTATACCTGTGCAAAGTACAGAGGAGGGAAGGGAGAAGAGGAGGAAGCCTCTGCTCTATTTTAGTGAAAATCCCTGAGGAGGAAGCCTCTGCTCTATTTTAGTGAAAATCCCTGAATACAAAAGATGCAATTCAATGGAGAACTGATCTCAGCTGTGGTTGTTTTGTTAAAGCTGTCCCTGCTTTCTTCATGGGTCCATCTTGTTTGTTTCCCTAATACAAAGCAGTAAACTCTTTGGTTTTGTTCTTCTGAATATTACATTTACTTAGTACTTATTATTTTGTTATGACATGATTTCTCTTCTGCCATTAATATTCCATGAATAGCCAAAAAAAATCAGGCTTATTAAGAACTGTGTCATCTGAGACTAAATCTGAACTGTCTGAGGAGAGATAAACAGTCAGTTGGTCTTAATACTTTTGTTCTTGATGAAGGTTTAGTTAATTGTTTGTTTAAGGAAGAGCAATAATTGTTTTCTCAGACCATCAGGAATAAAGAAAAAAGATTTCTTTCCAGTAGATTTTTTTTTTCTTCTCCTAAAAGCTAAAATTATTTTTGTGTGTATATTTAAACTAATTAAAACTGCTAACATTGTTCATTGTTACAACAAAACTTTGTACATGTTGTATTTTGAGGCTTTTTCTTTACAAGAATAACCTCCATGCATTTTCTTCTTTCTAAATGGAGGGGAAGGAAAAACCTGATGTGCCACCATCTCAATTTTATCTTCCAGCAGTTTTTGCTTCAGTGACTCCATTCCCCCTGTGACTGCTTTGTTTTCTTCTGAGAGTGTTCTGTCCATCATGACATCTGTTGCATGGACGCATTCCCCACATTGTACTCAGAAGGAAACTCTCCTCTGACTTCCCCCTCCATTTACCTAGATGTAGGTCAGATCTGTTCCCTATTTTGAAAGTCCATGGGGGGGGGGGGGTGTGTGTCTCGTGGATGTTTCCGTTAATTCTGCTCAGCATTCTTCCCTGGTCAGGGCATAGAGAACAAAAAACCACCTCTCTCTTCTGAAGCCCGCGTTCTTTTGCTTCAAACTTTATCCGAAATATCGACAAGGTTTTCTCTATATAGCTTTTACTATTAATTCTTAATTTTTCCATATATCTCTCTCTCCTTCTGTCACCTTCCTCCCTACCCAAGTTATATTTCATTAGCTTTCTAAAGTAATAGGAAAAAGAATTATAATATTTAATTTTTGTTGGCTAAAATTACCACTTCAAGTTTGGAAACTGTAAATCATATAGGAGATATTTTACTACTGGAGGAAAAAGTAGTTCTTATAAACTTAATGCCTCTCTTATACCTCAGTAGGACTTAAGTGTCTTATGCTTCTGTAGTGCCTGCCACATTAGATTCTATCTACTTCACACTGGTACAATGCAGTTAACAGTATTTAAGTGCTTTATTAGCCATGTGGTTGTCTGCTGTAGAAAAGGAGCATGTTCAATTAGGAATTAGAAAGGGGATGCACAGTGTAACCTCCTCTAGGTGACCCTGCTTTGAGCAAGGGGTTGGACTAGATGATCTCCAGAGATCCCTTCCTACCACAACTATTCTGTGAATAGGTCTGTGGGAGGAGGGGAAGACAAGGTGCCCCGGTTCCCCTATCTTGCTCTTCTAGATAAGCCATATGATCTTATGTCCAAGCCTCTCAAAATATCCTTTTCTCATATCTGGGAACTAATCAAGAATGAATGAATCTTAGCTCTGCCTCCAGTCCTGCTTCCTGGCTAGATTGGCTTGAGGTTGGATGGAGTGAATGTTAAATTACCAAGGGTCTTTTCTAAAACAAACAAGTGTACTCTCAGAAAAAGAAAACAGGAGTGAACAATTGTGATTGACAGGTCTTTCTGGACTATAATGACTCCTGGTATTAATATCTCTTGGATAGTAGTAGAAGTAGCTAACATACTATCTGTATCTCTCAACTGTGCCTAGAGGCACACTACAGTGTGCCTGCTAGTGTCCTGATTTAAGTTTTTTTGTGTCAGCAAGAAAGCTCCTACTGAATTTACTGATGTGGAAACAGGTCTGTAGTTCTTTAGGGACTAGAGAAACATATACTGTCTAACAAATTAAATTTCAGAGGTTGATATGTGTTCCCACTCAGATAAGAGATGTGCTAGTTGAAGACGTCTAGAAGATGCTGGACAGTTTATTTTGTACTGTTACATGGAAGGCTTCTGTGAAAATTACAAGTCTGAATGAATTTCTTTTGATCACCTTTCTAAGAAGTGCTATGGGAGAAATAAATGCCCATATGTTCAAATTACTACCCTATGTATATAGCTTATACATGGTATTTTGAAAACTTTGTGGACTTTTATTTTAATCCTCATGCAACTTAGTAGGCTTTTTTTAAAAAAAAAAAAGGAAAATCTGGTATGTGTAAAGAACACATGCACAGACTGACTGAAGCAGAACTTACTGCATCTCACTTCACTGCCACCACTACAGGATTGTCTGTTGAGGGTAGAAAGGAGTGCTCATTTTGTGCAGAAAAGAACAAGAAATAGCAGAATTACACTTTTTGTTAGTCCTTGGAAGACCTAGATTCCTGGAGCAGTCACACTTTTCTGTGACTGTATGTAACTCTTTAGAGGTGCATTCTGGGTACCTGATATTTACTTATTCACACACATTCAGTCAAATACTTCCTTTACGTTGTCTCATTATGGTTGAAAGAATTAATCCCCCACTTGCTCTGTGCCCTCCCTATTTATCTTCTTCTCTCCTCTTCTCTATATAAATCTAGGAAGGGATGGAATTTATCAGAGTGAAGGATATTTTGAATTCGGTATCATATTGCTAATCCTAAATACCATTACAGTTTGAGATAGAAGTGATTGCCTGTATGAATTGCTCTTTAGTCAGGTAACTTACAGTAATTTAACTATATCAGAACTGAAGTTTCTTTTCTGTTGAGAGAATTGAAAATCTCTGAAAATATTTATGCTTAATTTTGTACTTGTAGAGTGATTCTGATCTTACTTCACTTCTGGAAACATTCAGCTTTGTATTAAGATGTGCTATCAACTTTATATAGAGTGATTTACAGCGTAAGGAATACCTGCTTTTATGGTCTCTTAACTATTTTCATGCCAAGTCTTATATGAAATGTGTGTGGGAGTAAAGGTATTTTTGTTTATACTGTTATTTGCTCCAAACTATCCTTAAAATGTTCAACTAATGTGGGTTGTGTCTTGCTTTAGTGTGGGCTTGTACTTGTTTGATAATCAAAAACAATCTTGAAATCCTGCCTATATATAAGAATACCAATGAAGCTTGATCTGTTGAGTCTTAATAGTTTTTGTTCACCTTCACTAGCTAGCTTCTCAGGGTAGGCTCAATACTGACAAGAGCTCAGTAATGAAGGAAGCTGCCTGTGGTACAAACAGATTCCTGATTTTTCCCCATTCAGTGATGCTAATGCTTATTAAACATAAAACCATCTCCCACTTAATTTCTGTGAGCCCACTTTTCCCAAAATATAAGAGCATTTGAAGTTAATAACACACTTTTAAAGAAAAATGAAGACTCATTCCAGGAGAGATGGGTACTTTCTTGGTTAAATCTTTTCTGTCATGGATTTCTTTTGATATGATAGGCAAATCCCTTAAATCAGTACCCAAGGCAAAAAAAAAAAAAAAAAAATCTCTGTTCCTTCCCTCCTTCTGTTGGGCCATATGATGGGGATATTGGAAATCTTTTGCACTTGCTGTGCTAAAAACAGGCCTGCTTTTCCTCCTGATTTTCTGACCTCCAATCTCACTCTTTCTTGTCCGAAATAGAAAATATAGGTAATACAGCCTCTCCTCTTCTAAATATTGCGATTATGATAGTGATAAGCACTAAATACTGCACAGTTAATAAGAAAACAAATAATTCTAGATTCTTAGAAGACCTTGTTAGTATTCTGAACATAAGGTATGAGGTCAACATCAGATAATTTTTTTAAAAAATGAGCAGAAGAAATACTAGCCAAAGTAGATTTCTTATGGAGAAAAACAATTAGCGATCATACAAGAACAATACAGAAACATGTCAAATGCATATTTTGAGATGTCAGTACGTCTTCATGTCATGAAGCTTCACCGTTTAAAGTATTTAATTTCGTGTTTATAATTTATCCTCCATGATATATTATTTTGACTATACTTTCTACTTCTATTGCAATGATAAGAAAACATATTTGTAATAAAAAAGTCAATATCAGGTTGTTCTTGTCAGCTGTCACAGTGTATACAAAATGTTCCAGAGAAGGAAGGAAATGCATCTTATTCACACCAATTTTGAGGGACGGTGCAGTAAGAATGCATGGGGGGAATAGACAATCCCTTTAATCTTGGAGATCTCACATACTCCTGCCTCAAACAGTTTCCAGACACTGTCTTCACAAAGTTGAATCTGTTTGATTCGGTTAAAATAGAAAGATTGAAAGTCATAGGAAGGAACACGGCAGATATCGGTACTAATCAGCATTCAGAGGAGGGAAATAGACTCTAAAAAGGAGAAAGAAAATCAACCTGAAGCCATGTTGTTGATGAGAGGCCACCTTGACTCCCTGACAAGTACAAAGGAATCTGTGTCATGTGAAATCTCTTTAGAGTAATTCTTCTGAAGTAGTGAATTTGAGAAGAACCAGGGGATGCCAGTCCAGAGATCACGTTGAAAATGAATTATTAATTTCCCTGCTTGTTTAAATCTTACTATCATTCATAGGTACATGATCTTCAGTACTTGATTGGTTTGATGAACTGCAAGAGAGCAATCCCTCTAATTCATATTTTGAACCATTTTGGGATTTTTTTGGCTGAACTTGATCCTTGAGAGGAAGAGATGATAAGGAAACAAAAACATTACAGGATTTATTTGAAGATGGGTAGAACACTTCGCTGTCCAGCTGATGTGGCACAAATCCATGCCTTTCTCTGTTGAAGTGGGAGTTGGAGGGGACGTTGGGGGAACGAGGGGGAATGCAAAACACGCAAGCTGGTACCCTCTTAGATTGTGTTATGTTATAAAAGACTGTTAGGATCAAGTTTAGGCTTTATTAGATCTGAAATTGATCTCCGTGTCCTAAATGTCTCATTCTCTTGAGATTACAGATACTGTTTTTTGAACTCACAACACTGAAGAGGTGGACTAGGAGATGTGCGCTCTCAAGATAGAAAATTCTGTAGTTTGCAAAGCTAACTAAACGCACAGCAGTGAATTTAGACTCTACCAATGTTTTTCTCAATAATCTTCTTTGACTTTGACAGTCATCTTCAGTTTGATTGCCTTCAAGTCTTCTGATGGAAAGTGATAGATATCTGTACAGATAGACCATATATAGATATCTAATATAGTTACATAGATATAAATGTATACCTTAAGTTAAAAGCCTGCAAATACTTTTGAAAGTACACATTAGTACTCCAGACTACTGCTGGATGAAAGTAAAATTTTCCTATGCCTGGTAGTAGTTTGGGGGATCCCTGCATTTTGCTTCATTCTAACATACCTGATAAGGTAAAGAGTAGTGCTGCTGCAGAGTGAATGCACAGGCATGTATATATCTTGCTAGCACATTTTAACAAATGTTTCTGATAGATCAGTTCTGCAGAAATTTGAACTCTGGTAATAAAACTGTAATTCCCTCAAAAATATTTATTGACTCTTTCTGTGGTTCTGTGGTTCTTCATGTCTGATTATTTCTTATTTAAAGAGCTGCTTAGTACTACTACTACTTCTAAAGAAGAGGAAAGAATGAGTGGAATATAATGGCGGGATCTTGAAAAAGCTGTGTACCATGTTCATTTGAAAACTTTTGTACCTGCCCAAGACACAAATCTGGCTTCCTTTTCCATTAGATGAATGGTACATAGCTTAGCTTTTGTACACCACCATCACCTCCAAATAAAGAAGAAAAAAAAGAAAGTACTAAGTACCAGCTGTTTCATCATTTTTTTTTTTTTGTTTTGAGATTGTGATGTGATGGTTTTCAGGTTTATTATGCCTTTTATAAAGCACTATTGGTTTTACTAAAGCATCCTTTTCAATTGTGTGCCTAAAAGCAACAGTTTTTCTGTACCTATTACCAGTTTTAAATATTTGGGTTTGAACATGTCTGTTATTAAAAAGTAGCTGATGGAGCTTAACATGAGAGAGAGAAAAGAATGGGTGATGATGTCTTGAGATTACTAAGAAATTGCAGAGTTTTTCAGATAGGGATGCACGAGGCGAGGCAAGGCAAGAAAAAGTGTGAGGTACAATGTATAACACATTTGCATCCTAGTACCTTCTTAATATTAGAAAGACTTGCTAGACTGGATCAGCAAAAGAAGTATGAGCTCCTAGTACTGCATGTTAGGCATTAGGGCCAGTATTAGGGTTCATTAAATCACTGGCTTGGTATGATCATGAGTTCAGAGGGTTAAATTTCATACAGGATTTTGTACACTTAACTGGAAATAAGGAGTTCATTCCTATATGCTGGTGTATTTACTAACTTCAGTGGGGACACCAGAAAGCTGTTCCACCAGGATAAGGAATTTTTGATTTCACAGGATGTTCTTGAAAATGGTACATTATTCCACAAAATGGACGTGGAAACTGACTATTTCCTTGATTTTATTTTCTTAGACAAGAGGTCAATTCCTGTTTTAAATTCTACAGATTAATGTTAACATTAGAATTTGCTGAATAATGAAAAGTTTGTTTGAAAATAATTTTTTACCAAAAAATAGTCAAAAGTACTATTGAAAGCAATTAATCCAGACTTATATTGCACAGATAACTCCATTAAATAACTGTAGTTGTTTGCTTCCTCTCCCAAAAGGTCTTCATTTTCCTTCATCTGGTCCTGATCTAAAGTCTGTGGAAGCCAATGGAAACAGTTTCTTTAAATATAGTGTATTTACTTTTCCATTCAACATTGGTCACTCCTTGCTGTACATGAAAGGGATGGCTTATGCTCAGTTCTTGCTGCCTACTGTCCTTGGCCATGTGTGCTGTGTCTTATTTGGCCAACCTAAATCTTACAATTTTAAGTACTATGACTCCTCCATCACATGCACGCAGCTTTGCTTGCTAGCAGAATTTTCCTCTTCATCTTTGTGGAGTTTTTTTGCCTTGCATACCTAGCATGTATTTGTATTCAAGTTGTCATTTTTAGATTTAAGCCGCAAACTATGGCTTTTTGTCAGTTCTGTGTTGCTCTGGCCAACTTCTGGAGGCAAGGACAGAGAGACTATAGTACAGTTTGGTTTGTGTCTGTACTTAAGCTGTAGATGTCTGCCAGAAGACAGTGTCCTTTCTTACTCATTTCCAGATGATTTCTACAGTTTGTGGGTTGAAGGTTGATTGATCTAGCAAAGAATGTTTAACTCACCTGACTATGAACTCGCCTATTATGAACTCTAGTTCTACAACTTTTAGCATAAGAAAATACATTTACAATCAAACACTTATACTAAGATCATGACTTTGCATTAAACCTTAATTAGTTTATGATACAGTCATCTCCTTCGTATGTAATGATTTCTTCTTTCTCAATATTTTCAACATATTCATGAAACTGTGTACTACTTACACTGTGACTGCTGAAGTTTAATGTTAGAGTTGGTCCTACACCAGTGTTTCCATACAATACAAGAAGGTTATGCAGAACACCCGAGTCTCATTTGAATGGCAGTTGGGAACTGGCAAACATGTTCACCTTCTCCACTCAAGGTCTAGCTCTGAGGTCTTCTACTTTAGTCCAGAGACAGGCCTACAAGAATCAGAAACATTTGCATATAATCAGTTTTGTTTGTTCATTTCTGTATTGCTTACATGTGTTTGTGTTACAAATTAATAGCTGACTTTTTTCCCTCATAATTTATTCCTTGGTACTTGATAATGTTGATTTGTTTCATGTTATTCCTATTTAGTTTAGGTTTTTAAGCCTTACATAGGCTTTCAAGAAAGGTGGTCTATAAGTATCAAGGCTCTAATGTTAAAAAAAAAAAAAAAAATCCAAAAAACCACAACTTCATCTATCAATAAAATTGAGTGGTTAATCAATAGAAGCTCTTAATCAATAGAAGAGGAATAGGTAACCTTGACAATTCACTAAGTCAACTCACTGATATACAAACAGAAAGGAATTACAAAACCTTTCTCAACCAGTCAAGAAAGTGAAGGAAACAGACCTACATTTTAGAGTATGGAGTATACATTAGAGAAATCTAAGATTTAATCAATACTGCAATCTTTTTGTCCAGTTGGTATACAAACTTATGAAATTTAATTAGGATGAAGTTTAACCTCATTGCTTGAGTATCTCTGTTGTGAAATAATGAAATTGTTATGGAAAATTTTAATTTCAGAGCATTGACTGTATTTTCCCTTTCTATATGGCATTCGTAGTTTCATAATGAATGTACTATAATATGTTTATTTCAGTCATCAACTGTTTCACATAACTCATCCTGCTGGAATATTTTAATCGTGGAGTGGGATTTGCCATTTTCAACATGAGATTAGAAGACTGATAATGCATTTGGAACAAAATTTAAGCATATGTAGCTGAATTAGTGCCTAGAGGAATCAAGCTCATGTTTGACTAGTGCCAACTTTCCAATTTTTTTTTAAGAGTTTATTGTACAACTTGTGTCTAAGCCAGGCAACCTCCATTACAGTGTTTGGAAGATACTGTGTTAGATTTAAAGTAACTTGCTAAAAGAAAAAAAAAGCCAACCCCCAAAACATTAAGATTACCTAATGTACAAGAAGAAATGGAGGATGGAATAGGCAGGTATGGAAAGACAGTGTAATGTTTTAATCCCTTTTGAATTTTGAAGTATTTAGCAGAATCTTTTGCTGGCTCTGGTTTTCATTAGTGCTCATCCATGAGTTACATTAGCTATAGATGCTACAGTCACAGTAGCAGGGCAAATCTTCTACAATACAGAAAATATATTACAGGAGGCTCTGCATATGAATAATGCAAAAGGTTTGAGTGGTTCAATGAGGGGAAAAAAGGCAATCCAAATGGATTCTTCTACTTACAGGTTTTAGGGGTCATTTCTAAAGATTTTACCCTAACAAATTGGGTGCATTTAAAAGCCTAATAAAACTTAAAGATGTGTTACTAGACTGCATCTGCTCTTGGTACAATGGTTTATTTTAAAGCATTTAAACTGTGCCTGTCAAGTAAATTACATACCCAAGAAATACAACTGACAAGTACATTGGATGGAATATAGTCTGAGCTGCTTTGAATTTTAACCACTGTGATATGCAGTACTTCAGAAACTTTATAATGAAAAACATCCATTTCCTTTTTGTGAAATGTTTGTGTTCCTTGGAACTCTGGTTCCAATGTGTCCTCTCACTTTGAAATCTTTTGAGGGGAGACCTTGATTCCTTCTCTCCTGTTTTCTTTGGATCTCTTTGCATTCTTTCTTGGCTTGTTAGTCTTCATGCTGATTTCTTCTTTCTTTTTTGGAACCTGGAGAGAAAAGTGGAATCTCACAGACAAATTAATGGAAAATATTTATTGTTTTAAGAGATTATACTATGTTTAGATAGATGTTTGAACCTCTTGTTCCTTGTTTTTCAGACTATGCATAAAGAAACTGATCTGCTTTAGTATCATACACAGTATGATTCATAAAATATGATACTTTGCCTTTTCAGGCATTGCTAGCAAGCTCAGCTGCTGCTTCACAGTAGTTATCAAATTACTTCAGAATTTCTTAAGATTACTGAAGTATCATAAATAAGTATTTCATGTACAATATTAATTTCAGTATCAGTCTTACTGTGATGTGGGAAACTGGCATGCACAATGGGACGATGAGTTCTTTCAACTGATATTAAAGGAACAAGAACACAACAAAGAGTAAAGGGGTCATTTCAGCCATACCTGGGACTTCTGGATATCATTTCACACATTGGCTTGAATACCTAACTTCATTTTGATCTCTCTGTATGGTTGCCATTGTAAAAGAAGGCCAAAAATCACAATGATAAAGGTATAACGGCGTTCAAAAATGTTCTCTCTGGGGTCTGACTCTAAACTACTACACTAAAAGCATGAGCCTAAATAAAATAGCCAACTTCCAGAGCTTAAAGGCTACAAAAGTATATGAATTCTCTTAGCTATTAAAAGGCTACAGAGGGTATTGGTACTAGAACAGCTTGAATGCATGTGATGAAGACATGCAACTGAGGCAGCAGTAAGAGCAGCAACTTGAGCTTAAGCCAAAATGAGCATAAATAAATCGTATAGGCTGTATGTAATATCCTGAGCCTGTTTCTATTCACTTTCTATCCCATTACAGGAAAGAATGCAGTGCGAAGAACTTGCTTCCTTGTTCTTCTTCAATAAAGATTAACAGTACTATATTAATGATATATTTTAATGTTGAGTTTCTTAAGCCTATTGTTCTAAAGTGGCCAAAGGGCAAGTGAGGGGTTAGACTAATTCACAAGTTTAATCCTCTGTGTCTAGATTGAAGATCACAAACTGTATTTGATAATGTGGTAAAATACAAAGGCCAGGCTCCAGCTTGTCCCAAAAGGCATCTACGAAGATATCTGAAGATACTAAGATGCAAGGCTCTACTGGACCAGATGTTTTGCTTTTTTAAAATGAAGTATTGTAGAGGAAGGATTTTAGGTACTTTGAGAACTTCTAGATAAACAGAGAAGTACTTTGTGATTGATTTCTTTTAAACTGGTACAAAAGGCATGTGATGTGGAAAGTCAGGAACTCCCTGCTTCAGCCACTGTTGGGATGAAGAGCACTGACTTCTCTCTTGTATCCTAGGCCAGTGCTAAAATAATCAGACTCCAGTAAGGCAAGCTGAGGTTCTCTCCCCACAATCCTCTATCAGAAAGAGCCAGAAGAAGGAAAGAACTTGGAGAAAACCTCAGATTTTTTGAATTATCAACACATCACTGGAAATTATTTGGCTTTTAAGAAGGCGGGGAAATCATGACTGCTGCAGTATTTTCAGTTTCAAAAAACTTGGCATTCTGAAAAAAGAGTTTTCTTTCTCTGGACAGGTCTCAGAGATGGTTGGTCTTCAGCTTCAGTTTGGTCATCAGCTAGGAGGTGGCTGCAGGACTGATCAAGTCTGAGGCCCAAGTCTCTTTCCCCTCTCCCCAGTTCCCATATATACATGTCTGTCTCTGTCTGTGAGAGCTCCTACGCTGCAGAGTAAGGGTTACTTTGGGCTAGATATCTTTCAGAGTTTCCACTGAGTCAAGATCCTTTGTGCTCATTGCTAAATGCAGATGTTTCACTTGCTTTTAGGATGGCAATATATCTGCTTCTGCTTTGTTTTATCCATCTGCCTTGATGTCTCACTTTGGGGTTAGTTCCAAAACTTTTGCAATATCAACATGCCATTTTCTTTGTCCCTTGTTTGCTGTTTGTTTGGATTTTCCTGGCATTTTTTTTTTCTCAGTCTTAGCTGAGTCGAAGAACTGTGTGTCAAGGATCATATGGCTAATCAAATACATAATTGTCTCCTATCACTTGCCTGTATCATTTAACAAAACAAAGAATTTTTTCTTCAAGTTGGAGAACCTTGATATTACTTTCAGGAGCTAGGAATTTGATTCAGATGAACATTAATTAAGATGAATAGTCTGTCCTTCCTCATCACTTCAACTGAGTGAAAAGGTGGTTACTGATTTCCCCTCCCTCCCCCCCTTGTTTCATATAGTGAAAAATGTAATATTGTTAATGAAAGTCAAAATGAATGGGAAAGTACTTACACCTGTGTTTGTGATAGTATTAAGAGCTTAATGAAGGTGGAAGCCTCATTATTGATAAAATTCAACTGATTTGTATTTAATAAAATGCTTTTGTTCTGTAGCATAATTGCAGTTTTAATCATTTTTGGAGACATCAGGCTTATTGAATGTTATCTATACTTACTGCTCTCAAGAAATGGCTAATTAAGAAGACAGTATGACCCTTTTATTCAAGGCTAAACTCTACTCAGTTAACAGGAATTTTTCCCTGATGAGATTTACCTGTATTAATCTAAAATCCAAGACTCTCCGATTCATTCTGCTGGCAACAGAAGATAGGAATTGCACCTACTTGGACCATAACCTGGCACAGCTAAACCGATAAACAGTATTTAAGGGACAACTTTTAGGTTAGCGGTTTTATGAATTTTCTTTTTTCTTACAAATACCTTGCTCCTGATGTGTTCTGTGCTATGTAACTCAGCTGACATTGTATGCTGAGAAAACTAGCTATATCTAGTTTTTAATATAGATGAATTTGTTAGGTTTTAAATGTTGTCAGAAATCTTGAATACGTTAAAAAAAAACAGTGCAGAGAATATAAAATGGGAGCTTTTTAATAGGATATGTTTTTTAAAAATTGATTTTTACTTCTTTTGAAAGTGAATTTAGTGTAGGAGCCAACTCTGTTCTGTGTAAGAAACTTCAAGGGATCACTGCTTTGTATTCTAAGTGAGCTGTATAAGAAGCTGGATCCTGAGTTCTTGCTGTAATCTTTTTCTAAAGGCTGTTATAAGCTCTTCAAGACTAGATGTTTTCCAAATAGACAATAAAAGGCGTAATAAGTACATGTACAAGGATGTGTTAGGACACACAGGAAGGAATTTGTGCTTCCATGGTGCATCTTGCTTACACAATGTATGGAAGACAGTTTAAAATGCAGTGATTTTGGAAGATCTTTTACCCCTTGGATAAAATGAATTAGCAGACAGAAACATTAAAATACTAGTGAATGCATGTAATTCCCTTTATAGCTGTCTTCACTGTCCTTTGCTATCTATCCTCAGGCACTTGCAAAACTGAAAATCTGATGAAAACCCTTTTTTATGGTTTGTCTTCAGGAAGAGCAGTTATGAATTGTTCATAACTGCTCATTAGCTTGAGCTCTTTAACTCCATTAAAAATGCTTCCTTAACATTTCATGAAAAATCAAAGAAGAAATGAGATTAAGGAAAAAAATAGCATGAATTTGAAGACATTAATATCTGTTGAGCTTAAGGTTTGGATTACAGTAAAGGGGAAAGAGAAGATGAAATACACTCATAGTGCATCAAGGGACTGACAGAAGAGAAATAGGGGGAGCACAGTATTTGACTAGAAAAAAAGATTCAGAAAAACTTGTACTTATACAAAGATATACAGTTTCAGAAAAACAATGGTACAAAGGGAACAAAGTAGAACCAAGAGAAGAGAGGAGTAATTAACTGAGTTTTTAGCAATTTCTGCTTTAATTTCAGCAAAGTATGTAAATGCTGTTGCAAGCTGTTTTGTATAGACAAATACGTTTTGGTTTTGTGGGGTTTTTTGGGGGGGATGGGTGGGGGTGTGTTGCGGTTTGCTTTTTTTTTTTAATAAAGTTGTATTTGGCCTTAAGCATGAAATGCTTCAAGTTAGTAGGATCTTAAACTTTAATATTATTTTTCGAAACCCTGTGGTTTTGTGTGTGTGTTTGCTTTTCAAGTGTAATACTGAACCCTTGCGAGACTTTTAATTTTTATCTATAGAAAAGTGAGATGTTTAATGAACCAAGTTGTGGAATCCAGTATGTGGAGGCTACCTATTTTGGGTAGGATGCTTGAGTAAGAGATAGACTATGCCTAGATTTGGAATTAATATTTACATTCGCTACATGAAGTAGCTTGACCTACCTGTGGAGTACTGAGTCTGGACTTTCTCCATTTTTATACCTGCTTTAACTAAGGAGCTACTTGAAAACATACTTTAACCTCCAAAGCCTATAAGTTACATAGTGCTAAGGTCAAGTTTTATTTAAGATTAATTTAAAATGTAGTTTGCTATTCTGATCTAATAATGGAAAGCCAGGCTGCCTAGTTATGACTCCTCCTCACTGCCAAAAGTCAACAGTCACCATTCACCCTGACTTCACAGGGTTCTAATGCTGGTGGATATACTAGTTCATAATCAGTACATTCTATGAAATATGAGAAGGATGTTCTAAACTTCTTATATTTAATACAATTTAGCAGAATTTCATCTGAAAGGTGGAAAAGATGAAATATTCAGACTGCAGACATACTTAGAGGTACCAAGAAAATTTGTGTTTGTTTCAATGAACCTTTTAAATATGGTCTGCCTGTAAATTAACTTGACAAACTACTGATTAATACAATGTCATAATTACAAAGGATATGGAGTAAGAATGTTTTTTAAAAGTCATTAGAGTGTCACACTATTTTTCATCTTTGTATAGTAATTGAGATACTACTGATGTATCTATTTGCATGATAAATAATATGCCTTCTTTCTCATATTACTAATCATCTGGCTTCTAACACTTATATTAAACAGCAAGTACACCTGACCCTGTATCAAGGTGCTCATATCATTTGAGTGTTACAGTAAGAAAAATGCATGCAGAAATGTTGCTTTTTCCAGTGTTATTCCCTGTCTGACTGACCAGGGAAAATGCATATTATTCTCCTGAGACATTGAGAATATAGATGAGAAAGCTAGAGAAATAAATGATAATGCACCAGAGCACTGCATAAAAGACTAGAGGAAGATGGGAAAGTGTGACATGGTTTTAAAAATGGATTTAGAAAGCACGATTTCATGCTAGCAGCATGATTACTGAGAAGTTTGCTGCTAACAAATTAATTCACTTTCCAGGTTGGATTGAAGGAGGGTTATAGATTTGATATTTAGTACTTTGAAATTTTCACATAAAAAGATAAGCTAGGGAAGAGGCCAAAAAATACAACACAAAGGCGAACATGCATATATTTTTGCACTGATTCACTGTCATCTTTGACCTTCTTTTCATTGCCATCATGATTATTGGCAGTTAGACTTATCTAAACATTTAACAGCTCCAGTTCTGAAATATGGAATTTTTCCTATCATCATATTTTGTACAAGACCAGGGATCAGAGCTATACCCTCTGTCCTGATAATCTTATTTTAACTTTGGTTCTCTCCAGTTACATATCCAGTCTACTCTGCAATTGATTGATTGATGTTATGGACCATGACTGTGTTTAATTGCTTGCATAGATAATTAGGTGATGGATACCTAGGTGCTGTGCTTTTAGAAACTTAGGAATGGCTGAGGAAAGGTTGATTTTTGAGTTCACAGCATGGTTTTTCTGCCTAGTAATAGACAAACTTCCAACTGGTATCATAAAATGGCTTCCTGGTTGTATTTGACTAGCAATAAATATTACTTCTTTCTTTGTCACAATAATTTCTGTGCTAGGTGCTAAAAGCTGTGTGTGCATGTACAAACTAAATCTAGCTTTAATCTCTAATATTAAAAAATAACAAGAGAATTATTACCTTTAAAAATTATGGTTAAGTAGATAAATGCTGAATTAGTGGCAATGTGACCACCCACTAGAATTTAGGTATCAGCCGCTCTGAAGAACCATCCCTTAGTTCCAGGGGAAAGAGGAACTCGGGCATTCAACTTTGAACTCCAATGGCTATGTTGGTTCTGGTCTGACTTTGAGGTGCTGAGAGGTTACCAGAAGAGGAGCTGGTGGTTCTCCTGCCTGTGCGTGGAAGTGGAGCTGTGACACGGAACAACAAAAGGTTTTGCTTTAAGTTTTCCAGATCTCTGAGGAAAGTCTAGAAATCAGGTATCACTCAAAAGCTTGAGCTGTTGATTAGTGATCTTTTTCTACTTGTTCTATACTTGGCTGCCAATCAAGTCCTGGGAGAGGGTTTACATCATCAGGCCTGAAATTTCTAAATGTTCAAACAGTTTTGAAAAACTTACCTCACATTCTTAGTTTACCATGCTATGGATAATTAAATCCAACCTGAAGTACTTTCTGTTTCTGTTAATTCTTAAACTCTTTGCAACAATGTTATTTCAGACTTTTATTATCTTATTTGACCAATGTGAGAGTGCCTAGCTACAAAAATCTATGAATTTCAATTAAAAAAAAAAAAAGGGACCACAAACTTGGAATAAGTTAGTTAAAGCTAACTCAGTTATGATATTGTATTTACAGATTTACTGCTTGTAAACCAAAAGCTCCAAATTTTTTCATGTTCAAAGATGCTTACTTGTAAAAGATGCAGCATTATTCCACAGTCTAAAGAACAGTTTTTGTTCTCCTTTTCACTTTGCATAACTTCAGTCAATACAGTAAAGCAGAATAGAATGTAAGTTTAGGTGATCCCTAGTCTGGAGTCTCCACTCAAAATCCAGTATACAGCATCGAATTCATTAAATAATAACAGGTAGTGAGGCTGATCTAGTTGCCTCAGGGTTTTTCCTCCGAAGAGTAGCTATATTTGATTTATTCTTAAAATTAAATTACGCTGGGTAAGTGTAGATGTTTCTTAATGCAATCTATTTATGATTGCACTGGTGTTCTAGCAGATTTTGAGCTTTTCTGTCCAAATCATTCTCCGCAGTTGTAATAAACTGTTAAACATTGTCTGAAGAGTAAAATCTGCCCAGGACCCGTGTTCTTTTTCTGTCACTAACTGTTTTATTGGAAACCTTTCCTGGTTCCTGCAGACAGAGGAAGAGCTGAGGAACTTTTTAATACAGCAAAGATGAAAAGATAGAAGAAAAGAGGATAACATATGGGAAGAAGAGAAAAATTGAAGAAAGAAGAAAGTGGAGATATGGTTAAAAATAAGTGAGTAAAGAGGGGAGAACAAAAGGAGATTAAGCTTTTTTTAAAAAAATACACTCTTGTATCTGCCTGTTTGTTTATGGTAGGTTTAGAATATTAAAGGTCTTGTCCAGGAGGTGTGCTGGGGCCTTCTAAGCAGTCTGGATCTGTTTCAGTCTGATGGTTCTCAGAACTATAGCACATTCCTGAAAACCGTAGACCTAGGGATGGAAATATCCTGTAAACGTCTGTCAACTCCCTAAAGCATTTGCCATTCAGAATAGAGAGCTCCTAGAAAGAACACAAATATTTTCATTATTTAAAAAAAAAAAAAAAAAACATGCATTTGACTACAGCGGTCAAAGGATGGCTCTCCATGCCACAACAAAAGGCTGAACTAGTGTTGTATGCTGCCTTAGTCAGCATGTGTAATGGAAATGTCTATAAAAGAGTGTGTGGGGGGAAAGCAATAATTTCCCAGCCTCCAGATATTTCAACTTTGGGGGCCTTCCAGTGCATTTGATAAGCCTTAGCGCATTTTTCACCAAAATATTTGTCGAGTGTCTCCTTGAACCTATGTAGACATCTATTAGTCACAATATTGTCTGGCAGCAAGTCCTACAAGTTTACTATCTGTTGCACGAAGAACAACTGGCTTTAGCTTGTTTGAAACTTGTAATCTCTTTTAACTTGGTGGCCTTTAATTCTTGTATTGGAAAAAACCCCTAGTGAACAAGTCATTCCTGTCTGATTTTTAGGAATAAAATCTACTAAATGTCTCCTCAGCTGTTTCTAGTCTAAGGGGACTTGATATATTTAGTTGTCTGTCCCTGTAGTCATTGTTACAGTCCATCTCTGAACCTTTTCCAATGCTATTCCATACCTTGGTCAGGAGGTTTGAGGTGGGGTGAGCTAGTTGAATACCCTGACAATTAAATGGTCTTCTATTTTCCTAGAACTAGAAATATCGTAGACCTGATTTCTGTTAGTATTATTCCTCCCTCTGAGGAAATGTCTATGTAACAATGGGGTTTGTATGCTCTGACTTAAATATATATCTAAGAGAAATTAATAAACTCTTCTTTAAGAAAAATAATAATAAATGAGTGCAGGAAAAGGCAGCCCTTAGGAATTTTTGTAGAATGCTTGCTAGAGGAATAAGGCGACATAAGCCGGACAGAAGAATGTGGGCTTTTTTGTACGGGACTACAGGTTCTGCCACCTACAGGGTTACTCAGCTGAGATGTGGGGAGCTAACACATACTGCTGTATCAGCCAAAGTCCTGAAGAGCACCTATTGCTTCTACTGTTATCATTCTCTAGCTAAGGATTGATCTTGCAACATTGAAACAGACGTTGCTTTGATTTGCATAGGAACAAGTTAAAAATCTCTATTAATTAATCTTCTCCTGTGATATTATTTGGCCTACCTACTTTCTGTCTTTTTTTTTTTTCCTGTCTTTGTAAAGATTTTTGGTTTTTCCATCCATTATAAATTTATTCTTGTCAGCCTTTGTCCAGAAGAGCATTTTAAAATAATTCCACAGTTTGATCTTGGTGAAAGTTTCCAAAGACCCAAGGCAGTGTCAGGAACTTAATTTCTGCTGTGCATTTAATTTACTTTTTAAATGGTAAACATGAATTTTATTTGTCTGCTTTTCTTATGATTAACACTGTAGCTTTTCAAAAACAACTGATTTTCCATGACTGATTTATTGTGAATGCACTTTTAATATATATAAACTGTCAAGCATAAGATTCTTCTCTTCAGAAGAATCCTTAAGCCAGAAGGACTGGCTACTATTAGGTAGCTTGGTTTAAGCTGTCAATCAAGCTAGAAGTCTTTATTGCTAGACTGTTTGAAAGGAATGATGGACTAACTCTGTGGGTTTTGGCTCCATGTTTAAGATTTCTGTCTGCTTGTGTGCAAGTGCCAGAATAAGTGTTCACTTTTCAAAGACCCCATTTGTGTGCTGCCATGGCTTATGAAATATGAAGGAAATCCCAAATGGGTCTAGAAAGACAAAAGAGAGCTTTTAGAGGTATTGATGTAGAAAAGCATAACAATACAGATCTTCACTTGTGCCAGGTGTAGAAATATGTGACTTTCACAACATCATTTTGTTAAGACTGGCTTTCGTCCCATTTCCTCTCTACTAATCAAATCTGTAAAAGACATCTGGACCTGATTTGTGTGTTGCTTTCTGAATAATTGTATTACTTTATTTTTTTTTAACTATTAGTCTAATGGTAGAGCTTTTGGTTGATGGCTTTTTCTTCTTCAAAAGGAAAGGTAAAATTGAAAGTCTTTCTATTCGGCTCATCCCTTTTATTCTCCTGAGAACTAGTGTTGTAATGATGGCTGAAAGATCAGTGGAAAAACTTAGCTCTGTGGTAATTTTATTACTCTATTATTAGCAGTATTTTACCTGTTCAGGAAATATTTGCAATGTAGTGTTTTTTAATTATTATTATTTTTTCTCTGCTAATAGAGTAGTCCTTTTCAAAACTCAGAAGGAAGCCACAAGGAAAGGGGAACACTGACTTGGACAGAATTTTTCTCTTTATAAATAAATAGTTAGTCTGTATTATTAGTTTTCTTTCACTTCAGATAAAGTGTGTGTGTGTACCTAAAACATCTTTTTACAATAAGTACATTTAGCTGTGCTGTAACAAGGCGGCATCCATTTATGTGTGTTAGTGTGACTGTGATTCCTTTTGATTTCTCTCTGAATGGGAAGAAATGAAGGTTCAGTAAACCTGCATTTCAGACTTTGAAGGGAGGTTGAAAGAGAGCTTAATCGATACCAAAATCACTCAAATGAAAAAGGGAATATTCCTAAATCTACCCATGACAGTAGAACTGCTAAGTCAAACTAGACATGATCCATGGAGCTTAAATACTGGAGTAGACATTCCCTTTCTAAGCACCATAGTCTGTCTCATAGTGCTCTGGGACTTCTGATTTCGATCCTGGCTGAAAAGAGAGAAGATGAAGGAAGAAACTATGTCGCTGTAAAAAAAAAAAAAAAAAAAAAAAAAAGGAAATATACAGTGTTTCATTTCAGGTTCAAGATAATTTTTATATTATTCACCTCAACTTTTTTTCTTGTTTTATTAATCCTATATTCTTTTTCTCTCTTCTTAATGTTTAGAACAAGCACTGACAATGGAATATCTGCGGACTCTACCCACGCTTACTTAAAATGCTGCTAGTATTTTATCATAAAGTTTATTTTATCATATACGTTTCTACCAAAAAAAGCACTTTATACTCTCATGCCCTTGAATCAATTGTCTTTTTTTCCATAAATATCTGGTAGATAAATACGCTGTGCTCTAAAAGGACAGGACAATTTCCATTTTTTTTCTTGAAGTGAATGTGAAGGTCGTTGCCCTGAGGGGTCTAATCTTTGTGGTTAACTAGTATAGTGGAAAAGAGAGGCAGGCAGCTAAAAGGAAATAATTCTTTAGTGTCAAATATAAATCCTTACGAGACAGCACGCATGTTTTTTTTCCACTTGATCTTGAAAGTTAGAAAGAAGTGAAATGATACGTAGGGTCTGAACTATAAACAACTAAGATAAATGAAAATATAGTTAGAAGAGCAAAATGAAGAAATAAGAACAAGTGAATGGTAGGGCTTGGGGGTCCTTTCCGATTCTCAGCAAAAGTGAAAACTAAATCCTTGGAAATAAAAGTTAGCCATACTGCTTGCCTACTGGAAGGCAACAATTATTGCATAATAGTTCTTTGCTATTGACCTGAACTAAAATCCTTGTGGTAAATTGGAGCAGGATGGAAGGAGGAGGGTCGTAAAGAGCTAACTCTTGGTGCTCACTGAGTTGAATGGATTGGTGTTGATGAGATATAGTTTAATACAACATGAAGTGCAAACACCTAGCTGATCAATCCCAGGAAGGAATTGTTTTAAGACACTGGGGAAAAAAAAAACCTAGTTTTGTCCATTTTGGTCTCTGATTAAAGACATCATTAAGTATCTTGCTTTGTGTTAGATGATGTGAAGCTGTTCTGTGCGGTGGAAGAAGTGAGAACAACAATGCATGGGTAACCTGGCAGAGGTCTTATTTGTTTCACATAGACTATCAGATGGTAACCACTTTAAAATGCTTCTGATTTGGAATTTCTCTGTCACACTGTAGAAATAGTAAGCTTGTTTTTTCTCCCAAGGATTTACTCATTAGTTCATCTAGCTTGTTGCCTCAGCTGCATTAGATCTGCAGTTCGTACATATTCTGCAGATGACTGATTCATAAAAGATTATTAAATTGAACATGCATGACAGACGCCCTAAGAAGTGTGCCATTAACTAGTCATTTGCATGTTTGCTGTAAGCTATCCTTAGATTGAATAAATAAGGTGAAAGAGAAAGCATAATGCAAGCAGATATGAGATAAGACATACTTGAAATGGGGAGGGGGGAGAATCTACTGTTAATTACAGGTCATAAAAATAGAAGTCTGATTGCAATTTTTTGTTGGTTTTTGTTGTGACAACAAAAACTATTGGTTTTTGTGGTTTTGTTGAAAAAAAAGAAAGGCAAGTTCCTAGCAAATGGACCCTATTTCCAAAGAGTTCCAAAGTTACCTAGGCTTTATAGCCTAGGTAAATAAAAAAAGTTGATGTTTGAAAAGTGATTAAAAATGGCATTCTGAGTATGACAATGCTGTGCAAAAACCCCACCTCTTCATTCTGGTGAAAGCAGTACAGGAAATAATTTAAGTTCTGCAATATTTCTAAGTCTATGCAGTAAAAAAAAAGAATCAGGTCTATTGATTATTTAATTGCTGTTCTTTCCAGAAGGAGAAATGAAGAATAAAAGTGGAATTCAGTTTGGTTTCTGCTGCAAGACCATACTGTATACTGTTGACAAAATAGGATTGTCTAAATCTGAGCTTGTCATTTGACTGGCAAAGATATTTATCATGTGAGAAAAAGCAATATGAAAGTGGCTACATTATATTGTTACGAGATAGTACGGGTGTTGTGTTTTTATTTGTAATTGGGGTAAAAGATTGAGAAAATGCACCTTTCTAGTATTTGTGTGAGTTTTTTGCTGTGTTTTTAAAAGATGATCTTTATTACTGTGATGTTTTCTTGCCTCTTGACAATGTTGCAAGCTGCCAATAAAGCTACTGTTGTCCTCAAGGCAGCAAACAGAAGAAAGGAACAAGTACTGCTGCAGATGTACAGTACAAATTTAGATCTTTTTTTTTTTTGGTAATCCACAGTGTAGATCCTAATTGGATAGCCAGTACTTTGACCTCAGATGGAATTCTGTACAGAGAGTATGTGTCCACCCAGGGTACGGTGAAGATGCAACACAGACCGAAGTGGTAAGAGCACTGGAATGCAAAGCCTAAGAATTTAATATGAAATGTCATCAAATACTCTGTGTATGAATGGTATACAGCTGAAGACTTTAAGGGTTGCTCGGTATATTTCTTAAGGATACTAAGATATGTACTGCTCTATTAAAATTAGGTAAGCTTATCTAGGGCATGAATGAGTATTTTAAATCTGATGGGATGCTTTAATAGATCATGCCCTTTCTCTAATCACGACTTATGCAGGTGTTTGCCATAATAACAGGATATTGCGACATGAGTTGTCCTATATAATGCCTTTAACCCTTCCCTATAAGGCCCATATGGGACTGCAGTAATTCTTCTTTAAAGGAACACTTGAGCACAACAATAATCAAAGGAAATCTCAGACGCTGTCACTGAGAAGGTTTCCTGTGTGTCCACCAAATGGAAAACAAATTGAAGGGTAGCATTGCAATGCCAGATGAGATGGCATGAAATGAATCTGTATCTACATGTATCTACATCAACTTCTTAGGAAGTGAACAATGAAAGGATACAGCTACTATTCCCTTAAAACACTTGTAGTACTACTTTGTCCCAAAGTAATGCAACACATTTGTGTTTTGCCTTCCTTGTAAGGCATGATCTGGAAGAATATAGTTTCCCAAACCATTGGAGTTGAAGAAAATTCTATGTTTGTACATCAATGTCTTTTGCTGCTTTCTGTTTTTTAATTAACTTCATAAAAAATAATCTAAAAATGATTCTATGCTTTTTAAAAAGAGTGCTATTGAAATCAAATAAGAACAAAAAAATCCCAAACCATAGTGAAAGCAAAATAGTATGTTCCATATTAATATTTTTTTCATAGATAGGGGTAGGGCCTTCAGTTGTGTAGAGACTTGACCTGAATCTTTAAGCTACAGAAGGCATTTTTTTTGCGCAAAATTACATTTGAATAGAAAAATATACCTGCATTCAAACAAAACCAGAGATTATCATCAAATTCTGCAAATCCCATGAAAATACTGCATTATTTAATTTGTGGCTTACAACCATTTGAATAAATGAAAGAAGAATTTAAGTTTTGTTCTAGGTGAAATTGTACAGAATTAATATTTTCCACCATCAGGGCGCCTCAATTCTTTCTGTGAAGCAATTCTGTAAGATCCAGAGGGATGAGAGCTAAGAATAAGTGTATTAGCTTTGAAACTGAAAAGAAATTCAACAAAAGTCTTTATTTTACAATGTGGTAGATAAATACCATTATTATAGCATAAATGTGCAAGCCGAACTCTTAGTCACACTGGCATAAGTTAATGCTACGAACAGTGAACAATGTTGCTCATGTGGACTTGGGAACTTAACGTCAAAGCTACTTAAACTTAAATAAATAGATAAAATAAATGTACAGGCAAATATTTATATGTGTAGAAATCTGAGACTTTTCTCCCAGGAATTAATAAAATAAATTGTTCAACATCTAGTCTTGAAGATTGCTTGGCTGTTTATCCATGGAAAGCTAACTTTTCTGTACGATGAAGGTTTTTCTTGTTTCTAGCTTTTGAACTTCTTTTTAGGAAAACAGAAATACTTACATGCTTAAAGCTCTTGCTTATATTTTAGAGATTGCTATGGAAGGATGGATTAATTAGTGAATTGCACAGGAAGATGCATGTGTGCAAGACAGCACTAAAGTAAAATTAGTCCTAAACATAACTTGAGATAGGGAAAAAGGGAGTGGTACTGATGTAGAGCAATAACTCCTTGGGATAAAGGACAGGAGAAAAAGAGAGGAGGATGGATGACGACTTTGAGTCTAGATGCCATTATCAGGAGATTTTTCCCATTCCTGGTGATACCATTCATCAGTGTCAAGCTGGTGACTAGTGGTGCTTATTACTAATAGTTATTGATCGGTGGAACTGACAACAGATTTATAACTGAACATGATTGCATGACTCCAGGCAAATGAAAATATCACACCTCTCCTTCCGCCTTGTCTTCCAGTCCAGAAGCCATCTTTGTATTCTGCAGTAAGCCTGATGGAATGGTAAACCCAACTCTGGTTTAGCACAAGATAGCCATTTTAAACTAAAAAAAATATGTAAACTAAATTGTTGTATGCCTAGCAAATTCACAGTTGCTTAGCTTCTTGGTAACAAGACAATTTAACTTTCCCCATAAATCATAAAACAAAAAAAAGAAATCATTCCAGTGATTCTTTCAAAACCTTGTTTCTGGACAGGGATTACTCACACTGACCAGTAGAAAAATCACATTGCCACACTCCAATGTACAGTAATGTTGTCTACTTTGGTGCTATGTTTTCACACAAAGAAAAGTGAGAAGAAAACATGGAAAAATAGACCATAGAGACATTGATGCAAATTATGATTTGGGTAGACTTAATCCTTTCCTTCCTGTCAGACGGACAGAAAACAAATTGCATCTGCAGTGGCAAAAACCATTCTCCAACATACGGATAGAGGACTGTGCAATTTCAACATTGAGTCTGGGAGTAGGTTTTTTTCTTTGTGATGCAAACTAGCATGGACTTACTCAGTTAACAAGAAAGTGAGTTTGTAGGCTGGCTTCTGTTGGGATGTCTATTTCAGATGTTGATAACTTGTGTGTTGTTCTCAAGACTTATTTCAGTCTATTCAGGCTAAGCATCCACTTTGTAGTGTCCACATGGACATTTGAATCTCTCCTGTGAAAAGGCTCTGAATTAGTTATCAACCTATCTGTGTACAAGTAGGTTAAATTGTTCCTTCCTAAGTACATTCCCCTGTACATGTTTAAAGCAAATGCTTCACCTGTCATTCTGCTGGCAAATTATACAAAACTAGCCTCTTATGGGCTTTTGAACAACTAGTCTTAAAAGAACACCACACCTCTTTTTTCCTCAGAAACAAGAAAACATATCTGTACTAATCTAACACATTTGGTGCTTCTTCCCAATGCTTTTCTGATGCTCCAACAGGATTTCACCTTTCCACAACTTCCAATCTTTCTGTTACTGAGCTGTTTGTTGTGATATTGAACAAATTCTAGGCACTACATGTGTGTCTTGCCTTTTGAGTTCATTTTTTGGTAATTGTCTTGCATGTGCATGAAGTAAACCAGACAACTCTAGTATTTGATGAACATCCTTCTTGATGCCAGCCAGATGCTGTGTGAAACACCCTCCATCTCCCCCTTCTATTTCTCATTTTTGCACAAATTTCTCCTTCTTTCATACACCCTAATTCATCTATGTTTCATTAATTTCTCAATTACGGTATAAAGAGAAAAGCCCTTTTAGCCACAATGGGCCTTTGTTCTAGTTTCCTTTTCCTTTGTAATTAAGAAATAAATATTTTAGAGTTTTGCAAAAGACTTGGAAGTTCTATTCCCTTGTCATTTGCTTTACAGGCAGCAGAAATGTACCCTGGTTGATGTATTGCCATCAAACATTTTTGCTTTCTTTTTAATGTCCCAGTGTACGTGTTGGGTAACGAGTCATATGCCGTCATCAAAACCAAATGGAGCAAGTTATCTGTGGAGTCAGAAGGAAAGGGGAGGAGGGACTCAAAGAATTGACAGTGCTGTGAATTAGTGAGGAATAAATAATAATCAAATACATGCTGCTCCCTGCAGTCTGACACCTTTTCTGAAAAAAAATTACTTATAAAAATGAAATAAACTGGATCTAAACTAGGATATGACTTGCCACTTCCCATTGAGGATAATTAATTAGGTAATGAGGACAAAGTCATGAGTTCTTTAAGAGGTTTTGAGCTTAGGTTTTGGTTATGAGCATGCTACTTTCTAGCATGAACATTTTCAGGCAATCAATTAAGCTGCAACAAAATTATTGGAAAAGAATAATTTTGGACTTCCAGTGGCTATTTTCACATTTGTCTCACACCTGCTATCAGACCTTAGTCAGACAGCCAAAATCTTGGGTGATGAATCTCTTGTTCGTGGATAAAATGGAAGCAATATAATTCCCTGTACCACAAGCTTTCTCTTGTATCTTTTAATCCTTCCAGATTCTTGTTGTTATACAAGCATATGGACATCAGTGTAGCTTGGTCTGTAGATTGGAGAACACAGAACCAAAAGTTGAGGTTGTGATACTAGTAACCGAGGAACAAAGTTTAAAGGTTGGTGTTTTCTTTTTTATTCTTTGCCATTCAGTGATCAGCTTTATGTTCTGCTTAGGGCAACATGAATTCAAAGTGTAAGACAGGTAACTAGAATATGGCATAGTACCTTTTAGATAAGTTTGCAATAGCAATACCTCTGGCAGATGTAGAAGTGAAGCTCTGTCAACTCAGAAGCAGAATTGAGTGAAATGGAAAAGAACATATGTGACTTGACAGTACTAAAAATCCTAAAGGTTACTTAGTCACTATGGTGTGAACTCTTGGGGGTTTTTTTATCATCATTTTCTTTGTTAAGAAGAAATTTTTGGAATATCTTTTTTTTTATATATATATATATATATAGTTCTTGTTTCCAAAAAGTTTTCAGATTGCAAGAGCAGAACACCATAGCCCTTTTTTGGGGAAAGGGTCACAGTAACTGTCATCACTTTTAAACTTACAAAATAATAGTGAGAGTAACTTCTGAGTATATTTCATTCTATACCAGAGTATCATTAAACTAACAAAAGACCCAGTAGTAAGGGAATAATGTGACTGAAAAATAAAGTCTGTGTTTTGGGCATATTTCTCCTATTGCCTTCAGTATATCTCGAATCTCCATCAGAGTAAACAACCGGGCAGCTCCAACAGCTCCCAGATCCTGGATGAGTCATGGAGTAGAGATACGTTTGACCTTGAATAATCTCATCCTGTGCTAATAACAAAATAAAATTCAAACATTTGCTAAAAACTTCTCCAGGGATTTTTTTGTTTGTTTGTTTTATTCCTCTTTCCAAAGAATTTCCGGAGAAACCTTCAAAACCTACTGTCATTTTCTTATGTGCTTTAAGAAAGACTTTCACAGAAATATTTGGCACCAGGGAAGGCTTAAGTCTCCAGGAGTCACTTAGTTGCACCTCAGTCTGAAGGACTCTAAATAAAGAGCTGTGTTCTGGACTTTGTTAGCTGAAATTCCTATATACCAGCTAAATGACCTGCTAATGTTCCTGAGTGTGAAGAATGTGAACAGGAGTGATTTCAGAGTTCTTTACGGGCAGTAACTATTCCTCAATGTTCTTGGAGTCTACAGAGGAGCTGTAACTCTGCCTACTCCTGCCTACAGGAATGGATGCAGTTAATGTTCCTGAAGTGAGCCTACCTACAACATCACTTCTTGATGCAAAAGTTGTAGGAGTCTTCTAACTCCGCAGTCTCCCTTGACAGAAGACAGCAGATGTCTGCTTTAACTTTGTCTCTTATTCTACACAATCATGCTAGTCCCTAGATAAGCAGGGGGGAATATTTACTTCTGACACAAGACCAGTTTAGCTCTCTGTACTTAGTTTTACTATAGAGCATTCCAGACTCTGGATTGCAGCTCTTTACAGTTAAGACTTAGGTTTAGGTTCCTCCTTTAAGTGTTAAAAGGATTTAAAGCATTGCTTAATTTTATTTGATGGTCACTTGTACAGACAGCTGCATATTCAGATCCACAGTAAATAGCAGCATGTGCCCAAGTCTCACTGTGCCTTGACAAAACACAAGGGAAGAACAAAACAACAAGAAAAAGTCTACTCATGTGGTTGATCTTGTGGATCAATCATCTCTCCTTCACTCCTTTGATCTTCAGGGATCCTACCAGTTCCCTAAACAAACCAGTGTGTTCTTCTGAAGCCCAGAGTTGTCCTCCTGCTGCTTGCCTTCCTCACTTCCACAGTCTCTTAAACTCTACCCTCTTGTGGTTATGGCATCTAAGCCTGCCTTGCATTACCAATCCTCAGCCAGTTTCTCCTTCTTCACAAATAGCAGATGCAGCAGAGCACCTCCCCTATTGGCCCATCCAGCTAGCATGTATCAAAGTGTCCAATGCAACTCAAAAATTTCCTGGATTGTTAATACCACTCTATGTTGCCTTCTTGTCTTCCCTGTTTGTTTTTCCTGAAATGCCTGTATCCGTTTAACGCCACACTCCTGTTGTGTGTGCTATGGTATTGCATCTCTGTAATTCCAATAGAGAATGTAAGTCACAACTCTGTGACTGCTCACAGACTTCAAGTCCCTCTCATTTGTTTCCCTATCTACATGCTTTTGTGTACAGGCACTTCAGATGACCCCCTTTCTCTGGTACGTAGCTTGAGCCAAAATGTGCTTTATGATTTGCAAAGTTTAGTTCAGACTTACAGTTTTTAGTGGTTAAATAGATGCTTACCTTTCCATACAAGTGCCTTTTCTGAGCATTAGAAGTAATAGCATTGACTTTGTTTATAAATCTGCTATCACTGCTCTTACTTGTATGATGCATACCTGCATTCTGTGTAGTAAGCACTGTGTCTCTAAAGATTTATGTGAAGGAGAAGTTAATAAAGTTAATCCCAAATACTCATGGAAAATATGTATACTTGGCATAATTTCAGAATATTCAAATAGCCATCTGGTGTCACCTTAGGACACGAACTGATGAATGTTTTAGTCAGCACTGCCGGTGACACAGTTTTGTTCCGGTTCTGAATGCAGACAGAAACTTGGAAGAAGGTGAAGCTCCACAGACGTAATACTCTTAGAAATGCCTCAGCGTTTTTAATGGGAAAGTTTCTGAATGTATGAAAGTAGCCTATGGGCTTTAAAGGCAAAAATGCTCACAGACTATAACTGCTTCCAAGAGAGTGGAAGGTTCCCGCAGTATCCTGATGCTATAAATGAAGAGGCAGCCACTGAGCCAGATCAAAAGTTGGATCCTCACTGTTAAAAAGTGTCTGTACTTCCATTAATGATGGGAAGGTACGTACAAGTATAAGGACTGAAAGATAATCTAACTGTTGATGTTACTTACCCATAAGAGACAGTGCTTGCGGTAACTGCTTATTCTTATTATTACTCATGTATTTGATTTACCACACTCTGTTCACTACAATAACATTTTTTATATTGGGTTAGTATTAAATAATTGCGTTAGTATGGGCATCTTATGTAAGAGTCTGACTTTTGAATCTTTTCTTTGCTCATTGCTGCCTCTTGCTATGGTAAATTGTACTCTGAATACTGTTTGCCAGTGTCAATTTGTAAGTGATGCATTTATCACTTAAGTACCCTCATTCCTCCTTTAAAATGGACAATTGTCAGCTCAGACTGTCTCTCTATGCTCATGTAAAATAGAAAATCCCAGATGATCAAATAGGTGGAGAACTAAATAAAGAAAATAACACTGGTCTCTGGGAGGTAAGAAAAACAATACTGATGGACTTGCTGTCTGATGACCTATTTGGCAGCATAAAAGGAAGAAAACAAAGCATGTGGTCATTTCCTTAAAACTCACTTTCAGTTATTCTGCTTCATAGATATGTATGCCCAAATGTCTAAAAAGAGGGTTAGCTGAGAAATGAGGAGGTTGGAGAGAAACTCAGGTAACAGCCATAAGTGATATGACAAAATTCCCTTTGTAGGAATTCTTCTCTTTGAAGCAAGTAAAAAACCACTATGAAGAAAATTATCTTCTGAAATCAAGTTATGAGGTAAAAGGCATTTATAGTTTTTGAGTACTGAACTATATGCAAAACATATAATGGATAAATCTGTCCTAATCATAGCTGAAGAAAATTAGCCTTGTGCTCTGCATTGGACTGAGCAATAACTTACTTTACCCAACAGAACAGAAAACTAGAACTCAGGTCCCATTCAGATCTAAGGTTAATGAAGTAATAGGATCTTCTGGGATTTTTCAGGACATTAGTGAGAGGGAATAGGAGGGGGGGAGAGAGATTTTTAAAGACCTGTTTTTTCTGTACTGTCCTTTCTAGTTACTTTTCAATTTATTTTTTTTTTTTAAGATGGGAAGAGTTTTGTAGCGTGATAGAAGTGGAGTTTTTCCTCATTGAAGAACCTTGTCTTTTTGGGGTGCTCACTCTAACGAAAATGTATTGTTTGATCCATGTCAAACATCTGGCCAGTTTGGGGTCTTGTCCCTAAATATGTTAACAATTTAATTGAAGATGCTTAACAGCTTTTCTGCGCCACAAACAGTGAAATGGATTTCAGTCAGCCAAAGACTCTCTATTCCAGAGTGCATTGCATATTCAGATGGACTCCAACCCTTGTGATCTGAACTTTCTATGCCACGTTCAAGGACAATTGTCTTTTAAAGTTTTTTGTTAACATCTGGACAAAAGGAATTTGGACATTTATTTGTTGTCCCACAACCGAAGCTCTTCTGACGTTTCTGAAATCCAACCCTGTCCATTACTGTCAAATCAAAGAACTCGTATGCATTCATAAGAGATTAAGGTATGCATTCATAAGAGATTAAGTGTGCACGCATGTGCAAGCTGGAATTTTGTATCAACCAAAAGACTGATGATAATAGCATGCAAGATTGTTAAGAACATGTCTGTTAAAATGGGGGGAGAATTATGCTCTTAGAAAGTATAGGTACTGCACTAGCTGCCTTGTAATATATTACAGATGGATTTCATGTGCTCCTTGGTTTAACATTGAGTAGAAACTTTACTCCTTACTTAGTGGTCAAAAGCTATTCTTACTATATGCAACATAATGCATTATATCTGTTTATGCTTGTCATTACGTGGAGTAGTGTTGCTATAAAACCACAATTCTCACCAATAAGATGCTTGTCAGTGAAAATTACTTTTATAGAGATATAAATTTTAATAACATAAATAAATTTTATTTCACATATATTTTATTTTATTTATGTATACATAAAATATAAAAATATATGTATACACCAAATCTACAGATACAGATATCTTCAAAAAATAAATACAGTTTATCAACTGAAGTCATGCTAATTGCTAACACTTTTGATTTTGGCTCATTGACTATAATAGCATACAAATCTTGAGAGGCAATGTGCAGTATCTTCAAGACTGTAATGCCAAATATGCCTTATAAAAGATTTCCCCTCCCCCCCCTTTACTCTGTAAAACTCTTTTTATAAAATGTTTTTGCGGTAGTTTACATTATGGACACTACATAAAAACATAACACACTTTATTGTCAGAAGATGAAAGACAATGACTCAAAAGTCTGTTCAATGAACAAGTTTTACTGAGTGAGGCAAATAGTGGGAACTGAAATATGAATATACGGGATATTTTCAGTTTAATATATGTAAAAAATATTTGATTTGACTCATTATTAACCTGAATAAGCATATTAAACAACCACTCTCAAAACATTGTAAAAGGAGAGCTGAGAGTCTTTAAACGCAACAAGGTATTAAATTCTCATAGATTAAATAGTTAAGGATTCAAGATACCTGATCTACAGCTACTCACTTTGGTGTGGAATTGCATATAACTTTATATTTGTGTACTGAGAAAAGAATCGGACTCTACTTCTTAAACTAAGTAAAAAAAGGTGTATCTCTTCTTTTGACATCAAAATAGTAATTGTGTATGCTATACATGTCCATATTTCTCTATTGCTAATTTTTCCAGCACGCACGTGGATATTTGTCAACAGACAAATTACATTTATAGTGGAAACGCATTCTGCTGTAAAAACAAAACATATTTTGGGAAAGTGTTTGGTTTACAACTTTTTCAGAGAACAATAAATATAGAGTTTAATGCTAAAAAGAATTATTTAAATACTCCAGCAGAAAGCTTATATCATATATTCTGAGAAGTATATAAGGATGGATGCTCAAGCCAGAACTGGAATGAGAATGAGTTTAAAGGACTGGGTTTTTGGAACGGAAGACATGGTGTATCTGTCCAGTATTAAGATGACTATTTTTACTGGACACAAATTATAAAGTATGTAAAGTATTCTTAAAACACCCAGAAGGAAAAGTATAGAAAGTTTTTAGGCTAGCCTTTTCCTAGACTTTTCCAAGAGATCGTGACAGCAAGGGATGTACTAGTCGTAATGCAAACATTCTAGGATTCATATATATATGAATGGAGTATATATACTCCAGCTACTGAAGATAAAAACCAACTTTTAAAATGCTGTGAGTCCATAGGAAAAAGAGGACAGCTATATGCCATGCTTGTCTTGTGTTCATCCTGAGGGTCTTCAGTGCTAGGAAATTGGCCCAGGCCTTTCTTTAAAACTGTGTTTAGTTAAGTAAGTTATTTTTTCAATATCAAGCACTTGGATAAAGAAATATTAAGCTTTCAACAAGTGCAACAGGATGTAATCCAGGACACTTATGCCAAGAGAAGAAAATAACCAAAACCAATTCTTATGAAGTCATGGGGAATTCTCTGCTCTTCCATGTCTTTGAAAGTTATGAACTTCCTACATGGAAAAAGAAGTCTAAGAATTAATCAAGAGATTTAATTTGGCATAAATAGACAGTGCTTACCTACCTCACTCCAAATCAAAATTAAAAAAAAAAAAAGGTATTTTTTTAAATGTCAGAAATTACCATTGTTCACAGAATCAACTTTTTTTTTTCCAATTCTAATTCAACCAAGACTTCCTGCATTGTAAGCCTTTGGCCTGAATGTCTCTGTAATTTCTTAGCTCCTGTTGTTTAAAGGGCAATAGGAATATGTATAGGTAGGAAAAATAAAGGTCCTCCCAACTTCTTGCATCAGTGCCTTGAAATAGTATTTCGTATTCTATTTTCTGTACAGCTGTCTTACACTGCAGGATTGTGTTTTAATTAGTTTTAATATTCACAGATTCTCATTGTATTCCTTCAAATCTTTCTCTGTACTTGGTGTTTTAAATATTATCAAAACCTGTGGGTCAAGATGACCACACAAATCTTTTCATATCTAATTTCAGTGAGGCTCCAACTTTAGTGATTTTTCTTACTGCATGGGGTTTTTTTCCCCTATCTTCTCTCCTTTGGTCATATTGGCGTTTTAAACTTCTCATTTTATTGCTGTATGTTATGCATTCCATATCCTTTGGGCACACTTTAATCTCATTATACATGTTTCAGTTTCTTTCTGCTGTTTCCTCTCTGCTATTTTATTACACTCGATTGCACTCAACCTGCTGAATTTTTTTCCCCTAAACTCTGTTATACTGAAACCCAGTATCTTCATTTCCCCCCTTTGGCTTTACTCTAGATGTAATTTTACACTTAACTAGATCAAAATTACAGTGCAAAGCAGATTTGGTTACTTTACTGGTTCTATAAACTTTATCTCAAATACTGCACAGAACTAAAAAATTCAGTACAGTAAGAAAACCACAGAAAACAAAACCACAAAAAATCATTACATGACACATGCATGAACCATTCAAAACAGATCTAGAAATGAGGGAGGGTAAATTAAGAACTCCTTGGAACAGCCTAAAAGTATGTTCAAGAGACTGGAAAATAAAACACAGCATGAGAGTAATGATGTAAAAATAAGACAAAAGCTACCAAACATAACGCTGATGAATAATATTAAACAGGTGAACAAGAACAGAGAAATAAGCCAGCTGGGACTGAATGATTACAATAAGAAAAGAAAGATGTCTGTTGGCCTTGGTCACTGTCAGTATCACTAGCTGCTTCCCTCTCCCTCATCACCCAAATTGTCATGTCTTAATTATCTGACTGAAAGATGGCTAGATAGGAATTAAAATTTCCAAGGAGCAGATAAAGGTATTTGAAATTGAAATAAACTTTTTTTTTCTACACATTAGTCAGAGGTGGAGAAGATAGCTTCTTCATATGCCGCATAAACATGACGTTAGTCAAGTGTGCCATACCCTTAAGGACCATTGTTTTTTTGTATAATCTGCACTTACAATGGACTTTATTTACTATGTTTGTTTGCTTTCACACTCAGTAACATAATTATTAATTACATCTATATAATCTATGCTGTATCCTTGCATGCATTTTTCTTGTTTTCTAAAAAACCACTCTTTGACTAGAGCAAAATTAAGATTTTCTTTTTTTTTTTAGTGTAGAGTTTGACCATCACCAAGCTCAACAGAAATGGAGCATTTGGGATCATTAGAATTTCCAGAGGAAGAAATTGCTGCTATTTTCTTCAAACATCAGAAAAATTATGAAAGGAATTACAATTTATTTTAACTGGCTTGAGTATTCCATGATTCTGTTTCTCTACTAGCACAAGAAATTAATAACAACTAAAAGTTTATTGCTTTGCAAAAAAAATAATTTACTTGATTTTGATTCTCTTTAGAATATCACTTCATATTAAAATTATTTGTCATGGATATACTTCTGTATACTCTTATCTTTTCAGCTTTCACCTTGCCACTTTGATTACTACTTTTTCTTTCATTTAAAGATTCTTTCTAAGCAAACCTCAGTTAGATGTTATATTAGATGTTTCTAATATACTGTTATTTCTTCATACTAAATTAAGAAATATGCTGGCCTCTTTTTTCAATGGATGGCTATACCCCTCAGCTTTTTTGAGAACTAGTGACACAAGCATGAGCAAGTTTTTCATTCTCTTGTAACTGTCTGAGGAGTGGTGGTATTGTTTGATTTTTCTATTAGGAATCTGCCAGTATATTTTATTTGAAGTCTCGGCTTCTCCTAGGCCCTCTGTGGCTAAAACCCAGTTTGTTTGTGTCTGGGAGGGAGTATTAAATAGATTTATAGAAAATTGATGGATATATCAAGGTTTGAAAAAGGAAAACTCTATTTACCCACTTTTCCTATACATTAAAAAAGTGAGTCTACCTTCCTTATTTACCACGTTACCAACTTTTACTATAACATGCAGCTACATTTTGATTTATATAGAAACAATTTCCTTAAACAATTAGACTTTAAGTTCATTCTGCAAGAATTTTCCTGTTGATTGGCTTCAAGCATCTTTGCAAACCAAGCAATATCATTTTTTGGTGGTCTGTCAATAGCAAAATAGAAAATCTGAAGTTATGCAAGAGAGACAATTGACACTATTCTGTATAAAAAGACTTGTATTCCATACAATTGAAGACTTTTATAGAAGTCTTAACAACCTGTACACTATTCCTACCTGTGCTTAGAGGAATTTGAAAAGTCTGGAATCAAAAAAGCGTGTAGCTAGAGTATCTTGTACTCCCCACATCTCCAGCTGGACCTGGGGGCGAGTCAGGTTTTAGGAACAGGTTTTTTTGTTGTTTTCTTCACAACCAGCACTTGCAGGGAAATTAATTTTATATATTGTTATCCTGGCAAGAATCAGAATTCGCGTTCTAAATCCTTTTTCAAATTGTTCATCTTCAGAAAAAAAACTTTTGCCTAAGTGGCTGCAAAACTAGAAGATCCTCAGAAGTGGCTGTTGTCTTTTACTATATTTGGTCAGTTTTTGGTGTGATACAGATTATGTTTAGAGTGGAGTGGATAGAGGTCATCTTGAAGGAAAGGAGCAGTAGGACAAGGAGGAGTAGGAAGGACTTAATTCCCGAAACAAAAAACATGTAATTATTTTTTTAAGCGCTCAGATATGTCTACATTAGAAAATAATTGAAGGAAGAATAATATAAAGCATAGTTTTGGTTATTTTGGGGACTTTTAACAGTGCTATGCTCTTTCCTCTAAATATATGAACAGGTCAGATTATTCCCAGTTTAATTTTGAGTGGTTTGATTTAGGAGACGCAGTGATTGCTCAGACACAGTCTCTGGCACGCTATGGTTTGGATAGGATGTCCTGCTGAGAAAGTCCATTTAAGTTGGAGGGAAATGGTGATAAATTGTAATGAATTTAAAAGCACCAGATCAAGTGTGATGTCCTTAATGAAAATGGATTTTATTCAGCTGCAATGGGACCATCATAGGAAATGTAGAAAAATAACTGAAATTGTGACCTCTCTAAAAGCAGCCTAACACAGATCAACATTTAGACCTACTCTTAACTGTCAGATACCATCATCTGAAGGGATATCTAATTTTCAAAAATGTATTTGGTTTTGTGAATCCTACTTTTTTTTCTTCTTCTTTTTTTTTTTTTTTTTTTTACTCCTACTGCTGAATGCTGAATATCTTTTTCCAGCTACTGATTTTAAAAGACTGGTGAATTTAAGGACATCTAGGAACTTAGGCATGAAATTAATATCAAGAAAGTAAAGAAATAGAAGCATAGAAATGGAATTGGTATGCTGTTAAGATGAAGGATTAAACCAGACTAGTATGTTCATATATCAAACTAAACTGTAATATTGACTTGTTCTTATTTTTCTATCCCCTCTTTTCAGGAATCAAAATGTTCTTAAGTGAATAACATGACAGAAATGTTGATACTCTAAAAGAATTTACTAATTATTAATGGATTATTCCTCCTGTCAAGCTCTTGGTAATGTGAAATTACCAAGAAAAAAACCTGTGAAGCAGGCATTTTTTTTTTTGTTTCTGCTACAATTTATTCAATTAGAATATTCCTGTAAGCCTGCTAGTCAGTAAAGAAAGCAAAGGTATTTGAAATATCATTTTAGAACAATAATAATACTTAATTCCATGGTGAATTTGCCATACTTAGTAATATAAAAAAGTTATATCAGATTATATTTTCATACATGTACAAACTTAATTTAAAAAGGGACTAAGGGACTTTCTTAGTAGAGAAAATATTCATGGTCATCAGCAACAAAGCACAAACTAATTTAGTATTCCCTTGATTTTTGTACTTGTTTATTGCTACATTTGCTACAAATAATTATTGGGATATATTTTTTTTGTGCTCATACTATGGCTGCACATTTCTCAGCTTCTCCCTCTCTGAGTCTGTACCATTCCTTTTTTTTCCACTGACATTGCATTGAATTTTTTGGATTACCATCCTACATATAGAAAGGGGCTTTCACACTTTTCCATTTGGCGCACGTTGACCTAACAGCAGGAGCGTAAGGATGTGACAACTGAAAAGCTGAGTAATGAGGTATTGTTCTGTGTATCAAACACTACCTAAAGGACAGCATAAATGGCTCTGAATGAATTGTGTATCATAAATTATATATAATTCACTTAATTATACAAAGTCACCATTTATCCCATGGCTGCCCCTGTTTTCAGATATATTTTCATGTATTAGCACCATAAAATATTAGGAGATTAAAAATATTAGATCAGAAAATCAGATTATAAACTCAGTTTAGGGGGTGGTCACATGTAGTCCAGTACAGGTAATAACATGTGAAATGCCTGTGACCCTTTTTTAATACAGATTGGACTGGTTTACAGTAGAAAATCCAGTCCAATTGATTTAGTTTACCTCATAATTTCAAAGATTGAACTTCCCTCTCTGATTGAAAGATGTGGCCCACTGATCTGATTTGTACAGTGTGGAAGAATATTCTTTCTGAACTCCATTCTTTTCCCATACACCTTCCAAAACAGTGAGGTGCGAGCCATTGCTAATCTAAAGATATTCTGTGTCTGAAGATGGCAAACTACGCTGAGAGACACCCCCACCCCCCAATGGGAAACAGTGCTGGCTTGGAGTGCAGGCAGTGCGCATGTATGCCCTAAAGATTGCTTCTGCAGGATGAAAGAGAATTTGGGAGTCACTAGGAAGCATGGTGCTGTGTTGTTTCATATTCAACTTCCCCGTGAAACATAACCCTCTAGAGCAGATAGGCTTCCAAGCAAATATTGGCTAGATTTGAAGGTGCAGCCCAGGAGTACAGAAGACAGGGCCTAACAGAAGTTTCTCCCTCTCATACAAGGAGCTGGGGGTTTGCCTCGTCAAAGCCTCAGCAGATGATGGGATGGGGAAAGGCAGGTCTCTATGCTGACAGTAGGCTGTAGAGAGAAGGAGGTAGCAGCAGATGCATCAGAGATTACTGGAGCTACTTTTAAAAGTCATTTTACTGAACTGAAGTATTTCTAACACAATTATGCTTTCCAGTACGTGATGTTCCTGGAGTTGCATATAAAAAAAAGTGTCTGAAGTAAGTAATTTCTTATGGAGTTCAAACAGCAATGGACTGTAGATATCAGCATTAAAATTTGAGGGGGGGAATGTATTGGAAGGAAGAGGAGTGAGAATGGGGTTTCCTCTTTAGGGAAGGGGTTGCAGTAATAGTTACCATGTTGGCTGGGGAAAAGGAAAGACCAGAATCCTTCCCCATGACCAGCATGGAATTGCCTAAACACAAAATGGCCCCCTTAGCTCTTACCTGGTTCTGGTGAATTGTAATGGGGTAAGAATTGTGCTGCAACTAAGTGGATGTGTTAAAATCTATCTACATGTGGTGGTGATCTAAACTGTATTCATTTTGCTGTATTCAATTAATACAGTGGTTTCCTCAAAAATTTTCAGACATCATATGTAGCGCTACCTAATTTGTTTTGAAAACGAGTCAAATGGATAAATAATTTCTGTGTGATTTCTGTCAGAATTGGAGTTGAGTGTAATGTTGGGTGGAATGGCTTCCCAGCTCTGAAAGGTATAGACAATCCAGAGGACTTTATGCAGCAATGGTTGTTAAGTAGTTTTTATTAACTGTTATAAATGAACATACTTAAAATTAGTTTAGATTATAAATGTTTTAGATAGCACTGTATTCACAATAGGAAACACTGCAGGAAAACAGTTTTGAGATTGAAAAGTTATGACCATCACTCCCTTATTTTTTTCTGTTGAGAGTCTTTTCACTTTTCAGTTTCAGTGCTGGCAAATTAGAGGAAAAACTCCTTGGTGACAGAATGTTTCTTAATGAAGAAATTTTTTTCAGTGTGATCTGAGTGCTTACATGCACATCCAGGGCTAGGAAAGGAAAGAAGAGCTTTTAATATTTTTACCCAGTTTTACAAAACTGTGAGGTTTTTAAAGGTTAAAAGACGGTCAGCTTCTGACCTTCTAGGTGGATTGCATAAATCCATCTAGGTGAATGCTAATTCAAGTTAAATAATTCTTGTGAGAAGACCAAACAACTAAAATCTTAATATAGGTTTAACAAAGACATACATAATAATATATCTCCTCTTGGTTGTTTTGTTCCTAATCTGTAACCATGTATAGTCACCTTGATTTTTCTTTTGGTACGTATCCAGTTAAAAGATAAAAAGCAATAGAGAAGTTATTCTCTCCAAGGAAGTTGTAGGTTATTGGATGAGTCTGACCTTAATAACAGGCCCACAGAATAGTTCACTTACCGGTAATGAAAATGAAAGCTCTACTTTAGTAATTCTGGCATCTGTCAGCTTGCTGTGTGCTTTAACACACTTATGATATATAAGTAACCCATGTGTATGTAGAGGGTTGAGGGGGTTAAAACAACAAAGAAATAAAAATTGAAACTTCATAAGTATATCAAAATGTATTTACTTTATTGTCAGGCAAAGGCAGGAAATAAAAAAGTACAGGGTACAAAACTTATGCAGGAGTATTTAAAGGTATTTTGTACATAATCTTTAGTCAGCTAGTGAGATGCAATCAGAGAACCAAAGCGGGAAGCCAAACTGAAACTGAAATTCTAGACCATAATTTACTTCTGGCTGCCCTCTTTTTTCAAGACCCATGAGCCAGGCAAACTGGAAACTACTGTCTGTACACTATAGTTTGGTGATTTGCTAGATTTCTTTTGCATATCTACTATCTATTATATTTAAAAACTGAGAAAGGGAAGGTAGAGCTCATTACACATTGAGGTTTGGTCTCATTAGTAGTAAGTCAGTGATTGCAACCCTTTCTGGAGGGTATAGAATCACAATTTAGGTCAGAAGAAACCTCCAGAGATCATCTAGTCCAACCACCTACTCAAAACATGTCTATTTAGATTAATTTGGTCAGGGGCGTGTCAAGTCTCAAATATCTCCAAGGACAGAGATTCCACAGCCTTTCTGGGCACCTGTTCCAGTAGTTAACCAACTCTCAAGGTAAAATGTTTCAACTTGCATCTGTTGTCTCTCCTCTTATCACTGTACACCTCTGAGAAGAGCCTAACTCCATCTTCTCTATATTTTCCTATCAGGTATTTGTAGACAGCAATGAGGTTCCCTCTGAGCCTTCTCATTTCCAAGCTGAACAGACCCGATTGTCTCAGTCTCTCCTTGCATGTCATATTCCCCTGACTAAAGTCCTCTGCTGGTCTCACTCCAGTATGTCAATGTACTGGGAAGCACCAAACTGGACACACCACTCCAGAAGCTGTCTCACAAGTGACAAACAGAGGGGAAGGATCACTTTCCCAGGTATCTGTTGGCTAACTCTTACTTATACAGCCCAACATTTAACTTCTTGTCCACCAGGAACCACCTCACCCCATCTCCTTTTCTCTAGAAAGAGCTGCTTCCCACGCAGTCAGCCCCTGCATACATTACATCAGGTTATTCCAACCCAGAGGCAGAACTTCACAATTGTTCTTGTTGAATTTCATGAGGTTCTGGTTGGCTCATTTCTCTGACTTTCCCAGGTCCCTCTGAACAGCAACCCTATCCTTCATCATACTGATTGCTCTCCTGATTTGGTGTTGTCTGTAAACCTGACGTCCCATTGTCCTGGTTTATGAAGACAGTAAACAGCACTGGTTTCACTACTGATCCCTGAGAAACCCCACTATTTACTGGATGCAATCTGAGCTTTGAACCACTGATAATAATTCTTTTGAGCCTGGCAGTCCAGCTAATTTTCCGCTACCTTATCTATTTATCCAGCCCATATCTCACCAATTTAGTGATTAAGGGACTAGGGGAGGCGGTATCAAAGGCCTTGATAAAAATAAAGGCACATGGCATCCACTGCCCTCTTCTTGGCCACAGTGCCAATCACCTAATCTTAGAAAGCAATGAAGTTAGGCAGGCATGATTTGCCTTTGGTAAACCATTCTCACTGGTCCCAATCACCTTCTTGACTCTTGTTTTAAGAAATAGCTTCCGAGAGCATTTGCTCCCTAACCTTCCCAGGGAATAAGGTGAGGCTGACTAATGTGTAGGTCTCTGAATCCTCCTTCTTGCCCTTTTTGAAGATGGATAGGGCATCTGCCTTTTTCCAGCCATCAGGAACCTCTGATGATTGCCATGACGATAGCCTCACAGTGACATAACCAGCTCCATAAACCTCAATCTCATAGACTTGTATATGTCCAAGAGGGTTAAGCGATCCAAAACTCTTTCTTCCTCTTCTGTCAGTACTACTTCACACCTACAGATTCTGCCTGCAGGACCCAGGATGCCTGAGAACAAGCTTTACCAGTGAAAAGTGAGGCAAAGGTGGCAGTGAATATCTCAGCCTTATCACTTGAAATTAGACTTCCTGCCCCACTGAGCAATAGGCCCACATTCTTCTTAGCCTTCCTTTTGCTACTGAGGAACTTAGAGAAACAGTTCTTATTACCCTTTACCTGTATTTGTAGTTTCAAATCCATCTGAGCTTTGGCTTTTTCCTACATGTGGGCAGTGTCGTCTTATTCCTCCCAAGTAGCCTGTCCCTGCTTTCACCTTCTGTATATTTCCTTTTTGTATTTAAGGTCAAGTCAGGAGCTCCACGTTCATGAATGCTAGTCATCTTCAATGCTTGCTCAGCTTTCTGCAAATCTAAATCTGTTCTTTTCAAATCCAGGTTTGTAATCCTGTTGTTAATCTTGCTCACTACTCTTAGGATTTCAAACTTCACTATCTTGTGGTCACTGAAGCCAAGGCTGCCCTTGACCTTTACATCATCCAACAGTTCTTGTTTGTGAGTAGTAGATCCAATTGAATATCTCTTCTAGTCTGTTCATCGATCACCTGCATCACTCACCTTTTCCCTGTTGTGCGGATATAAGGTTCGGGCTAAGCTGCTCCTGATGAATCCTAACAGGTCTTGTTCTCACCGCTGCCCAGGGCACTATACACCTGGAGCTGAAGCTCTGCAGGTGGAGCAGGAGCCTTTCTCCTGCTGCCAGAAGCCAGGCGCTTCTAGCCTGCCCTGCCCCGGCAGCCCCCACACTACCCTGGGATGGGCAGCAGAGCACAGATGCACTGCAGAGCACACTGGCAGCACTGCCCGCAACGTGTCCGTGCTCTAATCAGAGTCATTGACCTTCTTTGCAACTATTCTATTTCTGCTCATACCACTTAGAGATCAGGTAATCAAGCTGAACAGAATTTTCAGAGTGTTTCAATTTCATTAATTTATATAATGGCATTTTAATGTATTTAGTATTATTCTCATCCCTTACACAACCTGACACCTTCTTTGCTGTCTGACTGCTGTGCTTTGAAGCAACGTTTTCATGAGCTATCCACAGTTGTTTCAGCTCACTTTGAAAGCTGCGAATGTGTATAAATCTGCTGTTTCTTAAAATCTTTACTAGCTGAGACTGACTTCAGCAATTGTGCTGCAGATTTTATCTCATTTTGTCTTCCTTTTCTCAGGTTACTCTAAATACACTACGTAAAATACATGCTAAAATGACAAGAATATATAAAGGTACATGCTATAGGCAGAAATTGGAACTTCAGCCTCATGTTATGTTTGTGATTGCATTTATTAGCATGCTGATTGTTTAGAAGTGGAAACAAACAAAGAGAAGTGGCAGGCAGGAGGTAATCTGGCCAACAAAACATTAATTTCTTTGTACCTAGGTCAGTTTTCAATAGGGTTTTTGAACATATTGCTTTATGGCTGAGTGTCCTGCTCCTGATACATTTTTTTCTATTGTGTATGAAAGATATTTTTTTATTAATATAAACAAAGGCACACAAAGCACTACAAACAAACTTTTAAAATAAGACAACTAAAAACATAAAAAATAAGGAAATAACTTAAGGAGCTAATACATGTGAAAAATAGAAAATTTATGTTCTGTCCTCTATTGGTCTGCTCCTCTCCCTCTTCCCCTTCATCACACACGGACACCACCTGCAGAACCTGGCAATTTCACATCATGTGTGTGCTGATTTTTGTGCATTACTTCATCCCTTCTATTATTCTTATTCCTTTGCTTCACCCTAGACAGTTTTCTCTCGTGTTGATTGCCTTTTTTGCTAGTAATTTTTATTTAAGTAATACTTGCATGTTTTCAAAAGCTGCCATGATCCTCTTGTGGCAGGCACTGTTTCAAATACAGTTTTAGAGATACTTCTTGTCTGAAAAGCTTTGCTTGCTAAAGAGGTAGGAGATAATAAGTGAAGATTCGTCTTAGTCACTTGGCTGACTTTCTGGCCAGAACTATTTGCACGATACCAACGTGTTCAGCAGGCATTGGGCTGAGTTAGTCAGGTTTCTAGTATTTCAAAAATATTAGCTCCAGCCATTCCTAAATACACTTATGTAGGATAGGAGTAGACAATATAAATCCTACTGGTTTATACTGTTAACATTAGAAAAAGTGTAAGAAAGTGTAATTTTTTTTTTTTCAGTATGCGTATGGAATCATGTCTGTTTCTCTTGAAATCAGTTGTTTAAATGTGGAAGTTTTCTACTAGAAAGGTTGTTCTAGGCTACATGGGTATCAGCTGTCACTCAAGCAAAGAGGTAACTGACCAGTCTTTGCATTAATCATTTAAAGTCATAAAGTTAAAACGGGTTTTGAAGTTTTATTTAAGATGTTATCTTCCCTTCCTCTGAGACACGAGAACACTACCTTTAATGCTCTTTTGTCAGAAATTACAGGTGGTTAATGCTGTTTGAACACTTAAAAATGTGTGTCAGCATCTGTATTAGTATTCTACTGAAATGGTGAAAAAATATTCACGTTAGTATGTGCCTGTACCTTCTTGAAGAAGAAAAATTAAATCTATGCAAAGAAAAATATACACAATATTACTATAACACTAATTTTCACATTTTTTCCTTTGTTTATATGAACTTTTCCACATTATCATAATCTCTTCTGTTATTAAAAAGTTAAAAGGAAATATTAATAATGGATGATTAGTGAAGCAACGGCAGGATAGAGCATCGAGTCTGAGTAAGAATATTCAAGTACCACGAGATTAAAAAAAGCTCTCAATGTTCAATAAATTCATGTGCTCAGTGAAGAAGTGTATGATTGTCACACTAGTCTGATAGATGTACTTGTTTCTATTTAATGAATAATGGTAAAAATGGTAAAAGCTTTATGGAAAATGGGTAAAAGAATTTTAAAACTTAAGAGAAATCTTTGAAGCTTAGAAAAGAAACTGAGTAATGTTACAGGACATCAGGGCCAAGTGGTTTAGAACATATAGTTTATGTATTTTGACCTAGTTGTGACGTGTCTTGAACCAGTTCTAAACTGGGGGTTGCTGGACTGAAATGTTAATAATCAGCACTGATCACTGGAGAGTATGTTGGTAATTAAGTATTAGACACTGACCTTCTTCCCCAATTGCAATAAAAATGATCTGACGTGTAAAAGTAATTATGTACCAATGCATCATGGTTGGACACTCACTGAAAAGACTGAGATGAACTAAGTGGAAATGATGAATGTGGTAGGTACTATTTCATTGCATTGTGTGCAGGCAGATGTCTGGTATGAAATTCACTGGAGATGTCATTCACGTAGTAATCAATTATTGTTTGGGCATATGTATTAGTGTTCCTTTGGAAAAAAATTACATAAAGTCTGTGAATGAATAAAAATGAGAGTTTAGAGCAGGTTGGGGTCAACTCTGGCTACTCTAAGCAGATATTTAACTTCTGAGTTTTATAGACCTGGGAAGCAATTTGTTGGTTTAGGTTTTTTGTTCCATCAGCCCAATCCCTGATTATTTTAGAAACTAACATTTTGCACATAGCTTCTGAAAAATAGTATGTGTTAGATTTCAAATAAAGGAGGTTAAGGTTAAAGTTACACTTGTGAAAGGGAAATGCACAATGTTTTACATTTTGGTTAAGTTCCAGTGAAGTCTCCTTAAATATTTCACCTATGTGAAAACTGAACAGCCGTAAAAACCATTTTTGAGTGACTTCTATCTTCCTTAGTTTTTAATTTATCTCCAGATCAGTAACTGTATCTTCTCCCTCAAAGTCAGGTTAAAATAAATAGCTACTCAAAATATAGCTCGAATTAATCTCTGATATAATTCTGCTGACTTTGAAGTACCTTCTTTGCCTACTATATGAGCGTAAGTAAGTTGGTTTGGTGCAGAGTATGTGTATTGGTGTATAGGTACATATACTTTATAAAACACAAACAGACATAGGTATAGAATATTGGGGGAAAAAAACATACGTATCGTGACTATAAGAAAAGTATGTACTATTATATCATCTCTCTATTATAGTTTTTCTCTTGCAGGCGCTCTCTCTCCCCATAGTCTATTAAAGTATGGCAACTCATTTGCAATCATTTTCCCTGTCATCTTCAAGGTGATTTCCAGATTTGGCATAATACTTCTGCAATACTTAAGTTTAAAAAACCAAAACTAAAAAAAAAACACAAAACAAAACTTCAGCGGAGAGTGCAGCATGAAATTTAACCAGTCTAAGTTAAAATGGTAGCAAGAACATCAGCAACAAGGGACCCATTTTTTAAAATATATATTCTGTTTTCTCTATAGTTTTAATACTCTATATTGGTATTCTAAGAAACAAGAATTCTGAAAAAAGGATTTCTATTTTCTTAAGAAAAATAAGTAGAAAAAATAAAGAGCTTTATAAGGAGAACAGTAGTGCTGAAGAGTATAATTTTTGTGTGACAAAATAATAGGGACCTGGCACTCTAAAGATTCCACCACAGCATAAATGCTAATCAGTATAGATTGCTATTCAAATATGGGCTGGGGGGTGAAAGAAAGAAAGAAAGAAAAAAAAAAAAAAAAAGATTTGTACCTTCAGAAACACATTTTTAGAACTCTCATTTTTTATTAGAGAAAAATAGGTCTTTCAAGTTGAAATCAATGTCACATGTTGAACACCAGGCAAAATTCTGATTGTATTATATACAAGCCCAAATACCAATAACTGTGAAAAGTCAGAATTTGACTAATTTGATCTAATCCTTCTAGAACAATTAGTTTAAAAACAATAATAGTGTACATTAGTCTTTTTATTACAGTCTTATGCATACTAGTGTTGTGGGTAAAGGAAGGTGAGTCTACCCATGGGAATAGACTCTAAGTACTATATGGATACCGAATTGAAAACCTTCTAGCAAATTGTTCCTTTACTTGCCATTATAATTAGGGCAGAACGAGTAGGGAGGACGTATACAAAAAAGAAATTAGTATTCTTCTATATCCCTTAACAACCAGTATTCCTCTTTCAGGCCTTTCTTCTTCTACCAGATGGGAGTTGTCTTAGAGTCTCATATCATCATGTTGAAGAATCACATCATTAATGTAGGGTAACATTCTCAGACCTATTGCATAGTTTTCACCTTGTGTTCGTGTTTGCTTACATGAGTTCTGGTACTGTGCTAGGGATCTCTTTTCATCTTAGGGATCCCAATTCAACATTTAGTTCTCTCTGTTAGCCTTGATGAGCCCAACAGTGCAAAACAATTACATTTTGAAATAACGCTAGATATCTACTGAGTCAATGAGGTAGGCTACCTCCTTACATACAGAGCTGTTATCAACAGTAGCGTTGTACACCTTAGGTGGAATGTGTGAAAAACTCTTGAGAGAAATTTGAGAGCAGTTGTCTGTCTCAAAAGATAACAGTTAATTTTGTGGCAGTGAGCACTCTTAGAGAAGAACACTCTTCAGGAATTAACTTCTGAGCAGGGCTTAATAAGTAAATTGTCTCTGACACAGACCTCGGACCTCCCATTCACCCATGTATGTCTGATGAACCAGCAGAGGAGATGGTCAGACTTTTGTAGTCTTCTGTACTTGCTTGGATTCAGACAATCCTCAGGTCTTCCACTGAGATTTGAACAATTTCAGTGGAAAGGACTGAATGTGTTACTGCAGATTAGATTAATGGGTAGTGTAGTTAAGGAAGCTTCCAGGAGTGAGGAACTGTGGCAGTCAGTAAGGAGGAAGAGGGAATTAAACAACTCTCTGTGTATTCTAACCCCTGATCTACAGAGCAAGAATAAGAAGGATTGGCAGCGTCTCCCCCACATTTTGAAAGAAATGAACATTTTCGAGAAATGGATTAACTTAAACAAGATAGGTCAATCTCTGTTTTCAGTCATTTTTAGCATAGACTGTTGCCTTGAAGGCATAAATTGTTACTGTTGTTCTATATGCTCAGAGCTGCTGCAAAATTGAACGTGTTGCTGATCTTACGTAAATAAATAGTAACACAAATTTCTGTTAAGTTACCTGATTTCGTGTGTTCTTCTTTTGTATAACCAACTGATAACAATCATATAAAATTGATACACACTAACTTTGTAGATGAGAATGTGGGTTGAAAGAATTAATTTCCTTTAAAACAGTATCATTGAATACTCTCTATATTTCTTGCTATTTTGAACCATTTCAAAACCAAGACAGTCCAGAACACAAGTGATTAATTTTCTGCCGATTGTGCTGAGATATAGAAAGTAATAAAACCAGAGAAGAGTCATGTCATCTATAAACCTGAGAAGAGAAATTTAAAAATTGTCCCTCTCGGTATCTGAGCCATGAGTATATAAAAAAATACATTACTGTGAGTCAAACATTTTTTTTTAAAATACAGACCTTTTAAAGCTGGCAGAATCACTGCATAACTTTGTCTTCATGCTGACATTTTCTTGTTGACTAATTGTATGTGATTCAGAACTTCTCTACAGATGTGTCTGATCTAAATCAGAGAGGACTTATTATGCCACTGTCAACAACATGTCATTCCAGAATCTAATCATCCTTATTAAAAATACCTGCCTAATTCCATAGAATCATGAATATATTGAGTTGGAAGGGACCCATAAGGATCATCAAGTCCAACTCATTGCTCCTCGCAGGACTACCTAAAAAATCATATGACTAAGAGCGTCGTCCAGATGCTTCTTGAACTCTGACAGGCTTGGTGCCGTGACCACTTCCCTGAGGAGCCTGTTCCAGTGACCGACCACATTCTCGGTGAAGAACCTTTTCCTAACGTCCAATCTGAACTTACCCTGACAGAGCTTCATACCGCTTCCATTTAATTTTTTCCAATTTTAACATCCAGCAATTGGTTCCTGTTTCCTAAACTTTTTTTAAAGAACTTTTGTTTCTCTAATGTTTTTTTTTCCTGTGAAGCTTTATAAATACTATAAATAAAGTCATCTCTCAATAATCTTCCTGAGAGGTAGAGCAAACTTATTTAAATTGATACACAAAATAGTTTCTTAGCTATCTTTTGCATACTCAACTTTCTTCATTTCCTCTTAAACAAATGTTTACTGCAGTTTTGTATTGTCTGCTAGTATTCACCCCACCACTATAGCAGACAGCGACAATATCATATCCATACTGCAGCTCACTAGTTAGCTGTTTTCCCAGATTGCTGTATTAGAGACTCAGGTTGAACCCTCTCCTAGTGGTGCTCTGCTAATGCTCCATTCTGGAAAAGGTATGAGATTTTATTTCTCGAGGCAGAATTTAGAAGAACATTGCAATTTGTGAACTTCATGTTTAGCATTTTCATCCCTGTATATTTTATCATTTCTGTGCATCAATGATTTTATTCTCGGGGACCTAGATTTGCAAGACAACATAGTTCTGGCAGTGTGCTGGAGGCTAGATGGAAGTTATCAAGAAAGTGCCTTCTGCCCTTCCATTTGGATGTTCTTTAAGGTAATGTATAGTCTGGACATTGTACCACTCCTGAGCTGCTGTAGCCTCCTTTTCCCACAGCACACTTAGGAATGGAAAGAGAGACAACACTAAACCCAAACTGGTAAAATATTTACAGTCTCCGCTTCTGATTAAATCCATCTGTGCAATCCATCTATGATGAGAAACTTTGATCTCCCTAGACTTGTAGATATTAAATTCTAGAATATATGCATATTGCACAATGGAGTCATCGGTCTATCAACTAAGTGAATGTACACCAGCCTTGGCTTTAAAATAAAAAATTCTTCAAGTATAATATGGCAGTAGTTTGGTTATTAAAAAAATCAACTGTGTAGTATTACTCTATTGTCTTTTGCAGAGTATGCTTTTTGAGAACCACTTATTTTTCACAACTTGCGGGGACAGCTCAGGTAAATTTGACTATGCTCTTGGAAAATGGTTAGCTTATCTTAAAAGAACATTGATAAAAACATAATCAGTTATTCACAAAGTAACTGTGGATAATACCTGTCTCATGTCAACCTTTACAATAAGACTTTGGAAATTTGAGAGAAAAATATGTTATGTCACAGAACTATTTTTGCATATTGCACCTGAGTGCAGGCATGTTACTATAGAGATACTGTTATAACTGGATCTTTGGCATTCACTGTTGCTTAGAAAAATAACTTTGACATCTTTGGAGGTAATTTACAGGAAAACAATGCATTTCAAAGGTTCCATATCTTGCTCCCATACAATAATGCTGAAACTATTCCCAGCTAGCAATAATATTGCATTATCAGATCTGAGGACAACCTATTGCAAGTTGAGTTAGGGTTAAGATGCCCAAGATGGTATTTCTGGAAGCCACATACAGCTACCACTGTGCTCTTTTCTACTATAACTATATAAATGCATCTTACGGCAGGACTAAAGGAATAGCATATGCATGGGGTCCACCTTGACAGGCCAACGGTGGAGTTCACTTATTCGCATTTCTACTATTTCTTTTAGTTTATTGCTGTCATACAGCTGTCAGTTTCAGAAAATCTGATTTGATTCGTACAGCGATTAACTGGAACAATTTGGAACAAATCCAGTAAGTTGCTGAGAACAAGCTCAGCAACTCAGGAGCCTAGCAGCACTTTTGTCTCCAGGGCAAACAAAAGTTTTAAGCCGTGCAGACTTATGCGGTTTGTTCAACGGTGTTTAGCATGTCAGGGCTTAGCCATCTGCCCAGGCGGTTTCTGGCCAGGAGAGTTTAGTGCTCTTATTTGTCTGCTCTCATTACAATTGCTATATCCAGGGGTTAAATATCAGTGGTACAGTGTTTTGGTAAAGATTGGCAATTATGGGATATAGTGAAGAGTAGCAGGACAATGCAGCATTGTTACAGAAGTCATAAGCAATTGTACAAATAAAGCTATATTAAATCTAGGATTTGCCTTGAATCTGTCATTGTGATTGCCTCCTTAACTTACATTTGCTTTTTAAAAATGTAAACTCTTAGGGCTGGAAACAAATTTTGGAACAGGTGTTTTTTGAGAACATTTTTCATAGCCATATTTGCGTTGAAACTTTTCTATGCTTTTCTTTTTTAAAAAAGTAGAATACATTCAATAAGTACAATCCTGAAGTCTGTTCTTAAGCTTTATTCAGGTAAAATCAAGTGAGTTTCAAAATGTCAGATAAAAAGATGTATTTGTATTGCCTAAATAGTACAGGCTTTGGATCATAGGATTTTGCAGAGTAATAAAGAATCATTCCACAATCAGAAACACCAGTTCTAGCCAACTGCTAACATTAATAGTAACTTTTGGTGTAAGAAAGCTGAGTTCTGGGCTGGATGTTCATGATTAGAAATAAAATTTAAAAAAAAAAAGAAAAAGCAGCAAGCAATTTTCCGTGGAGAGAATGTATTTTTAACTAACTGGAACTATTTCTTATTTTTCTTACCCTTTGGGACTCTCTCATGCTCTGGTTTAAATCATGTGTAACTTCATTGAGTTACATTTCCATTATGCCAGCTTAATATCAAAGAGATTTGATCTCTAGAGCAACCAGAGTACAACATAGTTGGCGCATATGTTTCCTTCCTTGATCCATGAATTTTACTTATTACATTAGCCTTTGCCTTGAGGATTTCAGATGCATGTTGATGTCAAATGCCCTTCCAAAAGCAACTGTCAAGAGAAATAAATACTTTCAGAGTGATTGACTTGAGGGAGAAAATGTACAGATAATAAGCTATTCAGCAACATACAATTTTATTTTCAGATAAATGGCCTGAAATTGGTGACTTGCCCTCCCTGGGAGATCAAAAGGGATCATACGATTTAGTGAGTGGGAAATATAGAGTGCTTTTTTGCTTCAAGTGGTGTTGGAACTTCTGGGGTCTTGGGGCAATACTGTAGTGGATGCAGTGGTCTTTACATTTATTCCTCAGTGGGAACATTTGATAACACATTTTCTGAGAGTTGAAACACTTTATTGGAAGATCCTTATCATAAATCTTGTCACGGCGTTTCTGAAAGTTAAGATATTTGAAACACTGGTAAAGGCTGATGAGGTTAATGTAAGGTGAGGGACTAGGAGAGATCTGGGTTGCCACAAGATTAAAGATTCCAGACAGCTTGTGATAAATTAAAATTTACAGAGAAGATTCCTCTTTCATTTCACCTCAGTGAAGCAGGAAGAGTAAAGCAATGCTCCAAAGGAATTTCTCCTTGTGAACTTCTGCAGCAGCAACCCATGCCTGTACATAATATCCTTTAAAATGTACCAGTTGGCAACCACTTTGAAAGTCCTTTTCCATTTATATTACTGAATTTCATTTATAAGGAGTATAAAGAACTAAAATGATGGCCGTATCTCCAGCATTTGTGAATTAGCCATGGAACACCAGGATCTGGTGGCTCTGTCAGTGTAATGAAAAGTGACACTGTTTCTGTTGGTCGCATATGTTAATGTGAATCAAATGTTAGTAGTTCTTCAGCAGTCTTTTTTCTTGTTTCTGTCTTCTAATGTGTATCTCAAAGGAGAATTAGTTCTGCTTTTTTTGTTTTCATGAGGGGCTGGGATGTCTCCATTAAGGATTCTCATTTTAATAGGAAAGACAAGCAAGCATTTGCCATGTTCTTAGGATGTTGGCAAACTATTTTTGTAGTGGAGGAGCCTCAGCTTGTAATGATGGTAGCCCTTAAGTGGGATCATCATGTGCATTTGACTGCTGAATACTTGATGATATGTGTAATATATTTGTTTGCAAATTGTTATTACGTAAATTAACTTGAGATAAAAATTGCACTTATCACTAAACCACAAGGGCCAGATTCTATCATTTTTACTAAATCATCTTGCATAGTTATTATAATGATGAATAATTGAGATCAGTAGCAGTACAGGCTTTGGGGAATTTGGTCTTTTACAAAGTCTGGAGACAAATAAGTTTTGTAAATATTTTATGGAAGAACCTGAATGCCATCATGGTCCTCAAAATAACACTTGGGGAAAAAAAAAAATCCCTGATTCAGATATCTCTCTTATACGTTTTCTGCTTTTCAAATTGCCTTCTATATTTTTCCCATTAAATTGTCAAGTGTGATCAAATTTGGAAATTCTCAGCTCCACTAAAGCATACAAAGTTGCCTTTTATTTTCAAATGTTGCCTTCCAGTGTTCAGGCACTTTACTGTAAGCATTTGCATTTGAAAACTGATGGTGAATGAGAATGAAATAAACTCCAGCACAAGCAGGTATGTTGATTACTCCTGCTTTTCAAGTTGATTTTAATGTCTGTTACATGCAAGGTAGACTGAAATTCCTTTTAGAATGCTTGAGGTGCTTGGGTTTAATTCTTGTTCTGGTTCTTCTTTTATATGGCTTTGACAGAAGCTGAAGATGGAGAATGCCCTAAGTATTCTTTTTCTTCTCTTTTTGGAAAAAAAAGCCAAACATTGATAAAATACAGGCAAGAAAAAATGAGGTAAGCTTCAGAAACAGACATTTGTAGGCAGAAAATATTCAACAGAACTTGAATAAACTGGTACAAGTATGTGCACTTTAATAGGAAGTGCTGAAGATCTTGCCCTCATCTGACTGTGCTGGCTATGGTTATACCAGATGTCAGATATAATTGTGCTATAGTGAGTACGCCTGCAGTAGTATGTTACAGGACTTAGTTACAGCTGCCAACGTGCTCTGGTATTACAAAGTGGTATCTACTCCAGGTACCTTCCATTGCATCCTCTTCTGTAACTTCGTGTACTGCATTCTTTCCTTGTACATCCATGCATCTTATGGCAGTATTTAGCCTAATGATCATTAATCTCCTGAAAAAAATTAAGGCAAGAGAAATACAACAAGAAAGGAAGTGCATGGTTTCAGCAATACTAGCTCACTAGAGTCTTTGCTTCCTTGGTAAATTTGGGACTAACAGGTGCATTTCCCTTGATTACCACTTCCTTCCTTGTTTGTGGACAGTTCTTCGCAAATGGAGAAATGTTCAGTGCTGCTATTTCCTCTCTGTTGCAAATTCTCAGGGGTGCATGCTTGGTACTTGCCTGGTCCCAGAACAAATGCCTTTCCTGTCCTTGTGGGCATAAGGATTTATATGTGATAACCTTCAACAGCTTGAACGATGTAGCAGTTCTTTGTAACTCAAAATGATTAATTTACAGTTTTGTTTGATTTACTGTTTGTAATTTTTTGTGAGCAGTTTTTCATGTGTATCCATTAGCTAAAACCTGACAAATGGATCCTGTTGTGTATCTTTTTTTCTGATTGGCTCAGAATAATATTTTAGAAATAGAAATGGCATTACATATGCAAACATATTTGAAATTCTCTTTTTAATATCACCATTCAATAAAGATGGTGAATTTGCTTTGCAGGGTTTCTGCTAGAGTTCAGCCAGTCTTTTAAGCTGAGAGAATGTATGGCTTCTCCCACTAGGGCCTCGCCTGTGCTTGGCTACAGCTCAAAGCTGAGGGAAAAGTTGGAGAAACCCCTCGTGAGAAATTTCTTGGAAGGATATTTTATCTTCTACAATTTTCTGTATCTTTCCCTGGGGTGAATGACCTTTGCAGTGATAAGTTTTGCCCTCCATTTTCTTTTAACAGCCTATGTATATTAATACAGTTCTAAAAAAGCTGGTGATGATATTCCATTAAAAATAATAATAAAAAGTCTTGAAAACTTGAAACAGGAATACTTTCCTTTGACAAATGAGAGGTTTTCACTTAAGCAGATGCCATATATGTTGAGCTTGAAACAATCCAGACAGGAGATAGACTGCTCAAAATAATTGTAGTTCAGTATGATACGTTTAATTAAGTTTTTCAACAAAATTTTGGACTGGGTGGAAGCTTTTGAGCTTTATCTCCCTCCTGTTTTGACATTTTCAAGACAGCAATCAGATTTTTTCATGATGAAATTACTATAGCTGGAAGACTTGGTGCTGGTACTATGCCCTGCCCACATAACAGAGGATCCTGAAAGAGGATTAAGCAATCTATCTGCCCTCAGTCTGACCACCATTATCTATAATTTCTACACCAATGAATATGTTACTTCTGAAAACAGCTGTCCTTCTCATTCACTTGAAAACCACTGTAATATCACTGTTCTCACAGAATATTGCTATGGTTTAAGAATTCTTGTCAGCCAGAAGTATACCACGGTTAAAACTTCTTGTTAAGTTTAAGATGCAATGGACTCTGCTACCCAAATTGAAAGAGAAACAAAAAGAGGTTTGGATTTTTTTTTTTCCATAATAAATATTCAGTATAAACTCTGTAGATGTAAATTATCATTGTTCCACTGACTTGGATGGTCTTCTACTAATTTATAGCAGCTGGGAAACTTCCTCAAGATTTCAGGAATAGTAGAGGATACCCTCCATTGCATTTTAGAAACTGCTGTTGATTATGACATGTTACAACCCGTGTGTTAATAAATATATTGCTCTGAATAACAATACCTAAGGTATTATTTAAGCTGTCTTCATAAAAACACCAGGGACTTGAAATGAGATGGAAAAGAGAGAGCATACGAAAAAACCCAGCTATCTGCTAATTCCCGATCACAAGATACAATACCAATGTAATGGGCAGAGCAGTGTAGCCTGATCCATACAGTATTGAATAAAACAGGACCACTTTGTGAGAAAGGACAGTGAATAAGGACATATCGTCGTTTGAGGAAGACTTCAAATTGCATAGTCATACAAAATGAGATGTTTAATGTTGGAGTGACCATGGGTCGGAGTGGGAGCGCGTTCCCGGAGTAATGAGGAGTCCCAATGTGGGTATGGTCATTCTCCTTTATTTCAAGATATTGTGCCACTTTTATAAGCTAGCCACTCTAACACGCGCATCTATGAATCCTCTATTGGTTTACAGTCAGTAAGCACACGAATCTTAACATACACAGATTGGTCAAAAGCAGGTGTCCACGCGAACGCTTCCTGCGCCTGCATTCCGTTACATAATCTACTGATATTTACATTCCTCAGCCTGTTTTTCCTACTCTACTATCACTTCAGAGACTCTAAAACTACAATTGCTCTTTAGCAGCCTTATACTATTACTAACAAATCCTCAGTGCTTGGAATGTTCATAGGATGATTTTTATTTAATAAAAATCCCTCCACAGTTTAATAGTTCTTCTGTTTAGGATTTTTATCTTCTTTCTTGTCTATAACTGAAATTTTTGATCCTGCTGTAATTTATTTTCTTGGCATTGGTGCAGACACCTTTTTGTCTAAAAAATGATTGCTCTTTAGGAGGAAGTTTTACTGGACACATTGGTGAGACGGGATAAAGTGAAATCAAGGAAGGGGTGGTGGCCATTATAAAGTGGTAACAACCCCTCCACCTATCAATCATTATTAAATACCTTCTTGATGTGGAGATGTTTGGAGTTTCCTTATTTGCCTGTGTCACTCAGTGCATATGCGCTCTCTGCAGGATTTTTGTTTTCCCGATCTTCACTCTTTTATATCTTCATCAGTGCTCATAATGCTGATTCATCATTTTAGGGTTGAAGCAAAGCTATGTGTGGGGATACAAGAACTATGTTTTGCTGCTGTTTATTGTAAGGTTTGCTACAGCTTGATAAAGATGAATGGGAGTAAAGTGCCTCAGTACACAGCAGTACTGAGTCCTAAGACTATTTAGATACCTAAGCAAAATTGCAGGTGCCTACAGTGTTTCAGAATGACTTAGTTCAGTAGGAATTTGGCAGCTAATTTAGCAAAGACTCTTCTGAAGTCTCATTTGAAAAACAGGGACAATTGAAAGACAGTGAAATAATAGGAAGATTGTGGCCTTAATTCTTTCGTGAAACTAATCTTATATATCGTCCACAGGCAATAAAATAAGTTTCAAAATCTTCCTCTCTCTTTTATGATGAGGGTGGTGAAACGCTGCAATAAGTTGCCCAGAGAGGTGGTAGATGACCCATCCCTGGAAACGTTCAAGGACAGGTTGGACAGGGCTCTGTGCAACCTGATCGAGTTGAAGATGTTCCTGCTCATTGTAGGGGTGAGTGGGTTACATGACCTTTAAATGTCCCTTCCAACCCAAACTATTCTATGATTCTATGATTTATTCCCCTCCCCATCCCAGCCTAAAATGATAAACTCTCCCAAGTTAATTATTAGTAGGTATATTGACCGATTCGAACTCTAGAAAGATCAAGCACGGTCTTTAAAAGACATGCATATATATCCTCTGCTGGAATTGGTGTTCCATCACACTATTGAACTGAACCCCCAACAACTTAGTTTTCACTTGAGCGTTGCATTAAGAATTTGAAGATCATTTCACCCGGTAGTGAAAATGCAGCAGACGGCTTTATGCCAGTTACTTCTCTGGAAGGCAGTGTCTTTATGCCTGAGTATTCCACACAGGTGAATAGAATAATTCCTGACTCATAGCAAGGTCACTTAGGACAGGGTGGATGGTCTTGTTTATGGAGAATCAGACTAAGACTCAGTAGATCTGTGTTGACTTACTGGTGCTGTCCTGGGTAACTTAGTTTTTCTACCTTTCATTTTCGGGTTTGTAAAATTATACTTCATCCTTCTTGTCTGAGTCAAGTTGGAGATGACTATTGTTTGGCCTCAAAATTTTTGCCAGCAGTCTTTCTTTGACTGGAATTTGGGCTTGGGGTCATTTTGATCTTTACCGTCACATGATTTCCTCCCCCCCCCGCGCAATTATTTTTTCCTGTTACAATGGGTATATGATAAAGTATGTTGTTTGGTTGAAAAATATTTTTCTTTCATATATTGCTTCAGATTACATATGTAAGATCTAACTAGTGTCAGTACTACAGTGAGCAGAGATTGATTAAGAATGTTGAATGTTTGTCATGGTTTAAGCCCAGCCAGCAGCTAAGCACCCACACAGCTCCTGCCAGGTGGGGGTGGGGGAGAGAATCAGAAGAGTAAAAGTGAGAAAACTCATGGGTTGAGATAAAGACAGTTTAATAGGGAAAGCAAAAGCCACTCACTCAAGCAAAGCAAAACAAGGAATTCATTCACTACTTCCCATGGGCAGGCAGGTGTTCAGCCATCGCCAGGAAAGCAGGGCTCCATCACGTGTAACGGTTACTTGGGAAGACAAATGCCATCACTCCGAACGTCCCCCCCTTCCTTCTTCTTCCCCCAGCTTTATATGCTGAGCATGAATATCACTTTGGTCAGTTGGTGTCAGCTGTCCCAGCTGTGTCCCCTCCCAGCTTCTTGTGCACCCCCAGCCTCCTCGCTGGTGGGGTGGTGTGAGAAGCAGAAAAGGCCTTGACTCTGTGTAAGCACTGCTCAGCAACAAAAACATCCCTGTATTATCAACACTGTTTTCAGCACAAATCCAAAACAGCCCCATACTAACTACTATGAAGAAAATTAACTCTATCCCAGCCAAAACCAGCACACTGTTCTTAAACCTGTTATGCTGGTTACCAAAATTGTCTGGTCCAGAATATTTCTTTGCAAATGGTCTAATGACTGTGTTATTCTGTGTTTGAAGGAAGCAGCCATCTTCTATACTATTTCTTCATAAGGAAGTGAAAATCAATGCAAAATGTGTAATTAATTTATGAGCTACGTCTGCAGCACAGGACATTTGTCTTGCATTAAATTTTACCTTAACGCTGCCTGAGCATTTAAGATATAGATCACTTGCACTGTGATTGCACCAAGTTTTCCAGAGCAGTGGACTCTATTTCTTCAGGCACAATATTCCTTGCCCCTTTTCAGAGGATACACGTGTTCAGGATAAAGATATGGGAAAAATATTTATTAGGACTGCAGCGAACAGAGGCTCTGAATTACAGCAAAGGGAGTCAGTTTATCTACAAAAACTCCAGTGAGGAAGCTATAGTTTAAACAGGTTACCTAAAGCCAGTGTGTGTTCCTTGTAGCCAGGTGACAGTGCTTCACAGAGTGTTTATCTTGTATATTTGACTTCTTGCAAGGTCAGAGATAGCCGTGGTAATACTGAGAGCATTTGGCCTGGAGTTGTTTTTCAGTTGCTGGGAGAGAATGGTGTGGTCTTCCGCACAAAAAAAAAATACAGTATAATTCTGAGACTTTCACTAAAGGGCAAAAATTATGTTACATGCAGATTTTGCTATTGATAATGTGCTTTATTTTTCCTTATTCCCTTTGGTACATGGTAGAAATTGCACACAGAAACTTCTACTTTTAAAATTTTTGAATTCCTCTGCCTATCTCTGCCAGAACACACATTCAACTTTACAACAGTGGCCCTTTCCTTTGTCAATCACAGTGTGGCTTTAACAAAGAAAATATTTGGATTGTTTTGATATTTGCTCAGAAGGGCATTTTATTCACCTTTGGAAAGCATGTAAATTATTAAAGCCACCCCTGAAACTCTGCAATTGAATGGGACTTCTAATCCTTGTTTGAAAATATAAATTATTCATTGTAGGATTTAATTTAAAAGTTGGCTGTGTGGTTCCTATGGTTGTTTACATTGCATTCTGGTGAAATTGAAAGCACAAATGAATTCCACTAGGTTTTGTTAGAGACTTTTTGACTCAGTATATCTGAAGGTTGTCTTTCTAATTCTTTACATATATAATCCCTTTGTTTTTGCTTCCTGTATCAAAATAAAATATAGATAAAAAGAGAAAGTTGCTAAGTGCCTTCAGCAGTAGCATTTCACTGAATGCTGCCATCCATTCACACTGGCCACAGTTGGCTCTTGGATGAGAAACATCCGCGGAAAATTGATGTCTGAAGCGGTAGTACTGTTATTTCAGTATATTATGTTTCATCGTGAGCAAGAAATGAACTGACGTGCTTAGACCCTGATAATTTAGAGATACTGAATAGTCTATATCATTTTTTGAAAGAGGAGTAATAACGTTTGTGGGCTATGTGAATTTTATTTGGATAATTTTATCCAGTGTAAATGCCCGCTCCTCAATCTCTATTCCATTCTACTGTCTTAGGAACATTATTGTTATAGCTTAATGCTAAATTTACTGAAACAAGTGAGCAGTGTATCTTCTCTTTTATGCTAGTGTTGAATGCTTTTGTGTTTAACAGATCAAACTGTAGAGATCAGTACCTAATGCCCCCTCCCGAACATGCAGAGATGAACAAGAGCTATGTCACACATAAAACAATTTCCTAGTGACTGTTATAGCAAAGGAGAGAAGGGGTTAGGGAATTGTCTGATCAAGCTCTCTGTTTCTTTGTGTCTTCTAAGAAAAAGCATCAGGGAAAGATGAGCAGAAAAGTCAAGAGCAGAAAAGAGTCAAAATAAAAAATATGAAAGCATGACGTTCAAAACCAAGAATATACATTTATGTTAACCTCATAGCAAGTGAATGTAAAGAGCAAATAAATTAAGGAGAATATGCTATATGAAATCTGGAGATTGCTTCTCTGATTCCATTAAAAGTTTTAATAAATTGCTATATGTTATTTTTATTGCTATAGGAATATTTTAAGTATGCAGGGCTGTATTATGCCACTTCAAGATATTTTCTAAAAAATAGTATTTATCCCCATTATTCCTGTGAAAATCCTACATCTCGGAAACAACTGGTCTGGAGAACAGAACAGACTGTATGCCTTGAATATGCAGGATTATGAAACAGAGAGAGGCTCCGTACAGGTTGGGTGTACATGAGCGTGACACAAGGATCAACTGAGACATAATGTTTTTATAGGAACCTAGAGAAAATTGGTCAAAGTAGCTGTTGTTCTGTATTTAATTTGGTTTAGCTGAAATCAAAATACGGCACGCTGCTGGCTGAGTCTGCTTCCTCCGAGTTCAATCCTGTTGTGTTCTGCTTTAAACTCATTCCTGTTGTGTTTCTGACACAAGTTTCAATGCATACCGCTTCTGTAGCATGATGTTACAGTATGGTTTTTGTGTAAATGCTTAGTTTCAAATTCCTGCTTCCTTTTGATCATCCATACTCAAATACATTTGCATTTGTCTAAAAAGTGTAACATTGCATCTGGCTGTCATGCCGCTAAGCAGATTTACATGCCGCAATCCCGTGCGGTGCCCGTGCTACAGGTCAGGAGCAACCATATGCAGCCAGTTTTTATATCTGTCATTTCACATCATGTCAACAAGTTTGCCTTTCTTCCTTTCTAAAAAGAAGCATTTTAGAAGAAAGTTTATTCAAAATGTCAGCTGAAACAATCAAAAATCTGTGATTGAGGTTTTAGTGCAGGGAATGCTGAGATTATTATATGTGTCAGCGAGTCTGAGAACTAACTGAGGTTGTGGGGGTTTTGTTTTAATGCTTTAGCAAAACAGGGCGTAAGTGAACACTTCTTGAAAACTTTCAGGAACTTAATGCATTTCTTGTCTCCTTTAAGAGACATCATTCTATTAATAAATATGCCATTCGGTTTTATTTTTCTGGAAGATACTTCCACTGTGTGCAGCGTTTCCCTGCACAGTCTCACTAATGATATTTACCTTTTGCAGTGTTCAGGAACTGACAGAAAATGTCATTTTCTTCCCCACAGGATTTTTGTCAATTTCGGTGAAATGTGCTTAAGTAGCCTTGCATGGGGAGAAAAGAAGGAAAAAAAGATTTCTGTCCTCAAAAAATATGTACTGAAGGGACGTGATGCAAAATTGCAAAATACAACTTTAGTGTTAGAATGGGAAGTGAACACGTTTGGGGTTTTTGTTTGTTTTTCTTGAACCTTCTGGAGGTGAGTTCTTGGTTCTGTCAAATATCACGGATGACTTCTGCATAGGTGGGAAAATGGTTCTTTTTCTCTATTTGTTGTTTAATACCTTTTCCTGACTGCCTTTACCACAGTACCAATATTCCATAATCTCCAGGAATTTGTTGTCTTGACTGAAGAATACTTACTGTAACATTTTACTATATGTTTCTCCTGTCAAATTTGTAGTCTTTTGTATTTGGTTTGGTGTTTGGTCTTTTTTTTTTTTTTTCCCCCTATACCTCTGATTCTAGTATGTGGAACACACCTTCGCCAATGGTTTTCTGCCATGTCTGACAGTGATTCCTTCAGTATATTCTTCTAGCTGCTCCTATAAATTTGATTATATCATTCCTTGTAGCTTCAAGCATCTAGCTGGAGCCTGTCAAATATGCAGGTTTGCTATTCTAAGGTATTTTCATCTGAATTCTTAGGTTCCTCCTCTCAAAATCATTTATGTAAAAGAGAATAAGGAATGCTTTCCTTTCCTAGAGTTATAACCAATGTCAGGTTCTTCTAGGCAAAAGCTAAAGCGACATCAAAAAGCAGCTCGCGCACTGAATAATTTTCCTATCTTCCTAACATGCCCCATATGACCCGGGCATTATATAGCATTTCCAATCTTAGCATAAAACACTCTTTAAAGTTTGGTATTAATACCTGTAGAATCAAAAGAAGGGTTGAACAGTGAACATGTGCAGTGAATGCTTTAAATTCTGAAAACAAGGAAAGTTATATGGATTTTCTGGCTTCCAGACTATACTTCCTGGAACAGTTTCTATTCAAAGAATATCATACATAGTCTCTAAGGACTTGTCTTGTGGCTGAGCTTTCAGGAAGCAAACCTCAGAAAATAAGAACATAAGATCAACAGTTCCAAGTCAGACAAAATATTACATAACGTATATGCTTTGGCTAATAACAGATGCCTAGGGAAATGTCCAAGATCAGAACAACTACATAATGATACTGCCCTACATTACTCTCCCAACATCCAGCAATTTGTAGCTCAACTATTATTGAACCAAAGGTAGTTTTCTTTCTGTTTAAGAGATCGTGCTTCATCTGTCTGTCCAGTTGTTTTTTGAACCACTGTAGGCTTCTAGCCTCAGTAATATCCTTTGGTTGAGGCTGCAAATATAAACAATGAGTGTTAGGTTAGCCTAGGCTTAGGCTCAAACATATGTGGAATCATATGACAAACTAAATTTCTTGAAACTCCTGCCTTCTTGCATGGTAGCATATCCATCTGTCAGTGAAACTCGTCAGTTATACACATGTTTTTTTCTGATTCACTGTAAATATACATAAAGATTATACTCTTCCTCAGATTAATATCTTAGGTTTTGCACGCTTAACTGGCACAAAAATTTTTGAGCATAACTACACAAACATTTTTGGTAACACCTTTTAGAGGTGTTAGAGTATTTTATCTGAGCTGATGTATTAGCATATCGACTTTGACACAGGTTTTCATCAAGAAGGCTTTTGAGGCCCTCAATGAACTCTGAAGAGAGAAGGGGGAGGGTGGGCAGCTTACTGGGAAACAGTTTTGGGATTTCTTTTTAGTTATTTTTTATTGTTTGAAGATGGACAAATCAGTATAGTCCCATTCTGCATTGAAAGAAAAGCAAATTCTGAATATCTCATATCTGCTGCAGGACTGATTATTTTTATTTAACCACATGGTTGCAATGCTTTTGACTAAGTGGTTATGTCTCCTTCACTATATGCTTCTAATAAGGTGTATTTTGAGATGCTTATTTCATTGTCAGAGTCATGCTCCCCTCTGTGCTTTGCAGAATAAGTACAGATGAGAAAGACCTGATACGATTCTTTAGTCTGCGCTTTTGATCCTAAAATAGATGATACTAATAAGACTAAAAGACTTACAGTATATGAAGAATTTTCATGCTCCTTTGGTTGATATACACCTCATACACACTACTGGTTTTCCTGATACCTTGTTTTATATATCTTGGAGGTTTTCTCAGTGCGTTCTGGGGTTCTTTCAGTAATGATATGTTTACGGGGACAGAGGAATCTTTTCTCCAAGTCTTTCTATCTGTGGGAAAGGAGCCATCCAATAATAAACAATAGTTATTGCCTTTGTGAAATAGGATGGCTGAAACATAAAAGGGAAGCAAAAGATTAATCAGGTCCTGAAAGTTGGGGGAAAAGGTCAATCTGAGGTTACATTGGATAGATAGAGAGTGATTATGATCAATTTATTACTGCAGAGAAGGACCATATTTTTATTAGGAACAGCCAAAAAACCATAACAGATTAACAAAGAGAATGCTTTGATTCACAATGCCAACAAGAAGCTACAGTTATGAGTCAAAAACTGAGCAAGGAGTCTACATGCTGATCCCCAAAAGACATAAAAAAACATTAAAGCTAGGCTTCTAGAATGCTTCTGGAAGTGATTAATATTTTTATAGTGGGTAGCTATTGTAAACTAGAACAAGTAGAGAAAGTGTTATTTACTTGTGTTATGTCTGATTCTGAGGCACTCTTGAAATCATGGTTCAAAAGGGTGGAGGAAAAATTTCAGAAGCACCTGTGTTTCATTTTGCATAACAACATAAGCATTTGGGAACATAAGCCTAACTGAAAGTACTTCTAGTCCTTAGAGAATTAGTACTATTCTGCCTTGGGCATAAGTAGAGACGTAGGTCTAGCATACTGTTACACGCAGCACAGCACAACAGGGAAATATCAGTCTGAGCCCTGAAAGTAATACAGTCATACTAGTGCATATTTAAACGTAAGTTTATAATGCATTTCAAGGGCACAATCATTTAACAGAAATTTGGGATTCTCTTGACTATGCTGTTTCAGGACAGTGGATATGTTACTTCAGTTGATATAACTGCTACCATTGACCTCAAACTCTTGTTAAGGTGTTTAAGACATTCCCAGATGACAAAAACCTCTCAATATTGAATGTCTTGCTATCTTTCAACTGGTTTAATGGCATAACTCTTGCTGCAGAACTCTGGCTTCTATAAATCTCATGTTAAACTAGAGAAGGTGGCACTGATATGACCATTTCAAAATCAATGGCAATATGTCAGGTTGTGTTCAGTAAATAGAGTATATTCAAGGTTCCAGTATTTATACTTCTTGATGTAAGAAGAAAACCTGAGCTGGTGTCAAAGAGGCTTGACAGCAAGAAAAATCACTGAAACAATAATAATTTCTGAAGGATTTGCATTAACTTATACTTCTATACACGTTGTAACAGAAATAACACATAGGATGTCTAACTTAGTAAATAGAAGTTCTAAAGTAATTTTACTCATTTTTTCATGTCATCTTTGGAATTGTCTTGAATTCTGTGCTGACTTGCAGTAGAATCGTTTTATGATTTCTGTCTATGAAGAGTTTCTATTTCAGTAGTATGTGGGGAAAACTGAATAATGTTGTTACGCTTTTTTTCTCAGATTTCAGATCTGCAGGGGGTTTTCTCACTTATCAAATTCAGCAAGGATCTGAGGCTAATGCCGCTTCACAGTTATATCTATCACCATTGCTGGTGATAAAAGATTCTGCAATCAGAACTTGGTTGATTATTCTGTTGATGATATGATAGGTGGAATAGAGTCTCTGCATTGCTAGCTGTAGTTATAGCTAGTTTGCTGTCAGTAAAGAAAGCAGATATGTCTCCAAACCTCATGGAATATAGATGTTACATATAAAATGTTTGTAGAATGGCATCTTATTTGAAAATTGCTAGAAACCATCTCAAACATATTTGATTAAATGTTTAACCATAAAGGTATAATTTTTGGTGAAGTGGAAATGTACTGCGGGCATAGAATTTTGACAGTTTTCTACAGGAATGTTTCTGAAATCCGTTGTGGACTACCTGATCACATCAAGAGAAAGAAACAAAATGGTAAGAGTATGGTAAGCATGAATCTGAAGTTTTTGATATAGACTGGCTGCTTTGACACTGTTCCATTTTTTAAAACAGTCTTAGAATTTAGTTTTTTTTCTTGGAGTTAAATGAAAGTAGAGTTCAAAAACTGCATGCATGCAAAATATTTGCTTTAGTACTTTAAAAGCTCGATATCTGATGCCCCCAACTGTGGATTTGTTAAATTTTTTTTTTAAGGCCAGAAAACTGATTCTGTAATGTATTCTTTATAGTTACGACAAAATGATGTTTTAGCAGATTTGAATGCATTTAAAAATAATTTCTTTTCTCTTGCTTCCATATCTGTGTAAATGAAATGAAGATATTATATTCTTTAATATTTTTCCTTTTGCCTACAGGTTTGATTTTTTTTTTCTTTTTTTCTTTTTCCTGTTTATTAGATAGCACGGAGTAGACACTAAATCCAGTGTGAGCAAAGGTCACCAAGTAGGAATTTATATGTAATGACTATGATCATGACTTTATCACCCAAAACACTGCATTTGCAGATGTGAAGGCATAGGATCATCTACAGATTTTTAAACCTAACTTTGTTTTTGGGTTTTGTTGTTTTGGTTTTTTGTTTGTTTGGTTGGTTTTTTAGATAACGTAAATTGTTGCATATTTTACCCTTATGTGGCATATTCTTCTATACCAAAACATTCAGATCTAGTATGTATTCCTTATGTATAGCTTGGTGGTTAATATGATGCATATCGAAGAGCTATATGATATCATGTGGCTTGCCCTAAAAAGAATAGATCATTGCAGGGTTGAGATTGGTATATTGGGAAAACAAATTCACAAATAGCAATTAAACATGTAAGTAGTTGGTAAAAGACAAGCAAACCCCTGATCTGCTCTATGTCTTGCATGGTACATAACACAAAGGAAAATCTATGTTAGTATTTCTAAAGTTTAGGAAACATAGGAAGATAGAAATATAAGGCACCCTGGAAAATCTTATCTTAAATCAGTAACAAGATTGATTGAGCCAAAAAAGATTGATTTAGACTTTACCAAAATGGTGAAAAAGCAGATTGTCTCACTTTGCACACTGGATGAATTTGATTGATTTCAGTTAAGAATTGTTCCACACCTTGAGTAAGAATGAATAGAATTTGCGCTTAATGAGGTGAATATCAATTTACTAGGAAAAAAAGAGTTCATATAATGGATTTATATAGAGGTAAGCTGGTACCACTAGCAATAAAGATATAAAAGTTTGCACATCTGGGGAGCATGGTGAGACTAACTACTCTTAGAAGTTTCTTGGTCGGATATACTGTTTCCTAATTAAAATACTTTCCTACATCGTTACCTAGAAAATTTGAGTAGTATTGTGTGTATGATATTACTTTGGCATTAAAGTGTTAGTTCTTCTGGGAGATGCAAATTGTATATTTGTAAGCACTGCTCACTTTTATTGCATATTTTATTCTTATGCAGTTTTGCACTCTCCGGTGCAATCACGTATTTTGTCTTTTTGTACTATTTATTAGATTATGTAAAAAGATAAAAGATTTTCTTCAAATTTTTATATATCCATAAAATATATATTTTACTGCTCTATTGATACATAGCATCTGATACATCAACAATACTGATAACTTAGAAATTATATACTGACAATCTTTGATAAATTAGGATTTTTTTTTTTACTGAAAAATATAAAATTACTGAAAAGGATTTTTCCTCTAAGATCTTAAATATTTTCCTTTTTTGAAAATAAACCTTTTTATTTTTTTAGGATAAAATGACTTTCTGTTTATTGTATATTAAAATTATTTGAAATAGAAGGTTTCTGACACACCCAAAACATTATTTTTGTATGGAATAGTAATTCATTAATATTTTTAATTTGTTTCATTTTCCTAATCACAAGAAAATATCAGTCATCTTTGTTTTCTATCGAATGGGAAATCAGTTTCTTAATTATCAAAAGCTCTAGTTGAAGTCCTGCACAATTTCTAACCCTTGCTACCTCTTTGATGTTCCAACTTTCTGCAGCTAGTAGACTAAATAGCTATAGGAAAATTAAAGATACTATTCATTTCCTAAACTTTCTTCACTGAATTATAAAAGTTAAATTGGCACTTGTCAATACAGTATCTGGTCTTGAAATTATTTTGTAACTTCTGTACAACAGTGTATTCAAGAGTGGTTATTTATCAATAAGCTTCTATAATGAAGGTAATGTCTCACAGCCTCTTTTACCTGTAGCTAGTTTGAAAATTCATATTTGCGAAGACCACTACTTTTGCTATGAATAGTGCTGTATATTTTCCTATATATTGAAAGCTCATTGTCCTTGCATATTATTATTTTGTAAAATACTTACGTATTTTCCATCCTTGCCACTGGCAGTATAGATGTGCTACATGGTAGTTTTTCATTGTGAAACAGTGCAGTGAAGCATGAAAGACTGATCTTGCCTCCCATACCATGACAGCTATTTGTCCTGTGATGCTGTGTGAAGAGCGTTAAATAGCACAATACCGTCAGTAGGATGAGGCTTACAGTGGAGGGCCCCAGTTAAAGAAATTTATTCTCATGGAATTATAGAGCATCAGTCTAAGGCAATCCAAGGAAATGAAAGGACAACATGAAAGATTTCTTTTTTGTATATTGATTTCTACTTAAAATGGATTTGTGACATTTCTGCCATCATCAGGTTTATTTATTTAAGGTATTTCTCAAGGTATTTGTTTAGCTCTTGAACACAACATCTTGGGAATTAAATGTGTCTTTGTAGGAGAATGTAGACCTGAGCCAAGCTGTTTAAAATTTAGGCTACATAAACAAGAGGAAATTAAGCATTGAAATGTTCCAGGCACTGGAACTTGGTTGTCACGTTGATAAATTGTTGGAACAGTTTTGCCTCGGTTTTGACCCACAGGCTTGCAAATGGTTCTCAAGTGCCATTTGGGGGTGTGCGTGGTCAGGGGCCACTTCCAAAAAGCAGTTTGGACATAGTCACCTCCTCTTAGAGTATAACAGAGTTTACAGAAAAAGCCATTTAATTCCAAGATAGCTTCAGTGCCTGAGGATGCTCCTGAGCAGAATAAATATATTAGTGTAAAAGTAGCTTTGTGATCTATGGCATATGTACAAGAGAAAAGAAGGGAAAGCAATGTATATAAAGTTTCTTGTTTTCACAGAGTATGTTGCAGGGAATTTTCTTTAATTTATATCCTATTAGGTGAGTGATGGTTATTGCTGGAGACCTTCAGATTAATTTCATTTTTATCAAAAAATGCATTTCTTTGTCAATCTTTTCTGATGGAAATCAGCTCTATTAAGCTTCCATCCTTTAAGGGCAAGTCATAATGACTGCATTTTGTTCTGGATTACACCCTGATTCCATTGTGGCACACATGGGAGGAAATAATATCATAAAATGGCAGATGTGCCACTGTAGGGGTAGGCAGAAGATGGGAGCTTCACAGCAAACGCCCTCTCTTGATAAATGTACAGAAAGCTTACTTATAATCCTGTGTGGCTGGGTGTGGATGAAGAATGTCAAGCCTAAAGAAAATCAGAGGTGGAGAATGACCATTTTGTAGGGTATAACTTTTTCAGGATCAGCAGAATTTGTAGTAGATTTTAGAGGAAACTAATATTTCTCCTATTTTCTGTTGAAGATATAAATCCTTCTACATTAAGGTGAGCTGGAAAAATTCCAAAGGGAAGCTAGTGTGGATACTGTATTGTTGCCATCGGCCTGTACAGTATCCTGTTTAAATAAGTTTTTTCGATACTGTGCCCTTTGTCTCTATGTACGCCTACTGGAGCAAACTTAACTCCATCTCTCACAAACTTCTCCTTATCCCATAAATATTAATTTTCCAGCTCCTTTCAGGTTCTTTAAATGCTGTTATCGTACCGTCACTTCCTTCTCTTGTTCCTTAAGTAGTGTCACGGTAAGTGACTGTTGTGGTTTAACCTGACAGGCAGCCAAATACCACACAGCTGCTCGCTCAGTCCCCCCGCCCCCCCAGCGGGACAGGGAGAGAATCGGAAGCGTAAGAGTGAGAAAAACTCATGGGTTGAGATAAAGACAGTTTAATAGAACAGAAAAGGGAAAAAAAATAATGAAAATGATAGAATATACAAAATGAGTGATGCACAATGCAATTGCTCACCACCCGCGCTGACTGATAACCAAGTAGTGATCGCTACTTCCTGGATCACGCCTACCGTTCATATACTGAGCATGATGTCACATGGTATGGGATACCCCATTGGCCAGCTGGGCTAGCTGTCCTGACTATGTTCCCTCCCATCTTGTGCACCTGGCTCAGTCGGGAGAGCATGGGAGCTGTCCTTGATTAGGAGGGCACTTAGCAACAACTGAAAACATCAGTGTGTTATCAACATTCTTCTCATGCTAAACCCAAAACACAGCACTAGGAAGAAATTTAACTCTATCCCAGCCGAAACCAGGACAGTGACAGTGAGTGCTGTGGCTAGCTTCAAAATACACGTAGTCTAATTAGCTATGCATTTTATGACTGGCTAACTAAAAGGTCAAGAGAATAGATAGTGTAGAGCTTAGATCACGCTCTTTCCTTCTGGGCAACACAAAATTAAGCCTCCTCTACCCCATTATGAAATACATTGTAAGCAGCTTGTGGTTTTTGTAAGTCTTGCCCTCCCCTTGCCTCCCTTCAAAATTGATTGAAATGAACCAAATGTCAAAATTTATGAGATGGGGTGTATGGAATGGATGGGCAGACAGAAATAGTCCCATGAACAGTCTGAGATAGATTGAGTCTGAAAGCTAAGGATGGTGCTTATTTTCAGTAAGAAATAAATCTGTAAATACACCGTTGTCATTTTTATGTTCCCAGCACAGTACAGAGTAGAGTCAATATCATTGAAGTGGGTCTTTTTGCTGGCCTGGAGTTATGAAAGTTTTTTAAACTTAGGAGTCCTTTCCTCTCCCGTCTCTTCTTTCTCCTCACCTTTTTCCTCCTTATAAAAGGAGGTGGGTTAGCTTATCAAATTTGCAACAGCTATCTGCATCTTAATCTAAAATATACACTTTCCTAAAAAAACCCAAACCCAAATAAGCTTTCAATAAGATTTCAAAATTGCGAATAGAGCATGATGGGCTGTACTTTATTGTTCATCCGGTTTATGATAGACTCAGCAGGGACATGGGTTTGACGAGAGTGATTAGGGTTTCCCGAGTCTCTGGTTTCCCCTGGCCATAGGTCTATTTTAAACCACATTTGTTCACTTTGCGGTATCTGCTACATGTGATCTGGATTGACAAAGTACTTTTGCTCTTTTTCCACTTCCAAAAGCAGAAAGTTTCCAGCAGCTCCCTCTTCTGCCAGTCTGGGCCTTCTATTGGCAAAGCAGTAACATTAGAGCAGAGCTGATATGTGTAGAATGGATCTGCAACAAATGGAGTTTTTTACTACCTACCTGTTGGCTGTTTGATTTCATAGTCTAGTGATACCTTTGATTATAACAGAGTTTCTTTCTGGTCTACACAATTTTATCTTGAAAGAAGTAGACATACCGTTCTATGCTTGTTCCAGGCAATGTTCCAGGCATTTCTTAGGGCATACTTATGAATCTAAGTCATGCAAGAAAACATCTATAGATAATTAGTAAACTGTAATCAAACTGAATTAAATAAAGTTTTCTTAATTTTTTTTTTTTTTTTTTTTAAATGGCCTCACATGCTTTAAATTAAGATTTCATCTTTAACCTTTTCAAACTACTTTAAAATGGGCAGGTTTCCCTGCTCTCTACTTCCAAAAGATAATATTCTAAATAGTGATTCAAGTTTTGAACAAGTTTGATCACAATTGAAATGGAAGATTAACAGCTGTAAGCCTAATCCACACTGTCTTTAATTGACAGTCAGACTTTTAGCCCTGGATGTCCTCTTGGCTCTTGCACTGGGATGTATCTGCCTTTGCCTGGCAAGGACGGATCCAAGTAACAGGGGGAAAACACACCAACCCCATCTTCCTGTTCTTCCTGGAGGAAACACAGCATTCAGTGAAATTAATAGACAGAAACGCAGAATATAGTAATTCACTAAGTGTTAACATTCAGTGATCAAAGGTTTGTTACTCCATACACAAAACACAGACTTTGCAAATTTATCTGACCTAACACATTACGTTTTCTTTTTTTTTTGTAATTCTTAGGTATGCCATCTCCTATGTATATAAAAATACAAAACCTTCAACATAGAAGTTATTTTAGATACCTGTTAGTATCTACGATTAAATAGTTCACTGTTCATTTTGGAAGAAAAAACATTAAAGATTCCTGAAATATATATTAAAAAAAAGCTTTAAAATATTATTATGCCCTTTCATAATATTAAATAATCTTTCTCAAAAAGTTTGGCTGTAATTGCATTTTTATCAAATGCTTATGTTTTATTGCTTCTTTTTTAATGCATGATGATTCACAATAATGTCTATCTATCACTTCAATTAAATATTTCCAAGGTCTATTATAATAATAGATTCATGCTCATTTTCTGCTGTATTTTCAAGGTAGAATATTCTTTTGTAGAATTTTTAAACTTGATTTCAGTTTTTGCACATTTGCATGTCAGATCTGTTTCCAGATCCATTCTCTTTGTTTTTCATCCACCTAAGCTTCCAGTTTTCTTTAATCAGAGGCATTGCTGCCTTTCTGTGTCTTGAGCATTAATATAAATTATGGAAAACACTCATGCAAGTGGAAGATCCTAAGAAACTCCACCATAGCGCCCAGATCTCTGGTGAAAACTTGCCATAGTGTACCTGGAGTTCAGTCACAGCTGCCTGAATGCTATTTTACATTTCCTGATATTTGAGTCCAGATCTGTACCCTGTTGCTGTCTAAGTCTGCAATTGCCATGTTACCCCCAGGGCACTGTGGTACTGCAGTCATGACTCCAACGGGTTTTGAAACACTTCCTACAAAAAGTTTTGAAAACCGGCATAGATCCACTTTGGCTAGGTAGTGTGCAAATTTCAGCAATATTCAAGTTAAAAATTGTTGTATTCCAGGTGCTGAAATGATGCTGTACAAAAGGCTTAGCATTCAATTATATATTAAAAGAAAGCTCGGCCTCAACATGCTGCATGTAAAAGTTTAAAAATATGAAGTAACACTGGACTAAAGGCAGTGAGGACATTTTTTAGAGTTCACAAACAGGCTAAGCTGTAACACAAATAGAGCTTTCAAAAGCCAGAAGGGAGATGATCTGAGTTTTAATTCACTTTTTTCTGTTTACTTGTTTGATTTTGTAGAAACAGTCATGATTTTTAGCCCTTGGGACTGACAATTTCAAGCCAGCTGCACACCTTTTTACAGAAAAGAACTTTTTTACAGAAAAGAGCTTCTCTACAGCACTTTTATACTGCTTGAACCGAAGCTTGGGCAAAGGGATGAGCACAGTTATTTTAAATTTTGATCACTGGTTGGTATGTTATCTTTTTCTATACAATAAAAAAATATTGATTCCAGCACTTAGAGAGGATGTCTAACTACAGTCTTTCTGTGGTAAGCATTCTAACATTGCTTTTGATACAAGGAAAGTGGGGACAAGGATTAATGGATTTGTTGAAGGCTGGTGAATGAAAGGCAAAGCTTAGAGACAAGGTTAGAATTTACTGCTCTGTATGGCTTGCTTCTGCTGCTGGAAAAATTGGGAAAAAATACTGAGATGGAGTTAGAGACTCTTTAACTATTAAAAGACATTTGAGAAGGAAATGAAAACATAAGCCACAGTTTTATTCAGAAGAGAACTGCCATGCAAGCCTGATTGCTCTCTGTTTTAACAAGAGATAATAAAGTTAGTAGACATCACATACTTTGATGATGAAATTTAAATTTTAAGAAATTTAAGAAGTCCAGTTTTAAGAAAACTGTATTTTCTGTCCTGGCTTCTGAGCACTTTGGGATTTTTGTGTGCTTGGATGTTTGTGTATTTGTATACGCATAGATGTGTAAACTAGAATGTACATGTATGGCCATGCATTAAAGATACCAGGCCACTTTTTCTCTAGTCAGCAAAGAGATTGATTGCAAAAACCAGTTGCTAGGAATTGCTGACTCCAGCATCCTTCCAGTACTTTTTAATCCAGCAAATCAGTTTTACTTCCACCCCATGAGACTAATAAGGTGATATTTTGCCACTTACCAGTCTCTACCTTGCAAAGTGAAGCTTAAGCGCCATTGCCTTAGAACTGCTTTACATTAGCTGAACACCACAGAGTACCCGGAAACAGGAGAGAAATCCTATTCACTAGTCCAGATTATCACTTCCAATCTGGGATACTAAGGATGAAGGACCAGCCAATAGTTCAATGAGTGTAAATTTCACTGCAGGGTAAAGTTAATCTAAAGAAGGCGAGGACTTGCTAAATATGCCTGATAAACTCTTACTTTTAGATATAATGATTTGTATTGCTATTGGCTATTACTGCATAGTGATCCCTTTGTTAAACATGAAAAAAATTCTTAGCTTCTAGCTTTTTAAATTCTTCATAAGCCCCTGCCCAGGCAACAGACTACATATAAAAGTTCAGTTATACTGTCGAGGTAGAAAGAGTCAAATTGAATAATAGAGACGACGATCTCCTTTGTGGCGAAAGTTGTTGAAGTTATTGTAGCGCTGGTTAGTCTGTCACATCTCCAACTCTAAAGAAGCGGAAATCTGGCTCTATTTCAATATTTATGGGGACCTCAGAAGAATTACAAGTCACGTAACTTGTAAACTCTTTTATTTATATTTCCTCGTAGCAGAGGCAGCACTTAACTGCTGTAAAATTTAAACTCGCGTCACAGAGCTGAACACCAAGCATGCCTTCCCCATGACAAATCCAGGTTCTGCCAACTTCCTGAAGCCTCAAAATTATTGAGTTACATCCACAGGCTCACTTCCTCACTCTAGTGTGAGGAGATAAAGTTAAACTACTTGGCTAGCTTCAAGTAATTTTTTTTTTTTTTAAGTTTAAAGAAGATAGTTAATTTTAAATTACTACTGCTACTACATTTAGTTAAATTCTGAATGAATATTTTCATTGGACACAATAACCTTTAAGAATTCATGAGGGAAAACTGGTAATGTGTCTTTTAATATGTAAATCAACTAAGCATGCCAAAAAAAAGTGATTTATTTAAATATATATTGAAGGACAGAAAAGTGTCTATGTAGTCTCATCCTTGGCACAGGTAACTCAGAAGACTTGCTGAGAATTTTGCCCCAAAATAATATTATTAATTTGTTGACATGACTTTCATGTTACAACTCATAATTCTGTGAATTTAGGGTTTGCCTCATAAATCAGTAATAAAAGATTACCTCTTTTCACCCCTTTCATTTGACTAATTTTGTTGTAATACTGACAATGTAATTTTTGTCAGTTTTGAGGATTCCTGTATGTATTAAAAAAATACCTCTGCTATCATTATGCAGACCCACAGAAAAAAGCTATGGTCACAGGTCAGTCCAGCATAGACATTCATCCTGATATATGCAGCCCTCTGAGTCTTTCTCTTTTCTTCTTGAAATAAAAGCCCAGGAAATAGTAATCCCTGTAATAATTTTTCTAGTGCTATAAAATGAGCATTGATATCTCTCTTCTGGTCCTTAATTGGTAGTGGTTGCTCTCCTTTCTTTCTTTTCTTTCCAAAGCTTTAAAACAGCAGACGATTCAATGGGAGGCATTAGTTTCACTACTGTCTTTGTGAAGTCCAAATGAAAAAGAAAAAAAAAGAAAAAAAAAAGAAAAAAAAAGTAGTACAGGAATGTGACTGGTTTAGAAATAATGCTTAGCTGCTCTCAAATTAAAACTGAGCTGGTTTTATATCTGCAGCAGTGTGTCTGTGCTGGAAGTAGTGGGAAATAATAATGACTGCTACTTCTTGTAATTGCTGAAGTGATCATTACTGTGTTTCTCTTAGCTGCTTTCTGGAAATCAGGGACCAAATCTGAGTAAATACTAAGACCTTTAAATGTAAATCCAGACGTGCATCATTCAAAGAGGGACAGTTTTGGAAAGAAAATAGGCTAACTTACGGCTGATATACATTATTATTCTTTGCTTGCTATTTTAGCCCCAGACCAGGAATATAGTGCAAATCACAGAGAAGCCTACACCCTAGTATTGACAGGTGTAGCTGCACAGGTTGATTTTAATCTATCTTTGTACTCTGTATTTCTTTCAGGTTTAGGTCTCCTTTCATTTTGGCATTTTACATTTCCAGTGATATTTGTGGTGCCAGAGCACTGTTTTTACAAGCTTTGCTTAGGCCCAGAGCTTCCTTTCTGGAAGAAAGTTCCTTTTCTGGTTAATCTCTAATGGTCTTGTCTGGGATAATGCATGCACTATGCATCAGTATTGTATCTGCCTGCTTTTTCTTTTTTTTTTTTTCTTTTTTTAATTTTTTTTTTTTTTAGTTCTAGACTGTAACCACAATATGTGCTCCTATTAGCCTTCCATGTTAGTCTTCCCCAAATGCAAGACTGTTGCTTCTCCAAATGCAGGACTGTTGCTTTCCTTTTATTTGTTTATTTATGGAAAGTAACGTCCACATTTTTTACCAATTTTCTTTTATTTATGTACCTTCAGCTTTGCAGAGTGTGTGATGCTGCTTACATTTTTGTAATAGTTTTATGATTGATTTCCAATTCTTAATTAATAGAAAATTTAAAACCCACTGAGATCACCCAAACATTCTATTGGAGTTGCAGATACTTTTTGGTTGTCATCCTTCTGTTGACATCCACTGCTTACAGATACACAGTGTTGAGCTGATTAACTTATTTTCTTTTTCTTTTAGAGTTTTAACCTTTGTTGAAGTTTACTTGCTCTAGTCTCCTCCTCAGCTTATTTTATTTTTAACTCTGGGAATCAGCCAGACTGTTTGGTGAGCTCTTCATTGATGAATTGAGGGACGGGATGCCATCCAGAGGGACTTGGACAAGCTTGAGAAATGGGTCCTGTGTGAACCTCATGAGGTTCAACAAGGTCAAGTGCAGGGTCCTGCACCTGGGTTGGGGCAACCCCCGGTATCAATACAGGCTGGTGGATGAAGGGATTGAGAGCAGCCCTGCCGAGAAGGACTTGGGGGTACTGGTGGATGAAAAGCTGGACATGAGCCAACAATGTGTGCTCACAGCCCAGAAGGCCAACCGTATCCTGGGCTGCATCAAAAGAAGCGTGGCCAGCAGGTCGAGGGAGGTGATTCTGCCCCTCTACTTTGCTCTGGTGAGACCCCACTGGAGTACTGCATCCAGCTCTGGAGCCCTCAGCACAAGAAAGACATGGACGTGTTGGAGAGTGGATCATCCAGAAAATGATCAGGGGGGTGGAACACCTCTCCTCTGAAGAAAGGCTGAGAGAGTTGGGGTTATTCAGCCTGGAGAAGAGAAAGCTTCGGGGAGATGTTATTGCGGCCTTTCAGTACTTAAAGGGGGCTTAGAAGAAAGATGGCGGCAAACTTTTTAGCAGGGCCTGTTGCAACAGGATAAGGGGGAATGGTTTTAAACTAGAAGAGGGTAGATTCAGGCTAGATATAAGGAAGAAATTTTTTACAATGAGGGTGGTGAAACACTGGAACAGGTTGCCAAGAGAGGTGGTAGATGCTCCATCCCTGGAAACATTCAAGATCAGGTTGGATGGGGCTCTGAGCAACCTGATGTAGTTGAAGATGTCCCTGCCCATGCACGGGGTTGGACTAGATGACCTTTAAAGGTCCCTTCCAACCCAAACTATTTTATGATTCTATGAATTAACAACTATTGTTGTCCCTAGGAAAAATGCTTCTCTGACATCTCTTCATTTTTTCTGAGTTTGGAAAGCTAAGCTACTTAAAGGAACAGTGCTCAAGGGTGTACATTATGTACATGCTGTAGCCATTGCATCCCTGAACTGACTTCACTGATTACCTAATGTCCAATCTAAATCTCCCTGGTGCAACTTGAGGCCATTTCCTCTCGTCCTGTCGCTAGTTACTTGGGAGAAGAGACCAACACCCACCTCACTACAACCTCTCTTCAGGCAGTTGTGGAGCGCGATGAGGTCTCCCCTCAGCCTCCTCTTCTCCAGATTAAACAGTCCCAGTTCCCTCAGCCGCTCCTCATAAGACTTGTGCTCCAGGCCCTTCACCAGCTTCGTTGCCCTTCTCTGGACACGCTCCAGCACCTCCATGTCCTTCTTGTAGTGAGGGGCCCAAAACTGAACACAGGATTCGAGGTGCGGCCTCACCAGTGCCAAGTACAGGGACACGATCATCTCCCGACTCTTGCTGGCCACACTATTTCTGATACAGGCCAGGATGCCGTTGGCCTTCTTGGCCACCTGGGCACACTGCCGGCTCATGTTCAGCCGGCTGTCAATCAGCACCCCCAGGATCCTTTTCCTCTGGGCAGCTTTCCAGCCACTCTTCCCCAAGCCTGTAACGTTGCCTGGGGTTGTTGTGACCCAAGTGCAGGACCCGGCACTTGACCTTGAACCTCATACAGTTGGCCTCAGCCCATCGATCCAGCCTGTCCAGGTCCCTCTGCAGAGCCTTCCTACCCTCCAGCAGATTAACACTCCCGCCCAACTTGGTGTCGTCTGCAAACTTACTGAGGGAGCACTTGATCCCCTCATCTAGATCATTGATAAAAATATTGAACAAGACCGGCCCCAGTACTGAGCCCTGGGGAACACCGCTCGTGACCGGCTGCCAACTGGATTTAACTCCGTTGACCACAACTCTCTGGGCTCGGCCGTCCAGCCAGTTTTTTACCCAGCAAAGAGTGCACCTGTCTAGGCCGTGAGCCGCCAGCTTCTCTCGGAGAATGCTGTGGGAGACAGTGTCAAAGGCTTTACTGAAGTCCAGGTAGACCACATCCACAGCCTTTCCTTCATCCACTAGGCAGGTCACCTGGTCATAGAAGGAGATCAGGTTGGTCAAGTAGGACTTGCCTTCCATGAACCCATGCTGGCTGGGCCTGATCCCCCGGTTGTCCCACACATGGCTTGTGAGAGCCCTCAAGACAAACCGCTCCATAATCTTCCCCAGCACCAAGGTCAGGCTGTCTGGCCTGTAGTTCCCCAGATTCTCCTTCCGGCCCTTCTTGTAGATGGGCATCACATTGGCAAGCCTGCAGTCGTCCGGGACCTCCCCAGTTAACCAGGACTGCTGGTAAATGATGGAGAGTGGCTTGGCAAGCTCCTCCGCCAGCTCCCTCAGTACCCTCGGGTGGATCCCATCCAACCCCATAGACTTGTGAAAGTCCAGGTGGCGTAGCAGGTCATTAACTGCTTCCTCTTGGATTATGGGGGATTTATCCTGCTTGTTGTCCCTGTCTTCCAGCTCAGGGGGCTGAGGTAGCCTGAGGATAACTGGTCTGACTATTAAAGACTGAGGCAAAGAAGGCATTAAGTACCTCAGCCTTATCCTTGCCCTTGGTGGCAATGTTCCCCCCTGCATCCAATAAGGGATGGAGATTCTCCTTGGCTCTCTTTTTGTCATTAATATACTGGTAAAAACATTTTTTGTTGTCTCTTACGACAGTGGCCAGGTTGAGTTCTAGCTGGGCTTTTGCCTTTCTAATTTCCTCTCTGCACGACCCAACGAGATCCCTGTACTCTTCTTGAGTTGCCTGCCCCTTCTTCCACAAGTGATAAACTCTCCTTTGTTTCCTGAGTCCCAGCCAGAGCTCCCCGTTCAGCCAGACTGGTCGTCTTCCCCGCCCGTTCTTCTTACGGCACATGGGGACAGCCCGCTCCTGCGCCTTTAAGACTTCCTTCTTGAAGAACGCCTTCCTGGACCCCTTTGCCCTTCAGGATTGTCTCCCAAGGGACTCTCTCAACCAGTGTCCTGAGCAGGCCAAAGCCTGCCGTCCAGAAGTCCATGGTAGAGGTTTTGCTGGCCCCCCTCCTTACTTCACCATGTATTGAGGCAAAAATATAATTTAAAAGTTAGAATAGAAAATAATAGTTTTTCCTTCCCTGTTACTACCTTAATATGCAGCTGATGTTCTGGAAATTTCTTGAATAAGTAACGCTACTGTTTTTCATCCTTCTGAAAAAGGATCAGCGGATCGTCTAAAAACCTTTTTCTCAGTACAGGATTCATAAGTCCTGAAGTTAGAGACAGATCATTTATAGATTCAAAATGGAGCAGACTGAAGAGAGGGCTTTCTATAAAGAAGTGAAATGTCATCTCTTCCAGTATGATCTCGCTTCCTACTTAATTGAATGTAGGGGAGGGTTTTTCTCTAGAGAATGGGTCTATATGAATGTAGAAGAAACTTTTAAAAATAATTTTAAAATGCCAGTTTTGCCAAAATCTTTAGGATAGATCAAATTCTGATCTTTGTTTTGCAGAATTTGGCAATAATTCCATTTAAATTAGTAATACATATTTGGGAAAGGCACTTGCTTTTGAAGAAAATATACGGTATGTATATTACTGAGGACAAAATTGGCTTTGTAATGTATTGTATTTGCTCTTTGAATGATTTAAGCAACAGATAAGAAACTAGCTATGTTTGCTTTCATTAATTGTTGCTTTGCTTTGTTTTCTTTCTTTACCTTTTTAGCAGGACTAAGTTGTAGTTATACATTCATTCTTGATAGATGTTGCCTCTGGGATCTATGCAACTATGCTAAGAATCTTAGTTTTAAGTAGCATTATATTTTACAGACAGTACCTTGATTAAGATGAACTTTAATTAATATAAATGGTGGCTGCTTAGTCATCTGTTTGGTATGGTGAGACTTGTATCTTCAGACTAATGCTAGAAGTAATGAAAATTTTTCATTTTCTTAGTAAAAGCGGAAATTAGATTTTTGCAGATTGTTGCCCACCTGCCCTGATAAGTGTACACCTGTTAGAAAGCAATAGCAAGCAATTTCATTATACAGATTTTTCTTTATAATGAAGTTGTATTATCTTCCCAGTTATCCTATAAGGATGCAAGTCAGCAGTATCTGTTCTGGGAATAATATTATTTAATCAAGGTTAGGCTTAATTGGTACCAATGCAAATAGTCTTCGTTTCTTAATTCACAGAAGAGTTGGGGGGTAAGTTTTTTTTATTTCTTTGGGAGGATGATCCATTCAGAAATCAAGATAAATTGTTCAATGGAGAAAACCACAGAATGTATACATTATTTAGGTTTGACATTTCATCTTTCTTAGCAATATTGAGCATATCAGCTTGAATAATGATCCATAAAGATACCATTTTTTCTGTACATCCATAGGTAGGTTTGGATCTTGTGCAATGACAAACACTGGAAAATAGCCAGTTGTTTAATGTAAGGTTTAAACTGAATAGCCTGTTATCTTTCTGGGAGTAATTTAAAATAGCATGGTGTTATTGGTTTTTAAACCAAAGCATTCTCAAGATTCCACTTAAAGAAATAAAGAAAAATATGATCTATATGACCCAAATCTGCCATAGCAGAGTTACGCATGCATTAAATTTTTATCAAAAATGTGAGATCTTTGAGCTTCCAGGGTCATGGAGAAAGTCCTGTCCTTTTTCTGGTCTCTGGGTTGTTGACCTGGGTTCCATCTTTCCATGTGCTCAATGCCTCGGAATTTTTCAAGGACGTGTACATGAAAAATTTGACTCCAAATGAGTCATGGAAAATAAAATGCGATGAAGATGCCAGTTGCCTAACTTTTTTACACTTTTATGGGAATGGTCTTTGGGTTACCTGTGTATTTTGGCTAATGCCATGGATTTTTTCTTATCCATATAGATATGAGAATTTATATTGGAATACAGCCAGATCAATGAACGTCTTTTCTCCTACTACTGACTTACAATGCCAGCCTTACAAAGGAAGTTCATTTCTCCTCTTGCGGGCAATTATCTTACATTCCAAATGTATGATTACACAAACCACTTAATATGAATAACAAATATTGTACACAGGCTCTTCAGGATCTCACACTCTTCAAGGTTACTTTTTAATAAGTCAGTGAAAGTGATGGATCCATGTTTTACAGGTTATTTAACCTAATCTTGGGCCTGATTTAGTATAATAGCTTTGTTCAGAAAGTAGATTATGACATGTCTTAACTTGTGTATATATGCTTCCTTAGTCAGAAAACCAAAGCAGACTATCAAACGTGGAAAATAAAACCCTACTTCAGAAAGGTATCTTTTCTATTACTATTAAGTATACAATTGCATTCAGTGAAACGCACGTGCAGGTTTTGCAAATCTAAAGGCTTATTATTATAGTCATAATATTAAATTTTAATATTAATGTTTTCCTGATATGAGTAGGAATACAGAAAAAAGTTACCAGGAGTAAAGAAACAATACAGTTGTACTCGTGCTTTGGATTTGATTTAGAAATAACATATTTCTCTCAGTTTTTGTTAACGCATATTGAAAGGACAACAAGCTTTTTGGTTTTACATTTTATCATACATATAATCTTGGCTAGGTAGGATTTTTCAAAGGATATTTTACTACCATAGGCTTGAAGTAATTGAAAAATTGTCAATGGTGATACCTAACTCCTGTAGAATACTCTCAATGTGGTTTTTGAAGTGGTTTAGGGAAAAAATAGTCAAACAATATTTTGTTATATAATAATGAAATATTTTCAGTCCACTTGATTGTGAAAGCATGTTATATACACTTATAGTTTAAACAAAAACATGAACAGAGGCCAGAATTTTATGAAAATGCATATTTTATGAAATTCTACAACTGTGCATTTTATGATTTGGCTGTAACTATATACCATTTACTACTAATTACTGTTTTGCTAAAAACACCTTTTGTATCCAAAGACAACAATAAGGGAAAAAAACCCATATAACTTGAAAAATAAGAAGCATTGTTATTTTGAAGTATTAGTAGAGAAGTAGAAACCATTTGTGAAAGTTGTACATAGAAGGAAAAAAAATCCAACCATTTAAATTTCACCTCTTTTTCTTAGGAAATACAAACAGTATTTTCCCAGACTGCTTTATTCATTTGAAATATTTGTTAAATATTTACACTCCACGATTCAGTTGCAAAATGAGATTGTACTGCAGGAGGCACAAAAAACCAAATAACTTTCAAGGATGTATAAATATTTATTGGCCTTAGTTTATGATAAAAGACAAAGAGCATAGCTTTAGAATTTCATGTGTCTTGACATGTTTTTCTCTTTTAAGTGAAAGACAGGAACACTAGCTGCAGTTTTATGCAGTGTAAAACAGGTATGGGTAAATAGTACAGTGTCCAGTTAGTTTTTGTATGATTTCTAGTCTTCCTGTTTATATCTACTTCATAAGCAGTACAATGTAATAAAGGCAGAACATTTTCTGAAGGTGTAGGGCTGTGCCAGACAGAATCAAACAGATCTCAGAGGCAAGATATCCTGTACTTTAAAAAAAATACATGAAAACCTCTTTTTGCTTCTTGACCTCTAGTAAATATCTGCAGTCTTCATCTTTCTTGCAGAGTAGTGCAGAGTAGCTTTTGGTATTTGATTGCAGCCCTAAGCACAAGAGTCACTATTTCAGTGAGGTAAAGCTTAATCTCGTCATCTTAAAGAATCTATTTCTAGAAGAGATGTGGTTTAGCAAGAAGGTTCAAAACAGCTGCATTTTCTAGTTCTATCAGGGACTTGAAAAACACACCCAAATAAAATGGTTTCCCACCCCATTTCTCTGACCTTGGGTATCTGGGCTGTGTTATACAATTTTTTGTGGATTTCGCCTCTTTTTTCTACATAGAAATGTTGTCCTGAGGTACCTGAAAGATTTATAGTTGTCTGGGATTTCAGTATATCTCATAGCCTTAATAGACTTTATGGCACCAGCCAGGATATGGCTTATCTGGAAATGCTATATATTATGACTATGTCTAGTGAAGCCATGTTTAATAAGGTGGATTATTTTAAAAAGCATCAGATGAACTACCTGTGCGTGTAGTTAGATTACGTATGCAAAGCTTGAACCCATTAAATCTGCTGTATCCCAATAGCGCTAGGTACACCGATCTGCAGAGCAATCACTCAGCACATGCTAAGCAGACTGTGCTTCTTTGCAGTACTGCATACTCTCTACAGACCATGTGGCCATAATTTCCAGACAAAATTTGGTGGGAGCCAGTCTTCATAGCTCCAGAAACCTCTGCATGGGGCTGGAATTATATGATGCTTCAATTACGGGTGACCCATAACTTTATGCAAAAGGCAATGGAAAGCAGGCAGGATACCCTTTGACACCTCAATTGACACTAGGTTCATGTGCGGGCATCGGAACTGAGCCCCAGCATAAGGACACCTGATACAGGCACAGACTGATTCCAGAAATTCTGCTGGAACTATGCGCCAGTTATAGAAGGATATACAGAACATCATATCTATATCTGGATATGTAATGTATATTTTCTATATACAGTCACACTGACTTCCTGTAGTATGTGTTGTGGTTTTGTTTTTTTAATATAGTCTACGCTCTTGCATTAATTGAAACATATGGGTAAAAGCAATGAAAATGGCTTTGTACTTAAATCTTTCAACTTGGGAACGTAATAATGAAAAATCACTTTATAAACTTCAAGTATTCTCATGAGATAATGAAAATTTATTGTTCTTACTAAGCCGAACAAAGGATTATACATGTAGTACTCAAAAAAAAACCTGATTTATTGGCTCAGTTTTACAAAAACAAAAGAAATATAATGTAATATTATAAAAAGTTTTAAGGTTTGAAGCAACATCTGCACACTTCTTGTTTTTCCAGGACCAGAGCTTGTTTTTAGTTATTTATTTATTTATTTGTGTATTGTTTTAATCTCACATTTTATTAGTGCTTCCCTCCCGTTCTTACAGAGGGATTGGCTGGAACGTCTTACTTCAGTTAAAAAAGAAAAAAATATTTTTCTTCACAAGGTACAAGGCATGTTTTCGCATATAGAAGCAGTGTTACAAAAAGTGTCATATTACAGATCATGACACATTATTTTACAAGAAGGCTAAGCTAGGTGATTCTAGTTATCCTTGCTTGCCTGTGTAGTAAAGTACTAAATTAAAAAGCCAAGAGACCACACACTGGTGCAAGCAAGAAGTATCAGGAGGATTCTCCTGAAAGAAGTACTTTTGATAAAGTTGTAAGGTTCTAAAAATATTTTTCACTACTTTGAGACTGTTGACCAAAAAAGACAAAAAACTCTGAAAATCAAGTATTTTTCTCAAATTCCACCAACTCTAAGAGATGATTTGAAGGCTTTTGAAAGACAAGGGAGAGAGACTGGTAAAAAAATTGAAAAATGTTGTCAAAGGCAAAGTATTTGAGGAAAAATTTCCAGTACTTTTAGACATCCTGGGTTTTTTGAATTGCCTACTTCTTTTTATGTTTCACTCCTCTGGCATACATTTGATTTTCATGATGCTTAGCAATCCAGTTTTTCTGAGCTCTGCATGATGATTTCTTAATGCGTCTGCTCACCTAAGTATTTGCAAGCTGCTTGTGCGTAAGCTTTTTCCCCACATCTCCATGGTATGCCAGTTTACAGATCATCATTTCAGTGACACACAGTATCTGAACTATATAACATTCGGAGTTTGATGAATATTTAAAAAAAAATAATCTGCAATTTGGGTAACAGAAGTACACAGGTCTAGACAACGCCAAGCCCCTAGGAAGCCATCTTTGGGATTTGAATCAATTGCCTTTGGAGATTAAAGTCTTTTGCCAGGATTGTCTCTTCCTCTTTCCCTTCTGAAAAGGGGAGCTCACTGGCAGTCAGTTCCTTGCAGTCTTTTCTGGTTCACAGTCAAGAAAAATTCTCCAGTATTCTGTGCCCTTGGCATTTTAATCTCCCGATTGTTTGCATAGGCCTCCTCTTCTTTTATCTTGGATTGTCCTGCCCTTTTCCCCTCCTGTATGAATTATCTTTGTTTGGGCCACTCCTTTTATCCCACCTGTATTGGGCTAGAGCAGATAAGGATTTACAGTACTTATCTTTGATTCCATAGTGGTTGGTACGTGTGCAGAACCATGTCATCCTGTATTTTGCTTACTACGTATAATTTTATAAAATACTTTAGAATATCTCACATATTTTAAAACAATTTAGTCATAATAGAGATCATATATCTTTTTTATTATTTATTTTTTTGTCTACCTTTTCTGTGTAAAGTGCATGTGTGAACACTGCCATGTTATTCTGCTCTTACGGCACATCTTTTTTTTGTTTTCCAGTGCTCATGTTGGCCAGGATGGCATGTACTATTAATGTTACTGTGATAAATTTTTACAAGGTCTGTATACCTTATATGGGTATGATACTTGCAATACTGTAGCATCAGTTGGTAGAGGATTAGTTACACAATTAAAAAAAAAAAAAAGCTGTACCTTCACATTACATAACAAATTGACATGGACTCAAAAATTCTTTGTGGTTAAAGTGTAGAGGAAAGCATCAGAAAGAATCTTATTGCTGTTGTTTTTCACGTCCATAATGCAAATGGCATTTGAGACCAAACTCCATGAGAAATCACCTGCATCTTCGTCAGTGTCTCTGCACAGTCAAACGCTGGAAGGTACGTCTGGCTAACACTTTTGTCAGCTCTCATGAGCTCTGAGTGGTGATCGTTAAACCAAGGGCTACTTTCATTGACTTTCACAGTGTAGCAATGTTAATGAGGTTCAGTTATTGGTATAAACAGTCACTTAATTTAAAAATGCTGAAACCATGACAGACAGGATGAGAGCTGTCTGTCTGACCAGTGATGTGATTTTCCCACTGTTTTGATGGAACCTTATGCATTCACATCTAAAATAATAATTTTGTACTATTTCTAGCCTTGTTCTAAATGTATTCTTGGAGTAATTTTCACTGTCTGTTCCAAATTTATCTGATTGTCTCAATAAGCCTGATAGAAGAGCAGCTGACATCTGTGGGTGCTTTGCATCTCAAAACCAATCGGCTAAAATCAACTCAAAAAAAGCATCTGTCAGTGTCTCAGCATAGATTTAGTAAAGGAGTTGTGGATCACAGTTTTGTTTGAATGATTGAGGAAAGGATGGGAAGAAGTAAGTAAAGAAAGAATACTAGGCTTGGCAGGGGGGAATAGATGTGTTGTTTAAACCTGATAACACAATTACTTCACAGTTTTATGTGTAGTTTGTGTTTAAAAATGGCAATTGTTTGTCATTCCAAGTAACCCACAATGTTTGGGATTTTTTGCTTGGGTGGAGAGTTCAGGCAGGAAGGAGGTGAGTAATTCAGCTGCTTTCCTAATCAGGATAGGAACAATGTTTTGGGGGTATTAATTGAACCCTTAGGTGGAAGAAAATGTTAAAGGAATACCAATGAATGCACTTATCAAACAAAAAAACCCCCTACTCCTCCCCCCCCCCCCCAAAAAAAAAAAAACAACCACAAACCCCCAAACCCCCAAACTTTGTTGCCTTCTAAATCTATTAATTGGTAACATTTACAGTTTTGATTTTGAATAGTCACTGTTCTGCTAGCTAGTTCTTCTGGCTCAGGTCAAAGGAACTGAAGAAGGTAAATAAATAAATATATCCATAAGCAAGAGAACCCAGAATTTTATCAGATTAGCAAGAAGACAGTGACTCAATTATGTGTGCCTTGGGGTTTGTCTATCTGTTTGGATTTCATATAAAGTTCTCATACAGGTTTAAATAAAATCAGGACAGTATAGTAGTCCTTTAGGCTCTTCCCCAGTAATATACTGAATTGTCACAATCATAGCCTTTGCACTGGATAAGAAGGTAGCTGGTGTCTCCTTTGTAAATACCCTGTATGTGGAATTTGGAGCAAGTGTAGACTAGATCTATGTAAAGAGCAAACACTATTTCTTACTATTTTTAGAGGTCAAGTTCTCATTCTTCAAGTTGTTCTTTGTAAAACTTCACAGAAAGCAACAGGGATATATATTTGTTTTGGTAATTGCTGGCTGCGTTGTCACTTTTTTGTCTTGGGGAAAGATGTTGACTTTTCCAGCAAATAAGGTTTTGCTTTTCTTGGATATCCTAACATAATTTAGTGAGGATTTGAGCTCACATTTGAGTGAGGTGACATAGTAGGGAGCTGCTTAATGTGGTTTTTTTTAGGCAAATGTTATTTCTACAGCCAAATTAGTAGTCCCCATTATCTTCATATAGGCCTATATGATAGAAGCATAATGCAACCGTTATTTGAAAACAGTAATAAAGCATCTAAAATTTTAGAAGTTGTACCTACTCGCTTTTGGATGGGACTGCTATTGGCTCTGGTCAATAGGCACTTGCCCCAAGAGCCTTTGCTGATAGAGCAAATATAGAGACAGATAGAGATGACTGTCTACGTCAATCCAATTACAGCACTGAGTCCACAGTAAGCTAAATCGGCAGATGATATAAATTTAGAAGAAACACATTCTGTACCAGCTAAAAATCCTGAAAATACCCCTCCTTCTGACTGTTTGATATGCTTCCTTTTTTTTCTTTATGTTATTTTTCTCTGGAAAACTGAGATTGAGTGATTAGTAAATAATCTATTCCTTTATTATTCTTGTTGGTCATATAGTTATTTCTTAAGTTTGACTGTGTTATGTACTGGCTGTTTGACTCAGAAGCAAAATCTTAGGAAATCTAATGAAAAATTAGCCTTCAGAGAAAATTTCAAGACAATTTCAATATAGTGATTCTGTACAGCAAGTTTTCCATGAACGTGGTCTTCTGTCTTCCTGCAAAAATTTCTTCCAGCAGATAAAAGTAGGTTTGATTTTTTTTTTTTTCCCACTGGCATTTCATTGAAACATTGTCATTTAGATAGTAACTTGAAAAATTATTTAGCAAGATACCTAGAATTTCTTCTGAAATATCTGTAGGAGAGATGAACCATGTGGGGATTTGTTTTCTTCTCATTTTTGTGGAAACAAGCCTGGTCCTGACACTTTCTTGAGCATCCAAACCCAGAGCATAAAAATACTTCCGTTGAAGTGTTATTAATTAATCAAATATTGCCATGGAACATTTCGCCCACCTACTTCCTCCAGTGACATGTCTGATCAAAGATATTAATTGAATAGAGGATAAATGAACGCCTGTTGCTAACGGGATTTTTCATATAGCTCCCTTGCTTTATGAAGGCTTGGGGTTAACCAAGATAACTACGTCCTGATCTGCTTACTTAATCAGCCCCGTTGAGGCAGTTGAACTATTCAGATGAGAAAGATTTGACTGAAAGGGTTTCATTTCTTCTCTATTGTGTGCCCAACTTGAAATTCCTCACAGTAGGAGAAAAAAATCATATGCAGAGACTAAATTACTTTTAAGACAAATACCTAAATTGAAGCTAAGTAGATGGAAGGCGTTATGTAAAATGTAGGGCTAACTCACAGGTGTTGTGCAGGCCAGGCATAAAAGCTATCCTAGAACCTAAAGCAGTGGCGGTAGTAGGAGTTGTGTGATAGTACTCTGAGTCAGGTTTCAAAGCAGTAAACACAGGTGAAAAAATTCCTGACTCCTTCCACAGACTAAGTCGTCTCTTGTTTTTTAATAATGCCTGTTCATAGGGATTTCAATGAATAAATCTCAGAAAACATCAAGACAATTTGGAACTTAAATGATTAAAATGTACAACTTATATATGACTCTCTGTTTGAAATACACCCGCTTTACGATATTGGTATTCCAGACACCTCAACACCTCTTTTTTTTTTTCTCCTTTAGAAACGCACAAGTGAAAATTCTCAGTTGGTATCATTGTACATTCTTCTTCTCTGTGATGAAAAGCCCTAGGAAGAGTCTAGTGAAGTTGTAATTATAACCTGTACATGCAGCTGATCTGTAAAGAACACAATTTATGTTACTACATTCTGACTTATCAGTTATGGCTTGAATTGATGACTCACTTTCAAATTAATCAGTATATACAGTGTCTCATATTAAAATTGTTTGACCTCTATGAGATGTCCTGTGAGAAGACTCAGCTGAAACATTGGAGGCTTTGGTTATAAATTTTGGGGAACACAGTGGAACCAATTACTGGTTGCTGTGGGTGATAAAACAACGTAAATATAATGTTCTTGAGTAAGAACAGAGATGATGCAATAGTGTGATAACTGCTAGTAAATACTGATTTTTAATTAACTCTTGCAGATTAATGTATGGTAATGCATGTAAGCAATATTTGAAAATATGACATTACAAAAATTATGGTGTGGCATTACCTTTCTCTTTCATCAAATGGATATATGTTTGGCAATACAGAAAATAGCAACAGACAATTCATGCACACTCTTTTCAAGATAAAAAGCATATAGGTAAAGAATGAGATTTGTAGTATGGAAAGCTTTTAACCCTTTTAATTCAACAGTACCTATCTTCTTTCTTGCAGCAGTGGCTATAAATGCATTTATTTTTTCAGTAAATTTAGACTGGCAGCAAACATTTATGTGAATTACTAAGTCTGACATCTAATTAACAGAGTCTTTACAGGTTTAATGAGCAGTGATAAATTTCTATCCTTTCTTTGGCACATTTTAATTAGTTGTAATTATGAGTGGAGTGACCTGAAAAGCTTGTTGTCCCATAGATTCATCATAAATTTGTGTAATTTATATATGTAGAGACAGAATGAGTTTTTATGGAATTGAAAACCCAAAGGTTATTTAAACCATTACATCAGTCATATAATATCCTTCTGTAAAACTTAGGTAAGCAAAACATTGGACATAAATATTTGAGTACACTGCAGGTGATGCTTCATAAATTAAATTTATTGTCCTTTTTTTTGTCTGAAGAATAAGTAAGCATTGAAATCTATTTCATCTGTTGCTCACGTCTGAAACATTGACTGCTGACATTCATCTTTAGTGGCGTTATAAGTTTCAAGAAGAAAGAGAGTGTATGTGTTTAAAATATTTATTTATAAAGATTTTTAGCACTGAATAGTTGCTGAAGTGAAACGCAAACAAATGAAAATATAATCTTAAGATGACAACATGAGTACAAAGTGTTTTCCTTATTACAGCCATCCTGCAAAAGTAAAGAGGAATAAAACTTTATAGTAGCCAAGACTATTCTTCCTTCACAGGGAGTTTTGTATAGTCTCTAGGGAGATACATGAAAGAACTGTCAATGAGATTAATACAAATTTACATTACCTAACACAGCATATGAAAGTAACTGAAAAGTTCAGCCATTAAAATAAACGTGTATTTCATAAAAACTGTAAAAATGAAACATGCTAGCATTTTATAAAGATCTCAGTCATGAATTGTACTTTGATTAAAAAGATATAATTTCATAAAATGGGACTTTATGTAGTATTTCTCTCCTGTAAATGTGGTATTTCACTACTTGTATGAGTAACTGGGACTGTTAAAGGAGGGCATGCTCAGCCAGGCTTAAAATCATTTGAGGCCCCAACTTGGGAAGTGTTATATCCTTTGGGAGCTGATGGGAATCCGAGGCATATAGCATCCTGCAGGAGTCACTGTTCTCCATGCTGTGAAGCATGTGTCCTTTTTCACAAGGAGGTGGGTCTCCCAGTAGTGCTAGTTTTTTGGCATCTTTCATCCTAACTCCCCAAGTCTGACAGCTACTGCACCACCATGCAAAATATGTGAAGATATGAAAAAGAAGAGAGAACAAGTGGGGTTTTTTGGCAGAATTGTGAAAAAGGAAGCAAAAAAAAATTTCACTTGTTAATACAATGAGAAAAACATGAATAGTCTGTGTTAAGGATGACTTAAAATATTCATAATCAGAAGTTAGAACAGCATCTGAGTGTGTCTGTTTCCATGATTTGGGCTCAAATACTCTTTCCTGTGATTGCCAAAGCACTGAAAATATTCCTAGCTTCTGCATTAACAGCAAATTGGTGATTCCTTTGGTGTCTCTTGTTATTTTTGTTTAGGACAACACAGCTTTGGGCAGCTTCTGCTAAAGAACATATTTTATGCTACATTTACTGAATGAGATCTTCTGTTGAACTTGCGTCTCATACTTGGCAGCCTGTGAATGGTAGGAGTGGAGAGGGAGCAGTAGAAAATACCTTCCTAGTCTGTATCCCTTTGACTATGGTTTTTGGTCACTTGAAACTATTCTGTGATCTAAACTGTAGTCTCAGTCAATCCAGAGACTATCACTGGACTAAAGTGAGGTGAAGAACTCAAAAAAGAATAGCCACAGTAAAAAGAACAAAGGACTAGAAGTTGAAACAGTACATGGATTGGGAAGCTTAAAAATTTCAGAAAGATATTTTTTCCTCAGAGAACCTCTTGAAGATAATATAAAAATAAAGTTGAGCGTCACTGTCAAGCTCAGGTCTTAGTTTGTTGTAGTGCCTTATTTTAATGAACTTCCTTCTTTATTCAGATCTTTCATAATGTTTACTACCTTTGTTGTCTGCCTTCATTTTCACTGCATTTTTTCTATTCCTTTTATGAAAGGCAAGTAAATTGCTCTCACTTACTTTGCATAATGATTGATGACAGTGTCTTGTTTAATCATTTTTTGATGTTTTTTTCTGTTGGGCTACACAAGGAAGTATAGCATTTGTTAATACAGACAGTAATTGCAATTACAAACAACTCACTTTTTTTATGTGATGAGAAAGTTGCATTAGGTCACATGTGCAACTATGGTTGTTTCCTAGAGAACATTTACTGTTGTTTTATTAGGCTAGTTTTAAACAGCAAAAAAGATAGAGTTTCTGTCAGTTTCCTTGGCAGCCTAGACCAGATGTGATCAGGAGGACATTTTCTTTCTCACAATCATCCTAAGTTTTCTTCTGTGGGTATGGTTTGTGCATTCTTAGAAAATGACTTAACATTTCACTCCAAAATGCACAGGTAAAATTTCAGGATATCTTATTCTGAAAGCAATTTATTAATAGCAGAGTACTTCTTTGCCAAGGACTATTAGGCATGAGAAGTGTGGCCTCATATTTTACCAATTTGTTCTTTTGCGGTCTCACAAGACTTTTTTTCAGGATCTGGCCCATGTTAGCCATCAATATCATGTCATTCCAAGGTCTGTTTGGTCCCCTGGTAAATTTGATCTGTAGAGTTTGAGAGTTTGATCTGTAGCTTTCTCTTTCATGTCCTTTATTTTGTTTAGTGAATTGAAGTAACTGCAGCTTTTATTGTATTCAGTTTTTCTTCTTCAGCAGCACTATTCTACAAAATGATTAAATCAAGAGTAAGTATTTTTGGTGTGGCATTTTGAGACTGAACTGTGAAGACGTAAATGAGAGCTTCAGCAGATGAACATCAGACATGTGAATACAGTTTCTGAGATTGAATATTAACTTCTCCCAGTAACACCTTTGAATATAAAGGAATCAGAATTTAGTACGTCGATTTATTGAGCTGGCTTTATTTTATCCCCTGCTAAACTCATCAGAAGCAAAAAGATGAAATAAAATATTATGCAAATCAATGTGAAAATTATCCAGCCTGTGAGTCTGAGACAGATCCTGGAATAATTATCTTTCCTCAAGTACTGCTGTTCATATCTTTTCCATTGCTCTTGTGACTTATACTGTCGTCAAGGAGAAAAATAGTTGAGTCCTAAATCTTCTCCATTCTCCGTATGAACAGAGATAATGAAAACTCCTTGGATTCCATTTGGGGCCATAATTTGACCTTCCTTGTAAATTCTATCAAAACTAGTGTGTAAATGGGGAAGGAACAATGACAGAGGATACACATCATTATCCTTACTAAATCTGCAAAAACTATTTAGGAAAGATAATGATGACACACATTAACTCTGACAGGTATCACTTCCAAACAGTGAAATTTCCTTTTGGGGAAGTTTCTAGTGCATTTCTAGCTCAATGCATTGTGTGAAGGGCCTGGCCATGTTGTTTTGGACTGGGTATGTCCATGTATTTACTGTGCAAATAAATACTTTCCCATTTGCAATCATGTAAAGGGAAGATGTGGTCTAAATGGTGCATGGACTGAATTAAACTGATATGTATAATAATGAGCTCAAATAAGTTAGTTTGCAGCATTGAAAGAAATTAATAAAAACACATATTCGTCATATGCAAACTACCCTTCCACATGCACTATTTTTCTGGTTTTGATTGTTTTTAAATCAAACTGTGTTGATAAAAGGATGAATGAATTAAATAAAGCTTTCCACTTAAAAATGGTCAGACCCAGCCAGACCAGTGAAGTCAGTGAAATGGTGAAAAGGATAGCAATATATATAATATTAGAAAAGGAGCACCGTATATGTACTCTACTGCATATTTATTGCTTATTAAAAAGTTGCATAGGCCCTTATTCTTAAGGTTATTTATTCAGCTCTTCAGAGTTTGACTGACTTAATCTAAATTTCATTGGCAATGGTTGAGATTGAAAGCTAGAGCTAGTAAAGGATTTAGGTGCTTTAAAGTCTGTTTTAGGCATTTAAGTCCAAAATTGTTATTAAAAAATCCTAAACTTATTGATGCCATGGCTCAGGGTAATTTTAAAGTATTTAGATGACTTCTTGATTAGTTTAAATATCTCTCTCTGGCTGTACAGAAAGTAGTTCCAGCATTGCTTAAGCCCTAGCAGAATCAAGTAAACAGATGACACTCCTCTTAACTTTTCTGCAGGCCCAATTATTACACCTCTTAAACACATACAAGGTCTTGCTCCTCAGGAAATACAGCTGTGGCCATTCTGTTTCAGGGGAAGGTCTGTGATGACATGTTTCATAACAAACTATTGTGTAGACTATTTGCCTGGAACAGGAAAGCCAGTGATCATTTGGAAGAGAAATAGACCTGAATGTTTTAGCTGCTATAAGAGAGAGTCATTCCTTTCCTTTATGCTTTTTGTGTGTTTTGTCTCATTATTATTAAATTTGCTTTTCTATGAAGTAATTGACAGGTTATTTCAAAGAGTTATGGTATGCTGTACTTAAGGATGCTACCTGGCCCAAGGAGAATTTCTGCCTTCTCAACTGCATCTTTTTTGTCTGTTATAACCATGAAAAAGAAATGGAAATCAGCCAAGTCTGGTGCCAACTTATGTGCAGGTTGTTTTTATTTGTATTAATACTTAGAATTAGTCAGGAAATGGAAATTCTGGTTGGCATGACTTTTCAGAGAAGTGTTTTAAGAAATATTTTATTTCTTAATTTTTTCACAAATCTTTTTCAAATGGAACAAACAAAATATTACTTATGTACTATGTTAAATGAGCACTGTCCCATGATGCAGAAAAACTGTCTCACAAGAATGTTAATATGCTGCTATAAATCAGCATTTATATGCTGATTAAAAAAAAAAAAAAAAACAAAAACAAGAAACCAAAAAAACCCCACCACCACCAAAAAACCCTCTACAGGTCTGTGTAGTACTCTAAAAAGTATCTGTTGATTGGTTCCTACACGAAGGATTATTTTTATTCTGATAAATCTGTTCTTGCCTTTGTGGGTCTCCTTGACTCCAACAGAAGCTATACTTGTGTAAATAGCTGAGAGTATATATAGTCTTTTCTGTCACAGTAAATGAGAGGAAAGAAAAGTTTTAAGTACTATGTGATAGAATATTTTATGTACTGTGGTTGGCCCTTTTTTTAACAACAAATTTGAAGACCTTCCTACTCTGTTTCCTCTGCATTCATAGAAGCAAAACTGAGAGAAGTAGATATTGGTTTAGAAAATGTGCATAAAGTCTTTATCTGGCTGTTTTAATAGTATGTTTGTGTTTGCTTTTCCAGTCATATGTGCCAAAAAAGCAATCAAGTATACTTTAAAAAGCTACCAAGAACCAAAGTACAATCATTAAATTTAAATATGTTTCTACACCTGAGCTTTGTAATTCTTTCTTTCATATACTCAGCAGTCATAGTTACAATAGTCCCAGACTGGACCAGCTTCTACTTTAAATTCTTTATGATGCTACTGTGGCTGTAAGGAACAGGATTAGTCCAAAGATTGACATATTTTTTAGAAACTGTGTTCTATGTATAAAGCTATGTGGTTTTTAATCTGGGCTTCCACTTCCAAGTGGCTTCAAATCTGGCTTCCACTACCAAAGTAGCTTTGGTTATCATGCATTATAGCTGCGGTCTAAAAGATAGATATGGCTGGTTTGTGATGGGGACTGCACCTAAAGGAAGTGGTGGCTCCTGTCTCTTTAAATCAAAAAGAAAGAAGCACAGCTCTCTTGGTCACAATGACCTGAAGGTATTGGGCAGTAGCTACTGAGTAGCTAACAGTACTGTAATATGCATTTACTTAGTGTTTAGCATAGACTAAATAATGTCCCACTCCAAATTAGATACTAATGTGTCATTCCAATAAATAAAAGGAGCTGCTGATATGTAAAAACCACAGGGTAAATATCTGAGTTCTGAGCAGTTCTACTTCTGCAATAACTGGAGATAATTTTTCTTTACTCCACCCTCAAGCATGTGTTTGTGGGAAATGTTTACTTCTGTTGGATCTCGATCTATATTTGATTTTTTTTCCTCATTCTCCTTCTTTGTCAACTTTGTGGACCTCCCAATGTCAAGGTGTTGATTTAAGATTAGCACAGCTGTAAAGGTTCCTGTGTTAGCCTTTCTACCTGGATGTACTGTGTCATCTCCAGTGGTTGTGTCCTCTCTCTCACTGGTTTTTCTACTACTGCTCTCTCTGTCCTTGCAGTTTTTCACAGAAAAGAAATACATCTGTAATTAGACATCTGAAGTAATTTGGTGAGACATTTTAGTGTCATGGCAGGGCTAAGGCTGAATTCACTGTGCTAGCATTCTTTCTCTGCAGTAGATAAATAAGTAAAATGTCACTCAAAACAAATGAAGAGCAATTCATTGTGATCTGCATTAAGATGGTCGGGATATGAGCTGGGCCCAAAATAGCAAAAACTAGAGGGACAGCTAAAAGAAGGCTAGGGTAGGGATCGCTACTGAAGAGGAAAACTGGGTAGACTGAGGGGAAGACAGCTTGAGCAATCTTTTTGCTGTGGTCAGAACTGGGCTCACATCCTATGCAAAACTACTTGAGTAGTATACAAATATTACTATAAGGAGATGCATAAACCACCTCTCAATGAGTTGTGTTAGAGGAGTGACTTATGTATTCCCATCAAACATCTTTGTCCTCCTCCCACATAAAGTAACTAAATACAAACCCAAAAATTAATATTGGGGATGTAAGGTTTATTCATCAAGCTGAATGTTGCTTAATGCTCAGGTAAAGAATACACTTTGGTATATACAGTACGGTGAAAAACGTAAGGAGAGTCTACCATGGTTTCCAGAATTACTAATGAAAAAGTAATTAAATTATTTATGTAGGAAAACTTGACTATAGTATTTTGAATAATAAGTGTTCAGCTGGGTTTGGAACAGCCAGAGTGAATATTTTTCCTGATACACGATTTTTTTTTTTCCCCCCAAAACCAAGTGTTCTTTCTTGCATGTAAACGTTTCCAATCTTTAATGGTGCTTAAATTAGGTTTTATTTATTCTTAAATCAGTACGTTGGAGAATTGTCTGAAATCCACTCAGAAGTGCATTTCAATTGAATTAATTTTTCTAAGTTTTTTATAGTACTATGTTAGGGGCACCAGAATGCAATGTACCAATTTAAGAGAATGAAGGTGTAGACTTTTTCTTTTTTTTAATCTCCACTTTAACCATTGGGTCTGGCTCTCATCCCGCCAAATTTTTGCAGATGATCAAAGTAGAAGGAGTTAATTTAATGTGTTTAGTAACAGAATGCATCATCATTCTGGAGGCTTGCCATCAAGGAGGTGGAGGTCAGAGATGCATGTGCTTTCCATGCACCTTTCAGAGCTGCACGTGCTTTCCAAGGTACAGGAAAGCAAAAGAAGACTTTTCTAGAGAGAAGAAACGAACAGATATTCTCCAGGGATAGCAGGTGAAGAGAGAATGCATATGCATTATATGTCAATAACATTAAAGAGAGCTTCACTTACATTTGAACACTGCTGAAAGATGAGCAGCAAACCCAAAGCACAAGGCTTGAACTTATTTGTGTATGGCAGCTGAATGTGGATAATGCTCCATTCCTTAGGCATCTGAGGAGCTTTCTGCTTTTTCCTGTGTCAAGCAGGACCAAAAAGGAGTGTAACGAAAGGAAGAGAAATGATGTAGCTATTCTTGATGCTTAAACACAATCTGAAGAATGGAAACAGCTATTGGTTTTGCAATGTTAGCTAATGGATGGGATTATGCACTTCATAAATGTGTAAAAGGGTTGCCTGTTTAAAGTGAAGACTGGGTAGGGGAGGAGCTGGGAGAAATCTCCTAATAGCAGTTTTTCCAGAGTTTTTATGCTACAGCTTTCACAGGCAGCCGTGGTATATAAAGGGTACTGCAGCAAGTGAGAGGTTGAATTAATGGTATTCAGCAGAGGCAGGAGGAAAGGGTAGGAGATGGGAAAATGTCGTAAGATCTGTGGAGAATTCTATATGTGATGGGGAAGCATAGGAGTGGCAGAGCCAGGTAAAGGAGTTAGAAGGGGTTAAGATGGCATCTCAGGATCTGATGAACAGTAGTTCATTTACCCTTCTGGATCCTGTGGACAAAATGACATCAGATAACATCACTAAGGTTTCTACTACAAATTGTACGCGTGCAGAGGGCTACCTGGATTCTACCTTCTCCTAATTTTTGGTGTTTGACTCTGAAACCACTGGGGTAAAATAAGAGGGTTTTAAAAAAAATGTAATTGCTACTACTGCATTCTAGTGAAGTGAAATTTGTGATCATGTAAAAACAAATCCACTTTTCTATCAATATACAATAGATATTTGAGGACATAATCTGAACAATAAAATTCAATAAATTCTTTTAAAATCATACCTACAGTAATATGGAGTCATAAAATCTTTCAAATATTAGACTGATTATGTATATTATACAGGAAGTAATAAAACACAGATGCAAAATGACACATTACAATAAATAAAGTTTGAACTCTTAAAATAGATGATTTATAGAACACTTTATAAGCTTTCCAAATTATGAAGGATAAGCATCTTTCAGTGATTATTTTTTCAGACATGACAACTTTTTAGGCATTTCAGAATCATACCTGCCAAAGAAAAATAAAATCAAATTAATAATGACAACACGTACCTTTCTTGTCCAAACAAACAAACAAAAAAATTCTGATTAGAAACACTCCTCTGTGTCTATGGAGAAAAGAAATGTTCATTTATGTATGAATGCAAAATGAAAAATGTCTTCAAAAAAAAAAATCCCCGCAGCTGAGACATGACATGCTATGGAACGATGTTCAATGACTAAATGCCATCCTCTGAAATCTTGTCAATTTTTTTTTGCAAAAATCAGCATTTCCCTCAAATAACAATGAGATATAGTTGGCAGATAAGACAAGCTAAATGTTATCAGAGAAAATGGCAATTAGAGATATGTATGTTACATGGTATTTGCTTGGAAGTCTCTTCACTTATCAGCAAGGAGAGTGGAGAACTACAAGCACAGCAAAACCGAGTTTCTTACCAGCTTTGCAGAGATTTTCCACCATTTTTGTTGTCATATAATTAGAGGCTTTTGTCTTTGCAGAAATTGGCTATACCACACAGAGTATGACCTAGTAATGAATGAGCTGCCAGACAAGCTGCCACAAGGGTGATCCTCCCGCATTTGTTTTTCTGAGCTATTGAATTTGATTTGAATTCCTATTCAGGTTGCTTAAATGCCAACACTTAACCATCTCACACTTTTAACCACTTCACTTGGATTTTGGTTATATGGATCTAAAATACGTATACATGATTGAAAGTTATTTTCCCAGGTACTCTATAGATAAATGTATACTTTAGGAAGTAAGCCAGCCAAAACAGCTGGATCATATTCAGTTTTCACTCACAGGAACAAAATCTTCTTTCTAGTCTCTCTTTTTATCAATGCAGAATTTATGCCTGGTGTATACTTTATTTTTGTGTCTATGTTCTTTTCATCTGTCCCAAGTAATTTGGAGACTGTAGGATAGTTTTTCAGTCTAACAAGGTTTACTAGCTGAAAGCTTTTGAGATACTACAGGTCATGGCTTTTATTTCATTCCAGGTGTCATCTCCTCTCCAAGTATACAGTGGAGCTAAGTTTGATCCTATGTTTCATACAGTATTTTTTTTCTTTACAGAAAGTCCTTCTTTTTCTCTTACAACAGTTGTTTTCTACATGCTCCCATTTATTTTCTGGTAAGAAGGAACTGAAACAGAAAAGCATATTCTTAGTGCAGCTTCACCAGTGTCATGTGGTCCAGGCTTGTTTGATGACATGGTAGATCTGCTTTAATAGTCATTCTTTGTTTCCATACCTGCCAATTTGCATCTGATTTTTCTCTTCTTTTCCAACATATGAAGACTGCTGTCCTAGTTTCTGTTCTTCTATAAAAATTGTGTTCAGGATTCTTTCATATCTATCAATTTCTGTATTTTCTTAACTTTTTTTTAATTTGCTTTACCCATATTTCTAATGCATCCTATACCCCCTTTGTAGATTTCTGATTCTGACCTGCTAATATCCCCCATGAATTTTATTAGTACTTATGTAAGTCATTAATAGGAAATCTGGCTACAACTGAAATTTATGCTGTTTGCTTCCAATAAATCCAGGAAATTTTGACAGATTTTATTGTGGGAATCAACATTAAAAAAAAAAATGGTTATCCGAGTTTTGTTTTGGAAACTTATGGGAGCATCAGTGTATCTGCACGTATTTTCCTCTCATTTTTCGTGTACTGAATTTTTACCTGAGGAAAGTTTACCTGGATTTCATAGTAGAGAAATCAGTAATTACAGTTTCACCCCTAAAAAACTGTCAGTAGAAAAGAGTTATAAAGTTCTAGGTTGAATCTGCCTGAGTTCCACAGTAACAGTAATGCAGACTCTCTAACAGTAGTTTGGAGGTCACTTCTGAAGCGTATTGATAGTTGGTCTTAATACCTAGTTGACTTGTGTCAACATAACAATACCAACAACATACATTTATGGATTAACATCTTTGTGCCAGTCTCACTGTACAGAACAAGAATTTTGGGAATTAGAAATTGAAACATCCTGTCGTGATTGCAGCTTCTGCACAGGTGCTGTTGAACTGCTTATTCCAGAGGCAACTGTATTGTTTCTTTTGTTTCCTTTAAAAAAAAACAAAGAAAAGAAAAAAGTGAAAGAGAGACAAAGATCTATACAGTGCAGAGTAGTTCAGTGTGCTCACATTAACCCAAGAAATGCCTTTTTTTAATGTCATTTACTATCTTGTAGAACTGTTTTGTGAGGTCTTTCAAGAAATTTGAGCTTCAGAAGCTGTCCAACCTGAACCTTTTAGTTATTAAATTGTCTCATAGGATCATAGGGCAAGTCTCTTTGGAAGAGATCTCTGAAGGTCTTTAGTCCAGCCTTCTGCTGAAAGCAAGGTCTGCAAGGCTAGATGAGCTTGCTCAGGGCTTTATGCAGTTGGGTCTTGAAACCTCCAAGGATGGAGATTACACAGCTTGTGATCAACTTGTTCCACTGCTTGGCTGTTCTCATGGTGACAACCAGTCCAAATCTCTCTTATTTCAACTTAAGCCCATTGATCCATCTCTTTCTGACACTGGGCATCCCAAAACTGTATGCAATATTCTATGTGTGATCTAGAATCATAGAATCATAGAATCATTAAGATTGGAAAAGACCTCTAAGATCATCGAGTCCAACCGTCAACCCAACACCACCATACCCACTACACCATGTCCCTAAGTGCCTCATCTACACGTCTTTTAAATACTTCCAGGGATGGGGACTCAACCACTTCCCTGGGCAGCCTGGTCCAAGACCTGACCACTCTTTCAGTAAAGAAATTTCTCCTAATGTCCAGTCTAAACCTCCCTTGGCGCAACTTGAGGCCATTTCCTCTCGTCCTATCGCTAGTTACTTGGCAGAAGAGACCAACACCCACCTCACTACAACCTCCTTTCAGGTAGTTGTAGAGCGCGATGAGGTCTCCCCTCAGCCTCCTCTTCTCCAGACTAAACAACCCCAGTTCCCTCAGCCGCTCCTCATAAGACCTGTGCTCCAGGCCCTTCACCAGCTTCGTTGCCCTCCTCTGGACACGCTCCAGCACCTCCATGTCCTTCTTGTAGTGAGGGGCCCAAAACTGAACACAGGATTTGAGGTGCAGCCTCACCAGTGCTGAGTACAGGGACACGATCACCCCTCTACTCCTGCTGGCCACACTATTTCTGATACAGGCCAGGATGCCGTTGGCCTTCTTGGCCACCTGGGCACACTGCAGGCTCATGTACTAGCAGGTACTGAGCATTTTTTTTTAGAGTTCTTTGCTATTTTCAACCCTCAGTGCTGAAGATACTGGCTTCAGTCCTTTCTTAATCCTCAGCAACTTGCAGTTCTTCTTTCCTGGGGGAAAATCTTGCTTCTAATTGCTCTCAGAAGACATCAGTGTGAGTTGTTGGAGGAGAAGGGCAAGAAGCACCCTCTCTACTAGATTTGCTGCATTTAGCAACAGTGTGTTGTCTATGGGATTCTCCTCCTTTGACACAGTTCTTTTCCTTGGGGATGTCACCCTGAATCCTCTGAAGAGTATCCCAGCTTTTATAGCTTCCTCAAGCATTGAATGAATGCGTAAGGATGAGGAGGAAGAGACAGAGAGAAGAGAATGGACTTCTTGTGAAAGACATAAACACTAGTAACATGCTTGTAGCCACAGATAATGAAAAAAATTGCTTTTTATAAAGTATTTTATAATGTGTACTTATATGTGTACTTTATTCGCTTAGTCATAAATGATTTCACATCACTCCAAAAAAATAACAGCTCATAGATTTATTAAATGGTAAATTTGTAAAATATTTGGTTCTTCTAGATATTGTGCCCCTCTGTTTCTTTTCCAGGTTTATTTATTTAATGTGGAGGATATATCTCTAAAACATGTAATAAAAATGCACTAAATCTTTCAACAGCTTGTGATACTGAATGCTATTAATGAATATAGTTTTAGGTAAGTTTGTTTTTAAATCACGTAATCCATTGAATGAGCGTAACTCAGAATAGGTCCAGAAATCCAGATCCTTATCTATCGCTAAACTTAGTCTGCAACATTCGATCCGAAGTCTCCTAAGAAAGAGTGCTGAAAGATTATTCAATAGTGTTAAAAAAGCATATCTCTGCCCCTCTGATCCCTTTCACTTTCTCATGTAATTCAAACATTCCGGATTTGATGTGACTTGGAGTGTGATAATGCTGTGAATTTCTTAAGATTCAGACCTACGGTCATTTCTTCAGGGGAAATAAATGTAATCCTTCAATGTTTCCATTAGATTTAAACCTGAGCTTTGAGGCGACCATTCTATACCGCACGTTGCATCTCTGTTCAGGAATATGAAAGTGCCTGATTCAAGTCCCTACTTTACCTGCTTCATGGCCGAGTTTTGAAACTGGAGTTTCCTATTGCCCCACTTTTTTTCTCCTTCTGCTTCAGAACTGACCAGGGAACCCCAGGACTCTGTGGGAGGTCACTGCTGCACAGTTGGCAAGTTAGCTCCTAATCTCCAGTGCAGACACTATTAACCACAGCAAGGACATGTGAAACTGCAGATTGATCTGACCTTGAGGAGTCGAAGTATGATAAACCTGAAAGAGACCAAGTGATATTTGTATAACGTATCCAGCCTGTCAGTGACGTGTATAAAACAACTTAAACCACGTTCTTGAGTCTATGGGTTCATCTGTGTTAATATTTTACCTCAGATCAGAAATGTGCTTTTGAAGCAAATATTCTGATCACCCTGATTTGCCAGCCTAGTGTATTGCACAGTGATCCTCCAGCACACAAGGTGGATTTTCTTTACATTAAAGTAAAAGAGAAAACATGCTCTTTAGGAGCATGCATGATGTGATCTAAACGCTAATGGTTATTCAATCTGTTGAGATCAGACTAGAACTATGCCAAAATAAAACATGTTGAAATGCTCACAATGTAGATGTCAGGTCCTTGGTCTGAGGTGTTTTTTTCTCTGGATCCATTCCATGCTGCCTTCTAATGTCCGTACCACCTCCATGCTACCACACTATCTCCTGACATAGTCATACACAGTCTGTTTGCTCATAGATTGGCTTATATGGAAGTAACTTTTGCCTATTGATGTTGCAGAAACCTTCCAGAAACTTCATCAACATCAAAATAACATTTTTCTATACTTCATTCTGTTAGCAGAGAGGTAAACATCAATAATATGTAAAGGCCATCTACTCTTTTATTAAAAGTGTTATTAGTCGTTATTATTGAGCTTTCAATTTTTATTTATTTTTGCTAATGATTTTATTTAGTTATTATTTGAACTGCAAAACACTAACCCACTTTTTTCTTCCCCCCCTCCTTCTCCTGATGGTTTACCCCAAACTTGTTTACCGTCCTTGCTATGAATAAGCCAGGATATAATCAGCCTCCCAGAAACAGCGCAAGTGAAGTGCATTGTGGGGTAGGAGTAGGACTGGTACTAATAATAAATTATCCATAAGTGTTTCTGTTTTTTCTGAGATGTCTTCCCAAGTGAAAATAAATATTGATTAATTTGTTTAGATTATTGATCTTTCAGAGGATCTTGTTTTTATTTCTGTGAGAAGGGAAGTTAGATGTTTCAAATTAAACCAGGATGAATAAGCAGTTTTGATTTTACCAGGTGGGATTAACATGGTTTTTATAGCTCAATTTTTGTCAATAGTTTTTCCAGTCAAGGTTTCTACCATTTCAGTAATAACTGACTTCTTTAATAGTCATAAATCCCACAAGGTTTTTATACATATATGTAACATAGTGGAAGGTCAAAAAACTTTTTCCTAAATCACCTGGCAGGTATACAGCATAGAGTGAAGCCTCAAATTCTGCAAACAGGGAAACAAACAAAAGAAAAAAAGGCCAAAAAACCCAACCAAACAGAAAACCACCCCCAAATCAGGGTTGCAATACACTAAAAGCTCATTGGAATGACAAAAAGTGAAAAATTTCTGAAGCAAAATGAGCAGAACACTGCATCCTAAACTCCACTCAGAATAAGGCCTCCACCTGCTACATGCCATTCAAATACACAAGATAATAAATACTCACGTTCAAAGAACAAATCACACTGTATTTATGCCATTTCCTTTTATGCAGAAATGGAGGGAAAAAGCTAATTGTAACTCTACAACTCTGAAGAAAGTTGCCTATAAGCATGGCTGTGTAATGCAGTTGTTTTGAATGGTTTCAACTCCTGGAGGTTTTAGACTTGTATTCCAGGAAGTTCCCCGTGCAACCACAAACAGTGTGATCTCACAGGGTTATTTTTCACGCATGAGACTGTCCTGTCAGTGGATTATCCCACTGGTTTTGTTTGGGGTTTTTTGTTGCCCAGATGCCCTAAGGTCCTCCTGCTATCATGTGCTGCTATTGTGAATTTCACGAATAGCGTATGATTTGTAAGAGGGTGCTCTTAAGCAACAATGTCTCGGGCAATTATTAGTGTTCTATGTTAGATAAGGAGTCTCTTTACAATTGTGCTTTGGCTCACTCAGAGTATTTTCAGGGTGCTCTAACTCAGTTCTTTCCTGATGACATTGAATTGGTAAGAGGTGCTGTCCTGTAAGAGCACAACTCATGAGCTTTAACCCCTAATGGGCATTAGCTCACAGGATCAAACTGGAGCTACTCAGCTATAACCCTTTCAAATATATATAACATGGTCCTCTGCAGCAAATGATTCACTCTATAAATTTCACTCCCGTTGTGCCATGCTACTTGCTAAATTAGGTATAGTCTATGTTCATCCTTCTTCTGTTATATTTTCTATTGCTTCAGCAACAGCGGGAATGTATCTTCTTTACCTCATATGACTCGGAGAGCATCTGTAAGGGGACACACAGCTTTTGAAGAAAAACAAGCATTTTTAAATCCAGTGATCTCAGCTGGATTGAGCTTCAGAAGTATCAAGGACAACATAAGGCAGATAAAAATAGAGTGGATATTTAAGATTTGATGCAGCTATTTTAATTTCAATATCTGATAAAAATGCTATGTCTGAACTGATTTTTTTGCTTGATAGTAAATGCACATTTCACTGATTTCAGCAGAGATTATATGACAAGGTCAGAGTTCAGCCTTCATCCAAAAGTCACTTCTGCTGAGAATGTGGGACATTCAGTTCAAGCTTTCAACCCAAGTAAACAAGCACGTTTTAAAATTTTTTTCAATCTGCCAGTTTTACAAATTGGTATTTTAAACTAATGCATATTTGTCAAGCATGCCAAGGTGTGAGAAATTCACTAGGGAAGAACAGAAGTATAATTTATTGACTGCAGTATTTTTCAAATTATTTAAATGTTATTCCTTTCCTGTCCCCTTTCTCTGAACTTACTATGCTATACCTTACTGAGGACTAAAAATACAAGGTTATAATGAACACCTCCATACAAATGAGTAAATTTGTTTTATTATTCAGAAGAATGAAGGGCACTAGAAGGTTTTGATATTCTCAGAAATAAACCTGCATGCGGTTTCATGTAGTTTCCCCTATCTGTGATTATGACGAGAACAGCATTAAAACCATTATGTTTGAAACTCATTCCAGCTTAAGTTCTGTAGAAGAACTGCCAATGCATTCACTGACATAATGGCAATGCGCAATTAATAGGGCTTCCTAAGCTGGCAACCTCTGCCTGCTATCCTTCTGCCTTTAGAGAGAGATCCATCTTTCTCTCATTCTTTTCTCTGGAAGCTGACTTATTGTGGCACTCTCAACAAATGCCAGAAGTAATAGTTTACAGTTTTCAGTTCCTTGACTCTAAACTCAGTGGTCTTCCAGTGCTTTCCAGGCTTTGTTTCACCCCACTTGCAGTCCTCAGTAACCTGGACCTGGCATCTGTCATCTCAGTTTATGCCTTCATTTTCAGTTCGGCTTGGGAGGCTTTTGTTTCACAACTGAGAACATTTTTCTACATTCCTCATCTCCTTGGTCTGCTGCCCAAATGCTCTAAATTTCCCGGAGTCCTTTCAGGCTTGTTCATTAGTTTTGGGCTGACTATTTCACGGACTTTCTAGAGAAACTTTATGCTTGCTATCCTCTTAGTTAAAACTGTCAGAAGATCAAATGCTTGTTTGGTTAAAGACCTTGCTAGGATCACCATATATTCAGAGGAAGATGGAAGCAGAGGAAGGTGGATAGATAGGATGTTGCAAGAAATATTTACCCATTCCATATTTTATGCTAAATTTTGTATTAGTATATTCTTGTGAAAATACTCCTTGAAAAATACTCCTCAAAACATTCACTTTAAAAAATTTGTATCAATTTTGCGGAATTCTTGAAAGAGGTATGTGGTATCCATTTGGGTCTTGTTTAATATATCCTTTAGCCATAAATTTCAGAGCTGTAAGTGCTATGATCAAGAAATACGCTTAGTTTAGAAATCGTGAAATGGCCAATGTTAAGGGAGAAAAACCCCTCTGCTCTTCTGTTGGAAAATTCTGGAGATAGTGACAGAAAACAATTGCCATTGCATTTTTGTATTTTACTTTTAATTCTGGGAACAGAGTAAAATGTCATCAGCTTATAAAGTACACATTTATACAAGCTTTCAGAGATAAAGCAAACAGCATGCTCATCCTCTGTGAAGCAAACTTTGAAGGAAACTGGATGACCATTCTGTTTACTATATGGTCTGCCAACTGTCTTGCAAATTAATGTACTGAAGACTGCTGGGCAAAATGGTTTGCAGATTTTCAGTATGAGTGTGAACTGTTGCCATAAATATAGGTTTATAGATCAAACATTTGGCAGTGCTGAGAACATTGAGAATGATGGCAGCTCTCCACAGAAGGAAATGGTGTTTTGTGTGACCTTCCGGGCATCTTCCGTGTGGATTAGCACAGACACAGTTTCTGGATTGATGATACCAGGCTCAGTAAGAAAAGTATGTGTGTTTATTACTGGAAGGTAAAGGGCATCTTTGCATCTTCGCAGCAGGTTGTTCCCTCCCTCTAAAATACTGTTGTTTCCTGTCTTCGAGCTCCAATTCTCAAAACTGCTCTGGGAAAACCAGACTTGACTAGCGCACTAGCCATTACAGCCTGTGTAAACAGGCTCAGAAGCTGTGGTGTTGATAATGAAACGAGGTTTGAATTGGGGCCTAATTCTTCCGTGCATTAAGGACTCTCAGTTCCACTAATAAGATCTGAGGACACTCAGCATTTTTTGCAAGGAATTCAACACCTTGCAGAATTAGTCTCTGGCTGAATTCAGATGAGATGCACAGAACAGGTAGTTATGAACGGGTATTAAAGAAATATTTGACACTTCAAGATACAATAAAAGAGATGCTCTTGTGGCTGGTCACTAACATCCAGAAACTGTGAGCTGAACAAAAGATTAATTGCTTATAGAGTATGTAAATACTTTTATACATTTTAAAAAATTGCTTTCTGATTATTTTTTAAATACCTGGGATCATGTTTCTGGGCTTTTCTTTTCAACAAGTAATCTCTTTCAGTTTTAACATAAACTGGAAATACTCAGCCCTGATGTAATCCTTTAAATGCAGGCTACCCCAAACAGTCCAATTAAAACAGCAGAAGCTGTGGCATCTATTTTAAAAAAAAAAAAAAAAAAAGAGTAAATCTGGAAATTCTTGTATGTTGATCTTGCTTTAGGAGCTGAGGGTTAATAATACATTATAATAAGTATTAAATTATTAATAATAATTTAATTATTTCATTTACATGTTATTGTGTTTTATATTTAATTAAATTATATTCAAGTATACTTAATATATATTTTTAATAATTTAATTGTAATAAATATCCAATAATAAACATTGGATATATTTAAAGGTATATTTTGTCCCAGAGTATTCTATGCTTAATAACTTCCAACTCCTACCCCGCCCTCTGCTTAGTTTTCAATACGTAGGCTCTAGTGAAATTACAAAAGTGCCAACATTGATTTGTTTTCAGTGCTGATTAATATGTCAGATAACGTTTTCTCTTCTTAAGTCAATATCCAATTTTTTAAAACTATGATAATGGAAAACTAAGTAATTTTGGTTTAATTCTCGCAACTCTAATTACCAGTGCTAAATGTAGCATGTTGTTTTACTGTATAATTTGCTATAAGATGGGAGATGGATGTCATTTATTATATTTTCTTCTTGCTTTAGAACATCACTTTCTTTGTGGTAGGCAGTTATAGCATTAACAGCAAATGTTGTGTAAATTTATTCGTATAGCCCCTTTCCTTCACATTGGATGCAGGTAGAGAGCACTGAAGACACACAGCCATCAGGTGGCCCTGGAATTTGCTGATGAGCACAGTGCTTTGATTCTACTTCTTATTTATTTATAAACCTGAGAACTGCAATAGCTTTTTATGGATTTCAGAAGTATGTAGAGGGAACATTGTAACATATACATGAGAGAAAGGGCAAAATTTACAATTGGTTGAAATTGGAGTCAACTCAGTTCACCTCGGAGATGGCTGAGGTGACAGTACTTGATACCTAAAGGACAAATTCTCGTATGGTTGCTTTTCATTATTCTGGTTAACAATCCTTAGATTACAGAAGTATTACCAAAGATTGTGAATGAGTAATTGATGTACTTGATGTTAGGTGGAGACAGTCACTGAAAGCTTTGCTTTTTGGAATAAATTGAATAAAATGGCTAACTGCCACCTAATGTTTGATGTTTGAAGGCCTGCATGAAAAAATACAGGGCAGAGCTTTTTGCTAAGAAATAGCTTTTTACTGAAAGTATATTTGCAATTATAGTCTATCATTAGCATTGTTGTGAAAGTGCTTATGAAACAATGTGTTAGTCTAATAGTAAGTCTTAATGTATGGTAATTCCTTCAGCTTTGCTTATTGCTATTGATCACCCCAAAGAGTACTCCTGATTTTTCTGGGGCTCTCTGGGCGTGTTTGTGAAGCAATTTAAACTCTAATCAAAACCTTAGGTTTAAATCTTTATCTGTTTTTTTCACCATGATGAAATCTGCCTTGTGTTGGGACAGGAACTGTGCCAGTGCCACTGCACAAACTGAGGCTTAGTCCAGTGGGCCTGTATGCAGTGTTGAACTGGGATGGCTCCAGCTTGTCTCATTTAAATATTCTCATCTCTAGGCCTTTTTGGGCTGCTTTTACTGTTGATTTTCTCACTTTTCCCATAGAGGAATGTGTTTACAAGTTATTAGCTTCACTAGTAGCAGCCTGACACTTAAAAAAGTAGTCAGGTGCATACTTGAGAACTAATAACATGTACAGTAACGTAGTGAAGTTGAATTCAGTCCAAGCTGACCTGTTCAGTAACAGGATAACTGCTCATGGGGTTTGCGCTGGTTTTGGCTGGGGTAGAGTTAATTTTGTTTGTAGTAGCTAGTATGGGGCTATGTTCTGGATTTGTGCTGAAAACACTGTTGATAATATAGAGTTGTTTTCGTTATTGCTGAGAAGAGCTTACACAGTTATGGTCTTTTCAGCTTCTCATGCTCTACCGACTGAGAAGGTTGGAGATACACAAGAAGCTGGGAGGGGGCACAGCCAGGACAGCTGACCCAAACTGGCCAATGGGATATTCCATACCATATGACATCACACTCAGTATATAACTAGGGGAAAGCTGGCTGGGGGGCCGCCGCTCGGGGACTGGCTGGGCATCGGTCAGTTGGTGGTGAGCAATTGTTTTTTATTTGCATCACTTGTCTTTCTTGGGTTTTTTTTCTCTCTTTGTTTTTGTTATCTTCCTTTTTTATTACTTCTTCTTCTTAGTAGTAGTAGTAGTAGTAGTAGTATAATATTTCAATTATTAAACTGTTCTTGTCTCAACCCATAAGCGTTCTCATTTTTACTCTTCCGATTCTTTCCCCCATCCCACTGGGGGGGGGGAGAGTGGGGGGAGTGAGCGAGCGACTGTGTGGTGTTTAGCTGCCTGCTGGGTTAAACCACGACAGAGTTGTAAGTAAGTGGAGGGAGTTCCTAAGGCTTAGTTCCCAATTCCTAAGAATTAAGTGTTGTTTATACAGGAAAACTTGCAGAATCAATAGTTTACTTATAGTTTTGTACTGAACTTTTCATGGATATAAGTGATGAAATATGAGAGGAAGTTTGAGAGGAAATCTTTTTTCTGTTTTGGACTGGACATTCTGCATGTGCATGGGTAGGAGAGAGGAGGAAATAATACAGTAACTTGATTTTTAATTTATTTTGAGCAGTGGAATAGTTCTGTGACACATGGTTATTTCTTCATAAACATTGATCCTTAAAATATGGTATTGCTGTTGTGAACAACATTTTGACACACAGTCTTGGTTGCTCAGTAATGACAAAATCTTTAAACTAGGATCAAAAGAGATTGCAAATATTCATAGATATGTGTAAACAATAATGACTAGGAAAAGGACCTAAAAATTACTGAGGGTTGATTCTAAAAAGGTCATAAGAAGGACAAGTAGAATAGTAGTATGTCAATCCACCAAATATTTTATTTGTTTCTGCACTAATTTGAGAAGTAAGGGAAATAAGCAGGCAGAGCTGAAATCTTAATTAACGATCACAACAGTTACTCAATTGGCATATGAGACACTCAGTGAGATAATTCACATGATTAGAATATTAGTGGGTCTAATTTGCTCCAGAAACATCTGCAAGGGAGGGAAATGAGAGAATGTATTGCTTTGTATGGCAAGTAGATCCATAAAGAAATGACACACATTTTCTGGATAAGGATAAAATGGTCAAATCAGCTGTGAACCACCAGTTAAGATTTGATTCTTGGAGGAAACAAGACTTTTTCTGGAAGGAAAAAAAAAAGGCAAAATTTTGAACTGTGCAGACAATTAGTAAAAGCTTTTTAGAAAATAGATACAACAAGGCACAGAATTTCCAGCATTTTTTGGAACATGGAGGGAAAAAAGGGAAACTAAAAAGAAAATTAGATATGTAATTCTAAATATTGTGGAGGAATGGTAGAAAATGTGAAAGTAGCAAGAAGTCTGGGTGAGAATGACTGTGAAAAGAGAAAGTTTACAGTCCTTGGAAAAGAATAAAATCCTACAAAATAAAGAAATAAAGTTCAAGAAAGTAGGCTTAAACAAATTCAGAGAACTGGTAGGAAAATGTGATAGGAAGCAAGTTTAAGTAGAAAGGGAGTTCACAGCAGTTCCATCTCCTTAAACAGACTAAGTTAAAGACATGCATGCATTCATCCTGGGACAGAGAAGCAGGGATTAATTTGATAATGTAATGAAATCTTCAATGATCTCAAACAAAGGGTATGTATATAACATGGAAAATAGATCAAACTATTAAGGACATTAAAAACAGCATAAAAACCCAGGCACAAAATCAGAAGTGTCAAGGTAGAAAATGAGATACTTTAGGCAAAAGGTTGTGAAGGGAAAAAAGAAAATATTGCATAAGTGAAATTCTTCCACATACTGCTAAGAGAAAGACTAAGGAAGGAGTAGATTTACCAATCAATAGAAAGGAAAACCTATTGAAAAATAACAGCTGCAGTTCATTTAAAAGCTTTTGTGGTGACTGCTTCATTGAAATTACTCTTTTGGCTCTCAGGTAACCTCAGAATCTTGAACTGTTACTGGGAATGTAAAAAAACAGAGGAGAAAAATTTTTTAGAAAAATGTAAAACTAGCGTCTGTCCATAAAAAGATAAACAAGAAAGCCAGTTTATCTTCCTAGAAAAGTACTGGAGCAATAATCAACTATTGAACTATCCATATACCTGAAAAAAAAGTCTAACATCTGCTCACCAGGAAAAAGTCTTGTGCCACCAACCTATTTTTTTTCCTGTATCAAAGTAGAGGATCTTGTAAATAGGAAAGGGAACATTTGGGAAAAAATAGATATTGTGGAGCAGATGTCATCTTAACAACATTAACTCATCTCCATAAATTTGGATTTAATGAATTCTCACCCTTGAGATTTTACTTTATTTTATAGTGTTACTATTCTCAGATTATCCTTTGCTATATTATTTAATCTTGTATATAGCTTCTACATATGTAACATTAAAAAAAAAAAAACTTCAAATCCATGTTACAAATTGAAGAGTGGAGCTTGTATCTTCATCAGAACGTTACCACCAGTATTGCTGTCATGTTCTAGTCTGCTGCTACTCCACCATTGCAAAGCTCCAGTTGCCTGAATAAACATTGTCTTACATGTTATTGATAATCACAGATGCAGAAGGAAAGGGAATAAAGAGCACCATTTTTACTGCAAGAAAGTACAAAAATCATACCTCTAATACCACCTTTAAAATCTCAGGTTTATTTTTTGTATGTGTGTGTTGTCCAACGCACAATGTAAGACTCTCATATCAAGTGTGGTGTTCCTATGATTCTAGTGTCAGAACAAACAGGAATGATAAGGCACATTCTTTAAGCCTTTTGTCAGTCATTATTTCCAGCTCTGGTAAATATCCCGATTTCATTGAACGCTTCAGTTTGCCCTCTTATTCCCTAGTCTCCTTTGTGGAGGAATTTGGTTTTTGATTAGTTGCTGAGATAATTGCACAGACTCTCTGTCTTTCATTCTTGCTCAGTCTCGTGGTCTCTCAGTGTCTCTCTCAGTCTCTCCTCACCAGGGTGTGTTCCCTCCAGTGGCCTAGAATGATGTCCTGGAGGTGTTCTGAGGTGCTGTAGTGGAAGAGTGTCACTGCCTATTTGTCAGAAAAGAAGCAAGGGGGAATTGGCCATTGGCAATTCCTTGGAGCAGCTTCTGTTTGAAGGAAGCAAGCAGGCAAAGATGGTACAAGGAACAGAGATCAGATAAAAAAGGATGCAGAGAAGCTTACACTTAGTTCACAGGTGAGGTGTGAGAGATAACACTCAGAAATGTGCAATGACTTTATTTGATCTGTATGGAGTTTGTGCATTGCAGCTAATTTCTTGGGTGCATCTGCTTTGCAGGTCCAGTGATGGTGACCAGGGTCAGACAGAGCCCAGTGATCGCCCATCATGGCAGTAGTGCCAGGGCAGGTCCAGGATCAAGCTCTGGATCAGAAAGGTATATGGTCAGGCACAGGGAAGGCACAGAAGCAAGGACCAAGGGGGTGGCCTAAACTAGCTCCCAAATGAAGCAGGGGCAGGTCGTCCCCCCTCCCTGCAAGTCCTTTAAGGCTTTTTCTTGAACAGCTCTTCCTTCAGAGTTGTGTGAATTAAGATGGGTGCCACATCAGAGAGCTGACATTGAGCGCAGGCAGCTGAACTCCTGGGAGGCAGGGAGTAAGCTTCAGGCCCTGGCAGTAAGCAAAAATAATGTTGATATGCAAGACATTATTGCAAAGAATAATGATATAGAAATATTAACAGGCAAAATCAATTACTTAGAAAATCTGTACTTGCAGGAAACAAATAATTACTTTGTGAACCTTTACGTTTCAAAATAACCTGACTTCTTGTGAAGTAGTGTTAATCCATGCAAGTCAACATATTGTAATCTATTTATGTAATTCTTCTGTGTGGAATTAACTGATGGAAACAAGAGAGTGATCAAGGTTCTAACTGTCCTTTTAAAAGTGTTTAAACAATAAGATGATTTTCAACCAGAAACAAGTATATTTCCCCTTGAATGTGGAAATTTAAATTACACCTTTTGGTGTATTGCTATACTATTTTACTTGAAGCAGTCATTATTCTACTGCAAAATTGGTAGGTCTCACCAAAGCTGTTTTGGTTTGGTTTTCTGGGCCATGTGGCACCACAGCCCTTGTTTTGTATCAATTCTTTTGCAAAGAGTGCAGTGACATGCAACATACAGTTTTCAATTTGAAATATCTGTCACAAAAAGGAGATTCTGAGTATAGATTAATGACCCTTTTTAATTTTTAAAACCTTTGTATTTCTTCTGCTGCTTGGTTTATTACATGTATTTCACCTATGATAGATGTTGAAAGAAAAATCCTATCTATTTAGCCTTCATAAGGTTACTCCTCTTACTCGGAATTCAGGCCACTAGTTTTATGTACAGTATAAAATACAGTATGGACAACTCATTCTGTGAAATGTCCTCACCTCTTACTGGCTATGTTTAGGTTCAGTTAATAAGAATGCTAAGAATAAGTGTAGTTTGAGATTTCAAATATGTGCAGGGCGGGTTACTATCATAATTATCTATAGAGAGGGTTTATAACCCTGTATTTACAGTACAGGTATTAATCCAGTACATTTATAGGCACATACAAAGATGTTCTGAGGATACGTTACGGATACATTTTCAAGGCAATTGCCAGCATGTTTTGAAATACAATTTCCATTTAGTATGAACATACAGTGCAAGGGGGACTATGTGCTTGGTTTTTTATATCTGTTTTAGTCCTCTGTGCCTTCCCATCACTCAGCAGTTCTTCAGAGTACACAATGTTTCTGGGAATTTTCTTTCATCCCCCCTTTCAGTCCCTTTGCCTGTTCACTTTCTCTATCATACCAGCTTTGTAACATTAATTCTCAACTTCGAAGTAATTAATTTATTTTTCTCCTAATATATAATTTCTTTGACTTTCCATCTCCTGTTTCTTATTGTGTTCCTTTATACTTCCAATCTCTGTGTTTTACAACTGTTTTCTTGCTGTTCCTTCATCATCTCTTCATCTTTCTCCATGTCCACAGGAATATGCTGGGAGGTGGGTAAGGGGAAGGGATTGCACTCTTGAAATGATCTCTCCTCTTTGTTAAATCACAGCTTAGATTGATCTCTTATATGATGGCTACAAATAATTAGTGACATAATTATATAATTATCTGACATATCAGATATGTTACTTCTACTTACAGAAAAAATTAACACTTTTTAACAGTTTTTGCTCATGTCATAAATGAAATCAGTTTACAGTCAAGTAATGATGACACTTTGTTGGCGGGCTGTATTTTTATTGTGTCCAATTCCTCATTATTCAGTACACTGCTTGCTATCTTATGCTTCGAACAATATCAGTCAGTGTCGTGGTTTAACCTGGCAGGCAGCCAAATACCATGCAGCCGCTCGCTCACTCCCTCCCCCTCCCGTGGGACAGGGAGAGAATCGGAAGGGTAAGAGTGAGAAAAACTCGTGGGTTGAGATAAAGACAGTTTAATAGAACAGAAGAGGGAAAATAATAATAATAATAATATTGATGACGATAAAATATACAAAATGAGTGATGCACAATGCAATTGCTCGCTACCAACACTGACTGATAACCAAGTAGCAATCGCTACTTACTGGAACACGCCTACCATTCATATACTGAGCATGACGTCACATGGTATGGGATACCCCGTTGGCCAGCTGGGCCAGCTGTCCCAGCTATGCTCCCTCCTCCCAGCTCTGCTTTTTGGTAGAGCATGGGAGCTGTCCTTGACAGGGCACTTAGCAACAACTGAAAACATCAGTGTGCTATCAACATTCTTCTCATACTAAATCCAAAACACAGCACTAGGAAAAAATTTAACTCTATCCCAGCTGAAACCAGGACAGTCAGATAATATAATTTAATACAATTATAAAATAATAATTTATATTAATTTATTCATTAATTATTATAATTGGTTTAAGGATAATTTTATATATACAGCTGCTGAGAATGAGGGCTGTCATCTGGCTAGTAACTTCACACTATGACAGGAGAAATCATAGTTACAAATATAACCTCTGTGTGATCCTTTGACACTTACTGATGAGTAGCAGCCAACATGACAGAAATTCAGGCATAAATATTTCCCAAACCTTTAAAGTAAATTAAGAATGATTACAAGGAATAAAACCACCTCAGTGTTACTGGAAGGGTGGGCTTTACAATTCACCATTAACATTAATTTCCTGTAACAAGACTGTGGGGTTTGTGTCTCTTGTAACTTTGCCAAATGTTAAACATTTGGGTTGATGTCTTCCATGTCATGTACCTGCCCTAAAGTTTAACTATTTTATAAACATTTAACCCCACATGGCTCATCTAGGTATGAAAGCAAGGCCAGGTTGTAAATATCTTGTGTTGCAATAGAAAGGAAAAAATTCTGAAGCTCTGTTTGTTATTTCATATTTTGTATGCAATATACATTTTATTATTACTACATTATTTCCCATTGTTCTATGCAGTATAATTCTAACATCTGTGGTTTTGTAGTGGGAATTTCAAACTTGACAGGGAAATGGTTTCTGTGAGGAAGTGCCTTTTGACTTGTGTGGACTCTACTCAAATGTGTCTAAGCTAAAAACTTTTGAAAAATCCTATGTGCTTAGCCTGGCAGCTGAAAGCTTTGAGGTACTCTATTACTGACAAGGAGTGACTGCTCTTAGTTCTCTTGCAGCTCCCACTGCAGACAAGACAATGCTCTGTTTCTACAGAGAATCCAGACAGGAGTGCGGCTGGAAGGAGGACAGAAGTCTGTTTCTCCTCTGCTAATAACTGAGGCAGCAGAAAATCATACGCCTCAAATGACTTTCAGTTAGAGAGAAAGGAGTAGGCTGTGGCTTTGGAAGCCTGGGGAGACAAAAGCTGGGTCAGAAAGGGATAAAAGTTGGAGGAGGAAAAAGGGAATGAGAATGGGAAAATGGAGAGAAAGCAGAGCTAGCTGGACAGAGGAGTGGAAACTGGTGAGTTTGATGGAGTGAAAGGCAATCTCCCTTTGTGATTTGGATGGTCTGTTTAGCGCCTTTAATGTAAGTTTGTATATGTAGTGGTGTCATTTTCAGTGTTCCAGTCTCTCCCAGCCAGTCAGGCAGGTGTATAGGTGGATCTGAGGTTGGTTTTTTTGCCCAAAAAGATTAGAATTTGCTTCTCCAAGAGCATGATAAAACTTGCATAAGATTTCACTGACACTATAATCTATTACTTCCAGGAGCTCGGGGAGAAATTGCCCCTGCGATATGCTCCCGAGAGGTCAACATTTAAACCCAGAAAATATAAACAGCACTTTGAGAACATGAAAATTTAGACCTTTACATTGAGGTGACTACTTTTGACGTGCTTGAATAATAATGTGGTACTCTAAGGATAAGTTAGACCTTTGTCTTGCTATATGATTTAAAGATTTATCGAATATTTAGAGCCTTATTATTCTCTCACCGTATATTCATTTTGTGCTAGCACATGTTTAGAATTAGAACATGTAGAACAACACTGGGAAATGTCCTGCGTTGGAAATGTAAGCTGACAGAATCAGTTATGCTTGCGAAGTGCACTGTTACATTTAGTTCATGTGCGTCTCACATGTAAACCTCTAGGTGGTGGAGAGTGGGTGGATAGTTAATGGTGAGATTATGGTTGAAATATACTTAATAGTCCAGACGAGATGGGCACTTTGGGAAGAAAGTGAAAATTTATGAGTCCCCTGCTGTTTGGCTGAGTGGCTTAGGGTGCATCATGCTGACCAAACTGGCATGTCTGAGCTGTCTGCACAGTAGTCAGCCTATTTTTATTCTGCAGGTACAAGTCCATTTTGTCAGGCAGCAAAATCTCTTGTGTTGTTTTCTTCTCTCTAGACTGACCCTAGTAAAAATTAAGTCTTTATATGTTTTGTTTGAGGTACCTTTTCTTAAAGAAGATTGCCTACTAAAAAGTTCAGACGAAGCAAGGAACTTCTTTCGCTTTTATTGCATTTATGCCTCGTATAATTAGACTGGACTTTTTGAGGCAGAAGAAAAATAAATACATGTTCTTACTTGAAATAGAATGTTCTACCTTCCATTTGGCCTCCAATACAACTCTTGGGGGATTCTAATGTTTGTTCCAAATGTTTAATGTGAACATCTATTTCCTTAATCAGCCAGAGGTGTTGCCGGTGTTAAGCCAGGAAAGCAAGTAGCTGGAACCTGGGAACTAGCAGAGCAGAACACTCTGTGTGTTTTTAATTGAAAGGGAGCTGAACAAAATCTTTCACTTGGATGAATATTGCTCAAGATCATCTGAAATCCTTTGAAGGCAGTCTTAAAATCCACTACCTTGGGTTCTTGCCTGCATCTTTAGTATGTGTCAGGGAAGATAGAGGGCTATGCACATGGAAAATATCCCCTTCACAGACAGCTTTTAAGAGTTGGTTCCCTTCTGAGCCTAAGGCAAGATGGTCAGTTGACAGAATACCTTATTTTGATGTCAGCTGCCACCCAGATAGCAACTGCAATCAAGATGAAACCTCCTGAAAACTGCCTTACTAGATCCTGTAATTGGTTAGCCTTGAGTTTTCCCAGAGCTTCCATTTCCAAATCTTCTATTGCTTTCCTCCATTTGACAACAAATGCTTATTAGAAAAAGAAAAAAACAAAACCAAAAGAAGCAAAACCTTCAGTGACACTTTCAGCAGTCATTTTTTTTAGAAATCTTAAAATGAATCATAAATTAATATGATTGACTAGATGGCAAAACATAGCTACTGCTCAGGTTCAAAAAAGGAAGGTAACCAGTTGTAATAGACACCTAGAACTGTGTTCATCTCATCAGTTCCTTAGGCTTCAAATGAGAAGTCCTGTTTCTGATGGGTGCATAAAGTTGTCTAAGCACATATAAATAAATAAAAATCTATATGTAAAATGACAAAATGCGAGAAGCATTACTTCTGGTCACCTAAGCACCATATGGGCAGTTGCGCATATATCCTTTCATACTTACTGTTCAAGTTCTCAGGCTGACATGAAGGATAGAATCCTATTTTAGATTAGCTTAAATCTCACAGACATTCGATGTCACAGGCATTAGTCAAGTGAGATGCTACATACTAAGTCTATATTGCTGGGCTAACCACTTCACTGGAGGAACTGCATTAGAACTGGAGCTGGAAAAATTACTAAAACTCTCTTTATAGACACGGTTTTAGAGATCTCCTTCCATAGAAATAAAACTTATCAAAGAAGGGCTCTTCACCATTTTTTTTTCATATTATTGCCATCCACATAACCTTGGAATGAAGGCACTTTTTCTCACTTTAAAATCCATCTCAGAGTTACCGCTCTCTTAAAGATTAGTGTATGCAAGTACAAATTAAGCCTCTTGATACTTTGGGCAATGGTATTGCCACAACTGAGTGTGGCACTGCCATAGTGTTAGGGCCTTGAGTATGCTACTAGATCTTAACCATCTTACCAGCTTCACCTGGGGCATCCACCTACACATCCTCCAGGAGCTCCATTTGTCTCCTGGGCACCTAGATCTTGTCTCAGCTATGTTAGAGCTGACCCAGCTTGCTGACTGATTTTCCTGGATGAACCACAGACCTACATTGTAGGTTGCTCTGTCTTCAGTCCCGTTTTTCGCCATCTCCTGCTGTTTGTGACTGAACTCCCTCAATAGACACTGGACCTCACCTTGTCTAGGCCTGTTCAGATACTGTGGGACTGTGACTTTGTGGATGAGGGCACTGTCTGTGCTATGGTGGACTTTGGGTTCTGGCTTGTCTTCCCTCTTGAATCAGCCACACTCTTGCTGCTCCTTGACACACAGCTTAAAATGTCAATAGTCCAACTGTTGCTGCATATTGAGGCACAGGTGGATATTGGGAAGATGAAACATGATAAGGTCATGAAAGGTACTAAATGCTATCCCTGTAACTACCCAGAAGTTGATGCTTGTCAGACAGGCCAGGTATCTTATGCTAGTGACTGTATTAGAACTCTCTCCTTTCCAGCTTTACTGATGTTTCTGTTTAAAAATATATAATGTGAAATAATAAACTGCATTTTATTAGTTCTCACAGTACGTATAAAGTATACAGTCATCCTGTAAAAGAAAGAGATGGAGAATGTCAGCCTCCTTGAAAAGCTGTTGGGAAGTTGAGCATCTTTGTTCAGCCTTTCTGATTCTTCCATTTCATCCTCACCAAAACAAAATTACACTGATATAAAGGGCAAACTACCCCAGACTATCACTGCTATAGATTTTTGGAGCACATTGCAGTACCACAACCACTATATATGTTGTAGTGAAACTTATTGGCTTCTCTATGTTGTATTCCCAAAAAAATCTCTGAATCAAACTCTCCTGTCTTATATGTATTCAAAATAAATCATAAGAAAGTATCCACAAAAAAGAGTTGATGCCATATAGAAAAAAAAGCCATATATATGTTTTAGACTTCCTTTTCCCCTAAAGGAAAACATTTGTCAAGTGAGGGAGATTTGGTGCTGCAATTTGACAGAAAGAAAGAGGATTGTGCTATATACAGCAACAGGAATGCACTTCCTGCTGCTTAAAAGCCTGAAATTTCATTTTCAAAAGAAGTGAGGAACACACAGCTAAAACTAAAAGACCTCAAACCAAAACCTAATCTGGCAAAAATGATTGTGCTCATCTTTCATTCATATTTCTAATTGGTTCAACGTTGTTGATTTATGTAAGGTATTCATTGTATACAAGCTTTCTTTAAGAAATAGAAGTCAAGTGTTCAGTAGAGAGTCTAAAGGAGATATCCACCCACACATTTAATATCGGTTGTATTTTGCATTCGATTTTTTGCCTAGTTCAATAATCACTGTTATGGCTATTGACATTAATTATTGCTATTGTCACATTAATTATTGTTGTATTATTAATAATAGCCAAAATGCTGTAATCTGACTCAAATTGGAATTTCTTAAAATAAATGTTCATCCAATCCAAAGACATGTGAATGAAAACACAATAAAATCTTGTCAGGGAACTCTCTTAATCCAAAGCAAAGGAAGCCAGATGTTTAATACCATGATAAAGCCATAGGAATGAATGAATATCTGATAGAATACCTGATAGAAGTGAATTATTATTGCTACATGTGAGAGAAGATACCCTACCCTTGGGAAAACAGGAAATGAAAGAGTGATAAAGCAAGTAAGGTATTTGATATCATATCAATGAAACTCATTTAATGCAACTCAAAACTTTAAAGACAAATTTTATAAAAGGAAAAAGATACCACAATTTATTTTTTAGCTAATAAGTGTACCAAACAGGCTTTTTATATTTTCAAAGTGCCAGAATTCTTCAGGTTCTCCATCTCTATTGCTTCTTTGTGTTTGTGATGTGTTTGCATCACTTTAACTTCTAGCACAGTTAGACACCAGAGGGCACAGGGAAAAGCTTTTGGCTTATAGGGCATCTTGGATTTTGCCATACTCCATTCTTTTGATGTAATAAAGGAGGAAACTCTTGAAATACAAGGACAATCTTTTTTTTTTTCTTCTCCACATCATTTTTTGTCTCTTCAATTCTACTAGGTTTTTCACTTGCCATGTGAAGGGTAGTCCCTTTGTGCGAAGAGCTCTGTTGCTAGATGGGAAATCAAAGTACTGTTTCTTTTTAGGGGGAAATGACTGTATTTCAGATTAAAATTCAGAGGAAACAGATCTGCAAAGAAAAACGTGGGAGCAAGTTTTAAGCTTCCTTGGGGAGTCCTACAATGTGCAAATTTATTCTTCAAGAATCTGTGAATCTTTCAGATAATTTCAGGTTTCCAAATGTCTTGCTAGACCTGTTTGAGACTCAGAGATGCATTCTGAGATGTGGTAGATGTAGTTTTCTTACTCCTTAACATTTATTATTCCTGTGATATGCTTCAAAAGTTTATAAAGCTTTATTGCTACCAAGTTGACTATGCAATAGCAGGAATTTCAGGGTTAAGAGAAGAAGAGACAGCAGTTATTACTTCAGGGCAATGTCCCTTAATTGCAATATCAGAAATTCATCTCACTGTCTCTGCTTACTGAAAATTAACTGCAGTGTTTTCTCCCAAACTGGCCTTTTGAAGTTCAAATGGCAGCATTATTTCCTGATATTGTCAGCAAATATTTTAAATCTTACCTATGTATTCCTGATTTCATATTACTAAGAATATTAAAAAAAAAGGAAGTATTTTTACATATTTTATTTCATGTCTTTTTATTCAACAAGGTTTTGTTGGAGTTTCCTCATGTGGAATGAAACCAAAAAAATAAATACCATGTTTCTATCAAGGGCATATGATTGGAGACTTCTTGTAATGCAGTATTGGTTATTGATAACCAATTTCTAAGTTTCTAAGCAAAGCAAACCAAGTTATCCCAAGAGTATTGACTCTTGGAAACTGGGAAATCAAAATAAATAACTAACAAAAATTAAATAGTTCTGCTCCCTTGGTCTATTACTGTTAGACTCAGCTATTTATCTATAATTAGAATTAATGTAGCTCAGATCTACAACTTTTACTTGTGCTTAAATCAATAAAGCTTTTTGTGTCTGGAGGAGTATGTTTAGAGTACAAACTATGCCTAAGTCTTCTTTTATAGTAACAATCAGCCTAGAAAAGAAGAAAAATGGCAGAGTGGGGACTAAAAAAATATTGTATGAAAACTCAGGGTAAAATAATGATCTTCTGGTATTCAGAATACTTTATAAAATTAGTCAGTATGCCATGTCACTGCGAGAAGAACTGAATCCAGACAGGAATTCAGTTAGGAATGATCCTAAACTATTTAGGAATTGATAACATTGCATTTATGTATGTGACATAGCCAACGCTAGCTTCAAAATACTTGGCTTACACACAGTTTATGTGCATGAGGCTCCCTATGGCTGTAAAATCGTGTCAGGGCATTGATAATAAATACTGAGCTCTAGGCTGCTATGGCAACAATGGTAGCAGTACAGGAGTCAGCTAATTTTAGACTAGCTTGGGTATGTCTACAAAGATTGCAGTTATGTTATTTCCTATAGTAAAGATATAATATTAGATCACTTCAGCATCTTAAAATATGTAGTAAATCCTGAACACCCAAAAGTGATGTTTAGATGTATGTGATGTGTTACTGGATGTTTCAGCATCTCCAGATTTTTTTTTTTTCTTTTTGCTGTGTATGCTAAGATGTATTGCAGTAATCAAATGCGAGGCATAAAAAAACCATTGACTCCCATGACCAAAATAGGTACCTGAGGCAAAACTAATCTGCTTGAGATTTCTTTCAGTATTTAGTAGATTGAAAATCCAATAATCTTGTTGACAGGAATGTTAATGTCCATAATTTTCCCCTGGGAATCAATGGAATTTTTCAAATTGGTATAATATTCATAGGCAATAGTTATGACATGAAGATGGGAACAGAGCATCAATTTTTACACCAGTGGGGAATAACATAGTGATTGAGGTCACCTTGAATTACAACAGATACATGTCACAGACTTTTCTGGTCTGGGCAGAATGACAAAATATCTTGTGCAGGTAGGCCCAAAGATAACTTTAGGCCTTCAGCAGTCTGCTGTCACTTTCCCTATATTGCTGATGGCACATTGAAATTAGAATTTGGTTATAGACTTATATTAGTAAATTGTTATACCAAGAATGAATATTATCAGGATGTTTGAGGAAATGAATTAGAGAATTGAGCTGAACACTATTAGCTGCTGTAGGTTTTAAAATACAATATCTGCTGAAGACAGATACTCTGACACAGGTAAAAAAAAAATTTTTTTTTTTTTTTTTTTAAATTATGGACTGATTTAACAAAATGTGCTTGCAAATCTGAGTCATCTTAAAGGTTTTGATGAGTTATATATGCTTCCAATTTTGGAAGGTGCTTGAGAAACTTTTAGACCGAGGGGCTTGAAATAAGAATGTTTAGTTTATTTGCCTGACACTGCTTCCATTATCAAAGCATGGTTTATTTTAATTTAAACAGAAGTTTGCCTTCATCTCACAGCTGAGAATAGGAGTGATTCCTTTGCCAACAAATTAGCTAAATATTCTCAGTTTACACACCTTATTATCGTTTCATCCTGAGTTAGCTAAGTAACATTGTTATTGCATAAGCTACCTTGTTCACAAGGAGTTGCCTTTTAAAGAGGACTTATTTTAATGTTTTCTAATAAAGCACAAAACCAAAATCAGCACTACTTGACTTTTACAAAGGCAAAAAAAAAAAAGGTTTGATTTATAAAAGGCTTAAATTAAAGCATTCCCTATGTACTTGCATGCATTTCTGCACATGACTTCCAAAGCCTGGAGAAGATGGTGCAGTGTGATGCATCCTAAATGGCAAACAGCACATTGTTAGAGCAGAGAATGCAATAATGTCCACACTTACAGAACAAACATATGAAGATTTTGCTGAATATTGGAAATATGTGAGTTACTCCTTCTTATAGTAACAGCAGTGGAATTGTCTTATTAACATTTAGGGGATTTTTTTTTCCTTTTTTTGTCTTTTGTATAAGAAGGTTGTTCCAGTGTGCTGCAATGTATTCTATAGCCTCCGAGGTAGACCTTGACTAAACCCTTTTAGAACTAAAATATTTGTTTAGTTCTGGGGCACTGGATCTAGTAACACAGGTGCCCTCTTTCAGGATCGTTGTTTGTTCCTCGTATACCTGCAGTGAGAAGGTGGTAGAAAAAATGGGGAAGTGATTCTGTACGCAAGACAGGAGGAGAGGAAAGTCTTGTGGCTCAGAAAGAGCAGCAAGTATCATTTGTTTCTCCTTTTTTTCACAGTGTGTTTGTTCTCTTCACCTCTCTTCACCAAGCACTTTTCTTGTGGATTTGAGAATGGTCCTGATGTCTTTTTAATGATTATTTTGCTGATGTTACTGAAAAATGTGGGTTAGTCATAGATATCTATCAGGAAAAAAAAAGTTTTGGAAAAAATATCACTTGGCTTTAGTGCTGATAGGAGAAAGGAGTTTCAAAAATTGGGTAACAGAATGGTCATGAATCTAACTTTAGGACTAAGGTAACTGAAACATATCTCAGGATTTGATGGAATTTGAATAGGAATAATATTTTCCCTGCTTGCGCTATTAGCACATTTTTACACCTCAGTTTTTCAGCAACAGGGGTGTATGTGAAAACATGGAGAGATGGAAGGCAAGGTGGGTGAGTGTCACTACACAGAATGTAATTCTGAAGGGTGTACTGACTACTGAAACAGTAAGTGCCCAACAGACCATTACATTAGAAGGGGAAATGTATTCTTGTCTCAACATTACCTTAAAAGCTACTGATGTGCCTATGAAGCTTTCACTGCAGAATTAAAAAAATCAAAACTGATCTTGTGTCAGCAAGATAACACATTAGGCATATTGGAACAATTCCTGAACGCAATTGTTCAGAAAGCAACGTGCACCAACAGGTTGGATGGGTAAGCCCCAGCACAGCAAAATGGCTTCAGCACTTAGCAGGAAGTACAATCTGATATTTTCCTTAATGCGCATGCTCGGAGGATCTGTAGAAACGATTAGGAAAAGAAATATTTACCTCTTTAGAGGAATAAGGTGGAAATACAGGCTGACCAACTTTTACTGAGTACGGAGTAGTAAGGCCTGTGTCTGCTCACCCAGAAATTGATAGGAGTTTTGCAAATAGGTTAGCACAAGCAGCTACCGAGTTTGGAAAACATAAGCAAGAAATGAAAAGATGAAGTGTGGCTGGTGGACTATGAAAGAGCCCCCTGAGATATAAACCTGGCTTCTGTTCAGATTTTTTTCTGTACAAACCTGGTGCAAGGTCACTTCTCTGTATGCCGTCTCTCTCATTTGTAAATTAAGAATAATACCTGCCTGCCTTGGATTATTTATGCTGAAGATTAATTAAAATTCATAAAAGCACTTTCAGAATTTACTGTTGCAAAAATGCTAGAAGATGATTTGTAATTTTGATAAAGAGGAGACCTGTGATGAATAGTAAGAGGAAACACCTCATACTACACAGCTAATGTAGTTAGAAGAACTGCCAAAGTTTTGGTCAGTCTTTGTGATGGACTGTTTTCCTGAATCTTGTACCTTTTTTCTGAAGGATGGAAGTTTTAAGAATTATTCTTCCTTATTTTTTCTTGAAACAAAACTGCTAACTGTACACAAAACATGCACACTATGGAGATTTTAATGAGAGGCTGGCTTATTTTCATATTGTAGAAGTCTAACCATGGCTTTAAATTATGGGTTGCCTCAAAGAATCTGAGCAAATTTTAATATGGGAAACTGACCGTCAATTACAGCGGAAAAGGAGACACTATTTTCCTTAAGTATTCTAACTTGAAAAGAGTACTTCACAGGGGAATTTCCTTTGCAGACATTGTGGCTGTTTTCTAATCAGGAAAAAGGAAGAGGAGACAGACTCCTTAAATGTTTTTCCATGTACTCTTTTCTGGTACAGGTGCCAATCACAGTCTGGGCTTAAATTTTTGCTCCCAAATGGAAAGTGTATGTATTGTCTGTAATTCAAGTTGTTGCTGGGGAGTTTTGCTTTGTGCTTGTTGCAAATATCACTGTACGCTCTGGGTAAGAGCCTCTTCACCTCCTTTGATGGCTTGTGACATGATCTGGTGGAATTATATAGGTGCTTGAAATGGGTTCTTGTGTAACCACTCGTAGAACAGTGTCAAGGCATTTCGGTGGAAATGTAAATGGGATTCATTGAATATACCTAGGAATATTCAAGCAATAGCACTGCCTGCCAAATTTGTGTGGTCACCTAGATACTAAACATTGCACGCATAAAACTCAATGAAAGAGGTAATGACTCTTCATAAATGCAGCACATTCATAAAGTCACTTGTGATGGTTCTCAATGCACATCTGTTAAATTCTAGTTTATTTTCAAGCAGAATATCTGATGAAAATATTGAAAGATTTTTTTAGAGCATAATTTAAATTTCTTGGAAACATTCATCTGATTATCTTGAGGTTATTGCATAGCATCTATGCATATGTAAGTTCCAGATAATACTGCTGAAACAAATCTATTTTTTAAAAGAAGGACTGAAGAATCCACTCAGAGTTTACACGTGATCTGTTCTGTAGTGTTTTTATTTGTAATAAAACTAATAAAAAAAATAGTATCAGTTCTTGATTTTGAACAGAATCAGTGCTTTATAATAACATTTCAGCTTCCTTCCTTGCTGCCTTTTTCCTTATATTTCCACGTAATTGTAGTGTAATGTAAATGTGATAATATACTGAAATAAAACGGAAATGGTAAAAAAATTATAGTGAAAAGTCAGAAATATTTTTCAGCAGTAAAAATGTTCTCTTTTAATTCATTTCAAATACCAAGTGATAGTACTTCCCTTTCATTTGGAAGGTTAGTTGAAAGAATATTTGAGTTTATCGTATCTGAAAGTCCTAACTGTACTCTACTATCATTTAAATTCATTTCCCTAGCTATAGATTTTCAAATTAAATTTAATACTAGTAATCTTTAAATTACATTAAAGGTTTTGCTGCTTGCTCTTTTCTTCTTACAGTATTGTCAACATCACAATCATACTTAATAAAAATAAAAACATGTAAATATGGGTCACTGACAAATGAAAAAATAAAATATTTATTAGGGTTTTTAATGAATAGTCAATAGTTATCATCAGCCACACATTTAATTTCCATCTCAATCTTATATTATATCCTTTTATTCCAGTGGAGAATACCCATCCATGCAGGTGCTTCTTCTTTTATCATTAATTCAGCAGTACAATAAACATTCATTTCCAAAGGCTCCTTTCCTCCTCCACAAATCATTTCCTTATTTCTTTGCTTTAAATTCCTCTTGGCCTTAAAGTTCTTTGCAACCTTTTTCTTAGTGCTTAAAAAGAGGTTCTACATTTTTAAATAAATGACTGCTTCCTTGGTAAGCTTTTAAAGTAACCCAGACATGGAGCTGATAATTTTTACACACCCCACATCTAACATATGCACCCATCAATTATTTCTAGGCATGCTACCAATTTAGAAGCAGCTGAAGTGAACATTTAGAAATGGTGGTCAAGTGAGTTTTGAGCAGCATTTTTGCAGTCTCCATAACATTCATGGTTTGTAAAGCACTTGCACATGAGAACTGCTAGTAGACAGATGTTTGTGTCACAGAAGATTGAGGAAAATTGAGATTCTGTCAGATCAAAGAGGAAACAAATTCAAAGAAACATACTACCTTTCTGTGTATGGAGTAAAAATCTAGATATTGCTGTGAAAAGTGTCCTTGCTGATTTCAAATATATGAACATGCATCATACACACGTGTATGAATTCCAATATAGACTTCAAGTATGATAGCTAGAATTCAAAGCTGGTGGTTTTTTAGACTGAAGTTATGAAGCTGAAGGATCACTTGGCTTGATCCTGGAAACTAAGATGGAAAACAGAGCGATCCTGTGGATCACAGAGTTTGTATACACAGAATGCCACATTTCTTGTTCCATAGATTAGGTACAATTAATTAACTGCAATTATTGAATGTATATTTGCCCGTATAGAATCATAGAATCATAGAATAGTTTGGGTTGGAGGGGACCTTTAAAGGTCATCTAGTCCAACCCCCCTGCCATGGGCAGGGACATCTTCAACTACATCAAGTTGCTCAGAGCCCCATCCAACCTAACCTTGAATGTTTCCAGGGATGGGGCATCTACCACCTCTCCGGTCAACCTGTTCCAGTGTTTCATCACCCTCATTGTAAAAAATTTCTTCCTTATACCTAATGTAAATCTACCCTCTTTTGGTTTAAAACCATTCCTCTTTGTCCTGTTGCAACAGGCCCTGCTAAAAAGTTTGCCACCATCTTTCTTATAAGCCCCCTTTAAGTACTAAAAGCTGCAATTAGGTCTTCCAGAAGCCTTCTCTTCTCCAGGCTGAATAACCCCAACTCTCTCAGACTTTCTTCATGGTATAGTATGGTTCAATTATGTTAAGCATTATAGTTGAATAGAGCTGACCTCCATATAGACGTAGAAGTTTCCATTTTCTCTTACATTTAAGTAGAAACCGATTTTCCTTGTTTCATGTGAAAAAAGGCCTTTCCCTATTTTTCAAGTAAACAGTCTTTCATTAAATCTTGATTTTTCTGTGAAGTCTCATGCAAATCTGTTAATTAGTTTCTGAGTTCCAGTCAATTAAATACTGGCCTAAAATAGTTCCTATTTGGAGTCTCATGGTATTTTGGCCTCTGCGGTGTGAGTGTTAGACTATGCAGAAAGTCAAAAACTACATTGCAAACATTTGTTAGTCTCTTTGGGTTACGTAATTATTTAGTTACCTACCAAAAACTCGCTAAAAGAGAAAGCTTTGCAACAGCTGTGTGGTATAGCATGCGTCCCACTAGTTTAAACACTGTAATAATAATAAAAAGAGGTATGCAATTTTCTTAATGTTGATATGGCTCTTGTTTTTGTGTTTTGGGTTTTGTTTCGGTTTTTTTAATATAGTTGTTAATACTGCATAGGTTTTATTTTTGCAAATACAGTCTAAAGAATTTTTGAAACTTACCGTGTCTGCACTTTTACCTCAGTACAAGGCATGGCATTCATTTTACTCAGTTCACATCAGTTTAACATTGATGTAATCAATTGTATTGATTATACTGGATTAACTGTTGTATTTGTAGATGAAAGGACATACAGCTGAGATTGCCTCAATAACAGAAGGTGCGGACCTTACTCTGTTGTAGTATATTCAAGGAAAGAGGAAAATAGACTGAACACAGACAAAAAGCTTTCTGTTGTACTTTGTACTGGGAAACAATGATTTTATGACTTAAAATATGAACAGAATTGTTGGTAGTTCTTACATTGTCCCACCTCTGCAAATTGTAATGGAAACCCACTGATCTGACTTTTTTTTTTTGTTTTCCTTCTTGCAGCATGCCTGTGTTTGAAAGATGTTAGTATTATCATCCACTATCATTGTGGTCTACTATAATTATTATTGTTATTGTTGCTACGTTTTCTTTTTATTAAAAGGTGAACTAGATGCACAGTACATTTTGCAAATACTGATCCTCATCTCTCTTATGTTAATAGAAACCAGGAATAACTAAGCTCAAGAGTGTGTAGTTACTTTGATGAATGCTACAGGACAGGAAATTCAGCTTGTGAAAGTTTGTCCAATTTTTATTGAATATCAAACTTCTGCATCCATGTTAGAAAAGAAATTGTTCTCTGCCCTAGTGAGAGCTAAGGTTTTTTTAATCATGTCAAGGAAGATGTTTAGAATTTGTGTTTTTTCCTTCTACCTAGTCTTTTTTCAAGGCTTAGAATTCACGCATTGTGAATGCAGGCAATGTGAGTTGTTTAGGATTTAACATTACTGGTGAATATCTTTTAAATTAAATGGATACTTCACTTCTGTATACATTTGCATAGTGTCTGGCTTTATTTTGCTTTTCTTTTTTAAAAAATTCTCCTTCTGCCTATCTTATTGACAAGATCAGGATGACCAGCTTAGAAACTTCAATGGCTGAAAAGCTGCTCCCTGAGCACAAAAGCTAATGAGTTCTGGTTTCCTACAGTTCTGTGTCCTTTCTCCGTCCATCACCGTTGCAATACCTCTAGTTCCCCCTCCCCCTGCATGGTATCATTCTCTTTCTTCTGTTTCTTCTAGCTCCTGCTGGTCTACAAGCAGCATGGGTTGTAACTCATCGCAAGCCAAGTGCTGAGGGCCATCTGGTAGGCTTAACAGAGCAGGTAAGTCTTGAACTGTTTAATTGAATATGACTGGAATTTAATTCACTACCAGAAATTAATTTGCAAAATTCAAACAATGCTTTGGAAAAAGAGAACCTGATTAAAATTTGTGAGTTTGTTACAAGATACAGAGGTGTCTAATTCAGAAATCAAGTTTTGGATTCAGACCCTGAAAAAGAAGTTTAGATATTGAATGAAGTTGTGAGTCATCCAGCTTGAGGAGTTTGGTTCTACAAACTAAGTTAACGTATTTCATGAATTAATTTGTTAGAAACTGCATATGTGTTTACTGTAGTTACTATTTAAATCTCAGTAATGTTGCATCACTTTTTTATCCTTGTTAATCAATGTATGTAAGTAATTGTTTTTCAATTTTCATATTCTCAGCTCATGCAAAACACATAAAGCTCTTCAGCTGCCATTCTCTTTTTTTTAACAATTTTAACATATTTCTTACAAAATATGAAAATCCAACCAGATTTGTTTTAATGTTCTTGTATGTATTTTTTTTACTTGCAAAACAGTTGTCCTTTATTTTTGACATCTTTTCATGAATGAATTAAAATTTCCTTATTAAATAGCTCGATACACTGCTATGGAGAATTACAAATCAAATATTATAAGTAGTTTAATTGTCTTTCACATGTTTCTTTAGTCATTGTCTCCCAGCTTGTATCTTGCATTGCTGCTTTCTTGTTGTTATTATTTAAAATTGTTTGCCTTCTTTCATTTCATTTGCTGTGATACAGTGATTAAATATTCCCATCAGTGTACTAACAATTACTTAGGAAAACATCTGGTCTAAATAAAAATTAAGTTACTGGTTTTCATTCTTGTTTTTATTACTAATGGTTTGAAATTTCATGCACTTCTGATAATAATATGGCAATAAGAATACTGGCCATAAGGGCCAAATGCCGTAAATTCTTGCATTTAAGTTTGGAGTCAGGAGTAAGGAAAATCTGCTGAAGTACCTCTTATAGTCTCATTTCATTATCTTTAAGTTGTCTTCTGAGAGTAACTATTATATATCTTAGGAAGGCCTAGCTAGCAGGACTGCATTATTACACTGAGCTTCATGGTCTTTGCAGTAGGTCAGTGGAACCAGACTGGAATAGGTTTTTTTAGATTGAAGTAGGCTACTACTCTCTGAAGAGCTGATAAGCACACATGCTTATCGTAAACACGTTTATTTATCAGATGAACACTCATATCAGCATCAGTTTTCGTATGCAACCTTGACTTTGTCCTTTTTATATATTCGTTGTGTTTTCCCTTGATGGTGTGTTGTTTAGGGAAATGAAGAAAACATGCATATGTTATAGTCCCACAAGAAGGGCCGGAAGGAGGATCTGGGGAACTACAGGCCAGTCAGCCTGACCTCGGTGCCGGGGAAGATCATGGAGCGGTTCATTTTGAGGGCGCTCAAGAGCCATGTCCGGGACAACCGGGGGATCAGGCCCAGCCAGCACGGGTTCATGGAAGGCAGGTCCTGCTTGACCAACCTGATCTCCTTCTACGACCAGGTGACCCGCCTGGTGAATGAGGGAAAGGCAGTGGATGTGGTCTACCTGGACTTCAGTAAAGCCTTTGACACTGTCTCCCACAGCATTCTCCGAGAGAAGCTGGCGGCTCACGGCCTAGACAGGTGCACTCTTCGCTCGGTAAAAAACTGGCTGGACGGCCGAGCCCAGAGAGTTGTGGTCAACGGAGTTAAATCCAGTTGGCGGCCGGTCACGAACGGTGTTCCCCAGGGCTCAGTACTGGGGCCGGTCCTGTTCAATATCTTCATCAATGATCTGGACGAGGGGACCGAGTGCTCCCTCAGTAAGTTTGCAGACGACACCAAGTTGGGCGGGAGTGTTGATCTGCTCGAGGGTAGGAAGGCTCTGCAGAGGGACCTGGACAGGCTGGATCGATGGGCTGAGGCCAACTGTATGAGGTTCAACAAGGCCAAGTGCCGGGTCCTGCACTTCGGTCACAACAACCCCAGGCAACGCTACAGGCTTGGGGAAGAGTGGCTGGAAAGCTGCCCAGAGGAAAAGGACCTGGGGGTGCTGGTTGACAGCCGGCTGAACATGAGCCGGCAGTGTGCCCAGGTGGCCAAGAAGGCCAACGGCATCCTGGCCTGTATCAGAAATAGTGTGGCCAGCAGGAGTAGGGAGGTGATCGTGCCCCTGTACTCGGCACTGGTGAGGCCGCACCTCGAACCCTGTGTTCAGTTTTGGGCCCCTCACTACAAGAAGGACATGGAGGTGCTGGAGCGTGTCCAGAGAAGGGCAACGAAGCTGGTGAAGGGCCTGGGAACAGGCTGCCCAGGGAAGTGGTTGAGTCCCCATCCCTGGAAGTGTTTAAAAGACGTGTAGATGAGGCGCTTAGGGACATGGTGTAGTGGGCATGGTGTGTTGGGTTGACGGTTGGACTCAATGATCTTAGAGGTCTTTTCCAACCTTAATGATTCTATGATTCTATGATTCTATGATGCAAATACTCAGTTTAATTCTATCCTTCTACTTACTTGGAAGCATCTCTTGAAATTGTCACTCATGTTGTAATACCCCTACCTTTTGTTATCTCTTTAGATGCTAAAAGTGGGAGAATTTTATTTCACCAATTGTTTTAAATATATTATTGTAATTGAAGAGGCATTGCTTACATATTTCATAATAAGAGCCTACTCCGGAAAGAAATTGAGAGGCTGAAGGTTTAAAAACAAGCAGGCAAATGACAAAGACTGCAATGGAACAGTATTGAAAATTATTTTAAATGTCATTACAGATTAGTTTAGATTACCTGTTTTCTGGGATGGATAGAATTCAGAATCTTATTTAAAAAAATAAAATGCTGCTTTCTGCTGCATTTTTATTCCTACCATTTTTATTTAGATGAGTAGCATGAAGTAATTATTTAGTATTCAGTTTAGTATTAGACATTTTTCTCCAATGATTTAAATGAGATATTCTTAATGACTAGGTACATGATTTAGTTCTCAGTACTTATTCAGGCTGGTCTCCCGTGTCAGGACCCGTATCAATACTGAGTTATGTGGCAATACTATTTCCTGGTAAGTTGAATGTCTTTCAGAGCTGATGGAGGACCTTAATGAATTTGTTGGAGTCTAGATTAAGTTTTGTAGAGGGCAAACCATGGCTTTGTGCACTTTTACTGTAATTATGAACCTTAGCAAAATATTACTATAATTAGGCTAACATAGTCCATATTTAGTTAATTTCACATATTAATTGAAGTTAATAACTTCAATCACTTTAGTTACTGAGACTAATTTAAATAATACACACATAACATTTTGTATATGCATAAAGATGGATTTGCAGGATTGCAAGCAGTCACGTTACCTATAAAAATCTAAAGAATCTACTGCCATTCAGAAGGTATACAGTAATTTTCTAATCGTAACCCATTGCAATGACAAATAAACATGGATTAGCTTCTGCAACCCATACAATAAAACCTAGCTAGTGAGCAGCTGGCAGCTGAAGAGCTCACGTACAGTGGAAGACATTGATTTGGGAAAGACAGACAGCTCTCAGAAATGTGAATGTTCCAGGAGCTAGTGTGAAACAGGTGCAGCAAGAACTTTCCTTCTACTTCTTTTATAGTTCACATGGGTGCTATTAATTCAAAGCAATATGCTATACTTGAACTCCCTTCTTGTTAACAGTTTTGTCAAGGTTCAGATAATCCTCTGGGAAGTATCCATTATTTTTCTGTGAGAAACCTGATAGTGTTCTTATTATGAACAGCAAATCTTCTATTGTACAAATTAAAACTTTTTTTAGTTTTATCTGGCAGCAAAAAATGGTTAATGTAACAACAATAATATTTAGCAAACTGTGTTAGTAGGTATATTAATTAAATTCAATAGCAACTGCAATCTTAGGCAATTTAAAAAAAAAATCCTATTTTAAACATTTTGGTATGAAGAAAGTATTTGTATATAGGTAACTCATGTAACAAGATTCTTTTCATTGATCTATCAAACTGGCAGGATTAGAGTCTTTGTGGATTGTGTCAATCCTATTGATTGGACAAGCAAAAGAAGCTTAAAAAAGTTTAAACACTAATTAAATAGCATCAAAAGAAAAATTAAAATTGGACTAAAAAGGAAGTCCTGGTTCCACTGACATCAAAGGGAATCTAGCTCCTTGATTCATGCAGTCAGGGTTTCATCAAGTGCATAGAGTCCTGTTTTGAAGAGGAAATTTAACATGCTCAGGAATTTTGGATAAAAATTGCGCCATTGTACAGTTATGTATTTTCAGATACATTTCAGATGAAATAAGAGCAATCGGTCACCTAAGACTGATTAGTCATGACATAATTGATTAACTTCTTGTTCATTAGGTTAAAGTTTCATGAAGAACACAACTTATGCTGGGCATGATAATGTTATTTGATTGTCTTGATTCTAGAAATAAAATGCTGAGAGAACAAAAATAGTAAAATTCTTTACTACTGTCCCCATTCTTCACAACATAGGGCATAATTCAAGAAAAAGAAGAAAGACACAGACAAAAAGTAAATGTGAGTACCTTTTTATCACATTATTTATTTAGTCTATGAGTTGATGTGGAACTGAAGGAAGTGCTGCATACCATACTGTTTCTTGATTTTAATAAGGATCTTCTTGGACTGTTGTTTGGACACTTCATTTTCTATAGTGTTTTCAGGATATCCAATTTCCCTTTTAGCAGTAATCCATAAAATTCATGACAGGAACTTCAACAGAAATGTAGAAAGTAACCAACTTTGTGTCTTTGTCACTTAAGCATTTCCTGTGAACATCAAGGACTTTGGAATTCAATTTTAACTTTTCATTTTATGAAAGTTCTGTAATACTCCTTTCATTTACTGGTTTAAGTTTGTTTTTTTTTTCTTTTGGGAGGGGTTGAATAGGTAATATTGAAGCCGTGAAAGATATAACATTTTTATTATTTGTTTTCAATAACAAAATAGTCTTACTTTTCTATCCATATTCTGCAAAAATTACTCTGATTATTTTAAATTTATACCTCAGTTACTGAACAAAACAAAGAAGGCTGCCAACAACATGTTTTACAGGATATGGGTATCAATTTATTTAAAATGCTTTCTAAAATAAATTGGAATGCACTGTACTATAATTTAAGTGTGCTTTTCTGTGGTTACTCAGGAAGCTGTTAATAAAAAAAAAGAAAAAACACCTATTTTTACTGATACTTGCAGGAAAATCTAGAATAGTGGTCATTCATAGTAAATTTATATCAATTTTATGAGGTTTTTGTCATCTTGACACATTTATGGAGCTGTTAAATTTTTGCTGCCTGGGGGATATAATGTACTTGATGTGACCCCACTTGTTAAATTGGGACCATGCAAGTAACATTAATGACATGTCATTCAAGAATAAAACAGAGCCAAGTCTTCTCTAGTTCTAGAGGAAGGACATATTTGACAGAGAAATAGGTAGTGAAATAGGTATTATGATCTATATCAAGAAGATACTTGAAAAGGGAAAGAAGGAGAAATATACAGGCATTTAATCAGGTGTCTCACAAAACTTTTCCTGCAATTGTTCATGGATGATAAAACAGGGTATCACTCATGCTACGATAGCCTAAAAGACCTTCCATTGTCCTAACATTAAACCTGAGTGTACAAGCAGATATACAGGATTTGTTATACGTTTTAGATTTCCATATTAATGTACTTTATAGAAACTATATTTTGTATATGGATATGCAAGTGAGCATATGTTGTATTGAGGCTTTATATTATCACTGTGTTGTCATCACTACCTCAGAATTCACATGATCATTAAGTTGAATCAAATCCAATTTAAATACAAAACCTTTTTAAAACCTAATTTATTTGTGTTGGAACCAGATCCGATAACCAAAAAATGTCAGTATCCACTGTAGTTCAGAGAGATCAAATTTAGAATTATTCTATCTAGAAAAAATCTAGGATTCCATATCATTGATCAGGAAGATTTCAAGCTCATCAATAACCAATTGATCATGAAGAAAGTGGCTGTGTTACTACATCTCTGAGCTTTGTACTTTATTCTTCATAATCACTCATGGAAAAACATGAAGTCATTTTCAAAAAATTCAGATTTATACCTTCACATTCTCTAAAACACATGGTATTTTTGGCTAAAATTTTGGGTCAGAAAGGAACACTTCAACTTCTTCAAATATTTGTTTAAGAACTTGTATAACAAAGACATTTTGGTTAGATTCAAATTAATAGTAATACATACAATTTTGTTGTCGGCAATTTTTTGTTGTATTATACGAAGCTAAATGGCTTTATATTTGACATTTTAGAGTTAATTTATGGGTTTATTTTCACTAGTTCATTTCTTTTTTTCTGTGGTGGGGCACGTTCTTCTGGTAGAAAAATGTATTCTCTGTTTCACAGCCAAAATCTTTCTATTTTTACTAGCACTAACTGCAAGGTTGTGCACATATTGCTGAAACTCTCAGTAGGAAACATTGATTACATAGCTTTTGGCTTCATTTGGGGAAATCTCATGGTAAATATTCCCATTTCTAAACATGGTAGCGTATGGTATTTATTGAACTGAATCACAGCCATGCAGATTTGTAACTTGTGCTTTGCAATGTCCAAAGTCCCTCCTTTTTACATTTTGTTTTATGCAAAGCTACTTTAAATCTTAAAGAAGTATATTCCAGCTATGAAAAAAAAAACCCAAACCAAAAAAATACTAGTAAATATTTCAGAGCTAAGTATGTCTTCGATATTCCAACTAGTGACCCTTAATAAAATTCTGAATGTAGTACAAAGTACATATAGTGTCTTTTCTGTGTCCAAGATAACCAGCTATGACTAATTGTAAAGTAGCCACAAGGTTTTCTCATGGGAGTAAATTTTTTATGCTAAACAGGCAAGAGACAGGCAACTTCCACAAATCTAGTTTAATCCACGAATCTTCTTGACAGATTGTAAATTATAGCATCCAGAATTTTTCATTAGGGAGATGAGTGAATGAAGCTGAAAACAAAGGTATTAATGTTATCACGTCAAAGATATATATCCAGTCATGTGCCATATATTATATATAGCACTGAATTTTAAGTTTCTTTCTTTCATTAATGTAGCTGTATTAAAACTTAGAAAATTGCTTGAGAAGAGCAGTACATATAATTTTTTGTATTAAAGCCATTTTTACTATGTCTTCAGTGCTTATGTTATTTATTAATATAATGTCAGCAATTTAATTTAGCTACTTTTATTTTTATCTTATTAGTGGGGTTTTTTGGTTGTTTTTTCAAAAGATGTGTTGCAAGTTCATTTACAACTGTTTCCCTATATAACTTTAAGCTGAGTTTATGAGGACAATACAAGAATTTTTAATGAAAATTGAACAATCTGTGTATTTTTACAACTAAAAATAAAGTAGGTATCAAACCTAAAGTTTTCTACATATTTATCCCTGTGTTTAGGAAAAGGCGGCCTTCATTACAAAGACTTCTATCATTTTTTCAGACTAATCATAGAATTTCCAGAATTCATAGAATCATAAAATCATACAGGTTGGAAAAGACCTCTAAGATCATCGTGTCCAACCGTCAACCCAACACCACCATGCCCACTACACCATGTCCCTAAGGGCCTCATCTACACGTCTTTTAAATACCTCCAGGGATGGTGACTCCACCACTTCCCTGGGCAGCCTGTTCCAAGGCCTGACCACTCTTTCAGTAAAGAAATTTCTCCTAATGTTCAATCTAAACCTCCCTTGGCGCAACTTGAGGCCATTTCCTCTTGTCCTATCGCTAGTTACTTGGGAGAAGAGACCAACACCCACCTCGCTACAACCTCCTTTCAGGTAGTTGTAGAGCGCGATGAGGTCTCCCCTCAGCCTCCTCTTCTCCAGACTAAACAACCCCAGTTCCCTCAGCCGCTCCTCATAAGACTTGTGCTCCAGGCCCTTCACCAGCTTCGTTGCCCTCCTCTGGACACGCTCCAGCACCTCCATGTCCTTCTTGTAGTGAGGGGCCCAAAACTGAACACAGGATTCGAGGTGCGGCCTCACCAGTGCCGAGTACAGGGGCACGATCACCTCCCTGCTCCTGCTGGCCACACTATTTCTGATACAGGCCAGGATGCCGTTGGCCTTCTTGGCCACCTGGGCACACTGCCGGCTCATGTTCAGCTGGCTGTCAACCAGTACCCCCAGGTCCTTTTCCTCTGGGCAGCTTTCCAGCCACTCTTCCCCAAGCCTGTAGCATTGCCTGGGGTTGTTGTGGCTGAAGTTTGGTTCAACTTGGCCTTGTTGAACCTCATACAGTTGGCCTCAGCCCATCGATCCAGCCTGTCCAGGTCCCTCTGCAGAGCCTTCCTACCCTCCAGCAGATCAACACTCCCGCCCAACTTGGTGTCGTCTGCAAACTTACTGAGGGAGCACTCAGTCCCCTCGTCCAGATCATTGATGAAGATATTGAACAGGACCGGCCCCAGTACTGAGCCCTGGGGAACACCGTTCGTGACCGGCCGCCAACTGGATTTAACTCCGTTGACCACAACTCTCTGGGCTCGGCCGTCCTGCCAGTTTTTTACCCAGCGAAGAGTGTACCTGTCTAGGCCGTGAGCCGCCAGCTTCTCTAGGAGAATGCTGTGGGAGACAGTGTCAAAGGCCTTACTGAAGTCCAAGTAGACCACATCCACTGCCTTTCCCTCATCCACTAGGCGGGTCACCTGGTCATAGAAGGAGATCAGGTTGGTCAAGCAGGACCTGCCTTCCATGAACCCGTGCTGGCTGGGCCTGATCCCCTGGTTGTCCCGGACATGGCTCTTGAGCGCCCTCAAAATGAACCGCTCCATGATCTTCCCCGGCACCGAGGTCAGGCTGACCGGTCTGTAGTTCCCCGGATCCTCCCTCCGGCCTTTCTTGTAGATGGGAGTCACATTGGCGAGCCTCCAGTCGTCCGGGACCTCCCCAGTTAACCAGGACTGCTGGTAAATGACGGAGAGCGGCTCGGCAAGCTCCTCCGCCAGCTCTCTCAGTACCCTCGGGTGGATCCCATCCAGCCCCATAGACTTGTGAACGTCCAGGTGGCATAGCAGGTCATGAACTTCATCCTCTTGAATTATGGGGGGTTTATCCTGCTCGTCGTCCCTGTCTTCCAGCTCAGGGGGCTGAGTACCCTGAGGATAACCACTCTGACTACTAAAGACTGAGGCAAAGAAGGCGTTGAGTACCTCAGCCTTTTCCTCGTCCTTGGTGGCAACGTTCCCCCCCGCATCCAATAGAGGATGGAGATTCTCCTTGGCTCTCCTTTTATCATTAACATACTTATAAAAGCATTTTTTGTTGTCTCTCACGACAGTGGCCAGGTTGAGTTCTAGCCGGGCTTTTGCCTTTCTAATTTCCTCTCTGCACGACCTAACGCGATCCCTGTACTCTTCCTGAGTTGCCTGACCCTTCCTCCACAAGTGATAAACTCTCCTTTTTTCCCTGAGTTATTAATTATTCTGCTCTGGGCCACCTCTATTTCATGTGGGTCAGTAATGAAGGTAGAAGTAGCACAGTCCGGTGCAAAATTATTTTGAAAACCCCACCAGAACCATGATTCTAACATGTTAACATACTACGTAGTATTGTAGACAGAGCAGTTACTTTGTACTTACGACTTACTCAAATTAAAAGAAAATTACTGTAGTTAATATTCCATTTCTGATAAGGTATACAGATGTTAATATCAAATATTTTAGAAAATAAGGCAAATAATTTGAATTTTACTTGCTTAGTCATACCTGTTTGGAAAATAAGCCCTCCATGTCTCCAGCTATTGTGCCAGTCAGACTTGGAGAATGGCAGTACAAGTGCAACTCTTTCATCTACAGTAAGCATCCCCAGTTGCTGTCCTCTGTCATCTTAGCACACTATCAGTTCTCTCCACATGCAGATCCAGTACAGAGCGGACCTCAATATTGGAAAGTGGACCTCAGTTTAAAAAAAAAAAAAGTGAGTAGTCATGAAGCATGCTGGCTGTTTCCTTTTTTACCTTCTTCATTCCATGGTTTCTTGCATTCATCAACAGATATATTTGTTACCACCAAATGGGCTTAGTTACAGTCTTATTGTAGTAGTTTTTGTAATAGTTAAACAGCACACAAAATATGCTTAGTACAAATAATGTATTTATTGCAAAAATGCAAACCACTGAAGAAAACTAAACCGCAGGCATTTTAAGGCATGCATATCACACATAGGAATGTGAGATATGCCACCTCTGAAACATATTACTACCTTACTAAGGATTACTATGTCAGCAATATGCAAAAGTACTTTATTGATTGCAGTAGGTGTATCTGAAAGAGATTTTTATCCTACATGGCAAGAGGTGTCTTTTATAGCCCAATATTAGGAAGAAAATAAATTTTAAGTTTAGATTCATCTAGAGGAGCAGTTTCTCTTCAGTCTGTACCTGACTTAGAAAATATCATTGGAATTTGGGCTTGGAATTTGGATGTATGGGATGACTATGTTAACATACCAAAAATTTCTTATGAGATATTGAAAAATGACTGTTCTGAGCAAAAGAAAACTAGAGAAACTTTTTCTATGACGTGATCTTTTGACAACTGTATAAATAAGAGCTTCTAGTTCGAAGATTCATACAAGGTTCCAGCTATAAGTAAGTTTATCTATTAGTTATTTCAATTTTTTCCAGTCTGTGCTCCTGCTATTTATCAAAAGCTAGTCAGACAAGATGAACCTTCTCACTAAGGTAGATAAAGTATTTCATTACATTTCCATTATCATAGAAATAGAGAAAAATCATTCTGAACTGAAAACTATGTCAAAATATTTAAAACAAATATAAATTGCAGGAGTTGAAATATTTAGCTCATTCATCCTGTTTGGGTCTTTTTTTAAAGCAAATACTTTGAAATATTCTTGTGGTTTTTAAATAAGCTGTTCTGTCAGGGTATTCTTCATCTGCAGGATGTTTTATTTCAGCTGCTCACCTGCCTTCTTCATTTTGTTACTAAAGGGAAATCGCCTCTTCAGGAAAAAGAAGGAAAGCTGCAAATGCATCAGCTTTTACAACACCGTCTTGGTATCAGTGAGAAATACCATGATAAATGAGTTATTGTGGTGGACTTTTCAAATGCTAAGCAATGGAGTGTCATGACCATTTTAGGTGAAATAATGCAAGTTAATATAGGAAACAGATTTTTATCACTTGGATATTGCAGAATCAACAAGTAACCAGTAAAGATCAATGGAAAAGAAAAGGACCATGTCATGGTTTACTGTATAGATGTCACTGGAAATACATATTAGTTTAAGAAAGTTCAAAGAAATATGTTTCTAACTTACTTTCTGCATTATGTTAAACTATTCTTGGTGAGAAAAGAATGTTTTTAATGGTAATATGAAATAGTAATTTGTGTGGCATGGAGCCTGTTACTATCCTGTAGTAGCTAACTTCTAGCAGAGGGCAAGAGACAGCAGGTAATAGAATTGTGTGAAATTTAGGAGGGAGAGTCCTATCTTTGTGCATTTGAAGGTGCACGTATGAGAGCCATGAAAAAAATTTATCTAGCACAAATCACTTCATTTTCAAAATTGCTCTCAGCCACATAGCAAAACCATGTTTTTATCTGCAAAAATAAAACAGTTTTGTCCACAAAACTACTCAAAATATGCTTAAGGAGTTGTGTCAAACTGGAGCCAGTATTTGACAGCTTAAGCAGGAAAAGAGCTGTACTGAGTGTGAAATATAAGAACTGAAGAAGTACGTGCAGTGATTTTCCTCCCTTTTTGCTTGGTTTTAAGAAAAAACCACATATTTTACAATAGCATTGACCTCGCTGTAAATGAAGGAGATAGCATAAGTAGAATCACAGTATTATCTCAAAATTACTACAGTCCATTACAAGCCATTTGTTCTGTGAATGAACCACAAAACCAAAGTTACCAAAGTATTTTTTCACTTCTGCTGAATTAATGCCAAGGAGTGTAATTTTAGTGAGCGCCTTTTGGAACCAGTAACTAGTGACAAGCCTTTGAGCATTCAGTGTCAGTTTTGGATGCTCAGCGCCTTCCTGAGTGTCTTTGCAGATTCATTTTCTATCTAGTTATGGAATTTTGTCGTATTTAGGAACATCAGCTTGTTCTTAAATTAGAGTGATGTGATTCTGGAGCAGTTGGGTAAATCAGTATACTCAGTGTACATCAGGTTTAGATCTTGATCTGGTTCCCAAGCAAGTAAAAGGGGAAATTTCTTGGAACTTCATCATCCAAGACCAGGCATAGTGTCTCAGTGGAGAATGAAGTTCAGCCCCAGAGGTGTTTCTGTGTCATTTAGTCAGAATACTTTCATACTTTTAGTTGGAGAAACAAGTTAATCCATGTGTTGGTGAATGTGTAGATAGAAAAAAATCTTTTCAGATTTCATTTTGAAAAGAAAAGAAAAAAGAACGTGAATATGCACTTGTACTTTTCCCAGGCAACCATACTGTTCAGCAAGAAATGGTATTTCAAACTCGTCTGTCACATTTATAATACTTCTAAATGTGTAAAATGTAATGAAGTGAACTATAAGGTGTTTCTCATGTAGCGTTTGAAATTCAAAGAAAGATCACTTTTACCATGCCACTCAAAGATTTGCATGTATGTAAAGGCATGTTTAAATTGTAACAGGCATATTAAATTATAAACACAGAAGAGCAAAGAAACAAATATCACAAAGAACTTAGAGGATATGGAAATAAGGGACTGTGAAAAAGAAATTTTTTATCCTGCTCATTAATTCATGTTCTCACTTTGTCGTGCAAAGTATTTATTTTGAAGGAACACTGGGGGGAAAAAAACACATTTTTTTTCCTCACACAAAATACTAACTGCAATCCAAAGCAATTAAGGTTAATACCACATATAAGTGGAAATTCCCTTCTCCAGGACATTTTCTAGGTTATACTTTGTTTCAGTGAGTTTCAAATGACAAGTCTGTCCGATACACTTCAGATATTAAACCGAAGGTTTCTAACTGTTAAAAAACTTATTTGTCACGTTTTAATAAATGGTTAACCAATATGCTGTCCCTGACAGTGAACAATCACTGTTTCTTTTTCCTGAAAGAAGGAAGGAGTTGTCTGTTCCCTTCATCCCTGAAGGAAGGAGGACAAATTATAAACTAGATAAATGTGAACTTGGGGCTTGGTTCTGTTTTGCCTACTGAATTATTCCTCTGGTTCCATTTGTAAGGCAAAACTTGAAATTTAGATCTTGCACGCAAGACCCCACTTTCCAGGCAGCATGCTGCCTAAAGATACTTCCTCTGTGACTGCAGTGCAGGAAGCACAAACTGTAGTATTTCTCCAGTTCTGTATTTCCTTGGCACTGTACCTTCGGCAATAGTGCAGGCTGGTGGCTAATGGCCCGTATACTTCCTGAATACATGAGCTTGGCACAAGTAGCTCTAACACTGTACGGGGGCAGATTCCTATAAAAAAAAATGGGTTCAGGACATATATGATGTAACTGCATTTAAAAGTTTAATAGAAGACTATAGAGACGTCCAATGTCATATGGGAACATATATTAGATCCCTTTGGAAATGCCAGCCACACTGACCATTGACAGTCCAGTGTGTGTTATAAAAGCCATGACTCATTATATGAGATTTCACTGTGGGTTTGGCCATTGAGTCTTGTAGTCTGTGAAACTGTACATCCAGCCCTCCCACAGAGTGCTCTCGGCTCCTTCCCCTCTTTCATCTGTATTGCTCAGCGTGGCTGGTTCAACAGTGGTATGATTATTTAAATCCCAGAAGAAACAATATAGAATTGAAAACAAGTGAGTAAACAGGTGAGCATCCTGATCTCAAAATATTTAATTACAAGTAACAGATGATGATCTAGTTCATGGTGTGCTAAGGCAAGATGATAACCTACCCTGCCCATGCAGGTAAGGTTGTATGGCCAGGTCAGGGGCTTTCTGATCTCTCAGAAATATACAAATTCCAATTCTTCTGCTGTGACAGAAGAGGATTAAACGCATGTTAGAGAGAAAAGGCAGATTGTAACAACCAAAGAGTGATCATCCCAGGAGACACTCTCTAACCAAGCATTCCACCTCTGGCAGAGGTGAGAAGAGGATGTCCTGGCAAAGGCAGCACTTTGCAAACTCCAAGCATACTTCTTCCAGCCCACAACAATTTGTGCCTCAGGTAGTCATTAGATCAAGTTATTTTCTCAGCTTTTTAAAAGTCCTTACATTGTTCAATTGTGGGGTTTAGTATCCACATCTTTACAGCAAGAAGGTCCATAGATTAATTAAACATGACCATGCAGTTAAAAAAACAAAACAAAACAAAACAAACAAACCACAGTTGTTTTCTATCTGAATTCGATCTTCCATACTCCTTGGAAAAGGCTGTTAATTATTGTTTTCTTCTTACCTCTCTTACCTTTTTTTATAATATATAGATGCTGTCCTGGTTTTGGCTGGGATAGAGTTAAATTTCTTCCTAGTGCTGTGTTTTAGATTTAGTATAAAAAGAATGTTGATAACACACTGATGTTTTAGTTGTTGTTAAGTACCCTGCTAGTCAAGGACTTTTTCAGCTTCCCGTGCACAAGAGGCTGGGAGGGAGCATAGCCAGGACAGCTGGCCCAGCTGGCCAACGGGGTATTCCATACCATGTGACGTCATGCTCAGTATATGAATGGTGGGCATGTCCAGGAAGTAGTAATCGCTGTTTTTTTGGGCATTGCTTGGTGGGTACACTCATTTTGTATTTTTTTTTTCCCCCTTCCTTTTCTGCTCTATTAAACTGTCTTTATCTCAACCCCCAAGTTTTCTCACTCTTACCCTTCCGATTCTCTCCCTGTCCCACTGGGGGAGGGGGGAGTGAGCGGCTGTGTGGTGTTTGGCTGCCTGCCAGGTTAAACCACAACAGTCCTTTTTGGCACTCAACATGGGGCTCGAAGTGTTGAGATAACGACACATCTGCCCCGAGTGGGTTAAAACATCTTTTTTCCTCTCAGCTGTCTCTTTTCCAGACTGAAGAATCCCCGTCTTAAGCCATACCAGTTGCTTTTCTCTGGACTTTTCCCAGTTCTTCCATAAACTTACTGAGTTGTAATCCGACTGCATACATTATTCAAGACACAGGTGCATCATGCATTTCCATGACAGCATAACAACATTTTTTATTTTGTTCTTTTCCTTATTGTTTTTTGCATTCGATTCATTTTTTTCACTGCTACTGAGCTTTGAGCTGATGTAGTGAAAACCCCAAGACACCACTCCTGAGAAAGCATAGAGTCCATTGTTTTGTATGTGAAATTCAGATTCTTTTTTTCCCTATGCATCACTGCATATCTATCTTGCTTCACCTAATTTTATCTGCCATTTTATAGTACAGTTGCACAGGTTTTTTTTTCCCCCTGAAATTGTTCACAGTTGGCTCCTATTCTCACTATTCTAAATAACCTTATATTGTGAAACTTCATTCTTCACCTTCCCAGACAAGTTGTGAATATATTGAACAAAGCAGGTACTAGTACCCTGAAGTATTCTCTGCTGAAAGCTGCTCATTCTTTTTTTGTTTTTTGACCTTGAAGTCATCCTTGTAGAACCTTCCCTTTTAATCTAGAGCTGGAAGAGGAACCTTCCTGAATGCCTTAGAAATAGACAATAGTTCTTCCTTTTCCTACTACTTCATAATCGAGAGATCTGGACATACTTTTTTCCTGATGAACCCCAATGAATTCCTGTGTTGGCACCAATACAGGAGTAGTATTTTCCTCTGTGATCACAACTGCTGCCATTGAAAAGTGTACAGAGTAAAACTAATGTAGATTTAGTTAGTCTTAAAGTAACATCTTTTATTTCTGAGATATTCGGCCATTTGCAAAACATGCAGTAGTACAGCCTGTATATGGTTGCTTGCATTATCCTCCTTTTACAATTTTACTTAGGATTCCAGCCAGGAGGTAACAAGTGGAGCCCATTTGCCCTTAGTCATTACATATCATAAGATACGCCAGAATGTTGACCAAAATGATATGTGTTCTACTTAATGTATTACATTTTGTGCTTAAAAGTAAAAAGATTTATTGATAAAATTATTTTGCCAGTTTTTCAAGTTGAATTCCTTCTCATTCATTCATTCTGTCCTTTGTGGATTCTTAATATTTGCAGCTCAAAGGATGGACCCACATTTTACCCTCATTTTACACAGTCCATATGTAATGGACTGAATCCAGCATGTGAAAAACACAAGTAATGTTATCTTTCTTAGAAATTGAATACCTGTGATTATATGCTACTCTCTTCATGGATGGCTGGGGAAATATATTCTAAACATCACTAACAAAACAAGTTCTTTATTCTTGGTCAGATTTGAAGAGGGACAACTTTTTTGTGAGACTGATTTACAGTACTCTGAAAGTCATTATCTGTATCCCACTGGCAATTACTTTTGATAGTTACGTATATGTATGTTTTAATAAGAGCTGCCTTTTGAAATCAGCTCCTCCTTAGACCTAATCTAGGAATAAAGCCATAATGCCAAGTTTATGATATTTTAGTGTGTTGCTATGGAAGTGATATTAGCAATATTAGAAATCCAGCACTGTGGGCTGTGTAGCAGTAGAATGTGATAGAAACTGCAAGCGTGGATGTGGTGGAAGAAGCTTTCATTTCAACACAAATATCTTTGATTCTTTGAAAAACCATCAGAGAAAAAGAGGACAGTATATCAGAGGAAAGTAAGTATATTTAGATATTATCTTGATGAGGATATCTAGAATGTAAGAGCATAAAGTTCTTAATTGTCAAACAATATGTTTTGAAAAAGTAAATTTAAAGGTTAAAAGCACTGCACTTGAATTGATATTCTTATTAAGAAGGTTTTTTACTGTTTGCTGTTGTGGTCATAGGCTTATTTTTCTTTCATGTTTTCTTAATTTTTTTCATTTCTTTCTTTTCTTTTCATTTTGATTCTGCAATGGGAAACAGACCAAGCAGATGGTAGCAACCTAGTTCTGCTCCTTTTTAGCTGTGATTATTTCCAGTGACAGTTAAGGATGCCTGGCTCTGTCTTGGGCCCTTGTATAGTAAGCCTGTTGATATTGAGTGATTATTGAATAGCTCTATAATATATATTTATGTGCAATTTAAGATACAAAATGATCAGCTGAAGTTTGTTACAATGTGCTTAGATGCATGGAAAGATGAAAGACTCAAGAATGGATCAATAAAGTCATTACTAGATGGAAAATGCTATGAAAACATATCAATGATGTACGATTAAACTAAAGAACAAAAATCATATACAATCACTGGTTCCAGCTTTTGACAGGAAACATGAGCCTTTAGGCATAAATGACTGTGAATGGCTAAATGCAGCTGCTGCCTTCATTTGAATAGCCTAAGGAAGACAGGAGAGCAATCAAAACATGCCCCAGCAATAAGCAATCATTTCAGAGCTTTAGCTGACTTTAAAAAGCAATAGCAAGTTAGACCCTGAAGTGTACTAAACAGGATTCTGTGATGTGGCGTTCCCAACCCCTTTGGAGGAGATACAGTGAATAAAGGAATATTCATGAGAAAAGGGACGTTCCATAGGGAATTAAGCAGCTGTAGAACCCGCAGTCTCTGCGTGAAGCATCACATACGTTCCAGTTTCTGCAGCTGCCCTTCAGCCTCTCTTCAGCTGCTGAAACACCCATCTTTGCCTCCCTCTTTCTGATTCTAACGAATGCTCCCCAACAGCAGCTCAGAGCTGTTTGCATGTTCTAATGCAATGCTAATGCAGTGCTAATAAAATCCGTTCTCAAGTGCACTGTTTTACATTTATTGCTCCTTTTTTTCTTTTTTATTTTATTTTGCTAAGAACTTAAAAAGTGAGAACATACCGGTTGCCCTGAGAATATGCTGGAGCTGTAGAGCTGTGCACAGTAACTATCGCAAATAAATTCCTGTTGTGAGTACAATTTAAGTCCAACAGTGGTTTCAGGAGGAAAGAGATTCCAGAGGAGGTGCAAACCAGGGATGGCATAAACTCACAGACTAGAGCAGTGCCATTTTTTAAAAGCCCTGGAGGTAATAATAGCACAGGTCTAGAAACAATAGGACCATATTGGCAGTACACTGTCCCAGCTAAAAGCCCTTTTTTTTCCTTCTGGTTTTGAGGCAGACTTGACCAACGAGAGGTTGAAGGTCTGTATCATGCTGCCCAGTGTATTTTGCAGACATGCCTGCAGCCATCTTTAATCTTACTGACATCAAATAAAGCATTTAGGGGGAGGTGAGAACAGGTAAAACAGTGTAAAATATAAAAATAAATTATCTACAACATCAGAGCAGCATATTTTGTTGACCAGCATATTTTGTTGTCCAGATTTTCTTGCCTTACATAGCTCCATTTCTCTTCATTCACCATTATCTCTTTTATTGCATTCCATAATTGCCAGAAACAAATGAAATCCAAAAATTCTGTGGAGAAAAACAAGTTAAGCACCCCCAGCTGTTCGCAGCAGCATGAGCTGCTGCTCCATTAATTCCAATATGTGTGTGCACAGGCCTCAAGCACAGCCTTGCCCCAGCAACTGCTAGGAATGCAGAATTATTGCTTGTAATAAATCATTGTAAGCCAATCGGAGCTCTGGATACCCTGGTGTTTTGACACATGCTGTGTTTGTGAGAATGGCATTTCCAAATGTTAAAGAACTATGGGACAACTTCATTTTGTATTGTCTTTGTTAAACTTACTTTTGACTTCTGTCACCTTACATTATTCTTAAAAAAAAAAAAAAGAAAGAAAAAAGAAATAAAGAAGAAACAACTTGGTTGCTAGTGTAAAGAAAAAGAGTTTAAGTTGCTCATAGAAGTGAAGTACCATTGTATAGCTTTGCTTACACAAGGAAAAATTTAACCCAAGTGCTGTATTAACTCATGAAAGTTTAAATCATGCCTGTGTCACCATTCAGATGCTTGTTGTTGCCTGCGAATGAATTCTCTATGAAGGTGAAACAAAAAATAACACTGTGTAGCAGAAATTGCTGAACTGACACCAAAGATATTGTAAGTATTTGTGTTGCCCAATGAGAATAAATAAATAATTATCTCCAAGTCTTCTTGAAAGGTACGGTCATCAGTCATACGGCACAATTTTTTTTCCTTAACAGAACATTTTGTAATGGCTAATGGAGTGTTCTGCTTAAAATTTCTTGAAATAACATGGCCACTAGCTATATCAGGTAATATGTCATACTCGGAGATCATAAGTGAGGAGCTTTTCAGATGCATCCAGAGCCTTATATAAGTATAGGAAATACACTAATTCTAATTGGTTTCAATCCACTTAAGCTGAATTGAAGTCTGGTTTATAAAATAAGCCTCATTTTTAATTAGGTAAATGTCCTTGCAATCTTTTGCACTATTTATCTATGTCAATTTAAATAACACCTTAATCAATTTTCTGATTCGAAGATGTGAAGGTATGAAAAGGTTGTTTTGTTTGGCTTTGTTTTAAAAGAAAGCTAAAACCTACTTCTGTTTGTTTACCTTATTCCACTCTGCTATCTGTCAGTATCTAAGTTAAAACAGCTCCAGTTCCTTTAGCAGCAATGAGAAAGTTTCAGCTAGTGTTTGCAAGTCGCTTTCAAATGGATACTGATATTTAGTGCCATGTTTTCACTGCACAATTAACTGGACACTCTACTTTTGTAATTCACCCCAACCTCACCATCCGCATAAAGGAGCTAGGTTTTATTTAAATGGGAATACAAGCAATCGCCTAAGCACTGCCTTCCAGCTAAAACCCTCTGGTGAGGATATAGATAATGTCAATAAGCAGAGGATAGTCATCCAGTGTTAGGACAGGCTGTCAATCACCTGTAAACACTGTGCAGTGAGAAGCCAAAGCGTATCATGCAAGTCAGCGTAATGAAACATTGGAGCTTACTGGTCTGCACGGTCCAGTAATAAAGTGAGGCTGGGAGAGAGTGAACACAGTGTTGTTTTGGGACTAAATAAACCTGCCTGTGTGGGTTTATTACTAAAGAGCATTCCAAATGCTCTTTTAAAACTTTACAAAACTCTCCATACATAAAATCTGAGTTTTGGTCAATGTATGGACAATTTCTACACAGTGGAGGAATTTACATTGTTAACATTTACCTGAAGATACAAGCCTTAGTAAATATGCCCTGCTAAACAAACAGGTAATATATGTAGTTCAGGAAGCAATACAAAATAATGCTGGAGAAATGTGATTGCTAGTATCCCTTAATAAAAACAAATTTTGAGTAAAATACCAAAACTGTTGAGTGAATTGAAGTCAGTGATAGAAATGCCTTTTGAATTTGAATGTATGTGAAAAAAATTAATATGCTTTCAGGTGAAGATAAAGCACATTCCTGCTTATATGATAACTTATTTTATGAATGGTGTACCTTAGAATGTAAATGTTATGTGTTAAAGGAAAACTATCAAAATTAGAGCTATAGAATAACAGCGCTAAGATCAGGAAGTAGTTATTATGCAGTTTATTTGGCAGTTAATTGCTTTGTAGAGAGAGTAGGTATCTACTGATTAACCAAATGCTTTGGGGATAATTCGTCCGAAAAAGAAAGAAAGCTTGAAAGAACACGGAAATTATCTGCATCACTTCCATTAAGCGTATGCACAGTGCTCAACTTCCAGAAAAGGTATTGTGAGGGAGATAACCTATGGATGCTTAGCAAGAATTTCTATCTGAACACATAAATTAAAAAGAAAATTTTCACTGTATGTCTGTCTAGATGTTCACGCAGGAAAAAGCAAGTGCATGTTTACAGTGCATGTTTTAAGTACAATTTTTTTTAAAAAAAACCACCCCCCTTCTTTCTACCATAACTTGATCTTTATTTCTTTGCTGGCTGTAGACTAGCTAGAAAAAGACCAAAGGAGAGATTTGCAGAAATAGCTTTACATACCCACATGATGTAATGCATGCATAATAGAAGTGTGAAAATTAGCGTGTTTCTTCATTGAATGAAAGAGATTTAGAAAATATATAATTTATGGTTCCAAAGTGTTTAAAACATTTGTTTCTGTAACACTAGTCCTTTGAACCCTGGATAGAAAAAAAACATCCAAGTGACAGGCCTCTGCCTCACTTGCTCTTTTTAAACTAATGTACACTGTGGAAAAATCACAGAATAAATCACAGAATAAATCACAGAATAAATCACAGAAAAATCACAGAATAAATCTGGGTGTGATGCAGATGAAATGTAGTGAAATACATCTCTGTGCAATGGACACAGTTGTCAGAGCAACCACACTGTGGAATTTCTCTGATGAGAATCAAAGCAGTTTAACTCCTGTGTTACTAATTTTTCCTTAATTCCTTTACAGTCACTGGTTTATTTCTCAAACTGAACAGTGTTGGTAACCAACAATCCAAGGGGGAAAAAAAAGATCAAGCCAGTGTTAATTCAAAAACATTGTAGCTAGAAGTTAATGCCCAGCACTGTGAATCTGGAGACTGAAGCAAAATTTGCCTCTTCTCAGTTTAACGTAAACTTTATTGTAGTTTGAGATTAATCTTGAATTCGGTGGCAGTTCTACAGCTGACTACATATGACCTTGATTTGACTTTGGTGAACTCATGAAATTCCCTGTCTGTAAACTGGATGTCATTTTTCTGCTTAAAATGGATGCTGTGAGACTTAATTGGTATTTTTTGCTTATAAGGAGGATGAGGGTCTTGTAACAACAAAGTTTATAAACAGGCAAAGCAGATAAAAACTTTGTGAGTATTGCAAGGGAGAAATCACAGGCCAAATCACAGGCAGTGTGCTCAGGTGGCCAAGAAGGCCAACGGCATCCTGGCCTGTATCAGAAATAGTGTGGCCAGCAGGAGTAGGGAGGTGATCGTGCCCCTGTACTCGGCACTGGTGAGGCCGCACCTCGAATCCTGTGTTCAGTTTTGGGCCCCTCACTACAAGAAGGACATGGAGGTGCTGGAGCGTGTCCAGAGGAGGGCAACGAAGCTGGTGAAGGGCCTGGAGCACAAGTCTTATGAGGAGCGGCTGAGGGAACTGGGACTGTTTAGCCTGGAGAAGAGGAGGCTGAGGGGAGACCTCATCGCGCTCTACAACTCCCTGAAAGGAGGTTGTAGCGAGGTGGGTGTTGGTCTCTTCTCCCAAGTAACTAGCAATAGGACGAGAGGAAATGGCCTCAAGTTGCGCCAAGGGAGGTTTAGATTGAACATTAGGAGAAATTTCTTTACTGAAAGAGTGGTCAGGCCTTGGAACAGGCTGCCCAGGGAAGTGGTTGAGTCACCATCCCTGGAGGTATTTAAAAGACGTGTAGATGAGGCCCTTAGGGACATGGTGTAGTGGGCATGGTGGTGTTGGGTTGACGGTTGGACAAGATGATCTTAGAGGTCTTTTCCAACCTGTATGATTCTATGATTCTATGGAATTGTTTAGTTAAATTTTGGATATGCACTAAATTGCAAGTCATGCCTTGCCAGAATTATTTTGATACTCTTCTTCTTGAAGCATGATAGTGAAAATATAGGGAATTGTCTTCTGTGCTGGTGTTAGAAAGCTTTCTTTATCTCAATAAGGTTTTATTTGGATGTTGTAAGGAGGCTGGAAAGGAGAATATATTTCTCCTGAGGACTGTTAAATGCTGGTACTGCCCTAGTGTCCCATAGTAGGATTATTACTGTTGTTGTTATTATTGGTAGCAGTAGTAGTAATTTAGCTCTGATGATTTTCATTATACTCTTTTGATTGTACTTTAATAAATGAAAGACTCTTTCAGTTAAATTATTGCTTATATAGTTGTGACCTCAATTTTTATATATTTTTATACACATGCAATGGGTATATACATTTGATTTAAACTATCTAATAATTGCTTGGAACATTAAATTTGTTGGTTGCTTGCACAATGTTTATACCAAAACATTTTTTTTTTATAAAATTGAAAAGGTCAAGTTTATTTTATCATATCCTAGGTTGACAGATACTGAGTTTGAGTTAGCATATCATTGCATGAAAATGTAGATGCCTGTTTTGCATACCATTTTAAAAGTTTAAAGAAAAGTTAGACTACTATTGAATTTTCTCATGTGAATTAGATTACATGACCGCAGTGCTTTGAAAACACTTCATCAATCCAAAATAAAGTTCCACTTTAAGTTTCCATGTGTTCTATAATACATTTAGCCTATAAAACCAAAACATTTTATAATAGCTGTACTGAATCATAGTTGGATTTTAGTCTCAGTATTGGCCAGATAAGTATGGCCTCAAGATACTGATCTACGTTGACTTTTGTCCCATGACTCCAGAACACAGCTTCATTGTCCATTTGTCTTACCCTGAAATTCCTTTTTGTTACTCTCCTTTATTCTAGCAGTACTGGTAAACCCAGTCACAAAAGTCTATGCATTTCTCAGTTCCCCAGTATACTAGTATTTGAGATGTACGTCAAATAGCCAGCAAGATACTGTGGGATGTATGTTCTGTCATACACCTCCTAATTGGTTGTAATTACTGCATGTCTATCATACATCTTCCACTTATTACACTGTTTGGGCTCTCTGCACCACACGGTTGACCATGTTTGCATTCCAGGCATAAACTACCTCCTTTCTTCAACCCTCAGTCTTTTTCTGATATGCCGCTTCATGTTAACCTTGGCTGATGTTGCATTGTTCGGATGATGATTGTTTGTCATCATCCTGCTGGGAAGGATGTTTCCTGAGCTGAAACACTGTGTGCAGATACGTGATGCATCTGTAAAAAAATGGTGGCCTGACATCTTCCTTCTCCCTCTCTCCTTGATTCCCACACTACAGCAGATTTTATGAACTCCCCTTTGATAGTGTCTGTGGTCTTCAGGAACCCAAAGCCAAATATGGGAAGAATTATGTATATGATTTTTTTGCCTTTTTTTTTTTTTTAAACTTTTAAAGTGTCCTGTGCTTTTAGGAAATCCAACAGAGCACAGGCTTAAATGCTCTTATAACAAAGCAGCATCAAGATCATCATTTCCATGTTAAGGGTAACATTTTTATATTAATTTAAACCCTTTTGGTTCAATACTGAAGTTATAGAGGGGGGTCTGGTTGAAGACATGTTTCTCCCGTTTTTCTTCCACCAGTAGCATCTGTTAGTAGGCTTATGCTAAGACCCATGAACTGTGTACCCATCAGTTCAAGCTGGATTTATATTAAAACTATTTAATTCTGAGTAGATAGAATTCTTTTCAGTTTTGTTGAAATTTTCAGTGGTTAGTTGGTGGCAGGTTTTTTCTGCTACCTGATATACTCCTACGGACAATGTAATTTACTGCATTAATTTAAATAAAGTTTTAATTGAGTTTTGAAGCTGATCAATATTTTCTAGTTATAGGAATCTCTTTAGGTGAGCTGTTAAATATTACACTGTTACCATGGGTTCAGTTAGAATGGTATACTAGTTAAATGTTGTAGAGTATGACCATTTCTACCAGCATTGCTTATTCTCTCTATATATCTTTCAAAACTGTAACTTTTTCAAATCAAGTAGACGTTGGGTTTTTATCAATCTAGAGGAAAATATGAAGCTATTTAGGTTAATTTGTGGGGGTTTGACATTGGCTTAAGTAGGAAACATTTATTATATTTAGGAAAGGTAATAAATTGATTGGAAGGCTTAGACTGTATCATTTATCTTACATCATGACTTTAAGAGTTAGGCTATGATTCTAATAAAAAAAATGTCACTTTGGATTTTAAATCTATTTTTATCACCCAGAACATCTCATCTGTCAATATTTGATTAGAGGTCCTCGCTGCTTGAGACAGCTTTTCTCTGTCTGACAGATAATCTGAAGCTCTGAGACCATCGATTGAAGCTTCATCTCTAGGAGGAAAAAAAAAAAGAGCTAGGAGATAATTTTTGATTACACTTCAACCTGTGACTTCTGCCTTGAGCCCAATAGAAAGGCTGAATCTTCCTGTCTTATCACTGCAAAGGCAGACTACTCCAGTATTGATTTAGACAGAGAAGTTCAAATAAGTTCCAGCTTGATTATTTCTTTATAACATCTCATCTAAGTTTAAGGGAAACTATCCTTTTTTTTTTTTTTCTTCTCAGCCTCACTTTTTCTCTTTTTAATTTTCAGTGCGGTAGAATATAAGTCTAACACAGGCATTTGATATGCCTGTCCACAGTGCTACACATACCATAAGAAGGTTTCTGTTCAAGCACTGTCTGAGGTAATTACTTCATTGCAACACAGTAACTGTCCTGAAGATGAAAAAGAGGTTAAAATTTCAGTCTAACTTATAAGTAAAATCAGAAACAGAGAAATTGATTGTTGTGGGAGACCCTGAAAGGTCTTTTACGCCTACCTGCAATAATGACAAGTGCTTGTCTAATCTGCTCATAAATATGTCTTTTGAGAAAAATTGAACGATATTTCTTGGTACCCGTAGGAAAAAAATACTGCATTTAAGTTTTCAAACATTCAGTTTAGTTCGCAAATCTGTATTTGATAGTAAGTAGCACAAGCATATTTTCCCCACATAGCAATTTTGAATGCTGAAAATCAGGCATTTATTTAGATACGTACCATAAATACAGAGGTAGATTTCTACCTTTAGTTATCCAAGTAATTTTTTTATCTAAATGCATAGCTTACATGTATTGCTTACTCCTCCTAGAAGAATAACTTGTGAGTTCTTCCTTCTACTGACATATTTGGATTCTGGATAAGGTAAATTCAGAGCCTAACAGGCAGAAATGTATTAGCTGACTATACAAAAGATATTGTGCATATTTTATATTTTTATATTCATATCTACTGTGTTGAAATTTGACAGTATTCTGGCTTTGAAGTTAGATTTTATGTCAGATAGAGAAGTGTTGATGAAAAGCTAAAAGGAAGGTGAAACTTTGCTATGCCTAGGAATATTTAGCATAGGCATAGAAACACTTTTGTCTGGTGTCAGAATGAAAAGGTATTGATATTAGCCAAAATAATCAAGGACAGGAGTAGGTACCTGAGATTGCAAGACATCTAAAGGTGTAGTGTCAAACTTATTCAACCCAAACATACTTGAAAACAAGAAATACAACCCCTAAGAATTTGCCAGAAAATTTTTACAAAGAACTTAGCTCTGTTGACATTCACATTAACAGCTAAGAATTTGAATATAATATGTAGAGAGCTGGAAGCCAACATAGGACTCACAGGGGATGTTCTTGAATTTAGCTGTAAGATTAGAACAGGGATAGGGACCCTTAGTAATAGGTGTCCAAACAAATGTACATTAGAGATACTCACAATTATTGGATAATTCATATCTAATTAAGCTCTCCTTTGGATTTCTGAGCTAATGACCTGATTAATTTTGACTTGCAGCTTTGTCAATTATGTATTTTCCTTTTATACATCTGGTTTTGTAGCAAATTCACAGTATAAGCACAGAGTAGTGGTTTGCACACGTCGCAGAAATGCTATCATCTGCCTTGACTGGAGTGTTTCTTAATCATTCTTGTAAAATATAATATTTTATTTACTTCAAGTAATCTGGGATTTCCTTGCTGATTTAAGTTCAGATTAATCTGCTCTGTCAAAAGCCTTGGGAAAAAATTAATAGCTTAGATTTGTTGACAAGAATGGGCAACAATTGTTAATTTTAATCAAACTTCATGTTGAGTCTGGAGATTTTTGAAGCTTGAAGCTCAAAGCAGTGAGCAAAAAGAATGATCCTGCTCAGATTCTTGTAGTTCCAAAAGCTGCCAGCTGAAAAGTAGCAGGTGTCCTGGTTTTGGCTGGGATGGAGTTGATTTTCTTCCTATTAACTGGTATAGTGCTGTGTTTTGGATGTAGTGTGAGAATAATGTTGATGACACGCTGATGTTTTGGTTGTTGCTAGGTATTGTTTACGCTAGTCAAGGACTTTTCATCTTCCCATGCCCTGCCAGATGTGCAGGGGGCTGGGAGGGAGTGTGGCCAGGGTGGCTGGCCCAGCTGGCCAATAGGCTATTCCATACCATATGACGTCATGCTCAGCATATAAGGCTGGGTGAAGAAGAAGGAGGGGGGGCGTTCGGAGTGATGGCGTTTGTCTTCCCAAGTAACCGTTACGCGTGATGGAGCCCTGCTTTCCTGGAGATGGCTGAACACCTGCCTGCCCATGGGAAGTGGTGAATGAATTCCTTGTTTTGCTTTGCTTGCGTGCGCGGCTTTTGCTTTCCCTATTAAACTCTCTTTATCTCAACCCACGAGTTTTCTCACTTTTACCCTTCTGATTCTCTCCCCCATCCCAACTGGCGGGGGGGTGAGCGAGCGGCTGCGTGGTATTTGGCTGCTGCCAGATTAAACCACGACACAGGTAACTTTACAGTTAACTCAGAAATGTTGAGTCAAAAAATAACATTTAATGGCAGTCTGTATTTCCCAGCTCCCTGAAGAAAAGAATCTTGGGGATCATAACGGCATTTATGAGTTTAACAGCAAGAGAAGGTAAAAGTAACAGAAGAAACAAAATTAAGAGAACCTGTCTTTCTTTTGAAGAGGAGGAAAGCAGTTTATAGTGACAGATACGCACAAAACTTTCTCTGAGCCTAGATTTAAAAGATGATCAGAATTACTACAGAGGAAAAAAAAATATATTTAATTCACTTTCATTACTGCAGGAGTGAAAATGTCATTTTAAGTGACATATTGAATCTGCTGCACATTTAATTTCTAACAACCATAACAATAAAAATATAAGTTAACAAAGATAACAAAATTCCCATATTTGCATTAGTTGTTTATACTATGTTAAAATATGGGTGAATAAGCAGCAGTTAAATAAAGATCAAAGATCTTGCAGCTATTATGCTCTGGAGAGCAGGTAGAAGAATAAAAGTCAGTTCTCTTTCTATATACTAGAAAATCCCATCCTAGAGGAGGGAGTTGGATTGGGATATTTTTTTCTGTCTTTCTGTTTGTTCATTGATGTGTCATACATCAGTTGTGAACTTCAGGAAGGAAATAACATCTAGATTGTTAATCATTCAATCCACCTTCATATTATAAAAAATGCCCAGGGCATATTTTTTTTTTTCATTTGCTTTTCCTGAAGAGATTCAAAGCCTTAAAATGGGATTGGATTCAACAGATGAACTGGTGATTTTTTTTTGCTTTTTTCTACTTCCATTTGTGTTATCTCAACTTATTCCCAAAATAGGGAACTCCATGGAGGAGCTCCAAAATTTCTAACAATGTCTTTCCTTGCTTTTCTATGGCAAACATCTCTGCTTTACCTGTTTCAAAAATATCCATTTTCAGATTGCCTTGCAAGATGAGAAGGTGACATCTTGTCATATACTGCCATACATGGAGATTAAGGTCAAAATACTATTCAGTTTGTTTGACAAACTGAGCTACCCATGACCTGCTTTCCAGACTATTTAGCATTACAAATAGCTCAATGGTACAGTAGTTTAAAGCAAAGTTCCTGCTGACTTCTGTTGCAGATGTTACTATTCAGTATGTCCGCATACCAGGATCATAGGTCAGAAATCAGGTGATCATTAATTATGTGTCCATATTTAATGGCCATTCACAAAAAGTCTATTTTAAATGTCTTGTTCATTAGCACATAGGAATTTGGTAGCTAAGGAAAGAATATGATTTAGTTTTATGGCTTTTCATTCAGCTGCTTTAATTCTGAGACTGTTTTTGTGGTGGTGTTATAATCCCAGGTTTATTCTAGGGAAGCTGAGGTTGGGGAAGGAAGGAAGAAAGAAGGAAGAACTGAGACTGAGAGGGTACGTTCCTATTATCGGTGTTAATAAGCAGACTTGGATCTTACATGGTCCTCAGATGCTGCATGCAAAATACCTGGCGGCCTCAGTCTGAAGCATTCTTAGTACAAATGAAATTTATCAGTTACAGTAAAGCTGTCTTTTCTAAGCATATGAAGACTGTATTTTTAAAAGCAGATAATTTGGGCAGAATTCCACAGGCATGGGTAGCTCATGTTTCCTATAAGAACATTCCCTGTTATATTTTAGCTGCCTGCTTTGAAAGCACGGAATTTCTGTAGCTTTCCAATTAATAGTTGATGAGAATCAACCATCAATAAAAATTTCTTTTAATACTTGGGAAGACCACACTTTCTCTAAACTATTTTTGCTAAAATCAAGACAAAACAGATTAAAGTGATCTTGCATAGAAAATTTCAGCCTTAATGATTCTATTTTGTCAAAATTATAGATAATTAAAACCATTGCCTTAAAAAAAATACTAGGGAACATCAAAGGTGATACTTACAGTTCTAATATTCAATGACAGAAGTTAAAAGAGGATTTTTTTTATCTCTCTCTTTCAGCAAAATACACTGTGCTCTGAAGCCCCTGAAGTGAGCTAAAAACCTGTCACTGGTTGTAAATGGGCTTTGAACAAAGCCCCTAATGAAGCCACAAAATAATTTTTACAAAATTTTTCATCCGAACAGACATTTTTCATTCTCTATAGGATACAGTTAGAAAAAGCTTTGCTGAAATGACATTTGTAATCATTTCGTTTTATTCCAAAACACCTTGTCCATCAGGTCAGTTCTTTGATGAGGTTTTTATAATATTGTTAAGACAATTGGCCAGTCAAGTTTCTTTATACCTGTCTCAGCAGATGGGTTGTTGGAGGCCCCATCTCACACATGTTAATCATCTCTTTTATCTATTTATTTGAAACTTTGATCATTCAATTAAATTGTCCACTGTTCCTTTGACTGAAGATCATGGAATCATAGAATCATAGAATCATTAAGGTTGGAAAAGACCTCTAAGGTCATCAAGTCCAACCGTCAACCCAACACACCATGCCCACTACACCACGTCCCTAAGCGCCTCATCTACACGTCTTTTAAATACTTCCAGGGATGGGGACTCAACCACTTCCCTGGGCAGCCTGTTCCAAGGCCTGACCACTCTTTCAGTAAAGAAATTTCTCCTAATGTTCAATCTAAACCTCCCTTGGCGCAACTTGAGGCCATTTCCTCTCAACCTATCGCTAGTTACTTGGGAGAAGAGACCAACACCTACCTCACTACAACCTCCTTTCAGGGAGTTGTAGAGCGCGATGAGGTCTCCCTTAGCCTCCTCTTCTCCAGGCTAAACAGTCCCAGTTCCCTCAGCCGCTCCTCATAAGGCTTGTGCTCCAGGCCCTTCACCAGCTTCGTTGCCCTTCTCTGGACACGCTCCAGCACCTCCATGTCCTTCTTGTAGTGAGGGGCCCAAAACTGAACACAGGATTTGAGGTGCGGCCTCACCAGTGCCGAGTACAGGGGCACGATCACCTCCCTACTCCTGCTGGCCACACTATTTCTGATACAGGCCAGGATGCCGTTGGCCTTCTTGGCCACCTGGGCACACTGCCGGCTCATGTTCAGCCGGCTGTCAACCAGCACTCCCAGGTCCTTTTCCTCTGGGCAGCTTTCCAGCCACTCTTCCCCAAGCCTGTAGCGTTGCCTGGGTTTGTTGTGGCCGAAGTGCAGGACCCGGCACTTGGCCTTGTTGAACCTCATACAGTTGGCCTCGGCCCATCGATCCAGCCTGTCCAGGTCCCTCTGCAGAGCCTTCCTACCCTCCAGCAGATATATATATGTATTCTATATATATATATGTGCATATATATATGTATGAATACATGTTTTGGTGTATATACACACACACATACATATGTATACGGCGCACATATATAGATACACACCAAAATGAACCAAAACGTTTCTGGTTTTGATTTCTGTGTTCAAGAAAAGAGCTGTCACGATGTAGTAGCTGCTTATAGCTAACCAGATAGGAAAACTTAACTTCATTATTCTTGTGTGCAAAGATATGTTGACAGAAAGCTGGGAGGCTTTTGTATCCCCGAATAAAAGGTAAAGCATGTCAATTATATGACAGACTGATAGGACACAAACTGTTTAAGGAAATGTCTATTAGGTATGCTTATAGATTTAGCTTCCAGGAAGAAGCAGCTAGGAATATAGTACCTTGATGATTATATTAGTCCAGCTTTTAAGAAATCATATTCTGATGCTGTTATGCTTTTGGAAGACTCTTTCCTAATCTAATGTTATTTTCTCATAACTTGATAAATAAATCCCTTAGAACTTTCTAGAGAAGCATAAAGCTTCCTTATTTTTCCTTTTTAATCATGCTCTAAAATTTAATAAGGACCCACATCTTTTATTAAAAGGTCAAAAAATTCCAAGAAAATTTGTTGTTCATTATTAAATTCTACCATGTATCATTATCTATTTAATACTGTTTTTCTTTCGCAGAGTAAATAACCATGGAGACTAGTAAGACTCCTGAAGCTTTAAGTCTCTGTGTTGCTCATAATGCTGTCATCTTTTGGTATTTGTAGGAAAATGCCAAGGTGTTTCCCCAAACTCAAAGGCTTCATTTCTTGCCTAAAATTATATAGTAGGAATTTACAAGATATCTCCTTTTCTGTGTATGAGAACCGACTTTTTTGGAAAGCTTAGAAACTTGGACCTTTCTAGAAATACCTTGCTATGCTTATTTAAAGTAAAGATATAAATTACAATTCAGGGTCCTCAGGACTTTCTCTGGGCAACCAAAAGCTAGAAAATACGAAATTATATTGAACATCAAGGAGCTGAAATATGGGTACAGAAACATAGCGAACATCTGTAGAGCTTCCCTTTTATTACTTTATGTTCATTTAAAATGAGAAATAATTATCTCCTCATCTTTTAAAACTGATGAAACCATAAATGCCCTGTATCATATTGATGCACAGGAGATTACAGTCTCTTGAGCAAGCATTCTCATTCTCCTTTTTTGTTTGCATGTTTGAATGTCTGACAGAATGTGAGTAAATAGTAAAGAAAGTAAATCGGGCTAGCTGGGCTTTGGCCATTCCCCATTCCTTGCTGTATATAGACTGTATTTTCCGGGGGTTCAAGTGCAGTTTCCACATCTGTGAATGAGAGAATCTTATTTCAGATACCTCGTGAAGAAGTAGTCTTAACATGTTACTTCAAAAGGGGAAACTTGAGTTGAAATAGATTACTGTGTAGTTTATACTCTATATGTATGTATATCACTTCAGCCTTATTTGAATGTTCAGGTTCAGGAGAAGCCTTCTGCTGAATCTAGTACTGAACTTAATGTGACCAGGAGTAGTCATGCATCTCATGAGAGAATTGGATGCTTCAACGGAAATATAAATGGAAGCTGTTTGGAAAATGCAGTGATAATTTTTCATCTTGTTTAAAGGAGAAGCGTTTCTCTGATATATTGATCCAATTTAATGCCACTAGTTGGACGTTACAAGCTCTCTATTTTTATATCTTAACGCTTAGTAACAAAAAGGAGTATGTGAATTTTATATTTAAACAAAATCTGGAAAAACATACAGTGAAAAGTATCCAGAAAACCAATGCTTTAATCAGAAACACTCCTAAACCTCCAAAACATGTTAATGGTGTTACAAGTAAATGGCTTTATAGTTTCATCTACAAAAGAAATTTGGGTTTTTTTCTGGTAATTTTAATAAATTTTTTTTTTTAATATCTGCTGAAGCTTACTCTAAATTTGACCAAGTTTTCTTTACAGTATGTGGTTGTCAGCTAAAAACAAATAATGTTTTTTTAAATATGTCTGGTTTTAATTCCTATCTCTAAAAATCTTCTCTTTAGTTTGGATATTTGACCTTTAGGATGGCATTTTCCTTTCATTCTGTATTAGGCTTAAGACCAGGCAATGCATTCCAAACAAAATCAATGAATCACAGAAAGAGATACATGATGAGACTACTCAAGAAATATTTGTATTTGGTTCTGAGGTTTGTAGATAAATATTCTGTAAGTTTGGAGAAATGAATATATCTTTATTAAATACTATTTTTGTGCCAGTGAGATGGAGATCATTCCATAAAAATTGTATTGCTTACATCAGTCCTTAGTTGCTATTATAGAAAAAGTTAAGTTTTTATTCTCTAAACTGCTTTAAAGACAGTGTGAGCAGCACCGTTTTCAATACATGCTGGTGCAAATTCAAGAAATCAATGGTAACATTTTTGCATTTGAAAGTAACACAGCTGCAGTTCTGATGTTGTGCTTGAAAGATGACAAACGGTGTACAGTAGGACTAGAGCAATGACTAGTATTTTTTATTCATGAGCTTCGTTGTTTTCTTTGCTCTGGCTAATCCACTCAGTGTCATTCTTGTTCTCTTTTGCAGCTCAGTAAGTCTTCCTTCCATTTTATCATCAAAATCCATCCTTTCCTCCTTGCTGTTCATATCCTTGTGGACAATTTGTCCCTTCTTCATTTGTATCTAAACTTTGACTACTTGATATCTCTTCTTCCACACTTTCTCTTTCTGTTCAACTTTGGGATTTTTGCCTTCCTATGTCTTGCAGAATCAAATTCAGCCCTTTGCCATGTTTTTTAATAAAGGGTCTCGCTTCACATGTCTAAACTAATAACTGCCTCTTGTCCTTTATCTTCTCTTCCTTCACATTACTGGTTTGTTTTTCATTGCTACTCTTCTTGCTTCATGTGACGTGAATAGTCGTTCTATTGTATCCTCTTATTATAAAGTCTTTCTAAAAATACTTGCTTCAAGAAAACGCCTTATTCCTTTTTTTTTCTGAAACTTCCAGTTCTCATATTTCTGCAGCAAAGGTCTCTGAAAGCGTGTAGAGGATAATATTTCTTATTAGCAGTGATATTGGTACGTTAGCATGCTAAAATGAAGAGTAAGCGATGTGACACAAGACTGAACTGGTAACATGGGTTCAGATTCTTTGACCCTGTTTTGGTTGTTTTCCCTGACCTGCTACATTAGTTTTACAGCTTCGGCTGTTTTAAATTTAATGATTTACAAAACATAGAACATCAGCTGCCAAAAAAATTACAGAGAGAAATTACTAATGTCCTTCTTTAGTAGGGAGACTTGCTTTTTCTTTTTTTCCTTTTACTTTACTCTTTCAGACATGAATTATTCTATAGTATATTAAATGAATATGCTGTTGGTCTCTAAATTTTCATCAATAATGAAGACTAAGAGCAAAAAGCCCTGATCTGAAACAAAGCCTAAATGATCCTTCTTACCAAAAGAGATATTAAAGGAAACAGGAGAAATCTAATACATGAAATCGTTCCTATCTTCACCCTTGAAATGGCTAGTCTTAGACATGGTGTGCTCTGCAAAGCATCAGTATTCATGCCAGAGTAAACTGAATTAATAGTGCTGAAAAATGAATTATTTCATAGCATAGGTTTTGGTTTTTTCTACTGCAGTCTTTTTAAAAGAGAAAATGAAAATTCATGAACTTTCTGCTACGAATTATTTTCTTTTTAATAGTATTTAACTTCACTAGGCCATCATTGTGCATGTCATTTCTGATGGATAAAATATTCCTGCAGCAGCTGTACAACACTATAATTAAACATGCTTCCTACTTTTGATGGATAAATTACTGGAAGCATTTATATAGTGGAACAACTGCATTAGCCATCATTTCTTTGTCTGGTATATTGCACCAGAGAGCCTTGTTCTTCTATACATACTATAACATAAAATTGTGGGGAGGGATATTACAGTCAGGATGAAATAGCTGATAGGAGTCTCTTTAGTTTTGACAATGGAGGTTTCCTGGGAGTGGTGGTAAAGCATTGTTTACGAAGTAAAGGCCTGTTTTCAGTTTGCTTGAAAGGAAGTTAATCTATTAAACATCAAATTTGCAAATGTGATTTTAGAGTGAGTCAAAATTTGAGATTGTCCTTTCTCGGGGAATTGAACTATTGCTGTTAGTTTTAACCTTGGAAATTCAATTATACAAATCTATTGTTGAACAAACACCAAAACTTCTAGTTGAAACATTTGTGTGGGTTTGCTTCACATTTAACCTGCATTCTTTAAGAATTTTACTCCACCATTCTCAATGGGATCACTCAGTCCCAGCTAGTCTATATCTTCTTTCATGCTCCATGAAGATCTGACTTACATGAAGCACAGCAATGAAGTTCAGTAAGTGGGGACACTCTGCAACCGGATCAACCATCTTACCAACCTAAACCTTAGAGACAAACAGGGAACATGAAACACCTGGGATGCATTTCCTAAGAGACACCCCAACAGCTCAAAGGAATGCACGTATTAATGTCCTGCGATGGGTGTATTCAATGCAGATCCCTAGCCTATGAACTTGGTGAATTTACACTGCGGTGGTTTTGTATTTTTTTTTATTTACATCTTTTTCCCCGCCTAGATGTCAAATTGCTCTTACAAGAGAAATAAAGCAAGTAGGGCTACCCTACTTTCCATTAGAATACCTCTGGAATTCTGGTAGGAAGGAAGAAGAGACAGCCATGCTGTTAGCTCTACCCTATCAGAGTTATCAGGTAACACTGCAAGTTGTATAGTGTATAGCTGGGGATAATTCCTACTTCTGTATGACAGTGTATGGCTACTGGTAGTTATAACTGCTCTGGTGTGCTGCAGATCAAACCTAGAGCCACTGTGGCATTGCACAATTAACATAGAATGCATCAGTTAGGGATTTAGCGTTTAACAGTCTCTTGGAAAGAGGTGATCTGAATTATATTTGCAATAGCTTATGGTACCTGAGTGAGGAGAGAATTTCTCTTCCAGCTATATAGATTGTATTACCACTTCAGCTGTTTGACAATTCAATTTCGCAAAAAGCTTGTGTGTTGTTTTTCACTGTTGTTTGTCCTTATTTCCCTTCTCTTCTTGGATGGTCAACTCTAAACATAAGTCTGCCTGAGTCCTGTCCTGAAATTCCTAACCTACAGCTTTCCACATACAGAAACATCAATGACAAGAGAGTTCTTTGAAGACTGGCATCAATTTGACTCTAGGTGGAAGAAAATTTGACTTTTTCTCTTTTTATAAGACAAATTTTGCTTGCCACAGCCCTGTCAGTATTCCACAAAACAGTGGGATTTCAAGCTCCATTTAAAAATTGTTTCAGTTAACACTGGAAACTCTTTTAGAAGGAAACTTTCTCTCCATTGAAACTACATTTCTAAGCTGTGTGTGCAAAGTATATACAGATATTCCCATAGTTCCCAAAGTATTTAAAGCAGAACAGGCCATTTGAACTCACTGGGAAATTTTCATTATTATTATTATTTTGAGCCTTTTATGACAATAAAAAGTCCTTTCTTTGAGATGGTTAGCAGTGGAACAAATGCATCTTACTGGAGTCTTGGCTTTGCACTATAGGAGAAAAGGAACAAAGGCGACAGATAGAAGGGAGTACGAGGGAAATGAATGTGAGGCTTTTCTGTGATCAGTTGCTGCATTAATAGCTGAAGCATCAGCTCTGGAACCCAATAAAGTCCACAGGACAGATATCATTGTTTTAAGTGAATTTCAAATATTATTTTAATTTCTTCTTTAGGTTTATACAAGTCTCCTCTTCTTAGCTCACATAAGTGTATTCCCAAAACTAAAATGAAATATGAGATGTTCAAAACTTATCCACGACATTTATTCACGATAAATATGCCTAAGACTGTTCTACATTAGCAGAAATATCTATGTTCTACTAGTAAATGTTCAAGCAAATGAAGACATGCTATCTTCTCTGGGAATTTCCAGGAACGAGCTGGAAACTTAGATCCTGAACTGTTACAGAGGGCTTTCCTCCTACAGATTAACTAGTCTATGCAATGGATGCACTCTGCTGTCTAGGTATCTTCCGCTGAACTTATGATAACATGAAGTGCCTTTCTGATGCTTCATCCAGTATAAAAATGGTAGATGTGTTTTGTTGTTCCTTTTATCCCCCTTTATATAATCTAGGCAAAAGTATGGCATAGTATGGCTCTAGATATGCTCTGTCTATACTAAAACTAAAGACAGAAAGCTGTATGTAAAGGAAATTGTTTACAAATCTTCATGATATAGGCATAAATAAAGAGAGACTAATACTGGCTAATATGCAATTGAACAGTGAACAAATAGTTGGAAGGTTCACAATTTTGAAGACAGTGCATCAGAACCATCAAGATGCATGTAAGAGGATATGCCTGTATACACTACTGCTGTCTTCCAAAGCACAGTTTTTATAAATTCCATAAATTAAGGAATTTTAATCATTGATGGTGTAACTTTGAGTAAAACAGTCATTGTGTTTCGAAGTAAAAGTATGACCAGTATGAACAGTAGCGTACATGCAGAATAAGATTTGAATGTAACTTTGAGCTCAACAAATTTATTCAAGTGTTTGTTTTCTTATGTGACCGTGGCCGAAAGAGAAACACCACCTGCAGGTCCAAATAAGAAAACCGAGCACTTTAATACTGTTGAAGGCTTATGTTGCATATTATTTTTCATGTACAATAGTGAAATTTCAATATTATTCAGAGAAATAGTAATTAAGAATTCATGCCATTAGTGAGAAAACCTGGCCATATGTTTTTGAAAGGTGCTAGTATATTATTTCTCTCCAAAGTATCTTCAAGCATACATTTTTACAGCCCTCAGTGTCTGTAGATACTCTTATTTTCTCTGCCTCAAAGGGAGATTGATCATTTTTGTCGCTGGTGTATCTAAATGGATAAGTAGAAAAACTTTACTAAATCTTCAGCCTTTATAAAAAGAGCTACTTCTCTTGCTGAAGACAATGAATAATGGCAAGAGTGAAAAAGTTACACCTTACCTGCCTGAATTGCCTCAATATTTGTTTGAACCAGAAACACTGTCCAACAATCGAAGTATTTTAATTTAGTGATGAATATTTTGCTGCCAATTACTTATTTTTATAGTCAAATCTCTTCACTGATTGTGTGATTAAAAATTATGAAGATTTTTTTTTAAAATATAGTGAGTGTTTTGATTTTTACTTGTCTATTTTTTCAAAAGCTGATTTCTGTTTTTTTTCATGTAAAACCATGAGCCCATGAGTGAAAAATTTTGAAACTTGTTGGTGACATCAAGGGTTGAATAGAAGAAATAACATTACCTCTACTCTTGTTGTCACTATTTTGCCTGATATCGTCATAAAGAAAAATGTATGCAAGATATTTTGATCATTAGTTCCTGGATCTACAAATGGTAAACCGTCTTTATGTTTCTGAGATCTTAATTTTATAGGATTAGCCCATTAAAGTTAATGCTAAGTAGGACTCTAGGACTTACACTTTTGCCAATTGGTCAATTTATGATTCACTTTAAAATTTAGTCTTTATTTAAATAATATGTAAATATACACAATGTAGAATGACCACAGTAAAAGATTTCTTTTTTATTAAAAATGCAGCTCAGCAGCTTTGTGATAAATGGTGACATTATGTATATGCCAATCCCTTCTGGAAAATTGGAGAGATTCTAGACTTTGCCAAGAATTTGACATGCCACCCTAAATGTTTAATCAGGGATGCTGTGACATTCAATGCTCCTTGTATAAACGTGTCAGTCTAATTTTTATTAAACCCCTTCAAAATGAAACAGGATCTGCTTCTGGAAAAAAAATTCATGACTGAACGAAACTAATGCTATTAATACGTTTCTCAATGGATACGATATAAATAATCTAAAATTAACTATGATCCTCACTTCACTGAGCACAAACTTCCCTAGTAAAAGTTTTGAATTGGAATAGAACTCGGAGGAGTGCTGTGTCAAATTAATGATCATGAAGCAAGGCTCACAGAGCATTAGTAGTCAGCTTCTGCCTTGGGTGAGACCAGGGAATAGATGCCATTCAGTCATGTGAATAGAATTTCTATGATAAAATCTGTCCTTCAAAAAACCCAGAAGAACCTAATGGGACTTTCCTGTGACTTCTTCATCAGAAAAACATATTGGGTTTCAGATAAGGGCCAGAGAAGCCAACTAAAAAGAATCATTATTAATCTGTTGGTGCTGATGTTGAAGATTAAAAGGGTTATACAAGTTAGTAGTTCTAATCCTGAAAAGCTTTGCTTATATGTATTATCTCTTTGTTTTTATATATAGCCTGTTTGTTTAGTGAGACTAGCTGCATAATTTAGGAGAATTTAGCAGAATTTAGGTTTATGTGTATGAGTTAAACTTCACAACATGGAAAGTATTTTTTATAGAATATTTCTGTTTCTTAATGATGCTCTTACTGGTGTTTCTTCAGATTGTTTCTTCTATATATTTTCCCTGCTATTTATCCATCCTCTGGTGTTAAAAGAAAAAAGTAATTAGGTTCTATTCTGTCATCAACAAGAGACAAATGCTTTACTAATGCCAGCTCACCCAGGATTTAATTCCCAGTTCTGTGAGAAAGCAGTGGGCCCCACTGTAGTTTCCATATTGTTGCTTATTTGTACGGCATAGGACATGGGAGCATAGGGGGTTACTCTATAAACACAGAACAGAAAAATGCTCCATAGGACAGACAAGGTAGAGATGTATGCACAGAGAAAGCGGGAGGCTGGGAGACAGTGCTGGTCAGTGTAATAAGCAGTGGTTTTGGTGTGTATGTTCTAAATGTTCTGAAGTTTTACAGAAAGCTTGACACCAAAGAATAAAAAGATATTTTGCATACTTAAAATATTAAAGGAAGAGAGGCAGAGTTCTCTGGTTTTATACAGCCAAAGCTTTGAGCCAAGTTGAAAGGAGGAAGGAGATTTTCTTACAGCTGTTTTGCTCCCAATGTTTACAACAAGAATTGGTACCCTATTCATTGTTTGACAAAATAATAAAGTAAGACTCTAATACCTTGACCAGCTCTGGACTGTAAAGCTAAAGACATGCTCCTACTTAATCAACCCAAATCTGCAGAATTGCTGTATTTGCCAGCATTCTTTCCTACCTGGAAAGTGGGTACAGGCAGAACCCCCAGCATCCTTTTCAGTTGCTAAATGATTGCATGTCTAGTGGCAGCAAATATTGTTGTTCTATATTTTCTTCGGTGTAATGTTGCGTCCCAGGGTATGTACTGCAGCACTTCTACCCAGACCTGACATCCACCTGTGCTGTTGGGTGTGAACAAAAGGTAAGAGCCAGGATTATATTCCAAAGTACAGATTATGCTTAAAAAGAGACATCAGGTGCTCTGAAGCTTTCACGGCTCCTGTATATCCAAGTTTCTTTTGAGAAAGTTGGTGCTTAGCTTTTACTACAGAGATTCTATGGTTTAAGGCAAAGAAAAACCCTATTTCATTCCCTATAGTCATGGTTCAGCAAGAATTACGTGATAGACATATGATCAGATATGTATTGTTTGTAAATATAATATATACAGTATTGTTTTGTAGCATCATTGTAAAATAAAATATAATGGAATAACCAGATCTGTAGGAACACAAAATGTTTCTATCATTACAGAGAGCAAGTTTCTATAGGAAGGAGGATTTGGGGGTTTTAAGAGGTAGAAAAAACTGTTCATAGCTTATCATGTATAAGGTCTAGTAAGATACCAACTTTTTTGTCTGGTAGATGGATCTTTAATTTTATGTAGTTGGCCATCATTCTTGTTATGTACCCAGTCATCATTCTTGTATCATCAGGAAGTAGTTAGTATATCCAGCAGCCTACTGAAATGTTGGGCTAACCCAGAGAGCGCAATTAAAGGTGGAAAAAAAAATCCAATCTTTCTTACAGTTTTAAGGTTCCTTTTGTGATGTGGGTGAAGCCCTATATTTAGTCATAAATGGATTCTCTTTTTCTATGCTTCAGAGGAGATTTCTGGAAATTATACTACGACAATTCTAGAAAATAGCAGCCTGCCTATTTGTTCTTCTGCCCTCTAAAATTTCCTGCCTCCCATTTACCCTGGCATATGGTTAAATCATGACTTCAGTCTAATTCATGATTAGATGAAGGACGAGGAGACTTTAATGTAGATGCTGAGGGCATTATACTGTTAAGGGTTGTTGAGGTCATTGGAAGAAAGTATTGTTCATCAAGATACTTCTTTTTCCCCTTTCAGCACTTTTAATTTTCTGTTTCACTGTGTTTATATGTAAATGTCATAATTCTGGAACTTACAAGTATTTCCAGGCAAAACTGAAGAGGCAGTCATACGAGTCATATGGTCTCTTTGGGGAACAGTGGAGAAGTTTGACTACGGGCAAAATAGTATTGATTTAGTATCCAACGGTATCTTGTTTACTCTACTTGAAATATTTAGATTGCATTAACAGTAATGCTCCATTTGGGCATTGCGTGGCCTTTGATGACCAGTTAGGAAGAGGAGAAAAAAAATGCAGGCTGACATGAAACCATCTGCTCGCTGTCTGAAGGCAGCTACATCCCAGGCCTTTTAACACAGAAAGGAAAGAATTCGGGATACAAAAATCTTCCCACTGAAAATGTGAGAAACAACAGGCCTACAAAGGGGTTTCTGAAAAAACACCAATGAGAAATCAAATAGAAATATACAGAGAAGTATGATATTAAAACTTTCTGTGATTTGATCAGTATGTTTAGCAACTCAGGAAAAGTAACATTTATATTTTATATATTATAGAAGAGAAGGAATAACAGGAGCATAAAATACAGAAATGACTGGGGAAAATGATCTTTTACTGTAGTGCACAAAGTAATGTTTGTATTCTAGGATGAAATAGCAAACAACTGGAGAGTCCTTTAAACATACTAAAGACTCTATGATGATATACCGAGGCCACAATGTTCCCCAGTTACAGCAGCAGTGTGGTAAAGTCATACTGGCTATTCATATTCCAGCAGTAAAAGCAAGGAAAACTTGCCTTGGCCTTGCAGAGGCAGGTCATCCACAACCTTAGTGTGTGGAAAAGGAAAAAGAGATGACAAAAGTTGTGGAGTCTTCAAAGTTGCCTAAGGTGCCCTTTATGGCAGAATGATTCCTAACCTCAGAGTAAAATAACTATTACTTGATCGATATATCACAGAAAGTACTTTATTCTGTAATCTCATGGAGCATTGTTTAGTTCATAATCTGTTTTTGAAATTTTTTTATTCTACAGCATACCCATAACAGTAACTGCCATAACTTTAATGATGTTTTAATATCATGAGATCTCATTATAACAGTCTGCTTATTCAGTTTTTGCTGATAGGTGAAATAAGAATGCCAGCTGTTCTGGTTGAATTACTGGGTCCATAGAATACTAAAAAGAAAATTAATATAGTAATTATTCCTTTTTTTTCTATTGAGTAGGATTTAGAGGCTCCAGTCAGGATTAGAGCCTCATAATGAGATGCTGTAGAAACATTAAAGATGACCTCACATGGTAAATACAACATGCTGTTATTGTTTAGTTTAATGTTGAAACAAGCTGAGTTTTGTTTACAGTTTCGGGAAGAGAGGTTATGTTTAAATAATGTTGTTCATATTTAACTAATACAATTAATTCAGTCATCCAAAACCTGCGTAAAGATCTTAGGTCTGAGATTACACTGAGAACTGTCTGAAACCTCCTGCACTGATTTTGTACAGACAGCCTAGATATTGTATTGCATACTGATCTGGGGGTGGGGAAATGGAAGTAAACCAAGTTGTTTTCCACCACAAAACAACAGTGAATACAGTAGCACTATTTTATTTACAGCATAGATGTTTGTTTAATCAATTTATTGGTAGCAACCTAGAGAAAATTGAACCAAGTTGAAAAAATATAGCATTTCATCACATACTGGAAAAAAAGATTGTGTACAGATATGTTGCAATTCATTGAAATTTACTGCATTTTGAGATATATTGTATACTGCAGGAAAGATAATTTATCTTTATATCTTATGTTATTATCGTATTTGTCAAATAGAATTTTAGTTTGTCGTCTTTCTAAAAAATATAGGCTCGTTTCAGGAAAGCAGTCATCACTGTATATGTATGTTTGTCATACTTATTTTAAAGTCTTAACCATCACCCAGCCTTGATTTTTCTTGGAGTGATAGAAAGAAATCACCATCGTTCTCACTGTTTAAAAGAGCAAGCTTGCCAGCAATCGAGTAAGATTACTAAAGATGATTGTAGCATTAGCTCATCTGGGGAATGACGTAGAGAAAAAAGGGTGCAGAGCATTTCTGACACGATGTTCTAGTAAACACTTGGAATGAGCCTGTTCTTGGAATGAGGAACCTTCTCACTTAAAGAAGGTGCTACAAAAGCATTATCGGTAATTTAATACCTGGCCTTTGGACTTCTCACAATGACTGTTACCAAGCTTCATACTGGGCAACAAGCACCGTTTGTCTGTATTTTCTGTCTGACGCTGCTGGTAGGTTCTTAAGAAGATAAAAGAAGAATAAAAACCCCAGCAACTGTTGCATAGCCTGGAAATAATAGTGTATGTATAGGCTTTTATCAAGCTGACATCATTACGTACAGCTTCTCATAGGTGAGGTATGAATGGTATCTATTCCATAAGTGAAAAGGTAGTGGTTTTCTGAATTTTGTAATAACCTAGCACTTGAAGCTCAGCACAAAACAAATTATCTTAATTGGTTTAAGCAATCAATTATAAAATACTGCTGTCTGTTAGAAGTTCACAGCAGTAGTTCGTAGTGTCAACAGAGGTGAACAGACAAGAAAACATGGAAATGCTATGGAGCATTTGTGTGTGTCAGATGCACCGCCTGCTGACTTCAGAGTTCAATGTTACTTGCAGCCCTTTGGTTCATAGATGTTCATCTCCCTGACTCTGTGGATCGGGGAAAGGAGCAGCCACGTTATTTGGTTATATCTAGATCCAAATATATACATAGTTAAAGACATAATCCTCCTGTTAATACATGCTGACGCTATAACGCTGAATTTTGCAAGTGTTAGAATAGGCCTATCTAGTCTTTTTATTTTATGACAGAGATGATTTTTTTTTTTCTAACTGGCAGATTAGTAAAACTATTTGTCCAGTACTAGGTGTCCATAAGAAGCCTCTAAATACCATAAACATTCGTAAAAAAAAAAACCCTGAGTCTAGAAGGAGCAAAACCAATTATCTGTGATTAATTTTGGTATATATTTTGAACTTAAACTTTCAGACAAATATAAGTGATTTTTCTGTTTTTTCCAACAAAATAGAGCATTTTGAAGGGTTCTATTTTAAAAAGTGACTATAATCAGTCAAAAATTTACACAGGATTTTTTTTTTCCAATGAAAAATGATATTTTCCAAAATACATGGGTTTTAATTTTTAGAAGTATACAGATTTTTCTGTTTTTAAGAGAATTGCCATGTCTGTATACATTTTTCTAATTCTTACTGAAAATGCTACATTAGATGTCATCATTTTTCATTGTGATTTTTGTATACCAAAATTGACTTCTCAATCATCAAATGGAACTATTGAAGTAATTCAAATGTTTTTAGCTCCCCTTCTTAAAAATAATTTTTAAATCAGTAAATCATGCCAAACTGTATCTATTCAGAATTCTTTGGGAAAGGGAAGCTTCAGAATTTTGCCCAATTTTCACTTCTTATAAAAACTTCCATACTGTTTGTGCTAACTTCAAGTTTAACAATGACAAACCTTAAATAACAAATAACTCACTTTGATTACACTAGTATAATAAATACCAAGACAACCAGCTCTGTTTCTTTTCAGTTATTGGCTACAGGAAGAGAAGCTTCAAGTTTATTAGGCTGGGGTTGGAAAGGTCTTTGAGGATCTCGTAACAAGTCAAGTAAGTCACTGTTTTTCTGCTTTTTGTTTTTATAAGAAATTTTGCATTTGAAAGAAAAAATACTGTTCAAGATTGTATTATAGCTACCTTATTTTGTTTTTTTGGTGTTTTTTTTTAACAAACAAAATGTTTAAAAATGAAGATGAGAAAATAGATTATCCTTTGCTTTTTTAATTTTCCATTCAATTGCATCTTTTCATATAACTAATTATTTTTTGAAAAAACATTAAACTTTGAAATTGTATCATTGCAAAAACATTATGTCATACAGGAACAACAGTTAGCAATGATCACTTAGAAAAAAAATGCAACTCATTTATATAAATTGATAGCCCAGAGGAACTCAAGAGCCATAAAATAAATATCCATAACATTATAGCAGATAAATGTAGCTTCTGCAGAAGTCACTTCCAGAGCTTAATTAGAAATGGTTATTTTTGACAGAAATCTTGTGCTTTGAATTAACAAATGTACTAAAATATTCAGACTAGGAGTTAAAAATATGTTTTTCTTTATCCTTTGAGACAGGACTTAAATGGGAATGGAACACATACAGGGAATTTTTTATTATTATTTAGCACATTAATACAATGTTGTAGCCGAAAAAGAATCTTCAGTATAGCAATCTTTTCATATTAGTATATGGTCTATGGTTTAGTAGTATATTTACAAGAACAATACCAAACATGTTTGATCACTGCAGTGTTTCCTAGAATCACCTCATCACTTTTAGCAGCAAGTCTGTGAGTACTGTAGCTGGGTATGGCCAGTACGGAGCACAGGAAGTATTTTGTATATTCAGTTGTTTTTTTGACATTATCACATTCTTTAAACAGTCTGTCAACAAAAACTCCAGCTATTTTTGTTATATAACCCAAGAGAAATACCATAATTCAGTTATAGATGATTTGTTCATATCCAAATTAATATCATTTAGTAATGCCAAAAATTGAAGTTCAGCATAGCAGAGAAAAATCCAAGAATAATATGTTTGCCTGTATCAGTCAGTCTTACTGGTATTTCACAAGCCTTTTTACTCCTATCATTTTGTCAAAGGTTACACATGCAAGAAGGTTTATGTGAGCATGTGTCTCAACCTTCATAATTGCAACACAAACGCTCAGGACATATAGTAAATGTTTCAATTATAGAAAAATTCTATTTTGGAAACACTGTGGTAACTCTTGCAGTCACTCACTGTAACAAGTTTTGGGGGTTTTGCAAAGATTAATTTTATGCAACACACAGGTCAGTCAGAAATATCAAACAGTGAATGAATCAATATCAAACAGTTAATAAATTAGACCCGTGTTGCATCTTAATGCAGTGTAATTGCTGATTGACAACAAGTATTGCAGGGTAACATCAGTAATATATAAGCACCCAATTCTCAGCCACCATACTTTTGTAAATATTCGATTTCTTACTGAGAGCTAATCTGGTTATTCCTTACCCTGTGTCATGATTCCTAATGACAGGACTTGTCTGGCAACAGGGAAACTTGGAGACACTCAGATTTGATTTACCAAGCGAAACAGTTCCTGTCTTTTCTTTCCTAATTTCTTGTCATTCTGAGCTTTAGGGTTGGGTTTTTTTCTTTTGTTTGGGGGTTTTGTTGGTTGGTTGGTTAAGGTTTTTTGAGGGAATAAGAATAGGGGCAGAAAGGGAATGGGAATCTGTTAGAATAGTAAATACTCTTGTCTTGAATTGTATGATATTCCATCCAAGTGTCTAGTTTGTTTATTAATACACCTCGTCCTTCTAGGATGCCTAGACTATCAGAAATGTTAAGAGAATGTGATGAAATTCATTCTTCCTAAATCTGAGCCCCAAGGTACTCATTTTCCACCTTGCTCAGCTGATTCAAATTCCAACTGATGTATAGCATGGCTGTATTACAAAAAGTTATGTAACATTAACTATGTTATATTTCAACAGGCAAACACAAGGCACTGTGTAATAGCTTCAGCTGCTCACTGGTGTAGTGATGATATCCTCTGTCCTATTATGGCTGCTTGGATGCTCAGAAGAAAGATGACTTTGAAGGTTTCTAAAACTGTGTCTTTTACGGCAGACAAGTAAAAGGATGTGCAAATCAAAGGGCTGCTGTCATTTCTGGCTGAAGGCCAAACAACTTGGAACTATTCAACAGAGAATTTAAATTGCTCACTCCATCATCTATAGTGGAATAAGACTAATAGTCAAAATTCTTTTTAAGCAATCAAAAATTTATGCTATGGTAGGCTCAAAGTGTTGGCAATACATCTTATGTATTAGGAGTTAAAATATCAGATTCAGATACTTCTGGCAACATCTTTGTCTGGTCTTGCTATAATTTCGGCAGCACCTGACAGCTGTAATAGAGATCTGTGAGTTATTGCAAATAAGTTGCTTATTGTGTAGCTTTGCACTGGAAGAATATTTAGTGAAATTAGTGTCAGTGTTAGCAACAGTGAAACCCTTTGGCAAATCCAGCAGGGAATTAAAAAACTAATAAAGAAATAATATATGTATCTCACCCTTCTTGTCCCTGTAATGTATAAACCTGAGGACTCTCATATCAGGTAAGAGTAAATCTCCCATCTAATCTAAAATAAATTTTAATAATTAATTAGTTACAGAAGTATTACTATCTCTTCTGAAAACCTGATGCCAAGTTGGCCAGAGTTATCATTTTCAGATAAACCTTAGACATATCTATCTTTGACCAGTACATCTTTCCTATTGTCTGTGAGTGGCTTGACAGCCATGCAATACAAAGGCACAGTTTTCTTCCATGTTTATTAAAGATTATCTATCCTTATTTTCTTTAGATATCAAAGTACAGTTCATTCTAAGTGGAGGAAAATACTGCTTGTCTTGGTTGCAGCTGGGAAGATCCTGCCTGAGGGGGGGAAGACCAGAAATTTTCAAAGGTTATGTACCAAGTATGAAAGGTCAGAATTGGGAGTGGAGGGAGGCAGGAGCAGGAGAGACAAGGCATTGAAATCACACCACACAAGTGGAGGGGTGCTCCATACTAGACAGAATTCACCAGGAGACTGCTGCTGTCTTTGCCTTCATCTTCCGTAGTAAATCTGCACCTAACGTGTTGTCTTCTTGGTGCATCAGCATGCAGAGGAATGAACAATCTTAATAAGCTTCAAAGGTCTTCCTCCTCTCTGCTCATGACAAGAATTGGATAATTGCCTGTCCATTGGATTATAGCAGCCTCCATGGATTACTCAGGCAAGGCAAAGAAATTTCCTTTTACCTGTGCTTTCGAATGTATCTGCCCACTCCCCTGTCCAAGTTTTATATCACATCAGGACAGGAATTCAAGCTCTAAATTGCAATAAGATTAAGCATACGGTTTTCTGTTGTTCTTTTTTTTAACGTATTACAAAATTAATTAATAAGGTTTGATTATATTAATGTCAGGCACTGACATTCACTATTAGACTTCTTGCTTTTCAGAATACCTTCAATGCTGATAAAAACCTAGGGAAGGTTTGCTAAAATGTAAATTCCACGTGTTTACTTCTGTATTTCAAACCTGAATGGTACAAGCAGTGTCCTTTTAGCATGCACATTCATTCTGGGTTTATTTATAATCTGCTGAGAACAAAAAAAAATCTCAGTGTGAGTTGCCTTATCTTAAATAGTGGACAATGGAGCCAACATGTAAAACCATCTATTAGCATGTCAGTCAGAGTGTTATTGTACTCCCCCAAAATAGTAGGTCTACTTTGAACAAGACTGTGATTTATGATTCAGAATCACAAAAACTCTCTTTCTAAGCCACTAAAGAAGACATCTGGGAAGAGCAGATCTAAGCCTATTCAAACCTCAGAGATTTTACCATTTATAAATTCAAATTATCTGCTTTCAGCATTGACATAGTGTTTCAGAATGACAGAAGGAACTGATCACTGGTGTACAAAGTCTTCACTGGCAGTGTGCAAGAGAGGTTTGGTAAATGTGGCATTAAGAATAACTGGTGGTTATCTTGTATTTGGTGTGAGCAAGAAAATAAATTCAAGTAAATATAAATGACAGTTCTTAGATGGCAGCTCCCTATAAATTTATGTCTAATATTAATAATTATACTTCTGAGAAAATTAAGGAACTGTAAAGGCTATTGAATTTAGATTTTAGATGAAGCTTTAAGAACCTTGGGGTTTGTCACATACAGAATAAACAAAAGCAACTGAAGGATCTTCACACACTGAAAGTCAATGTAGTTGAAACTGAAGCTGCAGAAGCCAGAGCAGAAACACGGATCACAACTGTCTAGTGTTCATGAAGTCATCAGGTTCTGGTACGAAGTTTGGTGATGCTATTTTAAATACCTGCTTTGTGCTGACTGTGAGATCTGCAATAATAACGCGATGAATAAGGATTCTGATTCCAGCATATTTGAGGGCAAAACTTTCATTGACTTCAGTTGAGCCAGGAAAACACCCAGTATTTTTGCATGTTGTTGCAAATATAGTGCAAAACGTAGGAACTACACATTCTGAGAGCTGGCTCAGTATATTTGAGTCCTGTTCATCTCTTTTAACATGCTTGCCGTACTGTCTTAAAAAAAAAAAAAAAAAAAAAAGAAAAAAAATATACAGAAACTTTGGTAACATACTATCAGACCAACTTCTGAACTAGAGTGGAAGTATTTTGTAGAAGGTCAATTGGAAAAACTCACACTGAATTTGTCAATGCAAAATGCTAAGTCTTGTTCTATTAGCTTTGTAGAGGATTTACCTACTGAATCCAAGTGCATACACAACTGTGCTAAGAAATTTCAAACCTCACCTTCAACATCACTCTTGTGCAGGAGGTGGAGAACTGCCTCTCAGAAATTGCTAATTCTGCACACATTGAAATTTACCACTGGCTTCAAGTAAGGACAGGATTTTTCTCTGGAAGAGGCATTTCCAGTAGTGACGAGTGATGTAATGGATTTTTTATGTGAGCAAATGGATACTTAGTGTACATAATTGTATTTCCTTAGTATCATTTACCTAAGTTCAAAAGGTGTAATTCATTTAGTGTTTTATAAATTGTTATTTTGGAGTTGTGCCAGAACTTAGAAAAAAATTTGTAAATTACTATAATATTATTTTTAATACAGATTGCACATATAAATGGAAGGAACCAAATCAAGACATAATTCAGACTCATTATAAATAGCAGCTTCACACTGAAATGTGCTGATATGAAAAAAAAATTAAGTACAGGATTAATTATACAGAAAAATAAAGTGAACACATGCAATAAACTAATTAAATGTGAACTTGTTCATAGAAAAAGAATGTCTACCCTGTCCAGAGATAGATTTAAGGTCTACTGATAATTAGAAAATCCTGCTAATAGTACTACAGGACATTAAAAATTCCTATACAATATTTCATCACATGATAGAATTTGAAATACAGGAAACTGCACACACTTTTCATTCCTTTTAGTACCATGTACTTCAGCAGTTTTTAGATACGCTGCCTTCTAGAAAGCTCTATCTTCTGGATGGCACTGGCCTCGCAATATTTCTTCTCTACTCTAGTTCTCCTGCCACAGATTGGATTTGTTACTGAAGTCCAGGTTATTTGGAGTATTTTCGCCTCTTGCACCAAATGGAAATTAACTTGTTACATGATCAAAATTCATCAGGACAACAAATTACTATAACAAATATTCACCTATTCTGCTCTAAGTGTCTATCCTTGGAGACTTTTGGTAGTTTATGGGAAACACTAACTCTAAATGAAGAAGAAGAAGAAGAAATTTAGAGTTACACCAAGGGTTGTGTGTCAAGTAGTACATCCAGTAAGAGAGCTTGTTGCTAGGCTAATGAGGAAAATACAATAAGGTCAATCAAATGTTTAGAAGTTTTTAAAAGGCATGTAGCTGTAGCCTTTCTTGTTAGACCCGGGTTTGCGTAAGCAAAATGTTGTAATTTGCTGCAATCCAAGGATGTTCTTATCACTTCAGCACTGTGTGCAATGCATTCAGATGACATAGTGTATCTGCTTTTCCTGTTTGCTGCGTTCAGTACTCAAAGACACCTTTGAGAAAGGATCAATCATTTTGTGCACGCCTACCAACTTTTAGAAAGGTTCCCAGACTACTACAGGGCCACATTTTTTGTTATTGTTCATATTTTCCATTTTCAATAACATCCATAGAGCTTGGCCATTAGAATTATGAGAACAACGCAGAGTTTTTATCTGATTTTAATTACAATTGTATTCATCTTTATTATATATATTTATGCAAATTGGTGGCTAAAATAGAGATGGCCCCGAACTGAAATGTTGATTCCAAATACTCTGAAGTTTTTTAAATGGGTGAAGTACAGATTCAGATTTTGTGTTTCTCATGAGATTCTAGTTAAAAGGTAATTATTTCTGCCATAATTACTGTTAATCCCAAACTTCTAAGTATAATTCAACACTGAAGTCTCCTCAATAGTAAAGATGTGCTGTCTGTCATGATGAAATGAATATTGATGAAAATAGAGATTCAAGAACAATAACAGTTCTTTATTAGTCAAAATTTCCACTCCAGAGACTTCTTGGCAGATTTTCCAAAGCACTGATCTAACTCCAGCCCAACGCTCACAAAAAAGGACACAGTAGTTTGTGGCAGGTAGGCACTGCCCTAAGCTGGATCTCTAAGAGATTTCAAAGCATTAAACAGAGCATGAACAAGGGTCTGAGGGTCATGGTCTTACCGCTGATCTCTTGTTTGAGCAGCAGTGAGGTAAAGTCTATTCCAATAAGTACGTGGAGGCAGTTCTCTGTATAGATGAGAGACGAGAAATGAGAAATGGTCTCTAAGCACAGCAACAACAGTTGTTTCTGAGCTTTTTTGTTTCAAAGAAGGATGGATTTTTTTTTTTTTTCATCCATCTGTATACTCTGTATACACATATATGTTTCAGGAACAGATGAGAACCTTCTGGAATGAAATAATTTTTATTTTTTCTTCCTTGTTATGTTTTATCCATAAGAGCTTTTTTCTTTTTTCTTGTGCTTTTCTTTCTTGTTAAGGGGTATTTCCATTTGCATTTAACTTCAGGCCAAATCCAAGACCCGCTAATTAGAAGGAGTGGTTTTGTTGGTTTCAGAGACACCAGTTTTTAAAATGCCTGAGACATCACCATTTCCAGAGAGTGTTCTGGACCCTTTATGATGTTACATTATGGTGAATTTTGTAATTGTTTACTACTGCATAGGGTGCTAATAAATGCCTCTCTAATAGGCGAATACTTTTATTCCTAAAATGTTGATTACTGTAAGTGATTCAAAAATCCTAATGAATAGTTATGTATAAGAAAGTAATTTTGCAAATGAGTGTTTGAAGTGCGTGAAAACACAAAGAAATGCAGCTTGCTTAGGAGGTGCTGATGAGAACAAACAAGTCCAGCAGAAAATAGAGCTCTTGGACTTGACAGGAATAATTTTGTTAAGTGTGAGCAGATATGATTCCCAAAAAGAGTAAGCATCCAAATAAGAGGCATTTAATCTTACAATAAAACAGCGGTTGAAGCATTTGCAAACATTCATCAAATCCTTTCAGTATGGGCAAAGAATATTTTAGGTTAGATTGTGACTATCCTTTCTGGCAGAATTCAAGTTATGAATACAAATGGCCTCTACCTAGATGGCTAATAGTAACAGGTTAGAGGATGCCTTAGGATGAGTATTGAGACTGTATGCCTTTGCACCCACAGCTGGCTTGAAAAGAACATGAGGAATGAGGAGGTCACAGGCTGCTTCTGGGTATGTTTCTTACAGCAATGGTTAAATTTGTAAGTTTGGCTGATATAATTTCCTGGTTGATATACCACAGCTCAGATCTGCATTCTTATGCATTTATTCCCTGGGATCATTTCTTCTGGAGAATTTATTTCTTGTCTGGGCTCAGTCCTAGAATATCCTTTTCCTCTCAAGCTTTCGGTAAGCCTCCTATTTCACTTGTCCTCTAAGCAAAAACTTTCTTCAATATTTCAGGAGTCCTACAGTGTTTCTACTGTCCTGTTAAACTTCAGATGCTAGGGAGGTTGGAGTTTATTTTTTGGTTTGGGTTTTTGGGGTGGGGTTTCTTTCAGTAAAAATGTAAGCTTTTTTTTCTGCAGGATTTTTTGACGTTTTCCCCAGAATGTCTGAGAAAAATGTTCCAAACAGCTTCTGGCTTCTTTCTCTTCTTTTTCAGCTCTGTGCACAACGCACACAAAAGTTCCTCTCACCATTTTTTTTTCCCGTCTGTGGAAAGAAAACCTTCAGAAAGGCTGCCTTTTCCTTTGCTTGCTATCTAGTTGTCTCAAACGCTCTTTTATTTGAAGTATTCAGGTAGTGCTGAATGAAATGTATTTATTTTTTCATTTGCTTTCAGGTAAGACTGGATTATCTCATGATGCCTTGCATTAAAATTTGAGCTATAAAGGATGATGCTGCCTACATACAGAGCCCTGTGTGCTAAGATGCCTGAGGATATGATATGCCTGATGTGCAAACCGTTCTGAGATCCTCTTGCAGCTGTCACATACCCTCTTCTGTCCCCAGTTCAGACAGGATCCTAGGAAATACACATAGTATGAACATCAGCAATGCCACACCATTGTGTTCAGGCTCTGGGTCCTGTATTGGTAAAAGTGATCTTTTAATTGCTGATTTGAATCCAGAAATTAACACAGAAAAGGATTATACCAGGTGGTTTTGACAGGAGCATTTGAACTGCCAACTACTGAAATACAAATGGTTCTTATGCCTATAGGTTTCCTGAGAAGGGTATGGTATCAATTTCACAATAACACTTCCATGCTGACTGCTGTGTACACATGCACTGATTAAACTCTTTAAAATATGTTTAAAATATGACCAATGAGAATCAGCACATAGACACAGATAGTTATCTCATATTACCTTTCTCAGAAGAGCGGATTTTGGCAGAAGGGTACACCTAAAAATGTTCTGTGGTAAACACTTGGTTTTGTGAAAGATGATTTGTTCCATAAAGTTTAAGTAGTCGCCATTAGTAATTTTACTTTCTTAGAGGATGCTATTTGGCAGACTGGCATCGAGGCAGTCAGACAGATTTAACTGACGTTACTTGAAAACCAAGCAATGGTTAGTTATCAGCTGCCAAAGGTTAAAGTGAGGTATATTCATCTACGGGAAGTCACAGGAGTCAGTTTTGACGAACTAGAGCTTCTGCTTTTCTTCTGTTACTTTGGATCAGGAAAGCAATAGTCATAACACACAGTCTCAGAAAATGCTTCTGCTAGTCAGACAACCATTTTCCCCAGAAAATGCAGCAAGTGATATGTGTGCTCTCGAAGTGCCTGGAGGAGAATCCAAGATCATGCAGCTCTTGGGAAAAAGGAACTCCAGAGCTTGGCCAGTTCAACATCTGCTTGGGGACATGAAAGATGTTTTCAGTCCTTTATGTAAGCTTTGAATCCCAGATGACCTGTCTCTGTGCTCTGAGAACTCATAATGAGTAACACAGAGTGTTAGCTTCCTTCTGTGATTCTTCCTAACCTTTATCTGCTTTTGTTCCAGACTTTACTGTCATCTATCTTTTCAGAGTGTTTTTAAGGCATCCAAATTGATGTGCCTTAGGTAAGCACAACTGCACCTCACTCAGAATTTTACTCTGAGCCCCATTTATGGTAACACTTCATATATATTTGATACTCTGAAAATGGTGAAAAAAGTCATGGTTTCAGTACTGAGGAAGGAGAATGAAGTTTACAGATGGAAAGGGAGCACTGGAGATCCTGGAGTTTTCATACAAGTATTCAGCATGTTTTAGATCCCAAATTAATAGCTGATAATCAAGTTATTTGACTGCATTCAGTTTTTGTAAAATTTATTAAACAGTGTAATATTTCTAAAATACTAAACAAGAATGCTATTCAGACATCAGATTTTTTCCAAAAGGAAAATAACTCTTTCAGCACAGACACGTCTGGTTACACCGTAAAAAATAAATAAATCACATTATCAGTGGAAGAAGGAAACAATCCTAAGGAATTTTTAATCTTTCCTTTGTATATACAAAGAATGAATCCATTCTGCTTTAATCTGGGGTTGTATTGGTTTCAGTTTGCTCCAGTGATGGATAAGGATGTGATTATTTGTGACAAATATGAATTTCTTGTAGGTATTTTATATAAAAACACAGAGAAGTGACAAGAAATGTAATAGACATTCAGGTCACAAGGGAAGTTTAATCTGGCTTTGAACTACGTTTAGTTCAGTAGGAGTGTACTGCACTCATCCCTGAATGAGGTTTTGTTATTTTGTGCACAGATTATGATATCACCACAATAAGCATGACAAATGCTCCAATTTGAGCAGGAATCCTATCTGAATGTTAAAGATTCCTTTCCAGGCATTGCCTCTGGTTTTCTAGTTTCCTAACCCTGTTCATTGTGAAAAATATATGAGACATTGGCAAGTCCATATTTTAATAAAGAAATGGAAAGAAAGGAAAGAAGGAAATGCATCAAATTAAAATTTCCAGGGAAAAGGCTTCTTCCCTATAAAAACACAGACACACACGTGCACCCGCAACCCCCCCTTTCTCCAGTACAGAATTTTTCATTGTTTTGGGGCTCTCTCTGGTACAAACTCTTCATGGGGGACCTGACCAATATTGTGTTTTATCAGGTCTTAAAAAGTGTTTACTGTACAATCTCTGTAGGATGGATCAAGCAGGTGTAGTCTGAAAACCCTGAGTCCAGTGTAACAAAGTGAAAAGTGAAGATATTTGCTGACAGTGAAAATTCTTTCACAGGGAAATGCAGGTGAAAAATTAAGAGATTTTCATCAGGTCTCAAATTTTTGTAGCCCAGCCTTCTTCCAGCAAAAGAATGGTGATCACCCATAAAGCTTTCCAGAGAAATGAGAACAGGAGGTAACATAAAGAGAACAGAAATACATTTTGCACTTCGATTAAGTTTATTTGTGAGGCATTATACATAACACTAACTGACTTGTTAAAGCTCTCAAATTTGGCATCATGATGCATTCCTAAGAGTTATGATTAGTAATTGTGGCCTTAAAATGTCCTTGTTCTGAACACACTTGCTATTTTTTATTGTTAAGTTCATGTGATCCGCAAAACAATGCCATTATACATACACTATGTAGCTTTTATTTCCATTTATAAAGATACTTCGATTAACTATTTAGTGAAAGATAACTGCCAGAATGCAAGATGATTCTAATAGTTAGAAAAGTTTAGCTGTAGTATCTATTTAGTAATAAAGGTAAACGTACTTATTAAGAAAAATAAGTCTTTTATAATTGGAAGTAATCAGTGTACTTCATGTAATCTGGCAGTAAATGACTGTGCACCCACAGGGCTACTTAAGTTCAAAACCAATTTGGTAATCTTCCAACTGGAAATTACAATAAATTAAGGTCATTTCTCCAAGGAATGACGTAAACACTTAAGTAATGGAGCTCCTCTCTTTATGTTGAATCACATAAGTAAAATTAGAGCCTGCTTAATTACATCTATTGTTGAATGTTTCGATCGGGCATTTAAATACCTGCAGTGGGGCTCACAATCACATTTCTCCTTGCTAAGTTGGAAACATTAAACCCCCAAGCAATCAGTGCAGGCATATCTTTTCTGCACAAAAGGCAGCAGGAGAAAACAGGCTAACTAACTAGTGAAGCTAACAGAAAAAGAAAAAAAAAAAAAAACCCAACCCTACAGATTGTGCTTTTTTACATTTCATATTAAAATATATGTTGCTGTCTATTATACTTTTACAGCATGTCATTAAAAAAGAAACAATTATCAGTTGCTCATAGTGGCTTATGGTTTGTGTGGGTTTTTTTTTTCAAAAGGTATAAGAGTGTAGGATATACAGGTAAGTAGGCATTTTCCCTTCTTGTTTCTCCACATCTCCATGTAATTTTGCAAGATATACCATATCTTCAGAGAGGCTGATCAGTGCACAACACTGTGTGGGACCACACACCTGGATTCTCCTTAGCCTTCTCTGACCTGCTAAAATGATCATATGTAAATACTGACATTTTCTAGCGTGACTACACAGAAAAACTCCTTTTGATACTCAGAATTTGCTTCTTGGCATTTTTTATTGATGTCATCTTTAATCAAACAGCAAAGTTATTCAGTGACACAAAACCAGATTTTTGAAAATAAATGTTTAAGCAGCTGGAGTCCTTGATGTGCTCTCCATGTTTCAGCCCTGGTAACCTGATTCTGGCTTTTGAGATTTGCACAGGCTTTATCTGATAGTAGCACTGCACTAAGAAAGATGATTCAGCTTGGTGCCACCATGTGTCTTCCAAGACAACAGACATGAGACTTTGGGGAGAATTCTTTGCTGTTCAGTTTACTCATTAACCTACTTAGTTCTACACTCCATTATCCCTCGTTTTCCTTCCTTATTTAAGACAGTAAGACCAGAAAATTCTTTCTCATGGGGGTTGGAGAGGTAGAAAGGAAAGATAGTACTGCACTGAGCAGATGGGAATGCACAGATGCAGCAGGATTTAATTCAGGTCATTAGGTCTTGTGAGCAATAGACACCAAATTTACAAATACCAGTGAATTTCATGTTTTTTGTGTTTAAACTTTTTGGCCTATTGAGGTAAACTGATATGCAATAAGTTGACTCAAGAAATGCAAAGGCTACATTCAGGTGGATTAACTGAAAAAGCCTGTGCAAACTCTAGCTGATGTTGACAAATGAACTATGGAGCCTGTGTTTTATTGAATTTTGTTCAGTTCAATAATGTATGAAAATGACAGGAGGAAATGTATTAAGCTTATACATATGGATGTGACAGTCATGCATGAACATTCTGGACATAAAAAACTACTTAATCATCTTTCTCAGATAATAGTGTTTGATGTTGTTCTCAGAAGTACTTTAAATATAAACAGATAGTATTAATAAAACAATAGAATCAAATTTTAGCAGGAATTTTATTTAATTTCATGAATATGCATCCAGGTATCTTCTGCCTCAAGACTAGATATCCATGATTTTCAGTGCCTGCATAGCATGACCATAATCCTAGGTAGTCATTTAAAAAAACTATTATTCATAACAACATATGAATGAGACCTCCTACGTGGCTACAAGTCTATTCAATTTTGTGTAGAAAAAATTGGATGTTTCTGAACAGTAATTATGCTTTGGCAATACATTGTAATTGGACGAATAAAGTTGAAAATGTTTTCCTTTTTATATTTTCTGGAACTAGAACAGTGGTGGGTGAGAGATATTAAAAATACATGAAATCAATTTCTCTTGCTTATTTCACATGGCATTTTATGTTTCATTGCGTATTTATAATTAGACTTTGTGAGTATGTAAATGATACGAGTGACAAAGTGTTCACTTTTTAAAGACACATTCTTATTATATTAATGTTTAACAGCTGAGTTTAAATGATTTTTAAAAGCTTCCTGTGCTCAGTACAATAACAAAATAACAAAAAAATGAGAAAAGGTGCATTTCAACCTTGCTCAGCAATTAAAAATTTAAAAAATATTTATAATCCTATGTCATTATTAGTGCATGAAACACGGGGTTTTCATAAAATAGAGGAAAAAAAGGCTAAATCCATCCATTGCGCAAAGAAGATAAATGATTCTAAATTTACTTAATCCTTGCTTAAGGGTTTGCAAAGTCACTCTTTATTTTGTCTCAATGGTGAGCTACTTGCTTCATGGAAAGAAAAAAGATTTGCCATTGGCTTCAGCAGAAACCAGAATTTTTCCCCTTGAAGTAGAGAGTAATGTAGAGATTTCATTTATATTCTCAATAGGGTGCTTATTACAAGGTATTAGAGAAGTTTCTCCAGACCTGTACTCAAATAAATTTCATCCAGTCAGTGTTAAACATCATGATGACATTCTGGGTTCCAGGAACTAAATTATGCTTTTAGAAGGATTCAGTGAAAATATTCAAGTAACAGCAATTTAAAAATCCTGTGACTGTGTTTTGGAACCCATTTTAAACACAGATGGACTCACTTATCTTTTCAACTTCAGCCCAACTTTCCTTACATGGCTGAGTGTTCCCACCTGGCTGGATATTTCCACAGGGATCCACATGAATTCCTGTGTTGTCTCTTAGTGTTTTTTATGTCAGAGGTGCTGGTTAGTGTGAATCTCAGCAGTACTCACTGGCTGGCACCTGAGTAGAAATGCAAACACCAATATATGTGTAAAAAAAGTTTTATTTAAGGTGCATGTAAGTTAGTAATATTCTTTAACTTAAAACTGTATGCTCTTGAGGCAAGATTTTTTTTAAACTGAAAAGGTTATGTTTTGTATTTCTGCATACAAAGCGTGCAACAGTCTCCTCTAGGAGGCTAATTTGAAAGCTCAGCTAAATACAATTGGATTGTAGCTTTCTTAATAGTGAACTTTGTTTTTTGTGAGACTAGTTCTTTTCCAAGCCAGAGACAAAGACTAAGATATGCTTGAAGTTAAGGAAATGCTTTATAACATGGCCAGTAATCATTGCTCAGTTTATCTCACTTTGATTTCAGTGAGGATGGGAAGGGCCTCTGAACTGATTATACAGATTTTGTGGGAATGCTAAAGTATAAACAAATTATTAAAAAGAGTATTTGCTTATTACATATTGGCTGGCTGAGAGACAGTATCACCGGCCTAAATGGTTGGTTTAGCTTCAAAGTTGCAGATCTTGAAGATAATTTAAAAATTCTGCCGATAAACTGAAGGAAATGTTAGAATATTTGTTCTATGTTTTCCTTCCTTTCAGTATTTCTCTATTAAACTGCTCCTGCCAGAAGCAGCTTTTCCACCAGGCTTCTGTGAATACCCCCCCTTTAGGACATATCTTTCGGTTTTGAAAGGTAGGGAAAAAGAAACCTAAAAGATCTCAGAAAGATCTTAATACCCCTGCTCACTCTGCATATCATAAAGTGTACAATGGATACCTCACTTTAATCATCTGTTAGTATTTCTATTACAACAGCATCTGTAGAGCGTGTTTGATCAATGGTTCCTCTGTGGTAGACATCGTACCCTATAGTACAATACAATCCTACCTCCAAGGGCTTGTGATCTTAAGGTCCTAGTCTTGTAATGGATCCCAGCGACCAAATGGAGCACAGAAAAGCATAAAGAAAAGCCTGTAATAGCCAAACTTATGGACCTTTGGTTGTAGAATTGTAAAAGCAACAAGCAGTGCTAGCAGCATTAGGGAAGAAAAATTTCAAGCTCCTTTTGTTAGTTTATAACAAGGATCCATTCAGCAGTGTATAGTGTGCCAGCTAGCAGACTAGAGTCAGAGTACTTTCAGCAATTTCATTATAAACCCTGCTATTGAGAAATTTATAAGACGGCTATAAAACTTCACTCAAGGCTGATCAGTGCCAAAGAACATTCCTTTTCCACTCAAAAATAACATGTGGCTGCTGTTTATAAATGATAGGGTTGCACAAGTGGAGAGAGAGAGAGATTTTCAAAGGCATAAATTGGGATTGGACACCCATTCTCTGTTTCTTGGAATACCAGTCAATAAATTCAAAACAAAAAAGATGAGGCAAAAAACTTTTACACAATTCTTGTGTAGCAAAGCATAAATTTTGATGAATAGGAGGAAGTAATGATGGAAATTTGCCTGCATAAATTTTTTCCCCCTCAACAGGCTATTTTTTTTCCAACTCTGTCTTTTAAAATTATAATTAGATTTTGGATTATGTTCTTTTGGTGATTGAAACTTTAAAAGGACAGGTTGCTAGAGTTTCAAAATTATCTTCTATAACTTCTCCTTCATATAATTTTATACTTGCCCATATTGTCATTTTAACAGCTTCCTGCTGTGATAAATTGTAATGACCATCTGCCCATGATCACCTGTCAGCTATAAAATATTGCAATATACATTTTGAAATTGGACAAATTAATCTTTGCGTGATAGACTTTTCCACTGTCTTATTTCTTATATACCTGTGTAATATTTCTTCTTCTAAATTTGGCTGCCTTCTAATTAATAAAATTACATAAGAAAAGTTAGACATAGGAAATTAAATTCCAAGTTGCCAAAGGACAAAGAGTTTGAGTAAAATACACAAAAAGTATGACAAATCTGGGTTCCTGTTGCACCTCTGTTCTTCAAGGATTTACAGACAATACAGGTTGTAACATCCCTTATTTTCTTTCTTCTTTAGTATGTATGGCAAGTATGTATGGCAAGTATATATTTGCTGGGTGTAATTTCTCCTTTCCATCAACAACACACTAATTTCTAGTAAGGTGCTGTTGGTTCTCATTGACTTGGGTATAAAAGTCTCCTTTATAAGCACTCTGCCTCCTCTCCAAGAACAAATTTGTCATTCGCTTTTGTAGCACATTCTTGACCCATACACAAAAAAAGAAAGGGTAGCTTCAGATGTGAACAAAAGGAAAAGGTGATTTCAGGAAAAGGGGTTTCTGACCATTTCTCTTAAATGAACAACTGAAAAATAACTCTCCTAACAACTCTGCAGGTTTTAACTTCCTTTCTTTTCTCTGGTGCTTCCTTGTACGGTGGAAGATCAAGAAAATGCCGCTGGTGGAAGACAATCTAGTAAAAAGGAATGAATGCAGATATATCACTAGTAAAGTGATCTAAGTCCTAGGAATACAACTAGAGGACAGGATATTTTTGCAGCTTACCTCCAGCTTTCTGAGTCCTTAGGTTTTGTGGGAACAGACTGACTTCTGCTTCCAGGGTACAAAGCATCTACCTTCTCCCTCTAAAATCCTCAGGTACTGAAAAGGAAAATCCCATAGAGTTGCTTCTTTGGAGAAGATATAAATTATGTCTAGATTAGTAAAATTTCCTAAAACGTCTTTTAATTGCAGTTAAACTGTTAGCCAGATCAAGCTCAGAATTAAAGGTGGCCTTGTGCTTCCTATTACTTCTGATGGCCTTTAGCTCAGAAATCCAAACTAATTTTAGAAAGGAAGGACCGACCTGTTACAAATGTGAGGTAAGTTTTATCTAATCTAGCACTGTGTTATTATTTCCCTGTTTCCAGATATATATTGCTATACCTACATAGGGAATAAAGGCGAAATAACATTGTTGGATTTTCCTATACGGGTAGTTCATCATTTCATATAGACACACATATATATATATAAAAAAAAATATATATACACTGTGTGTAGGGATGTTCTGTTGTGACATGGAAAATCTGCTTTTTGTAGCAGCACATGACGGTAGGAAGTTTTTTCCCCATATATGACATGGCACTGAAATATGAGGTATATGATTTTGCGGGAGAATAACAGTTTTAACTATATTACATGTTTAAAATCCCAACTGAACATAATATAACTTTACTAGCTCATTTCTCCTGAGGCATCAACACCATTTATCACTACTACTGCCATCTGGCATGTCTGAACTATCATGATCAGCATTTTCTGTGGAAATGAAAACATTCAATATGGTCTCTCTTCTCTAATACTCTGAGGTCAGATACAATACTGCTGGAGGCAGTGAAGATATATTTTTATCACACACTTGAGAGACATCCATTTGACATATTTTATAGTTTTCTATGTTAAGACCAGTCAAGCTTTTTCTTATTTGCATTGACCTGGCATGGGGTCATTTGCTGTAATAACAATCTAAGATAAATTCAAGTAAGTTTTGTTATACGGCAATGTTAAAAGTTTGGCACATGCAGCCAAAGTTTTGGGGACTGAAAACCAAATTTCTAGTACATTTTTTGCAGAGTTTAGAAAGGCAATGGAATCACTTACCTAAGTGGGTTCTCCCTAAGGAAAGGTTGCATGTCGTTTGCCTAGGTGAGGTCTTTGTGAAGAGGTGTTAGTTGCTCTCCTTTTCTCATGGAGGGGATTCATGGAATGTGGGCTGATGACTTAGTTAAGAGTATCTTGTAGTTTAGGTTTAAAACTTCAATTCCAGTGCGTAAAAATATATGGCTGTTCCTTTTTACACTGCAAAGTCATGAGTCTCTGTCAATTTCTAAGCCTCAGTAATCCATCATGTAAGAAGCAGTGTTACCACAAATATGTTTTATCATCAGCTCCTTCATGACCATTTGTGATCATTTTAAGAAGAGGAGGAATTCTGGTATAAAATATTGAGTCTGTAACTCTCCATGGAGCACAATACAATCCTTAATTTCTTTAGAATTCATCCTAATAATATATATCTACTTACATAATTTCAAGCTCCATTAGTCAGTGTGACATTAAAATAAACACATTGTTTTTATTGACATTATACAGGTCATGAAAAATACAGGTAAATTTAGTATAACCAGCATGTGGTGAGTACATGGGAGGTTTTGGATATGTCTGAAAATCTATTCTGAGTATTGCTTTTTATTGGCCAGTTGTGACTGAATGGCCTCAAGCTTTTTGTTGGTTGGGTAATATTATGTTAAGGCAAAGTATCTTCCAAAAATTGTCACTGACTAAGATTAAAGGACAGACACTTGATGGCAAGCATTGTGAGTTAGTCAGGAGAGAACAGGGTCTCTCTGTAGACTACTGCTTCTTTTGCTCATAAAAATCTACTCATTGTCACTCTCAGTGGTTGTAAAAAAACCAATACAATGATTCTCCATGTTTATTGATTTTCAGTAATTCTACATTAAATCGACTGAGCAGCAGATAAAGGGTCAAATTCTAATTTGTAAGCGCCTTACTCTGTTATTGATCTTGTATTACTGCAAAAAATCTGTGGTGCATGATACTATGCTACATGAAGAAGACTAGAGCCATCCTCCACATGATCTGTTTTAAAACCATAATCTTGTAAATACATTCAGAAGGTTAAAAATTACTTGATGGAAAATGTAACTTAAAAACCACACACCAATGAAATTTTTTATTACCCTGTCGTGGTTTAACCTGGCAGGCAGCCAAATACCACGCAGCCGCTCACTCACTCCCCCCACCCCCCCAGTGGGACGGGGAGAGAATCGGAAGGGTAAGAGTGAGAAAAACTCGTGGGTTGAGATAAAGACAGTTTAATAGAACAGGAAAGGGAAAATAATAATGATAATGATAGAATATACAAAATGAGTGATGCACAATGCAATTGCTCACCACCCGCGCTGACCAATAACCAAGTAGCGATCGGTACTTCCTGGAACACGCCTACCGTTCATATACTGAGAATGACGTCACATGGTATGGAATACCCCATTGGCCAGCTGGGCTGGCTGTCCTGGCTGTGTTCCCTCCTCCCAGTCAGTCTAGCTTGGTAGCAGAGGATAGTTGTCCTTGACAAGGTACTTAGCAACAACTGAAAACATCAGTGTGTTATCAACATTCTTTTCATACTGAATCCAAAACACAGCACTAGGAAGAAATTTAGCTCTATCCCAGCCAAAACCAGGACAATCCTTACAAATTCCATGTGTTAGATGTTGTCTTTTTGAAAAACAAACAGATAACTTAATTTCTGTGGCAACGTGTTTTTCAGATGTTTCCTAAAGGAGAACCATCAGCAGTTATCTGCAATTTACAGTATACTTACAATGTCTACCATGTTGGAATTAATAGTAGTCTCTCCTTAAAATGTAGTGATGTGACAGTACCCAGGAGTTATAGTGCCCGTGCTTTTCTACTGTCATGTGCCAGGGTGGACCTTCAGTTTAGAAACCCGTTAACATTTTAGCAGGTATTTCCATTATTTCAAGGGCCAACACATAATCAAAACTTGGAATAATTCCTTAGTAACTTTCCTACATTCAAACAATAGTTTCTAATTCTGAAATACGTTTAAACTTCTGGGGGAAGTCTGCATGGAAAACTGACATTTTCCTTTGGTTTCAGATACTGCTAAGAGAAAGGCACAAAATGTAAAGAAATCCACTGTAAGCAATCTAACACGATTTAAAAAAAGTAGTAGTATCTCAGTTTTAAGATGCTTGGGCTTGATACTTTTCTAATGTTGCCTGGCTGAGTTGAATGTTGTCTCTAACTCTGTGTCATTGCACAGCAGTGGCAATATATTTTCTTTCTTATTGTTACTCTTCTTCCAAGTTTCTACAATCCTAATCCTGAAAAAGCAAAGAGATTCTCTTTTCCTTTCTTTATTTTTCCATTGTTGTGAAAACTATTTTTTAACCTTTAAACAGCCAAATTTCTGTTTGTACCTGTAGTCATCTGTCTTCTTCCACTTGTCAGCACAAAAATTAGAAATCCACTGTCCACTAAATTATTCAGAATTGAAGAGCCCAGAGAATGAATGTTAAACTTATATATAGTACAGCATGTATATAATTTCAGATGTTGGGAGACATTATTTCTAGGACAGAAAATGTAAATAACTCCTATGGTCACCCTCACCTCTCAAATTTCTCTTTCCCTCTCTTTTGTGTAGTGTCAGTAACCTTGACCATAAGACAATATACTGAGGAAGAACTACTGAAAGTAATTAGCACCAGAGCCAAAGTCAAGTTCTGCTTTTCTGGAATAACAGCTTAAGTAAACTATAAACTCAATATTCAGGCACAAGCCAAGTTACATAAATACATCCATAGTTAAATTAGTAGAAAGCCTCCAACTATCATCAGCATGCTTGGATCATTCAGAAACTCTCATGAGTAATTAAAATAATAAACTTATATAAAATGAGAGTCTTTGCACATCATTCATGAAAGATTTCTAAAAACTGAGATATAGTGAATACATTATCTGTGATTTCTCACTAAGCTGATTCTGATGATTACATAATTATTGTTGGTCCTTTTTTGGTCCAGTTTGTCCAATTATGGCCCTTGCTATGAGTGTTACAGGTTAACAACACTTTGAAGTCATTAATTTTACTTTGAAAATGAGGACTGTGTCTATATTTTAAGACGAATTATAAACATATATGATTTTTAAAAGATAGCGAAATATTTTCAAATAAAGTAGATGAGGTATTTGTATAAAATTAATTTTGTGCAGTTAACATTCTTCAATTTTGATAGCTGAGGACTAAATTTGGGTAATCATTACCGGGTCATGAAAGCAAAATGTTGAAATTGCTCATTTTACTCTGATAACTATTGAAATGGAACTTTTATTAAAGCTGTCTTAATATTGTCTCTATCTTGAAATTTTATTCAGAAACTTGTACATCCCTGTAGTTCTGTTATATAATATATTTGATGAAAGCTTTTTGAGGGGAAGAAGCATCTCTGTGCTTATATTAAATAGGTTAAAAAAATCAGACAGCAAATTCTCTCTGGAATTTGGAGCATTTTTTCTCAAATAATTATATTTTGCTCTCAAATGATGGTGGTTTTGGTTTGGTTTTTTTTTCCAAAAATCCTACTTCATTCACAGAGTAAGCTAAGCACATAATTAGCTTCATGAAATAAAAGTCAGACTTTTTCTATATTCTTCATTCATTTTTGTGTGATTTTCAGAGATAATAAGGATATCTTGCCAAGCAATTCTTTGTTTTCATATATCAAATAGTGAGATAAAAAAACAATTAAGGGGGACATCCTGCAACAACTACATTGCCAGTCCACATGTCCAGTACGTAACAAATAGTGTTCACGTTCAGGTTATTTTAATGCAACACTGTAAGAAATACAGTAAAACATTTATTTATAAAATGGTGTTCATACTGGTTATGTGTTCCTTTGTATCAAAATGTGAAGTCTCTTGTTTTTATGTTATGCTTGAATTATTACAGAAAAGTAATTTTCATCACTCTTCTAGCACATTTGAAAATAATGGAAGAGCATAAAATCCTGCCTTCCACTCTATCCTTTTAACATGGCCTTCTACTCTACTTATTGAATCAAATTAAGGGAAATGTCCTATGTAGTGATGTTCAAACTATAGTCTTTAAACTCCTTCTTCAGGATGCTAGGAAAACTAACTAAGACAAGCCAGCTCGTTGTCAGTCTGTCTCTATGCATTACTCAGGAGTCCACATCTTTATAGACTATACCAGAGGTTTTCTGTTTGAAAAATCACTTTTCTACGAAGTATTAATTATGTAAAAATTTAACAGCTCTGACATCAGTTCTATGGGGGACCTGAGACCAGTTCTCTGACTAAGCTGAAATGTATCTACTTCAGACAGAAAAAAAGAAATGGAGTAAAATGTCATTTAGATTAAAAACAAAACAAAACAAAACAAAACAAAAACAAAACAGGTTTCACAGTTAGGTATTCCCACAATATTACAAGCAGCCCTTTAAAACATAACAGTGAAGAGCAGGTCACATAAATAAAAAGTTATTGTCAGTTCAACTATGGAAATCAGAACTGACCAGAACCCAGGCAGAGCTCAAACAGATCATAAGAATGGATCTGCTGAATTTACTGTCTTCAAGAGCAATCCCCAAATCTTCTATCCTATGCTGGAATAAAACAATCAGCAAAACAGAGGGGGGAAAAAAGTCTCTGCTAGCAAAACATTTGCAATAAGCAAACGTGTCTCTTAGAAGCTGACAGGATTCATGTCATCACAAACTGCAGAATCATTGAATTGGAAGAAACTGAAGATGTCAGTAAATTCTTCAAGGCAGAGACAACATTAAGTTCAAGCAAGGATACAGAAGACTATGTAATGCTTTTCTGGAAGAAAATCAGAAGCAGCCACTGGGAGCACTCACAACTCCTTTCATCATCTGCTGTAATACTGCTAGTCAGTATGTCTTGTACAGGATTGGATCTTTATTTCTTTTACATATGTATACGATGAAGACTTCTGCTAAAGGCAACCCTTTTTTACTTAAATCCAGTTCCAGCTTATGTTAGGACACAGCTAATGCTGGGTTAGGGCCTGAGCTCAAGCCCCAGCTCCATATTTCCACTCCAATCTGCCAGCAAAGCTGGATGTATATACATGTAAACACATGTATCCCCCAATCCAAGAGCATCTTTGTAGAGAAAGGGCACAGGATAAGGGAAGCTTAGTTCCTAAAAGCTCTTGGTTTTTGGAATACAGGTAATTTTTCTAAATTCCTTGTCTAACATGGAAACCTGACTTAAGCATCCTATTTCAGCGTTTTGAGCAGAGGAAGAACCTCTCTCAGCCCAAGTTAGCCACCTGTGAGCAGGAGGAAAACTATTCCCAATCTACAGGCTCTCTGGTGCAGGTGACCTCTCAGTTGTGTCCCAGCTCCTCCTGGTGATGGCACATGAGCGACTCCACCTCTTCCTTAAGGTATTCTGCTTGCTATAAGAAAGCAGTCTTGAAGTGTGACCCCACTGTCAGCGGGGACACCCAAGGGACCAGGAGCCTGAGACAAGCCCCCACACATACCACCTGTCCAGTGCGGGTAGTCTTGATGGTGCCCAAACTCGATCTTTTTCTCTGTATTTCACTCCCACCTAGTTCAGGTACTGTATCGCTAAGGCTGAAATTCTTCACGTGTCTTCTTGGGAAGGTTGGTCACTTACGCTAGGATCAGAAATCCTGTTAGGAAGACTTCATTTTGGAAGGTAAAGTTTAGAGATGCTTTTGAAAAATCTCATGTGTTACCCCAGTGCTTAGTGCTCAATAGCACACAGATGCAATGCATACCTGGAGGAGAAGAAAACAATCACGAAGCACTAAAATCTGTTTTAAACTCTAAATTCAGCTACGTTAGTTCTCTAATATAGACATTCAGTTTACTGTTAGGAAATAGATCATTCCAGAACAGAGGTGGGGCTAAAAGACCTTCACTGTTATTACAATTTCTGTTAATAAAGTGAAAATTACTTCTGATATATTAGCATAATAATGCCAAATACACATGTATTTGCACTATCACAACTATTTTGCACAAATTTTTAAAATGTCCATCTCTGTTAATACTGAAAAGCTGAATGTTTTAATTATTTCTTTCTTAACTCACTGCCTAGACATTAATACTTCCAAACAGCTTTTCTCATTCTCTGGAAACATACATTTCAGTATTCATTGAAGGAATTAATATTAGCACAAATTTGGAGAATTAAACATAACTGACTAGGATAGCAAAGAGTCCTGGGGGAATGGTTCGTCCCAGTTTTGCAAAATACTGTTGGAAACCTGTGGGAAATAACTAATCACTGAGGTTTTTTCCTAGCTTCATATATCCTTTCATACTCTTCCCAAGAGATAAACATGTTTCATACACTCTCTAAAGGGAAGAAGGAATGGCTTGATTTATTTATATTTGTTTTTTGAAATCTCAGATTTGGAATCCTTTGAGCAGTCAAAACAAAACTGGAAACTCTAAAAATCAGAGTTCCTAAATTACTACCATCGCAAACTAAACTGGGGATCTGTGTGGTAGCCAATGACAACACTGACAGAGGTCCTGAAAGACTTTAAGTATCCAGATCCAAAGCAGCCATTTATTATACTAAGAAACCACAGAGTTCATCACAAACATTTGCTTTTGTATTAGATAAGACAAGTTTAGTGTAATATGGTATACCAAACAGTATCTCATCAAGAGAATAATTATCACATATACATTGATTTATAATTTTTTTCCAGATGGTTTTGTGTGGATTTATATTCAGAATTCATGGAATTCATGTTGCTGTGAATGATGGTTTTGAGCTACCTGGTGACTTTGCAAGTTTTAGTTGATCTGTCTTTATCACCTGTCAAACATGCTTATTGAATATTCGTTGGTTTTTTTTTTTAGTTACAAGTAAGTAATACAATGGGGAAAACTATGAAAACTACCTTAGAAGAACCTATGTATTTGAGTGACAAGTAAGTGCTTGTATGTTAGAATGTTTGCGTTTAATCTGAGTTTATGTACCACTTCCCTAATATACAAGATATTAGACACCGATTTATGACCATTTCTGTAATTCCCCTCCAGTTTTATCATGACAAAATTATATCCTTAGGTAGAACTGAAATGTCAGTTGATGATTAGTGCACTGTTACACCTTTTCACTGGATGGTAATGGAAAGTGTCTATAAATCTACCTGTTAAGAAGTCAATACAGATTACACCAACAGTTAACTTGGGTTTTTGCTATTCTTAGGTTGGCAATTACGTGTCACATTAAAGAGTTTTATTAAGCCAAATTTCAAATACCTGTCAAACGGTATGCTTTTTTGCAGAAGCATCAACAAGAGCTTATTTTTCACTATTTTATGGTGATCCAGCCGATGCCAGTATATTGCAGAAAACGTACATCACAAATGAGCTGAGACAAGCTAAACAAACCTCTCAAAATCTAGGACATGGCATTCACTTTCGGTGTGTGCACGATCATTTGTACAAGCCTGAATGAAATCCATTATGTCATCTCTGTTCAATGAAGCTAGAGAAAGCAGAAACATTAGCATCACTGAACTGTCAAAAAGCAGACCTATTTGCAAGTGTTAACTTTGAAGCACAGAAAGGAATGTTCTGCATAGGATCACCAGCTTCGCCTAATAGAGACACGCTTGAGATGTGGGGCAAACAAGTCTCAGGCATCACAGCTTAAAGGACATATTTCACAGCACGTTCATGGCTCAGATTGTCTATGTGTTTCACAGCAGTGTATGGTGGAGAGATGGTACAGGAGAGGAACCGCCTCTGAATTAAGTGAAAGCAGAATTGTGTCCCTTGTATCACTTCAAAAACTGTTTCTTTTATCTATGGGCAATACCAGTTTAACAGAAACTACCGTTTGTATAGCTAGGTTTTTAAAGATCCTGCCGCAGCCAATACATAGTGCCATCAAAGTTTCAATAACCAGGCGTTGCATACCTGTACCTCAAGATCTGTTCCTTGGGCTTCTGCTCACTGTCTGTGAAGCCAATAGCTTGTGAAAGGAGTGAGGTGGCCAATGTGCCTTTAAAAGAAGTTGTGAAATGGCTGTGCAGCTGAAGCGCGACATACTTGAACAATTCCTTTGTCATTGCCTTTTTTTGGGGGTCAGTCTATGTTATATCTGCTTCACAGTGCTAGGTCCCTGTTTATTCAGAAAAACAAATCAAAACACAAAAAGGACATGTGGAGAAGAAAGGTTCTTTTTAATTAATGCACTGGGACAGTTCCCATAGCAAGGCGCCAAAACTTTCTCACTTACCATGAACATACTTTGGTGTTCATTTATTGGGAAGTCCTCTGACTGATAAAGGATAAATACTTGGAGGGCTTGAACCTAGATTGTGCTTCAGTGGTTTTCCCTGCAAAATGAGAATGGTACTATTTTCTTTCTTCCATTCTTTGTTTACCTTATGTGAAAATACAAATAAAAACATATATACATTTACAGTGAGATTATATGGTTCAAACTTTTGTGCTTGAACATCTGAATTGGAAGTTAGTCACACAAATGACCTTATTTTAAGAAATGTGAAAACCTTCATTTTTAGAGGGGAGTCAGTGTCCGCAAAAAATGTTGCAGAAGAATCTCCCATAAGAACCTGAGTCTCTGTGTAAATATAGAAAATATCAGCTAACCATTGTTAAGTCTCAAATTTATTCATGTCAGATCTCGTGATGTTAATGCTTTAGCAAAAAGTAAGTAAGAAAATGGTTCAATACTGTTTTAAATGTAGTTTGTCTTTCTGCCAGTTATAAACAAAATTTTAAAGACTATTCTAAAAGAAACTGAAAATCCAGTTTGAAAGCCAATTCTTAAAAACACTGAAGAGCACTGAACAGCACTCATACCAGTTTTCCCTAGCTTCTTTCACCTGCTTTCTGTTCTTGCAAACTGTTCTCCATTTCAGATATTATTTCTCATATTTTTCTCTAGTTAATATGTGTCTCCTGAGGTTGGATGTGGATTCAGCTATTCCCATCTACTTCATAAAGCCTACAATTAAAACTGTATCTCATTTTTAAAACATGTCTATTCTTTGGAAGAATTTTGAGCCTCTACTAATCAGTACATGTAGCAAAAAAATTGGTACAGTACTTATTACAGAGAAAAGAATGTCAGCTAGATATGACAACTTGGACCAATTTTGTTTCACCTGGGATCTTTTACAAAATGCCATTCCTTGATTGCTTCCACTTATTTCTGCTCTCATATGACCTCTTTTCTGTCCTTTGCAGCTTTTCCTTTCTGTTGCTGCTTCTTCTCACCTCCTTTCAGCTTTCTTCTGTTGCTTTTTTGCCTGGTTTCTATTGAAATATTTGGTGTTCATAATCGTTTGGATTAACAAATGATACACTGTCTCTTGCTGTATGAATACTTACCAAGCATGTAGCTTAATAAGTATTTTCAATATTAATAGATCATGATACAATCACAATGCTGCAATTTTTGGGGCATAATTTACATAAAGCAATTGTTCTTTATCTAGTGTAATTAACCGAGTGTTACTCAAATGATAGAGTTTGGAGGCTTTACTTCCAAATGTGTATGTTGTCTGTATCACCAATAATGAAGACACTGAAAACTTAAAATTAGGCTAACAAACAATATCATGTAGTTAGATAGTCAAATCTAAAACTGTAAAGCAAAACAGTAAGTAGTATCTTGCTGTTTCTTTGCACTAAGTAGGCATTCAGATAGTAATGGTGCTGTGAATAATCTGTGGATTTAATTTTTGCTGGAGATGCTAAACAGTCTCGAAGATGAGCCATAATTTTTATCCTGGAAATAGTATGATCATGAAAACTACAAATAAACTAGACATGAAACTAGAAAAGTAGATGTAAATTTTAAACAGCTAAATGAAAGTAATACTCATCCAGTCCAAAATAGAAGGATAATTAATCCTGTTGTTAGTTTACCATTCAATATGTTTGTGTAGAGAAGTTAGAGGGCAAATACATATACTTTTTAAAATCACAACCACAAATTTACACCCCATCAATCTAGCAACAGGAATAACTTTATTTTAGTTGTGTATAGGTCTAGAACAATGACATTGCTTAGAGTTGTGAAATAAAAAACTGAATCTCTGATAGCTTTAGCTTCAAAGGTTTGGTATCTGAAGAGGAGCTCTGTATAAATCTGTGCTGAGTTTTACGGAGGCTTTGGAACTACTTTGCTGAAATAAAGAAGATAACAGTGATTCCTGAACATGACACAGAAATAGCAGTATGAAGAGACTAAAGAAAATAACTTGAGTGAAAGAAGAGAATAGGGAAAAAAAAATCCACCAGAGCTAAAATTGAAGAAATAGGGAAGAAAAAACATGAAGTACAGCAGTTTCAAAAAATGTGCACCGGTGAAGCGTATGCTACTTAACTCAAAGAAACCAATAGTGGTTTTTGATACACTAAACATACTTAAAATTTTTAAGTCAAACAAAAGAGACCAACTGTAAACATATGCTACAAAAGTTTGAGAAGTATGAAACTGCACATAGAAATTAACTGGTTTTTAGATTTCAGAATTTTATTTTACAGGTAAGGCATCAATCTGACGGGGTCAGGCTTGTGCTGAGACCTCCCAAATCCTGCTCTGGTACTGGTTTCATAAGTAAAGCTCAGAATGGAGCAATAAACTGAGAATGTATCTTAGTGGGCATGAGATTACATGGCTTGCAGATAAGCGTGATTTTAATCATTTAGTTCTACCATCACAACCTAAAGTGAAAAAGATTGAAGGTAACAAAGCAATGATTAGACAAAGTTGTAGAATCAGAATGAGTTGAATTTAACATTGCTAATTTATAGGATAACAGCAGGGAAATGTGTTTCAATGCTTACGGAAATTTTTATGAGTTACTGGGAATTTCAATGCCTGTAATAGATGCTGATGTTAGAGGAACTGAGAAATTACAGACATATAAAGACTCAAAGTAAGACTGGAGAAGAAAAAAAATCCCTGAAATAACTATTGCTTTATCAAAATGACACAATGCCTATCTATGATGGACATTTTTTTGTAGGGGTATGACACAAAGTTGTCACTTTGAAATTGGTAATCCAAGTCAATCCTAAAATAGGGAAAAACCACCATGTTGAATCTCAAGTCACTTACATGGAAGACTGTCAAGGAAAGGGTGGATGAATTACCAAAAAGGCAAACCATGCACAGTGTCATTTTAGAGAAGGGATTTTAATATGCAGTTTTTGTTTCCCCTCCCTATTTCAGGAAAGGTCAGTGCTTCTGAACAGAAATATAACATACCTTGTAAGACAGCTGAGACTCTCATAACACTGCCTGAAAGTGATTCTGAATCTCTTGACAGCAGTGAGTGACAGATAGCACTATGCATTTCAGAGGTTAAATGGCATTAATAAATTCTGTCAGTGGATAGATTACAAATATTTGGAATTACACAGCAGAGTTCTGCAAATCGTTGTTGTCTTCGTTGCCTGGAAAAGAAAGACGTAAAATTAAAACTTGTGTGCCAGTTCCAACAAGCACCCTGAAAGCCTTAACTCCATGTAAACCTCATTTTTTATGCTGGTTAGATATGTCCTGGTATCTTCGTTGGTTTAGGGAGTGTGAGCTTGAAACTGCAGAAGCTCATGGGTTGTTTGGCAGGTATGGGTCAAACTGATCATCAGGTAAAAAGTGCGTTTCTTACAAGTACATTGGGTCTGAACTCATTTTGTACTCAGAGACAAAACTCATGGTATATGAGATACATGTCCTTACTAAACTGTAATAAAAGCAAAAAAAAACCCCATAAGCTAGAGCTCTTTGATACCAGCAATAGCATCCATCTCTCTGGGTATGATTAACTGAATTTCTTCAAGGATAATACCTTTCCTACATTCCTGCCAACTGTAAGAGGTAGACAGTGAGCATTTCAAGTAGCACTTTGTTCTATGTAGACCCCAGTGAGGTCTTCTGCTATACAGTTCAAGAAAGGACCAGACTCATCCAGGTTTGTAGAAACTTAGGCAAACTCCTGATTAAATTAGTATGGCTTGTACTCCTTGCATTCACAAGAAGAAGATGAATGTCTGAGCTAATTCATGCAGTTTACTAGAGATTCAGGTTTTGACAGAGTGCATTACACACAGCTGTGGTGTCTCATCAAAGCTAGTCCCTGGTCCCTGTGCTTCATAAACCAATCTCTACTATAACTTCACTCAATTCCCCAGTCGTCTTCCTCTTCCTTTCTACCTGCTGCAGAGAAGTGTGATGTGTTAATTACCTAATTAACACATCCTCTTTGTAATTAACCTGGCCTTCTCTTTATCCTGACTATCCACACCAGAAAGAAGGATGTCAGGTGGATCAATTTACAGCAATCTAAGCTGTTTACAAGCATATAGGCAGTTTAAAACAAATAGTATGTTAAAAAGGTCTCAATAGGGAAACAAGTTTTATTACCAGCTACTGAGGTAGTAAAAAATGACATTTTCACTAGAATAATATCTATGCTGTACTCTCTAATGCCCAGCTTGGGAAAAGCTGAGGAGCATTTGCTAGAAAAAAAATTGGAAAACATGCCCCACTGGGCAGAAAAAGGAAAGAGGAAAAGATTAGTCTGAAGCAATCACCTGCTGGCAGGGTGCAGGATTAGAGAGCACATTTCCTGACAGCAACCTTTGGGTGAGGCATTAGTCATTCTCGCCCGCTTGGAGCATGCTGCTTTGCGTAGGTGGGTCTCCTGGGGAAAATCCTGCTAAAGGGTGATTAGGAGCAAGAGGTTTTCAGGGGTAGACTACTGCTTTATTCTATTTGATTTTGGTGGATATTGTTATGGAGGGATTTCATTTTTAATTTGTATGGTTGTGAGTGTAACAAAACATTTTTAAAGAACTAAGGCTACTTCAAAAAAGAGAGTTACGTATTGCTTCAAAATACTGCTAGTGCCTTGCTTTTAAGTGATTGATCTCCTGAGTGGAATCCAAAACCTGATAGGAACTGTTCGGTTTAGAGATGTATTTTAAGTCCATTCCCTCTCCAGAGCATAGGAGACCTACCTACCAGAGGCACAAAGTTTTAGTTTTGTCTGCTTTGGAACTCTCTTTTTCATGTGGAGAGATTTGTTGACAGTTCTCCTTTAAAAAGAAACATTTTTTAAAAAAAAAAAAAAGGGAAAAGGGGAGGGGGGGACCAAACAACCCAGTAGTTGCACTTCTGTGATGTCAATGGTAGCCGATTACCTTGAGAAGTCTAGTCTGTAGTGGTTTACATATCTTACCCAGTTAATGTTTCATGAAAATATACAAATAGCCTTGGCACCTAGTGCTTCCCTTTGTAGGTAAGGTTTTTTTTTTCTTTTTCTTTCATAGTTGTACATGTTCTCTTTTTGTTCTCTTTTTACATGGTCTTTCTAACAACTGAGTTACTACATAAAAGGAGTTGATAATATTTTCCCATGCCATGTTTAGAAGAATTAAGAGGCCGCTAGTATTACTTTATGCATAACTTTATTCTGAAGGCATTCTATGAACACATTCAAGCAGTAAGAATGACAGAAAATTTGAAAAAAAAAAATTGCCAGTTTCTTATATGATATTAGGTTTAGGTAGGAGATTGTATGGTCTGTCTGCTCAGCTCTGTCAGTACTGAGGTGTTTGTGGAAATACACTAAAAAACTTTCAGCACTTGAGAAACTATTAGGATAAAGAGATGGACACAACAATGATAATTTGAAGTGTTTTAAGTGTGTTAAGGTAGATCAGCAGGGATTTTCAGAATGATAAATTCTAACTTAAGTGGCTATCTTTTCTCTAAGTTGTGCTTCAGATGCTGAAATCTTATTTTAAATCAGGCTACTAAAGTTTAGGTAGGAGTGGTATAAACTCAAAAAAGCAATAGTTCTATATTCCTCGGGTGCAGTGAAGAACAACAGAACCAGACTTTTTTTTTTTTCTCCCCACACCTCTCACAGCCTTTTTCTTAAGAAAAAGTGAGAGTTGGGTTTCAAAAAGCTTCCAGAAAGCCTTTTCACCGTATTTCTAGAATTTGGCCAGTGTTCAAATGCAATGTAGTAATTAACTCTTTCTCAAATTGGGTAATTTTTCAAATCTTTTCTAAAGATAAAATTCTTTCTATTGCAAACGAAATTTCAGGACCACCCTCCTGAGAGCAGTGCATGCTGTCTGGTGATGCATGGCATGAAGAATGCAGTCCATATGCTGCTGTGTGACTCACAGGGGAGAATGCCCTCAGTGCAAGGGGATACTGTCAGCTTATCCTGCTTTTTTAATTTGAGTTCATTTGCTGCAGTTGTTCTTCTGGAAACATGATCAACTTAAAAAATTAGCGCCCGAGACATCTTTAACAGGTTTAGGTACTTAGCTGAAAGAAAGCAGAACCCCATGACTTTTTTCACTTTGCTCTGTTGCAGTCATCTGTCTTGGTCAGAGCTTAAGACTGAGCCTGTAGATGTAAAGCCTTGCCTTATCTGTATGTCTACAGAGGTCCGACAGGAACAGAGTCTGTCGGAAATTAGTTTGCGTTATTCCAAACATTTACTACTTCCAGAACAAATACAAAGTGCCTTTTGGAGACATGTCATCAGGAACTGACGCTAATGAGCCCAGACACTCAGTTTGTGGCAGGACCTGCCTACTATCTCGCATAACTGTAGGGAACAGGCTTCTCCAAGCAAGCACAGATACTGGTCTCTCTGTGGTCTTTGAAAGTGCATCTGTATGATTCTGAATGTCCTTACCAGCTCTGGGCGCCGTGGCGGTGAGAACCGCAGTCTTTGGAGATGCTGGGGGTGTGCAGCAGCTTTTGATATCGACTCCTCTGTTTGTTAGGAAGGCTCTGTACCTTTGAATCCCAGCTAAGAGCTGGCTGCCTCCAGACAGAAAGAAATTGGCGTCCCTCTAGGGTTCCTCTAGGGATGCTACCTGCCTCACAGCTCTTCTTGTGTGTTCTTCAATCCACTTTAAAGCAGCATTAGGAATTTTCATTCATGCCAGCACAAACACATGTTCATTGAAGCCAGTGGGGGCCCTGCACCTGTGCTATGTCCCACTGCCTTTAAAGTCAGCATCATGGGGAACCACACAGCACTCGAGAATGAGGTTCTGTGCAAGTCTTACACTTATTTCTTTACCGAGCACATTCATGCTCGTCATCTCTCCCTGTCATTTTGGAGCAGTAACCGTTGTATATTTCTAAGTTAAAAAATCCTAACCCATAGAGAGTGAATTAAACTACACGTTATATCCCAAGCAACAGCCAACTAAATCATCCCTGATTATTCCTAACATCAGCCTCTGGGATTCCCTCTCTCCTCCTGAACTGTGTGCTGTAAGAAGAATTTACAAAATAAAAAAAATTGCCGACTGTTATTCAAATGACAAGTGGTGCATGCTAATTACATTTTATATGGCGATTAATTAAAAATAACCATGCAAATGTCTAATTTAAGAGTCACTTAATACACTAAGTCTTCAGACACTGCCTAGCTGCCCTAGGCATTTGGTGGTTAGGCAATTTATTCAAGCTTTCAAAATATTCTCAAAATGTCTAAGATAATGAAGGCTCTTGAAAAAGTTCCAGCTAGCTTGGAATATATAAACAGAGGTTTCAGAACAGTAAAATAGCACTGCATATATTTGCATTTTTGAGCCGAAGTACCCTGTGTATACATAAAAATAGACCAGGAAGGGAATAATAGAGATTCTAAATAATCTGAATATTTAGCTGCAGCGCGTAGCAGACTACTTCATAGATTATTTCATTGGCTGAAGAAAATTAAATATAATCTTACTTAGATCCAACTTCTTTTTTTTCTTTAAATAGGAAGCTTTTGATACACGCATAGACAAGGACTTTGCCTTATTCACAAATAAATATAATTGTATCAGGGGAGCTATGTCATAACTGACTTAATTCAAATACAGTGAATTTTAATCAGTGGAATATGCAACTTACAGAACAGATTACAATGGCCTAGTGGATGGGAGATTAAAATACACAATTTGAAGAACATTTTCAGAAAGTAATGAATAAAAATTTACAGAAGTATATTTTATCATTTTTACTAATAGAAAAATAATGTTAATACTTGAATTGCTATTTTAGGATCTCATTCCGTATGCCTTTTTTCGTAGAATTTTTATTGAATTTTGTCACTAAATAACCAAAAAAAAGGAATGAATATGTGTCCAAGAAAACCCCTGCATTTAATTTCATGTTTTTGCTTATGTAGGAAACAGTACTGTAATGACTATTGCCATGATTCTTCTAGACAAAATACTTGCGGTTTCTGTATCATACAAGAGAATATGCTGTTCCACAGCATCATACTCTTGTAACGTACCTTTTTTATTTTAAGTCTCTTTACCAGATACCCAAATGTTTTCCACAGAGGTGAATGAGTCTTGGATTATGACAAATGATCTTAAAAGCATCATCTACACTGGGGCAGCTTCACCCCAGTAAAGGAATAATCGATACCGCCGTCTTGGAAAACAGAATTATGTTGTAAGGGCATTAACCATGCCATTCTGGGCCAGTTGAGAATTGTTTAATCTCTGAAACTGTTGCAATAAATTCTACATATTCGGCAGGTTTATCTGCAGGAATATTCTGGTGTTAAAACAGAGAAAATTTAGATCAGTAAATGCAGAATGCACTTATTTTTCCATGCATTAGTGATGTTCTTACTGCTCTCCAAATATTCTACTCAAATTTTCAAAAAATTACGTTAGTAATAACAGATACTTGTTTTCTGGGACTATTCTAGTTTACAGAAGTCTATAAATAGAGTGATAAGCTTCTGTATCTGCAGATATTCTTACCTGCAAACACTTCACAAGCATAAAAGTAAAATTAATTAGTTATAGTATTAATTATGAAGTATTTCTCCAGGTTTTATAAACAGCAGTATTTCTTGCCACGTACAGTGAAGGCCACAGTAGCTGAGATTAAATGACACTTTCCACTCTTCTCTAAAATCAGTTCTACACACAGAATAATTATTTTACTTTTTACTGTTTAAACACTTCAGACAGCAGCTGCATAGAATCATGAATAGGAGAGATGGAGAAGACATACTGTGGTAGATTTTTTTTAGTTGTCATTTGTCCATACAAAACTTGTTACTTGTTTTGTAAAAAAACTTGCAGTATGCTATCTATTTTTTTTAAGTTCTAAATGACTCAAGTATTTCGAGTGAAATTCAGGTTTCACTCCCACTGACAGCACCCCTTGTAGATGCATCAACACCGGAATCTCCATGTTTACAAAAACCCCTCTTTGTGTGTCCAGAAATTATATGTCTGCTGTCTATTATTCTGATACTTTTCCCGAATTAAAAAAGCTTTTTCTGTTCCCTGATGACCTGCCAGTGGGGGTGTCTAGTATAGTTCAAGGCATATTTTATGGATTTTACTAGCTGATACTTTGAAAAGTGTACTAATTACAGAGAAGTATTTAATAAGCTCTCATTTCATGGTATTCTCTAATTCCAGATGGAGGTGCTTCATTGAGCTAAGGTCCTGGGTTTTCATAAGGAGTGCATTCAATCCATAAATGTTTTAAATTTGGATAAGGTGCCAGAATACATGTTTATATCTTTCTCCAAATTTGCAAATACCCCTCAAAACCAGTTTTTGGACTCTGTAATGATAGAAAACTTTGTTTTCTGAAGTAGCTATTTTTTCCTATATAGATTACCTCTATGAAAATATCCTGGATCTTACCCATAGTCCAACAATTAAAAGTGATTCCTTGTTTCTCCAGGATGTTTGAATTAGAAATGAAATTAGAAAACTCATTTTTTTTAAACATCAATAAAATAATAAAATAACAGAGAGAAAAGCATAATACATATCTTTAGAGAAATACTCTATTGCATTTCCCTCTTTTGATTAACTTCCTCCATGCTGGTTTCATCCAGATTGGTTGCATCATAATATTAGTCAGAATCATGTATGATCTGAGGTCAAAATCAGTGACCACCAGTTGAATATCTCCAGTATGTAAAACAGAGTTATACTATTCTAGGTATTTCTACTATTTCTCTTTCCTTTTCTCATGTTTTTTTGGACACTCGCAGGTTTTATTGCTGCAGTTTCATAAGTACGTTTTATTTTCACCTGGTATTTGGCAGATTGGCTCTCTGCATGGAAATTATTTCCTGGGAAGCTTGAAAACTCAATCGAATCATTGCTGAGAACCAGCAGAGTAAGCAATAGAGCTGCTGCTTCTGGCAGAGCACTATATATTCAGCACCAATAAAGCCTGTTTCACATTGGTCAGCAGCACCAGAGATCTGGCTAGGACCAGGAAGCGGTCAGTGACTCAAAAGCATCAATGTGTTGTCTTCCAACCATGCTCTCTTCGTTGAGACAACGACAAAGGACAAAGCTACTTGGGAAGGTGTATTACTGCTCTGAGCCTCGTGCCTCTATGGTCAAGAAGTCCATGACATCCCTCTCTCATCCAGCTAGAGCCTGCTAACGCCCACTTCCACCCTTCACTGGTAGCTTCTCAGGTACGGTTCCACCCCTGAGCTCTGTGCCGGCAAACATAGGCAGGCAAGTCTGCGAAACTACGATTGTATTAGGCAGGAGGAGTTAACTCCCTTTGTCTCGGACATCTACACTTGTCTCCTGTGTGTACACAACAGCTACATTCAGCCTGCAGAACAATATGATTTAACTGATTTGTTAATTCTGATGAATCCTAAATAATGCTGTTAATCAAATCGCTATTCAAATTGCCTGAATGTGACTGATTTTTTTCTTCCTTTTTTAATTTTTTTGGCAAATTTTAAAATTTGAATGAAATGGGATGTCTCATTGGACTTGTTCTCCCTTTTCTTTCAGAGTATACGAATGTTACATATCCATTAACATATAAAGAGTGTAAATATAATAGGTGTTTATATTTCGTTCCGTTTTTTGTTCCGTACTTTATCCTCTGAATTATTTCTAAAGAATTTTAAGAGAAGAGCTTTATAAAAAATTCTGCAGGGAAAAACACCTAAACATTTTCTAAGCTCATTTACCCTTTTTACAGACCCAGTTACCATAACAACTTGAATTGTCACTATAGTAATATTCTTTTATTATGAAACACAGCATTTTTTGTACACAGGATATTTTCATAAGCATCTTGACCTTCAAAACCAAAGTTATTTAAAAATATTTTCTGAAAAGTATTTCGTAGTTTCATAGGGCTATATGCAAGGGATAATTTTTAAAAAATGGGGTTTGGTTTTTTTTAGAAAAAATCAAAAATCTTCTCCTCAGAAATAACTGAAATCTTACATACTTATATTGTGGGGTTCTTTACTATCCCCCTACAAATTTTTTTTTTTTACTCCCTTAATTCATTGGCTTATGAAAAGTAGAAAAGGTAAAGATTTTTTAAAAGCTTATTTTTGCTTCTCACATGTTTCTCTTCTCACATTTACAAGGGCGTTAGTTACTTGAAAGCTGATCATTTCTATTTATATAAGAATCTGAGGATAAAAAAAAGAAAAGATAATGCAGTTTTTTAGGAAATGCGTTTCATTTTAAACAACAACAAAAATTATATATAATAAGTATAGCAAAATAATAATATGCCAATATAATAAATACATAAATAATAGAGTATATATTATTGCATATAATATATCATTTATAAAATAATAACAGTTTGCCCTTTCTTATGCAGCCTGGTATAGGTTATGAGAGAAATGTCTAAATTTTCTGTAAAATGATTGGTTTTTTTCTAGACCCAAACAATGTATTGTAAGGATATTATATTTTTCTACCAGCTTCTGTTTATTTCTCCCTTTGCAGTTTCCTAATATTTTTCCCTTTGTGAAATTTCATCTTATTTTTGCTGTGTAATAAGAAACTGGTTGCCAGTTTTTATTCTGGGTCTCCAAGGATAGAACACAGTCAATCCCCAGTACTGTATTCTAAAGAGAGACTTAGCAAAGGAATCAAAGCAGTTAAAATTTAGGTTCTCTAGAGCAAGTTGTTTCTTTAAAAACAAACAATCCACCTGAAACAATAGAATTGACGTTTTCAGAGAGATGCTATTCTTAAGCAAGGTATTTTAAAAACCATACTCGTAAACATTGGTATCTTTCAGAATTTTAATGTTTGTTAAAAAGAAAATTGGATTAGGAGGTTGATAATGCAAGTTAGATATTTTAATTTCATCAGGTCTGATTGTATTTCTGATATCTATTGTTAGAATCATCTTTTCCCCACCGGTGTGTCCTGCCTGAGGGCCACATGTTTTGAAGGTGCTGTCCTGGGAGGTGAGAGATGTGTAGTGGAGAAATGAACATTTTCCCCCATTTTGTAAGCTATGCTTTAGTGCATAGGTTCTGTGCAAGGGGATTTAGCAATGGCATCATGACTGTTCCGAAAACAAGTGATTGGTAGCAATTCCTTGTGTTGCGAATCCCATCCTTTAAAACATATGAGGCAAAATTTAAGAACATCGAATGGAGCTCTTCAGGTGATTTACTGGAAGAATGTGTATTTTGTGGCTCTTAAGCAGGCTGAACATAAGTGCTGAGCAGTGAAATTTTTTTTTTTTCATAACTAGTATATATGTAAGAAACTTTAAGATCAAAAAATTCTTTAGAAGACATAGTGTAATTAAACTGCGTTGTAAGATGGAATTTGAGCGGATTTTAATGCTTGCAATTTTGGACTTGGACTGTTGGAAAACTCCAGCCAAGTCCTGATTCAGTTTTGTCTTCCTTCCTAATGTTTCTGCAGTTGTAACGAGTGTTGGTAAATTTCCTCTGTGACGTCACATAGAGACTGTAGAATATCTTTGTCCTGATGTAAAAAGTGTGTAACAAGTACAGTATCTCAATATTGAATTTTTCTGGTACTGGGCATCTTTTTAGATGACACTTTCTGCTTCAGCGTGACCAAAGCTATATCCTCCATAATGAAGCCACTAAGCTAGTTCATTTAGTTCATATGCAACTTTTTTTATTGGATCTTCTGTTGAAGGCTACAATCACTAATTAGACACTCTTCATTTGAGCAATTTTACACTTCTCTAATTATGAATGTATTGACCTGTGCATATGTAACAATGCCAAGAATTCTGGAGGTCATCTTTGAATACATTTTAATGCCATAATTTCAAAATCTATAAGAGTGTTTTCATTTTCTAGAAAGGAATATATGTTATGAAGAATTTCCAAATTATATTCGGTTATTTTCTATTCAGACATTTGGCATTTTGTGGATTTTTTTTCATACTGTACAGCCTTTTAAAAAATATTCACACTTTCAGCAATTGCACCGATAAAACACCAAAATAACTTTTAGTACTGTCTTTCACTATTTGTCATTTCCATCTTACTGTCATTATCTCATTTCTCATTACTGTCTGGCCTGACACTATATAATCAGTCTTTAGGAGAAAGAGTGTTAGCTTTCAAGTAGGTATGAGACCATTTTTATTCCTAATATTTATCTCTATAAGAGTATATCTATTGTATAGGCAGTGATAGTATGTACGCATAGCACGTTATTAGTTATATATACCTAACAATTCACAGTGCACATACACTATCAGTGTCTATATAATGTTCTATTTCTATATAATACCATAGATAAACTGCAGGAGCAATACTGCAGTCACAAATTTATGGTCACAACATAAAGGTTGTGAAGCGATTATACTGATACGTCTTTGTTTTAATAATGTGAAAATTTATCTTCTACATGTTGAGAGCAAAAGTTCAACAGTAGTTATTCTAATAGCTTTTCTGATAAGTTATTATTATATAAGAAATGTATTAAGTCTTTGGTTTAATGTTTGCATTAGAGGGTTTACTACATTCAACGAGGGTTTAAATAGTGTATATCCATGAAATAGTTTTATGCCTTGAAAAGGCCAGGATTGTATTCAGTGACAGTTACTCATCTCTGGAAATATTTCATTTTTGTTATTAGAAACAATGAGGGAGTTCTTACAACAACAAAAATTATTTTGAATTTAACTCTGGTTTCCCTTTATCCTAGCATATAACAAATTCTGGGAAAAATAGTCACCTCTGAGATCAAAAACTGTTACTAAGATTAGGTCTCTCTAGAACTGTGTTTTACTCCCAATTACGTCTTGTGCACAAGCTGTTGGAATACAAGATTGTGCTTACGATGCTGTAGGGGAAAATTTGGGTGCAGGAGCCAAAAAGCACTCCTACTTGCAGAAGCCAGGCAGAGGTATATCCAGCCCAAGCCTGCCACTGTATATTTCTTCTTGAAGCAACATCAAATGATCAATGTCATGCAGAAAATCTGGGACCCTGGAAGGGTTCCAGTACTGTATTTGCAAAGGCCAGTAAGATCTGTAAGTCAGCCTGCGCTCAGGTTAGAGCAATGTGGCTGCACTGTATAAAACTAGATGCCATTCAGCTACTAATATAGGTGTCTGGAGCATTGGTTAGGGAAAATGCTATACTGTAACCATTTCCTTTAAATACACAACTCCTGAATTTTAATGTTAGAGGGTCTTGGGGAACATGGGGACTGAGGGCTTAATAGGTGAAGTGAACATTCATGAGAGAAAGAAGATTGACTTGATTTTCATGTACTGTCATCTATTTATTTCCTTAACAACGTTTGTACAGAATGAATCTTCTACATTTCCCGCAACTTGTTTTGCATTAGAGACACCATAGTAATGCTGTTTGCAAGTCTATGCTGTCCTTTGCATCTGAAATACTAAAAATGTTAATTAATGAGCTTTCTTTCCAGCCCCACCCCCCTTTTCATTTGTAAGCATTCTGTAAGCCTGCCAGAACAGTCATGCAGTACTTGTCAAATAGGCACATTAAGAATTATTTTCAGGGTCAGTTTGGGGAACTTTTTTTTTTTTTTTGCTTTATGTTATGCACATTCTCAATATAGAGAAGGAATTTTCTGGGTCTTGTTTTGCTCTCTTGTCAAGCCCATTCACAAGACTAATGAAAAACCTACTTATCAGTGAGGCTGTATGATTAACCATTCACTATGTTCTTTTAAGTGTGAAGGGAAAGATATGCAACCATCTTGGGCTTTATAGTTAATTATGGGATTTTTCTACAAATAAAACCAAGTGGTTACCCCTAAAATGAGTTCTAAATTATCAAGTTACAAAAATGATGTTTTACCTTTCAGTGGTATTGGAACTAGAGACCCAGGGCACTAAATTTAGTCCCATAAAGTTTCACTCAGAGTTCCAAATTTAAAAATATGGTCCATTACTCTTTGAACCTTGGTATTAGGATCAGTGGTGTGAAGGCAATAGCTGATTCCTAACTGTACACAAAGACCTACCACTCATCCAGGTGGTCTGCGGAAGAGGACAAAATGTCCTATCATGTTAGAAAATGTTACAGTTGTGAGGGTCTTGGGGCTCTGGTGACAAAATTACATATGATTAAGTCAAACGAACATTATGTTGATTTCTCTTCCAGGTCTTAGTATTTTCTGCTGGACGGTATTGAAGTCTCAGGTTTTAACAGTGTGGAAAAAATTTTGTGTGCTAAACTGCAATTCTATTAATCTGAAACCTAGTTAAGCTGAGCATATGCCACTTTTCATTCAAAATTTAGCAATCTCTAGGACTGTCCTTTTCAGGATTTTCTTTAATGTTAGCACAGGTGAGGTTAACTGGAAATTCAGAACATCATGTGTCTGCTTTCCCTGTGGATGTTTTGCTTCCATGAGACAGAACCACAGTTTTACAGCATTTTTTTTTTCATCAATTAGCAATAATCCATATGGAGCTATAATACATCTTTTGTTACCCAGGAGGTCAGGTGGTAAAATATCTACCTATACCTTCCTTAGTCAGAGAGAGGCTTCATGCAACTTAGATAAATGATCAATTTTTATGAATTCAGGTACCACAAATTTTTTTTACATGCTCTGAAATGAAATATTTACATAAGTCTGAACATTCTGCTTCAGCTCTCTGCAAAACCTGTCTGTAATGTTAAACTAATAGTGTGAGCACTTGCACATTATAACATTCCCATCACCAAGGACAAATTAGGGGTAGTAGGTAGATCATACTTAATATTAATGATATTTTAGAAATAAAAACACAGGACTGTAGTAAATAATAAAATGCATCATCCATCAGTTCTCTGAGTCTTACGGCAGTCTCACTTGGAACAGTTGTTCCTGTTACTGTCACACTTGTTCTGCTAATATGAAAACAAGTAAGCCAAGCCAGAACGGCTCCTTCGTGAAGCATAGATCCAACTTCGAGTCATTTCATGCCCACTTCAACAACGATTTTGAAGGCCAGATAGAAGTATTACTGTTCAAATGGCTTGTAAAAGTTCAAACTACTTGTAAATGGTTTGGAGAACAGTTAATCTCGAAAAAACATGAAAATAACCTAAAAGTTACAGGTCTGTCTTCGGACCATTTATTTTTATATTGTTGAATTCAAATGACATTAATGGCACTATATAATTCATTAGCCAAGATACTGTGAGATTGGTCTTTTCTCCTGTTCTTAAAAATATCATCCCTGAATGCTAGATTAAATTAAACTCTAATTCTACTTTGGTAAATTTCCCAATAAATCCAAATAACTTCAGTTAAGTCACTTAAGTTACTCTTTCTTACACCAGTATTAATTAGTGCACAATACGATCAAGTTTATCCTTTTTCACAAGAAGCAGTGTATCTACAAGTCTATATTATGTGATATTTTATCAATTTACTAAAAAAAATTGTTTTTTATAATAAAAGATGTCTGTCCAGGCTTAGGTGCCTTAAAACTTAAAATAAACACTTCAAGAATCACCTTGCTGAATTTAAGAAGTTCTGTTTCCCATGTAACAGTGCCCATAGGTGCCTAAATAAAGATTATCTGAAGCCAAAATGATGGAGGAGAACTGCTAAATCCTTAATGGTTATATAGAAGACCTTCAGTCGTTCAAAACAACCCCTTAAGGGACTAATCTTGAACAACATGAGCTTGCCATGGGTTTCTGAAGGCAGAGGATATTTGGAAAAGGTGAAGAGTCTTAAAATGCTTGTTAAGAACCAGAGATAAATCAGTTTGTAGTTTTTAAGGGATGTCTTAGAAATGGGGTCATTGTGAGAAGGGAATACGATGAGAGTTACCTTTGTGGTGTTGACATGCAAGGAAGATTTCATAATAATAAAATATTCTTGAATAATTTTTAAGAAATTTGAATAAACCTAAATTGGAAAGAGAAGCATAGCAGTAAGAACTTGATACAAATAAACTCCCCATTTCTCATGACTCTCACATCCTTGATTCCTAATGATTCCTAGCACAATAAAATATAATGGGTAAGTAACGACAGCTCAATTTCATGCTCTTCAGCAGTAGCTCAGTCTTGCTCACAAATGAGAAAGCTTGAAGCCCAAATTGTTCCAAGGTTCCCCCACAACAGTGATTGTGCATATGCATTACTGCTCATGTTTTCTGTTTAGATAACAACAGAGCCAACAACCCATTCAGTGCCTTCTGAAGAACAAGTGTGTTATTTTTAAAAGATTAATGCTTCTGCAAAGCAGTAACATACATAATTAAGAAGCCTATATTCCTACATTTAATCTGATTCAGTGCCCTACACATAAAAGAAATGTAAAATTTGGCTTTCTAGTTGAGTTCTGTCACAACATGAACCAAAAGCAATTTAGTTATGGAACCTGCAATAAAGTAGAATGAAAGCAAGACCGAAGTTAGCTTGATCTAGTTAGAATCAAAGGCATCTTCTCATCAGGTAAGATAGAGGTTGAATTATGGAGAACAGTGATATAATTGTTGACTCTGGAAGAATTAGGAACAGTATCACAAAAGGAAGGCTATGGCAAATGGCAGCATTTACAATGGGTACTTGCAAGGTAATGGAGCCTGCAGTGGTTAGCATGGCAATAAGCTAGAGCTAAGCCATTATATTCAAAACAGTATGTAACTGTAACCAGCAGATAGCCATAAATTCTAAGATTACTGTACAGGATATTCAGAGCTGTCTGTTTCTTGTTTCATCGTGATCAGTACACAACATGAATACACCAGAGAGTATCAAGGGCAACCATAACTTTTCTTTATCTTTGTATTTTGTTTGATTAGTGTGGGAGGTGGGTTTTATTTCCCCATTAATGCTTTATTTTTCCTCATTAGCACTATGAATATATCTAAATTGGCCCTGATTATGTCTGAAACCAGGATTTATAAAGGAATACAAAAACGGTGGGTATGTGGAAGTTTAGCATATTCCATCCAAGAGATATTGTTGAAATGTTGGTTATAACAACTTGTTATAAAACTTCTATTAACCTTTTTTCTTTTAGTAATTATTCATTTCTGAGACTATTTTAGTGATTTAAAAGTAATTAATTCTAACATTGTGAAAAATATTTAGTTTGTGTAATAGATTTCAGAATAACATCGGCATGTAGGGAAAAAGAAGGGGGGAAGTGTCATGTGCAAAACCAGGATCATAGAATCATAGAATCATTAAGGTTGGAAAAGACCTCTAAGATCATTAACTCCAACCATCAACTCAACACTACCATGCCCACTAAACCATGTCCCTAAGCGCCTCATCTACACGTCTTTTAAACACTTCCAGGGATGGGGACTCAACGACTTCCCTGGGCAGCCTGTTCCAAGGCCTGACCACTCTTTCAGTAAAGAAATTTCTCCTAATGTCCAATCTAAACCTCCCTTGGCGCAACTTGAGGCCATTTCCTTCCATCCTATCGCTAGTTTCTTGGGAGAAGAGACCAACACCCACCTCACTACAACCTCCTTTTAGGGAGTTGTAGAGCGCGATGAGGTCTCTCCTGAGTCTCCTCTTCTCCAGGCTAAACAGTCCCAGTTCCCTCAGCCGCTCCTCATAAGGCTTGTGCTCCAGGCCCTTCACCAGCTTCGTTGCCCTTCTCTGGACATGCTCCAGCACCTCCATGTCCTTCTTGTAGTGAGGGGCCCAAAACTGAACACAGGATTTGAGGTGCGGCCTCACCAGTGCCGAGTACAGGGGGACAATCACCTCCCTGCTCCTGCTGGCCACACTATTTCTGATACAGGCCAGGATGCTGTTGGCCACCTGGGCACACTGCCGGCTCATGTTCAGCCGGCTGTCAACCAGCACCCCCAGGTCCTTTTCTGACAGGCGGCTTTCCAGCCACAGTATGCAGCAAATAAAGCACACAGATATAGGAGATAAAGTACTCTAAGCAAATTGTGGTGACTAGAAATTTGGGCTTGATAAACATGCAGAGAGAATTCTTAGCTAGTTCCAGAAATTCCAAGGGAAACTATCATCTTTCTAAGTAATAGTTCTTTAATAATGCATCTTGAGTAAACTGCCAAGAATTACAAAATAGTATGTTATGCACTAATATAAAGATATCAGAAAGATATAAAAAACAAACTTCCTTTTAAAAAATGTTTTCTTATTTTTTATGGGTAAAATGATAATCTTCAATACAGAAGGGATTCTTCTCCCCTCTACTCAGCACCGGTGAGACACATTTGGAGTGCTGTGCCTAGGGAGACATGGACATACTGATGCCAGTCCAGCAAAGGGCCGCTTAGATGATTGAGGGTTTGGAGCACCTTTCATATGAGGAAAGGCTGAGAGAGCTGGGACTGCTCAGCCTGGAGAAAAGAAGGCTCAGACTTATCCGTATGTACAATTTAATGGACATTGACTATCATCTCTGCCTTACAAGGGTTTTGGTTTTTTCTTTCTTTTTTTTTTTAAAAAGCAGCCATGTTTACATTAGTACTTTACATGTGAATTACTCGCAGATCTTGCATACTTCCTGAATTCATAGTGTGGCTTCTTGATCCAGCAACTACAATGAATCAATTGCATCATATTACACAGCGTGAGGCTATATTGTACTACTGCTTGTTATGGGACATTATTTTGAGTTCTCAGCAAGAAGCAATATTCAAACAGTAACACTTGCACTATTTTTCAGCATAAAACAGCTCCCGCACTTATGATGTTGTTCTCTCAAGACTGTAGGTTTGGATAGCAATTCCATGATTCGTGGAACAGGTTTTCAGCTGAAATGTGCTGTCTGTCCCAAGGAGGAATGGCATATGAATGCTTTTGTATTTCCAGCTATTTGACTAGTGTAATGCTTTCAGATCATTAGTCTTTGCTGACACAAGGTACAGTTTACATCAGTTTAAAAGTCTATGAGAAAGAATTGCAGCAAGGCAAGCTGATCCACATAGCATTGTTTAAGCTATAGAAGCTTGCCTACAAAGTGAAGATCTTCCTAAAAGCTATGACAATCCCTCAGTACCTTCAGTGGAACATAAAAAGTAATGAAACTTTGGAAGTCCATGGAAATATCTGTGCAATGAGCTAATAATCTTTCAGTTTATTAGTTGAGGAGAACGTAGTGTAAGGTTAACTTGGTGATGTGCTGAGAAATTTAAAGACCTAACTGGAATGGTGCTGCAGTCTCTAGGAATCTGATATACAGCAGGATTAAAATTAGATAATTTGTGATATGATATTTAGTGATTGCTATACCTTTCAGTATTTACTTATCACATAACACAGATGGGTTTTTTTTACCATAGCCCGAAGGAAAAACACTTGAATATGACTTGCTAAAATTGACCTTTACTTACATATTGTGACTTTTACATGGCAGTATTATGATAAAATGACTCTAGCTTCAGATTTATTACTCAACCCTGACCTTTGGTTATATTAGAATATTGCTTTCAACCAGACTAAATAATAATGTCTCTGTGAATGTAAGGAACTGGCAGATCCGAGATGTCAATTGCCAGCTCGATTTTCCTTTCACCTGGGAGTACAGCATGTCACAGTGCTTTATTGATCTAAGAGCCATTAGAGTTCAGTGTTATAACTCTTCAGTTTTCCACACAGTGCGGTACAGTGCACTGTAAAAGAGATAAAGGATGAATTGGAGCGTGACTCCAGTCAAGGCAGGTCAAAATTTGGAATGACTGTTTCATCAGAAATAAGCATAATTATTTTGAAGTTGTTTTTCTCCTAAATTGGAACATGCAGCCAAAATCTCTTAGGAAATATATTAAAAACGATCCTTCCAAAAGTATTATTGCATAGTATTTTTAGTATATTCTGGAAACAAACTGCTTTTGAGATTTAAGTGCTTAGTTTTGATGTTATTGGAACACTTCAAATAATTGCATTGTTGCAACTACATTATGCTCCTTTTGAGTACAGTATAGTAAAATATTTTGATTTCATGATTGAATGTAATATTCAAAATGAAGGACATCATTCCTTCAAAGGAATGATGCAAAGAAAATTCTTGAGAACTTTTTTCCTAACTGTCAGTGATGTTGATAGATTTTGCTGATATGTTTTGATTTAATAAAATCAGTATCCACTGATAGAAACTGTTTAGGTAGTCAGAAAGTTTTCAATCTGTTGTAAACTAGAGGATAATAATGAATGAAAGCACCTTCTTGTCACTTCTGCTCATCACGCTTCAGAAGAATGATTGTATTTCTGTGGAAGAACGTCTTTGAAGTGGTGCAGCAGCTTCATGTGCCTCTGCTTTTCAGATAGGGACTGAAGTCATTAGGATTTTTACTTTAGAAAGGACTAAGATTATAATCCCATAGAAACTTACATTATTAAAATAATAGTTCATTTACTGACATCTACATAAGGATTAAAGAGTTTGGCCTACTATTATTATTATGCTATTGGTGCCAGGATTCTTCTGAATACTGAAGCACATCTTCTAGTATTCAGGCCTTAGCCAATTTTTAAGCACGTTCATAAACCTGTTAGTTGTTATTGAGTCTTAAAACGACTTGTCATATGCTTCTGTCTACTGTGCTGCTATGTCGATGAAGAGCAGAGCGGCTTATTTTTCCTTTTTATGAGGCTCTGTAACTTTTATAATTTAATGTTTTAATATTTAATATGCAGATTAAGCTCTGTTGTCTCTATCCAAATTATTTTTAAGGTATTCGTGTTGACTGAAAGTGAAAGTGACTAAGAAGGTAGGTATTCATAATCTAGAGATATTTTAACAAGGTGTTTTCTAGAAGACACATTGTTGAATTCTTTTATTCTTCCAATGACATTTAATTAGTAGTGGAAAAAGAAAGGAAAATTTTTCCATAGATTAGCAGGGTATAGTATTGTGGTTTAATATTTCCTTCAAACTAAATACATGTTGGCGGGGTTTTTTTAATATTTTAGGCAGTTTTGTGTAATTATTTTAATTACATTTTTTGTACATTTTTCCTTCCTTACTCATGGTGGATAGAAACATACTTTAGAATCTACCAGAGCAACTTAATAATGGAGGTGATAAGTGAAATAAAAAACATTGATATTGTCTTACAAATAGCAACGTCTTTCAAATTCCCATTTGTTAAGACATAATTTTATGATTATTATACTTGAAGACATGCTTAGGTACTGTACATGTTTTACACTTGTAAACATCATCTTTAAAATTCACTGGTACGTTCCACCATTGCAAAGAGGTCTCCAGTCATCTTTCTTTAAAATCAGAACTGTTTACAACAGATACAGGATTTCACTAGTTTGTTGGCAGCAACAATGTTACCTTTAAAATGTTGACGTTAAAGCAGATGTGCTTTCTGGAAACAAATCCAATATGTGATGCTTTGAAAGCAGCCATCAGTCAGCAAAATGGTTGTAGAAAAAGATTCCACCAACTATTCCTCATTTCATTTGACTGATTGATCTGATAAGACCAGTACAGCAGCAGCAGTTTGTTATTCCAAGCACTCTAAACTTAATCTCACTTAAGGAAAAAAATAAAAAAGGGAAAAAAATCAATTGTCATTTTCAGCTTTTTAGAAGACCCTGCATCTTATTTTGCAAAACAAATACTTGTTCCTATTATGATGGAGGAAATAAAAATGCAACTTCTGTCTAGAAATTACTGCTTAGCTTATTGCTATTTTATGAGCATTTCTTCCCCCTGACTGAGAACACAGTTTAATTGCTCAATAAAATTGTAAGGTTTTAAGACAAAAAATCTACTATAAAATTAAATGAGATTTAAAAAATGTATGCTAAACAATGTGTCAGTTCATTACACCAGTGCTGGTGGTTTTGAGAGCTGAGAATTAGAGGGTCAGATTCATTAAAACTATATTGATGTCAGATGAAGTTAAGGCAGTATTTCGTCCTAAGTTTACAGCATACTCAAATTCAGCAAAACACTGAAACAAAAATTTGGTGGAACTGATCACTGCTGGGGATATGAGGTCTTTATTCACAGATATCCCCATCTTCCCAAATGAAAGAAAAGAAACAGATTACAACACACTGTTGTTTGGGGGCTTTGGGCTCTGTGACATTTTATCTGTGAATTTCACTTACTGGGCAGTGACAAGGTAGAGAAACAGAATTCTCCATGCCTGCTCCGTTATTCAAAAATGAATGAGAAAAGATAGTAAAGCCTAGGTTTTAAAGCTCTTAAGAAGAGGGTGTTGGAGATGCACCACAGTGCCTGTAGCATTCTTACAGATTCACAAGATTTGCGAATAAAGCCAGTGCCTGACTGTTCGATGTGATGGCACTTCACAAAAACTGTCAGCCATTGCATTCACCTCCACGAGGTGTTTGGTGTTTCTGTGCTAGAAGAAATGCTCCATCTTCTTTAACCTTCAAACCACAACCAGGGCACTTTTCATACCAGCTGTGGCACCCTGCCAAAACAAAAGTAGACTTTTTTTAGGGACTGTGGCCAAACAGCAGGCAGAGGGACAGGCCTGGGACTGGTGTCTAGATGAGGTTTTCCCCTTGTTCTGCTTGCACAGAAGATGGGCATTCCTGGTTCAGGGTGGGACCTGGGTGGCGGGAGGCCATTCCCCCACACTGGATGTCAGGGAGCAGCGGGCAGCAGCGGGGCAGAAAGCAGACCACAAGGAACTGTTGATGAGACAGTTTCAGATCAAGCAGAGGCTTCCAGTTCCATTTTGATACAAAATCAGAAAACTTGGAGTGATTAGGTTTTTTTAGAATTACTTATACCAAAGCAAAATTCAGGGATTTTATAAGCCAATGTGATATTAAATTTAAATTGTAAATCCTTTCCAGAATCCTGGCCAGGATTAAAGTATATTCATGAGAGAAATATTATGGCCATTTTTACACATATTTGCTTTCAGCTTTTTATTTATATTTCATTGTCTGTTAAACAATTGCATCACTAGAGAGCCTAAAATAACTTTCTTCTAATGCTGAAACCAAATGGACTTCATTATAATGAAAATAGCATACTTTATTCTTCATTTTCTTTTGTTTCACTATTAACCTTTGTACCTCATATCTTTTCATCTGCTACTTATCTTTGTTCTACAGGTTGGAGAAGAAAGAATTCCATACTAATAAGCCCAAATTGAGTAACAAGATAAACTCACTGATCCTACCCTCATCTTTAACCACGGAGACAGGACTTTTTCTTGCAGGTTGTACCCTTGAGAGTCAGGCATGCTGTTGTCAGAGAAGTATAAATCTTTATAGAAATATGCTAGCAGAATTGCTGAATCTCTCACAGTTCTCGTAATCTGATATTAAATTTAGATTCCATTTTGTGGATATTTCATGAATTTGTGCATTTCCTCCTTGATGAATGGTTACATCATAACAACACAACCACACTGCTGAGCAAAAGGTGGTACAAATTTTGAGTCACTGACCACTTCAGGATGAATCACCTACCAACAGGGAACACTTCTCTGGACTTTGGTTACTCCGTTTGACACCTCTGCTTTCCTGATATTAAGTCCATTTCCAAATGCCCTCTGAATATTTGCAGTGATGAAAATACATGCATGAAGCTTGTGGAAAAATGCCTCTTATAGTAATGGAAAAGGAGAGAAAGATCCAACTCAGAAAAGCTCTGGACAATGATACTTATTGATTTTTCTCCACAAAAAGAGAAATATTAGATACTATTTTATCTATTGCAACCTTATAAAATGCAGGTAGAGATAAGCTGACTCAATTCATGCTTGCAGTTCCTCTAACATACCTTTCATACCTCAGAAAAAAGAAAGAATATTTACTTTAATTTACACTTTTTAGAAACAGTGGCTTTGAAATCATCCATTAACACAGTAAAATTAACGGCCTAGTGTTGCAGCTCCTGAGCAGAGAAATCCTGTTGACTTGCATGGGAGTTCTCAGACTGCAGGTGAAAAATTTCATTTTGGATTGATCCTGATGTATTTTCTCCTTGTAAATGTTTCACTTTATGTGCAAAAAAAGGTGATGATATTCATTCTTCTAGCTACTTCCTGCACTTCAGAAAAAAAATACCACCTTCCTTGTTTTGTTCTAGAATGTGGCACCTTTCATTCAAAAACAAAAGTCCTAATATCTGGACACTAAATATTACAAACATTAAGTGAAAATTAAAAATATTATGGCCATTTTTACAACTACATGCTTTCAATTTTTATATATATTTAATTGTCTGTTAAACCCTTGCATCACTAAAGAGCCTAAAATAACACCTTCAGATCTATGTGAACCAAACCTTTTCCCTTTCTGTTTAACAGTCATTAGTTGGATCAGGGGCTTTTGATAGCTCTTGATAATTTGTTGTATAAGAAGACACAGTTTACAACTGCCGCTGAGATTGCAGCCAGATGTTTAATCTCACTTAATTTTCCATGTTATTTTTACTTATTTTTGTGAGTCAAGTGAGTCAAATACTTACTAATGCAATAACACGTGTGATTGTACTATAGGTATCTGAGTAAGAGATGTATGCCTTCCTGCACAGACCTTTTATTAAGAAATGTCCTATGATTCTCTGAATAAATTAATCATTCAGAATTTCAAATGTTTTCTAAATAATGTTTGAATAACTCAATGTTCTACCAAAGAACTCTTTCACCCACTTTTGTATTCCCAAGGCTTTTAATTGTTTAACGTTCCTGGAAAGCTTCACTGCAAGTGGTCGAGGTTGTGAGTGACTTAAAGCATTGTGGGAATTAACATCTTCTATTCTGACAAAATTATATGATAAGTAATGCACTTACTCGTTTTGAATGAATATCGCAAAATTTGAAATAAATTGCACTGATTCTCCCACTGTGTCATTTTCTGAAGCAGCCTCAGTACTCAGTCTGAAGCACTTTTTCAAGCTTTTTGGTACATAAATTATAAAGATGTACTTTGATATTTTGTTTCATTTTAGAAAACCACGACCACCAATTGGAAGGAACCCTACTGCTCTTCAGGACATGTAGGACTCAGCAGACAGAAGTGGAAGAAACTTCTTTATTTTCCTCTGACAAGACAACTGGCTCAGTGAATGAAGCAGACAAAGTATTGAAGAGATACCTATCTTCACCTTAGAGCACTGAGGGAGATAATTCTTTGTTCTTGGTTGTTGTGTTTTCTGTAATTAGAATATATTTTTCAATCATTCTGGATGCATTCAAGTTGTAAGTGGCTCAGGATGCACGTAGTGAATTATTATACTACTGGTCTATACTTGAAGCTTTATGAGCCGTTCTGTATCCTGATTTGTTAAAGGAAGATAAAACAACATAAAAATCAAGCTGAAAGGTAGAAAAAGCATTGCTGCTTTGGTTTTCCTATTTATGAAGCACTGAACTGTAGAGTACTCTAATGATAGCTTGTATTAATTTTAACAAACTTGAAAATCTTGCTGACTAGTCTAACATTCAGGTGCTTTTTCATTCTGTTTCTCATCAACCTTTAGCTTTCTGCTGGAGGCACTGCATTTGTTATGTTAGTGTAAATAGATAATTACAAACAGTGGTAAAATGAAACACCACCACTGGTAAAGCTAAGAAGCTTTTAAAAGCTTCATCCCACTCAGTTAAAAAAAATAATTTAAATTAAAATACATGGATTGTGAACATACCAGTTTTATTAACACACAACCCATTTTTGTGCTGCTTGCTAAATAGCTCCAATTCTGTTAGAAAATATTCTGTTTCCTGAAACTAGCATTTTCTGGTTCTTGTTTTCTACTTACACATGAACAGTGGAATTTGTCTTCAGAAACTACCCAGGGGATCTGAAAAAAAAGATGTAATGCCTCTTCTCACAGATTGGTCTTTAACTAAAGGTTAAACTGTATAGCAGTTGAAACTCTGGTGATCCCGAGTCGTCTGTTGGAGTTGATCTTTAGCCTTTTGTAAGCAGAGGTTTATTTTGCAAAGACACAGGGGACATGTTGTAGGGGAGATAGGGTATAATGCCTGATGTGTTGTATTGGAAAGCTGAAGAAGAGAATACTAAGGAGGGAGTAATAAGTGTTAAGAGAATGGCACAGCAAGTCCCTCCTCTTCAGTTAAGTTTAGGAAATAAAAAAAACACTGGTGGTTCATTTGGATCCTTAACCCATAGCTGCATCTACCAATGCTGCTTCAAAATTTGCTTATGTCTAGGCAGAATATACTTAATATATGTCCTGTAAACACTACAGCTCTTAATGTTTTCTTTGGCCTTTGTTCTGTACTCCATTATCCTATGTGAAATTCATCTTGGGAGCGGACATTGGGCACAGGATTGCATGAGAGTCAATGAAGTTTAAACCTAAATGGGACATGGACTATGTGCTGGCCCTTTTCCAAGGATGAATTTCACCTTTTTCTGCATGAATTTCTGACTCCTTCCTTTGTGAGAGGTCTTCTATTTCTGTTAAGGAATCCTCAAGTTCCTTAAAAATGAATATGTATTTTAGTCCTTTATTAAAGAATGTGACGAGAATACTGACAATGAAGTAATGCTTTTCCTTTTTATTCTTCTATACTAGTGAGATTGGTTAGGAAAAAAGAAAAAGAGGGAAATACAAATAGACTGGCACTTCATAATACCTATTTGTAAATAATATCCTCAAAATCACATTCTCTTTTTTTTTCCTTCACCTATCCTGTTTCAATATCAGCATAGACCCTAGGGGGATATTACAAAAAAATGTAAATATGTTATTACCATTTTTCCATTTCCATGCTATGCAAAAGAGTAATCAATATTGCAGCACTGTAGTTTTTTGATCCCCCTGACTTTATTACATGTGAAGAGTGCATAGTGCATCCACAGGTATTGCTACTAACCTTGTCTTCATATGATTCTTGATAAAAATAAGGCTAATATCCTGTCTTAAGTCTGCAGATGTGGATGTATTCTGCAGTAATATTTTTCTAAACATCAGGTTATAGAATTTACTTTTAAAGCCTGTTTAGCACTGACTTATCAATATTTGTGTTTTATAGTTGAATTAATTTGCTGTTTTTTCAAATACCATAATACCATGGTAATTTTAAAAGATTTATTTTTTCTTTTACACAAAAAGCTTGCAAACAAATGTTTATGCATACAGCAATTCAATTTTCTGTATACTTCTTGAAGGTCACATTTTTAAGGAAAGCATAGGCAGTTCCTACATACACACAAGCACCCACACTCAAGCACACACACTATCTTTATGACATAGTTTGTTATGATAGAAACAGAAATCAAGTATATTGGGTGTAAGGGAAATTTTTAGGCTAAAGGAAAAATACTTTAGTTGTTGTCCTTGTGTGAAGAGAAGAGGAGAAACACTAACCATATGCAGTTTTCCAGGGATATTAAAATAGTCAAGTGTTAGAACTGTGTAAGCAAATGTGTACTGCAAGATGGGAATGAGGCATATGGCAAAGTTGTTGAATATCTTATTGCAGGAGTTGTAAACTGATTTTAATTTAGGTCATTCACTGACATTCCCCAGAATTCAAACCATAGCTTCAACAATCCTTCTTTAGCAATATTCTGCATTTGTGTCAAATGAGGTGTTTTTAAAAAATGGAAAAATGGTCTTGCATTTTTTAAAGTGCCTTTAAGAGGCAAAACCACAAAGGAAGTGCTTTATATCAAGCTAAATAACTGAAAAAAAGAAGAGTGTTGTTTTCCAACATCTTTTTTGTGCTAAAGCTTCAAAGTGTGATTAACTGGTTGTTACACTCTGTTATAAATATGCTTCAACTGAAGAGGTGTTCAATTGGCTGTTAACACTTTAAATTAATCAGTGTGTTCCTCACAGTCAGCTAAAGCTCATTTTTGTGACTGTAAAGTGCCATCTTTGTCTTCTTCTAGTACAACATATATACATGCTTTTCTCCACAATATCTTTAAAATAGCTCTAAAGTGATCTCCAGGGAGCATACTTGTCATGAGATAATTACTGTCCTGTACTATATGAAACTCTTGGCTGCTCTTCATGCTGTAGGATATCCCATGAGAATAATCACTGTATTACAATGTCTTTTCTATTGTGATTTAATATCTTCTTACACTGATTGACAAAGCAGTCAAGATGAAATTAATTTATCTTGTACCAGTAGTTTCCCAGCATAGTCTGAATGGAAAGACATTGGGTAATGCTGCTCAGAAGTGTACAATGGCCCTCCTTTCTGACATTAGACTTCAGCTACCTACATTTAAAAAGCTATGAAACATGACATCTGGCAAGCTCATTCTTCTCAGGCTCTTTTTATAATCAGGCTGAAGATCTCACTGGATATCCCCTAGCTGAAGATAGCTAGGGAAAGCATAGCTGCTGATACAGTCTTTAGATCTTAACATACAGAGGTGGTAAGTAAACACACAGCTGGGGAAGATGCTGACATTCAGCACTTGAGCAATTCACAGTACGGGTCTCGTTGGGGTTAGGTCACCACTGCCAGCTGGGGTTGGCTTGTGCAGAGTTAATCCAGATCCCCAGGATTACAGGAGTAAGTAAACCAGGAGGAACTGTGCAGGCTAACTTCCCTGAGCAGTGAAAGGGGTGGGTAATTGCTGAGGAAGCCCCTCTGGTTATGTACACCTCTTTCTGGGAGATTGACGCAACTGCTCTCTAAGGGATGTGATGTGCATCTCAGTCAGACTAAAACTTGGGTATGCAGCTTCTGGGGCTAAAAAGGTGGTTGTTCCTGTCCACATACCACTCCCACTGAGCTTCGGTGTCGTATACCAGCACTGCATGGTGCAGATTTTCACCTGACTCCCCTCCCAACCTCTGTGGCACCTAGCTGCCAGAACAGCCCCTTCTTACTCAGGGGGCACAGTCTACGTTATTTTGTAAGATTCCCTGACTTACATCAGTAAAAAGACCTGTTCATGGTATTTTGAAAGGAAAAGGGGAACCAGCTCAGAGGCAACTTGGGAAACTGAAAACAAGAAAAGAAACGCTTGCAAATCCAAATGAATATTTTAATTGTCAAAGGAAAGACGACTGCTTCGTAAAGACAGGAGTTTGGTTTCGTGAATGCTTTTGTAAAGTGCTTTTGAAATATATGCACCTGCTTTCACAAAAAAAAAGCCTTAATTTTTAGTACCTGTGTAAAGCAGCAAGGAAGCGTATGGAAAGAAGACTGGAAACCATTTAAATCATCGTATGATTTATTATGAGAGGAAAAGTAAAGTCATATGAGAATTTCTGATCCCTCTTTCTCCAGCTGAAAGACAGAGAAAAAGGACTATATAGTGATGATTCGTGATGCAATTTATGATTTGCCCTTAAGATATTTATGAAACTATTATCTTTATTTCCCCTTTTTCTTCTCATATAATTTGATTTGTGGGAAAATTAATAAAAGAAATTACATACACAAAAGCATAGCCCATAACTGCTGCATACTCAAATTGATAAATGTGAACCATACTCAGTGTGATATTTAACAGAAATGAAAATATGATGGTACTAAAGTTATATCTCTTTTTTTTCTCTTCATTGGCTCTGCTATTAAATGAAAGGAAATCTGAATATTATGCATCTTGACAATGGACTCTTACATAGTGAAACTGCATTTAGCATTATTAAAATGTGAGTTATTTTGTAATTGCAATTTTTCTCAACACTAAAACAGTGATTGATGTACATAATATTCACCTGGTAAGTCACAGAAAATACAGTAACAGTAAATTTCTTAAAGCAATTGTCTTTTGTTAAGGTTTAAATTACAGCCAAAGAATACTTATTAGGTTAATAAATGCATTTGTTGCATATATAATTGAGATTAGTTTCTACCTTAATCTAAACTGAATCAAAATATATTTTTACACATAATATGCTTCTAATAATATGTCTGCTTGCTTAGACAGACAACCGCAAGCTCGATCTCTGCACCTTGATGCAGAAGTGGAAATATACCACTGGAAAACTCATCACTGAAAGGAAGCCTTGAAAACTGGAAAGCCAGTCCAGTGCTTCTTTCTTTCATGCTGTAGTAGTGTGGTTTCTCTGTTTTCCATGTAGAAAATAAGAACAAGAACTTTTCCCTACCTTATTGCTATTTTGATCTTCATGTCTTGCAAGATTATAAAGAAAGGTCTCAGATGCTACGGTAACAGTGGCGCATGAGCTGTTGCACAAACAACTAATTAAATAGGTGCAATCATCCTGCCCAGAAACTAATGTCCTAGAGACATGGACCTAAGAAATCACTAAAAACACTTTATCATTTGAATAAAATGAAAAATATATTTCCTTTAGAGCCTAAGAAAAGCAAAAGAAGGTAGAAAATCCTGGAAGAATTATTTGCACAAAACAAAGAACACAAGTACAGCACGCAGGTAAAACAATGCCATGGTGACATGCAATGAAGACTTTCGTAGCCCAAATAAGAGTGACTTCCAGAATCACTTTAAAAATGGGAATTTAGAGGGAGCCTTCCCATTGTGGTCAAGAAACCATTTGCCAAACTTTGGCAATGCATCTTCTTTGGTTGTTACACGTTTGGCAGAAAAAACGTTTAGTAAAGATGCTATTCTTAATTACACTTCTTGGATCCCAAATATTGGAGGCTCAGTGAAGCATCATGTGTCAAATATTTCTCTACTGCAAAGTTAAATGTGGCTAGTTTAGGAAAGAATCTTGGAGGGAAAATGCCATATGTGAAAGCAAAGCACCTTATTTTCTTTTAAACACCATAGTTGTTTGAAGCTATTCAGAGGTTATACCATAGCTTTGTCAAATTTTCTAAGTTTTCTTAGAAAACTTTCTGAAGTGTGTTTCTAAGCAAATAATGAGTCTGTTGTGTGCATATGCATGAATGCTTGTTCTAGGAAAATAGTGGCACTGAAGTCCTGCCATGTTTTTTTCTGGATCTCCAAATAATCTGCCTAAAGTAGTGTTTTTCTCTCACGCGCAGACTTTTGGCATAAAGAGGAAGAGAACTGAAGGGCAGGACAGGCTTTGCTTTCTGGGACTCTAGGTCTTCATGATTTATTCCAAAAAGCTCCACATGAATTTCCCTGGATGAAGTGATAACAACAGGAGTTTTGCTGTTGTTCAATGGGATCAAGGCTTCGCACCAAACCACTGCCCCGTAATTCAATTACACGGTGTCAGCAGCAGAAAAAAAACAGCCTTTTCATCACATATGACTTGCCTGCATCTTCGCTTTCTACTGGTTTGTAAAATAAGTGAAATATGCATGTCTGAGCATCCAGCTGTTACTGTTGGCAAGCCTCCAGTAGCACAGGTTATAGCGTCCCAGGGTTATAAATTAACACCATCATACTGGGAAAGTGGTTCGTTTGGTTTTTTTTCCATTCCAACTTTCTGCAAGTGTAGCACAGAATAAAGTTATGTGTTTGTTCTCTCCTGGATGGCAGGACTGACCTTCAACCAAATATTTAAGAAACTCTACAGAGCCTGACGTGCTCCACGCTGCATGAGTCAATGGGAAGGAAGCATACCTCTACAGGAGGTCATCAAGTAAGATAAAGCAGCACTCTGAAAGGAACAGCAGCAGGACATGGTTCAAAATATTATCAAAGGAAGAAAACTCTTTTCTTAAAGGGCAACAGTCTCTGTTGCAGAGGTAATGCATTTGCATTGCGACACTTTTAGAAGGTATGTGATTTTCAATGGGGTGTCATGGTATTCAGACAGAATGCCACACACAAAAAGAGTTTTTTTAATCCATTGTGTGTTTTTAAAAACTGCCTGAATGTGTGTCTGCTGCTAGGAAGAACTTAAGCAGTTAAAAGATAAAAAGTTCTGCAGCTTCCTTGCCTAAATAAAAAATATTTCCTTTCCCTTTAAAGGAATGGACACGGGTAAGTATTAGAAGTATTGGTTGCAACTTTAACTATACATGTCATATAGAGAGGACGTGGTAACAACACATTACAGAAAATATTTCTTGTCAGTCTCATTTTTCTTCTTCAGAATGTATTTCTGAAGGGAGAATTTAGGCTTTTATGTGTAAAGGTCAGGAGCAATATTTTAAAAGAAAGATACAAGACCAATACTTTTCTGTACAACTTTGTGATTTATGGTAGCACAGTAAGGCTTTTGAGAAGTTTCAGCTGACCTCACTATGCTTCTCAAGTCCTACTTGAGCAAGCCTATAAACAGTTAAATAACGTATCTCATAGCAAACGACATCTAGTATTTGATTGTCTTCCTTTGTGCTTTTTAATGCAATTATACAGAATTTGAGACACTTGGAGTCTCCCCATGCTCCTTCAAAGTCTTCTGCTTTAACATTGCAGCAACTACTTCAGATAAATATTGAAATTTTGAATGAAGACATGAGAGACAGAAAAAAGAAGAGTGGAGCCGAGGGGAGCAGCGTAACCTTCCGTACCATCGGTGACAGGCCAGGCTTCCTCTGGTGTGAGGAAGCTCTGCACGGGTGCGAGGACCTCTTCAGGTCCATGTCTCTAGGACGTTAGTTGCTGGAGAGGATGATTGCACCTATTTAATTATTTGTTTTATGCAACAGCGCTACACCAGCTGTCAATTCTAGAAGTCCACTCACTGAACATAAGGGAAGATGTTTCTTTTCCCTATTGTTAATGATCCTATATAATTCTACATTAGATGCATCTCTGTTAAACATTCAAAAGACTTGAGGAAGCATAGCATTATCTTTGGTATTATGTTTTTTCTGGTAAAGCTACATATAGATTTCTTATATATGCATATATACACACAAATGTTTATACACATATATACAAGTACTCACACACAAGTGAACTCAAATTTATAATAGATTTTAAAGGGTAAATAATGCCATTAATATTAAAAATTTCATAAAAAATCTCATTTAAAGGTAAATTTTGATAATCATATACACATACTGACATATAATGTTGCAGTGTGTTTTAAATACTGTTTGAATGCTCTATGATTGTAATACTAAAATATATATCAAGACTGTCTGAAGGCAAAGAAATGTCAGAAGAAATGCATGATGAGAATAAAAAATACTTCTAAGTAAGTAACAGTCAGGCATGGCACTGGCAAGTGTCAAAACAAATAATGATTATCATGTGCAAATTCATATCTGAATGGTATTATAGAGTAACTATGCCATGAACCCTGTACCTTGTCTGAATATTATACAATCTATCCCTCAGATTTTGCCCAATTTGTTTGCACTGCTGTAGGTTTTAATATGTAATATGATAAAATAAATGCAAACATTTAAATTTAAATTATGTGCATAGTAGTTGTCTTGTCCCTATATGCATAGGGAAAGCATATAAAAAATAAAGGTAGAGTAGATGCGTGATCCTTTAATATTTCCTCCAAGTTTTTTTTAAAAATCAATAATTTCTGTTGTATTATATTATTTTCTCCCACAATCATATACACTAGCTTTGATGGGTTTTCTTTTATTACTACTTTAATTATTTCTTAATACATTTTGGCTACTGCTAAATGCCATGGCAAAGTTATGTAATTTTACAATTGTTATATTCTTTTGCTTGTTTTAGATTTGTTGCTTGATAATTTAAGCACGTGCCACCTAGTTCAGGTGTTTTGGTAGGAAAAATTGAATGGATTTTTTTTTTACTTCATTCAGAGCCTACATAAGCCTACAGCTCTCTATCATATTCTCTCTGAGCCATCCCTTTTTCAAGTGGATAATATATAGCTACCTATAAGTTCTTATATAGAAGCCACTCAATGGTTAGCCTCATCATCCTTTTCTCTGTCTCTAGTTCTTTTTGAAAGTACTATTTCAAGTCTGTATTAAAGAACGTATCAATTTTCTTTGCACGTTGTTGCAGAATAACCTAGATTTCTCTAGGAAGTTGAAACTCCACCAGCCATCTTCCTTTCCTCTGGCAGTAAAGCTGATTTAAAGGGTAACTAATATACTTTACATGTTGGCAATTTCACATTGAAATATCGAGCAAATATCACAAGATCTGTGTAATTTATTAATATTCAATTTATTGGTGTGTTTTTGAAAATTATCTAGTAGCGTGTCTAACTGAAATGATTGCTCAAATTTATCTACTATAAAGAAAGGCTGTGGTATCAGCTTTCCTTAGGCTTCTCTGCTATGAACATCAAGGCATGGGGATGCTCAAATTTTCTGTGATGTCTTTTTCTTCCCACAGCACCCTTTTTGTACCTACAGGATCTATTGACCCTGAAATCATGGATCTTTGGCACAGGATTGCAAGGCCATTCAGCTGTTTGCCAGATTCCATGCTTACGATAAGTCTGTAAAATTAGTCATAGTCAATACCATGGAAGTATTTATGTTCCTCAAATCTTTTCTTTGTCTTGCATCACTAATGGTTTCACATTTATGTTATGAAAGATAATGCTTCTCCTGGTCTGATTTCCTTCTAACTTCCCTGTCTTTAATGTATTTTTGCTGTAAGAGCCTCCTGTTTCATTTAGTTATGATATATCCTATGAATAAGATGGCCGTTTCTTCAGAGAGGGAGCCTTTTAGATGTGCTTTTGGTGTGATGTTATTTTTATTCTGATTGGTTAGTGCAGTGTCTTTAGCTATTTTCCATGCTGTATTTTACCCTTTCAGCTGCTCTTTTTCATTTCCTTTTCTTACAAGCTTCACATTTTTGTATACCACTGCTAATTGAAGGTAAGCAATAGTATTATGAATAGTTAATACTGTATCTCTTTTCTTCTGCAAGGATATAAGTCACTGTTACAAAGTCACTATTTGATTGAGGTATTTTGAACCAAATCCTGCCCTTGTTCAGAACTAAATCAGCATTTTTTTTCTCTTTTTGTGAATTCTGCAATGAGTTGCTTCAAGTAGCAGTCATATATGATATCAAAAATCTATACTTTGCATTTTATACTATCTGACATTTATCCACTGTGGATTATGTTCTCATTTATGGTTTTATTGACCACTCTTGGAACAAGATATCCATTAATCTGTTTAATTGAGCCTTTCTTCTGACCTAAAAATAGATCAATCAAACTTCTGATATTATTTACTCGTATACAGTGAACTGTATTTGCTATTAAAATGGATCCCAGGATTACTTTGGGAACCTTGACTTCAAAGGGGCCATGGGAAATCTAGTCCACAGATAAGGAATGGAAAGAAATGGGAAGGAAGAAAGGTCTTCCATAAACTGAAGAAACTGATATCAAGAGATGTTTCAAGATCAAAGCAAATTGCTCCAAAGAGTAGCTATAGAGATAGCCCACAGAGGAATTGTGGAGTTCTAGAAGAGTGAAATAAAGTTGCCTATGGAGAATAATGGAGATTATTGTAAAACCTAATGATTGCTAGGTTACAAAAGACCTAAACAATAACTCTCAAAAGCCCTCCTTTCCCCCAAAACTGCAGGATAGCAAATTGCTTTTATGTGAAGAAAGAAGAGCTAGAAATTGTGCTTTAATTTAGAATTTTGTCACTTGGCTTAGGTGGATTTTGTAATTTGATGTAATAAGGTTTCAAGATAAATGGAAGAAATAAGTATTTTCCCGAATTACTAAGGTATCTCTGTTGTGCAGAGTCTGTGCACTCACTACACACTAGATTTGTACTTAACCCTTTCTTCTCTGAAATGGCAAACATACCCATAGCACTTCGTACAAATGTTGTTGTAAATAAAATGCTAAACTGAAGTTCTAGCTATGAATTGCCTATCCACATAATCTGTAAATTACTTTTAATAATCCATAAAAGGAAACAGACTGGGTCATGTTAAAGGTTTTTGCTGTATCCCAATGAATGCAGCTCTGCAGAAGTCAGCTGAGCTTTACAGTTGCATTCATTCACTCTGGGAAAATCTTCTAATGCCTCAGGTGGAGAAAGGTCTTCAGCATCTAATCCTTGCAGCCCAGATCTCCAAGACTGCAAGAAAAAAACATTCCTGTAGCTGTTCAGATAATATAGTGTCCCTCTCTGGCCCACTAGAACGAATAGTTGAAGTCTGGGGAATAGCATGGCATAATTGAACAGGGAAGAAATGGAAATTGTATCATGTCATTCTGATTTACTACACAGCATAAATCCATGTTTTATATATATATATATAAAAAAAGACCTTTCTGTGAGAACTCTGCAGAAGTGGAGTGGTTACTCTAAGGGTTTTCTTTCATGTTGATGTACTTCTACCTCAGAACACTCTCGATGCTTCACTAAAGGTAATGTTACTACGTAACATATGCGTACCATAATCCCATCCCTCCAAAGAACATAATCAGGCTGGGTCCGCTTAGAGAAGTGGTCTCTTGTAAAGCTGGTGTCAGATCTTACAGCTCCTGTATATACTAGTCAGCCTTAGTCACTGAGGACTACTCAAGTGTTTGCAGTGAATTACAAAGAATTTACAGGATCATTTTGAGAAAGAAAAAACAAGTTTTGTCTTCAGAAATGCTGACAATCTCTTAATATAGAAAGACCAGTATGGGTGTTTTATGATCCATATCAAAGAAAGATTTTGGTGTTGCTGATATTTTAGTACAGCTGCATAACAAGAAACAGTCAAAAGAATAAAACTGCATGGCTGAGATTCAAATATGCTCATAAAACACAGTGTTTGGATGCTCAGTGAGCTTTGTAGCCCCAATAACTCTCACTTGTGTCACAGCAGAAGCCTTAGGCACTCTTGTCCTATGATGGCATCTTGTTAGCAAGCGGTAGACCCCAGCAGAAACAAAAGCTTAGGGCATCTCTGCCTAACTGCCTATGAACTCCAGTTTCCCTAGAATTCTGCCTAACAAGAGACTAATTTGATTTGTAGAAGAGCAAAACCCTGGCAAATTAAAAGCAGCAAACACTCCCAAGTGATTTGCTGCAAAGCAGAATAAACGAGTAACTGCTTTAAATGAATCATATTCCACTAATTTCACATAACAGTGAAAGTAGGATTTTTTTCATAGTTTATGAGTGAAGTTGTGCTCTTCGAAAAAACCCATTATTGGAAGCATTGATAGTAAAGATGGTTTATTTACAAGACATGATTATGTCAGTCCTTGATTCCAAAGTTGCCATTTAAACAGTATTGTAGATGTCAGGGGACAAGGAAGTCGTCATTGCCTTACTCAAAAAGTTGCTTCAGAGTTCACAAGAGAAATGTATTTGGAAAACAGTAGGAAGATTTTCATGCTTAACGTCGTTACCACACAATTACGAGGAACGAGAAATATTTCTCACAGGTATGCCTCGTAATCTACTGAAATAATTGCTCAAACACCTAGGTTCAAGATCAAACAAGCTGGGCATACTCAAAGTATATTTTGCCATTGTTTTCCCATTACAAGTTTTACAAGACATTGTAACAAGAGCTAACTGCAGTAGAAGAAATTAAACAGGTGAAAACCGGAACAGATGGGTCTATTCTAGGTTTTGACATACAGAAGGATTTGAAAATCCAAAATGTCTTGACCTATTTTGCAGGATCAGAGCTAAAGCAAAGATTCTCAATAATTCTCAAAATAGCAACATTCCCTAGAGATACAAAAATATGGAAGAAATGAGGACTTCCAACTATAACGCTAGATAGAATGAAACATTTCTCTGAGCACTGGCATGTTGTGCTCTTATTCATTCTCCATGCATTCATTCTCCAACACCTTACTGTTTTTCTCCACGATTTCCGTCACTCTTCCATAAGGAAAATAAAACAGATGTGTCAATTTTCACATAGAAATCTCTGCTTTTGGTGCTCAGCATAATTCATTGTTTTATTTCCCTTGCTTTTCAAAAAATTTCTTTATGTTAAAGCTAAACTAAAGCTTAAGTTCTAGATATTATTCCTATCCTGATTTTACATACAGTTTAATCTTTACTCACCTTAGCAGTGCCACTATAGTGTAATGCTTAATTTACATTAATAATCCCAATGACTTCATTTGGTTCCTGTTGCGGGACTGAAAGCCAAATATGCATCTTTAATCACATGCCTGATGAGCCCATTTGGCATTCAGTCCCGCAACAGGAATCAGATGAAGTCATTGGGATTATTAATGCAAGTTAAACATGTAAGTATTTTCTGGACTAATACTCAATTGTACTTAACTGTTCCTCACAGTCAGTAGAGATAACTAAAGGGAATTGTGATTATTATTATATAATTTCTAACAATCATGGAAGCAAAACACAAGTTCCCTCCTTGGAGGCTGTTTAGGATTGTTTCTTATTCTGAAATATAAAAGATACAAACTACACAGTAGGTACAGCCTACCATGCACAGAGGTGCATGCTATGAGTAACACTTCAAAGTATAACTTGCTGATAATTGTGTGAAAATCTTGAGAAATATGGTGATGTTCTCTTGTCATAGAGGGTGCTTAACTGCTTTAAACACTAGTGTTATTTCTATGTTCTTAATTATTAAAATATCTATTCACTAGCTGGAAATAAATAGTGGGTTTTCTGTGGAAGGAAGTCAACACTGGAGTCCCACTGGAATCTCTGTTTGAACCCATGTTGATTAATGTATTCTTAAAAACCCTGGAAAGGGAGTTGAATAAGTGAGAGTAAACGGTTTGCTGCTAAACGAAAATTATGGGAGTGTAGTAAAGAAAAGGACCAACTGTGAGTAATTATAAAAGGACAAAAAAACCACTGAGTAACTGGGTGATAAAATGGCTGATGAAAATAATAGTATGTAATGTAAAGTAATAGGAGGAAAATATTTGGACTTTATGTATGCAATGTTGAGTTCTGAGTTGACTATTATTATTCAGGGATGAGATTATGGGACTGCAGCAGATAAAGCTATCCACATTACAATAAATGTTTTCTAAGAAAGCAGCATTTCAATATGTACAGCGTTCCAAAAAAACAATGTGAAAAAGAGGAGCAAACACAAAAAGTCGTTCTGCCACTAAAACTATGGCATCTCCTTCTTTTGAAAACTTTGCAGAGTGCTCTAGTTGGTCTTCTCAAAGGCGATAGAGTGGACCTGTACGGCAAGGTGTGACAAGGATACAACAGGATTTAGGGCTTGATTGGGCATTTGGTCTTGCACATTATGGCTGCTTTCACAGACTAGCAAACCTCTGTCAGCAAGGTAAATGCTTGGGGGAGAGGACATGCCATTTGGCCCAAATGCCCAGTCCACTTGCAGATCTATGGGAGACAGAGAAGACCCTGTGTAAGACAGAACACCCCTCTGTGACTGGTGTCAGACAGTCAGCGTGACTGCGCGTCCTAGTGCTTATTTGTCGTTTTCTGTCTCGGTGCTCCTCCAACTCTTCAAGGCTCATTCAATTTGTTGGTGATGATTTTCTATGTCCCAACAATAGGCAATCACAATTTTATAAAGGAAAACACTCCTTATGAATGATGTAGGAATCGCACTGCGTAGTCAGTGACACATCTCCACCTCTCAGCCACCTTTTCCCAGTTATGTTTTCTGTGCTTTTAAGTGCCGCCCTAGATGACAGTGGAACTAGTCTGACACTTGCTCAGCAGCAGTTAACAACAGACTAAAAAAGGTTTTATAACACTGTTTATATCTAGTTGCAGTAACATTCAGATTTTTCATGTAAATTGGAACTCTTTTTTTGTTTCTTCTGAAACTTATATTCGCATAGTTAAGCAGAATAATTTTTCATTTTTGGTGTAGAAATAATTTTGAAGTCTGGAAGGGTCAAACAGCTCATGGTTTGTACTATTTTTACAGATTAATTGGCACAAAAAAGAAACAATTATGAAGCTTGGAAATTCACAACAGCAAAATCCTCAGTCTGTGAAGAACCTGCCCATGGGAAGGAGCTAGGTAAGAGACAAAGGAGAAATACATTTCCTATCCTCAGCCATTTGTGCCTTTCCTAAGCAAGAAAAAGAGATAGAAGATAGTTCTCACAATTTAGAAGCTTTGTGCTATGTGGACTACTAGAGAAGTAAAAAACACTGTGATGGTCCTTAGGGTAAGAGTAGATAATCAAAGGAACTAAATAATTAAGAGCTAGCTAGGTATCACTTAGTAACTGACAGTGGAGGCTCCCTTTATCTCCTTCAGCTGTGAAATGTACTGGTTTAAAATACCATGCTTTAGTTTTTAAAAATCTGGATTTTGATCATTTCCTCTGTTAGGCTGAATCTGACGGGGAAACTACATTTTTATTTGCAAGCAAAAATGCATTAGTTAATCATAAAGTGTGGTGTATTCTGTAGATGTGGGAGATGGTCATGGTCATGGACCAGATAATGCCTTTGACTGAGTCCTAGTACCTGTAAGATGGTAGGCATTACTCTACAGCTGAATAGCCATGGGATCAGGAGCAGCAGGATTTTCAGACATGCATAATCCTATTTACACTGGTCATTACAATACAAGAGCAGAGCAGTAAGACTTGATGGTGTCTAATCCTTCTCTTCTTGATAATCATTATCCACCAGAGGGAGCTGCTCGAGAAATATTAAATAATAGTTTTTATTGTGAATTTTGGCTTCAAGATATAATTCTTCCTCACCTTCAGCCTAAAGGAATAGGGATGTTTTAGAAGTATGTGTACTGAAGTAAAAGATCAATCTTAATACATGCAGTATGCCTTTTTATAACCATGTGTCATGCTTTTATCCTTTTTATAAACAACTTTCAATCCTAGGGTTCATGAGAAAAGCTAATGTGCGAGGCTTTGTGCCAGTCTGAGGGCATAGTTATTAAGATATGGTATTAATGGAAATGACCTCTGTCAGTAAGATGGACTAAGCTTGCTTCTGAAGCCTATCTGGTCTTTACCAGTTTTATATTTCAGATGCTCCTGTAGGCACATCCGTGCACTGGCACATTAAGTTATGGAATTAAAGGAATGTAAATTCCACCACTAGAAGTATTCCTATAAGTAAAGTAAGTAAAAAAGTTCAAACTTGTTCAAAATTCATTGAGCGAGTGACTTCTGAATTCTAAATATTTTCTTTTCTGAATGCTAGATTGGACAGTGGTTGAATCTTTCGGTATTGAATCTTTGAATATTTCGGACTAATTTGATCTCTTATTTTGCTGGTGTGGTATGTTTCTTTTGTTTTTCTTTGTTTCCCAGTGCTCTGAAAGAATCCATCCAGGTTATGGATAAATTTTATTATAATTATACTTAAAGCTTACTCATAGGAATAATCCTGTCAATCCTGAAAATTAGACACATGTCATCGTACATTAAGCTGTTCACATTTACATCAAATCGTTCCCAAATCAACACTTTTAACAGCAAATTACATAGCAATTTAGGTCAAGTCTGCAGTTTTTAAATTCCAACTATTTATCTTGGTTATCCTTTGGATTACTTTTCCAAATATGTGTAAATGAACAGGTGGTTTTAAGAATTGGTTGCTGGTTTTGCTTGTTTTTCCATTGAGAGCAAATACAATCATGTTTAAGGTATTCTAAGATATGCTTTTAGTTCATATTGGCAGTGGACTGCATATAAGGCAAACAGGAATGGCCCTTAGAAAATATTCCTATCTGTATACATTTTAGATCTCCATGTATGTAAAACAAAAAGATAGTAACTGGATGCATTTTACAGTACCTAGTTTCTCTGTCCCTCTCACAAAAAAAGTATAATTACCTATCTCTGGAGCACTCTGAGAAAGGACAAAAACCAAAACACTTTGAGAGAAATACCTTAACAGCCAGGAACTACATTTCTTTGCTGGAACACTAAAGCTGTAGTACCTTATTTTCTAAGGTTATATAAAATGGTAATATACTCTAAATGTTTAGATGCTTTGTTATCTACAGAAAATCAATATTTTTTGCAAGCAGCTGCAGACTCTGATCAATCATTCGTCCATATTCTGCTCCAAAGTCGGCAGGTGTGTTTTTAACAAAGAAGATCTTTTGTATCAAACAGTAGACAGATTAAATGCAATTTACTGAGATTAAGTTTGAGGCAGATTTCTGAGTCAACTTGCCAGTTGCATCTCTTTGAAAAGCTACAGGTAGCTGCAGCGAGATGCATTTACAACTTCCAATAAGCTTAAATCTAAATGATCAGCAGCATGCCTGAGGCTGTGGTGAAAAACTAGGGCAGATTCACTGCCTTAGAAGCCAATAAAGGCAAGTTTGCTACATGCTACAGCTACTGGCAAGGGAGAGCATCCATTCAGCACCTGCTATATTTCAAGCTCCATCGAGCTGCTTCTGGGCAGCTCATCTGATAGCCCTGAAGGAGAGTTTAAATTTGAGCGAAGTCCAAAGAAAAATCAAACAAATGCTTTGTGCCTCGAAGCACTAGATAGAAAGAAATTTTATATATTGCATGAAGTAGTAACTAACGTACATTTGTATATGCTTTACATAATTATATAGGTTAGTCTTTTGTTTAACTGACAAAGGGAATGCCAGTAAGCCTGACACCGCAGCTTTTTTTACAGTTCTGGCAGTAGAAAGAGGCACTTTGATACACTGTGATGTGATGTGATCTTTCCTGCGAGTACCCTTAGTGGTCACAGTTCCTAAGAATCCCAGTCAGGTCTGGATACCGGTCTTAACAGATACATTTATAATAGGAAATTTGTAATAAGGAAGAGTTATTATTACTTGTACTATTGTTGTAATTTCCACTTTCTTTTCTGCCTTGATTAATTGTGTATAAATTCTTGGTATGGCTTCCACATTGGGAAAGAGGATCAAAGCATGTGCTTTGAAGTTCAAAATATATTAATGCAGGTGATCCATTAGATTCCCTCATCATCATGGCTTTCTTAAATTGGGACTGGTTGTCCCAGCTGCACACCAGATTATCGGGAAAGTATTTCATTGCTGCCTTAGGCTTTTTTACCAAGAATTATCCTTTAACTTAATTTCAGCATTATCAGCTCATTACATGGTATTTTTCGAGACAGAAATGTCATGTTTTAGACACAAACTGTGATTTTTTTAGTATTAGTTGGTTTCCTGCCTTTTTCTATATTCAACAGCATAGACAAAACTGCATGAAAATAAACATCTTTTTTTTTTCATTCCGCCTGATCAAACTAGATGGGCTGCTGAAGCACTTAGTGCATAAAGATATGTAAGGAAAAGGAAATTTCATTTTTCAATTACTTTATTTTTCATAGAGGTAACTTTTTCTGAAGTGTAATTAGAGCTAAAGAAAGAAAAAATTGAAAGGAACTAAAAACTTCTTGAAAGCAGCTTCCCAGTTACTATGGAGGAAGCATTTTAAAAGCCGCCTACAAATTTGGAGTTTCTCTCCAAAGGATCTGTCTGCTACTTCACATTTGAGAAAACTGAGAGATACCGGGAAAATTGAAATATTAAAAGAAGTAAAGTTATTTTCTTTTCCCAGCACAGAGAAAAGCTATAGATGTTTCATAGAGGTATAAAGGCGAAAAGGAACATTCTGAGACTGAGGCTATTTAGTCAATATATTCTCTAAGGGAAATTACAAAGTGATTAACAACATGAAGCAGACCCAGGGCATACAGCCAGGGATTTATCTCCTCTAGTAAGCAAGACATGAGAAGAGGCTATTGCAATGGTATTATTCAAAGTTTCACTGAATGCAAGTATTACTGGAGCATTCAGCCTGACCTCTATAGTAACCCGTCCTTATCTTTTGCCAAGATACCCTGTACTGAATCCAAAAATATTCCTGGATAAAGCATGTCTTCCAGAATAGCATCAGGTGAGTCCACCCATCCTATTAATAAAGCATTGCAATAGTCAATCTCACTCACTGTTGAAATTGCATGCGTTTCCTCATATGAGTTGGTGTGGTTTTAGACTTTCATTGCCTGTTTCTGTAATGTTTTCTTTTCTAAGTGTCGTGCATAGTGTTTTCTCCCTGTGAAGGTACTTAGGCACTACTTGAATTACCTCTAATAGTGGTGGTGGCAGAGGAAAAAAAAGCAGTTTGCAAGGTCTCTCACTTAAGGAGTTACTTTGCCATGTCCATCAGAAGATGCATCTAATTACCACCAACACATTTGACCTGGTAATGTTGAAATCTTCTAACTTTCTGTAAGCCCATTCTACCATGCATTTTCCACAATGCCTTTAACTTCCTTTATCAGATTTCTATATCCCATAAGTTTTAAGTTTATATTGATTTATTTTCTATTTCCTTTTTGCTGTTGTTTTTTATACTGTTAAGTACTGTCCTCACATTGCCCTGAACCAGGATGCACTTTTCGATGCACTTCTCATCTTGATAACAGAATTGTTATTGCATGATTCTTGCTTTTTAGCAGCCACCTTATTTTTAAAGAATTTCCAAATTTCTTTGGACATCTTTCTCTTTAAACATTATTTTCTAACCTGTTTTTCTTACGATGGTCTTCATTTTGGGAAAAGCATTCCTTTGGAAATTTATGTACTAACACAATTCTTAGCAGCTGGGACTATGTTCTTTTTCCTTATGGAGAAATTGGTGGGCAGCTGCATTATTGCTATTGGTCTGTAGGTTCTGAAACAATGTCCAGTTCTGTTATTGATTAATCTTATTTCAACATAATGACGTACAAATTAAATTAGAATTGCATTTAAAAGCAGTGTCTTTTGAGCCTGGAAGTTATCTTCTTCATTTAGCATTGCTATTATTCTACTGTTTGGTATCCTATATGCTTTAAAATCCAGGTTTTCTTTATGCATGTTAGAAAAATACTTAAGAATTACCTTGTCCTGGTAATATTTTTTTTAAAAATATTTTTTTCAAATATTTGTATGATCTTTCTTAATTACGACAGTTTCCTAAATATGTTTTTTTTAAATTTATTTATTACAGTGTTTGTCTAGCACAGACTGACCCCCTCCATTTTTTCGTTCTTTTTTTTTTAAAACTTGTGATAAGCAGCATTGCAATAATCTGGCTTGTTCTGCCAGGTTTCAGGCAATTCCTTTGCTCTTCTCATGAGTCATAACAATTCTTTTCCTTAGCAAAACAACTGGCATTGGTTACATAAGCAGCTTTATATTCCTTGTCAGCTCAGCTGAACTTCTTTGCAATATGCTGAGTAGGAGTTTGCATGACAGTTGTCATCTCGGCACCCTTTTCTCCCTGTTGCTAATGCAACAGCCTCCTTGATGTCCAGCTAGTCTCTGAGATTGTTAGCTCCTTATCATCATCAGTGGGGGTGCAGCCTGTTCTCGTTGTCTAGCCTCCTCCCTTATGGGATGTCGTACATCATTTTACAAAAACAAACCTTCCACTTCGCACTAGCTATGCAAGTAGTAGTATGTCTGCAGCACTCACAATAACAAATCGTGCTGCAAGAATAGCTCTAGAACTTTGTATTATCCTGAAATCTTCTGCTCTTGAAGTAGGTCTCTGAGGGCAAAGTATGTCATTAGAGGCAGCATATGATTTTATAATTCCATGCAATTTACAGTTGCATTTTTACTTTTGCTCCAGGCAATTGGCACAATATCTCGTACTTAGTACTGAGAGCCTTCACTCTCACCTTAGCTGGAGTAATGCTTCCAGCTCTTTTTCTCCAGTCTCTGAAATACTGTGTAAGTAGATACATCTCAGCTGAAGAGCTTACAAATTAGAAAGGTATATTTTAGTTCAAACAGTACTTCTCAGGGTTGATTTTTACTTTAGAGCCTACTTAACCTCTAACACCAAGACAAATGGAAATTCACTACTAACTTGCAATGTATATTTCAATAGCTAGTTTTCCCTCATGTTTAAAGGAATGGTTAAAATGGATGAAGGTGGATTGAGTATGATAGGCCAACAGCTATGTACGAAAATGTACTCTGTTAGCATTCTATATCTACCTCTGAATAAGGAAGTACCCCTTCCAAAATGAGTACAAGATGTGCATGCCAGTTGCATATACAACCTAAAATTTGATAGTCCCCCTAATATACTGAATGGTGCTCATACATAAAAATGAACACTTAACACATTTTTGTAGCTCATTTGCCTTTATAAGTATTTTTAAAGGGCACAGCCCTGAAAATTGTATCTCCAGAAATTTGCAGAAGTAACATCCTGTTACCTGTCTTAAATGAGGAAGAAATTTCATTCCTACTGTGTTAGTTACCGGTGAAGACACTGTGGAATCTGGGAGGATGCTGTTAACTCTTTACATCAGCCAGGCCAAATTCAGGCAATGTCCAAGGAATCTTCTCCAGCTGTAAGTAGGAACAGAAACCAGGGCTTCTCACCTCAAAGAATGCTCTTTGCTTGCTTTAGGATGAGAAACAATCCACTGTCATTAGACATAAGCAAGTTTTTCTGAAAATATGATTTTTAGAAGGTTTCAAAGTGAAGGTTCACAAACCCATAAAATTGTACTGCCACATGCAACAACAAGAGGCCTTCTCTCTCAAACATATAGCTCTTAATTGGTTTAGGAGACTGTCATCCTACGCCTGCATCAAATAGGCTGGACTGCCTGTGACACTCAGTGGTTCATCCAGAGTAGTAACTTGGCATTTGAACTCTGTTTCCACAAATTCACAAGCAGGGTTTTTTTCTTTTAAGTATCCCCAGTGTGACAAGAAGAGATGTATTAGGAAGCATCCGTTCTCTCTCCTTCTAAGAATAATTCAGCCTGACAGGACATGGGAAGCAGCATTGAGCTTCACTCACGACTTCAGTTTCGATGCTTTTTTTTTTTAATGAAAGAGCAGTACATAGCTAGTACAAAATAACCTAGAATTGCTCTTATTTCACATCATTATTTTTACTCATATTATTTTAATGTATATCTGAGCATTAACATTTGTAATGCTTAAAAAATAATAACTTTAAAGAGCAGAACAGCTTTCAGTTTCGGAAATGAGATTAGGGCTTCACTAAAAACTGATGTATATGGTGCTTTGTATTTCAAAGTAGGCTTGTGAATAGGGAAGAATTGTCTTCGCTTTATGAAGCTAATTTTGGAGTGATACTTTAACAAAGGAGTGATTTATGCACTTCATCTCAGTTAAGATGCTTTATACTGAATGGTATCTTTCATTGGCATATAAAAGTATTTATCTAAAATCAAAGACGCTGATTGTCCCCAGGACATTTCATTATAGTCTGAAATCTTTGTGGAATGGCTTTGTTTGTACGATTTCCTTTCTGAAATGGGAATTTCCCCCTTGCTGTGGTATACCTATGATATAATCTACATTCAGCAGCAATGAAACTTAATGACTGGCACTCTACATAAACAACTAGCTATTTCAGTTAATGAAATAGACTTTTTGAAACACTTCTTCAACTGCAGCTAGGTCTAAGAAATCACTCTTATGTAGGGTATGCCGGAACAAAGCATTCCTGAAGGAAGCTGGATGCTCTCACACTTACCTTACGTTTCTGACTCTCTCTCAGCAATAAGTGTAAAGCTCATGCTTTGGCTCCACCATGGAGTCACCAACTGTAACTGCAACTGCACTGTTGACACTCATCATACGACTTGAATCTTAAACTTAAATGTCCTTACATTACTATCTCTAGCCTACCTATTTGCAGTATAACTTCAGTCATAAGGCGTTTTAAAAGCACATGATGTTCTATTGAAAAATAGTTAGGAATAGTAGTAAGATTGTTAAGCTATCAAAAGTAATAATTACAGTTTGCAAGTTAGGGCATTTTTGCGACTTTATTTAGAAACACAAACATGATGAAAAAAAATTCTTTTAAAGTCTCAGTGAAGAAACTGCTTTAGTACATTCATCAAACAACTCTTTAACTTTCTGAAGTTCTTTAACTTCATGATCATTTTCCTATGTTTATGAACTTTTGGTAGTCATAAAAATATGCTTTCTTATTGAACCATCTCAGTACATATCTCAAAACTGCAGAACTTTGGTCTGCTTTGGTGAAGCTTTTTGATGTTGTTTCCATCTTGAAAACTGTTATATACCATTTATTTCATGTCTCATACTGTGCCATTTCCACGTTAGCCTTGGCTTTTAAATTCTATTGTTGTCTTCCACAAGGCGGATAACTCCTTCCTCACATGCCCATAAGAAAAAAATCTTTAAAAAATAAGCTCAACGCAGTTTGAAATATAATACTCATCTCATAATATTCCATCAAATAAGGACATAGCACAGTTCACATTGTTAGATTCACTGTGTTTTAGACACAGGTAGTTGAAATGGCAGTTTTTAGTTTTAGGACACACTTTCTGTGTATTGGGAAGAATCACCAATCCTTCCATCTGATACAGATTGCTGTGTGTACAGTAATCAAGGAGGATGACTAACCAAGCCTACCCAGGGTCATCATATTTTGAAATAGATTCTTCTGATCCAAAATATTGGCAACTTATTCATGAGTCACTTTATGAATTTTCATTTTTCAGAATTTTAAACATTCTGTGACTATGCCATATTAATAAAATAAATGTGTGCAAAGTCTAATTCCGCCTTACTTCACGCACCCTCTTTATAAAGTAGGCTCTCTGATGCCTAATTTTCTGACACTTACTGGCATGTAAAATTCCGCTGAACTTCTGTGGAGTTTTGGCCATGCAAAATGCCTGGCAGTGCAGCTAGAAAAAACCCAACATTTGAGACCTTGTCAAGCCAGGAACTTTATGGGGTGGATTCCCCCCGAAAGTAGAATTTTCATATGTTTGAATTTATCATGACATATACTGAGGAACTTTGACATTTTTCAACTTATTGTCAATGTCCTTATATAGTCGCACTGACCAAAACTATTCAGGCATGTTAGTAATATTGGAAATTATCTTCTGGGGTTACACAGCTTGCTCCCCTCGAAAGTAAGCAAACAAACAAAAAAATCTTAAGATCTATTTTGTCTTCCACTTTTGGACCTTTGCTCTGAATCAGCTGGAGAAGAAATAAGGCTTGTGTGTCTCAGTACACAGTGGGTGACCCAATACACAGAAGCAGCTTTACTGCTTCCCTTAAAAGGCACTCTGACCCAATTTCAGCTTGGTTTCTATGAGGTTTCAGTTGGGCAGAAGCAATATTTCTCTTCCTGTACTTTGCCTGCTTCATCTTCTGTTCTTTTCCTTTAGCAGCTGACTTGTCAAAGAGACTAAGCCATCAGCAGTTTGAATCGTAAGCATTTTCAAAAGGATCCAGTTTTGAAATACTAATTCTTGAAAGAACAAGACAATTGGAAAACTAGGTAAGACAATGCTCCTGGCCCTTGTGTAGGAGGGGAATACACAACCTAGAGAGTTTTAGACTTCTTCATTACATTATTAAGAAAGGAGGGAGGGGTAGCATTAGTCAAATGGATTAAACATGTTAGTCAAGCCCCTCAGGGACCCCTGGATCTAACAAGCGAGTTCTCTGCTACTGCACATAGCCACAATGTTATTTTCCTAATCATAAAGTTAGTGAGATGCTTTTAAAACAAATTAAGTTGCTTTCTCCTAATACTTGATGGAATTTTAGTCTACCCGCTAAAATTTCATTCCCAATTTTCACTATCTTTTTCTTTCCTGGACATTTTATATATGATCTTGTCCCAAACCATACTAAACTCAGTTTCACTTTTATTATTCTAGCCATCAAGGTCACCTAGCTTTTCCTATATAACATTCTAATCTTTTCCTTTATTGCTGATGACTCTCAAAATGTCATTAGCGTATACCTACTTTTTGTGCCAAGATCACTAACACAATATTCAATAGCATTTTTCCCCAAGGCCGATGCTTGACCAGCCTCTACAAGAGCTGAATTTTACACAGTGAAGATAGATAGATTTATTTAAAAAAAAAAAAAAAAAGGAACGTATATGTAAATTGTAACCTGAAATAGTGCATACCCCCTAAAGACCTAAGTATTTTTCTCAGTCAAATTGATTGAGTACAGTCAGAAGTTCAAGAATGGAGCTGAAGGAAAAACAAAATACCAAATAACTCATGCCAATAATGAAAAGTGCTTCTAAATACAGGTCCATATGCAGATGGCATCCTTTTCTTTCATAATAACATTTAATATGGGATATTGGTTAACTTTTTTCCCTGTACAGAACCTCAAGAGACCAGAGGAAATTTTTCAGACTGAAATTCGAATTAGCTTGTGCTAGGAATTATGTTTTGACTAACACGAGGCTGATCAAAGACTGACATAGTGCTGCATTATTAATCACCAAAACTAGGTAAGCTTGGCTGAGGCCCTTTCCCTTCTTGAGAATTTTTTTCCCATTGTCTTACGCGCTGACAAAATAAACCTACTACCAGATAGATAGATGCAGTCTTTCTGAAAATTAGGTAGTATAGATGTGCCTCTGTAACTATATTTATGCAATTATGTTTGCTAAACCTACCATGAAAACCACTAATAGCATTGAAAGCATGTTTTCTACATGCTGCCTGCAAGCATCTCCTCCAAAACATACTTCTCTGATATGATTTTAGGATACTTTCCAAGAAGATGTTCAAACAGGTATGCTTAAGCAGCTTTTTAAGTACATTTAAGTGCATAAATATGATCAAAAACTGGGTATTAAAAGCTGTTGGAACCTCAGCTAAGCAAAGGCTGCTGCAAAATATGGAAGAATCTTTCTTGTAAAAGCGTGGGGTGTTGGTTACAAAACAGATCTATGTTGATAGTGAAGACAGGTCCTTAGCTGCAATGACCTAAGTCAGCAATTATGTGATAATGGATATAAGCAGGGTGGTTGACTCACGCACAATGGCAGTTCCATCTTTACTCAAAACCAGACATCAGCAGTGCTCAGAAACCTCTTTAAACACTGTGGGTTTTTTCCCCCCCTTTTTCATCAATAAAATTTGTGCCTCTTTGCAAGATGTAAGAGTATGTGTCATTGTTATTCATGGAAACTGTCAGGCTTTTTAACTCCGTTGAGAAACATGAAGAGTGAATGACAGATGGGGACCGCTATCTTGGCAAGGAAGTTCTCTGCTAGCAAAATCCTGTGGCATGACACCTGAAAGAAAGAAGAGATGACAATTTAACTTGTTCTTATACATAAAAGTCATCTGAAAAGAGGCATTTCATTGTGAAGTAGCCTGAGATGCCATGATATTTTAACTCCTATGTATTTAGGCTGATACTGTCTTCAGTCCTGCCCTTAGAAGACAAATGGTCTTGAAAAGCTTGAAACATATAAATTAGGCTTAATACTGCTAATGCCAACCAGCTGCTCTGGTGGCTTCCCAAAGGCTGGAAAGCATTTAAATCAGGTGTGATAGCTTGAGAACATGAGCTTTAAGATTTTATAAGAAACTTCAAAATCCTTACCTATTGCTGAGGCGTTCAAACTGTAGTGACTTTACCTTGATGAGTGCTTTGTATGATACGTTCTCACATGTCCTCTGTGTGCTCTTCGGGTGGGGGACCTGTATCAGAATAATTAGCTCTAATATTATATATCTACATTCATGATGTGCCAATGTCCTCAATGCAAGGTCACTTAAAGCACGGGAAGGACATAAGTGAAAAACACTGCTCAATTAAGTATGTGTGTGTGGGAACACAGGTGGGCAGGGAAGGAGGCTGGCCAAAAGGAAAAACTAAAAAAGAAAATTCATTTTTGGCTAAACAAAAGCCCTCACATACATTGAAATGGAGCACTTTCTTTGAATTTTGTTTAAAAAGATCTTAGGGCTTTTTGCTATTTCAACTTTTAAAAGTTACGTTACAATGATTGTATTTTACTTTTTTTTTAGTGTTTTTTTTTGTTGTTGTTGTTTAGTTTTTAACTGATCCATTTGCTTCCACATCATTGCAAATTCTGATTTTTCTCATTGAGTAGAATCTATAATTACAGCAGAAAGCTTTTTCCTAATCTTTTTCTCCCTCCTCTAGTATATATAAAATTGCCAATGCATGTACCTGGAAAGAGTTCTAGAGAATTTGGGATTTACTACTTGACAGACTTCATTAATCACTTCGTAAAGAGCTCTTAATGTTAGCTATTCTTAAATTTATCATTAATTTCAGTGATGACAGTTTTTTGAAAATCCATTTGTCTCTATTCTTAGCTATTTTTTACCCTCAAACATGGAATGATCCTTTTGATATTGTATTAAGTGACTAAAATTAGCTCCCCAAGGTGTGGAAGGCCCTCTATATCCTAGTTATAAAAAAATGTTTCATCTAAATAATCAGGGGGAAAAAATTCTAAGCTACATTTGCTAAGATTAGGCATTACAATGGAACAACGTTTCTGTTTCAGAATGTTAACCTTTTTTAAAAAATAAGTTTGTCAAGCTGCACGAACGAGTACTCTTTTATTGCCTGTAGCCTGATTCACCTCTCATTTACTCCGCATTGCTATAGCTAAAATGAAGCTGTTCTTGTTCTCGCTTTAAGGAAAAACTTCAAGCCAGATACATGTGTTCAAGAGCTCTAACTCCGAAGTGAAAGGACAGGAGAGAATGCTTATTGATTTACATCACAGCAGCAGAGGATGTTATTGGCTTTCCCCATGTACATTTCAGTGTTGTCTAAGGACGATCAGCTCTCAAGTTAAGTTACTGCACTTCTAGCACCTGGTGCTGCTTCTGACTCTTTGGAGACAAAACAAGATTTAGAAACATACAGTAAGCTGGGTAGTTCGAAACAATGGATTCGTGGATATTTTAACATCAGAAATTGCCAGCTCTTACTAATATTCATGGAAGGGATAAGCATGTGTTTATGGAGACATCCACACATTTGTTAAAATTGTCCCTGCCCTCAGTTTCCCGATAGTTATTATCTTGTCTTTTATTCAGGTTATGAGGAGGGGGGGAAGAAAAAAAATCCCTTAGCTTCTTTACATTCAGAGCCACTTAGATTGATGTAAAATTTTTTTTACATCTGATGGCCATTAATATTTTATTTTCTCACCTTTGTCCTAATATGAAACTCATTGAAATTATAAGGTTTAGTTCAAAATTTTCAATAAGCTGTTGATGAAACTCTTTGGTTAGTTTTATCTTTATTTCCTTCATAATATTCAGTGATATCTGTATTTGTTATGCTTGATCCTTTAATGTATTCTGAGTCCTACTACTGTTCAATCTCCTATGAGTGTGAATGAGGTCTGAGACTGAAAAGACAACTTGTGATGTCTGAATTGTAACAGCCAACAAAATCTTCCAGTTCTCATGATGGCTACTTTGAAATGTGTATAACAACTTCCATGGAAAATACTAAATATCTGGTTAGTAAGACTGTAGATCAACCTGACAGTAACTATTGGTTATTGAATAAGCATTTTTCTGAGTGGCATTCTAGTCCTTTATATTTTACCTTTGGTTGGCTTATCTCTAGTCTTCAACATTTGCATGTAAAAGGTGAAATATGTTAATCATTAAAAAGCAGAACAAACTCTTACTAATACCCCTTAGAATATAAAGTATTTATCTTGAGCCTTGTTTCTTTTAGCATTCATTTTCTTATTTGAATATGGTGGAATCAATGTTGCAAATCACATTCACACAGCTCATCAGAAATCACTGGATTTGGTGATTATAATTTTAAATAAAATGTCATTTTCTCCTTAATGATGGAGCAATACATAGTCATTAGAATCCAAGTTATGTAATTGCTGGGTTGCACCCAGAATATATAAAACCATCATCTTGCCTTTCTACAGTACACAATGCAATTCAGTGCAGTAGTGTAGTATAAATGTGCTGCTTATTACTTGTTTCATGTTTTTATATATATTTATACTAGAAATTTGCACTGACGGAACTGGAGCTGTCAGCATTATGATCTTCATTTAAATTCTCTTTGACAGGTTCCTCATCTTCAAATTTGAAGAAAGTATTTATATAGCATTTGTTGTCCTAGGTATACTTCACAGAAATTAACAGTCAACTGTCGGTGATTTAGGGAAATACTACATGTTATTAGCATTGAACTGTTAGTAGCAAACCAATGTTTTAGTTTGCTCGCTTTCCGAGCTGATATCTTCATCTCTGACACAATGGGGAGAGGAAAAGGTGCAGGCCATTACAGTGTTTGTGGTGACATGAGGTCTCTGTGTAAGCCAATAAAGTGACTTTCTTCAGACCTCAAGGATGTGTAACGTACCCTAGGGAATGACAGGAAGGCATGGTGAGGGTTTGGGGCGTGTGGTGCTCAGCTGACTGGGAGTGCATGGAGGATGACAGAGATGCAACGTGGTGCCATCTCATCCATTCATCCTTTTATATGGTTAATTCTGGAGCACAAGTCTTATGAGGAGCGGCTGAGGGAACTGGGACTGTTTAGCCTGGAGAAGAGGAGGCTGAGGGGAGACCTCATCGCGCTCTACAACTACCTGAAAGGAGGTTGTAGCGAGGTGGGTGTTGGTCTCTTCTGCCAAGTAACTAGCGATAGGACAAGAGGAAATGGCCTCAAGTTGCGCCAAGGGAGGTTTAGATTGAACATTAGGAAAAATTTCTTTACTGAAAGAGTGGTCAGGCCTTGGAACAGGCTGCCCAGGGAAGTGGTGGAGTCACCATCCCTGGAGGTATTTAAAAGACGTGTAGATGAGACCCTTAGGGACATGGTGTAGTGGGCATGGTGGCGTTGGGTTGACGGTTGGACACGATGATCTTAGAGGTCTTTTCCAACCTGTATGATTCTATGATTCTATGATTCTATAATTGAAAGAAATGATTCCCAATGCTCGACCTGGGCTCAGTCTTGCAAAGAACTGTTTGGAGCAGCCCAAAACAAAACTGGAGGCAAATGAGCAACTAAGCAATGTGGAGCTCCCTCTAGCCCATTCCCCTGTCCTATTTATCGGTGTAGACATCTCTGAAGTTAGTTGGCGATGCCTAGTGAGAAATCAGAACTGAAGGTGACATCTGCTACCTTTTGATATATTCTGCACATTTTACAAATTTGGTGAGATGAGACTTTCAATCGTGTTAAGGAAGCTTTGCAGAATGTACTGTCTTATTTCCAGCAATATAATGTTATTTGAGATCCAACCTGGATAAGGTTGCGTGATGAGAGTGTGAAGGCCCTGTGTACTATCAGACAAAGGAAATTCTTGGATGTGAAGAGAGTGATGTTGATGTGAGGCCTTACTAGACACTTGGAAAATACATAGCGAACTTTCTGAAATGGGCCAGAGAGAAGACTTAAAAGGAGGGTTGATCTTCGAAAAAGCTGAATGCTTTTCCTAGCTAACACCGAGCTGAGTTTGTTCTGTTCTTGTAAAGCTAATATATTCCTTCTGGTTTTTGAAGAAGATGATCTAAAAGAAAATAACTTTTTTTCATCCAACTTCCTGCAAATGCCATGTTCCTGCACCATATTTAGGTCCAAATTGCTGTGGATTTTTGTGAAAGGAAGAATGAGAAACTATTTTTCCTGACATCAGTGTTTTATGAATACTGAGCTATTTAGAAATATTTGACATTGTACTGATTTTCTCTCTCAAAATAAACTTTTCTGATTACCCTTACATTTCAGTGATTTCTTTTGTGTAGTAGTGAATCTGCAGCTTGTGAGGTAACTGGCAAAAAGTCTGATCCATCAGCATTTTTGTTTGCTTTCTTGAGTTTGTAGTGGCACAGCAACAATAAAGAAGCAATCATCTATCATCCAGCTAGTCAAACAGAATAAAGATTTGAAAGTGGAAATAATTCATGACGTTAGCATTACTCATTTAAGCTCTACGTGACTTTTACTGAAGCATTAGTTTTTCTTTGGAATTTAAACCAAACTTTATAATTCTGGAATAGGAATTACATTATTTTCTACATGCCAAAGATTTTTGGGGGGACTTCCCCAATAATCTTTTCATATAATTTAGTTATTTTCATTGCTATTAAACTTTTTTATTTAAGGTAATGGACCTTTAAGTGTACGATGACTAGAAAATCTCCACCGGCTAAAAAGAAGAGGTCTTCAGATTTATAACTATTTCAATTTTAATAAATGTTTGTAGTATACTTCTCAAGTAAATTTTCTGGCTCTGTGCAATATTACCAAACCTAATAACTTTAAAAATACAAGTCAGGATCCAAAAATCTTGATAAAAGGAACTTCTCTTGAGTTTCTTTCTGGGGACTGAATTTCTGTATTTCCTATATGAGTAGGAGGGCTCCTAGCTTTCCCTTTCAGCTGAAATTCTCAGTTAACTTTGAGAACAAGAGTTTGATTCTAAGAAAAACCCAACGAATGAGATTTACAAAAAATATTTCCACAGTTAGCAGCAGTACAAATACGTGATGATGATTTTGAAACTTGACAAAACTGGAGACAGAGGAGGCCAAAATTACTTAGAAACAGAAGGTCAATAAAAAACTGTTACATGTATTGTTATTTATAGCCAGAGTCTATATATAAATGAGCATTTCAGTTTTTGAGGTGAATATGTTGAAACTTTTCTCTGCAGAATACATTGAAAATATATGTTCTCTGTGGGAGTTTGGAGGATCTTGGATTTTGAACTTTTGTAAGAGAGTACTTTCCTACCACATTGAATTTCCATTTCTATTTCTAGTATGCTACCAGTGTCATGCCTTTCCCTTGAGGTTTTGGTCGGTCTTAAGTGATACAGAGAGAGGGTGTGAGGTGCTGTGAGGGACCTTTGGAGGTCTGAGGATGAAAACCAGCTATGATAAAAGCATGTCAGTCCCCTAAATACCAGAATCGCCAGTTGTTTGCCACTCTGTTTCGGATCTGGGTTATACTAGTAGAAGAACAGACCCTTTGCCCTTCTTCCTGCCTTTCAGAGTAGTTTGCAAAACTACGTGTTGCCTCTAACTAAGCAGACTGAAAAAAAAACATGGGAACAGACCTGGCCATTTTATGTCCTGAGTTACCTGGAGGTAAATACTGTAATCAAAGCAAACTCCCATTCCATTACCTTTACTCACTCTTTTATACGGCAATATTACAGATGGTTAATCATCATTTTACTAGATTCATTCTCTGTTTAGAGCACATCAACCTCTGCTGTTTGTAACAGCGAACACGAAGATAGGTACTTTGTCTTTCATGTGAGTGCAGAGTTTGGCTCTGAATAGTAGCTTTCCTGCATGAAGAGTATTGATTAGCCATGAGCCAGAGTTTCTTTTGAGTAGTTCCATACGTAAAGCTGTGATCTCAAAAAATGTACCTTACAGGCTGGCTGAGTTCAACTTCTAGGTTTGAAATGCGTGGCTGAACTGCTTCTCGTAGTTATGCCGCTTGGTAGCTCTCATCCCTGCTAGGGTGTTTTACACTCCGCTCTGATTTTCTGTCCTAGGTTGTATCAGAAGTTTTGGTGGGACTTTTGACTTAGGAGGACATTTTGGTAGCAGAAATAAAAATATGGCCCCAATACACTATATTGTGGTGCCAAGGTGTGCACAGTTTCAGAATGCACCTCTTTCATTCTTTTTCGTATATAGCTTGAGATTTCAAACAGCAAATACTTGAAGGTTTGAATGTATTCCCACTGAAGAAACTATCTTCTGCAGCTCTACTACAAGTTCTTCTAGGGCAAGCATATGTTATTGCCACATGCCTTGATGTGTGTTTGCAGCTTCTAACTCACAGAACAGTGAGACTTTTTTTTGTCTTTTTCCTTCCTTTAAACTACTTTAGCATCTTAAAAATTCAGCAATTCTTATTAGGGCTAGCTGGCTTATGATTGTGTGAAAAAATTGTTTGCTGAAAAATGTGCCTTTATTCTTTACAAAGCAGACCTGAATTTGCCAGTTGTGGACTATGACCCTTACTACAATATCATTCTCAGGATTCAGGAAATTAAATTGAATTTCATCTGCTGAGAGTGAATGTCTGCATTCACTTCGACCTCCAGAGAGGGACTTAACCAGCATGCTGTGGAATTCCAGTATGCAACATCTCCTAAATCTTTCCTGCCAGTAGTCCTACTTTTTCTATACAATTATTATATGATCTCATAGCAATCATTTCTATACTTAGGATGGTTCTAGCTATTATTCTTCTTGCACTGAGTGGAAGAACATGAGGGCTGAATCCCTTCAGACAAAAAGGCAACTGAATCAAAATCTTCTATATGCTGGGTAAGTTTCCTAACCCTGGATGATCAGCTAAAAAAGTAAGTGGAATTTCTGACAAGATCAATGCCCTTTGGCTTTGTGAATACTTCGAATCTTTTGCTGAATTCAGCTCTTGAATACAAACCCAAAATTTTTAAATTTGGTCGAACTGAATACCTTCTTGGTTAGCTGCAACAACCAAAAAGTCTAACTGCTTGCATAGCCCTTTTAGTGATCTTCCATGACATCATTATAGCCTGGCAGGGTTGGGAAAACAAAAAAACACCCCGAAGTATATCTTTTGTCACTAAGACAATAGAGCAAAGCTTTGCACATGACACTCTTCTAAGCAAGGCTAGTTTAACAGGTCTTGCAACTATCAGAGCGGGTGCAAAATTGTCTGGAAACTCCAAAAAGAGTAAAGTATCAATGACTCACTCTCAAATGTGGGAGGATACATTTTGTAGAGCTCTGCAAGGATCTGTCCTGCATCTGAACACATTAAAGCTCTTGCTAACAGTCTGGCTTACAGAATAGAAATTGTTTATTAAATTTGTATATGACAGTGGAAGATAGGCTTAAATTCAAAGTGATTTTGACAAACTGGATAAATATTGTGGAAAAAAAATTATGATATTCAATAGAGACAGTGCAAAAGGGAGAAGTATTCAGCCATAGAGGTAGAAATAGGAACAATGAATTAGGTGGTAGTTAATTCTAGGGAAACCAAACGAAACCAACCAGAGCTTAAATTGTATCACAAAATTGTCATTAGTTAACAGCCTACTGCTGTTACAACCAAAGCCTGCATTCCACATGGAAGCATGGAAAAAGAGTATACACTGTGACACATGCACAATTATCCTTCTTTTCTTAACTCTTATAAGGTCCCCAGTAGCGTATTAGGTACAGCTTTGGACGTTGCACTTGAAGAAAGATACAAATCAGTTGAAGACAGTCCTAATGAAAGCAGTAAGAGACATCAGCCGTTGAGATGTCCTGGAGTGCCTATGGAACAGTATCTGGAAGTGGGCTTTAACTATGTAAAGACTGAGGGGAATACTCTGCTCGCTGCCTCTGTGGTGGCTAATGTAATACTCTGAAATCACAGCAAGGAATATTCAGGTTAAACATTAAGGAAAAGTTTGTAACTGCAAGTCAGAACAGATTGCCTGAGGAGGCTGTAGTGGTGCTATCGCTGGAGGACTTCAGAATGGGTTAGACAAACACTTGTCAAGAATGACATAGATGGAGCTGATCGTGCCTTGGGGCAGAGCCATGGAGGAGCTGACCTCGCAAGGTCCCTTCCAGTCCTACTTTTATGTGAAGAGCATTATGCCGTTTCCTCCCACCCCACCTTCAGCGTTCAGAGTACTGCTGTTCCTCCCACAAGCATTCCTTTATCTCCAGCTACTCTCCTAAAAATAACCTTTAACTGCCTCTTTTACTATTTTGTGCATGTGTAGGAAATGCTTTCTGCACAAGTCAGTTCTGTGGATGGACAAGATCGATCTTGCCTGTGAAAAAGGACACGACTACTTCTCACCATTTGTAGAGATGCACTTTTGTTACAGAAAGAGGGTTCTCACTGCAGGATTTAGACCTAGACATTCAGAAATATTTTAGCCACCGATAGAAATATGGACTCTAATTGAAGTGATAGCTTTTTGTATGCAGGGCAGAAAAAAAGGAAGTTAGATATACCTTTATTTTTCAATATTCATTCTAGACACGTTAATGTTACAAGTCTGGTACACGTTTTCCCATTCTTTGGGGCAATGAGGCTGAAAGGGCACTAGGTCCTAGTAAGCTTAACCTAAGTGTCCTCCTGTTTCACTGAGAGGAGTTAGTTTGAGAAGAATGGATAACTGCACTACGTAGCCAGAGCGAGCAGCTGAACTCGGACGAGAAGCCCAATCGGGTCTGATGCAACGATCAGGGTAGAGCCGACAACCGGAGCGACATCGCTTTGAACATCAACTTCCCTCGGTGCCGCTCCCGGAGCCGAGGGTGACTTCAGCCCCCGCGGTGCGGGGAAGGCAGGGGTTATTGGGCTGACGGCCGGGCGGCCGCGGGGAAGGCGGCGCTGCGGGGGGGCCGCGGCAGCCCCCGGCAGGTGAGCGCCCGGCACTGCCTGGCGCAGCGGCCCAGGCCCCCGGACAGGGAGCCGCCCGCCGGCTTTCAGCGCGGTTCCCCCCGCGCTTCACGTAGCGCCGTGGAGGACGGACCGGAACGGGAATTGCAAGCCCCGGCCCCGGTGCGCGGCGGCGGCGCCGCCCGGCTCTGGCCCGCGGTCCCCGCGCCGGGGGCCGCCCCCGCGGGGCTCCGCTCGCTGCCTCGCCCGCCGGCGCGGAAAAACGCGGAGCCGGCGGATGGCACACACGGGACGGCCAGGATGAGGGGGCGCGGCGGGGCGGGCCCGGAGCTGCCCGCCCCCGGCCCGGCCCGGCGGGCGCACGTGGTGGCGGGGGTCGCGGGGGCCGCCCCCTCCTTGGCCGCCTCCCCGACGCGGAGGGGCGCGCTGTGCCGCGGCGCCGGCCTCGGCGCTCCCCTCGTATATTTTTTATTTAAACTCTTGCTTAGCAAATTGCGCGTGATGAGCTCATAATGCCGCGCCCCCCCGCCCCGGGCCCGGGCAGGCAGGGGGACGTGAGGCGGGCGGGCGCGGCGAGCCGCGGGGGCTCCGCGCAGCGCTAGCGCTCCCACGGCGCCCTACAGCCAGGAGGAGGGGGCGCGCCCTCGGGCCAACGCTGTTTACTGGACTGGGGTTGTGGGGGCTTTTTTACCTCTTTTCTTTTTTTATTCCCCCCCCCCCCCCCCCCCCCCCCCGCGGCTGTGCGTTGAGCTGTTTCCCGCTCCGTGCGCAGGTGGATCCATGAGCTCCCCCGGGAGCAGCACCGCCGCCGCGCAGCGCCGCGCCGGGGCGGGGGGAGCGGCCCCCAGCTCCGGCCCCGCCGCCGCTGCCGCCGCCGCCGCGGGGGGCGGCCCCGCCCGGGCACGGGGCGGGCGGTCGTGAGGCAGGCGGGCGGGCGGGCGAAGTTTCTCCGCGGCGCCGGGCCCCTCCGAGGGACAGCGGGGAGGGAAGGACCTGGCCCCGCGGTGCCGGGGTAGCTGCTGCCGCCGCCGTCACCAGAGCAGCCCGGCTTTGGCCATGAAGAGGAAACAGAAGCGGTTTCTGCAAATGACGCTGCTTTTCACCGCGGCTCTGATTTTCCTGCCCGACATCGGCCTCTGGTCTCTCTACAAGGAAAAGCACCTGGTGAAGCCCGCCGAGCCGCAGGTAGGTGCGAAGCCGCCCGGGAGCGCTGCCCCGCGGTGCTCCGCGCCGCTCCGCCGTGCCCCGCTGCGCCGGGCGGGCGGCGGGCTGCCGCCTCTCGGGGCGCGGCCCCGGCGCTCGCCCCTCCGGGGCTGCGTGCGGCCCGGCGCCGGCGGAGGGGTCCGGGGCGCGGCGGCCGGCGGCGCGGAGGGGAGCGGAGCGAGGCGGAGAGCGGCAGCACATGTGCTCGTCCTACCTCCGCGCTGGAGGCAGAAAGTTGTGGGCGAACAAATGAGCCTGCCGGGTTGGGTTTCCCCGGGAAGGGCAAGGGTAAGCAGTCACAGAAGCTGGCTGTGAAATTAGGAGGACGTGGGATTTTGCTTCGTTGGTTAGCCAAGGGTGGTGCTGGTCTCTTAATTTTCATTACGAGAAGTGGAGTTTTTACCGCAACTTTTATTTGTCTGCCTGTCTGTAATACTCCTCGAACTGGTGTGTGGCTGTATGCCCGCAAAAATCGCTCGGGATCCATCTAGGTAACTAACTGCCTAGATTTTTTGTTCCTCTGCGTTTTTGTTGAAAACTCGACAGAAGTGACTGACAGTCTTTTTCTCTTCTGAATGTTACTAATGTGACCTGATACAACTACGCTGTGTGTAACTGCTTGTCGGACTGATGTCACGACGAACTTTTAAATATTTCCAGTTTACAATCTCCTCAATCACCATTATTAATAACAGCAGTTGACATAAGCTATTTTTTTCTTAAGTTATTCTTCAACTCGCTGGCTTTATGTATGGCTTATAAATCACAGTATGACCTGCATTAAGTGAAGTTTAGTTTTAGGAAGTTGTAATGCAGTGCTTTAAAAGCCTGCCTGTAATTTACCAAAGCTTATATTTGTTCTGTTCAACAGTGCTATGCTCCTAGACTGTAATTGTCAGTGTAATTTAAATATAATATAAATATTTCATAGATCATTAGTAAGAAGTTATGGGATTGTTTGATCTTTTAGCTTGTTTACCACTTGCGTAGCCTTCATGTTAGAGTGTATTAGACAGCATCATGTATCATTTTAGTGTATTAGTAGTCTTAATTTCAAGGGTCATCACCCATGTATATAATGCGCTTTCTACATACTAAATGTATTTAAGTCAACGGCTTCAATTGAACAGTAACATATTTGATTTTTTGTTAATATAGCTATCCATTACAGAAGTTAGTCCTCTAAAGTATCATAACTTTGGTTAATGAAATATGCTGAATGGAAGATACTTTATTACTACAGGAGGAAGTTAGGGATAGCTTCTTAATTTGAAGCTTACTTTATCTTTCCAAGGGTTTTAAAATGCAGTAGGTGTCAAGTGCTAGATTTTAGTTGGAAGTAATTTCTACTGAAAGAAAATTATACGTGATCATAAGTGTCAGTCATTAGTTTACAAGGTGCATACTGTAATCTTTGCAGTTTCTAATTTACTTTGTGATTTAGGAAAGCTAAGGTGTTCAATGCAAATAATGATTTCTGTGTTTGTCGCGTGGCTTGACACATGCCTTGACATAAGATGAAATTTCTAATGTTCAAGACTGCACCCTAAGTAGAGCATGACTGGATAGCACTCAAAGGGAAATAACTCTTTTTTTTTTTTTTTTAAGAAAAAAAAAGGTTCTGGATAAAATGGTGGAAAATCAGCAGCTGAGCATGCATGAAGGGCTAGTGAGATTTGCTAATGAGACCCCAGCAAATTTTAAATCCTAGGTTTTCCGAAAGGGGCTTTTTACTAGCTTCCTTTTTTGTTCCTTTTTTTTTCTTTTCTTCCCATCTGACTACTAATTGAGCAGTAATGGGACTGTTTAATGGGAAAACAATAAAAATGAGCAATGAAACTTTGAACCTTACAGCTGACTCTAACGTAATTCCACTATCAGTGTCAGAATTGAAGTCATGTTGGCAATGTCATTACCCAGTGAGGACAGCAGGTTGAAGTAGAGGTGAGTAACGCAATTACAGTACTTGCGTCTTTTGACGTGCACGTTATAACCCAAAATGCATACAAGGAACAAGGGTTGAAATACAAGTTTTGAGTTCAACCCTTTTAAATATAAAGGAAATTGTAAGAAGATGGTCAATGTATTTCTTTAAGACTACACTAGAAATGAGGTCATACTATAAAATACTACATTAGAATAGTGAAGTAGTATCATAGTAGAAATATAACTTTTTTTTGCCTATTAAGTTAGTAGGAGATGCAAGAATTTCAACACTCAATGCAGTCATTCTTTGCCCTTGAGGTGTTCAATTACTTAATACTTAGTGTGACTTAACACAAGTTTAAAGGTCAGTCCTACTGAAACTGCAGCAGACTTTTCTTATATATTCTGAAGTTGTGTTAGGTTACATAGGTATGTACGTAGAGTCAGCACATGAGACAGTAATGTACAGTCAGGCTGCTATGGTATGTCCTTACCATGGAAGAGGGGCAGAGCTGTCAATGACTTAGCCATAGGCTGAACTGGTTTTGCCCTCATGGGTAAAATGAGGTGTGTCTAGTGGTATTCTGACCATGGCAGTAATGCTTATAAACACGTCATCTTGTTTTTATAGCAATTAAATTAATGTTACTGATCTTCAGGGTTTTTTGAGGAGATGGCACAGTGAAATCCTGATTTTCTGACTAGTTGAAAATTAAACTTTCCAATGCATTGCTAAAGCAGACACCCCCAAACTTCCCTGTGAATGAGGACTCTGTCAGCCTGTCCCACCACCTAAGCTGCTTGCCACAGCACCAGAGCGAAGGAGGGGTAACAGGCTAAGGGAGGAGGCATTGATATCCTGACAGCAATAAGCAGAGGAGCAGTTCAAAAGCAGTCCACAATGCAAAAATTTTCTATCAATGTGTAGAACAGTGTCCCCTGGGGACTGTGTCATTCCCAGTGCCTAGAAGAGGGCACTTGTGCTCTTTAGTGCTACCTAGAAATTCTGATGTGTCAAAATAGGTTGACTTTTTTTATTCTTTAAAATAGTGCTGCAATAAGTTACATAAGAATATTTTTTTGTCATTGTGCAAATTCTGTTTCTGAGGAGAAAAGCTCTTCTTTTCTTCTTTAGGAAGGATTAAAAGATGAGAAAATGGTATTGACAACCCTGATTTCAGACAGCGTTAATGATATAAGTGTTATTAACCTTTAAGTGTTTCATACAAACTCACTTTTCTTTTAACCTATCATATTTTCCTAAGGTTTTCACTTGTGAACTTGGTAGTCTTAGTATTTATATTTTGATAATTGTTATTTACTTTTGGTTTATCACAAGTAGAACTTCAAGGGTAAAGGTACAGATTAAGGTTCTGAGTTACACGGTGCAACAAGCTCTCCATAAAATATAGTTTGACGGTAAAGCAGTACACATGAGGAAAAAAATATAATCAATTTCTGGTTTAATTCTTTTAAAATCAGTCTTCCTTGCTGTACTATGGGAATAAGGGAAATTGAATAGGGTATTTTTATTGCCTTTTTAAAGAAGTCTTATAAGTTCCTTAACACATTATGGTGTCCTTGAGTTTTGATTACAGTTTTTACAGGTAGTTTAACTTTGTCTTTTTTTTTTTTTGGTCACTGAAATATTATGTATGTGATATAAGTATCCTGATCTTTTCTTTTGCCAAAATCCCAAGGCCAGGGTGTTTGAATACTAAGTTATCCTGATAAAACTTTTCATTTCAGTTTTGTTTTCTGTGGAGTAAAAGCAACAATGCAATACCAGCAGGATGGAATCCTAGTCCAAACCTGGTTATCTGATGCTATCTAAAGTTAGTGCTGCTTTATTTGGCTACAGTAAGGCTTTATCCCTGTCTGTTTCTATACTTTCAATTTATGAAAAATAACTTAATGTGAAAGAATCAAATTTCCTGCAGCAGCTTGCCAGTGTCCATAATACAGGTATTTGGTGAAAAGTGTTGTGAGAGGTGTTTCTTTCTGTTTTTATGGGACGCCAGCGCGGTTGGCTGAAAGGAGGGCAGTCTAGTGAAGTAACCCCTAATGCATTTCAACTGCATTGGGTACTTTTTTCATTCAGTTGTCATCTCCCTGCTTCCCAGTGTCAAATCTCCTCACTTAAAATTGGATTGAACAGCAGCATCTCTTAGTCACAGATGCTCTGTAATACTTATTCATAGGTGTATTACTGAAATGCTATGACGTGTAAAGTAAGGAAAGAAGGTAGATTCTGGCTTCGTTTCACTTATGCTTTGGCGCAGTGGGGCATGCTACTTTAACCTCCTGATTTAGGCACTTCTGCGGGAGGAGCTCTCAATGGGGTTGGCCCTTTTTATTTTGGTGCACGCACAGTGCCCAGAGCAAAGACCAATATACAGCCATGCTGTCAGGGGAAAGCCTTCTTCCATGGGATAGAGTCACGGTGTCTTTCCCTTGTCCTGTGAATTCTGTATTTCTGTCTGGTTAGCCCCATGATTAGATCTTTCTCTTGGGATAGGTGAGGTACAGATCTAAATGAACTCCTCAGGATAAGGAGAACTTAGTTCTTACAAATCCTGGGCCTGTATTGTAGTTGGCAAACAGGCACAAAATCCATCTTCCAAGCCTGGTGGCTGTGAAAGTACTAACTGAATCCGGGAAGCGGTTTCAGCCGGAAATCTGTCTTGCAAACAGTCATTAGTTTCTCAAGTCCGTGAAAGAAGTGAAAATTTAAATTTACTCCAAAGTGCAATGTTTCCTACTGCTTAGTACACAGGTTCTGATAATCATAATTGTTTCAGGACAGTTAACTCTGTTTACTCACTATTGATGCCAGTGAAGTACAAAGTTTGGGTTGGTGAATTTTGTTTCTGGAGCTGCATAAAAGCTGTGTCTTGAAAGTGAGATTTTCTTTTTTTCTCCACTTAGCTGAATTTCCCTTGCTTTTTCAGTTGATTTCAACAGCTACAAAATCTTGTGCTAAGTATGGTTTGGTTAGGACACAAATAGACACCTATTTCCTATGATTGCACTGTCAGGACACTGTCAGTTACTTATGTATTTACTTCCACTGTCTCAGTTACTTACTTTGGCTTTCACCACAAACTTGTGAGACAGGAGAGTTTTGTTTCTCTTTAACAGAGGAGTAAATAAAGTATAGAATGACAAACAGGCCCAAGTCTACAAAAGTAGCTGCTTGACTATTGCTGACATTAATTTGTACTATTTTGGGAGAGTGCACGGCCGACCATAAAAAATACTGATAAAATGAAGCCTCACTTTCTATGCTCAGTTTTTCAGTTTCTATGCATGTGCTGTTCCAAGCAAGTCCTCGTTTCTCTCCCCAGAGCAGCAGCTGGGACCTGGTGTGTTCAATCCTCTCTTATTCTACAGCCCTGTTCATTGCTGTGCTGGTGTGTCAGCTCCAAGAGCCCCTATACATGGCATGGCAAAACAGAGCTTAGCATCTTACAATGCAGTGCATTGGCAATCTGCATTTGCCGTTTAAGTATTTAACAGTCATACAGTTAACACTTCTGTAATTCACTTGTTTATCTGAATTGTTCACGTATAATTTTATTCCCCTGTATATATTGGAGCCTACTGAGGAAAATATCGTTTGAGGTCTAAAACCTTTGTTACTTTTAAGATACAATATTATTTTTGGCAATTAACAGTATGTTTCTGTTGTATTCAGTATACCAGAGGGAGCCCTCCTGTGGTTAATTTAATACCTATCAATTTTCAGGAATGTTACTAAAGAGAGTATACTTTGCAGGATAAAACGGACTGGTTTCTATATTTAGTTTTCTTTCAATTTAACTCAACGTTTGTAATGCATTTCAGCTAGTATTATTGTGTGTAGTTACCTTTTTTTTTTTAAGCACAGTCATTTCAGATTAATCCAAATCAAAATCAAGAAACCTCTGTGCACACCAACATTCGGACTTGTAGAAAGACCACTGCGATGAGGGGGACTCCATGGCCTTATTGAAGCAGTGGGATGCAAGATTGCTCACTGATTAGGGGGGCATACCCAAGCTGTGTTTTGTCCCCTCACTGGGACATGAAGCTCACTTCTTTCCTAAACTTCCTCATCTCTCTGTGCAGGGAATGTAGCTCTTGTGTTTGGGTCTGGGGAACTGCAGCGGTACCGTAGGTGCATCCCGGTTGGGAGCCAGCCTGCGCTGTGCCACTGTGTGTGCTGTTCAGTGGGGATGCAACCGTGTGTGTAGGCAGGTGTCTGTTCACATATAGAAGAAAAAACAATTCAGCTTTTCTTTTTTTTTTTTTTTAATGCTCAGACAGGTAACTTATGGTCTTTGCCTAGCGATACACTGATGCACACATTTATAGCAATTGACTTCAGCAACACTGAGTGTACGCTAACTATTTCGATGGATCGGGGCCAGGAGCAGACATGTTTGGTTACTTTAAATAAGGATGAAAAAAATCAACTCAGAGGTTGACAAGTAAAATACAACGCAGCTCAGGGTTCCCAAGCTAAAAATCCTACACCTATCGTAAATGTTCCTCACTGTCAAGAGACCAAATTACGCTGACTGAAAGAAATAGCAGTCCCCGTTTTTTAATATTTCTTTAAAATGTGAAAAGGCTTTATTAGGAGATGTCAACCTGCTGAACAAACTCCTTTCTGAGAATTCCAGTGTAAACTGGTTTTTAAGGTCAAGCTCTATTGTGATTCATTGGTTTCAAACTGGTTTTGACAATTGTCACATTTGAAGGAGTTTCACTGGGTGATGGGCTTGGCTGGATAATCTTTCTCAAAATATGTTTTCAACAGATAAATCCTTTCCCTCTTCTTTATGAAAAAATGCTTAGAAGAGACCTACTTGAGGAGGTTTGCTCAAGAGGTAAAAGAGAGGAAGAAAATCTGTTGCAGGAATTTAATAGGATTTCATGCTTCTCTTTCAAATTCTTCACCTTCATTTCCATAATTTTCACACTTCTTTCTTCATAGAGAAGATGACATGACTCCAAGTCTATGCCAACACCTGGTGATTCAAGTCAGCTATTTAATCGCCAAACTAATAGCAATATATTAAGAGAACTGTAGGAATAAAAGTGATAAGGTGTATGTGCAGCTAACATAAAAGTATATAGGCTACAATATCCTACTCTTTTCTGGATGTTTGTACTCTGCAGGGTCAGAGCTGCCGTGTTCCTGTTCAAGGTAGTGTTTCACAGGGACAATGTTATCTTACGCTGCCATTTTAAGAACTCTTGGCAAATTTTATTGAAGAACTTCCCTATCCCCTCTTTCTCCTGGTCAGATCCTGTTTATTGAAGACCTCTGCCTTCACTTTAGGAAGCAGTCATGAGCTGAAATACGAGGCTTTCATCTAGCCACATGTGGACTTAACAAATAACTACAGCATCCCTTTCCCCCCGTCACCTCCAGCTGTTGGTTACCATCCAGTGCCTCAATTTTTCTGCCAAATCTCTGGTGACAGGACATAATGGCATTTGACAGATGCTTCATTGGATCATCTGAAACCACCTCCACAGCAGTTTAAGCCTATCTGCCAGACTTTTCCCCGAAGTAGTTGAAGAATATTTGCATGTCTTCTTCAGAGCCATAACCCCCGTGAGAGCTGCAGCAACAAGGAGTTTGCAGATCGGTGTCATCTGGCAGTGCCGTGAACATGCAGTGCCCTGAAACTTCTGTCGGATTTATGCCAGCTAAGAGTCACTATGTCCAGTGCCGTTTCCTACGCTTTGGCAGTTGTTTTTTTTTTTTTTAATGCCAAATTTATAGTGCAAATTGGACATAGTAGACTAGAAAATCTTGCCCATACAACTTAAATGTTTCATCGATCAGCAATAAACCATTGATTCTGTGCTTAAGATGCAATGGCGATTTAACAGTTTACTTCTGTGCTATACAGTGGTTTATGACAGGATGCGATATTGCTAAGAGATTTAGCTAGGCAGAGTAATTATCTGAACTAGAATTTGGTCAGGACACCAGTGTTAATACAGGGTGCGTTAGAAATTGGATTGCTCACTGAAGTGTGTGAGTGTAGATTTATCAGACTAACTTAAGGTACTCATTTGCTTAAAGAAGCATAATTTTTCATACTTGTACTTAAAATAGAATAACAGATGAGTTTATTTAGAAAATTTTAGCCTGTTTACTTATTGTTGTCCTCTGAAAATAATTTTCTATAAATTAAGTACCAGGAGGATGCAAACAAATGTTTAGGACAAGCAAGAACATTTTATAGCCAGCCTGTGACAAGTTCTGTTTATAGATGAAGATGGGAAGAGCAAGGGCTCCCCGTGTCTCCGTTCAGAGCCAATGCCTGGGAAATACAGGCCCTGCACATGTATCCCTGCAGCGTTAACAGCTTCTGTGGTGTGAGATAAGTATTTTATCCCATATGTTTTTGCCTCACTGTGATTAAAATCTCCCAATTTTGCATTAGATAAGATAATTGTCCATCACAGGCAGTTTCTCCTTCTGTTTTGTCATCCAGTCCCTGGGGTAAAAGTTGTGCTTGTAATGTAACATTTGGGTAATGCTGCTGGAGCTTTACATGGTTGTGTGAGAGAAGGCAAGGTCAAACAAATGCACACATACTTGGGAGGTTTGAGATATTCCCACCCACAAGAGTTACCTCCAACAGATGTTGGCAACTGAAATCTCTCTTCTGCACAGGTTAACTATACCCTTGACAAAATTTTGCCAGTCCCTGGCAAAGCCTGCACAGATGCAGCAGTAGTTGGCCAGAGCTAGATAACTTGAAGAGACTGTAAACTGTACCAAATCTTGTGCTGAACCAGTATCCTTCAGTGGTTCACCAGCTCTGAATCATCTGTCTTGCACAGAATGTAATATATGGTTTAATGCAATAGTTCACGCTTTTTATATACAATTTTTTTCATGTGAGAGGCAAAATACCTACTGTGGCCCTTCAATGGGGAAAGCCCTCTTATTTTACATATAGCAGCACACCTCCGTCTCTTGCTTCTTTCTCTCCTTTTTGTTTGGTTTTGTTTTGGTTTCTTTTTTTTTTGAAAAACGTGTTTCAGCTTCTTTAATGTTTTTGATATCTCATTTGATTGCTGGGTAAATTATTATATTGGATTGCTTGAATCTTGGAAATTTTTAGATTGCTTTTTCTACAGAGTGGTAGTTCCATATTAGCATGGGGAATGCATGAAAAAGACACATTAATGCCATCCTACAAGAAATATATTGCTATTTTTCAGGCTCTGATAAATGACTACACTTTAAGTTGCATTTGATATGGATACAAAATGAATGACAGGCTTGAACGGATGTTGTTTTTGCAGAATTGCTCAACATAAACAGTCAAACTGCTGATCAAAGTTTGCAATTATAACACCAGTATAAAAATGTAAATCCAGAACTTTTATGACATTAAGTAACAAATTCTCCACTAAAGTTACAAAATCATTAGAGACTCAGCATACATGGACATAAAAAGTACTTGGGATGGCTGTAAAATTAGCAGAAAACTCAAAAATGACATGCAAAAGCCTCACAGCAAAATATTCCTGCAGTATATTTAACCTGTGTTTCAAATCAGATTAAATCTTTTTCAGCATAAGGGCATCCTTGACATAATTCCCAATGATGGTGAAGCAGTGGGAATTTCTCCAAGTATATGGAGACACTCCTCCTAATGATGGTCAGATTTTATTTTGATCTATATTACCACTTGATCTATACAGTGGTCTGAGAGAAGAGTGATTTTGTCTCTCCATTGTCCCTAAAATAATCCATTTAAGAGACACAAGCCCAATGAAAGCACAGCCAGAACATGTATATTAGCCTATGCTTTGCTAACATGAAAGTGCAATTGCGTTCACCTCCACCAACTGCCTATATATACTAATGGAATCTAAAAACAAAATTGAAAGCTGGCATCTTGAGCACTGCAAACAGACATGCCACGTGTGCAGGAAGGGCTGCAGAGGAGGGCAGGGAACTTCTGGAGCTCCTTCAGGGAAAGCAGCAGAGCTGCAGAGGGGTGGGAAATAAATCTGACTGGAAACACAGTCCACTACCTTATGTGATCTTTCCCCATCTTCCCTGTCTCCTTGCTTCATGAGGAGAGGATGCACCAAGAGCAGTAAAGATGCTGAGACGTTGTTTAAGCCATCCATCCACAATGCGTAGAGAGAAACTGCTTGACAAAGAGTTGTTATTAACGTGAGACTTACTTTTTGTAAAACGGAGGTGGTATCTCAGCAAATTACTACTCAGAAATTCCGAGTGCTGCAGTTCAGGCTGACCCCACACAGAGTAATAGTGCAGTTATCGAAGATAGAGGTGTTTTCATTGAAGCAGCTTCAATATGAACAAGTGAGAAAGAAATTTTTCTTCAAATGCTCAAGACGCACAACAGATGTCTCCTTCAGAAGCAATGAAGAAAAATTGTATTTTATATCGAGAGAAGGGAAAGGAGATGGCATCATGCTAAGCAGCAACCTGCTTCTGCATCTGGAAGGGGTGTGCATGACAAATAAACACAGGAGATCAAGCCCAGGACACGTGTATTTACTGCCTGTGCACATTGTAACCCCTTCAAACAGAGGTCTTGGAAAAACTGGCCTTTTTATTGTGTTGTAGTAATGTTTGTTCTGTGACTTATGAGGGTAAAAATCTTACTGAATTGAGTTTAGAATTAAAATATAGTGAATTGAGACTCTTCCATGCATTTTAAAGAAATTGTTAGTAGACTAGATTCTTCAGAAATTGTCATTAGTGTGGGCTTTGAGTTTTTCCTTTTATTTTTTTATATATGTGTGTGTGTATATTTATACATGCCTATGTTTGTTTATGGGTAGGAGGAGGTGAGGAGATTATCTTTGCTTCCTACAGGGAGAAGGAGTTTATTTTTCATAATGTAACATGCCCTAACAATCTTAGGAGGAATGGAAAGATTTTGTGAAAGACACCATGGAAATACATGGGGAAGCGTATGTTTACGAGTATAAATTCAGTACTTTGGCACTTTCCATTTTTTTTTTTTTAATAAATGTGGATTTTTGGTTTGTTTTTGTCTCTCCTCCCTCTTTATGCACAGATTGTATGTGGGCTGGCTTTATGTTCAGTTTTCGAACACTGATAACTTTGGATGATCTACTGAACTTTTTTTCCTCTCTACTAAGTCTTCTCATGTAGGCAATGAAGATGTTGGCTCGTTTCATTTATGCTCTTGATTCTTTCCAATCTTTCCTGTTAGTCGTTTCTACTCTTTAGAAAATGGACTTTCATATACATTTCTTTAGGAGACCATACAAAAGTTTGTTCAAAAATACTTGCCCATGGCTGCCGTTTTTACAGTACACTTTGCTAACCTGCTTTTCTCCTGACGTGTGTAATCTAAAATAATCAAACGACTGACCATCTCTTCCATTTAGTAACTTTCTTCATATTGCAGATTAACTTCCGATTTACTGGTTGTTAGAGGGACCAGCTACTCTCTTTTAATGATAATGGAGAGTGAGAAGCTGCCAGAGTGTTAGGATGGAAGTGATAGGAGGGAAACGTCAAGGAAGGAGAAGGAGTAGAATGTCCAGCCAGGAGAAGAATAAGGAAAATATATCCCATCAAATATATTTCTGGAACTTCTAAGTCACGTTGCTGTCATGTTTCCTATGCTTTCTCTTTCATGTTGCTCTAATCTGCATCTCTGGCATATGTTGTTATCATACTACGTTTTTTTTTAAATGCATGCTAACTGCAACCTTGCTTCTCTATTCTAATTTATTACAACATATTAGTAAAGCTGCTTTGGAATACCCTGGATTAATGATGCATTTTAAACTGTTCTAAAATGACCCCAGGTTAGGTCAATTATTGAAGTAGTGCCAGTGAGGAATATTTTATTTTGATTGCAGTAAGCTCTTAGTTTTATGTTAACCGCATCGTACAAACATGACCTGTGGACTTTTAATGTTGTAGTGAATTGGAAATGTGTGAATAAAGCATGCTTCATATTTTTATGCATCAAACTGATGTTCCTTCTCAAGAGGAGACACTATAAACTTGTTTTCTTCTGTTGTACGTGTGGTCACCTTTTTGTACTAGCGCTCTGAGAAAGCAGGTTTGTCTTTTGATATAAAGGGAAAAGTTAGTGAGGTGTGGGTGCTGCTTATGGCATGTTGGGTGTCAGTGCACTCGCCCCCTTCTGTATCCCCCCAGCCTAATAGACCCGTGCTACTACACCTGTGCTTGGACAAAACAGTCTCTCTCTTCCTTTGCAGCTTGAAGGTTGGAAGGACTGGGTAGTTCAGGATGTTTTGGTGTGGAAACTGTAGCCTGGTGATGCTCTTTGAGCTCCTACCAAAACCAAGGGGAGATTCTTAGTGGGGCTGCCTTACTTCGCTTCCCAACACTTCGTGGTGTTTTTGATGTCCATAGCTGGAGACAGAGGATGTCTGAGGAACAGCAGTGCATGTGGAGAGGAGGGCCTCAGTTTCCCCACGGCACTGTGGACACGAACAGCCTTGACACCTGGTAATGCGCTGATGCAGGACCTGGGGTGGCCTCCCTGAATCACATTTGCCGTGGCTGGGCAGAGCGTGGTGTCAAGCAGTGTTTAGATATGAAGTGATGTAGCCCTTAAGGTGGTCTGTGAGGTACACCAAGCTGAGAATCATAAGAAGGAAGTGTGTTTTATCCCCGGCTGCGGAACACAAGTGGGAAATCACTGTTATTTGTGGTGCAGGGTGGGACAATTCTGTAATAATTTTTTCTTGTAAAATTCACATCCTTCATTATTGTGCAGGTAACTTTATATTTCTTTTCCCTTTTATAGGTGGAAAGTGTTACTTGCTGTGTTCTGCTTTAGAATTGAGCTGGAACGAGGGCTTATTGCATATTTTTCAAAATGCAGGGATGTGTTTTTTCACATCCCAAATACGTCTCTATCCTTTAATCTAGTCTGCTTTTCTGTGCAAAGATGTACTGTAGTTTCTCCACCAGATTCTAATATTATGGTGTCCTGGTTTTGGCTGGGATGGAGTTGATTTTCTTCCTATTAACTGGTATAGTGCTGTGTTTTGGATGTAGTGTGATAATAATGTTGATGACACGCTGATGTTTTGGTTGTTGCTAGGTATTGTTTACGCTAGTCAAGGACTTTTCATCTTCCCATGCCCTGCCAGATGTGCAGGGGGCTGGGAGGGAGCGTGGCCAGGGTGGCTGGCCCAGCTGGCCAATAGGCTATTCCATACCATATGACGTCATGCTCAGCATATAAGGCTGGGTGAAGAAGAAGGAGGGGGGACGTTTGGAGTGATGGTGTTTGTCTTCCCAAGTAACCGTTACACGTGATGGAGCCCTGCTTTCCTGGAGATGGCTGAACACCTGCCTGCCCATGGGAAGTGGTGAATGAATTCCTTGTTTTGCTTTGCTTGCGTGCGCGGCTTTTGCTTTCCCTATTAAACTCTCTTTATCTCAACCCACGAGTTTTTCTCACTCTTACCCTTCCGATTCTCTCCCCGTCCCGCTGGGGGTGGGGGGAGTGAGTGAGCGGCTGCGTGGTATTTGGCTGCTGCCAGGTTAAACCACGACATATGGGCAGCTTATGCTGCAAATTTAAAAAACAAACAAACAAAAATCAGCTCAATAACAAAATTTAGTAATGCAGTCTCATCTTAGTAAAACTGGCATTGCCCACCTTTCAAAGACATTGGACTTCACAGGTTTGGCAGTGCTTTGGGAGCTTGAGTAACTCCTTAAGTTTCACCAGTAACTTTAGGCTGTGGTTGTAGTTTTCTTGTTAAATTGGTCTTCTGGAAAAGGAGCTGAAAACTGGCTCCGGTCATGGCCCGAAAGTGCACCTACACAGAACTTGTAGGAATTTGCTTAAAATAAACAGAATATGCATCTCCCCAGAACAATATTTTCAACTGATTTAGACGCCTATTAACTATCTAAGAGGGATAAAAAAAGTGTTTCAAATTAAGACTCCTACCTTGTGTCGGAGAACAGCGAGTTGGCAGTGACTGACACGCTCAAGAGATCAGCAGAGATCTTGAACATCAAGCCGCTTAAGAGGAGAAACAAAATGTAAAACAAGACCAGAAAGATTCATTCCAATTCCCTCAGAAGAATCATGGGAAGGAAAATAAAAACCCTTTTATGTTTTGGGGTTGTTATTAGTCTGAGGTACTTCCAAGGTGCTTGAAAACTAAGATGATCTATGCCTAGGAAACAGGGGCATAAATAAATCATCTGTGGGATCAATAGCCAGTGTTTGGAAGATTCATTATAATGGGCAGAGTTTATATAACGGAAGAGAGAGAAAATAATAAATGGGAAATTTGGGGTAGGATACAGGCAGAATTTTACTGCTATAGCTAAATATCTCTCCACATAATCTTCTGTCTTTCTTCGTCTAGTCCTCTGAAGTAAAATGTGGATAAATGTAAAATAATGTATATGGGGAAGTAAATAATCCTAGTTTTACATATACAGCAATAATTTCTGACATAGTAATTGCTACTCAGGAAGGAGTTCTTGATGCTTATATTAGTTTTATGAAAATGTTAGCTTTCATTTCAAGGAGGATAACATTGTTATGACTACTGTGTAAATTCATTGTGTACTCTCAAATACTGTATGCAATGCTTGTGCAATTGTAATTATCACAGATGGGGTGGAAAAGATACTTATCAAGGGTAACTGAATTAAGTAAAGGCTTCATTGTTGAGTGACTGATGAGAGGACTGAGAATACGATAGAGGTATCTGAGAAGAAAGTAAAATGGAAAAGATATGCAGGGATCACTTTATTCACTCTCTCTTTCAATAGAAATAATAGCATCAAATTAAATACTGTACCAGGTTCAAAACAAATGACAGGTACAGGTCTTCGTACAAAAGGTTATTAAGCTATGGAGCTTTCTGAACCAGGAATTGTGGATATTAAAAGCTTACATGGCTTCAAGGAACGAATACATTCATGGAAAAAAAATCCATTAGGGCTAAAGACAGTGCTTCTGGCTTGCAAAGTCCTTGAACCACCGGTTGCTGGAGGCTGGAAGGATATTGTAGGGAAGTGAAGTTTGCTTGCCATGTATTTGTGTCTTGTCTTTAGGATTTGCTATTGATCGCTGTCAGAAACAGGTAGTTGTCTAGATGGACCTTTTTGTATGACTTTTATAAAAGTCATTCTTAAACTAATAATGTGTAAGTTAAAGTCATCCATCGTAGCTGCTGATAGGAAATCAAGTTGTGGAACAGGAGCTTTTGAATGAGTTCCTGGCTGCTGGCGAGTGTTCTGGTAAGCCAGAAAGAATAATAAATGCCAGACAGGTTCAGTGTTGCCGCTCCAAAATGAATTTGAGGTGTGGCACATGGAGAAAGCATGCGCCTTATGCATTTTCCTATTAGAAATGCATGTCTTGGTGCATGAGTTAATATTTGAGGAAGACTAAAGACACAATTTCAAGATTCTAAACTTTAATTGACACTTATAGGGGCATTGATCCCCATCATCTCCATCCTCTGTTAGGTGCCAGCAATAGGATGCCAGAGTCTTCTGCGTACTTAATTTGCTTTTAATTTTTATGCAACATATTCTCTTTTTCTCTCTCCTAAATAGTGTTAAATTTTTCCTCCTCAGGATAAAACAGGGTCTTGCTGAATATGATAGAGTGTCATAAGGAACATCTCAAGTCTGAGATCGTGGTATTGAGTCAGTATATGTGAACATCTTGGGGGCGTTGTGGTTTTCATTTCAGTTTGTTTTTTTTTTTTTAATACTGAAGGGAAATATTTGCCTACATTGATACATTGCATATATAGAGGAGATCATGGCCTTAAAATATTTAAATTACTTTGTGGAATATCTGCAGAGCTGTACATTCATTCCTCTGTAACTTGAACTCCTGAGTACGTATAGATACGAACGTGATGTTTTGCTATTTCCAAATGGTTCCATTTTCCTGGTATTGAATTTTGTCTGATATCAAGGCTGTATTTTGGATTTCAATATGAATAGGCTCTACCACAGAAATGTGTATTTAACCAACTAAGAATAAAGGAAAAAATCTTTTCTTTCCCCGATGCCTCAGTAGAGGTTACTTACAGGAAACCTTATTCATTAGGATTCTATAGGCTGAGCTGGTCAGGGAATTGCCAGGTGCTTACCAGAACACCACTTAAGAGTTTGCTGGCAGTAACTGGTGAAGATAAAAGCTTCTCTCTCTTTTTCCCTTTCCTTCTTTTTTTTTTTTCTTTTTTTTTTTTTAAGTGAATGGCATAATGTGAAGTTATTAATGCAAAGCAGTATATCTAAGATGGAAAAGGTGTTTTTAAAGAACTCTCCTGGAATTTAGTTTTAAAATCATAGAATGGGTTGGGCAGTAGGGGACATTAAAGATCATCTAGTCCAACCCCCCTGCAATGAGCAGGGACATCTTTCACTAGGTTAGATTGCTCAATGCCCCGTCCAACCTGACCTTGAACTTCCAATGATGGGGCATCCACAACTTCTCTAGGCAACTTCTTCCAGTGTCTCAATACCCTCCTCATAAAAAAATTTCTTCCTTATGTCCGACTAAATCTACCCTCTTTCAATTTAAAACTGTTGCCCCTTGTCCTGACACTACAGGCCTTGGTAAAAAGTCTCTCTCCATCTTTCTTATAAGCCCCCTTTATATATTCAAAGGCCGCAGTAAGGTCTCCCCAGAGCAATGCATGCTTATTTGCTAAAGCCTGCTCCTGCACTGCACTTTTACGTATGATGTAGAATTTTTTTTCATTTCTCTCTTTCCTAAATACATGCCTGCTATATAGTCCTAGCTTGTATATACAAGTTGCAGTTTGATACTGTCAACTATACTGTTGACCAGGTGTCAGGGCTTGAATTTTAGAAGTCCACAAGTGCTTCCAGAGTATTTCATAGCAAAACAACAGGATTTTCAAAAAAATAGTCTTCATTGCCATCTCCTCATTACTGGAGTAAAGCTCCCATTGCCTTCAATGGGAACTGAATTTTGTAATCAGTGCTGTCAGTCACCATCTGGACTGACTTTCTCTTTCATATCTGAATCTTACCATAGAGTCCTTCCTTTCTGGGATGCCATCTGTCAGGCAGTTTCTTTTGACTTGTTTCCAGCATCAACCTTTGTTCCTTCTTTCATGTCCTCTTTTGTGCTCCAAGCAACCTCTCAAATCTTCATTCTCCCCGCTGTTTTCAAAATACGTTTTGAAAACTGGTGTACACAATGAAGTACCCTAGCAATAATAGCTATTACCAAACCCTAGGCAACATCACAGTCATCTGAAGAAAATCTGTCAGGAGGCCAAGGCTTGGAAGGCGTTGACCCCAAACCCTTTTCTCATCCCTACAAGTGATATTTCAAAGCAGTGGCTGAGGGAGAAGTTTGAACCACTGATGACTCTGTGTCTTTTCTGTGGATAAAAGAAATCAGTTAGTATGGCAGTTAACCTAATAATAGCATACAAAAGTATCAGCTCTTATAGGTTTAAAAATAAGATCAAGTAGCATTAATCTAACAGTATAACTGTTTTTGAAAGGCTTTTACTCAGTAAAGCTATATTTATGAAGACTTAAAAAACCTGTAGTTTTGAGCTGATGGTTGCTAACAGTCCTGCATACAGTGTTTTCACCCTGACCTAGTTAATGTTAAATGCCAGCAATTTATTTGGCACTTTACAAGCAAATAGAATTAAATGTGTGAACCCAAAACCTTCCAGTTTGAAAAAGAAAACAAAACATAAGAATGTATTAGAAATAATAAATACATAACTTTGAAAAAAAAAACAAAAATTGAAAGTAAATCCAAGACAAGCTTACAAAGGGATCCATCTTCTTAATGAAATAAAGATTAGTAGTTAGCATGTGGTTTAATTAATGAGTTTTAAATATAATTCAGCTATGATATTCACTGTAACTCATGCATGGAGGAGATTTGTATGTATCTGAACAGCAGCCTTTCTTCCAAGTGGTTTCAGGGATGTGATTTTTTTTCCAAACAAAATTTGAGTGAACTCTTGTTGGTTTATGAATTTGATTTGAGCTATAAACAAGGATGATTTAGACTTTCAAAGAGATAGAAAAAGCAGTAATTTTTAAAGCAGTAGGCTTTTTTTAGTGTATATATTAAAAGAACCCCAAACTATCTCACATTGTGACTAGATAGCCTACAGGTAGAAACAAACAAATTACTGTGTTCATATTGTATTCATTCTCAAAGGAAAATATTACCTAGTATGAAAAGCCCTGCTTATCTCAAAGGTTAGAAAATGTGGCAACGGGCAATTGTGTAACAGAAAATTGAAACAGAGATTTTACAGGATCAAGGCTTGCCAACACCCTAGCATGCTATATTTGCTCATGGTTATTTTGCATAAAAGTTCTATTATTTGTTAATTAATTCTTTAATTAAAACAATTAATTACATTTAATTAAGACAATTATTAATTAAAATAATTAATTAATTATTTCTTTAATAGCAGAAAAAATTCTGTTTCTCCAACACAGAAGACTCTGTTGGCAAAGTATAACTATATTGCAGAATGATTAAAAACTCACATGCAGTATCTGTAGATAATTTCATTTGTTTAAATGTATTGAAATGCGAATAAGCAATATTCTTCCTCAGAAGCTAAGTTGGCATAAGACACGTGCCTTTTTCCAAATATCAAATCCATTTTGTGCTGGGAAGTGGTGTGAATGACCAAGTACTGTCCTGTCCCTAGGCCACTGAGTCTCTATTCATGACTCTTCAGTCCCTCTGCAATGTGTAGCTTATCACTTCGTCTCTCGGTGATTAGCTCCCCTTATTTTTAAGATGCAGCTAGGAAAACTTCCTCTGGAAAGCAGTTTTCAATTGCAGGTGAAGAGAGTGCTACATAAGAACCAGATGACTAATAATTATTGTGTGACTGATGTTACTGCTCAGCTTTACCTTACAATGGTTTCTTGAAGGCTTTTTGCTCTCTGGTAGATGCTGCAGGGAGCTGGCTACTTATGTGCCTTTTTTCCTAGGATAAGATAGCTGTGATTATCTTACGCCTCCAACGGCATGGTGTCATTCTTGTACTGTTCCTCCTTGAGAGGAAAATGAAGAAATTTGTCTGACAGAAAAGTTAGAGAGGTTTTCCACCCAGGCTAGTGACATGCTTAAGTATTTTCCAGTCTTACATTAAATCTTCAAGGTTCCCCAAGCAATCAATCTGAACTATTTCTGTTCCAGAAAACTGTCCATTTCCCTCATTTCCCCCTTCCTTCTAAGCAGCCAAATATATATGAAAAAAAAAAGTATCATTTGAACTTTGCCACTAAATTTACTTGTGGTGTCTTTCTGTGGAGTAATAATAGGTGGGAGCAAGGATGAGGAATCTGGCTGTAGTATATCAGCTTTCAGCAGCTCTGATAATTTACCAGACTCATATTTTTCAAGGCAAAGCTTTGCCAGCTCCTAATTTGGCTTTTCTTTCTGTCTCTCTTGGAATTTTTCTGATTCAGTTCATGCACTCTTAGCTGAAATGGGGGAAAAAAATTTAAAGTCTGAGGAATAACCACTGTCCTTTTGTTACCTGACAGCTTCCCTCTCCCAGTCAAATTCCATAGGATGGTGTCAGCCCTCACTCTAGGGGCCAGTGAGCTTGTAATGTCATAACCTATATAGAAAGATCACGCATATGATTAGGTTTTCTTTCCAGGCAGTAAATTGTATACAATTAAGATGCTGCTTGAAACTGTAATAGAGCAATGCATGGGTGTTTTTCATATGCACCAGAAAAATTTGTTGTTGCTACAGGTTTTGTTGGATGTCTCTGCCTTGAGTAATCTCTTCAAGTGTGTTTTGTCAGTATGGGGGCTTTCACTTTACTTATTCGTGGGCACAATTCCCTCATTTTATCACTTTTTTTAGACCAGGCCCTGCGCTGTTATAAGCCGTGAATCAGTCTTGTTCCTGCAAAAGCAGATAATTTCAAGCACCTTCTATGATATGGTAATCAATTATACATGCAGTCATCAGGGAATTGTAAAAAGACAAGGCATTTAATAGAGCAAAAGGATTTTGCAATTGGGAAAGATGCTCTAGTGGGCCTGGTGTACTTCTCTTTCTTTCTTAAGTCCTCCAACGGTACTGGGTCTGACCGAGCTTCTTCAGATAGCTTAGCAATGTGCCTGTATCTTAGAATTCCTCTGAAGCAGTGGTTTCCCAAGGAAAGCTCCCCACTTTTTATAAAGAGTCAGTTTAAAAATCTTGCACTATTAGAAACTAGGTAAAAATTACTATGACTTAATTTTGCTATGTAAACTTTTTTTTAGTAAACACTGGTTAGCTTTTGTTTGTAACTAGTAACAAACAAAAGGCAAATATTATATTATGTTGTAACTATTTGCCTTTTCACTTTATTTGCAATGAATAATCACAGTATATTTACAAAATATGAACTTCTGTGTTGGATAAATCTGTTTTTGTATCAGTTTCATCAGCCCCTCTCCAGCCCTGGCTAGTAAGAGGTGTTAGAGAGTTTCGTTTTGTTTTTTTTGTTTGGTTGGTTGTTTTTTGTTGTTGTTGTTGGGGGTTTGGTTTTTTTTTTTTTGAGTTCCTGTGATGGATGATTACTACCCGCTATTGGTTATACAGGCTGGCGGTGAGGAGGTTGCAGAGAGAAGTCCCAAAGCCATCAAAAGGGACTTCAGGGCACTGGGGCGTCTGGTGGAAGGATCGGGAGCACAGGTAGTGTTTTCCTCGATCCCTTCGGTGGCGGGGAGGAACACTGAAGGGAACAGGAAAACTCATCGGATCAACACGTGGCTCAGGGGCTGGTGCCATCGGCAGAATTTTGGCTTCTTTGACCACGGGGAGGTTTACACGGCACCGGGCCTGCTGGCGACGGACGGAGTTCAGCTGTCTCACAGGGGGAAAAGGATTCTCGCGTGTGAGTTGGCCGGGCTCATCGAGAGGGCTTTAAACTAGGTTTGAAGGGGGAAGGGGATAAAACCAGGCTCACTAGAGAAGAGCCTAGGGACCGCACGCCAATGTCGGGGGAGAAATCGGCAGCCCAGTTCAAGTGCGTCTACACCAATGCACGCAGCATGGGCGGCAAACAGGAGCTGGAAGCCATTGTGCAGCGGGGTAGCTATGACTTAGTTGCCATCACGGAAACGTGGTGGGATGAGTCTCACGACTGGAGTGCTGCAATGGATGGCTATAAGCTCTTCAGAAGGGACAGGCGAGGAAGGAGAGGCGGTGGGGTAGCCCTGTATGTTAGGGAGTGCTTTGGCTGTCTAGAGCTCAATGGTACTGATGACGAGGTCGAGTGCTTGTGGGTAAGGATGAGGGGGAAGGCCAACAAGGCAGATATCCTGCTGGGAGTCTGTTATAGACCACCTAGCCAGGACGAGGAGGCAGACGAAATATTCTACAAGAGGCTGGCAGAAGTCTCACAGTCGCTAGCCCTTGTTCTCGTGGGGGACTTCAACTTTCCGGACGTCTGCTGGAAACACCACATGGCAGAGAGGAAACAGACGAGGGGGTTCCTGGAGTGTGTGGAAGAGAACTTCCTGATGCAGCTGGTAAGCGAGCCCACTAGGGGAGGTGCCTCGTTTGACCTGCTGTTCACAAACAGAGAAGTTTGGATCAGGCCCAGCCAGCACGGGCTCATGGAAGGCAGGTCCTGCTTGACCAACCTGATCTCCTCCTATGACCAGGTGACCCGCCTGGTGGATGAGGGAAAGGCTGTGGATGTGGTCTGCCTGGACTTCACTAAAGCCTTTGACACTGTCTCCCACGGCATTCTCCTAGAGAAGCTGGCGGCTCACGACTTAGACAGGTGCACTCTTCGCTGGGTAAAAAACTGGCTGGACGGCCGAGCCCAGAGAGTTGTGGTGAACGGAGTTAAATCCAGTTGGTGGCCGGTCACGAGCGGTGTTCCCCAGGGCTCAGTTTTGGGGCCGGTCTTGTTCAACATCTTTATCAATGATCTGGACGAGGGGATCGAGTGCTCCCTCACTAAGTTTGCAGACGACACCAAGCTGGGTGGGAGTGTTGATCTGCTGGAGGGTAGGAAGGCTCTGCAGAGGGACCTGGACAGGCTGGATCGATGGGCCGAGGCCAACTGTATGAGGTTCAACAAGGCCAAGTGCCGGGTCCTGCACTTCGGCCACAACAACCCCATGCAACGCTACAGGCTGGGGGAAGAGTGGCTGGAAAGCTGCCCAGAGGAAAAGGACCTGGGGGTGCTGGTTGACAGCCGGCTGAACATGAGCCGGCAGTGTGCCCAGGTGGCCAAGAAGGCCAACGGCATCCTGGCCTGTATCAGAAATAGTGTGGCCAGCAGGAGTAAGGAGGTGATCGTGCCCCTGTACTGGGCACTGGTGAGGCCGCACCTCGAATCCTGTGTTCAGTTTTGGGCCCCTCACTACAAGAAGGACATGGAGGTGCGGGAGGGTGTCCAGAGAAGGGCAACGAAGCTGGTGAAGGGCCTGGAGCACAAGTCTTATGAGGAGCGGCTGAGGGAACTGGGACTGTTTAGTCTGGAGAAGAGGAGGCTGAGGGAAGACCTCATCGCACTCTACAACTACCTGAAGGGAGGTTGTAGTGAGGTGGGTGTTGGTCTCTTCTCCCAAATAACTAGCAACAGGACGAGAGGAAATGGCCTCAAGTTGCACCAAGGGAGGTTTAGATTGGACATGAGGAGAAATTTCTTTACTGAAAGAGTGGTCAGGCCTTGGACCAGGCTGCCCAGGGAAGTGGTTGAGTCACCATCCCTGGAGGTATTTAAAAGACGTGTAGATGAGGCGCTTAAGGACATGGTGTAGTGGGTATGGTGGTGTTGGGTTGACGGTTGGACTCGGTGATCTTAGAGGTCTTTTCCAACCTTAATGATTCTATGATTCTATGATTATGGAATAACATGACCACAGGGAAAATTATTTCTTCCTAATGCTTGTCAGTTAATGGTTGGCTTATGTCCTGTAGTCTGAAGACTTATATCCCATATACTTTACAGCTAAGTTCATACAGTACTTCATTTTAGCTGACTTCAAGTTTTGTTCAAATTACTGACTTCCAGCTTGGGAATATTATTATTCCTTATTGTTCTGCACTTCAACAAAATCAGTCAAGAGGCCATCATTCTAACAGAAAGCTGTGACCGATTGCTTTAAAAATAAATGATACTTGCACTGACACAAGAGAGAAAAAAGGTTCATTAAAACTCATGTTGGAGAACTCTCATCACTCTTTTTCCATTGCATTTGACGTTGTCTGAGAGACTGTTACATGTTATGTTTATTTTTAGAGACTATTGTTCTCTTTAAACCTGCTCTGCAACTTGAGGAAAGCCATAATGCTTTCAAACAGAACTTAAATTTACAGAAGCAAGACATTCCATGTTTCTGTTATAGTAAGGGGCTATCTCATGAAAAATCTCTTAAAAATAAATTTGACTTTGGCAGGGAAGGAAAAAAAACCATAAGGAGAATCAGAGACTGCTTTAGGGCACACAGATTGAAAACCTGTGCACCTTTTATCAAGAATGTATTGACATAAGTGCAACCTTCAGCACCTCATGCTTATTTTAATAATTTCTTTTGAAGTGCTGAAAAAGCAAACTAGTTTCATTTAGTTTACTTTTTTCCCCAAGATTGACCTACTCTGCTACTCAATGTCCTGCTTATGTACAGAGCTCCTACAAAACTAATGTGTTCTATAATCATACGATTTGAAAGGCAAAATGTCCTTTTTTGGATAAATGGTTAGAGTAAATGAATTGGAGTATGTTTCAATTCCTTTCTTAATGAATGTAATATAAACCAATAAGAAAATGACAAATTACTTTGGTTTCAGCATACACCAAAGCTAAAATACAACTAGTTTCAATTAGAACGTATTTAAATACACAGGAGAAGTATATGGTTTAACCAGACAAATTGTAAAACAACAAATTTCCTATATTTTACAAATTAGTAAGCAGATTCAGGGAAAGCCATGCATTTTTTTGTTTGCCTTGTTTTCTTTGTCCTCCTCTGTTTCAATTCCTAGTTACTTTGCAGGGATAAAATACTAGTTATTGCAGGGGCCTTCTTTCTCCTTTTAGGTACCTTGTGGGTTTATCTCATACAGTTAACACCAAATGGACTACAGTATCGTGGTTTCCAGGGGCTGTGACTTCCAACCACCTTTGCAAACCCCTAATTTCAGCCCTCAAGACTGACTTTTGGTCAGGTGACCCAGACTACATCATCGTATTTACTTGTAAAACATGCCATGCTTCTCCTCTTTCCCATTAATAACAGAGCATCATGACTTGCTTTCACCTGAACTGAATGTTTGTAGGGAGAGAGATCTGTGACTAAATAAAAATTCAGAAAGTAAAGCTGTCATTATATATTCTACATTGCTGAGGCAGCTAACACATTATAACAGCTGCCAAATTACCTGTAATCAGCATCCACACAATAGAAGGCACTCTGCATACTGATGAAGTTGTGATTAACACCTATTAACAACATGGAATTTGTCAATGACAAAGTAAAGATGATTCAGTGCAATATTCAGAAAGAATTGCTGTCTGTGAAATTTCCTGACTTTGGACATAGTAATTTTAAATTGTTGTCAGAAATTTGCTAACAGTTTAAAAACATGCCTTGAAAAACTGTGTTCATAACTGCTAAGAAAAGGAAATGTGTTGCAAAATGATGCTTTAATGGAAAAAGTAGTGGGTCTCTCCGCCTGGCTCTTCCCCTCCTCCTTCTGACTATATTAAACCATAAATTTTTTTTTAGGCATGTCAGGTCTCTAATTTCCTTGGAATTCTCTCTCTAGATTTTTTTTTCTCTCTCTTTCTCTCTTTCCTTATTTTATCCTGCATCCAAGCTCTATAAAACTTGCTGTAGAAGGATACACTGTAATACCACCCTTGTTAATCCCCTTGGAATAATGTAGAGAACACATGGGCTTCTCTGTAGAAAAGTTGCTAGAAGCAGCATGTCAAGAAAATGTGATTTTGCTTATGCTCGCTTTTTTTTTTTTTAATGTTCCCAAAATCTCAGCAGATAGGTAGGGACACTGAGTAGGGTATTCTAATTATTTCTCATGTTGAATTTCCAGTCTAGGACTTGTCTTGGGACTTCATGATACAAAAGTCAGCTTAGAAACCTGTTTATGGGTTTTAACCAGCTTGGAGACCTAGGGTAGTGTCTTGACTCTAGTAAAGTCATAGAAGTCATTGGAATTTGTGAGTTTATGCTTCGACTTGATCGACTTAAGCTAGGTCTGAAAAGAGGCCTGGATGTTAGAAGTTCTGAGCTTTTCAACACTTAACACTCAGGAAAACTGCAAAGTGTTGCAGAAGCTTGTTTGACCCTGAGGATTCAGTGTCTCGATCACATGCTTACTTGTGACCTGCTTAACTTAAGGACAAGGGAAATGGGCCTGCATGGAAGTAGCTGGAAAAAAATGCTGCTCAAAATGTGATTCCTTCACTGCATCCTTCTTAAGAAGCCAAGCTGAGGGGAGATGTAGACAGCTTTCATCGATAGTGACCCTGGAGCCATATTTTAACATCCTTTCTGTAAAGGAGGTGCAGTGGTGTTGGTTTTTTCTTCAGCATTTTTCTCTCAGACGTTAACATGGTGATGAGAGCATGTGTAGACTCAGGTTCAATTCCCTTCTTTGCCTGAAGGGAGCTAAGGGTCAGTTTTCATCTCTCTGGAGAAAGAAGCTACAATTTTCAGGCAATTTTAAGACGAGAATACTCTCCTTGCTCCCTGCTGAAGATACACCTCAAGAGAATTCAGCACTTGTTGGTTACCGTCTAGAGAAATCATGTTATTTCAGTGTCTGTCTCTCAAGTGGCTTAACTTTCGGGCATGTTCAGTATCCACAGTGCCTAATTGGTTGAAGAAATAGGGGATACTGGACAACTTCCACACTGTGCTTGGAGTAAGAATTTAATGCAACTGGATTAGCTGCTGAGTTGTCAATGGGTAGGTGCATTTCTGAACTAAGGAAGCCTGCAGATGAGATCAGCCTATTTAGCATGAGTTCTGGTAATACAGGATCAAATCTCTTAGCTTAGTTTGGCATCAAAAGAATTAGCTTCCTTTCAGGGTTTTGTGAAGAGAGGTATCAACAAAACCTGTCTTAAAACACTCTCACTGCGTTCTATTGAGACATCTCGTGTCGGAGTTCCTGGTTTGTTCTCTTTTTGCAGTGTATTTTGTCAGGTATTTTTAGACTGACATTTTTATGTCAGGTATTTTTAGACTGACAACAAAATGGGCTTGTCAAATCTCCTCATTATAGTTTAGAAAAAGAATAAATTTATTAATTTTGAAGTTATTTGAATATTAGTCAGTCTCTGTGGTAGTCTAATGTATTCTGCCAGCAGAGTAGCATCATTAGCCAAATTTAGGGTCTTTGTTTCATCTGTGTAATCCTCACTGGTGCTAACGGAGGCACACAGCTGTAGCTAAGAAGAATAACTTGAGCCAGAATATGTAAAACCAGAGGTCATATTGTTGCGGAGAGAGAGATGTACTTCACTCGGAAGAGAGAAGCAGCCGTATGTTTATTGATATAAGACAGTGAGTTAACAAAGTTCAATGGTAAATGCAACAGTGGTTTCACAAGGTTTGATGGCAAGGTATGCTTGATTATTTACGGCGTAGAGGACAGGGTCAGACAAAACTGTTAGGGAGACCCTCCCATTGAGTCACAAGGTTCAGAGAGGACCCCTTTGTGTTCTAAACTCCTTCCCTTAGAGGCATCTAGGTGCAGCTGGATCCAAACTTAGTCCCGGACTTGGTCAATGGTTTATGTCTAAAGGGTTATATATGCTCAATCAGTCCTTTATATGATTTAGCTAAGATTACAAATTTTCAGCGCACTTACGAGTATCTGGCGCGATAAGGATTCTCTCAACCTCGAGGAGTAACCTTGAGAGGCGTCCCTGCTCAAGGGGAGATCCTGGTGTGTAGCCTGCTCTCATGCAGGAGAGCTCAAAGGACTCTTGGCGTGCTCACTATTTATGGGGGTAAGATGATTGACTCATAGTCATATTTGCATACCGACTGCAGGTGTTTCTTCCAAATTTGGCTTGAGTTGGACATTGAGCAGCACTGTGGTTAGGTGGGACGCATTGCCATAAATTAGCCCTTGGCTATTGTGTTGTTATCTGTCTCCCCGAATCCACTTTGAGCTGGATGCATCCATCTTGACCGCCACTGGTGGTTATCGCTTGAGCAGGGTTACAGGAAAAGGTCAGGTTGGGGGTGGAAGGGGAGCACACAGTCACACATATGCAGACAACTCTAATGGTAATGCTTTTTTTACCATTAAAGAATATGTAAATTTTAAACAGTTGTGGGGTTTTCGGTTGATTTAAGGATGTAGCAGCTGAGATGGAAAATTCGCAATGCTTGTGCATTTTTTTTCTGGTGACATGACAACTGGCAGAACTCATGTGCTGCTCTGATAAGACTTATCGGGGATAATTAACTTGAGGTTTTGGGCTTTTTTAGTGTATACATCTGTCACGTTGAAGCTGGGAAACTGGAAAAATGTGGTTTATTAGGTTAGAAAAATCTGAAATGTTTACAAGGGACAGGGAAGAGTTGGGTTCCGATGTCAAGTTATTAGACAAATTTGTATCGATATAGGACTTCTGTTTTTTATAGACAGACATTTTAAAGGTACAGAGAAGAATTATTCCCTAAAGTCAGTAGGCACCCACATTAAAGGAAGACAAGTTGAAATATTTGTATGTCCAGAGTTGTTCTATGAAAATGAAAGCTGATGTTCTTAGGACGAGAGAATTCTTTAAACCTTGGAGTTCTGTATTTTATATGTGTAAAACCTCTTAAAAAGTGAAAGAGCATGATGGTGTAGGGCACTTAAGAGTATCTAGTGCTATAACTCAGCAATTCTCAATGCTACCAGGAAATAACACTGCTTCTCCACGATGAGATTGTCTGAACTGTGTAGAATTTACTGCCTCTTGTTTCTGCCAAGGGTTTGCTTCCCTTGGAGCTGGTGCAAGATCCTGTCACTGGACCTTGACGACCCTTAAGGCCTGGGTAACTTGAACCCCATGGAGATCATTGTGATGTTATGCAGTGAAAAAATTAGAAGGGCATTGGTGAGACCACACTCAAATGCTGAGTTCAGTTTTGGGCCCCTCACTACAAGAAAGATATTGATGTGCTGGAGCACATCAAAAGAAGAGCAACAAAGTTGGTGAAGGGTCTAGAGCACAAGCCTTATGAGGAGCAGTTGATGGAACTGGGGTTGTTTAGCCTGGAGAAGAGGAGGCTCAGGGGAGACCTTATCGCTCTCTACAACTACCTGAAAGGAGGTTGTAGCACGGTGGGTGTTGGTCTCTTCTGCCAAGTAACAAGTGATAGGATGAGAGTTGTGCCAGGGGAGGTTTAGATTGGATGTTAGGAAAAATTTCTACACCGAAAGGGTTGTCAAGCCTGCCCAGGGAAGTGGTTGAATCACCATCTCTGGAGGTATTTAAAAGATGTGTAGACATGGCACTTAGGGACATGGTGTAGTGGGTGGACTTGGTAGTGTTAGGTTAATGGTTGGGCTCTATGATCTTAAGGGTCTTTTCCAACCTAAATGATTCTATGATTCTACCTGTGGAGAGTGAAGGTAGATGTGTGCCGGGGAGAAGGTGAATGAGCAAAGTCTTTTAGACTCTGGGGTATGAGTTTGCGTGTGCTGCCACATGTAAACGCCATCTGGGGAGTGCCCGCACTCTTCTGCTAGCCAAAGGGAATCAAGGCAAACCAAGGCCTGTGACCGGGAGGAAATTGCTGCGTAAAAGCCTGAAATTTCAGTTGCAGTTTTGCACAGCGATTCAAAGAATCGTTAGTGAAATATCATGAGTGAAGTATCAAGAATCATCAGTAACCAGAAGAACACTGGTCTCAGACATCTCCACTTGTGCTGGGGAAAAAAGGAGCAATTTTGTCGTCTTCTTGTTAATAGACCCACCATGAAGCTGCTTGTTTTCTGAGGGTTTTTTTGAAGCGACGAAAAATGGCAATAATACTGAATGGTGTCTTGCCAAAGCACAGACCTATACAGCCAAGTCTACATGGTCATGCAATTAGTTTTTGCAGAATGAAAAAGACAGTTCAAAGGAGTAATAAGCATGCAGAATAAATGATGAGATGGCAGTGAAAGCAACGAGCTTCAGTGGATTCCACGGTAAATCAACAAAGTTGTAAAGAGAATATAGCAAACGTAAGTAAAACCAAGATGTTCAGAGATATGTCTGAACTCCGCCGCCCCCAAATTAGACATCCTTAGAACTAGATTTCATCAAAAGGCAATGCTAAAAATCTGTTAAAAATAGATATATTTTAAAAATAGGTGTTCAAAAAAATGTGGTACGGAAGGAAAATTTCAGGAGCAGGCTACACAGGTACAACGTCAGTGTTTTCTGACCGCTTCCACAGAAGTCTCTAGCTGACAAAATGTCTACTTTGAAGTAGATATGTCTACAGGAAGAGTCATGGCTGTGAACTTCAATACCGTTGCTCTCGGCAGAATTCTCCTGGGTAATCTTCCATTCCACTTTTGTATGTGTGGTACTGCAAATATGTGAGTACTCTAAACTTCCCATCAGTTGGTCATCTGTCAGGGGGTTATTCGTGTGATTCACCAAGCAACCAAGAACAATGAAGTTCTGTTTACTCATCCCTCACTTGCTTTCCTCTACTCCCTAGAACATACTGGATCTCCAATTCTTCTTTACAGGCATATGATTGATCTTGGAGGATGAATTTTCCACTGAGAATAGATAAAAAAATTTACCATGGTTTCCTGCAATAAAGAAATGAGAGAGGGGATAAAAGCTTGAATTAATAGCAAATAGCCAGTACTATTTGACTGTATGATTAAAATTTTGTGAAGAAGACAATTGACAAATGTATCTATTTTCCACAAAAGAGTAAAAAAACTAACTCAAATATAGTCACAGGCCTTGAAATCTCTGTCCAAAATATTTTAAAGTCTTCTATTTGTTCTGCTGCCTTTCAAAGAAGATTTGATTCATAATATTTTTTTTTTTTGTGATGATGGAAAAAACAAACTGTAAATTTGTAAATGATTCATTTGCAATGTGCAGTATGACTCAAGAAGTTTGACTGGTTCTAAAACACAAGGTCCTTTCCTTCCTAAGAAATTTGGAAGTGCAGTGTCTGGAAAAAACCCCACAACTTGCCATCAAAATTTCGTGTGTTTCTTGTTCATTTTTAAATGAAGAAAAGAGTGGGCAAGGCTGTTTGGTGGGAATGGTGACCACCTGCAGAGTTGCAAGGCTCTTGACTGTCTCTGAGGCTGCCTACATCCCTCAGAGGCAAATTAATCTCTGGGCAGTGCCCTATGCTTCAGTTGTTATGCTTAAATCATTAACGTACAATGTGAACATTTTCAGGAATGGAGTAGAGTGATTTGTATATTTTACATAACTATTTTGGTAGTACTTGAAGGAATAACCTTAAAGTGTCATAATTTCTACAAATATATATGCTGAAATGTAATAAAGTTTCAGACCTAGCACGGAAAGCTAATGCCTCATCAAGGTTACTGTTTTAAGTTTACGATTTTCTGCTCAGCATCTGAGTAACATGCAATAAAGCAATGCAGTTGTTTGGAAAATAATGTAAAACAATGAAATATGAGATTCATCCAGCAAATGGAGGTAAGTGTATTGCAGAGAAGGTGATTGATTTTGGGGTTTTTTTAGTGCTTCCAAGTTCTGTTTTCAAGGTGATTTTACATTATTGAAAGTTCTCTACCTATTTTTCAAGGACTAAAGGACTCAATAGTGTTGTGCTGTGAGGTTTTTTGAGATTTTTTTGTTGTTGTTGTTTCATTTCTGTTTTAAGCTGCATTTTAAACATAAGGGACCAATTTTCCTGTGTGTTGTTTGGGTTTTGTTTTAGTTTGGTTTTTAAAACATGTGTTGTCACCTGTGTGCTTTTAAAGAGGAAATAAAATGCTATCAAAACAGAACAGCAGTATTTCGCATCTGCTTTGCACCTGGTTCAGAAGATATAAATCTTAACACACAGTACACATCATGCTCTTATTCTTCATTCTTGAACAGAATTTTTTCTTTTTTATAGAAAATAAAGCCACTTAAAATATTTTTCTGTTTTTTTGTTGCTGTAGGTGGTTGCCAGATAAATCTTTACTTGTTTATAACTATAGTGGCAAACCTTTTTAAGACAAGCCTTTGCTTATGCTCACATGGAAGTTCATATATTTTAAAATAAATGAAATCCAGTCTGATCTAAGCATAGTTTCTCATGTTTGTTTTTGTAACAAAATAAACATGATGTGGAAGTACACACAATCTTAACTGACGCCATGCCATGACCTGATATATGGACAGATTGTCTGGTTGCACTGTGTGCTAACAAAACCAGAACTATTAAAGGTAAATGTTTCTTTCACAGAGATCATAACTAATGTATAGACTGAAGACCCAGGGGTTTTATCAGATTTGAGGAATTTAATAAATTCAGATATTGCAGTCTGAACCCAAAATATTTCAGTTCAGATTCCAATAGCGTTACTTTTAATTTTTTTAATCCTCTTGTAAGGATAAAATGGGAGGATTGTAATCATGCTTTCTTCTTGTAGCATCTGACTATCCAGATACACGAACCCTGCAATGTTACTCACAGCGTTACCTTTTGGAAGACAGCAGCTGGTATTTTCTTCTCTCCTACCAGCTATGACAGTCTCTTGCCAGATTGGGGTATTGTGCCTCTTGCTTTCAGACAGATTTGGCTAGTTCATAAGTTTTCGGCTCTGGTGTCTATCACCTTTTTGTGGCGGTAATCCCTCTACACCCATCTGTGCAGAAGTAAGAGGTTATTCAGGTATTGAAGTGGAAAGGAAACAAAATAGCAAGTTGGATTAAGTGGAATTCACAAATGAATGTTAAATGAAAAAACCCTACCTGATAAAGAAACCTCCCTGGTGGAGAAGAGCAGGAGGGAAATTAAGTTGTTGAAAGAGCACAGAAGGGGAGGGGAGGTAAATGCTAAGAGCAGACATAGGTAGATGAGCCTTTGGGTAGATTTTAATTTTTGTTCCTACGATGTTGGTAGTTTGCAAAAAAAAAAAGGGGGGGGGGAATGCCATCTCTGTGTCTACAGCCAAATACATTCCTTGTTTTTAAAAAATAAGAAAAAAATGTATGATCCTATAGACCACCTTCACATAGACCTACAACAAAACATAATAATCCATTTCTGCTTTGGAGGGCAGCTTCTGAGCTGTATGCAAGTCCATGGCTTGTAGAAATCTTAAACAAAATTCACATATTTCAGGAAACCTAAGTGAACTCACTCTGTTGCTATTGCTGATTGACTAGAAATAGTGTGAAGGATACAGAAACCTCATTATTTTAGGCTTTTTGTATCACCATACAATGCAAGACAATAAATTAATCAAAATAATCCTGAGGAGAGTCCGAGACCTACATTTACTTTTTTGGAATGTATTTTCTCATGTAATTCTGTGTTACCAAAGCAGCTTATTATACTGGATTCTCATTTAAAAAAATAAGTCAATGTTTGTTGAGCTGGATATGATATTAAATAAAAAAATCCATACGTTTGTTTCACTTATTTTATAACTTCATGTTTGCATATAAAGTCAGAATTTATGCAACTGGAGTTAGTAACTAAAGTTTTGCTTATCCTTAGTGATTTTCTGTACTTGTTTTTTTGTGTTCTTTTTCTCTTCTAATTGAGAGATTCTCTTCTCTCTAATGAGCTTGCCACCTTTAAAGAAAGGTACATCATTATCTAGCACACAAGGTTCAAATGCTTTTTGTGTCTTTTAAATAAAGTTCCTTTATTTAAACGTCTGGTTTTGTATTATTAGTGTTATTATTACTGTGTAGTACTTGAAGAATTTAGTGTCCTTTATCTTGACAACTCTATATTACTTAAAATCGAGACACAAAAAGTATTTTATCTTGCAGATCTTCTGTTGATTTAAAACATTGATTTATTTGTAGTAGTATTTCACTGTATTCCATGTCCTTCTCTCATGGAATATTTAATTATAGTAATATTTCAAAGATAAAAATATTTTTTTTTAAGCAATGGCATACTACAATGGGAGGAAGAGTGGTCAGCATCACAGCTACTTGTCTTCTTTGACTTTACTCTCAGAAATATATGCATCAATTCCTATTGAAAATGGGAATTCAATGGCTCTGTACAAACAACCATATGCGTGGGTTTCCTTTTGATCAGTCTAAAGGACTACTTATGCTGAATCTGTGACTTGAATGAAAGATTGGTCAAAAGGAGTGTAAAGACCATAAACCTTGCTGAAAGTCAGTTCCAACACAACTGTTCAGAATCATTTTGTTTCACATTTCCTCAGAGTTTAAAATAATAATAATAAAAAAGCAATTAAGACGTCTGCCTCTCCCTCCCTTCAATCTAGCCCAAATTTCTGAACTTGAAGTCTGTTTGCTTAGCTTGGATCACTGGTCATTAAAGCTCCATGAAACGTGAACAGCATGTTGGAAAGGTCTCAGTAGGGCAATTCAAAATTAACCCAGGCAAACTACAGTTTGCTTATCCTATATTATAGATTTGGGGGGTTTACTGATTATGAGGTTGCAGGCTCGTTGCATTTATAGTTCTGAGTTAATATATACTTTGGAAAACAACTGGAGTTAAAATAATGCTTATATATAATGATTAACTGATTAAAATAAATTATCAATTTATATAATTTATACAAATTTTTCATTGCTTTAGTGTTGAATGTTTAATTTTTTCTCTCTTGCTCATGTTTTAATATGTTCTGCTTGCCCCAAAATAAAAAATTGTTTCCTGTTGCATACATATTGGGAGGGAGAAAAAGGCATTTTAAAAAAATTGTTCAGAGGACTTCACAGTTGCCTCTATAAAAAAATCTAAAACACTTTAGATTAATTTTCAGTGATGATGTTCTGCTGAGAGTGAGAGCAGTTTGTGAGAAAAGAAATGAGTTTCATAGGATCTGCACAGATGGATCTCTGCACTATTTCAACAGTCCCTCCTGTTCTTTTTGTATCTATCCGTGTTTTAACAAAATGACTCGCCAGTGCTGAATCCTAGATTTAATAGTCTGGGCTTCTAGTGTTTAGATGGGAATGAATTAATGTGGTCGGTGTCTGACAACTCGTGTAATCACTGACATTTTTAAGTATTAGTCTTTCTTTTTTTTTTCTGTACTTCAATTTTGTACACTGAAAGAGAAACAATTCAAGGTATTACATGGTTAACAGAATGTTAGCATAATTTTGGCTTAGTTTAGGAGTGAAGAGAGTGATGTTTGCAAGCTGTGGGAGAGGAGGGTTGTGTGCAGGACAGAGCTGTCACTAAGGTAGCCGTGCCGGTGGTGCCTGGCTGCAGCCCTCTGCTGGAAACACAGCACACGCCGAGAGACATTTCCGTTTGGCAGATTCAAGCTCGGATTTTGAGTAACAGGAGCCAAATCAACCGGAGCACTGTTTCGTCAGTCTACACCAAAGAGTTCGATAGCACCGTGATGCTAGTTTTGAGGGTGCGGGAAAAGAGGAGGGATGGCGTCTTTCTGTGGATAATTTTCTATACTGTGGAAATAGTTGTGCTGACAATGTTTCAGTGCAAGCCTAAGTCAAGCCTATAGCTATGGGCTGTACTGAAGGTAGAAAGTGTGTTTTACAAGCAGAAAGTCAGCTGTCAGGAACACGGCTTTGGTGAGAAAGTGCTGACTGAATAACTCATGAACGGCCGTTGGCCAGCTCCTGGGGAAACACAGAGGCAGTGTGTGTCTTGTGCCCTCCCCGTTGCACCGCACCGGCCGGTTGAGGTGACGTGGAGGGGAGGTGTTAAGGGGTATTAATCCGCAGCATGCCACCAACCATGCAAAACTGGTAAAAAGCAGGATCTGTTCCTGATGCCATCCACGAAGCTGTTTGGACCATGTGCAATGGTGTGCCAACATCTGAAGTTACGCACACACAGACCAACCAAGGTCATTTAAATCAGGTATGAAACATCAAAAACAACCTGAATAATCAGCAAGTTGTGCACTGTCTTTCTGCAGGCACTTGGTGATACATAAAACCCATTTCAAATAAAACAAACTCTTTTTCTAAAATGCAAGAGCTTGAGTTAGTCCATGTGCACTTCTGTTGAAAGGCAATAATTATTTGTACAGAAGTATTTTGTTAAATGAACAGTGTATTGAGTGGGTTAAATTTGCAGTGACACTTTTTACAGGTTTCTCCTATTTTAAGTACGACAACAATGAATGCATTTTGCATAGCTATAAATGTGCTGTCACTGCACATTTACTTTTTAAACAGAATCTTTTTCCCTGAAATTACTCCACATTGTGGACTAAGTCTTTAACTCTGCTCTATTGCTTGGATTCATCCTGGCACTACAAAGTAGTTTTTAAATTGTCTTAACTGGACCCTTGGGATTTTCTTTGCTGTGATTCTACACCACTGTTTAAGAGCTCATCACTGGTGTGGTCCTCACCTGCTGGAGAGTGGTAATTTGATCACTGACAATAGAATAACACGCTTTAATTTGAAGATGCAAATGCAGTTAAGGTAGAATAATGAGTCAGTTCCTTGATCGTGTAGATGGTAGCAGCACCATTGACTTCAATGGACCTGTGCTATTACACATCAAGTGAGAATTTGACTCAAAGCCTGACTAATGAACTCATTTAACTCCTTGACTCAGAAATATGACTTTTTTTTTTTTTCTTACTGCAGCGTAAAGGTTGAGGTGTATTTAAACAGATTTAATTAACCTGTCTAAATTTGATCATCTGACTAATAGGTGTTCCTGTTCATTTAGGGATGAGGCAGAATCATTGTGTTTTCTAATTAAGAACTAAACTTAAGGCTGTGTGCCTGTTTGAAGTATGTAGTGTTTGCATTGGAAGGAGAGATTTGGAAAGAAAAAAGAAAGCCAGCTGAACACTTAGTAGAAAGGAACTTGGACAGGAAGGAAACGTAAGCATTGCTGGTCATTACTCCAAGTTAACAACAAATAGATGAGAGACGATGCTTTTATTTCATGTATTTTGCAAACGGTCCTGTGTGAGGGTTTGCACACCTGGTGTTTTACTTCTCTTTCAAATTTACTTCTCATTCTATTTCCTTCTTTCTCCTGGTTCTTCCTGTGAGAACTGAAGCTGTGGGAAGGCTGGGTTTAAGGTTATTTCTTTCAAGAGAGCTCTGATTCATCCCACCTCTGCCTCCAGCTTAAATAAAGCATTTACAATATAACTGTGATTTTTTTTCTCTTTTTTTTTTTTCCCTCCTTTCTTTGTTTTCCTTCCCTGTTTTCCCTGGTCCCCTGTGCCTGACAGCTCAGGGCCTCATTGTCTCCTTTACTGAACTTACCATCTGCTTCCATGCCCTTGTTATGTGTTTTACCAATTTCAGTGCTTTTGTGGCATTTCTCTGAGTCATAGGGAAATTATCTCTTATTTCCCTCCCCTTGAGCAACTTTGTTTTCCCTTCGACTCAATCTGAACCACTGTGTGGCTCTCTCTTCCTCCTTCTGCCCCCGAAACCGTCATCTCCTTCTCTGTGAGATGAAGTGACATTGCAAATGCTGTCTCTGTCTTGCTCCTGGTTGTTCTTGGGTCATTTGTTTGCTTCTGGTTCCCTCTGTGAGCTCTGACCTTGTTACAGCTACTCTTCTTCCTACTGTCCATCCTCTTCTCTCCGGGATGCTCTGGAACTACTGGGAGGGGTATTTAGGGCAGCATAAATCAAGCAAGTGAGCAAATCTTAATGACACTGTTCCCTTATAAACTGATTGTGACCATCCTGATCAGAAAAATATGCTGTCTCTGGCCACTACTGTCATTATTTCTTGTGCTTGCCTTTTTGTTATATAAACCTGATCTTAATTTCTGCTTTTTAGAGACATTTTCACTCTGGATCCTTGTTTGCCATGTAACAGTGGGATGACTTTTCTGTTCTCTTTATGTCCCTCAGTGAGATTGATCTTATTTTACTGCAATTTGCTGTATTGAGGGCTTTGTAGACAATGTGGTTTTTTTTCAGTTTGCTCGTAACTAAAAAAGTAAGAATTGAAGAGCGTTTTAAAATATATAGTGAATAATCACTATCCTTCTTGTTCTCCATATCATTAATGATTTTCAGAGATTTTCAGACATCTGTCCTGTTTTATCCTCAGTCATCGTCTTCCCAAGCTGGAGAATCCCAGTCTATTTAATCTTGCCTCGTAAGAAGACAGGTTTTGTAGTTGTGATCATCCATTCCCAGCGCTACTAAAGCTTCTTAAATTAGGAAGGATCAAAATTTCATGCGTCCCTCAAAATGTAGATACACTTTGACTTACACAGCAGCACAGTGATGTTCTTTTATTACCTTTCTAATAATTCTTGGCATTCTGATTGCGTTCTTAGATATCTGCTGAGCACTGTCTCTAGTACGTACTTTATTTTTCCCTAGCACATACGATTTGTAATTCTGGACAGTAACTGAAGAGAACGTGTCAGTGGACTGACAATTTCAGGTAGGCAAAAATGCAAACCATGGAATTGGGGTAAAATACTGCAATTAATAGACTGGTATAACTGAGTTTAAGTATATCAGCTAACGCATTAGAGATCGCTGTGATGGGAGTGTTAAGACCACTGATTTATGAGGCCAGTTCTAAACTTTAAAACTAAACTTTACTAAGCTAGGCAATCACTAAATCCATACCTCCTGCTAATAGTTTTTTTGTACGTTATTAATCTTCGTCACTGTCTATTCAAAGCAGTCTGTCCTTAAAACTCACATTCTGTGTAAGTTATGAGTATACAATACCACAGAGCTGATGCAGTAAGAGATGACAAATGCTGGTTACACAAACATCATTAGCATGAGCCAAGACAGCTCCCACCCTCCCATTCTACTCTTCGGCTTTTCACAGCAGGTCTGGAGGAATTTTTCTTTTCTCACTCTAAATCATAACCAGGTGCTTGTCAGAGGAAAATGCTGGGAGGAGTTGCATGGCTCAGAGGAGCACTCAGGAATTCAGGTATAGTTGATCTTAGGATCCTCGTGACCTGACCCTACTCTTGGCAGCATGGGTAGAAAGGACTCCCCTTTGCTTTAGTGTCAGGTGGCTCCTTACACAGCTCTGCTGTTTTAATGGTAGATCGTATGAATCAGTGCGCCAGAAAACAGAGAGAGAAGTTATCTTTGTGTTGGGAACTGCAAATCTCAACTCAGGCAGCACTCATTCAAGGCCAGCAGGCACTGGCTGTACAGTTAAAGGAGGCCAATATTAACATTCTCTGTGATAATGGCTGTCAACTCTGGAAAACTAAATTTTTAGAAAATTTCAAATTTGTGAGATTTATCAACATAAATTTAAAAAAAAAAAAAAGTTGAACTACTGGTACATCACTAATGTCAGAAGAATTTTGGTTGAGGTTAAGGACCAAAAGGCAAAGAACACATGCCATGATTGATCTTCAGTTACTGTAACTTGTTGTAGTTTGTAATTTCAAGCCAATGCAGCTATAAGAATTTACACTGTCTGAGAAACTCCTTAGTTTTTAAAAGTACATCAACACAATTACGTTCTAGAAATATGGCGTTTCAGCAGCCAGGAATAAGAACAGTTTAAGTTGATTCTCTGTACTGAACAAGTGAAACATTTTTGGTGGGAATTCTGAATATGATGAGCACTTTAGAATAAAAAAAGTATTTAGGCACTTTAGGCATCAAATTCAAATACTTCGGCTATGTTTCTTAACATACATATACACACATATATATGTATGTTAAGGATATATATTTCTCTCTCTCTCTTGTTAAATTCAGTTGCATCAGTCTAACTACAGTATTTTACCCAAATTACATGGTTTACATGTTGCAAACCTAAAATTGTCAGAATCTATCTGTAAATAATATATCCAGATAGTTGCAGAAATAGATGTTTTCAAGTAAAGATGGAAAGCTGTGTTATAAATTCTTACTAGAACACCGGAATTACTGTATACAGCATTTTACATATGCCTTTGAGAAATGAAGCTTTAAAAAATTTGAAGAGGGGAAGAAAAAGAAAATGACAGCAGCTTGTCAACAATACTTACTTAACAAAGTATTTAAAAAAATCTTCACAAATTTTATATTGGGAAAAAAATGATACTTTTTTGTGTGCAAATTAGAAAGAATTCAAAAAAGTGAGTTTAAAGCATCAGTTAATGGAATACGGCATCTGGCAATACTGCCAGACTTGCAAGGAAGAGATTGAAGTAGCTATGATTTCAAACAAAACGTTTCAGGTTGTTTGGTGATCTAAAATACTTGGGTTGAATTCAAAACAACTCTTAAGAAAAAATATTTTAAATTTTCCACTTTCTACTACATCAACCTGAAATTTTCTCTGAGGGGAAAAAAAATCGGTTACTTAGAAAGCATTCTGAAAATTCCCAATGAGATTAAATTATTATACTTTTAAATTTAAATTTTATCTATCTCTATTTCATTATAAAGAACTGTGAAGCCATTATCAATATGGATATGCAGCCATTCACAAACTCCTCTAATACTGTCAAATTGGTGTTAAGAGATTTGACTTATGTATAGAACTCATCTATAGTATATTCTGATTATATTGTGAGTTTTTTTATCGGCCTCAGAATTGTTGTGGGGAGGGAGAGTTATCTGATTTTCAAAAATATTGTTCTAATTTTCCACATTTTTTCCCCTTAGTCATGCAACACAAGCTCCATAGCATCTGTACCTTGCAATCACAACTGTTTGCAAAATTGATAATGTGGAAGTACATCTGAAAATTACATGCACAAATTTTCTACTCATGATACTGATAATCCACTAGAGCTGTATCATACTAATAATTTCATTGCAAAGTTGGGATGGTTCATCACTACAAGAAAGTGAATTTTCTTGAAGTAAGGGGCTAGGAATTGAAATTAAATCATATTATACAAAAATACATAAGATGTTTTATCAAGAGCTTAAGAATTTCTTCTCTAAAAAGGGAGCTGGAAGTGACAGCTGAATAAAAACACCTAGTCTCATCAGATCATTAAATAATTGCAATCTACTAACGTGATTGAGCAAGAAAAATACATGTGTGACTGTAATTTTATGAGGAAAGAGAAAGGTAAGTGCTAGCACAACCCCACACATTGCTGAGAGTACTGTGCCCTGGTCCCCCTTCTTCCTGAATGATAAATGTAAACACACGTGCAGAGAGAGCTCTTGGGTAACCAGAGGAAGGGAGATGGAGTACGCAGGAGAAGACTAAAAGATCCTCTTGTGTTTTGCCAGTCAGGGGGAAAAACAAAAAAATAACCCCCAAAAAAACCCCAAACAAAAAAAAACCCCGCAACTCGCCTTCAAACCTACAGTACAACTGCAGAAAAGAGCCCCAAAAGTTACAAACTGGTCGGGAATACACCAAGCTGAAAATGTGAAGGAGGTCCTTAAATACAAAAATCATGCAGAAATAGCCCGTCAAAGCACTAATAAAGGGGTAAAGACTCCCTGAAGGACTATGTTTGACCAGTTTATGAAGTAGATTAAGCAGTTTTTGAGGTGGTAGGTGGCTGAAGTCTTGAGGGTTCTCTTGCTGTTTCTACTCTAGAAAATACTAAATTGTATTGAAGGCAAAAAGTAGACATGCCACAGAAATGCTCAAGGGCTAATCTGTTCAATATTAAAGATTTTATCTGGACAATGTAATTAAAAATGCAAACAAGAGTTGTTTTTTTGAAAGACTTTCTAAATCAGTATTTTGGAGTTTGGTATTGTAGTACGCTGGATGCTTCTAACGCCACAGTTTTGTGAAAGTTCAGGGTGTCAGCCCCTCACGCCGTTGTACTTTCTTTCATTTCTCATTTGGTTTGATTTAATTATGTTAGGTTTCTTTGAAACTGCCAAGTTACTCTGTGTGATAATACAGGTCTTTTATGCATAGGGGGTTGCAGACTTTGCATAAATATTCAGAAAGGGAATTTTAATAAGCAGATTTACTATGTGTGCCAGGACCAATAATTTACAACCTAATACCAACCAACTGTGTTTCAGGACACAATTAGTGAATTAGGTGTCAGCACTTACATATTTCAGTGATGGTTATGTACTTTTTAGGAAGTCTTCTAAGCTCCTGCATGCTATTTAGATACCTAATTATTATAGGAAATCTGCCTCCTGATTTTTAAATCTATTCAGTATCATTAAAAAAAGTCAGAAAAGAGGAGGGCAGCTTGCTAGCAGTATAAATTACAGAAATTACTTTATAAGAAATAGTCTAATAGTTTTTATGGTAAAAGATTCAACTCAGGATCTGTGCGCATTTTCTGAAGCTCACGATGCCATTCTGACAGAAACACCTCATTAAAATATTTCCATCTATATTATACGAAAGGACACCTAGAACAAGTTTCAGGTGTCTTAAATGGTGCCAAAAAGCCTCCGAAGTAGGATGTTTCTGTTTTGTGTGGAAAGAGGAACCACTTACAGCCGCTACGCGACAGCTTTGGCAGCAGCCACGGAAACTTGGCCAAGGTGTGGGCATGGCCCCGTGGGCGAGGCTCGGCCTCCTGAGGAGCCCTGAGTAACTGCCAGGGTACTTGCAATGGCAGCAGGCGCTGCTCTACCTCTGGTACTTCGGTGGGGGCTGCCTTTCAACTTGCAACTCAAGCAGAGGCCTACTTGATCCTAAACATACATATACTTGTATGCTATAACGGTTGAAGCGTTTTTGCACCCAGTAAAAACAATACTGTAATTGCCAATAACCTTAAGCTCGCTGTGCCTCATGTGAACAGGCATTACGCTAACAGTGCGGGGCCCAGTCCTGGCCTTTTTATTAGGCTCGTTATCAACTAATTACCAGGACTTGCTGTGCAAACGGGGTCGTGGTGCCGGGTGCTGCGATGATGTTGTACGGCCTAAGGGTAGGGTCACAGGGAAGGCCTTGAAAGCATGGGCACAGGGTGCAAGCAGAGGCCCCACAGCCACCGTGCCCGACCCACGGGCAATGAAAAGGGCAGCCTGGAGATCTGGGAAAAGACTGGTTTTGTTTTAAGAAAATTAGCCAAGCAACAGGATGAGGCAGCTGCTGTGGCCTGGGAAAGTAACACCTGGCAAGCACCTTGCAGCAGGTGGTGCAGGCCAAGGGGTGGCAGTTGTCTGCAAAATCAAACGTCTGACAAAAAGACAAGATCCCAAATGCAGGAGGGGGCAGGTTCCCCTTTTGATTCTGATTCTCCTCCCAGATGAGCTCTCTTGAGTCTGTTTACTTTGCCCTTGAGGGTTGAGACCATTAAAGTTGAGGTGACCATCAGCTCAATGGAATCGGAGGATCTGAACCAAAAAAAAAACACCCCCAAAATTTCTTCTGTGGTGTTAAAATGAATGTGTAATTTCATATCTCATGATTGATAGTGTCACGTTTGCATAATCTCCGTAATACATCTGCGTTGCTCCTCACTGACAGAATATCCTTAGCTCATATTGTCTGAGTTGTGGTTGGCAGTTTTCTGTTTACATCAAGCCCTGGATTGCAGAGTAGCAGATTGCATGGGGCATAGCTCCATCTATGAGAGCAACCTACACTATAGGAGACTGTAGTAGGTATACTAGTATACTGTACTAGTATGGTGAACTCTAAGAAATGTGTAAGGAATAGCATATACAAAATGCAATATAACGGTGACCCATAGGATTGACTTTTAAATTCTGCAAAGTGCTTTGTTCTGGTCTAATACTAGTTGTGGAGCCTTTTACCTGTAGGTCAGGAGCACAAATTCATTACTGGTTGTTGCTTACTGGCTACGAGCTGCAGGAGGTGTCGGATTCAGTCCAGCTTCCAACAGATAAAAACTTGTTTGTGTAGAGAGAATTGCAATCCCAGAGGTGGAGATGTTCAAAATCGCTAAAAATTACTCAACTTCTTTTTTTTTTTAACATGGTTTGTTCAATCTTCAATCATTTTCCCATCCTAGATTATAGAAGAGAGAGAGGCTTATTTTTCAGCATGACTGAGAACCAGTTCATATTACTTTAGGGAGTCTGACTAATAATTCGCAAGTGAGAAGCTGGAGTGATCTGAAAGGTTCAAGAAAAGAGAGTACTTTTTCTTTATGAGTTACTGAATATAAAAGACTGATTATGTCTTTTGTTTTTGTGGGGGACAGAACTCATCATCGCAACACTACCAACACCATAAATCTGCACAACCCAACGATTTAAAAATATTCTGTCACAGCTTGTGGCAGTGGTTGTTCAGCTCCTTTCTCTAGAGTGAAATAATCTGATGTAGTATTGAAACTGCCACTAAGAATTGTTAATGTATAATTTATCCTTGCAATTAAAAAGCATTTTTAACCAAGTGTCACAACACAGTGACAAGTAAATTAGGCTGTGATTTACATTACAGTGCTTTGCAACTTGATTTAGTGTCACTCTGGAGGAACTGACAAACAGCCCCAGTGGAGTAAGACAGTGCTTTCGGTAAAGAATGAATTCATTTCCCATGTGTTAGCAGGGATTGAAAGATAGCTGCTGCCTGGTACTGAAACAATAATTCATATTTTTTGTTTGTTTTCTAAAATGTTAAGCAATACAATAGCAAAACTTTCTAGACAGAAAGAATACTCGGGTCAGACACAGTGATTGATAACTTGGTGTTTTTATAAAATAAAACTTAGTTTAGTACCTTAAGTTTTTTTTTCTTGTTGTTGTAGTAAGAAAGGAAGATGAATCTGGTTATTTTATATTTTTCTCGTCGTTGTCTTAAACTGGGAGCTTTGGAATTTCAGAATATGAAAACCATGAAGAAGTCAAGTTAAATGTTGCTAAATGAAACTCACCAAAGGTAAGTTAGGTGGAACACTATTACCATTGGATTTAGAAAAAATACAGTTGCCTAAATGTCATCAGTAATATCAAATATTCACTGCATAACATTTCAGGATATCATTCACTGTTGGTTTTGGATGCTCCCATTTTTTCTTGTCTTATCTTATTTCCAACGAGTACATTAACATTATAGAAAATAAGTGTGAAACTGTAATGCTGGTGAGACTTTGTTGAGGGGAAAAGGAGGAAAAAATTCTCATACAATGAGCTAAATGAGTCATTCATTCTCCTCATTAGCTATAGTTAGCTGTTTCTAGGGAAACTACACCAACAGTGATGGAGTGAGATTTAGCAGTTTGTTCCATCCGTACTTGCTCTACTCCAGTAACTGCAAATGGCTGGACGAACTTATCGGTATCCTGGTGATGTGAGAAATGTTCTTTTGGTCCATGGGATGACTTGGTAGTTGCAGTCACTAGAGGGGATTAAGCAAAGATTGTTCCTGCAGTGGGAAGAAACTTCCATTATTGTGAGATATTCATAACGTTCAATCCTTTAATCCACAGTTCTTCCCTTGTGTGGAAGAAGAAAAAAAAAAAGGCAAGGGAGCAAATTCAACTGTTGATTAATTACCTACATTTTACGGACACATTGTTCATCAGTCAAATAGTTGCTGGAGGTGCAAGGTCTTCAGGAAAGCATCTGTGCAAGTGGATGGCCTTCAGTAGTTCACTGACTAACAGGTCAGTTCTTCATTGCTGTTTAGCTGCCTGTAGCTAAAGGACAACGCAAGAGGGAAAAATACCATAAAAAGTTAAGAGTCTAGCCGTGACTGTTAAAATACAAGCTTTCACAGTCCTTAAAATCAGCAAAACCTTTTGTTTTACAAATAATTCTTGTTGGATATGTAGAAAAATATATTATGATTTAACTGGGTCTTATTCTTTTTAATCTTGCACTGCAAGAAAATTATCATTTGGAAAGAGCTGGTATTGTAGGGAGGAAGAATTATGTGTGTATGTAGGTAGCGTGTTAAGCCTTTGGGGGGCCTTGGAGTGGATTTAGCAGTAGTCTTTTATACAAGTGAGTATGTCTTGCTGTAGAAAATAATAACATTATTATGATTACATATAAACAGTTCTTAGGTAAGATGGTATGAGCCCAGCATATTTTAATGGTTTGCCAGATCATAGAAAAATTACAGACCTTATGAAGTGTATATAGTGTCAGTGAATTGGCAATGTACTTTTCTGTGTAGCCAAAATGTTGCATAACAAAATTTGGAAAGGTGTGTCTTGATTGGCACTACTGGAGGAGGTATTGAAAAGCCTGTGGGTAGAAACTCTTTTAAGATGGGATAAAATGAGGTTTGTGCCTTCGTATTGTCTTGGGTTATGTCTGCTATGTGAATTACGTTCTGCCACATTCAGGTGAGTTTCCTGAAAACAAGGCAGGTATCTATTTTTGTTTCTTGCTTTTCTGCAGGTAATCTTGATTTCCCTTCATGGAGGGTGGGAAAATACCCTGTGGTACAGGGATTTTTCTCCCCCGCTCCCTTTAGATCCTCATCAAGAAAGATGATGAAAAACTGACAACAAATCAATCTCATCCAAACAGTTGCAGACAAGTTAAAAAAGGTACACTAATTCCACATTCTAAGCACATTAACTGCCTTTCACAGTAAATTATCACAGTGGATATTCATACACATATACACAACATCAGCTGTAAACCAGTAAGTACGAGCTCTGCAGAGCATGCTGTGACCTGCTTACTCTAAGGTCACAACCTCTCAAGAGCCTGCAAGGAGAGAAGAGTTTTTCACAGTTTACAAAAGCTAGTTTCCCCACCATTTTTCAAATCAGAGTCTGAGCAAATTATGTCAGTTTTGGCAAAAAGTGTAATCCTTTATATCATGAAGTGATCTGGCATCACCATGACTTGGGCTCAAGTGCCAGCTATTGTTGTACAAAATATAGATAATAAGCAGACAGGTCTAGTGCCCAATCCAAGAACTTTTTCTTCATGAGGGGCTTACTCTTGTTCTCATTCATTTGCTGTAGCCTTAGTACCTTAATAGTGTCCTCAAAGCTCCTGAAACAAATTGACTGAATTTGGAACAAATTACATGGCTTTTTTTCCCCAGGGAATATTAATTCAGCCCTAAATACAAATTCTTAGCTGGGACTTATTATACAAGATCATGTTAGACAAATGTCTTGCACACCAGAAAAAGTATGGCAGCAAGAAGGCAAGATGATGTTTTTGGTAAAGCTCAGGTGTAGCAGCTTGGTTTTGTGATTTCTCAGGCTGATGGCTTGAGTACTTTGCATGCGTAAGGCAAAGCGTGCCTTGATGTCATCTGCTCCAGAACACTGCAAGCCAGAAATGAAAACATCATAACATGAATTTTCCTTCTTGAGACAATTTCCTTCTGTTCCTGCTCCTGCTGTCAGTGAAGTCAATAACAGGACTGACTTCAGATGTGTAAGTTCAGTCATCTTTCGCTTACCTGTGCAAAAGCCAGGGAGCAGAACAGTGGTAAGACTGGAGCAAGAGGTGTTTATTATATACTGATATGTCTTTATTAGGACAGCTATGCACTCAGGTCACAGTGAAAAAGGAAAACAGTTCTGTGACCTGGCCAACAAGAAGAACATTAATCTTCTGCACATTTTGTAACTCTTGGAAGTTACTAATTTTCAAAAGTTTTGGGGTTTTTTTTTGTTGTTGTTGTTGTTGTTTTTCCCGCTCCTTTGAATTCTCATAGGATTCTTCTTTGGATGTTGATGATCTAATATGTTGAAAAGATACTTAACATAAACGGAACAGTGCTTCTTTGGTACCTTTTTTCCTAGGTGATCCAATTAAAGTAATAGAGGTATAAATACAGATGTGTGGTCAGCTTTGTAAAGACAGAGCTTCATACTAAAAAGCTGGGTGGACCGATGCCTGTTCTTTGCCAATTTTGATATTAGAAAGATATATTTTGTATTAAGAAAGAAGAAGATAAGTCCTCCTTTCAAAAGCCATGAAAGATTGTTGAGAGCATAGGAGCCAAGTTTGATATTGCTGATTTTTATAGATGTGACTTGAAAGGAAGCCAGACTTTTGGATTTTCTGGGCTTAAATTAATGAGATAGGGTTATTTGTACTGTGTTCTCCTTGGTAACTTGCACTCATCTTGACTTGTGCCCTCCTTTATTTCTCTCCATGGCATAGGTCAGCATTACAGAAAACCTCTCTTATGTCTGTCTAAAGTGATTGTATTGTGCTATTGATTTACGCATTAAATATGTCTATGTTATTGTCCAATGTAAGCTAGATTGTATAAGGGACATTACCTGAATGTATATTGTTTTCTCAGGGTACCTGCTGATATCTTTACTGTGCTAATACCAGAACATGAGAAAAAGCAGAATAAGGGTAGCAATAAATAGACAGAAAAGGAAAATCATGTAGTTTATCTTAACTATTGAATAGAGGAGCTGCTGGCAAAGCATGCTGAGAGGAGGGACTGATTTATTCCTCTTTTTTGTGTGTGACTGAGGCAGACATATTGGTGGACCTTACATTTAACACTGTACTAATAAAACCAAAACCTAAGAAATATTAAAAGAGAATCTAGTTTAAACTTAACTAGCTGGAGGCAGAAACTGGTGTCTCCATCCCCTTATTCCTGCCTTTCTCTAAAGATCTGAGAACCGCGTGGCATTTAGTAAGAATTAACTGCTTGGAGCTGGGCTTCATACTTTCCATAAGACTTCATGTGGTTTACAGGTTTATATACAAAATAACCTGTTTACCTACCGTGATTCATTGTGAGTTTAAACTCTTTTTCTGGTGCAGTTAGGGTGGATTAGAAACAGAAAAGAGGCAGTGGGAAGGGAAGAAAAGTAAAAGCGGTAAGGCAGGAGACTTCAGGAGAAGGATGATGTGGCAATAGCAGGAAATAATCCTTCCTAAGAAAAGAAAACATGTTTATTACTGATGGAAAGCCCAAGGTGCCTGGGGCTGATAAAGAGTGTAAAAGAAAGAAAATCACATTGACTTTCAGTTTTCTGCTACAAAGGATGTTACAGGACCTTCATCACAGGACATGGACAAAAAAGGAAGAGGAAGAAAAAGGAAGGTGGAGCAGTTTTCTCTCAGGATTGCTTGGCTTGTTTCTATTTGTGTTTTAAAATACAGACTAAATACACTAATTGCACTGTTACAGGTAGTGTTATAAACAGCAAAAATCAAGAGGCAAGTTTCTGTAACATGTTTCTTCCACACTGACAATTTGGGAAGGTGATAGAGGAAATAGGCATTTAAGAATTAATAAACGAAATCTTTTACAAAATATATTAAAGCAGGTATAATTTCCAAGCCAGTTTAACTTTATTTTTAATTGAATATATCACACATTGATAACTTTTACTTAACCGCAGCTCAAGCAAACTGGAGTGCACATTCTTTCCTAAAAATTGTTAGATTATTCTTAAATTATAGGAACATTTGCAATACTGTGTGTGTATGATAGCTTTACTTACAAAAGACATACTGTGAAGACCTTGTTGCTTTATGTAATTATATAGCCTTAAAGCTGTTTCATATGTGGTTAATGATAGAGAGTTTGAAGGCATTTAAGTTTGTACAATGCAAAGACAGACAAAAGAAAGAAAGGGTTTGCATTATTAATGTTTGTATTTTGTTAGGTCTTGGAAACAGCATAACAGCACTGATTTGGAGGGAATAAAAACTTGATAAATATTGGGATAAATTGTTTAACTGAGCAATTGGTATTAAATGGGGTGAAATCACGCTTCTGCACGCACAAATTCACCAGTTTGTTTCTATGTCCTGGTCTTTCAATCTTATCCAAGAAAGCATCTTTTGTCCTAAAATTCTCCGCGTACTCTTATGGCATGCAATAGCAGTCCTCAGCTCTGTGTTATAAATGAACTGACAAGTTGCACGACAGCTTCAAGTACCTTGAATTGAAAACCACAAAATTATGTCTTGGGCCGTGGAAGGCTCCCAGCTGGGGCCAAGTACTGTGCCATGAAGGTCCTTCTGAGCAGTGTGCACGTGAGCCGCTCTGGCCTGAGAAGCCACTTAGCCACCAGAGATTGTTGCTTAGTGTGAAAGCATGCGAAAGGTAGATACACCTCAAAAAATCTGTGATGTAAGCTATTTGATTTTACACTGAAGCAGGGTGGAGGAGAATTGTTCTCAGAGCCAACAGCTGCTATTCAGCATGAAGGTGGAAACTCCATGCACAGCAGAGACCAAGTGAAATGTCTGCTGTCTCTCAGCTGATAGCAGTGCCTGTCTGAATGAGCGTTTTTCATCTGCTTCCATCCAGCTTAGAAAAGTACTGCAGACAGTGTAAATTAAAGCAATTTGACATTTTGTAGAGCAGGCAGAAACAGGCAGACTCTGTCACCAGTGGTTCTCTGAGGCTCACCTCCCTGCTCCTTGTAGAAGGTGTCTAGCTCCATCCAAAGTGTCAGAGGAAGCTTTCTTGCCCATGAAGTACGGATCAGGCTTTGTATGACTGTGGGCTTAGTTAACGATTGAAAATGCAACCTGTGCCTTTGCTATTTTGCCACAAGGAGGTAACTCCCAGGCTGACGGAAAAATAAGAGTCACTTTTTGTAGCAAAATACAAATATATACAAATGTGCATTCAGGGAGACATCTTACTGAGAAACTAACTACAAGTAATAACATACGGAAAAATGTTTGCGTGTGTGAAAAAGCAGTATTGTGTATTTTCGAGACTTACGCTTACAATTACATTTGTTATGCAATCAAAATCATGCTTTTTTACTGGCATTCTTTCTAATTGTAGAAAATTTATTGTTTTGTTAGATTCTAATAGTGTATTTGAAATCTCAGAGTGGTACTTCGAGCATTTGCCAGTTTATATTAAGAGAAGTAACTGCAGTCTTTCATTCCCTTTTTTATCACCCTTTCTCCATTTCCCTTTTCTCCATTTATCTTTCTGGGGAAAACCATGGTAGGTTTTGTATTTATGTACTAAGTATTGTTCAGCACCAAGCATAACATCCCAACCAAAAGAGTCCGTAATATTTAATGCCAGAGAGGAGGAATGAGTCAGGGATGATTCTAGCTGTTGTGGAACTGAAACACAAAAGATAGAAACATTTAATGTATAGGATTCTGTGATGGATATTAATGTTTGGTATTTCTAAGTCTAGTAATTATTTTGTTTATAAATGCATTTTATGTCCGCTGAGAGAGAGAAATAAGTGGTAATAGCAAGCACATCATAAAATTATCTGATCTTGAATTCTTATTTTTTTAATTTACTAATTGTAGTTCGGTTGCAGAGTTGCAAGTTCCAGCCATTTAAAAAATTATGACAGCCTTAACAATTTTATACTATTCACTTTCAATTTAAAAAAAAAAAATTCCAAAGACATACAAAATTGCAGGTAAAGACTTAAAATACCTGTACCAGATTTTAAGTGATATAAAGTGCTGTAATTTCACTGACTTCAGAATTAATGCTAATGTGTTCAGAAACTGCCTCTTCACTTTGAATCTTCAATAATTTATCACAGTAGCTGATCTCAGGAAAAATTGCTGTTAGATTCTACAAACCTGAAAGAAAATTCAAAAACTGTAGGGGGGAGGAAAAATTTAAATGAATGTTTGCAGTAATTGATGTTTGACATCCTGTTCATGAGCAAAAATGTTTATTGGTGCAGTTTATATAATGGAAAAAGCATTCTATTTTAAAACTCGGACTTTAGAAACTGCTTAAGGAGACACTGAACAGTTTATGGTGAATCTTCTTAGGAAAAGAAATTCTTCAATGTTTGGTCTTTCAGTAGCAGCTTCTTTAATGATTTATCTGCTGTTGCAATGTAATTTTTGATACACCTTATTAAAAGAAGCTATGGTTGTAAGTCCTATCACTGAAGCAAATAATTAGTATGAATATAATTATAAAACTTCTCTTTCTGTTCCCTCAAATTCAAATAAGTGACATATGTGATGCTGATTACTGCCTTCCAAAGATGTAAACACTGGAGAATCATTGGACTTAAAGCACGTGTATTTGTAGCATTGGAATCTTTTGCGTGAATCCTTCTACACTGAAAACGGAGCCAATGAGAAGATGTTTTCTCACATTAACCAGTGATGCTGTGTGGTAGAAGATGCTATGTGTAGAAGACTCAGTAAACAAAGTAGGGGCATAAAAAAGGCCAGTAAAATATGCAGAACTTTCAGGCTGGAAAGAGGACTACATCAATAGGAGTAACGATTTTTGCTTTCATAGAAAAAGAAAAAAACAAAATAAATTTACAGGTGCAAACACTCAAATAGAAGGTCCAGCATAAACACAAAGTTTTGTATGTCTACATGAAGACCTCTTCATGCAATTTTGTCATTTTTATAGTCAGTGGCTAAGCAATATAGTCCCTGGAGCCTTTAGAAGGATTAGGTCTGATAGTCAACAGAGGAAATTAAGAAACAAGCAGGTTAATGCATTTGTAATTTGTAATCTGGATTATATAGAAACTCCAGTGAGGAAATAAGTATGTTCTTTATAGACACTTAGAAGTGAATCTACGGTACTCATAGTGAAATCTTGTAAACTGTAGAAGTATGTAAAAAAAATTAGAAGAAGAAGAAAAAAAAAAGACAGAAAAGGCAGTTATTGTGGATGCTGTGATAATAAAAGATGATCCACAGGAGAGGAGTAACAGCAGTGCATTAATGAGTTCTGAAGGAGAGAGAATGGCAAAAAAAAGTGTTAACTTACAATTGCCACAGAGATAGGACTTTTAATTGAGGCTGCATTCACTGCTCTTAAGGACAATGAGTAAGGGTTTAGTTCTGGGTTTTATGAAGACATCAGCTGGGCTGCCTCAACAGTTTTATTCCCTGCAGTTTTGTGCAATTCATAACATCCTGTCTTTTCTTTCTTGATCTTTTCATGGTCATGTCACCTCTTTCAGAGAGTGGAAAGACAACTGAGAGAGACAGGCATCTGGTGTAATGAAACTATCATTAGCAAAGATACAAATATTGAAAGGTTATAAGCTAACATGTAATATGTAGGTATTTTTGCTGTGTGATTTCCCTCTTCTCCACCCTCCACCTCCCCACCCTGAGTGGAAATACTTAACTGAAGCCTAGTCAGTAAGTAAAGGTTACTTCATTTTTTTTTTTTGAGTGAAAGTATATTTTTCAGTTTGAAATGGGCTGTGCTTTCTATACCTCTTTTAGAAGGCTTATTCATATGCAGGCACACAAGCATGTGTTTTTTTCTGCATACAGATACTGTAGTAGTTCTGTGAGAATATGAACTATACATTGTTCAAATTAGAGGTAGCTGAAATGCTGCTTTTTTATTGCACAGATTGCAAAAACAAACAAATAAAAAAACCAAGCCAGACAACAGCCTACATGTTTATAGTAAAGGAATAGAGTTCTGAAACTGTACACCATAAATTTGATCTGCTCATTTTCAAAAATGTCTTGAAACTTCTTATTTGACTTGAGGGTCAGTGAGAGATCTGGATGGGAATCCCAATAAGAATTGGATTCCTTCTTTCTAACATTTTATAGGTTTTTAGAGAAAACCAGCAGAGAGACAATTCCACAGTATTTCAATAAATATATAGATATAAATATATATATTCAATAAATTCAATAAATATAAAGATATAACCTTCATGTTTGGAGAGAGGGGGAAAAATAAAGTCTCTGCAAACTGCAATCTGTATCCCAGAGGAGTATAAGAGTTTTGCGTGTTGTGGATACATTAACTATGCATGCTAATGCAACGCTATCAGTACAGTGATCTCCAGCAGTATTGAAGTACATTCCACATTTTGGGCTTATCTAAATTTGTTAATTAAATACTGCATTTTATACTTGAAAAAGTATGTTTTCTGTGCATTAAGGGCTAACAAGTGTGACACACTGGTTATCTTCTAGTCATCAGCAATTTGTCTTCAACCAAATTGTAATGGAAGCCTCTGCTCTTTCCCGAATACTTCAAAGGGGGACTTTTAAATTAGAAGCTGTAGCTATAGCAATCGTTAAAAGCAGCGAGGAACACCTGAAGAAGTTTCAACAAATGTCATGTTTTAAAGTAGTTCATATTTGTCATCATAATTATGAATGCTAGCTCTTTAACTTTTCTTAACATTAACAGCTGCAGAGACTTGGACTAATAACAGTATGTTTTTCTTTCATAATAAGCTTGTGTAGCTGGGCATACTTTTTTCACTTGAACAAGATCCCAGTGACATCTACTAGTATGCAACTGGTCCTTGTTTGTGCCATTTGGAAGCAGGAGCTCTTTGAGATTCATATCTGATGAAGCATTTCAAAATCTACTTACCTCTAAGCACAGGATTTTAACCAGGTGATTTCAAGGTGAGACAATGTGTTAGGCTTTTGAGAAAATGAGGCCTGAGAAATTTTGAGTTAAAATAAAAAAAACAAAACCAAAACACCCTCCCCCCCGCCCATAATTTACACACCATTAAGATTCTGAAAGCAGCTCCTTCCATAGGGTTGGTCCAGAGATGAGCATTGCACCATTGCTGCAGCTGAGAAGGATCCAAAATTGTATTTGCTCTGTATTGCAATGATGAATGTTTTCTGTTAGCAGGAGACTGGGCTATTGCGTACTGTCAGTTTTCAAGCAAGGATGCCATTGTAGGCATTTGTAAGTGAGGGTATGAACTCACAATTTCTGTGTAAAGAATTAATGTTTTCTACTGTTTTGAATTATGTTTGTACAGCTTTTTGTTTTGTTGTATAGCAGAGACAGAGTGTCTCTAGTCATACACTATCTGCTTAATGAAATGCCCTCTGAAGACTTCTCTCTTCTGCGAGGATTATATGAGATCGTATTTTTAAGAATATTTTTAAATTTGGGGAGTTCCGACAAACAGTCTTCACTTTATCTCGCTGACTTCCATAACAGTATTGCCAATGATCCATTGCCAGTGGATCAACAAATACTTACATTTGGTACTTGATGCAAGACTGTTCAAGAACTTTAAATTTAGATGAAATAATGTGAGATGAAAACGGAGGAGCAAGCAGGGATGGAGCTTCTACTCCTTGAACTATTTAAAAATCTGGGTGGAAATTTGCTCTGGTGAAGTGTGAGTCTGCTTTAATGCCAGCTGTGCCCGTTGGCTTTCATGTCTTTATTGATATGGTAGAGGATTCTCAAATTTCTAATCGGTGCAGCATTTGTATGGTGAGCCTGATGCTTCTGGCTTATTGCGAGTGTGTTGGCACACAGTTGCTAATTCCATGTGGTCTGGGTTTGCAGGTTGAGCCTGGCAAGTCTAAGGAGTTGTGATGGTGCTGGATTCAATATGCAGGTGTCAGTTTTACTGCACAGTAAAGCCATCGTGGATATGTTGGACTCACTATTAGCACACAGCTAGTCCTGTGCTTATGCTTCTGTAAGTTGTGGTTTTATCTTCTTTACTCTGGACAAATTTTTGAGGGGAAAAAAGAGTACTGCATATGGCAGTTCTGACTTCAAACCCTTTGCATGTGTTTTTTGTATCGTGAGCAAAAAAAAAAGTATTGTTGCAGAAATCAGCTGGTGTTTGTGGAATATCAAAGGAAAGTTGAGATGGCTTGTTGCGAACTTTTCCTTCCAAAACAAAATTCTGAAGTTTTTCAGTCTTCAATCATGGCAAAATATAGTTGAATGGGTTGCTTTATGACTCCAAGGATTAGTTGGCAGTCGAGGACACTGAATATTTCTGATAAGTAAAGACTTTTCCCATAAGAGGAAAATGTTTCTCCTGCTGTCTCTAAATTTATGGGTAACTGTTTCCAGGTAGGTTGCATAACAAAAAAAAGCATAACAAAACAGTCTTTTCGAAGCTTTATGCATAGGGTGTTTTTAACATATGCCAAGCATTAACACATAAAGAATTAATGGGCACAGATATTTGAATTTTATAGAACCAGGAATATATGTGAGAGGAAATGATCATGAGAGTGATATAGCTTAGTGTCATCAGCATGACAGTGAAAGAGGAGAATGTAACAAACCATAATTTGCCTGTGAGGTGGGATATAAAAATGCTGGAGGGGAGACATATGCTGGTTCTTTGGGCCTATCCCGATGTCAGAGAAAAGAAAAAGAAACAGGTGGGCAATAGATTGATTTCCCCCCCCCCTTTTTTTTTCTTCCTTCTTCTTCCCCCCCCATCCCCATTAGTAAGTTCAGTGGGGACTGATTTTGGAACTGATAAGTCTGGATAGGAATTTCTCATATTCCTTCATAAATAGTTAATCTTTTTATGAAGTTAGGCTCTCTAGTTAATTTTATTTAAATTGTGCATTTGACATGATTTCATTAGTCACATGATAACTCTAATCAGCATCACTGTACTACACAAAAGATGTGTATCCTTAAAAAAATGAGTTTCTAGTCAGAATTGACAGTCACTGGAAGGTTTTTTGGATTATACAGTCTTTTAAATTTAAATGTCATCTCTGAGGGGTATTGAGAGGGGAACAGCTTGTGCCTGACTTAGCATATCTGTGATTCTGCTGTGTATCCTCAGATGGTTTCCCTCGAGCTGAACAACTGTATCACTCTGTTTCTGAAAAGGGCAGAAATTGTGGCCATTTCTGACTTCAGAAGTAGTTCTTTATCTTCATTTTAAAACATGCCTTTCTAATTCGCAGATGGAAAATATGAGGGAACATAGGATTGAAGGTCAGGATCTCTTCCTGGCTTGGATAATGACTTGCTGAACAGAACTCCCGAGCCTGATGAAGTTACACTGTTACACCTCTAGAAGAACGTGACAAAAAAATTAGAATTTTAGATATTTCAGGATTACTCAGATAGTTTCTTTCATCTGGTTGGAAGGGGCCAAAGAGGAATTAAAGACCTTCCTTCTAGCTTTCCAAGTGCTTGAGGGGGATTCAGAGGAACATCATGCTGACCAAGTTCTGTTAAGGTGATTTGTGGCTTTAGAGGACATGTGCCTCATTGCTTTTCCTTTTGAAGCACAGCTGAGCTGAGGTCAACTCTGTTTTGAAGCCTCACAGTTACCAAGAAGGACCCAAGCTCCTGTTTGCCTGATTTAACCTTTTCTGACCACTACCGAGCACTCTTGCCCATCTATATGAATATGCATCTACAAGTTGCCTTTATGTAATTATCTGTGTTTGTTGATTAAATGCATGTTAATATATTACACTGTCATGCAATAGATTTGGTTATTTTTCTTTGGTCTCCTTCCTTGCCCAATATTTGAAGAATTGTTTCCATCAAGACCATACTAGTGTCCTGACAATTAAGTCAGCGCTGAACAGTAACTCTGCTTAAACGTAAATATATAGATAAATCTATCAAGAGTGTTTCCTTCTTAAATATGGAATTTATTTCCCTAAAATTACATTTTGATTTAGGGTTAGAAGTATTTGTTCCTAGGTTGGTAATTGCTTTAGGCACTAGGCTGAAAATGAGAGCTCTGCTATTAATATGAGAGGCATACCAAATTCAGTAGGGAAAAGGAACTGGACATACTTCCACAGATTTGTATTTTTTCATAAATCATTTAAATGGAATGAGTTACGTTCACATAATTTCCTAGCTATGAAAAATTCTGGGGATGAATCCCTTTGTTTTAAGTGTATTTTAATATAGAAAAAATATTATGGGGTAAATCTTAGTTGTTCTAATTTATATTTTTTTTACGGTTTAAAATGACCGGAGTTGTATTGTACAATTAAAAAAAAATACATTTAAACAAGTTCTATGAAACATTGTGGTATAATCCTTGACCTTAAAAGCATAATATATAAACTATATTAAAATTAGAGACTTAAAAAATTAATGTAATTCCCTTCAAAATTCTATGCACATTGTGTGGGAGATTGTTGGGTGTTTTTTAGATATTGTATGGCTATGTCATTGAATCATACAGTCAAGTGTTCTCTTTCCATAGATTAATGCAAAGTACTTGATGAGGGAAAATTTCATTTCTGTGGTGGATCACTTGTCTACACATTGCTGAAACAGCCTTCTCCTTGGGCTTGTTCCATTCAGTCAGAGCTCTCAAAGTCATCAAGGTAGCTCACAGCAGCTTGCAAAACTGGGATTTTAAGTGTAAATTCTACACGGGTCCCTACTTCATCTTTGTTTCTTTATTGACTGTCTGTAAGCCTCCAGAACCGAAGGTCTCAGGAGCATAAATAGAATTCAGACTATCTGGACTTGAGATTTGTCCTCAAGATAAAATGAGATTCATAGCATGTACAGATTGGTGTTTGTGTCCTTTAACTGGTGTTCCATATACAAGCGAATTTCACCCTTTAAAAATGCATAAGTGTCTGCAGTTCTTAAAAGAGAGGTTTTCATCTTGAAGTTTTGGGTTTTCTTTGAATAGCTTAATGCTAAACTACTAGTAAGTAGGGAAAATTCTGCTTTCATCCAGTCTCATGTGACTTTTTTTTGGTAAATAAATAGACAACACTAAGAGAATACAGAAGCCATGCCCAAAACGGAGCACATTTAATAGGGAAACTTGGGATAGCTAGTCTATCTACACATCACTTTCATAATTCCTTTATGCATTTTTTTTTTGGAGAAGTTTGTGATAACCTGCTTAAGAAGTGTATTCATTTTGAGTTGTCATGCCTGTGAATTCCCTCTTGAAAATAACAGAGGAGAGGAGTTATTATTCTGTTTTATATTTTAACTTCTAGTGATCTTTTGAAAGGAGTTTACAGTCTTTCACTTTTGCGCCAGGAGAAAACTATTTAGGGGAGAAAAACACACCCTCAAAAAAGTTTTGTTGGGTAGAATTCTATCATCTCTCATTGGACAAATAAAAAAAAAGACTTTTCAGCCTTGATGGATAAAGTAATGTAGAATAAAGCAGTGTAGAATAAAAGAACACCATACTAGTTGCAAAATCCTTTTAAATTCAATGTTTATTTGCAATAGGATCCTTTTTTATTATTATTATTTTACCCAATTGGCAATTTTTACGATCAAAAACCAAAAGCACAGAATAGGCACACTTTTCTGCATCTCTTTTACCTCATTAGTCAATTAAAATTTAATTTAATTGAAATTGGTAACAGTTTTTGCTAACTTTGTGCTGTTATTTATCATGAAAATGGTTTAGTATTTAACTTCAGTTTAGACGGCTCACAGCTCTTCAGTTTAGACGCCCCCCCCCCCCGAGATACTACACTACCTGCTGTTTTTGTTACCTTTCACAGGATGCTCTGGAAAAGACAGAAAGATTCCAGCTTTGTTTTGATCTCGCTTGACATTGCATGAAGGAGGCAGTTCAGTTGCAAAAAGTAGCATCTTTCTTAGATCTTTTTGTCTGGAAACCATTTCTTTGGTTAGAATTTTGCAGCAAGAAAGTTTAGAGACTGAACCAGCTAGAAAGAAGAAATGATTGGGCCAACTGAGCTGGAGATAGACTCATCATTTCTTCTTTTTTCCCTCTCCATACTCTTGTAGAAAAAAACTCCAAGTGGTATAATTTTTTTTCCTATAGAGTCTCTGTGTCTATCCCATTGTTTCACTAGTTTATCTGAGTCCTTTTCCATGGGCTCAGTTTGTGGAAAAGAGAATATTGAATAAGCTTTGAAAGAGAAATGATGGTTGATGTGTTATATCACCTGAGAGATGAAAAAGGAACAATGGAAAAATGGAATATTCCCCTGCTTCTCCTCTTGCACCCTTACAGAAAAGCCAAGCAGAAATCAGACCTATGCTAGTATTTAATTTCTCTTTATGTTGTAGTGGATAGCAACAGATGATTCTTCCACCTGAATACAGGTGGAAGGAAAAAATACTTTTTTTTTTGCATACGCTTGCAGTAAATACTGCCTTACTCTGCATTCAGACTGCTGAAATTAAACGAATGTCTTTTGCTATCGTGTATCAACTGTGACAAAGTATGCCAGAATCTGTCCCAGAGATTCCCGTGAACAAAAGGCTTTCATACCCAGTTATTTTTAAGAATATAGAGCTCTAGAAAGAGTAGTAATAAAATTAGAAAACCATGTTATTTCTCACTCCATCTTACAGAATGCTTCTCTTCTAAAGTGGGAAAATAAAGTGCTTATAAAAATGAGTTACTGTATTTTTTACAAGCAACAATGTGTAATTCTAGGTATATGTGTAGTGGATACTGCAAGGAGATTACATGTAGGTCGATAGAGGACTAGCAGGGAAACATGCCTTACCTTCCAAAGGTGCATGGGGGCTTTTTCCTGAAAATCCCCAGTAGAGATTTTTGTTCGTCAAATAGAAATAAAAGGGAGTTTTGTGGCCAGTATCTGTGTAATCTTTGCTATAAGATCAGAGAAGGACAAGAGTACAGAAATTATAGCATGGTTAATAACCAAAGAGAAACATAATGAATTGACATCAAGGAAGCAAAGATAGATAATATGAATAAGTTTGAATTATTTTAAAACATAGGCCTAAAATGCTGTATTACTTAGAAATAGCTTAATCTCTCTTTGGACCTAACTTCTTCAAACTTAAATTTTGTTTTCCTTGTACGTCAATAGTAATGATATAGCAAGGTGGAAAGTTTAAGCTTTGTTAATACGGTTGGATGATTAATTATAAATGGAAAGTGAATGATGATAAGTGTACTTTATTCATCTCCAGTTATCTTTTCTACTATTATAATGCATTGTCTTTGGTTCGTAGTATGCCTAACAATAAAGGAACATTAATACATCCTCAGTGAATAGAGTTGAAAAATCAGTCATATGCTTTTATTTTGCTATTGAATACTTGTTTCCAAACTAATCTGCTGCAGAAAGACAATCACTATGAATCAGCAGCTGCTATTATCACTAAATAGAGACTGTCGGTTGCTCTGAAGATGGAGTTTTCTAGTCTTTGTAAGATTTACATAAGTGTTTTTCTGAACAGAATGAGCAGTTATAATCTAGACATTTGGTGTTTTCATTTGGATCTTCCAGTTGCTTTCTCTTCTACTAGACCTATCATAATGCAGATGAAATCCATACAAATAATCAAATAAGAACAAGTCTTTTTCTTCAGCGGCTTGCATATAAGATCTGATCTCTCTCATCAAAGTCACTGGCTAAGCTTAGAGTTAAAAAAATAGAAACAAATATGGAATTTGAAATTCATGTCTGTTATTGTTTTAGTGAGTTTATCTCACAAAAAGATGCATGCTCTGTGCTCTCAGCTGGTGACAGCATTCATAAAGAAGCTCTGGCTAAGACTCTCATAATTGGAGTTTTTACAAGAGGATTTGCATTTCTCTCTGTGTGGCAACCCCGCAATAACGAGTAGCAGGTAGAGAGCGCCCTGAGAAGGTTCATGATCAATGGAGAGCAGCTGAACAAGGCAGCCCAAAGCCAGCGGGCTTGCTAAAACCTTTCAAAGGCAAAATCTGTCCTGGATGGGAAACAGCTGGTAGATGGGGATGCCTTGTTTGTATGAAGGTCTCCTGTTGTACAGCTCTTCAAAGAAAGGGAAATGCTTTGGAGGCAGAATGGTCTTGGAGAATTTTTTGGCAATGTTTATGAATTAATACTCATGAAAGGCTAGAGAAAATTAAATGAATATTAAAAAGAAATAGGATTTTAGTAATATGAGATAAAGAAAGGTAATATGTGAAATATGATTTAATGTTTCTTAAGTCTAATGTGTAATAAAGCATCGGTATTTTAAAATAATTCAATTCATCATGTTCATTACAGTATTAGTGAGGTGTATGGTTCCATAGCTCAATAGTCCCCATCCCACCATAATTGTAAACGCAATAGTATGTACAGAGAAAGATGAGGGGTAGGCTATATAATGTGCAATAGTGTGATTATTGCACTTTTGAGGACTGTTGGCTCCCCAAGGAGACCAGAAAGGCTCATTATAAAATGTCACACAGAGATTTTTAGGATAAGAGGCTGTGATCTATACCAGTGATAAGGGAGCAAAATATCTCTGCCTTTATCTTCAAAGTGCTTCCATGGCAGATGTCAATAATATGGATGATTACTATGTCATTTCAAAGCGAAAATAGAACGCTAAATAAATGTATGGCACAACTGAATATATTGAATGATTGTACTTTGAATAAAATTATTTGATATTTTCAATATTAGCCTCAATTTTATCTTGTCCCCTGTTGGTTAGCTAAGTCGTATATTATTTCTGCTCCTTGAAAGAACGTGTGCGTTCACAAACAGTTCAGGAAGGTATCATGAGATTTTTCTGTAACTTGCTTTCTGCAGAATTTGGACTGCTACATTTTCATAGCTTGTTCACTGAGAACGTAAGTTATTTTATGGAACATATGCACATTATGTATTTTATGTGTACATATACATATTAATTCCCCCTTAATTCTTGCACCTCTAACTGCAGTGCTTGCTCTGTTCACTTCACTGATATTTTCACAGAGCCAAGCCTGTAATTTTGGTAAATGCTAATGTTATAATGTAAGGCATAGTTTTTTGTTGTTGGTTGTTTTTATTAGTGTTGTTCTCCCCCTCCCAAATATAGAAGCACTGCAGAAAAAAATAGAGCTGTAGATTTATTGTCTTCCTTGCTTGCTTTTTTCTTTCTTTTCCCTTTTCCATTTCCCTACCACTTCAGACTCTATTACTTGCAGAATCAAAGCTTGAGTTAATAGTTGACTGAAATTGGTTTATCTTTCCTAAGAAAATAAGAATTTTTTTTTTTTTTTTTTTTTACTGCTCCAACTTTCAGTGACACTTGGGTAGGTCAACATTTCACAGTCCTGTTGTTCCTAAGCTCAAAGAAAAAGAAGAAAAAGTTTTCTAGGCAATTTTTTTTCTACAAAAGCAATGAAGTAAAAGGAAAAAAACAAACCCCTATAATATACAGTAGATGATATATACTTTGCAACTTGTATCTTCTTTTGAATATGATTCTTTGTGTGGTTTTGTGTGTATATAATTGCAAATGTGACACAAATAAATGCTACATACGTCCTGTGAATAATATTGGTGTAGTGATTGCAAGAGTTATTTTGAGAAGAGCAGGGAAGAATTAGGTATCTCCTTTTACCTTAAGGCTCCCAAACTTACTTTTGTTACTTTGAATAACCAAAAATTTAATGAAACCTTTTTGACAGGCTGAAGTAAATGATACTCTCTTCCTCTGCCTGTTCGTTTGTTGCATCTCAAAACTTCTACCTAACTAGGTCAGAAATTTCCATCATTTTCACCATGATTTCTCCATGCAGTAAACTTCCTTTGTAGTTGGTAAGAATTTGAACAAAGAACAGCCATAAGATCAACCTTCCTTTGTAGAAAGATTTTGCATCATTGAAGCAAAATAGCTGAGGATGTGGCTCACGGTGATTCAGAGGTTTTGTTGGGTTTTTTTGGTCTCAGACAGCTCCACCAGGCTGTTTAATATAAATGAACGTGCCATGTTTAGTAGTAATAAAACAGATGGATGTATACCTGTTATCAAAATGGACTGTATCAGAATAGAAGTTATGCAGAACACCTTAGGCTAAGTACCTTTTTGTTCTTTTGTAACTGCATATGCAAATATATATCCTCTCAATATGTTTCTCTTCGTGCAGCTGTTTTTTTTTTCCTTTATCTACAAATCATTAACCAAGCAAATGTCAAAATCCTGAGAAGAAAGGCTTGTGTGGAAAAAATACTGTGTATTATAAACATGTACACTGACATGATTTATGTATATTCACTGGGGGAAATTGTCTTTGTATTTTTGAAGTAATAGCATTTAAGGAATTTATTTACCTACAGCAATAAATCAATAAACGTGTTACATCTATGAATAGATTTTGAAATGTCCACCCGAACATAAAAAATCCCATAGCTATTAAAAGCCATTATGTTCTGAAACTCTAACATACCTTGAGCTTCTTACACAAGATGTTCTTAATATAATCAGAGATGTTCACTATAGTTACCAAAAATATTCTGGATACTGAGGTGGGATGTAATTTAATTTAATAATTTTAATTTAAAAATTATTAATTTTTCCATGGAATGTCTGTAAGTGGTTGAGGTTGCATTTATAATTGTATAAAGTTTTTGGAAGCACGTTTGTTGTTTGTGTAACTTTGGCTGAGTTTTGTGCATGTGTAAATTGTATTCCATAAAACATGAAGCTGTACTTTGAATTTTATCAATGGTTAGTGCCCCTCTTCTCTCCACCCCCCCCCCGTTGTCTCTATACTGTTAATCTATGTTACAAATCAAATACAAAGCATACCGCACTATAATCAATTTGAAGAGGGAAACCAATATCAAGAGCTGGTGTAATTCAGAACCACACTCCCCTGGCATGAAAAGTGTCTTGTTTTCCATTTAAGAATGCAAAATTGCCCTGTCCTGGGCAAGTTTTCTGTGCACACACACGTGGGTGCAGGTGTGCACCTGATTCTGTGGATGGATTCCACTTTTGCTCTGGTGGAAAAAGTTATCTAGATTACTATCCTAAATGTATTGCTTGACTGTCGTACCTTACACCTTCCCAGACTGCTTCCAAGAATGCTATAGAAATGCTTATGGGATTACTTACCAGCCAGCATTGTGACATTGGATTGCTGTTCTCTTAGCACTAGTCTGACTTTAAGTGTCAGATTTACATATTAACTATTGTCTTAGTTTTGTTGACTGTCTGTAACTGTCAGTATTTTAATGTGGGATGTTGGCATATTTTAGTTAGTGCTTATAAGTGGAGTAGTACCTGATGTAGAAATATGTAAAAATTGCTTCATTCCTTCTGATTTTTTTTTTTTTTAATCCTTACATAGAAAAGCTATATTGTTCCACACATATATGTCCTAGGCTATACCATGTCTTTCTTTACTCAGGAGATTCCTTGAATTATTATTGTGGAACCAATTTATTGGAAAAAGAAAATCAAGCTTCAAATGTATTGTTATTCCTCGTGAAATGCTATGCATTTGACAAAGACCATAATCTTCAGGGATATGAATTATTATTCTTTTTTCTTTTCCCTAAGACCTTGTAGTATTCTGGTTTCCAAATCACAGATGACAATGTCTTTTTATCACTAGCATTAGTTCTTTATTGCAAAACAGGTTGCATGAGGTGAAGCAGAGTCATTATAGCAACTGTAAGTCCCTACGTAGTAACAAAATTGACTTTCATCTTCAGTATGATCTCATCTGGCGGACAAGATAGAGAAAGGAACAAGACTCCTATGTGATGCTGAGCTGTGTTAACAAATCCCAGCTTAGAGTTAAAAGAAGGTGTAAGTGTGTGTATTCATAAATGTCTTACGTATACTTTAGAAAGTGATTTAGTAACAAGTAAGCTCCAAAATACGGTGCCAACTGCATACCCTACAAACATTAAAGTGAAGAATTTTGTAAACATTGTATGAACCGCACACATGCAGATTTCAACCTGTATTTAAGCTATGCCGAATTTTTTGCATAAGTTTGCCAAATGAAAAGAAAAACCTTGCACAACTTTTTCAAAAGTAGCGAGCTGGTCACTAATCCCTCTGTTCCCTATCGTGAACACCAAAGATGCGACATTTTGTTTTATATGTTTTTCCCCCGTGCAATCTGGCAATTCTCCATGAGAACAATTTTCCAGAGTTGCATAAATATGAGCAGGTAGATGTATTTTCCTTTAATCACTCTGTAAAGAGTCTTTCCTCTAAAGCATTGTGCAAGCACTGGGTAGAATGCCAGGGAACTGATTACAAAGATATCCATAAAAGAAAAATACCAGTCTCATAATTCTGTATTGATTACCTAAGCATTAGTGAACTGCTGCACACTGTGTCTCATGAAAGCACTGGATATTAAGTGTGAATACTCTTTAAAAATTTTATTGACTTCAATCTGACAGTTTTATTCTCACATAAGTAAATCGTCTCAAGAGTGCTGCCTTTTTCATGTGACGTGTCTGGAAATTCAGTTATTAACAGAACAAAGGCTATATTGCAGGCGTACTCTTACCAATAACTAAGAAAAATATTATCTCCAAGTATCTAAAACTGTAGAGGAGCCTGTGTACCTAGCTACTGAATAACTGAAAATGCTTTCTTGTAAATATTTCAATATTGTTTATGAGGGCAAAGGAAATCATTTTCCCTTATTCTGCATGCCCACCCCCCAAGATCCTGTGGTATGTGGTCTCCAAATGATAAATAAGGATATTTTTCATTGTTAGCACCAATTTGTGCAAACCAGGTTTCCTCATCTGATTCCTGTTGATTTTTATTCTTGACCTTTGTTTGCTTCTGTGGCTGCCGGTTGGGTATCTAAGCTCTGGTTCTTTCTGATGAACCAAATGCCATAAGGTACACCCCTCTTTTCATGATGAAGGCTTAGCTCTTTTAAAAGTAGTCCCATTTGGGTTGTAGCAGCTTTCTTACCACCTATGCCATGGAAAGGTCTCCAGAAATGACAAAAATACTACTCCTGTTTTCCCTCCTCGCCTCTTTTTGTGGGTACCAGTCTCTCCCAGCTGACGGCAGAGTACCACTCACACTGTTGCTGCTGGAGGAGGTAGAGCTTTCACCACACAGCTGCCTTCTATCTCCCAGAAGGTTTGTATTTCAATGTCAGGATAAAAACTCAGTTCTTTTGTACAGCAGAGAAAGGTCCAAATGAAACTTCTGATTTATTTTTGTTTTTATTGGTGGTGGCTGTTACTACAATGCAACTCAACAGGATTATGGTACAGTTCTTTTTATACTAAATCAAAACCAATGCTCCAACCGTTCTTAGTGTTTGTAGAGGTTTTGATCTAGACGTGGCCAGTACAAATGCAGAAACCTAGTGAACAATTAAAAACCAACATCTCTGAAATCTTTGTGAAACTATGTAGCCAGACTTGTCATTTGCATCCATTTTTAAGTACCACTTTCCTTTTTTTCCTTTTTTTTTGTGTTTTTTCCTTTTTTTGTGTATGTGGTTGGGGAGGCCAGTTGTTGGGTTTTCTTTGTTTAGTTTTGTGTTTATTTGGTGTATTTTTTGCGAAGCTGGGGAGAAGAAATAGTAAAAGAGTATTTCCTTTTTCTCATCTTGTTTGTGAAGGCATTACAAGGAAAGTAAGGTTAAAAATAAAATATGATTTCCTGTGAAAGTGACAGTAAATGGGAAAGATATTTTGTTTCTTTCTTTTGAACCAGTAGGAGATATAAACAAAAAAGTAAATGTTGCTTTGAGTCAGCCTGTGGTACTTGTCTTATGAAATAAAACATTTGCATAAAGTCTTTTTATTTGTTCTGACATTACAGAATTCTTCAATTTGAAACTAAAATAAGAAGCATATATAGTAATTTGTATATGCCAGGGGCTTCAGTATTGAAGTATTGAAAAATAAGGACTGAGGTCAGAAAATGTATGGTATATTTAGCAATGGTTAAACTTGTTAATAATTTCGGAAACATACACAATTTTTTTCTTTGATGAAAATAGTTTTAAAAGATGCTCATTCATTTAAATTTGCTGAGAATATTCATTCAGTATGCACGAGTTTTTCATTTGCATGGAAGAATGCACATTTTTTAAAACACGCTCAAATTCTAAATGTACTTACCTCAATGTAGTAATGGCAATGATCTAAAGCACGCGCGTGTGTGTGCACGTTCCTTTGCATCTAGCGAGCAGTTATCCAATTTGTGAGCATAACTAATTTCAAAATGCGTCTCTGGAGCAGCAACGTTCTTCTCTTCCACACTTGCAGAAGAAACTGTTTTGACTTCTCTGTAAACTGCTCTTCATTTTGAAGGCTTGACTTGGTTTTTCGTCAGTTGCTGCTAGTGCCAGAACTGCTGTGCAAAGAGACGATCCTTCCCCAAGTGCCTGAGTTGGTGTGGATGCTTGCTTTTCAGGTGAAGTCTGCCACTTCATGGCACTTGATACTATCCCAGGTTCAGTGGGCTATCCAAGCACCTCCTTATTTTCAAATACAGATTTAGGAATTATTTTGTGCTTAAATAAAATTGAGGGTTTGCTTACACCCTTTGCTAAATTGGTCGCTGTGCCAGGTGATAAAAGGAGATAGGAAGCCAGGCCTGTAATGTAAGGTTAGTCCTGAGGTCTTAGGAGTTAGGAGTGCTCAGAGTCCCTGCAAGTCTTTGGGTTATAGGCATGATGGATCCTTGGAGTTCTCTGTTCACTCTAGCTCTGAGACGGCAAAGAGTTTCATGAAGTTAAAATTTATTTTGTAAGTGATTTTTTTTACTTCTTCTGTGGACTTGGATATTTGAAAGTTGTATCTGTTTCTTACATAAATGTGTTTTCTTTGAAGATAAGCACACTCTGATTTCATATCATTGACATGTCATAGACAGAAGTCATATATATATATGTATTTTATATTGCCATTATTTATATTATAGGGAAAGCTTTTTGAGATCTAAAGTGCCATAATGTCTTTAAAAATATATAATAAAGAGAACATAGATAAAGCAAATTGTTATCACTATCCTTTCAAAAATAGATTAGATTGTGATCTCTGAATCAAGATTTCAAGGTTTGTTCATGTTACCTTACAGTATGTTCTTTCTTACAGACCTTTGTAAATCTTGTAACTGTATGTCATATATCCTAAATCATTTAGCTACTCATGTGCTAGTATTGCAAAATGAGGAATACTCTGCCAATTCGAAGGATATTTTTACTCTATTTTTTAGCTGACAGGCTAGATATAATTAAGAATGGACTGATTTCCTGGATGTATTTGAAAGTCTTTAGAGAAAACTAATCATGTTCCTTTTGCAAGTAAAACAACTCTAAATGCTTTGTTGCTATTGTGTTTTGCTGGCAGAGGTGCAGTGGAGCAGATATCTCCACATCAGTGTCAAGTCCTGTTGTAGAGACAGCAGTTTGCAGATTTCTTTTACTAATGGAAGTGTGCAAGGCTGTAGGTCAAAATTTTCTTCTTCAGAGTCAGCTTATTTAATGCCATCATTGTTATGGTTAAAATCTACCACTATATCAAAATATTGTTACACAGAATAGGTTACTTGGTAGCTTGAATTAATCCCTTGTCAAAGCAATGTTCGGTTTGGAGATAGAAATTTTCAGGGGTTTCATAATTTCTTTATAATAGCCCAAGTACTTTTTTTTTGCAGTTTTAGTAAACTCTGAATGGCAAAAGAGCAGCAGTTATTCAGTTATCATCCTAAAATGTGCCATCCAAGATGACATTGATGATTTACAGTTGACATCTTATTTACAAAATGTAGTGATAAATGTGTCAGTTTTTTTTCCTCCTACAAGTGAAGAATTGCTAACATAAAGGGATAAATTCACTTAATTGATGGGATTTTTTTTTTTTTTGGTAAAGAATTAACTTTTCTCTTTCCAATTTAATGTTGAGGTTTCTCTGCATTCACTGCTACTCACTTCCCTGCTTTATGTGGATCATCTTTTATCCTCTAAACATTAAGATGCCCATATTAAAAGTAGGATAAATTTTTATGAGAAATTGTTCATTTTTCATTGGGAAAAAAAAAAAAGTGGTAGAAATACTTGAAAGTAGAAGGTATAGTCAAATATCTTGTGTGGGAATGTTGCATCTGGAGGGAATTTTTAGCCCTAGAGTTACCTTCTGTAACCTGAAAGCTTTCCTTTTGTTCTTTAGAATATCTGGAAAAATACAAGTTCCTACAAAACGTAAGATTTCTGCCTTCTAATGAATTTTTACCACTATCTGATCTTTAATAACCCTTTAATATATCTTGCTTCCACAGCATCCTACATCGGCTCATTGGAATATAAACTACCTTTGATGTATGGCACATCTTGGAAGAGGGCCTTCCTAGGAATCCTTCTCCAAAATAAACTTTTTAAGAACAGGCACATCCTTGTCTCTAGCTCAGGGGCAAAAAGAAAATAATATTCACCTTCTTCACTGAGAAGTCCTTTAACTGTAATGTTCATTGATAAATGTCTGTTCAATGGTCCTTCTGCTGAGATTTCCAGAAACACTTTGAAACTACAAAATATAATGGATTTCACAGTTCATGTGATGTCTGAGAAAGTATTTTGTTGGTTGTTTTTTTTTTTTCCCTATTACTTTTAAGGGTGCTCCCTTACAGCTTGCATTATGAGAAACAATAAGTAATGTTTCCTTATTCAACTTCTTTATACTATTCATGATTTCTACAGCCCCCTAACCTGAAGAGTCTTGGAGCTGTTCTTGGAAGCTTTTCATGCCTTTGATCACCTTTGTTGCCTTTCTTTGTGCAAGGTTTTTAGCTTAATTTTAGTTTAGTCGTATGTTTTTGAGATAGGGTGAACATTGTGCAATACTCAAGGTACTCAACCACCATAGAGTTACACAGTGAGTGGCCTAATAATTTGTTCTCTATTCCTTTATAATAATTCTAAAAGTTTTGTTATCCTTTTGGCTCCTACTGAAAAGAGATTCCAATTTCTGTTTTTTCCTAAGAGATAATAACAAATTTACAACTTATCATAAAAATTATCATAATAAGTGACTTTGTTATCAACACTCAACTTAGTTTCTCATTTTATCAACTTGCACCTCTTTTCTATTTAGCTTTACTTTTCATTATTCTGAATAATTCAAATCATCATTAAACTTTGATATAACATAATTAATTCCCTCTTCCATAGCATTTGTTGAACGTGCTGAAAAATACAGAGTTTAAGACAGATATTGTAAAACTTGTAAATACTGCTTATTGTGGAAGTGACCATAGATTCTTCTCTTTGGTTTCCCATCTTTAATACATAATCTTTTACAAGAATGCTTTTGATTTTATTCCATGACAAGTTACTTTGTTTAAGAAATTTTGAAAAACTGTGAATGCATTTTGGGAATTCAGGTAGGCAATAAGACCAGCCTATTCTTTCCATATTAATTGACTTTTACGAATCCAAATATATTTATGAAATACAACTTTCTTCAAGCCGATACTTGCTATACACCATTACATAGAATGTAATGCACCTGAAGTGCTTTTCTGGTGGATGAAATTTACCCTTATGCATCCTTTAAGTTAGTGATTTTGTTTAGAAGGTATATAATCAATTGTTTTATGGTGCTACATAAAATATAGATGGGGTAATTATTAATAGAGATGGTACTGCATGTCCTCTTTATAGAGGTTTCTGTCTGCTGGCCATGTATTTGCCTAACAAGACCAAGAACCAACATTATGACTTGACAATTCTAGATAAATGCTGCGGTGAGGTCTCTTATTCCACCAGTGTCTCCCATGAATTACGCCAATACCAATATAATCATTCCGATCTGCAATAGTTTAATCAGGACAAATAGGCTCTTGGAGCTCATCTGCAAAAATGTATGTCATGTATGTTCTCTGTGTAACTATTCAAGCGTTTTCCATAGTCCTGATGCTGCGTTGTTAAAATAATACGTGAACTCAGTTGGGGCTATAGGGTTGTTCTATTATTGGGTGTAAAAGGCCAGTGATTATAACCAGTCATCACAACAAAACTCTACAGCCACAACACAGGATGTAAAAGAGTGTGAATGGTAAAGAAATGCTCTTTAAAAATGCAAAAACTTTAAGAGAATATAAATAAGGAATTGTCAGGCTCATAGTTAGATTTGTCAGCAGGAATAAACTCCTTTAACCTAGTCAAACATTATTTCCTTCTCATTGGCATTAAAGTAATGCTGTGAATAATTGAAAACTGCAGATTGTCATTATCCTGTAACAAGAAAACATTTTCTATTTATCTTCTTAGTTAGTAAATAGCAATACAATAATTTTTCTAAAATCTTTTCATCTCTCTCCATCCGAGGTGCTTAGCATAGTTCTCTGCTGTTTCTGTGCTGTATTTTTCCTTTGATGGGTAAATAGAAGCTGTAAACTGGTGTGGCTAAGGCCATAACTCCAAGCTTACAATTTCTGTAGCTCATTACTATTCTTTAGCAGCAAACATACATATAATGTAAAGCAGGTATATTTCCTGTTCCACTGCATCTCTGCTTTATCTGGTGTTCTACTGCTAAGGACAGCTTCACAGAAAAGACCATTTAGTGGATATATTTGGAAATTTATCTTTTAAATTATTATTCTGAATACCATGAGTATGTAAATCAGAAAAAAAAAAATGTCCTGGATGATGTGTTTGTGAGAGAGTGTTTTACATACAGATAGTCTGATATCTTAATCACTTAGGGCCACATTCAGCCAAAAATATAGACAGAGTCTGTGCTATAAGCTGGATAGCAGATTAAGGCAGGCTTCCTAACTCATTCAGGTGGCTATAGCAAGAGAGAGGGTGAAGCACTGTGCCTTACATGCAAAAGATCAAAGTAGAGAAATTTTCAGTGTTTGACAGAATTTGTGAGAGTCATCTTTGATCTTGTAATTCATAACAATATTGCTCATTCTGAAATATCTGGAGCCATCATATATAGGGTTGTTAAAGCTCGGTCTGTGGAAATGTCACATAGACACTGAATTTCTGATTTTTTACAAGCAAAGTCATGTTGCGTAATTAAAATCACAAACTCTTTTTAGTGCTATTGTTCTAGTTCAGCATTTTTCACTCCTAAGAGTATTTGCTGTCTTTATAACTTTCGCTTTGTGCCTTACTTCAACAAATGTTATATGAGTCTCAGCAAACTATATCAAATGTGTAAATCATTACCAGCTGGAAATCCTTTAACTTAATTAACTTCTGTGCAGCGTACTCAGGTCTTCGTACAGAGCTTTCCACTTTTTGTTGCTCATTGTATGACATAGGTTATATTGGGTCAAATGCTACCAGGGGATGTACAGAGGGATACAGTAAAGTTGTAACCCGGGAAGAAGCTCTTTCCAGCCCACACTGTACGGATGTTGCTTCAGGATCCTAGGTACTACCTGATGAGTCAGAAAATACCGCTTATGGTGATCCTGGAGGTCTCCACGTTCACATCACTGTGGTGTGTACAGAAATTCAGGCACTGCAACAGAAATCTCGAGGTCATGGAGGATCACACTGTATTTGGGAATGATGAGAAGATCCAAGATAATTTTGGGGAAGCAAGGAAAGTTTCTTTATATTTCTGAGAGAGGTAGCAGTAGTAACATTTTGTGTGTGACTAATTTGCTGAGGTTAGCAGATTTCACAGAATCACAAGACTGAGTGAATTTTCCAGTGTTACACTAAACCTGTGGCAAGAGGGGAAACAAAGAAAAAATAACCCTTTTTTTTTTTCCTTTTATTTTTAAAATATTTTTTAAAGTTAGGGGTTTTTTTTAAAGATTATTTTTAAATTATTCTATTCATGTTTCAAGACCTGGAGGGGGTAGTAATTCTGATGATTATGGTGAGTGTTTTTGTTGTTGTTGGGGTTTTTTTGTTTGTTTGGGTGTTTTGTGGGTTTTTGGTGCATATCTTGGATAATCCAGAAAGTAGGTTTGTGTATCTGGCTAATGTAATACTATATGAGAAATGAAGTTCTGCACTATGGATACCTTGACATTACAGGGTGTCTTGACATTTTAAATACATATGCTTTAAATGCTGATGCAGAAGTAGTAGGGCTTTTGCTTTGGCTTTTTTTTTCCCCTCTTGAAAAGAAGCTACAATACTTGATATTTTTGATACTTGAGGAGGCTTGGAAGAAGAGCAGAAGGGAGATCAGTACTCTTGCTGCTAATAATTGACAGTGACAATAATGTGACAGAGTAAAACACATGGAGGAAGCAGGACAAGAGGATTAGCATGGCATACAGTGTGCTTGCAGTTTTGCTAGCCCAAATGGTACAAGATGGAAATCCTGCTGCCTGAATTGAACTGTGAAAGAGAATAAAAAGATATAAATGTATATAAATATCACCTTTGCCACATAAGAGAGGTTGTCTGTGTATAGTGGAGGCCAGAGAAACAAGAATTATCTAAAACAGTTCTTTACCCCACTGAAAATGGAGTGATTGGTAGAATAATAACCCAGCAAAAGGGCAGTGAAATAATGCTGAGGAAACGGGTGTTATAGCAATAATCTGTTGGGAGTCTAGAAACTCTTAAAAGTGTGAGCAATAATCCATTGGAAATGGTTGAGAAAAAACTGTAAATGTATTACAGCACTCACTACAGAACTACACACAGATTTCCCAGGTATTCTCTCAAGTGTTGTCAAAATCTAGCAGTATAGTATCTTTTGTATAAGGTGTATTTCAAGTTGATAATGAGCTGCTGGTTTATCTAAATGACCCCAGTAGAGAATGCTGTGCTGAATGTCAACAGGTGAACTAGTTTCACCATTTGGCATAGCAATGTGTGATACTCTATAGATCATAGCTGTAAATAAGGAAAAAAAATGACATATAGGTTGTGTGTGAGGAGGTATTCTTATTTTGAAGTTTTCAGTGTTTTTTTTTAGGACAACTAACTTCAGTTGTAAAACCTCAGAACAACTTAAAATTTTGCTTTGAAATTATTTCATTATTCTATCAGGACTGGAGACCTAAGCTTCTAAGTGAATATCTTCCAGACCCTAAAACTGAACCCAAATGTGCTGTGATACTGAATTTTCATCTGTTTCAGCTGAACTTCTGTTTTGCAGTAATAATAACTTAAAAAAATATTTTTTTCTTCTTGATGTGACAGAATAATCCAAAATAGTTGTTGCTTGGTTAATTCTGATCTGTTGCTCAGTCTGTGTTTTCCTGCTTTTTACCATGCTCGGAGCAAAAAGCAGAAGTCCAGCATCTGAAGCAGATGAACCGGTCTGTGCAGTAAGCTTCCACATTCTTGGCAGAAACAGTCCTCTGTGTCTTCTTTTCCCAGGTAAATAGATTTATAATTAATAATGACCAATATTTGTGTGTCAAAGACTTTTCAAACACTTAGTTTGAAACACCGGTGCCTGGAACACTGGGTGAACTTTCAGGGCTCCCCTAACCGTTAGTTCCTGGTGGTGAGCCCCAGTTAGTCTAGTAGTTTTTCTTGATGTTTTATAGCTGTTGTTAATCTGAGGGAGATTAGTTGCAAAACAGCCAGTTTGTTGATTTCTTTCTCAGCCTGTTTAAGGAACTAGAGAGTTGTTTCCTACTTCTTCATGGTACATGTCCGCGTGGGCGAGAACTGTGTGTCTGTGAAACCTCTGCCATTTACAGCCATGGTATTGGATTGGGACAGTGCCATATTTTTAGCACTTGGTAGCAATTATTGGTACCTTAATTTACATATCTAAAAATAAAATAGAAAATAGAAAAGAAGCTTCTCATTCTCCCTCTGTTGTGTTCAGCACCTTGATGACAGAAATTACATGGGTTTGAGCCCAGTAATGACTTTTCCTTTCTCTTACAAATCTTGCCTTTTTGCATTTTATTAATGCATCTTTTGTTTCAAGTGAATGCTACATTAGCAAGATTAAAATCACTATTATCAGTTCTTAACACTTCTGCTTGCCCATGGCTATTCACTCACTGCTAATATTGAAGCTCCTGGCACACATGGGACTCTGTGTCACTGTCAAAGCTGAAACAAATAAACTGCTCATATCCATTCACACTCATAAGCTGACAATTTTCTGTTGCAATATTTGTCCAGTCCTCCTATGAAGAACTTCGTTGAACTAATGTTACTTTTTTTGTCCTTTTTGGCAGTGCTGCACTTGTTTTGCTGTGTCTTCACATTCAGTTTTTGATCCTTGCAAAAACTTGCGAAGTGGATAAAATATTGCCATTTTTTTGCAACTTCTTCCAAGTTTAGACACTGCCTAGACTTGTCTCACTTGCTGCAGTTTGTGTGTCTTGCAATACGTGAGCTGTTTTTTTGGGTTGGGGTTTTGGTTTTTTTTTTAGTGCAGTTAGATTTTAGTCCTATTTGCTTTTCTTTCTTAGGAATATTTCTCTTAGTACTTTGCATTATATGGCCATAGCATTGTCCATAGTGCAGTGGGGTTTCTGTCAACACCTTCAAACACATTATGCAAGCACTGGCGGTTGTAAACTGTTGCAAAGGAATGTAATGTGGATTGTATTTTTGTGTCATTTTCCAGACACAATAGACAAATAGACTTTGCCAGTTTTTTTCCAACTCTCTCATAAAGTTTTTGCCCGCAGTATCGTCTTTTCTCATAGGGTCTCAGGTTGCTTATAAGATAAGAAAATGTCAGCACACTCGGCTGGCACATTCTGATAGTTTTTGCAAAGTTATTTTGAGATATAATGCTAGGAGGTACCTTTCTGAGTGTTTTGGTCCAGAACAATCTGGTCATGTTTCAGGTACTCGGTAGCCTGGGAGATTTTTTTAGGCAGATCGCAGTATTTCTGAAATTTGTCACATTTTTAACAGGCTTGCTTTAAGTTAACTGATACCTTGTTGTCCATTAAAAAACAAAAAAAAGAAAACGCATAAGAACCAGTTCTCCTCTTCATTGAGAAGGTATGTTTTTAACTAGTGCTCAATAATAATTTGAAATGCTGTGTGAAATTCCTTTTTTCCTACAAATTTCTGTTCTTTTAAAGACTCTTTTTTAATATTCTTAGTGAATATTATTTCAGCTTGTTTTCTATTTTCAGAAATTGCATAGAGTCATGAAACACTATTTAATAGTGCCTGTAATCTAACCTGCATACCATAATTTCTATATAACACAGGAACAAGTTCCAACAACTAGTTTAAACAGCCCAAGCCTTTTAATAGTACACTTCTTGACATATATTCTGAGTATAAATGATCACAGGGTCAAAAGTATAAATTGTTTTAGTTTGCAGAGAGGTTGTTGCTTAGACACATGCCAGTTTTTGCATGGTAAATTTGCATGCAATTTGTTATTGTATGTTAATCTGTTATTTTTCTATTTTAAAAGTATAACGAATGCTTGATAGGTTGAAATATATTTGCATAAACTATTGTGGGTCAAATTCGTGGATCTTCTCCTTTCTGAGTTTGTAATGAGACATGAAAATATTCTAATTGAAAGAGGTTCTTAATGTGGTACTAGAGGAATGTGACTGTGAAATGTGTCATGAGAAATGGAACAGAAGGAGAACACATTTCACAGTCACATTCCTCTAGTATCACGTATCTTCTCTGTCTCAATCCAAACTCTATTGAGGTGACCTTGGGAAAAAGATCAGCAATGGAAAAACCAATTAAGAATTTAGTAAAAAATTTATTCATTTATGATGTGAGACAGGGAAGATATGTATGCTATTTCAGTCAATAAGACAGAAGGATTTGCTGACTTCTAAGTAAAAAAATAGGACCAAGGTGTGGCTCAGAGCATTAGCACCCAGTTCACCATATTGCTATACAGTGAGCAATGTAAAGAACATGGTGTTGCTTGTGCCAGCTACCACACTCTTAAATAGTGCATCAACAAAATGCAGGGCTTGGGGCAGCTGGTCACCACTCACAAATTTTTTTTGGATGTGGCTGCACTGATTTGAGGGCTTGGAGAGTTTGGCCCATGGTGTATCGGTTAGTTTTGGGGGCAGAGAATGGGGTCTGACCAGTTCTATTTACTAGTGTAGATACAGGTTAAACGAGTGACTGCAAATGAAGTAATCGACTCATTTTTGTTCATCTTTGTTAGCTAATGGTAAATTTATGTACTTGTTATTCCAGTTTAGTTCACATAATATAAATACTGGTTTCTTTGAACTGAATTTAAAACTCTTGGCCAAGACTCGGACCTGTCTCTGAATTTAGCTCATAATTTCTGAAAGTTGTTGCTCACTGCATTAAGTACTTATGCAACCTATAGTAACGGAGAGAATAAGAAAATCTAGGTATAGAATATTTTTAAAGTGATGATCAGTAGCACGAAAAGTAATAATTTCTGTTTTAAGAGTTATGCAATTATAAGGTATTGATCAAATTCTATAAATGTCATAAATATTGATAGAACTGTAATTTATTTTAAGAATAAGACAGTCTGAAAGATCATGTGAAATGACTGAATAATATAAAAAAACTTGAGTTACTGGACAATTTTCCAGAAGCTCTCCTGAAAAAAGAACTGCTGAAGCCATGCTCTCTCCTGCTCTCAATGATGCCTGGCGTGCCAGCACAGCTAAAAGAGTACATTTATCTCCCTACACCTCATTTGAGTCCCTTATTAATGCTGACATCTGTTCAAATCTTAATTACCACATTACTACAAATAGTCTCTTGTCAAATCTAACTTAATTTAAAAATAGCTCAAAAACAGAAGTGCAAAATGCGTCTCCATGTAATACAATGATTTTTTATTAATAAAGTAAATGGATAAATCATTTGCATAATATTAAAAGCATCAAGATTACAAAGCTTTTTTATTCAGTTTTTGGAGATTTTTAGCATGAAAATCTATACTTTTGTATATATGAAAACTGACTCAAATGCATCATGCTTAGAAGTATGATCCATAATCTTTCTAAAGAAACTTTTTTTATATGATATGCAGTAGTTTCCTAGTTATGCGTCCATAGGTGATACCTTTTACAGAACAACTGCAAACATTATTATTAAAAAAGAAAAAAATTACAAAACCAAGACTTGAAGTATTTTTGTGCCATTTTTGATACCTAAATATTGAGCACATTACCAAGCGTTTGAAATGAGTATTTAAGTAGCAGAACCAGAATGTTAGAATATTTCCTGTCATCCAACAAAGTTAGAGTAAGTCAAGGGTTTTTCTTCCTTGATGCACATGTTTTCAGAAGCGTTGAAAGACCTTTAAAGGTCATTACCAGGTGCATGCAGCTCCAGATGTGCCTGCCAAATGTTATCACACTGTTTATCTTTCTTAATGAAATTGTTCAAGCCTTTGCACAATCTCGTGGCCTTTAACCATCAGGTGAAGTGGCAAAATCTTGACGGTCAAAATCACAGCAAAAGTCAAAATTTGCCCCTTAGGATTATATAGATGGATTGTAGGCTTTCAGGTGCATCTAACCCTTGATCATCTGTAAAAGAGATATAAAGAATCTCAAAGATGTGTTATTCAGGCTAAGAATAAAGGGTGCCTTCTGGTATACTTGTAACTAAACAAAAACAAAAAATGTGAAATGGACAGAGGAAAAGTATATCTGTATCTCTATATCTGGATCTTCCTGCCTGGGCATTTAGAGCTTGATTACCAAGGCCAGTATCCAAAATGTGTTAATTATCATCTCACCTCAGCTGTTGGCAAAATAAGAGCTATATCTGAAACTTATAAATTTCCCTTACTACATGGGTCATTGCTTTTGGGGAAGGTTTTGAGGCAAAATCTACAGATTGGATTTGAGACCTTGATAATCCTTAGGGTTTTCCTTCGGTACAGCTCATCTGTGCAAAGGGACTTTATTAATAGTTCTGTCAAATCTAAGAACACAAAAAAATCACTTTGTAGACTACAACTTTATAAAACGTCAGATAGTCATTCTTGTACCAGGTTGAATGTGTCTCCTTCAGAGCAGGCTATGAAGTTGGTTGGTTGTTTCTGAAGGAGTGTTCTGAGGTGCTGAAGGAACACAGGAGGTTAAGCCTGAGAAGCGGTATCAGCAAGCGCTCCTAGCCAGCGCGCTGAGGGAGCACTTTGTAAGAGGCATGTGTTCAAACAGTCCAGTGTCTGACCCAGTGCCTGATTTGTGGTTCATAAACCTCCGGGTATAGAGAAAGGAAGATGTAAAGTATTTGGTCCTTCCCTGTCCGAAAGATCCCTGTAATACAGAAAACCAATGGTCATATATAAAACTAGCAATGTTGTTACTTCTATGCATCATCATGTCATTTTGTGCTTCTCCAGTTAAAACCCATCCGTCTCATCTAGACAGCAGATTTCTGTGGTGATCTAGACGAGGTTCAGAGCACTTCTAATGTGGGGCTCTAAATGTTTGAGACATGGGGGGATTTCACCTCTGTTCTTTCAGTTGCTTTCAATCTGTAAAAAGTAATTACCATTTAGATACTTTTCTTCTATTGTTTTTGGTGAATTATATGATTGTGGTAGTCAAGAGGAGGACAATGTTGTAAACCAATGTTAGTGACATAATCTATGAGAATTGTTCACGTAGTGGCTGTGCCTTAAGACCTTGGGCCACCCCATTGTATGAACTTGTTTGATTTTAAGCACATAAACACTCTTACTGACTTTTCTGGTGATTTAATCTTTCCTTGTAAGTACATTCAACCTCTGTATCTTGCCATCGGATAGGCTTCTAAATACACACTTATATGATACACTTTATCTTGGGGTTTTTTTTTTGTGAAAATAGTGTACAGTAAACAACATGGTGCTAAGATACTATGAAGAGGTAAATAGAGGTTACATTTATTGTGCAGTTCTAAACATATAACATGCTGTACCAACATTAAAGATCTGGCATTAAAGATCGTGCCCTCTGCATGAACTTTATTCCCCTAAAATGCAAGTTTTAATCGTTGTGATTTAATTTAAATGTAAAGCACAAACACAGTCTTATGGTGCCTTCCATGTTTGTACATACACTTGTATTTAGTTTGCAAGCTGAGAATACTCATACATTCCCATAAAGATTTACAAGTAAGCTTGTAAAGAAAAGGAAAATCTAAACCTAGGTCTTACATTTTCAATTCTCTACAATGTTTTATATTCATCTACCACCTGACTGTTAGAAGACTCTGATGATGATATTTTCTTTGAAGGTTTTTAAAACTGAGATCATGTCTTTCAAGAGGTCTGATGAATGTTGGTATTTGGATAATCTATTGTGTATTGAGAACAAGTTTATCTGCTGGCTTGTCATACATCAATAACACTGATATTTTGTTTTGGTTTGTATTTTTGTTTTTTGGAATGCCTTTTGTGAATAAAAACTGTAAGAATCTTTGGAAGTTTTGAATGAGACAAATCAATGAGCTGAAAAATCAAATAATTCCTTCCTCCTAAAAATTATGTTCTCTTGAGGTATTAGGAATATGAAATTATGACTAAAGCAGGCAGCTGAATTTGCTATTTTCTCATCTCTATACTAGCAGAAAAAAAAGAACATGTTCTGTTAATTTTCCCAAACTCTTGAGTATATCAGGCAATGATTTTTTTTAAAGAGCTTAAGGAGTGGGAATCTGCTAAAGACAAGGTGATGTATCTCAAATAGCTTTTTTTATGCCTAAAGAACAGCAACAAGTATTTGCTTTTATTTTTTCATGTCACCTTGTTATGCAGAAATTAACTTACGTCTGTGATCCAACGTGTGCTAGATTCCTTCCTCCAAAACCAACACAAATCTTTCCTCTCTCCCCCTCCAAATAAAAGGACTGAAGGGTGGGGCATGCCAAAGCAGCAAGTTATCCTTACCCTTGGGTAGCCTGATCCATGCTCAATTAAATATTGTGTTCTTTAGCTCAATGTTACTCTGCTCTAGACTACATGTTTAAAAATGGTGCCAGGGTGTTGAGTAGTTTGTGGTTTTGTGTATTTCGTTACATTTAGCGATGCACTTTATTTTATTGGTGGTTTATTCTAGCACAGTTTAACACCATAATACAGCATTGGCTGAGTTAGCTGAATTCTCTTCTAGTACAGAATAGCTTACCCACAACTAATGAGTTACATCTGTGAGGCTCCAGCAAAAGCAGCTGATGCTTAGAGTCCATTTTGGATTACCAAACCTTTATTATGTATAATCGCATGATAGCAAAAATTCCACTGACCTCTCTAGCCCACAGCTGGCTGCCGGGGGGAAATAATCTGTTTTCACATTTAAACGCAGCAGATTTTTGATAGCCAGTGGAAACTGAGTGTTCAGTGATGCATAGTTTAAGAGTTTAAATTTTCTAATGGGTATCTAGGTAATTGCATGCTTTTGCCTGTTAGAAGCAAGTGAATGAGGCAAGAATCAGAGAATGCTGTTCAAAATTGTTTTCTAATTTCTAATTGAGCCAACTACCTCAAAATATACCTGCAGTTCTCAATCCTGTCTAATTTCTGTCACCTTGCATCTGCTTTCTTAGTCCCCTCAAGAGCATTTAAGAACAACAAGGCTTTTTATCTGTCACAGCTTGCTGTCTATACCAGGAGTGCTAAGATCAATACCATGTACTTTACCTCCAGAGGAGATCAGTGCATTTTATGCTTAAAACTTAGTGTCTCATCAGCACTTCTGTTTTAGAAATGATGATTTCTAAAGGACCTTGCTGAAGGCTTACACACTTGAAACCAGCAGCAAGTCTGTTGCTGTAATTGTAGTGTGTTGTTGCTGCTTGTTATGCCTGTCGGGTGGGTTGCTTTAAATGTGTGCTTCCTTTTCCATCTTTTCATGTGTCAGTCTCTCAGAACTTTGGAAGAGCTTTAAAAACAGAGGGGGATTCAGTAAAAGCATAGATGACATTCAGTGACTTTTGATGCATTAAAAGGGAGATAAAGTTCTGAAATGGAAAAAGGAGCTTTAGCTTTTCTTCCCCAGCAGTGAAATATTTTAGTCTCCTGGTCCTGTTTACTCACTTTTACAAACACCATATAAAGTGTTATATCACTATATTGTGAAATATAGTCTATATGTCTCAGCAACTAATTGATTAATTATTTTTTCATCCTGCAATGATCCAATTGCTAAAATTAAAGATGTGTAAAGTCAGGTTCTGGATATATCTGTTTTTCAAGATTGGCTATACAAATGTTTACTGAAATCGGTAGAGCTGATCATTGCAGTCCCTTGAAGAAGAACAGGTTGTAGTGACTGCTTTCCTGAGGAGCAAGCACTTTCTCAGGACCTTGTCTTGGATCCATCACATTTTCCCGTAGGTATTAAAAATCAGAATGCCTCGGTGGTAAATAGTATAGTTTGCTATTCCACTAACAAAATAGCACAGTAGTTGTATGGTTTGTACACACTATAGGGAGAAAAATTTACTATATTTATGAGTATGATGCATCTCCTTGGTCACAACTATCCTGTAGAGGTGTCCTCAGTTGGTAGAAGTGCTTATGTGACTCAGTTAATTGATTTCTGAGACACTGTCTGTACAGGGGCATCAAATATATCTTGCTCCTCCTTCTCTGGTGATGTTAACTTACATGTACTATACTGAAAAGACTGTTTGATTTTAGTCCTGGAAATTATCTGTTTCCTATAAATTAATGTTCCACATTGATATCTCCTCGGGTAGTGTAACAGCACATGCATTCCCATCTCAGTCTTCAACCATGGAACTTTTGTTACTGGAATTACATTTCTGAAACAGCTGCTTTCTCAGCATTGCATACTGCAAAGGTAAGAATAATTCAAACTAATTGTCATTTGACTGTAACCTTGATTTGATACCATCTGCCTGTATTTATCGTCACTCCATGTTGGCCTTCTTTTCTAGACGTATTCGTCACCTTTCTTTCCAATTCAGTGCTTACCCAGCGCCAGTGAAGTCAGGTATTCAGTCTCTTCATTCTCTTCTAATTCTCTTTCTTTGCTGAAGGGGAATGTCTATTCATTCATCACAGAAGCACAGTCCTCTTTGGCTTCTCAAGTGAGTATTGCTTTTCTTTGAATACATAGAAATGTGCATTCTAAATTCTTTTTCACTGATGGGATCATATTTTTTGCTTGAATATGTTCATCGGACCCCATCTGCTGTGCTTCAGTTTTTCTGAGCATCTACTTACCTATGCACATGCATAATTGTAATTTACAGATGTACATACATAAACATCTAGACTCGTGTGGTCTTTTTCCAGTGCAAAACAGTGTCCTATGAATGACGTCTTTGCTTTGTCACTGTGTTTTCTTTGACTATCTCTGATCTTGTCACCCTTGGCACTTCTTTTTAGCCTGTAAACAACATCCTTGTTGCCCATGCATAGATAGGGACAGAGATCTTCTATGAACTCAGGTTATATTTATCTAATGGAGCATCTGTTTATTATTGCTGTTCCTGAATTTTTTGTCTGTCCTTAAAAGTAGGACTGTCTTTTCTTGTATCCCTGAAAGATGTGCATCTCTGACATTACAGAAAACAAATAACCTCAGGTTGGAAACCAGCATGAGATTCATATCCCAAGAAGAAATTTTCAGCTCTGTTAAGCATCAGATTCCTATTTGCTGCTTATCAAAGACAAAGTAAAGTGCTGGTCTTCCATGCAGTTGTATATATTCTAAGCATATTTCTTGAAACGAAAGATGAGGTTTTTTGTTTGTTTTTTGTTTTTGAATATTCTTAGTAATGTAATAATGGCATTTTCATTTGACCAATTTTTGCAATTGAATCCATTTTTAATGTCTCTTGGAGCTGCAGATACCCAATTTTCAGTTTAGATTAAATGCAGATTTTGTTTTTTTCACGTCTAAGAAAAAAACCCTGCATTACATAACCAAAATCAATTAGTTATATATTCTCTTTCCATATGTAGAACACCAGTTTTAAGTCATTATTATTACCACTAATCACTAAGTGTTTAAGTATTACTATTCTTAAGTAAGTGTAAAAAGATTTCGAAAAACTTTGGAGAAGTAGCTTAGATAAAAATGCTTTTACTTAGGTAAAAATAGGAACACCGAAGCATTTTTACATGCATTATTTTTCTCCCACCTATAAAATAGAGGTATAATTTTTGATTACCACACTATGTATATTTTATTCCATGCAGCGTAATAGAATTACTGGTAAGGGAAGCATTTGTTGCAGTTAGTTTATTGTGATTACTGTTTAAATTTCTGTAGCTTTCAATGTGCAAACGCACCATCCAACTAATGCTCTTTTCATTTCATTAGTAAAATGAGGAAACATTATTTATGTTAATTTGTAAACAGTTTGCTAGAATGGCATCCCTATGTGAGCAGAACAAACTTAATTGTTTGCAAATATTTTTGGTTTTCATGCCTTTCCGAATGATAGGAAATATTTTCTGAATTCTGTTTTGTTTTAGAGGGTTTTATTCATATAAGAATCAAAGTGATTGGGGCTTTTACTATGTTTTTCTATTCAGTTTGGCCATGATGAAGCAGTTCTGCATCCTATACAGCTGCTATTAGTTATCTGTGTGCTAAAAACTACTCCTACTGACTGTATTGATCCACTCTACATACTGAAGGTATCAAGAAAATTTCTGTAGTTGTCAGCATTGCATAAGCAAGTTCAACCAATGTATCTTCTTCCTCCTGTATCCAAGGTGTTCTGACTCCTGGGAAGTCACAAAATAATTTTCAGTGATTTAGAATGGATGAAGAGAGGTTTTCTTTCCAGCCTGCAGGTAATAGGTGCTCTTTTCAAGATAATTGTGATGCTTGTCTGTGTCCCTAAGCACGTGGTCACTCTTATCTCCACTTCACTTGAAAAGCTGTATTTGTCCATCATAGCAAACATTTCTTCCTCCACTGTGAGTGACTTTGCTAAGCGTACTCCACTGAGAGTAAATGTAATAAACAAACCCCAAATGAGTGTCAGGAACCTTTCCTTCTGATCTGTGACTTCATCTAATTGGTTTTCCTGGTGCTCAGAATGCTGTTTCATTGCAGTAGGTTATCCTTCACGGGAAGCAGTACTCAATTCTGCATGTGAACTTATGTTTATGAGTTCAGGAAATAGCAACTCCTAACTTCTTTTGGACTTGAGATTTATGGAAGATTTACTTGTCCATGACACAGACAAATACAGTGTCCCTGGCACCGCATGTGGTGGCCACAGCTCTGTGTGTGCACAGCTTCTCGTTTAGATTTGCATCCATACTTTACTGTAAGCATGTTTAATTCAGGTACATAACATCATCTTATAGTTACAAGGGCTGAAACTATGCTTGAGATAACCTTCCTTAAGAAGGAAATGGTTACAGTATTCTAGTATTTTTCAGGCAATTTCACTGATTTGTATTTTCTTGCTTTGGTTTTCATCATACTTCTCTGAAAAAGGAAAACTTTTTTTATAGTATTTAAATGCAGTAGATGCTTCTTTTGGAGTGCTGAAACTGTACTCTTAACCACATCTTACCTCATTAACCAGTGCATTTCACATAAATAGTATCTCAAGACTTGGACAAGAAAAGCTGTGATAATACTAAATAGTCAGTTCTTTGTGTGGTCAACGGCCTTGATGTGTTGTCGTTATTTATTATTTATTTCTTTTCCTTAGAGCCTAAATCAAAGGTACCCTATGAAGAAGTTTTAATCTCACTAAAAGAACATTCTCCTTGGTGGAGGAGTACTAAGTTTTTAAGCTCTCAGGGAGTCTTATTGCCTGCCAATTGAATTAGTTCCTGAACAAAATACCTAGTTTTCTTTCCTACAAGGGTTTTCTTTTTAATTCCGTGAGATTTATGAATGGACAGACACAGCAGTCATGCTGTAAGCATATACAGGAGGAAATGGCAGAAGGAAGAAAAACTAAGGTTCTTTTCTTATTTTGAAAGATAACAACTTCATTGGTGTTGGAAGGAAAAAAAAGTCAATTAAAAATCCGTTATCACGTTTGAGTATAAGTGTATCTATTAAGTAATTGAAAATTGTGACTAACTAAGAGTTATGACAAAGTGTATTCCTCTTCTTAAAGGAGATGTTTTGTGTGTAAGTTTTTGCCTTTTAGCTTTTTACATAAGACATCCCTAGTCTGAAAGCAAATTTTCATTGCAATTCATTTTTCAGAACTATCCAATATAAGGCCACCAGTTGGGTGCCAATTAATGGTATATGATTTTTTGTTTATAAGTTCTCTCTTAGTATAATTCTATTAAACATCAGTTTTAGGTAAGCTGATACCTTGCTGAAGAAAACTGATTCCTAATTATTTCTCCTGCTCTTTTTGATACAATAGCTTTACCATGCTGTTATTTGTCAGCTCTTTTCTGGGATTGAGTTGCCCCAAGAAACCTTCAGCATATTCAAACCCAAAAGACCTCCAGTCCTGCAAGTTGCCATGTGCCCATTCAACACTGAGATCCTGAGAACCCTGTTTCGTGCAGAATCGAGATCTTTAAGTGTGTGAATCTGCTCTCTCTAACTCAGTATTTCCTTAGAGATGTTTGTATTTAAGAAGTTATATACTGATGTGTCATTACTTTTATATTTCTTAAATACACATTTAAGATGCTGAATAGCATGGAGTTTGGGTCTCGAAGATTACAGCTTTCCTGTAAAATCTTTAACAATAGTGAGACCAGAAAGTGGGAGCTTTGTTTAGGTAAGCAAGGATCCAATATGCCTCTGAATTGTTAAAAGGTATCCAAGCTGATCTGAGATTCTGGGAGTTTTTAAACCTGCAGTTGTTGATTAGAGCCAGATTTCAGTATTAACAAAGTTATCTGTCCCAATTTTGGTCATCTTACATTGTGGAGATCTGTAATATCTCAGTTGACATAAATGGATTTACATCTATGACAAGTACAGAAAATGACTGCGAAACTGAAAATCCTTGTCTGCCTGTACTTAAAAAAATATATTAAAGAGGATGTATGCTCTAGTATTCTTACCTTTTTATGACAGCCATTGCATTTGACATTATTATTGCACTGCCCAAAGAAAAAGAACCATCTCTGTTATGCTTTGCTTTCATTACTTGAGTTATTCTAAAGAATAAATGTAAATTGTGGTTCTGTTGTTGGAGTGTGCCGCAGCTGACAGTGTTTAGTTCTGCTCTCCTGTTTTTTCACAGCATAAGCAGTAGCTGAATTATTTTGTTGACATTCTCTTTATATTGCATTTATTTAAAAATCAATAAAGAAGCCATATTAAATAAATATATTTTTTAAACTGTGTGCTCTGTTTTTTCCATAATTCTGTCTATGCTGACATTTTTCCTAGGAAAACAAACAAACAACAACAAAAATGCTGTATGTCCCTTGTTACTTTGCAGTAATGTTGGTTAAGGAGTTTATTCATGAGTGTGTTAGGAAGGCTTTCATGTAGGTTAGAGTTGCTTATACGATAGAAGTCAGTTATGTCTGAAGCCTTGCAAGTTGGAAAAACTTTAGCTATGCTCACAACTCTTTTGTAATACCTGTCTGGAAGTGTATTGGAAGTGTATGAGTTATATTTGTTTTTAAGCTCTAAAACGCGATTAATATTTGTAGCTAACCCACAGCATACTATCAAAAAAGGGGTTTTTCTCTTAACAGTGACCTTAACCAATGTTTTAATTAAGCTTTTTCTTAAGCTAATTTTATTTTATAGAATAAAATTAAAATGTAATGACAAATTCTGTTTTCACTTATGCTGTTTCGATTCCATTAGCTGGCAACAGAATGTGGTCACTGGTGTTTCAAAAACATATATCACAATTAAATACTTTGTCTTAGGGCAATGTGCTTTCAGGAAATTGATTTTTGAGTTAAAGACTGAACATGGTAAATCTGGGAAGCCTTTATACGCTACTAATGCTATTTATTATCTGTCAGATAGGGAATAGACTTCCATGTTTTGGAATGAAGTCATCCTTTGCTTCCTGATTGAAGAAAACCTGGACACAGTGATTCGAAAGCATAATAGTAGTCACACTGGGGTAAATCTTTCAAACTGGTGCTTATGCTGGTATATCACGGAGAAATGCCAGATGAAAATTGCTTTCTCTCTCTTTTTTTTCTTGATCAATAGGAATGGACCAAAAGAAAGAGCACTAGCCCCCATTTCCATTACGTCTAGGAAACAGCACAGAACATTACTGTTTGTTTCGGCAGCAGCTTTGTGTCTTTAACTCTGCATGGGGCTACAAATACCTACCTAGCCATCCCCCACCAATTGCCAGTGTTTCATGTCATGTAGGAACTGGCATTTTTTGAGCCCATTTTATTCTGTTTATTATAGCAGATATATCATGACAATTAAGTAAGTGTGAGTAGAAAGAAGGTAAAGTATGTTCAATTGAATTAACTGGAGAATTCAGCACCATGGTATTTGGTCATGTTTTCAACTATCAAGAACAGAGTTGAGGTCTTCCAGTTTGAAACATTTCTGACGATAGTTGCTCATGTATAGGAAAAGTGAAAGACTTCAGATAACCACTATTTCAGTTGTTTAACTTGAAAAAAAAAATGTAGGGACATGGGATTATTTGTCATTGCTTTTGGATTAAAATATGCTTCACTCAAAGCTCTTCACAGAGTGTCTATTTAGACTTGATTTTCTGCCTTTCATACATTTTTGTTGTCATTACTTTTTTTTTTCTTTTTTTTTTAATTGCCAGCTGCATTTGCTAACCAACCCTATCAGGCTTGAGGCTTTCTTCAATTTTTTTTTTTTTTTTTAAACTAGGAAGAAACTTTCTTCTACTGGTATTTTATTGGTTCTAAAAAGTTCAGTGCAAGTATCCAGTTTGGTTTTTAGTGAATCTCATGGTGTCTTAGGCTTGTTTGTTTCTGTGATGCAGTCACCTTTTAACAAACCTCTCTACGTATGGGGTATGAGTAAATGTTCTGATCAGTTTTGCTTTTTTCCTGTGTGCAATTCTTCATACGCTGCCTTGTGTACCAAGCTAAGTTTTCAAGGTGTTTAGGCATTGATCCACTCGATTCTGGAAGCGTTAGCGCATAAGATACTTTGTGCTCAGGAACTATTTTAAATGTAGTAGAAGTCCTCTTCGTAAGCAAGGGTGTGGGAGGAAGGGTAGGAGAGGAACCTGGCATGATCAGCAGGATTCCCAAACAGGAACGATCAGATGTTAGTCTGGACCTCTGTAGGTGGTGGATGGATCTTGAAGGCCCAGAGATGGCTTAGTAAATGAGCAGGGTCAGCATGCACTGGAGCCTGTAGAATCCTGAGCTGATTTCTCAGTAGCTGATAATCGGAAATATTCAAGCACTGTATATTAATTGCTCTACATTATTTCAACTTAAATGCTGCTACAGAGAGGAATACCAGCAAAGTGACTAAGCTAGATTAAACCCAAGTGCAGTCTACAAGTTTAAATCTTACTGCATTTCTGGTTTAAAGTTACTTATTGCTTTTTGTCTGTTCATACATCTTGTTCCTAATTACAGCCAGCTATTAAGATTAACGCTTACATTGAGCAAGCAGTGTTTGCCAGGTTTACCTTTTGTTTCGTCTGCCTGATGGATGTGCCGAAAGGAGAAGGCTTACAGGATTCCCCCTCAGAAACAGGGAAGATTGATCAACTGTAACGATATGAACAGCAGCATCGTTTTGGCTTTACCATGGGGTAAAAGCCTATCAAAATGATATAGTTAAACAAAAGTGAAAATCAATTAGTCAGCGACTGTAGTTTTTCTGTAGGGATTTTGTTAACCTTTTATCACCTGATTAAATTTCTGATTCTTGCAGCTGTAGAAAATGGAAAAATATGCACACATTTGGGGTTTTTTGCTTGGTTTGACTGAAACAGGTGCTATTTTCTTTTAGCATTAACTTTTTAGTTTATTTCATTAACAGACTGTCAGTTCCATTCCTAAAGTAGAGAACATTTGCAGTCATCTCAGAGCAATAAACACACATTGAAGCTCGATCACCTGGACCGCAAGTTTAGTCAGACGAGTTTTAAAATCTACCCCAGGGTAGAGGCAAAATGACAAAAAAGCAGAAAGCTATCAGGGCGCTTTTTGAATCTTAGACCTGTGAAATTTGATGTTTCCTTACTTCTGTAGACTCTGCATGTATACAGAGGCCTGCCTTTCCTCCTTTCCTGTGAAGAGATATATACTGTGTACAGGACGATAATGCCGATGTGTTCAGTTAGGCCATATTTGACTTTAATTTTGGTGAAAAGAGTTGAGCTAAAATGATTAAAAATCTGTTGTTAATGTATTCTTCAAGCTGAGAGAAACCTTGATCTTCAATAAAAAAAAAGAATAACTACAGTTAAATAATCGCATTAAGGAATATTAGATTCATAAATCTCTGCCCCCTTCCCCCCCCCTTTTTTTTTATTATTGGGAGGACTGAAAGAGTAATCAAAAATCAAGTAATGGCTCCATCCTCTTGAAAAGCTGCATCATCAACCCCATTGCCTATAAATTTTAATTAGGGTAGGTGCGGTTGTCATGCTGATGCATGTGGGTAGCACTCCAGTGACCACAGCAGGTTTTGGTTAGGGTTTGGCTGGCTGCCCGTGTTGCTCTTTGGGAGCATGGGGAGGGAGCGGGGGAGGGAGGGAGGGAGAGTGTGGGGTTCCAGGCATGTTGATACTGCAGCAGAGAGATGGCCTCGCTAGAAAATCAAAAAAGCTGCCTGTGAATTGGGGGTTTGAAGAGGAGGGGTGTCACTGTGGTGGTGCAAGTGCTGAGAGACTCGGGATGCTTCAGGCAAAGATATTGTGCAAGGTGGCCCTCGCAGGAAGCAACAAGGGTCAGTTGCTTTTAATACTTCATATTATATCATATACGGCATATCAATTCAGGAACTCTTAGCTCTCAAGAAGAAATATTGGTCCATGGTATACAGAGAAGCATAAGAGGTTGCTCACTACTGCCAAGGTAGTCCTTCTTCCATCTTGTTTTTGAAAAGGGGATGCTTCCAAAATCTTGTGCTTGTCCTTACTAATCTAATATCCCATCTAATTTTGTATTCTTCTGTTGGATCACAGACTGTTTGCTCCCCTAAAACTTGACATTGCCTGCAAATTTAATGAGTCATAAATGAAAGCACTAAATAACATGGTGTCTTATTTGATAAGGAACCATTCGCAATGAGTTTTCAGGTACGTTTCCCACAGTACATACATGGAAGAGTTTGCAAATTAATTGCCCACCTCATTTTTTAAAGGTGATTCCCAACACATCCCAAGAACTTGTTGGACAGCTGTTTTCAGCTTTGTCCCTTATCAAACACGTAACTGAAGCTTCCCATCCACACTAAGTCTGGGATTTTGGATGCTTCTGTTTAATCATTTCAGAAGAAACTCTCACCCATGCTACCTTTTTTGATGATCCATAACAGAACTTTATTATGAATTGTATGTATGTACTTATATATGGCCAAATAAATAGGCTTGATAAAAAGAACAAACATGTAGAATATCTGTAGGACAGACAAAACTTATTTTTCTGACTGCTTCAAATTAATATGGTCTTTGGAGATTGTATTTTTTAAAAAAATGCTAGTTAGTTGAAAATATAGTAATTAAAATTCTGAATATTTAAAAAATGTTCCATTGGAGAGTAAATACAGAAAACAGTTCAAAAAAATCCAGTCTTACACTATAAATTATCCCCGAATAAAACTTTTATCTAATTTGAACACTTTTTTATTTCCTTGTAATACTTCATATGAAAAGTGTATTTTTGTATTGTAGTGGAGATGCTCAAGTAACAGTTGTTTCCTGAAATCCAGGCAAATCAGAAGTCCTGCATAAGTCTAATCTGTTAAATGGAAAGCTATATGACTGTTGGTTTGATGATAAGCCCATATTTCATGATTTAATCCTCTCTTCTATAAATATTATATACATAGCTCTTAAAATTTGAAACAACAAATTATGCAATAAACTACTAAAAATTGAGACTTCAGAAAAGATTGAAATATGCTTTTGAGAATTTTTTCCAGCTACTATCCTTTCCACAAATGTTCTTAATAAAAACCTAATCTACATTGTTCCTTTTTATTGTCCTTTGCTTTTTCTCCCCAAGCTAAATGTGCCAGACATTGTAATGAATTCATTATACATAGATGTCAGAATTGGCTTTGGCTCTTCACATTTGCTAACAGGTAATGAACTAGAACAATTGACAATCTATGCAGATTTCTTACTGTGAAGGCAGTTTCTTTAATTTCAACAGATGACCTGAGTACAGGGTCCATTAGCAAAACCATAGATGGTGTGCAAGGAGTATTTAGAAAGAGGAGTGTCTTAGTATTTTTCCTTTTCCTTATTTTGACAGAAATAGATGACATTTGATTTTGCAATTACTTTGAGCCAAGAATACTTCTGTCAAGGACAGTGTTTCACTAACAGAAAACCCTAAATAATCTTGACACCAAAATCTAGAAATATGAATTTTTCATGTGGAATATCTTTACTGATATGTTGTATAATGATTGTCCCACAATGTACCACAAATAAATGGCTTATTGAATTAAAATAGGAAAGACAAACTAGAGAGCATAGGGATCCAATCCTGGAGAGTGACACAGTCTTTTAAATATAATTCTGTAGGTGAAGTAGACTAATTCATTTGCATCCTTCCCAGGCATTACTTCCCTCAACTTTCACATGCAGTGATGTTCATAATTTTCTATTTCCTTTTGGCTGTTATGAAAGTATAAGGATTTTCATCTCATGATTCCATCTATCCAATTTTATCCTGTTGAGCTAAAATACAGTTTTGTAAATAGCAGTGAAAATATTTGGAGTCATATTTTGCACCTGAAGGTTCAAAACTTGGTGTGTGTCTGAATTGCACACTGCAATGATGATAAACATGGCCATTAGGATAATTTGTAGAGTGCTGGCAACATGATATAAACCAGGAAGACATGGCACATGTTGTAAAACAGCTTGTAAGGGTTAATTGGCACCTCTGGCTTAGCAGGAATGCAAACGGAGGAAAAAACCCTACAATTCACAGTTTGTCATTAAAAGTCTCCTCGGGTGGTAGATGTCAGGATTTTGTATAAGTGTTTAGGTAACACAAAGACAAGTAGAATAAAAAAGAAAGAATTGGAAGGAAAAAAAAAACAACAAAACCACAACCACCTGAAGGACTGTGGAGTTTCTGTTTCAAACCCTATATGTATTTGCCTTGTTTCTAGCTGCCCTACATGATTTCCTGACCTCTGCCTGTAAGCTGTGATACTGCTTCCATTGCCTTGTCCTTTTTATACGTTTAACTAAGAAAGCAAAACAATGAAAGCAAGTCAATATATTTTACTTTCCATGCTGTATAAATGCTAGGGCCATGGGTAGCATCCTGTCCATGCTAACCTTCAAGCTTAGCTGTCCTAAAAGAGAAAAAAAAAAAAAGGGGGGGGAGTCTGTCTTTGCTATCCCGTGTAAGAACTTATTTTGCTAAATGAGGATAAGCGAGTACATTGTAAAGTAAAGCTGAAAATGATTAAAGGAAGACAAACTGTGTGTCTTCAACGAGTTCCTGTTAGTGGAGTACTAATGTAGAAAATCATGAAAGAGGATCTAGTTCACTAACACAAGCATGAAACTTATGTCTGAAGACATCTTGATAAAGGCTGAATTTTTTCAGTTCTTAAAAAGTGCTAATTGTGGGAAAAATGGCCCTCCCCTTCATAAGCAGGCATATTTGAAGGCTGAAGAAATATGTTTTAAACTGGAAGCAAAAAAATTCCATAAAGTCACAATTTTAAATCCAGTAAACTAAAGCTCCTTCTGTTATTCAACTTTTTCTCACATTCCTTTGACCTATAATAAGTTATGGTTTTCTTCTCAGATAAAATTTCAGATGGTCTCCGTGCTCTCTCTGCTGGCTCCTGAAGGCTTGTTTGCACCCAGCAACTAATTCCAAGGTTTCCAGTTCTTCCCCTTTCTTGTCCATATGAAGCAATAATGCTGTGCAGATACCCATGTTCAAGTCAAAATCCAAAAGGAACAAAACCTTTTGCTTGCGTCACTTACTGCCCTGAATTTTCTCATTTTTCTTCCTCTCCAGAACTGTTCTTTTTATCCATTTATTCCGATTTCAAAATTTCCTGGATATGCTGAAACAACAGAAAACATTTCTATTTATTAAACGAAACCTAAAATTACACATGCTATAGATGGAATGCCTGATTTAAAACTCCACATTATTCAAGCAATTTGGTTTAACAAACCTTAATATGCAAATTAAGTCCAAAGTAGAGACAGGTACTACCTAACCATCCATCTACTCATAGTGGATAAACTGAAAACAATTACTAGATGTAGCTTTTCTATTCCTAACTCCCCTTCCAGTGCTGAACAAATGGGGACTTAAGTAAAACACTGTACTTCATCAGAGTGTTAATAATCACTCGATAAGAGAACTGAAACTTTCTACATTTCAGCAAAAAACACCTAAGAAATCAATAAGAAAGTAATTGTGGTAAAAATGAACTCTGTAGAAAATAAGCTTCCTATGCATTTATCTGTGGGTTTGTTGTTTGTTTCCTTTTTTTTTTTTTTTTAAACTATATCCCCATTGTATTTTTTTCAGATCTAAATTTATCACTACATTCTTTTTTTTTTTTGATTTGTGGCTTAGCAGACACATTTCTTTTGACAACATAGTGTTTCCTGCATGATGATCAAGGGCAAAGATTTATCCTAGCATATTAATTACAAATGAAATAATAAAAAGGGTCTTGTAATTTTTATTAAGCTCTTGAGTATACAGTGGTAAAACATTACCGGTAAGGTGGTAGTCTAGATGTGCTGTTCTCCATACACTCTTTGCAAATTTTCTGTTAATATAGCTCAAAAATATGAATTGTGATGTTCTGCCATCCCTGATGGTGATGAGATGGTGAAATGATGTTCTTTTTAGTGAGATACTGAGATTTGCTGAGACAGCTGCTTCAGTAAACCTTGCACTAGTCATTTGTTTGGTTTTTTTTTAATTTACTTCATAAATGCGAGAAAGACTACCGCTGGTAAATTGCTTAAATACACATTTAGAAAGGCTCCATGGAAGTTCAGGTCTTGCTAGCAATATTCTCATGAATGTAGAATTTGTTTAAGAAAAAAGCAGAGATGAATTCTTTTTTTCTTTTTTTTTGAAGTGTTATAAGCTGCAATAATTGCTTATCTCAACCCAAAGTAAAAAGTTTAAATCCAGAGCTTACGTTCACAGAAGGTGAAACAGTTACACTGCTTTTGCGCTGCTGGTGGTAATAGGAATTATGCTGTCAACAAAATAAGGATAGATAGCAGTAGTTAGGTGTGAAACCAAGCTGTCATTTCTCCAGGTCTGCATAATCACCGAAGGTCTGTTGTCAGGAGATTACAGAACTCTGTAAATGAAGCTAGAGAACATGCCAAAAAAACTGCCATCTCTACACCAACTGTTAAAGGAAGTGTAAGGTAGCTTGTCTTGCATAATTTCCAAAAAATGAAGTGAACATTCTTTCTGACAATTCTAAGAAAGATTATTAAGCTGATTGGAGCAAGATTTGCTGGAAAATACGATTGGGCTACTAATTCACTAGCAGATTAATTTTGTAAACTGCATCCAATGGAAATGATTGATCTACCTTACCAATTTTTTAAAAGTGAACTGCATCAGGAAGCACGCATGCGTAATGCTAAATGGTGTAGCAAAACGATGAAAATTTGTCTTTTTTTAATAGGGAGGTAACTAGAGCAGCCGTACCAAAGTGCACTGCATGGAATTGACTCATGGTGGTAATTAACAAACTCAGCAACTAAGTGTGCAGCCATCAATCATCCTAAAGAATTAAAGAAAAATCAATTAACAATTTAAAAGTCATTTGATGACCTCAGTTATTCTGTTTAAATAAGATCATCATTTCGCTTCCCAATTTAGAATTTAGACCGATTATTTAATTAAAATGCCAATGAAATATTGACCTAGTGAAACCTTTATTCTAGGTGTTTTAAATATAGATTATCAAATTATCTTAACTACATATCCCATGAGATAAGAACAGCGGTGTTCCTTTTATTTTATGACAGATTTTTACTGCTGGTGTTATCCTTATGCTTTAATATAGAGGTGTTTTCTGGCAGAAGGGCACTCAGACTATTTTTATCTGCTCCTTAAATTTTTAGCTGTTATCTGAGGGCTATTTTTCTTTTACTTACCTACAGTCCTTGTCCATTTTCTTTCACTTTCCTCTGATGAGAAGGCACACTGGGAGTGAATTACTAGGCTTTGCTAATTCTTTTCCAAATGTCTTTGCTGCTGTGGTTTGTCCTTTCCTTGTGTACAGGAGATATCTCAGTCCTTGACTAAGTTCTGTCTCTTGTCTATGGGAACTTCTGTTTTCCCAGATTAAGATTTTGGATCTGCAGGATGCTGTTAACACTCAGTTCAGTCGTCTAGATTTTATGTTTTGGTTTGGTTTGGTTTTTTAATGCAGTTAGATTAATTTTAAATAGAATATTGTACTGTTTAAGCGATATACGTTAGTCAGCTACTGTGTTTTTGTTGGATTGGTTTTTAACCTAAAAGAAAATATTTTTAAACTTCTGCAAAGTTGTAAATCTTCCTCTTGTACTTCCATCTCCTCATATTTCTGCTAGTAAAGGTTAAAAAAAATTATTGAATGTAAAAAGAAACATTGAAACTTAATATTCCTTGAATGCCTTCATGTCTTGTGCAAAGAAAGTGGAGGAGAAAAATACAGAATATAAAATAAGACATTATATTGGCAGTCCTGTCTTGCTGCTGACAAATTAAGATAGTGGGGGACCTAATATGAACGAAGTAATTACCACCCTCCCTGCCTCTGCCCTGGCGCACACTAGCATCTGCGACGATGAACATGTATTTCCCCGTTGCTGTGTACAAGTTTCTGATAACAGAAGGCCATCAGCATTATCATCGCTGTCATGGACGGGAAGGGAGGAACTTGGTAACTTGATCTTAGTAATTTCCTAGGCATCACTTGGCACTAGGAGAAGCACAAAGATATCAAGCAGAAATGGGGCATCCAAGCTAATAGCAGCTAGTTAATGTGGGTATTTGCCACTATGAAACGTATTGCAAAACTTTGAACAATCTTTATCATTTCCCTTGAGTAAATTTCAGGAAATCTTCCTTTGTATGCATATGTTGAGGTGTTTCTAATAAGCCCTGCTGATCAACATTCATGGGGGGGAAAAATAGAACATTTGGTAAACTAAGGCTCAGGATCATCTTTAAGTGTCCTTTTATACCAGTGAAACCAGTATGAAGGTTCCGCTTTTGGCAGTGGTCACTGGTAGGATATTGGGCTACATGGACCCATTGTAACAGTTATTAAATTATTTGGAAAAATTGTTGAATCAGTAATACAAATAGACACCAGGTTTAGTGCACCATCTTCCCCTGCATCTGTTGAAGGTGACAGAAGTATGCAGCCTTTCTGCACAGCTCCGGTACGCAAAGGAACTCTGTCCCTTCCCATCGCTCCACATGTAGCGTGTTTTATTAAGTAGAAAGAAGGCAGTTTACACAATGTCAGTTTTACAACTCCCTTTGCTGACACAAGGAAGCACTGATTTTTTTTCAGATTTATATTGCAAAACAAGCTTGAACTATTTTTACAAAGCTCTAAAAGCATCAACTGGTATCTGTGAGGACTTACACTATGAATTATTTGAGCAGTGTTAGGTATTTTTTTTGTATGAAAGTTATTCATTACACTGACTTTTTCGTTTAGACTGTTAAAAATGGGGAAGATGCATAATGTGATATCTTAGTCACTGACGTATTGAAGGTCACATTAAATATTTAGTGTGAACAAATTGAAATATTACTGAATGAGTCTTTGGGGACTAGAGGCCTCCATCCTTCAATCCATGAAAGCAAGCTTAACATTCAGAGCTCTCCTTTCTTACATTGCATTTGTATGTAAAATACAACAGATATCAGAATATACAGCCAGAGCGCTAATGATTTTTTTTTAAACAAAAGTCAATAGTAAAATTTATGTGAAGAGCTGCATTATAAACAGTCACTGTATGTACATACACAGTGCACTCAGTAGTTGTACTACAGAGTATATAAGATACCTATGCCATGGTAGATTTGGTACTCCAACTCAGTTGCTATTACAATTTGATGTCCTAACTAAATCTTGCCCATAGTATATGTAGTTTTAATGTACTAAAATATACTTGAAACGTGGTTAAATTGGTTGTCATGTGCTTTGGAACATTTTACGTTCTCTTGTCCATCAATATGTCTTCTGTATGTGCTCACCCTTGAGCACTTTTAAACATCTTGTTTCTCTTAAGCAATCATAGTCAGCTGTTATATGTCCATTTTTATTTCACTTGTAGACCTTTATATTGCACCCTGTCATTATGTGCCGCTTCACAATTTATTTTATAACACTCAACTATAAGAAAAGGACTGTATCTTGAAGTTTTCTGCACTAATCCAAAATGATGTACTACATGATTTAATAGACCAGGTCATGAGCCGGGCTTGGTTCTGCTAGCTGGAGTTTATTTATACTGCTTTAAAATGTGCATTTATCCTCTTCATTTTTTTTCTGCCGCGAAATGCCATGATTTTGTGATTCCACATTTTCATCGTGACTGAAATCTTAAGTTTAAAGCTAATCTTACTGTAAGAGTACAAAATCAATTTTTATTTTATGATTTTTTAACTTCAATTCTATCACAGTCTTGGATGCTTGAAATGGGATTTTATTTTTTTTTTTCTGTCTAGACCCTGTGTCTCTAAGTTGCTTAAACAAGCATCTGGCTGTGTTAAACTTGACGAAAAATATCTTTTTATAGTATTGTATGTGATTTTTATAATGGTGGTTTGTTCGTTGTTTCTTTCTTTTTGTTTGGTTGTAAACATCTTTTTACAGGCACTATTTTTTATGAGTTCTACTTCTTGTTTCTGTTAGTTTTATGTTAATTCTTGCACGCTGAATTCCCACAAACATTGGAAATTGGGGTAGGTTCTCCTGGCAGAGCCATCAATAGCAGTAAAGACTGCTATTTACTTATCAGTTCTGCTGACGATGAATGATCTTGACTAATTTCTTTGTCATCTAGACCCTTAACAGTACTGCAAGCAAAACATAGCAATAATATATAGCAATATCATTGGAAGAAAACAAATTTCATGTTGATGTATGTCATATATCTATTGACAAAAATATTGCTGATTTACTAATACTTTTTCCTATCAAAGGTTTATGTAAGTTTCTCTAGTTACCCTAAATTAAACAGAAAAAGATTTATTTGGGCAAACTAGCCTGATGCTGTCCCTCCATAAGTACCAGCTAGTGTAGTATTTACGCTACCAGGACATGCAGTCCTGCCTCTGCCCCATTTCCTGCTTCACGTCCTCCTATTCTGAGGCAGTTTGTATATTATACTGCTCAAATGTCATGAAAATTCTTTTTTTTTTTCCCAAACAAGTTTAGTAATCCCAAATGCAGTTGTAAAACCCTTTTTGTCTGCAACTTACTTAAATTCACATTATTTTCTGCTGTTCGTAACTTTGTTGTATGTGATTCTGAGCATCCTTTCCTCACGGTTTCCTGAGGTGGTGAAAGTAACACAAAAAGTGTTCTCTTTTAAGCCCCAGCCAAACACACATTTGGTTTTAATGCTTTTAGGTTTCCATGGGTCATAATTTTGTGCCTTTTTTTTTTTTTCAAGAAACTATAGATATATTTAGCTAAATGAAAGGTAGGGTTTTCATAAAATTGGGTGATTCTAGGAGACAGGGATTAACAGAACAACTCTAATACGTTCATTGGAAATAAGAGCCATTAAAATTTTAGTAATTTTTGATGCCATTTCCTCACTCATTAACATTTTCCATCACTTCTAATGGAGCCTGCATGAAGCTCCTTTATATTTTGAACAGTTTTCGTTCTGTTTTAAGCTTAAACTTTTCTCTTTATGTGTATCCATATTTTTCTCCATCATCTTATTATATAAAAGAAGGGTTTTTATTTGTTACATGGTCTTCTACTTTACTTTATATTCTTTTTACCACTGCTATAAACTTTGATTTTTGTGAAGTATTTTAGCATATGCTGTCTGTGAAAGATATAATATTGTATGAAATTTTATTGTCCTCTTTTAAGGTTGTGAAGACATACTGTTAAGTGTAGTAAATTGTTTTAATGTATGGCAATGACTATTAAGAATAATATAGGAACATAAAGCAACAGGAACATATATTTATAGTGGAAAGTTTGGTGATAATTATCTTTCGTACTGTGTGATGAATGTTTCAGTATGTAAGTGGTGGCAATTTCTCAGTGATAAATCTCTTGGGTATTATAAAGGCTAAGAGCAAAACTTTCGCATCAAAAGCTGTCATTCTCTTCTGGTACAGCTATTTGTAAAGGCAGCCTGCAAAATAAGGCTTTCTTTATAATGACATCTGAAGTTTCACAGCATGAATTTTTAATCAGTATTTCATTTTCTTAACAGACCATGCTGAAGGTAGTTTATCTAGCTTCAGCCTTATGTGGATATCATTAGTGTAGCGAAACAATGATAATGTGGCAAAATTATCTGAGTTGTGGTTTGTACCTCCACCATGTAGTGAGAAAGGGGTGACAAAAACTTTAGCTTCCCACTGCAGTTTTCCTTGAAGTGCACATGAATTTTATTAATCTGAAGCTTCATGATATACTTTTTGTATCATCCTTCCTGTAAGGTAATAGACATCTTACTTTGCATGAAAATTTGGTCATATTTAAAGAATATTTGACATAAGTAGAACTTTTCTGGGTGAAATTGTGACCTTGAAAACTTCTAGAACCAGTAGAGCTTTGTTACACAAAGGCCGCTGCTTCTGCCATTAATCATCATAGACTCTGCCTACAGCTATTGTTGGCTTTTCAAAGTGAATTATTAAAGATATAGGAACATGAGAAGTATTTATTGCAGATCATTTTATCAAGCCAAAAGGGCAGGAGTCATTTTGTACGGACTACAGAAAAAGGGATGTTTTTCCCGTCTGCATTTACAGTAGGCCTGTAACTTTGTGCTTTTAGAACACGTCAGCTTAAAATCAATGTACTATTTAAGGAATAAGGCTTTGATAAACCAACTGCTAAATATTAGTGTCTTTATTCACAAAGGTATCTTCAGGGTCCTTTATTCCAATGCATGCAAGCTATGTCATCTGAAATATCCCTGCATATTTAAGCAGCTCTCTCTTCTATTTCTATGTATTTTTGGAAGCATACAGGATGTCATCACAAACTCCTAGGGGCTATCTGTTAGATAAAGAAACAAATACTGGACTGCCTTTTTATCTTCATTAAATCCTCATTGATGAAATGATGTATTGATTTATAGCTCACAGATATGCCAGGAACTTGGGCCTTTAGGCTCAAATGACAATACTAAAAATACTTCTTTAAAACAAGTGAAATTTGAAAATTTAGTGGTCATATTACTTTCCCAAAAAGCTCATTGTTCTCTTTCTGTTGGGTTTAATTAGTTGAACCAAGGCCAGAAGAAAAAGAAAAAAGTATAATCAGCAGTCATAAGAAATATATCATTTAAGTGACAGATAAATATAAGTAAGAACTGAGACATGTCAAAGTGTGGCCCCTTAATGATGCATGCCCAAGTCGCTGAGCAGGTGGATAGGATTTTCCTGGGGAAGAAGTTATGCGTGAGAATGTTGGAGGCTGTACTAGGATGCACCAATTAGGAATTTCCAGTCAATTTCCAGAATTCCATTTACTGGAAATTCCTAACTGGTGCATCCAATGGCCATGGACATGACCATTCGGAACACAGCATTGCCACGTGAGATTGACTAACAGGGTTTCCTATTAAATGATAGCTTGTTTTATGTATGTCTGAAGATGCATATTTACTTATTCAGCCTCAGATACTTCACAGTTAGGCTCAGTGCAACAACGCACAAGTGTGTGTGCGGCAAAGGAAAGGCAGGTTCCTTAAGAAAGTTCCAGAGTGGGGTGGTACCACAGAGGTGAGTTGATTCCTACAGATAATCTCCTACAGAGAAATGGTGAAAGCCATCATTGAAGATACTGAAGTGTTTCTGTTTCTTTGAGTTTGGAGAGTCAATTGGTAAATGAGTGCAAGTGCTAACTACATCATTGCTTTGTGCACCCATTGAATATGCTCAGATGGCCTATGGGTGACACTTTTATATTTATATTTTATTTTTATATTTATATTTTTATCTATATTTATATAAAAATATAAATATCTAGAATCATAGAATCATTAAGGTTGGAAAAGACCTCTAAGATCATCGAGTCCAACCGTCAACCCAACACCACCATACCCAGTACACCATGTCCCTAAGCGCCTCATCTACACGTCTTTTAAATACTTCCAGGGATGGTGATTCAACCACTTCCCTGGGCAGCCTGTTCCAAGGCCTGACCACTCCTTCAGTAAAGAAATTTCTCCTAATATCCAGTCTAAACCTCCCTTGGCGCAACTTGAGGCCATTTCCTCTCATCCTATCGCTAGTTACTTGGCAGAAGAGACCAACACCCACCTCACTACAACCTCCCTTCAGGTAGTTGTAGAGCGCGATGAGGTCTCCCCTCAGCCTCCTCTTCTCCAGGCTAAACAACCCCAGTTCCCTCAGCCGCTCCTCATAAGACTTGTGCTCCAGGCCCTTCACCAGCTTCGTTGCCCTTCTCTGGACACGTTCCAGCACCTCCATGTCCTTCTTGTAGTGAGGGGCCCAAAACTGAACACAGGATTCGAGGTGCAGCCTCACCACTGCCAAGTACAGGGACACGATCACCTCCTTGCTCCTGCTGGCCACACTGTTTCTGATACAGGCCAGGATGCCGTTGGCCTTCTTGGCCACCTGGGCACACTGCTGACTCATGTTCAGCCGGCTATCAACCAGCACTCCCAGGTCCTTTTCCTCCGGGCAGCTTTCCAGCCACTCTTCCCCAAGCCTGTAGCGTTGCATGGGGTTGTTGTGGCCGAAGTGCAGGACCTGGCACTTGGCCTTGTTGAACCTCATACAATTGGCCTCGGCCCATCGATCCAGCCTGTCCAGGTCCCTCTGCAGAGCCTTCCTACCCTCCAGCAGATCAACACTCCCACCCAGCTTGGTGTCATCTGCAAACTCACTGAGGGAGCACTCGATCCCCTTGTCCAGATCATTGATAAAGATATTGAACAGGACCGGCCCCAGTACTGAGCCCTGGGGAACACCGCTCGTGACCGGCCGCCAACTGGATTTAACTCCGTTCACCACAACTCTCTGGGCTCGGCCGTCCAGTGTTTTTTACCCAGCAAGGAGTACACCTGTCTAAGCTGTGAGCTGCCAGCTTCTCTAGGAGAATGCTGTGGGAGACAGTGTCAAAGGCTTTACTGAAGTCCAGGCAGACCACATCCACAGCCTTTCCCTCATCCGCTAGGCAGGTCACCTGGTCATAGAAGGAGATCAGGTTGGTCAAGCAGGACCTGCCTTCCATGAGCCTGTGCTGGCTGGGCCTGATCCCCTGGTTGTCCCACACATGGCTCGTGAGCGTCCTCAAAACGAACCGCTCCATAATCTTCCCCGGCACCAAGGTCAGGCTGACTGGCCTGTAGTTCCCCGGATCCTCCTTCCAGCCCTTCTTGTAGGTGGGCGTCACATTGGCAAGCCTCCAGTTGTCCGGGACCTCCCCAGTTAACCAGGACTGCTGGTAAATGATGGAGAGCGGCTCGGCAAGCTCCTCCGCCAGCTCCCTCAGTACCCTCGGGTGGATCCCATCTGGCCCCATAGACTTGTGAACGTCCAGGTGGCATAGCAGGTCGTTAACTTCTTCCTCTTGGATTATGGGGGGTTTATCCTGCTCGCCATCCCTGTCTTCCAGTTCAGGGGGCTGAATAGCCTGAGGATAACTGCTCTGACTACTAAAGACTGAGGCAAAGAAGGCGTTAAGTACCTTAGCCTTATCCTCGTCCTTGGTGGCAACATTCCCCCCCGCATCCAATAGAGGATGGAGATTCTCCTTGGCTCTCCTTTTCTCATTAATATACTTGTAAAAGCATTTTTTGTTGTCTCTCACGACAGTGGCCAGGTTGAGTTCTAGCCGGGCTTTTGCCTTTCTAATTTCCTCTCTGCACGACCCAACGAGATCCCTGTACTCGTCTTGAGTTGCCTGCCCCTTCTTCCAAAGGTGATAAACTCTCCTTTTTTCCCCGAGTCCCAGCCACAGCTCCCCGTTCAGCCAGGCTGGTCGTCTTCCCCGCCCGTTCTTCTTACGGCACATGGGGACAGCCTGCTCCTGCGCCTTTAAGACTTCCTTCTTGAAGAACGTCCAGCCTTCCTGGACCCCCCTGCCCCTCAGGACTGTCTCCCAAGGGACCTTCTCAACCAGTGTCCTGAGCAGGCCAAACTCCGCCCTCCGGAAGTCCATGGTAGCGGTTTTGCTGGCCCCCCTCCTTACTTCACTAAGTATTGAGAATTCTATCATTTCATGGTCACTAAACCCAAGCTGGCCTCCGACCACCACATCTCCCACCAGTCCTTCTCTATTTGTGAACAGCAGGTCAAGCGAGGCACCTCCCCTAGTGAGCTCGCTTACCAGCTGCGTCAGGAAGTTATCTTCCACACACTCCAGGAACCTCCTCGACTGTTTCCTCTCTGCCGTGTGGTATTTCCAGCAGATGTCTGGAAAGTTGAAGTCCCCCACGAGAACAAGGGCTAGCGACTGTGAGACTTCTGCCAGCCTCTGGTAGAATATTTCTATTTTTCTAATTTTCTATTTTTATATATTTTTTATATTTACATTTATATTATTGCTATCTAATCTTCGTTCTTGGTTGGTTGGATGCCATCAGTTCCACAGTTAGATGGTATTTTTGTTAGCCAATGCTTGTTATCAGGTTATGGATGCAAATGTTCCCCAAAACATATTTATAATGCATTTTTTGTGAGTGTCAGATCAGAAAGGTTTTAAACTTATCACATGTGTTAAACACAATTAATTGCATGACTACTCACAGGTGATGTGCATACAAGGATGCACCAACGATATGACTTGCAGAGAAAGATATGATCCAAGTCTACTCTTGTAATATGGCAAATTAAGTTCAGAGAATTTTTGTGCCACAATTACCAACTGTATTTGGTCATCTGAAATTCACAGCTTGGATCTATATGTGGATTGAGAATGTGTGTCTCATCTTTGGAAGTAACTTTGAAGAAGGAGTATTACAATATTAATAGTACTTAGCAGTACAGCGGCTGGTAAGGCACAGTTGCACTTTGCTTGCTTTGTGTCAGAGTAGAACTTGAGTTCGAAAATGTGTGCAGTGGCTCACACAAGTTAGCTTTTTGAAAATATCTTCACTCAGCATTTGGCTAGCTTAGGAAGTTTCTTTTCACTTTGTCAGTGTGAAATTGAAGCTCATTTCTCTGGGATACTGCTACTAAGATATTTAAAGGAAAGCAAATTTTTTTTTTCCTCTGAACAAGTTGAAATCTTATTTTTCTTTCTTTTCAGGGTGATAATTTATACATAAGGTGCTGTAAACAGATACTTACATTGGATATAATAACTTGTAGATTTTTTTTTATCTGAAACCCCAGTTAAGCATTGGCCAGAAAAGCTGTTAAACCCTCTTATGGATAAACGTGATTTAAATTATTCTGTACCTTCCTCTGAGAAGAAAAATCAGGAAAGTAAATTTATTTGGACCTAGAAAGAGGACTGAAAGGAAACATTGCAATACAGACATTGCAAGGAGATAATAATGATTTTATATATCTATTAGCAATTGTTCAGTATTTTAGCTTCTACAGTTGTCAGGCTTTCTCTGAATCCTATTATTTAATAAGGACAGTACACAGTGTTGGATGAAAAATGAGATTGCTGCTTTTCTGAGGGGAAAAATGAAAGAACATTAGTGAACCTTAGTTTCTCACACAGCATTAGCTTAGAAGCCCCTCTTCCTAAGGAGTCTAAGTACACTGAAGTTCACTGTTTAATTAGTGAGCTTGCAACAGTGTGTAGTCTACTCCAGAGCTTCATTAGAATATTTTTCTCACTAACCATGCATCTTGCAGAAGTTTAAGGCCATTTCTTGTTGACCTGTTCATCAAAGATATGTTTCCACTTTACATATTTTAAAATTTCTATTGAGTTGCATCTCAGCTCTTATTTGTATATGAGAGCATTAGTTTAGAGATGAGAATAAATTAATGATGAAGTTGTCCAAAATAATGAACAGTAGCACAAAGACGGTGACGATGATTAGAGACGGTATTTTGAAGCCTCCTCTCGGGCCCTTGGTGGCAAGGTCTGAGGTCTCTTTGATCGATCAGTATTTTCCAGCGTGCTTCCAGGTGTGTGTGATGTCCGGGGAATAATGTCAGTCTTTGTTAGTATTTCAGGTTTAAGCAGGTAAATCTAGACTATGTAAGCTGTGGGGCCAGCCTGCGCATGGGCAGCTGTCACTCTCAGGGCCAGGCACACGCGTTAAATTCATTTAATGCATTGAAATGTGAATCTGACAGGGTGTTTAAACAGTATTAAATGTATGCGTGATAAAGCAGACATCCAGATCGTTAGTGAATTGCTTGCTAGTAAATAGATCAGCTAACTGTATTAAAGGTCCTATTATTGTGTTTAACTCATGTTGTAAATTGGGTCACAGGTTTAGGTACATAACCCAGGCAGGCTTTATTCTTATGATTTGTATATTCTTAAAATTTGGGGAAAAATCTTGTATTTCTGAAACACTTTGCTGGTTGGAGGACAGCAAGTATGTTGTGTGATGAGAATTTAAATTTCCTGAGAATTTTGCTCATCACAAATCGGAGAACTGAAACATAGAAAAAGTTGAGTTTGAACTTTAAAGTAAAAAAGTCCCCTCCTATTGTTGTATTCTGTGGTGGATTTTAATTGTAAAAAATTGTAGAATTTTTTTAGAACTATCTAATGACTTTGGGTTGCTGTTAGCAGATATGAAAAAGAGTTGCATTACAATGTTTCAGCAGAGAATGTCATTATAAATAAAAATATGCACTTGTTTTAGATAAGTCTATATATCAATATTAACAGGCATTTAAAATCTGGCTGTAATATGTTTCATAAATTTCTTTCAGCCAAAGAAGGAAGAATGTCAGCCACTAGTAATGCTTTTGAAGCAAAGTAAGACAGAAAATATAGTATAGTACTCTCAGAAGATGAAGGTGTGAATTTTCCCATACATCATCTTAATGGCAACATTTTCTACAAAATGACACGGGGTACTCCTTTCATATTTCATGACTTCTATTTGCCCAGCGTCAAAATGCCAAATGTGCTAGTGAACAGCACTTTAATATTCATGGGTTTCTGGGATGGCTTTGACAGTTATCAGCTAGAAAAATGGCTTAATTAGAAGGAATCTGACTTGTGATTTCTTCTCCATATTCAGCCACATACACAAACATGCAACATATATCTCCACATGTCTTCTACAGAAAATACAATTCTTGAGTGAGAGTATTCTTCTCCCATTACACTCGACTATGTTGATTTAAAATGCATTTTCATTTGTTAAAATTACTAGAATAGGACCTTAATGGAAAATATACTGGAATCTAGGGGGGGGGGGAAATCCTGATCAGCACTGAAACTAATGTCTTAAAACTGTAAATATGATTAAAATAACATGAATATTAATTTATGTTATCAAAGAGACAAATATAAAACTAAACTACAGGCAACCGTTTTCCAGACAGCTGAGCTATTTGTGTAAGAAACGGATTTTTGAAGAGATTGAAGAGGAAGTCAGACTGTTTTGAAACAACAAAGCTTCAAGTGGGGATCATGTTTGTACTGAATTATTAACAGCAGGAGGGGATAAGTTAACAAAAGCTTCAGAAAGGAATTGGACTAGTCTGTAAGGAAAATCAAAGGTAGTGGTAGAACGTGCTGTTCTGAGAGGAGGAAACAGGGTGAATATTATCCTTGTGGATGAAGCCCCGTGCATTTTGAGGTTTTTATAACTTTTCATACACTTTAAAGAATGAGACTTTTCAGTATGAAAACCTGAAAAGCATATATGATATCAACTCCTTCCAGTTCATCCAGTACTCATTAAAAATGAGGTGATGATCAGAATGTGAGCATGTGCTTTAAAGAAAGTGCGTTGTTTGGACCACACCAAAGTTCCTTGTTATAAATTAGGTATAAAAATGTAGGATATGAAAATAAGGTAAACATTAAATGATCACATGCTTTTAAATCAAATATAATGTATTTTGTAAACGACAGTATAAAAAACAGGCAGGAAGTTTCCTCTATAGTTCTGGCACACACAATTTTAAAAGGATCCTGCATTTCATGGGTCTATAGATAGAATGACAAGAGTGTAGGGCCTCACATACTGCTTTACTAAAAAGCAATACAGCCAGATGGGAAAGAGTACAGTCTTTCATTAGTTTAACTTAATTACCTTTTCATGAAGTGAAAAACTCCATAGTTGAATTCTATACAGATTTTGTTGTAATTCGAGCTCTGGTTCTATCAAAAATTAAAGCAAACTGAAAAGGCTTTTTTTGGTGTTTTTTTTTTACAATTAGATTTTAAATTAATTTTAATTAACATGTTAGATTCAAACATGGACAGGACTTAGGTCTATATCACTAGAACTTCGTGAGTTCCACTGTGCTTCCAGCTCAAAGCAATAGCTAACTACTTCAAACTGTTGCAATCAATGGAATTTCTTCTCTGTATCCAAACTGTACCTTAGAGGGATTTTTTCAGACTTAGATCTCAACAAGAAATTAAAAATGCATTAAAAAGAAATAAATATGTATACTTTAAAGTTGTTTTCAACCCAGGTTGTGATTCCATTTCACCAGCTCTGACTGTATTGTGGTGTTTTTTCTCTGCATTTTATTCAGTGTCTGATTTGGTCCCCATATCACTTGTGGTAGAGTTCTTAAGGAGTTCCATGAAATCATGTTGTGTGTAAACTCCAGATGCTGTACACTGCAGGCAAATTGCAAAATGAGATGTTCTTGACCAAAAATATTTTTCCCATTAAATTCACAATAAAATTTCCATCATCAGAAATCAGTTGTTAATCCATCCTAACTACTACTACCAGTAGTAGTAGAGCATATCACATTAGTTCCTGAAATCTGAAGGTAAATTCATTATATAGAGAGTTCTTCATAATTTCTTGTCTTTTGCTGTTGTGTAAGTTTTGCTATGAGATGGTAGATCCTCAGCAGTGGAGATACTCATGTTGATGAGTAAGCACTTTGCTGCACTGAGTAGTCACATAGCTGAGAGAGTAGCTCTGTAGAGCTAACTTCATGCAAGACCCATTTCAGAGACATGAATAAACATTTTCTTCAATCCATCTGTAGTCAGGAAAGCACTTAAACACTTGTTTGAAATACATACCTAATTTCCTTAGTATTCAATGAAAAGATGTGGCATCTGAATTAAGTCTTGAATTCTGAACACAAGGTTTAGACTTTAGATGATGGAGGATCGATCCTGAGCTTTCTCTTCAATTGAAAAATCTGCAAAAGCATCTGATCATTTGATTATATCAGCTGTGAAATCTGTGGCAATGGTCATTCATCTGCCCTTACAGTAATTCAGCTTTGTCTGAGTTACTTCACAGTAATTTATTTGGATTTTAGTTACTCTAAGATCCTAATACATGTTTTTGTAGTTTCTAGAAATGTTTTGCTTTTTAAATTATGCTTATTCCCTGTAAAAATGACTTTTTGAAGAAAGGCATTTGACTTGTTGCAGACGTGTATTTTACCACAAGAGAACTTTTACTGAATGTATTCACTGTGGTCAGTGCCACAAATAACTAAACCTAGAGAGAGAGCGAAAGCAGAGAATTAATTGTTTTTATTAAAAAGTGAACATGAAGATTCATAAATAACAATGAGCATAGCCACAAAATGTTACTGTACTGGCTTACTGTTTCCATTCATCAGCAACTGTTGTTATTTCTGGATTTAGATACTGATCCTCTAAACACTTTTGTGCATGTGTATATAAATTCAAATGAACTTCCATTAAGTTCAAGAAGAGTTCTCATAAAATTATATATGCATAAGCTTTGCAGAAGTGGCATTTCAGATTATTAATATTCTAGATAGAAACCAGAGAATTAACTTCCACCTGGCATTAGCTGAAATAAAGCCATAGCTTTCACTGAAACGATTTATATCAGCTGATTTTTTTCCTTAGAAGTTTTTAGATTTGATGATTATCAAAATTTGCATTGAGTCAATCAGTATTAGTAGTATTCAAGATCATCTTTGCAATACAGAGATGGGAACTCAAGGATATTATAAAGATACTAAGGTAATTGTATTTATCTTGGGATCCCGAGTAGGCAAGTATTTCCCTGCCTTTTTCACATAGCACAGCATTGTGTTACATAAGTAATGTATTATATTCCAAAGTAATATATTAAACTTCCAAAAAAAATTTGAATTCTGTAGTTACTGTTGTCTAATGTGAGATGATCAAGACATTTTTCAGTGCTATGGCACTTTTAAATAATGAATACTAATCAGACTCTTTCATCATCTGGATGAGGAATAGGTCACTAGAGAATATAACATTCTCGGGTGACATGCCATTATACAACAGGGACATCTCTGAGAAATTCTTTGACATGGCAGTATTTCTTAACATGATTTGCCCAGAGCTAAAGTCAAATTTATTGTAATCCTGCACAGCTAGTAAATCTGCCATCAACCTGTCAGTTACATCAGTAAAGCTACCTTTCCCCAGATGTCAGTCAGTAAATCCTTTATTGTATTTATTGATTGAGCCACAGATTATTTCACCTCTGGCCTTGAGTTTCTGATAAAAGAACAGAAAGAATTTCTTGCTTCCTCAAAAAAGGATGTTAATTTTAATTTATGGGTAACACATGATGAGAAAATCTGCATGCTGTTCACACATGTTGTCCTTGATGTAATTCATTTTATTTACTTCTCTTGTAGATAAAGTTTAGCTTTTTTTTCAATGACAGGCATTTAAATTCATGTGACCCCATTATTCTTGGGTCATTCTGGCATTGTTTTATATACGTAAGAATATGATATGGTACTAATTTTAGTAAGAATAGTACAATAAAACGTGCAAGGTAACATGAAGAATTAGGAACATATACCATAAGGCAGGTCCTCTTAATTTTCCATATTATTAAGAAAAAGGCACTTGTTTAAATGTATTAATTGGAATATTAGCAAGCAATGATAGATAATTAGTCATGCTAGTAAATGGAGTGCTAACACCACAGTGAGATAAGTCATCAGGTACAGTCTTCGCCAGTGGCAGTTTTTTGCCTTTTGTATAATGATGAGATGATTGTTAAAACTAGATGGACCTGAGACTGCAGATTCAGAGGAAACAATTGCAGTTTGCATGTTTTCTCTCTATATTCCTTGGCAGCATCGGGAAGGGTTCTCAGAAAGTATTTAAAATGTTAGGAGCTCTGAAGTCAATGAAGATGAGAAGATGGACTTTGGGAAGTGGGGTAAAGGTGTAAATCCAAGCCAACCCCTTTTGGGGTTGAATTTAATGTTGACAAACTCAGCAGAATAGCACGAAGATAATGAGTTTTCAATTTATGATGTTTGAGAAGGTTGTGCTGAACACTCAACAGAATACTTTGAATTCTAAATTTGGGTTTTAAATAATAATGATCATCTTGTCTACAATATACTTCACTTACGTGGTAATTTCCCCACTTCTGAAATACGTGCTTATTGTTTTTTAGAAAGATATGGTACAGGTTAATGTGTGCTGTGAGTTGGTAAAGTACTATACCATTTCAGTTGTTTATTGAGGTCCTCAAACTTGATGGACTCCTCAAAGCCATGTCTCTTGGCACTTATTTCACCAGCTCTGCAGTCCTTCTCTCTACCTCAGCCATCTCTGGTCCCCATTGCACCACCCTCCTGTGTCCTCCCTCCATTCAGAGCCTGCTCAGGCTCTGCTCACCCTTCATTATTCATTGCTTTTCAATGCCTGCTGATTGCTATGGATCTCTGGCACGGTCATCCAAAACAGTCTGCTATTTTTTTCCTCTTTTCTAATCTGAGTTCTCAAACACTTGCATTGGTCTTTCCCAGAGATTTCAGATCTTCCTGAAACTGTTGGGATATCCCCGTTACCACAGAAGGTGTATCATCCCTGTGGCAAGGACACTCCCTGTCACCGACATGCAGAAAAGTTTTGATATGGCTGTGACCAAACTAAATTCATAGCAATCAGCAAGTAGAAAATAAAAAAAAAAAAAATCCAATAAGCTGTTATCTTACAGCATCTCTTCTTTCTTGCCAGACCTATGTGACTATTTTTTTTTAATTCTTTCTGTATGAAAACATTTCTAGTACATTCTGACTTCATTTCTTTCTTTCAAGTTGTATCCTAACATTGCAGACAGTTTAATAATAAGGATACTAGTAATTCCTCAAAAACAACTGTACCTACCTACCTACTTAACGTATCTCTGTATTTCCAGTTAATTCAGCTAGAGTGTTCATGATTATTAAGTACTGTACTTGTTAGCAGGGCAAAAGTTAAACAATTAAGTAATAAACAGAGATATGCAAGGAAAAAATTAGGAGTAGAAGTGTAATTTAGGAATTTATCATAAAGGCCAGATCCTGTCTTTATGCCGAAGATTTAAATGGAAAGGTCAATACTTTAATATTCTCTGTGGCTCATCAGATCTACTATTAAATGTCAGGACTTTACTGAGGTGCATACTAAATTCACCTCCAATATTTTGGTCTCTCAGTCTTTGTCTGGGCCTGTTGTTTTTCCAAAGCGGCAGAAAACAAGCCATCATTTTATCGTTTCCAATAGTAAGTGTACTCTGGGAATTTTGGAGGGGGAGATGAGTCACAATCTTTGTATGATTGTAAAAACCTTACCAGGGACGGTGCTTCTCAAAATCATTACACTGAGCCTAAGCATGGAAAGGGTACCTGCCTTCTTCCTCTTCTACTCACTCTTGCTACTTAATTGATTGACCCATCAACTGCTGTTCTTCAATTGCTGTGTCCCCTGCAGCTCTCTATCGATTTTCTGGTAAAAAAGTTCACTGAGACAGCTGCACTTGAATCTAGGGGGGAGGTGTTTGTTGTTGGACTTTGCTTTCGATTAGTTTTAACTTGTCTGTTTAAACAGACAAGTCTGTGGTCTTCTCTTGCAATGGATATATAGTGTAGAAATGTATTAAACAATTATAGTGGCCGAAAACATTCATTAAAATTGAAATACAGTAGACATTTATTATAATAGCAATAGGAAGGTGCATACCACTGGCTGAATAATAAACGTGTCAAAAAGATGTATTACTGGAATTTTATTCAGCTTTTTTTCTTACACTGTAACCTGGAAAAGAAATGCCAAATCTCAAAACACTGGTTAGGAAAGTAGCTGAGATGGAGACTGAATTGTTGAATGAATTACATACAAAAGTATATGTTGATTTCATAAGAATAAATTGATAGAATTTTTTTTTCATTTGTAGATTTTAGCCCGATGTTTTATAACCAAAAAGGAAATTATATTTTTCATTAATTTGTAAATTCCTTGGTAAAGGAAGTTCTATACAGTATTACCCTTCTTTTTGTTAAAATGAATAATATATTTTCAGAAAATAAAAGCATTTTTAACAGTTAGATTTTAATTTTATTAGTGAAGTGATTCACCTCCCTTCAGCTCTACATGGAATGGAAAAGTGTGTGTCTAACTTTTGCTCTGTAATTATCTCTATTTGCACATGCCTAGCACCTATGCTTATCTAAATCGAGAAGGCATTCAGGATTAGGCATATCCAGTTTGCACGTGTGAAAGACTTTGCTACTTATCAATCCAGATGTCCAATTCTTTCAAATTGCTAAGAATTTGAAAAACTCCAAATCCAACTCTTTATGCAGCTATGGAAAACCTCCCTCTGCCATCTCAAAAACACTTTATTCTAGTCAGGACCAGAACACATGATCTCTCAAACCAGTATTACAATTTATCTCCTGGTATAAAACCAGTTGTGTATCTAGACCTTTAGATCAATAGAGAGTCTGAGCGGGGCAGTAAAGTTACTGATAGAGGGCAACCCAGATTAAATTAAATCAGGACACATTCAATTAGGTTTAGCAGAGACATCAGGAGGGAGCACAGCGTGAAAAAGAGCAGGAAAATTGTGACAGCGTCGCATTACTGCTGACAGCTGATGTGCACTGTGAGCGTCTTTAGATCTGCCTACAGAAATATTATTTATTGACACCTGGGCTGTTTTTGGTGTGTATATGGGATGCAGTAGTAGTATAATTGCATATAAAAACAAATAGTAATCTAACATTAGTACAATAGCTGTATGTAAAACACTTGGTTGTTTCAAAGGTACGAGTTTATGAGGCCTGTCAAACAATTCTGCCTTTCTCAAGCATAAAGCCCTGAAGAATATAATAGAATTACTTTATCTGAAACTCTAAAACTACCTGCTGCATATAATATTTTAAAATAAATGAACAGAACAGAATGCAGCAATCTAAGTGTTTGTTTGAATAGAGGGATGGAGTCTAGCCAGGAGTTTTTTTCTTGATACGAGAGCATATGACAAAATTGTCCCATTGGCACTGAGAGAGTGATTCTGGCCAGAAGAATTCCTGGTCCCTTGTATCCATTTACAATTGTGCACTGCTTACCATGAATTCTTATTTGATTAAAAAAAGTTACATGTCATACTAATTTAAAATGTAGTAGATTGGAAGGAGAGAGAGAAATAGAATACTAACAGATAATGATTCTCCTTTTTTTCAGGTTTTTTTTTAAATTGAATAGTATATCTTGGATTGGTTTAGAAGACATGTTGAGGTCACAGCTAATTCTGTTCCTTTACATAGAACTTCATTTACTACCCTCAAATGAGAATGAAGTAAATCTCTTCGATAGTGTCAAAAGGTTTTTGAAGTATCCTTAGTACTTTAAAGTAAAACTATGATAATACACAATTATTTGTTCTCATTCACAACTACCTGTGGCCTGTCCAGTTAATTTTAACTAGTTGATGTTTATATTTTCCGTGAATGTTACAAACTGTGACATCTATACTTCACTTTTCAAGTTGAGTTTAAAAGCTTCTGCTTCCTCACCTGTTGCAAGACTAAAGTCGCATGAGGTCTTGCAAATGGGGATAACCCTTGGTAGAGATTGTGATATTTTAAAAGGATTGCCATATCTTTTCTTTTCATTTTGTTTTTTAAAGATTAAGTTACATCGTCATTACTTACATTAACTTATACTACAATATGGAGAATAATTATAACATTGCTACATATTGGTATCAAAATGCACAAAGGCCGCAGAGGGTTTTAGGGCCTGTAGCACAGGGCGCTGTGCCAGCCTCCTCCAAGGCACAGTTGGCTCTGTCAAAAAGTTCTCCCTTGAGGTTTTCAAGGCTTGTTAGCTAAGCCAATATATTATGTTATTATGTGTTTAGAGCCTCTGTGTGTGTGGTCAGCATGGGATATTCAGTGGAATTAAATACCAGCTCACTGGCAGACTGAAATTTGGGGGTTCGGACCCCCTGCCTGGTCTGAGTTCCAGTCCTGGGAGTACTTCCCAGTTCAACCTCCCCGAACGTACTGGTGGTGGTTTCCCTGTTTGCTCTTCGTCACCCTTACTGCTCCTTGGGCTGTATGGTAAAGAAATCTTACCATCGGTGGCACACTGCTACAGGTGAGCTCGTGGTGGCCTAGGATAATGATGGTACCATAAATACTGTCATAGAGTTCTGTATCTATGAATTTCAGCCCCATCTGTTTTTCTCAAGAGTATATTTCTAAATATGTTGAAGATAAAAGTCAAAATCCAAAAGAATTAGGATGACATAAAGTAATCTTCTTTCATCCTCTTTGCTGCTAGAAGGGAGAGCTCTGATCCTGCTCTCCAGCTGCTGCATAACCCACTGCTGTCAGCTGGAAACGGAGATACGATCTGTATTTTATATATTAGCATCCTATATGTAGCAATCAGCTCTTGGACTGTTGCTAAAACTCTCCTGAGCCTCTTGTTTCCCTGCCAGGATTACAAGCTCCTGTTTTTCAAGCAACCTCTTGGAAAACAATTAATGCAGAGCAGCAATAAGCTACGGCTTTGAACTCTGCGGACAGTAAGAGCAGGAAGCTCGGACTTCAGATTTTCATTTCTGAAGTTTTGTTCTCCAAATAGTAATGCACAAAGTTTCTTCTTTTGCGCAGGATGATTTTTAAGCAACTCCACTAGAGATTAAACATTCAGGTTAAACATTCATAAGATTCTTCATTATCTACTGAATTTTTGATTGGAGCCGTGCTGCCCTGCACAACATGTGAAAACATTGAAAAATCAGCTGGACATTTCTAAATTATCAGTTCAACAGAGAAAAAACCCCTGAGTTTTCTGATGTCTGAAGTGTACACTGCTCACAGCTAGAAAGCAATTCAGTGTGATAAGTGTAAGTGTGAAATGAATATGAAAAGATTAATGAAAATAATGGAAAAGTTTTGGAGCAGCATTGGGTTTAAATTTGTTCTGGGTACAAAATACGTAATTATAAGTACTATAATCTTTTCTTGCTATAATTACATTCTAAAAATTACAGATAATTAGTGCTAAGGAGCATTCCCTTGTATTCATTTCTTACTACATGCTTTTTACAACATTCTCAAGTCATTACACTCAGGGAAGTACTACATTTAAAACGTGTAATCCTTCATATTCTAACCTCTATGTGGTTTTCATGAACTGAAAACAAGGAAGGACATTTTTCCTGCTTTCAAAGCCCCAAGTGGGGCTTGCATTCTGAGTTTTCTCTTGAGCATTGCCTTTTTTGGGGGTCTGTATGTACGGTTCTGTAGTGGTTCCAAGGTAAGCGATTGTCAAAGCTCTGAAATGCAGCCAGGTCCTTTGTGAGTCCTGCTCACCCAGCAAACGTACCTATAAGGTACCCTCTCTGTTATCAGCAGGAGAAAAGCTCATTCAAAGTTCATTCTTGATTGAACTTCAAAACTGAAATCTCCTTATACTCTATCCTTAGTCTGAATTGGAACGCTTGCCCCCATTGGCCAATTCTGAAAGAGAAAATTATCAATCATAACTTAGTTTTCTTCTGAAGACTTATAATCAGACTTAGAAAATTTAGACCAGGATCCCCTAGAGTGCTAGATGCTTCATTGCTAGTGACATCAATGGCAACTCCTTTTGAAAATGTTCCAGACTGGATGTTATGACATTAAATATTTTAAATACTAGAAGGTCTAAACCGATTTATAAATACTTTAAATTGCACAGTCACATTATTTAATGTATTTCTTTGAATTAGATTATATTGTATTAATATAGTGTAATTAGTACAAAGGAGTTACTAAAGATGATGTCTCTTAATAGAAGAAAAAATGTAAGCAAACTGGTTAAAGAAGCATCAAGAGGAAAAAATAAGTGTGCTTGTTGCTGATCAGAACAAGCCCACGTATTAGAATAATATCATCTTTTGAATTCAGAAACTAATATGCTTTATTTACTTACTACATTGCATGATAGTTTAGAAATTCATGTATCTATAACATTCGTCAGTACTGTTGTAAATAATTTCTACTGATGGCCTTCACTCTTCTTTTTTTACTTTTTTTTTTTTTTTTTAAAGTTAGAACAGATCTGGAATTTATGCTCTGCTTTGTTACTATTTCCTGGGCATGTCTGACAGCTGAACTATTTGCTTGACCGTAAGATTTAGAAGTCTGAGGAATAAAGAGGACAATTCATCTCTCAACCCCAAATTAAAGTCTTTCCGACATTTTGATGTAATACTTTACACCTCACTAAGTGAGTGTCGAGTGGAGGCACTGACATCTGACACTACAAAGACTAAAATATTCATGCGTATTATAAATACAGAATGTAAGAAATAGTGCTCTCTACCCACATTTATTGCTAGGATTTAAGGCTGATATATTAATCATGTCTTTGGTATCCCCCTCTGTGTCTTCATTAACTTGCCCAGAACCAAAGATAAGACATGCAGCTTTTGAGCAAGTTTTCATCTTTCATTGTTTTGAATGCTGATCATGTTGGAAAAAGAAGGCAGAAAATCTCCATTCAAAATTTCCACTATTCATCCTTTATACAATCATCTTCAAAAAATAATCTTTTAGAAGAAGGAGAAAGGAAAGGAATCCAAAATCAAGTTTATATTCTTTATTGTATTAAAGTAATCGTTACAGTTGCTTTTCTTGCTTACTTTCTGTGCTTCGGCAAATCAGAAACTATTGTCTCTCTTTAAAATCTCTCTAAATAATTTAAAATCTCACACTCCGTAATGATTAGATGGAGCCATTCAGCATGTCATTGGCATATCCACTACTCCAAAAAAGCCATATACAGAGGAATTGTATCAATCTGAAGAAGGCCCAACTTCTTTCAAAAATTATCTGTTGCACCACGCGAAGGTATTCTTTCTATTCTATTCTGTTCTGTTCTGTTTTCATATTTCTGTGCACCTTTTAGTTTATCTTTGGAAATAAAGAGCCAGCATTTGTTCTGTATCTTTCTTTAGTCTTGAACAGGCATTGGGGCAAGCAAGTCAATGTACAGTACAACCTGTACTAGAGCTATAATTTCTGCTAACTACTGTCCCACTTCTCCAATATAAATCTTCTTTTGTGAATATTTCTCCAAAGTGATAATACTTCTGTTTCTGGTAGCTCTTGTACTACCGTTGAAATACTTTACTATTTTGTATGCTTGTGGGAAGGAGCTGGAGTGAAGTGGAAGAGAGGGAAAGACGTTTTCCTGTCCTTGCTTGGGAATGTGTCTTTTTAGCTTAATGAGAGGAACAGACAAAGCCTGTAATCCTCAAAGACAAAAAACATTCATTTGAAATAGTATTTCAAATATGAAGAAAATACAAATGGATTTTTTGTTTGTTTGTCTGTTTGAGAAAGTTATATTTCTTTGCCATATATGTGATGGAAAAGAGAGAGGCAGATAATTACTTTTTGATTTGTAGGGTCAGCAATATTGCTTTTTATAAAACTGATTTTTTTTTCATTTCTGGTTTGTGAACTCAGTTATCTGATGGGTTTGTGCAAGTGTCAGGTTTCAGAATTAATTATATGTTGATGACTTAGGTATACCAAAGAGATGCATGAATACAGCTGTATTGAATATTTCTCGCGTACTACTTCAACTCAGTCACTGCCCAGTCAGTTGTTTTATTAAATTTTTTACTTTTTAAGCATAGATTATAAGATATCATTCTTTGTCATAGTATAAGCATTTAAACAGTTATAAAAGGGAAACAGAGGAAGATAAATTCAGCTAGTTTGGAAAAGTATATTTTACATAACTGACTCCCAGCGAATTTAAGGTTTATTTGGTTTGTGCAGAACTCAAAGATGCTGAGCTTGTTAACATGATAAATTCCTTGGTACCCTTACTTTGAAGATTCCTTGAAAACTGGTATCAAGGTTTAGTGTTATAAAAAAAACCCAAACAAAACTATACAAGTAATTGATTATAATTCTGAAAACTGAGAGAACATTTACAAGTCAATTGAAATCTGGATGACTAAATATAAAACTTCTTCCAGATAAATATGTGAACATTAACTCTTATATGTTAGAAGATTCTATTTTTGTTCGAAACCTAAGAAAAACTTTAATTAATTAATTAGTAGAGTAAAAAATAAATATAAATAAGTATAAATGAGTATCGAATGATACTCAATAAAGTACAAGAGGCATGGCTGTTCTGCCACAAATAAATTAAAAAAAAAGTAATAAATTAACTCCCCATTTTTTCAATAGAACCTTGATGAAAGCATAGAAATCTAGAAATGTATTTGTGAGAACCAAGAGCATCTGTTTTGTCTCCATGTCTTCTCTAGGACTTTATTCCAAATACACAATGAAACAATACTGTTTTTACCTGGAACATCATCTTTGTACTCTCACCATAATTTTTTTTTCTATATCAAATGTTCTTGTTTTTTTCTTGTTCTTGTTTTATTAAATCAATCATAGAAATATGATTATTACCATTAGAGTTAGGGGTTTTTTTAATTGTTTGCTGTTGTTTTGCATTGAAGTAGAAAGATTTTCAAAATATTAAGGAGTTTCTGATGTTTTGTGAGGAGCTCTGGGAGAGGAATAGGAATGGTAGCAAAACCTAGATTACAATGATGAGATTGGTACAACTATATAACTTTTTAAAAAACAGATTTTGAAGTTACCACTTGACATCACAAAGACAGTTCTAAAAAATTACTTTTCAACGTCTGATATTTAAGGACCATAAAAATACTTATTTTTAGTATACATGATTTTTGCCAGATAATTCTGTAGTGCTCTTTGACATATGTCAAATTGACTTTCCCAAAGAAGTTTAAATTCTAGCTTGAATAGCTCTCTGTTGAAAAGTTAAAACAATACTTGAGAAATAAAAGACAATTATTACTAAGAATATTACCTGTGCAATTAATTATTTAAATTTCTAGCTATGCTTCTAAGTCTTTTTCAGGAGTAATTACAGTCTCTCAATATTGTTATATTTTGAGCAATACTGCCTCTTATGGAAATGGGCTGAAGTTCTAGAGGCTGGGTGTGATATAAACTTAATATTTCATAGATACCATATTTCACTATAAAGTGATTATCTTTCTATGATCTGACTTACTATTACAGAAAATGCTTGCGGTGCATGGATTATGAAAGTAATTTTTGTTTTAAAAACAGGTTGTATTATTTTCACTGGTGAAGTAGTTACTATACTGTAAATTTGCTAAGTTAGAATCAAATGGCAATAATAGAAAATTCTGTAATAACCTTCCTAAGAATGAGAGATGCAGGTTTTTTGTGATTCTTGCTCTGTCAATATAGTCATTTAGTGCACTTCTCCCTTATCAATCTATTCCAAAAACACTCGTCTTGATTGGCGAACTGACTTGTTATAGTGAATTTAAGATGTAAGTTTGTGACCATTGGTAAATATAACACTAAGAAAAACCCTAAATATTGTTTAGCTAGAACATTGCTTTGAACGCTGCAGCAGTTTTCAAAGGGTTTTTTTCATGAGTTGTTTTTAAGTTATTTAAACTATGGGGAGTGTTGTTTTGTTGTTGTTGTTGCCATTTCTTTGTCTATCTTGGCCAGTACAAGAAAACGTGGGGTTTTTTTTCATTTTATGGATGGTCTTTAAGTTCTTTTTCATCATTCTTACACAGCTTAAAGTTCTTGGTAGAGTTTACAATTTCTTGTTTTATCAGCTTAGAGTTCTTCAATTTCTTGTTTCTATGAAATCAAGCGTTATGTCACTGCATGGAGCATCCCAAATGATATTTGATCCCTGTATTGTTTAGAAAGTTACAAGCCAAGATCTACGAATATGAAATTGTGTCTCTTCCCCGAGAATGTGTATACACTCAACATGAAGTGACTATGGCTCCATGACACCAATTTCCTCATTCTTAAATTTTAAGTTGGAGCAGAAAGAGCTAGAGGAGGGACTAGATCCTCAAAGATATTTAGAAACCTGTTTTCTTTGTTAGTCACCTGCCTCCTGGATTGAACTTTGACCTTGAAATTCCTAGTCCAAAGGTGTGTCAGAAAATTAAGGCCAGATCCAGAGTCTGGCTAACCTCCTAACCAATGCCTCATTTGCTTTAAATAGGCACAGACATTTGGCTGTGAATATTACTGTAATTCAATTAAAAGAATCGACAAGGGTATTTACATTTATTTCTAGATAGAACTTGTTACTTTATTTCATGTTAATGAGAACAGTTTCATGATTAATGTTACTGTGCTCTTTTCTTCATGTACTGCCTGTCATTTTGTCATATTACCGTACTCAGAAAAGCCAGGACTGACCCTGTATAATACACTGTCTTTTGTTCTTTTCCACGTATTGCTTTCCTCTAAATTTCTGACAACTTCACGTATCTTTGGAAAGGCCTTTTTTCCTTAATAGTTGCTTCCTTCATAATTCAATACTTGCATTTGTGGATGATGAGGTTGGAAGGAGAGTCTGGTTCAATGACTCCAACAGCTTCAAAGTTATTTATGACTTTCTACAGAATACTCATTAGACTCCCCCTCTGCCTCTCTCCAGTTCTTTTGTGAACACTTTCCAAGATGGTGACCCTGTTGCCTTTCTTTCAGCAAAACAACCCAATTAGCCTCACTAAATATGCTTGCATTTGTTTGGGCTTATTTTTCTTTTCATACTTCGAGGGCCGTTTCTTCATGTTCTGACAGTAACTACTTGCGTATACCTTTTCATTGTTTTCATCAGCTCTCCTTACGTATTTATAAAGAGTTACTATACTCTTTCAATAGTATTTTTTTCCTCTAGTGTATATTAACTCATTTCTCCTACCTGTTTCTTTATGCAGTATGCCTTCTAATTTTTATCACACTTATTGCTCTTACATTACAGAATATCTTTTTACTCTTCTGCATTCTTCCTGTCACTATTCTGACTGTACAGATTAGCAGCATATTTACAGTATTCTGTGTTTAGCTGTATCAATCCATCAGAAAGAGAAATAATTGGCCCACTAGAGCTGTCTGTACACCTCTCTATGTACAATCTTCAGTATACAGTGCTAATTTTGTAATTCTGTTCATGTTTAGTATATTATATTTTATTCCTCATATCTTTTCCTGCAGTGCTGTTCCCTAGTCAGTATTTTCTGTGGTTTATATTTGGCCCTTAGAGCTTTTCCTCTCCAAGTGTATCTTGATAAAGTCTCACTCAAATGATTGTCATATTTAGCCAGTAATATTCTATCTTTAGTCAACATGTTAACCACTTTGTATCTTTGACTACAAATGAAGTTTAGAATATGTTTTCTCCTCCTAATTCTTGAAAAAATTGTGATTTCACATTATCCATGTTACCCCACCTCCTTCCTATTTGACAGAGCCCTGGTTAAGATGTAATCATGCTTTTTATCACCTCTGTTTTAACGCTGTGCATTTTTCACATGTTCATTTGTACTATTTTTGAAATTCAGGGATTGCTACTGAAATTCAGGGATTGCTGCTTTCTGTGGTTGTGTAACACTTGTGTTCAGGGCTATAGTGTATTACCATAAATGTAGCAATAGTTGTTAATTTCTGTGGCGATGTTTTTGGTTATGCAAGGAGTTCTTAGGGTCTTAGTAAGACATAGAGTACAGAGTATGGATTTGCAAAAGTTTTTATTTCTTATAATGCCTTTCAAAACCTTCCTGTTAATAGAAACACTTATTGTAGATGTTGACATCATGAAGTAGCCAGCCTAACTAGGGTGAGGATGTCAGCAGCACATCAGATGCAGAGATGTTCCAAGCAGCGGTAATTTTGTGGGCTGAATGTTTACATAAGAGGTCCTGCTTCCTTGACTCTCCTTTGACACTTGACATTGAATCAGTGTTACCTTCTGTGTGCTCTTCTCTTCAGCTGCACTGTGAATTTGAGCTGGATTAGATGCATGGCAGTGTTGCCACCTGTTTCATGTTACTTGATTTGTTCTTCAGCAACTCTTCAGTTCAGTGAAAGAGAGCTCTTGAGTCTGTTCAAGAGCATCATTTGGGCTCTCTTGCTAGTAATCAGTGACATATTTCAATTGTAAATACAGTAGAAACAGATAGAGTTGTTTAACTTCTTATGGAGGAAATGGAAGACCATTAACATAATCATAAGGCTATTTAACTTCTGCAGCTATAGTATCCTCACTAGGCGGGAATCATGGGGGGAAGTGCTATACAAGTACACACATTCAATCCTTTATCTTTTTCTCAGCGTTACCAAGACAAACATAGAGTTTCTACAACAGTTGTTTAAGCAACTGGGAAGAACCCGATACATCCCAGTTGAAATCAGCTAGATAGCAAGCTAGTGCTTGAGGCATAGAAAACTGAATATGGCATAAGATTACGCCAATAACAGATCCACTGTATTGTGAAACACCCTGAGGTGATATGCAGAGGACCCAACTTCTGTATTTTTATTGTATTAGATATTTTTTTCTTGGACCGTTAATTGACAGTTACGATACTGCAACATGAAGTATGAACTTGCAGAAGAAATGGTAAGCTACTGAAAAACTTCAGAATATTTATTTTCTGAATAAAAATAAAACATTATGTTATTATATTGCATTATCAATGCATAATTGGTTTCTAACTGACCATTTTATTGATTTTTTTTTTTCTCTTTTAGAATTTGAGAAAGGAACAGCTCTCCTTTGATGGTTATATGTCTCACACACTATACAACACAGAAAGTAATTATCATAAAAGTAGATCTCTGTCTGTCCGTAGTTTGCTAAGTGTAAGGAATGTAGATGCGGAATTCCCATACTCATGTTTCTCATGAGTTTATGTCAAAGAATCAATTATTCCTGTTATTTCCAATAGAATAATATATGAAGGGGTATTTAGTCTTGAGAAAGTAATGAATTATATTACTACTTAATTTGATGTGACTTACATTACAGTAGGGCAATAAATCATATGCATCCTTAGATTGGCTTTGAAACATTTTTATGGCCAAGATCAGGATGTAAATTGAAAAACTGACATACCATTTTAGAAATAATGATACAGCTGCAGCAGGGATAGAGATGGCCAAGGATAAAGAGGCAGCCTCATTTTCTGAGGTAATTGCACCTGTGCTCCTTTCATGATTTTTGACATTGCAGGAGTGAGGCCTCAGAAAGTGACTTCAGTTTTTGCCAGAGAGCAATGCCAGTGGTTCTGTTCTTGTCTGGGACAGGGAAAGTATAATCCTGGGGTCAGAGCTCTTATGAAGTAAGTTTTATGATAAAAAAATTATTTTTATGAATAAATTATGGATTTGTAGTTTACCAGGAAGCCGTGGGCAGTGGATAAGAAATATTTTGGGTCTAATTATACAACTCTCTTACTAATTGTTTTTGTGCCTTTGACTGTTCAAGTGGTTTCTTTCTCGCTCAATTGTTCGCTCACTTTCTCTTTCCTCTACCCCTTTGAGGTTAGGTTAATGAGGTTCGGGTTGTTATATGACATTACAGATCATCTATAGATTCAGATATTTTATCCAGAGTTACCAAAGTTTTTGCTTTAAGAAACTTGTAACGTGTATTTTTAAATTTTTGGAGAATAGCCTTACCTGTCTTTAATTCTGTAGCTAAACTCACTAGCTGTGAATCAGCTGAATGAGTATTAAATAAGAATATTTATTCAGTTCTTTATCTTTTTTTCAGTCCGAAGAAACTTGAATCATTGAGCATGTCATCAAACATGATATATGAGATTATTATGGAGCTATGAGCCTTTTAAAAAGTACCAATACTGTAAGAGGTACTAATGATAATGATTATGTTTAACAAGATGTCCATGTAAAGGTAATGTGTGTACAATTTTATTTGCCTTGGAGAACAGTTTAAATGCAGATGAGCAACACAACAAACTTGCATTTGAAATATGTAAGTGGAGTTGCACTATATTCAAACTTAGGAGAAGACATCAATACGGCATGACTGTTAGTATGTAATTTAGCAGGCTAAATTACCTGACTAATCTCCCTAGGATCTCTTCAAAGTATCTGAGAGAACATGGCCTCTCCAGAGAGTAATTCTTCAGCAGAAGCCTAATTTAAGGCTCTGAATTGTCCTCTGGAGAAGTTTATTGCTTTCCTTTGAATAAGCCAGGAGCTTGGTTAATAATTACTATTATTATTTACTAATTATTTATCAGCATGCTAAGGTATGTATCCAGAAAGGAAATCCAAATGTGTATGAAATGTTGACCTAGTTATGGCAATTTGGGAAATTCTGTAATTTTAGGCTAAATGGACCACTTCGGTATCTTATTTCTGTAGTTCCAGACTTCCTGTTGAGGAGCAGCAAAAAAAGGCTTAAAACGACATTTACCAAAATATAAGATATTAAAACAGGCCTCACAACAAGAAATCGCAAGAGAGCTTCACATAGATGTTGGGCTAAACGCGTGGGGGAAGACCAGACGCAGATTGAAAGAGGCTGTATGAAAGAACTCATCAATCTACAAATTCCTGGGTGTTACTAAGATGCAGTATCTTATAAAGCCTGATAGGTATTCCATCCCCCCCCTGAATTGTCTTTCAAAGGCAGTCTCTGCAAAAGATGCAGAAGTAACAACACAGTCATAAATATTACTTTCCTGAAGGTGTCTTTCCTGAGACCCCATAAATAGCAACTGCTGAGTTACAGCCGGAGAACTTGTCTCGGGAGTTTCGCAGCTATTGCCTTGTAACTAGCAGAAGCTGTAGTGCTGGGCATGGGGATTTTGTTGCGTTGCCTTAAAATTGCATGATGGTTACATTAATTGAAATTAAATATTTTTGGAAAGTCTTTAAATTGATGTCATAATTATAGGTAATTTTCTGCTTGGTAGGTGTTTGTTTGCTGAACGTGTGTGTGTGTGTGTGTGTGTGTGTGTATATATATATATATATATATATATATATATATATATAAAAAAGTGCATGAGCTCATCAAGCAAACCTCTGAAGTGAGTGCGGTTTCCAGGCTAGGAAAAGCTTTTGAGCAGTACTGAGCTTCCAAAAGCCGGAATAAGTGTCCTGAGATTGAGCCAGTTTATGGCCTTGTAGGACCTCCTAAAATAGATTGAATTTGAGCTAGCTCAACCTTCTGCTTAGACTGTTTCTTAAATTGGAATAATTGCATTAGAACTGTGAAGCGATTTATTATCTGTTCAGTTCTTCCATCTAATTAATTCTGGACTAATTGTATCCACCTGTCTTAAAAGAATTAAAAAAAAAAAGGAAAAAGTAAGTGGAATAATAATACCGTGCTAGAAAAGTGTACCTATTTTTTGAGGATGTTTTTTTTTTGAGTGGGGGAGGCAGGGGGATAGCTTTGTGAAAACATTTGAACTATCACCTAGGTTTTCCTGACTGCTGTGGATATGTCTGCACTGCAGTCAGACTGCATTATATGACAAGGAGATTAGTTAGGCATACCTGCTCTACCTCTAATTGAGCTGGCCTGGATCATCAGTGATGTCATGGTTGCACAGATTTCTACATGGATTATGCTACCTTTACTAGACCTTGTGTATTAATTTGTGTGTGTTCACTGCTATTGCTGTTCATATTCATATATCACAGTCATGTATCAGTGAAGTAATTAGATAAAACCTCCACTGACGAATTGTTGGTGTGTTGATTTGATGTAGAGATTTCTAACAGATGTTTAATGTGTTAATAGCATGTCCTCTGAAAAATGAGAAGCCTGTTGAATAACGTTTGTTTAGGTTTGCGTAACACAACAGAGCAGAGGTACCCAAGCTAGCTCAGCCTGGTAGAGCAGTATTTTCAGATGGCACAAGATAATTGCATACAGCTGCATGTTAGCAGCTAGCACAGTACTCCACCTGGGTTTATATTACTTTGCTTCTCAGTGTAGGTAATTAAACAAAGCAGAAAAGATGAAATAAAATTTCCCTCTTTTATCTCTATAGGCTAATATAAGTTCTTAATGTCCTGTTAAGTAAATGAGCTTAAAGTTGAAGTATTGGGAGCAATGAAACAAAAAATTGTCTAATAATGATGTATTTAGTGCTATCCTTCATTGTTTTATGAGCAGATAGATACTCTTCTTGCTGCAGATGGATCATTTTGACGTGATTATTTTGGCATGTCTTGTCACAAATAGTCAGCTATGTTTTGTAATACAGAAAGTATTATTTTCCTAATTAACCAAATATCACAACTTTCCTATTCTCTAACAGTTATAATTTGAGTTAGTAAGCTCCAGTTCCCTATCAAGATGCTTTAATTTACAGTCCTAACATGACCAATGCCATAATGTTCTAGTATATTATCTGGCAGTAAATAAAACCTGTCAAAAAAATCGATAAAAAGAACAGTGCTTAACAAAAGACATATGCCTCATAAATAATATGTCATGACAACTAGCAGCCATAGTAACATATTTGAAGGAAAAGGCTGAAAAAAGTAACTAACCAGAAGGAGCTAATGGGTGATTTTTGCTAGACATGTGCCATAGACTTTTCCTGTCACAATATTATTGTATTTGTGATAAAGCAAAAGCATTTGTGCTGTGATTTTTCTAGCATACTATAGAAATTTCAGATAGCGAAGATCAGCTTACATTAATTTTTATAAAGAGCAAGTGTGTCACCCTAGCACTAATCCCTTTATATATTAATATTATATTAATATTACTCCTCTGTCTTAACCCCAGATCTGACTCATTGTTTTTCAAAAATATATGATACATTTATGGAAAAGGCACATTGAACTCCTTATGAATCAATAGTTCAAATCATAAAACATAACATTTTGGAAGAAACACATCCTAATAGTTTGGAAATGACAGCTAGGTTAATGGATTTGAGAGAAATCTGTATGTTTCACTTGAATTGGCAAACTAACTTTCAAATCTCTTGACAGTACTGTTATTTTGATATTTTTTTTTTTTTAAATGGGTATGCTGGAAATATTTCTGGTGAAGGGGCATATTTGCTTTAACATAGTATACGATGTTGAAGTGTAAAATGACAATAATAGCATGGAAGAGCCACACCACCACTACTCCCCCAAAAAACCCAAAGCCCCACAATCCTGTCTCCCCAAAACAAGATACAAAGGCATTGTGAAACACTAGCACTAAAATTAAGCTTTTAGGGAGATTTCACAGCAAGAGTTCATCGGAGACTTGGATGAAGCCAGATTTGATGTCATGGAAAACTTGGAATATGAAGGCCAAAAAATTTTTACACCAAAGATGATGGAGACATAATGTAGGGGATAGGGTATAATGCAGTAGAAAATAGCAGTAAAATAGTAATAAAATAGAATAATAAAGGAAAACAATTTTGGAATTGTCATCTTGAATTGATTCAAAGGTAAAAATTTAGTTAGAAAGGCCAGGGAGGAGCAGAGAAAGCAAAAAGAGACATGGTGTACAGCTTTAGCAGTTGCAGGAAAAGGAGTGGATTATGGCACTAGTGATTTCAAAGAATTTTTGTGCTTTACTTTTCATTTTTATTTTTGTGTCAGCTTTGCATTTAGCAAGTAAATTAAAATGTAAGTCTTCCATGTGTTCTCTGATGCAAAGAAAGAGGAACAAAGCTGTAACATAAACGTGCAAGAGTTCCTTGAGTACTTAATGGGCTGGTTTATAAAAAGTTCAGTACTTGCCTGATTTATCTTCATTTACTCTGTGGGTGGCAGAACAACTATTGTGAAGTATTGTCTTCCAGTATTAACATTTAAAAAAAATAATTACATGCATTTAAGTTAAATGTGAGGCTTCACTAATCTTAATACAGTCATAGTTTTCCTTTATTTCATTTGTGATTTTACTGTACAAAGAATTCAGTGCTCCTGTTACTGTTGGTGAACTGAAAGTGTGTTATTATCGCATCAGCCTTACAGAAGCTGGTATGTGAAATGGTGGCAGAAGCATGACATCACAGCCCTCCTGATGTGCGAGGTGCAGAAGTCGTGCTATTTGCTAATTATGTATCTTTTCTTCTGTGAACAGAAATACTGAATAAGACCAGAAATTATAAAGTGGCGTTGACTACCTGTATCATATTTTCAGGAGAGCAGTGTGTCACAATTCAAACAGCAAAAGGGATCTCTTCTCAGAATTTGTAAATAAGGAATTCTCCTTTTGATATGAGGAACGTTATTTCTGTTAATTCAGAGGAGAGGCAAAATGACCCAGTAGATTCATGGATGCATTTCAAATATGTCTGCTTTAAAGGTGCTCTGTGATGCTTTTGGTGGATAGGGTGGTATTAAATGATTTCCATGTTTCTGTATACTTACATAGGAAGCATATAGAGGAGAAATACATATTGAGAGAAAAGACCAGTTTGGGTCATGTGAACACTATAAAGAGGATCATCTCAGCTCTCAAGGAGTCTGGTCCTCTGTGTTACTTGGGAAAAAACTCCAAGTAGACAGGAATTTGAAAGGTTTTTAGTATACTTCTGTTTTAATTCTCCATTGATGAGAAAATATATGATAAGTGGAAAAATATTTCCATTAAAATATTACTAAGTGTTACTTTGTGGTGTTAGTAGATCTGTGGATGGATCTCACACTGCTTAGGATTTTCTATTGTTATGTTATGTTCAGAATACAGAAAATTGTCCTACTCAAAACACTACTGCCTATAGATCAGATGGAAATGTTCATTACTCTCTATAAAAAGTGTCTCTTTTGGGGTGGGACTGAGATTAATTACCTTTATTTTGACTTGTGCTAGGCCTGGATGTGTCTAATGTCACATCTCCTGTGTGCTTATTGGCACCTTCCACTAATGCAAATGCAAGTAGCCTTGCATGCTTCTCCTTGCCAGCATTGGAAATCTAAATTAAAACATGCTCTCAGCAAGCAGTGCCGCAAAGGTCAATATGAGGAAGAATATTCTGTCTGCAATTTGGGCAGCATGAATGGTAGCCAAAGAAACCAGCTGTGGAAAACAAAAGAAAATGTAAGCAGATATTAAAAAAAGCAAAATCATATTTAGAAATCTCAAACCACAGAATGGAACCCTAAAAAGGGATTTATGATGTATCACTTTTAATTCTGATTTGCAGTCTGTAATTACGATATGATCTGTGGTTCTCTTTGGGGAACAGCAAACAGCATCTGGTATCTCTTTGGATTCCCTCCAAACTGCTTTGAAATAGATGTGAATATAGTAAAGTAGTGTGGAGGATAGGCAGCTGGTGAGCGTATCGGAACAATGAGAAATTCTTGTTTTTCAGGGTATTCTGTTCTTTATATTCTGATAAAGTTTATTGTTATGAATGCTGAGTTTAAAATAAAACTTAAGTAAGCTTCTTATTTCAAGTCCTGTAATATTGCTTTGCCGTGTGACGTGTTCACAACCGTCATTGAAGGTTTCCATAAATTGCATAATATAGAAATGTGGAGGCCAGCTGAGCTTACCAGTCAGTCTTGAGCACTGCAGTGGAGTGACCGAACCGCTTTGAGGCCGTGTCTGCTTTAGGTTCGTTGACTCTTCTGAAGCGCCGTGTCGTGCTTCACAGCCAGGGAAATCTGTCTGGGGATGAGGCAGCATAACTGGGAAAGACCACTGCAGCGGGCTGACTTCTGCAGCTCCAGCAGCCTTTAAAGCCAATAGTTCAAACTCTACTGACAGAAAATCCACGTAACCTTTTGCAGATTGATGTGAGCTGACTCTGTCAATAGTTTAGGCTGATGCAAATGAGTTTGCTCCTGAGAATAACTGGAAGCTACTTGGTTGTCAGCAGAATGCAAGCTGACGTATGCCATTTTTTAGTTTTGGCTTTGATGGGTGGCCATTGGTGGCTAAGTTTACATCAACGACTAGTGTTGATAGCACAATAGCTGCTCCTGAGGACTCAATGTCTATTTTACAAGCGTTCCAGAGGGGTTCACTCTGGACTAGCTCTAGACTGGTCCCACAGACTGAATGCTCACTAGCTGTTAGCTAGTAGGCGATCTGGAAAAGCTCAGTTCTGTGAGCCTGGGCAGTTAGTTCCTGTCTCACCGCAAAAGTCTGTATAGATGTAGCCTAGAAGCCCAAGCAGAGGAAGACTGCTATGTAGGTATACACTACCACATTTTCCTTCCTTTCCTCCCCTGGTATTGTAATAAAATATAATCACTTCCTTTGGAAAACTATATTATAATTTAATTAACCTCACTGTTATGAAATGCCTTTCAGTGTCCTGTCCAATTTCTTTAATTTATGTCATACTTTTAATTATTTCTTATAATAATTTCATACAAGTTCTCTGCTTTCCTTAAGGTGATTGTGCTTAAATCTATATAAAAGATTTATCTTCTGCACCATATGTGATTATTTTCCATTTATAGTTGTTTACTTCAAAAATATGAATAATGAATAAGTGATAAACAAGTATATAAGAAAAGTAATTATGTAGGATATCTAGATATATCAGGTAAAGGCTGATTTCCACCCCATGCACTTCACACATAGTTTCTTATATTTTCCCTTCCAGGAAATCTCATCTCATGCTTACAGTATTTTTTTGTTTTTATAGTTTATTAATAGTTGCCTCACATAGCAAACCTAATTGCCATTTACTTGTCTAACTCAGTGCGCTGATCTCCACAGATATTGACGCCTATTCAGTGACTTGATGTCAGTGAGTGCCCAATATTGGGCGTAAGGTTTTTATAATGAATTCCCTACACCTTGTGGTTTGTTTTTACTTTTATAACTTCCAACCTGCATGATTGGATCATATGTACCATATAATGCAAATCAAAGATTCATATAAAATGCACGGTGAGATGGATGTATAGGAATGTTCAAGCCTTTTAGTGGTGTCTCTGTTCTTCAAAAATCGTATTAATCATGAGCATGAACGGAAGAACAGTTAAGCTGTTTATTGCCACATACGCCTGTGAAAACGCTTATAGCATTGAAAATCTTACCTATGTTCTCATAGTGAAGAAATGCAATCCTAAAGAGGTGGTTATTTAATTATATGAAATATTACAGAATTTAAATAGTGAAAGACATCAAGCAAGTGCTTTATTCTTAATGCTTTCGTCAGTCAACTATCGCACAAATTTATAAAGAATCAGCAGAATTGTTTGATTATTTTTTTTGTAAGGATTTGGAGTTCCAAACATGGCATTCAAACTGAAGATTTCATGAAGTTGGGCTTTACTTGTAATATAAGTAATAGTAAAATGATTTACATGATAAAACACACTTTCTTTTAACTCCTCATCAGCCTCTTACAATGTTCTTAAACTAGGAAAGGTTTTCTACGTTTACTATACAATTTGCTTGCTCAGAAACAAATTCTTTTTTCTCTCTATCTTTTACTCCAGGACAATTAATCTATTAATGATAGGGTCAAATCATTAAGAACAGCAGTCTTTGTGATTTGGAGTCTACTGAACAAGAGAGTCGCTTAATTGTTTTTAAAAGCAAAGATACACACAGTAATTGGGAATGTTTGTCTATGTTTCTTTATAATATAAAGTCTGCTTTAAAGTAATTTGACAACAGAAGAACACAGACCCCTATTTAAAGCAAAGGGATTTTTATCAAGCCCTGGATGCGTGAGAATATGAGTGCATATAACACTCCCCTCACAGAAGAAAAGAGAATAAGCCTTTGAAAAGCAGAGTCATTAGCATGGTCAAAAGTTTAAACTTCCAAAAATAGATGAGTGCGATTTGTTGTCTCCTATTAGGAAAGCTGTAGATAAAAATGACTCTGAATCCCAGCTTGTGGATACCTCCGTGCTCTTGTAGGAGCAAGAAGTTTTTAGTTACATCATTACTCTTAAAACCCACCCACTCATATCGGACTGAAAAGTAGATTACTTCACTTTAATGCAGTGGGAGCCCATTTGTTCCTAAAAATCTATGAAGAATATAATGGAGGTCGTTAGTAAAGCAATTCTATTACAACTCTGCATGCAGAGCATTAGCAGTAAGTGGTAGAAGCTGCTGGATCAGTACCTTTGCAGTTTGCCCACTGACTCAGGCAGAAATTGTTCTGACAGAGTTCAGCTCATCTTGGGTGGGGAATTTTGTTGGGTTCTTCTTTGAAGTTTGTTGTTTTGGGGTTGGGTTTTTTTTTTTTCTTTTCTACATATAAAGCATACCTGCTTATGATGTGCTGTTACATTATGAATTATGTAACACCAAGTTGAAATGGAAGCTAGTAAATCTTACCTGTGACAAAAAAGCAATTACTTATACTTTGTAAAATTGTATTTATGTTTATTGTACGCAAGCAGTATAAGACATGATAGACTTAACAAATTATTTTCATCCTTTCTTTCAAGTATTGCGATTTTCCGAATGATGTAGCAGGAACATTTATGGCTCTTAGCAAGCTTTACAAGATTTTTAAGTTAAGTGTTCTTTTTGTTTTAGCAATGGAAAATAGGCCTAATGCTGCATCTTTCAAAGTTAATAGCAACATTTTAATTCAGATTAGCTGAAGGAACTCAGATAATTTAAACAGATTAGTTGATGACATAATGAATTTGGAGAGTTTAATAATAATTACAAGTATTGTTTGTCTGTAAATCTCAAAGTGTTTAAAAGACAAGTTTACAAGAGGGATGCTGGTGCCTAAATGTCCCTGCAGGTATCTAAATCAAGCACTTAAATGTCAATGTATTCATACCTCACCTGTCAAGTACTGAGAAGAAAACTCCTTTGGATATTTAGTTTCAGATTCCATAGCTGTTTAAGCAGATAATTTGCTGCTTCTCAGTATTTGCATGGCTTACACAATGGGACCAGTGAGCTGAGCTGCAAGGAACCTGTTTGAATCATTGACCTTATTTGTGAAAGCAATGTATATGCAACATGGATGCTCATGTCCCCTGTTCCGTGGTGATATGCAGAGGTTGTCCTTAAATGAGCTGATGAGAAAACAGCTGCCAGAAAAGATGGTGTAAAATGATTTTGCTTAAAATATTTTGCTGAAATATTGGAGAGACCGGAGTCACACCTCCTCCCTTTTCTAAGGGACTTACATTCAGGTTTTCATGCTAACCAATTAGCTAGTCCTTTCAGAGACTTTCATGATGGAGCTGTTCTATTTAGAATTAAGTACTTAAATATCTTTTAAGCCAGAGAGAACTCTGCAGCCTAGTGATTAGGGCAGCCCGTTGGGATGGGAAATCAGGCTTTCAGATTCCACGACAATGAACATTTCAGTATTCTAAATTAAGCGTTCATTAGAGCAGGGACTTGAACTCGGTCCTCCCTCCTCCCAAGTGAATACCCTAATCGTGGAGCTATGATCCAGGGAGTATCTCGGGATTCCTCATGGTGCCAGGAAGGCGTGCTACGAGGGTACGAGGATGAATGCAGAGTCTGTTATCGTGAGCTGTGGCACTCTTCTGAAAGCGGAAGGGAAGTATTTGGATGCCCTTTAGTTGAAGGGGTTTTGAACCTGTGCTTTCTGTTGTCTCATGTGCGCATTGTAACCAGTGAGCGACCAGGTAAAACAGCAGCTCCGTCACACATCTTTTGAAAGAATTGATGCTGCTTAGTTTTCAGAAGGAAGCTCAGGACCTTGTTTCAGAAAGTTTCAGTGTTACAAATCAGGGGATAAATAAATGCCTTCCTCTGCCAGAAGTGAGCTGCCCGAGCCTGTGGAAGGGAAAGGACTCAGCTTTCTTGTCAGCTTTTTGTAGTGACTAGCATAGATGCCCTGTGCTCAATGTGCTGACTGTAGTAAACTCCTTTCCTAGACACCTGGTTCTCCTTATAGATCATGCAAGTGTCATGGTCAGATATATATACATAAATTTGTAGCCTTGTTTAAAAATATAGGTACATTGTGCAATAGGTTTGATTTAAAGAAAAATTATTCATTATTTTATATAAACTTCAAGTTTTGAAATACTATTTAAAAAAAGAACTCTGTATATAATCTTCCCTATCATTAAAACCAGCGAATTAGTTAAGTGAAGAAATTATAATTGCAAGTGATTTGTATGGCATAAGTGTGTGCTGCTTTGTAAAAATAATTGCAGTTCTTGTGCCAATACTTTTAAATCTCTAATTGATTTTTAATATTTTTGACAGGAGGTTCCTTTTGTGAGCTTTAACAATTAATATTGTAATAGAGCAATCTAGGGACTTCCATGATTTAGCTCAAACAGTTTATACTCTAATACATTGTAGAATTTGCTCTGGATTACTGTAAGTGGAACTGATGAAATGTCTATTAAGTTTGTTCAATATTTCTCAATATAATTTTCAATTTTAAGTGGTTTATGACACTATTGAGCAAAGGGCATAGTGGTTGGAATTCCTAATGTGAGATATCTGCACCAGGTTGAATATTTGGAGGGAGATTTTCAGGCATTACGCATATTTCAGAAACCGCAAGTAGGGAAAACAGTGTTTTGCTTATTTATACAAATTATTTTACTTTAAATAGTCTTACTGTCCTACTTTGAAGTGGGAAGGTGAAATTACATGAAGAAGGGGATTTTATCAAATCTATTCTTATTGTCTGCTTTATAGGCCTAAATTTGGACAAGTTTTAAGACTTTTAATAGTACTACTTTTTGCATTCCCAATGAAAATGTTTCACATCTTCATACGTAGCTCTTCAAAGATCTTTTTGTCACTTAGCATCATAAACCCTGACCATTCCATGGAGCATCAGAGCAGAATCCTATGGACTAGTAGGTGGGAAAGAATGAGAGAAACACATCATGATGTCTGCTGAGGGAAGCTTAGAATTGAAAATGTAGCACACGAGGTCTGTATAAGTGGAAAAAAGAAGGGAGAAAAAACGGACATAGAATCTGATAACATTAGGAGATGAGTATGGGGGAAGAAGCTAGGACTGAATTTACAAAGGAAAGGCACCAGAACAAGAAGAAGTTAGGAGTGGGAAGAAAATCTGTACAATTTGATCTGGTGGTGGTAGCACTGGGATACGTGAGGCATTTTGGAAACAGCACAGTGAAAGCAGGATGAAGTACAGATAAGAAAAGAAGCAGATGACTTTGTGGAGTCTTGATTTCACCTGTGTTGCTGGAGATTAAATTTGGGAGGTACTTTGAATTAATCCCCTTTTCTCTGTTACAAGATCTGGTTCAAAAATAGTCATTAAGCATTGAAGTTCATTTGCATTCTGGACAGTACCAAAGAACATGTTTTAAGTTCCAGAATAAAGTTGCCTCCTAAGCAGGGCCACAGTAGACATGTAAAAGAAAAGATAAAAGAAAAATTATTTTAACTTGATGAAATTTATCATCAGTCCTGCTGGTCCTGCCCTTGTCTCTAGAGCAGTTAGGAATCATTAATATTAGGTATATATTCAAATGTGTGGATGGTACCTTATTGGCTGATGGCTTATTTGATTGCAGATGAGGCTGTAAATGTATTCATATGACAGATATGGCTACAAGGTGTAGCTCTTTCAGCATGAATTTTAATTTGGTAGAGGTAAGATGTCTATTTTCTCATTTGATTTAGGAGTAGAGATACACACTTGAAATTATTTGGAATGTTAATGCTATGGGAATCTCAAAATAGTTTAAAATGGGAAATAACATCTGTTTGTATTTATGATTTCCCAGAGGAGGCAACTGTCTCTTTTCCTTGCCTAGTTTCAGGGGTTTTTCTAACAGAATTCAGTGTCCATCAACAATAATTATTCATTATCTTTAAATGTACTGAGTGCTTTGACAATGATAATCTAATCTACAGATTTCAAGCTTAACAAATATGGTTCCTTAAGATTTCCTTGAAATATAGGATCCAGAGTTCATCTTTCTTCATTTGGGAATGCTCGTTCCTGTGAGTTTTACCTGATAGAGTGTAAGAAATACCTTGATAGATCCATACTGCCATCACCTAGAAGCAAAACTGCACATTTCCTTGCTATGAAGAGGTGTGTGGGAGTTGGGGCACTTCCCCTCTCCTTGCCCCCTCCCTCCAAGCTTAAGTGATGAAGTTGTTAGATTTTATTTGTTATGTATCTGAAGCGTTACTTGATAAGGTTTGCACATTTCAAATGTTACATTTTCTGAACTTGTAGAACCTTATTTTATAAAAAGAAAGATACTCAATATATTTTCATAAAAATCTAGTTGCTAATGAGGAGGCTTTAACCATGTACATTGTGATAATTAGCATTATTGACTTGCTTCAATATCTTAAATATGTTTCCTGCCTAGACATCACAATCACTTAGGTTACCTTCTTTCAATGTTTAGTGTATGGCTTGTTTGTTAGTTGAGAAAAGCTGAAAGTGTTTCCTTTTCCACAGAAGAGGTAGGAATTGCTTCTTTTCATTGTTTCTGTCAGTTCGCTATAAGTCTTTGGAAGATATGAATTTTGCACAGTTGAAAATGAGGCCAAAATTGGTGCCTTTTGCATTGTTTAATTTAATGTAAGGTCTATTGTAAACATAAATTATGCTAAACTGCTGATTTTCAATTACTTCATCAATCATTAAGCAATGTAATAATGTTGCTTTAGTTTGCAGTTGACAGTTTTAGACAGATTCTCTTTTTCTGCATTATTTTTGAGCCCTGAAAACTAGAAACTTTTTATGAATGAGATATTTTCAAATTTTTTTAAAGTATTTAATATTTGACATAATTAACACAATTAATTTGTTAATGAGTTATAGGTTTTTTTTAAAAAGATAAAATGAAAGGAATTTGTGCTTTCAGAATCAGTAAAGATGGGACAGGATATCAGTGGGCATTAACTCAGGTCCTGGAAGATAATTTAAAGAAAAATTACACTAAGGTTGAAAAAAAATGAAGTATTTAAAAGAAAACTGCACCACTGTTCCAAAGCACTGAGCACTGGCACAGGCTGCCTAGGGAGGTTGTGAAATCTCCAGCCTCGGAGATATTGAAAAGCCGTCTGGACATGGTCCTGGGCAACCTGCTCTAAGTGGCCCTGCTTGAGCAGGGGGCTTGGACCAGATGACCTCCAGAAGTCCCTTCTAGCCTCAGCCATTCTGTGAATCTGTAATAACCAGGTGCTAAGCCTGTATTGCTTAGAGCCTATATTTTGGACTGGATAATATCCCTGGAAGTCAAAAAGATAGGTGCAAAAGCATATATTAAAAAAAAAAAAAACCCCCACAACCGAAAAAAACCCCCACCACATTTCAATTTATTTATTTTTAATGATCCAGCTTAACCAGTATTCATGGGTTTTATTTTCTTTTGCAAGAGTTCAGAGCAAAGGTGAATCTAATTCAATGTAAGGAATTAATCTCTCTACTCTGATTAGTCTTGGTTTTCTCAGTGGCTTGAAAGTGAAGCAAATACAATGGAAGCCAGATCTTGGCATAAGTTGGAAAAAGATTTAGTTTACTTTATAATTTATTTATGTGGGGAAATTGTATAGCTCGAAAGAATGGTAATGGGATATATAATCTATCACCTTGAAATAACCAGTATATATAAGGTCACCATGATTAGTGATCAGAGCTTTTTTGGCATTCCAGTGGGTCAATGAATACCTTTGTGAAATGAGATTAGTCTCAGTCCAGTTCAGACTTTCAATGTTTTTTTTTTTTACCTCAGGAAACACCAGCTTTTGCTGACAGTTTCCACAGACAGATTGAGAACTTTCGTGATAAATCTGTTTGAGAGAAGAACTGCAGGTGTGATGTATTTAGGTATGTTTTGATGCTGCCTGATGCTATATCTGTATGAAGTAGGGTCACCAGGTTAGATGATGTCTCTGGTTTTTGTTTGGTTTTAGAAATAAATATGTTACTAATTTTAAGCAAAGATCTATAATTTTTAATGATGCCTTATCTTAATTTTTTTCTAATATAACAAATCCATTAACTTTAAAACAATTTAGTTAAAACTTTATTGCTAAAAAAGTTTAATTGCACACAGAAAGCTGATTTGGATTCTAAGCTTCTCTGCTTTTTCTTCTGCTTTTTTAAAGACTTTTACAGATTTTGGTTTTTTAGTAATTAGATTCTGTCAAAAATCTTGAGTTAGTAAACCCTTGGATTAGTAAAAATCAAGACTATGAATGGCAAAATATTTTAATTACAGGGTGTGAATAAGCATGATTTTCCTGAGAATTCTGCTAGGAGATTTGTTAAGAAAAAAAATCCTCTTCCATATGTGCTATGAGGCTGATGAAGTAATATATTCTATGAAGGCTGGTGCGAGGCATAACTGTGGCAACTTACTGGAACAAACCTCTGTGACTTCTCCCACCCCAGCTATTGATTCTTCAACAGAGAAGCTACAAAGTTAATTTTTGCATGCCAGGGTCTGAAGTACCAGCTCATACTGCTTTCCTGCTGCCAACCATTCTAGACAATAAAATTGTGACATTTTTTAAACACTTCTAGCAATGAAAGAATATAATTGACAAGTTATGCATGGATAATTGTTATTTTGGATATGAATATAAGCATATAAAGAAAGGGTGTTTTTAAACTAAATGCTTGTGAAAAATTAAACTCATCTTGCATTCAGTTCATTCATTCCAGGTAAGAGATTGAAAACCTTGGAGTTTGTGAGTTTGAAAAATGAGGTTTAAAAGCTCATAAAAAAAAAAAAATACTGAATGATTTCTCCTGCTCCTCACATAGTATGTGTACCCTTCTCCTTCTGTAACCAAACATGCTTACTATCACCTGTCACTTCATTCCTTAGCATGTGATGGAGCCATTGAGATCTTTGTTGTGTTCTTCAGCGAATACTTTCGTCTTAGTTTGGACAACTCTGCTGTGTTCGTTGCAGTACTCGTCTTACCGTTGTATCTTAAGAAACAATTGTACAAAGACATCATAAGGAGTCATAAGCTTTTTGCATGCAGACATCATAAATATTTGATTTGATGGAGGGGACTTCATTGCAATATATTATCCATCAAAGTAATTGGTAATTACAACTTAACCCGAGACTTTTCAGAATATAGCTGAGTAATAGAAATACAAGCAAGGTCATTCTCCTCTTGTGTATGAAAAGTATGAGATATTTTTAAACTCCGTGCTTCTGATTCCACAAACATGTACTGTCCAAACAAGATAACTCTTGGCATTGTTTTGGACTGTGCAGAAAGAGAATTTCAAGGGCCAGTGGAAGCTCCTCCATTAAATCTTTCTCTTTATCCTCAATGTTAACTTTTATGCCTCATCCCCTGTCTGTTCCCTTTCTTTTTTCCATTCTTGACCCTCAAAGACCTTAGGTAGACCTTAATTATTCCCACTAAAAAGTTCTAAAATGATCATGATAAAATATTTGATAACCTTATTAAAGAGTGTACCTTGAATGTTACTTGTTAATTTATTTTGCTTAGTTTGTATCCAAAACATATACAGTATGTGAAAATTTTTCTATATCCATCATATATGTGTTCTCAGATAGAAAGAGCAGATAATAGAGATTTTCTAATTTTTCTGCAGAGATTTTTTGTGATGTGTAAACATAAAAGTTGAAGGTTAAGTTCCCTGTACTTTTCCTGCCTGTGTGATATATACATAGTCTTGTACTCATCAGATGCATTTCTTCATTTCTATCCTGTTTTGTACTCACCTTCTACTGACTAATTCTTTGCTGACATGTGTCAGCCAATAAAGCTTCTCTCTCAAGTTGACTCAGGCCTATGTAGAAGTAGACAGTTAAAAAACATTGCTTCAGCCACTTCCTTTTAAAATAAAATTGTCATTAAACTGTGTGTGTCCAAGGTGTGCCCCAAAGTCCCATAACATCGAGGACAGTGATGTGATTTTTCCAAACATCCATGCCATTCCATTTTGAGCCAATACAAACTTGCCTTCGTACCTATAATAAATATGCTAACTGTGATGCGTACTATGTCTTTGGGACGGAAGGAAGAAATCATACACACATGTCAAAACCTATAAGCCTTTATTTACAGAGCTCAAATAAATTATTGCAGTCCAAGTCTATAACAACATAGCAAGAAACATTAATCCACTTCTCCATGTAGTACTCTGTCTCCTGACTGCTATTGTCCAGCTATGTGGTTATCCAGATTTTCAATATAGTGTGTAGGAGTGAAATAAGGATTACTTAAACCATCAAGACAGACTACCCAGACAGATTTTTTTTTTATGAGTTAAGTTGCAGCTCATATTTTATGATGTTTGTGATTCAGCATTGTGGATCTGAAAACAGGTGCTCTTCAGTTTCTTCAAAAGTTTGTTCATTTTGTTGGAAAGATAAGGTTTTTCTTTCAAGTCCTCAATGTGTGACAGTCTTGCAACTGTTGAGCTTTGGAAAGAGACTGAAAGGCAATGCCATGCAGAATGAAGAGCTAAAAGGTCCTTGAGAAAAACTGTTGCAATGTGGCTAACTAGGATACAGGAATCTCTGGGACTCACTAGTTGCAAATATCTTCCCCAGGTAAGCTTCCTTAATGTTGCAGTAAAGTGCAAAAAATGCTTATAAAAGGAACATTGAAGCTAAATCCATTCTAGATAGTTTTAATTATTTTATTATTGCTCTAATATTGAATTTGAAGAAAAGGCTAACTGAACTGAAGAATAATACTTCATCCACCTTCAAGTTGTTCTCAACATATGTCTACTCACAGTTTTCTATTAGAATAAAAAAAGAAAAACATGTGAAAGTAATTTTGAGAGTATTTCTTTATTCTTTCTTATATAATTTTAAATAAATTCTCTGTATCAGCCATAACTAAGAGCACATAATTAAGATAAATTAGTTACCATACTTTTAGACATAAACTCCACACTTAATTAAGCCCATACATTCAGACAGTCCTCTCCTAATCAATGTCAGAAGTGGGGGGGGCACGGGAGGATGAAAAGCAAGAGAGAGTTTTGTAGTGGTGGAAATAGGGCGAGGATGAATAATGGCAAGATTACTATTGAGAGATGCAGATTATGCTATGGGGGTCAGGCTGTGGGAGACAGATATGCAGCTCTGAGATAAACTTCTCTTTATATTACTCTTATGTATACACAACCACAGTGCAGCTGCTTCACCATTTTTTTTTTTTTTAATGTATAACCCTCAAGCTGTAAATGTGAAAATAGTGTAAAGTCAAAAGTAAACTGAAGGATAAAATTACCTTTAAAATAAGCTTTCATCTAGCAGCATATAGCTTCTTTCATTGATATGGTAGTGTAATTATCTAATTTAAAATGAACACTAGACTAAAACAGTGAAACGTGTATCAAAATGATGAGGACCACTTCTTTTAACAGTTACCAGAGCTGATGCGAACACAGTTCACCTACTAAGCCTTGTGTCTTTTTTGTGCTTTCTATTTCTGATCTGCCTTTCAAGCTGACCCCTTTGTGGAGTCACATGTTTGACAGACATCACAGGCAGTGACATTTCACAAGTGAATTACTTTGTCACTGTAATCAGTGCTACTATTCTCCTAGTATCTGTATTTTTATCCTCTGTCTTCATGGCTCTGAATTACATTCTTAAAAGTCGCTGTTAATGAAGCAAAGGAGAGCACATAGACTTAGCCATGGTTTCTTCTGTTGTGGCGTTTGGCAGTATATTTTTTATACTGAAATAGGAATGCTGAATAGAAGCTGCAGTTCTGCTTCTTAGAGGTGCTTGGGACTGTCATTGTCTACAGATGTTGTCTTTGAAGCACTTTGAAATCCAGCTTTTGAATGTCACACTTTACCGTTACAGCAGGCTCACCTCTACACCTCAGTCTTTGTTTGCACTCAGTCATTTGTTGAGGAGTCTTCTGGCCTTCTTGCTCTTGTTTTGCCCTGGTAGCGGAATGGACTCAATTCTGCAAAGAAACGCACCGTTTAAAAAACAAAATGGGATGTGTCCCTGTTATTGCTCTGCTGCTGAAATTTATCCAGTTCCCTATCATCAACTTCTGAGTAAATGGACATTCAGAGTTAATGGCCATGCTGGTAGGAAATATATTATTCCAGTACAGAAGAGCTGTTAAGTGCCGAAAGCTCTTGATTCTTCTGTCGCGGTTTCCCAGAGAATATCTGCTGCCTGTCAAGCTTCTGATACAAGATGGGTACTGTAATTTGCAGAGAGCGTTTTGATCATAAATAGCCCTTATGTATCAAAATCAAATTCATAACCTGACAAGGCATCTTGGAAACTCTCATGAAAGTAGTGCTTCTTTCTTTGGATACAGGAAATTAAGATTCTGGAACACAGTTAAATTATTGCCATTGGCAAAGTATTCCTGTCATATTTTGTGATTTTAATTTTTTACTTTAGCATTGCCATAGTGCCCAGAAGTCCCAGTCTTGAAGCATATTCCTCTGTCACAGGCAGAATAAGGTTCCAAGAGCAGCTCTTACTTCCTTTTGTATCATCTGGACTAAAAATGCTAAAACCTTTGTAACATTGATGTTATCCTATTTTCCTCATATTGTCTATCGTGATGAAATGTTTATACCGATTCTCAGTTGTTGATGAAGGCACTGATAACTGATTTTAAGTCATCTTGTTATTGCTGCAGAAAAAGTAATATGTAACGTACTTTATTGCTCATAAGACACTGCAAGTACTATTCGTAATAAAATTTGGGAATTATAATTATCACCATTGAAGTAAGCAAGCAGGGCTCTAATTATAACCCAAAAGCTATAATTTGTTGTAAAAAGCTGTCACTGTAACACAGAAAATTTTTAAGAGTTAAGCCTCATTTTGAAAGATCTAAATAATTGCACCAGTAGTCCCTATGAGAGGTTTACAATTAAGAAAATGGTTGAAACCTGTGCCCCACTGAAAACCCAGTCAAGTATCCATTTTCAGTAAGTTTATGGTATCACAGTCTTAAGTTTTATTCAGTAGATATTCCCTTAAAATTATTCAGTCTTTTTTTTCCTCAATTTGATATACTGAAGCATCTTGTATGCTAATGTTAACAGGAATTAAGGATAAAATTTTACACCAGTGTTTTATCCACTATCTTGGACAGGGCTGGAAAGACCAGGGAAGATACCTAATGAAGAAATCTAAAATGAACTTCTAATACTAATACAAGGCAATTCCTCTTGATTTAGAGGTCAGTTTATCTTGAAGCGTTGGAGTTGGCAGTTGTCATTGTTTTCATTCCAGCAAATGTAACTTTTGAGACTAGCCTGAATTTTTAATATAAAGTTTTTGATAGAAATATGAAAAACATCCCAATTATCATAAAAAACACCTTGAGAGTAAACCACTGAAATTTTTAAATCAAAAGGCTCTGAGTTTCAAAATGTAGAGGTTCCACAATACTTATGGAAAGGCATCATTTGTTTTCACTACATAAAATCTGATTAGATAGAAAGCTGTGGATCATTCAGGAATGTGGCAGCTGAGGGTAGAAGTATTTCCTCATGAGAGTATAGTGATGGTATCAGAAAAGGAAATAAGGCCTCTGCAGAATTTTGATAAAGAAAATCTTGATGATTTTAAGCCTGTGGAAAAAGCTTGTCTAATCTAGCTCAACAGTCACTAAAGCAGCCGAACTCATTATTGAAAGGCTGACCTATCTGCTGTGCAGCCTATTCAGTTCTGTATATTTCAGGAACTTTTTTAAAAGGATCATGGATGTACTTTATATCATATACTTCAGTCTCAGCATCACTGAGTTTTGGTACAGTGATTATTACCAAAAGATCTAAACCAAAAAAACCTCAAGTGGGACTTATCTTCTCCTGTGAAATTCTGCAGTTATCTGTTAATGACATTTAAAAAAAAAAAAAAAAAAAACCTACTGCCCTGCACTAATGATTCGCTCACTATTTGTATTTCCTCTATCTACAATTCTTATTACAACTGCTAGTGCATGTTATTAATACTAATGTACATCCAAATAATAATAATATTTATATAGCGTATGAAGCTGGTAAGTTTTCAGTTCAAAATATACTACAGGTTGTTTTAGTCAGGTCAAATTCTATCAGCCAGACATGATTATCTTCTCTTGTTATTTTGTTATCTTTTTAGGTATAAGCCCATGGAAATTTAGTCAACCTCAGATAGAATCATGACATCCAAGTCTCATCTGTGGATCATATGAATTTAATTAAGACATTTTGAATGACTGTTTCAACTCTAGAATCCCATTGACTAAATATTTAGTTTTATTTTTTGTATTCCAACATAAGTAGGATGATTGCATAGCATCATAATTAGCATCATAGCAAATTTGTTTTTCAAGGGTTAAAATGGTTTATTTTGACATTTCTGACCTCAAATGGTTTAGTTTTATCATCATTTTTATTTTTCATTTCAAGCAGTCTGGAATTTCTTTTGTGTTGTTTCGGGCAATGAACAGGGGAAAAAAAAAGATAATTATTCATGCATCTGATCACCATGTCTGCATGCATAATCATCTGTATTTTCACACCAGATGAGTTGGAATATTCCTAGTGATGATGACAGGAGTAGGGATAACAGTTTCTAGGTCAGTGACAGAAATAACATTTCTGTGTGTTCTCTCCTTTTCTGTACTTGTCAGCATGTGTAGGGCATATTCTTTTCTCTTCCTCTTTTTTCCCCCCTTACTTTCTGGGGCATCCACTGCACTTGGACTCCACTCTGGAATCTGATCTGCTCACTACTGTTACCACTGCACTACAAGTGTGAATAATGCTTGTGAGCAGGTGGGGAATTGCTGAAGGTGTCCTCTCACTTTCTGTCACGCACTTAGTTGCTAGATCCTGGTGTGGCTGAGAGCTAGACAGACCGTCAGTTCTGAGCCCTGAGCTTGTCCAATGAATTGCATTCTGCTGTATGAGTTTCTTTCATCTTTTCTGCAACATACAGGAGCTGTCTGTGAGTATTCTTAATTTTACCGTACTTGTAATAATGATTCACAGTGCCCTCTTTACACTATATCAAATTAAACTTTAAAACTTATGACATTGTCGTGGTTTAACCCCAGCCAGCAAATAAACCCCATGCAGCCGCTCGCTCACCCCCCTTTCCCCCCCTCCGGTGGGATGGGGGAGAGAATCGGGAGGGCACAAGTAGGAAAACTCCCGGGTTGAGATAAAATCAGTTTAATAATTGAAATAAAACGAAGTGGAACAGTAATAATAACAATGAGAACAACAACAGTAACAGAATATACAAAGCAGGCAATGCACAGTGCAACTGCTCACCGACCGTGTGTCATGAACGGGGGGCAAGCCCCCCCACACCCTTGGTTTGTATACTGAGCATGATGTCACATGGTATAGCATACCCCATTGGCCAGCTGGGTCAACCACTCCGGCTAGGCTCCGCCCCCCAGAGCTTCCCCTGCAGGCATGGGAGGCCAAAAAGAGAAACCCAAAAGTCTTCCCAGTGCAAGCACCACCCAGCAACAACCAAAGCATCAATGGGCCATCAACGCTCCTCTCACACCAAACCCAAAACACAGCACACCCCCCAAGCTACTGGGAAGAGAGTTAACTCTGTCCCAGCCGGAACCAGGACAGACATGATGAAGGAATACGTTGTTTAGCCTGTATGTTTAGACAAAAGCACATACACAGAAATGAAGTATGGACATGTAATGCAAACTGGTAGTGCAATTAATATGGATTACAGTCAAGTGAGTATATTTATGATTTGCTATCACAGAAATACACATTATTTTCGTCATCAATATCCACACTTTATTATCTCTAAAAGATCATGTACTTGTCACAATGTATAAGATTTTTAATAACACAAGAAGGCTCTTGTGCTTCAGTTTAAAAATGCAATGGTGCATCATTGTTTGCTGATGATACCAAACTGAGTGGGGAAGTGGATGCTTCGGAAGGGAGAGCCACCCTGCAGGAAGACCTGGATAGGCTGGAAGAGTGGGCTAACAAGAACCTTATGAATTTCAACACAGACAAATGTAAGGTCTTGCACCTGGGAAAACATAATCCAGGAGTGCAGCACAGGCTGGGATCTACCCCGCTGGGGAGCAGCTCCGTGGAGAGGGACCTGGGGCTCCTGGTGGAGAACAAGCTCAATATGAGTAAATAGTGTGCTGCTGCGGCAAAGAAAGCCAACAGGATGCTGGGTTGCATCAGCAAGGGCATCACCAGCAGAGATAAAGGAGTCATTATCCCGGTCTACTCAGCGCTTGTCAGGCCACACCTGGAATACTGTGTTCAGTTTTGGTCCCCACTGTATAAAAGAGATCTGGACAGGCTAGAGAGGGTCCAGAGAAGGGCCACAAAGATGATCAAAGGACTGGGAAGCCTGCCATATGAGGAAAGGCTGAGAGAACTGGGTTTGTTCAGCCTTGAGAAAAGAAGGCTTAGGGGAGACCTTATCACTATGTTCCAGTATTTAAAGGGTGGCTACAAAGAAGATGGAGACTCCCTTTTTACAAGGAGTCACATGGAAAAGACGAGGGGTAATGGGTACAAGTTACTCCTGGGGAGATTCCGATTGGACACAAAAGGAAAATTTTTCACAATGAGAACAATCAGCCGTTGGAATAATCTCTGCAGGGAAGTGGTGGATTCCCCAACATCAGACACTTTTAAGATTCAGCTGGACAGGGTGCTGGGCCATCTTGTCTAGATCATGCTTTTGCCAAGAAAGGTTGGACCAGATGATCCTTGAGGTCCCTTCCAGCCTGGTATTCTATGATCTATTCTAGCAGAACTAGAATGTGTATTTTATAGATCCATAAACATTGATCATACGTAGATTTTTGTTAGTTTACAATTTAATACGTACCCCTGTAACAAAATCTACCAAGATTCAGTGAGCTACTCTATGATAACAAGTAACTCTATCATAAATAAAGGTCAGACATAACTTGAAAAATATTTATTATACACTATGTATATATTACATATGCATATTATAGACGTGTGTAATGTATAAAGACAAACAATCTGAAATAATTTGTGACATTAGGGTAATGTAGGTCTGTTACATAATTGATACAATTTTTTAAAATACCAGATGTTTTAAAAAAAAAATACAGTGGTCATGTCAAATACAGCTTTTGACAATAACCATCATGCTGCAGTACGCATCCTCTGAAATCTGCCCTTTGTCTTTACATATTACCAAATTCTATGCAAGTGAGAGCACAATTTTAGTTGTCCTGATATCTGTATAGGGGACTTGCAGTGCTATAAGCTTTAGACACTCAGAGGTGTTCAAGACAATTTGGAGGAAGAGCAGATGGAGAGGATGAGGTCTGCTAATTAGGGTTGTCACAGCCCAAAGTGGTATTTCAGCAGTTAAGCTATTTACACAGCTCCTGTTTAAAAGCTCGAAACCCTTCATATTCCTTACTCACTTGCTTGGCACATCTAAAAAGTAAATATAAGTAAACTCTTCTGACTCTAGTTTAATTCGAATAGAAAGAGTGGATTTAACAATATGACTTGAGGTAGTGTTGCACAGTTCTAACTAAAAGAAGTTTACTCTCATAGCTGAAATTTAACCTGACTTGAGGAGAGAAAAAGGTGATAAAAATCAAACTTTGACCAGAATTTCAGAGGCTATGCAAGGGAAGCAGCAATAATATCTGGCAATTTGAAATTCATCATTCAAAACATGTCCTTACATGTTCCTGCCTAGCCTACCAACACGTGGTCACCGGGCTGTTGGTCTGAAGTGTTCTGATATCCTCAGTCTAAAGAGAGAAGCATTAGTTGTTTCTGTTCTGGGTTTCTGGCCACTTCTGTAGTCTTTGGACTCTGGTCCAACATCCTTCCTTTAAATAAGCTGACTGCAGCATTTTAACTCTGAAATCGATGTCTTGGGTCTCCCACGTGTCTACCCCGTGCTCACTCATGCATACATTCCCTCAACATCTGTTGATACTCAGGCATCAAGTTTAACCCATTTGTGGATACGCTAGATAGCAAACAGTGTAGGCACAGCAGAGGAACTTTGTAGCAATAGTCAATTTTCAAAGCACTTGGAGAAAGATATTTTAAAAATACGCTTATAGTTCAAGCTGAGCGTTTGGATTGGGCAGAGAGGACATCTTGCCCTTTATTCTCCAATATATGACATCAATACATGACATGTGGTGTCAGTAAAAAACATCGTCTCCCTTTAATCGTAATCTCTTTATTTCCACAAGTTCAGCTGGGAAATTCAACTCTCTCTTCATAGTCCCACTCAGCCCATCTGTGCAAAGAAAATGTATTGCTCCAGAGAACAGATGGAGTCAGTGGCTGCACTTTGTTGTGCTCTGGGCTCCCCATCCTGGATTAGTCATGTTCCTTGAGTAGGGTACTTTTCTGCAGTATAATGTAGCAAGCACTGTTATGTGGGTTTACTAGATACTCGGCATGTAACAAAAAATAGAGTTCAGAGTACTACTCAACCAGGCTCCATTCCGCCTCACCAAAATTTCTGTTTCTGGATGGATTTGAATTTTAATAATATCTACTTAAATGCTATATATACCTATGTGTGTGCTCATAATTTTCTTTAGTTTTGCTTTTTAATTATATATCTGCTCTGGAAAAAAAATCAACAAACCATTCTAAAAATAAAAAGTCCACCCCTTGTAATTTGACTTTAAAAATGTTTGCAGTCCCAGAAAGCACAGTATTCACCACGCAGAAATTAGTTTCAAGAGAAACATATGATCAAAAGAATCCTTTTCAGCTTGTTAAACAAGGATAGATTAAAAAAGTTGTAGAAACAAATGCATAAGGATAGTGTATGGACCGTATCGCAGATATAACACTCATCCCTCGGGTGAAGTCAAAGTTACTGTGAGAGTCTGCTGTGAGACTTGATTGAGATTTGCTATTTAGAGCAGCCACAAAGGAAACATGAAAAGAAATTTCAAGAGTGTATGAATCATCAGTAGCTACGTTCCTATACTACAGCTGTCTGGAGAAGACTTAGGCTTTCTTATTACAACTATGAAGTTATTTTAAGATAAACTTCTACATCCTCTGAGTTTAGGTTAAGTATTATATTAAATTTAAAGCATTAACAAAAATATCTTCTTTTTTCCTTTGTAGAAAAAATGCATTTATTTTATCAGTGGAATAAAACTCCCACCTTTTTCTAGTACAGATGGATTTATTTTTCTCCTGAGAATGGTGAAAATAATGTATTGCGTATATTACTGAAATTGAAGTCTATGTTAACAAGTTTGCAAATAGCAAATTTTCAAACGTAAACTCAGAATATGTAAAAATAATATAAATAAAATAGGCATTGAATTCTTTATGCTAAAGTATAATCCATTTAATTTTTCTGTGGTGGGAATGGCCTAATTAATGGACAAAACAAATAGGTAAAACATAGATGTAGTTTATTCTTTGCTGTCATAAACACGTAGGATAACCTTGTGTGGAAATGACATGCCTTTACATCCACCTGTTTGCCAGAAAATATTCAATCTGGCAGGTGGTAGTACACAAAGGACCTTATTTTACCCTCAGGAAAGGGAGAGTTGGGGACCTCTGTAAATTGACAAAGCCTTTGCTAACTGATGCATCATTGCTTAGGTCATCCAGATTGCTTGCAAACTGGAAATGCTAGAAATTTGTGACGAGGCATATTTTTGCATAATTTTGACCTTTTTTCCCCCGCTCCTTTAAAAGCAAATACTGATTATTCTCTAGAATCACTGTCTTTTGACACTTGGAACATGTTGAACATTTTTGTGACGGTAGTTATCTTCAGTAGTAATCGTAGCTGGGCACACAAACAGATTTCTGCAGTATGCCAGCATTTTTGAAAATAGTGTGTTGTTACCCAAGAATCTATGTGAAAAATGTAAAAAGCCGATGAAAATTCTAGGTGGCAGTTTTCCAGGAAAGCAAACAGACACAAAGACAAGAATAATTTTGAAGATAACACTGCTTTCACACCACCCAATTAAAATACGGATACTTTCTAAGGTGCTTTACAATGTTATGTAAAAACATTTCTTCAACACTGCTTGAATTAAGCTCCAGTGCACCCTCCATATTTGTTTCTGAAAACCACGTGTAAGGATGGTGTACTCTGAGACTGTAGTCTGGGCTATATTTGCTTTTTCCTACATTTTTACCCTGTAGGAAAGGGTGTTGTGCTCATATGGGCATCTCCTGGGTCTTCCCCATGCAAAGGTACTGCACCATATTGGAATTATTTCATTCACGTGGGATAATATATTTCCTCCTGGCACAATATTTTAGGGTGCTAGACTGCATAGGATCTAAAACATTTTTTGCCACCATCAGTTCTATATGCACCAACAGAACACCATGCCCATAAGCAATTGTTATGTAGTAGAATCTCTTGTGGACAATATACCAAGTAAATAAGGAACATGGCCTTTGCACAACATGCAAAAGGTCAGGGGCCCAGGGCATATGAAAGGTTTAGGTCTTCAGGAAAAGTGACAAAACATAGCGAGGTCTCCGGTCTGTGTCTATCCTCACTCCTTAGACCAGCTGTTCTTTCAGGCAGGCCCTTTCTTGCATCTACAGATCCTCTTTCGTAATGGTGGTTAACCAAGAGAAAGACTTTATTAAATCAAGTTTCTTTCCATTCTTATGTCACCCACCACTCAGCTTCACTTCAGCCATGCTCTTTAGCAAAACCTTCTTCTAAGGGTTGAGATGACAGTCACCGCTGGTGACACTTGTGTAAGCCATCCAAGAAGGTGACAGGCATTCCGATAACCTGTCAGCAGCTTACCTGTGACAGCTACTCACAGTTGAAGCATAGGTCACACTTTTCCAAAGGTAGTTATAATGGCAAATGAAGGTCACAACTTTGATACAGATGTGTACAGACATATGTCTATTATACTAAACTGTGAGGATTAAGCAGAAAACAATGAGGTGGTATTTAGAATAAGTTAGAGACCATGAAGATTTTCTTCTGTCTGCATACATTTTTGACTGTATAGTAGCTGTAATACTTCAGCATTTGTGGTTAAATTATTGTCATACGACATTTGTAGTGCTGGTATTCGAGATGCTAAGTAACAGGAAACTATAGGAAACACCTCTGGCACTTTAATAGTTCTCTCTACTTTCAGTTAATAAACATCCAAGTTATAGTAGTTATCAATACATGACAAACAATGTAACTACAGGTTTTATTTCTATGACTACAAAGACTGTTTTATAGGTTGATTTTTTTTTACAATCTTAGATAATATTGCTGTGTCTCTTACATGTAGTTACTGTACTTGAATTGAAATGTACCAACTGAGGATTCAAACTTAACTGCAGTAATGAAAATTTGTTTGTGTGCTGCTCAATGCTCTACTACACACGAAGAGTAATGCCTGTAGTCTTTTCAGCAGGCATTTTGAGGATTCGACATTAGTGAGATTAAAAGTGAAAGTTAGGAGTGTTACAGCTAACATATTTATAAATTTTGTCATGAAGTCAGTTAACTGTATTTTGCAGGTATGAAAGAGTTTGCTAATATTTTTCACGTTTGTTAAATGTAAATGTTCGAACAGAGAAACTGGATTACGTAGTGTGACAGCTGGTATTTGACTGTGTTGCATTAACACTCCGTCCAAACAGTGCTTTTCCTGTATGTAATACCCTAAATTTTTAACTCTGCCGTGAATGGTGGCCAACCATCACAGAGCGGCCAGCATCCGCACTATGCAGCTCCTGGTCTCCGAAACAGGACATCTCAATGAAAGACACCTGATGGGAATTGGTGCTTAAAATATGATCACTGCAGAAGTGTACATGGGCTAGGTGGCAAGGGATGAAAGTGTGACAGAGATCGTTCTAACGCTTCGCAGTTATGAAGAGCCATGTTCCTTTGCCCAAAATTACTCTCAGGCACTTTTAAATGTATTAGTGCAGATATAGCCCATCACCCTTAATAGACTGCAATCCGCCCTGTCAGAATATTACCCTTTTTACAGCAACAAATTGCATCAGTTGTCAGTGCTTTCTTGTAGTGCCTTGTTTAGTAATATCTCCATTATCTAGACCTTTTTGATAGATGACAGATTTTTTCAATACTGATTTGACTCACACGCAGTGCAAACAATTTTTCTTCATAATTTTCCCTTCCCTTGTTGGTTTTATTTTACCTTATGTTCCTCTTTTTATGACTGAGATGTGTTATGGCAAGTATATTCTGTGATGTGTGGTGTTCCTTTTTTTTTTAACAGATAGTACTGCGTGGCTGTAGCCTCATATTTTCTACAAAAAGAGGCTGCTGTTTATGGCATTTGTTTTCAGGTGCATTAATTTAATCGAGCGCATTATGGCCTTAGCAGTATGGTGTTTTTCTAGTAAATGATTTGTGTCGGGTCCAGAAGTCTGCTGGCTGCATGGTTCAGAGGCACTTTGAAGAAGGCTCTAGGCCACCGTAAACTCAGGTTTATCACGAGCCACAGAAAATTGACCTCCATCTGTTGTTCCCCTGATTTAGTTCACCCCGGGCTTAGCGTATTTCTTAGGTAACGTTTAACAAGCAACTTGAGCAGATGGTCTGCTATGGATGGTGCTGGGTTTTGGGGTTTTGTATTGCAGGTCACCATGTGGATGGATGGCTCTGGAGAACAACTTTCTGGAGAAAACTCTGTTTAACTTGTGACCTTTTCTTAGTTTCCAGTTCACAAGGCTGGTCCTATAGTGGTGGTTGTGCTTCTGCAGTTCACTTTTTCGCTGACTTTACACTGTTCTTAATTCACGTTATGTAACGATTAATTAATTCAATCATTATTATGCTAAGTATTAATTCACATCATATAATGACCCACTTACTGATTTATATTTTTCTAGATAACGTATCTCCAGCTTTCTGGTGAGTTGTGTATTTTTTAAAGGTACTTAAAACTGTTTCTCAGGCCTTTCGAACTTGGGAAAGCGAGGAGTATTTTTGGGTAGGATTGGCCGGGGAGCAGCAAGGGCCCGGCAGGAGGGTCAGGCCGCTCCTCAGGAGCCTGGTGGCGGGGCCAAGCCGGGCCATCGGCCCACGGGTGAGGGTCAGGACCAGGCCTGGTGAGGAGAGCCAGGGTGAGACGCAGCCCGGGATGGCCAGGCAGGGCCCCAGGGATGAGGAGGCAGCCTGTGGTCGGGGCCTGAGTCCCAGGCCCATGGACGGGCCTGGTTTGGCAGTGGCAGTCGCTCAGGTAAGGCCTGGGCCCCCGCAGCCAGACCCTAGAGGGGAAGCACGGCACTCAGGGTCCCGACAGGATTATTCAGTATTAAAAGTACCTTACATAATACAGTTTCTCAATATACCGATTCATTCTAAAAACTGTGAAGCGTTAAAAGAATTACTGTAATGTGACCTTTTGCCGTCAAGTTACACTTTAGTAATTAAGATGCGGTGTTTGTGAAAAATATTTTAGTATAGCATTCATAACAATTGCATTATGTTTATCTAAATTCTGTTTTGAGAATCACAATTTTTTCAGATAATATTAATTCATTGACAGAAAGGAAAAAGCTATATATAAATACAAATTCAAGTAAAACTCTTCCAGAAGATTTTTCTGCAGTGAGTTTTCCCTTCCCACATGTGCATTAGCTACAGGCACCTGCTGATTAATCAAGCACTGATTCAAAGGACGGTCCTGTCCTTTAAAGAGATGTAGAGAACATTAATGGATGAAAAAGAAGTTACAGCCAGTTGCTGCAGAAATTGAATGAGTCTTGAGTTGAATTAATTGCTTTAGGTGAATTGCTTATTGAATGAATTGCTTAAGTTTCACTCGCTGCAGATATTGATATTAGATACAGATTAGAGATTAAATAATGATCTTTTTAATCTCAGAAGAGACTGTTAACAATAACTGAAGGGTTTTTTTCCCCCTCTGGTATGAGAAGGACTAGGTTATAACTTTTCTTGAAATTCTTATTTCCTCTTCAGGTCAGCTTAAGGAGAACTATTCTCACTCATAGTGAGAATTGTATGTTGAACTGAAATTGGGTAGCAGAAACATTAAAAGAAGCTATTCTTGAACAATTTATGTATGGCACTAAATACAGACAATCTGACATAGATGAATACCTGAACATAGACAAGTACTGTTTTACACTGGTACTGAATCAGTACTGAATAGTAGTGAATACAGAGCAGCTGATGAAAATGAAACTGTGGGCGCATGACTGGTGCATGTTTGCATGCCAGGAGATGTGATGGAGGACTTCTCCAAGTCAGAACATATCATGGGGGAGATGTTGCAATAGCCAAGTGATGCACTTTCTGTAGGGTTTGTATGTGCAGTATGGGCTTGATACAGGTAATCAGTGAAATACAGGCCTGACAAAGGGCTGTATCATGCACGTATTCTCCAGGAAAAGCAGAATGATGTGAGGCCTTTAGTGATAGTGCAATTTGGTGTCACCACCTATGTCATCAGTGTGATGCCTGTGTGAGTGAGATAAAGAGATACTGGGGGGCAGGAATGCATGGGTCTAGTTGTGTAAAACCCAACAGGCGTTCTTAATGTACAAGAGTGTGTATGAAGAAAATTGTAACTTACAAAATTTCCAGACCAATTATAGGAAAAATCAGGGAGCTGAAGAGTTACTTCTGATTTAAGGATAGGGTGTGCTATCTTGTTTGAAGACGAATTGAAAACTTAAGTTTTTTTCTCCGTATCTTCAGGGAGATGCAACCTTTCCTATTCATCCATAGAGCTGAATATTTGTTCAGGCATCAGCATCTCAATTATTGTTGTATCTTTCTCCCTGGACTTGACAAAGAACAAGGAGAAGGCTACTGCCTTGACTATGCCACTCTGTTTTCCCTAATATAAAACATGAAGCATTCTCTGCTTGATTTTAATCCCCAAGTGGTTTGGCGATTACCCCAGCTCTTTCATTAGGTCTTGAAACATCGACTCTCATCAGCCAACGGAACTCAGCCTAAACCCTGATCTCCCTTTTGTGTAGGTGCCTGGGAAGAGCACAAGGTAAACTTCTATGAAATAATGTAACTATTCCTTAATTAAAAAGAAAAATCCTTTGTTGTGATGACTGTATCTTGAATTTAGTACTAGTTAGGTTCATAGTGCACGGAAAATACAATTTTCCGTGCTGAATGATACTGTCTCATTGCTTATATTTCCCTGCTCATCTGTTAAGGGTTAGATTGTAAACACATTTGGGCGAAAACTAGGTTTTGCTGCTGCGCACAGTAGGCTTATGATTCTTAACCAGGGATGTTACACACTGTCATAGTGAAGGATCTATAACAAAACTTTAATTACACCTGTTCTTGATATTGTTGCTGAAAATGTGTCCATGGGAAAAGCTTAACAAGATTTGCTTGCAGTCTGAAATTCCATTTTAAAAAAAGAAGTCTTCTATTCAATAGATTTGCAGTTAGTATGAATGTAGAGGTGTGGGTGTTCAATTTAGTAACAAAACAATATCCTTTTGTTTTACTTCTGTTAACATCGTTCATGCTAGGCACAGCTAAGAGCATAACTTCAGTTTATTCCTTCTCCTTCACCCTGACTGGATTTGATAATTCACCTGCAATTAGAGGATTAACAGGCTTCACCCATGTAAACTCAGGGATGCGCATGACTATGCACAGGTGCTCCTGGGGGCACAGATTTTGCTGCTCAGAAAATGACTTGGAGTAAGAGACTTGGAGTCAGAGGTTGGCTTCATTTGGAGTTCGTGGTGACCTGATCAGCTTTATGTAAGTGACAGGCTTCTTCAAATGGATTTATCCAAGATCTAAGGGTACAGATATTGATATCTCTCTTCTGAAGTCACATGTATTGGTTACTGTTAATATTAATGTGGTGATAGATGCTGTAATATAATAAAAAGACCTTACTGTGTATCTATCTCTAAATATATTTCTGAGATATTTTACAAATTACTATTGAGCTGTTAATATTTCATTGTATGGTATGTGTGCCCAGCCATTGTATACAAGAGTGATAATACAACAGTTAGAAGTGAAAATTTTCCAGTGTCGTGGTTTAACCTGGCAGGCAGCCAAATACCACACAGCCGCTCACTCACTCCCCCCGCCCCCCCCCAGTGGGACGGGGAGAGAATCGGAAGGGTAAGAGTGAGAAAAACTCGTGGGTTGAGATAAAGACAGTTTAATAGAACAGAAAAGGGAGAATAATGATAATAAATAATGATAGAATATACAAAATGAGTGATGCACAATGCAATTGCTCACCACCCGCGCTGACCGATAACCAAGTAGCGATCGGCACTTCCTGGATCACGCCTACCGTTCATATACTGAGCATGACGTCACATGGTATGGAATACCCCATTGGCCAGCTGGGCTGGCTGTCTTGATTATGTTCCCTCCCACCTTGTGTACCTAGCTCAGTCAGTAGGCACGGGAGCTGTCCTTGGACTAGGAGGGCACTTAGCAACAACTGAAAACATCAGTGTGTTATCAACATTCTCCTCATACTAAATCCAAAACACAGCACTAGGAAGAAATTTAACCCTATCCCTGCCGAAACCAGGACAGTATCCACCCCTTATTCCATACCATTTACGTTATGCTTAGGTCTCACATTTTTCGATACCTTTCAATTAATCACCACTATCTTTTATATATATATACATATATAATACATATACATACATATATACATATAATACATATACATACATATATACACGTAAATATATACAAATGTCCATTGAGTTCTTTTAGTCCACAACTTTGGGGTCCATCTGTCATAACAGTCTTTCAGGGCCAGAAGGATGGTGTGTGGTGTTGGGCTGTTGCATCCTGAAGCCAGTTCTCATTTCGGTACTGCTGCGCTCGTCCAGTTCTATCATCATTGCACTTTGCTCGGTTTCATCGGAGTTAGATCATTCTTCATTAATCTGGGTGATTTTCACTGCTACACCATTGATAGCAACCATAGAAATAATGATATACAATATCATATAACAATTGACATCATAAAATTCAGTTCATTGGCTATTTTCACCCAAAATCAAATCCCCTTGAGGTACACACCGGACTTGCCCATCCTTTCGCATCACCCACCAAGTGCACCCAGGTCCTTGAGCAAAAACAATCCCATGGATGGGTTTTCCCTTGCCAGAGGCAGGAGTAACCCAGACTGTCTTCCCCAGCATATTTCTTATGTGCACGACAGGGACTTTATCTCCATCTACAGTACGTAAAAGTCTTGATTGGGCAGGGCCAGCTCGATTAACAGACCCCCTAGTGTTGACTAACCAGGTGGCTTTTGCTAAATGTGTATCCCAATGCTTGAATGTCCCACCACCCATTGCCCTCAGTGTTGTCTTTAGCAGCCCGTTGTATCGTTCGATTTTCCCGGAGGCTGGTGCGTGGTAGGGGATGTGATAGACCCACTCAATGCCGTGCTCTTTGGCCCAGGTGTCTATGAGAGTGTTTCGGAAATGAGTCCCATTGTCTGACTCAATTCTTTCTGGGGTGCCATGTCACCACAGGACTTGCTTTTCAAGGCCCAGGATGGTGTTCCAGGCAGTGGCATGGGGCACAGGGTATGTTTCTAGCCAGCCGGTGGTTGCTTCCACCATGGTGAGCACATAGCGTTTGCCATGCCGGGTTCGTGGGAGTGTGATATAATCAATCTGCCAGGCCTCCCCATATTTATATTTCAACCATCGTCCCCCATACCAAAGAGGCTTTACTCGCTTGGCTTGTTTGATTGCAGCGCACGTTTCACATTCATGGATAACCTGTGCAATAGCGTCCATGGTTAAGTCCACCCCTCGATCACGAGCCCATCTATATGTTGCATCTCTTCCTTGATGGCCTGAGGCATCATGGGCCCACCGAGCTATAAATAATTCACCCTTATGTTGCCAGTCCAGATCCACCTGAGCCACTTCAATCTTAGCAGCCTGGTCCACCTGCTGGTTGTTTTGATGTTCTTCAGTGGCCCGACTCTTGGGCACGTGAGCATCTACATGACGTACTTTTACAGTCAGGTTCTCTACTCGGGCAGCAATATCTTGCCACAATGCGGCAGCCCAGATGGGTTTACCTCTGCGCTGCCAGTTGTTCTGCTTCCACTGCTGCAACCACCCCCACAGGGCATTTGCCACCATCCATGAGTCAGTATAGAGATAAAGTACTGGCCATTTTTCTCGTTCAGCAATGTCCAAGGCCAGCTGGATGGCTTTCACCTCTGCAAACTGGCTCGATTCACCTTCTCCTTCAGCAGTTTCTGCAACTTGGCGTATAGGACTCCATACAGCAGCTTTCCACCTCTGATGCTTTCCCACAAGGCGACAGGACCCATCAGTGAACAGGACATATTGCTTCTCGTTTTCTGGTAGTTTATTATACAGTGGGGCTTCTTCAGCACGTGTCACCTCCTCCTCTGGGGATATTCCAAAATCTTTGCCTTCTGGCCAGTTCGTGATCACCTCCAAGATTCCTGGGCGACTGGGGTTTCCTATTCGGGCCCGTTGTGTGATCAGTGCGACCCACTTACTCCACGTAGCATCGGTTGCATGATGTGTAGAGGGGACGCTTCCTTTGAACATCCAGCCCAGCACCGGCAGTCGGGGTGCCAGGAGGAGCTGTGCTTCAGTACCAACCACTTCCGAGGCAGCTCGAACCCCTTCATATGCTGCCAATATCTCCTTCTCAGTTGGAGTGTAGCGGGCCTCCGATCCTCTGTATCCCCGACTCCAGAACCCTAAGGGTCGACCTCGAGTCTCCCCTGGTGCTTTCTGCCAGAGGCTCCAGGTAGGACCATTCTCCCCAGCTGCGGTGTAGAGCACATTCTTCACATCTTGTCCTGCCCGGACTGGCCCAAGGGCTACTGCATGAACTATCTCCTGTTTAATTTGTTCAAAGGCTTGTTGTTGCTCAGGGCCCCATCTGAAGTCGTTCTTCTTCCTGGTCACTTGATAGAGAGGGCTTACAATCAGGCTGTAATCTGGAATATGCATTCTCCAAAAGCCCACAATGCCTAAGAAAGCTTGTGTTTCCCTTTTGCTAGTTGGTGGGGACATGGCTGTTATTTTGTTGATCACATCCATTGGAATCTGACGACGTCCGTCTTGACATTTTATTCCTAAAAACTGGATCTCCTGTGCAGGTCCCTTGACCTTACTTTGTTTTATGGCAAAACCGGCTTTCAGAAGGATTTGAATTATTCTCTCCCCTTTCTCAAAAACTTCTTCTGCTGTGTTGCCCCACACAATGATGTCATCAATGTATTGCAGGTGTTCCGGAGCCTCACCCTGTTCCAGTGCGGTGTGGATCAGTCCATGGCAAATGGTAGGGCTGTGTTTCCACCCCTGGGGCAGTCGGTTCCAGGTGTACTGGACGCCCCTCCAAGTGAAAGCAAACTGTGGCCTGCACTCTGCTGCCAAAGGGATGGAGAAGAAGGCATTAGCAATGTCAATTGTGGCATACCACTTGGCTGCCTTCGACTCCAGTTCGTATTGAAGTTCTAGCATGTCCGGCACGGCAGCACTCAGTGGCGGCGTGACTTCGTTCAGGCCACGGTAGTCTACTGTTAGTCTCCACTCTCCATTAGACTTTCGCACTGGCCATATGGGACTGTTGAAGGGTGAGCGAGTCTTGCTGATCACTCCTTGGCTCTCCAGTCGACGAATCAGCTCGTGGATAGGGATCAGGGAATCTCGGTTGGTGCGGTATTGTCGCCGATGCACTGTTGTGGTAGCGATTGGTACTTGTTGTTCTTCAACCCTCAACAACCCCACAACAGAAGGGTCCTCTGAGAGACCGGGCAAGGTGGACAGCTGTTTAATTTCCTCCGTCTCCAGGGCAGCTATACCAAAAGCCCATCGATACCCTTTTGGGTCCTTAAAATACCCTCTCCTGAGGTAGTCTATGCCAAGGATGCACGGAGCCTCTGGGCCAGTCACAATGGGGTGCTTCTGCCACTCGTTCCCGGTCAGGCTCACTTCGGCCTCCAATACAGTTAACTCTTGGGATCCCCCTGTCACTCCAGAAATACAGATGGGTTCTGCCCCTTTATAGCTTGATGGCATTAGGGTGCACTGTGCACCAGTGTCTACGAGAGCCTTATACTCCTGTGGCTCTGATGTGCCAGGCCATCGAATCCACACAGTCCAGTAAACCCGGTTGTCCCTTTCCTCCACCTGGCCGGAGGCAGGGCCCCTCTAGTTCTGGTCATAGTATCCGCTTCTCACTTCTTGCAAACGTCAGTCAAGAATTCCTTCATTACAGTCCAAAGTAAGATCAGCCCTTCTACTCTGTCTGGGGAACTGTTCACTGGAAACTGGACTGTCGTGAGACAGGGTTTTCCTGAAAACTGGAGCAGCATTTTTCCTGAGAGAACCCCCTTGTGTGATTGTTTTTCCTTGCAACTCACGTACACGTGCCTCTAGGGTCAAGGTAGGTTTTCCATCCCACTGCCTCATGTCCTCTCCGTGATCACGCAGGTAAAACCACAGGGTGCCCCGTGGTGAGTACTTTCGATATCCTCTCTCTTGAGGAGAAAAACGCTGACTCCTAATGGCTGAGATACTGGTCCGTACAGGTGGAGAATAGGACCTATCGTCTTTGAGTTGCTGGACCTCTCGGGACAGTTTCTCCACAGCCGAGACAAGGGAGGAGGAGATAGTTTCTTCGAAATCCCGAAGTCTGTTAACCACCTCATCCACCGTTGGTGCTTCTTCCTCTTTCCAGCACAGTACTGCCAACGAACTGGCATACGATGCTGGTGCGCTCCGTACCAACTTCCACCACATGGGTCGGGTGCACTGGACGTCATCTGGATCTTTGGGTGTTCGGGTGTCGTCCAGGTCACTATAAACCACCTCCAGCACGCCTAGTTCTCTCAGGTACTGGATACCTCTCTCCATAGTGGTCCATTTGCCTAGGTGATATATAACATCTTCCTTGAAGGGATACCTTTCCTTCACGCCTGACAGCAGTCGCCTCCAGAGGCTGAGGACCTGTGTCCCTTTTCCGATTGCTTTGTCAATACCCGCTTCCCTAGCAAGGGATCCCAGCTGTTTGGCCTCCTTCCCCTCTAATTCCAGGCTACTGGCCCCATTATCCCAGCATCGGAGCAGCCAGGTAACAATATGCTCGCCTGGACGACGGCCGAAATCTTTCCGCATATCTCGCAACTCATTCAGGGATAAGGATCGGGTGGTTTCCGTCTCGTTTATGAGTTCTTCCTCTTCCTCCTCCTCTCCTCGTGATGTCCCTGCTCTTTCATCATCCCTTTCTAAACGACCTGATCTCCGCTTCCAAGATTTCCTCTTCTGTACAGGAGCAATGGATACCAGCAAGGGTTGGTCCTCTGGTTCAGCTGTAGTGCCTGTTGCTGGGGTTTGGGTAGCTGCAGTGCTTGTCATGGGGGTTGGAGTAACTGTAGTGCCTGTTGCCGGAGCTTGAGTGGCTGCAGTGCTTGTCGCAGGGGTTGGAGAAGCTACGGTGACTGTTGCCGGGGTTTGAGTAGCCACAGGGGTTGTCGTGGGGGTTGGAGTAGCCGCAGTGCCTGTCGTGGGGTTTTGAGTAGCCACCGTGTCTGTAGCTGCCCCCGAGACGCACCGCTCCGCCCGCCCCGATGAGGCACTGCTGCTTGCCCTCCCTCTTTTCTTGTTCCTGAGGGTTGATCTCTGGACAGTATTCCTGAATAGTTGTTTAACCCTAAACAAGGCCTGAACCACATTCAGGAGACATAGCAATATGAACATGCTTGTTTGAACATCCCAAGGATATTCAAAATTCTCAGGGAATATTGTGGACATCTTTGTGAAGAGGATAGAAGAAAAAGGAGTTTCTGACGATATGGAAGGGAAGATGAACAAGTGGGAGAGAGTGTCCCATCCCGTCTCCCCCTTAAATTCATTCTCCGAGGAGGAACAAGTGCAATTACCAATAATTTCTAAGAGGTGGTTCCCGAGGTACAGAAATGACGGCAGTGCCGAGTACAGATACCAGATTAGACTTACGACCAATGATTTTATCACCTCATAAAACAGCAACAAAATGATAATCTTGGCCCAGTTCCGAATAATGATAAACAGCACAAACGGGAACACATACTGCAAGCAAGGTATTACATGACCCAACATTGAGAGCCAGCCCCACAACTTTGACAGCCAATACATCAACATTGTGACCAATCAATATAATGGATGCTTATAACAATTTTGCCTTAACACACTTTGGTCAGATCTATCGTTATCTCAACCCTTTGAGCCCCACGTTGGGCGCCAAAAAAAGGACTGTCGTGGTTTAACCTGGCAGGCAGCCAAATACCACGCAGCCGCTCACTCACTCCCCCCGCCCCCCCCCAGTGGGACGGGGAGAGAATCGGAAGGGTAAGAGTGAGAAAAACTCGTGGGTTGAGATAAAGACAGTTTAATAGAACAGAAAAGGGAGAATAATGATAATAAATAATGATAGAATATACAAAATGAGTGATGCACAATGCAATTGCTCACCACCCGCGCTGACCGATAACCAAGTAGCGATCGGCACTTCCTGGATCACGCCTACCGTTCATATACTGAGCATGACGTCACATGGTATGGAATACCCCATTGGCCAGCTGGGCTGGCTGTCTTGATTATGTTCCCTCCCACCTTGTGTACCTAGCTCAGTCAGTAGGCACGGGAGCTGTCCTTGGACTAGGAGGGCACTTAGCAACAACTGAAAACATCAGTGTGTTATCAACATTCTCCTCATACTAAATCCAAAACACAGCACTAGGAAGAAATTTAACCCTATCCCTGCCGAAACCAGGACATCCAGTTAAATGGATAATATGCATTAAGGTTATGCTGTGCTAGCCATCTTATGCTAGTAACTCTGGCTTTACAGAATTACATCTTTAAGTATAGCCTGGATACACAATTCTAGTTTCCATATAAAGTGAGGGAGATCTGTGACTTTCAGTTTTGTTTTTTATCTGTGGAACATCTAGTACTGAATTTTGCCTCACTGTATTTCTGTCAAATGTTCTAGACTGTGCATCCAAATACTGAATGTCTCCCAGGTTGGTTTTCATTTTGTAATTAGAAGTTTTTATCTTCAGGGATGGAGGAAAGGAATCTGTTTTTATACCTGTAGGGAGAGGGTGTGTGTATGAATAAAATGGTAGAGCAAGAAAAGTAAATTACAAATGTACAAAAAATAAGCTGTCACTTGCTTGGCCTATGATCTTATACTTTCCTTTTCATCCTTAGATATTTCTTGCCTTACATTTTGGGTGTGCTGAGATGCAAATAGTGCGTGTTACCTTATTATCTTTTTGTATAATCACTGTGTCTTTAGGTTTTTTAAATTATTATGTTTATAGCTGTAGGCATTGGAGTCTCCAGAACTGGAGACATGGAAGGAACAAGAGACATCAGGATGCAGCTATTACTGTGATTTTATTTGTGCTTACGAATTCTTCATTTTAAGGTTTGTCAGCTTTCTCTACAAGTTGTTCTCAAGTCACCCAAGAGATGTCTGTGGGCTCTCAGTATGAACATTACTTTGTTAGGAATACATATGTGAATAGGACTATGTACTTAATTACTTTCCATTTCTTTGTGTTTTACATGAAATTTCTGCTTGTGGAAACCATATACATTTCTTAATAGCCCTTTTAAAATCAGGTTTACTTGAATCTCTATTTTTCATCTATTGTATGTTCTGGTTTTGTGGTAGTTATGTGGTTGTGACCTTTTTTAGCTTCCCTTGTGAACTTTCTTTCTCTATATATGAGCTAAGTCATAACTCTCTGATGTTTCACTTTAATGTCTTTGTACCTGAGACCTCATTAATGTTTAATATTCATAGATGAAAAGTGAAATTTAATGTCTCTATGGATTCTAATATATATTAAACTGACAATTTAACGTGTTTCCTTTTTGACTCCTCCCCAGACCCGAGACATTTTAAAGTTTAGGTTTTTTGAGTATTGAAATATCCAGCTAAGAGAAAAAGGGGACTAATAATACTAATCCCTGTAATTGTAACAGTCATCAGTAAAAAGTCAGTTTTTAAAGAACAGCTACTTCATGGTGCTAGCTGACATAACATCATTTTTTCTCTGTATCTACATGGTAGTAATGGTCCTGGTTGTAGAGAGAATTGGCCTTTAAGCGAGCCCTGGAGTTTGCCTCAGAGCCACTGAAGCGTAGCTGAATATCAGATCTGTTGGGGAACATAAGGATACCGAGTTCAGCCAAGGTAGTGTGGCGGGAATAAGAGTGTGTTATGCTTATGCATAGAGACTCAGCAAAGGCGGAACGGAGACTCTCTTAAGTTCTCAGCCAGAAGGCCTGGTGAAAGCCAGCCTACAGAAAGACGTGAGCCTGCTGGGATGAAAGCCTCCGTGAGGGCCAGGGTTAACTGGCACCGCAGCTGTGACCCAGCGGGAGGAAGCACTGGCAGGAAGACCTGTTGTCTTGAGTTTACTGGAAAACCTGCCCTTAGAGGAGGGGGGTACGGAAACGGTCTGTAAGACCATGCTGCAGCACCTTTTCTCAGGTGTGAGGGCTATGCAAAGTGCAGTACCATTTTTTTGGCAGAACTTACATGGCTCTTGAGCACAGTCTTTTCATTAATTCCTCAGTGCAATGCCACAGGAGGGTCTCAAGTACAAGACGCTTCGATATAGTAACTAACACTAACATTTCCAAACTTAAGTGCTGACATCAGTAGGAGCTGTGGGTGCCTGTGAAAATTAGGCTGTTTATATTAATAAGTAAACACAAATTTAAATACCTAGCTTTGGACATGGAATGGGTTCTAGTTCTTAGAAGACTAAAGGTCGTCTTTAATTAACTCAAGTAATGAACCCACACTGGAAATGAATTATTTTCATGCGTTTTAAAGAAGACCTTTTCAAAATCTATATAAGTAGTCTGTAGCAAAAGTGGATATAGCTTCTTCTGCCAAAAGAACTATGATAATTATTTTTAATGTCAGTCTTGTGGGGTTTTTTAAATAAGGATTTTATGTTTAAAAATTTTCCACATAGCTCCAGACCTATCAATTCGGTGTTTATATAGTACAGGGGAAAAAATTCTGAGAAAAACTGAAGGTCAAATCTTTGAAGATACGTTTGAGTTACAGTAGCTTACCCTGTTCAATGATTTGTAACCTTCAATTCCTACCAAAAGAGTGGGAGACAAGGAATTAGAAATTAAAACTCTGTGTATCAATCAAAGCTGTTCTTTCACCTTACTTTAATATGCTATTCACATTCTGGCTGTTGATAAAATTAGATTTAATTAATCACAGTACTCCATTTAGTGAAATATATTGTGATTGGTTCTGTAATTGAAAACTATTGGCATAAAATGGAAAGGTCAGCTTAAATGGCATTAGGCAGAGAAGATAATCTGTTTGTCCAATTTCAAAGTTTTTGGTTCAGAGGAAAAAAAATGAGGTCATTGTTTGAATTTGAAATAGTTCATTAAAACCTCTCATAAGTCTTCTCTCCCTCCACTCCTGTTCCTATTCTCCTACCTGGAGAAGAGTTTCCATTCATGTCTGAATTCTTTAAATATGCTCTCACTGCTAGGGGAAAAATCAGCATTCATTCAGGCACAAGCAGGAGAAGTACAAGACCTCTTAGATCATCATTGCTAGTAGTTTGGTAATTTTAAGTATATGAATCCCATTGAACTTTAGTATCTTTTAATTATTTAAATTATTATTGTGACATAATTCTATCTATCTTGACTGCCTTACTTACCTATGAACATTTCAGTCATTTGTCCACTTGAATTAAGAGAATTCACTGCTGCTTCACAAAATGCTGCAATGTTGGGTTGGAAGTATGAAGTATATGAATGCACAACATGGGTACGTTAGGCTATTTTATTGTCAGCCAGAGAGGGAAAAAGCATGTTCCAATAAATAATTTAATCTTTCTTATTTTCAGGAAATAATCACCTCTAGGTACTTGTCTTAGTTCCTTGTCCAGTTAGTTGGATGTTTCTTGTTGGTTTGTTTGGGGTTTTTCAATAAGCAGTTTATACTTGCTATTCTTAGTCTTATCCAATTACTAACAAAGTAATGCTCTTCTCTTCGAAGTTTCGTATACTCCCAGGGTCAGCAATAAGAGCTGAGAAGACGTTGAAAAAACAAGAGCATTTAGTCTAGAGGAGAGAATAATTTTCATGTCCATGAAATGTAGCTACTGGAAAGGAAATATGTTATTCCTGTCCCTGGTGAAAAGAACAAAGAAATAAAAGGCTTAAATTACAGCAAGTAATGCAGGTTAGATGAAAGGGGAAGTTTTCTAATTGCAAGAATAATGAAGTATTGAAGTAGATTGCCTTGAGAGATTGTGCAATCTCTGCTATTGGAGGTCTGCAAGGGTGGATCAGTTAGATACTTCAGGGAAGTGATTTAGGCATACCCAGTCCTGATTTGAGGTGGGACAAGATTATGTCTCAAAGGACCTTCCAGACATATTTTTATGAGTCTGTGACTGATCATTGAATTTCACACAATAAAACATGGCTTAAAACTTTCTGTAGTAGTGAATTTATTTTTGGTGTTTCAACAAAAATGGGCATGCCAGGGCCACAACAGGAGCTGCCATAATATCTTAGTGTTAAGATTCTTCAGAACTTCTTCGGTATTAATTAACCTGTTGTAGCAATTAACTGGATTCAGTTAAGGGAGAGCAAAATCTATTCTCTTTTGGTATGTTAAGGTATTAATAATAGTCTTGTGTTATTGTTTACTTGGTAGAAAGTAAGAGATTAAAAACCTTTTTCTCACATGAACGGAGTATACTAAACAATATTATTTTGTCAAATCTCCCTCAATTTATTTTATTTTTAGAGAATTACCTATAAAAAGGTATTTGCGTGGGAATAGCTCAACTTAAAAACACTTAGAAGAAAGGAAAGGAAATGATTGTGGGAACGAGTATGAGATTAAGAATGGAACAAGCATGGAGTTAAGTCAGATTCAGAAAGCATGATGAGAACCAAAAAAAACCCCAAAACAACAACAACAAAAAAACCCACAAAACCAAAACAATTTATTAATAACGGGAAGAAGGGTTATAGTGCAGACTGAAAAAAATATAATCTAAATGTCATCTAACTTTTACACAGGGGAAGTGAAACCGGGTCTGTAGCTTATGGTTTAGGAACGGTTTTTTTAAAAAGTAGATGACGCTCAGACTTCTCTCATGATCATCTGTGAACATGTACAACCACGGAAAATTTTAGTTCCTTTAGCTCCAAACTTCATCACACTGGGATCACTAGCAAGACTGCCACTGGCCTCTGTAAACCTGCATTGAGTTCACACAAAGCACAGAAATTGTCATGCTTCCAAAGACCTTATCAGGTCTCCTTATCAGCTTCGTATTGTCTTATGAAGGCTGAACATGAATGTAAACCTGTCAGTTATGTTTAATCGGGTTTCTTTCTGCAGCAGTCTGTGGAGTTTGTTTGAAAATCTCTTAGACAATGGAAATTACTATCCAATGGAAAGAATTCTTCGAGAGATCAAGTAACGATATATACGCTGCAGCATCAGAAGCCTGCTGATAAGGCTTGGCACTTGCATTTGAGCAGATTAGTTTCATTCAAGGTCTTCTTTAAAGTGCTAGATAATTCTTTTCCAACGTGGGTTCATTACAATGTTTTGTTTTCTTTAATCCAGTTTAACCTAAATTGCAAATTCCAAAATTGGGTATTAATGATGCATTTAACGGGTATGTTTTAATACTGATTAATGTTTTTGCAGGAAGAAAGAGACTCCTAATAGGAACAGCATTACTTTCTGCGGGTTTTTTTTTCATAAAAGTTTACTTTTTAATATAGATTGTCTGGAGTATTTGTAAACAGTTTAGCACTATGTGACACTCAGCAATACAATAAAGTGTTTTCCTCCTCCATATGGGCATTGCCAAAAGCTTGAGTATTATGCAAATACTCCAGTGCCCTTGGAACACGAATTCTGTTTTGGCATAGATCAGCAAACAACTTCAAAAATATTATTTTCCTTCTTCTGTTTATAAAAATGTTCAGACAATAGTGTAAAATACAAAGTTACTGTATTTCACCTGTATGCAGAGGCTGTTTCATACTGTGGTAATTTATCTACAGAGAATAGAATTTAAAGCTCATGGAAACCCTCATTAAAAATCTACTACTCTTCTATTGTAACAATTAAAAAATGTACTCATAGAAGGTTATTAGCTTTTACAAATACTCTGAGAGGCCAAATTAAGTTTTACCTTATACTGCAGTCAAAAATATGGAATATGCTGTCTCATTGCTGCAGAAACTCTTTTTTTTGTGGCAAATTTTTTATTTAGTGCCAAAACATGCCAGGTAGCAAGTTTGGCTAAAGTTAGTTTCTGCACCTGACCTTTCATTTACAACATTTCTATTACAACAGAATATGCCCAAAAAAATCCATTTCTATTGAAAATATTGGTCAGCTTGGGTTATTTTAAAAAAGCAATAATGGTAGCTTTTTTTTTCTAATATTGCTGAGTCTGCTGTGTCAGTGGCATCAGATTTGCAGCAAAGCTGTTACCAGCTGTACTACAGAGATTTGAAGAACGTTACACTCATGAATAAAATGAAATTTTTGAGGAGTACAAGGTGCACCAAAGGAGAGAAGAAAATTAGAAGATGCTTCTGAAACTGTTGTTGTCTCATGCAACAACAAATAAGTTGAAGTTTTCTCATTAGTCATTACCTAACTGTAGTGATTATTCTGTACTGTTTATAAAAAGTGTTCAGTACTCTATAAATATTACCTGGGAGAGGATATCCTTGTATTAAAAGAAATTCAAAGGCAAATTACTTTAGATGTAAGTTAGCATAAGAAAATATGATTGTTAATCACCATTGAACAGATATCTCAAAGTGAGAAACGATTTTCTGCTTAAAACACCTGACACTTGAATCCTACAAAAGCACTTCTTGTCTTGAGTTGGTGCAGCGGCCGATAGGAAAGACCATGATCCTTTCCATAGTGAAAATCTAACAGTATTCTAAACTTGAGGAAAAATGTGTATATCTGAAAAGTCTATTAACGATAAGCACTATTGTATCTTTATTACTCATCTTTCCAATATTGCAAACTGCAGGTAGTAAAAAAATTAATCAGTCCCCAGACAGTAAATAGATTTATCTCTGTTTCTTTTTCTTTTTTTTTTAATTAAATTTTAAAAATTAGCAAAATTATAACAATGATTCTTTACCATGGCCATAGGGTTTGATTTTGGTTTGGGGGTTTTTTTTACTTTAAGAAGAGAAAGGCTGTTTATATAAAAGAACATACTTATCGTTTCTTACGGCTGTGTGGCACGTGTTTAAAAAAAACAAAAACCTATCATATAATAAATTCTTTCAGGAGTCACTCACAATCGTTGTTTATATTGTACATCAGAAGGGTCTTACAGAGACCTTTGTTAGTTCAAAAACCAACCAATAGCCATGGTGGCAAAAATCTTGCTGAGTCTTTTCAAACCCTTTTCATGTTTTTTTGATGTAAAAAATAACTTCTGAAAGAGGCAGTCATTAAAAACATGCAGCATTTACACAACGTATGATTTTTAAACTTGCCGAAAATGAATAGTCAGGTATGGATGCAGGCTCTTCTGCAAGCTTACCCTGTTGTGTTGACAAAGCACTCTTGAGTTGAAGAAGACCTGGAGAAGCGACACACTGTCAGCGTATGCTTTAGTTCATTTAGATCTGTCATAGACGCTATGTTACTTGAGTTCGGTTACAATTGAGACAAGTGGAAATAAAACATTAAGAAAAAATTGATTTAGGTGTTTTAGTTATTGAGCAAATCTGTCGGCAGCTTAGACCAGCAGGCAGAGAGAGGTAGGAGCTGCTCGCTCTGACGAATATTTTTTTATTATCCCTTCAGTCTAGACCCTACCTCCTGTCCTACAGTCAGTTGAAATTGTGTCATTTAGGAAGCCAAGGTTCACTGCCAGAGTTTGTAGGTCATCTCTGGCAATTCATGGTATTTCAGGTTCAACAGATACGGAGTCCAAACTCCTTCAGAATTCGGTGCATTTTATTCCTGTCCTGGTTTCGGCTGGGATAGAGTTAATTTTCTTCCTAGTAGCTGGTATAGTGCTGTGTTTTGGATTTAGTATGAGAATAATGTTGATAGCACACTGATGTTTTAGTTGTTGCTAAGTAGTGCTTATGCTAGTCAAGGATTTTTCAGCTTCCCATGCTCTGCCAGGTGCACAAGAAGCTGGGAGGGAGCACAGCCAGGGCAGCTGACCCAAACTGGCCAACGGGGTATTCCATACCATATGATGTCATGCTGAGTATATAAACTGGGGGGAGTTCGCTGTGGAGCAGCAATCGCTGCTCAGGGAGTGGCTGGGCACCGGTCGGCAGGTGGTGAGCAATCGCATTGTGCATCACTTATTTTGTATATTCTATCATCATTAATATTATTGTTCTTTTCCCTTCCTTTTCTGTTCTATTAAACTGTCTTTATCTCAATCCATGAATCCCCCATCCCACTGAGGGGAGAGGGGAGTGAGCAAGTGGCTGTGTGGTGTTTGGCTGCCTGCCAGGTTAAACCACAGCAATTCCTTGTCTGTGGAACTCGTAACATCCTCATCCCCATCCAAAGGGACTGGAGCATCTGTCATAGGGGGAGAAGCTGAGGGAGCTGGGTCTGTTTAGCTTTAACAAGATGAGGTATTTATACCGCTCTTACCAGTGGGTATAAATACCTGACTGCAGGGAGTAAAGAAGACAGAACCAGACCTTTCTCAGTGGTGCCGAGGGAAAGGGCAAAAGGCAACGGACACTAACTGAAATACAGAAAAATCTGTTTAGATGTACTCTGATGTGGCCAGGATAGCTACTTGGTGCTATTCTGTCCCTCTCCACTGTATTCTTTTGGGGATTTAGAATACTTTTGCCTGTGTTACCTGAGTCATTCTTAGCAGTCAGGAAATACAAATGTCAACTTTCTGGTTGCTTCTGTTTTATAGTAATAAGAGATACGAATATGTAACTCATTGTTCTTATAACAAATTAACTGAAATTGCTATGGTCCTTTCACTGAGGTGATAATGGATGTTTTGGAAATGTTAGATGTTAAAAGAAGTGAGAAATAATTTTTTGAGGATACTTTCAACATACATCAGAGTTGCAAACCTTAGAACATTCCCTGGGGTATCATCTCATATAGTCAACATAGTAGGAGTCCATGAACCCTTTTCCTGATAACTTGTGAAATACATGTCTTTAAAATTCTACATCCTGAATGGCAGTGCATACTACAAGTTCTTAATCCATGAATGATGGATGCGAGACCGTGTCTGTGCTAAAGAAGCTGTTAGTCTTCTCACACCAATGTATATTATTAAACACCTGTAATCTTCCATAATTTGACATGATAAATCACAACTTTCCAGCATGCAAATGCATCCTTACAAATCATAGAATCATAGAATCATAGAATCATTAAGGTTGGAAAAGACCTCTAAGATCATCGTGTCCAACCGTCAACCCAACACACCATGCCCACTACACCATGTCCCTAAGCGCCTCATCTACACGTCTTTTAAATACTTCCAGGGATGGTGACTCCACCACTTCCCTGGGCAGCCTGTTCCAAGGCCTGACCACTCTTTCAGTAAAGAAATTTCTCCTAATATCCAATCTAAAGTTCTCAAAGTTCTCAATCACCCAGTGCTCAAGCAGTCGTACACTGGGTCAATAGGAAATAGTGATGTTTTTAAAACTCATGTTTTAACTTAGTTTTTTCTGCAGTTTTTTGACTTTAACAATACAAGCATAGTGCAGCAATAACAGCTTTTATACCTGTCTATAAAAATCTCAGTAATGAAATGCTTGGGGAGCTTGGCATTTTCTAAATAACATTATTAACAGCTTTAATTTGGAATTGATGGCATGATGCTACTGGATTGTCCATGATATTCTAGAAACTAAAAGCACAGAAAGTCTAATATAAGTGTTTCAAAAATGAAATAACCTTGAGTCATTCAGATGTCGCAGACTAAATCAAATGCTGCCCTTTTTTTGATGTGCTGGGCTAATTATTTCTACTAATGTAAATGTCAGTGCAATGAACAGTTATTTGCTGTGGCATAACAAATAAATGGCACAGAAATTCTGAGCGTATGAAGAAATTCATCATGTCCTCAACTCTCTATTATATTGCTTCAAGTCAAGGGTTTAGAAAACAATTCAGGTTTGTATTTTTAAAAATGTTTTAAAAGTACTTAAAAATAAAGTAAAAATAAAATTTAAAGGCAGTAAGTATACCTGAATGTATTCTGATTTTTCCTTCTTTTTGAAAGATTCTGAGCTTTAGAGCCTTTACCACCTTCTCTTCATAGCAAATAGTGGTTCTCTACATTTTACTGAACAACCTTTGCTTCATCCTCAGTGACTTTCAACCTAATAAGTATACCTAGATCTACAGCAGTCATTTATTTGAAGTATGTGGGAGGGTGGTGCTGTAGGATGAGGTCCCCCAAATGTCCTTCTGGCTATCTCGCCTCTCCAGTTCTCCCCGGGCATCTCTTGTATGTCCCTGAAGTGCCGCTCCAATGGGCAGCAGTTTTGGCAGGCAGTGGCTGGCCAGCAGCAGTGCAGGACCGACTGGAACTGTCCGTGAGTGGCATCGAGCGGTGAGTGCCCCAGTGGGCAGGGCGGCTGCTGCCCACCCCCACAGCCTGCCACTGCACCCGCTGCAGCTACTGCTCCCCTCCCAGAAAGACTGCCTCCCGGAGAAGGACCCTGAGGAACGTGAGGCCTGGAGGTTCAAAACTATCAGCTGATATTTTCAGGCTATGCAATGCCTGCTTTTGGTATCTTTAGAAGATATCATGGTAGATCCAAATTACTAGGTGCAATACTTTCATTTTATGGTGATGGGAACTTCACAGGTGCTTAAGGACTGTTTTGTACCTATTCACTCTGCATAATACTTATACACAGATCTCAGTTATATTTGGCAGTTCAGATATAAGCCCTTTTTTGTTTTTTAGTCTAACACTGAAGAGATACAGGAAAGGAGAGTCACACAGGCAATGTTCAGAGCTTAAGCATAGAGATGAGATTTTTGGATTTTATACCATTTCTATAGATCAGTCTACCTTATATCAAGCACATCCTTGGGACAAATAATATTTTGGTTTTCATCCCTAATTCCCTCAGCCAGTCACTGCACCAGAATGGATGTTCCTTTTGTGTGGAAGTGGGAGAGCACTTGACTTCAAATTTTGGTGCTGTAGTGCTAAATTTCACTTTGATAGTCTTGTGCTAAAATTTAGCATCAACCGAAAAAGAGGAAATCTTCAAAATAAGTAGTTTTGATGACTGTTCCATCTCTTGGGGAAGAAGCTTCATGAGAATGTCTGTTTTCCTATGCTTGTAACCGCACCAGAACAGAAATTTTGGAAATGGACACCTTGTGATATTGCAGCAGATGTATAATAAACATATAGTGGTATATCTAGTGATACCACACCACTTTAAAAGTTGATCTTACTTTATTCTGATAAAGGAATTAATTTAATTGCTCAGTGGATGCTGATTTTTTTTTTCTTATTGTCTTGTTTGGTCAGTGTAGTTGGTCAGGGCTTAGAGTCTTGAGAGTTACCTGTGTTAGGAGGATGGAAAAAAATAGTAAAATATCTGTTCTACACTGTTTACAAACATTATACAGAATCTTTTATTTCAAGAACAAAGGGGAATCAAACAGTGGTTGTTTTTATGCTTCTCTTGAAACGTCCCTGAAGGTGTCTGATCTCAGTACTCCTTTATCGCTTTTCTTTCCCATGTGCATCTTTTCCTGAGAAGGAACAAGTGCCTATGTTCTAGGTAAGATTATTTCCTAAAATTCATTAAACAATTGGAAGTGGTTGTGCTGCTCAGCATATGATGTTTTTTTAATGCAGTATTTGATGGTATATTGGTGTTTAGTAAAATAACCCTAGAGCTAGTGAGCAAATCCTCAGGCTCAAAGTGAATCTGTAATTCTCTTTTCTCTTTTTTAGAAAGGTGCATTTCCATTGATATATCATCTTCCTTTGCTTGAGTCCCCTCTAATTGTCTGCCTCCGCAGAGTGAAATTAAAAATAAATGAGTTATTCAATAAAGGCACTTGTTTCTGAATTCGAGCTTTCAAATGTCACAGCAGAGAAGCTTTTTTTTCCCCTCTGAGGGATCTAAGAGTCTATGAGTGAATTTTTTGATAATTGTGCTATTTTTTGGGCTTATCATATTCTCTGTAATTGAACCAGATGTTGAGTCTTCTCTAGAGGAGAAGGATTTTCTGAGTCTGTGTAGTACTGTATCAGTCTTGCATCCCAAAAGGTTTGAGGTTAATGTGAAAATGAAATAGTAAGGCAGATGCTGTATGTAATGTTGCTGTAGGTGGGTAATTCCTTTTGGACCGAAACACAAAAAATGTGCAACTCGCAGCTGCATACTATGTGTAACAAATGGTTGGATGATAAATTGTTGTAGGATTTTTTTGACAGCCAGTCAAAATCCAGCCCTTTGTATGCAGAATGATATTTTCTGTTACAATAGTGCTGCAATGATAAAAATAGTTCTTGAGTTCAAAAGGCTAAGGGCTGTAGAGGCAGACTGTGCTATTTGTGGGTGACTTACAGAAATGTTTTGGAGGGGAAAACCCTGAGTATGTTTCAGCTAATGAGCAGTGCTGGTTTCTCATTCCTGATATTGATGTATCACTAAAGAATACATATAAGCATTGCTTCGATCTTAGGGTGAGGTACTGATGGGAGCAGGGGTGTCTGGGCCTTCTCCTTTCTCATAGCTTGGATTCCTCTGGAAAGAAGCCCTACTGCATGTGTTGGAAGGAACCATAATGTTCTCCAGCCATGCTTCCCATTTCTTAGCCCCTCATGTATACCAAGGAGTATTGTTGCCCTTGCAGTTACAGACACATGTAGAACTAAGACTTCATGCCAATCTTGCAGTGTTGCTGCTATTTAAATATATGAGAACCCAGAATGTGCAAATAACACACATGTATTCTCCAGAATACTTTGTCTCCCATGATCTATGGCTTAGTAATTTGCTTAGTCAGAGATTAATAATCCTTGATAATTTTTTCTTTTCTGGGCTGGAACTCAAGTTTATTTGTTTATTTGTTTAAATGTCTAAACTCAATTTTGTGCTGAAGTCATAAAGTATTTTATAACATGAATTTAATCATTTTTAGACTTGCTGCTCATATGTTAGCCCTAAAATGAAGAATTCCTTTTGTTGCCTTCTTTAGCATTTCTACTTATGCAGCGTAGTTAATTTTATTTCAGTTTAGCCCATCAGCTTATGATTAAATATGTGTTCAGCAAAAATTCAGAATCAGAATCTGTTAGCACATTCCATCTTGTGAAGTGACTTCATATTCACCTACTCAGAACTTGTCTTTCTGAGATTGACCGCAGAAGTTGGGATGTGGTTTCTGGGCTATCTGGTGCGTACTTACAAGTAGCAACACTATCTTGGTTATTATTATCTAGCCATTACACCAGATAGTCATAGCCTGTGTATAACAAAACCAGAGTTTCTTCTAGTTTCATACAAAATAGTGTAAATTATCAATGTATTCAAAAAGACAGAGAACTGAGAAAGAAAAGTAGAGATTATGTAAGGAGAAGACAAGGCTAGAATAAGACTATTAAATTATTTTTCCTTTTTTTTTTTCTTTTCCTTCCTTTGCTAACTTGCCAGCTGGAGATGCTTTAGAAATGGGGGCTGGAGGAAGGAGGCATGTGAGCATACTTAGTTGGAGTTTTACAATGGAGCCTTCTAACAGTTTTAAAACATTCCAGAAACTGTGTTTTAAGGTCTTTCAAAATGCAATCTGTTTACCCTTAGGCAGAAGTGAAATGGAGGAACCAGTTTTGTCAAGTGCTTTTGTATCTTGTTAAGCAATATAGCAACATCAAAAAAGAAAAAAAAAATCCTTCAGTTGCTGACAAGGGAGATACTTAGTTGAGGGACTGAAAGCAGTTCTGATTTCTTCAGAGCTATAGAATTTTCACTGCAAAACTCTTGCTCTTTCCAGAGAGTTTGGCTGTGAAACTCTACATCCTTTCCTAAGCCCTATTTCATGCTCACTGCAGACGTAAAACTCCAGTGTGTACACAGGATGAATTTCATGAAGTCCAGTCCCTCTAAGGGCCACAGTGTTCACTCCCCATTGAGATTATGCTGTCTGAATATCATTCTTAGGAAGCCACTTGTGAGGACATTGTGTTTAATTCCCTCCTACATAGAAAGGATGTTCGAGCTGAAAAATCACTATGGTATTGATTTCTCTTAACAGTATGTATTTTGATGGGAGACAGTTAAGGGATTTATTAAAACAACCCTAAGAATCCAAACAAAACCCTCAGTCATTAAACAGGGACTTATGATGGCACCAATACTACGTTTTTGGGTTTGTTTCCTATTTTCTCTTAGGGCAATGTAACCCTTCCTAAATATGAGCCACAGCAAGACTTCAGTTAGCTTTTTGCGTATTGCATAATATTTCGATTTATATTTATTGTTTTGCTAGATTAATTTTAGTGAATGTATTTATTTAACTGTATTATGCTTACGTAGAGGGCCCCCTGGTACATTAGACCTGTAAATGTTATCAGGTAAACTACAAGTAATTAATACTTTTAAGAGTATTGGCATCAAAATGCAAATATGCAACAGGAAACCAGCTGTAAACTCTACTACTCAGCTTTCTTTCAGTGTGCTGCAAACTTGCCATTTAAATCACTGTTTTTAGGGAAAGAAGCCAACACAGGAATAAAGGGTCACAAAAGTAAAGTTTATCCTGCTTTTGATAGTATTGATAGTCTTGAATTTTTGGGACCAAGTGGTTCACACCAGCTGTACCCATACCGACAAGGGATAGAAGTTTAATTGAAGCCAATCTGTCTGGGCCTGACTTTTAAATAGCCAGTTAGAGCTTCAGAGTGGATGATTTTATGAATTTGGGCTCAAGAATCGTGGTTAACTCTGTTGCAGCCTGTGTTCTACATTATGCTTCTGACTTTAAAAAACAAGCTATTATTACTATTAGAACATTAGCATTATTTGAACTCAAGAATTATTGAAATTAATGAGTTCACGTCAAGGACATGAAAGGTTAGATATTTTGATAACATGAAATAGTTTTATCAGGATATCTTCGGTTGTTCTTCAGTTCTTCCAGGTGTGAACCTCTGACTTGTACTATATTAAAACATAAAAACAGAGTGTTTTCTTGGAATATGTTTGCAAAAGTTGTAATAGAGGAATAAACACAGTCTGGATTGCGTTTTGGTGATATGTAACATAAGTTACCTTTAATATCAAAACTAAAAAAGTAGGTCATGCTAGCAGAATGTGATGGATTTTTCTCAGTAATTCAGGGATTTATTGGAGAGCACTGAGCTCACAATACCTTGCCCTGAATATCCAACATTCACAGAAATATCAGCTGACCCAAAGCAGAGGTTTTCTGCATGGATCTTTGTCAGCCAGGATTTCTACCATCCTTTGCTTGAAAGTAACCACCATGCCTGGCATTCCTCAGTTCTTGCCTACAAGTCTGAAAGCCTTCAAACCCCAGTTTTAAGGATGGCTTAGCTACCAGGTCCACATCATGTAGCTTGGCAAACATTTGTCTGTTCTAAAAAGAGAAACTCTAACTAAACTTCACTGAGTATCATTCAGTTTTGTGCTGCCAGCAGTGTAAAATCAGTAAGAGAAGATGGGTGAGTCCAATGTTCGTTGGGTTTATGTATTTCATATATGAAGTTCAGAGCATCACTCTTATATATACATAAGATTTTTGTAGAGCTTTCAATATTTCCTAGAAGAAGGCTGGTCAAATGTTGCTTCCCCGGAACTGCTTTTCAAGTGTGCTTTCACATAACCTTTGATAACTGCATTTGTAACATGCATTATACATATGCCCTTCATTCTGGACAACTTACTGGTTCAAACCTAGAATTAACAGAACTAGAGTTTTCATGTTACTCCTAAGCAGCAATGAATCGCTTCCTCACTTTCTTCAGCACAGATATGGTAGATCATCTTCTTTACTTATCAAAATTTTCTCCACTTCTACCATATTTTTTGTAAATTAAGCATTTAGAAAAAGGCTAACTTTATTTGAAACCTTCTGCAGCTTTGTGCTACTTCCTACAGATTTAAATTTTGTGTACTTCTAATGTACTTCTAATGGTATTTTTCTATTTTATTTTTTATAAAATACCAGTATTTGACAGAAAGAATGAGAAAAAAGAAAAGCTCTAAAAAGATAAATTTGGTTAGAAGTGAAAAGCAGTTCTTAGTTTTACCCAAGAATTTGGAGTCTGGAAAGAGGAAGTCAACTTACCAACTGCATGTTGCATGGGGGTTTTTTGTTGGGTATTTTTTGGGGGTGTGGGTTAGTTTGTTTTTTTCCCCTTATCTCTTACCATGAAGAAAGATCCACAGGATTTGAAAGTGCTTTGAGGGTCTCTTTGCTCTGTGCCTCCGATGCAGTAAGCCTGGCCTTATGTGAATAGCAATAACTCATCATTGGCTATTAAAAGAAAAAAAAAAAAAAAACAACAAACCCCAAAATTAAAGGGGAAATTTGGAAGAGGCTGAGTAACTATAACTCCAATTTTGCACAAGTGATAGTTTAAGGAGAAAATCAAGGTACTTCATGAGTTGAGGCATTTTTTAAACCTGTTCAGTTTTAGTGGTCCCTTTAACTTCTATGAGCTTCTTGCCAAGCAGTCATAGCAGGACACTGCTGGAAAGAGAAATGTTAAGCACAAGTTGTTTGACATAATTCGATTAATTGTTTGTCAAGAACTAAATTCATTGTTTCCTCACACTATTTAGAAAAATAGCTTCATTTACCACAGTAAAGTTTCAATATTTGAATTGGATAAACTGAATGTTTTACTTGCTTGTGCCATATTACGTGTTCTTCTGTAATGATACAAACCATATATGTATGTATATATTTATTTGTTTGTGTTTTTACTGTTTTCACAGACACTTCCATTGGGGCTGGGAGACAGACAGCTCTTTACCTGGACTGATGGCTTGAAAAGGAAGGACTGGCATGATTATGAAAGTATTCAAAAAGATGCTATGCGTTCAGGTATACATAGTTCAGAGCAAATTTAAGTAGTTTATTCATTTCTTCTCCATACGGTTATATTTTCTTTTAAGTCAGCTAAAAAGCATTCCTAACAGCCTTTTTTTGATTGCAGTGTGTCACAAGGACATAATGTTCTGACTGAGGGGTCAGACCAAGCACAAATACCTTATCTCTGAAAATAACCAAACGAAAATAAAAACAATGTGTTTCATGCTAATAGCTATATAATGATTGTACAAGGAAATGGGCAAAAATATTATTAACAAAATATTTTTCAGGTTGAAATCAGTTCTTATATTGTGACCAAATATAAGCAAAAGTGTTGGTTTCCAAAGGGACATATGTTACTACTGAAGCTGAGTTGTCCTTAAATCAGCGGATAAAATCTGAGCCCAGTACCTATAACTGTCAAGAACATCCAAGGTTATGTTAGGAACACACTTTGACCCTTTTACCATTGTCGAACTCGAATTCTTTAGTGTTGCTAAAGCTACTTCACTTCATTCTGACAGTCTAAAATGATTTGAAAATGGGAGCAAATTGTATTTGCAGATGCACTGAAATGCACTTTGTTACAGTGAGTAATGTAATTTTAATGTACCTTCACGTGCTGTATGCCACATGCACAAAGAAAGGTTTGCGTTCCTCCTTCTGTCATCAGAGCATGTTCAGATTTGAATCTTTCTTTTATAATATAATTTACAACTATTCAACATAAGATGAATTAAATTAAAAGGAAGGAAGGGAAACAGCAGTTGAATTGCACCTTAATCAGTGTCTGAAAGTTATTATTTTACAAAGGCCAATCTACTATTATAAAATAAATTATGCTGTCTTGATCCCACTGTCAGAAGACACCAAACACCTCGCCCAAAATACCTCTATAACCAAATCCAGATGACAGATTCATAAGAATTGGTAAATACTTAATTTTGCAGGGGCCTGAACCAGTAAAATATTTCAAGTATAGGTTAATTTTATAAACCGTTTTTCCCTTTCCTTTTGAATCTTTTTGATCACTAACTAAAAAAATTATCTTTACCTCCCACATGTGCTTAGGAGGAAAAATGGTGGGGAGGGGGATGAAGTTATTCTAGGCATCTTGGGAGTTGTCAGATCAATGTTAATTGTGTTCCAAATTGCTAAGTGTAAAATGACAAATATCTAAGAGAGAATGTACAAAATAGAAGCAGCATGTATGTAGAAACATGCACATACGTAGGGAATATCACGTTATCTGGTTAGAATGGACCTTTTTGAGGGATGTGTACTGACGCTTTGGCAATGTACTTTTGATTCCTGAGTATGTAATGTGGACCCTATGTTTTGGAAAATAAACTGTGATACTTATGATTATCTCATGGATAGCTATAGCATTACCAATGTAATGCAAGCCATTGCATAGAGTCAGCTAAGAAATTAGCAAAACATGTTATGTAGCTCTGTAATTCCCAGTCCTACTCCTAACGTTATAACTGTAGTAGAACACCCTAGTATGTGAATATTTTTTCCAGTAAGTTTCTATTCTTGGTAATAATAATACTACATTAACTTAAAATATTTTGAATTATTTATGTTTTTATTGGCTTCCTTGTTGATAGCATTTGCTAGTTTTGACCATTTAAGAAATCTTTTTTAATTATTTCTCTGTCATTATTTTTCATTAGATTAAATTAATTTTTAATTATTATTTTCTTTGAAAATCACAATATAGTAATACAAATGCAAAGCTGGAGTATCTCAGTGGACTCTTTTGGGACATACTATATAATTTCTGCTCCTAATAACAAAACAAAATACAGCTGAAATCAACTTTTAGTTAAAAATCAATCTGAAGGTATGAAAATGACACCAGTGAAAGGACTTGTCAGGACACTTCAGAAAAGGCAGTCAATGCTCGTTACACAGGAAAGAAGAAAGGACTGAAGTCTTTTTGAATTCAGATTAGCTGTTTATCTGTCAAGCTTGCAAATTCCTAAGCACTAGGAATGTGAATTTCATAAATCTAATTATGGAGAGGTGCTAGTTTTTCCATGGCTAATTTTTCTGTTTCAAGGCCAAATATTGTGTTCCCCTTTTATTCCACCAAATTAAAACCGATGTTCCTGAATTTGAGTGGTCTTGCCTCAATGGAAATCATTCAATTATTTTAAAGCTAAAGAGAAAAGCCATTTGCAAGATGTGCAGAAAAATGGTACTATTCCTATTTATTTCAAGTGTTCTAGCTCGTCTTTTTTGGCTCTGAAATTACAATGATCTCGTATATAAATGCTGAAGTGAGCTAATGTTACTTTTGGTTTTGTGGGGCTTTGTTGGACCACCTGAGGTTCAAGTGTATGTTTATGGTGTTTCTACCATTAGTTCACATTCTGTTAGCATGATGATGGTACTTGAGAAGGAGTGAAGTGAGTAATAGAGTGGCAAGGCTTTACATATATAAGCTCCTAATGTAGCAAAAATGCAATTAATATTCAAAGACTCTTGCAGAGACAGAGGCTTCAATATCTGGTATTACTTTTTCAACTTTTCACTTATATGGAATTTGCTCATGGTATAGAAGGTATAGATCCTTCCAAGGTCAGTTCCCTTCAGCTGGAATTATTTGCTGAAGTCCTTTTGAGTGCAAAACACCCATGTGGGCTTCGCGCCTGAGAAAACAAAGGATAGAATCATAGAATCGTTAAGGTTGGAAAAGACCTCTAAGATCATCGTGTCCAACCGTCAACCCAACACCACCATACCCACTAAACCATGTCCCTAAGTGCCTCATCTACACGTCTTTTAAATACTTCCAGGGATGGGGACTCAACCACTTCCCTGGGCAGCCTGTTCCAAGGCCTGACCACTCTTTCAGTAAAGAAATTTCTCCTCATGTCCAATCTAAACCTCCCTTGGCGCAACTTGAGGCCATTTCCTCGCGTCCTATTGCTAGTTACTTGGGAGAAGAGACCAACACCCACCTCACTACAACCTCCTTTCAGGTAGTTGTAGAGCGCGATGAGGTCTCCCCTCAGCCTCCTCTTCTCCAGGCTAAACAACCCCAGTTCCCTCAGCCGCTCCTCATAAGACTTGTGCTCCAGGCCCTTCACCAGCTTCGTTGCCCTTCTCTGGACACGCTCCAGCACCTCCATGTCCTTCTTGTAGTGAGGGGCCCAAAACTGAACACAGGATTCGAGGTGCAGCCTCACCACTGCCAAGTACAGGGGCACGATCACCTCCCTGCTCCTGCTGGCCACACTATTTCTGATACAGGCCAGGATGCCGTTGGCCTTCTTGGCCACCTGGGCACACTGCCGGCTCATGTTCAGCCGGCTGTCAACCAGCACCCCCAGGTCCTTTTCCTCTGGGCAGCTTTCCAGCCACTCTTCCCCAAGCCTGTAGCGTTGCATGGGGTTGTTGTGGCCGAAGTGCAGGACCCGGCACTTGGCCTTGTTGAACCTCATACGGTTGGCCTCAGCCCATCGATCCAGCCTGTCCAGGTCCCTCTGCAGAGCCTGCCTACCCTCGAGCAGATCAACACTCCCACCCAACTTGGTGTCGTCTGCAAACTTACTGAGGGAGCACTCGATCCCCTCGTCCAGATCATTGATAAAGATATTGAACAGGACCGGCCCCAAAACTGAGCCCTGGGGAACACCGCTCGTGACCGGCCGCCAACTGGATTTAACTCCGTTCACCACAACTCTCTGGGCTCGGCCGTCCAGCCAGTTTTTTACCCAGCGAAGAGTGCACCTGCCTAAGTCGTGAGCCGCCAGCTTCTCTAGGAGAATGCCGTGGGAGACAGTGTCAAAGGCTTTACTGAAGTCCAGGCAGACCACATCCACAGCCTTTCCCTCATCCACCAGGCGGGTCACCTGGTCGTAGAAGGAGATCAGGTTGGTCAAGCAGGACCTGCCTTCCATGAGCCTGTGCTGGCTGGGCCTGATCCCCTGGTTGTCCCACACATGGCTCGTGAGCGCCCTCAAAACGAACCGCTCCATAATCTTCCCGGGCACCGAGGTCAGGCTGACTGGCCTGTAGTTCCCCGGATCCTCCTTCTGGCCCTTCTTGTAGATGGGAGTCACATTGGCAAGCCTCCAGTCGTCCGGGACCTCCCCAGTTAACCAGGACTGCTGGTAAATGATGGAGAGTGGCTTGGCAAGCTCCTCCGCCAGCTCCCTCAGTACAGATGCAATCACTCCGCAGCTGCTGCTTAACTGCCACTGTTCCATCAGTGAGGGTCTGCATCTGTCTGGTGTCCACTTGTGCCGCGCATAGTTTTTGTTTAACATTCTTTGATAGCTTAGAGTCCCACTCTGTAGGATATCAGTTTTACAGCAGAAGACACATTAGCTAGTAGATACACGTGTAATCTAAAAACCTGTGATATGTATTCATGGTCGGTATTTCATGGGATGGTGCTTACTTTTGGAAAATACATATCTTGTATGTTAAGAATAGGAGAAGCACATCTGAAGCTGTTTCACATAGCAAAGTCCAGGTAAGCCTCTTCAAACGTGCGTAAGATTACACCTAGTCTTGGACATCAGAATGTCTTTTTTTTAGTGTCCTGGATTGTTACTCTGTTCTCAACGCAAAAGCAATGTACTCTTACTGGATATATATATGTGTGTGTGTGTGTGTGTGTATATTCTACTCCACTGCTAATGACATTACAGAAAGAAATGAGCTCCTTAAGGAGGTACACCAATGTAAGACATCACAGGTGGTACAGCCTGTAGTTAAGGCAGCAGTCTGGGAGTCTGTAAGTTTAAGTGTAATTCCAGTTTTCTCACAAGTATTTCATTTTCTCTGTGGCTCGATTTCTTGGAAAAAGAGAACTCTTTCTGGCTCTGTTAAGAATGTTGTAGGATATTGTTTCTTACTGGTGGAGAAAATGCAAAGCAGTCTTTGGAGTCATAATTCCTTAACAACTAATTTGTCCAACAGCCATATTTTTTCTGTACCCTAGTAAAAAATCTGTAAATTATCATGTGATGTGGGACTGCACTGCTATTAGTTTTGCTTATCACAGCAAGGTCCAATGGGCTACGCACAGGTTTCTCTGAGATATTGCCATGATCTTACTGATACTGTCACACAGATGCACAAAACAGCAATCAGCTCCTACATCTATGCCCCACTGTATCTTGTGTAACAGAATACCTACTGTACAGCCACCACTGAAAGGAAATTATCATCCTCTCCCACTTTGAACCATGTGTCATTTTGATTTAGAAAAGAAAAGAAAAACAAACAACCCAACTCTAGAATCAGCAACCTGCATTTTCTGAAGTTAACTGGACACACAGATGGGTTAAAAATTCCCCACTGACAGATCTTCAGTTGCCATGTGAGTGATTCCTTCATCTCCAGAAATGATGATGCAGTACCGCACAAATGGTTACAATTTAATAAATGATTTCTTAGCAGTCAAATGCAAGGTCAGTGAAACAGATAATTCAGGCCATCCCAGATAGGTCATTTTCTTGCAAAGCTGAAATGACTTGTGAAGTATTTTCTGCCATGAATAAAAAGCCTGAAGTGGTCCTAGCTAGATGTGAAAAGAAATTTATTTACATGATAGCAGTAGAAGTATTATTTAGTCAGTCAATATTGATGGAATGCCCAACCTTTCTTAAGGAAATTATGTATGGATCTTTGCTGAAAAAGAACATTACATTGAAAGCATCATGATGTTTAGTGTTGATGTTTTCCAATTAAGACATCCCAATTATTATTTCAAAATGATGCTTTATCTTGGAACTTGACTGTTTTAGAATCCCCAAAATGGAGTTTTTTTTAAAAAATGAGTTATTTTTAAATCCCCAACATTTTTTTTTCTTTATCTAGAAAATAGGAAATCAGATATTCATGTATTCCTGTTGCTTACCTTACCTGTACAGAACTTTTGAAACTCACAGAGCAGCCAGGTGAGACACAAGAATGATATTGGTCCAGGTGATTGAGACATGAGTCTGTTATGCTTGAGAAGTTTCCCCATACTTATTTGTATTGCTGAAGGTTGTTCTTAAAAAAAAAAAAAAAAAAAAAAAAAGGGACAAACGAAAACATGCCAACAAAAACAACAAAAAACCTAACCACACTGAGACACAGTATTCAAGACATTTGTGCTGGATTTTATGCTTTGGTTTATGTTCTTTAAAAGCCTCACGAAACAGCACCCCTATTTTAAATGTACGTATAAACTGACTAACCAGTGCCTATTGCCTCTGTTATTGGAAGGAACGACTGCGCCTGGATACACTGTTCATTTAGGAAATGCTTTTCTTGCTCTTTTTAAATACTTTGATAAATAACCTTTCATGTAGCCAGATTTGTCATCCTATACCTATTATCATTGTAGGTATTCCATGTTTAAAATTTCTAATTCTGTCTGGAATCTTCATAGGTGACCACTATGATAGAACGATTTTGACAGGTTAATTGTATATTTTTTCTAGGCTATGATGTTTAGTCTTGCTTTTTTATTATGAGTTAGGAAAAGCACCAGAACTACTTCTCTAATACCAATTAATTTGCTGTTCTACTTGCAGCTTATTTCTCTTTCACAAGTTTTTAATGCAGTTTCAATATTTTCAATCTCTCTGAGTGGAAATAAAACTTGCAAAACAGTTCTAAGAATTTTAGGTGGTTAATTTTGATACATGAATGCAAGAAGCCAATAGAGGGAATGTGCTGTTGGGTTGCGGATGCACTAATTGCTATACTGTTTGGTAGAACAATTAGTTGACAGTTATCCAAGCCCTGATTTACTCAAAAGCAGAAAGGAGCATTTAATGACTTATATTAAATATACTGCTCATCAGTACAGAATAGATATAGTGAAATGAAAATTACTTCATTCAGTCATTCCAATCACTTTCATTTTTCTTTGAATATTATTCTGCCATTACCTTAAACCAGTGACTGAAATACGGAAAAAGGAATGCAAAAGTTTACCTTAAAAAAAACAAACAAACAAACAAACAAAAACCAAAAAACCCTTCTTGACTAAACAGTTCTGATAGATACTTTAAAAAGAAAAAAATAGAAGTTTACTTGTTTCCACTTTCTGAAGTAACCAATTAAGTCAATCAGATATTACAATGGAGGGGGTGGGAATGGAATAAGCTAATCAGAGAAACTGACTTATTGGAGCTGATATGTCATGCCATCTTTTTGACAAGAAATCAGCATTTAAACTAAGAGTTGTTTTCTATTAATTTAGTTTCCTCTGGGAATACAACTGATGACATGCCTTGATGAAGAATACACTTAATTTGCATTAAAAAATATAAGAAGTATAAACAAATGCAAATCTTACATCTGTTATCATTTTTGTTTCAGCAAGTAATAAACAATGTCTCATTTGTATCAGAAGAGCATTCTTGCATTGCAGTTCAGAGTTGTCAGTGCACCCTGTGTAAACGCAGCTTCCGTGGTAATAACCTAGGTAGCCACCGGTATGCATATTAGTCCAGCTACAGCACCACTGATTGTATCAGGGTAGTGTAAGTCTGCCTGCATCTCTGGATATAGAGATCCTGGATGCTGAAGCCCTTGATATTGCCATTTATCAGAAACTTGGCAAGTTTCTTCATTTCATCAGAGATTTCCCTACTTCCCTTTGGTTGTCTGGGGAGGGCTCTGAGGACATGTCTATCAAGATGTTCATTTCAGGAGCATGGCAAGTGCTGTGGCACCAGTGGCCACTGATTTTCCAAGCTTTCTGTGTAGAACTAGGAGTCGGAGATCCCTGATCCCATGAGCGATGAGATTCACAGGAGAGAGCCATGAAGGCCTAAGGTGGTAATTCAAAAGCATCCATGAAAAGAAATTCTGTTGATTCCACCTCTATCTTTATGCCCTGGGTAGTGAGACTAAAAGTCCTAGAGAATCAATGTCATTGTTACTCCATGTCTGAAAGTTATTGTAGCTGTTTCCCTCAAGAAATTCTCAGGTGTATGTTCTCATCAATTATGAGTAATAGCAGTAATGATGAATTACAGCCCTTCTCAGGTAAGAGGAAGGATTCAGATGTGTAATTCTTGGGCTTTTAAAGAAGTACAGATTGAATGTTTATATTTAAATATGGTGCTATTTCTGATCATGAAAAGCTATTGCTAACTACAAGTGATAGCTTTCCTATTGTAAAATACTGCAAAAGGGGAATAGAAAAATGGGAACTTTCCAGCTGAGCAGAGCTGATGGAAAACAAAAAATAAGGTTTAATTTCTGAAATTTTTTTTATCAATTCTATTAACGATATTAATAGCCTATAAAGTGATGTAGAAAGATTGCATACTGCAAGTTCCATACTGTTTTTTTGTTTTCATTTCCTGTTTCACATTGTTTTGGAAAGGAAACATTTTGAAAGACTGCTCTTTAAATAATGGTTTTTTTTTTTCTTTATAATGGTTTGGAGATATTTTTGACTGCTTGCATGTATATTCTGAAATTATTATGTTCTGTGAGGGCCATTGAAAATTCAGTGTAATTGAAAGCAAATTTCTGAGACAATGGTAACAGATAAGGAGCTGTGTTTATAGCACTAAATATAAATTTATAAAAACCTTTGTCTTCAAAATAAATTGGTTAAGGAATTGATAAAGTGACTTCTAAGATGTGGCTGTCAATACTTTGATGTTTGACTGTTGAGCCATTTTGCTCCTGTCTGCTAGTAAGATCTCAGAGGAAAAAACTTTTAGAATGTACTGTATCACCCAATAGTTATCCCAGCAGTTATCGAGCCATTTGCACAGTCTTTGTTCCTCCTATTTATATATTTAAATAGGATGTGGAAGCCTTATGTGGAGGGAAGGAAAGAAGGTTTTAATACTTTCCTATATTCAGCATAGTCTTTACCTTTCTGCTTCTTCAAAATGTTATCTTGACCAGGAGAAGGGATTTTAAAGACCTTGACCTTTATATGCCTCAGTGCAGGCATTTCATAAAGATTAGTTCTATAAACAGACAGTATGTTCTATAGTTCCACAAACATTCATACAGATTAGTTCTATAAACAACCTAAACAGAGACATTGAAAAAGAAGTGAACTGTATATGTTTATGACAAAAATGGAAATAGAATGAAACTCTCTATTCTTGGGGTGGAATGTTAAAAAGAAGCAAAAGAATCAAGAGTGCTTTTGTACAGCAATAAAAAGTAGTGAACACCTGAGCTTTGACTTCTATGTGACCTAAAGAAATTGTGCACTGGTAATTTTTTTTCCATCACTTCTGTTTAAGAATTTTTGGCAATAAAGTGCAGTAGAATAATTCCCTCAAACTTCTGTGGTTAATCCTTATCATTTTGAACAGTGCCCATTCTTAAATTCAGAAGAACTTGTCAAAGCAAAGCGTAGTGCCAAAGTGCCTCTAGAAGATATGAGGCAGCATCATACAGATAGCAACATTAAATGTAATTCCCTATTGGTTATGAAAAAATTAGTTCTGTGATACTTATACAGATAAATATAATCAAAGCTGTGCAGGGAAGGAAGCGTATACTAAAATATTGATTTACTTATCCCATATTTCAGATGGGATTATACACTGGGAATGCTGTCAGCATTATATATTAAACAAATTTACTATATTTAATTTAGGCCTCTGAACTTGCAATTCCTTTAGAAAGAATTTGAGAACTCGCAATATAATTGGAAATGTAGTGGTAGCCAAGGTCTCAATAAACAGTCATATCCTAATTGTTCATAGCATTAATCATGAATATGCCTCATGCAGTTTACAATGTATTGTTTTGTAAAAGGGAAAAACGTTTATCAGTTTACCTTAATGTAAGTCTGACATGATTAAAAAATTCTAAAATGTGATGTTAATCATTGTTTGTCAAGGAGATGGCATATAAAGGATGTATAATATGAAAGAGATGGTTACAATCTACTGCAGTTACATAAAGTGTTTCACATATTAAAACACATTTGCTCTGTAAATATAAAGCGCTCTACGCTATGATCTGATTCTACCACTCTTACTCAAGCTTAATGGTCTGGATGTCCTATTGAAAATGGTGAGATCAGTTTGGAGCCAGGTGCCAAGCACAAATAAGGGTATTTTATAGTTTATGAGTGGCTGTAAGTCAGAGCCAAGCTTCCTTTTAAAGCACAATGACTCTGTGGCCTCAGTACTCAGCAAAGATTTGAGGCACTTCTTGTGGTTGAAGTTAACTAGATTCTTCCTCTGTTCTTCCCTGCCTCACCCCCGCCTTTGAAAACTCATCAGTGATACCACTTAAATGTGATTGATAAGCTAATTTTTAAGGACTACCAGAGAGGACAAGGAAGGGGAAACAGAGTTCATAATACATCCCTTTGACTCATATTAATTAGAGCACTGAAAATGATCTTCAGTGTACCCTTCTGTACTGGGCGTTGGCATGTTGATTTTTACCAGGACAGGCAGAAGGAAAATTTTATTTCCAGTAACTCGGCAAGTGTGCTGGTTTTGGCTGGGATAGAGTTACTTTTCTTCACAGTAACTAGTATGGGGCTATGTTCTGGATTTGTGTTGAAAACAGTGTTGATAATACAGGGATGTTTTAGTTACTGCTGAGCAGTGCTTACACAGAGTCAAGGCCTTTTCTGCTCCTCACCCCACCCCACCAGCGAGTAGGCTGGGGGTGCACAAGAAGTTGGGATGGGACGCAGCTGGGACAGCTGACCCCAACTGACCAAAGGAATATTCCATACCATATGACATCATGCTCAGCATATAAAGCTGGGGGAAGAAGAAGGAAGTGGGGGATGTTCAGAGTGATGGCGTGTGTCTTCCCAAGTAACCGTTATGCGTGATGGAGCCCTGCTTTCCTGGAGATGGCTGAACACCTGCCTGCTGATGGGAAGTAGTGGATGAATTCCTTCCTTTTGCTTTCCTTGTGTGTGTGGCTTTTGCTTTCCCTATTAAACTGTCTTTATCTCAACCCACAAGTTTTCTCACTTTTACCCTTCTGATTCTCCCCCCATCCCACCTGGCGGGAGTGAGCGAGCAGCTGTGTGGTGCTTAGTTGCCGGCTGGGGTTAAACCACAACAGCAAGAAACATCTATGACTATACCATAAACCAATGATACGTATTCCAGCTTGAAACTAATGTCCAGATTTCAAGAAGTGCTCTGCTACAAAAATTATTAAAGTTGCTAGTCTTTCATCTTTCTCTATATTTTCATCTGTGGGGGGAAGAGTGGTGTCAAATCCTTAACAGACCAAACTCTCCTCTCTAGTACCTTCTTCCCTTGTATTTGAATGTTGATCTCAATGCTTACACAGTTTTAAAAAGAAAGAGAAACAAACAAGCCAAAGCAAAAATAAAATTTAAAGAAAACACCAAGAAGCAGATGCCATCTGCCAATTAACTTGTGATAATCCCAAGTATATTATTATGCCTTCTGTACCGTGGTGAAGATCTGTCAGTGGATTCACATCAGTATTAGTGATGAAGTGCTGATGTTGGTGAATGTATTTAATCTGTGATACTTGGGACTTTAATAGAGTTGCTGCCTGGAAGTAAGTGAAAAAGAAGGGAAACTTGACTTTAGAAGTTTTGGGCGTTTGGGGGTTTTTTTTGGGCGGGGGGTGTGCATGACAGGAGGTCTCAGCTCAAATCTGTCTTTTAATGTGTCACTTGCGGTCTAGGAAGGTGTTCTGGTTTTGGGCACTGTTAGCACCTTGTTGTCTTTCTCCTTTTGCTTAAAGTTTTTCAGGGCTATCTAAGTGAAATTTGATAGGAGTTCATCTGTAGATACTAGTTTTCTTTTTTTTTTTTTAAGAGAAATATATTTTGTAGTAATTCTGGAAAAAGAATTTTATCTGGATAGTCTTCTAAAACCGTGGCTTATTTGCAGGGAGAGTTTGAAATGAATAAACAGCTGAGAGACCTTCAGACTAGACCTGTCTTTGTGCAGAAGGAGGAGGAGAGCTCTATAGACCATCTAAATTGAGTTGGTTTTCTCTTGTGATAGGTGTAAAAATGATCAAGTTTGTCAGTTCAAGGCAATTACTGCTTGACTCATTGGCACAAAAAACCATCGCTTTCTTTTGTATTTCAGTTTCCACTTGTTGCTTGTTTTCCTATGAAAATCCCAATTCAAAGAAGAAGGGGAAAATGAATCCCAACTAAACTGTGGCAAAAGAGCTGGAACAAGTACTTGACAGCAATTATAGCATATCAAGACCATATTTTTCAGTTCAGAAGCAATGAAAAAAGGGAATTTTTCCTTACTACTTTTGTATCGTCTTTTAAGTTTAAAACATGGAATAAGCTGCTGTCAACTAGCTTTAAAGACTATTTATTTTAAAGATTTAAGGAAGACATTCCTTTGACCTGAATCCATTCCTGTAAGAGGAACTTTAGTTTTAAAGGTTTGCCAAATGATTGACCAAGACACTCTTTTTGGTCTAATCTACACAACACTCGAGGGAATTTGGTATCAGTGTAGTATGCAGGTGCCATATATTACCTGCACGCTAGTCAGTAACCTTGTGTGTTATGGACTTCATCATCTAGAATAACCATGATGATAATCACAAGCACACCATTCCAAAGAAATTAGAAATCGCTTTACACTCTAAAATTCACCAGTTGCTTTTCTTAACATTGCAATTGTTAAGGTTCTTCAAAGATGATATATAATGTATTGCCATATGATACTATCTATGTGCTTCTATTTGACTTGATGTTGTAAACTTAGTCTTTTCATGTATGGAAAATACAGTTTAGCAGAGGATAGTTAAATTCACCAACACAATTTTGGAGTATTTTTTAGCCTTTTGGCCTTCAAAAGGCCAACAAGATGTTTGGATTTAACAACCATTCCTAAAAAAAGCCAATAAATTGTGCCTACTTTCCTGTCATAGCTTTTTTCTTTTCAGGATATGAATTAAGTTCGCAAGTACAAAAATCTAGTATAGTTATCTCAATGCAGTTTATGACTTAAATATGTGTAAGGTGACTTTCCTTTCTTCTCCTTCCTGTTTCCATTAAACAAGCTGACAGAGGAAAATTATTGGACTGGTGAAACGATTTGTCTGACACCTAATCAATATACGTGAAAAGGCAGAGACATATGATTGTTTTGCTCTAATTTGCCTTATAGACACTAGCTCATCAAATGATGCTCTGTAATCACTGCTTCTCAAGGAACACAGCTACCTTTTGGCTGTGGTTATGTGACACAAAGTCGTCTGCTCTCCATGCTTGCAATGGAATGGTATCTGGGAGAATCTGTCCTCCTCCTAACAAAAAGAAAGTAAAAAAAGAAAACCACATTTCTGGGAGTGGCATTTTGTTCTATCAACCTGCATGAAAGTTCTGCTGTCTACAAGCTGGAAACAAACTCTTTTTTTAGGTAATCTTAACTAAAAGGCCTGCAGGTGATGTTGAAATATGAATAGTAAGACTTGCCAGGAAGTTCAATGGAAAAACAAACTAACTTTAATGCTTAGATTAAAAAAAAAAATCAAGATATAATTTTAAATTGCATTACCGGTATTCTTAAAACATGGAGACAGTCTTGCTTTTGGTATTTGTCAATTAATTTACTCTGAAAAGAGGTTTATATTTTTATATTTTTAAATGATAACTAAAGTAATTTCAGGTTACCCTATTTTCAGGTTACTTCTATTTTACATGTTGATTAATTGGATAGCATGTATGTGGTTTGGAAACTTTGGTCAATGTCTGTGAGGCTACTGATGCTTCTAGTTGCTCCTTGCATTATTGTTCCATGGCAGGTTACAAAAGGTGAGACTGATCCTGAAGCACAGTGAATACTGGTGTATAAATCAAGGAAGGAACGGTTTCCAGAGGACAAGATAGCAGACACTAAGATGCCAGTTCCCTTGTCCTCCCACGTCTGTTTTCCTGCTCTTTCGAAGGAAAGGCTATCCTGGTTATTGAAGACTTCAAGTCACTCTTCAGGGATTTTATAGTTGAGAGACTAATCTAATTTTAATATTGTCACGTAAATATTAAAAGAAGCCTCTAAATAAATAACACATTAGTTTATTTGTTTTTTCAATATATTGTGTTCCCAGGTTTTACTAAAGCAGTTATACTGGGAAGAAATCCAAACTTCACATGCTTCAGAATCAAGAGTGAAAGCTGTGAGCTGTTAAAGTTCTACAGGGCTGACATTTTAATTAGCTGCTGTTAATCAGCAAGTTAAGCAAGTTACTAACATACTACAACTTCAATATGGTATTTAAATGACTTTTTTCCCCCAGTTTATACAACCATCAACTTTTTTTAAAGTTTGTAATAAACTGTGATACAGACAGAAACGGTGATGTTTTCAAATGTTTTTTTTTCCTGAGGAATCTGAAGTTTTACATGGAAGTTATGAGACCCTGAGCATTTCTTGGCAATGTCCTATACTCAAGTAACATTTTTTCATTTCGTATCTGTTTTGTTTAGTGGATAATAATTACACAAATATTCTAATAAGGGTACTGATAAAACAATAGATTCTTGGCTACAATTTTAGCCTGCTGGTATAGTTCAGTTCAGACCTATCATTTGAGGGAAGCTTAATGTCACAGCTGTAAGAACTAAGTTCAGGAGCTAAATCCCTGTTTTGAGAAGGTCCTTTAATGATTATCCTTGACGATAGCTGTCTCTCTGAATGCCTGGATGAAGAACAGTTCATGTTTTCAAATGTTTCTTGATCAACTGATACAAACAAAAGGGAAAATGACAGAAGGAAAGGAATTGATTGGAAGGTTTCTCATTGCTTAGTGTAAAACGGAATGTACCTTGTAGGGATGTTTTTTTATTCATTTATTTACTTTTAGCAAAGACTCTTAAAGGCATATTGAAGGATAGATTCTTTCAATAAGCTTAAGTGTATTATTTCATGCATTTTCACAGACCATCTGGATGATTAATCTACTGTAAAGGAAGTGAGCTCATTACTAGTGATTTCTGTGTGACAAGTCTGATTTTAGCAAAAGCATCATGGATTTTGGAAAATGTATTCTGAAAATGTATCTAAAACAAAAAAATCAAGACTCAGAATGAATATCAAAAGTTGAAAACATTTTGAAATGCCAAATGTAACCTTATACAGAAAGTCTTTCTCTATGTGGAGCATCAATTCTTAATCCAGTCCAAGTCCTCTGTCATAATTTCTCTCAATTGTAATAATACACAGTGAGGCTTTTAATTGTTTTAAAGGTGTAGGTTTACTATTTAAGAAAGTACAGGAAAAATGGTTTCAACTGGGATAGAGTTAATGTTCTTCCTAGTAGCTGGTATAGTGCTGTGTTTTGGATTTAGTATGAGAATAATGTTGATAGCACACTGATGTTTTAGTTGTTGCTAAGTAGTGTTTACCCTTAGACAAGGACTTTTCAGCTTCCTATGCTCTGCCAGGTGCACAAGAAGCTGGGAGGGAGCATAGCCAGGACATCTAACCTAAATGGCCATTCCATACCATGTGACATGCTCAGTATATAAACCAGGGGGAGTTGGCCGGGGCGGAGGGCAACCACTGCTCAGGAACTGGCTGGGCATCGGTTGGTGGGGGGTGAGCAATTGTAATAAAAATAACTTAATTTGTATATTCTTTATCATTATTGTTATTATTTCTTCTTCCTTTTCTGTTCTATTAAACTGTCTTTATCTCAATCCACAAATTTTACTTTTTTTTCCTGATTCTCTCCCCCATCCCGCTGGGGGAGGTGGGGGGGTTGGGGAGTGAACGAGCAGCTGTGTGGTGTTTAGCTGCCTGCCAGGTTAAAGCACAACAAACGTGCAGAAACACTTTCTGTAAAGTAAAGCATAATCGAATGAAGATATTAATTAATGGCAACAAAATAGACCAGCTAAGTGGTTTTTTTTTCCTCTGGAAAATATGAGGAACGATGATTTCTTTCTGCTTTTCTAGTTTCAAATATTCTCAAAAAATTAAAAGGTGGAATTTCTGGTAATGCTTCTAAAACAAAGTCTACAATTTAAGTTAATATCTGCTTTATGTCCTGTTCTTCTGATACGTGTGCTTATGGAGGGCTAGGGAAGTGTGTATGCTTGTTCTCTTAGCATGGTTGCTAAAAATCCCCTCCCTTCTCAAAGACTGGGTTTATTGAGGGGCTTTTGATCATACAGACAAAAGTAGAATTGAGAATTACTGTGTGCTGCATAAATATGTCATGAATCTGATGCATAATGGAATTCTGCATAATGGAATTTAGCATTTTTTAATTTTTCTCAGTGAGAAATAAATTTTTAGGGAGTTGTTTCATATACATCTGAAAGTTAAAGCTATGTGCATGTAAGATTTTTTGGGTTGATGCTTTTTCTGTCTATGATAATGAGAAAGTATTGTTTTGGTTCACAAACAGGATTTTCAAACTGGATGTCTATCCTTTGATAATGTTAGTTAACTTTTGTCATTTATATAAGATTTTGAAAAACAGAGACTGTAATTTTAAAAGTTTGGTTTTCAAAATATATTTTTGATTTGCTTCTTTTAACTCAGACATAAACAAAATGAAAGAAATTTGGCAAATGCTTTTGGCTGAATCCAAACATCAGTTTTCAGCAAATAAACTTTTTCAAAAAAGTTTCCAATGGACATATGCAGGTTCCTGCTGAATTATGCATAAATGTGGGCCTTGGGATAAATATTTAGTTGTGTTCTGTAGGTGATGAGTTGTCCTTTTTAATAGAAAATATTTTCAACTAATGAGTTGAAAATCTGTTCAGTTCATGGCTGAAGGTGATTTTTTGAGTCTCCACATGTGCCTCTGCTTGATTCCACAGCATATATTGACTAGAAATTTCAGACGACTTTAGTACAGGAAATTTACTCAAATTTGTGTCAGGAATTTGAAAAATTGTTGGCATTAATTAGACACCTCTTATTCAGAAAGAGGTGAATCAATGGCAAGGGAGGAAAAGGGCTGTGTAGAGCTGTCCTCATAGCAGGTCAAGCATTAAGTTTAGCTCTCCTTACCACAAGAATGTCAGTCAGTGGTAAGGCTCTTTCAAATAAATAATGTGTTTTAAACCAGAAAATGAATGCTAAAAGGGCAATATTAATGATTGCAACATTAGTGGTATCTTATAAGAAGAGGGAAAGGCAGTCACTGGGAAGTGCGGTAGCAGTGAGTACGTGTAGCAGTGTAGGTAGTATCGAAACAGTTTTCAGGAGAGTAATGTGTCTGATTTGCCAAAACAAAACATGAAAAGGAGGAGAGCACTAAGATTCAAAGTGTTACTTTGGGTGTGGTAGAAGAAAATGTATTGTGTTTTAAGTAAAGCAGAAGGACTTAGGTAGACCAATCCCAAGAACGTGACATAATGTTTAAGTTGTTTATCTGCCTGTATAACTACACCTTGCTATATCTTAATATGTTAGTACAGTTCCCTAGGCTTATATTGCTTGTCTTGAGGATAATTCTAGTATCTCTGAATTGGTGGGGGTGGGGGTGTCTGGTTTTTTTAATTAAACCAGGTAATTATTAACATACTCAGCTTCAGTTTCATATTAAACTAATTATCATCTGAGAAATATGGCACTGTATTTTATAATGTATAGATCCAAGTGGACCTGAAAAAGCAATAAAATACATATATACTACCTGAGGAAGATACCTTGTTGGCCCTGAGTGTGCAAACTCTGCCTGCTTATGAACACTCTTCTCAGCTTTACAGAAGGAAGAAGGATGGCCTTGTCACTGAGTCACTATGTTGGGAATCAGGTGGCATAGTTCTTGTTCCTGGGTCTACCTCAAACTTTGACTGCAAATATTTATTATCTTCATATATAAGAATGGATTTTTTTTTTCCTGGTAGGGGTCTCACGGGGTAAATCTAAATTTGCTGGGAGCTGTGACAGCTCGTGTATTCTTTCTCTGTGGGATACGCATCATGGAGTAGTGCTTCTAGGGCAAGAGTGACTACGCTATTGCACGTTGTTGACTCATACATAGCTAAACTCCTTTTTACAGGTTATTCCATCTTCTTTGTGCAACAACCACAAAGTCAGCTGCTAGAGCTAGTTTAGGTTGAAATAATGAAAAAAAAAGAAAATAAAAATTAAAGAACTCCTATCAATAGACTTGTTCCATGGAACATCCTGTTTATTTTCTTGTGATGGTATGCGATAAACGACACATGGTTATAATACGTCTTAGAATGAAGAAAAAAAGAGGGGAAGGGAAAAGTCTCGTGTTAATTACAGCTCTTAGAATCCTAACATTTTGTATTTCTGGCCTTTCTAAAACTTGTACCTACGCAACTGTAATTTTGCATTAACTTTGTGGAGCTGTTTAGTTCCTGTATATACCATATAAGTAACACTTTAGTTTGAGCTTTTCCAAGAGATCAGCTTGGACATGTGCATTAATTATAGAAAACCCAGTGGTACTAGAGACTATTAGAATGCCATTCTTGATGCAGTTTGTGTGAATTAATTTATTTAAGCACGAAACAAACACCTTACCACTATTAGTAGATGTTTTTTTCAGGTAATCTTGTTCCACAGTAGGTCTTTTATATCCTAGCAGGTCGTTCAGTTACTAAACCAAACTGTGAAGCCTTTTTTATGGTTGAGTTCTGTTTCTCACATGCTTGCTCATTCGGTGTTTGGCTCTGATTAATGGTCTACAGCCAGTCTGTTCTAATGTTAAATGAAAAAAGCACTCCGGTGGCTGTGGCATTTGGTGATAAGTAGTTAGACTAAATAGAAGATGTACTGTGCATCCCCTGGCTACAGAGTTATGATTAGATTCAGCTCAGCCTGCAGAATGCTGCTGAGGATATTGCTGTTCTGCTGTAGTCATACAGCAACTCATACCAAAACAGCATGTGTTGCTGCTTGCCTTGCATTGTACACTGCGGCATTCTAAATATACTGGACATACCAAACAGTATGGTCTTTTTTTCCTTCTTTTTTTTTCCTAGCCTTATTAAAGTGGGAATGGCTGCCCACCAAGCCATTGTATTACTTGCAGCAAGTGTTAAAAGCCATAGATTTTTAAAAATACTCTTACTTATTTTTGTGAAGTGTTTGTTCAAGCCTTCAGACAATTTACTTTTCAGAGTTCACATGCAGTCACCCAACTGCTGAAACACAACAATGCCACTGGTTAACCTCATGATATATTTTAAGGCAATCACTTTCCCCCCACACACTGTATTTTTACTCTGCAATATGTGTGTTGGAAATTCAGAGGCTGCATTTTTAATGTTTTAAATGGATGAAAAAGGTGAGGGATACACTACTCTAATGTTCCATAAAGCACAGGCTATAAGATTTAGGAATTAATTATTGATTGAGAAAATGCATATATTTAAGATAAAGCACAGTGGCTTGATTTCAAATAACCAAAATTAAATGAGTGATATAAAAGTTATCATAAGCAGAGCTGGATTGTTCCAACTGTTAGCTGTATAATGCACCTTTTCTGCTAGGACACAACTGCCAACAGCAAGGGCCAGGTTGAAATTTAAAGGGATATCTAGTAAAATGCCTGGATACCTACAAGAATTAATCTCAAGAGCACTGAGCTCATTTTTTCTTCTTGCAAATTAATTGACTTAGCAAACAATATTTTATTAAAGATAAACAAGGGCTAAATCCTTAAGTATAACAAAAATAATGTTGCAGTCCTCTTTGGCAAGGCATCAACTAGGCCAGCTGATTGTTCCCCACGCGTGAACTAAAACCTTCCTTACTTTTGGGAACTGTGAAGTCTCGCGACGCAACAAGGCCCAATTCAAGTTACCAGAGCTTTTGTGCTGCGACCTGGGGCTTCTGCCACTCGCCAGACATTGCTCTTTCTTGCTTCACTTGCTATGCTGCTTCGTTCTTCTGCTCACCACCATTGCTGCTCTTCTCGTCTTTTAGCTGCCCTGCCTCACCACTGTGTCATTTGGTAGCAGTTTCTGTTGATTCAGCCTTTAGGAAGAGTGTGTGAAACACTACCATGCCCTTAGTGTATACGGACTACTGGTAATCAGCTTCTCCCACTTCATGGACTCTTAAAATCTCGTACCATCTTTTTCTTTGCATTCTTACACAGAAGTTATCATCTTAGATTAACGTTAAGAGTCAGCCCAGGCCTGGTTAGTCTATGGAAATCCTGAAATTATGTCTAATGCCATTAAAAAGCTGAGTTTTTTAATTATTTGTTTTCACTTTGATATGCATTTTTTTTTACAGAAATGCTTCTCAAACATAGTAACACCAAATACGTACAATAAGTATATTTCAGAGGTTCCCATTTGTCCCTCTTATCTCCTTTTCTCTCCAGGAAATGATCTTCCTTTATCTACTTCCTACCCAGTATGGGATTTCTTTTTGTTGAGGAATGGGGGGACAAATCACCGCTATAAGTATAGATCTCATTTCTGTGTTAGCTATCTTTTCTATCTCATGTGAATGATAAGCAAACAATACTCTAAAGATTCAACTACAGTACAATATGAATGTACTCTTTTAAATTTTTTAAGGAGCATATTCTTCTCGCTTCTCTGTTTTTTTAGTTTGGTTTTTTTTCAGTTCTGGATGTAAGCAGGCAGTGAAATAACATTTAAAGTTATATCTTTTTCTCACTTTTTCTCCCAAACTATGCTATTTGTATAAAGCCATTCCTGAAGAGAGAGGTAGTTTAGTTCATATTTCTCCTACTGACCATCATGTTACTGTAGTAGCAGTCCTGAAAGGACAAGGCCTCATATTGGCTCCAAATAACATTTCTATACCACTTACTGAGGACTATGTGGTCCTTGAAAAGAAAGCTTGTATGTGCTGCTGGCATCTGAAGGTTAATAAAATAGTAGGAATTTGAATACTTCCTATCAGAAAACTGGAGTGAATTTTGGAGTTTGTTTTCTGTAGTATTTTCCTATTGAAACAGTAATAAATAAAATTTGTTATATATTTATAAAGAAATTATTTATTCTTGCTTAAAAATGCATTGCTCAGGATTTACTTGATAGGATTTTTATTCTTCCCAATTGCATAAGTAAGATTTGATTACAGCTGTGTCTATAATGCTAAGGAAAAGCCTTTTATATTGCCTCAGACCTTGACAGAGTTAATAAGTAATTAAAAGTATTATAAATCATACTGCAAAGGTTTTCCAAGCTGTTACCAGATAGAGTAGCAAAAAAGTAGAACCAACAGGCATTTTTGATGCAGTTTCCATTGATGTAAAATCAATTGAATTGCTTTCCTATAAATTAGGCTCATGAAGTTGTACAACTAGTGGGATACTCTGAGAAGTTTGGGAAAAGTAGAACAGACTTGTTATAAATATATTTCAGTTTCTGCTACAACTTTTTTTGACTTTGAGGAAGAATATAATTCCAGCAACTTATCCCCAGTCCTCCTCTTATTTCTCATAGAGTGCATAGAAATTTAAGATTGGGATCAACGAATATGTATATATCAACCAATACATATGACCGGGGTAGTATCAATAATTTCTCTGAGGCATGGTATCATTCCTTTCTTGACTATGTATGGCTTCCACAGTTCCCTGGGTTGCCTATCCCATTGTTTCACTACTTTTACGGTTAGAAAAATGTTCTTGTTTTCTATCTGAAAAGCCATAACATACAGATATACACACACACACACACACTTTTTTTACTATTTGGATAGTCCTGTTTGATATGAAGGCAATTACTTTCATTTGAGGCATGTGCAGATTTAATTTTCTCGCTCCATAACAAGTCAGCAAAGAACATTCCTTCATGCATTTCTTGACCAAAAATCTTCACACTTTTTATTGGAAATGGATATAAACTTGCAAAACCACAAAAGCCATTTGTTCAAAGCAAGCAGTTCCTTCACTAGTATGAAAGGAGAAAGTGATTTGGTAAAATAACTTCCTTTCCCCTCTTTTTTCTCAAAGACTAATCTGTACTAGTCCCTGACTTTACTCTTAAACTAATTTTAGATAAAAGAATGTTCATGCACATGTCTTCTAAAGGTTTCAAAATACAAAATTTGCAGACAGGATGAGAACTCCACCAAGTGTAGATACTCCAGAAGAACCTGAGACATTTACTGTCAAAAAAAAAGAAATCCTATTTTGTCCATTTATCAAATCAGTTCTCTGTTCAAGATAATTTAACCAGTATTTTAGCAGACATGCTGCACCGCGCCATCCTGTCTGTGAAGATAAGGAAAAATAAGAAAGAACATTATTTTTTTTGTACTCAAATGGAAATTCACTTCCCAAAAAAGCAGAATGTGGTGTCAGTCTGAATTGATAATATGTTATTAATCAAAATAACATGAAGTCCATCTCCACAGTGCAAGATGGCAAGCTTGTATACAGCTGTGCATTAGGGAAATTCAGAAATGATGTAAAAGATACTACAGATTGCTTTAAACACAATTTTTGCCCCCTGACTTGGCCAGTTGCACTCTGACTCCCATAACAGGGAGCATAAAAGGTTATTGTGTAGAAGTCTATGTGGCAAGAAGGTGGAAGATGACGTCTGACTCCATGTTTTTATTCAGCTGATGATCTTTGTTTCCCCTTTTACTTCTTACACTTTTTTTTTTGAAGCTGATATGTGACTGCATTCATTTTGAACTTGTGTTCCTCTGTCTACCCTTGTTAAGAAATACAATCACTCTCCTGCCATGGGACTTCAGTGCTGTATTGAAATATTGCTCTAGGATAAGATTAGATATCTGTTCTCCCCGTGAGAACTTTCATGATAGAGAGGATGAGCTCTGAGTTTACCTGTGATGTGCACAGTCAACGTTGTACTAGATTCTGGATGGAATATTTAGGGGTAGTAGACAAAATTCCTAATATACTTTAAAAAAAAAGGCAGAACTATTTCATCCAAAATAATAAGATGCACTGTAAGTAAGAAGACTTACTTATTTGTTGGTTCATGTATTAAAATAAACTCCTCCTATTTAGTAAAGCATTTAGCACATGGAGAATTCTTACTCCCTATTACAAATCATATTGGATTAAAAGATGCTTGAATGCTTGAATTAAAGGGTATGCTTAAATATTTTATGCTTAAATTATTGTAGCCTTGACTTGGTGTGACTCTGAAGTCTTGCCTGAGTAAACTAATAGCAGTGAGTATAAACAGTAAATAATTCAGATTTGTATACAGTTCTTCCCCACAGACAGAGTGGTTTATGTTCTTTATCCACTTAGTTTCCTGTGTTAAGATGTCAAGCAATTGGTTAACTTCCTTTAACTTATATAGCAAAGCCAATCTTTTTTACCATGCCTATTGAATTATAAATAACATTCATCAGAATTATAAAAACAAACCCCCAAAACAAACCCCAAAGGACCCTGAAACTAGAACCTGTTGCAATGTGTTTTGATGTTCATAATTTTAAGCAATGTCCCCTATCCATTGCATGCAGAAGTGTGCAGAACTCCTCTTCTGTTGCATGTTCAAATTGATTTACAGCTGATATATTTTGCCAACAATACCCCTGTTCTCTTTATAATTATTATACCTGGCAACTGTACCAACATGGCCATTATTCTATTACACATTTGTCCTGAATATACAGAATGTTTTTTTATTTTCTTGTCTCACCCTAATCCTCTTCCCTTCATGCTATCTGCTGAACAAGAAAGTTTATTCTCTTTCTGCTGTATCTTTATTTAATATAAGCAGAAGATGCTTTAACTGAGATGTCCTTGAACTATCAGTTTTCACAAGTTGTCAAGCATAAAACTTAAAACCTTTAGGGCTAGGTATAGAGTGTATTGTTTCCTAGGAGACAGTGACATCCTTGAGTGGGGCTAAAAAAGCCTCATAGAGCATCTGATATTTGGCCAAGCCAGTACTTTATCTGGATGGCTATAATATCTTACTTTAACATTTTTTTTTATCTGAGTATCTATGAAGAAGCATTTTGAGATGGTGTATTAAAACCCTTACAATAACATAATACTAAGCAAGGTAGAGATGTCAACTCCAAAACCATCATAGTGTTTTAAGAAAAAAAAAATCTAGCATATTTTCAAAATGTTGCTTACATTGAGTACTGAGTTAAAAATTAGTGTAATAACTCCATAATCACAATGGTTAGACAGCACTGAATTAAACGGTGCTGTTCGGGTTCCCACGCAATGGAGCATTCTGACGGGATTTTTGGGTCCAGGTTGAATACACATGTCGTTCTTATGCTTTTGGGCTCTTCCCCTCCTTTCCCCCCACTTTGAAAAATCAAAATCCAAGTAACTGAACTAAAACTTCTGATTGTCCTTAATTTCTGGGTTTATTTATGCTGCAATTGTAAAGTAGCCTCAGAGAGAGTTAGTATCAAGTCTTAGTGCTGTGTTGGTTTTATCCGTCACATTTTGGTGAGCCCCCCTTTGAACCCAAAAATTCACCATCGGGCTTTTTCATCCTCTCTGTTCCCTACAGTACTTTATAGCCCTGATGCACTTTCTGAATTGCTATTTTGCCTTCAGGCAGAACAAACAGTATAGGAGGGCTTATATCTGTCTATCGATCGGTTTAAAATCGTCTTCTGTAGCCAGTAACGGGACCAGTTGAACTCCTTTTTCATGAGAATTTTACTCTTCTTGCGTTGTTTCCCCTTGTCACCTTGGCACTGTAGGTAAACTTTTGGATCAGCCAGCTCCAAACCAGTGTGCAGTGATGGCAATTTCTATCAGTCAGCTAGGAAAGCAAATCAGTGACAGAAGAGAGTTTTAATGTGCTTATGATAATTTGTAATGCTGAGGAGACTCATACATGGCAATTTTCTGTACAAAGGGAACCCTTCAGGCCTACTGATTATCCAAAAGTTGTACTTCATTTTTTTTTTAATACTTATTTTCTAAGCTCTCTATTTCTCTCCTTCCAAGGAGAGGAATGGTCTCTTTTTACTTGAGCTCTTTTAGAGAAATTAGCCAACTGCTTTCAGCTGGATCTGGTAGAGGAATACCTGACCATAGTTAATCAGGAGGAGCTGCAGGGCAAGAGAGCAAGCAAACAAGCAAGCTGGGAGAAATATCCACTGGATTCACAAAAGGCCACAAGCAACTGTTAATGCTCTAGGTGTGTATTTTAATACAGTGTTAGGAAAGAGTCATGCTTCACAACTTCTATCGCACCTCATGGCCCAACTTACCGCAAAAGCAGTTTGTATGCTGCATTTGGTCAAATACTTCTGCAGCACGATATGAGAAAGTTCAGCCTGTTCCTGAGTTGCTCTAAGTAACAACCACGATATCTATTGTTTTGGCTTATGCACAGTGATAGTGCTCCATATTCAGTCAGGAAGAGTGGAAGACTTCACTTTAAAAGTACTTGTCTTAAGTTTCACTAGCAGGGGACAATGTGAAGAAACTATAGTACTATGAAAAATATTCATCTCCTGAACAGCCAAATGGACTCCTTTAAGAAAAGCAAAGCAAAGAAACCACCTTTCTTAATACAGGGTGAATAGCTGGAATATACAGAAAATTATATTGTAAAAACATAGATTAGCAATAGTATGTCTTATCACGTATTATAATCTTATTCCATTTATTCTGGAATTTCCATTATATTAGTAAATACCTGGATAAATCTCTTATTAAAAGCAAATTAAAATAGTTACTTTGGATCTACTTAGAATATGTACTGAAAGAGAGGGGCTAAAATTTCTATGTCTTGGGGGTTGAATGACATTAGCTTATTGTTACTGTATTATGAAACAGATTTGATATAATTGTACTATTGAATTTTGAGTAGTACTCTGACTCGTCAGATGCTTCTTTAATATTATAGTTCCTCCACATATTTGGTATGAAATCATGACAATTCACATAGAATCTTAGTCTCAGATTTTTTATTATATTAATGTGTTGTGTGTATTTGGGGATGTCGGAAAATAAAAATGACAAGATACCTGTTAGTAATGAAGTAACATAAATAAAGAGTGTTTCATAATACAAACTAACTTTTTTCCCTTGTACATAACGTTAATTATTTTCATTAAGAATTTAAATGAAATTGTAATTATATGCACAAAGTTTGGAATAAAAAAATTATTATTTTATCTGCAAAAAATTCTAAAATTGAGTAACTATCGCATCTTTAATTGCATGTTCTATGTTTTTAATGTTTTCTCCATGTGCAATATGAAATAAAGCATTGACAGAAGCTCATGGTCTTTAAGGATACCACTGGATGTTTTTCTCAGCTCGCTGTTGCTTTCCTCTTCATCCCCTCCTGCAGCTGCTCCTGATTAGCTAAGGATCAGGTGGCCTTGATCACTTATCAAACCCAGCTGGGAAGTTGATTAATTTCTCTAAAAGAGCTCAGGTAAAAGGAGGCATTTTCTTATGAGTGGGCCTGGAGGGAGTGGGACAGAGAGGTTATAAGCTGATCAATTAGATGTGGAGGAAAGTGTGTCTTCTTGAAAACCTGATAGGCATGAAGGGCTCAGAAACTCTGAAGAGTTCATCCTCTGCAAGAATGAGAAGGATAAAAATAGTTGAGAAGAAGCGAAGGCTTTTATGTTCTGATTTTTCTTTGAAGTGTTTTTGTTTGTTCTCTGCTCTTTGAGTGGAAGAGATAAAGTATAGTTGCCTGAGGTAGGTACTAAGCAAGCCAAGTGACTGACGATGAGAACTAACTTGGGAATAAAAAGCTGGAACAGAAAGTCTGTGCTTTGCCAGGTGATTTCTTTAGGGGGAAGCAAGGTGACCAGTTTCTGAAACCAAATCAGCAGTGCTGAGACATTAGAAGCACTGAGTACATCTGGCTGGTCCCTTGGAGTGCAAGGGTGTTCAAGGAGCCCTGAGCAAAATGTTTTGTTTCCTTACCATTTGTTCTGGAAAGTTGGACACCCTAAACTTCAATGCTAGAGTTGTTTTTCAAAAAGGTGACTGGGGGTGAGGGGTGCTCTGCCTGCTAAAATGTAGAATAACTGAGTAATCAGGTTCCTCATATCAATCAAAAGGAGTACTGCTGGAACTGATCTATTTGTTCGTAATTTTGCTATGAAAGCTTGATTCTGTTGCAAAAAGGTCTTATTTAGCTTAATTTACAATTCAGATTTTTATGTATAAATGCTTTAAGCTGATTGTGTCTCTGGAAAGACGGAAAGCTAGATGATTTGGGTAAATTCAGAGGGACTCCTGAGTCCCATTATTTGTACCTACTTTGTATTTTTCTATTGGAAGTAACGGGAGTGTCGCTAAAGACATTGCAAGAAATTCCGTATAGATGTTCCAGACACAGTGTACTAACTGAAGTTCAGTCTAACTTATTTTTGTCTTTGTAGTCCATTTTATGCTGTCAGTTTGAGGCAAATAATTGTTTTGTTTCATTGTAGGGAAAGGTGAACATGGAAAGCCGTACCCTCTTACAGAGGAAGACCATGATGATTCTGCCTATAGGGAAAATGGCTTCAACATATTTGTTAGCAACAATATAGCACTGGAGCGATCCCTGCCAGACATCCGACATCCTAAGTACGTAAATTGGTTTCTGGACTATTTGATTTAAAGTTTTTATCTTTGTATATCTCTTAAATAACCTTTTTTCCCAGAAGGTCAAACATGAACCCTCAGCCAACAAAAAGTGACTATTTCATTAAACAGGAAACAGAAAATTTATCACTGTTGTTAAATTATTTCCTGTATTTGTCTTTTAAACTGACCTCTCATCTTATTAGTAACACATTAAGACTATAGAAGTCCTCTTTTAATTACAGAATTATTTTCATGGCATTTCTGAGTAGTGATTTGTTAGGCAGTGATAAATAACATTTCACATAATTTTTCAGATTCTCATTTAGTAGTAGCTGTAGATCTTTGGGCTGGGGGGCAGGGTGACAAGTTGCATAAAATTTTTGGCTAGATGTTTGGACCAGTGTTTCCATAATGTTTCTTTTGGTTTTGTTACATGAAGAGTGAAAGCAATCCAATAGCTACAGCTTATTAGGTGCTGATACTACAGCTGATTTACACAGTGTAGAATTATGTAAAAACAGAATGAGCAATGATGAAACGCACATGCAGAATTAGGGGTGGTTGAATGGTGGTATTATTCCTTGATAGCAGCAATATCCTACAGAGAAATAAGGTAAAGATTATTCTGGAAAATAACCACTGAGCTAAAAACAATCCTGAAGTTCTTGGCAAACATAACTTTCTTGTCGTGTTCTGTAATTTTTGGCTTCCTTAGATGAAGTGTAAAGCTTTCGATCTGTAACAGAAAAGGGCATGTATGCCTTTCTAGGCATCAGGCTCTAGTCCTCAAGAGTCATTCTGAGCTCTAAAGGGAGGGATGATTTGATTTGTCTCTTTACGTGGTGTTTTTCCCTCTTTTAATTGGGTGTTATGCAATTAGTGTATGGAAGAAAGGTACAGGAGTGTAACAAAACTAATTGTCTCCATGGCTAGGTTTGTATTTTCCTTCGGATACAGTTCCCTTTATTATACGATGTTTCAGGTTAAGACATCTACTCACTACTTAACCTATAGCATTTTGCTGTGTGAATTAGTTTGAAATTCTTCAGGGAACTGAACAGAACTTGAGAGCTTGACAGAAGTTCTTGGTGGGTGGAAAGATAAATATCATGGCAACTAACACTTCTTGTTCCATCAAATGTGAGACTGTCCTTTTCAAAGACTGAACAGTGTGTAAATGTTTGCATAGTAAGATCTTAAAAAATAATTCACAATGGAGGAATTGGCTAAAAAATATTTTTAAAATAATCTTTTGTTGGAGGTGTTTCCTATTTAATTGCCATGTTGCATTGTTTTGCAAAAACACTTTATCTGTTAATTTGTATATATTAGTATTGTTTGCATAGAATTAAGTCAAAAGAAATACATTTTAATAAGCTATATCTTAGATACTTTGTTTGCCTTCTACTTTGCCAAGTTACCTGAAATTATTTATAGAAAGAGTGCTTCCAAGAAGTTTGAGTTCTAATGTACAGCTGTACAACATCAAAGCTGTGATAAATTACATTGTTGCTCATCAAGCATCCTTCTCTACTGCAGAGGACAATTAGTAAATACAAAAGGAAGCATGTTTATCCCCCCTTTGTGTTTTTGTAAGTCGGTCTTCTGGCAATTTGTTTCTCACCCACACCTGTCTGCACAGTCAATGACATTTCCCTGCATGTCCCCAGAAGCAATGTGAGTGATGTGTTGTCACAAGTGACATATTAAGAACATGTCAGTGCTACATCAGCTTTTCTCTGCCCCCCTTCCATCTGCACCAATCCTTTAGTGACTTTCACCTAAGCGTCTCATATGGGAAACTTGAATCCTTAGGTATCTGCATCATTTTCATGTTCCAATTCAGCTATGGTGTTCAATGAACTCTTGTATGGTTGATGTTTTAGTAGTATCCTGAGTAAACTGACTTGCGTCACATCCTTCTAACCTTCCTTATTGTTGTGGTTTAATCTGGCAGGCAGCCAAATACCACACAGCCGCTCACTCACTCCCCCCGCCCCCCCAGTCGGATGGGGAGAGAATCGGAAGGGTAAGAGTGAGAAAAACTCGTGGGTTGAGATAAAGACAGTTTAATAGAACAGAAAAGGGAAAATAATAATAATAATAATGATAGAATATACAAAATGAGTGATGCACAATGCAATTGCTCACCACCCGCGCTGACCGATAACCAAGTAGCGATCAGTACTTCCTGGATCACGCCCACCCTTCATATAGTGAGCATGACGTCACATGGTATGGAATACCCCATTAGCCAGCTGGGCTGGCTGTCCTGATTATGTTCCCTCCCATCTTGTGCACCTAGCTCAGTCAGTAGGCACGGGAGCTGTCCTTGGACTAGGAGGGCACTTAGCAACAACTGAAAACATCAGTGTGTTATCAACATTCTCCTCATACTAAATCCAAAACACAGCACTAGGAAGAAATTTAACCCTATCCCAGCCGAAACTAGGACACTTATGTTAAACACTTGTAATACAAGTAGTCCATTAGTTAATTGACTGTATTGCTTATCTTGTAAATGTAAAGATAAAAAATGTTCTTGCACTAAATTTGCATCCTAAGTAGTACACTGGTTAAGGTGACAAAGCTGGGCTCTGCACTTCTGATGGTTACACCTTGAAGCAAGTCTATGTCTTGAACTTCCAGGATACACAGAAGTCTGACAATGCTTTCTGACCTACAGTCAGAAGCAAACCCATCTCTCAGCTGCTGTGTGTTAAATACGATGCAGGCCAGTCTCAGACTGCACTTCACTTTTGGAAATGTGTCCTCTCTTCAGAAGCAGGTGTGAAATGTAAAATAGTTCATACCTCATAAGGTTGCTTTCAGAGCAACTCATTGGAAAACAATATAACTTCTATGCCAGAATGGGGTGTTCTTATTGAAATAAAATTAGAGTAGGTAATTCAAGTGAGGTATAGCAGGCAAGATCTAGTGTGGTCAGCTTCTGAGTGTTATAAAGGGCTTTTGCTTTGTGGAGCTTCTAAATGCCCTTCAGCTTTTAAATATCTTCTTTTGCATGTTTGTGGAGGACACTTTTATTATAGACTTTGAGCTTTTCATCTTCTGTCTCTCTTTAGTGTATCCCATTTGTACAGGGGCTTGTCTGTACTGAAGACTAATTTCCTGAAAATGTTGTCTAGGATTTGTTTTAAAGAACCAAATAGAATGGTGTGTTGCCATCAGTAGAGAAAGTTCACAAAATGAACCTTCAAACACAACAAAAACTGAGTGGTGAATCCTGCAATTTGGATCAAAAGGCATTTAAATTGAAAGAACAGCTACAGCAGTTTCTATATTTCTCTGAAATCACTTCATCAAAAAAATTTTATTCAAAAATCTTAGACCAAAGAAATTGCAAGTCCCATTTTTAAGTGATTGGTTTTCTGGGAAGTATGCAAAGATAGCAGATAGCCAAAACTTGCTCTGTTTAATCCAAATGAACTTTCTCCTTGGTCTCTTTGGAAATTGGGCTCAGGATTGAGCTCTCTGTGGGAGGGGGATAGGTGGAACTAAACAAATGTTTAGATGATTGAGCTCAGAGAAATTCATGTTTTCAATTTTTTTTTTATAATATTCTTGTTTTTTTCCTTTAAGTGTGACATTTAAAGCACTTCAGCAAGATGTATTCAGATTGATGCTTCTTTCCTTTTTTTAAGACGCTAAAATGTGTGTACTGTAAAAATCCCTAAAGAAATGAAACAGTTAACTTCTATTTTAAGGCTGACTTAACAGCTTCCCTGTGTCCTTAATATGTTTCTATTGCATCCCTCTAATATCTCCTATGGGTTTTTTTCTGCCTCTCACAGTTACACTTGAAGAATATTTTTTTTCCATTTCTGAGTGCTCTTTGATGTCTTGTTTCTGTCCCACGCTCATGCAAATGTCTTCTCACAGTGGATGCTCTCACCAAGTTACATTAGCTAATTCTCTGTTCTTTGCCCACAATCACCTCCTGGCTTTAAGTTAAACAAACAAACAAACAAAACAACTTTTTTTTTTTTCTTTAATTCCAAATGAAAATCTGAAACAGGATTATCATCTCGGTTCATTGGGATTTCAAGAATGATTTAGTGTAAATAAGGGTTCTCGTCACCTAAAGTGTAAGGCATCATTATGAGTTTTGGGTAGTATTGAGAATTGGCAATAGAATTACTATTTAAGAGTGAGAAGTTCTGTACCAATATGAAAAATACTTCAAAACCCACAAGAATACTGTTTTTATTTTTTCTTTTCACCTGCCCCTTGCCACTTTCTGTAGTCTAGAAAACAACAAACCCCCTAAAGCTAGGAAAAATGCTAGCAGTTTTATTTTCTGTTGTAGAGAGACAAATGCTACTTATTCTAATTATTTAATATAGCAGTTACCATTAATTCTTATCTTGTCAACATTATTAAATATTCTGCCATTCATACCAGTTTTGTTCAAACAAACAAAACTGAATCCGATTCACATTTTGAGTAACGTTCAAAATGTGATTTTAATGAGGCTTGGGGGAATGATTGCAATCGTCTAATCTCAACAGTGAATATAAATTTTGTGGTATATCCTGTTTCAAACTCCTAAGTCCTTGTAAACTAGAGCATCCAATTTTGTAGCTTTTCATTCTTGAATCAAGGAATTCAAGTTAATTCCTGATACCAAGAGACTTGCGAGCATTATAATTTAAAATCTTCCATGGTTTTGGTATGTTTGTATAGCTTGATTTCAACAACAGGTCTCCTTTTATTTACAATTTGTAGCTTATTTGTTGATAACTTGTGTAGTCACAGATCAGATGCACAAATTCTTGTTAGCTTGCCTCAATAATCTATCGCAAGAAATCCTACCCTTTTTTGGTTTCCATGGACATAGATAGATTCAATGTGTGCTGAAATTCTTAATGTTCATATTGTACATTAAGGATGCCCAACCTGATTTTTGTGATATCTGTTTTCTAGCACATACGGGCTGGAGTCAGTGTTTCCAAGTGTTGACTGCTGGTCTTGCTGTTGCTGTGTGAAGTGGTGGCCCTTCACTGTCACTCCAAGCAGCATTCCTTTTCAGAAGTCTGAGCCATGCTCGTTTCTTTTACACATTAAATTTTTCACAGGCCTCAGGAGAAATGCGTTTTCGTATTCAAAAAAATATGAAACGGGTGTTTAGCTAAAGAGATGCGAGATCTTCTATGTCCTGAACACTAATGAGATTTTCTTTCTTTTTGTTAATAAAAAAAAAGTAAATTTTACCCTACCTGTTCTGCATAACTGAAACTCTCCAACTCTCCCTCCTTATCAGTAGCAGAAGCTGAGAGCATGCCTGAATGGTGTTCTCTCAAAATATTTGAATGCAGTGTGGTTGCTGTCCCTTGTATTTTTAAAAGAGGTTAAAATGGATATGCGATGGGATTTCTTAGGGGGGGTGTGTGTTTTTTTTGTTTGGCTGTATTTTTATGTGTCTTTGAAATAGTTGCAGAGTTTCTGTTAATCCTTAGTCATGTTTTAGTAAACTTTGCAGAAAGACTAGAATTACTAGACTAATATGGGAAAGGGATATATTACATAAATATTATAGTTATACAGTCATGCAGTAGTTCGTATCTGAAGCCTCTAAAAATTTCCAGTTATTGCATTTAATGTATTTAATTACTTTCTTTTAATAAATACGGTACATTTGTCACAGTTCAAGCTATGTAGATTGTCCTTAAATATAAGATTTAAAAATCCATCTTTAATCCAGTACTCCAAGATCAGTTCCAATGAATTTCCTCAGCATTCTATGATCTTAAAGACAGGCTTAGGTTGTACTACTTCAAGACACTAAAAGAAAAATTATTTAATCTAAGTATGTGAACTTCACAATATTTAATAAGGCTCATGAAAGTAATTAGTTGTTTGGATCGATCTTCTATTGAATTTTTGATTATACGTTGAAAGAAACTAAGAGTAGAAGGTTTCTTTCTAGTTCTTGTTCACTTTGGGAAATCAGAAATGTCTTTATAGACGTATGCATGCTGCATTGCTTCATACTGCTATTTACTAGTATTACCTTAACCTCATCTGTCCACAGAGCAACTGGTTAAACTCATATTGTGCTCTTGGTGGGGTAGTGAGAAAGCTGGAGGTTATTACTCCAACTGCTTTTCAAAGCGTTTTGTGCAGTTACTGAATAATGTAGTGAAGGTGGAAAGTCATGCGGTCAAAAACATTATAGGCAAAGTCCCCATTTCCAAGCCTCACCAGATTGTTCTCTGCAATTGCTTCAGGGCATCTCATTCAAAGCGCAGCTCCTCAAAACAGGATATTTTATACTGAAGAAAACTGGTGGCCTTCTGTCTCTGTCATGCCTGCTGTCAGTTCCTCTGCATGATATGTATTGATCGTAACAAATAACATGGAATAATTCCCAAGTGCTTTCTGGCTGCTTTGTGTGTCTTTTTTTATGGCAGCAACAGCTAAAATGTGGCTGAAGATTGATGATTCCTCTTCCTTTTGTTGGTGAGGAACAGGCTGTGGTATTTAATAGGCCAGTGAGGAAAGTCCAAGCCTGATGGGTCTGTTTCTGTTTACTGAAAAGAATTTGATAAAAGAATAAGCTGTTTATACAAGCGGAGGAAAGTAGCCTTGCATGTTACCTAGAATCCAGTAAAGCCTCCCACGCTGCTGAGAAAATAGCAAGCTGCAGTAAACATAACTGTGAAATCTAAACTTAATAGGGACAGAAGTACTGAAGGATATTTACCCTCCAGCTGTGCATCTGGGATAGCCAAGTCTATTAGCATTTGGCAACAGTTAAAGCCAGAACTTTTAACTCTCAAATAATACAATACTAAAATTGGAAAGTACATGTAACTTCACTAAGATCTGTAAGAAATGTGGAATGTTCTGGGGATCTGTACCTTTGCTGTTCACAGATGAAAGTGATGATGTTATATGCTGTTAATTTAATAGTTTTATGAAAAACTTCAGTGTACCTTCCTTTTTTTATATATCCATTCTTGCTTCCTTTCCAAGCATATTTTCATACAATTCAGCATGTATCTAATGTGAACTTGCGTAAGACTGGATACTTCTAAGCAAATGAAATCCCAGCTGTCTGGGATAGGGTTAAATTTCTTCCTAGTGCTGTGTTTTGGATTTAGAATGAGGAGAATGTTGATAACACACTGATGTTTTCAGTTGTTGCTAAGTGCCCTCCTAGTCCAAGGACAGCTCCCGTGCCTACTGACTGAGCTAGGTGCACAAGATGGGAGGGAACATAATCAGGACAGCCAGCCCAGCTGGCTAATGGGGTATTCCATACCATGTGACGTCATGCTCAGTATATGAACGGTAGGCCTGATCCAGGAAGTACCGATCGCTACTTGGTTATCGGTCAGCGCAGGTGGTGAGCAATTGCATTGTGCATCACTCATTTTGTATATTCTATCCTTATCATTATTATTTTCCTTTTTTTCCTGTTCTATTAAACTGTCTTTATCTCAACCCACGAGTTCTTCTCACTCTTCCCCTTCCGATTCTCTCCCCGTCCCACTGGGGGGGTGGGGGGAGTGAGTGAGCGGCTGCGTGGTATTTGGCTGCCTGCCGGGTTAAACCACGACAATGCTGAAGGAACTGCTATCATTTTGAGGTCACTCTCAACTATCTTTGAATGATCACAGCAATTGGGAGAGGTTCTTGAGCACTGGCACAAAACTGGGATGAGTGGCTTATATGCCAAAGGGTTCCTAGAAGCCTATGGGATGGCTTTGAAATATAAGGGCAAATGGTAAAAGGATAATTAGGATTTCTGAAACAGAAGTTGAATGTCAGGGATTGTTTTTTTCCTGAAGTAGCATGCTTAAAACACACTTTGAGATGACAAAGACCTGAGGTTCTAATCATGTTTCTTCTCCTTCAGCCAGGAAAATGAACCTAGACTCAAAATTGAGGCTTTTTATTCATCATGCTAAGGTCTGCCTGACTTTTGAGAGACAATCAGATAAGTGTGCTTGGTGTGAATGAATGAATTTTGAGTACATTGATATTTCTGTAATCTTCTCTCTCAAAAAAAAAGTGGTTTGTGGGTGTGTGTATGTGTATATATTATATAAATTAAGCTGCTTGCTGGTATTTTGGAAATCATAGGTAATAAAGTGCAAGGTTTAAGCTAAAATATAGTGCTAAGATGCCTGCTGATGTAAGCTTGCTTATGAGGGATTTTGAGATGATATAAAATTACTATATGCATTCATTTTCTTCCCAAGCCTAGTTTTAATACATATAGGTAAGTAGATAAGTTTCTTAAATCATGTTAAAGAGTGATTTTTTTATTTATTTAATTAATTTTTGTTAGATTTTTCCATGAGTAATAATGGTTTTCTCATTATCTTGTAAAACAAAGCTTTGCAAACATAAACATGCTTTGTGTCATAAGGCTTCTTTGCCTCTTATGTTCTTCCCTCAGTTAAAGAAACCTTTCAGTTTGAAGGATGAAGTGAGGCAAACTCACTGATTTTTATTTCTTCTAAGACATGCAGTGCTGCTGGAGAGATTGTCCATGACAGACCGAAATGATGCAATTTGACATAAAGTAAAAAGCACCTAATTCAGCTCTATCAGCTCTGATGAAGTCCGTACTGAGGGAAACTTGCATAAAGAACACAGGACTTTGCCTATTTAGTTTCCAAGACATGTTGTTTATTAGTGCATTTAATAGCAATAATGCAAACTATTTCCACTGTACAATTTAATCTTGCTCTTTTTTTTTTCATGAAAATAGCAATAATGTTTTGCAGGTTTATTTGTTCTCGTAGGAAAAAGTGTTGTGACATTTATTGAGGCCCATACCCAGTAATGCCAGCTTGCTTCCCAGCTGTGAGCCACTGTGAAAATAAAGATTACTTTCCCCTCCATCAGCTCACACCCAAGCTAATTTTACAGCCTTGTCAAACGGCAGCAGAAATTACTAGTTATCACTATTTTATCAGGCTCAGTTGACAAGGCTAGATTGGAACAGAAACACAGTGTGGCTGAAGCTTGTTGCTGTAAATTGAATACTTTGACATGCTAAGACAATTACTATGTAAATCTTCACTGGAAAATGTTTTGTCCTGGTAGCTTTGTAGAGAGCTTGTCAGTAGCTGGGAGCCCGCTGGGTGCTGTAGTTCCTTTAATAAAGGGAAAGAAAAGGTCAGATCTGAAAAAGCAGCTCAGCTAAGAGAGCATGTGCTGACAAAGCCAGTGGGGAAAAAAAAGGTTGAAAAATCTCTTTCTGTTTTGCTCTAACTTTCTCTTCCTGTAAGAGGAGAAAATTGGAGGTGGGCTACTTTTATGATCCAGTAACTGCCATAGTAGGCTGCTACCTTGCTTCCTAAATGCAGCAAAGGGATGTCTGAAAGACATTTAACTTCCCTTGTGCTATTATCTATCAGAAAGGGCAGTTTACGAGGTTGTTGATGTGTCTAGAAGGCACAGAACCTGATAACTGGCCAAGGCATTCCTATTGGCATCCCTTAATGTGCATAAAACATTGTTGTTTTTATATCCACAGGGTCAAACAAATTGCTGCTTTTATGAATCAGCTTTTGCTGTAAAGTGGCTGAAATGGTGCCAGCCCTGTTCTCCTTTCTCATCATTTTAGAAGCCCATTTTCTTTCATTTGGTCTTCTACAGAGGTAGTAGATTTCTGCATGTTTCTGTTAACAAAGAAGCTGTAAAGATGGAGAATTTTGCAGTTCTGCATCTTTTCTTAAGCTAGCATGATGTTTTAGGACTTTTTTTTCCTACTTACAAACTCATCAGGGAATTAAACAGAACTATCCCTATACCCTAAAGTAAAAGGATGCTATTTCTTTATTTTTGCCTGGTAGAGTAGGCTAACCTACAAAATGAAATCATAATAGTCTTAGGACTCTCAGTGGTGAATAACAAAGAAGTGTAATTGTAACTCCTTTTCACTACCTGTCTTTTTATGAATGGTCCTCTTTTCAAGTTGTATTTTATTAGTGCCTGCTGCAAATAGCTTCCAGGTGTTTCTGTGACAATTTTTTTTTCTTCCTCAAGCAGGTTAGTATTTCAGGACTAGAGGAACCTCTTACTATTCTTTTAACCTTCTAAAAGTCTCCCTGCGACTTTGAAACTGACTCTAAAAGTGTTTTATTCAGAAACTCGGTTTTGATTCTTGTTTCAACCCAGCAGAGGAATTCTATATCTCAAAGGAATAACTAAATCAGTATTAAGTGTTTTAACGCAAGTTAAAGGGTGCAACAGTGTATCATTTTTTTGAATAAGCTTTGAACTCCTGGATCCAAATGCACAGTTGCGATAACGAACTGTAGGAACAGCATGCCAAATACAAAGCTGGTAGAAAGTTCCACTTTGTCAGTTATGTATATTTACCATTTTTCACTATACAAATTATTTACGAATAAATTCTAACTTACCTTTTGGAAAGAACTTTGATTTCATAGTAGCCATTTTCTGGTGACTATGTGGTAGGTGTGTATAATAAACAGTATTGTGCAGCCTTCTGAGTTCAGTTTTTCAAAAGAGTAATAAATGTACTTGAATCATACATATGATTAGTGCTTAGTAATGTATCTAATAATGGTAGGGAGAGAGGAAGGAGATTCTTTGGCCAGAGATAGCGAAGAGGTACTTACTGCTTTGAAAATTAATTTGGAAACAGCTCATGCCCTGGTAGAGAGGTCCAGAGGACAAATTTAATGATGTAGTATTATTCTTTGATAAGAACTATCAGATATTAAGTTCTGAAATATCATGGAAAGAAAGACAAGATTGATCAAGGATAGCAATATTTGAAAGCATAATTCAAGGTTCATGACTTTTGATGATAATAATCTTAAAAATGTCATTGTATCTGATTCATCAGCAAATTCATCATTTGGTGCCAATTTTTTCATATATACATACACAAGTGTTTCTAACTATAAAATATTTTTCTGGTGAAGTCCAAATTACTAATGTTATTTCATAATTCTGAGGATTTGTGTGAGGGAAATGCATAATGCCTCTTGCACATTCTCCTCTTCTAAACTCCCTTTGTTCTGACTGCTAATGTAATAACTTCAGTAAGAAAATACAGGTGTGAGCTACTTACAGAGCAGGATTACAGTTGCTTATCATGGTTATTTTCTTCCTAGGTATTTCTACCAAGACATTTGTATATCATTTTCAGACTTAATGCAGAAATTATTCTGAAATTTAAGAGTTTATTTGATAATAAATTTGCAGAAATCTATTACACTTATGCTAAGAAACTGTCATTCTCATAACCTTAACTACTGAACCTATTATTCAGCACTGTTCCACGAATAAGTGCTGGCGTGCTGTACTTAAATATGTGATGTTTAAATGCAAGAAAAGACACATCTTTAGGAAAGCATCTGTAGTACTTTTTTAAGGTCAATCTCTAGTATTCTATTAAGGTTAAGCAGAAAATACTTATGCTGAGTAGGGGCGCTTTTCTAGTTTCAATCATCAGGTTCTTCTCCCCCTTGAATAGTATTCCTGCTGTGAGTCCTAGATACGTACAGTTGTTTCTTCACCCCCTTCCCCCCCCTACAATTTGTTGATTCTGGCATTTGAGTACTGCATTTTTAAAATAAATTACCTTGCTTTCCAAGGTCTTAAAACAATCTCTTTTGATGGCAGCCACTTAGTCATTTTGAAAAGTACAGCCAAAAGACTAGTTATTATTTGACTGAAATCTGTCTGAAAAGTTCTGCATTTTTAAGTGTCTAGGCCAGGTGCAGGGTTTAAAGAAAGTGCGTAGTTCAAGTTTTTGAATTTTTAAACTTAAAAAAAAAAGAAGTCCACCTAGAGAACTACCACTTCCCAGTTTGCCTTTATAACAGTACCAGAATGTAGCAGCGTTATACTGCAGAAGCAAATTATTTTGGTTTAATAGCTAACTTGCCATATGGAGTAATGGTAAACTAGGTTTTTCCCTTGTTTTGTGTGATCTTTTCTGACTGAGGGCGAGCAGTTACGCTGTGCATGTGTGTGTTTAGGGGTGGAGGAGATATCCTTAGGAGTAACTTGTGTATTAGTTATATCTTCAGACTTATTAGGTGTAAAGAGAATAGGCATATCGGTACAGCGTGCATATCTGACACAAATACTCCTACCATTACATAATAGCTAGAAACCATAACCAACATGAAAACATTGTCACTGTGGAAGCCAGGAGTAAGATGGAGTCCCTGCCTCCAAGAAAGATAGTATTGGGAAGAGAGTCTGTGAGATTAACTGAAGAAGCTTAGTAGTATAGGCAGAATAGTCCTAATCACTGAAAGCCACTGTCTCTTAAAACTTTTAAGAGAAGAGTTGGCATGTTACATGCATATGATGAGACTGTGTGGTGTAAGAACGAGAGGTAACATTCCTGTATGTTGCTGGATTCCAGTCCTGGCTGTGAAATGGGCAAGCTGCTTGAATTCACCACCTTAGTCTGGCAATCTGTAAAGCTAGGAATAATCCCAGATCCACCCTCTGGAGAAGATTGGAGGCCTGGGTCTATTCGGTTAGGATGTGCCACAGGATGTCCAGGTGCCTGCTGTTCCACTGCACCACGTGCTGATGATGTAGCATGGCATGTACCTAGATATACAAGCATGTATGTGAGCTAAGAAGACTGATCAGGATCTCTCAGAATACTTTGGGGAAGACAGCATCAAACATTGAACAATTAAGCCTCCAGTTCTGTAAATGGTCCCTTACCAACCATCAATGAGGAAGCTGCATTAGTTGTGTAATTGAACAAGAGAAGCTGAGGAAGAGTAGTGTGAGGTTTCTTAATTCTAGCAATTTAACTTAAAGGGAGCTGTACTCAAGTAAAACTTGATGTGTTTCTGAGCAAAGTGAACAAATGCTACCTCAAACGCTAAACATTGAAAATGCTGCTGAGCTATTTGGTTATCTGAGGAAATACAAGTACGCAGGTAAGGATGAAAGTGAGGAAAAAATATAATGAAAACAGTGGAAGACTAGTCAAATAATGTGCTTTTAGCATCCTTAAATATTTATCTTCTTACCAGTATGGGCACGATGTTGAGTATACATACATAGCCAGGACTGATTACCGAGAACATTTTCATGGAAATTATTGTGATGAAAGCTGGTATACTAATTTCAGGTAGACTGATTTAGTTTTCTGTCCTCAATCCCATAGGCAAAGTTATCAAATTTCATGGGAGGTTTTTCTTCTGAGACTATGTGTATGTTTATACTAACATACATTTCATTTGAACGAGCCATTTTACAACATATACAGAACCGAGTCATCTGAGTCAAATGACCTGTCTTCATCTCCATTTACCATTCAAATCAATCTTGTTACTGCAAAATTCTCATGAGTTATTTTAAAAGTTAATCCAGATGAAAATACCACTAGGGCAAAAACTGGTTCTGATGGAAACAAAGTAAAAATAGCAAATGATACCTCAATATTAAAAATTATTTTGAAAGACCTAGTAGTTGCACCCTTTTTTCAATTCCCCACTGAATTTTTATTTTTTTTTTAATTCCTTAATCTGAATATGATGTGATACTAAAGCTTTACAGTAATACATTTGCCTTTATCAGTTGCACTATGATTTGATAATGAAAAGGATAGCAGAAAGTAATGTTGATTGACATCAACTATGTTACAATCTTTTCTATGTTGAGTTAGATCTTGGAGCAAACCCGTACTTGACTGAAACTGACTGAACTGCCTATCTGTCTGTCCTAAATCTACTAACCTTTTTTGAATATTAATTTTTGCGGTTTATTTCCAGGCCTTTGTGGATTTCCTAGTATTCCAAGCTTTAATGAAAGTCAATGTGTTCTTTGGACACTTTATTCTGCCATTCAAACTACCTGAATAACACTTACTGTCCACATAGTGCCTACATTCATTTAAAGCGTGCAAGTAAGTTGCACTGTCTTCAGGTGGAAGCTAACAACTGGAGTTCATGTGTGCAAGTACTATCATTTTCTAAATCGATACAAGTTTGACAAAATTTTCCACTGAAATTGTGAGGCTTTGGAAAATAAAATTATTTTACTGCTCAGCAGTATTTGAAATATTTCTGTAGGAAGTCAGTTCAGTTTCATTTAAGATATATACCGTAATTCAAAAAGTTTTACCTATGAATATTATTTTTAAACACTGTTAAAATTGGATGGTAATGGTAATCTTTTATCCATAGCATTTTTTCTTTCTACAGTAAACCTTGCTTTATTTTTTTATTTTAATCAATTTTGGTAAGATTGCATTCTTCAAGAAATAGGAAAGCCTCTTGAATTGTAACTTCTCATTTCTTTAGAGAATCAAGAATCTCGCTTTTAAAACATTCATTCCACAGGGTACTTAAGCTATTAACCAAATTAATTTTAAAGAGTAGACATATTGAAATCAAGGTCTGTATTTTCCGTAGGAATGCTTAAAACACTGTTATCATGTTAGGATTATTTTGGTGAGAGTGAAAAGCATGTAGTCTTGAAAGTATGACTTTATGGTGGCTGAAAAATACAATAGTTATTCATTAAGAAGTATGTTAGAACCTTGGAACCAGCATAAATAATAAAGCAAGGTTAGTTAAGGGACAGCTAGGGGATCAGGCCCAGCCAGCACGGGTTCATGAAAGGCAGGTCCTGCTTGACCAACCTGATCTCCTTCTATGACCAGGTGACCCGCCTGGTGGATGAGGGAAAGGCTGTGGATGTGATCTACCTGGACTCCAGTAAAGCCTTTGACACTGTCTCCCACAGCATTCTCCTAGAGAAGCTGGCGGCTCACGGCCTAGACAGGTGCACTCTTCGCTGGGTAAAAAACTGGCTGGACGGCCGAGCCCAGAGAGTTGTGGTCAACGGAGTTAAATCCAGTTGGCGGCCGGTCACGAGCGGTGTTCTTCCCCAGGGCTCAGTTTTGGGGCCGGTCCTGTTCAACATCTTTATCAATGATCTGGACGAGGGGATCGAGTGCTCCCTCAGTAAGTTTGCAGATGACACCAAGTTGGGCGGGAGTGTTGATCTGCTGGAGGGTAGGAAGGCTCTGCAGGGGAACCTGGACAGGCTGGATTGATGGGCTGAGGCCAACTGTATGAGGTTCAACAAGGCCAAGTGCCAGGTCCTGCACTTCGGCCACAACAACCCCATGCAACGCTACAGGCTTGGGGAAGAGTGGCTGGAAAGCTGCCCAGATGAAAAGGACCTGGGGGTGCTGGTTGACAGCCGGCTGAACATGAGCCGGCAGTGTGCCCAGGTGGCCAAGAAGGCCAACGGCATCCTGGCCTGTATCAGAAGTAGTGTGGCCAGCAGGAGCAAGGAGGTGATCGTGTCCCTGTACTTGGCAGTGGTGAGGCTGCACCTCGAATCCTGTGTTCAGTTTTGGGCCCCTCACTACAAGAAGGACACTGAGGTGCTGGAGCGTGTCCAGAGAAGGGCAACGAAGCTGGTGAAGGGCCTGGAGCACAAGTCTTATGAGGAGTGGCTGAGGGAACTGGGACTGTTTAGCCTGGAGAAGAGGAGGCTGAGGGGAGACCTCATCGTGCTCTACAACTACCTGAAAGGAGGTTGTAGTGAGGTGGGTGTTGCTCTCTTCTCCCAAATAACTAGCAACAGGACGAGAGAAAATGGCCTCAAGTTGCGCCAAGGGAGGTTTAGATTGGACATGAGGAGAAATTTCTTTACTGAAAGAGTGGTCAGGCCTTGGAACAGGCTGCCCAGGGAAGTGGTTGAGTCCCCATCCCTGGAAATATTTAAAAGACGTGTAGATGAGGCACTTAGGGACATGGTGTAGTGGGCATGGTGGTGTTGAGTTGATGGTTGGACTTGGTGATCTTAGAGGTCTTTTCCAACCTTAATGATTCTATGATTCTAGTTTGAAGCTATAATCAAACTTTATGTCAGCACCTCTCCAAATGCACTCTACAGAATTTTTGATAACGAACTAGTGTTGTAAGAACACTTCTAAAAAATCTTTAATGCTGACACAAAATTGTTACAGTTAATGGTAAAAGTAGCTTTCTAGTAGCTTATTCAATAACTTTGCTGATGCTTGTTGGTTTTAAACATCATTCTCATCAGTAAAATATACACATATTTATCTTATCTAATATTTCAAGATTTATGGATTTGTGTCAGTTACTGTTGCATATAAAAACTTTTATCTTTTCTGCTTAATACATGAATCATACATCTGCCTAGACTGGTTTATTTTATGTTGTAGGCACCATTGATAGATTTAAATATTATAATAGTTTATGACTATGGACTTCACTCTGACTTAGTGATATGATAACTAGTTCTTTGTTCTAGGCAGAAAGACCTGATCGTTATTTCAAAGACTAGCAATGGCTTTCAAGAAGCAATGTCTCTTCCAAGTAGTCTTATGGCAGCCAGGGTATTTGGCATCACTTCTAAAATGTGGGATATAAAGAACCACACTGATGGACTTTGAACAAATGCTGCTTGCATATATGATTATTCTCTTGGTAAAGCCAGTCTCTCAGCAGTGGATGTCTAACTGCATCTTTATTGCAATTCATGGACCTTTCCTGAGCCTTACAGATATCCATCAGATCTGTCCTGCAGCCCATCACAGCACTTAGCCAGCTATACTCTGCTACCGATAATACTGAACAGAATTTCAAATAACACTTCTGTGTTACGCCTTCTAAAACATAATGATCTTCTGTTACAGCCTCATGTCAGACAGCAAGGGGCTAAAAATGAGCAGAATTTAACTTGCTGAAGGCAAGTAGGCCACGACTATGAAACCTAGCAGACTGTCTGAACAATAGAAGATGATGAAATTTAAGATTTTGTTTCTATTAATTTGAGAACATGACCAGCTTTTTTGAGAAAAGTAGGAAAAGGGCATTTTGGTGGTTTGTGGCTCGTACTGGAAATCAATTCACATATAGCCAGGTACATTTGCAATGGCTATCAAAGTAAAAGTAAATATAAATGAGGATTAAAGGCCAAGATGGAATGATGGAGACATGTTAAGAAAATGTAAGGTGTTTTTCTCTTCTGTCTTCTAGGCATGGCTCTCTTTTAGCCTTAATAGAGCAATCTATTCTGTAGGAAGAATGAAATAGTTTAAAACTAGGTCCGTTGATGTTGCTTCTCCTTCTCATCACTTAGAATATGAACTACTCTGAAACCATCGATAAGAATATCCAAATCCAATGACCTCCCCTATCTGTATACACTTAAGGTGACAATATTGACCATGCAAATACAGAAATTTCGGTACAACCTCTTTCAAAAGGTATATTGTTATGCAGGAAGGGCGCCGTTTCTAAAAAGAAACAACATTCTGATGTATGTCAGTATTTTGGATATTATTTTTTTCCCCTTACCCTTTCAAAGTTATAGTCTGACATGTGTAGGGTTCTTTTGCTTGTTTTTGTGTGGGTTTTTTGTTTGTTGGCTTGGGGTTTTATGGAGATGGAGAACTTAGTAGTTTTAAAATCGTGCTTACTGGGAGTTAAAATGCTAAAGGAAAAATCTTGCTTTCAGGAATAGCGTAAGAATTACATGCATGTGTAGTAGCTGTGTTTGTTCTAGTCCAAGAAGCATCATTGTCGGCAAACAGCTGGCAACAGTAGGTGGTGGTTTTGGTAGGTGATTTTCTTAATTTGCCGGCTGAAACTGCTACATATTAATAATGGGCTTCCTTTGTTGTACTTCTTCCTACAGATAAGAAACAGAATTTTTACTTAATTTTATTGCTGTGGTGGATTTTTTTTCCTCCCAAAATGTTAGAATATATACTTAGTGCTCATTACCTACTGACAGAAGAGGCTGTTTTCTACAGAACGTCGCATTCTTGCAAAGCAGCTGTCGTTTTTCCAGTGTGCATATATGTTCTACCAGCAAGCTCCTTATTAAAATGTTTCAAAAAGTATTATTTTTGCAAATGGCTTGTCATTAAATTCATTGTCGCCACATTTTAGGAAGAAATCTTATTTTTTAGGAAAACATCCAAAAACTTGATTGTTTATTCACACCTACATAACAGTTAATATTTTGCAAATACAACTGTAGTAGCTATGAGTTTTTATTATTTCTTTGGAACATTTCTTCAGTGAGGTAGCTGTACAATAAATTGGTAAATATTGGTTTCTAAGTGACATTTATAAAATGGAAATGCAAACTAAGCTGCAAATATATGTAAATCAACATTATAACCTGCAGCCGTATTTGATATGCATAGTTATTATTTCTGAAAAGCAGCAAAGGTATCTGTACTTTTTTATACCTAGAAGTGGCAGGTCTAAACTTTTTTCATTTTTTTGTTGCTTTTGTTTGTTTATCGCAAATGTGACATGTTTCTGCTTGTAGGGATACCTTTATCAGGGTGCGACTTTCTCTTGGGGAATGAGAAATAATTCAGTTACTTTGTCCCAAGAGCTGAAAATGCCATGCTGTGCTAACAACAGAGGAATGTGTCCCTTTTCCCACTTTTTCAACAAAACATGAAAGATGAGATCCTATCTGTTTCAGTAACCTAAATATTATTCATGAAATATTCTCAGCTATTAGAAGATACTGAATTACAAGGTCATTATTTATTTTTAAAGAATGTTTTTTTGCTCAATATGTAAACAAGTCAATATTGAAAATGGTAAGTTAAGCACTGATATTACATAGATGCTGAATGTGCAGTGCTTTCCTTTCAAAAATGAAAGGTTGTTTATATTTTCTTACTTGTTTCAGTCTGCATCTTCAGAATCATGTGTTATTTTATCTGTATATTTGATAGCAGCAATCATTTTGGATATCTAGATGTGAAGTTGGAGTTGCATTTGTGGATGTTGTTGTTTTGCATACTGTGAATACATGTCAGCCAGGATAATAACACTGAGTTGTTTTCTAGAGTTTGTCTCTTGGTGTAGTAGACTGCTTTTACAAACTTTGTCTGCTATGGACAAAAAAGAAGATTATTTTAGATTTTCTTATTTCTGAAACATTATGTTTCCGAATTCTTTCTGATAAGAGGTTTGTTTTCTGGAAATAATGTTGTAGAAGATATGTTCTCTGTCATTTTGCAGGAAAAAGTGTCTAGTGAAGGAAAAGAATCTAATTCCAGCTAGTGTACTTAAATTTTGTCATTGTTCAGATTTATTGAATGTTGTAAGCAATATAAATATTTTAAATGAACTACCTATTGTCACATGAAAGTACTGCTTGATTACACTGTTGGATTTTATGCCAGAAACCAGGATGGTTGAATGGCCCAAATGGATGGCAGTATTTGCCAACTCAGACTTTTCAGTATGCTTATATGATTATTTTCTTCTCTCTCCAGCTGTAAGCACAAGGTGTACTTGGAAAAGCTACCCAATACTAGTATAATTATCCCGTTTCATAACGAAGGCTGGACTTCACTCTTGCGAACAATACACAGTATTATCAACCGCACTCCAGACAGCCTGATAGCAGAAATCATTCTTGTGGATGACTTCAGTGACAGAGGTAAGGCCCAACTGGTTTTGTTTTAACTTGAAATTTATAATGCAGTGTGGTCCATATAGAAACTAAAAGGAAGCAAAAAAGTGAGGAGATCATACCTGCTGGACTGCTTGCCTTGAAGTACTGTTTAATTGTTAGCTGGAATAAATGTGTGTAAGTGGCTTTTGTTTTACTGAAATTCATTGCAAAGGGAAGGGACTGTGAACTGTTCATTGGCCTTTATTAATATAGTATTTTGAATATATTATTTCTGAAATACTGCAAACTTAGTGTTTCAACATCTTTTCCTTAGACTTCACTTTTACCCAGAAAACCGATTAACTTTGACCGTTTTGGACTTTAATCCTGGAATTTTATTGAGTTAGGCGGCTTTATATACTGGTACATAGTAGCCATACAGAGAAATGAGGCTCTTTGGAACGGAATGTGAAAAACTGCTTTAGAATAGTTGATCAAAGTTTACATCATCTATGTATAGAAAAATTAAGAAAACTGCAATCACTTAATGACCTTTACCATCATTGCTTCTTGAATGCAACAGAAGAAATGAATGCTCTGAAGCTCCTTAAATGAAATTTAACAATTCTTAGGTAAAATTCATCCATAACAATGATACGGAACTGGGAAATGGTTTTTCTTTCAAATTTCTGTACATCTTTTAGGATTCAAGCATGAAGAGCTTTGACTTTTTTTTAGCATTTGGGGTTTTTTTTGGTTGTTTCTGTTGAAACATCAGTTGCTAGTAGTGTGTATTTGAGCCTTGTTCTGAGTAGATTGATAGACAGTGAAAAAGAGAATTGTTCTCTTTGCTAATGTTTTAGGTAAAACCTTTGTCTCAGCTAGGAACTTACAGGCAGATTTCTGACCTACAATTGTGAGAAGCCCCTGGTTGAACAAGAGGAATATTAGTAGAGCACTGCAGTGGAATCATTTTTGTAAGATTTTTTTAACTTGATATTTCAGGGGTTAGAAAGATTAATGCTGCACACATCTATCTTACCCTCTCATATCTGCTGGTTTAGTTGCAGTATGTCCTTTGATGAACTGCTTTTCTGTCTGTAATGCAATTCAAGTGAAATTGTAAAGTGAGTTCTGGCTATTCTATGTTTATAGAATCTAGACCATGGATGAAAGTTTTCAAAACAAGAAGTGTAAAGTAGCACAACAATTTATCTGCAGGCTAACAATTTCCTAGTTGTAAACAATTTACCAGGAAGTTTGCAAGTTGGTTTTATGAGGTGTCTGACAAGTAAAAATGCTTCTTATACCAAGAGAGCAGCTATTGAGGCTATGCTTGCTCAATATGGTGATATTGTAGCATTTTTTTTAATGAAGATCATACTGACCATTGTTGATATACTTTTAAATGTGTTAATGTTTTAGAAAGCTTATCTACTTCCCAGTTATTAGAAAAAGAATTAATGCCAGGGATTATTGTAACTTCTGTTGCTCTCCCTTGCCTGCACTAACTTAGGTTCTGCTGCTGGCTGAAAGTATTTTGGGGGTAAATATTACCTGTAATATTAATTACTTATTAATTCCTATAACACTATAAAAATCTCCTGAATTTTCTTCATTTCCAGTTATGTAAACCTACCTAACTTTTCAGTGGAACAGTTTTCAGCTGGAAGAAGTGGTTCATATAGCATGGAAATGCTTAACATAAGTGTCTGTTCGAAAATCTGAAACAAACCTATTAAGACGACTTGTATGGAGGTGGCCCTATAACTGTTGTACCATTTGGAAGATTTACTTCTCTTTTTTTTTGTATTATTAAAATAAAGATTAGAAATGCATTTTTGAATGGTTGCCGATTTTGAACTTGAGCATATTTGGTAGCATATTTGGTATGTATGTTTTGAGAAGAGTAAACATGCAAGAAAAATGTGTTGGCATCTCTACTCTGAATTCACTAACATTGAATTTCAAGTGAAATCATTTTGGCGCATCTGAAGCGGGTTTAATTCTTGTATTTGTGATCCTCTAAACTATACTAAACTGAGGCTATGTGATGTTTCTTGTGCCGTTTTTTCTTTTCCATGAAGTGGCCACGTGTAATGCAATTGCGTTATTTTATGTTGAAAAAAATGCTGACTGTTATCTATCCCACTCCCCTCCCAGTTATAGAATAATATTTTTTAAAAGTGATTGAATAGATGCCATGTTTACTGTTATTAGTCCTTCACCTTTTAGTTGCTTTTTCGTAGGCTGATGAGAGCAGTAAAGCAGTGTGGAAGACATTGAAGACAGATTAGGTCAAAAAATAAATATAAGTATGTTCAGTTGTTGTCAAAACTGATAGAATCATTGCAAGCAAAGTTTGCTGCAGTGTTGAAGCAGTAGAATGATCAGTGATAAATCTGTATCCCTTTTTCTCATTGTATAATTTCTCCATGAAGCTTCATATGTCAAATAGCTGACAAATGGCTATTACTTGCTTTTGTGAAATCAGTTATATACTATTTAAGTGTTATTGTGTATGCTATACTTTTCCCACAACTTTGTATTATAGAATTTTCTGGTAGGAACCTAAACATCATTTGTAGATAGTTGAAAGTGAAAATGGGATATTTCAATAGCACTGTTATTTTAAAAGTAGTGATTAAATGACAAATGTTTTTCTCTAGGGTGTTCTACTAATCAAACTTTTCCTTTTTACATAAGTATAAGAAGTTGTTATGAAAAGCCAGTCCTTATTAGACATAGAGTAGACAAGGGAAAAGTAGAAACTTGAAAGCAGTGTAAAAGATGGATAAAAATGCTGGAGCTTTTTTGTTAATTAATGCAAATATAAATACTGAAATGCACATAAAGAACTTTTGATAACAGATGATGAATATGTTTTAGTGCACAGCCAGGTACCCAGCAATTTGCTGGTTTGTCTGCGAAATTACTTGTGTGCCTTCATTTTATTCATATTCACTTCTTTGGCTTTTGTGATCAAAACCAAAAACTTTAGATAGTTCATGCATAATATTCACCATAAATTATGACATTTAGATGTTATAAAAGTAAAAGGACAGCTGCACCTTTTTAAATATCAATATAATGCAGACTAGAGACTTGGTATTAAGAAGGAGGTAAGCAAATGTTATGAAATTTGAAAGTGCAATATTTGGCTATGAACAAATTTAATATAAAAAACTACATGAATATAAAAAGTCATCTGTGATAGTCGGAAGGAAATGTAGATTTAAATATAGGTACCCTAAGTTGCAATGTATCTTTATTCATATAATTTATAGACATTTTATGTACTTAAAAATGATGAAGGAATGGGAGGGAGAAAATTGATAGAATTAGTGGAACTCTGTTTCAACGCAAGTACCATTTTTGATTTACGTTGTAAACGCAAATGGCCAAATGGTGTACTGGCAAGATGAAAGGCAATATTTACAGTAGTTTTACCAGACGTAAAAGAAATACATTGTCACTTGACGAGCTCTATAAAAGAGAGGTAAGTATTAGACTTCTTAGTTTGCCTTAGAAAGCTATTGATAAGGGAACTGGCTATGCTGTGTGCTGGCAGACACTTAAATTTAAGAACGCTTTTACTCTTCCCAACTGATTTAGCCATCAGTTCTTCACTATAGACTTCCACTGAATAACTCAGTTCTAGGTCCAAGTACCATAGCTTTTTCACAAAAGTTTTCATCTACATACCCGTGCTGGTTTTGGCTGGGGTAGAGTTAATTTTCTTCATAGTAGCTAGTATTGGGGCTATGTTTTGGATTTGTGGTGAAAACAGTGTTGATAACACAGGGATATTTTAGTTACTGCTGAGCAGTGCTTACACAGAGTCAAGGCCTTTTCTGCTTCTCACCCCACCCCACCCCACCAGCGAGTACGCTGGGGGTGCACAAGAAGTTGGGAAGGGGACGCAGCTGGGACAGCTGACCCCAACTGACCAAAGGGATATTTCGTACCATATGACATCATGCTCAGCATGTAAAGCTGAGGGGGAGGCGTTCGGAGTGATGGTGCTTGTCTTCCCAAGTAACCGTTATGCGTGATGGAGCCCTGCTTTCCTGGAGATGGCTGAACACCTGCCTGCTGATGGGAAGTAGCGAATGAATTCCTTGTTTTGCTTTGCTTGTGTGCGCAGCTTTTGCTTTAGCTATTAAACTGTCTTTACTTCAACCGATGAGTTTTCTCATTTTTACCCTTCCGATTCTCTCTCCCATCCCACCAAGGGGGAGTGAGCGAGTGGCTGTGTGGTGCTTAGTTGCCAGCTGGCATTAAACCATGACAATATGGTACTAAGGTATGCAGAATATTTCTGACTTTGTGATGGATTTGGGGTTGCAATTCCAATACCTGATTCATGCAAGTCCTCTATTCCAAAATCTGTGTAAATTAAAGACCTATCAGTTTCAGGAAGTGTAATCTGCCATGGCAGAATGAACAACTTTATGTTAAAGGTACCAACATACTTCTGTGTCAGGTATCTCTGCAGTGGCTTTGCGTGCACCTCTGGTATTGTAAGCCTGGTTTTTGGGAAAATGAGCCTTCTGGAAAGTGGCTTGTTTTTCTGGGAGGGCGTGGTGGGTTTTTTTGTGTGAGGGAGTTTGGAAATCGGGGGCGGGGGGGATTGGTTTGCAGTTTTATTTTTGGGCATGGGGTGTTTATTGTCATAGTTTGCTCTGAAGTTATGATCTGTTGGCAGACAGATCTCTGAAAATACGGCAAGAAGCAGCATGTGGGCAGCAGTTTTGGAGGAAAGGACAAAATGAAAAAGGAAGCAAGTTTTCATTGGTTCTGTTGTAGAACAGCTTGCATTTACAAAGGAATACTAAAAATTCTAATTAATGTTTTAAAACTTTGGGGCAATATAGGTTGGCATAATTAATTAGTTAAACAATTCATGTAGGTTGCCAACACATGATAAGTTTGAACACCAACCTTTATTCCTTTTGTGTTGGATGACTTTAGCACAGCCAGGCCTGTGAACTGTTACTGACATAGCATGTGCCTATGCATGTAAAATTGACTTACAAGCATTTTTACTTTACCCCATAGTTTTCTAACTGGTGTAGCATCTATTATAAGAAAAAATAAACAATGCCACAGCCAACAATGAATTTATTAGCAGTAACAATTATCGGGCAGTTTTTTAGTTGGCAAAAAATCGATCTGATTTGCCAAGGAAAAAAAATTAGAAAAATTAGCAGCCAACACCACCTTGTAGGACAGAACTGGCTTCTGTCACTGGCAATGAACTTGTGTTTTGGTGGAAAATGACAAACTGTGAAATTTTCATTCGTGTTGATGAACCAGTCCCTTCTCATTTTGTCACCTATTATGTTCTTCTATCTCTGTCCTCTTGCTTAGCTCTGTTTTCTGCACCACTACTCATTTGATTTTCAGAGTATCATACTGTCCCATATCAAATACCATATGCTTTGCACCAGATGTCTGTTCTGTGAATAGCCCAGATTAATAACGTGCAGGTCAGTCTGCAAAACCTATCTGGGACTACTTGATCAGGGCTCTATTTAGTTGGTCAGTGAAATTCAATGGCAGTGATGCGCTTTGTTTTGTGTGAACAGGGAAGAAGATCTGATCTATGGCCCAATTGCCCTGATAGCCTGCCAAACCCTTTTTGGCCATATAGAGGCTGTCCGATTTTATTTTTATTTGTAAAATTTTTTATTTAAATTTAATTTTTTGACCTGTAATTCTGTAAATTATATTGGTGATATACAATAAGAATAGGGTAAGGGAGTTTGTGTGAAAAGCAAAGCAGATCTATCAGAGTACCAGATTGCACAACTTCCCACTCAAGAAAGACATGCAATTTGTTGCATGAAGATGAAATTCCATGTATTTTACTTGCAGACAGCTAGTTTATGTAACATGTCACTTGTGATTCCAATTTATGGATCCTTGGCTTCAGATCATGGATGAATATAACTTTTCTGATGAAATGAAAGTGAAGATTATATTGTATGAATGACTGTCTTGTCATAGGAAACCTCTGCTAGAGACTGCAATTCTCTGATATGCTGAAAACTCCCTTCTCCAAAAATTGCCGTTGTTGTCAAAATATACAACATATAAAAAAGAAAATTGGAAGAGGATGTTTTGATATTGTGAAAGTCAAGCTCTACCAAAGAAAATGCTTTTAAGTCTGTCTTAAGTTTAGGAGCCTGTTTTTCAAGATGGTATATAATTGCTCAGTGACTTTTCTTTTAAGCTGAGCTCTTTAAACTTACACAAGTGATTTGGTTTTTTTTAAGTACCAATAATTCTCCACCTTTATATATCAGAGACTATACTTTTGAACTCGGATGTCTGCCCATCTCTAAAAGCTAAACACCCTTCTCCTCAAAGAAGTGTATGCCTGTGGGAATTGGGGCACCAAAGAGAACACTTCCAACAACGTCCATGCTGGATGCATCCAAAGGAGTATGTGGACACAGCTCATTAGCATTCTTCCCAGACACGCAATAGAACAAGGAATGGGACATTATTAATTTTTAATGGGAAGGTGTCTGGGATTGCCTCCTGGCGTTCCTGGCCAAACTGGCTGCAGCCAGGGAAATGTGTTGTGACTTGCCTTTCCTTTGAATAGAAAGTGTTTGGTAGGAACAGAAGTCAGAACCTGGACAAGATGTATTGGAAGTGGGAGAGGAGCCCTAGCTGCTGTCAATGGTATGTGTGGAGGCAGCAGTGGTGGTGAATGGAAGGGCTGAGGACCATGATTGCTCTTGATGGCAAGTTAACAGCTGCCTGACTGTCTATGGCTTCTCAGAAAGCTGAGAAACAAGCTTTTATAAATATAGAAAAATAATTCTGTGCAAGTAAATTTATGGCAATGTTTTGTGACAAATCTCTGGGTTTGTATTTGTTTGGTTGTTTTGTTGTTGTTCTCCATGCTGTGATGATATGGGACATTGAGCATATCGAGCATTGCTTATGTGATTAGAATACCCCTTTGTGGCAGAACATAAAAAAAATTGTGGGAGGAGAAAGGCAGAAGCAGAAGCATCCCTGTTTCTACAGGTATTACTATCCTAAAAATGGGAGTTCCAAGGGAAGTTACAAGTGCCCAACTGCTGCAGAGTAAGGTTAACGAGCTGGGGAGAAATGCCATGCTTATGAAACTAGACTGATTTTGGAACTGATGCTAGCTTAACCGTCTCTCTGACATTATGTTGTATTGCATAAATATCTATCATGGGAGAGCTGTGCTGATGCTACTACCTGCTACTTACATAAGGTTTCCCATGGTTAGAAGTTTATACAATATGAAAAACTTCAGAAATCACCTGCTGTACAGTAGGATAAACTGAACAATGTTGAGAGTTAAAAAGGAATGGAATGAAGGTGCACAGAAATGTTTTGCCTTGTCTGAGTAACAAACTGAAATAATTCAGTTGAAAAATTAAGGATAATTCTGTTTTAGCTTTACAGATGAAAACAGTTTGTTAGTGCTGTAGTATATGTACATCAATATTTACACCAGTGCACTGAAGTCAAGCTAACTTCAATATACAACAGTCCTCTGGAGAACACTAGTCATTTGGTATAGACTAGAGAGAGCCACTTCATTTTGAAACAGCTGAGAATGAAAATAAAACTAAGCGGTGAACACTGAATTTGAAGCACACTTACTCTAACAGAAGGCATGAGGAGCTGCATTATCTTTTTCATCACTATATTTTGTGTATCACGTTGGTGAGAACTTTGAGAGACGGACAATGTTATACCTATACCAACACCAAAATCTGAGTGTGGTGTTATAACTTTCTCAAGCAAACTGCTAGGTATTGTTAATAACAAGAAACTTCAGGTAATATGAAAATAAATACTAATAAAAGTCCTTGAATAAGGCTTGGTACTTGATTTAGTTCTGAAATATTTGAAATGGTCATCTTTTTTTTTTTTTTTTTTTTTTTTTACTAAGGACAAACTGTGAGTGTCTGTGTGGAACTATAATGAAAACAACAATTAAACAAGCATATGCTTTTGCAAATGGAATTTTATTTTTCCTCCCCCTCCGCCCCCTTCCTAGGTTTACCCAAAATACAGCTCTGCCAGAAAAGTTGCTGGTGAAAAGCCACAGAAGAGCATTCTCAGTGTTTACCATTCTTGTCTCCTTGAAGTACCTGTCCTTGTGGTATACCATGGACAGAAGGGAAATTGCTGAGAACAAGAGGCAATACTGCATCTGTTAGACCAGCCCAGTTTTTGCCTCTTAACCTGGGAGGGATTAATGAGCTATTAGTAATAAGGCTGCTCGGTCACCGTATCAATTACAGTATGATTCCTGCAGTAGACACGGTACCTAGAAAGAGGGCTTGCAAGTGAATCAGTGTCATCCCAAATGTAGGTGCTGACACCCTAGGTATTTGAAAACTGTAAACTTGAGAGAGCTAACATTGCTATCTTGAAAACTCTTATCAAGATAAGTGTGCTCTCATTAACCATGGTGTTGGCAGGTATTTGCAATACTAGACCTAACTTACATAGACATCATGTGTAAGAAAGTAAGCGTGAATCCTCATACCTATTAGGTTTATAGCTGAATAGTTATACCTGAAACACATAGCCTTACCAGCTGGAAAACCTATTGCTGCAGTCAAAGGTAAAGATAGATGTTTTCTACTCCTTAAAGAATTTGCAGTGGCTTCACCCCTGCTTAATGTAACATCCTGGAACCCAGAGTGATCCCAGCAACTTCAGCTGCACTGTTCATATCACTGGAAAGGGTAAGCAAACCTTTAAAGGAGCAGAGTTTAATGCAGCAAAATTTTGAAGTAATGTTGACCTCAACGTTAGCATATTACTGCTTTATGTGCACTACATCAGAAAAATTATGAGACTGACCCTCATATAGCGTTAAAAGTTAAGTCTTTTTATCCAAAGTTGATAAAACAATACATCACTATATTTAAAAGGAGATTTAAAAAAAAAAAAAAGGCCAAATATAAAATGAAACTAATTCAATTTCAAGATGTCTATATTGACTAGAGATCTGACTAAACACAGGATTTACGTTTTTATACTTGGGGTATTGAGCTATAAAATGCCTCTTTTGTTTCCTCTATAAAACACTCGCATAGATGTTGTTTAAATTTTATTAAACTTGGACTTGCTTCTGGTCAAAATAAAGGACTGTCAGTGTAACAAGCAACAAGAACAATTTAAAAGATATCCGAGCATGAATTGGAATAAACTGATCTGAATCCGTAATTTTTCTGTTCTTCACTGTCTGTTGTCAATTTTGATTATTTAATATTATGATTTCTTTTATTGGATTTTTATTCTGAAATTACAGACTACAGGCTTTTGCCTTCAGCTCCTTGATGTACCTTGCAATAGTAGTTTCACTACTAAAGACATTCTGACTTGACAGAATGTCTTTACCAATGCGAAAAGAAAGGGTTGCCCTGAGGTTGAGGAGAGTTCAGCTCAGAAGAATAATGGTCATCTTGAAGGCATCTGCAGCCTATCTCAAAATGCTTTTCATTTGCTGGAGCGAAAGAATATTGTTGTGTTGTGAGGAAGAGAGAGGTGGGAAGAACTTCCAATAATTGCAGCTGTACACTTCACCTAGACAGAAGTGATTGGGAATGTGGCTGCTGTGGGAGCAAGCTATGTGTACCCCCCACATCCCAATGCTGCCTGCACTCAGGCAACTCAAATACAACTCAGCTGTAAAAATGAAAACTCTAGTCGTGCAACATTAATATGAAAACAAATTTTTACTTTTCACTTAGTTCCTTGAATTGGTTACAATGGATAAGCAATTTGACTTTTGAGTGCTTGTAGAGTCAGAACACGAAGGCTGTGTTTCCACAAGCTCTACATTTGTCAATCCTTCTTGGCTTGCTCACCCTATAAAATGCTTGCTGGGTGTGCATCATGCTGATGGCTGTATGCTGCATCCCTTTCTTGTGTGAACATGCAAAGAATTTTTAAGATAGAAACAAGGTATTAGCAATGGGCAGCCTGTACTCAGCAAAGTTGTGTTGTCTGTGTGTCAACTTCTAAAAATGTTTATGCCATACTTGTATGGAGTGTCGTTCACGAGATATCCGAAGTAAATTCTGAAATAAATCAGTATATGCGCTCTGAGTAATCTTGAAATACTAGAAGCATATTTATTCATGTAGTAAATTAAATGCGTTCTAGTTTTATGTTCTTTTTTTTGTATTTTCTGCTACGCATCTCAGCTTTTATTTACATTTCTTTAAAGTTAAATTGAATTATGACTGAAATTTAAATGATTTTAAAATTCTTCATGTGGAATACTCAAATTTGATCTCATAAATAGGAAAGAATATTTCTAAACCTGAGTAAACATTTGTTTCTACATTGGCTTTTGTCTCAAACATCAGCTGTTTACTTTCCACTCAAAAAAGCATTATTATATTGCAGTGATACATTACACAACTTGACAACAGACTTGAACAATTAGCTCATGGTTACCTTCTTCAGCTATCGTAATTAATGAACTATGGAAAAGATATAGTCCTTACACATTTCCCTACATTCCTTCCTCTCTTTTAGTGTTACAAGTTCCAAGAAAAGTCATCTTTTTTTTTTTTTAAATTTTTTTTTTTAAATGTCAAAGTTGATGCTATGAATTATGTGATCTTGGGAATCTCATTGGCATTTAGCAATTCTTAGCTAGGTATCCAAAATGTATTACTTCCACAACTTCAATGAGTAGTGTAATGGAGATATTAATTAACTTTTACATCTTTGGATGATATGTCTCCTGAGTAAAGTATTCAGGATGAAAACCTGTAGTCAGATGATGTGGGATAGCAGTTGAAGTCCATTACCTCAGACCTCTTGCAAACAGACCATCTAAACCAATCAAATTTTCTTTTCTGGATGGTTCTTTGTTATTAGGTGTCAGGAATACAGGCCTGAGATCTTAATATAGTACTATTTTTCATGAGCTAATCAACTAGGTTTTGCCCTAGTATCCACACAAAGCGTTCTTCCCAAACATTAGTTGTCTGTTATTTAGAAGTTGTCTTTTAATTTAAATTTGAAATTTATTCATGATCTTTTTCATATCTGGGTGTTGTTTCAATGTTATCCTCACTTTAAATGACTCATTATCTTCTCATTGTACACAGAAAGGGCTAGGAGCTTTCAGTTTTCAAAGTTGAATGCAGTTTAATAAGGTGTGACAAGCTTTTGAATTAACATCCTAGTAGTCTTTCCGAAGATGGTAGTTTGTTACAATCAGGGTTGTCTTAACTGCAACATTTGAGTTCACCTAAGTAGACTTTAAAAATATCTTTCCCCTTTCCCGGATCACCAAGCAAAATAGTAACATCCTTAAAAGAACAGGCAGTAGCATTGTGCATGCCATGAGTTACATTTTATGCATCTCAAAGAAAATAACTTCAGAAAACCTTTTACATTATTTAACATATTATAAATGTTTAGTGATTTGTTTTGTCTTTTTTTTTTTTTTCACCTCTTCTTCCCCATTTGCAAATCATGGGCAAGCCTGAGATCTACTAACATTATTCCAAGTATATTACCAATAGTATAACTCAGCTGTTATTTTCCTGTTCATTCACTGGTACCAAACTTGACATACAGGTAAGAAATAAATGTGGGTAGTGTAAGGAAAACTATGAAATAACCAAAGCAGGAAATTATGATCATCACTTGTAAGAGAATTTTAAACCCAGAGTTCTGGTAGTAAAACACTGTGTATTGGCTTGTAAAAGTCCTTACAGTTGGATACTGAGTGTAGATAGTAGCTTCTAATAATTTCTGTGGGAGACGGCTGGGACCGTGTTGATTTGGTTGCTAACTATATGCATTTTTTTCCAAACTAAATGCTGGTGTCTTTTCTAGACTGCTTCTTATATGTAGGATTCCTAGTGAGTGTTTAATTTTCAAATCTTAACACAACCTAGAGAAAGAAAAATCCTGTAATGAGTTTAGCAAATGAATGCCTTCAAAGCTTTGTATGTGAGGAACAAAGGTTTGTCCTGTCCTATTAATTTGGTAACCCTGACAAAATCAGAAATGTTTAAAGAGCTCTAATAGCTATTCTGACCTTGCTTCAGACATAGAGTAAAACAGAAAATAATTTCAGTTTCCATTAAAGCTCTGGTATATTCTATTTCTGTCAAAACAAACAAATAAAAAAAGCCTACAGAATATTTTCTATGAGTATTAAAAGAGCTGCAATTCATTTGTATTCATTTAATCTCAATGCTTTTCTGTTGAGATAACACAATACATAATTTGACAGCATTTGTTTCTGATGATTCTTTCCTGGCTAATGGCAAGCAGTTCCACTATCATCTGTATTTATTTAATTTATTTATCCTGCATAAACGAAGGCCCTGTTGCCAAAAGCATCTATTTTGTTTAGTGTCGTGTGTGTTTATGCAGATTTTTATTTTGTGCAGTCAAAAATCAAAAGTGTACTTATGCATGTTTGTTCATTGCTCTGTGCATCTTGGATGTGCATCACAGGAGGCATTAATGATGTATGGAATTGTCTAGTTACAAATCTTCTTGTACAAAAATACAATTATAATTTTGATTAGCTTGAAAAGGAATGTTTTGTTGCTCTCAGAAATCACTATCCAGACACTTCAGTCAACTTTGGGGCCTTTTCTGTATGTGCTGTTTTCCCAAATTGAGCTCATGCATCTTTGAGGCAGATGGGCAATTTTATGAAGTTTATAAATGGCTGAACGCTTTAATGGATCTGTCATGCACAGTTTGTTCTTTAAATGTTGCAGATTTGTGAACAAAACATTAATAACTTGTATCTAGCAATTATAAAGGATTTATTTTAATAGGACTGGGTCAAATCAGGCTTTCCAAATTAGAATAAGTTGCACATACAGTGGAAGATTTTGATGGAGAGTGCCAGAAGCAAGATGATTTGGTACATGCTTTTGAGCTTTCCACTCTGCCTTCACAAGTTCCAGATATAAAATATTTTTACCTGGGATAGTGACTTTTTAAATTCCCCCCACACACCCTTTTATCGTGTTGTAAGCTTATGCATTGTCAGAGTACACGCTTCAGTTTTTTCAGCTTCACAGGGCTGCTGCTTAATTCCACCGAGACACAGACAGCACACAGAGGCAAACAAATCTGTTGATTTCATTTATGGTCAGTGACTTAGCAACCTTCGTTCACCTGCTGTAAGGAACCCCCGTATCTGCCCTTCCCATGCACAAATTCAAGGAATAAGCATTAGGACAAATGCTTTAAACTTGGAATGAAGCTAATAATGAAAAAAAAAAATGCATGCATCTGTAAAAAAAAATTTAAAAAAAAGAAAAAAAATGTGAAAAGCTAATATGTAAAATAAAGCTTGTTTGAAGGTAGTATCACCTGTCTATTGGTATTCTTTTGTTCCATAATGTAACACTGGCTGGAAAGGTGACCAGACTTTCCAGGCTTGAGAAAGGCCAGACTCCTGCAGTGTCTCAGCAAACCAGAGTGCACCACACAATACGCAAAATCCTAACCATTTAGAACAGGTAATTGTTAGGGATTTTGCTTTTACATAATGGAGCAAACGCTTCTAATTACACCTGTAAAACATACTGCAAATATGTGCATGGCATTCGGGGATGCAGAATTCTGGTTTTGGAAGCTTGAATGATTGTTGCTGTTGTTGGGGAGGTGGTGGGGGGGGGGAGACGACAAACAGACAGTTGGGGTTTGTTTGTTTGTTTTTTTAAGATATATGAGCTAATTTCTCTTACTGCTAGGGCAGGATACTTTTCCACTGTATTTTTTAGCTCTGAAAAAAATAATCGGAGGGAATGCATAATATTGATTTGCAGGCAAAATGTTGATTCTTTATTAGGAACCTAATAATCTTTAATAGGTAAAAATCTCTCAACAAATCTGGAAGAGGATGTCTAGCTAAGGTCTCTTCCCCCCTCCCCTCCCCTTTGTTTGAAGGGCAACACACCTAATTTAGAACTAATTTAGAAAACAGAGTTGACATTCTTTGTAAAGGTGCTGTTTGTGCACAGCTATGAAAACAGCAAACTTGTTGCTTTAGATTTAGCAGGATAGACATGAGTTTGCTGTCTTACTCCATTTCTGCCTCATTTAATCACAGAAGAGACCCAAATTAATTGTCTTTATATGTTTGAAGGTGTGGAAGTCTTTTGAAGAGAGCCCTCCCATGCCTCATGGATCTTTCTGATGTCCTCTGGCTATACTGAGTAAAGTGGTTGCCTGTTCAGTCCAGTATTTTATTGTAAGAACTGTAGGATTTGATTGCTGATGCTTTTTCTTTAAGGATTTCTAAATGTTCTGATCAACTAATTAATTATGATTGCTTGTAGGGAATGCAGCCTGTACAACGGCTGGGTGAGAAGGGGGTGTTTTATAAGAGTGGGGAACCTTTCTGGGCATCGTGTATCCAGTAATCTTAAAGGCCAAAATACCATTAAAGTTTTCTTTCTGACAAAAATGAAATTATATGTGTCTTCCATTTTAAAAGCCACATAATATATCATCCTTCAGATTGAAAATCAGTATTGATGGAGAAGGCGAGTTTAAAGGAGAGTTAATAAGGCATAAGATTTCTAACTTCCACTGATGTATATGTGTAGCAGTTGTTTCTACTGCAGCTCCACAGAGTAGCTGTGAGCAACTTCCCTTTGCCTTTTGCAGCATTTTCTGTATTTGTGACACAGTATTTGTAGTCAAAAGGGAAAGACACTCACATTGAAGACAATTTTGTAAATATTCTAACTTCATAAAGTTTCTTTTTAAAAATATATTACACAGTTCTAATGGAAAGTGATGGTGCTTTAAAACATGTTTCAAGTACAACTGATTCATTTAGATGAGAATTGAAAAAAATTACTGAAGGATCTTAGTCCCACAGTCTGTTCCATGAAGTAGATCCATGTGTGTAGAAAGAAAGAGATACTATGTGCAAACAGATGTAATGATATTGAAGTCAGTATCCCTTAGCACTGCAAAATAATTCAGAACAGATGTTTGTCTTTTCTTTGAGTGGTTTACCTATTGCAATTTTTAACTGAAGAAAGCAATGGTAGATTTTGCTAATGAATGGAAAAATGAAAATAATCGGAATATATTTGAGTCTAAAACTATTGCTGTCCTTCAATGTATTTCAAAACACTAATTGAAGTGCTTGCTTCTTATCTGCAAGCCGCCTTCTTCTGTTTTTCTGTTGGCAGTTTGATATTAGTTATAGGAAATAGATTTTGTGCTACAAACTGTAGTAACACAGTTACTACAATGAACACAGCATTGAAATGTACTACAGGACAAAATATAATACGTGCATCTAGTCAGAGTGCTATTGACAGGAGCTTAAATATCCTCTTTTGACATATTCCCTGTTTTTTTTCTTTGGAAGAAAGTTAAACATGCTTTTAACCAGTGAGTGACAATGGATGCCAGCTGTGAATGTAAGGTCATGAAACGTAAAACAAATTGACAGTGCTAAATACACTGGAGCCCTTTTTTTTTATATATATGTACTCCTGTAGTACAGGTGATTAAATTTTGAAGGTAATTGATGATTATTACTTTTGAACTCAATGGATTATTTCTGTAGAGTCTTGTAAGTGTTGCTAGTTGAGGTAATTTTAACTGCATTTAGAGCTTCAACAAGAACTGTGAGCTAATTTCTTCTTCCCCTTTCTCATGTCCCCACCCTTTTTTTGTTTGTTTGAGTTTTTTGAAGTGTTACCTATTTCAACTTTGTTTTCTTCTTGGAGTGGGCAACTTATGCTGTACCTGCCAAATGTTATATATTCTAAAATGCTATGACTTGATTATGAATGACAGTAAAATAACAGTAGTTATAAAAATGCAATTAAAAGCAAGTTTCCTGTATTTCAGTGGGATAGAGTTTGGGAGACCTTTAAAGAGATGTGAAAATCTGTAAACTGTATGCAAATATTAAATAGTAAACCATTCTAGTCCATTTTTGATATGGACAATCACTTGGATTCCACTGTGCTGTAGTGGTTTTTGTTTGCTCTCTTTGGGTACTTTCAGAATTCACGTAAAGCCCAGTAGAACAGAGGGGCTTGTCCTAGTATAAAATAACTATGTTTGCTGAAAAAGCTCTGTGATGAAATGGCTTATATGTCTTGTAGGATATCTAACTAAGCTGGCACATATTGGGTTGAATTTTAGCAACCTGCTTTAGGTCAAAAAAAATCAAACCCAACATGCCCAGGAACTATTACTGAAAAAAAAGGAAACCAAAACAAAAACAAGCCCAAACAAACAAAAAAACCCAAAAAACAACCACCCAAAGTCCCCAAAAAACAAACGACTCCTGTATGCTATATTATGAAATCTTTTGAAAAATGTGGCATAGTCATTTTGTTTTCAGTCTGTTTTGCAATCAGTTTTCCTTTAGGCAGATGATGTTTTATTTCAGCTGCCTATTAACTAGGCCCACAGGATAGTCACCTTCTATTCCAACGTATTGGCTGCTTCACAGTCTCTCTGTGACATGAAAATTGTAACTCGTGTGGCACTCCTGCATTACACAAGCAGCAGCACGAGCTGTGAAGCAAGTCAGGGGCACAGTGATCTAGCTGCATACTAGTCTGTATGAATTAATTTTTAACTCTAAGGTGCCAGTCTAACCTCTTTTGCTATGGTAAGTCGTATTGCAGGTGCATAGGTGGTTTTTTGGTAATGCATCCTTGCAGAGTGTTTCTGTAAAGTCACTTAAATGTGTATGCCTTCTTGTCAAAAAACGGTAAATATGAATGAGGTAGCAGAACCCTGCAAACAAAGTTACATCCCCGCATGCCTACAAGAGCTAAGTAGTGGAGGAGAAACAGAAATTGTCTCTGTTTCCTGTCTTCACTCTCCTCCTTCCGGCTGTGTTCTTTAGCATTGCGGGAAACAGATTTTTCTTGCTTCCTTTAGACCTTTTGTCCAAAAAAGAGTGTCTCTGAAGCTGACCCCCACATAGCTATGGAATGGGCTACAAAATCCATGATTCCAGGTTTCAGTATTTGAGGAGAAAGAATAGGGATGGTGGTGAAGTAATTATTGGAAAAATGTGTATCGAAGGGGATCTTGATCAGTACAATCTGGAGGGAGCTGAGGGACAAGAATGAGAATCTGTTTTGCAGGAAATGCAGAGGGGGATCATAGCAAAAAAGGGATGACTGGTAGAAAAACTCAAGTCAGACCAGAAACATAGTTCTGGTATGATTATTTTAAACTTCAAGATGCATTTGCTTTTTTAGTTTTATCTTTCTGCATAAGGTTGCATTTTAAGATGAATCAGCAGTATTTCTCTTAATTTCTCAGAGTATTAATCGGGTATCAATCGGGCATCTAAAAGCCAGTTCCCATTTGCTGTAAAGGTAAAAGCAGATTTTTCTGATTATTTATATACAAATACAATATATAACTGCAGTTCTTCCTGTCTGCTTTAGATAGCTGGACAGAGGTTTGGAACTATAAGATTATGCTAGTGTTTCTGACTAGTATGTGATATATAAATCTCGTTGGTACAATATGTCTCTCTAACATATTTGCGAGTGTAAATGGAATTATTTAAGTATTAGATGTAAATAAAAACAATCTAGTAAATTTAGTATTCCAAATCAGAGGCATATTTTTAAAAAAAAAAAAAAAAAAAAAGTCCAGAACCATGAGCAATTTTAGTTGTTTGACAGTAGGATGCTCATTTATTTAATTGACTGTTTTATTCAAAGCTGTGTTGTGAAAAGTGTTATATAATGCTTTCTAAATCATTCAAAGAGTATCTTGCTGTAAAAAGATTCTTATTGAACATTCAAATACAACTTTGTGGATTGCTGCCAAATATATATATATATATATATATATATTATTTTAACTCTGTTGCTTTTGGAAATATTACACAGGAAAACCAGTAATATTAGATTTATGGAAATTGTTCTTGAATTCAATTAGTCTTTTATTGGTTTGTCAATGTATAAAATAAGAAAGATGTTTAGTATGTATGGTTTTTGAAAGAATAAGTTGTTCTAAAATTATCAAAACAAGCATGCCTCTTCTGTGGCATACCAATTCTCTCCTTTAAATTAGTTACAGAAATGCACTGTGTGAAGAAACACATTAAGGCTTTTATGAGCAACACGCTTTTACCTGGCTTCATAAGAAGTATTACTGAAAAGTGCTGAAATGGGCATTTTGTGTTTTCTTTCATATTTAAATAGAAATAAGTTGCTTCAGGACTGAGGTCAATATTTCTGACCAGGAGTTAAAGCTGCCTCGCCGTTTCTCATGAAAATGGTGGTTGGCTGGCTGGCACCCAGACCTGGCCAAGCACAGTGAATGCAGAGGGAAATGGATTAAGGTGACTGGTAATAATGACCTGCAAATCTGATTTTCCTTCTTTGCGTAAGACTGAGAAAGTGCAGGGGCTCATTAAAATACTTAGATTAAGCTATGAGAAATTTGATTGAGATGCAAAACGGCTCATTTCTGGGTCTCTGGTGAAGCAGCTCCGGAATGATATAAAATGCCTTTCTTTGCTGTTTTTCTGCAGGCTTTAGGGGACTAGTAGTTGTCAAGGAGAATTGGAGTAAAGTGATTGATGTGTTAAGGTAAAAAGTCAGTGATGTAATCTTTGTCCCAGAAGGCATGTTGTTCCTTGGTATATCACCTGTTTTACATTGAAGGGCTTAGAGTAGATTGATTATGTATGAGGAAGAGTAAGCTAGAAGAATTAGCCAAGAGAGTATAGTATTCATCTAGACAGTTTCCTTTTAAAATTGAACCAAAAAAATCTATGCAAGTGATGATAACGAAAAGCAAATAACCTTAGGGTGAAACGTAAGTGAGAAATTTATTGTGTGGAAACAAGAAGAAATAAGCTGTCTTTGTGTTCATTACAACAGGAACATTTGTTTCCAACTATAGATGGATCTGTCTAACGTTTGTCCCTTCTGTCTTGGGCAACTTTGTAGGGCACACTATTTGATATGATGGTGCCTAGACAGTACAGTTTCAAAAAGCATGGTATTGTTGCTTTCACGTTGTGTATCTTTCTAACGAAAATTACCATTTTAATTCTAACTTTGTAATTATATCCTGTGGATATACAAAGTTGTCAAATGCAACATCATGGTTTTTACTCTGTGTTCTTTGAGGTTTTACTGCTAGCTGGCTGTCTTCTGAAATTTATTTGGGGGGAAGGAGGGGGGGGGACACCAAACAACCAAAATGAAAAACTTTGTATTTAAAGAAAAAAATTAGGGAATAATGTTACGTTGATTACATTATTTCTTCCTGTTTACGTCAGTGAGGCTTCTGGTATATAAAGCTGTTTAACTTTATGCTGAAAGCTGGTGAGTGATGGGTACTTTTGATAAATTGTATTTTCTCTCTGATCAGTACAGCTAAGCACTGTGACTTTTACTGATTCAGGAAATATAAGAAGAATTTGAGTATGAATGGAAACTTCAGACTCAAAAGTTGAGCAAAAATTAAAGTACAAGACAATTAAATGTAATTAATTTCTGGGAAACAGATATTCAGAATTTCCCTTGGACATTTCGAGTTACCCTTTTCAGTTGAGCGATCTGATATAAGAAACTTATTTTTAATTGGAGGATGTCTTAGAGGGTTTTTTACCTTAATCCTGTTTTCAGCTTTTCAAATTGTCTTTAAGATCTGTCTTGAATTTCTTTTCATGATATTGGACATCTGTGAGCATACTTATCTCTGAAGCCTTTCTTGTCTGCCTGGTATTTTGATATCATGCTGTAAATTTGCTTTGCCACTGTCATAATCTGATTTTATTTTTGTCTTTTTCCAATCACTTTTCAACAGGGAAACCAACATCATCTTATCTAGTTAAGCAGAATGAACTTAGCCTCCTTGAAATTCCTGTTGCTTTATATAATGGCCTCATACCAAGGGAAGCATGTTATTCGCTACTTTGCCCAGAAGTACCTCTAGCCAGCTGGAGTGCTAACCCAGCAAATAAGATTATGCATTTGAGAAGCTTCACGCCAAACGGGTATCGTCGTTGTTGGTATCCAGCAATATTCCACAGGCACAGAACATCTTATGTTAACATCTTATTGTTAACATAATACGAGCAGGGAAAAAGAGATTTGCTGTGGGAACGTTCTCAGGTGGGCCTCAAGATTTGCATACATTTATGCTTGTTTTGTGTTTTAAACTCTACACGGTTCCCTAGCGCTCTGATCGGATCTCTTGCCTTGCCAGCAGATTATCACACAGCAATTGGAAACACTCGGTTTGTGGTGTCTCAAAGCACATGTTAATGACTCCAACATTTGAATAGTAAGACAAATGCTTGTTGGCTGTGGGATGCAATGAAAATAGGATGGGTGTGAAGTGCTGTCCTGGTTTTGGCTGGGATAGGGTTAAACAACACAAACAACGAATAATAGGGAAAGTTTAAATTGTTTTTGCACAATTTGTTGGAGAAGGTTAGGGTCTTCCCTTATGCCTATGTTTTATAACTATCAAATACCCATCGTCTTGGGAACATGGCTATTACTTGAATGACTGTGTATTCCTCCATTCCTTTTGTTTTAATGGTCACTGCAGTTTTAGCTTCTGTTTTAATCTCAGTTCTGTAGAGGTTGCAAACCTTAAGAAAATTGTTTTGGGTGGGCATGCCTCAGGTAGGTCACTGCAGGAACTAAGGCAGGGCATACGTTTTTCTTAAGCCTGCATTCAGCATAACGAGACAGCTAGGGATGGTATTTTCCCTGCAGTTTACAATACCTTGAGTGTTGCTATGCTGCAGTTATGGCAACTTACATAAGTATTATGTATTGGAAAAAAGTTAACAGTTTAAATGCTTTTATACTAATAAAACTGCCCACACTAAAGTGATACAATCTTCTAAAGGGGTTTCCTTAATTGTTTAATGCAGGATAAACACTGAGGTGAATCATGTTAGGGTGGTTGTCCTTACACTGAAGTGGAAGGTCAGCAGCTATGTAGAGCAAGCTGCTTCCATAATTTGGCTGACCTTATTGGTGTTATATTATTGATTTGCAATTTCAGATTATGTCTAGCCTCAGCATAAAAATCAGGTTTGAAAAGAATTTGATAAATCATTAAAAGAGCAGATTATGTCCAAAGGGTTAAAGTGGTAAGGTTATTTTGTTCGCAGAACTATAGTTGAGCACTGAAATTGGTTTTAATAAAATAAATTATTCAACTATCAGTTTAATTTTGCCATAAAGTAAATGTTACAAAAGAGTGACACTTCAGGATATTAGTGAATACACCAATATAGCAGCATAGCATAAATTATGTTATAAAGTAAGTAAATAAATGAGAGGACTTTCACTTGGTGCACTTGATCCTTAAAACCAATTATCACTGTCTCAATGTTTCCTCACTCATTATGGAAATCTGTTTAAGTCTGCTTGTTTTTTCTCTGAAAAGTTGTGCCGTTCAGCCAGAATGTAAAATGGGGATGGTGGAGATGGGCAGGAAGAAGTTATCTGTATTAGGAAGAAGGGGACCAGTTACTCTGAATGCTCCCCTTTTTCCTGATGCCTCGTCAAGGGCTTTGCCACAAGCTCTGCTCATTTCTCCCCCTCCTTGCCAGCACTTCCCCGGTTTTCTTTCTTGATGTTGAGAGACAGCTTGGTCTGGGACAGTCTTGTGATGTGATGGACTCCAGCAGTTTTTAGTAACAGACACAAATTGCTCCCAGGGTGAAAATAAATTATTTGGGTGTTTTCAGTGTTCCTAATTGCTGCTTTCACAGCCTTTCTGCGGGGTTGTCAGGTGTGATTTAAGCTGACTGTAGGTCATGACTGAAGCGAGAAAAGACAATGAAAAAGTAAAGAACAAAAAGGCATAACAAATTCTTGACATTATCGGTGCTTAACTTTCCTCTCAGACCACTATGGTTACTTAAAACATCTTCTTAACTTTTAAAGCACATACTTTCATAGCAATTAATTATATTTAGCGCACAATGTTGTATAAAGTATACTGTAATTTGTAATGTACTGCTATTTTAAACACTGAACAAGAAGCTATACATGCATTTCTTATCCATCTGGCATCTAGCAGACTTGTAGGCTGCAGATCAAGTATAATTTCTGCATTAAATGTGGTCACACGTCTGGAGTATGCTGCTAGACAGGTGATCATGAACAATCCATTTGCCTTGTGAGGGGAATGTTGATTTTAGCTGTTCAGACGCTGGAGTCTTTTGCTGTTAACCTATTTTCACTTCCTTTCTTGAAAGTTATGTTCTCTGCAGAATTTCTAAAGCTTTTTACTTTTATCCAAGGATCTCTTCTTTTTGTTTGTTTGGTTTGTTGTTTTTTTTGGTGTTTTTTTTTTTTTTAAATTAAATCTGTAATGATGTTACAATGTTACATGTGAAAATGAAATGCTAGGGGGTTTTGACCTGACCAAGTTACATAGGAGAAGAATGCAGACTTTTGAATAAAATACAGGTTTTATTCCTTTCCGCTCCTAATTGTTCCTTAACACATTTGCAATAATGCTGCAGTTTAAGAGACAGTCTTCAACTTGTTTGTGTTTGCATGGATGTTGTGACAGCTAAGCAGGGAATATAGGAGAAATTAAAATAATCTTCTCTGGAGTCTGAATTCAGCACGTATATGCGCACAGTTGTCTTGGCTGCCTTCTGACTTAGCTAAGCCTAATTGCTCTTATCTCTCAGAATTGATCATTATTCTGGGCATTAACTCAAATTTGGCTTTTAATGTTTCTTGAGAAATTATCTACTGAAACTTACAGCATAGCATCTGTATTCACTTTATATTTTTTGAGACATTTTATGCTTTATGTAGTTCCTAACTGCCCATAATAACAGCAGCAAAATTCTCTCAATAATGGCAGAAATTATGACACAAGGGAAACTTTTTTTTTTTAGAAACACGCTGTTAAACTATCCTTGAGACTATGTTTTTAATACTTCTCCAAGAAGTTTTTAGATGCACACAAATGCCTTGTAAGTGAACAGATGCAAGTACTGCAACAGAAAGGTAAAATAAGAAAAGAAATAAATGGCAATGGCCCCTTTAGGGCTGAGTTTCTTCAGTTATCGTTTTATCCTGTTGTGTGATCCTGCAGTCAGGTGCAGACTCCCTGAAGCAAGAACTGGTTTTGGGGTGTGTGTGTTGTGTATGTCTAGCATGGTCCTGGTCACAACTGATGCATGTAGGAATTAATACAAAGCACATAAAAAAAATAAAGAAATGGGTTACCTCACAGTTAATATTAATTGTGTCTTTTAAAGGTAACTAGTAGTGATGGCTTGAATATTAAAGAATGGCTTAGTCTGAATGAAGCTTGCCATTATGTGAGACAGTTATGCTTTTCTGTTCATGAATTATTTAATTCCTTTCTTATTGTGTGACAGGTGGTACCTTCTTGGAAATGCATATAGTTTTCCGTGGAAATAACTTGCAAAATTTTCCAATACTATATATTCTGTAAACTACGGTATTCCAAGTAGTAAATGATCATTTAAAGAGGTTAATTCTTCCTGTTTCATGCTAACGTGCACTGTTAACCCCATGGTCCTAACTCTGTTCTTAAAGTTTCCTTCTAGAGTGTGAATGTCGATATGTATAGCATCGGTCTCAGTACTTCTTAAAGCACTTTTGTTCGAATTGGGTTATGTTTTGGAAACTTCATTTAATTTCAATTAATTCCCCATTTAGCTATGTACAGACTTTAATTCCTGGACTCCTTAGATCAGTGAATGTTGCTCATTTGTCTTGTCATTTCCTAGGATTAATTGTCATAACCCAGGCAACCAAATTTATTCCAGTTATGAAACATGAGTCAAACTTAATTTTTTGAGGTGAAAGCCAGTAGTTTATATTAAAGCATCCTGCCACCTCCCTCCCTAGTTAGTAGTTTTGTTTGCACTGTGAAGATGACAGCCAAAAGGGTTAATGTGAATTCCTTTCTTTATAATAAGAAACTGGGAGAGAATTACTTTTTCTGACATGAAATTGGGAGAGATAAGGAATGGAAACATATTGTAAGATGGTGACATTTTACGACAGAACTCGGAGAAGCTTCTGTATGTTTGAAAAACAAAACCAACTTAAACCTTCTGGGTTAACTTACCCAGAAAGTAAAAATTGGAAAAAAGCGGGCAACTTTCTTCAAAACAGAACTACAGTTGCATAAAAAAAAAGCCAGTATGAAATTCACTTATAACTTAGTATCCCTATTATTTGATAAAGAATACAGTAGAAAGTAAAAACAGAGTTTATTTTAAGATTATGTCTGTTTATAGATTTTTTTTCCTACTACTACTATATCTATCCTTGCATAGACAGCATTTTCATGATAAGTACACAATGTACACATTATTCTTTTTGTATATATTTTCTTTATATAGCTCTTAGCTCTGTAACATTTTTCTCTAACCTTTTCACTTCCCCAAGTCCACTTTGCAGCGTTTGTGCTTCTACTTGCCCTCATATTTATTGAGGCATAAACCAAATCTGTGGGCAGCAAATAGTTTTCTTTAAATAGGTGTATTAGGATTGCATCCCCACAAATGCTTTTTACTGTTTTTAAAAGTATTTTTGGTTGTGAAAGTAGTAATATCTTTATTGGTCTTCATAATGATTTTACTTATGTAACTGTTTACATATTTCTATGTATATATTAAACAAGCCTATTATCTCATCTTAGTTGATTTAAAGTGCTTTATCATCTCTGCTAATCTGCGTGCTTTGAGTTCTAGTTGAAAGCAAAATAAACAACCCTTCTGCTCCCCATTGCAATTTTTTATATCTATTGTAAATCTCAATTATGCAAATTTACAATCTACCAGGTCTGGTTGGATTGCCTAATCACAGCTGAATGTTTTCCACTGCAGATATTCTTCTGGTGTGTTACTGAGCTAGATAACTTCTTAAAGTTTGCTTACAAAAGACTCCATACTGTACTTCTACAAAACACCTTTAGTAGCTCATTGCTTATATGATCCATTGCTTAAGATCTTTTTAAGGCAAGTTTCATCAGGAACTCAGTATTATTACAGATGGGCTTTAAAGAAAGCATACTCTTACAGAGGTATTAAGTTGATTCTCTTTCATATTTGGATTTTAAAATGTTCTAAAATGTTTGCTTTTTGCCTGGGGAATGTAATAGCAACTTACTTCATTGCTGAAGGGAATTTATCAACAGCTGTTATATTTCTGACAATTATACAAAAATAGCAAATACAAATACTGATTTTTAAACAGTGTAAATCACCCAGTAGAGTAATGTGTATCTTTACAACTATCTAGAATAAAATGTTTAAATGCTAATGAGATGAAAAGAATAGAGAGTTTCTCAATAACCACTATGTAATAATCACCAGCCAGTTTATTGTGTAATATTAACAGTGTAAGCTTATGTCATCATCATGATTATAGTATTCTTCTCAACTTTTGTAAGTTATTTTTCAAAAAAAAAAAATGGTCTTTTTATCACACTGTCAGGGTCAGCAGTTCCATATATTTTGTACCAATCTGGACCGTATACTCAGAACTCGAATTTTGCACAAAATAGATTGTCAGACACCTCAGACCTTAAACTAACACATTAAAACAATCAGTGAATTCACTTTTCCATTTGCTTGTATCCTTTATAGTAAAACACTATTATAAATGAAACTCGCTTCAGTGCTAGCTTCAGTGTTCAATTTGGCTTTATTGTGATCATCTAACCTAAAATTTATAAAGACAGGAGTACCAACCAGATTTGGAGGTAACAAAAAGTATTATTACTCGCTGTTGATCTTTCAGTTGTTCTGAAGTATCTGGAAACCCAACAAAATCTACACTCTCCACTTTTGAATATCTACAGAAAATCAGCAATCTTCATACAATTTCTTGTTCTGTTTTCCCTGTTGAGCTGACTGGATGCCATTGAGCAAAATTATAGTTATCTATCCTTAAAGTGGTACTGGATGCCTGGGACACAGTTAAATTCTTAATTCCGGTGGAATATAAGAGTTACCATACAGAGTCAGGGCAATGCTCCATATCCTGTCCCCAGGAGGCTGATAACACATACTTAGGAAAGAGTAGAACAGATCAAAAAAGTAGTGATGCTTACATTAAATACCTTTTCAGCTTGTGGCTTAGTAACTCTTTGAGGCTGAAGTACTAACTTCTTTCTTTTTAGAACTTGATGGCTTTTCCTTCCAGGAATTTGAGTAGTTCTTTTGAGCAATGCTTTTGTGGCACTGAGTTCTGTTTTTAAATGCATGTAGTATAGAACAAGTACCTGTTTAGTTCACTTGCATTTGCTTTGATTCTTGTTGGTTCTTCTATTAGAAGAATCAATAAACAAAAACAGGGTTATCTCTCTACCTTTCCTCCATCATTCATGATTTCACACATAAGGGTTGCCTTCAGTCTTCAGTCACCTATTTTCTACACTGAAGACTTAGTCTACCATTCCTATCATTCCTTGTTCAGAAATATTTTTTCTACTATCTCTTTTGCTCTTTCTTTCACTGTTTCTATCTGTCCTATGTGATGGGTGACGGCAGAGAGAGCGCTGTAGATAATACTAAAGATCCAGGCACACAACGGATTTGAGTGGCATAAAGAGGTTTTATATTTTCTTTGCGTTCTATTTCTTATTTTGATTACTAGTGAATATTGAGCTGTCATTTCCACTGAGATGTCTATTTATAGCTAGTATCAATATTTTTTTTCTGCATAGTAGTAGTTGTCAGCTCAGTCCATTACATATTTGAAGTTAGTCTTTTCTTTCCCATGCGAGTTATTGTGTTTATCTACATTGAAATTCATCTGCCATCCAGTTATTTATGGAAGAATTTAGAGTCTTTTTTACTGGCCTTTTTGTCAGTAAAAAATTGTCATTTCACTATTAACTCTTTTCTGAATCATATATGAATAAGTTGAAAAGCAGTCCTTACATAGGTCTTTATGGAATTCCAGTGTTGGCTTCCCTCTGATGTGAAAACTAGCAATTTGCCTACCATTAATCTGCTGATTAGGCGTTAATCCTTTCATGAAAGGAATTTTACCTCCCTAGCATTTTAGTGGCTTTCTCTTTTCATGTTTGGTAAAAACAACACATAGATTCTGTAGGATGATATATTATCCATATGTGCATAAACTCTGTAGTTTTTTGCACTTTCTATCAGTTTTCTTCATACTGGTGTCAGACCTTAAGGGCTGTAGTTTCCCAGATCCTGCAAACACACTCTTCTTAAATACTGAGGCTATATTTGCCACCTACTGTTTCTCTAGTGTCAAAATGCTAAGTGATAGTTATGTGCTGCAATTCAGCCATTTCATGCTAGGGTTCCCTTAAACTCCAAGTGGAATAGCCTCTGCTTCTGACATTCTGAAACTGATCGTACTATAAACTTGTTTTACAGCTTCTTCTACTAATGATTAATTTCGAGACAGATCTTCCACCATATCTGTGATAAATAGATGTTGTAATGTGAAAATCACCACAAAGTCTTCTACAGTGGATGCAGATGCCACATAACTTGCATAGATTTTTGCCGTTGTCCTATCTGATTGCTTTCATATAGTAGTCTTTCTTTTTGGCTAGCTTCCCTCTTTGGAAAAGAATTTATTATTAGGCACGTTTACCTTTGGAAGCTGTTGCTCAAAATCTTTTTTCTCTTTTGTCCTACCTTCTTGAGATAGGACACTCTATTTTCTAGCCATGAGGTTTTTTAATAATTTAGATTTGACTTAGAGTATAACCTTGTTTTAAACAGACTTTGATGCCTTGCTGTTTGACCAGGCGAACTTCTTCCTCTCACTCTCTCTTTTTTTTTAATTTGTTGTACATTTATTGCTCTGAGACTGAAGTGTAGTTTGTTTCAAACAGAACAGAGACTACCAAAACCAAAAATCCCTCAGTGCTTCAGGGGTGTTTTTTACCCTTTCAGATGCTCCTCTTAACATTCTCCTACTGAACTTTTTTATTTTGATGTAATTCTTCTTTGACTATCTTAATTCAATCTTCTGCAAAAATGTAGAATATAGGGAATTTAAAAATCTGTGTGGAAGTTGCATTAAATTTTTCAAACCATATCTTAAGTATTGCTCAGGATCAAGTAAAAACTTGTTTCTTTTCATGTGGTTTTCTTCACTGTGTGCTAACATATAGCACTTACTCATGATACCAGAAAATAAGTCTTTGAAATTGTGTCCTGGCCTGGTAAATTGCATTGGTAATGAAGTCATTGCTGATTTTGTCATGTTTCCTACTTACAAATCTTTCTAACGTCCATTAGTCACAGTCATTGATATAATCCTGGTCATCATTTAATTTGTAGCACAGTACTATTTTTCCCTGATCAGACCTGAAATGCCAGTCCATATTTACTCTCTGCCAAAAAAAAAAACCCACAACCCAAAACAAACCAAACCAAACAAACAAAAAAAAACCCCACCACCAAAAAAACCCAGCATAACAAAGGAAATTTCGCTGCACTGTTGGATGCTAGATTGCCAAATATTGAGAGAATGGGCACTGTCCAGTTATACTGATAGGTGACTTACCATGGTCTTTTCTTTAATCTTAACAAAAAATGAATGGTTTACTGCTGTTCAGCAACTCAAATGACTGTCAGTCTTTATAATTTGTTTTGGGATTTTCTTCAAGTAGGATCTATATGCATATGGTCTTTAAGTATTTAGCCTCTTGACATCTGTTCTGGCAAGCCAATAGAATCCCAAGCCCACAGGATTTAATAACCCTGCTATGTAAAGGAGGGTAACTGGTAAAGTCTTGCCAAAACAGAGTGGAAGAGCCGATTATCCCTCATTGCTGTTGTGAATATATTAGGCTGGCTCATAATAGCAAATATTGGACTTGTTATGGTGTTTGCCTCTTCAGTGTTGGCCAATATAGAATCTTCAAGACATTTGGATTTCTATCTGATCCATTAAAGTAACATAGTATAAATAATTACACCTGAATGTCCCTCCTAAGCAGGCTGTCTACGAGAGGGTTTTTTTGCACAATGTCATCTGTCTCTTCTTTCTAACATTTGTTGTATGTTTTCACTTCTTGATGTTAATGTTGTTAAAATAAACGATTGAATGTACACCCAGCACTGCGTTTTCCTATATCCTGTTGCAGCCTGGCCCCAAGTGATCATGTAAGGGAAGAATTCCTGTTTGTTAACCACTTCCATTTAAGCTTCTTCATGACATTCAAACAGTTGAATTAGTCCTCTGCTGCTCTTACTCATCCAAGAGACTGACATGAAACCATTTCAGAAATGTTTTATAAAATGTAAAAAGTAAAGATTGTTACATTTGTTTTTATTAAGGACGTGCAAAAACAAAAGACATGGCTAATAGCTCCCTACTCCTCTTGATCTGAATAGACTTAAGTCTTCGGTGCTGACTGCAAAATGGATCATGATGAAGCGAATGTTGGCCACTTTGACTATTTCCTCACTGTAATTTTTAGCTGATTTCTATATATATGGTTAGGTGTTATCAACATTGCAACTTAAGCTTATGGAGAGTTTGTGGTGCATAAACCTTGGCTCCTTTTTTAATTGCAAAGAATTGTGACTATTATGTAGCTGATCTTGCAAATTCAAAAATACTCAGTACTTTAATCATGCTTACTTTATTTAAGTGCGAAAGGCCGCAATAGGCCTGCAATTGCTAGAATGCTAACAGCACATGATACAGCCAATTGCAAACAGCAGTCTAATTTGTTGATTTCAAGTGAGGTGTAATTATATTGCTTCATTTGCTGAGCAAATCATATGAGAGCTTCTCTAAATCAGCCTGATTGTGTAATGAAGAGCTAATTACAAACAGCAGTGTTCTTGCAGTAAATTTATGGTGACTGCTAATGCCAGGTTGGCACTGGTATGACAATGGCTCATTAGTACATTTACAAAAGCAACAGTGGAACTCTGCCCAAAGCACAGCAACTGTTCTCTATTTTGGGAGACCAGAGTGATTACATATCTCCCCTTCCATTGTTATTACTTAAAAAAAAAAAACGCACCACCGCCACACAACACTTTTTTGTCACTTCTTCTTGGAAGGAATTAAATAGCACTTCTAGCAAAGCCAACCAGAATGGCTTGGAAAGCATTCTTCTTAACCTTTAAGACAGGTAAGCTTTGAAAATGTTGCTTGACCAGAAGCCTTCACCATTAGTGACAACTGGAGGTCTGGTATGTCCTTTTGTAATTCCCTTTCTCCCATTGTACCTTCACTGCATGGTCTCAAGGGTCGTCTTGGCAGTCACAAGGCTAAAAGAGAATTTCTGATAGAATTATGTTTGTGTCAACCCTGTGCTGATTGAAAGATTTTTAGATTTCTACATTTTAATATTTTTTTCTGTTTAAGTTGAAATTGGTGGTGACCTAATATAGCTTCTGTTATTTAGTTCTAAATTATGTTTACTGTCAGATCAACAAACTCAAGCAGAAAGATGAACTGGTGACTGTAAAAATTAACAGCACAGGATAAGTTCTCTAGTTTTTCTGAAGTTTCCATTAATCTTTGGGTTTTTATTAATTTCTTTGAGTTCCATGAAGCATACTTTCTTGTAGGTACTTTCAAGCAATCAAAATAATTTATTTCTGAATAGATGTGTGTAATTGCCAGTTCGATTTTAAGCCTGACACCCACAGTATTGAATGTTATTTTATACAAAGGCTTCTAATCTATTAAACGGTGCACTGGGACTGACTTCCTATGAAATTGCCTGATACACTTTCTCTCTTGGCACAATAGTCCGGAATAAATTTCTTCCTGTATATCTCCATCCTGCATTCTTTCTCCTGTAACACAGAATAACGAAGCTGCAGCCTCTTATTATTTCCTCTCTAATCCTGCTTAGTGACAGGTGACCCTTGATGAATGGTCTGATTTGGACAACCACCCCAAATACAGAAATATGTATTCATTAGATCAACAGCAATGGACTTGAACTTATATGAAGCAGACTTCTTTGAAAAATATTTGATATTTAATTCCAATGAAGTAGCGGGGTTTTCCACCCACAAGCTCCAAAGTGGCTGTTTGTTCTGATGCCTTTGAGTTTTGACTGGTTTTGGAGCTTGTATGTAGCATGAAGACAGTCCAGACGAAATTTCTAGATCAACACCTTGTGGTCAGTAGTGAATTCTTGGAGAAAGAATGTAAAAAAGTTAGTAGGAAGAATATAGTAGTCACTGGTAGTTATTGACCCTATCTGGGCTGTCATTTTATGTAGATTCCAACAGAAGGTATGTATGTACAATGTTATTTTGAAATTCCAGAGAGGAAATGAATATATGCAAATTTCATCTAATTATACATTTGTTAGGCATGGGGAACACCATTTTTTAAAAATCACTGTTTACGAAGTGTTTTGCCTCAATCTTATGAAGTATACGTTCTCAACGAGATTATAGATGCTCTCGACTTTAGCACCATATTCTAATGTAAAAATCTGTTTCACTAAACAGATCTTCTGCTCCAAAACTAATACATTAATAACTGCTAGTAAGACTATCAAAGGAACCATATTTTTATATTTCATGAGAGATAGCCAAAATATTGCAGTAGAGAATTTCATAGTTATTTTTATTTTTCCTTAATTGTTTCTTTGTTCTCTGGAGAATGTGGGAAGGGGAGGTTGCAAAGGCACAGCAAAAATTATTTCCCAAAGTTATTCTCCCAGTTTTCAGACTAGACATCAGACAGAAGGGAAAGATACTATGATTGTATATTAACCCAATGTGCATGCTAGCCGTACTACTCTAGAGAAAATCTGTAGACAACTACATTTCTTTCTCTTCTCCCTTTCCACCTGTCAGAAGAGTACTGTCAGTAGAGTACTAAATGGCTATTGTACTGTACTGAAGTATTTCTTTCTCATTTATGGGTGGTCTTCCTGTTAATCTGCAGGGTTAGAGTTCAGTAATTTCAGCTGACTCCAGAATAATTTTAACAGAACCCTGTCATGTTCAAGTAAGTTTGCGCTTTGGATGAAGACTGGTCTCTAACTTAGAGGTGGCTCCCAGCTTTCTCTTTTGATCTTGGACTTGCAGGCTAGTCTCCTTATCCACACTTTCAAAGAGCACACATTCATCTATTTCTTCCCTTGATCTCCCTAATCAAGATTTGTGTTAGAGATAGACCTTTCACAAATTATTCTCTTACTTTGATTTCCCATTAATCTGAATGTTAAAGCTGAGTTCAAAACAAAATATTCCTTTGGGTGGGGTAGGAGAATGGAACAGAGAAGCAAACCACCTCAAAATGGGCTGATGCCTGAGTTATCTGCATGAATTTTTGTCTATTCATGAATTTTTGAAGTTTCTCATGAGCACCAGCATTGTCCCTTTGTTCCCTTTGGTATTTGCATTTATCACTCTTTGTTATTGTCCTATATGAAATCTAGATCATGATTCCTCTGAGGAAAGGACCTGGGGGTTTTTTGTGTTTCTGGAAAATAAAATGTACAGATATCTCTCTCTATCGTGCTCTCCCTTTTTTGTAAAAAAACAAACAAACAAAAACAAACAAAAAAACCCACACACACACAAAAAACCCACAAAATCCCCAAACAAACAAATAAAAAAAAAAACACAAAAAAAACAACAAAACACAAAAAAGACAACAAATGAAAACTTATGATGCCCTATAAAGTTAGTAAAAACCGGGTGTAGTTAGAGCAAATGTAAAACAAATTCAAACACAAGCCTGTAGCTCTAAGAACTGTCTGAATATCATTGGGTGGGTTGAGATGGCATTATAAAGGAGGGGGAAAAAAAAATGCTTTCTTTGTCAAACCCTCATGTGAACCAACCCAGATAAACTTGATCTCGCAGAGGTTAGCATGAAAATATTGTTGAAAGTCAGAATGCTTATTACAGTACTCTAGTTTCCATATGCTGTATCTGTACCATATCTTATTTTGCTATTTTGTATTGCTTACATTTGATAAGTCTCTTAATTTTCATGCTTATGATGCCCTCTTGGGTGTACTTTACAAAACTGGTATGACATGGCAAGATTGATTAATGATTTGGCCCACAGAGCAGGCTTCATTTATTCCAAAGTCAGTGACTCAGTTGACTGGAGATGATGAACGGATGTAAGCTGCAAGATTATTCATGCATGTTTCTGTGGCAACAATACCATTGAAAAGTATTAATGTAGATTATGGATAAATATGGCATTTCTTTTAGGAAGGCTAATACTATTTTTGGTGTGGCAGCACTTCAGTTAATTCAGTTATGTCTGATGTTCACTGCCAGCGAATGATTTTACTTTTTTTTTTAAATAACATGAGAAATTATTTCAAAGCATGTTTGGAGTCTATGTGGGGCGTAAGAAGTAGAAGATATATGACTTTCTACTTTGATTGTAGAAGTTTGCACACTTGGATAAGGTTGGCGTGTGAACATGTATGTATGCATGCATGATGCATGCACCTGTACTCCGCATATTCTAGGTTGTACAATACCATTAAATCACAACTGTCTTTATAAGTATTAAGTAGATATCTTACTTAGTGCTTTCGTTTAGACAGCAATTTTTACTGGTAGAAGTGTGTCTCATGTTGGTTAACAGATTGCTAATCATTCTGACTGAAATCATCTTGCATTTGTGGTCCTTTTGTGGAAGTGTTTGGTTTGAGGTCTCCCTGAAGCCAGCTGTACTTGTGTTACCTATGTGGGTTCAAGTCTATGTCTATCCTTTAATTGTGCATTTGACAACTTGTGTATTAAAGGATAAGGGTTAACAATTGATTTCTATTTATCACTTCATTAAACACCACTTAATGCTATCCAAAATAATCTCCATTACACTGATTTCATGCTAAACATGTCCTGTTTCAGTAAGACTTACTGCTATTCCGTATTGTCAGCTGAATCAGTTTCCTGGAACGACTTAATAAAATGGTAGTCCCAATTCAGCATATCCCAATTAAGCCAAGTATTTAGTAGCAATGTATTACACTTACGCAGCAGTTCTCGTGAAGCATGTTACAATCACATATATAGAACCATTGGACTACAGCTCCCTAAGTGGTAGAGGGCAGCTATTAATTGAGATTTTAGACAGTGCAGATTAATGACGAGAGGAGAAAGTTCGAACGGTTACGTTAAGGCAAACATATGTTGTTTCAACATGCAGTACAGGCTCTTCAACATCAGCTCAATTCAGCCAGTGCTGAAGTTTGAGAACTTACCTGAAAACCCTTAGAATAAATAATGTAAGACTTTGTCATTAAAAGACCCACTCATTTTCTTCTTCTGTTATCCAAACCGTGTACTGGTCTCCTTTGAAAGAGAGGAAATTTCATTTTATGTGAGAGGTTGCTTTGCTTTGAGACTTTTTTGCAATATTGCAAATATGCTATTAGCACATCTTTTGGTGCTACGGAAGTACTAAAAGCGCTGCTGAGGTACTAATAGCTTGTCACTCAGTTCAGTTGCCATCTTCAAAAGGAACATTGACTGGACTTTGCTCCACACACCCCCATTTTTCACAAATACTGGCAATAGCCTGATAACTGGCTGTTTCTCATCCTCATTTCTTTAGAAGAGTCCTTATATATATTTCCTCTGTGTAGAACAAACTATAGATGAATATTAATAATAATTGTAAATGGAAATATGTTCATACAACCTCTTGGAAAATAAAATTATTTATATTTGTGCCAATTCCTGATTGAATAAGGTAGAAACTTCCATCATCAAGACTTTTCTGCTGCCTTGAATCTATCTAAGAAATGTTTTTTTCCTAAGGTGGAAAAAGAGGGGGTTTTGAGATTATTTCAGCTTTAAGTACAAAGGTCATATATAGACTCCAAAGAGCAAGCCCATTGCATGAGCTTTGGTATCCTGATAATCATTTGGGGTTATTTTTTCTGCATAATAATTACCACTAGTTATATTAAAGCTTTGTTGCCATTCCAGAAATGGTAATGGATCACTCACACCAAGATCAATGAAAACTATCAATGAAATAAGCAGTTGAGATTAGTAGTAGCAATCTGAAAGTGTCCAATTTGCACAGTTTAAGAAACTAGGATTAGTTTTTACTAATTGTGAAAACTAGTATCGGCAAAATAAATTTTGCCAAAGAGATGAAAGGAGAGAGAAAAGGAGGAAATTGGGTTTTTTCGGTATCAGTTTGCATTGCAGCTGAAATGAGATGAAGTTCTCTGAAGTTCTCTAAGGAAATGAGATAACTGGAAACAGGATTCAAGTAGAGCACAGAAACTCCTCCCACTCTTCTGTAGTGTCACTCCCAAGTTTTTATGGTATTATCCAGATAGCAGAAATGTATCATGTTATCAATATCATGAGGATAGACTTTGGGGCAAAAGGCCCCAGAAATTTTTGGGTGAGCTGTCAGTTCACCCTTTAGGAAGTAAAGCTGAAAATCACATACTAGTGAAAGGAAACAGGTAAGCATACAAAAAATTTTAAAGCCAGCAAGTGAGACATTCTGTGCATGAATTTCAGATAAGCTTTAAAAAAAAAAAATCCAGTTAGAGCAGTGACATATAAATATGTTGCTTTTCTGAAACAGGAATAAAATTATGTAGTCATGTCCGCATCTCTCATATATATAGATTCTTCTTTTAATATCTGAGGGGAAAAAAAGACAGAGTTGTTGTCAGACTATAATTTTTTCTTGGGCTATATAAACTGCAACATAAATTGTGATATACTTGTAGGAAAATATTAACTAGAAAGTGCTGTTGTTTTGTTTCTTAAATTGAATGGCAATTTATTAAAGGATTTGGATCAAGGACTTGTAGTTGATATGATAAACAGTACAATGGCGTTTAGGTATTAAAAAGATTATTCTCATTTAAGCACATGGAATTGTGACTAAACTCTGATGTGCTTTTTGCTATTACAGTATTTTCAATGCTGGATCCAGAGTATTATTAAAACATATTTAAACTTCAATGAGAAACTGTCTGAATTACATCAAATCTATTTTGAGCATACTTTTCATAAATTTTCTAGTAAATTAGTTTACTGATTAAAATAGTTATAAAAAAATTGAGTGTCTTTAAAAAATATTGCTTGATTTCTGTTCTTAATAGCATCTTAAACTATAATTCTGGGGAAATGAAAAGCTGTGCTCACACCATTACAGATCTGAAGACTGTTACTTCTGCTCAAGTTTTGACATGGAGTATTTTGGTGAACACGTTACCAAGCAGAAATTACTTGCATAAGTTAATTGGCCCATTATAATTACATTGATAAGTTCACAAATACTGCATGAACAGACTGGGGGAAATAACGAAAGATCAGTTACAACGTTACAGAAGATTTTTATCTTAAAGTTTGGTGGCATATGTAAAAATGGTAAGTCATGGCCGATATTCATTAATATATCAGTCATTCTCCAGTATCTTCCAGTCATTCAGTATAGCCTTGAAGTCTGACTTCATACCATCCTAAGGAAGTATTTGTTTTTTCATCAAACATCACCAGAATCAAAATCAATAAACCATCATTACTTCAAGTGTATGAATCAGACCATGGGCAAAGTCCTTTTTCCTAAGCCAGACTTATTCTAAATTAACAAACACCGATTCTTTTCAACAGGAATCTAGTGCAGTACTATCTAAATGTTTGTTTTAATGAAGCTAGCATGGTACAAGCTGCTGAAATGGAAATTGATTTTCTGTTTTTCTCTTGTTTGGCAGTGGTGTTGGTCAAGGAGATCCCCAGTACTGTTTTACATGTGCACACACACTTTTCATGATATGTTTGTAATACTTGACTCTGACACAGTGCATTTCAAACTACTGGTGAAAAGTACTTTACTGGGGAGACAGCATTACTGTCTCAATTCCACAGATAGGGACAGAGAAGCACAAGCACAGTCATAGTTTCTCTGAGAATGAAATATATCAATAAACATATCAGTAACAGGAGAAGGAATAGAAGTCTGGTTCTCTCTCTTTTTTTTTTTTTTTTTAGGCCAGTTCTTGAAATTAAAAGAAAAAAGTTCAGTCCTGTTTACGAAATTGTATTATTTGGAATCTTCCCATATCAAATTACTGGCTTAAAAGCCTTGTTATCCAATTTTACAGTATAGGCAAAATCTTCCTACAAACCTTCCTACCTTTCTTTTCTTTCTTCTAATCTTCTTTCTTTCTTCTAATACAGTATTATATAAAATAAACTTTATATGAAAACTTTATATGAAAAACTTTATATATAAAATAAACTTTATATGAAACTTTATTATATAAAAAACTTTTAAAATGTCTCATTTCATGTTTTACCATTAGTGAACATAATTTTTTTCAAATACTTTTTTAGTCTTAGAAATTAAATTGGCCTTTATATCCAGGTAAACTCAATTGCTACATTATTTTCACAGAATCATAGAATAGTTTGGGTTGGAAGGGACCTTTAAAGGTCACCAAGTCCAACCCCCCTGCAATGAGCAGGGACATCTTCAACTAGATCAGGTTGCTCAGAGCCCTGACCAACCTGACCTTGAATGTTTCCAGGGATGGGGCTCAGGAGGTATTAATGTGGATTGTTTTCTGCAAAGAGACTTGGTTTGACAAGCAGCTGTTGGAAACATGAAAAGTCTCAATTCTTTGCAGCATCCAACTTGTATGACAGTAAGCTGGAGACTGAGATAAATTTCTGCCTCTAGAACAGGAGGTAAACACTTAGTATAGTGTGCCAATATCTCCTGACTTCTGGTTCCAAGATTCACAATAGGTTGCATTACCTGTTTGGAAATATCATTCAACTTGTTTTTCTCATCTGTAAAGTAGGATAGTATTTACTTTTAAAACCCTTGGAGGTCAAGTGAGCTGTATGCAGAAAAAACTCAAGGCATTTGAATTCATGTTCTTTCCTCATAGGTCACTCTAACAAGTATTCCTTTACCAGTCTGCAAAATTTAGTTTCACACTTTGATGGTTAATTTAGCTCACAGCAGAATTACAATGGCAGATAACTTAAATGTGAGAACATGTGAATGTTCTTGTATAAGAAACCCTGCCCTTGACTCTCACGTTTCTTAAGCTACATGATAGTTTAGTGGTGAACACTTACAGCCATCTGTGAAGATGGCATGTAGCCCATTTCTAATAGGTGCCAAATAAACATGTTTTTAGATGGGAATCTTGTGCAATACTGCAAATGCTATCTCAGCTACAGAAAGGTCATGCGTTGTGACAGTTTTGCCAAGCATCTCTTTACGCATCGTGATACTTGTTGACACTAACGCACCAGAAAAAGAGGGTTTTTCGTAACAGTGAGAGTAGGCACCTGTGCATGCCCATGAGGAAAATATAATTGTAGGAGTGATCTTGAATAACAGAATTTGTCAGAAAACTACCATACAGAAGTCCTGTACCAATTCTCTATTATTAATCTAATTCCAGAGTGCATTAGTAAATTAAAGAACAGGGCACAGATTTCAAACTTTTCAAAGAAATTGGTAACTGATAATGAAAACAGAAAGTGCTCCCTCCCACAAATTGTCATCTTTGGGTTTTGGTATTGTGGTTAGATGAAAAGGGATATTACAGATTTGCCATTTGTCATGAAGCTTAGTCATCTTTACTACAGCCAGCTTAATTAGACTCTTAATTCAGCTCAGAAAAGTTGTAACCTTTGGAAAATATCTAATTGATAAAGTTAATTGATAAAGTGAAGCTTTCTGCTTTGTCTTTTGTTACCACTTTTTTTTTTTTCCTTTAAATGCCTGCCTGCCTTTTAGCATTTCTCAAGGAATTACTTGTAAAGTATCATCTGCTGTAATTTTCAGCACAGTTCAGTGCACCAACTTGCTACAGGGTGTATTTAAAACGTTATCATCATATAAAAACCTTTGAAGAAATTTTATATCTTAAAAATTATACATATTAAAAAATAGGCCAAAAACCATACTGTGGATGGTTAGTATTTGGAAATTTTTCTTACATAAAGAAATAGTGTATGCCTGAGCAGTTTTATATATAATTTCAAACATATTTTGTCATTTCAGAACTCATCAGAAATTATTTCACACTAATTTCCTCTGTAGAATCCTAATAAAAATTCAGAATTCGGAATAAAAATTCATTTTCACCCAGAAATGATCTTAGGTGAAGTTACTCTGAAGAGTACCATTTGAACCGGTTGTTTCTCTGTGCAACATTAACATCATCAGTCTCATGTTTGAGCTCCAGTTTCTTTATTTTTCTTTTTTTTTCCCTCTATTGTACAAGAATATAAGATTTGTGAGAAGAATCAGTGGCATAACATAAAGTTAATCAAAACATAAATAATTCTCTTACGGTCATACTACTCCCCACTGCATATGCACAGTTTTCACATGGCTGAAGTACCAGAAGAAAGGATTAATTTATCTAACTTGATTATACTGAAGAGAATAACCTAACTCACAAAATGACGGGACTGGTAGAATAATTCAAATCCAACTTGTGCAACTTACTCATAAATCTGAATGAAAATGAAGATAAAAATGAATTTATCTTGAACAGAAAAAAATGTAATATCTCTTCCAAAATGGTTCAGTTTTGAGTAGTGAAAATTTACAGTATGAAAATGGATGAACAGATTCATTATTTGTGAAAGTTTCTGCCTTGACTATGTTGATGAACTGTGATTCCAAGTTGTTTTTTCATAGCTGGAAGGTATTTGTACAGGTGCTGCAAGATCTGCTCTTATTTTTCAGCTGAGAACATGATTATGGTGCAATATAATCAGTACTACGAATGTCATAAACTGCAATGGCATAATCTGTACCATCTGTGGAATATCAGGATCTATAACAGAGTATCTCTGCATTGGTATGCAGTTGGAAGTAAGGTGTTGTCCTCAGTAGTTAATACAAAATTATTGTTTTACTTGCCTTCAGTTATAACAATGGTTTATGTTACTCAAATACAGCAAGTAGAATTGGTGCAAACTTGCTTCAGAGCAGGCCGGTGACCAGCATAGAGGTCGTAGTGGCTGATGAAACATAGAAGCATAAAAGAAACCTAAAATGCAGATTTGTTGTGGGCTGTCTCTTGCAGCATCATTCAATGTGGGAGAAGGGTGGTCCTTGCAAACGGTGCTGAGCTTGCATTCAGGCATCTTTGGGCAGTTGTGGCCTTTGCCACTGACATGCTGTGTATATTTTGGTAATTATTTTATACCTTCAGTAGCCATTCTTTTCTGATGAAATCATATATTACTGGGCAGGGACTATCTGTTATTCTGTACCGTGTCTAGTATAACACATTTTCAAACTTGATTACCTCCACTTTACACGTTACTATAATAGGCCCTCCTCATCCTCCCCACCCCCCAAAAAAGTTTTGTAAATGTGACTGATTTTTTGTTAGTCATCTTTCATTACTCTCCACTGTTGGTACCACATCATTCAAGGATTTAAATTCAGAGAATTAATTTTTGTGGAACAGTATTTCTGTTCTGTTTGTTCATACTGATTTTATGTGTAAGTTGGAAACAGCCTTTTATTTTTAGATGTATAACGAAATTTTTAGTAATATGTGGTGTCAGTTAATAAATTTTTGAGCACCTAGATGCTACTAGATATGTAATGAATGAAACATGATGGAAACTGGTATTTAAACTTGATTTTTCTTTTCTTTAGAGTGTTGATGGTATGTTGTCCTGTAGCTCTATCCACATTCTGTTTAGTGGAGTCTTCAGTCTAGGACTTTTAAGAAAAAATGTTTGTTCTTCCTAAAAAGGACTAGTCATTCATAGGATTGAGGTATAGACTTTGACAGTCTCTTAACTACATGGTCAGAATTAAAGCCAAATTTCACTTAATGTTGCTGCTGCTTGTCTTCACTTTCATTAATTTTACCACCACTCCATCATGGTTGGGAGCTCTGAATCATAATTTTTTTCGATCTCTAACACATTTTTTTCCCCAAGGAGACGCTACATTTAAAAGTTAATTAGTTTCCTCACAAATGTACAAGTCAATAAAATTGAGTTATGATTATTAAAATCATAAAAATGACAACAGTCTTACAGATCTGGAATATTTCTGAACATGTATTCATCACATGCAAATTTCATTGGGATACAGATCATCTGCCCTTCATGCTCTGACAAGACAATATGCTAAGACAGGGATGTGCTCCAAAAAAAAAAAAAGAGACAAGGTCATGTTTTTTTAAAAAAAAAAAAAGTGAAATGTTAACTCTGCCAGCCTACAGAGCTCTTTTGCTGTCTGACGTCTCCTTTTCTTTTTCACTCTTCTTCCATGGTTGTAGTTTTCATTTGGATAATTTTGGAAGAACAATTAAGTTACTTGCCTGTGTAAATGTGCTGGTAATAACAGAAAGGTAAATGCTTGAACCAGTAGTGAATAACTTAGCTACAGGTAGAATATCTGAAAGAAGAAAAACAACAACAGGAAGCAAACAGCAAGTTACCAGGAATTTGTGTGTGTCAAATACATTAAAGTTCCAAATTGCTATTTTTGGGACTTGGCTATTTTTCAGGAAATTCAGGGTTGTGTGTGGAAAAACACATCACTCAAAATACGTGTCCTACTACATAAATAGCATAAGTCAATAGCATGTCCAGTGGCAGGGCTACTGTTCCTTACTCTCAATAGTGCAATAGTGTTGCAATATTTAGACCTAACAATGGGTTTAGGAATGGAATGAGCATGCATGTTTTCTGTAAGGGATGTGAATGTTGACCCCTTTTTTCTGTTTGCTACTTTCCTTTGTGTGAGATGAGACTCTTTTATTTTTCTCTCTTATTGCTGGACTAAGTATTTCTGAAGCTGTTGCTGCTATGGGTTTGCAATTTGTGTTGCTACACTTCTGTAGAGTTCTAGTTATGGATAATTTTGACTGTGGCTGAGAGTGTCGAGATACAATTTTCAGTTTAAAAACTCATAAACGACATTCACATAAATTAGTAACTCATAGTATACGTGAAACTACTCTTGCATGTGCAACTATGTTCAGTGATGCTCAGCGGCTTCTAATCAAAATAGCAAGGTGTGTGTGACTGTTGGACTCAATGATCTTAGAGGTCTTTTCCAACCTTAATGATTCTATGATTCTATGATATCCATAGGGTTGTGCTCTGGTTCTGATAGCATTATGTATTTTTGCTATTGGAAGATGGAATAGAATATATGCCTGTTAAATCTAACGACAGTCAAAAGCTGGGAGGGAACCTAAGCAGGTTTGGTTGCACAACTGCAGTTTTAAAAGATCTTGGCTATTTGGAGAAATGACCTGGAAAAAATAATTCATTTTTTTGCAACAAGGCAGTTCACAAGGACAGATGCGTTGCTGTTACTTTTAGCAAAAATATTCAACTTATTGAGTTTAGGATGAGGAAATCTTGGGTATAAGTAGGCTTGAGAAAATTTATATAGATATTTATGTCTATCATCTATGTGTATATATAAAAGTGAGTTATAGTGAAAATAAAGCTGCCAAGGAGTCAAAAAAAAAAAAAAAAAAAAGCGTGGTTGTATAAAAATGCAAAAGGTACAGTGGACTGTATAAACAACAGTACAAAAGATGATGCAAAATACTTTTTCCTTCACTCAGTTGTAGTATTCATAAACCTTCACGAAAAAAAAGGAAGCTTGTAGATTTCTACCTAGCTTTATGCTAAAGGGAATTTTTCCCCTCTCAGCTGAATGTAAACTGCCACCATTTTACAATGGTTGCCCTTTCTTCTGCCTTCTGAAAGGACAAGAAACATTGAAAGAATCCATGGTGGTCTGCAAGTACAAGGTATATCCATGTCTACAATATATGTCTACATCTTTCCTAAAGTACTTGTAATGGACTTTAAAGTTAACATTAAGAATGTGCCAATTCTCCTTCTATAATTTTTATATGAAATATTTTAACACAAATACTAAAAATAAGGCTGTTCTGAAGCATGTTACACCTATGCAAACCTTACTTCCCTTCATTTATTTTTACTTCCTGAAAGCATAATCTTCTATTTCTGTGCAATTACTATTAAATGACACTGTGAAAATAATTTTGTAATGAAATAGGGAAGAAATTATTCACAAAAGTTCACATGTTCTGAAGAAACAGACTTTGTTTTCATGAGAAAAGCTTTATGCTTTTTCAGTAAACAAGGTTTTTAAATGTATTTTAGTAGTACTTGAAAACCTCACTGAGATACTAGCATCTATACTAAAAGCAATAAAGGTCAAAGAAGAGACACGGAAAAAATGTGAGAAATCAGTGTAGCTTCCACACGTTTTTCAGGTTTTCCCAAGGAAGATTAGCAGCCTTGTAACTAGTGACAATGAGTCCTGATATGTTTTTTGTGAGTTATTGCTTAAATAATGTCCTTTTTCCTTAAACTACAGTGTGTAATTTTGACTTCAGTTTGAAAGAGATTTTTCATAATGGAAATCTTTCTCATTCAAAGAAGTTGCATTTTATGAACTTTCCATCAGAATGGATCTTCAGAGATTATGTACTTGAAGGTAGAAGTCAGCAGCAACAAGACTTTTCACTCTGTTTAAAAAAATAAAAAAAAAAAGTCAATTTCTTTCCGAAGAACAAAACACAGCATGTCTTCCAAAAGTTGATGCCATGACTGGTCTTTCAGTTCTAAGTTGTAACAGTTGAGATATCATAAAAATATATTCCCCTGCATGCATCAGTACAGCCAAAAGCATTAGAAAATCTGCCAATCTTTTTTGGTATCCTTATGTGTTGCAGCACTAGTGGTTTTTGTTTGTTTGGGGTTTTTTTCTTTTCAAAAGGAAAACCGTATGGGGAATCTTTTGTCTCACTGATTTTTCTAGCATAAATGAAATTTAAAAAAAAAAAGCTAAAGTTGTATAATTTACAAATTGACTTGTATTGTTTAAGCTGTAACTGCCAAATACCTATAGCATATAATTTAATAGGTGTATTTAAGGAGTTATATATTTGTTCTAAATTTTTAAAAAGAGAGGCAACTAAACATTATGGGTTTTTTGCCAATATTTCGACTGAATGCTCTGAAGTACTTTATTTCTGTCTCACTTTCAATGGCAGGTTCCCCTGGCAGTTCAGTAGCATCTCTCTTGGACAGTGGAGCTGGCCAGACGTCCCTCATATTTATGTAGCAGTCATGTGTGCCAAAAAAAATAGTCAAATTATAACTATGTACTTTGGAGATAGATAATTTAATGGTATCAATTCACAGCTACGCAAGTTAAATTAATGCAAAAGGAAAATCAAATACTTACAGAATAAGTATTTTTATTATACATATATAAACATATACACACTTTTTTTAGTATCAAGTGAGTTACTGAGACTTATTCTTTATTTTTTATTTTATTCTTTAAAGTTTTACTATTCATTTTCCATTTTATTGACCAAGCAAGCAAGATCTGCCACAGCAGTACAAGGGATATAGCTGTTGTGGTAAATCTGTAATCACAGATTTATGATTATGGTACAGACTTGTACTTCAGCCTCATAGGGTTATCTTCCTACAGCATTACTTTAAGGAAGTGATGAGGCGTTTTTCAACAGCAGCAAGAATTTTTAATTCTATGCTAAAAATATATTCAAAATCATATCAATTGGTCTTAATATTTATTTTAACTGTTCAAATGACTTTAGCTTTTAAAGTATGTGTTGCATTTCAAACTGACATGTTTACATAGAATCTTCCTTTAGATCAACTACTATTCTATCCCTTTTTCTATTTGAATTCCTCTAATTTCTTAAGCACTATTTTTTAATATACTAAAATATAATTTGGCATTTATGTTTTTCAAATGTATTGTTACAAGCATATCTTGATGCTAAATAGATATCGCCACGGCCTGCTGGTAGTTAAGCATACTTGCACATCGTCACATGAACGTGATGGGAATATATTTCGCACCCATTATTTAATAAACATTATTTATATTGTACAATAGCTAGAGAGTATCAGTTGAATCTGGTAGAAGCTGATTTCTAAGTAAACCAAAGGAAGGGCAGCTTTTTATGAAACAAATCATGTAGCTGTAGAGTTTAGCAGGCAATTCTGTGTACGCTAACAGTGCAGACGGGTTCAAGGCAAGACTGGAAAATTCATTCAGAAATACATAGAAGCCAGGTGGCTCCAAAACTACCTTGAATGAAAATGCTTAGAGTCTAGGAGAGCACTGAGGGAAGTATTGTGTACATTTGCCCCCCTTTTTTTTTTTCACTTTTCCCTGGACATCTCTTCATGGTTTTTGGAGGCAGGATAATTGAATCAAGTGGTTGCTTAGTCTAATCCTGTACACCCGTTCTTATGTTGCACCATAAGCCATAGCTGAATTTGCTTTTTGAAAGGAAATTGTTGTTACCTTTTTCCCTGCTCCCTAGATTTATTCATAGTCTAAAGTATATTAAAAGGCTCTTGGCACCAAAAACATTTGTAAAAGTTCAGTATTTGATTTTGATCTGAATGGAAACATTGTATTAAAAGGAAGGGGATTAGAAAATCAAGGTTCTTGTTATACCTCTGGGGAAAGAGTAATAAATTTACAAATGAAATTTGTAACATATATATACAATATACTGCAGTCCTAGTATGTAGTATATACCTGCATTTTGTCTGAACTTTCAATGGAGTCTAGAAGGTCATTCCTGACTCTACTAAAGCATAAAGGTCAAGTTACAAAGTCAAAACCTGTAAATAGACCAATTAAAAGTAATTAAAATTAAATTTGTTTAGGTATAGTATGACAGAGAAAGACAGACACTCCTTTAAGTCCATCAAAAGAGTAATATGTAAAATGTTGTAAGTTGTCATTGTAAAATGATGTGTTTGTGCACCTATATTTTGCTTTTTCTTGTCCATGAGATTCTAACAACCTACATCTTCACGTTTCCTGTGATTTACCCTGTGACTGTAGTTGTAAAGGGTGTTCAGGCTTAATCAGTGCAATGAACCTTATGGAAAAACTGATGTAGCTATTAGGAAAAGAAAGTACCCGTCTGAGTAATACAAATCTGAGTTAATTTGAAGAAGAATTTTAATCCTTTTTTGGTACTTGCTGGGAGAATGAGACATTGTTCTGGAAGCTATGGTGAAAGGAAGCGTTTGATCTTTTTATACCCTTTTAAAAGTTGTGGTAGTATTTTCTTGGAGTATGCAACAGATGAGGAATACATATCATTTTAAGTGCTGTTTTGATCATTTTAAGAGAGATTCAACGTCAGAATCAAGTGTATTAGATTTCAGTGAGGAAGGCTTTTCTTTTGCAATACCCACCTGCTGCCTTAACAAGGCTTAACAGGATCCTGCTGAAAAATTTTGAGAACTGCTTCAGGCAAATGTTTCATGGTGCATTACCTAAACATATATCATTTTGGATCTGATGGCCTTGGTTACTGGAGAAACACTGGATTTAGAGTCAGTAACATAGTCAATTTATCAAAAGACAGAACATAAACAGTTTTCCTTCCATTTATTTCTTCACATTAAGGTAAAAAATTTATGAGACTTGATCTTACATAGCAAAGAGGTTTAAAAAGAATGTGGAATTATTTTTTGATTGCTAATTAAGTGAGGTGCAATAAAAAAACATCTGTAGCAGATATTACTACTTTTCATTCATGCTATTTTTCATTCGTGCATATGCATATATATATGTATGTATATGTGCAGCAGTCTGTTTTAATGTAGACCTGAACTCAGAGATGGTTTACTTTTAGCTAAGCCTACCTTGTAGTGGAGAAGAAAAATTTCTATGTGACTGTTAGTAGCCAATTACTTTCTTTCTACTTAATTTGCTTTCATTCAAATCTTATAACGTGAATGTTATTGAAAGTGTTATGATGAGTAAAGCTGAATGGAAAATTGCATTTTGTAACTGATTTTTTACTAAATCAGGGAGTTGGAAAACCAGCTTGAAAAAAATCTCTTTTTTTTTCTTGAAAACATGAGTAAAACACTACATAAAATTTGCTTCTTTACATAAAACGTTTAATTTGGCTGTAAGGAAAAAATATTCCTTTTTAATCTTAAAACGACAAAAATAGCTCCAAATCAAAATAACTGTTATATTTAAAACATTTAAAAGAAAAATTCTGACTTCAATTTTTATTTTTTTATCAGAACAATTTACTAAATTTAACATGAATTTCTGTGCAACCATTTGACTCCAAAATGCATTGCTCAGCAAATAAATTATTTTTAAAATTTTTGTGAGATCTAACATTGAGTCTGGTTTAGTTATGAGTGCTGACGTGTTAACAGCTACCATCTGCTTTATGTAAAGAAAAAAGGGAAATACAAAATAGAAGTAGTTAACAATGTACCTTTGTCATATCACAAGCTATGCATTTATTTATCTATTCCACAGTTTGGTGAGATGAAATTTTTACCGAAAATAAAGTTACAGATCAGAAGTATAAAAATTGTTTATATTTCTCACATCCCAAGTTTGACATACCATAAATCATTACTGTCTCCTGACTATACCAGTTACTATATTAGTAACATTTCCTTCTTAGAGGTTGTTTCTAATTTTATATGTTTAATTACAGTAGCAAATTATCAGAGATACCTGCTTAACTAATTACTTCTGTTTAAATTCTATTACTTGTGCCTTCAATTGATTGTGAGTGAAAATAAATTTAAGGACCAAGACTGTCTCTGAAAAATTAGAAATTGAGGTTCAAAACCTTTTTAAACTTATTCTTTCCCATGTGAAGAGTTATTATTCATGTTATGCCACTTAAGTTAATTGTGGACTACACTCGGAAAGAAGACTATAGGGTAAAATCTTCCAACGTTTAGAGATATGACAAGCTGCTTGTGTCTAATGAGTCTGCTTTTGTCAGACTTACAGATGCTCTGGAATCAAGTTGTGTGTGGATCTACTGAGCACAAAAGAGCGTAAATCCAAAGGACAGAGGCTAATGTGCTTGGGATTTAGTGTCCTTTTTTACTGTGTATATACTTAATCAAGCGTGTTGGACTTGTATTACATAAGATTATAAAATTTTAGATGTACATGCGGACTTCTGGCCTTTCAGCTGCTTGAGGCAGGCCTGCCAATAAATTGCGTCACTGTTGTAATGAGTGACATTGCTGACATTGCTAGATTTTGCTAATTCCCTCATTTCTTTGTTTGCATATAAAGTGTTGTATTAGCTCTTTCCTCTGCTGTCTCACGGTTACAAGGCTTTGCAAGGGAGAGGAGTTGACAGTAACCCTAGAAGGAAGTTGCACGATCTGAAATTCGAGGCTGTATGGAAACCCCTTTCAAGATCAGCACCTATGTTTGTCACATTCCAAAGACCAAAAATAATTTCATATTTATTGAGTGAATTCTAATACAAAATTTATTTCAGAGCAAGACGAGATATGGCGAGATCGTGTATTTTCATGCATTTGTGTTAGTAGGCTATTTAATCATTTTTCAACAACAGCATCAATAAATGTCAGGGATACTCTTCATGTTGTGCTGGCCCAGTCTGAACTTCAGTGTAGACAACTAACCAGGTTTTCTGGTTTTTTATTTAAAGTACTTCAGTGCCATATAACAAAACAAGGTCTGTGCAGAATCTGTTCTCACTGGCAGTGGTATGGAAAGATTGTCTCCAAACCTGGGTGCCTATTTTTTACCACTTCTAAGCTAATCAGGTTCTGTCATGTAAGCTAAAAGTGGTTATTATGTTATAGCTATTTTACTAAGCTTTTTTCTTCTGCTTTTTTTTTTCTTTTTTTTGCTTGCCTATAACTTTAATTATTTCTGTAAAATTTTCTTTGTTTAACATAGTAAGCTATTTTGATGGAAGGCTTTCAGATTTCTTCAGTGGTTTTGGTTGATACCAACAAATTCGTTTACAGTTTACAGACATTTATAGATAGTTTTTCCCCACTTTTAAGCATTAATTGAAGACATCACATGGAAGACAAAGCAATCATGCCACATAAGTGCTTTCTTTGCAGTTGTATTGAATGCTTCTGGACTAACACCACCGGTTTAAGTTTTCTTAAAATAACACAGTTCAAATCTCACTTGAACAATTATGTGAGTTGTAATTATACCAGTGACTAATGAAAAGCCATCATTTATAAGGCATCCTAATCAGAAATGTTGCTGATGCTAAATGAAAAGTAATGAAAGGGTTTCCAGATTTTCAAGTTGAAGTCAAATTGAGTACTTGAATTTGTCAAAATAATTGTCTAATTAGGACAATGGATTCTTGGTTTTGATAACTCTGCCTTGAATAAGTATCTTCATTGGTAGACAAAGGATAGTGATTTCTAACTATTCATTATAAACGTTATTTTGACATGTCTATTGAACATCAGTGGATTAAATCCAATTGAATTTTGATTGCGTAGCAGATTTGTAATGGATTACATCGCAGGAGTCATTGGCTTATATTTACAGCTATAATATACTACTTAAAATTCAGCCTCCTCATAAACAATTTCATTTAATGATTCTATTTGGCATATTAGAGTCAGCAATGAATTGCAAGAACTTGCCTATTGCCTGTTGTAAGCATGCTTTTATAGAACAAGAAAATTAAAATGTGGGGGTTTTTTCTCTAGTTGGGTGAAGGGAAAAATCCAATTTAATTATGACTGACTTCTTTCCTACTGTTAAATAAGGAACATGTCATGTTGGGAAAATGGCAGATGAGCAAGAATTTCTTTTTTTTTTATCTCATTACACTGTGTGACAAAACTTCATGAAGAAATGCTCTCCCCTGGATTTAGATTAACTTTTGATCTATGTTTATAATAGCCTGTTTCCAACAACAACTTATCAGCAGCCTTTCATTTAGCACAACATTTCATAGCCTCATTGACCTTTGACCAAATATACTATGCAAGTGTTGCTAGTAAATCTTTCAGTGATGTAAAAACACATCGGAAAAAGGTATACTCGGGGGACTTTTCAGAAAGTTCCTGTTTGTGCAGAAAAGGTGGAACAACTGAGGCATCAAATGGAAAAGGAAGGGAGTTGACAACTGCAGTAGTAGACCTGGAGTGAGACCACTGTAAGTAACATGGATTCAGGGAGGCGGCGGAAAGCACCTAACCTCCTGCCTTGGTAGCCAGACTACCTTGATAGCTAGATCTGCCCACACTCACGCTTTTTTTCCAGGCACTGCAGACCTCCGCTGCAGTTTTTGTTAGAGTCAATGCTGAAAAGTTAAAATATCATGTCATGATGCTAAGGTCTTTCTTAATTAAGCTTTGAAATAAAATAAAAGAGGTCATTGTCAAGAGCTGATAGTTTTACCAGCAAACAGTTTATCAGCATAGTATTCATTCTGAAATCTATTCATATGCCTCCTTTCTGGTTTGCAGAAGGAATTTTACTGTACATTTCTCTTCAGATGTAGCAAATTCTCCTCCTATTGATGTATATATTCTGATTTTTCAGCTGTAGAATAAGCAGTAGCAGCAGGCTGCTCACTGACCTTGAAAAACAGTCTCTTAAAGTTTTGCTGTACCTGTAAATGTTCTTTAAAAAATTCCTCATCTTTATGACATGTGTCGTGGTTTAATCTGGCAGGCAGCCAAATACCACGCAGCTGCTCACTCACTCCCCCCACCCCCCCAGTCGGACGGGGAGAGAATCGGAAGGGTAAGAGTGAGAAAAACTTGTGGGTTGAGATAAAGACAGTTTAATAGAACAGAAAAGGGAAAATAATAATAATAATAATAATAATGATAGAATATACAAAATGAGTGATGCACAATGCAATTGCTCACCACCCGCGCTGACCGATAACCAAATAGCGATCGGTACTTCCTGGATCACGCCTACCCTTCATATACTGAGCATGACGTCACATGGTATGGAATACCCCACTGGCCAGCTGGGCTGGCTGTCCTGATTATGTTCCCTCCCACCTTGTGTACCTAGCTCAGTCAGTAGGCACGGGAGCTGTCCTTGGACTAGGAGGGCACTTAGCAACAACTGAAAACATCAGTGTGTTATCAACATCCTCCTCATGCTAAATCCAAAACACAGCACTAGGAAGAAATTTAACCCTATCCCAGCCGAAACTAGGACAACATGGGTATTAATGGACCCTGAAAATAGAAACAACTTTATTTTTGTGATTACCACTTCTTTCCTTTGTAGTGCATAACTTTATATAAAACATTATGAAATAGTTGCTCTGCTTCAACAACTGACAGTACTCTAGATACCCCGAAGTATTCTAAGATAACAAAATGGATGCTGTTCATGGAGAGCTCCATGGACTTTGATGATGTTCTGTAGGAGGAGCTTGAATAACTAATTTCCATGAGTGTTCAAAGGTGCTGGGGAATAAAATCAAATATACAAGGTCCACATTAGAAGACGAACATTAGACCTATCTAGTTATTTCTCAAACTAGGATTTATTTATTTATTCCTGATCGCAGGAAAAAAAATTACTTTTTTAACTTTGAGAAGTTATTTCATCATTAGCCTTGAGTAGGGACATTTTTTTAATACAACCTGCTTTAGAAGGTTTCTTGTCACTCATATTTCTGTTGTAGCTTGTAATGTCCCTAGTGCTTTTGCTGATCTTGAGTTGTTCTTTAAGGAGCTTATTCTGTCACAGATTTAGAATGAAATAGGGTTTAGAAAGAAAGAAATAACTACACATCATCCGAATGTTTCCTGGGCGGAAGGAGGCAATAGCTTCATCTCTTGGTCATTTGCTGTGGCACTGGCACTTGTCTTTCTAATGTGCTGCGCAGCTTCTCTGAGAGTCCACACACATCAAGTGAATGGCCAGAAAGCAGAGGAAGTCATTGTCACTCTTCTCAGGATGGTGACGCACTCAAGGCTGTCTCTACTAACTACTGCAGCTCAGAGTCAGAGTGGGGTTTGGTCGCCTTGTACTGCTACGGTAGAAAAAGGCTTTGCCTCTGTAAGTCTTGCCCTCTCTAGGTCTGGGCTAGAGAATAACACAAATAGCAGGGCACAAGTAGAATTAAAAGCTCAGGTTTCTTCTGCATTCGAGAGTCTGCTGGATGGTGCATGGCTCAGACGAGAAAGTGACAGAAGTTGCTGGGTTGTGACAAGTTGGGGGAAGAGGGGACTAAAGAACATTCCATAGAGAAAAGGTATAATAGTTCATTGCTTGTAGCAAATCTGTAATGGTCAGCATTTGCTTGACCCTTTGCCATGTCAGTCAACCATATAATGGCTTTCAGAAGTCTGGTGGCTGAGAAGCCTTAGCTATTACTGCTGTTTCACTGTTGGTAACAAATTGCAACCAGGAGCTGCTGTTGCCTCTCTAAATGGGTTAAGTAGGAGATCTACATGACAGCCTTTTGCTGATTCATCCAAAGCAAGCTGCCAGCCTTGGATAGCTTAGAAGTTTGGCAGGAAGTAGTTCCTACAGGGAACAAGTCTAAAGTTAAAATTTAAAAAAATTAATCTTCGGTTGTTCCATTTTTCTCCTTTGCCAGACTTTGCAATGCAAACAAGTGGTCTTTACATAAGTCTGCTTGGATTAGTTGATTATTTATGTGAATTGATATTATCAGGTTTCATCCTGCATACCGGTAGTTTGGCACTCCTTGGGCAAATGTAGAAAGATTACAGGAGGTCTCAGTCTGCCACCCTGACTGTACATTTGCACTGTAGAAGCAGCTGGACAAATAGCCCAACAGTTAAAGTATCAAGATTCTTTAAAGAATCTGTTTTTCTGTCATATAGGTGCATCCTTCAGATGTAAAGTTTTAATAAATGTTTGAAAAGAAGAATATGCACTCTTGTGCACATGGTAGGCATTACAATTAGCTATATGTAAAGGCAAACTTTGGAGGTATTATTTGAAAACTTGCTTTTAGCTGACTTACATTGATAGTTTTCTAAACACAAGTCTGAAAACATGCAGAACTTTCAGACTACTTGACTAGAGAATAGTTGTGATCTTCCCAAACAGAGGGGACTTCTTTACTTTTTAATAGAAATTTGTGTAGCCAGTATTAAATATAGTATGTATTGTGCTTTTTTTTTTTCTTCCATATTGGTAGTTTCTTTACCAGGGTGATTTAATGAAAACTTCCTCAGATACACTGTGCCTGGTTTCACTACTTGTTAGTCAACTGGCCAGACAGAGTAGAGATTTATAGCATTACCTTCATGTGCTAGCCGCGCACTGTATTTACCAAATGATATTTAATAGGTTCTGTAGCAGCAGGCCAGATTCTGAACTAAAAATTTGATGCATCTTTGTTTTGATGTGTTGACCTCTGTACCCCTGTTTTTGGATCTGTGCTTATCTGTTAACTAACTGGTCCATTTGAATCAAATTTCATGAGTGCTGAACTCTGCCAATTCTTTCCCAGTCCTTGGGGAATAAAGAAGAAAATGAATTTTTCTACTGGGTCCGTCCCTCCCAGTTTCTTATGAATAAAATTCTAGTAAATAAAGCTCAGTTAAATACTTATTCACCCTAACCCTTCCGAGAGAGTGTTTCATGTCAAATAGAATTAGAGATGCGCCAGACTCTTAATTTGAGGCCTAGATTTGGCACAAGAATTATCCTTTCATCCTTTCACGTGTGAAATTGAAGGTTCCCTGCTGGCTTACCACAGCCCTTAACTCAACAGCTGAGCACTTGGCCACAGTGCTTGAGCTGTGAGTATCTTCCCACAAATAATTCCTCCCCAGACCTATTAATCTGGGGAGACTATGAGAGAGGCAGCGCCGCGTGTGCCTATTGCAGATTTCTGTACAGTTCTGCTGGCACTTACAGAAAGAGCTGAGCTCTGAGTGGATCTTTTCCCTTTGTAATGAATATTTGTACCAGAGGTCTGTATTCAGAGGTCTCAGAGCATTTCCAAGAATGGCTGTTTGATAAAGATATTAAAATGAGAAATAAAGTAAAACTAATTAGTGTAGCTGTTCGTGAGTACCATAAAATTCGCCAGGTGTCAACCATAGCTGCAACCAACAGCCTGTGCGTGGAAACCTGGTTTGTGCCAAATGTGTTATTAGCATCAGTGTGAAAGATCAATAGGTACATTGCTTAATACTGTGATTATATATTTAATGAATCAAGAAAGTTTTTATTTATTCATAATAACAAAATAACAACATTTTTCCAGTGTGCCTGTTCCTTCTGTGAAATTTTTAGGTAATAGTTGCCAACCCTTCTCGGTTCAATCAGTTTCCTTTTCATGTATGATCTAAATCAAAAACCTGCCCACAGTGGGGAAGGCTAACTTCTCACAAAAGAAAACGCTGTTTGCCAGCTCTGATAGTACCACAGCAAGAAATTCTTTCAAAGCATTGGTACAGCTAAATGATTTTTCCTCATCTTCTCGTACTCTCACTGTCATGTTCAAAGATACTTCTAGACAGTGATGTTCTATTTGAAACAATTTTGTACATACCTATTTTACTTTTAGATGGAAATGATCTGTGCTCTCTCCATCGTGTTCCTCACTGCCCCAGGCTTGGAAGGCATCCAACTACACAGTAAAATCATGTCTTGTAGCATGGCTACCAGGCAGAATAAGTTTCAGCCACATACATTGAGTTTCTACCTTCTCACAAATACCATACAAACACAAAACATACAGATAAAAGTAAAATCATTACATCAGCCTTTCCCAGTTTCTTAAATGTAAAGCATGATCTAAATGTCTTTTTAAAAAAAAAAATCAAGCTATTTTTAAGTTGGAGTGAGAAAAAAAATCCAACAGAGAAAGCTCAAAGCCTGGACTCAAGAATCCAAGAATGGTATTATAAAAGATCTCATGACCTTTCAAGACTTCATCGATAACTTTACTGTATCTTGCTCTGCCTGAAAATGCACAAGGATCTAATGCAAGTGGTGATGCATTAACTGTACAACATCATTTCTGACTGTTTTTTGTCAAAGTACTTTTGAAATCGGCCACCTATCCAAAATGAATTCTGTACTTTGTGCACTAAGGTCCATAAGATTAAAAATTTATTTGGGTGCCTGTCTGGATATTTGAAGCATATCAAATAAGGTGGATGAAAAATATATATGGATGTTCACAACTCAGTGTTTTCAAAAGATCATTACTAGATATTTTTCCATTTTCTGTATTTTGAAAATGTCTACTGATATTTATTAAAATAAAGCAGCTGACTGTAGCAAGTTATGTTGCCTAATGAAAGTAGCATAAATATTATGTTCTCAGAGAAAATTTTCCCAGCTTCTAGGAATAGTGACACTATTCCTGGAAGTTATGGTTTTCCTTTCGCCATGTCACTTTTAGAGAAAAGCCATCCTGCAGTAGATAGCTTATCAGATGTCAAGAGTATATGTTGAAGGGCATAGAAGCATAGTCCACACAGGATACTGCTTCATGCTAAGATACATCATTTCCATTCTAAATTTTAACTAGCAACAACAGAGATTTAAAAAATTGCACTGCAAGGAAACACAATGGAAGATGTTTCATACAATATTTTATATATATATAAAATTAAACATTATTATATGAACAGTCCCTTGGTTAATTTTTGCCCCGGACAAATTACATCCCTTTCATAGTTCAAGAGGAGATTGTTTTCTTTCCTTCCATCTGCTGTCTTACTGCATATCTGAAGTGGAAGTGAAATAATTTTCTTCTGTACTCATGCTAACATTATTCCTCTTCCCCCATGTGTAATTTACACAATGTATTCAATAAATATATGGTGTGAGTTATTTAAAATTCTGTGATTGTACCTGGAAACATATTTTTTTGAACGTGTTTTTGAACATTGACTTTTGTGCCCTTCTTTTTAAATGTGTTGTTGTTTGCTGCGAACCCAAAGACTACTATATTTGTCTCAAATTTTCTACATTCAAATAATAGTTTAAGAGGCTTTAGGAAAATATAAGTTACAATCTTACGTAGTAATATGCAGTGCTCATAGCTGAGGGAACATCTCTTCTTCTAAAACTTCTATCATTATAAAATATATTCATGTCTTTCATGCAAATACCTAAAGTAGCAAAATACAATTAGGTCAAAGGTAAGATTTTGAGAACTTTTAATCATGAGGAGGCCCTGGCTAATTGGCTGTTTTATTAAATAAATAAAATCTAATAGTATGTACACATTTTGGGGAAAAAGTATTTTGTGTAGCACAGTTCTTCAGGGTGTGAAGAATTTGCTAATTAGAGGATTGGCTCAAATATAAAGAACCAGGGTTTGATTCAAGTTTAAATAACTGTGTAAAGAAACAGGAGACTACGAGTAATTGTTAAAACACGTTAAATTTTGTGGAGGTTTTTTTTTTCCAGGAGGCAAATATTAAAAAGCATCAAAATATAAGAATTAACTGCTGTCATCCTTCATATAATCATAGAATCATTAAGGTTGGAAAAGACCTCTAAGATCATCGAGTCCAACTGTCAACCCAACACCACCATGCCCACTAAACCATGTCCCTAAGCACCTCATCTACACGTCTTTTAAATACTTGCAGGGATGGTGACTCAACCACTTCCCTGGGCAGCCTGGTCCAAGGCCTGACCACTCTTTCAGTAAAGAAATTTCTCCTCATCTCCAGTCTAAACCTCCCTTGGTGCAACTTGAGGCCATTTCCTCTCGTCCTATCGCTAGTTACTTGGGAGAAGAGACCAACACCCACCTCGCTACAACCTCCTTTTAGGGAGTTGTAGAGCACGATGAGGTCTCCTCTCAGCCTCCTCTTCTCCAGACTACACAGTCCCAGTTCCCTCAGCCACTCCTCATAAGACTTGTGCTCCAGGCCCTTCACCAGCTTCGTTGCCCTTCTCTGGACACGCTCCAGCACCTCAATGTCCTTCTTGTAGTGAGGGGCCCAAAACTGAACACAGGATTCGAGGTGCGGCCTCACCAGTGCCGAGTACAGGGGCACGATCACCTCCCTGCTCCTACTGGCCACACTGTTTCTGATACAGGCCAGGATGCCGTTGGCCCTCTTGGCCACCTGGGCACACTGCCGGCTCATGTTCAGCCGGCTGTCAACCAGCACCCCTAGGTCCTTTTCCTCTGGGCAGCTTTCCAGCCACTCTTCCCCAAGCCTGTAGCGTTGCATGGGGTTGTTGTGGCCGAAGTGCAGGACCCGTCACTTGGCCTTGTTGAACCTCATACGGTTGGCCTCGGCCCATCGATCCAGCCTGTCCAGGTCCCTCTGCAGAGCCTTCCTACCCTCAAGTAGATCAACACTCCCACCCAACTTGGTGTCATCTGCAAACTTACTGAGGGAGCACTCGATGCCCTCATCCAGATCATTGATAAAGATGTTGAACAGGACCGGCCCCAATACTGAGCCTTGGGGAACACCACTCGTGATCGGCTGCGAACTGGATTTAGCTCCGTTCACCACAACTCTCTGGGCTCGGCCGTCCAGCCAGTTTTTTACCCAGCGAAGAGTGCACCTGTCTAGGCCGTGAGCCGCCAGCTTCTCTAGGAGAATGCTGTGGGAGACAGTGTCAAAGGCTTTACTGAAGTCCAGGTAGACCACATCCACAGCCTTTCCCTCATCCACTAGGCGGGTCACCTGGTCATAGAAGGAGATCAGGTTGGTCAGGCAGGACCTGCCTTCCATGAACCCGTGCTGGCTGGGCCTGATCCCCTGGTTGTCTCACACATGGCTCGTGAGCGTCCTCAAAGCAAACCGCTCCATAATCTTCCCTGGCACCAAGGTCAGGCTGACTGGCCTGTAGTTCCCCGGATCCTCCTTCCGGCCCTTCTTGTAGATGGGCATCACATTGATAAGCCTCCAGTCGTCCGGGACCTCCCCAGTTAACCAGGGCTGCTGGTAAATGATGGAGAGTGGCTTGGCAAGCTCCTCCGCCAGCTCCCTCAGTACCCTTGGGTGGATCCCATCCAGCCCCATAGACTTGTGAACGTCCAGGTGGCATAGCAGGTCATTAACTTCTTCCTCTTGGATTATGGGGGGTTTATCCTGCTCGCCATCCCTGTCTTCCAGCTCAGGGGGCTGAATAGCCTGAGGATAACTGCTCTGACTTTTAAAGACTGAGGCAAAGAAAGCGTTGAGTACCTCAGCCTTATCCTCATCCTTGGTGGCAACGTTCCCCTCCACATCCAATAGAGGATGGAGATTCTCCTTGGCTCTCCTTTTCTCATTAATATACTTGTAAAAGCATTTTTTGTTGTCTCTCACGACAGTGGCCAGGTTGAGTTCTAGCTGGGCTTTTGCCTTTCTAATTTCCTCTCTGCACGACCTAACGAGATCCCTGTACTCTTCTTGAGTTGCCTGCCCCTTCTTCCAAAGGTGATAAACTCTGTATCATCTTTGAGATTAACAGCATAATGAGCCTAAGGATGAAATCTGAACTATTGTTCTGGTTTAACTACATTAGGATATACCATTAATTATAAAGAATATATTCTACTAAAGCTAATAAATGTAAATTATAGTTTTATGAAGTCACTAGTAGTATACGAAATGCATTTTAGACTAATTAATAAATTGCAAGAATAAAGGTTCGGTGCAGCCTTGGGGGTCATATTGTAACTATATAAATTTTTCATGTTTTAAATTTTAAAAGTACACATTATTTGATGTGGGTCAGTTCCTGCTCGCCATGTGAAGTGCATTTCAGTTATCACTGTTGTCCTTTACTTGGGACCATGTTGAAGGGTGAATTTTATTTTAAAATGCTGACAGGTGAATTCTCAAGATGAGAATTCAATTCAATTTTCATTCAATTTGAAAAATTGATTGTTTCATTTTATTTGATGTAAGTAGTTGTCCATCTTAAACTTTGTTATAAACTTTAACTCCTGAAGATTAAAATTTCTTGGCCCACCTTCATGTATGTGCCATTTTAATAATTTCTCAGATTATTTTACTGGATAAGGTGTTAGTGTGGCAACTTTATTTGACCTCCACCCCAATAGGCAGGAGCCATTTGTATGTATGTCCAGTCAGGTTTTTCATTTTCAGACTAACCACAGCAACCCAACGTGAGCATCAGTTCCACTCCAAATTGAAGGAATGTTTTAGGGTTTGGAGTTTGGGTTTTGGGTTTTTTTCCAGTCTTGAAGGGAATTTATTCTTAGGTCAGACACAAATTAATTTCTTGTTTACTTACACTGATTTAGATGCTCAAATCCCCAATTGGTATTAATCTTTGCGGCAGTAGGAATTTTAGTCAGTCCTCAATGCAATGTTTCCAAGTGAAAGTTAAGAACCCCAGAATCCTTGCCATAGACTTGTATTAACTAAAAAAGGTGTTTATGAAGTGTATAAAAAGTACATGAGAAAAAAATGAGGACTTCTTTTTACTTAAAATGTGTGAAATCCTTACTGTTTGCTCAGTGCTTGAGATTTTTAGTCTTTGTTTTAGAGAAAGCCTTATACTCTTACACTTACAGGAGCAATTTCCATTGGAGTCATAGTACTATTCATGTGCCTGAAATTACACCTGTGCTTAAAGGATTTCTGGGTCAAGGAAATGATCAAAGATATAAGCAATTAGTTTATTGTTATTTCATTTTCTCCTCCCCCCCCCCATTCACTAGAACTTCATGTAAATCATTTTACTGAAACTAATAATGGAGCTATAGGTGACAAGAAGTTATATATATCTACTTTGAGAAGAAGCTTGTAGTGCAAGTAAAAATACTTGTCTGTGTCCATCAAGTTCTGCTTCTAAAGAAGTTAATAACTTTGGAAAACCTTCTTTCTGAAAATACCAGACTACTGAATGCACAATGGTTAGCAAAAAATTAATAAAACTTACACATCTACTAATTCTAAAATATGAACATTATGTTGTCTAAAATGCAGGTGATCTGGATATTCATTGTATTTATTCCAGTATTTCTGTAAATTGTTACGCTGCACAAACATACTTTTTGAGGGAGGAGAGGAGATCTGAATCTTCTGTCACATATGTGTGTTGGAAAAGAGAATTTGCTATTGAGGATCATTGCTTTATTGCAAGGCCATGGTAGCTATTTTCTGGCTAGTTTCTTCTGGTCTGGATTTCAGCAGCAAACATCAACCTTGAAGAATGGGAGTAGCCATCTTTAGTGCCTCTGCAGCTCTAGTTCGCTGGAGGAATGACATCTCTGTTAGCATCTCCATTGCTGCTGCTAGCTGAAGCATTGCTCTCTGAGGGTTCTTGTATGGAGTTTCAGGCTGAGAGAAGCATCAGGCCCAGAGGCAGACCGAGTCCCATGTGTAGGCTTGGATGTGAGCCTAGCTCGTGCTCTGTGATGCACTGGGATTTCCCACTGCCCAATGGGAAGGAGTGTCAACAGCTTTATGTATTTATGTAAATATCCCAGGCTGTATTTAAAAGTGCGTATGTGTGTTTGGAGCAGGTTCCTTTTTGTATTTGCGTATATTCTAATGTTTTGATGTGTGTAAGATAAACACTGCTCTTACAGCATAGGGCTGTAATGGAAAAGAATGAAGCTGAAGATAATACTGAAAAAGTTTTCTTTTAGAAAGTCCATCAGCTCCCTTTTTTTGTAAATATGGATGTAGGTCCATGCACCATAATCATCAACACTTTTAACATCATTTTTGGTTTCTCTGTAAAAGACTAATAAGGCAGAATGATGTTTGAAGTAAGGAGAAATTTTCACTCATTACTTTTGTATGCATTTTATGTCTTCTTTTCATTGCTCAGTTTGAATAGTCTGAACAATGTAATTTATAGCAATAGGCTAGAATGACTAAATGATTAGCTGGCCAGCCTGCAGGCTCTGAATTTCTGGTCTTCAGAGATGGCAGGATTTTTCAAATCTGTTTCTTTGCTTTGTGTGCTTTCATAAAGACACACTTTCCATTACCACAGTGATGGTTTTGTAAAAGTAATTTAGAAACTAATTTTTTTTCAAAAAACATACTTAAAATGTAATGACATTTCTATCTTCACTATATTTTGAATTTACTTTTCATTTTACTAATTTATTTCTGTATATTAAATGCCAGTATGTTGCAGTTAGTTTTTGGGAAGTTCACAGGGATTTATTTATATTTTTTTTAGTTCGTCAAGATTGCAGTGAGTGTCACTGAGAAGAATCTGGCAGATGTCTACGGACCCTTTGAGTAAATTTAGTCTCCCAGTTAAGTGCAGCCCTCTTAGCCCTCTTTATTCTCCTTGGAAAGCATGTTTTCTTCCTCAAAACACTAAAATCATTAAACTGTGCTGCACAAGGGAATATGAGATACTGAGAACCACATGGTGAGCATTCAGAGTTTGAAGGATTTTTGTTCTTGTTCTACATTTTAACTTCTGTAAGTCCTAAACAATTGGAAACTATTCTCACCTGATAGTAAGGATGGAAAGTGTTCACTGACTTAATGTGCAGGCATCTCAGTTTTGCACTGTGAGCATTAATCTGCATGCATAATACGCAAACATCCTAGTGACCAAAACAAAGATTCTGCTCTTCTCAGTGTAATGATGCTGGCAGGAACAGGACCACACTGTTCCTACTCATGGCAATGCTTCCAAAGCTGTTAGAAATATCATCTCATTGGACTAATATCCAAGAGTCGTAAAAACTTTATTTGCTGGAGTCCTTTATCTTGCATACTGAAGTAGGGAGAGGCAGCTCACTATCGAAACTCCTGTTCAGTGAGAAATGTCTAAAAGAATAATTGATGGACTGTCCTGAGCAAAAGCTGCTTTGCAGCTCTTAATAGAGTTAGCAGAACAGATGATACCATTGGTAAACATTTTTGGCTTAGACCTAACTTGGGGGGGATGGGGGGGAATTGTGAAAGACACTTGCTTCAATCATTTACGTGAAAGCAGCCAGAAGAAATGACAGAATCTCTAGACTAATGGAACTGTCTGAATAGGTAGGCTGTTCTTCTTCCTTTATCTGGTGGGTTGATAATTGGGATACTGTGCATTTCATCATTTTTACTGCTTGTGGTTCCCTGTGGAAAAAATAAATCAGTAAATATTTTCTATTCAAACAGACACAAAAATGTGAAGCAAAGAATGAATTGAAATAGTAAATTCCTCTTCTCAATAGATTTTCTTGGTTTATTTTTTCCCTTCTACTTTTCTTTCCAAATTCATTTGTTTCCTATCATTTGCTGTTCTTTTTTCCTTAATAGCTGCGATTCCATTTAATTTTTTTTCTGCTGGGGTAACGATTCCGCTTGTCTGCCACAGAAAAGCAAAACAGTAGAAATGCTCTTTTAGCTTCTAATGTAATTAATAATTAATGCAATTCATATAATGTAATTAATATAATTAATCAAAATAATTCAAGTGAGATCTTTGGTTTTAGCCCAAATAAGTTCCTGTTAAATAAGGAGAAAAATACTGTTAAAGCATTTATGTCAACTTTAACATTTGTAGTTCCATAGCTCTTAAACAACAAGGTGATAATAATCCTTGTAGTTTTGACTATGTGAAGAATGGTCACCATTAAATCTCTTCTTTCTTGATGCTTTGATTTAGTTACCTCTCAGATTTGTCAGTCCATGGTAGGTATCGGGATGCATCCAGGCAGGATTCAGCCTGCTAGTTCCAGCCTAGCAATTTGAATCACTAGGGGTACAGTTGCTTGACAACACTCAGCGACTTTTTCAGACGCCTTTATCCAAGTCTGTTCAGTGTTTCTTTGCATCACTTCTGGATAATGAGCCTGAGACACAGATCAAGAAGAACAGAGAGAACTTTCCGGTGCGGTCGCAACCAGGTTCTTGGTTTCTCAGCTTTGATTTCCTTCACACCTGCTAAGCCTGATTGAGATGACTGAAAACTATTGGGTCAGCGTCATGTATCAAATCACATATGTGAACAATATTGTCGGGCAGAAGATAACCTCAGTGAAGTATCTTGGTTCCTAATGAACAGCTATACATGTGCTAATGAAATTCTTCATAGTGCATACGCTTGTAAAGGGAAAGTAACTTGTGATTCAGGAATCATGGTGGTTCTTCTGTCTGATCAGACAAACTGGCCAGGTGTTACCTGACACATCTGTCACACTAGCCAAAGCCTACAGTTGTTTTGTTTCTATATCAGGGCCTTTAGCACGTTCACAATCTGGTATCAGGAGGTGAGTTCCTTTGCCCAGGCTGTGATGCAGTGTAATGTCTGAGGTTACGCTGAATGAACTAGACTTGGTGGAATAAAGGACTAAAATGATGACATTTCAACAGGGAAATGGGCCGTTGTAAAAGCCTTTTGACATTTGCAGCTTTTGTTCATGTAATCTGTTATATACCAGAGAGAGAAGACAAGGAATTCCTTTCACATATGTACTGTCATTTCACTCAATTTAAACTGCAGTATTTGAGCATTCTCTGTGCATGTTTGCAGTAAACGTGAGGTGTAGTCAATGCAGCGTGAGCGTGCCAATACAGAGAAAGGGATGAACATAGAAATGATTCTTAAGAGGTGAGAGGCAATTGTGACTCTAATTTCTTCTCATGCATTAGCTTGTTCAATTATTCAACTCATACTCTGGAATTATACAGAAGCTGCATGGAAGGATAGGGAAAGATGTAAAAAATAATGCAGAGGAAATTTTTTCTGCTTTGCAGCCTCACTTGTGGTGCTTGCAGAAGACCAGGTCTTTGTGAATGGAAATCTCCGTGCTTGTATGTCTGTGCAGTCTAAGACAGGAACTAAGGAGAGAAAAGTAGTGGAAAAGAGCATAGCAACATGTCTGCAATTTCCCTACTTTTGACTTTCTCCTCCTCTCTTGGTATTACTGCTGATGTGCAGAATTTGATGAAAATAGGGACAGTTCAGATAACGAAGAGCAGAATGGTGGAAGGTGAAATTTATTTCCAACTGTAGTTAGTGCATCTCTCTGCAAATTCACATCTTTATATGAAAACACACAATGCATAAACTGATATGTTGCCAAAGGCAGTATACATCTCCATATGCAAAGCAATAAGAAGCATGCAATGAATGCATCCTGTGAGAGGAGTGTCAGCATTTTATTTTGACAAGCCTGTGTGTTTCTATGTGTTTGCACGTGTATGTCCATACTCATTTAAAGTATTTTTTAAATATGAACTAAATTCTTACCACCTCAGTTACTTTTGCTTTTCTAGGAAAATAGTGGATAGAGTTTTACCATTTAATTTCTGGGTGAACTTTGACCTGACACGTCCACATATTCAACACATCTAAGAGCAGGTCCTCACGTGATGTACTTGTTAGTTCTAGTGAGTCAGTGGAGCTACAGAAGTATTTATATATCAGCTATAAATAAGCTATAAAATGGCTCTTCTTCTTTTCCTGAGAATTTTTGTGCCATTTTTCCATGCATCTTTCTTCTGGCTAGCCAATACAGAATCACAGTCTTAAAATGTTTATAGCTGTTAATTTTTTTTTTTTTAGCATTTTATATAAACAGTTATGCTCTAGGTGTTACTTTCTGAATATCCAGTAAGTCCACAGAAATCTTAAAGCAAAGTTGGGAATAAGGATCCATTTTGATATATTTTGCTGATCAAGCCTGCCTTGAATTTTTCTGTTCCGCTATTCCAAGTGAAGCCTCTTGTGATGTATCGTCACATTTTTTTATTACTATTATTTCATCATTGATGTTTATCTGGATTCAGTTTATTGCAGCTGAAAGCAGAATTCAGCCTCATTATTGAGGGTTTCTGAGCAAAAGTTATTGCATCTTCTTTTTTTATTTTTTTATTATTATTATTTTATTTTATTTTATTATTATTATTATTTATTATTGATCCTCCATTAACTCTGAGTGAACTACCTTGACTTTTACCCAGTGAGATTCAACAGAAAAATACAATATTTCAAGAGATATTACAGTCAAGGTTTAAAATTTCTTTTCTGTCCTCTCTTACTGAAGTAATTCTAACACACACAAGATGGCAATCTAATGTTAATTAAGATATTGGCATGTAGGAATACATACTGCATAACAGAAAGTGGGATACAGAGTCCTTTTTCCTGAGGAATTTCAACAGAGACCAGAGATGTTAATGAATCTAATGAAGACATGCTTCAGTCTTTGAATATATGAACATAGAATGCATTCTTATACATCAAGGAGTCAGGAAAATAAAAATGAAGTAAATCTTCATCAGGAATCAAACATCAGGAATGAACCATGTTTTTAGGCTGTATTTTAAGATTAGTCTTTTTTACTCAAAGCATGAAATGAGAGTATAAAAATGTCATACTTAGAGAGAAAATAAACCAGGATGAACTGCTGGCCCTATCCTATCCAAGGTAATTATGCAATTAATCAGGCTTTGCATTTCCACCGATGGCAAAAATGTTTTGTAAACATTAAATTATTTCTCCTTATTGATAAATCTTTGTTCTCATGTCATGTCTAAGAACAGTAGTCTAGCATAGTCTGGGATTAGGCATGGCAAACACTCCTGAAAAGGGTAAAGAACTTTCTGTAGTTGAACTGTAGTTAAAACAACTGGAATTTGTCTGGAATCCTGCAATTTATTTCACCACTACTCTGGAGAGTTTCAAAGGGACCTTCACTGGCCACCAGTGATTAGTTTTGTATCTGAGGAAAGTAATAATCCCACCAACGTCTTCCAAGCACTGAAATCTGTACCTAGTGTTATATTACAGTGGTGAAAACTTCAGTATGTCACACGCTGTATAGGATACGTTAATTCTATAGCAACTCAAAGGAAACAGAACAAGGGGAAATATCAGCAAGTGTTGGATAGCTCTCACTGTTCCTGAGTAAGGCCTACTGCTGTTAATTAAGAACATCAAATTTACTATTTTTTTCAGTTTCTCCATGAAACTGGTTTCTTTATGAACCACTGGTTTCTTTGGCCTTTGAAACATTTCTAATATGTTTCTTCTGCATGGTTGTACAATTAGAAAAGTCTTAAAAAATAAATAAAAGGGAGGTCAGTGAAAGAGGCAAAAAAAATCTTTAATATAAAAATTAAATTTGGTTTGTTGATTTAAAAAGTAAACCACCTTAGAGAGATATATTATTCATTGCATTTGCCTGATTACCTTTGCCTTGGTGCTTGTAAGGAAATGGTAGAGATGGGTCCCAAGAAAGCCACCTGCAGGGAGAGTAGAAGGAAGCAAATTAGGCATACGCTCAGAAATGGTGAACTGTTAATACGTGTGAAAAATGTGGTTTCCAATATATGTGAATGAGAGCATCTTCCCTGTTTTATGATTGTTTGCTGCCTCCCTCAGCAGGCTGCTCTGTGGCAGGAGTTTCACTCACAGCCAAACAGAAAGCAGCAGCAGAAAACCTCTGGTTGGAGAGTCACCACTGCTAATAGTGCAACTTACTGCACAAAAATCCTCAGTGACATATTTTCGTGTCCTTATCCATGTGCTTTCTCTCCATAAGTAACTGGAAAAATAAGTAAAATACAGTACTCCTGCTATTCTGTGCAAAAGAATCCCATGACAATGGAGTCCACCTGCTGTTTCTTGGGATAAGAAGTTTGGAAACAATCTACAAACCCATGCCAGCTGTGAAAGGAGGCTTCTCAAAGAAACGAAAAGAAAATTTGTAGCTACCAAAAAAAAAAAAGGCAACAAATGAATCTTGTTTCAAATACAATTAATGTAGATGATTGAAAGAAGGTAAAGAAAAATAAATAAAACTAAAAACCTGAAGTTCTGATTTGCATGTCACTGTGCTTGTACCAAGCAAAATCATAGAACAGTAATGAAAAATACTAGTAGCTATTTATACATGAGAATAAGAACTGTTTTCTGTCTAAAATAAGAATACTTACTTGCTCCTATCTTTAACATAAAGGATTTGGGTGCTGTTACACATGCTGCTACATTGAACTGTCCCAGGCCAGGGGTTTCTTGCTGTTTCCTTTTCCCTGAAAGCAAGCTTTGAGTATCTAAAAATTCAGCAATAGAGAGGGAAAAATAGAAAACCACAAATAAACATACATGTCAGATTGTATACAGTTTGCATTTTCCCATAGGCCATCAAGGGTAGGCTGTTTTCAGTTTCTGTTACAGAAAGCGAGAAAGCACCATACGTTCTCTTGAGCAGAGGATCCTCCTGTGACCCACCGGAGTCAGAGCTGACAGCCTGTCCTGCTGTTTTCCTGTGCTGCCTCCTCTCCAGAGTGAACACGCATGTCCTCCTAAAGCAGAACAGACACATGGCTTTCCCGCTGGGAGTCTATTACCATATTGCCCTATATTGTCGTTGTTTCTGATGATGGTCTGTTCAGACAAACACTGCCTACTGCGGAAGCAGGTGCTCTGTTCTCAAAAACAACTTTCCCACGGGATTCCCATCTTCACAAGTATAATGCTCCAGCAGGTGACGTTCCCCTATTTCAGTTAATGGATTGTGGTTTTCACTTTTAAGTGCCTGCAGCTCATTACTGCTTCATCTTCTGATGTGTGCATAAGGCTGAAAGAGAACAGCTTTAGCCCTTTTCTCTTTCCCACCAATCTCCAAACTCTTCTTCATTAATACTCTGTATAAATCTTGCAAGGTTAGTCACCAAAGCAGGAGAGCCCCAAGCTTCGCTTAATACCTCATTGCAGTATCTTTACCATTTTTCTCACAAAAGCCCTTTTATATGTGTTCTAGTAGATTTGCTGTAGTATTTGTGTGTGTTTGGGCAGAAGTTCTGATTCCTTTTACAAGTTTTCTTCTCCCCTCCTTGCTTCGAAGCTATTGCATGCTTTTCTGAATTTTTTATCTTTGTGGATTCTTCATCCTGCTCCTGTGATAATCCAAGCCTTTTCCTTCCTGTATTTTTAGTATCCCAGCCTTCACCATAACTATTTTCTTAAAGATGAAATATATTTCAGTGCTCAGCAGAATTTGCAAGCATTTACATCTGCCCTTGTGAGTCCTAACATCTGTGAAAACAAAAGTTAGTAAAGTTAGTGCTACAAGAGTATCAAATCCATAAAGATTAATGTGAGTCAGCTTTAAGGTATGTGTTTATTTAATTTTTTCCTACATGTACTTGCAAACATGTAACATCTGTGCCAGATATCATGTTATATTTACCAAAACCGAGTTCACAAACATGGCTTCTTAACCAGATTGTGCACATCTATTTAAAAGGGCCCGTGCAATCCTTTAAAAATATTGACATATGATATAGAGTAGTTTTTCAAAATGTGTTTTTCCTGTGGTTCTGTGTTTTCATATTTTTGTTTCTTCTTTTTCACCCTCAACACAAGTCTCGCTCATGGTCGTTTTCTTAGTTTTCACATTCAGACTTTATCCTAGCCAATTCCTTGCTGCAGAATCTCAATATCTGTCAGTCTGATCTGGGATAGCCTACATTGTGCTTCACGATTGTCTTGAAATCTTTCTTTGGTAACTATGAATCTTATGGTGCTTTTTCCCATGAGCAGCTGTAGACTAAGTGCCATGTCTTCCTTGATTGAGAATGAATCCCAATCCCTGTATTCTTAATTTTGTGTTGCTAAATCTATGTGCTTGATTTTGACTTTAAAAAATTGTATCTGTCTCCCTTTATATAGAGGAAAACAAGAACTGAAGTTACTTGTATATCATAAGGTTTAAATGTTCTGAAATATTTGTGGATATCAGGCAACGCTCATTACGAGAAAGTCCTAGGACATCATGTCAAACCACCTTGCTAAAAGCCAAAGATGCACTGCATTTCTACAGTGTCTCATCCAGTTGGCAGTTAACCTGTTTGAGAGGAAAACAGAATTGTTTGTGATACTGAATTGTTTGTGATAGTGGTTTCTCATCTTGTTCTTTTATAGGTGCTCATGTTTTTTTCTATTGTTGTTTTTGGTTTGACTTTTTTTTTTCTTTTGCTCTAGTATTTTTCTGGGGATTGAATCTGTTTGGACTAGTCTATAAATTCTCAGGTCCTCAATTGTTCTTTCATTCTATAAAAAATAGGTACCATGTTTGCCCTTTTCCTGTCCTCTGGGATGCTTCTCCTCTGTAAGTTCACAATGATGGTGTAGAGATTGCTTCAGATGCTTATTTAGTTACCCTAGGGTGAGTTTCATCAATTGCTGTGGGCCGGGCTGGGCCTTCAGTCCTTACGTTAAGATTAATCTTTTTGAGTAGCTATACATAATTTATTATTCTTACGAGTATTCTTTTTTGATTCAAGTCTCCTTGAGTCACGAAGATCTCCTTAAAGCAGTTACATTATGTCCCTTATGTCACAGTGTCTTTCCGCCATATCAGGTTAGTTTTTCAGGAAAGCATTTAATGTTCCTTTCTAGCAGCTTTCACCCTTGCTTAAAATCTGTGGTTTTCTCAGCAACCCTCTTTTGTAAAACTCTGTGCCATGATGTTCCTCTTGATGCTGTCTCCAGTGCTGTGCATTTGCCTCTGGTGATACTTGAATGAATCCCCACATAGGGGAGGGATCTGAGCCTGCAGCAAGTAATGCAGTGCAGCAGAAGATGCTTTGCAGAAGGAAACAGTAGGTACTGAAGAGCCAAAATCTGCACTGTTATTATTAGAGAGAGTTACTTTAGACTAGTTTTACTCTCATCCCATTGCTTGAACATCCGTTAGCAATAAAAGGATATTGGATGTGCTTCTGGAAAGCATCTTCTGATTTAATATTTTCCAAAAGCAATCCAGTTTGCTTTCTCTGAGCCTCTTCCACAAAGTGTACCAAGGCACAGTAAGTGGAGACTACTGAGAGAGTGATTTCAGAAGTAATTTCCGATTTTGGCTACTTCTACATTTAGTTCTAGTTAATGTCTTACAGTTTGGCTCCTGCCAAGTCATTAGTTTATACAAATAATGAGCTAAACAATAGGCAATGCCTTTGTTACAGTCCTCCTCTAAGTGATGTTTTTGTGATTTGCTATTTTGGGGAGTTGAATGCTCACCCAAAGTTTCAAAGATTTCCTCTTCTGTCTGACATTGATGCGATCTGCTTCTTTTATTTAATTAGGAGGGTTTCCTAATCACCTGAGTTATTCTAGGTTCAGTGCCCTGCCATTACTTTCCCTCCTGAGGCTGTGCCACTCCCTGTGGCAATAAGGCAGAGTGAAAGCAAGAACAACTCTGGTCTGCTCCTAGTGGGTTTCATTCCAGTGCCGATTTCTGAAAAAATGTGTTTCTTTTTCATTACACTTCCTTGTATGCGAATGTCAGATCCCAACCAAAATATTTTGTTTCATTCCTTGGCTATTGACCTCAAAAAAACCCAATTATTTCCAGAGCCAAAGTAATTCATTGTCATTGCCCTGAAATCTGATCAGCTGAATCCCATTTGATTATGGGACACTGTTTTGAGCTTTGGCAAGAAGACGGGAAAGGAATTATTTGCACCTTTTCATAAACTTAAAGCCAACAACAAAAAAAAATCTTACAGACAAAGATTGATAATAAGATGAATGCATTTCTGATTTTTTTTTTTTTAATATGTTTTTAACTGGTCTTCGATGAACACAGACTGTTTTATCCATTGATTTGTAAAATAAAATTACCCTGATCTGGTTTTTTTAACCGTGAGTTAAGCAGTTGAAGTGATAGGTTATATGTTTTTAGCTATGAATTTCCTTCATTGTAGCATGTGTATACTTTTGTTTTGCTTTTTCTATTATTTAAATTTAAAAAATAAGCTCTAGCTAGGATAATTTTGTGTTGTCAAAAAGAAAATGGGGAAAGTAGTTTCCTATTTCAGTATTATGCATGAGCTTAGACTAAATGGTAGGGTAAGGAAAAATGACAGTAAATGCTAAGCATGGTTACATAGATTAAATATATATAGGACACTGAGCATCTTAGTGAAAGATTTAGTGCATTGTCGTGAAATTACCTAACTATTCCTGGTCTACAGAGGTATGTGCAGAAGAAGATGGTGAGGAAAATGTTGATGTTATTTCTCATTGGCTTGATGTAACAACGGAGAGATATTTAAGAAATTATTAGGCTGAGAACATTCAAGGAAAAAAAAATTGCTCTTTATCCTATGAAGTATAACTACAACATGGAAATCATTTTTTTGAGATACTATGGATGTTGTATGTGTTACTGAGTGTGCAAAAATTTCATCAGGTCAAGTCATACAGACCAGATTTATTGATTACTGAGAAAAATTATGTTCCAGATGCAACTTCTTAGTCTGTATTTCCCCAAATTGCTAGCTAGGGAAGTATTACTGTGGAGGGAACACTCCATTCCCAGCTGCTTCCTTCTGATTCTCTGCTACTGAGCAATGTGCGAAGTGGGACAGTGAACCACTGTCGGAGTGACTCAGGGTCGGAGTGGGAGTGCGAACCCAGAGTAATGACGAATCCCAATATGAGCATGATCATTCTCCTTTTAGTCAGACAAATATTAATCTTAACTATCTTCTTTTATCATATTACAGTCTACAGGAATTATTTACACTACAACACAAAGATCAATTCTACATGTAATACAAATCTTAACTTACTAAACCTATTTTACAGAGCTTAACCTAACACTTCTAGCACTTCTAATACAAATCTTAACTTACTAAGCCTATTTTCTTTTATACAAACTTAACACTTCTTAACTTTACACTTCTAATACAGAGATACAAACTTAACACTTCTAATACAAAGACCTTTCCTGTTCTCCATTACACAGTTCGCTTTCCTTTAAAACCTTGTTCCTTCAAAATACGTTGAAACATTTCAAGTTGAAGCTTCTGTGACTGAGATGCCGACTGCCCCATAACTAATGTATAAAGTTCATATAACTTCTCTGTGGCTGCTCACCCGAATTGTCCTCCATCCAGCTCAACAGGGGTACACCACTGAATATTTCTATTTCCTTTCTTCAAGCTCTTCTCTTTCTGTCCCTGTTCGGGCACCATTTGTGGTGTAAGATAGCACAGACCCTCACATATATACGCACAGCAATACTAGAGCCTCTATCATAACAGGGCAGTCCCACAGTCTCTCTCTCCATTGCCTCACCCCTCCATCTCTCTCCGTTGCTTCTCTTAAATCTCCCTTCCGGCAACGATCACATGTCTGCTCACAATTCCCTTCACCTGTTTTGGCTCTTGAATCAGCTGGTACTCATTAGGCCACCTCTTTTGCTTTATTCAGTTCTTCTTTGGCTTTCACACCTCAGAGTAACCGCAAGCAACATTCCTAACTGAGAGCTTTTTCATTTTGATGTTTACAGTTTCCTTGCAGAAGGGACAACTAAGCCAGGTGTTCAGGTCTTTTCTCAAGCATATGTACGCGTCTGCTAGTTCTCAGTGCACAGGCCAAAGTCCTATCTGATCTTAGCTGAAGCTCCCGATTCCACAATTCTTCTCCACAAACCACTATGCTTTGCTTGGTCCTGGCTTGGAGCAGTTTTGCCTTCAGTGAAACCTGGATGGATGCGAGCTGGATCTGGCAGATGGCCACGTCCATCTGAGGCATCAAGCCTGGCCTTTCAGCACCACACTCGGGCACCTCTTGGGCTTTCCAGCTAGAAAGGCTTGGAACCACTTTCTACCCAAATTTGTGCATTTGCTATGGGTCAGAAGCAACTCAAATTTCCTTAACAGGAACCATTTTTATGGTATAGGTGATCTATCTGCTTGGGTAGCACCAGGCTTAATCTTCTGAATTCAGAGGAGTTGAGATAAAAAGGATTACACTCTAGCAACACATTATTGACTAATACATTTGGTGTTTAGGAAGGTTGAGCATGCAGGTGAATATATTTTTGTCATTAAATGATTCTATACTGCTTTTAAGTGCTATTGTATGGATATTAAGGTAATAATTTCCTAGCTTACATTTCATCTATATCTCCACTGAATCTTTGCAAAGGCAACTTTGATGTACATGGTGTTGTACACATAATAGACACAAAAGAGATTATTTAGATTATTTTCTCAACTCTTTAGCAATAAGAATAAAATTCTCTTACAAACTCCAAATGTGTTCTAATAAGTCTTTAGAATGTTTTTACTGCTTCTCCCCACTCCCCCCCAAATTCATGTACAATTGTTATTGGTGAAATTGTATATGTTCTAGTATATATTATAGTGCAGAGGACCCTTTTCTGTGTACAGTAGGAAAGAAAACATAGACTGCTTTTGAAACACAAAGGCCTCAAAGAGGGACAAAAGCAGCATGTTGATGCCAAAGTCGTGCTGCCTTCAAGATATTAATATCATCTTAATACATTGAAGGAATAAACTCCTTAGTTCTAAAAGTAATTCCTACAGAAAATAGAGAAGGCATTTAATCAGTGCAGTCTTGCTACTATTTTTCTTTCACTCTCTGTTTAGGCAAACCATTAACTTCTATTGTAATTCCACTGGCGTCTTCCATAAATATTTTCCCCAATGGAAAGAGAGAAAGACATCAATATTGTATAACTATAGTTACCTTCCATAATCGATAATATCGTTAGACTATATAAACTTACTTACTATAACAGATAAAGCTATTACAGTGATTTAATGCAGGGTCTTTTACATCAGGGAAACCAACCGTATACTATAGAATACATTCTTGGTTCTGAATTCAAAATAATGTAACAACTGATGGTTAATTTTTGTCCTTTAAAATAACTTAGGAAGGATGTGAAGATTTACAGGTGTTAGCCCATGTTATTTAGCAGATTAATGCAATTGTTGTTATTTTACTGTGGTGTTGATTTCCAGATATATTTTTAATTCTAGAAAGAAATCCTCTAGTCCTGCCTTCCAAATGCATGCTAAGTCCGTGTGAAAATCTATCCCAGATTACTATGTTATTTAACCAACTACGTATACAAATGCAATATGCTATGTATTTATTCCATGTACTTTGATGTTGTTTGCTTTGTTTCAGCTTTCCCTCGACAAATACGTTCAGAAATAGGCCTCGTTCACAGGGGTTTGGAACACAACTACTGTAAAACAGAAATCCATAAAGTTGCCTTTTACTGTAATTGATTCATGTTTCGAGTCCTCCCAGGATTATTTTGCTTATGCATTCCTCTTAGTCGTAAATTTGATTATTCTACTACAGTGATTTACTCTAAGAAAATTAATATAATCTCTTCAAAACTCTCAGCTGTGAGCCATAACTCTCTGAACTGCTGTTTAACTTCCCAAGCGTTATAAATGCATTTCCCTAACTGCTCCATGTGGAAGTCATCTCATAGTGAAGTGTCATTTTCCCAGTGGACCGATTGCATACAGTAATAATAAGTGCAAATAGCAAATATTTTTAAGACTTGCAGTACAACAATCGCAGAATGCCACCCCATTTACAAGAAACATTCAAATAGTAACTTTGTATTTTAAACTTAAAATCCTATTCTGAATGCGAGGTGTGATGTGTCAAACAGGTTCAGAGCTATACAACCTGCTGATATAATCTCATGAATATAAACTCAGTAACTTTGTGGATAGCTTTTTGGACCATAAAATCCGGTTATGAAGATGTAGCAAAAGTATGTATAAGAGAGATCCAATGCATCAAAGAATATTTCGAATCTTAAATTTTTCATGAATAATACTGCTGTGTTGCATACCTTTAAGTACAAAAGACAAACAGTCAGCAGGCCAAAAATATATACTTTTTTTGCTGTATATACCTCATCAGATACTTAATGGAATGCCATTAAAATGCTTCAAATAGCAGGTACTTCAAATATAATTTGTAATTGCTTCAAATATTGTGTTTCTGAGCATTACACTGCTTGTCTCAATTATTTGATTACAGTATTTACAATTATATGTAGGCAGTTTTTTCATCATACTGGTGGGGAGGATTCTTTACCTAACTCTCTGTAAATACACTGAATTATGATTTCCAGAGTGATAAAAATTGTGAAAAGGAGGAGACTTCTTACAAATGGTAAATGCACGCACGGACACAGACGCACACATATATGCTTTCTGTGTATAAGGGCCACATGTCTTTCCGCATACCTATGCAGAAAAATTGTATCATTTTCATTTTTCTTGGATGGAGTTTAAGCAGCTTTAAATGAATTTAATTTCTGTTACTAAGAAAAGAGAGTTAATGTATTGATGTGAGAACAGAGATGTCAAAGGGTGAATACAGTTCATACTAGGAGGCACTGAAATTCTCATCACCTTGTCATCCTTTGTGACTATACACATTTTGAAGATGGTTGAGGTAATAAATCTATATAGGATTGTATTTTCCTGAATGTTGCCTCCAAAAGTGAATTGACAAAAACATATGCAGCTAAGCTAGAAAAGCAATGAATTGTTCTCTCCAGATCTGAAATGGAGACTTCTAAGAGGAGTTTCAGAAGTGTGTATGTTCTCTTGGAAGAAGAATTCAGAAAGAGAGAAAATTCTTCCTTGTTTTTACAAAGTAGAAGAAAAAAAGTTATCAGTTACCATATGGTTGAAGATTTTAATTGCTGTATAGAGGCTGTGTTACCAGACCTTACTTTAAGACTGCCTGTGACAGCAGTGGCCTGTGGCCCAAAAGGTTCCTTCCAGATCAGTGGTGTTAAGGGTGAGGAGTGGTATACATCTATGTTGATCTGAGATAACCTGTGAGAAGAAATTAGATTTTCTGGTGGTCAAGGAAGGGGGATTCTGTTCTTTAACCCTTTGCAAGGTGGGTTTCCTCTTCTCTATCATATGTAAGCTGGTCTGCTAGGACAGGCATGGAGGCTAGGAGGAGGAATAGGAAAAAGCAAGACAGTTCCATGTTTTCACTTGCATTACTACAGAGAGTACACCTCTCTGTAGGGCAAAGACCTTTAGGAGAAACTGTGAGCTTTGTAAGGCAGTGAAATTAGTGTAGTGTAACAGCTGTAAAGCTGTATCGTATTAGGTATTTAAGGAAAAAATAAACAAGTTATTATACTGATTTCTAATTATCCTGAATTTTTCAAGGCTCTGCTGGTCATAAACCCTATCATAGGCAGGCATATACTAATGACTGCAAGCCTTGCATTTCTACAGTTTCTTGTTAGGTATCTGTGATATTTAAAACTGTATATAAATATGTTCATGCTCAAAAAAAAATTATCCTCCATTTATTATTTATAATGTTTTAGTTTATACAGAATTTTCAAGTACCTGCTGGTGGGATTACTTGAAAGCATTCTAAAACTTCGTAATGCATGCTTAGGATTGCAAGAATCACTTATGCTTTCCCCTATTATCACAACATTATTTCAGTATGTACATTTGGGTGGGGGGGAGGTGTAAATGCATACACAACACATGTTGCTTTGGAATACGTTGTCTGTATAAACATGTATTCTTCAATTTTCCTAATGCTGCAAGTGTGCATCTATCATGAATTTATTTTTCTATTTCTAAAACAACACCACTAGGTTCCTTTTCCATCTGTTATAGTGTTTCTGTATTCAGATAAGCCTCTTCATTCTACCTATATTTCCCCTGTCAGATGTAATATCTCTTCTAAGAGAAACCTCCGTCTTTTTTGGTGAGCATTGTAAGATTGAGCTTCTCTCCAATGAAGAGCAGACTGATGGCTGCAGTAAGTAAGAGGGTCTGGCTTGAAGGTGGTTCTTAGTCTTAGCAGCTTGTTGTACAGTAAAAACAAACGGCCAGACTTCATTTAAAAAGTAAAATTCAATAAAGGTAAGTAGAACTCAGTAATCTATGAAGCCAACTTTACCTTAGACTTTCCAAAGGATGTTATCAAAACTTAATTATCATTATAAATTAAGGTGATGTTGTACTACGGACAAGGGCCATAAATGCCTTTTCCCATTAGCGGTCACTATGATTCTATTTTCATAGAAAATTTCCATAATTTATAATTTTACTGTGGCATAGTTCTTGAGAATATTTCATCAATAGATGCACCACATTGTCATGGTCTTCTGAATGCTGCAGGAATTTATTAGTGTTCCCATTGTCCCATTTCTACACAGAATACTGCTGTGATAACTTAAAAAGCATACCAGCTTTTTATATCAGCACAGTTCCATTCACTTCACTGAAGTGGTACCAGTTTACAACAGCTGAGTTGTTATCATTTACATACCAGTGATGAGGAAAAGCCTTATGCAAGGGTGGAGCTCTGTTGGGCTTTGCAACTCCCCATGCATTATATAACAATTATCAGGTAAATGATACATGCTGTAATAGTTCTTAAATGAGTAGCAGTACATCTATGACCAAGGGTAAAGGCTGTGTAAATTAATTTTTGTTTTGGAGCAGACCATCCTAATATTAACTCCAAATTAGGCTAGGCTGGTTCTCCAGTCTAGAACACTCTGCTGATTTATTCCTGTACATTTGCCCTTGGCTACTGAGATTCAGAGAACATCTTCATTACAGGTGTAAGAATTTGCATAAATAAGCACCACGAGACCATTGCCGCATGAGTTTGTTTCAAGGTTGCTTTACTGTAGGCAGTGACAGTGACGTTATAATATATGTTCTCTGAGTTACTGCTCTAATTTTTATTTTATTTTTTAGTCATACATGATTATTCTGAGGATACTGTCTTGACAGCTTTTCTTATAGCTGGCCAAAACTTTACATCCAAAATTTCTTTGCCTCTTACTGGCTCAGTGATAGTGGCGAGAAGTCTGTTGGCTCTTGCAATCAGTGAGCAGCAGTTGGTCCTTCTGTCTCCCCCTGGGAAGAGAACCTCCTGTCTCATCCTGAAGACCTGTACCTGACTTCTGATGTTAGGCTGGTCAGAACCGCTTTCATCATTTCGTGACAAAATTTGGTTTCAACCCAAGTAGGCTAACTACAGATGTTTTATGTATCTTACTCCTTTTTATTACTTGGCATACTCATCTTGTTAATGTGTAGCATTACATACCCACTTTAGCTTTTATTTTCACCCTTCTTGAGGAGGCGTGTCTCTGTATCAACCATGATATCCTTGCTGCTTCTAGTGTGTGTAGCATCTGATTTCATGTCATGTAGTTCTTCTTTCACCACCTAGATGTGCCTCCTTTATGGCCTACGGTACAAATTGTATCTGTTGCTTCTCCCTGACCTTGATGGCAAACAGCAGCTCTAGGCTAAATGGACTTAATGAGTTTGTCAGCCTTGAACTGCTGCCTTTCAAGTCTCTCTACAATATGGCAGTTGAGGGAAACAGAAGGTATTGGGGGAGGCTTAGAAAAAAGAACAGTGATATTGTACAGGCTGTAGCAGGGAACCTTGGAGGTAGGTCAAAATAAGACAGAAAGGAGAAAGCGCTGTTAGATGAATGACTCTTTGATTTGTCAGCATCCCTTGCAGATCTAAATTAATTTATCATTAATAACTTCCATGATTAGCATTTAAATGATGCTCGCAAGTGAGATGTCCTGAAAATGAATATATTTTGGATTATGATGTTCTTGGAAAAAGAAGTCTTAAAATGCTTATTATTCACAGTTTGAGGGGGTTCAAGGAAATACAAAGATTGACCATTCAAGTGCAGAACAAAATAATTTTAATCCTGCTTCAAGGCCCTGTTTCAGTAAATTGCATAAGTGCCCGTGTTGGAGTCATACTGAAACAAGATTTAAATGTTGTTATTGTTTTACTGTTTCAGGGTATAAATGCAAATGCCAAATGAACTTTCACTGTGCATACCTGCATCTTGTCATGATATCTTAATACAGAATGATTTCTGCTCAGCTTTCCACTCTCAGCCTCCTGCTTATGTGTATTCTGGAAATGTTAAAGCGATCAATAATTTTCTGCCAACGTACGCTGCTTTTGTAGATAGTTTGCTCAGCTACGTAACACATTTATTAAATAATACCGTGATTATTTCATTTGCAAATTTTTATGCTGTTGTGTTAGCCATGTAAATTGTAGTTCAATGCATATGAATTCCTGAATAATTAGGTACTGTAGGAGCTGGATGAAAATGTGGGTGAGCAGTCGGTGTTGTTCCTTTAAATATACGCAGCTTGAAAAGCAGATGGAATTGTGTTCTCATGATGTTTAAGGACTTTTAGAGCACTGCATATCACCAGCATCTGGAGACCAATTACTGAAGAGGCTCTATAGGGGTCCTGCTTCAGGGTTTTTAGTTGGATGAATAATATATAAACTCTATAGTCTCCAACAGAGAGCAACTGGAGCAGTATCAGAAGGAAATAAGCCTTTTAGGAGTTGAACTGAAAATGGAATAATAGCACAGGATTTAAAATGAAGCATTTTTGCTTTTACATACAAAGCTGAACAATATACAGAGTATATTAGTTACATTAATTCTGATTTTTCTTTTTGCCTTTATCATTTCGGAATCTTGCTTTTCCTAATTTTGGCACACATCTATTTCAAAGTCTTAGCAAAACGCTATAAGACTTATTCAATTACTCCAAGAACTAGCATACTAAATTTCCTTTTAAGGAAGTGGTGGAAATGATCTTTAATATGTGCGTCAGTCATTTTATAACATAGGTTCAGCATTGTAGTACTCAAACCATAATTGGATTTTATCTCGCCTATCATTGTGTCTGGCTCTGGGTTTACTCACTGTGCTTTTTACAACTAGAAACAGATTGCAAAATGGCATATCCAGTACTATTCAAAACCCTCTTTCAACTCATCATATCCCTTCAAATTCCTAATCATTGTCCTTTGTTTCAGTTTACTTGAAAGAAAAACACATTTGAAAAGGAAATAAAAATATCTGAATGGAGATACTTGGATCTGAGAAGAAATTTATGTCTTTTGCTTAATTATAACAGAAATCCTTCTCTACTGGTTCATTGCAATACAGATGCAAGTGGAAATTCACTGAGTGGGCACTTTAGAGCTGAAGAATACATTAGCTGAAGAACACTATTGAGACCTATGCAGAATAAAACAAACGAGAGTGTAGCTTTTATTAAAAAACAAAACAAAACAAAACAAAAACACCACACAAAAAAAACCACCCAAAGAACCACCCACCAGCATTGTCATTGGTGCTATGCTTGCATTGGTGCTATGCTTGTTCTAGTTTACAACTTCCTGCCAGATATTTTGGGTAAAACTGGAAGCTCAGTCCCTTGAATTTTTAATTGTGGTAGTAATCTCCGTGAGGCAAGTATTCCTACCAACTTCAGCTATCTATTCAGCTGAATATGCAGCTTGAAGCATTTGCAGGTTTGATTACGACACCAAAATCTCCTAAATGAAATCGAAATTGAAGGGAAAAAGGTAGCAGCAGAATGATGTTCCTGGGAGAAAAGGATCAGAACGTATGTGGAAGCTATATGTTGTAATAACATTGATCGATCTGATATTCAGAGCTTCAGAAAAACAAATGCAGCTTACCCTCCAAGAGAACAGAAAGTGCTATATTATTAATTAAATAATTATTGGCATGCAGTGGGATGCTAGAGCCACAACAACAATCAGGGTGTAGTTGTGCCAGATTATATGTCAAACTATATTGAAAGTATGTAAATTAACCTGCTTTTTTCTATGAGAAACTACCCATGTAATAAAGGGAAAGAAAAGTAGCTACCCAGACTAAGTATCAGGCTAAACTGAATCTGGCTAATATAGCAGAGCTCAAGTTGCACTTTAACAGAGATTAAAACAGTCCCTTGTCTTTGACTGTTCCAAACCCTGTATCCTTATCTGAATTGTCTCAAGTTGTTCATGTGCATCATTGCTGTCTAGGGCTGGTAGTCTATTTCTGATGATGTTTGAAAAAGTCATTCATCATGTCTCCTCCATTTCCTGTTTTTTCTTTCCAGCCTGTGTTTTCATTCATGAATATTGTATCTAGTGTGAGTTAGCGGTACCTAATCATCCTTCGTCTGGTCATAGTCGGTGCACTGTGCCATTGCTTCTTTGTGAAAACAGTATCAAGAAGGTTAAAAGTGGCTAATGCTAGACTTCATGCCTCCAAGTTTACTGTGGGAGTTTAAAAGGCAAGGGAAAGGTTTGGTTGGTCACAGCAATAGAAATGAAAAAGGATTCAGAGTGAGTAGAGATAGTCAAAGTAGTGAGGGAAATAAATTATGGTAAGTGTTGGAGCAAGGTACTGAAAACGGGTGAAAAGAGAGAGAAGGCTTCAGGTGTCACCTCAAACAAGAAATTATTTTTTTTTTAAATTCATGGTCCCATTACAAATATAGCCTAAGGAGCACAGGTCAGTCTCCAGGGTTTTTTTTTTCTGCCTGTTCTTCAGCTCTTAGTCCTGAGTGTTCAATACTGATTGATACCTGAGCTACGGAAACCATTATGAACTGGCCAGGATGTCTACGATGATTCAGGAAAAATGAAAGGACCAACAAAGTCATTGCAAAGTCAATTATGATAGCCCTCGTTATCAGGAAAAAAGAAAACAATGTGACAAGGGAATTTGGGGTGTGCACATGTTGTGTTGTTGTTGGATTGTAGGGGTTTTTTTAACTAAGAAAACTGAAGACTTCAAACAATCAAAACTTGATTTATGTGGAAATAGAATCTCTTGGTAACTTCTAATACTTTCCTAGAACATGCAGGTGAACTGAATCTAAATCCCTGAGAGCACAGAAGTACGTGGTTCAGGTATACACTGTCTCCATAACATGACTTTTGAGCCTGCAATTTTGAGTGATGCTGCTACAAAGCAATAAAGCAGCTTAGAAGCATTTCTGCTTCTAGTGATGCTATAAAAGAATATAGAAGCAATGCAAATGGTCCCTGTAAGTCGATCACTATCAATTTCTGTGCAGAGCGCTGGCTTAAGTCAGGCCAGGAGGAGGGGAGCTGCTTGTTTCTGGCCATCTGCACACAGGGACTTACCATTCCCTCTCGGGAAGGATTGTAGCTAAGACATTTCCTTTCCTTATCAGTTGGTTGGTCTCAGAGGTTGCAGCTGAATATGCCACCTTTCTTTTGAGCATCTTCATGGCAGGATGAAAGCTCTGTGGGCTCAGCATAGTAAGTCCATAAAATGAGAAGTCTGTAAAAATAGTCGGTAATAAGGCATGCTTCATCCCTCCGGGCACAAAGGCACAGCTCATCCTATCACAGTCACAGCTCTTCTAAGCTGCTGTAATGAATCCTTCCTCTCTTTGGTATAATATAGTTATGTCTCTTGCAATAAGGACATGCTGGACTGGATTCAGCTACATGTGGGAATGGAAACGCACGCACCAAAATAAAAGTACAAAGAAAAAAGATATAGCACATTCATTTTGAATGCCTTTGTTTCTACTTATGGTGGTGTCCTGGTTTCGGCTGGGATAGGGTTAAATTTCTTCCTAGTGCTGTGTTTTGGATTTAGCATGAGGAGAATGTTGATAACACACTGATGTTTTCAGTTGTTGCTAAGTGCCCTCCTAGTCCAAGGACAGCTCCCGTGCCTACTGACTGAGCTAGGTGCACAAGGTGGGAGGGAACATAATCAGGACAGCCAGCCCAGCTGGCTAATGGGGTATTCCATACCATGTGACGTCATGCTCAGTATATGAGGGGTAGGCGTGATCCAGGAAGTGCCGATCGCTACTTGGTTATCAGTCAGCGCGGGTGGTGAGCAATTGCATTGTGCATCACTCATTTTGTATATTCTATCATTATCATTATTATTTTCCCTTTTCTGTTCTATTAAACTGTCTTTATCTCAACCCACGAGTTTTTCTCACTCTTGCCCTTCCGATTCTCTCCCCGTCCCACTGGGGGGGCGGGGGGAGTGAGTGAGAGGCTGCGTGGTATTTGGCTGCCTGCCGGGTTAAACCACGACAGGTGGACTTTTACTACACCATTACAATTCCTGGGGATTGGAGACAAAATAATACCTGGTTTAGCATGTCATCGTAGTAGCTGTTTCTGCTCCATGCCCTTCTATCCATGAGAACTAGCTTACACTAACTTTACACAGCAGCTGAATATAAAAGATGTAAGCTTTGCCTATGCCCAATTTTAAATCTGCTTTTATCCATCTAAGCAAATTCATGCACTCATTTTAGTATCAGATATACTTGGGAATCTAATTATCAATTAAACATAAATCTTATCCTAATCTGTCTAATATAATTCTTTTGTTGTCTCAGTTTCTGCATAAATGAAATGCATTTTGCAGAAAATCACAGCTATAGACTTTCTTTTGTGTAAAGTTGTATTTGACTCAACTAATAAAACTGTTTGTTAATTTACAAAAGCAGAATCTTTTCTAACAGTGGTTGAAAAAGAACAAATGTAATTTGATTTCAGTTCTGGACTTTATAGCATTGAAAATGAGAAAAAGGACTTCTTCATTTGCAAATTGAACAACTTCTGTATTGGACCCATTTGGAGAAAGCAGGTATCGATACCAGAAGAATTCATCTTCACGAATTTTTTTTTGTTTTTGAGGAAAACATACTTCAGTGTGTTCCAGTAAGTTGAGAGATGCTTGCTTCATGTTCTGGGTCTCAGCCTCTGGAGAGCTTGCTTTCTCAATAGCCTGTAGTGACAAACGGGGCTGTCAAGACTCTGATTTTCATCTCCTTACAACTTCAGCGCTGGACACTTCCTTTGAAAGTTTCATGAGATATTAAAAACTTGTTTCCTCTGGTATTTCTCATCTAATTCAACACATCTGTACACATTTCAAACAGATCACTTTTTCAAATCTTTCTCTGAACTGGTTGGGTCTTTTAGGAAGTACTTTTGAGCAATGTCTAATAATAAAAGTTTAAAACCCAAAGGCAATCTGTAACTACTAATTGCAATAGACGGCTTTTTTCTTTTCTTTTTTCCAAAAGAACTGCATACATTACTTCTTCTTTCTGTTATGCATGCTGGAAGAATTTTTGAGTAAAAATAATTGTGTTTGCATGTATGTATGTATATGTATTATATATATACACAATTATATTTTTTTTTTCCATCTTTTTATAATGGGTGCAAGGTAGAATTAAGAATCATCTTCACTTTTCATAGCATCATCTGCTATGCTGTAGTCTAACTGAAGGTTTGCTTGAAAAATATGTTCAGCAACTTGTTAATGAAAAATTGCAGCATATTTTGGAATAGAATTAGTTTTACATTTTTAAGATTTGTTTACCATTTTAAAGCTGCTTTAGCATCTTAAAGAAGAAACAAGTGTTTCAGCTGCCATATATAGCATATCTATGATTGTACTCCATACGCTTGTAATGTTTACAAGATGTAGTATCTTATTTAAATATCTATTAAATAACCTCATTCCTTTTGTTTTTTTTTTTCCTGCTGATTGTTCTGCCACGAGATGTTTAGGCAAAACCCGTCATCTTTCCAGCAAACTAGCTCCCTTATCTGATTCATCCCTTGCTATCTGAACCTGGCATTGTGACTGCCCAGCCATTTCCCAGGAGGTGAATTGTGAGGTTCCAAGCAATTGCACAGTTCTTTCCGTATTTTTGGCATTGTATTAAAGCAGACTGGTCACAAAGAAAAAAATTCTCTTTGACCAGAGATATCCTGCAGGCTACTTTGATAAAGAAATTACCTTTTTTTACAGTTTACCACAGTGTGGCAGTAGTTCTTTTTGACTCCGGTGAGCTGATCTTGGCTTTTGTTGCAAGGCTTAGGCGTTCACTACTCAGCATCCATCTGATACATTTCAACAAATTCCAACTCTTGTCCTACTGATAGTGGGCAGGTTCCAGGAGCATTAACTGCAGTATAGTTGAAATATAATATGATCTTTTAGCATCCAGAGTATTTTCCTTCTTCACCTTTTCATTGATATTCAATGCAGAATTTCCTTACTTTATTAAATGGGTAATCGAGGCTGGGATATCTCTGGCAGGATTTTCCTGGGGCACACACCCCTGCATTTCTACTGGAAATCACTACTTTCAGGTTTGAGCTGCCCCCCTCTGTACTCCTCCTTCAGACTCTTTGCTGTTGTTTCCTCCATTTCATCTTTCTTCTTTCTTGGTGATGGTGGCCATGGTCATGCTATATCTCACTGTACCAGTTGATTCAAAAGGGCATCACAGACTTGCAGCTTTCATTTTTTATTTACTTGTTATTCTAGCCTTACACAGGTATGAATTCTAGATGCAGTATTACTGTGTTAAGGGATGCCTTTGTGACTAAGCTCTGTGTAGTCCAACATCACAGTCTGGTCTAAGTCTATAGACAAGAAAGAAAACTTAGTATACAAGGTAGCTGGGTGTGTATGCACTGTGATTACAACTATAATCAATAGGTTAAATCACTGGCGTATTAAGAAGGTTGTGCCATCTTCCTTTCAATAACCTGATTCAGTAGAAGTGTACTTATTAATAGAACTTTTAAAAGTGCGGCGCCTCTAAGCTTGTGAGAGGCAATAGCACCTGATAATGTGTTCTCCGAGAAAGGTCAGTCTGGAGAGAGCAGCCTGCTGCTTGCTTCCTGCAGGTACCTGAACACGTGACTGCGCTCTGATTTTGTTGCATGGAGCATATGCAAGAGATACCTTTGATGCTGGATGTTAATAGGAGTTTTCTTTTACAGTCAGAGCAACTAGAGGAATGCCAAGCAGTCTCTTATGTACTTCTAAATAAATAGTTGAGTGTGTAGTGAACTGGATCTTTAGAACAAATGCTGAGCGTTAAACAAAAATAATGTATTTCCTTTTGAGTGAAATTTCAGACTCCTGTGTGAATCTTGCCTCTCTACAAGGTCATCCTTACGGAAATTCCTGGTCTGTTGATGGAAAGTGAGAGTATCTGAGGTAGATTTGTTCACTGACTTTAAAATACAGAAGCTGAAATTATGGTTTTTTAATTCCAGCTCTGGTGACTAGACGCAATGCACAACAGTATATGCTGATGGAAGCAACTAGACTGTTTTGTCAGCAGCCATGCAGAGCATAATACTGTTTTGTCTTCAGAATAGCCAGGGAGTATGATATCTGCAAGATGAAAAGGTGGTGTGTTTTGTTTTGATTTTAATTTGGAGAGCTGGTATGTGCACTGGGCCCGATGAATGAGTATGTGCCGGTATTACTCGTTAAGAGAGGAAAATTTATCAAAAGGAGGCAGGGTTTTTTATAGAAAATGCCTTAAGCATCTGAATCCTGGGAGTTCATAGAAGTTGATGTGCAAAATTCATTACCAGAAAAACTAACTGGAGATCAGCTGGAGGTTTATGATACTTTCTCAAGCTATGTAGTAGCTCAGCCACTGGAGGATGAAAGGCCGAGACAATTGCTGATGTCTGGGTGGTGTGAATGATGTCGCACCTCAAGTTGTATCAGCAGTGATCAAGGGAAATAATTTCAACTACATCGATTGTATAAGATTTGCTGACAATTCCAGAAATCTAAGGTTTCTTAAAGGGAAAGTAACGGTAAATTAGCTCAGTAAATTACTACAAAGCTTTGAAAAGTTTCATAACTCTTTCTCAATGAGGAGGGAGAGGAGGAGGGAATGAGAATTGTTATCTGAGAAACCGGAACTGTGCAATAGTCAAAGATCTGATGAATCCTCTTTGTGATCTCTCATGTTGGTGACTTCTTCAAAGACGGACAGTGTGCTTATTTCTTAGCTATTAAAAATGAACCAGCTGCAGAAAATAGATAGCAATTTAAAAACGCCCTCTGATGTTTTGCTGACTAAAAGATGGAGCTATGCTGATTGAAATTAATTCCATGCGCAGTGCCTGGAGTTTTAGGGCATGTGTAAAATTCTGATGTAGTCCTTCATCTCACATACTATTTACCGTAAGGACCGTGTTTCCTCAATTTCTTGAGTTATAACATTATAGTTTAGGGATTTTAAGACTTCTTTTTTCCTTCTCAGTGTAGTTTAACTTGCTGATATCAACTTAGAGGTATAGCTAAAAGCAGATAATATTGTCTGAAAGGTTGACTCTGAAATAGTGGCCAAAAATGCAAATTAGGAAAGGAGTTGAGTAAAGAAAACAGAAACATCGTTATGCCATTAATGTATCCTTGATCCATCCACAAGTTGAATCGTGTGTGCATTGCTGTCATCTCAAAAATGGCACGGCAGAATGGGGATATATTTGTAGAAGAGTAACATGAATGCTTAAAGATATGAAATTGCTTTGCTACAAGTGTTATGGACGCTAAATGATTATATCAATTTGCAAGACTGGAAAAATTTAAGGCAAGTTCATTGAGGGTTCATAAATATATAGGCAAGCCCTTTACCTCAGGACTCTCTGAGGTTCACACTTGTAGAAACAAAGAGGTGCAGGAAGATATAATGGTAAATTCATCTGTTCTCATATGCTTTCAAAATTACCTGCTATCAATCACTCAGAAGATGCTGGACTACCTGAACCCACAAAGGACTTCTACTCCAAACTGATTCAAGATGAAAATGAAGCTGAGAAATTACATACATTAAAAATTCCTTTTACAATAAAATAAAATAAAATTAGAATAATATATAATCAAATACGGGTTTAAAAACAACTTTCACACAGGTATGTTAAGCTGGCCATGTAACCCTGCCTTAGAGCACTTATATACCCTCTCTGAAGTGAACAAAATTTTCCCTGGTTTATGACTCTAGGGTTACTCTACTCTTTATTTTTCCAAGGAAAATAATTTCTAAAAATATGGTCTGAGCAGACAAAATATAGATCAGTGAGTAAATATTTAATGGGAGAGGAATATTTATGGGAATAGAGATGCTGTTGTTTTAAGAAAGTGAAAGGGATTGAGGTTAATGGAAACTCATTTTTTGGTTTTCCTACTGTTATCGAGGTATCACGATGAAGATTTACTGTTAAATGACCATCATATTAATTCTTCATGAGAACTCTTAAATTTAATGATTCAGGGCTGAATTGTGCTGCTCACAAATAGATATCTGGAGACTTGTCTCAATTGCAGGTATACTCCAAGTTATTCAAGGTCCAGTCTTAAGACTCTTTTTTCTTGGTAAAAACAGATTAATTAAATAATGCAAAATAGAATTTTAGACTATCCAAGTAATCAAAAATTAACCTGTTCTATAAAAGGTAAAAAGAAGTTCATATGTAGTGTGTTTTCTCTGTCTTTCATTGCTGCCTTCTCCCTTTCTTTGTTATGGTAGTACATTCATACCCCCCCTTTCTAAGCGGCCTCTAAACCACTCACTCGTGACATTTGTCACAACAGGAATCGTAGACAAGATAGTCTTCAAAAGTCTGGTCCCTTTCCAGTTCCATGAAATGTGGGACATTATTTCACTTCTGTGAAATAAAAGTATTGGCTTTTTTTGGTCATTTTTCCTTTTGGTCTGTGATCTACTGCAAAGGAATAATACTTCAAGAAAACAGTACAGCTGGAGGTGTAGGCTTAACAAATTCAAAGAACACAAACCAAAATTATCGGCCAGGGAGTGGAGTTAGACTGGACATGGAGGAAGCTGAGCTCATGGCATATTGAAAGTCCATAAAGGAGTAGTAATAGAAAAATTAGAAAGAAACATTAGATAAAACTTCATAATCACTTTCTAGTTATTGAAATACAACTTATTGCATCGGTATTTTTTCTAGTTTTATTCTCCGTATATGATATTAATGTGTACATCTGATACTAGTTGTGAAAACTGTCAAGAATTTGAAACTTTAAATTAAAAAAATCCACATAATTTCCACAATGTCAAGGTTAAATGTTGAGACCAATTGTCATTTATTTATTGCTACTTTTTAGTTCATACCGTAGTTGTATACAGAACATGTTAATCATTATAAAAACAGAAAGACTGTTCTTGCCTCAGGAATTTTCTCTTTGTCTTTCAGATCATATTTTTGACTGGCATTTACAGATTCTACGGCAAAGCTGTTAATTTAATTTTGACATTTGTTAGCCAAAGGAGGGAAAATAATTTCTGTTTGAAAACAATATAGAAAGTCTTCATAATTTTGTATTGAAATGTTTCCCCTTTGGAAAATAAGGTTTTCTGAAAGTCAGTCATTTCTTCTGTGAAGAATCATCGCTTTCATTGAAACACTTCAACAGTGTAATAATAGGAAATAAAAAAAAAAGAGATGCAAAGCGATTTCAAAACCATTTTCACTTTACCTTGCATCATAGCTTACTCTTGGAAATGAAAACAATTCTGACCCATTCTCAGATTTTAGGATTGCATATATTTTAACTTTTTAGCTTTACTAAATACTTTTGAAGCTGTTCAAAGAAGTCAGTCTGTAATTATCCCTACATCTCCTTTCTTTTTTTCTTTTTTTTTTTGTTTGTTTTGCTTAGCTTTGCTAAACAGGCAAATATAAATAAGAAACAGTAATAAACTATGAAGTATCTGAACACAAACTTGTACACAGCATAATACCTTGAAAGCTTTGTAACAAAGACATATCAAAGAGTAACCCCATTGTTCTATTTTAAGACTTGGGAAAACTGTTTTTTGAACAATATATTAATGGAAACAGGATTTTCAACTATTTATTAAAGTCTGATGAAAGTTTAAATAAAGTCTAATTAAAGTTTAATGAACGTAGAAAATTTAATAAGTGTTGTGCTGTGTATGTGGGCTGTGACAGTGCATGCTATTGTGAATTAGTTGACAGAACATGGGCTTTTAAAGTTTGCACCTACAGCTTCCATAAAACTTTCTTTTGATTTTGCCAGTTTTGCATATCTTTAGAAAGCATGAGCAATTTGAAAGGAGAGCATTGTAATCTAGTGCCCAGGCTGAAAAAACTGTTCTCCCTTTAGTTGCAGTTCCTTATTTCCTTTGTACTTTCAATATGATATTTGTAGCACCTTGGATCTGCAAATGCATTTCTGCTGCAGCTGTTGCTCCTTGTTAATGGTTAATTTTAAACCTGTAGCAGATATAAAAATGTTGAACTATTAACACCAGAAAAACCAATGCTTTATGAAGAATACTGTAGGTTGCCTTAAGAGTGCCTCCTAAAAGGCTGTAAAAGCATCAAGATGAGGAAGGTAACTATGGGCTCTGTTAAAGCTGGCCTACATGGTATCAAACCCCAACAGCTCTGTAGCTCCCACGGTACCAAATCTTTCTATGGCGGCATGACAAGTATATGGGCCATATATCATCTGAAAACTCTAGAAAGTCTCTTTCTTTTATTGCTTTCCAAAATGCAATTTTTACAGCTTCCTCATCACTTGCTTGTACAAACAGGATGAAGCCTGGATTTTATCCAGAAAATTGAGTTTGTAAGAGTCTCAGGTAGTCATGTACAAACTGACCTGTCTTTTTCAATTTAAACTGCCTGTTAAGATTTGAACAGCCTTTGTGATATAGAAATGTTATGTTTGAACAACTTTGAGAAGTTGGTCATTCTTATAACTGTGGGTTAACCTGGTAGAAGTAGTTACTAGAGCAGGTTCCAGGATCCATTTTATAAGATTTGTATGTATACATCTATATAGACAATATTTTGTGTATTTCCAGAGCATTTCCTGTTCTGGAACTTTTTGTCTCTTATCTTTGGAAAACGGACCAAATAAATTTGGAAAACTGTAGCAATCATAAGCAATTGTATTCTGTATGGGTTAGTATTGGGGTTTTTTTTCCGAAGTTCAAATAGATGTCAATAAAGAAAATGATAAAATTCCTTGTAACAAAATTACTTCCTCATAAAACCATAGTAAGTAGATCCAAAAAAAATTAGAGAAAAAATGGAATAGGTATTTTATTATATTTACACATTTTGTGGGTATTAGATACAATCCAAAATGTATAACATTTAACAAAACTCATTGACGCCTAAAATACATAGCTATGAAATGTGTCTGTTTTTTCAAATGTACTCAATACGGGGATAAAAATGAAGTTTCAGAAATTTTTGAACATCTTTTTATCTTCAATGACGTTTGTCTTCCCATTAATTACTCTTTTTCCATTTGTGCTAGCCCAGAGCAAACACCCTTTTTAGGCCTTTGAAGGACCGAAGAGCTCTAAATTTAGAATTTGGAAAAAAAAAAAAATCTTTTAGCACAAACATACCTTTGGCGTGTTTAACACATCCGTAACAGCTGTTATAATTTGCCGTAATTTTTTATGCAACATCATAAAGAAAAGGCCATAACTCCCATCTCTAAATGCAACTGGCATATTTCTTCCTGCTTCTCCTGCTGTGGACTGCCAATTATCAAGAGTGAGTAATGAAAGAGTGAAGCCTTTGGAGCAGCCAATTCTCAGAACCATTAGTTTTCTTTTATACTCCAGCCTAATTCCAGGAATGTGCTAGATGAGAAATAAGATGTATCATGTCATTTCAGGATAATACCCTGTAATTTTGGGGTAATAAAGAATTCATTTCTGGAGAGAGAAGTGATCTGATATGGAAAAGTTCAATTTCTTTCTCTCCAGAGAGCTTTATCTCTTCAGATGTGACCTTGTATAATTAAATATATTTCAAATATCAAGAGAAATAGCAGCAGAGCAGACAATAGAATTCTCTATTTTATGTAGAAATGAAATGAAATTATATGAAGCAGTCAGTGTAATATAAGATGAAGTAGATTGCTACTGTTCTTTGTTTCCAGTGGAATTCCTGCTGTTTGATTTTATTCGTTACAGTTTCATAAGGAGGCAATTGTATTGTATCTGTGTGACTAGAGTTTTAGATTCACACTTAATTGCATTAATGCAGAAAGTACTGGCAAGAATCAGTAGTTAATTGCTGTTATTACTTGAATATAAAAGAGAAGAGGGATGGTGTCCACTATACAAGAAGTTACAAATTTCACACATGAAATACCAGGTGCTTGGTAGCTACAGTTCTGATTCTTAAAGGAAGATGTGTTTAATAAAAGAGGATCTAAATCCCCTTTTATTCCAACAATAGATTAAAAATATTTCAAAACAAATAAAATAATTTCTTTCTCAAACCACCGATTTTTCCTAAAAACAAACCACCTCACTAATCTAAGTCAGATGGTTTTGACTGTTTTAAGATGACAGGCTTAGACACAAAAGTTCCTTTATTTTCTGTAATTAGAATCCTATTGCATTAACATACCTGATAATACGATTGTCTCAACATGGCTTTAAATCTGGCTTCATAAGTGTCCTTATTACAGTCCTTATACTGAAGGAAAGTGACAAAAGACATGTTAACTACTAGAAAGGAGTGAGAATGGCCGAAAATACTTTTCCTGAAAGCAGCATGCATCCTCAGTTGCATTTTCACATTTCACATTCAGTCTTTTTGAGCTGTTACTTAACTATATTGGTTAATGGTGCTCAGTTAATCATCTTTATTATGTTATTCATTGGGTTACTTTTGGAGTAGAGGCGTAAGGTTCCTTCCCAGGCTTGAGCTGGCATCTAAATCAGGTGAGCTGTGGAGTGCACTAAGGGGGAAAGAATGAGCATGTGTTGCCCTGTGTCCCCTCCCTGTGCCGCCCCTGCTCACAGTGTGGCTGGACTGGTGATGGCAGGCTTCTCCTCAGGCCACCTAGGCGTGCTTGTCCTGAATTAGCAGGTATTTTGCAGGTGGCAATGTGGATGCACAGATTCCGGGTACAGAAAACGCTGCACTTTAGCCTGCGCGCTGACATGCACTCCGGAAGGCATGGCAAACATAATTTTTGTAAATGTTTTCTTTAGCTCTGACTTCACAGCTTTGGCACCAAGTGATATGGTAATGTCAGATGCTATCTAGAAAATATATAACAGCTGAAACTCCTTGCAATGGATTGTCCCTAGACCTTTTCTTTATGAATGGTGTCATTTTTAAAGCAATAACGTAACTTAATGTAACATGGTAAATTTTATTCTATAAATGGAACCTGCTAGAAAATTAGATTTAGATTTCCATTCACTTGGGGTACTTGTGGTTAATGGCATTTCAATACTCGCTGAAAAGGCAGATTTAGGAACTTGTGGTCTGGGATAGATTAATAATCAGCAAGGTGACTCTTAGTATTGAGACAGACTTTTTGTTTCCTTCACTTCATATCAAATGAATGTTAAAGGATGTATGGCTTGAGCATAAAAATTCATTAATGTTTTTCTGTATGTCCTGCTACAAAAATGAGCGTGCCAGTTTCAGCATAAAGTGTGGGGCAGTTTTTTCGGTTGGTTTTTTTTTTCCATAGTATTGATTATATATCGCCCTCTACTCTGTTTGGGGTGGGGGAATAGTGTGTCAAAGAAAGTCTGTCTCAGAACAGTACCTTACATTTTGGTAAATATAAACTCATGTTTTATACCAAGATAAAGGCATGAGTTAGACCTTGTTCTTGTGGAAAACAGCTTCTTGGAATTCCGTGGGGAGATGAACCTTTAAAATCTCTTTGAACTAAAGGGCTTCTACATGTTCTTGACTCTGGCATGGCAGCCTTTTAACTCTACAAAAAAATATTAATTTTCCCATAATGTTATTTCTTTTGAGAAGAATAGTGGGTTTTAGAATGGGATGCAAAAGAGAGGCATTTTGAGCTGATTTACTTTGCTAATGTCTCAGCTGTTGGCCGATGCATCTGTGTTCAGAAGAATCTTTTATTTACCTTCTGTAGGCGTGATATAAACAAGGGTTAGAATAGGAAAGCGTTTTATTATACAGGTCCAAATACATGCCAGCTAGCTTAATTCTCTCTTGTAATTTGACAGTCTGGTATCTTGTGAAGTCAATGTGAGGAAGAGTTTTGAAACAGATAGATGGTTTCAACGTAACCTCTAAATTAATGTTGCATTCATTACCTTTTGAACTATGCTACATCCTTTGTGGAAATCATGCTTTGCTGAGAGTTTAAATCATTTCAAATGTACAGTGTTGCTGGGCTTTTGTAACTGATGTACAGCTCAATTCAGTTCATAAAAGTTTGTCATCTTTCTAACTCTAGTAAAAATTAATTTTATTGAAGTTGCCAATTCATGTATTTTTGTACTGTTAAAATATTCACTTTTATTCTATAAATTGCAGTTTTACATTTCGGTTGGTTCTAAAATTATATGATTAATTTACTGTTTATTATTTTTTCAAAGTGCAAATTGCAACTGAGTATCTGAACATGAATTATGCAAATTCACATTCAGTGTAATATAAAAAGTCCTAGTTTAAGCTTATTAACTTCACTAATGTGACTCAGTATCAGCTACACATATGAATTCATTTGAAATGCTTAAGAGTTTCTCATATTATAAAGGTCCTAGGAATTTAAGTACCCCAAGGGTGCAGAATACGTAGAATAAAAATATATGAGAGGAATACATGAAGCCACCATTACTTTGGTGGTTTGTAGTCAAATAGTCAGGAATTGGAGCTGAAGAGTTAGTTTCATACAGATGTATGCATAGTTCCCATTTGTATATTCTTTCTTCCAAAGAAAAGGTAGTTGATAATGCGACTCCAGACTTTTTTATAAAAGATAAGTGCAAAATAAAAAGATTTTTGAATGACAGCTTAAATGGATGTCTGCTACCAGCAGGATAGGGATCTGATAATGCATGTCATATATTTCCCCATCTGTTCCTGTGTGTTGTCACAAAATGACATGATGACGGTAACAAAGAGGATGACTCATGTATTGGGGTTTTTTTACATCATAGCAGTGCAAATATTTACATGAAATTATAGTAGTCTTTGGCAGAACAATCTCAGTAACTGACCTTTTCTAGCTATTCACCCTTACCTCTGTGTAAGCCTAATATGCTCTCAATTACATTGGTATCTGAAAAAATTGCAATGATTATGAAGAATTTATATAGTGCTCAGATGTAGTCCTGCACTGTTATGTGCATGTGCAAAAATAGAAAGAAAGTATTTCCTTAGAAGAGTTTTAAATTTAATTTAATGATATTATTTTATAAAGGAATGTTTAAAATAAGAAAAAAACCTTCAAATATAACATTAATTTTTGTGTTGCCAGTATGTGAAGTAAAGGTAGATACAGGTTTTCAATGGAAGTGTTATTTTCACTGTAAGTTTACTTATATTAATCAAAACTGTTTTTCAGCTGCTTACAATTATGAAACGTTATTTGTCTGTTCCCTCTTTTTTTTCTTTTGTTCACATTTTCGTTCTCGAATAAGTATGTGTGTATGAAGAGCATTTTTATACGTCGTGGGGCAATAAATCTGTAGGCATATGTATGTAGCTGCCGCTAACTTCCTTTTGAAGCGATGGCCTGTGAATGAAAGGCATGGAGACCACATATATATATGTCAGGCATGTGCAGCATCTTCTGTCTGGCACCCTGAAAACTCCCTGATCCAGCTAAGTCCTACTAGTAGTTTGAATTTTCACTTTAGAAGTTCTTGAGGATGAGCACAACTGACACTGTGGTCACGTAATTGTGACCTTCTGTTCAGGTTAGTTCAAATATTATTCTTTGTTTTATTAACTATGTAATGGCACAATGTAGCTTGCTACAGACTGGATTTTTAAAATTCTTGTCTTGAGAAGGGATTTTGTGAATATTCACTAAAAGAATTTCAAGTAAAAACTGCAAAGGGAAGCTCCAAAGAATTTAGCTGCTAAAATCTCCATCTCTAGGGAACATATGCAAACTACGTTGAAAAGGAATGGCAAAAAAACAAACCTCTGACACAAGCCTCACCCACATCTGTCAAATTTCAATTCTCTGTTGTGAAGCAAAGATTCTCAAGATTATTTTTTCCTTTTTCTTTTTTTTTCCCCAAAGCAAAGATGCTGAGAATTGTTTTTCTCATAGAAATAATGTATTTTTTCTAGTTAGTCATAAGCTGTTGAACTATTATCTAAAGTTACTCTGATGATAAAAAAAAAGAAAATAAATCTTCATTAAGTCCATGACATGGAAAATTTCAGTACTGATCATTAAATTTTTGTAAGGTTGACATACTGAAAACGGTCTTCTAACAAGGAAATGTTGAGAAACATTATTAGTAAATAATGCTATGATTTCCTCTGTATAAAATAAGAAAGCACCTTCAGTATGTACTGACGACTTTTTAACAGTAATGTACTAGGCCCACTATGAAGTAGTATTTATCCCATTTTCTTCTAAAAGGTAGATAACCCGTGAAATACAGAATTTGGTGAATTACCAATAGAAGGATTTTGCACTATAGCCAGTGGAAGGGTCCAAATTTTTCAATTCCCTGTCCCTTGACTTACCTGTACACTCATGATGATGCATTGAGCAAAGAATAAGGTTTCATGAACATTACAGTTTTCCATGTCAGTACACATAAACTTACCTATTTACAAATGTAAAGTAAGACAGGTTTTCATTCCTACTGTTTTTCATTCTAATTATAAAGCTAGTAGTCAGCAGCATACATCCTCTAATATCACAGGGAAAAAAACGGAAAAAAAAAATTAAATTAGTTCAGAATAATTGTATGGAATTCTTGTATTCATGAGCTACCTTAACCTTAAATGAAAATACCTAAGTGAAGCCCTGGATTATGCTATTTGTAAAAGAACAGAAAAAACCTTTTCATTTTGATTAATGTTTTCCTTTGATCTTCCTTTTGATAGGCAAAGGAATTTTTAGTGCAGGTATTATTGTTCCTATTGCCCGCAGTTCTCTGCTAGTGACCCTTTTCTCATGGGTTCCTAAGAAATGCCTTAATATATATCTCATAAATTTGCAGATTAGAAAAGTAAAATTCCAATCATTTTGTGAAATATTATGTTTTGAAGTGCCTTTTTCTTTGGTCTTTACCTTACAAAGTTGAATTTTTATGGACTTAAAATTAGAATATGTCTCAGGTACTAAAAATGAGATTCTTCCAACTATACAGTGATGAATCGCATCATATTAAAGTTTTTATTTTAATAATAGTTTTCCAGTATTTACTTACTGAGTAGATGAGATAATAGAAAAGAACATTGTAATCACCAATAATGTACAAAATAAACCAAGTGTGTCCAAAGTATTTTATTTTTATACTAACCACTTTAAATAACATCTCCAGCAGCCTAGGTATGACTTACTCTTGAAAATACAACAGTCAGGATCAACAAGATTAACGAACCTCAAGGTCTTCCAAATCCTCTGGCCCTATAAAGACAAGGATTCTTTCATGTCTGTGCATCTTAGTGAGGTTTCTAAATTTTTCATAGCAAAACTACTTATTGTAATCATCCTTGGCTAATGCATTCTTCATTCTATCAAAGAGCTACAGGACTTGGTAAAAGTGGTTGTGCCAGGTTTAAAGCAATCTCCGTGGGCTGTCTTAAAAAACCTGAGAGAAACCTACTTGAAATTCTAAAATTGTGCTCCCTTCTGGCTTTCATTACTTGTATTCAGACCAAAACATCACGTTATCTCTTTATTTAGACAACTGTGCGATGAGAATTATTCCCAAGTTCTCTCTTCAGTCGAGACGATCACCTGATACTTACTGTCTCTGGCGGATAGTTGAAAAACTTAACAGCTGAGCTACTCCTTTTTTCTGTTACCATCTTCAACGTTTTTTTTCAGCTTTAGGTGGATATTTTGAAAAATATAGGAGAGTAGGGAGTCATAACTTGTGCTGTATGAAATCAAAAAGGTAAATGTTTATTCATAAATATTTTAATATGGAAAATAATAACAATGACGTTTCCATCCTAAATATCTACAGCTATTTTTGAGTTTTCGAAAGTGTTCACCTGTACTAGGTTTTGGGGTTTCTTATAAGATTTTATTTCTTGCAATATAAGATTTCCCAGCTACAGGGTTAGCTCTGCTTTTGTCTCCTCCTGCATGTCTCTGAATGCTTCTGTAGAGGTTTTTAGACATGAACCTTTATTTCTCATGTAATATTTTCAGTTGGAGACAGTACCATGATGTAGCAATGATTTTTCTTCAGCCAGTCTGATGGTCTTCAGTGCTTGTGGTTCTTTTCTTGGCTGTGGGCACTAGCATATGTAACAATCAGACGAGCCTTTTGAAATAACAGTGTTAATCTTAACAAGGCCTTCTAAGAGGAAAAACATGTTTAAAAATACTCCACACATTTATTTTCCTAAAGGTCTTACTACTCTGTAGTTTCTAGCTGAACAGACTTGCTTTCACTGTTTCTAGTTCCCTACTGTGTTTAGAGAGTGTTACTTTCTAAACCTCTCAGTTCTTCTGATGTTTGTTATGGTTCAGCCGTCACTTAAAAGCAGTCTTTTTCTTTACAGAATTATCTCTTAGCGCTCCTTTATTATTTGCAGAGAACTGACTCATCCTGAACAGTTCTTAATTTCTATCTTTGTACCAGACCTTAAACCAAACTAGTATATGTATTTAGTAACCTGTGCACAAATATAAGGTCACCTGGTGTATGTGTAAGCAATTCTATAGTTTTTAGTTCTTGTTGAATATTTTAGGTTAAAATTATTTTATCAACTGTCAGCTTTGAGGTTTTGAGCTCATTCTGCATATTGCAGAATAGTTTGAGCAAAATTGTTTCAGCTTCTAAGGTGAGCTGAAGTACTGCCGTGCAGGACCTAACAAGAAATAAAACAGTATTCTCTGTTGTGTACTGATATCTTAACCTACATTAAATCATAAATTAAATTCTCACTTTACATAAATAAGTATAATATGTTTAATTCAATATAGCCATATGGATTAACTCTAGCTGTGGTTCTGTTTCAGTAAATTCCTCTTCAGCTTTCAAGTATGTAAGATTGGACCATTGTAACGTACACAATGGCTATATATATTATTCCAGATGCCCAGAATACTTGGAGTGATGAAAGAAAAAAGCTATTCTCTAAAGGATGTTGTTAAACCTTTTCTGTAACTTCAATATATAGGAAAGAAAAAAAGTCGCTATATCATTATTAGCTAATACTGTCCATTGCTAACAGCACCATATACAATGATTCGACACTTTATTTGTACCTTGCTGCTTTCCCACCAATAATGATCCCTTTAGTAGACTTGATAAAGTTGATCAGGGGGAGTAATTTCCATTTCTCTAAATTCAGCTAAAGCAGTTTTTAGCAGCTACCCTGGAACCACTTTAATCTGCCACGTATTAAGAAGTTTTTTTAGCTAACACCAACTCTTGAAGATGTGTCTTCACACACTCTATAGTTGCAAGCTAAAGCACATTAAGGGGAGTTAACAGTTTAATATTTTCTGAGTATTCCACAAAAATAGGTACTACTATTTTGCTTAATGCAAAGCACTGTAGTATCCAGGATTTACAAATTGCCACTGTGATGGAATGTCCTGATGTTATTCAATATCCATGAAATCATTCTTAACGCTAATAAAATTAAGATAAAAGATGTCTATTAATGTACAAAATCCAAAATGAACTATACACAATTTAATGAAGGAAAGAAAACCATGGTTAATTCACTTATTCCTAAACCAAAAGCAAAATCCTGCTGTAGCCTTGCTCCTTCCTTCATGCAGCTGACAATTAATGTGATCAGGAATTCAACCCTGGTACAATTCTGTTAGCTTTTAATTTTTTGGAGGGAATATTCAAATTCAAATTTTCCTCCTGAAAAAGACTGTTGATCCTTCAATGCTCTCCTTTTGTGAAAATATTCCCTAAAATTAAGCGACAAATTAAGCTATAATTCCAAATTTTCCATGTTAACATTTTACATCTAAGAATTAATTTAACTGAGTTAGAAGAAATGGCATACTAGAAGAACATCACTTATGATTTTCCTCTCTCACATCCCTCTGGTTTTTTTGCCTGTGCTGAATATACATGATCATGTGAAGAAAAGCCAATCATTTCTTTCCTTTATCTGCATCACTTAGGTTGCGCTTGGCAATACGTGCCCCTACTGTGAGGATAAGACAAAGATCTCTTTTCACTTCCACACTGCTCCTGACATATAGCACCTCCAATTAAATCAAAGACTGTAAACCCATGAGTTTAAAATGATTCTGGCTTCTCCTCTTCATCAGAAGATACTTTCAGAAATTGCTAATTGGCAAATATTTCAAAGGCTCTCATGATACTTCAAGTGGAAGCTTGGGTTCTGTAAAGGGTTCTGCTGTTTTACAGGATGTATTTGCTCCACCTTGCTGGATTTCGGATCTCGTCTGCAGTCACTCAGTTATCACCATAGATGGGGGATGTTTCATCGATGTGAGTTACTAACCATCTCTAGATTATGGCTATTACTACTAAATTCTCAGGAATGCGTGTATTTAAGAATTTTAAAGGTTGGGAATGTGATGTTTGGTATTTAATCATAGAATCATAGAACGGTTTGGGTTGAAAGGGACCTTAAAGATCATCTAGTTCCAATCCGACAATCTAAGAAAACATTGTAATTTGTGCACTGCAAATGAAAAGATTTTGCAAACAGGCTAATATCCAGACTTTCTCTCATGAAATGCAATCAGACTAGTATTATTTACCATCTTGGTTATAAATGCATCTCACTAATGAAAAGATACCAATCTTTTCAGAGGCATCTATTGTTATGAAGAGAGGATATCGTATATCAAAATAAAAAATCTTTTTAATGAACAAAACTTGAAAGCAGATTTGAAAGAAACTGGGTGGTTTTTTCTTTTTTCTTATTCTAAAATGGAAATTAAATTACTTCTGTGGCACACATTCAGGAAAAATAAGATTAAGCACTTTTTTGCCTTAATTATTTCTGTGGTTTCATTTTTTGTTTTCATTTTTCATCTTCATTATTGGAAGAAAAAAAGAACTACAGGTTTCCAGGATTTTAACATACCTGTAAATCTGTGATTGTGAATCAAATGCCATATCCACTCTTGCAAATAATCCAAAAGAGCCTTTCAGTGGCCAGGTGTAATGTTTAATGGCGAGGTGGTGGTTGCATTGCAAGACATAGTCTAAAAACTAATTTTATAATACTTAATACTATGAAACTTTAACAGCTACAAAAGATTTAATTTAGATCATCTTTGGTTCCAGTTCAATTATTTTCTTTGCTACTTATTTTTACTTTGGTTTCGTAGTCAGAATATCTCGGTATTACGATATATTGCCCTCTGTTTCATATAAAGATCCCTTGATAAAAACAAAGTATTTTAAAATATTAATAAATTCACTGGTGAAAGGAAGTGAAGCTACAGAGGTGAGACTGAAGTCTCCTGCATTTAATAGTAATTAGTTCAAATTAGTGTAACCTGAAGTCCTACACGTGTAAGTGCATATGCACTTCTATTGAGCATTCTGTGCTAATAAATTAGGGATAAGATCTTTGACCTTATCCCTTTTCACCTTCCAGGAATTTTGTGGTTTGACACATTATTATTGTTTAAAATACTGAATACTCTTTGGCTCACGTAACTCAAATATGTTACACAGGTGCTTTAAAAGTGTTTATAGGGCTACTTACCACAAAAACGAATCTGACTTATTAAGAAGTATTACAGTCTCAATATACAATTAACATTTAAGTGAGATGTATGCAACTGTTTTTTTCACTGGTTTGTATTTCAGTCTTCTGTTATTTTTCTTACGTTTTTCGATGCTACTAGGTAAGCAAAAATGATGCAATAGTCAGAGTTGTGTTTGGGCAGATGAGGTTTAATGGTAGTCTTAATGTAACTAATTAGTTAGCCTTGTATTTTAAGAGAATAGTTCTGTCTTTTAAATCCTACCCCGATATTCATGAATCTGAATTTCCCAGAGCCATAGACTGAATCTTCTGAAATTAAAGCTTCCAATGAAGAGGATGCTAAGTGTTTCTCAGATGGTGGATCAGGCCTTTACAGTTTCGATGATTTTCAAGGGATACAAAATGAGTAAGATAAAGTACTTTTAATTATTAAGTATGTTATTGGAAATGTCCTTCCAATATTTAAGCATTTATTCATTCATATTATATAAGCTATTAGTTTTCTGAGATAGGCACACTCTTTTATCTGAAGAAGCAGAGACCTTGCATCATTTTTTTTAATACAGAAACATTGCAGGACTATATTTTCCTGTTAATTATGAAGATTCTCAAAATGATGTATTAAAAAGAACTGAACACTCTGTACAGGAAGGAAGGCAAATAAACTTCTTTCCCCCTTTGACTTGCATGGCTTAAGAATGCTAAGAATTAAGCTGGAATCAGACAAACATGGTAATACTGATAAATTCTATTTTGTTAAGTCCTTTAATATGTAGTACAAATAAATCATTGTGTTCTTATTGCCAATGATTTTCCTATGATGGGGTATAGCAGTAGCATACTTCTCAGTGCAAGAATGCGTGGATCTTCGTTATGTAGTAGAAAAGCTCATAGTGTTTTCTTGAAATGAAGAAAACAAACATCTCTCTCCCTTTCTCTCTCTGTCTCTCTTTCTCTTCCTGTGTTTACAGTGCAGATGTTGAGTAACCAAAGTCATCTGGAAGTCAGGTTGGTCCCCAATGTTCTGACGCTGCAAAATCATTTAAGCATTTGCATGACTGATTATTTAGTCCGAATTTCTTGTGAAATAACCCTTGTTTGTTTTTTCACCTAAACCTTTCAAAGACAACACTGCGTAATCAAGTGAATTGCTGTTATTGAAACTTGGCCAATAGGAATGGTCTAATACCAGCAATGACTCTTTGTGCTGCCAATAATCTTCAAACCATATTTGAAGCTGGACTTTGTCTGTATTTTTAGATACACTTAAGTAGCTAGAAATTATGCCGAAAATAACTTGCCAGGCCCAGTCTAATCTATATGATGTAATAGAGTGAGTGTGGTACATGCTTCCTTCAAGGTCAGTTACTGCCAGTAATCATAGTAAACGTTGAATCGGAAGGAACAAGAGAATATTTAGAGGAATTTTGACTTGAAATTTTAGTGTTTGTGGGAGAGGGGAGGAAATATGCCTCGTAATGCTTATAATGTGGACATGATCATGATGCAACACCACTGCAGCTATAGTATTTAAGATGCTGTCAATAACCACTAAATTAGCTTACAAGATAAATGCCAGAATTGCAAATCTAATGACATACCTAAAAATTAAGAGAAAAAAACATTCAAAAGTAATAAATCCATAAGTGATAGAGTAGGAATTTCTCAATGGAACAGAGTATAATAATTATTTTCTCAATTTTTCACATCAGACCTATATGAGTGTGCTTAATTACAGTTTCCCAGGAACAGATGTTGCTAAGTTATCCAAAAACAAGAATCACAGAACATAAGATTCTCTAAAGTCTAGATGTGCAAGAACCTCTGAAATGTCACGCCTGCTCAAAAGTTTTCCTCTGTTTCATTTCATAATGGGCAGCAAAAGATGTTTTTATGGAAGTAGAATAATATACAAAAGAAAAAAAAGGTTTTCTTCTAATTCTTCCTATGCAAAAGTTTGAAAAGTTTTGTGAAAATCTTTTTTTTAAAAATTTAAAATTAGAAGTTAAATCTTTAAAAGATTTAAAAATTGAATAGCTGAAATGCATCAAAAAGGCACGTTTTGTTCATGTGCCCCAAAGGAAAAAAGGCCGTTGCTTTGTAATTATTGTATGTGCAGGGCTGCTTAAAATTTATGTTGTAAAAATTGCCTTGAGTTTGGCATACTTGCTTATGTCTAAGCTTACAGCAAACCATTATGCGTTTGATACCATAGTTTTCATGTGACAGAATAAAGATGTTAACATGGAGAATACAGGGAAAAGAAAGAAATACTTATTGAGGGAGCTAATTATTATAGGAGCCTCTAGTGGTCTGCATACGGGGTTCCATCAGTAGTCTTGGGGGGGGGGCAGTTTTGCTGCTTGTTTCACACACAGGGAAAATGGTACTTATCTTCCCCAGGAGGAGACTGTGAGTATTAAATAGTTAATATATTTGATGAGCTTAGAAGGTGAAAAGTGATTTAGTCTGGTAAAATTACTTCGTGTCTATTATGTAAAATAAGAAAAAGTGTTGCATTTTGTTGTAGTAATTCAATATTTTCTGTTCATTAGTAATACTAAACTACTATTGACCCTAGATATTTCTACTTGCTTCAGTATTATGGGGCCTCTGTTTATGGTCTTTGAGTTAATCCTATTAATCTAAATAGGATATTTTGAGAATGTGGAGAAGTAACCCCTCTGATAAACTCACTGAAGAGTTTCCCATAAGTGGTTTTGCATTCCTTAAACATAGTGTTATTCCCTATGGTATCTTGACTATGTAGGAAGTCTATTTATTGGGTTGATGGTATACAGTTACTCCCATAGTTTATAAGCAGCCATTTTGTGTATTATGTCTGAGTAAAATACTGGCCTTTTCTGCAACTTCAATCCCTATTTGAGTTGCTCTGTCCTGCTTCTATAGATTTTTTATTATTATTATTTTCCAGAAGGCTTGCTAGTAGCTGTATTTATTTCAGAAAATTTGATACAATGTGATGTTACAGCCACAACCTACTTAAAATAGATGAAAAGTAAAAAAAGGCTTTGGAACAGACTGTCAGAAATACTAGTTGATGGGGAAAAAGGTGGAAAATGTGGCGGTGTCAGACTGGATCCAACAGGGTAGTTCCAAGGATAAAGCGTATCTGTTATGGAAGTATGAGTGGAGGCTGACTGTCTCTCCCTGAAGCCTTTTGATTTGTGAAAAATGGCCTAGGACTCATCCCTGTGGCAGAAAATTCATTTTTGCACATTGAACTGAGGAGCCTTGAAGTAGTTCTGGCAGCTACTGTGAGACTCATGTAAGGATGCAGCTTTCAGCTTAGTCCCTGGCACTCAAACTGAAAACCAGCATAAGAAATGCACCTCCAACAACAACTTGGCTAGCACTGTGTTGTATTTTTTTTCTTTTAAAAAGAAAAACTACTAGTGTAGTACTTTTTAAAGTTTGTTTTCAAATGTGGATCAGTTGTTTCAGTAGTAAGTGCGTCTGAATAAAAGCAAGCAAGGAAAGTATGTTGTGGTTGGAGGAGGGGAGAGGGAAGGCTCATTTACCTGAAGTATTGCTATTTTTTTCCAAACTGGAAGAACGTAACGATTATGATAGGTCATTTAGGACTATGTGGCTTGATCAAAGTTTCTTGTGGACTATAGAAATTAAAGGCATGAAAAAATAATAATCAAAGCTATGAAAAAGATTGCTAGTTGTGTTATCCCCGTTTCTGAGAAGACCCTCATTATAACAATTCTTTTCTGCCTTTTCTTCCAAAAACTTTCTAATCTTTATGGCGAAACTTTGACATTTAGTAGTAAGAATCCACTTGGAGATTCCATTGTCCTCTGAAACGCTGTATAGATCTGGGTCAGATGCAACATATTAAAATACTTATTTTCATTCCTTCCTTTTTTCTGTGAGGATACTGGCATCTGGTAAATGGCCAAATTTTCTAGCTCTCATTGCCATAATAAAGAAGCAGTTTCAGACAATGCACTGAGAAAAATTTTCAGTTACTTCAACTGTCATCATGTAGGTGGATAAGAGGAGAACTGTTGTAGCCTTGCACAGTCATCTTACCAATTGGAGTAGGTCCTGATGATCGCTGAGGGGCGAATGTAACTCGCTATATAGATGCACTGCTCGCTATCCAACGTTTTCTTATAACATAGCGCCAAGAGCCAAGCTCAGTACCCAGTCTGCCCTTAACAGACCATGTTAATTCTGTTGGCTTGATACTAGCTGCATCCATCATGTATGCGGCCTCTGGTCAGTCCAGTGTCTTGAAGAAGAGCTAGGGGTGTCCCCTGTGATTTTTGGGTACTGTTCAGAAGCTAGCAATTGGGCAGCAGCCAAATTTAATTCAGGGTCTTAGTTCTAGTTGATGGACTTTGCACAATATGTATGAAGTAACAGTTTCAGAAGGATTTTAAAAGAATTTTCATATTGAGGCTTCTCCATATCAATAGCATATTGTAATATCCATAACATTAATACAGTGCAACATTTCAAATACCTATAACTGATATATGAACTAACTTTCAGTGACTCTCCCAAGGTGCCTTGCTTTAGTGTCTTGAAAACATGCTGTTTTCAAGAGGCAAGAAATTCCTCTGGCTGTCATCTCCTGAGACGAAGCTTTCTCAGGCTGATGGACTTGCATGTTGTCTGAGACTTTCTCAGGCAAAACACCAATTTAGCCCTGGATCACATTTCTTAATTTTGAAATTAAATATTCTTCTCCCTGGAGTATGTCTCTATGTGGGCAACCTTGTACATTTCTAAGTGTATCTTTTCTGTCAGAAAATGAGTGTTGTTTCCAGTTACAGACATACACCATGAGTTTCAAGAAGCAGTAGGAACTCTCAGGTCTTGATTGCTATTGATAAGCTAATGACAGAAATGATTATATGTTTAAGCAGTCTCCACTTTTCATGTGATATCAGACAGATGTGCTTAGGTCCTTTTCCTTGTTCCATTTTGAAGAAGCAGTCTAGTTGTGAGTCTTGCTTAGCAGCACCTTTTCTTCAGGAATCTCTCTCTGAAGTATTTATAAAAGGAAAAAAAAAACAGTGTCTGTATTTTCTAGGGAAAGTTTATTAGGACCTGTTTGTTTAGAATACTAACACTTTGCAGTCAATATTATTTAACATGGACTTTTCCTACAATAAGGCATGTTTTCATGCGAATAGACGTTTTTTGTGCAGATGGGCTACTGTCAAAGCCAACTATTCTATATGAGTATAATCAATATGGTACAAGTATATAATCATATAAAATGTGTAGTATTCTGTGAGATGCAAAAACCCTGGGTTTTGCTGTACAATTTTAGAAGACTTTTACCAGATATCTGTGATAACTTCAGTTCTGGTGGACACTGCCACAGTGACTTAATTCTTTCAGTATCCTAAAAATCTTCATCTTTTTTTCTGTAGATTTCCTTTGTTAACTGGAGAGATCTCAGGTTGCTTCTAAAGGACAAGCAAAATACAAATTTCTCTATCAAACTCACCTCTGCAAGGAATCTTGATCTCCGTGTTATTTTGAGGCACCCACAGTGTTGTATCAATTTTGCTAATACTTACTGGCACCATTCATGTGATAAATTCTCTTGAACAGAAATCATATACTTAGGGGAGACATTGAAATTTTTCTCTGTTTGGGGTTAGTCAGATATTTCTGACCCTTTCTAGAATCGTTCCATGTCTGTAGTCATGTTCTTCTATAGATCATAATCTCCTGAATACCTTATAGCACATCAAAAGTGATTATGTGAAGTTCTTTATGTACTGAATATCATCCAAATGGCAAAAACGGCTTTTAAGGACATAAGTGAATGCTATGACCTGGTTATAGCACCTGACAAAATCTTGCTGACATCTCAGATATTTAGCATCCATCATCTTTCCTATAATTTCTCCTCATATATTTGTTGATAGTACGAAATGTTCCATCCTTAATCTTTAAACGCAGAAGCCCATCAACTCTTATTGTGATTAATTAATCCTTTAACTCAGCCATCCAGCAAAAATATATACACATCATATGATTGCTGTCACCAACCGTCTCGACTGGTTTTAGCCTTAATTAGTTAATTTTAAAAATACTACTTGATGCAATGTTACCTCAGTACTTTGCTGCTGAGATTCTTAGATATAGGTGTAGATATCTCAAAAGGCTAGGGAAGTCTTAAATACCATGAGAAGTTGGCTTCTGTTTATCTTTTTGGTTTTGTAGTGCTTGGCTTGTGTTAACGTGCATTTAAGACCGCAGGTATTAGCAATTTACACTGAATGTATCTGATTGCCAGAGAAATTGTGAAAGAAATCTATTTTTTAAATTACACATCAGGAATTCTATCTTGATTTGAAAACCGTATTCCCCAGCAAAGAATAACACAAAACATGTTCTAGAGAGAATTGGAGACAAAGACAATTGTATTCATTATGTCTTTAAATGAACTGATTCATAGTATACTGTAGAATTTGGAGGGGAAGGAGAAGGCATCATAATAAACAGGTCAAATGTAATGAAATGGTAAGAAATAAAATATGGGCATGAATAAGGAGCAGAGTTCTTCATCCCTCAAAACAAAAGCAACATAATTAAACTCAGTTATTTATGTTACAAGGGGAGGGCTACTATTAAATTTCTGATCAGTATTAAAAATGCAAAATCATAGTAATTAGACTCATGTTCTTAATACTACAATCTGTTTGTTATTCTCTGATAATAGCATTCTCCTATGCTTAACTGTGCTTCATTAAGTTTTATTTTCTACCATTAGACTACCCTAGACATCAGCTCTCCAAGGTTTTAAGAGATTAATTATATTTTAGTCATGCAGTAGTCCATACTTGTGTGGCCTAATAAAACACATCTTCACTGCTAATCCAGACAGGTAATTAATAATAATATTGACACATAAAAGTAAACTGTTCTCTGAGCTGTATATGCAGAGGGGGTGTAGTTGCATGCTGAAGGTAGAGGTAACAACTGTTTTACAGGCAGCTCCTGCTGACGGATTGACTGGGGCAGTGACGGGTACCTCTCTCAGAGGAAGCTCTTGGTCCACGAAGTGAGAGCAAGGCTCCCGCACTCTAGATTTTAGAAATGGAAAAAGTGAGTCCCCAGCATATACAAAGGCAACTGAGTTGTCAGCTGCCTGACACTAAATATTAGGAGTCTTTTAGTTCCTGGTGAGTTAGTTCTATGTTTGCAAAGCAGTATATTTGATGATGTGTCCTGCCAGGAGCTAAATAATTACTTTCTGTGAGGATCTTATCCGGGGAACTACAGACCGGTCAGCCTGACCTCGGTGCCGGGGAAGATCATGGAGCGGTTGGTTTTGAGGGTGCTCACGAGCCATGTCCGGGACAACCAGGGGATCAGGCCCAGCCAGCACGGGTTCATGGAAGGCAGGTCCTGCTTGACCAACCTGATCTCCTCCTATGACCAGGTGACCCGCCTAGTGGATGAGGGAAAGGCAGTGGACGTGGTCTACTTGGACTTCAGTAAGGCCTTTGACACTGTCTCCCACAGCATTCTCCTAGAGAAGCTGGCGGCTCACAGCCTAGACAGGTGCACTCTTCGCTGGGTAAAAAACTGGCTGGACGGCCGAGCCCAGAGAGTTGTGGTGAACGGAGTTAAATCCAGTTGGCGGCCGGTCACGAGCGGTGTTCCCCAGGGCTCAGTACTGGGACCGGTCCTGTTCAATATCTTCATCAATGATCTGGACGAGGGGATCGAGTGCTCCCTCAGTAAGTTTGCAGATGACACCAAGCTGGGTGGGAGTGTTGATCTGCTCGAGGGTAGGAAGGCTCTGCAGAGGGACCTGGACAGGCTGGATCGATGGGCCGAGGCCAACCGTATGAGATTCAACAAGGCCAAGTGCCGGGTCCTGCACTTCGGCCACAACAACCCCAGGCAACGCTACAGGCTTGGGGAAGAGTGGCTGGAAAGCTGCCCAGAGGAAAAGGACCTGGGGGTACTGGTTGACAGCCGGCTGAACATGAGCCGGCAGTGTGCCCAGGTGGCCAAGAAGGCCAACGGCATCCTGGCCTGTATCAGAAATAGTGTGGCCAGCAGGAGTAGGGAGGTGATCGTGCCCCTGTACTCGGCACTGGTGAGGCCGCACCTCGAATCCTGTGTTCAGTTTTGGGCCCCTCACTACAAGAAGGACACTGAGGTGCTGGAGCGTGTCCAGAGGAGGGCAACGAAGCTGGTGAAGGGCCTGGAGCACAAGTCTTATGAGGAGCGGCTGAGGGAACTGGGACTGTTTAGCCTGGAGAAGAGGAGGCTGAGGGGAGACCTCATCGCGCTCTACAACTACCTGAAAGGAGGTTGTAGTGAGGTGGGTGTTGGTCTCTTCTGCCAAGTAACTAGTGATAGGACAAGAGGAAATGGCCTCAAGTTGCGCCAAGGGAGGTTTAGATTGAACATTAGAAAAATTTCTTTACTGAAAGAGTGGTCAGGCCTTGGAACAGGCTGCCCAGGGAAGTGGTGGAGTCACCATCCCTGGAGGTATTTAAAAGACGTGTAGATGAGGCGCTTAGGGACATGGTGTAGTGGGCATGGTGGTGTTGGGTTGACGGTTGGACACGATGATCTTAGAGGTCTTTTCCAACCTGTATGATTCTATTCTATTCTATTCTATTCTATGATCTGCTGTGCAGGCAGATCACCTCTGACTCTTTAGCTGGTTATCCTGTAAATCTCTTCTAAAATAGCAGCCTGTGCTGGGGTGCTTGCAAAACACCTCTCTTTGCTCTACTGGTGATGCTGATCGTTTGATTAGTCAGACTAGGTGCACATTATGCTGATTAGCCTCTTGTTGCCTTTTTGTCTTATCCATAAACTGGAAAGCTTTATATTATGCCTGCCTTGTGTGGTGATGGCTCTGATGCTTGCCAGTGCTTCTAGAGCCCAGTCTCAGTCAAACCCTGCCTGTAGATTCCATGTTCTTTTGCATACGGTTTGCTTCCTTTCTGTGCCTTGAGAATACATTAAAGGGCAAAACTGTGACAGGGTTGATACCCACAAAAGTGAATGTAACTTCTACTTCACCTAGCCAGATTTTAAATGTGGTGCACTCTCTTGGACAAAGTGCTCCAATTTGGCTCTTATCTAATGAGGGATAGAGGGCCATATACCTTGATACACATTCTTTCTTTGCAATGCCACATAACTTTCAGTATTTTGTACCAGACTGTGAGCAGTGGAAAAATAAACTAGGAAAAGCTGCTTTAGCTTTGGTTTAAGAATTAGTTGAATTATTCAGTTTTGATTGGCTAGGTAAGATGTAGCATTCTCTACGTCTAGCAGCTCTCTGAATCTTCTTAATGGACAGATGATGAAATTATTTCTCATTTCTCTGCATTTCCTAAGTATTCCTGAGTTTCAGAAAAACAAAGAGCTGGAGGACAAGAAACTTGTAAATTAGTTTCGTTTCTCATCAATAACGTATCCTCTAGAGTATTAACATTTTCTTTTATAGTCATAAAAATACTTTCATCTGTTAAAGCTTTTTTTTTTTTCCTGAATTCATAGGCTTCTTTTCTCTTTGCAAGATTCATTTCATTGTTTTATTGTCTACAGTTTTCTCTGTGTGTCTTCTGCATTGTATTTTAAGCTTCTAAAGTAAATGGTTGTCATTTTGTCTTCTTTCTAACTGGTTTCAAAACTTTCCCTTCCAAGGTGGAATTCACTGACGTGCTCGGGACTCTCTGCTTTCCATAGTCAGCGTATGACAATACTCCCGGCGGCCCCACCTGTAGTTAGTGTGAAATGAGAAACTGGCAAGTAGTGCTCTGTTGGGACAGAGCTATTACACTTTGGATACTGGATGATTAATGAGGTTTAGGTCTAGAAAGGAATATTATCATAATCTGATCTCTCTTGTATACTCTATGCAGTATATCTGTGGTTTTTTTAGAGATCATACTCTCAGCAGCGCCAGCGCAGCTAGAGTGCATTTCCTCTCCCCCTGCACTGACAATATCAATAATTTCAGAATAAAAGACCTGCTGTGTAACCAGGCCTTTGCAGAAGACAGCAAAACTTACCTGAAGATTTAATCTTTGGCTGCTGTGTGTCCTTATTATCATCCTGAGCAATGATTGATTTTTCTAACAGAGCCTGAAGAGAGAATACTGCCAGTATGATTTCTGGTAGTTGTATAAATAATAAGGTGGTGTATAATATTTTGTGATTGCACACCTTTGTATGCTCCCGTTTAAAGTTTTTGTTTGGGTAGCATTTTTAGTTTGTTTAATTTGAGTCTATTGATTTCTCTGAGTAAGAAAGGTTTTTCTCTTTGAAACTCAGGATAGGGACAATGTTTATCTTATTGTGCTAAACCTACGTTGCATAGATTTTTGATATCTGGCTTCTCTGACTTTCATGATGCTGTGATCTCCACGGGGTTTCTATAGCTGGTCTCTTGTCACTTTCTTTCTCCCCTTATTAAAGCAACCAAGAGATAGAACAGAGAATAATTGCTGCCATAATTACTGAAAGTGTTTACACAGCTATACTATTTGTCAAATTTCATTCTGCTTAAAAATGGTTCTTTATAGATCCAATTCACCAAGCATCAATAAAGAATAAGGACAATCAAAAATTGAATTTCAATGCAAATGTGGCCTTTTCCCTATTCTGCATGAACACACATTTATCAGGCTCATAAACCCTGCTGTTGACAGCGTACCATTGAAATAACCAAGAAACAGCCATACTGTTATTTTTTCATGAGCCTTTGCTATCAAGATTCATTTCCCTCCAGAAAAAGATTGCAAAAGGTCAGTAACGTGTCATAGAAGTCTGTACAGAAACAGCTTAGGGACATATTTGCCTAAATTTGCAAAGAGTCTGCCACACTGATGGGCCTGATCCCTGCAAGAGTGACTTGTTTGAACAAGCATTTAACACAAAACTTATCTCGTCCTTCATTCATATATTCCATTATTACTGACAAGTTGTGATTATAGAATCACAAAATGGTTGAAGTTGGAAGGGACCTCTCAAAGACATCTCATCCAATGCTCCTGCTTAAGCAGGGTCAGCTAGACTAGGTGGCCCAGGACTGTGTCCAGTAAGGTTTTTAGTATCTCCACAGATGGAGACTCCACAACCTCTCCAGGCAGTCTGTTCCAGTGTTTGGCCAAATTCACAGTAAAAGAATAGTGTTTTTTCATGTTGAGATTGAATTTCATGTGTTTTCATTTGTAAAGTTAATCTGGTTCTTAACCTTACAATAATACTATGTATAGGAGAAGATGTGACACAATCCTTCAGGACAGATCCTTCTTTGTACAGAAATCTGACAAAGTTTCAGCAAATATTGCTGCCTGTTATTTTCTTCTTTAACACTTGTGTTACTTTTTAATTAATGAAATCTATACCAGCCATTTAGGCAAGGAAAGGCAATGCAAATTTAGTTTTCTGTTTATTCTGTAGGACTATGATTTTAAATAAGATTCTTTGCAATCTAACAAATTATTGGATGAACTTCACTGACTAAGAATATTAAAATTTACTTTTCAATTTCACACTCAAAGATTCTGTAATAGGGAAAAGTAGACGTTTCAATTTTAAGCCACGCTAAATGGACTTCTTATTTAAAATCTGAATGTTTATATATGTACAGTAGATGCCCTAAAATGAGGCCTCTGAAAGGCAAATGATGAGTTACAGGACTCATTTCATCTCAGGAAAATTCAGTCGTATTCTCACAATGAGATGTAATAATAACTTCTGTGAAATCTAAAATCATAAATGATGTTTAATGCATTGATGCGTGATATACATAGTGAAAAGTAGACGGTATTAGTCGTGTTGAGACTGTACCACCAAGCAATTCGTTAATGTACAGGGAGACTAGAGGTTAGAATGAGTATGACAGTTTGTGACTGAGCAGCTATTGAGTTCCCATAACAAGCCTACAGCTCTAGGTCAGAAATACATGCCGTGCAAGTTAAGGGCAGAACTGATAAGAAATTGAATGGTGCTTTCACCTTTCCAAAGTATGGATTTACTTTTTAAAAAGCTTTACTCCTTAATGGCAGTCATGAAAATGATCTCACTCTTTATCCTTATCTTTTCTGCATTGTCGGGTAGGGGCTGGTAGTGACTGCTCATATTTTTATTTTTGTATTATTATTATTGGGTTTTTTTCACTAGCATCAGAACTCCCTTGATCAAAGCCCTCTTCCAATTCAATATTAAAAACTAATACTACAGCAGTAATTTAAGAGATTTCATGGTCAGGAGCTTAGACTCCTTTCCAGCCAGCAGCCAAATTCACAATGGAATTAAATGATCTTCCATACTTGGAGCTAAACCTGCCCACTACATACAATGTCGGATTTGGATTTTTAAAATTGTTGTTAAACTTTGTGATTAAAAACAAGAAAAACATGACATTAAGAGCAGTTTATTACATTAAAGAATATATTTATATATAAATTTTATATTGTGTTGTTTTTATACAGTTAAGTGTAGGCATGTTTCTGTTAGAACAACAAACATCTGAGATTGCCAAATACAGATATGATGTGTAATCCTTCTAGTAATGATAATATAAAAAAGTACCAGTTTCATTCCAATAATGATACTGCTTAATAGATTTCCATGGCGAACATTATCATATTTTTACAGAAAGTTGTGAACTACTGTCATCTGAACTGGTGTACCCACGGTGATCTGTTTGCCCAGGAGATCTGGGTGCTAAGCGGTAAGGCCAGAGCTGTACAGCGTACAATGCATGTGAGCTGCATAGTTGGTTTTTGCAAGAGCAGAGTGTGTTCAGTACTCTGAATGTGAGTGTTGGCCATTCACAGTCTTTATTGATGGTGTTTCTCTATGATGATACTCTCTTAAAAATCACGAGTAATAGAGACTCTCCTCAGAGAGCTTGGAATAGCATATTTATGCACACACCGAAGCTGGAGAAGGAAGGAGGAAACACTGTGTTCCCTGATTTTTTTCTGTTAAAATAAAACCACCTTTTTCAGTTGTGTCATAAAGTGGTTTTTGCTGGAGGACATAGTGAATGAGAATGCATTTGCATTTGGGAATTAAATACAGTCAATAAATACTTTTTTTTTTTTTCTGTACTTGAAGAACAAAATTTTAAAAATCATCTCCCTACTTTTAGAGGAAACTTGTACAGTTTCCATCCATGTTTGACAGTTATTTCATTTAGTTCCTTAAATCAGCTTCCTATTTGGTTCTTCGTTTGCTTTGTTTGGATCTGTAAAAACAACATAAAATTCTACTGCTGAGTAAATGTGATGGAGGATAAAGGATCATTCGATCTCACAAGATGAAATGCATTTGTGGGTCCAGAATTCTTTTGTGTTTGGAACATCAAAATGTCACACTATTATAACAGAAAATATAATTTAGCCCATTGGGAAGAAAAATCTATAACTTTATTATATAGCTATTGGAGCAGCGGCTTTTTTCAATGGATAACTTTACAAGTGAAGATTGATTGAAATCCAAAGTTACAATTATCAAACTCTTAGTAGTCTTGATTATCACTTACGCAACCAATTCCAGTGGATTTGAACAGGATTATTGTTGTGAATAACTGCTCACCAGCATGAGTGAAGGTTATAGAATAAAGCCCCTGAGCATTCAGGGTCAAACAGATTTTATTCTTTGCATCCTCACCCCCTCCAAAAACAAATCCCACAATGTAAGGGTACACAAGTAAAGCTATGCAGGAAGATTTTTTTTTTTTTTTTTTAAATCAGCAGAGATCCAGAGGATGCAAATATGTGAAACATAAGAAAACATCTTCAGGAGAAAATTCACACTGATAACTTCAATTAGATTTCATGGAGAAGTTCATAGTGGTAGCTGGTGCACGCGATACAGCGAGGGCTGTGTTTGCTGCTCGGTAGTGATGAGGTGGTCATTATCAGCAGGTTAAAATATTTTATGAAGACAACCTGTGATGCTTAGGACATGTAAATTCTTTCTGTTAGTTTCATGGTATTTTATGAACTTCTACTGATGACACGTGCCATAATTTGCTTAAGGTTTTTGTTATAGGCTTTGGTAAAAATTCCAAATTGAATTGCTAATGGACTTTTGTTGTTCAGTAATATAAATGAAAATATTAGTTATATAAATATTGCCACGTGTAATTAATGTCCTCAGTGCCCTATTCATTTGCATCCTCCTGGATCCCAGTTGCAAAACTGATAGATTTGCTACCAGGGGACATTAATTGGGGTGACACTACTTTAGTTCTGTGCACATTCCTATTTAGTTGCCTTTATTGTAGCTTGATTATTTTTCATTCGATTCTAAAAATTGCACTATATCAAATTACCATACCTTCTGATATGATTTTCTCACAAATTAAAATACTTGTTATCGCTATATTTGGATTAATTTAAATCATTAATCATGCTGTATTTCAGTATTCCCTGGAGGAAAGTTTCAGGAATCACCAATAGTCCAGTACTGCTTTAGTATCATTAAATATGAGTTATTTGTGTTTTGAGTAATACAGACAACTGTATTATCATGTTGGAGGAACTGGATGTCAGTACTTGAAATTATGGAAAACATTTTTTAATGGATAAGTTTATTTAGTTTTCAAGTTTCCACTTACCAGGTTACATAGCACTGAGGCAGGAATAATTGTCATAATGTTTAATGATTTTATTATTTGCATACCTTAATTTGATCAGCACTAAGTTTGCTGCAGAATTTATTTTTATTTATTTTACTGATAACAAAGATAGATGCATATAGCACTTTCTAGTCAAAGCAGTCAATATCTCTTAAGGTCTTCAAGCCTAATAAAACCTTTAGTAGGTAGGATTTTACTTCAGGCTCAGTGACTCTTACTTAATTGCTAACACAAACTTTACAGACCAGCCCAGAGTACCCGCTGCTTCAGCAACGCTATTAATTTAGTTGTCCCTGTGCCATTACACAACACAAACAAATCGCATCTTACTGGGCTCCCACTGCTTTTCGCAAAGTCTGTCTCTCTGTCAGTTCAGCAGTTACAGTGCCCAAGCACATCAGCAACCACAGTGTTGTCTAAGACCATCCTAACCAGTTGTTTTCATGCGAGACAAATACAGCTCACCAGGCCAAGGATGATGCATGTGACAGCCAGAGATAAAGTGTTCTTGGCTGAGGAGTATTGGTTGTAGAAAAAGCCCTTTATGGAGACTGATCTATGCCTTCTACATTCTGTTCATGTGGAGGGTATTTTACAGTGCCTTTTATTGATAAGGCTTTCCCACCATAACAAGAATAACTTGCTTTCATAAAGGCAGAGGGAGAAGAAAATGATTTTCAACCAGGTCCACCTGGAACATTTTAGGACAGATTAACATTGCTTGCATGGTGATTGGTTCTATAGGTAGATTATCTTACACGTAATTTGATAGCTAGGTCATTTTCTCTAAGAAGGCAAAATATATTTCTGTCTGGTTTTAGCTGTTTGTTTGGCTCATTATCTAGTCATCTTTGTGTTCTTCACAGTGTCAAAATAGGTGAGCATCCTAGCCCTGCTGTAATCATGGTGAACATAGTTATGAGAAGTAGTGAACTCCAGCCTTGATTCAATATTAGATTTTCAGACCACAGTGTTTAGTCTTCTCTGCCCTAGCTCTCTAGGTTTTCTCCTATATTTAGGCTACAAAGCTCTCTGTTCAATGCAGATGGAGAATTAGGTGGTTCACAGGGTCATACAAAATGCTATAGTCATCAGGAATTCACTCCAGAAAGATATGAGCCTTGACTCACCAAACCTCAGCCTTGTTTCTATACCTTACACACAGTGGGTACCACTTCAATAATATTTAAGTCAGAAAAACTCCCTGTCATCCCACTTGACTGTGCTTTGGCTCACATCATGAAGTGTTCGTGGACTGAATCAGGTTACCTTCCTTTGCAGCCTGGTTGCTCTGCAATGCCATCACAGGCTCACAGAATGGTGAAGGTTGGAAGGAACATCTGCAAGTCATCTTGTCCAACCCCCCCTGCTCAAGCAGGAGCAACTAGAGTCAGTTGCCCAAGCCTATGTCAGGCAGCTTTTGAATATCTCCAAGAATGGTGACTCCAATTAGCTGATCATTGTGGGGAAAACTGGAGAACAAAATTCAACAAAGTAAAAGTATATAAAGCAAAAAACTTCAATAAATAGCCAATGCTATGGCAAAAAATAGTATCCTATATAAAAAAAAAAAAGTCCTAAAATTATGTTCTCTAGTAACATGGGGAAAAGAGAAATTTTATCACTGCAGCATGAAGATTATGGCATTCCCATAAAAAGGATCATTTTATGATATGGGAATTACTGTTTGGATGCTGTGCAAGTTCCACCTTTTGTTTATAACTAGCTTTTGCGATATAATTTTTAACCTGAGTTGTCTTTAAAAAGTACTTGGTTTCTAGGGAATTCAAAGCCTTTACATGAACACTGGACTTGATCTGTTCTTTCAAGTCTGTGTTCTGAATGTCAAAATAAACAGTCTGTAGTTTCTTGGAAGTGTGGGAGCAGGTGGCAAAGAAATATGCCCCTCCAAAAATCCTATAATGGTGTTCACTCTTCCATCATATAGACAGGAGAGAATAAAATCGATAATCTTCAAGATGAGCACGATGATCCTTCAAATCATAGTCAGTTATATCAGATTATTTGATAAAATTTTATGTATTATTTCAACAATTTTTTCTCTGTCATAACAGTTTTCAAAGGACTTTATAGAACTGATGTAATTAGAGGAATTGTCACTTTATTTTTTCTTCCAGTAAAATCATAAGTAATTCAGGTCTATCACCTCTCACTACTCAGAATTCCGGTGACTTTTGTGTGTTTGATAGTTTTCAGACTTTCTTGTCATGTAGTCCTTCTGGATTTAAAAACCAAACCAGTGGTTTTAAAGTGAGCATTTCTATTTGAAAAATGCATCCAGGAGGTGGTCATTAATAAAACTATTTTATAGACAAAGGTTTAATACATTTAGTTTAGCTTTTGAAAAATGGGTAAGAATATCCTCTGATGCTCCAGTTCCAGTTCTGAGTTAAGTAGAGGGAGGGCAATGAGTAGAACTGCAACTATCCTGTTAAGCATTTAGGAAAGCAGCCTTTTTCACCTCAAATATGGGAGAATGTGCTGTATTTAGGGCATTAAGTCCCTTCCTTTGAGCAAAGGGTAACTAGGAAGACTATTCTAACCATGTCCACAAAAGCTTTTGGTTAATGGGGCTCTGAATAAAGTGCCTGTCACTTTTCTTTCAGATTTGGTGCAGTCATAGTGTTCTTGAGGTTTTCTTTCATACTACTTTTCATGTCTTCAATTTAAGTAAAGACACCATTTCAAAGTAATTTTCTTTAAACAATATTATTCCCACTTCTTTTTCATGTTCTCCTCTTTGTACATTTCTCTGCTCTGTTAATCATTTCTTTCCACACAACCAGTAAAGCATACAGTAAATCTCTAATTGTTCTGTCATCTGTTTCTCCTCCTTTTCTGAAAAATCACAGGATTTTAGGGATTTCTGTTTTATTCCCTTTCCATTCTTCTGTTTACTGTCCAAAACATGAATAACGATGGATCTTTCACTGCATTGGGTTTTCAGCACCTGTTGAATTGAGTCCTTCATTTTTCTATGTTTATGGCATCCTCTTTCCCCTTTCTGCCAGACATGACACAATTCGTAACAGCAGATATGCACATAGATTACTGAACCAGGAAATTGTGTTGGATGTGTGACCAATGTATTGTCCAGTAAAAAAGAAAAAAAAAGAAAGAAAAAAAAAAAGGAAAACACTCTATATATTCTAATAGCAGATCACCTCCTATTTCTGCTCCAAATACTGTCTAACTTTTCCTCAAATATACTCTTTTTTAGGGGAAAAATGCAGTATGTGTGGCGACTAACACAGTCAATCTCTAACTCATTAACTAGTTTCTGTCATATCATAGGCATTCATCCCTTGACACAGAAAGGCAATGTTTCCTCTTCCTTCTTGAAGTTTCTGCTGCGGGATAGCAGTATATTATTTAAGCAGCAATGCCCAAAGCTGGAACTGCCATCTCCCATCACAGTTTGTGTTAGGTGGGAACTGAGTTGGTAGGTTTAGTTTTACCCATCTGTGCCAACAAAAGATGTTCCAATCCTTTTAATCAGATATATGCAAAACACAAAGTAAAACTCATCCTTCCCATATGAGTAACTGTTGTAGCAATGGATCTCTGATTTTCTGGTTGCTGAGATTGCTGTGTAAAGGCAGCATGGGAAGCATTATTTCCAGTTTTTGTCTTTTTGGAAAAATCTCTCTATGTTATTTCGTGAGGCCCATGAAGGACAGAAATGCTGCTCACTGCTATGTCCTGTTTTGTATTTTTTTCAGCTGCACTTCTTAGCATGTCTTTTCAACGTGTTCATCACATGAGCACAAAATTCTGCTTAGGCATTTGAAGAGTGAAAACTGAATGTGATGTCAGCTAATAAATGAAGGCAAAACTGAGAACAAAACTATGTGGAAAAGTTGATATACACTATTTCTAAAAAATATGTTCAGATAAGAAAATTACAGTCAGTAATGTTCATTCAACATGAGGGTGCTTACATGTTTATAAAAGTAACTTTAGCTGCCTCTTAACCGAAGGAAAGAACCTACAACAGAGATTTTAAGGGATATATTGTACTGAGACAAAAATCTGTCATCCGGTCCCTTGGGAGTTAGTATGTCAAATTGTTTTAATTCTTAAAATAACCAGATAGGCTGCAATTCTGAGTAAAACTAGGGAAGCATTGTCAGCATTGTAAACTTAATAAGGTAGGTGATGTGGATCAATTTGTGCTGTCCTTGACTTTCTGCTTCTATTACAATTCTGGAAGATCATTAGTCACCTCTGGAATGTATTTGATTAATACACTTAGTTAAACAGAAGAGTTGAGGTCAAGCGTGATCTGAAATTATGAAAAATGTGTATTCCAAAGGGAATTTCCCTTTCCAACTTACGAATGAAGGAAAGTGCCTTCTCTCTTGATTCTGATTAATTTAACTGTGTTTTTTCATAGTGATAACCTGTAAGAGCTTTGTTTTGCCTAGAAATAAAGTTTTATGCTATACTGCACTGTTTAAAAGCAGTATGTTAAAGTATGTACTACTAGTATGCATGTTAAGGAATAATAAACTTAATAGACAGTTCTGAGGAACTAGTGTATTTAAAAACACCATACAGATTCTTGTAACTTAGAATAAGATAGGGAAGTGCACAACTTTATGATGTCCTTTTTTTCCTCTGAAGACGAGTTTCATTGTATTTATTTCTGTGCTATTCACAATTAGTTTTGTGATCTATACCACGAATGTCTGTGTCTTATAAATCTAATCCATAACTCTCACTTCTCTGGTGATGGCAATGAGTCCCCGGAGATACAATATGACTTAATTTCCTTATTATAACATCCTTTTCAGCTTCTAAATTACTGCTACCCTAAAAAATGCTGCCAACACAGGTAGCAGGTTTGCACTAGGTGGATCTTTATCTGGACCATTGATATCATTCTCCTAATTAATAACATGAGTCATTTTTTGTTTATTAGTCTCCACAGGCATGAATTTGTCTTGTTTGAATAGGTAGTTTTGCCTTTTTAATGCAATTTTTATTTGCAAAACTTTGACAGTTACATCAAATGGTTTACCAATAGAGTAAAGCTTACTGGGTTTTCATCTCTTCAGAGCCAGTATTACTCAGTCAGCATGTGCTTGCTCATAACTTAAAGATCTGGACCAGTTTCTTTAAAAAGAAGAACTTGTTACTGAGATATCATCTTCCTGCAACTGTCTTGTTGCCTTCCAAACAAATTAGTTTCATTTTCACTAGGTACAAATGAAATTCAGTGTAATTATATGTTTACCACAACTGTTTCCTTTATTGACAGACTTCACAAAATCTTCTATTTCCAACTCCATCTGCTGTTCCTGACACAAAAACAACAACATAACAACAATAACTCTTAAACACAGTCACATCAATAAAGGAAGATGTGCCAGAAACTATTTAAAGCCTAGCAGAGATTTTATTGAGGAAAACTGATACTAGTTTTCCCAGAGTTGTTCAGATATTATGGTCATATGCCATATTTTAAAACACTGATCTGTTCAGACATTGGGTCATTGTATAGTCAGATTTACAAAAACAGAATGTAGATTTTGAGTGCCACCAAAGGAAAAAAAAGCACTAAATATAATAATAAGTGGCCATAAGGTCTTAATCTAATGTATGTCGGAAGGTCGTTGTTTTTCAGCCCAGAGTTGTATTACTGGATTACATTTTACACAGTATCTAAGTTCTTATAAACTTAAGCGACCATCACTTTTAGGTTTTATTCTTGGTTTTATACATGGAGAATCACATGAAACAAAATCCTAATGAAGGAAAATCTCCCATTCATTTAGCAAAAGGGCAAAAGTTTTCCAACTGCCACCTCAATGAAAAGAGCATTTAAATTTACTTATGGGAAAATAATATTACAGGGGAAAAAATTACAGCTTTCTCATACAAGCTTTTTAAGACTACAACATATTTTCAAACATATAATGTAACAGTAGTTTTCAGACATTCGCTGCAGCAGGCAGGTGCTGGTTCATCAGGCCCAAGTATTGCCCAGGCTCCTCTTACAGGTTCTTCTGTGATTCTTCACAGCTGCCCATGGTCTTTATTGCATAAAATAACCTTCATATCACCAGCAAACTAACATCACCCTGTGGTTTACCCCTTGTTTTCCAGGTGATTTTTGAATATATTGAATGGTATAGGGTCCTAGCACAGGTTATGGCAAACCTTCGCTGGCAATCTCCTGTGAGAACTAACAGTTTTGTTTTACCCTCTACACCATGTGTTTCAGTTACTGTATATTTATACATGTCAGGTTTTTCATCTTATGCTATGCCTTATTAAATTCCTTAAAAACCTCCTGGAAATCCAAGTGGACTCTATCAGCTAGGCCATCCTTATCTCTGTGCAAAGAAGTCTGAAAGTTCGACAGGGCAGGATTTTCTTTTGCAGGAGCCATGCTGACTTTTTATGTATTTATCCAGGTGAGGTGTCCTTCAGGTATACCTTCTCATAATTTGTTACTGAAGCCTGTAATTCCCAAGATACTCTTTGAAACCTTTTCTGACGATCGGTACCTGAATAAGAGAGTTTGAAGACGAGCAGAGTTTAGAGCCTTTCTGTTCCACTTACATATAAGGCACACAGCTTTCACAGTTTCTACTACAAGCAGAGCTAACAGTGCTGTAGCTGTGCTGGTCTGAGGGCAACGCTGGGGCAAGGAACGGGGCTTTTCAGTAAAATAACTGGTGCAGCTGAAAAAATAAGCGAGCGTGCTTGTGTCCTAGCACTGGACCAAGACTAACCAAGAACACAGTTTTTGTCTGTGTGTGTCTGCCCTGCTTTCTTTTGAGGCCAGTTCAACCACTGGCCATCTACAGCAGGTTTCCCTAACTTATCTACGTGAATGTTAATGAAACAGTTTTAAAAGTATTGAAAGGTCAAGGCATTTGACTTTACTACCACTACTATGGTTTCTTTTATCATGTTAGAGAAGGAGATCAGGTTGATTTAATATTATTTATTCTGAATTGATCTATGCCACCTTCTTATTTTCTTGGTGATTACAAGTAAATTTCATCAGGCATTAGACTGACAGAAATATAAATCCTTGAACCCCTCCTTTTATGGTTACATATGTGTAAGCATTGATTAGTTTTACTGCAGGTTCTATGTATAATTACATATATATGTATACTTTTATATTATATAATTACATGTGGAATATAAATGTGTATTATATAATATGTAAGCATACCTATATAAAAGGATATATTTGTGGCTGTGCATTTACATTTGAATGTGCATATTTATTTAAACTTCCATCTAAGTTGTTTTAACATGGAAGAAAATTTTTCTTTACTTTTATACATACACATAAAAGGACAGTTTTTATTATGCTATGTTCTGGAACACTGACCTGTACAAGTACACAAGCTAAATGTGAGAGTCTTTAAGAGCCTGCAAATTAAGAGACCACAGGAGAAACTTCTGCTACACCAGAGAGCTAAGTTTGGTTTAGGGTCTTGCTTGTGCCATTTCTACTGCTGCGTCTTTTCCACTTACTGCTCAAGTGGAATGTGCTGCCTCCGGTTGTTAAATTCTTTACATCACTTTATTGGCAAGTGAAGGTCAAGTCATAGATAGGGCGTTACCATAATAGCTCTTCATGGTACCTAATTATGAAGCACATCACTCCTCTTATCCACGGGTTTATCATCTACTCTATGCAAACTGCAGCACTTCTCTTTATCACATTTTTGGTTGCTACATAATAATAATGTCAATCTAATGTTGTAAAAGAAGGAAACTGTCTATAATATATATTACTTTTAAAGTCTTTAAACAAACTTATAATATGGCAGTGCTGAGTTTCTGTTTTGTTTTCCTGAATCCCTGTCTTGTAATTACAGGAAGATTTTTATGAATTATAAAACACATATATTTATTTATTTATGTATTTTTAAGGAAACAATATAGAGTAACTGCTTCTGTGAGTGCTATCTAAGTCAGACTAATAAAATACGAATGAAGAGCTCTTTAAAAATAAATTGGAAGCAAACATACTCGTTTGCTCTTGTTATCCAATGATTCTTTTATGTTTTATCTTTCACTTAGGAAATTATAAGTTTATTGAATATTAAAATGTATATTCCATGTTACTAGAGCTACAGTGCTCATGTTTCAGACAAGTTATGTTTTTTTAAGAATTAAGATCTTTCAAAAAAAGAAAGTAGACAAGTTGGGACAAGGTTTGTGGCTACATTGTATCTCTTTCCCAGAAAGCACTGATATATACCTGTTTGAAATGGCAGTATGATATTATGTGTTAGACAGTTTCACCTGCATGGTGCATATAAAATATTTGAAGTGGTATTTCTATTGGTCCATACTTTTACAAAGTTTTCGTTGTTTTTATTGTTTTCTAAATGCAAGCTAACCTTTCAGAATATTCGTTGCTCTTTGGTTGTAGAAAGAAGGATTTCATGCCTTCACACTCAGGAAACCTGCTTCTTATGCTTTTGCAGACAGCAGCAAGCTTGGAGGGCTTGCAAAGACATGGAGGGACAAGATTAACATGGAAAATTTTTTTGACAAATATGTAAATTAATCTAATAAGGAGATGCTATTCAGTAAGGGCAAGTGCAAGGTTTCTACACTTTGAAGCAGAATATGTTAACACATATATAAATAGATATAATAAGAGAAACAGAAATAAAGAGAAGTAGAAATAGTTAGCAAGTAGAAAATAGGGAAGTTTACTCAGTGGCATTTATTTAGAACAGGAATTTGGGGCTATGGTGTCTCACAAGCAGAGTGTGACTTAACGGTCTTCTTGCGTCGCCAAAGGTTAAAATATCTTGCAGGGGATATTTCTATACATGCATCCTGTATTTCACAGAAATGGCAACGCCTCCATTGGAATACTCTGTTCAGGTTTTGTTCTGCATTGTGAAAGGTTCTGGAGTTAACATTTTTAAAAAAATGTGGAAAAATCAGATCTGTAAGTCTACACTGTGTTCATTTGTTCCATTTATTGAGAACACTATCTTTTACCATTTGGTAACACCGGAAAAATACAAGGCAAATATGTTAATATGGTTTCAATACACAAGATTTAAGGTAAAAGTTTTAATCCAAAGGCTCTGTAAGGATAGATGGTTGCTCTTTGTGGAAGATTTTTGTTATTTTTTCATTGTCCAAAAACACCCATGATAGAGTGGCAGTGCAAATCAGTCACTGCAAATCGTGCAGAAGAGCACAAGAGGCATCTTTTATGGCATCCTTTATCTATACTTTTTCCTGTTCTTGCTGTTTCTTAGCCTTCCCTCAACTTGGTGCATCGGTACTGTAGATTAAATGCCAGCTGGCAAACTGCTTTCAATCATGCACACCACTCGCATTCCTAGAAGTTTTCTTGGGCAGCCACCCTTTCGTTTCATTTTATTTGACATCCATATTGACAACAACAAAATTCAAAGAAGTTTGTGGTGAAGAATCCGTATCTATTTAGCTATGTGCACTTTCACACCTACTCTGATAGTGAAATAAGCCTCTATAAACTGTTTTACGAGTTTTGTTTCAGACTTTACTATATCAAACCTTTCCAGGAAAGCAGTATGAAACAGAACAATAAGAAATCAGTAACATTGCTAAGTTCCATGTTTGTGTGTTTTCCCTTATGTTTTTTTAGAAAGAAATTATTTCTTGGATGACTTTGTTTTTCTCTGCTGTCTGAAGACTTCAAATTATTTTGCTGGCAGTGTAATCTCAGGATCTGTAGCAGAAAAGACAAACTTTTTCCCAGCTGCTTTACTGTAGCAGTATTTATTTTATTCTTGTGTTTGCTGACCTGCCTCTCTACTAACAGCAACAGCAAAGGAATCTGGAACCCACTGTCCTGGGTTCCAGGACAGATTTCTGCTGTTCCTTTTTCTGTGAAAAAAGTTAATAAGCAAAATTAATGGATCAATAAAACTAATGAAAGAGAGAAGAAAGGATCTGTAATCAGAGGGATAAGAAGCTGTAACTTCATTAGAGCTTATAATGACTGGCAAAAAGATTAAAAAATTGTTATAGTGCCAGGCTGATGGGAAAAAGGAGAAGCAGCCAGTTGTTCATGGTGGCTCTCTAACAAGTTGCAACCTCTTAGATACATTTGTTTTCCAAATAGACTTTGTTGTGTTGCTCCACGTGATTTAAAATATAGAATATACACAACTGTATCCATATTAAAATCAAGAAACATCCCTGTGCATTCTCCCTCTCATAACAATCCAGTGTTTCTGCACTGACACATTTATTTCACTTTTTATTATCCATAGATTGACTTTGGAGAAAATCTCAAATTATGAAGTGGGGGGAAAAAAGCAGCACTAATTTCCTGTACACTTCAAAAAGATCTGATGCTTCTAATTTTAAGATATTAATCAAACAACTTTCTGTAATACCAAGCCAGTAATTAGTTGAACTAAATTGAGGAATTTCATAGTGTGCGGCTCTTACATATTAAAAAATTTGGACATACTAATGAAGCCACGGGGTTTCCTCCCAGGTATGCTGAAAATGTAGAGGATCATACACTTTACTGTTCTGAGCAAATCTACGTTAAAGTAGATAAAAACTACTGATTAAAAAAAAACCAAAAATAAATTTAACCACTGCTTTGAAATGATGCAGAAGAAATATTCGAAGTCCTACAATACTTCTCTTTAGTGTACAACTACAAATTTTATTAGTATGATTGAGGGGGGAATTAATTCTGACCATTAAGTAATCATTTTACATGCTGAAATGTGAGATTTGATCACCATTGTTAAGATAGTTAGCGTAGGTGAAAATGTGGTTGGAAGTTATAAAACTGCAGGGCAGCTCTTCCAGCCCGGGAACCAGCAGCTTCCTCCACTGTTCTCCCTGAAGTCAACTGCTGGTTACCTTAAAACTTCTTGTTTAGTCTGGGCTGTCCGTCATAAGGCACCTTGTTCCAAAATCGGCTCTTGACTAGAAAAGTGTTTCCAGGTGGTTGCAGAGATAGGTGCTTTCTTTAATAGCATATAATAGAAATTCAGCTAATGGGTTGCATGTTTCTCTTCTGAGCCTGAATGACTTTGTATGTCAGTGCTGGATGCCTGTACTTTTTTTACATAGAAAGCCATGGTACTTCAGGTAAAGCCTGAAGTAATTGTAATTTAAAACTGATAATTGAGATGCTATAATTTTGAACATATGCAATAATTGATACAAAAATTAAATACTAAACTTCAAGTGGGTTAAGGTATAATTTTAGTAAGAATATAATTTTTACACTTTACATTCCTGTTGCGTACAGCGTACATGTAATCATGTGTGTGATAAAAAATATGACTTGACAGTTCTGCTTGAAGAAATTCTTATTGACTTTGTGCTAGACTCTAAGAGTCTTTAATAGAAAATCGGCACAGTTTGCAAACAAAGTAGTTACCTCTGAATGGTGTTTCTGGCCTTTTCGCTTATCCTAGAAACATCATTAGGAAGTTTCCCCCCTGCTAGTTCACGGTATTAATGGGAAATTATATATGGAAAATTCTTTGGTTTATATGTTACATATTAAGAGTTTTAGAAAACCTCTTTAGACAGAAAAAAGGCATATTTTTATCCATTTGTAAAAAGAAAGCAGACAGACATGAAAAAATGGCAAGTGAGAGATGATCAGCATAAATATAAATTCTTCCTCTGTATGCCGTTGTTAAATATAGGAATGAAAATCTTAGTTATCTCTGTTTTTCTGTGTAGTTAGCACAGTTTTGTACTAGGGCATACCACAGATAATTACAGCTCTTCTTAATCTCTGAAAACTTCTGTAGTTGGACATGATCAGACAAATCTCCCTTCGTAGAATGGTTGTTTTCTAAATTATCTGGCCATATTAGGTTATAAATGTTATTAGAGCAGTAACTCAAGTAACAATAATTGAAATATTAATAATTTTAATATTTTTAATTTAATAATTTGTAGTTAATTTGTTGCTTTGACATGTGTCTAAGCTTAAAAAGAAAATAATATTGGGTCCATATTTTTTGAAACCTAAATTACTTCCTTTTCCAAATACACCAGTGTGAAGTATTTTAGCAATAATATATAAGAAAGTATGCCATATTTCTTGTACTGTTATATCTTGAACACACATTTTATGGCATGCCAAGGGCCTGAAACCATACATTGCTAGGATTTTATCCACAGCCTGTAGATAGGAGTTTTTCCATAGAAATTACCCATAATTATCATAATGTGTATAAAAGAATCAGTCTCAGCCATGATGATACCTTGATTATTAATAGCAGAATACAATATATTATAGTACAAGGTATTTCACTGCATACAGTTCACGCATAAATCTGTTTTCATAAATTTTGGAAGGCATGTACCTTTCTGCACAAATTATCTGTGATGAATAGCATTCACTATAAAATAGTGATAAGTGGTGTAACACTTCCCTGTGTCACATTTATGAAGGATTTTTCCAATATGAATGAAGACTACAGGTAGGATATCTTTAGGAGAGTATAGGATCTCTCTCTTAATCAGCAGGTTGTGGACTGCTTAAATTTGTTTTAAAACATATATATAACCCACTACCTTCTTTAAGGTGCCTTCCTGTTTACCTGGAATTTCTCCTACAATGCCTGATGGCAGTGAAACTGAACTTGAGCTTGTGGTCTTGGAATAGAAAAAACACATACAATTCAGTCCTTCCCTAAAAGTCAAATATTTCCATAGTAAAACACATGTAAAATTATTTACAGAAGAGAAATTTTAACGAAGATGTATTAATAACAGAGAAGTTTCAAATCAGAAAAGAAAAGCTTATTTAATTACTGATGTTTACCATTTCTTGTGAAGTGAACCACGATTGATATTTAGAGACCTGATTCTACAGGTTTCTTGTTTCACAAAAACACTGGTCTGTTTCTGTCAGAGTGTAGCCATCAGGCTTAAAAGTTGCTCAACCTGTTATGTTCTAAAACGTGCTTTGTTGGCATATATGAAAGTCACAATGCTTCCTGTCAGAAAGTTCCATAGAAACGCTCTAGTGGAATAAGGGAATATGTATTTCCTTACCTAGTGGAATATAGTCCCTACATAATGGAATATCTTTTGCCTAATCCTGTCTAATATTTAATAAACCTGTGGTATTTGAGATAATCAGATGTATTTCTCATTTTCATATATACGCTAAGCTTTCATGCATGAACTTTGCCTACAGTATGGGATGTTTTCTAGGGGCTGGTTACTGTGATCTGACGTGTTTTTACAAGTCCTAATCTTTGGCTGTTGATCCCTTCTAATAATGAGTTACACAATTTAATATCATCATCTTTACTGTTAGTACAGTAATTACAATTTTTTTCTTGGCTGAGGACATGTCAATCTACTATTGAGTAGATATTGATAAACAAATGATGGGGTTTCTGAGTAAAATTTCTCAGTGTAATCTTGTTAGAAATGAATCAAATGTATGCTTTTTGCAATGCAATATTCAAAACAGTTCTGAGAAATTGCAAGCTGCCACTGTCTTCGTGCCTTACCAGGCTGATTCACCACCCATATCAGACAGTGCTGTCATTTATTTTATAAAAATGGAAAACTTTTCAATAAAACACCCTTAGTTTTCAAAATAGCAACAGTAATAGAAAACCCCTTTTTGTTTATTTTTTACCCAGTCAATTAGATTACAGCTAAATTCCTTAGAGGAGACAGGACAAATTTCTGTATCTGTAATCTCATTTTGTAATTTTGGATCTGCAGTTATTAGTGAAAAAGTACAAGAATATATTACAGCTACTGAAGATATTGCTTACAGTGTAGGTACAGAGCACTTACAGTTGTTATTCCTGATTGACCCAGTTGTGAGAGCAATTGGGTCGTTGAATGGCAGGTCCACCTTGTAACTAAGTGCAAGTTGATCTTAATGCTACAAGAAAACTACCTGAAGGCGTCCCTTTTTTTTTTTTTTTTTTTTTAAAATCTTAAAACCTGTCTCATTTTAGCCTGCCACTCTCAGGCAGTTAAGTTTCACCGTATGACTCAGTGGCATGCAGCCAGCCTATGCTTGACATGGTCTATCATCATATATTGCAAAAGGGCATGCATACACAGCTTTCCCTGCAGCAGAATTTTTCTTCTCTAGCCCACCATTCTCATTTCACCTTAATTAAGAATTCCGCTCAATAGTTATATTTCTGTTAAAAAAATTCACACTAGGAGGACAGAAGAATAAAAGGTTATGCTTTGGAGGGCCAATTCATTAGGAGAAAAAAATATACCTGCCTTTGTTTTCTGGTGATAGCTGACCAGTAGAGCTGAGTGCCCATGCCTCTCTCTTCCACACAGCGTACGTGTTTGGTTTTAGCAGAATTGAATCTGCAATGGACATGAACAGGAGTAACATTTTCTGAACAACCAAATTATTTACTTTTCGAGACACCTGTTGCCTCTACCTACTTTCCTTTGACATAGGAAGCAATGTAAAGGAAGAGGTAGGCTCAGAAGGCAACAATCTCCTCAAGTTCTTTAAGGCCACTAAAGACTAGTAAAGAGTGCAAACACAAGTCTGAAAGCAGCCTTTAGATGTCAGACTTATGAGCGTCCCACTTTGTGTGACTGAATTTGCTGTAGACTACTGAAGGGTGAAATAGTAGGTAGTGCCTAACCCCATCAATAGGTGTCCTTCTGTTGACCTGCTGACTTCAGTTTTAAACTTTAAGAATTTATCGTAGTTCAGAGTCCAATTTTTCTTTGTCATCTTAAGAAGAAAGCCATGGTCATTGTAAAAGTTTCAAAGTTTTCAAGTCTTTTTATGATTATAACCATGGTTCATTCCGTCAAGGATCAGAAACAGTGACGTGATTTTTAGAAACGACTAACAAATTCTAAGTGTTGGATACTACAGACTATAGAGTCTTAGACTCACCATCTGAAGACGCTGCGTTTCCTACATGATTTGTTGTGAATTATTCACTCTGCTGTCAGCTTTCTGTGGTCCCTATAGCTAAAGTACTATGCTAACAGCTTTGATAGGTCTTCCTTTTTCTAATTGCATTTCTTTGCCCTGTCTTACAAAGTGTTTTCATTCACCTCTCAATCCTACTGGTTGGTTGCTCCAGTAACAAGGACTGTCAATGACTGTGGTTAGTAATTATGCTGATGCGGGCAGACAATCCATCATGGTGGATTTTGCATGTGGCGGCTGATAATTAATCATGGGGCCATGGTGCAGAAACTACACAGCAGAGCAGAAATTTGTCTTCTAAAGGCCAGTTCAGGGTTAGAGCATAAAGAATAATGAGCCCGTAGCTGGTAACTCTTGTTTACCAATCAATCTTCCTATTTTGCCTTTTACTCTCTTCTGTAGGGTTTGATGAAATTATCCATGGAAGTGATACAATAGCTCAGTGGGAAAAATGCACATTTGAAGATTTCGCTTTGATACTCTTGGGTGTGTTTCTTTTTTTAATGTTTCCATCTAGTACATAGTAAGAGAAGGAGGAGTTAGATACTTGATAAATTAGAAACCGGATATATTGGTTTTTTACACCAGATGAGAGGGGAGAATTCTGTGCAAGGGTGGAAGGTCTTGTTGCTATACTCACGACAGACCCCATAAGATCAACAGAAGATGCCTGAAAGTAACATGAGTATTTGCTGTCATGCTTTAGCAGTATATCTGGAGATGTCTGATATTCTGTCAAGGTATCTCCACTCAGATTCATTGAAAATGTTCTTCCGACTAAGGATTCAGTATCTTGGCTGCAGGTTATTATATGAAAGCTATTAGAAAGTGTGAAGTTCTTTGTGACTTGTTCCTTGAACTGGCTGAGGCGGCGTTGTTCGCACAGATGACGTAGTCCAGTGTTTCCATAATGATAGGATCCCTCAGCCACACTGGATGTAGTCAGGGACAACAGGTTGTACTTAGCTTGTAATAATAAAGGTTTATGGAGATTCAGAAGAAAAAAGAGTGGAGCAAGCCAGTGTTTATTTTTGTCACTTGACAATAGGATCTCCCAGCTTCTCTTTGAAAATTTTGTTGGTTTCTTCTCATTGATTTTTGTTTTACTGCTAAGTTTCATCTTCCTTAGAGGCTTTCTCGACTCTTGCTCATAATTATTCTTTTTCTCTCTCCCACCCCCGGCAGTGATCAGTGGTATCATCTGATAATGTGGACCCTTCCTTATGGTGTTTGAAGATAATCCTACAAGAAGATCTGTCTCACCTATAACTGCCAGTCTTAGAGCTACTCAGTTTTATCCGTTGAGTCCAGGATCCCATGGGAGTGCATTGTTGCGTCTGAGTGTTATAGTGCAGGATGCAGACACGGCAAGCGCTTGCAGAGCAATTGCTAACTTGGTGAAGACATAAGAAGGAAATTTGGCCTAGTAACCGATAAAGAAGAGCAGGCAACATTGCAGTTTATGCTTGCTTCTACCTGAAAGAGTTTTGTCACAAAAGGCAGATGAGATAGGATTCCATTCCTTTTTCCTTCCTGATGAACACTCCAGCTGAAGCTAGCCTGGCAGAAAGCCAGTGCAAAAGATCAATCTTTGATTTATTTTTCTTTAAAGAAAAATATTTAAAAAACCAGTCTATAAAAAGCAGCACTTCAGAAGATCATTAAAGTGAGTGTAGTTTTTGTGGTGTTTTAAAAGTTAGCGTCTGTCTGACAGCATGTCCTGGTTTTGGCTGGGATAGAGTTAATTTTCCTCCTGGTAGTTGGTATAATGCTATGTTTTGGATTTAGCATGAGAATAATATTGATAACACACTGATGTTTTAGTTGTTGCTAAGTCGTGTTTACGCTACTCAAGGACTTTTCAGCTTCCCATGCTCTGCCAGGTGCACAAGAAGCTGGGAGGGAGCATAGTCAGGACAGCTGACCCAACAGAACGATGGGGTATTCCATATCCTATGACATCATGCTCAGTATATAAAGCTGGGGGAAGAAGAAAGAAGGGGGGGACGTTCGGAGTGATGACGTTTGTCTTCCCAAGTAACCGTTACGCGTGATGGAGCCCTGCTTTCCTGGAGATGGCTGAACACCTGCCTGCGATGGGAAGTAGTGAATGAATTCCTTGTTTTGCTTCGCTTGTGCACGCAGCTTTTGCTTTCCCTATTAAACTGTCTTCATCTCAACCCACAAGTTTTCTCACTTTTACCTTTCTGATTCTCTCCCCTATCCCATTGTGGGGGGAGTGAGCAAGCGGCTGTGTGGTGCTCAGTTGCCGGCTGGGGTTAAACCACGGCACAGCAATAGGATATTGAGTGAGATGGACCTTTAGTCTGAGTCAGTATGGCTATCTTATCAATAAGAATATGATCCACGCTTCTTTGAAAGCTCCATGGCCACTTACGTTCTTTAGACCCACAGTTGCAGTGCATCCATTATATCCAGCAAACCTGGATATAATATACCCTAAATAAGCTTTGCCTTCCAGCCCAGTGGGTTGAGTGGGTGACTTCTGACTATATCATGTATGGGTATACAATGGATACTTAATTACACCGTCCTTTTCTCCTGAAATGAGAGTGATTGTTTCATCTACTGATATCAGCCTGGACTTCTAATGTTCTGTCACTGGTGACATTTCCACTACTTTTAAATACATATGATATCTGCCATAAAAATTAAATTACAGTTCCTCTTGCCTCAAAGTAGAAGAATGGACTAGCTACCTCTTAAGGACCCTTTCATCTCTCTTTATTATAGTTTTATCTGTATTGTGCATAAAACCACAACAGCTTTTCAATAGCTTCTGGACAAAACTAGATGTATGCGAATGCATGTTATTTATTGACACTATATCATTTACAATGAGCATCTACTCTGCTTCACGTGCTTCTTAGATGATTTCTAAACCTACAAGTTTTGTCTCATGTAGTTCACTGAATGCAAAGCATTGAGTTCATTGTTTCATTATTGTTTAAATCCCCCCTTTAATTCTCAGAGTTCATACAACGTGTATGGACCTTCCTGTCTCTATTTTAAGTGATAATTGTATAATTCTGCCAAAGTTTTCCTTCATCCTCAGTCTTTTGTGCTCCAGTGAAATCTTTCATAACGTCAACACATTATACCAGAACTTCATTTGCTTTCTGGGATGCTTCTTTACCTTGCTGTTACAACTGTCCTCAAGCCTTTTTTCTCAGATTCTGGATACTTTAAATCCTTGTTGCTTATTTGCTAGAATTCTGTAATACTGACCTAAGAAAGAGTAAGTAGTTTAATGAACTAAGGCCTTTTTAGAGACATCATTGATGATAAGAAAATTGAGAATCCAGAGGACTCTCGATAAAATTTTTCTTCTGGACTTTTGTGCAGCTGCTGCCTGATGTTGAGCGAATCACTTTCCTCTCTGTGTTTGTTTTGCAGTCTGTAAAGTGGGGCAAGATTACCCTCATCTTTGACAATTCTAAAATTAGAAAGTGTTCGTGATTTTGCTATTTAGGCATCCTAGGCAAAAATGGCAGGAGAACTTTTCTTTTTCCCATATAAATGATTTAGCATAGGATAGCATAGGAAAGACCCTAAATAAAGAATTAAGAGGATGAAAGATTGGACAAGGGTTCCTGTTTTACTCTTTTACCAGAAAAGTAAGGATCTAAGATTTAGCCTGAGAGCTTAATCAGATCAAAAGCACTACTCACAGTCTGGAAGCTCTCTCTGTGAGACTATACAGGAGCAAATCGGGGAAAGTGAAATCAGGGTTTGCTCCAATGAGGGGAAATAAACCACAAGCATCTGGGCTTGATTGTAAAACCAGAACTTTTAATGTTGAAAGCTGAAGTGGTGCACATAGTTGTCTCATCATATGTAATGGAAGTCTGTACATGAACAAATAGTTCATTTCAGTAATATGAGCTGAGGTAGGTTCTCTGCTGGTTTCTTTTTCCCTCACTCCTGAACTTCACAGAAACAATTCAAGGAAGAAATGAGCTCATCTTCTCTCCTAACAATTTGTTCTTCCTTTTACTTCTCACTTATGCTTCACAACATCTCAGCAAAACCAGTTTTTCTTACAGCTTGTTTAGAGCCACTACTGCCTAATTTCACCGTTTCCTGATCTGCTCACCTCCCTTCACCATTGCATTATATTCTTAAATGTATTGAGTGAAGGTAAGAGTACAACTTGCTGCCCAAGATCAACTGATCTTGTAATTATCACTTTTTTTGGCCTTTTTTTATACGACTTAAAAATTTGCCCATATCTTAAGTATTATCATCATCTCTTGAAATTTTTTTTTTTCCTTTTACAACAAAAAGGTTTTCAGATTTGGGTTTCACAACATTTCCGTTTTCTCCTGCAATTAAAAAAGCTCTGACACTTATTAAAACATTGTCAAAATTGCTATCATACTTCCTATAAGTAATGTCAAACAGGGCTAGCCCAGTGGTCTAGATTGTCTTACTGGCAGCCTTTAAAAAAAACAAAACATAACAACAACAACAAAGTAGAGGGAGAGAAAGGAAAAATAGAGAGGGGAAAAACCCCAACTTCTTTGTTTTATTGTTCTTTTCAATGAGAATTTGATAATATGATTAGATTATTTTCCTGTCCCTACACATAAAAATGAGATAGATAAGGATGAAGAAAAGGATAATGATAGATAAGGATGAAAGTAGTACTGCCATATGTACTGACTTTAATTTGTTTTACACCATGAAAAATAGTATTAAATTAAATGTATTATAGAAATTAAAATACAGAAGTAAAAAGATCACTGAAGAGCATTCAATGATATCACAGTTATGCTCTAAGGACAGATTTAAAAGAGCAAGATGCATTTTAATTAATCTTCTATCTGTAGAAGGGAGGCACTGCAAAGCTGAAATAGGCTGTAAAAATATTGTGTAAAACACTGAGATCTTATACAACTTGCAACTACTACACTCTGTGTTCATTCCTTCCTTTTGCATTTTCCTTTCCTTCACCTGTAGCACCTATCCATGCCTACATCCAGTCAGTCTCTCCATTGTGTCTTTTCACAAACCTACAGCCATCTAAAAAGGACCTCTCTCCTTTTCACTTGTCTCTGCTCCACCTTGGCTTGTTTCCTCATTTAGGTCATTAGGATTACTGTAAGACAAATAATAATAATAACTCTCAAATATTTTTTAAAAATCCTATTTGTCCTATTGTTTTAGAAGTGAGAGCAAGGAGATGGGTACATCTCACAACATGAAGTACAGAAAATACATTTAGAAGCAGCACAACTTGGTACAATTGTCAAAGATTGTCTGGTTTGTGTCAGAAAGCGTTTTACAGATTACTAAATCTTCCTTTGAATTTCTGAGTGTGTGCCATTTACATGCTTTAAACCTACCTACAGACAATGCTGTCACCTAGTGAAGAGTAAGATTTTTCATTCTGTTTGTAATTAATACTCCATAGAAACTACCATTGTAGTTTCTAACATTGTACCATGGGAGCTCTTCTTGCCCTTCATCACTGTGGCTTTGCTTGTTGGACAAAAATGTTGAAACAATTGCTGTAGTTTGAGGGGTAAAAATGCTACCCATGAAGATTGTTTCTTGACCCTTCATCTGGGTCCCTTTACATCGCACTGTAAAGCTACCATCATATAATTCAGTACTTGAGCAGATGCCAAGAGGAGACTCTATCACAGGCAGCAGTATAGCAACAGGATTTAATATGCATCAGACTGACATGCATAAAGCTACATCAGTTGAAGCTGGTACCCTGTAAACTGGCAAACAGAGTGGCACTAATGAAATGTTGAGGTTAAAAACGTATGAGTCAGCATAGCAGTTATCATTAAACTATAATAAAGACAACAGCCTCAAAATGTTTTGAGACTACCAAACAATTGTTTTGGCTGCTCTGTTAGGTAAGATTTGTAAAGACCCAACAAGATTCCATAGCCTTGTGTATTTTAGGAGTTATAAATTTCTATGGTGGCACTAAGCATAAAGATTAGAGGTACAGATTGGGTTAGTAATGCCTCATAATATCAGACAAAATATTTATTTTTTACCAATAGATACCCTATTTCAAACATGACCCCAAAAAATTCTTAGTATTTCTCCTAAGTCACTGAAGTGCTGCCTATCACTGCACTAAAAGTATTAGGGTATCTGTTATGCACGAATGAGAGATCAGTATAAAATAATACATAAGAACAAAACTCTCAGCTGCTCCTATGAGTGTTTGCCATGGCAAAACAGTTGTTCTTTGGGTATAGAGGAAAGGTCTAATACCCATTGCGCATCCTCCTGCTTAGTATGTCTCACTGATTATGTACATATTCTCAGTTTTTAAAGGTGCGCTGTATCATTTACCTGTGGGTTTTTTTCCTCACTGTATATGCTGTAAATCAGTGCTATCCTACCTGTGATCCACTTAACTATGGCAATTCTTTTTACACTAGGTTTTTTATTAATAGCTGTTTCCGTATTTTTTTCACTGGCTGAAAGATGCGATACTGGGTTTATAAAATGAGGATAAGGTAATAAGTGAGAAGGGCCTTGGAGCTAGACAGTTGTCAGAGGGGCAGAAGGGGACTAGCAAGCTGATGCAGCAATGAGGCATGAAGAAATTGAGTTACATGTGTCCAGTAAGGGAGACGGTCACGTTGACATCTAATTTCCAAGGTGAGGTCCCTGCAATGTGTGTGGGCTCTTAAGGGTGGTTTACAAGCTTCAGTAACATTTTTAATTGGTGGGAAGGAATAAAGGGGAGCAAACAGAATGCTTTTGAGTCAGAACAGCTCCTGGGACCACTGCAAGATTGCAAGGTAGAAATACCATGTGTTTCTGGGAACTGCATTGCAGGAAGTAAAAAATGGGAATTTTCCAGACTGTTTCATTGTACCTTTTCTTCATGCTTGCAGTTGAGAAAAGTAGTAGCATATGAGAGAGTTGTGGGAAGAAGGCGGTGATGAATAACTTCTGCAGACAGGGACTGGTCACAGACAGACTTGAAAACTGAACACGTTACTGCTTTTTTTCCTTACCCTAGGGACTTGAGGATATTTGAGGCTGAAATTTGGTGTGAGAGACAGGCTGTGAGTTGGTTAAGAGCTGGCTTCTGATCTTTAAGTCAATTCCTAAGAATTTAGGAAGAGTGAGGTAGAGATCAAAGGTTAGAAAGGGCCATTTGACCTGTTTCTTGCCTTCTGTATTTATTCCAAGTAGAATACACTGCACATCCTTTCTGAAGATTTTTAATTAGTGATAGCCCAGTCCACCTCAAGAGAAATTGAGGAGATGTTAGTTTTCATTTTTTCGTAAAGGAAGATTGAGCAACAACTATTTTACCAACAAACTTGGAAGGGGCATGGCATTTCCAGGATAAAGAAAATTAAGTGCTTCAAGGGGGAAAGAACTGCTGATGTTTTCCACACCTTGCATTACTACATCCCCATTTGGAGACATTTCTGACAGTGATATTCACATTTATGCTATATTTGTTTCATGCTTATCAAAGTTTTACAGAAATTTGACATATCTTTGGATGATGTTCTGGGGACAGTAGAAGTATATTCATTACCTACCAGGATACGTGCTAGTATCTTGGGAGATAATATAAAGGAGGAGTCATAGTTGCATGTGACACCCCCAGCTGGAGAAGTCAGGGGAAGATTGCGGGCTTTGTGTATGGTCTGTAAAAATGTGGTTGAAATGGTAAAATGTATCTGTGTAGCTGGAAGAACAGTATTTACTTAGGCAGAAAATGCTTTTCTAAAAGATGCCAATAAACAGAAAAGTACAGTGCCAAATATGATTTCAGATGTAGCTCTCTTTCAATCATTACTAAAAATTTATGAAAGAAAGGAACCAAATGGCAAAAAAAAAAAAAAAGCAAAAGAGGTAAAATCTAATACTTCATGAAATTTCTTACTGAAAGCCTACCAAATGGGGTGGGAAGGAATATTTATCCAATTTTCAAGTTATTTGAAAATTCCAGCTACATAACCCTTAACAAATGTCTCTGTAAATACAGTAAATCTCCACTGCTCAATATCATCACAGTTTAGAGCTTTATCCTTCTCTTTGGCCTCTGGGGAAAAAGTGTAGTAGATCCTTTTGAAATATTAACAGTTATATTGGAAGCATCGTATCAGATGGCTTCATTACTTTTTTTTTTTCCCCCAAGTAGAATGTTTATTAGCTAAAATACTGAAACTTACTGTTCTGGATTGGTTTAAACAGTTTGATTAAAATGAGACATTTTGGTTTTGAGATTTTGTTTAAGTATTTTTCAACCTTTCTTTTAGTGAAGTTGTGGCATGAATTTGAAAGGAATGATTAAGTCACAAAGTGGAAATATTTCATTTGAAAATTGGTTTAACTGTGTATTTCAGTGTGTGGGGGTGTTACTCAGAACTGGCTTGCTTTTTTGCTCCATTTGACAAGAATAGCCTGGTAACTCTAAAAGGTTGCTATTGTTAACTCTACATTTTAAGACTAAAAATACTTCAATTAGATTTCATTTTGCATAATTGTTTATTACTATATATATTTTTAATCTACTGCGGAGACTTTGTTCCCTTTGGCTGGGGGTTGGAAAGGAAGAAGAGGAAATGCAAGGAGACGGCCGCTCTCCATTCTGACATGGACCTGTTGAATCCGGTGGAAGAATGGCAAAAATGGAGACAACAGGTTCAAGTCTGCATGTTCCTGGGCCTTGTTTAATCCTTTACACCTTTGCAAAATCAATGTGAAGCTCTAGCATACTGCTTTTTGTAGCATGCCAAATTTTTGCTCCGTTTTCACAGAATGAATTACAATGAACAGTTGTCCTTTGGGCAACCAGAGCACAGCATGTTTTGACTCTCTTCTGATAAATAGTAGTATTGTGCATATAATTTCTTCTGCAGCCTGTAGGAGCATGTGTTAGACTGTTTGCTATTTTAAATAACGTTTTTAGTGGCAACGTGTATGTTGTGACCCAGAAGTTATTTTAATTAGCCTTATTCCAGCAGGTTCATTCGAAACTAAAATTATGGCATGATCCAATACACTTCAATTAAACAAAGTAAGTGCGTAAAAATGGCTTTATAATCAAATAATTAATTGAAGACTCTCAGGGACATTTATTAAGTGAGATAGGTGCACAGAGAGCACAGAAAAATGCCAGAGAGGAGTCTGTAATCAGCACTCCAAATGGTTTTTTGTGAGCTTTCCATTAACTGAAAGTAAACTTGACGAGTACTTGGGGAAGCATTTATTTTGAGATCATACCGAGCTAGAGGGAAGTCCACTAAATAAACTGGGCTTGACCGAGTCTGTGGAAGCTGACTGAGTCTATGTGACAATAAGCTTTCAAGACTTCTAAATGATAGTGCAAAGATCTGTGACTGCTGTCCTCTGTGGAATGAAACATGGTTTTGTATGCACACATGTAGGCATGCATGAAAATCATTTGGGTACAAAGCCACTACACTGAAGGCACTAGTCAGACAAAAATTTTATGGATCATTCAATCCCAGCCATTAAATACTGGGATTCAGTTGTCAAGTTACAGATTTATTAATTATTTTTCTTGGGACACTTTCAGTTATATGTTGCAAAGAAATTAATCGGGTTTGTATGGAAGGCAAAAATAGTTGAACTTGGACAAAGTTTCTTCAAATGCTTTATAACTGTAAGAATTTTTTTTTTTTCTCAAACAGAATGAAGTGCAAGTATTTTCTGAATTCACTTACAGTATGTATCACATATCTGCTTACTGTATCTTGCCAGTTTCTTACCATTGTCAGGTGGGCTTACTGCTTTGAGTTTAAAATATCAACCCAGATCAATCTAATTATGCATTATCCCTCAGACTTAACTAAATATTTTTAAAGAGAAAAGAGAAAAGCTGACCTGTGCACAGAGAAAAAAAAATTGCCATTCATTTTTAATTATTAAGACAGAGTAAAGCAATTTTTTGTTTGTTTGCAAGTATTACGTCCTTCTGGAAATTGCTCAGTACAATTTAATTAATAAAATACAGTAATTCTTAAGCAAAAAACCTTTTAAGTTCTGAAAATAAAATAATTGCATTAATGGGTAACTGAATTACTTACACTTTCCTGTGAAGAAAATACTGCTAAAGGAGAGGAAGTCTGGGCATCTTAGTTAAATTCTTGACTCTAACAGCTTTCATGCCTAATTTTGGCACATTTCTGGTTTTCTGTACATCATTCCCTTTCCTCATCTAAAAAATCATCAGCTTCCCTAATCTCCAGCCATGCTGTCAGGAGTAATTCACTAATGCCTGTAAAAGCAAAATGGCCTAAAAATAAATAAATAAACAAAATACTTTTGACCTGGATTTCCCTAATCTGATTTACAACACAGCTGCATAAATGCTTGTGCCAGCATAAAAGGAACAAGATCAAGTGGCAGGGTGAAAGGGTGGGCAAATTGCTTCTTTTGGAACTACCAGCTTAAAACATTCATGAAACAACACCTTTAATGGATCTTAGGGCCCCTGAATACATAAAGAGGAGTCGCAGCCTGTTTTAATCATACACAACCAGTTCTTGCTAAAGCTCACCGTGACTTCAAAACAAGCAAGGTTTTAACTCACTTGAAAGGATATAATTGCCTAAGCTGTTCCTCATCACAACCATATAACTCAAGCTTAAAAATGCTTATTAGTATACAAACTCTGCACAAGTACTAATCGTTTTCCAGATTTGGAAGCTTTTTCTTTTGCCTTTTTTTTTTTTTTTATTTTAGAATCAAAAAGTAATTGAGTTTGGAAGGGAAGGGACTGACTTCAGAGGTAAAGCAGGTTGCTCACGACCTTGTCCACTTCAATTCTGAATATTTCTAGTGGTGGAGATTCCACAATCTGTGTGGTCAAGTGTTTGATCCGTGAAAAACTACTTTGACAGAAACACCACTGGTAGTCAAGCATAAGATTTACACATCTTTATAAATCTTTCCTGGCTTACCATATCAGTGATTTTAAAGAAGTGCTTCAGATCATTTGCACACGGTCTGGCATGTACCCAGTCCTCATCCTTGTTTGAAAATAACACCTTTTCAAGGGTTGCTGGCTTTGCGTGCAGGTTGTGGGGATATAGCAATGTTCAGTAGTTACCACACGGGAAAGCTAGGGCTGGTTTCATACAATTAATTCTGTAATTGTGTAACCTAACTGAGAGCCTGCAATACCTTTAAAAACAGTAGTGTAATTCACTAGAATTCCCTAGTCCATTCACTAGAAAAAACACCTAAATACTACAGTAGTGCTAAATACTACAGTAAATTTCTTGTAGTAAAACATGCAGGATTTACAAACAGTACAAAAGGCATTTAATTAGATGGAAATTTAAAGTTAATTTAACTAGTGTTTCTTTGTCAATTCATTGAATTTTGCAGATTGAATTGCTTCTGTTAATGTGCACTTTCTTTTATCTTTGTCAATTGAATCAAAGTGGAATGGAGGTCTGTCTTTGCCTTTAAAATCCTTCTGGTGCTGAATCTTTTTTGACAAGTATCCCAATATGAAGAGTTGTCATTTAACTGTCCCAATCCAGTGTGTTAAGATGTGGCAAGCTGGGTGCTCAGGAGTTGGAGAACTACTGTTGTTGCAATTAGGACAGCTGCCGCGTGTTGTTCATGCGGTAGTAGCTGCTAAACCGAGAGGCGTTAAGAAATCTGTCAGACGGAAATCTAGTTCTCCAAGCTTAAGAGCTGCACAGAAGGCTGGATGTAAGCTCAGGCGCTTGCGCCCTACCTCCCTCTGAATTCTGCGGAGGACCTGAATGTGGTCTGACAAGGCATTAGTACTTAGCACTGTAATATTTACACACTGGCATGGTTTACGAAAGCTCTCTTAAATATTCTGTATCTCTGTGGGCTGAAATGGGAGTTACAAAGATGCATAATAGCTGTTGGCTCTGCTTCCAGACTATATTAAGATACATTGCTTTTTCAATACCATTTTGTACAGAATATGTGCAGTATTGCCTTTTTATGGAGGATGAAAACTAGTCTCGCTTTTCTTACAGTTTTAGAGGGGGAAATTGTGTCTACTTTTGTAGGTAGTTATTGGAAAAGTAATTACACTCTCCCTTAATAGAAAAAATATTGATCTAATTGTGTACCCATATGTCACAGCTAAAGAAGCTGTAACTAGTTTCATCCTAAGATATTAGGCTTTTGAAAGAGAAAGCGAATAAATATAATGGATTGTGCTTCTTCTTTTTGTTAATTGTAGATACATTCAGAAGATCAAGAAAGAAGGTTTTTACAGGATCATGTGCAGCTAACAGTGTTTTCCATTTACTAATTCTAAGTTTGATTACAAATAACCTAAACTTGATTACATGTGGGAAAATGGATTTTGCTCTTATAAATTGTGGGATTGACACCATTTTGTAGTAAGCAGGGCAGAAAACCCAACATCATTGGGAAGAATGGCAAAAGATCTCTTGGTGTAGAGGGCTGTTTTCATTTATCTTACAAAGTGATACCTGAAGTATTTGTAGCAAGGTCTGTAGTTGTAAGCTAAACCAGGCACATCTATGAATACTTAAACTCAGTGATCTAGATGGCTAAACATTTCAAATTTATGGAAGGGTTCCTGGTACAGTTTTAGCCTGGAACAGTCAACCATACAAAACAGTTCCCAGGCATGGTTTGGGAGATAGCAGGGACCAGGACTATTCCTGTTGTGCAATTTGGGAATTGATGTGGTTGCTTTGGAGGTTCAGAGGTTAATAGCATGGTTGTCACAATTCACTTGTCCTCAGACTGGACAAACTGCTTGAGAGAGTGGGGACATGAAGATAACACTTTTTTCTTTGCCTAGCAGCTGCCAGATACCACAGAATATCAGATTTCATTCCTTTCCTTAGGCTGTGTGGAAGCATCTGAGAACAACAAATTCTGTCACATACTCACAACCTCATAAATATTGAAATCCCTGATTTTCTCTGTAAAGACAGCAACCGTGTATTTTCATACCCATAAATAGAACTGTGAGTACACTCACCAAGAGCTTTATCTGATTGCTGTCTTTAGCACATATCTGCAAAAAAAAACCCACCCAGAGCCATAAGGATCCCGCATTAAAAGATAGTAGTTAAAATGCCTTTTGATATTTATATGTAGAGGGAATTATGAAATGGCACTCTCGGGCATAGAATATCTTGCTGCTGTTTTCCCTGCACCTGATATTTTCACTTGCAGACAGTCAGATGTGGAGAGATCCCATTTAAATTCAGCGGAAGGATGTGGAAGCAGGTGTGCCAGAGGAAGCCTGCACGGCTTCCCCAGCTGCAGAGCAGCCACTTAGGACTTGTGTGCAGCAGGTGGGACTTGCGATTTTCTCAATGGCTCGTGTGGAATACAGACCACCACTGTTCTGGTCTGCAAATTAGAGTTTTCTAACACAGAAACTTGCCCAATGAGAGGTCTGCTAGAACTGGAAAGAATCAGGAGATTACAGACCAAGAGGTCTGTTCTGTCCCACTGAGCACATGAAAAGAGCATGTAGCGGCTCCTGAATCACCACTTGCTGCCTACGGTATTTTTCCACTGTGAACTGGGAGCAGCCAGAGCTGTTTTTTCTCTGACAACTGAAGAAAGGTTTGCTTTTTGCTTTCAGTCAGATCAAATTACAGCAATTGTGAAATCTCTTATTCAGCCTTCTGGGAAGATAAGAAGCTTTAAATCTTAAATCTGTAAATTTTTACAGATTTTTTTTGACTGACCAAGCACAAAGAAAATCACTGATGCATGAGCAGCTCTCCACTGGTCACCAAAAACAGGCAGCCGAGAGTTGAGCTAGAAGTCCTTCCAGAATTTGGCAAAGTTTCAGTGTGGAGCTTGTTTGAAGAGGTCATGAGATGTCTTAGATGTCTGCACTGAAGGAAGTGACAAGTCTGCATGTATGTGAAAAGCGGCTTTGTAGAGCAAAAGACCATCTCAAATTCACAGTGGACAGGATAGGACAAAATGGGCCTAACTGCCTGCAGCAAGGTAGATTAACGTTAGACTGTAGCAAAAACTTTCTCACTGTAGGAGGCATAAAGCATTGGAGTAGGTGGCTAGGGAAAGTGAAGACATCTTTATTCGTAAAACCAGATTAGACAAAAATACATCAGGAATTATGTCCGTACAGGTATCCCTGTAGGGGTAGTAGGGAGAGACTTGTAATCTTGAAAGCAGAAGTACCTTACTTAAATATTCAGTCCTAGTGCACAGCTGCTGAAATAGGGTGTCTGATTCTGGAGTTTGTAATTCAGGAAAGACAGTGATAAAAATTGAAAGAGTTGAGAGGAAAGCCATAAAAACATGCATTATACAGGGGCACAGTCTATGTAAATTAACAATGCAAATTTTAGTTATCTGTAGATGTCCACAGAAAAATAGAAATCTGATACTAGAACCTTAGATCTGTGAAACAAAGATATAATCCAACAGCTGGAAACTGAACATAACAAGAACTCTGCTGGAATCACCTCCGTGACAATATTTAAATCAAGTTTGGATACTCTTCTTTAAAGACAGAACAAAAATATCCAGGTAGGAATTAACTGATGTACAGACTATTAGCAGATTAAACCAGACAATAGCTCTGGATTTATGTTGGAAGAGCTGTCATGTAAGTGTTGACAGAATCCCATCCTTCATGGGTTCAAGAAAAAAAAAAGAAGGAGAGAGATGGAATTTTTTCACGACTATCTTAAGCACAGCAATAGGAAGCCAATTCTATTGCTTTGGGAACAAAGGAGTAGAAAGGAAGTAAGGAAGCATAGTCATATATTTGTATGAATCTAGAAGAGTTTCATTGTAAGTGTGCTTCAAGCCAGTTGCAGAGGATGGGGAAGGAAATTGTTTGGATTTTGTTTTTCTTTTTACATCTAGTGTCTATTCTAATGCACTCAGTAATGTAATTAGTTCTGATGAAATAAATTATTGAAAAACAGAGAAAACCAAGAAGTAATAGAGATAAAATAAAGATTCTCCCCACCCCCCAATAAGTATAAGAGGGTTCAGAGACAACTGAGTCACAGATTACTGAATCTTAATAAGTCAGTACAACAATCCCTTATCCATCAAACAGGACTTCTGTGTTTATCAGCTTGAGAAAGGAATGTGTTAAAAATAATACATATGATAGTTATAATTATCTAATCTATATAAATAATATCATATATATTTAAATAATTAAATATCAGTTTATGTGGTAGACCATTTCATGATATAATACAATAATCACTTAGTTTTTAATATTATCTGTTGATTGCACATGCCCTCTTTCTTATTATCTTCTTAAAGTCACCTAAAGTGTAAGTACAAAGGGACAGGGTGAAGTCAAAAAGCATTGTCTAAGTCTCTCTAGACTTCAAACTCATAATTTTTCTCTAAGACTGATCTTTTACATTAGCTGCATTTATAGCTTTCCCTGGAAAAGTATTCCACGTTTTTATTGTTTGTTTGGGGCAGGCAGGGGGCTAGCTTGTATTTCTGCTGAAAGCTTTCTAACTCTTGAAAGCTCAGCCTATGGCTTGTTCTTTGGAATGTAACACCTTTAGTTATTGTGTGTATTGAGATACAAATTCTGCTAATAGAGGATTTGCTTTGGATGACAGCAGCTAATTCATCAACCTGAGGTGTTTTGATTTTTTTAATTTTCTTTTTATGAAAAAGCTTATTTTAAATCTTGAAAAATGCAGACTTTCAGGCAATGCTTTAAAAAGAGAAAAAATTAAATACATTATTTATTAATGTGACTTGATAAAGTTTGGGGTTTTTTTCCTCTGTGAAGTAGCCTGTAGATATATAGGATGTTGTCGGAAACTACTTTGGAATCGATATACTAACATAATGACTTCCTAGAGTTGAGGATATCTATGCGCAAGTTAGCTATTTAGAAAGCTTTAGTGCCCAAAGTATTTTAGGTCCGCTTAGATTAATATTTCACCATAATTTTAGTAGCTTTGCAATGTAATATAAACGTAAAATTTAAGCGTTCTCTCAGTGATTGCAATGGGGAGCTCTAAGAACTAATTCATAAATAACTTTATATTGGAAGCGTACTCTATGTGCTGTTGTAGAAAGGTACCCACCATAAAATGAATTGTTTATTACAAATATTAAAGTGGTTGGGGTATGCTAATGTACAAGCCGTATATCAAGCTTGGAGAACTTAGCCTTATCAATGTCATTTGAAAAAATGTTTTTCCAAGAAAGAATACAGATCTTGAACAAACAGATGTCTTTTATTATCTTTGTAAGCTATGCAAGATCAATTTTCAAGCTGTCACAAACAGTTTTATATCTATTTATCATATCCTTGTTTTGCTAACTTTCGGGCACAAACTGTGCAGACTGTATGAATGAGCGTATGATGGCACAGGAACGTCAAAGTTTGGAACTAGGATTTGCTACATATAGGGGTCAACATGAGCCCGGCTCAGTGTCCTGGCTGGCTGAGCCCCGTTGTTCAGAGTTGTCAGAAGCAGACATGCAGTCTATTTGAAAATCATCTATGTTTGATTGTTCAGAATCGGCGCGGGCCTGCTGCTCTTCAGCCATACCTGGAAACTGCAGTTCCCCCATCACTTACTTGCAGTAGTTCAAGGTAACTCCCCTCACCCAAGACCTGGCTTATCTGGTATGTTTGATACTGTGATGCTGGTCGTATTCTGAGTTGAAATGCTTTTGAGAGCATGGAAATTAATATCCAACAATGTATTGGGTATTGGTCAGATCTACAGGTATGGTGTGCAGCAGACAGTTCCTCTGAAGCATGCTGTTCTGCTTCAGAATGACTTTTTTTTCTAGCTAAAAGATGTTACTTGAGAGAGAGAGAGTTTTTCCCCAGCCTGTAGTGCACTAGGAGAGATGACCAATAGGCTCAGTACAATATTTAAAAGAATCATAAACTGTAGATTATTCCAGGGCTTTTTGATACTTCCTTATTGTGTTGTTTCAAGGCAAATGGGCAACATGATAACAGTCAGACATGCTGACTGACATGTTTTTGTGATTGGTGTCGGCTCTTCCCAGTGCTTTACTTTCCCCTAACACGAGCAGGATGTACCTATGAGTGATAAATCCTTCCATTCGACTAGCCCTTGCATAGCTTCTTTTATGATCTATTGAACTATAAAAGGACTTGCACATATTAGATGCTGAATCTCAATATTTTCTAGGTGTGAGCACACTCTTCTATCCCAGGCCAATATCTGTTGGGAGGATGATTTTCAACTTTAGCATCTGTGGAATTATCAACCCCTTTCCAGAAAGAACTCATCTGGGAAAATACAGGTGTGAAACATTACATTTTAAGGAGAACAAAATATTTTAAAATATTGCCAAAGAAAAATTTCCTGCTTCACTATAATCCCTTCCCAGCCAGAGGTACAGCTCATTTCTCTTCTGATGTATGAGGTTTTACAAGATCTCGCTTGATTTTCATCCAATGGTGTTGAAGTTCTGAATGATAAATCCAGCTTATTGGAGTACTGAAGGACTTTCAGTGTTAAATTACTCTGAAGATTCCTTACCTGCATTTGAACCTCTCCTTGAGACCTAAATGAGCAGAAAGAACTAAAAGCAAGTGTGCTGCAGAAACAGTAATGGCAATTTCTTTGTTTCATTCGAACACAAATCAGAACAAATAAGCCTTTCTTTTATGTTCTGTGAAACTAGAAATTGTTCCTCCTTAATATTGAACTGCTCTTAAGGCTTCCTTTCTGTATTTTTGCAAAGTTGCAAAAATAGAGGCACAAACTTTCAGTTCTCTGCAACAACAGTGAAAAGTCTTTACTTTCTAAGTGACAAGGAATTGTTATGAAAAGCCCAAGAAAGTATGGAAACAGCTGTATATATGATAGAGCTAGCTGGGGCAGAGCTGACAGCAGTCTGTGAGCCTCCAATTTTATCCTCACACAACCACAACTTCCAAGCTCAAGAGAATACCCCAAAAAAAGAGAGGCATGAAGAGAGAAGAAAAACTGATTGACAAATAATGGTTGTATCGCACAGCATTGCATGCACTCAGAATGCTTCCCTTTCCCTATTCCTTTAACAAGCAAGTGTTTGGGAGCTTTTTTTGGGTCAGGCTTCTGTAAAATTTATTAGACTGCTTTGCACCGAATTTTCGCTTTGATTTGAGAAATGCTTGTGCTGTAGTATAGATTAGAGGAAAGTGAGCTGTATTAAATTGATGTTAAATTTGTAATTTATATCAACAAAATGAACAGAATTCAAAATGCTGCTAATCCATTTTTGTTGCAATTAATCTACCTAGACATCATGGTACTATGGGAAAAGATACTTCCAAAGACTTTGTGGCACTTTCAAGGGATGTAGTGGCATTTGAGAAGCAGTTTGTAGGTTCACCTTAATATGAAACATTTCTAAAGCTTTTTGAGGGGGAAGATCCCCCTTTTTGGGGGAAAAACCTGTGATTTTGGACTGAATTTTAGCACCCAGTTTCTACTTCAGAGCCACCACTTGAAACGAAGTCTGCTTGGAAAACAGAAAATTCTCAGAAGCAAATCCTATAAAAAGACACATAGGTGACAGCAGAGGTAAAGCTAACAGTCTTCTGCAGTACTCCTTGATATGATGTAGTATGCTATGTTACTAATTCTGACATTTTTTAATAATACTGCAAATCTAAATTCTCACTATAAATCCCCTGGCACACCACTTTTGTCCCCACTCCCACCTACCACCCACTGATACAGTTTGTGAGTTAACTAAATTTTCTTGGTTCAATTCTGTTGTAAGGATTACTTATGTAAGTATGACAATTAGCTTCAACTTATTATGGCTCTGGGAGCTTTTTGGTGCCTTCTATCTTAAGTTACTATGATATTGTTTGTTTTACTCTTGACTTTAGTAACAGATTTTTGTTTATGAAGGTACCTTTTTTGAAATGAGATTAAAAATCAGTCAACTTAAAAAGTTGTTTGTTTACTCAATGTCAAAACTGCACAGAGCAGGAACATGAGATGCCTTCTTACACATGACCAGGACGATTTTAAGGAGGAGGGTATCAGTTTTGCTATAGATGAAACGTATACTGTAAAAAAAGCTGAAACAAAAAATATAGGGCAAAATGCAAATTCAAGGACTAAAAAGACAACAAAACCAAAGTGAAACCTGCACAGACATAAAAAGAGAAAAGTGAAAAATGCATATCCTGTTACACACTGAATTTATCTCTGTCGTAATTAGGTCTGTCAGCAATGTACTCTGCAAATATGAAACAATATGTCATTGTAGAGTTTATAAAAATATTCGTATCCAAATAATAATGTGTAGGGCACATTTAATTAAAAGATAATCTACTGTCACTCACGCTAAAGGTGCTACACCTATTGCAGCAAGACATTTCCAATACAGCTATATATAGCCAAATATCTCGTAACATGTCAAGTTCAACCTTCAACAGTATCACAGTGGAAGGTCCTCTGTATCTAAATCTTAATGTCAGCATATCTCGTTTTGTCGGTGTGTTGGTTTTGGCAGCAGGTCATATTAACAACATTATGATAAGGGTCATCACTTTTTGAAAGGGAATAAAATTATTTTCGTAATTGTGGCATAGGAAACTTCTACATAAATCCATAGAATTTAAAGTATTTTCTGTTTCTTGGGCAATCAAGAATTGCAACCTGAGCCTGATGTATACTAATATATTGGAATAAAGTTGAAGAGTAAATAATCATTTTTTTTCTAGCTTACGTATGTATTTAGATTATTAAAATCTTTAGAAAGATGTAAAGTACTTTAGAAAAAAGTTAAGTCTATGATAATGTTCCCTAAGTCACTCAGGTGCCCATGGTGGATAAGACCCTGTTCCCAGACAATGGTGGCCTTGGGAATAGGTCTCAAAACTCTTTGGAGGAAAGCAGACAGTTTCAAACACTTTCCTACCTTTGATCTCTCCTGTGATTGCCGTGTGGGTGAATTGTGAGTAAAATCAGCATAAACTTAGCCAAAAGTGTGTGTAAGGGAAGGCACTTTAAGGTGCCCCTGTACCTGTGAACCAGCTGTAACTGGTGCCTCTCTCATTCCTCTTGACTGTGACGTTAGTGTGGTGTCTTCAGCTGCACGGTGTGAATTAATCTGTCTGACTTGGTGACACAGTGGAGGAGGAGCACTCACACACTTTGGCATCAGTTTCACCTACGAGATGTGGTTAATGGCTAATGGTAATGGTTAATGGTAATTTAAGATGTTCATTGCCATTGACCGCTGTTGCTGTCTCATTTCTGAGATTAAATAATTAGCATTTCTGCATTGTATTGTGCCATCACCTAACTCATCAGTGTCCTTTACCCTAAAATTCTCAGGTTATTACAGGCAGAACAAGCAAATGTTTATATTCTGCCAAAGTGAGTTAGGGACTTCAAATCTCTCTAGCTGGACTTTAAATATCTGCTTATTACTCAGTTTTAGTAGCGCTGTGTTGTAGTCTGAAAAGAGGGATTTATTCTTCTTGGAGTTATGAGAAACTTTGTCATACGTTATTCTTTCATTGTAGTCTTTCAGACCCTAAAGGTCTGAGTTTTTGAGTTTACGGGGAGAGTATAATATTGAAAACTTAGACTGAAAAGTTATCGCTTTCCAGGTGTTTATCATCTTTGTATTAATTATAACAATCCATTAATGAACTTCAGGAAAATTTGTTTAAAGATTCCAGATAAGAGTTGTAAGCCAAATCACGTGACTTTCTCTTGGATTTGGATTTATTTGCATATACTTTATAAGGTTCATGTCACGATGTCTGAGCTATTATTTTTTGTAGGAATTTGCATAGCCAGTTCCTTTCATAGGAATTCTAAGCTAGTTTTGTGTCTGTATGTTGTGCAGGGGAAGATAAGAATCAGCAAGACTATTTTAATAGAATGATGTCCAGAAAATGTGTTTGACAGTACTATATAACTCTCTATCATTTTGTTATTTCTTTTTGTTCTATGTTGCTGGTCTTGCGTCAATGGCACAAAGTACTTTCTTGTTTGCAGGGCAGTCTATTACAGATTAAAAGGATGAGCCAAAGTGAATGGCAAGCAAAATAAAACATTATATGAACCTTGAGCTGACTCAGTACTTGCTGTTGTCTTTATGCTGAGATCCTGAGCTGCTGCCTCTCAGTAGCCTCCACAGTGTTCCTCCTGCATCGCAAAGTTTTTCTAAAAGCACAGAGTTTATTGTTACAGAAAAGTCAGGATTTTAGAGAGCAGCTAAATAGCAAGCAGTAAAACGCGGGGGAAAAGGCTACCAGAAACATTGTTCAAGTTAATTTGTTTACAACACAAAGTGTTGAAAACACCATGACAAACTTTTAATTACCAGTGTGGAACATGGACTTAACGGAGCAATGAGAGCAAATGAGGTTGCTAGAATAACTAGAGTTTTCTATATTGCACTGTTATTTCTTGTGACAATGTAGTCTGATCAGTGCCATGTAAGATAATTTTGAAAAAATGTCATTGTAATCTAAAACAGAACTGTAAGTGTGCCTTCTTGTGTGTGGTCACATAGCTGATGATTTCATCTATTCACTTCTGCTAGCCTTGAAAAGCCAAGGCGGCTATGAATGATTGAACAGTATTGTATTCCAAGTCAGCAGAATTGTTTCTCTAAACAAAGGGAGCCAAATGAATAAATTAGTAGAGATACTTTGGCTTGTATCTGCAGAATGCATTAATAAATACTATATTTCTGGGAGTATAAACAAAAATGAAAATGTAAGGTACTTCTAATTGTAAGATATGACCTCTCTGGAGACATGTGGTATGTTTTAAAGGTGCTATATGGCTGAAGTATCCCTCCTGAGGGTAAAGCCCTAGAAGAGAGATGGAGACACAAAGACTGTGTCGGTATCTCTTTTAGATGGTTAGAGAGTGCTTCCTCTGTACCGATTGAGGCATTTAATGACTGTAATGTTTACGCATATGCATGTCTGCACAGTTAAGGATTGCTGCTGCTAAGTGGCATTCAAAAGAACCAGCACACTGCCCTTTGCTTCTGGTAGGAAACTTTGATTTGAGGGACTTGTGTAACATCCCTTAATTATCTTGGGCAGGCTACAAGCGCCTGTTTGCATGCCGTTGGCAAGGACTGCTCTGACCTGCCTCCTGGAGTTATGTACTTTCTTCCAAATAATAGGAAAGGCTGAGACTATTCTTTTAAAGTATGGTAAATGTGGGAGTAAAAATGATGCCATATATACTTGCCAGAGGAAGGGAAAGTTAGTGAGTTATCATTATGTAGCATAGTTTCCCTATGGAAGTGGAAGTTTTTATTCCACAGACTGTTTATGTATTTTATTCAATGGATATTTTATGCGATATTGGCAACAAGGTGTGAAATAGCTACCCTATATCAGGCAAAGTGGATATTTCTATATAGCTGGATATATGCATGTACAGGTTCACACACATGCACAATGCTGGGGGCCTTGAAAAATGGATTACTGGCTATTCAGCTGCTGCAAAGCTTAGGTGGATTCCAAGGACTGCAGTCCTAGACAGAAAAACATATGCTTTTTGAAGGGGTTTTTGTGGGTCTCTTCTTAATATTTATTGTTATATGTCGAGACTGAAGATTTTGTATGCCAGTTGTCTAAAAGTGGTAGTTCGTTTGATTAACTATCTGTATGTTGTTCATAGGAATATTTGAGAACCATCCATATATTCAGTATTCTTTAATCTGACAGCAATGTATATAACTTTCTAATCCTACCACCCAGTCTATCATTTTCAAACAAGATTTTGGCCCATGCTATCAAAATTCATTTTTTCTTCAATAAGTACTTTTTAAGAATGATTTCTATTCTGTTAAATCATTCTAAAATTCAAAACGCTATCATAAAAGCAATGCATTAAAACACTCAGTTTTTTTCAGAAACAATACTCTCACAGCATCAAAATGGATATAAGCCAGTATTTCTTCCTTTGAAAGGCCTCTTGGCATGAGTCTGGTGAATTTCTTGAACACTATATAAATATAACTTACAGCCAAGCATGATTTACAGCTTTGAAAGCTAACTGAATTAGATTTATTGGACTAAAGCGTTAGGTACGACATGAGTTTATAGCCAAAACATTGCTCTCTATGGTTTCCAACAGTTTATATTTGTATTTTTATTTATGGGAAGGAGACTTCACGCTATGCAAAGTGTTAGTCTGAAGCTTGTCATTAGTGCTGACGAAGATCATCTCACAGCTGTGCGTGAAGTCAGGAGCACTGAACCCCAGATCTTTTCCATCACCCAGAGGGCAACTGAACATTTTGAAGTTTTGTTTCCTTTTTGAAACCCTGCTTCTTGGCTCTTAGGCTCACAACGCAAGTATCAGCTAATTATCAGCAGCTGAATTTTTGGTGGGTCTATGTTTCTTTTCATAACTGAGCTCCCTTAGTTTGGAAGCTGCAGCCTTACCTGCACTGCTGTGTTGGGCACCTCCCATGGGAAGCATCACAAGGAGGGTGTGGTGTTTCCTGTCTTCCCAGCAAGATAACAGTTGTTTCCCTGCTGCAACTCAAAATTATTTTAAGTCCCTGGTTAGTATTTTTGCTATGTCAACACAGGAAAGTTTAGAAGGCCCATGTCTTAACTCCCGCTGGTGGTTTCAAGCCAAATTATGATGAACTGTGCCAGTGAAGTTGGCCTTATTAAAAATACCAAATCATTTTACAAAAAATGAATAAAATTCATTTCCCTAGCCAGCAAAAAATATTACAGGGTATAAGCTGCTATCAGACTGCTCCTCCCACAACACCAACTCCTTATTCTCACTCCACTGATGGTATCAGAGAGTCTCCAGAGGAACCCCCAGCAGATGACACTGCTGCGTCTGAAGTGCCTACCACAGCTTGTCTCACCTGTCCGCTCACCACTGGAAATGAACATCAGCCAAAGTGCTGGCTCTGGCTCTCCACTGCGGGACTCACATGCACAAGGTGTGTTTTACCAACTGAGTTCAATCTTACCTGGTGCTGCCCTAGTTCTAAAAAGCCCAATCCAAACTAACATACAAAGAACCCCACCATTTTAAGAACCTTCTTCAAATAAACACAAACAACTGATCTGTGACATACATCCCAACACTGTGTATAAAAGGATCTTGTCCTTGGCTTTCTGCCCTGCAAGTCCTTCATTCCCTAACCTATCAAATCCTTGCTTTGCATCTTTTTTATACTTCTTTTCCTGATTTTGTTCTCGTCAGAATCAAAATAAGCCAATCACTCCAGCCGTGGCTAGCCCCTGCGCTCCCAAACCCTAGCAGTGCTTTCAGTTTGCTACTTCTAAGGATGCTGGTGACCGGAAAAGCACATATTCTCTCCTTGACGTCATTGATAAATCTGTTGCAGAACATATAGTAAGTCTGAAGTGATGGGGTATCACAAAGTTTCCCTAGAGCCTCTGCTGCCTTGAGTTTACTACTCTGTCATGGACCAAAATCTCACTCGTGACACGCACTGAGCAACTTCTTGTGTTGAAAAGTATAGTGCCTGATGAGAGACCACAATGTGCCGGTAATGCAGTATGCTGACGTCTCCTCTTCTGGCAGTTAGGCAATTGAGGCCCATCCTCATATAGAATTGCGTAAGCTCATTAAAATGTTTAAAGTACAGATAATTCTGATGTTACTGAACTCTGCAGTGGTCTGAGGTATATGCTTAAGACACTTGTGTTTCAGGCAGGCCAGATACCATCCAGCGTAGAACCAAAAGCCGTACAGCAGTTGTGGTCATAGTGTTAAGTCCAAACAAGCACGGTTCAGTTGTGCAGAAATTGTGCCTGTTTTGGAGCTGGATAGTGTCAGGTCTGTTTGCAGAGTGGCCTGAGCAAACACACACAAAATCTCCCATGTAGACAAATAAACCTTATGAGTGATCTTCAGCTTAAAAAGCCATTGTATTTTTAGGCTTTCAGGTTAAATTCCAGTAGCAGGTTTTGAAGTCTATCCACTAGAATGAGGATGCAGCAGGCACACTGCTATTGATTCTCAGTACATTATTTTTCTTGTCTTTTTCCGTGAGTCATTTGGATGAGCAATGAGGTCTTGACCACTCGGGAGAATGGGATATGATCTCATTTATACTGCTGTATCTTCTGGCTTGAATCCAAAGAAGTTATTTGACCGCAGGACTTGCGGGCAGTGTGGTTGATCTAGATTTATGTTAGAGTACAGTGTATGAAAATCTGATCTATTTTATTTAAGAGTCATAAAATTATGGGCATTAGCCTTAATATCTTGGGGATATTTGAGCTCATGTGATTTTTTTGATAAAAATAATGTCTGTACTCTCAATTATGCACAGTAGACTTCCTTTTCTCCTCTGTACCTCTCCATGTGAAACATTTCTTAAGCTGCTTGAGAGCACCAGTTTTTAATCCTGAAAAGCAATTCCTCTGCAGTTTAAGAACAAAATGCAACACTGAGTTACACGAACATAAATCCAGGTTAACTCCACTAGTTTCTGTTGCCCATATTTGTAATGATGTAACCGAAGGCAAAATTTCATCTTATATAAAAACATTTTTGGAAGTCAATTTTAACCTTTCTAAAAACATTATTTGATATACAGTTGTTGGTGCACAAATCATTAATCATGTTACAGAATGCTCTGATAGGGACATCTCAGTTTTTCCCTAGCTTGCACCCTATTTTGTTCCCCAATATTGTAACGTATACATAATTTATGCTACAAAATATCTTGAGAAATGCTACACTGCAGATGGGTGTACATATTGGAAAGGCACCTTACCTCATTTTCTCCCTTCCGTCTTACCTCAGAAACCAGGACAAATTTAAAGCTGCTCTGGTAAGCTTTTCTTCAACCTTCACACTTTTTCCACATTGCTTAATTGTGTTTAATAACCATGAATGGTATGCAGTGTCATAAAGGCTGAACATCGTTTGCTCAGGCAGAAGCCAGAATACATTTAACAACATATTGAGAGTGAAGTCATATCAATTCAAATGTTTAGTAGCTATGCATATTAAATGGCTGTTAGTAGAATCATCAAAATCAATACTTCATTTGTCTCTCAGAATGTGACTGCACTGGAGTTTCATTCATTCCTTGTCTAATTATCCTTAATCTGCTGCTCCACATGCTCAGCAAGTGAAGCAATTGAGACAATAAAGTTGTATTAAGGCGACCCTGGCAATAATGCAAGTGTTTTGGATAATAGAAGAATTTTGTTCATTTTGTTGCTTAGTAACAAAAATATAGCAAATAGGTTGTGTAAAAGGAAAAAAAAAAAAAAAGTAATATTTAGTCAGGTATTCAGATTCTGCATATTTATAGACCATGATTAATGTTGCTACTCAATTTTGACAAGACACTGGGTTTAGGTTTTGAATCTGCAGTAAATCAGCACATGGAAAAGCCTCTTGACTTGAAACCATATTTATATATTCATATATGGAATGATTTTTTTCTTCCCTGTAGAGAACCCCAAGTACGGTTTTAAAAACTTTCACTGGTATTTTGTTAGGCTACGCCAAGAGACTGTCTAATTGGTGTGATGCTGGCAAGAGAGGAATGCAGAGCATGATATAGCAAGTGCGTATGCACATGCTTAGCTTTCTGTACCATGAGAACACACTGATTTCATAGAATCATTAAGGTTGGAAAAGACCTCTAAGATCATCGAGTCCGACCGTCAACCCAACGCCACCATGCCCACTAAACCATGTCCCTAAGCGCCTCATCTACACGTCTTTTAAGTACCTGCAGGGATGGTGGCTCAACCACTTCCCTGGGCAGCCTGTTCCAAGGCCTGACCACTCTTTCAGTAAAGAAATTTCACCTCATGTCCAATCGAAACCTCCCTTGGCGCAACTTGAGGCCATTTCCTCCCGTCCTACCGCTAGCTTCTTGGGAGAAGAGACCAACACCCACCTCGCTACAACCTCCTTTCAGGTAGTTGTAGAGCGCGATGAGATCTCCCCTCAGCCTCCTCTTCTCCAGACTAAACAGTCCCAGTTCCCTCAGCCCCCCCTCATAAGACTTGTGCTCCAGGCCCTTCACCAGCTTCGTTGCCCTTCTCTGGACACGCTCCAGCACCTCCATGTCCTTCTTGTAGTGAGGGGCCCAAAACTGAACACAGGATTCGAGGTGCAGCCTCACCAGTGCCGAGTACAGGGGCACGATCACCTCCCTGCTCCTGCTGGCCACACTGTTTCTGATACAGGCCAGGATGCCATTGGCCTTCTTGGCCACCTGAGCACACTGCCGGCTCGTGTTCAGCCGGCTGTCAACCAGCACCCCCAGGTCCTTTTCCTCTGGGCAGCTTTCCAGCCACTCTTCCCCAAGCCTGTAGCGTTGCCTGGGGTTGTTGTGGCCGAAGTGCAGGACCCGGCACTTGGCCTTGTTGAACCTCACACAGTTGGCCTCGGCCCATCGATCCAGCCTGTCCAGGTCCCTCTGCAGAGCCTTCCTACCCTCCAGCAGATCAACATTCCCACCCAACTTGGTGTCGTCTGCAAACTTAGTGAGGGAGCACTCGATCCCCTCGTCCAGATCGTTGATAAAGATACTGAACAGGACCGGCCCCAGTACTGAGCCCTGGGGAACACCGCTCGTGACCGGCCGCCAACTGGATTTAACTCCGTTCACCCCAACTCTCTGGGCTCGGCCGTCCAGCCAGTTTTTTACCCAGCAAAGAGTGCACCTGTCTAGGCCGTGAGCCGCCAGCTTCTCTAGGAGAATGCTGTGGGAGACAGTGTCAAAGGCTTTACTGGAGTCCAGGTAGACCACATCCACAGCTTTTCCCTCATCCACCAGTCGGGTCACCTGGTCATAGAAGGAGATCAGGTTGGTCAAGCAGGACCTGCCTTCCATGAGCCCGTGCTGGCTGGGCCTGATCCCCTGGTTGTCCCGCACATGGCTCATGAGCACCCTCAGAATGAACCGCTCCATAACCTTCCCTGGCACCGAGGTCAGGCTGACCAGCCTGTAGTTCCCCGGATCCTCCTTCTGGCCCTTCTTGTAGATGGGCATCACATTGATAAGCTTCCAGTCGTCCGGGACCTCCCCTGTTAACCAGGACTCCTGATAAATGGCAGAGAGCGGCTTGGCAAGCTCCTCCGCCAGCTCCCTCAGTACCCTTGGGTGGATCCCATCCAGCCCCATAGACTTGTGAGCATCCAGGTGGCGTAGCAGGTCATTAACTGCTTCCTCTTGGATTATGGGGGGTTTATCCTGCGCGCCGTCCCTGTCTTCCAGTTCAGGGGGCTGGGTAGCCCGAGGATAACTGCTCTGACTATTAAAGACTGAGGCAAAAAGGTGTCAAGTACCTCAGCCTTATCCTCGTCCTTAGTGGCAACGTTCCCCCCCCCGCGTCCAATAAAGGATGGAGATTTTCCTTGGCTCTCTGTCATTAATATACTGGTAAAAACATTCTTTGTTGTCTCTCACAACAGTGGCCAGGTTGAATTCTAGCTGGGCTTTTGCCTTTCTAATTTCCTCTCTGCACGACCTAACGCGATCCCTGTACTCTTCTTGAGTTGCCTGCCCCTTCTTCCACAAGTGATAAACTCTCCTTTGTTTCCTGAGTCCCAGCCAGAGCTCCCCTTCAGCCAGGCCGGTCGTCTTCCCCGCCCGTTCTTCTTACGGCACATGGGGACAGCCTGCTCCTGCGCCTTTAAGACTTCCTTCTTGAAGAACGTCCAGCCTTCCTGGACCCCTTTGCCCTTCAGGACTGTCTCCCAAGGGACTCTCTCAACCAGTGTCCTGAGCAGGCCAAAGTCCGCCCTCCGGAAGTTCATCGTAGCGGTTTTACTGGCCCCCGTCCTTACTTCACCAAGAATCGAGAATTCTATCATTTCATGGTCGCTAAGCCCAAGCCGGCCTCCGACCACCACATCTCCCACATCTCCCATTTGTCCTTGGGTCCCTCATGCTGTGTACAGAATAGGCACATGAGTTTGTAGCTTTAGGCCAGTGGATTCTTCTACTTCTTTGTTTGTGTGATGGGGCAGGTTTGTTAACCTGGGCCCAGTGAGAAACTCAGAAGTGTACTGCTGGATCTCAGCAGCAGTTCAGTGAGAAGAGCCCAGCACAGTCCTTCAGTAACAGAGTAGAGCTGCCAGTACTAATTCCTGTAGAATAAAAACAAATGCGTAAGCATAATCTTTTTTGGAATACTACTATGCCATTTTGCATATGAGCTTATGAGTGTATTTTTCTACAGCCTTGGCCTTAACGGGCAAAATCAATCTCTGAACTGTAATCTTGACTTCTCTACCTAGTGGGATGGCCGTGGGAACCATAGAGCCTATACCCCCTCGACCCATAAGAATTAGCGCAGGGTGTGTTCGTGTAAGAAATCTGAACTGTAAATAAGGAGATAGGAATCTTTGTCTTGATGTGTAGGAGGCTTGCTGTTGACTTCGGTGAGATGACTTCACCTGAGATTTGAGAGTTACGGACAATCTTCCACACTTAAATAGCATGAGAGGCTTGTAGTGTCTGTTATGAATTGTGTATAAAAAAACCATGTTGAATTAACGTTTTACTTGAAATATCACTAAAAAAACTGGTATTTGTGAGTTTTTCCATTATAAATGACCAGCCTGGAGGTAATTTTCAGTAGCTTAGTGTAAGATATTTTCAAGTTTTTTCACTCTCAGTAATAATAACTTATTCCACTTATTCATGTGGCTGGCAAAGAGTGGAATTACTACTCTCAATAACAGAATTATGACCATCAGAAAACATGATAATCTAACCCCCAAGTATTCTAATAATATATACTTCTAATGAACAGTCAGTATTTGGAGAGGAGCATTCACTTTTTCTGAATGCTGCTGACTAATAAAGCTTGTGTTGAAGTACACTAGAAATCTGAATGTAAGTTTTGGATTTTTTTAAACAATTCACTTTGGAATTGTAATTGTGATATTATTTTAAACAATATTATTTATTTTCCATGTTATTTCTAATAATCTTTAAATAATTATAGTACAAAAATTCAGTGGGAAACCAATCAAACTTTAGATTATTGTCTTCCAAGACACCCTGCATTAATTATGACAACAAAGTATAGGTAGTGTTGATCTTGAATTTTAACTGTCTTTCAGTAAAAGGCAAAACATTTCAAAGCTGCTGAGTTCCTTCAGCATTTCTAGGGAGCCCAGATTGTTAGTCCCTGGACTAAAAGATTTTAAATGATTACTCTTTGCTAATGGTCAGTCAAAATAATTATTAGAGAGAAGAATTAGAATTATTGCTGCTGAAGCAAAGGAAAAACATTTCTTTTTGTAGAAAAGGGATTATCAGTGTTATTCCAGGGCTTCCTGCCTTCCCAAGAATTCAGTTGTGATTGAATTTTCATGATATCCCCATTTTATAGAAAAATTGTTAATTGTAAAGCATTGTGGTACTTAGACTAAATTGTTGAAACTTCATGTTTTCATTGAGAGGTCCATTTCTGGAGGATTAAAACTCACAGTTTCACACACGGGTAAATTTTAAGCATCCAAAGCAAATCCCAAAAGGCACCTTCTTATTTGGTTTTCAAATGTATTTGCATTTTAAGTACATCTGATAAGATCCAATTACTATAAGCTTTGAGGCAAACTTCTCTCTCTCTTTTTTTATATAATTATGCTATTTCCTAGTATTTTGTCTTGTTACTTTGAAATATGCTGTGAGGACTGCAGTTAAGTAGTGATTTCAGTAGCTTATGCAAAGTGTGTAAACGTTCACGTCAGACATGGTTTGTGTGGCAAGATGCTGAATTTCTTTTATTTCCAATTAGTTGGGAGGTGGAATAACAGTGAAAATGCTGTTACGATGGCAAGTACAGAGAAAGCTAAGATGTGCTGCTTCAAAGGTGTGGAAAAAGGGATATCAATGTTTGTGTAAGTACAAGAGGATAGTTCCCATTTAGGAGCTGGCAGTATCCAGTAGTGATTGTATTGATTAAGCTCGTATCAAGGAATAATGTAAGCCTCATCTTAAGGTGATAGGAATATGCCTGTTAGTCGTTCCATCTATCTCTTCCTTAATCAAAGGACACTGACACAAATAATACGGGAAAAATACTGCTCAACCTGATAGAAATGGCTGAAAAATTTCTTGAACATCCTTGAAACAAATTTGCATTTTATTTATTTTTTCTGTAAAATAATACTATCCTAATATCTATAGCAGATTAGTCATAAACCTGGATCACCAGCGCATCTGTTCAAAGACTATTTTTCTTCTTACTCCATATTTATGTTTCTATTTATTTTAACTTACTCAAGGGTAGAATATTCATTGCTAACATTGGTAACAAAAGATCATTTCATCTAATAGGTCTATATTCACTCCTTGAATTTTTTCTGCATTGTTTAAATTATTTCACAGCAATATTCATATAAAGTCTTTCACGTCTATAAATGTTTGAGCTATTGTGATTCAGCAAGCATTGAATTTCTCTTCATTATTTTTCTATTTTTTCAAAGTGTAAGGAAAGTATTACATTGTTTTAATACAAGAATCACAAATTATCTTCTACAGGTCACTTCAGTGCTATGTTAACTGAGGAATTAAAAATATAGTATTTTTGGATCTTTTGAAACTTCTGTATTTTTTTTGCAAGTATGTTTGGACATGTATCGTTTCAAATTACAGACTGCTAACCTGAATTCATCTCACTCACTTCCTTGAAGTGGGATTACTTTTTATTAACATTTATTTTATTTATGTAACATCTTCTATGACACCTGATGATCTAATTGAAAAAAGCTATATTCATTATATCACTTACTTGAATGAAAGGTTTGATCCATACTGCAAACCCTTGTTTCCCCTGTACTCGTGACTGTTGCCGCTCCACAACACTGATATTAGTAATTCTCATGCAGACATAATTTTCCTAAAGCATCAGGGAGTCTCTTGTCATGAGTGGCATTAGGTAACTACATTACCTGTGTACTGTTTAAAAGAATTTACATGAAGAGAATAAAAAGATAGGAGATTACCATCAACAACAACTTTAACCATTTTCTTCCTCTTTCTCCTTTCTGGGTCTTACCTTGGATCTTTTGTGTCTCGTATCCTCAGACTTCTGCCTTAGCATAAAATAATGGGTAGCAGGAACTTAGTGAAACTTCCTCTCAGCTCCTCAGGAGTCCTCTCCTCATATATTAGAAATTAAACTGGATCTCTGCTCTTTTGTAGTAGCATTAATAGTTCCTGACATTGTGTGTATGCTACATATTTTAAATTACCAATTCTTATATAGACATACTGAAGGAGCTTCTCAGAATTGATTTCTCATGATGTTCAATCAATATCTGACTCAAGTGCCTATCACCCTGTTCTCTAATCGCTCGCCTGAGCAGTAGACTTTGAAATTCTTCAGCTAACTTGAGTAAGAATATCTTAAGGACGTCTCTGAAAGCTTAACATTGGAAGTTTGATTTTGCCTGTTCTCTTAGTCTTAGCATTGACTCTGCAAGCTTATAAAACACATTTTAACTTTAAACAATAAAGTCCCGTTTACCTAAATGAGACTATCCAGATTCTTAAAGCAAACTTGAGCATTAAGTCTTTTTATGATTGTCTCAAAATAGATGAGCCTAGTTTGGTCTCCTGAAAGATCACACCATATTTTCCAAGTATTGTGTTGATGGAAAATATTTAATATAATCTGTCTTTCTCAGAAATTAACATTTTATTCATCCTTGGTAAGTCCTTGTTAGGTGTAGCTGGACATAATTTGTAATGTTCTAGCATGCAAATGAGCATGTAGATACTAATGTCAGGAGATCTACAGTACAGAGTACAAATATGGTGATGTGGTAAAGCGTAAATGTTTAAATTAGCAAGAGAAAACCACCATACCAAGTTTATGTATTACTAAAGCTTCTAGTTCACACCGTCATGTATTTCTTATATGGCACATATGATATATACAAGATACTTAAGAAATTTTTCAAACTTTGAAGGGTATATGTTTTTGGCATCTTGACTCATAATGCAAGGGATTGCTGCTAGGATAAATATAAAATTCCCTGAAGTGGTTAATATCTCTTACTATTACTATTGAGTGTGTAAGGATTTATGTTCATGATAAATGCCATTACCATCATTATCATAATTTTCTTTTCCTATATCCAGTTCAAACATCATAGATCTCTCTCCTCTAGGGTCTAAATCTTCTGTTTCCAGACCCATATCATAACTGAAGTTATCAACTCCACTCATTCAGTGCACAAACTAGTCTAATTTTGCAGATGTGGAAAGGGAAATATTTCTTTATGGAACTGAATGTATCTGGGTGGGGAAAAAAAAAAAAAGAAAAAAAGAGTGAGTCTCTGTAGGCATTGCACTATCATGCTGGACTAAGCTCCAAATCACATCCCAAAAGAAGAGCCATACATAGCAAAGAAAGTTTTGCACAATCAAATTTGTAGATAAATCAGTCTGAGCTCATGGCATGGACAAGTACCTACCATATCAGTGCTTAAGTAACTGCAACATGATTGAATTTTTAATGCCTCTATTAACATTTATAAATCCCTTTATTATATGCATTATATCAGTGCCAAAATTTATTCTTATTTCACAATTTTTTTCTTATTCTGGCCCTTCTTTGCGAAACTGATTTTTGTATGTGTAAGGCATAATATGGTAATGAAGGTCATGCCCCAAATCATTAAATAGACTCACAAGTTTTCTTCAATGCACATCAGTAATTTGGGGAACCAATCTAAACTGCCAAATAGGGATCCAGTTTCTAAATTCATTAAGCTTAGGCCAGTTCAGGACTGGAATGCTACTTTGTTTGTTTGTTTGTTTTTCCCAGCAGAATGAAAAATGCAAAATACAAATGCATATTGATATTTAGAATCCTTCATGGGCCAAAGTTCAGCGATAATAACCAATGGAATTTTTCTTAGCTAAAATTGTTTTTGTTTTCTGGAGTCGGTATGATCTTAGGTTCAGCCTTCGCAGGCAGCCAGGGTCAGTCCACCTCTAAGCAGACTGCAAAGTCCCAGGCATCGCTAGACTCGTAGAGATACGAGTGCATGACTGGCTTCATCCTGATTTCAGTACCTGAACATGTACCTACCATTCCCTGGGCTCTGGTTTCCACTGGAAAGGGACCTACCTACACAGGGGCCGCAGAAGGCTGAGTCAAAATGGGGAGGGTAGGATGGACCAGAACTGTAGGCACCCTCCACACAAACTGACTTTCAACAACCTGACTATCAGTGAGCCACAGATGCTCATATAGCATGGTAATTACTTAACGAAGGCTAAATTGGCCAAAAGAGCTTACTTTTTTTGCAAGTCTGATAACGCCTAATGACCAAAAGTGATTTTGCTACTTAAATTGCCTTGTACTACATTAGGTACATCAATAGGAATTTTGTCAGAGTTAAAGCAGTTGGATCTAATTGTTAATTTGTGCAGATACTGAGACAACATTGCTTACAGTACACTAACTTCTGACTAAACAGTTTCTTCAATGTGTACATTTAATTTTAGTTTATCAGTAGGATGTGTTAAAGCAGATGTAAAATGTATAGTCCTGCACTGTAAATATCAGAGGCTATAAAAACATCCTTTCTGTGGCATATGAAATGTAGCTATGTACTATTTTGTTTATCTTTGTCTCAAAACCTGCTGAATAGTTTTTGGTCACCAAAACTTGGTTATGTCAAGTTATATAAAACGGAAATATTTCTGTTACTTTTCCACTTCTTTTCCCCCTTGTTTTTACCACTGAATAAATGCCAACAAAATACACTTTAATGGTATCTTAACAATTTGTAAACAGTTCCAGAGAAATGTTTCCACAGTGTAAATCAGACTGATAATAATCACGATAACACATGCAGTTAGCTTGGAAGCTGATGATAAATTCTGAATGTCGTGAGTCATGGAGTGGTAATTATCGCTTCTAATGAAGAGCATCTTCTAAGACCTTGTTTAGGATGTACAGATTAACATTCTACTTTTTGAGGAGATCTGTCAAGATCATGGATCAAGTCTCTTTCTGTATTTTTTTTGCCAGTGATGGGCTGCTTCCATATTATTAGTATTACTGGATTACATTATCCAGTAACATTTGCAAACCTACTTGAAAATTTACAAAGTCTTTTCTGAATGTGCTAGAGAGTTTAACAATGATAATTCCTCGCTGTCTTCGTCTGCCTGAAGCCATCAGTGTGCAAGCTTTATTTCTACTTGTTCTCTACTATCCCGTCAATCTGCATTTGTCTGGCCTCTATGTCCTTGTCCACGTGCAAGTGTTGTCACCTGCACTAGTAAAAGTGCTTTTGGTTTTTTTTCATTTTTTCTGACATTTAGGCCATTTAAAATAAGCTAAGCCTTACTGTCTGCCAGTCCCATCAGTATTGTGAACATATGTTCTAGCACATGTGTTTGTGTGACTGTTCTTCAGCGTGTACTTCGCACTTCAGTCTCCACGACCCATTGCCATGCTCTGCTTCACTCTCAGCACCACTACTTATAGCAAAGCGGATGGCGTGTGGAAGGAACAAGAGATTTTTAGTAACTACCGATGACCAAAATGTTTTGTTCACAGAGGAAGATAATTGTAAAGCATAGATAATTCGTAATATGATAATCCAATCCGTTCAATTAATAGTAATACTCAAAATTCTGGTTTTGCTCACAACTTTCCTCCTTATCTGAGTTCTCTCCTCCTTATCTGAGTTACGGAGCTTGGATTAGTAAGTACTTGTGCACTGCTTTTAAGTCCTTGTACAGTGATAAATATTGCTCACTAATTGTATCCAATTCCATTTTTCAGGTAGCTTTTACAAATTAACTTGCTGAAGAAAAATAGCAGAAAGTGAGGTCAGAATATTTTTACCTATTAAGCTTTTTCGTTATTAATGAGAGTTTTAAAAGTATTTAAATACTTATCTCTCATTGTTATCAAGGACCTCTCAATGCTTGAAGACCTTTAGCATTCTGGCCATCACTTACAGATTAGCTTATCTGACATAGTGATTACTTGTTAAAGGATTTTCTCTACTTAGTTTAGCCATATCATTTAATGAGACCTTACAAATGTAAGCAAGGAAACTTTTCTAAAAACACCTGACTTACTGCCATTAATTCCTCTCACTTCAGATAAAGAAGCAAATTGATCTTCAGAGATTAAATAAATGGCATCTCTTTTCCTAATGCTCTGCAACATGTGGCTGAACTGTGAAAATTTTAGATTGTGTAGAAAAATCTTCCTGCCTGGTGTGTGCAATTCATAGCTGTCTGAAGTTGTTAATATGAGGAATTGTTGCTAAAGTGCATATTCATAAGTTATCCTTGCAGGGATGAATTGTGCAAAGTAAAAAGAATATGAGGTCTTTTTTAAAAACAGTCTTTGCAGTTTGGCTTCAGCAAGAACATTTATAGGATGTAGATTACACTTGGGGAGAAATTTTCAGTTCAGCAAGGCAGTAATTTAATTGCTACTGCAGGATGTATCGTTCCGGGCTTCCCATAAGCGTTGATCTGTGATAACAGCAGGCGCAGTTTTCCAACTCTACGTTGTCCTGCAGACAGTTCCGATTCAAGAGCAGGTGTTAATGTGGCAATTAAAGGGGAAGACACAGCAACCAGGTAGAAGGGAAGTCATTTAGATGACATGAAAAATGAGGAAATATAGACTACAGTGATTTAGGAAAAAAAAAAAATTCAGCAAAGGCTGGATCCATGTGTTTCTGATGGGTCAAATGCTGCATTGTTTGAAACTGAGATGTATAACAGAAAGAAAACAAAGAAACATACGATTTCTTTACATACGATTTTCATGACTAATGACAGAAAAATCTGAGAGAAATGATACTGTAGATCAGATGACTACATAGAGCTATTTCTGCTTTGCTATATTAGCTGAAGTTTTCCAGGAGAAATTTAGTGCGAGGTAACCATTTTTTAAACACACATATATTCAGCTTAGGTTTGTTTTCAGAAAGATTCAGAACATTCATAAAAACTTACTGGGTGTTTAAAAGTGCATGTGGGAGTATTATAAAACATTAAAAAAAAAAAAATTTGGTCCTGCTGAGTCTTTTTAGTTTAGGCACTTCTGCAAGTCTTACATGACATGAAGTACATGATGTCATTCCAGTGCAGAATAACAAAGTGTTTCACAAAGTTACCGATAGTAACCATTCTCCATTTTTACATAGGCAATCACCTTTTTCACTCAGAAATATGAAAAGGGGATTAATGTTAGCTTTTAGTAATGAAAAATAAGAAGTAATGTCTGTCTTTTTCCCTAAAACAGTACCCACAGTCTAGTTTTATTCTTTAATCTCATGTAACTGTAGCTCTAATGGCAATAATGTGTGTGAAAATGTACTAATACATAATTGACTGACTTTAAAAATCCCTGTCCATTTTTTTATAATACATCCATTTTTGTCCAGGAAGAGACACTGTGAAGAAATGTGGAACCTATGGAAAAATAAAATTAAATTAATCAGAAGCATACAATAGATTCAAACTTACAGTTATTCTACACAGATATGTTTAAACATAGGTGAAGTTTTGGACAAATAAACAAACAAACTGGGCTTCGTTAAAAAAAAGAAATGAAAGTTTCTGTGGCCTGACAATTAATTTAGTGAAAACACGAAAGTGTGGCAGAAATACGTAAAAAAGCTCAGTCATGGTATGAAATTGACTCCTACCGTTTTGCCAAATCTTACTTGTATTAACATTCAACTTATTAATTATATTAATGAATTATTTCCCTAGTGAACATAATTTCTTTTTCAAAGTGTTTAGTGTCCTGAAGGGTTTGACTGTTTTTATGTATCTGGTTTTTCTTCAATAATATTTTCCAGGTAACTTTTGTGAAGACATTTTGGTGCAGTTGTGGTTTTTCACTGTGTCTGTGGATAAATTCATGGCAAATAGTTTTGGATAAGCTACCTAGTTCACCAGTGCGGGGATTACATTCAGGGACTCCCGGGATGCGACTTAGAATAAGGCCTCTCATGCGTACATTTGCCATTATCGGTTCTTGCAGGTAACTTTGGTTCTGAAAAGTTTTCATAAAATAAAAAGCCCTAAGTTTGAGTAGAATTATTTGTTCTCAGCTTTAGCCACCTATGATGGTAATTTGTTCTCTTTTGTTGTCTAACCAGTAACCAGAGTGAGATGGGAGCTTCACAGGGAGCGAAATTCCTATCTGCTGTCACCTCTCGTCCTCATGTGTATACACACACAGGTAGAGTGGTTTGGATTATTATTTGGGGGCAATGTCTTAAGGACCTGGTGCTACCTTCTGCAGTCCTTAAGCTACACTGGCTCACTGGAGTCAGAGATTTCCCTGCCTCCCCAGCAGTTCTTAAAGCTCCTCCTGGTGGTGGCGCTTGAGCCCTTCCTGCTCCCCAGAAATGAGGCCCATGAGATGAGACAGGAACTGAACTGGGGTCCCGCGGTACCTCAGCGGCTCTGGTGAACAGCAGCTCTCGGAGAGATTGTGCCTGGCTGAGGTTTAGTGAAGCTCGTACCTGTCTGAGCTGTCAAATACGGAGATGGCATTATAAATTCTACCTCCTGTTCTTCTGTATATGCTGAAGTTTTCCCTGTATAGTTCACAAATTATCTGTGTTATATGAAAATCCTTTTCAGAAGATCTTGGTTTAAAACAAAGTGCATTTTCATAAACTCGCTAGATGTATAAAGCTATTGCTTATGTGTGTAAAGCTGCCTCAGTCTTATGGCAGACACTGAATCATTACACTAACAAGCCCTAAGTCCCATGGTAAACCGTTGTCTGATGAAACAGATAGCTCTGGTGGTTGGAGGCTGCAAAGGGTCTTAAAAAGAAAAACAATATTGACATTGACAAATAGATGAAATACTGCCTTGCTGACTTTGTTGCTTTCAAAGTATTCTGCAGAGTTTGCTAGAGTAGTTGCTAAAGAAAAACACACAGTAGGGTTATTGAAACAAGAGATTATGAAAAGTCACTAAGACACGTTCAAAGGGAACGGAAGTATTTTGTATTTTATTGCATTCAGTGAGGTCCTTCGAATCGCATAAAGTGTACTGTTATATATACAACTTAGTAATGGAAAACAAAAGAGCACACCTTTGTTGGTCCAAGGATTAGAATGTATTGTTAATCTAATGTTTTAATTGCCTAGTCAAAATACCACAATCAGTTAATTTAGTGCAATTTAAATTGTATTTACACTTATGCAAATTATCTAGTTATTCCTTGTTCTTATTAATGATGCAATTAAAATAGTTGTAAGCCAGCATCCTATTATCTACCCTTTTCTCTAGTGTTATGCTCACCCTCCCTATGCATTGCTCCATTGAGTCGAGTTCTTTGCCAGCAGGAGTTTAAAGTTGAGGGTAAGGGTTTCTTCCTTAAGGGTTAGTTACTTACTTCCTTTCTTCCTTAAGGGTTAGTTACTTAGGTTTTTTAATCCTTCTCTGTAGATGGTATGATCTCCTTTTAGGGGGAGAACCATGCAACTACACAAAGCTAAGGAAAATGCAATGGAAAAAATTCAAATAATGTAACTAAAGCTCAAAAACACAGGATAAGCAGCAGCCAATTTACCACCAGTAATTGTGGTGTTACAGCTAGGGCAAGCTAGGCAAGAATCATCACATCTTTAAGCAAGTTGCAGGTATGGTCTATGTTTCTTACATATTTTTACAGATACAGCAAATCAACATAAAGTAAGTTCAAGACACAACATAACAAGTCCTATGTCCTGATGTGTTTAATTTTTTTTATAAATACTGAGGCCTATTGCTAGCACTTGGCAATGCCAAACTGAGTGGTCCACAGAGCTACAATATAAATGAGCACTTCAATCCTTAATTTCCTTGAAAAAGAAATTTACACTTCTGTAAAGCTCTTGCTTTAAAGAGTTGGCTGGTAATCTTAATAAATGGAGCACATTACCTTTGTACCGAGGGAAATTTCATGTTAAGGGAGTCTCTTATCCTTGAGAGAATTTCCTCTGGGCAAAGTGAAGCATGTACCTGTGAAAGAAATCAGGTAGCATGTGATTTCCTTCTTCTGAACATGTCCAGCTGTTCTTTTGGAAATCAGGTTCATTTGTACTTAACTTGTCTGTGAGTTTTAAGTGTTCTCCCTTTCACTCCAAGCCACAAAGTGAACCAAATTATGAGATGTATTACAAAGATGCAGTCTGCTCTTCCAGCAAAACTAAAAGCCCAAAATTTTCTTCAGCAGAATGATAGCCTGGTATGAATAGAAGTCATATTCATTTCAGAATATTTGTATTTTACCTTTTACTTATGTACTCTCTACTGTTTTGTTTTTTACAGTTTTCCCGTATTCAGCTTTGCTCACTGTAATTTTTAGTTACTCCCCTGTTATTTTTCTGTTGCTCTTACTTCCTTTCAGCTGCTTCCAAGAGAATATGAACACAGAAACATAACTCTAGAAGAGAATTCAGACCTCTTGCTCTCAGGTAGCTTTGAAATTAAGCTAAATGTGTTCCTTGACCACAGTTTGCTTTCCAGAGCCTGACAAGAATCTGCCACTCTAACTGATGATAGGTGAATCTAGGAAGGTCTTAGTTAATCAGAAAATTGAGTCAAATTTAATTTTTTTGGCAATTTTTCATTCATTTCTAAAAGTAAATCCACTAAATGAGAACAGTTACAAAACTGGTATCTGGATCACTGCTGTGGCACTGATTCTCTGTTGGATTGTACCTGCTTTTACTATACCTATTCTGTCTGGTTTCTACCCGTTTTAATTGGGCCTAAACGATGCCCTTACAAGAAGAGGAAAAAAACAAACCTTGGGGAATAAGTTATTAAAAATTTTAAAAACAAAAAAAAAATTTGAGAGAAGGGATTACAACATTTCCATGGAAAAACTACCAACTCTACAGGTCAAATTACAGGTAAAATGCAAAAATACTTGTGTTTTTTCCAGGCAAGCTGTTGCTGGACCTGCCACAGAGATTAGTGAGTTGACTATTGGAAAGGGCCCATGTGAGTCTGAGGAGGAGGAGGAGGGGGTTATCTCTAACACAGTTCGGCTCTTGATATCTGGATATTGACTCACACAATGAAAAGTTTTCCCAGGGAGAATATTTTCTGCCTTGGTTTCTTTTTGCATTGCACTTACATGTTTACTGCAGTAGAACTTCACATGCTGGTTTTCAGCTTAGAGTGCAGAGGACACATTTATTAAAAATATTAAATGTTTGCAGCGAGTGGCAACAACTTTCCCGCTCCTTTTATTACACCTTTTTTTAGAAGACTTTCTCTGCTAAAGGTGGGAAACCTCACACAAGCACAGAATTGGGGGGAAGTGTAAGTGACACACTATGTGTGAACCACAACACTTCCAGTTCAGCGAAAAGATGGTGAGGGGAAGATGCATATAGTTCTGGTTAGGACCAGTGGGGTTTCTTGGATCAGCCAAGATATTGACAGTCTGCTGAATATTTTAAGTAAAAAATGCTTTAAAATGAAAATGAGAAGATCTTTTGTTTTTCTGTTCATATATTTCTTAAATTCAGACATTTCTATTATAGATTTAAATGCAGTTTTGGACAAAGTTATTTTTCATATGTTAAGGAAATCTGAAATACAAAGGTTATTTCATCTATTGAATCTATAATCTGTAGTTTTAACAGTAATAAAGGTATGAGAATTGTGTTCAGAAGTACAGCATTTTGTCCATCTTTAAGGATCAGTAAAATGCTGTAAGGCAGATATGACCAGTCTATGAAATAACTTTACACTTTCCAAAAGCAGTAAGATATGTTCATGGCAATGATTTACTTTTCACTTGATATCTGCTAATCCATTAATCCTTTACTTATGAAAGATTTGAAAAGATCACTAGGAGGAGACTGTGTTTATACAGGTAAAGGCCAGATGTAACAAATTCTTGTGTTTGGATCTGGATTCACGTGGCTGTCCATATGGAGACGGAACGAGCCTAAGGCTCAGCTTTCCAAAAGGATTTAGAACAGTCCACGCCATCCTTATTCCTTGTGTCCAGAGATGACCGTGTTAGCATAAACTTTGTTAATGTATAAAGTAAAAAATACTAGATTATATGCTATGTCACATCCTCTGACATTTGACATTGCAAAACAGACAGCAGTTTGGCGGAGGGAAGGTGGTAGAGGAGTGTTCAAAATAAGCTGTATAGAAATGTATGGGTGTAGTCTGAGCCTAATCCCATTGTCATCGTATGAAAGCTGCTAGGAGCTTGGGTCTGCTATTTAATATTCAATATAATATTTATTTAGTTAGTTATTTAAACTTTGGGTCTTGGCTATTCATTTAATATTGAGTATGTCTTTCTGTTTCTTAAATTCACATCCTTAATGAGGGATCCTGCCAGACTAAAGAGAATGTGAAGATCTTCAGTGATACTGCAGAACAGTTGTGACAGCTGAGAGATAGGAAAAGACAGGTTGATTCAATATGTAAAACAAAGGGAGAAAAAAGATAACGGAGAAAAGAAAGAACTTGATGTCTCCTCTTCCAAAGCTTGATTTATGCAGCAGCTCATTTATTTGTTCTTTTTCTTGTTTTAAATAAAAAGTGAAAAGCCAATCATCTATCCATGAAAAAAACATGGTGTTATCGTTTGATTAATAGCTCATACTGATGTTAGGAGATGCCTAATTATGCATCAATGTTTGCCTGGTTATGTAGAGGAACATCATCATAGCAGGTTAGTCTATGGACAGAGAATGGTTTCCTTTTTGATAATTAATTCTTATGCTTCAAAGTATGTAACCCAAACAGAAGTCTAGTTCTGTCACTATAAGATTTCTATACACCTAATTTTGGAAGAAAACAGTTTGTTGCAAATAATGAAAGGAAAAAAAAAAAAAAGATGCCTGATCTAATCTCAAAAACATGGCTCAAACAGATTGCTTTTCTTTGCCAGTAGGTTATCAGAGAATTCCCATGGACTGCAGGTTTCCGAAAACCTCTTCAGCAATATTAACTCCATCTTCTTTCACTGCACTCCTTGACATAGCAATGACTGCAAAGGTTATACCAAGAACATGGCTAATTTTTGCAAATGAATGAGTGAAACAATTTTGATAACTACAGTTCTAGCTTTAATAAAGACAGAGACACTTTAGTATTAAAGTTTCAGAAGAAAGGATGTATTTCCACTCTAGACAAAGTTGAAAAAGAGAAAGCTCTTGAAATAACAACTAAGAAAATAAAATTTTTAGATGATGGAATGAAGCAGTCAAGAGAAGTAAATGGATATTTTCTTCTTGAAGCTTATAAAGGCCTGCACTCCGGCCGTGAAAGTAAGTCTAGCAATGCCAGGTGCTGTGTTGTAGGAAATAAAATTCGTGAGATACAAAGAATATTTAAAAGTTTATGGCTACATACTTACTTCTAGCATTTGCGCTACTAGGAATTTAAGGCCTCTTTCAGTAGGTTAGAGAAACTTCGTTGAGTATCTTCATGTTTTATCCTGCTGCAGTATGTAGAGCTTAGGTAAATTCATCACTCCATAGTAAAGACTTGGTGCCTCAGAACTCCAATCCCTATGTCAGAGAGGACATTTTTAAAAAGTCAAATATTGATACAAAAGTTGGAAGACAAGAGCAACTTCTTGATATAATATCAACCTTCAAGGAGAATAAGGTATTGCCCAAACTCTTTTGTATTTTGAAACCTCAGTTTTAAAACATATTTCAAGGACTTTTCTTATTTACAAGAACAAACCCATGCACTAGGAAAAAGCACCCACTGAATTCTTGAGGAAAAGGACTAATTGCAAGTTGTGTTTAGGACCTGATGATTTACCCAGGGTGGTTAGCACATAGAATGTACAAGAACTACAGAAATGTAGCATCTTCAGTTAGGCAGAAAGTTATTCAAATATTCTGTTAGGAGATGGCCATATTCCAATATCCTTAGGTTAGCAGAGTCTAAGGTTTGCAACTAGTTATAATGTCAGTAGAATTACTCTGGGAAATAAGTGTTCAGTGTAGGGAGCAGTATCAGAATCTGATGCCACTTAAAAAGTAATTACATGAGTTGTGTGACTTCTATTTCCCCCTTTCCAAGGACCAGTGTTACTGTCCTCTGCAAATATAAGGTCAGTGTCATCCTCGCAGCAGTGTTTCACCAGTTCTCCAGTATAATCTGTCCTTGGCATTTGAGAGGTTAAAAAGAGCAGTATGAGAGAAAACCGTTCTCTGAAGACAGCACCTTCTGTAAACGTCAGTGATATATTTTGCAGGAAGAACTAAAAATATGTCAAAGAGTTTCAGGCAAAACAGAAAATGTCAGTGTAAAGACAGGTCTCAAAATCTGCAAGACTGTTTGCAGTGTTAGAAATATGTTCCAAAAAAGTCTTGCTTGACAGGTCATGTTTACAATTTTTAACAATTGATATTGTCAGCATGCAAAAGTGTGACTCTGAAAACAAGAAGTTGGCATTTGTGAGCAATGTATTGATCTCAAGGAAAGTTACTGTTTCCTGGATTCACTTCCCTTGCAACCTGGAAGAAACCTCACAACATGCTTCCCTTGGGGACGAGTTACTGTATAAATATCTGTAAATATCTGTGTAGTAAACAGACCTGTTAAAAAGAATCACATTTTAATGCAGCAAGGTCACCCTTTTGACAGGTCTGTGCTACATAATTGTGTCCAGAGAATGATCTGTAACGGCAGCTGTACGTTTCTTCTTTATCTTACCATATACTTATCATAGTTTCCCTGATAACTAATCCAGTTGCCCAGATTCTTGTTTGAGCTGTAGGCACAGCTACATTTATTGAATTAGTGGTGTAAGAAAGTACCAAAGCAAGTGCGTCCATCCACAGTAAGTTTTTTGTTGTAAAAAAATTGTCCATAAAAAAAGCTTTTGCAACCTCTTCTGCGTTCCTTCTCATCACCCGCATGGGCAGCATGTCTTTGAGCATGCTTGTGCGGGTCACATGAGGTTCAGGACTACCAAGGCAATATGGGGAACAAATTCTTCCCAGTTTGGCTGAACTTTATTCCATGAGCTATGCTGCTGCAGCGGTAAAGCTCTTCCAGGGAGTGAAATGTTCCGCAAAGTGCCATTCAACATGAGCTATATGGTTTCTTTTCACCCTTAAGGTCAGGCACTGTGCTTTTAGCACTCTCAACCCATACACTTAGCAGGAGGACAAGCAGAGAAGAACGTAGCTTTCGTTTCCTGTTTGTGCACTAAAAGCTCTCTTCCGTTTAATCTGCTGTACCATTAATTGGGTTCAGTTTCTTGATCACATTCTAATTCAGGTGATTACTATGTTTGCCTTGCAGCAAAATAATTTCCTGCTAATTAATTTTTACTTCCGGTTTAAGACTGCTTCACTGTGTATTCTTAACCAACTTTCTCATCCAGCATAAGGGGGTTGCATTTTATAATGTGTCATTCCTTTGGTGAATTAATTAAAAAAAATTATTCCTATGCATATTATAGCTGGCAAATCATTTGGATACAACCAGAGGAACAGAGCTATAAAAATGACATATTTCCTCACTCTTTTTTTCAAAACCTTTTGCATAGGAAATACAATATTGGGGAAATAGTCAGAAATAGGTACGGGCACCTGTATGAAGAAGCGGGTCATAGCCTTTCTTCAGGCAGTTCCAAAACCCTTTTCTGAACATGAACACCAAAGGGATGTGAACAGCCTTAATATGTAAAAGATAATTGCTTTAAAATTAGACACAAAGAAAATACGAAGAAATAGCAACTGTCTTTATTTTAAATGTTTTAGTTAAAAAGATCTTCTGCTTTTGAGGGGATATATTTAATTGTCATGGCTGCAGAAGACAGGCCAAAAACCAGAGGTGGATACCAAGGGTTTTTTTTTAAATTTGTTTAATTTTGTGTATTAAGTATATAAGATCAATTAATAAGGAGTAAGTGCTTAAGTTCTTTTTGCCTCAATTTTAAGGTATAAAATACATTGAGTAATTCCTGGAAGGGTGACATGTAAAATACGATTTACATGTGACATGTAAAATACGATTTTGGTAATTTTGTTACTTTGGAGACTTTCAGATGATAAATAATGATTAGATCATTTAGTCTTTGGGTAAAAGGCAGCCCCACCTTTCTCCCAGCTGCAGACCACTTTCTCAGAGCTAGACCAATGCAAACATAGCAAATGAAGGAGTCTGCTTTCAGCTGTGGACAAGACATGAGTTATCACACTATGACACCAGTGAGGGTATCAACAACTAACTTGTACAACTGGCAGTTGGAATAAATCCATAAAAAAAAAACAACCATATTTCAGTCTTTCCTTATGAAAAAGGAAAATTCGGAACCATGCCAGCACTACCAACAAACTAGCAAGCCAGTCCTAGCTGCTCATAGGGTGTTCTAACTTACTATGCTAAATTACTGCAACCTAAAAATGAAGTGCTTTGCTCCTTTCCCTGTTTGCAAAATCTGGAATGGAAAAGTACCTCAAGAGTTTAATGATGCTTCTGTGGCATCTCTGTATAAAAAGTCACCACACCTTATATCTGAGCAACCTCCTGTGTGTATTCAATTACCTGAACACTCACCTTGTTGACAAAGAGGTCCTAGGTGCTTCTGTCCTGGTGACAGAACCACTGTGATAACAGTCATAATTACATGGGCTCAGGGAAGTGGAATAAAGAGATACCAGGATCTCTGCATGTCTATATTGACTGGAGCTATAGTCTGACAAAGTCTCGGCAAATCTAGGTAGCCTCACAGATTCTGCAGTCCCAGCCACTCCTTTCATGACTATATGAAAGCCCATACACTAAAAACAGATTTGTTCGGAGAAGTTTATCTTAAGTCTATCATGAATGAAATCAAGCTAAGCTACGTATTCATCTGCTCTGTTCAGCCTCCTGTTCTCAGCAATGCTGACCTTTTGAGGCTGTGGCAAAGGAATGTACATTTACTGTCAAGTTCGGGGGTTCTTTCAATTTTAACAGGCTGTAGCTGAAACTCAACATCAAAATGAAGGTGCTATCTGGCAGTTTATGGTCATTGATGTGCAAGTGATGAATGGAACTATTGGACATTCAGGATACTCTCCACAGCCTTGTAGTATATCACCCAAGGACTTTGGCTCATTATTAATATTAAAAAAAAGACTGCATTTTAGCTTGACCCAAGCCAGCTAACCCAAACATCACAGTCAGGAGAACAAGTTTTGAAGCAATTGGCGCAAATGTCTCGCTAAACAGAGCTACTTCCAGATCAGCAGTAACTACATAGCTTTTCTCAAGTGATCGTATTCTTAGGTGTGCAAAACTGTTTGGAAAGAATGAGTTATCTAGTGCTCAAATGAGATTGCTGTTAGCCAATTCCTATTATACCAAGCAGTTATAAATTTTGCTCTTATTTATCAGTCTATGTCAGACTTACCATATCCAACAGTTTTCGTAGCACCTGTCTGCTTCTGGAACTTGTTTTAGTCTGGCATGGCTATGGATCAGATGCTAAAGTCTGTCTGGCAGAAAACCTCCCCATCCTTCCTCCAGGATTACTCAGGCAGGACTAATTAGGAGTAAAAGACTTTGGATCTGGGTATCTGAAGAGAGAATACTATCACACTCTTCTAGGTGAAAAGTAAAGGCACGATGGAAGATAACCAAAAGACTGGGCAACCATTGGAAATGGCAGTCAACTAGAATGGGTGACCAACTAGAAAAAGGTGCTATTTACATCTCTGAAGGAAGAAGTGGAAAGAAGTGGATCCAGTAACCACAGACCAACAAGCCTCAGCTCACTGCCTGGAAGGATCATGAAGCACATCTTGTTGGCCTAGCCATCCGCAAATACATGAAGGACAAGAAAATAATATAGGATGGTCATCATATATTTACCAACTGCGAATCATGTTTGAACAGTCAGTTTGATTGCCTTTTATGATCATGGTGGTCAAGGGGAAGGGTGATGGATGTAACTTCCTTGACTTTAAGAAGTTTTGGTCCCTGTAGCATTCTCACTGGTAAACAGAGGAAGCATGTGCTGCACAAAAAGACTGTTAGATGTGCTGGGTCGATGGACTCAAAGGGTAGTTAATTAATGGCTTGATGCCTGTTTGGCAGAATATCTTAGGTAAGTACTGGGGGCAATGTTAGTCAATATCTTCACCAATAACCTGAATGATGAGACAATGTACCCTCAGCAAATCTGTGGGTGATACTAAAATGGAGAAAGTGGTTGACACATCAAATGGTATAGTGCTGGTCCAGACAAGCTCTAGGATTGGGCAAAACAAGTCTCATGAAGTTCAACAAGGAGTGCTAAATTCTGCACCTAGGTGAATAACCTCATGTACCAGTAAAAATGCGAACTGGATAGCTGGTGTGCTGTGAAGGATCTGCATAGTGGATACTAGGTGAGTAGGAGAAAGTGGTGGCCTTTAATTGCTAGGAAGGCAAACTGGATTGGGCTATGCTAGGATGAGAGTGAGCAGATAAAATGAAATTATGTTTTTTATTATGTTGGTGCTGCATACACCTGTGATTCTGCATCCAGTTTTGGATTCTGCAGTTCAAGAAGGATGACAAAAGCTGGAGTCAGTTTAGCAGAGGACTAGCAAGACTGTCATGGGCCAAAAGTATGTGACCTTTGAGAAGAGGCTGAGGAACCTGGGCTTGTTTAGTCTGGCAAAGCAGCAGCTAAGTGGTGATCTAATAGCTGCCCACAGCAGCTTGAATGGGAATTGTACAAATGGCAGAACCAAATTCCTCCCGGTACTGGCAGATGGTATAATAAGAGGCAACAGCTCCAAGCAGCTTGGAAGAATCAGTTTGGACTTTAGGAAAAAGTTATTCACCAGAAGGGTAGTGTGGCAGTGGATTAGCTTACCCAGACGTATAACCAGGGAATTGTCCTTCTTGGAGCCTTCAACTTGGCTAGAAAAAGTGGCAGCTGACCTGGTACAGCATTTGCAACATTTCTGTGTCCAACCAGCATTTCCAATTAACCTTCTGCAAATAAGACACTTGAAGGGAAACTAGAAGAAAGGAAGATGATGTACCCAAATTCATGGACTTACCTTGTATCCTCTCTTCAGACTGATTTGCTTTTATGGTGGCATATGTACAGGCAGTCAAAGTAAAAATAATGACAATGCACTGGAGAGGGCTATTTTGTCAATTGCAGCAGAAAACAAATAACTACTGAATAATCACAGGCCACTAGATTTCCTTTATGTATTTTCTGTCAAGCTTAAGACTTAAACTAGACAGAAACATTTCATTCATCAAATGATTAAGCTGGGGCGTTCCAGGAAAAATATATGCTCAAGGCCTCAGAAAAGGAATGGAGGGTATCCTTGCTAATTTTACCTGGGAAGATACTCCTGTCTTGCAGAAAAGGACATAAAGCGATGGAGGTCCTTTTCACAATGAGAGCCACGGATGTTGCATAAATGTACTCGCAGGTTTTTCTGTGCATATTGGGCACAAAGCGCTCTGCTGGCCGGAGAGAAAAAAGATTGAGAAAGGCCTTCTTGAGCTGGCCTCATTACTGTTGCATGTCAAAACATTTGACAAGTTTAATTTTCACCAATAGAAATAGTCATTTGCAGATTATTTTACTGACCTAAGATCACAGACTACTGTGGTTTTGGCCACGTTGTTTCCTCCCATCCGCTTCTGCTGAGGTAATAGGAGAGGCCAGCATACATTTCCTACTGCTGTAAAGTTTTTTTGAACTATTTTTATATGGTTCATGTTGGGAATGGCAGAATAGCTCAAATCACATACTTCTCAGTCAATTAAAGTTAAAAAGAAATAGATTTAGTTAAGGTTGTTTATCAGGGCATTTAGCAGGCTCTGTTGCTGTTCTTAATTATTTGATAATTTACAGGTCAATGACACTGCAACAGAGATTCTTAGTATTTCAGGGCAGAAATTAGAGGTGCTACAGAGGTGCAGAGGGTAAGCTGTGTTACAGGCGCAGATTTGGGATTGACCTGAAGAGACGTCCAGAAGAGATGCTTAACAAAAGTCTTTATTTTCTTTGTATTTTCCTTCCACTTTCATGGTCCATGCTGCAGTCAAGCAAGTCCTGAAGACCAGCTCCAGCTTTCACATCATCTTTAAGTCTCTCTTAACACCTTCTCAATAACCTTGGAGGAACATTGCTTGTCACATAGCACATGGTGCCAAGGGGTACCAGTGTGATAATGAAATATTCCCTGTATGCATCCCAGTAGGAGAGAATTGCAGTTCTGCTTTTTACTACTATGATTTTTTTTTCCTGACAGAGGCAGAACCTTGATTTCTAATTTCTTTCTGGGCACCAAAGTGAGTAACTGTGTACTCTGCTTGAGTAGATCTTTAATTACTATGACCAGGCAATTGTGTCTCTGTTACTTTTTTAGAAAAACTCCTCCAGACTTTAAATGAAGACAGAGAAGGCCCATGCAAAACAATTACAATGGAGAATTTGTTTACAGACTATCGCTAGAAGAGACATAATGCTTCCCTTTATCATCACTTGTCATAGCAGTGACAGCCTGTAAACCTCCTGCCTGTGCATTATTCTTTATTTGTCACTGCCTGTGCCAAGTCTTGCCCTGGCAGGTGCCTGGCATGTGTCAAACATATGATTCATGGGTTCATTTGATCAACACTGTGAAGAAAAGAATGATGTATTTTCTTTTAAATTACAAATTAGACATTTACTCCCCATATCTGGTGACAGGGGCTTTGGATTCTTTATATCCAAAGTGCACCATTTATAGCTCACTGTAGAATTTAAATACTGGCTTCTCTCTCATGCCTAACTCTGCAAGTTAAATTTATGTAATATTACAGCATATAAATGAAACCATCCTACCTCCCTGTTTTATTGTCATGGCAAGCTTGCTTGAATTGTTTCCTTTGGTAATAAATGGGCAGAATGGGTTGTCCTCTGGACATTTAAAGACCTTTTTATTACAGGTTGCTTTCTATTTTACACACCGCATTATAATTTCTTTCAGAGAATTTCTTTAGAATTGTAGTTTTGCTCTGACATTGACTGATGCATGTTTACTTGGGCACTTGAGTTTACTTGCTTCTAAATGTGTATGTGTAATATATAGCTTTTGTGTGTGAGATGCTTCTTCTGGAGATAATATTAGCAACAAAATAATTGGGAACTGTGAGAAAATGCCATTGTATTTGCTATCTTTGGGAAAAGACAAGGTTAAAAAAATCAAAATTTGTTAGTAATCATAAACATCTAGTTCATTTGTTAATCAAAATTATTCCCATACAGAAAATTCTGAAGTCTTGTCTAGTCTGTTTTAAACAACACTTGAGCTGTGAGTTTCCCAGGTATTGTCTATGTCTTCATGACCCCTGGCTCAAGCACAGGCTGTTTCATTAAGCAGCCAGCCTTTAAAGCCAGCTGCTCACTGCAGGTCCTGCAGAATGGCCGTTTTTCTTTAAAGAATCTTACCTATGATACCAGTATATTGAGTAATGCAGCAGCGGCTTTAATGAGTGGTTCAATATGAAAGATATGTTTTTACTGCTTACATAAATAGTAGAAAATGCTACAGTTTTCTTTAAAACTACTACTATTCTACTGTCTCTGGCTCTTACTCTGTGTTTGTTTATGCTTTTAGAGATTGGTAAGATTTGAAACAGATAGTGGCACAAGACATTGCAGGGGAAAATACAATATGAGAGCACTTTCATATTGATTTAAGTTAAAAAAAATCATTACTTATAGATCCAAAAGGGATTTTTTTCCTCCCCTTTAAGACATTTTCATTCTCACAACCATATTGGAATTGGTCGTTGAACTTAAATACTTCATGATGGTTTTGTAGTTATTGAGAATTTTTCCCAAATAAATCCCCAAACTGTCTTCTTGGCCAAATCTCAAAACTAAAATATGGTGGGTATTGTTACTGGTATCTGTTTGACTATGTCATGACTTATTGTTAGGATATTACTAACATGTAGCTGTTTTAACAAATCTAGATACCTTATGTATCTCTAGTAATCCATATACTTTGATTTGTATGTAGACCTGATCTTTTTATGTCACTTGTCTAACTAAGCTCTATAAAAATTAACACTTACTACTATTGTTTTCTTCCTGATTACTTCCAGATATGTCTAAATGAGCATGCATTTAGAATTCTGTGTGAACAAGACATGCAAATTTTGGTTTTATACTTCTGCTTTTTTGCGAGTTGTTCTTTGAGCGACAAGGAGAAAATAATAAAATTATTCAATCATGGGACTAATTAAGTAGATGAAAACAATTTTGGGATATGTGATTCTGGCATCAAAAGATGTGCTGGATATTTTAATGCAGTTCTTCACAAATCAGATGACATGCTGTCTGAAATGTGTGAAGAGCTATCCAAGAGAGAGGGAGGAAGGTGGTATAGAGAACTCTTGTTTGTTCCACAGAATTTCAGGTACTATTCTGGCCAAAAAAACAATTAAAATATTTAAAATTCGAGAGACATCTTTTCCTGAGTGTGCAAGGAACCTTGAAGCAATGAAAGAACAGTACGACCTACCATTGATTTCATGGAGTTCAGGCTCCAATACAACTGATGACAATCAAATTATATTATTCAGCTCTTTTGTTATTTAGCAATTGATATAAGAACAGAAAAAAATGTATCATAATGTGATAGTTTACATCATCTCTCCCTGAAATGTTTTCCTGAAGAGATAGGCACTCAGCTTTCAGAATTTGCTTCTTGTAAGATGTGAAAGGAATGAAATTAAGTTCTTTGTGTGAGACTGAATTTCACTGAATTTATTTGGCCCAAGACAAGTGATAACAGTCAGAATGCATGAAAAGAGTGCATTTGTATTAGTTCATTTGAACATCAGTGGTGGCCATATTCAAACTGTCTATTGCAAGGGCCTTATCTTAGCCACTGTGACACCTAACTAGTGAAGGTCCAATTCAGGTGTGCCTTGAATTTCTATACAGGCAACACAGAGCCTACCAACACCACAAACAACTGAAGTAAGGTTGTCAAAGTAAGGGTCCTGCCTCTTTCCATCAGAGAGTTTAGGTGCTTCCTTGGTAGCTGCCTTCACATACAAAGAGGGAAATTGCCTAGAACCAGCTCACAGGGAATAGTAAAGCAATCATATCTGATATGTAGCCAAATTCAGAGCTACGTAGTAGGATCCTCTGATCAACTGGAGTCTCACCAGTGAACCCATCTCAGAGGACAGGCAGGTGAAGATGGAGGTTTTGCACTATAGCCAGGGTGGTAGCTGCCTGATTGCATAGTTGGAGAGCTGTGTTCAGGCTGAGTAACCTGAATCTTCTTATTAGTTGTCTGTACAGTGTGCAGCAATTGTGTGGTATTGTTCTTGGTGCAGGGTTCATATGCACTATTCAGTGCAAACAAACTTAAGACTTGTGGGAGAGATCAGAGGGTAAAGGGTTAGATGACCTTAAAGAACTACAGGAAATTTCCAGTGTCTGAAGACTAACAGAAGCTATGGTACCTAACAGATTAGGTTTGATTTACTTTGGAAATATGTAATATCCTGTCACTTTGAAACTGTTTCATTTTTCATGGCTATAAGATGATACAATTTACAATGTAGAAAAAAATGCAGATTGATAGCCCCAACAGACTTTCATATATTACCTGCAAGGTCTTTGTATCTTTGTTTTTAAGGTCTATTTCCCTTCTTCTATATTCCTACGCTATGGGAATAACCTCAATGGAACTCATAAAAACAGGAAAACAGTTCGATAAATATATGCTTTAGACAGTCTTGCACATGGGCACAGAATGATCTAAGACTTGATTTAACCTCAGTTCAGTCACGATACTGAATTGTAGCTGGTACCTAAAATGAGTGAGAGTGGCACACAGCCCTTATCCTGTGAATATGGTTGGTCATACAAAGATCATCATTCAAAGACATAGTTCATCTCTTGTTATTGCAATTGTTGGGGGATTGTGTTGGTTTTTATTGAGTATGTACGTAGCAAAATGGGATGAAAAAAGGGATACCTCTTTTCTTCTTAGTTCATAGAATCATGGAATCATTGAGGCTGGAAAAGATGTTTAAGATCATCAAGTCAACCGCAGATGAACCGTATTTCAGAATTTGAATCTGTGTATTCTACAGTCAATCACAGAGAAGACGACAAAAACATTTGATGTTTATCTGAATGTCAGTCTTTATTTTTTTTTGTCTCAGACTTGGCCTTTCTCACTTGATCTAATACTTCTCCTGGGTAGTACTATGAACACAAACCACTCTCTTGACTCAGCAGGTCTCCAAAGCATTCAGTTTCTCTCCCTAGTCTGTTCTGTAATCCTTGCAGAAAGCTGATGTTCCCAGGTCTCAGACTGCTCCCTCCTGTGTCAGCATACATCAGGATTCCTCAGTGCAGCGAAACATCCCATGCAATACTCTCCCACTAAATACGTATGACTACACACTAATGTTTCTACTTCTTCCTAATCTGCAGGTAGATTTGGAAAGCCTTGTGCGTTGGTCAGCTAGGAAGGAAAGGAGCAGAGACAAGAAGGAGCATCTGCAGGAAGCTCTATTTCAGTGGAACTTGATTTTATTTTAACACAAGATTCTGTACTCTCTGCACTGTGACTTGTTTGCTTATTGCCTTTAATCTATGCGTCGGTCTTATATGCTCAAGGGTGCTGCTAAATTATAGTCCTTTTGTGTAGTCCGTAGCAAACTTCTTGCAGTCTCTAATGATGCAAGGTCTGGATCAAGGCCTGTACTGACCACACAAGTCCAAAGAATTAGTAGTGGATATAAGAACAAATCATAACCTGGCAAACCCATTTCAGTGAGACTTAGCTTGCTACCCCCAGCATCACAAAATTATTGGAAACTAAGCTTTTCTCCCTCTCTCCTGCCAAATAAAATTATCAGATTTTTCCAAAGTAATGAGTCTGACAAACTGAGGTGTTATATCAAAGACAAAAGATCAGTATTTCTGTCATAGATGTATTTAGGAAGAGACAAAACTGTAGGGTGTTTTTTGTTGTTGGGGTTTTTTTTATGATTCTTTGTGTGTGTTTCTAGTCAGAAGGAAAAAAGTTCCCAAAGGTGCTGTTTTGTGATGCAAACAAAGCCAGGCTATGCAGATAAGAGAATCTATCAACTGCTCTACATTTGCAGCTTAATTTTATTAGAAAGTCAGCTGTCCATTTGCTTCACGGTAGTATCCAGCTATTAAGATCTTCCTTCATGTTTGTTTCCCTTTCCATTACAAAAACAATCTAATCATGCTAGTTTAACGCTTACTTTTTAAAAATTGCTTTCCCCTCATAGTTCTTCTTAATTAGTTGATACAGGAAACCCGCTTGGAAAGGACACTGTTTATAAAACGGCATGCCAGAGTGTTTATCTGGCCTTGGGCTGCAGGAACCAGAGGATGGATGAATATCCTGCAGTTGTTTTGGCCACGATTATATCGTGGATGGCAGGTTGCCAGTAGCAACTGCAGTAAAAGGTCCAGAGTGTTAGTGTCTTCCTCTGTGTGATAAAACAGAGAACATTTGCACTTTCGGAACTGTCTCAGAGAGGATTTGTGGCAGATTTTGGAGGACTTGAAGTGACAAGAGGTAGAAGTAGATAAGCTGCTTGCAGGTTGTGTGCCAACCTGTCCTTCTGTTGGCTCCTCCAGGCCTGGCACCACTGACGCTTTTTTTGCCCTTCTTTCTAGAACATTTAAAAGAGAAGCTGGAGGAATACATGGTCCGTTTTGCCAAAGTGAGGATTGTACGTACCAAGAAACGAGAAGGGCTCATTCGGACCAGACTGCTAGGAGCCTCGCTGGCTAGAGGAGAAGTCTTGACATTTCTGGATTCCCATTGCGAAGTCAACGTGAATTGGCTGCCTCCCTTGCTTAGTAAGTGCATGAGCGTTCATCAGCCATTAAAAGTAGAGCATACAGCATAGCTTAAGCGATCAAAGCCATGTCCCCGGGACATACACTGTATACAAGAGTTTGGAGTTGTGCTGCAGTGTCTGAAGAGTCAGTGTGAGAGAGAACTCAGAGAAATGCGAGCAGCTCCATTTTATGGTTCTTGTGACTAAAGAACTGGAAAAACTTCGAAGATTCACTTTGGCCTATTAGAGTTACGATTTCTTTTATTATTACTACCACTAAATACACTGCTAAGTCTAGTATTATACTATGCCCTTACTATCCACCTGAAAACTTTTGTTATGCAGGTATTGTACTCCTTCCTAGTCCTCCACATTCCATTAAAACAGCTTTTGCTGTAAATGTATCCAAGACCTCAGAGTTAAATCCAATAATTGCATTCACAATAGGAAGCTCAGAAAGAATGATTTGCTATTGACTGCTTTGCTGAATTCCAGCTGCAGCTGGCAAAGCTCCATTAGTCAAAGGAATGGAAAGAATCAATTGTTGTAGTCTAGGATTTCACTTCAGGAAACAACGTCCCCTTTTCTACAAATACCCCCTTTTCTACCTGACTATATGCAAAGTGTATGTACTTTGCAGAGTGCTTTTTTACTAGCAAAGAAAATTTCTGAGTTTACTATTAAAGAAATTTGTACTGATTAAAAAAGTATGTCGTAAGTACATGACAGGATAGGGTTTCACCAATTAGTGGTTATTGTTTCTTGAATTTTGTTGCTAGGACTGGTTTGGCCACACAGTAAGCTGATAAAGCATTTGCAGCCAAGAAGAGATGCTGTTCTGCTAATGAGCTATCGCTTGAGACCAAAAAAAATACTAGTAACTAGTTTTTCTTCAACTCAGTAACAACGTAATGTACAGAATTCCAAATTTACATCCTTCCTAGCTTCTATATCAAATTACACATACAGCCTATCCCCTTGTTACCACTTTGCCCTCAATCACAACATCAGCATTTTTAAAAATCACGTCCGTGTCTTCATGTAAAGCCCAAATGGCATAAAGGAGCAGAGGGAAATACAAGTTTCAATAAGCCTTCCACAAGCAGCCCTGACAAGTAGCCATTAAACACTCTCGCATATTCTACAGCCACCTTTCCTCTGCTTTCTGATTTTTCCCCACCATGCATAATACATGGCCACTAATGAAAAAATCTCAAGAAGATTCTCACTCTTGTCCTCTGAAATCTTTTGCTAAGTCACTGCAGATGAGACGTAATCCTTCTATTGGGAAATCCTTCTAATGGGAAAACTGCAAGTTGCAAAACCAGTTTCTTTCCTTGCTTTCTTGTCTGAAATGAAGGTACATCTAGCTGGGTTTCACCCTATAAAAACTGAAAAATAAATAGAATGGTCACAAAGGATTCATAATTGCAGTTAGGGTTGCAGTTGGGTATTGAACTGATGATCACAAACCTCAGCCTCAAGCCAGAAGACTGAAAAGATGAGAGAAACTTCATCAGGGACCAAGTCCCAGTTCTTCTTAGTCAAGCGGAATGAGATCTTTCTTGTTCCACATGTAGTAGAAATACCCTTAGCTAACCAGCCAGCGGATCTAGAAATTATTCTTGAGGAACAATGGAGCCCAGGATCAATAGGCTTTATTTTGAAAGAAGTAGTAGAGCATTACATGAAGAAGGACAAATAGAGAATGAATACACAGCTAGTATATTTAAGGATGCCCTGTGCCCTGTTTTCCAAAAGGGATGAGAGAACTTTTCATAACCATTAGGTGGCAAATATTTATTGTACTGAAATCAGATGACACCTAGCTACTGATAATAGTGAAGTTAATACATTTTTGCAAGTATTTATCTGAAGATCTGTCTTGTGATTCACTCAACACTGCATTTGACTGGATGTCATTCAAGGAAACCAAAACAGAGGATATATTGGGTATTTATTGCTTTGAAGCTGCCGTATTTTAGCTCTGATTGTATATGCCACGTGTAGTGAACAGTCCTCAACAAAAGCCCAGTTCAGCCCTGCTCTGGAGTGAAGACTGCCAGTCTTCGCTGAGAGGGGCAGTGGTTTCCACTGTTCCAAACCAGTTTTTTTCTCAAAATGAGACCTTGCAAGTTGGGGGGGGAACCAAGAGCAATCACTTAAAGATGGTTCTCAAACTTATTTAGGCATCTAACTTACATTTTCAGAATTGACTGTTACTTTCTAGACCCAAGGAAGACTGAGTTATTTCAGTACTTGTTAGGTATCTAAATAGCTTTGTGGAGCGGAGCCATAGTTGTTTTCAGTTACAGTCCTTTGTTTTGTTTTTTTGAAAGCAGGTGCAAAATGGCTTTTCTTTATTTACTTTAAGCTTTATTTACTTTATTTGTTTAGCTTAAATGGGTTTCTACACTGAGATAAGCCACTCTGAGATCTCAGAGAGTTTTGCCTGATGTTCACTGAGCAGGCAGCTGTAGTCATGTAAAAATGTTGGCAAACACAGCTGTTATCACTCCTCAGTAGTATAAAGTCAGCAGAAGGAAAGATGTGACTTGGGCTCCAGCTGCTGTAGTTTAGAGTCTGGTGTAGTGTGAAGTCGCAGTTATTGCAGGTAGGAAACTGAGCGGCAAACCAGCTGAAAGATGCAGGCACATCTTTCCTTCTGCTGATGTTGCTGCAGGAGCAGTAAGAGGGGAGGAGGACAATAGATCAGTAGTGCCATAGGCTACCGGAACTAGGTTTGTCAAAACAGTTTTTTTTCCTGACCAAGATTTAAAACTATATCATGAATAGATCATGCTTAGCAAGTTATCAAGACACCTGCTAGCTATAGCTGTCCATCTCCACAACATTTATGTGATGCATTAGTTGCCAGTGGGGAGACTGAGAGTACAAGTAGTTATGACAACTCAGATAACAAGAGATAATTTGCTGAGCCTCTCAAATGTTGTCACCATCTGTAATCACATATTTAAGTAGGAAAATAAGAGTATTTGCAATGTGGCATTGACTTTAACCAGGCCAATTTGAAACAAGCACTTGAAATTAAAGGGATGCATCTTTCTCATAAAGATAAAACCTACATTTTTGAGATAGTGACTTATCCAATATTGAAAACTTCTGTTTATTGTCACATGTGCACACTCTGCTTGATAGTAAAAGTGCTAAATTCAAATATATATGTACATATTGCTTAAAATTGCTAGGGAGAAAGCTCTGAGCAATGTTCCCTCTTGATCCCATGCTTTCCCTCAAATCTGCGAGATTTTTACTTGTACAACAATGCTTATCTGTCTGTTCTTCCCTTTATCTGCAGCATATGTGCATTGAAGTAATGCATGGAAATTTTCAGACCAGTAGGAATTTGTGAGAGGATGATGAGTAAAGGCAATAGAAAAGAAACTGTAAAGCATTTCGGCTATGACTTTCAGACTCTAGCGTTAGGAGCAAGTGGGATAAAGAGCAGTGTCTGGCAAAGGCAGCAGCATGTTCACATCTGTAAAGCTATGATACTGGCACCCTTGTGAAATGTAAGCTAGCCCTACAGCCCTTTTTTCTGTTTCCTAAATTTGGAAACAGAAACTCCTGTATTGGGGGGCTACATTTAGCCTAAGAAGTATGTATGCAAAATTCATTATTTTAGGCATACTGAAAGAAGCATTGAGGTTTCAGGTTTGATTACTCTGCCTTTTGGTGTGCACAACTACAAACACCCTGGTTTCTTCAAAGTCAAGATCTTCCTGTAGTTTCTCCTCATCTCCGAAACATTTTTGGGGCTGAGAAGTAAGTTCTGCAGATACACACAAGAACAGGCAGGTGAGCATCATCTTATTTGCAAAAATCTTGCAGAGTTGTAGGAAGAAAGACTGGGATTGAGTCTGAGCACTGCTCAAATAATTTTCTCCCTGGCTATCTCTGCATGTGACTTGGAGATTTCCAATCCTTCAGTCTATTTAAAGGCAGCGGCTTTTAAAGATCAAGAGAAGGATGCTAATGTATTATGAGTCTACCTTTGACCTGCTCCAGCCAAATCAATCCTCTTTAGTTTCTCTCCTTCAAAGAATTTAGAAGGGAGGGATCAGAGACAGATTATTATAAGTCCTGTAACTATTAGCAGGACCATCACAGGAAAGAGGTTATGTAAAAATGACTTTACATAATGATTACAGATAACACTACACAGTATACCAGTGAATGTAATTATATTTGACAATAGCAACAGTAATGCAGCCATTATGTCTGAGATGAGTTTCCTAGAATTTTGTGAGAGCATGTGCTTTAAATTTATTTCACTATTAAAGGATAAGGGTGTAAAAACCTGCTGAACTTCCAATCGCCGTAATTTCTTACTAGCAGTCAACATTGTTCCCCCATTTGGACAGTCTGTAAACAACAACTGACAATAAATATGAAAACTACAGATGTTTTGCTAACATAATATCTTTTCTTAATTTCTATCCTTCAGAAGCAAGGAAGCAAAATCTGTATTATTAATCATTACAGCAGTATTACCTGCCTTCCTATCTAAGTTCCACATTCCACACTCAGCCCTCTGATTTTTTTAGGGTATTATCAAGCACCAGTGAAATCTAATCCTTAAAAACAAAGAACAAGTTTTCCACATAGGCCCTACAATGTATTACATTTTGTAAAGAATCTAGGCTACCATTTGGAGAAGAAACTTTATTATACTTTGAGTTCTGAGGTTTTGTCCTTTCAAAGGACAGATTTCTAGTGTCCTTTCATGCCAACGCAGCTACAAATTTTCCCTCTACTTCCACATTTCAAACCATTATTCTTCTGTCTAATTCTTGCAGCTGGAATATCTTCTTTACTTTTCTTTCTCTTCTGAGGAGCTCTATGGGATTAAGCAATAGGATTCACCAAAGAAGTCTCAGGCCCACCCTGCTCTTATACTAGAGATAGGAATTTGATTTAGCCTCACAGTTCTAATTTAAAAAAAAAAAAAACCAAAACCACAAAACCTCCTTTCTTTAGAAAACAGGTGAGTAAGAATAGTACTGTGGGGCCTTCCTTACATCTCAAAGATTGATATAAAAAAGGACACAAGCCCTGTAGCCCTATTTTGTTCCTCGTGTTGGAGTTTGCCTTTAATTTGTAGCATTTGATCTCAAAGCTGATGCACACTAGAGCCACAGCAACAGCGGCTGAATGGTTGCAAGGGCTGAGATTCACATTTTGGGAACACAAATCTCTCTCGCAGGAGCTTGCCATACACACTCCCCACAGCTGAAGGAGTATTTTTACATTTTGCTTGCTAGCTTGTTCCGAAGCTGACAGATTAGGGACAGCTCAGAGTAGCAAAGTGACAGAGATATAGATGACTGGACTCCTGTGGGTCTCACAGGGATATGCCTCCCTTTAAAGAACTGTAAATGCTTCTAATCATTGCCCAACTGCATTAAGTCCTCTTTAGATAAAGGTTTGATACAGATTTGAAAAATGAAATTATTTGGGGGCCATAGGGAGCAAAGCAAGCAATCTTCAAACATCAGAAAACCTGTGGGATTCGCTTTGCAGTAATATGATAGATGGCTTGACTAGACATGCCGTTTCCTATTTTCTACTTTCATTTTTCAGACCAGATTGCACTAAACCACAAAACCATCGTGTGTCCTATGATCGATGTCATTGACCACAATCACTTTGGCTACGAGGCACAGGCGGGGGATGCCATGCGAGGAGCTTTTGACTGGGAAATGTACTACAAAAGAATACCGATTCCTCCTGAGCTCCAGAGAGCTGATCCCAGCGACCCCTTTGAGTAAGTAGCGATAAAGGGGAGAGTGGGAACATGAATCAGAACAAGCAAAGAAGGTAACTGTAGCAGAAGAATCCAAGCCCAGAAATTTCCACGTAGGCCACTTTGTACTAATGAAAGGTAGTAGAAGCAAACAGCTTCTATACAGGTTTATAAAACCTCAAAACTAGGAAAAAGATCAGGGCAACAAGTTGCTGAATTCACAAACTGTGCTTTAAACACAAATCTTCCCAATCTTTCCTGATTCAGTGGTTGTGCATAAAAGAAACAGGCACATACTTGTCGTGTAAGTATTGGCATTGGACAAGGAGTGAATGTGACTGCAGTTATTCTGTTTATTCCACAGAGCACTTCCTGGACAGACTTTAGTTTAATGTTTTCTTTGCTGGAGATTGATGTAATACATGCATCAATAGCTGAGTCCACATTCTGCCAGCAGATGCTTTGTTTATGACTGGTGATATTGCTACTGTATATGTATTGCTGTAACTTAAATAGAGGGCTGTCAAACTGAAACAGTGTCAAGCTGATTTGTAAATAATTTTTGATGAGCCAGCTTCCGATCCCAGTATTGTATAGATGGGCTCATTCAGAGAAATGATCTTCTACTCTTCAAAAAGGTAGATCCTTTTTTCTTTTCTTTTCTTTTAATTATCCTCATGTAAAGATCAGCTGTGATTAATCCACATCAGCAGAGAGAGGACAGACAGACAGACATGGTTCAATGTGGCAAAGTCTCCAGGTCTCTCCCACAGCGTGCATCCCAGCAGGGCTGGCAGCCGGACTGGCTCTGATGCTGTCAGTAGCCCTGGCTGAAACACCACGCTGCAGGTTTTGGCAGTTTAAAAACTCAGCATTTTCCCCTCCCCAAAACAAAACCTGGAAACAATAGCAACAGAAAAGCTGTGTCTCTGTCCCAGACTCTGCACTATTTTGAAGTAATGGATCTGATTCATGCAGAAATTGACCCTTATATCCAGGGAATGACCAGCTCTGTACAGGGAAAAGTAGGTAATTGCGGCATTCGGTGGGCTTATTTTCATTATTCTACTTGTTCCTTTTTACTTATCTCCATCTAGGCCCATCAGTCTTCATCTTGCATTGGTGTAAGTGCTGATGAAGTGCTTCCCATCAGCTGCCAATGTGACCACTCCACCACATAGATGCAGCTAGTGCAATCACATAACACTCCAGAGTTGCTAGAGCCTCCATTGCTCTTCCGCAAGTCTTCCTGGTCCTCTGAGCAGTTGTAATTTCTTGCCGCTTACTGAAAGTCACCTAGCACATCATACAATTTGGTTCAGCATTCAAAGTTTTGGTGTAAGTAAAACTTATATATTGCCAATGTAGCTACAGGCTTGCTTATCATCTATTTCACACGTTTGCAGTTTGTAGTATGCATTTCTCAAAGACAAGAGAGGCCTGAAGAGGAGGTACTCATAGGAAGCTTTCTAGAACACACAAGGCTTTGTGCAGTGCAGAACAGATGTGGCAGTTTTGCATGAACTGTTGTTACAGTTGGCATGGCAGCACTTGATACCCACCTTGCCCTGCCTGCATTAGTAAGACACACAGATAAATGGCTTTGTAAGGAACAACATATAGGACAATGCAACCTATAAACCTCCTGTAATCCAAGTAGTCGTCTCCCCAGAAAGGTGGAAAGGCTTCCCAGTTCTTACACAAATCAGTGAGAGTCTTTCTTTGTTTTCCCCATCACAGGATCCGCATCAGAGTGATGCAAGTGGAAAAGCAGCATTGCACATGGAACCACCATGTCCGTCCCCACACATGGCAGCAGGATTGAAGGCTGGCTGAGCTAGGACAATATCTTTGCTGAAAAGTACCCTCTGCCTAGAATGATGAGGGTATAGAAGTGTTTTAAATAATCAGTATGAATTTTGCTTAAGGGAGGAATTATTTTCTAATTCAAAGTCAGTACTGCTTTTCTCCTAGGATCTTCTCTGTTGTCACCTCAAGCTTTTAATACCTTGCTTAAAGAAGTATGGTAAAAGTTACAAACCACTTTAGATATCAGTAACTTAATTGACCAAGACAGCTTCTGTAGAATTAAAGAGACAGAACAGTTTTCCTTTAGGTGCATATACACTAAAACTAGAAATGGCTTCAGCCAGTACCATAATTATTATGTTACTATTTTGTAAGCAGTAGGGATTATTTTTTTATTTAGGTTAAATATTTTACTATTGGTATCCTAATAGCTTTATTTCTTGCCAGCAGCATCAGATCTGAGCTGATCCTTAATGAACTGGAAAATTGCCAGCGTTTTTAGTAAAACACCAGCAAATAATGGGTACGTGATCCAAAAATTGCGCCGAGTTTTTTCTCTCACTTAAAATGCCAACTCAGTATGTGTGTTAAGCAGAAAAGGTCGCATCAGCCTAAGAAATAATGTATATAAAACCAGATCAAACTACGGAAGACCTAAGAGCAGTCATTGTATTATCTGAATGGTACGTTTGCTTTCTAGCTGCACATGATCAAAATACTGCTTCAGCAGACATCAGCAGAGAGTTTGCTGTTGACACAACAAACTAAGGTGTTGACAGGTAGGGTTTTGGTGTGGCAGCAGCACAGAGCTTACTGAGCTCCAATGCCTAGATGAGCTAATGTTTCTGGACTTGATTTTTCCTCACTTTTTTTTTTAACTGCATTCCACTATGGTTGCTGTTTGACAGGCACTCTCCTGTTGGATGACATCTATCTGGACTCAATCTTTCAGTTCAAAATCCCTCTTGTGACGACTCTAGACATTCTCATCCATTTGCGGTGTGAGCGTGGGCATGTTTTATTGTTCATACCCCTGCAGTGCTGCTCAGGCAGCATCTCCACCCTTCGCTGTGACAGAACTTGGAGCTTCATTCCAGATCTCAGCTGTTCCTGATGTACACCCCCACCCATCCTCAGGCCCTCTGCAGTTGTTCACGACAAGTAGCTTTACACCAAGATTTGGCTTGGTGTTTATGACTTTAGGACTGTAGAACACTCTCGGAAGCCTCCAGCCTGCCCACTGTCAAACTGAGGTACAGGTGACATACTAGCACCAACCTGGGAGTCACATGACAAATTTATAACTGCATTTGGATCAGGCTGCATTCATCCACAAAATTTATGATTTTGGTTCACATGTCGTTTGTCACTGGCCACGCCAAGTTTCCCGTAGGTTTCACTGAACCAAACTATAGCCATATAAAACGTATTTTCAATCAAAGCTCCTATGTGAATTATTGGATATTGCTCTATGCTCATTGTAGTGTTTAGGAAGGTTTAACAAGTATTCCATAAATGGATCTCACGTAGCCTTTAAGATTAGCTATTTTTCTAAAAGATCTATGCTGCTGTTTTTCAGGATACATTGAATCCTTAGAGGCACGGAAATTGGACTTCATCCCTAATAATGTTGCCTTCCCATCCGGAGACTAAATCTGTGAACTCCCTGTTGATTTCCCTTTTTCATGTGCCATGGAAACAACAGAAGTTTTGTATTGCATTCAACTGATCTGTCACACTTGCAGCTCTTCGCAGTTAGTTGTAGTGATTTTTCTCTTGTGATTCATGTACAGCTACCCCAATATATTCTAAAGGGGGCTTCATGCTATTTTCCGCTGATGCATTCAGGGTTGTGTAAACAACACAGAGCAAATTGGTGTTCTGATGTATTATGGGAAATTGTCAGACAATCGTGAAATCATCATCATGTCAGGATGATACTCACTGTCTTGATCTCAAGGTCAATGATCATTCAGCAGAATGTGAGATGACTTGGGAAATTTTCTTCTAGTCTATAAGCAGGGACAATCAGAGATGTTTACCTCCTCTGTGGCAAGGATCACCTTGGCTTATTATCTCTGCCTGGTTTGTTTCTCTTTCATGGCAGAGGTTTGGGAGCGTGCCCTTATGGGATATATGGGTTTGGGACATAAGAGCATGCTCTTCCGTGGCTGTTTGTCTCTGTGGTGCAAGCACTCTAATCTCTGGAGGAGTTTGCCTAACCCAAGCGATTGCCACTTAAACTAATAGGATAACCTTGTTACTATAATGGACTGTGATATACAGCATGTCAGTTTATATGATTTAATAGCCTGTCTGGGCTAAAAGCTCTGTGGAAGTTTAAAGCAGAAGTTTGATATGCTCAAGCCTGCTGGGGATGACTGCTCTTTATTTCCTGGCAACACTTACATTGCATCAATTCATGTTATCACATGCCCAATCTGAAAACGGACATCAGTGTCTATTCATGCCAGCAGCAACATATTTTTAACCAGGCAAGAAAACATCAACAATTCAACTCAAAAAACTATTTGGAAAAACCACAAACTAATCGAGAGGTTTAATATAGCACAGATCAATTAGGGTAGGAAAGGGCTCCTACAGCTCCTCGGAGCGGTTTTATGGTGGTGTAACTTTATGATACAGGAGGGAGGGAAAGGTGCAGGTGAGACGTTGCTATTGAATTGCAACTCAAGATGGAAATCCTAACCGATGAGAGAAGTGTTGTGCTACTTACTGGATGCCAAGACTTCTAGCACCTATCTGGGAAAGTTAGTAGTTTTTTGTTATATCACCACTCCTTGCTCTCTGAGGGTTCCTTTCGATGACAGCCTGTTCGCCTTCTGATGTAGAGCTGTCATCTCCAGACCTCCCGGAAGGGAGACGAAGCTGGAGAATCATGTAATTCTAGCAAAGGACCAGAACAATAGCTTGGCAAATACTGGGCTAGCCGAGGAAGCAGAAGCAACTTTGGAACCTCTGGCGAGACATTTTAGTTCTTGTACTCAGTTTCCCATTTATAAAATAGGAATAGAATCACCCCACCATCGCAAGGCTACTTTGGGTAAGAGTCTGGCAAAGCTTATAGGATTGAGGTCTCACAGTAATAGGGGCCATTTATGGTTTATGGATGTACTTTTTGGCAAAATTTTGGACGTAGTCAAGGGATGAAATTAGATGATCAGCACATTTTTCTCTTTCCTTGCATCACAGACTCTCAACGTTGGGTGTAATGTATGACCTTAATGTAGCCAGTTGTGTGTTAGATTGGCAGATTACCTGGCACCTTCTGTTGATTTGCACATGTAAAATCATATTATTATTTTGCAAGCTGTTGTTATTGTGCTCTTTTATTTGAATATGACATACTCAGAAATACTCTCTTTTTCTACAGCTCCTTACTTTCAGTGTTTATATATACTTTCAACAACATGTTGGTGCAAAGAAAGTCTTTGCTAAGACTGCATTTCAAATCTGACAAGTACTTTTACAATTTTATGATCACTTTCTGAAGTTTAGAAAGTGCTTTGGACAATGATTTCTGTTCTATAGCTCCCAGTGCTTTATAGTCTGTGTCTTTTATGGCTGATTTCTGCCTATAAACATATTCATAAAACCTCTCACAATCAGAAACAATTGTCTATTTTTTTAAAGCCTGAGTATAATCTACTGTTTTGAACTGTGCTACAGGAATGTTTGATGCAAAGGCATTATTCTACAGAGAAGCAGTCTCTAACCAGTGTGAGTGTGTGTAATTTAAGGTCTAGATTTATTGTTTTGACAAGCTATGGTCTGTAGAAGACTGTTAGTGGAGATAACAATAGCTTTTACAAACTACTGTCCACCTGTGGCACCATGAACATCTCAGAATTCTTTCAATGAAAAATGCTGACAGTAACACACCATTTATGAGTAAAGATAGGAATATTCAAATGTTTTCCTCTGCCTTTGGTTGGATTTCATTGTAGAAGTTCTGTACAACCAGTACATTTTCTCTGAAGGCCAGGTCAGAAGAGATAACTCTACAGAGAGTGTAACCTGTCAGAATAAAAAAAAAAAAACCAAAACCATCAAGATAAAAAGCTGCTGCTAGTATACTTTTTATAACCTCACAGGAATCACTCAAGCAATTAGTTGAGTCCTACGTACTGGTTGAGTTGGGTAGATTCAGGTTTGATACACAACTTTTCACTTAAATGTTGCTAGTAGCTCATGCCTCCCAAGCCAAAAGGGAAAATATTTTGTTCATAATGCCTTGATGCTGCAGTGCCAAAGTAGCTATGCTTTTTCTGCTTCTGTGGAAACTCATATTTCCAATTTTCTTTTACACTTGGAGCTTCATGGTTAGCACAAAAACATAAACATTTTGAATGTAATGTTTCTAGAGCTGTTAGCCTGCTACTTCACAGAAGTATTAACTTTAGAGCTTGACAGTCTATATGCCCATATGCTGGGGCAGATTCATAGAGTGGGTCACCAAAACTACCAGTAATTAGAAAACTAAGTAGTTTCTGGACATGAATTTAATAGTTCTTTGCATAAAAAAGACTGGGATGGTGGCCAAGAAGACGACAGAGATAAGTTGCTCAATGATTACAGGTGAGCTATTTAACACTATCAACATGCTATTGATACAGATGACTTGGCTTTCAAAATTATAAAATCATGTCTAAAAAATTTTCCATAAAGAAAAAGAAATCACGCTTTTAAAATAATTATTTCTATTTTTAATTTTATATTTTCAAGCCATTTTCTCTAGAACGTTCATGCAGAACTTGGTGAGACCTGTTGGTACTAAGAAACAGGAAACCAACACCCTTCTCTTACATTTTATGGTGTTTGCCAGCATAAAGTTGGGATTGACATCTGCATCCACTTCCATTTGTTTGTTTGTTGTTGTGGGTTTTTAAAAGAATGACCTATTGCTATCTGAAGCCCGTATCTGTGCGACAGTTGCTTCGAACAGAAGAGACAACAAAGACTAAATCCAACGACTAATTTTGTCAGACCCCCGCAGTGTGCCAAACAGCTTCCAAATCTGTACATTGATGCAAATTGCATACATGCTCATTGGCTCAAGTTTACTAATACTCTTTAGCAGTTGGGGTTGGGGGGTATGTGTGTGTGTCATTTCCCCCTTACTCTACAGGGTCTGCCAGATACTCCACAGTATCTCAGTGCTTTTCTCCCCTTCCCCTCCAATGCCCATGGTTCTTTTTTCAGAGGTGATCAACTAAGCATGGCATAGAAGCATCTTCACCTGCCGATATATACCTTCTGATTTTTTGACTACCTAGAATAATTCTGACTGTCCAGCTATCTTGGCATAGGACCCCCTTAGCCCTGAGATGAAGAGATTTTCCTGGCTTCCACTCTGAAGAAATTAAACTGCCAATGTAGTGTGTGCTGAAAGCATGAAAAGAAGGGGCTGGGAAGAAATTTATATATAGCCAGTGTTTCAGTACTATTCTTATAATATCTAATCAGAATCTTTCTTGCCACAGCTTTAACCCCTTTATATTTTGTCATGTACACTGTACACTGTGTACATGACAGAGGGAGAAGACCTTTTAAGTACTTGAGGACTCGTGTCAGATCAGTTCATTGTTCATTTTTAAGTAAATTATTTTTTTTAGTCTCTCTTAATAAGTCATGTTCTCTGGATCTCTGATTATTATCTTTGCTCGCCTCTGGAATTTTCCATACTGAGAGCAGATACTGCAACCAGCCAAAGCCTTATTATTGCCTAGTAGAATAGGGCAGGTGACTTTGCCTGTCTCAGAAGCTATGTTCCTGTTTATATTTCCTTGACATTGTTGGTTAACCACCAGCCAGGCTGGTGCTGTGGTGTAACCTCCACGTCATTTTCTGCAGAACTGGTATCTAGCCAAGTGTTCATCATCCTCCTCTTGTAATTCAGATTTTACATGTTTGAAGGCAAGGCATTTGTCTTCATATCTATTTGAAGTGCCATGTCCAAAAAGGTGATCTGTCTTCATTATCCCAAGATCAGTGTGATACTTTGTAACTGAACATTTTGAATTTTATCTTTTTGGCCTTTGTTTACTTCACTTCTTCGGTTTGCTAAGATTTTTGAATTCTGATTAACCTCCAATTTTCACAGCCTATTGCAATGTTATTTGAGCTCTATTTGGGGTTCATGCAAATGGCAAACTCTGTTCTAAATCCTGACTGTGAGAAAGTCTGTTTGGTCCATGCCAGAAATCAAGATATGCGAAGTCTCTGGCTTTCCAACAATACATCCAGCGGTTCCTCCATTTTCTCAGCCAAAAATGCAGCATGTACCGCTTCTGTGGCCCTGGAAAATTTGTCAGATTTGGAAGCCTTGCTTCCTGCCGAGCAAACCTTTATAAAATGGTACACAAGACTTCCTCCACATGCTCTAGATGGCATCAGATTTACAGCACAATGGCAGATGGCTGTTCAGGTCCCTTTCCTGACCGGAGACCAAGATCTAGGACCTCATGGGCACATGTTCCAAACTGATACAGTTATGCACAAAGCCCTATTTAAAGCTCCATGGAGTAGGGTTGCCGAATTGCACCACGCAGGTTTTTAATGCAACACTGAACTGAATTAGATGCAGGACAATGCTTGCAGATACTCTCTCAAGACAATTTCCTTTTTGATTTTGGGTTATAGGTGATCACTTTTTAGTAATGGCTATCAGCAGTTTTTGCATCTCTCTGACAGTCATTATGTCTCTTCCATATTTCTGTAGTTGTTAACCCTGGTAGTTATCTGTGAATCAGATCTTTTATCTGAGACTTGAGTAAGAAAGAGAGAGTTAATACAAATTTTGTTTAAAATATTAGGGGACTTCAGTATAGGTATTGACATGATGAGAACCTTAGAAATAAGACATGCAAGATCACATTCTGAATTATCCCCAGACACACTAGCATCTGTTTTCTTTTCATGTAAGTAACCAAAATATCGTTATTCTAGCTGGAAGACCAGTTTTGTCACGAGGCAAAGGCAAATGCCTCCAGAAACCTGTGAGGTGAAAATTATGATAAACACTCCAAATTTTGCTGTGTTAGTTTATTTATAAAATGCTATGCATATCTTTTGAGAGACCAGGAACAAATGAGGCTCAAAACAGTTGACATTTTTGTTCCATAGACTGCTAGGACAGTGTCTTTCATTAGGGAACAAGATTCATATATCAGCTTTGCTCATTTCCAGAAATACCTATTTCCTTTGTGGGAAAACAGCATATGACTATCTCTTCAAGTGAAGTATTTGGAAAATCAACCCCTCTGACGTTTTCTGTTGTTGAGTTGGTGTGTCAGTGTTATTTTCAGTCCTGGAGAGGTGCTGTAGGCATTAAATTACACAAGTCCATTTGCCCCCTACAGAGAATGAGGTGCCTGCAAGGAGAGAGGACACCCCACTTCCTCCACTTTCCTGGTTCTCCAGCAGAAAGTTTAGCTGATTCTGCAGAACTTCTCTGGCTTTTTTGTGCTAGGGCAAATAACCACTCTGTTTTCCCATAAGAACAAATGACCTGTGGACATGCAGTGAATTAGGAGTGGAAGAGATGGTGATAAGCCAGGAACAGAGTAGAACAGTAACAACATTTTTCCTTTTCAAAGCATTGCGAACATGCAAAGGATGTCTCAGAGTACCCGAGGAAAAGGTAAACAGCAGGGAAGAAAGTAGTTTGGAGCAGTATTTTCAGACCACTGTCTGGGGACCTCAAGGGTAGTGGTTTTGAAGAGACTCCCAGAAGGCACTGAAGGAGAGCAAACTTCCAAAGTTCTCAGCCCACAGGAAATGTTTCAAGTCCCCAGCTCACTGCTTTGCAGTAGGTTTTAATGCCTATTCCATTTTGTAGTGATTCTTTTTGACAGAATGACAGTTTAAACAGCAAAACTGTTCAAAGCACGATCTTTCTTTGTTCCTGACTTGTTCAAAGGGCATTCAGGGAAGAAGAATAGTCCTTTGTTAGTTGTAGTTACAATATATGTAATTAGTTGATATAGCTAAATCGTATGGGCCCTGTTATTTCAAGAGTGTTCTCATTTGACCTTAAATCAAGCAGCATAACCAAAACAAAGAAATTATTATAAATGCCTAACTATATTGCCTTAATTTTTACACTTTCTCTTTGTCCTGTAATTGTTTGCATTTCTATTTCTGCTAAATAGGTATATTATTAGTATTCTATAGCAGAGTAATGTTAAGACACACGATTGCATTTTTCGTAAATCACAAGATATTATTGCTATTGCAACCAATTTCCAGTATGAGTTCCTATAATGATAATTTAATAGATTCATGACTTTTTAATACCAAAACAGAGTATTGTGACTGTCTCAATGGAAGTGGTAATACTTTAGGAACATTCATATATCTACTGGAAGGTAGTAACATGCTTATAGTTTCTGTAGGCATGAAAGGACTCAAAACTTGTCAAAATGTGGGTATTAGGATGACTGAGACTATATATTTTTTTATCCTGTGCTTTTTTTTTAATGTATAACAGAATATTGATCAAGCTTTTTTAAAATACTTGACAACACGTGGTCAGGTATTAGAAAATATGTCTTTTCATCACCTATTTAACTTTTTGCCTTTTTATTTTCATTAATAGTTTGTTGAATATGAAAGTTTCCTAAGCTCCACAGGCACAGCTGACCTTAGGCTGTAGGAATGTCTATGGCAAGGAGGGCTGATAGATGGGCCTTAACTGCAGACAGATTTCGTCTGTCTCATCTAATGCTTATTAAGAAATCTAACCTCAGTTAAATTGTATTATACAAACCTTCAATTCTATCAAGGACTGCCAAATAGCTGTTTTCTGCAGTAATTACTGGACTTACATCTCCACCTACTGGCTGATGGGGCAAAATCCCATTCAAATGTTAGTTTAAATGAAATCCAAGTAGTGTTTTGCCTGTGAAAGCTTTTCTTACAATATTAAAATCATTTACAGCCACGATTTTGAGGGGAAGTTTGTTCAAAGTTGTTTGGTCACGTATATAATGAAGCCACTGACTTCAAACTCGTTGACCTATGCATATCAGCCTATGTCTTGATAAAGAAAATATGGCAAGATTTTTAAATCAGAAAAAAAAATGTATTTAAACCCAACTACAGATCCTTTCAGAGGGAATGCATGAGCACATCCAAGAGCCAAGTACACAGTAGACCTGTAGAAAGTTATTCCTATGTATCTCAATACAGCTTAATAGCATAACAAGAATGATGTTACTAGAGAAATGATTTTTTTTAAAAAGAGAAACAGAAAAATCTGTTGTAATAAAGAACTCAGACAGCTGACCTATAGGTGATTATCAGTGTTGGCCCAGCAGAAAAAAAAGGGAAAAGATAAAAAAGAAAAAAAGAAAAAAAAAATCCCAATAGCAGTTTAGAGGTTAGCAAAGAGAAGAGGCTGAAGTTTAGTAAGAAAAAGTTCAAAGTGGACTGGTAATGAGAATTTCTTTCAGAACAGATTTCATCCATTGGTAACAGTAGAGGAAGAGAAATGCTGTTTGTAAAAGCTGGTGATCATAGACAGTGATGACTCTTCTGTGTGATAACAGCTGTGAAAAGGGCAAATGCAATCCTGGAACTTATTTTGCTGTAGCCCTTGGCCCTTTGTGGTTACAGAATATTTAAAAATCTCAGCTGCCCCCTACTCCTTTTCCTCACAAGTCAGGTTATCATCTCTTCTCAGCTTCAGATGGAATCTGTCATGCTTCTGTTGTCTTTTAGACACTACAACCTCTTCCTCATTTCCCCAGGGACAAGGGGAGTATATAGAATAAATAGACACAACAGTACAGCATAGGGTGTTCTTTTATACCTTAATTTTCTCCACAGATTTTGCTTTCTTGTTCTTTATGATGGGGCATTCACCTGTAAGAGCTGATGTCATGTCCTGTCTACCTGCACTTAAAATCTTTTGACCAGCATTTCTACTTAACTTCTGCTTAATTAGCAAGTTTCTGGCTTCAGAAAGCTTCCTACTAAAGATACATTGGTAAAATCTTAACTATTGTGAGGAATATTAAGTACACAATCTCCCTAGTAGTCCTATAAAGAATAAATACAGTACAGTGCATGGTGAAACTAGAAATCTGATGCTTGGGCTGAGTAATAGTAACTCTCCCACACACACACTGTTAGTTTTACAGAGACTCGATTTAGATCAGATGCCCCATCACGTGCATCTACAAAAAAGTCATATGAGCCACTTAGAATTAAGGATCTTTTTCTACAGAAGTTTGTATTAAACAGTGCTAGAATTCAGATGCTAAATGAAGTAGGTTTCTTTGAAATTTTTTTTTGCTCTGAGTAATTTCTTCAAATAGTTACAGAAATAACAGAAAATAGGAGCGTGCCCTGAATGGAAAAACAGCTATTACCCAGCGAAAGAAATTTTCCAGAAATGTGGAAGATAACTGAAAGAAGCTTGAAATGCACTTTGCTCTGTATCTGTAAATAATAAGCACCGGCAGAAATATTTATTACCTGGTGAGATGATAGATGGTAGTTTTCAAGATAGCTGATTTTTGAATGGTTTCATTTGACATAGATAAAGAAAGTTAATTATGAAACTTTATTAAATGAATTTGTAAATTTCTGCATGTTGTGACATTCTGGATGTAACAGAGAATCCAAAATACCCCGAGAGCAGAACTGAAGCAGAAAGACATGGAGTTCAACCCATAAAGCCACCACACCAGCAGGGCTAGAGGGCTTCTTGCAACTTGACAGCAGCAGAGATGATGCCTCAGATCTCTGAAAATGCTGGTCTTTCTGGAAATGAATTGAATACACCTAAGCAGCCAGGTTGTTTAAAAATATTTGATCTGTCAGATAACTCCTGGTCTTTGCTAAAGAGAAATCACATCCTGTGTCAGTCTTCACTTCAATGACCTTCTTCAGCCTCTTCTCATAAAACACTGGATCCATAATTCCTCTGATTGTTCTGGCACAGCTCTAAGTTTAATTTTGTTTCTCCTTTTTTGAAAATAGCAGGCCAGATTTGTATGCAGCATCATACTGCATGCAATCCTCAGCAGTGCTATTGATCTATATCTGCTGGAAAGATCTCTGCTAATAGATCTTAAAGTTGCGTTTGCCCTTTCCAAAGCTTATCTGATACTTGTTTCATCCATTCCTGAACTATCTGACCTTGCATATCTCGGATATTTGGAACAGCTATTCTTGCAAAAGTTCAAATGATCCAGTCTTGGTTCTGGTGAGGTAACGGGCACAAGATGTACGGGAGAGCAGCAAGATGAGATGTATTTGAAAGATTCCCTCAGAGCTTTGATGTTGCCTTTCCAGTACTTGAGTCCATTTTCGTTCAATAAGTGTTGATGTTTTTTCACTTCCATTTCTAATGAAGCCTGAAATTAATATAGCTTTTTTGTTTACTTTCTTGTTTGCAACAACATTGTTGATAGTAATAGAATGGCACTGGGGATTGTTCTCATAAAGCTGGAGGCAGAAGTGAAAAGTATTTTGGATAGGTCCTATGTTGGGAGGAGGAGTGTTCTGAGTTATTTGGTCCTTCCTGACATAACTAATATTTAATATTTCTACATTTAAACTACTATTTGTTTGGGGGGGAGGCAATCCATGTGAATCTAAGTTAAAAGCTGTTTTGACTCTGAACTCTTTGGTAGCATCACTTTATCTTAACACAGATGCTGTTTTATTAAAAAGCTCAAGTAAACACATTAATTTTCTTTTTGTGATTTAATTTTCTTATTGTGATTTGCATGTGTAATAGCATGGAAAAAACAATACTTTTTTAAGGGAAGAATTACAGAAAGTTAATTATTCTGAAATTTCTGAAAACCATAGATGAGCATATATTACCAGTGAGCAAGATTTTAGTAAGTAAATTTTGCCAGCTGGAAGTGTGACAGGGATGACTAGCATTTTGATATTCAAAATACACCTTGAGACTTCTGGTGCCTTGTATATTTGCTATCTGTTTAAATAAACTTGGTGTTAGCCATAAGGTCAGAGTCTGTTAACATTTACTTTGGAGAATTCTGCCTTTCTGAGCCTCTTTTTTGTCTCTCTGGTTTCTGTCTCTGTAAGAGTAATGTTAACAGTATACACATCCTTCCAGAGATATGATAGTAATGGAAAAAGTAAACTTTGGTGTCCTTAATCCATTTTTCAAAGTTAGGTATTTCAGTCTGAAGAATGTACTGGTTTGGAGATTCTCTTGTTGGGATTCAAAAAAACTGTAGATGATAACAATAGCTGGAGCAGTGTAGCTCATTGCAGTGCCAGAGGCAGGGCTGGTAACTGATGTGCTGTCAGATTTGTTAGCTAAAACAGACCCCTGGGGATTTTCCTGACAGCTTTCCTTTCTGCACATCTGATATTCCTTATTTCTGAATTATTCAGCATTGCTGCTGCTAAGTCAGATAATGTCTCTGGAGCATAATTAGCTAAGCAACAGTTAAAAACAGGAAAAAAGAAATGTCCCAATTATATATTCATTGCTTTGTGAATACTTGAATAGCAGTTTAAAATACCAACTATAGTTCACAGGAACCTGCAAGGCAGGGCTGGGAAACTCTGGAAAAGATACCCTGGTCTCAGTCAAGTTAATAATAAAACTCCTATTGTATAAAACAGGGCAAAATTTAAACCTCTCAAGATACGTAAAAACAGATAGACCTAAACTAATGCTGAAATGTGATCTATCCTGCATCTATCTCACTCTTAAGAGAAACGGAAGGACAGTCCCTTTCTCCATGTGTTAAATGCTTTGGTTGTTCTTCGTCCATGCCTCACCTTTTTTGGAAATTGAAATTAATTTAGTTCTCACTAAGATAATAATGAGAATCTTTAGCTAGTGTTTGATCTACTCCTCTTATTGCTGGAGCTATGTTTTGCTAAAAAAAGGAATGACATTTTAGGATTGGGAGCTTGGTAAGCTTTTGATTAGGTATCTATGTGCTTTAAGATTTTTCTCATGGTAAGTCAGAGTATTCCCAGTTGGTTTCCTTTCAATATGAATAGGCTGGTTTAGCTTAAAAAGCATTGTTTTCCTTGGCAATCATCATGCATCTCTAATCTATGCAGAATACATAACCTCTGTCTTTGCTGTAACTGATGTATATGGGAGAAATAGGCTTTGCTGCTGGTCCCTTGGTCAGTGCCAAGTGAATCCACTTTGGTTTTTCCTTTGGAAGACAGATATTTGTGTCAGATGGCCGCTGGCTAAAATGAACTCTTGAAAGTCTCTGAAAGACAATGGACACACTTCTTCTTGGGATTGAAACAAAGTTTTAAGACATGAAATGAGAAAATTATTTTGTATTTCATGGACACAATGAAAAGACATTACTTTTTGTTTCTTTGACCTTTCACTAGGAGCTTTTAAAGATCTTCCTTAAAAGATTTTGTTTGTATCACAAGCTTTAGTGAATGTGTTATCAAAGCATCCCACTGAAATAGAAAGATATTAATATTGAATTTAATAGATGAAACGCAGAACAAGTGACTTGCCGGAGAGGCATGTGGCGAAGCTAGGAACAGAGCAAAGTTCAGTGTAATTATTGCAAATATCTCTTCCCTGTCTTGACAAAAGAATTAGACGTTCTGTATTTGGGTCATTTTGATATTTTGAACCATTATTACACCTAGGGTCTTGAGGAAAGAAATAGCACTTCCCCACAGGAATACAGGACTTAAAGGGCTGTGCTTCTTCTTATTGCTGGATGTCACTGGTAGTGCATATGCTTTTTGCAGCTATCTGCATTTGAATTTGTCAAGAATTTGTCAACCATCCAATTGTCTATAAACTAGCTCATAGTAAACTCAATACACTATGGTGCTGAAGTGTTAAAGTCAAATGGAAATGTCCACAGAGGACTATTGAGGCCAAACTTTGCTACACATCTTAGACCTTCTTCCCCCATTTTCTCCAGCTGTTAAGTTTCTTTATAATTTAACTAATTTAAATTAACTAGTTAGTTAGCTTTTAGGCAGAAATTAAAAAAAAAAAAAATCAAGCATTTCCTAAAATATTTTTGGACATTTATCTGTCATGTATAAATTTAAGGAAATAATACAAAAATAAATTCTACCAATATTTAATGTTAGCTACAACCCCTTTCAGTTTGTCTTCAGTTGATGCATGCATAGCTTTATTATCGCAAAAATGCATGGAAATTATATTTCAGCTTTCTGTGTACAGGTCTTATTGGAAAGCAAATGAGCAGCTGTATATTTACACTGAAGCAAGGAGAGCGCAGTATCATACCAGGTGACTCGCTTGACTCGTCACAACAAATACAGCTCAGAATATGGAACTTTTGATCCATGAAGATAAATTTCAAAATATTATTAATGGAATAATTTTGAGTGACAAAGATACTCAGAGAAAAGTGTGCCACAATTATTTTATAAGCCTAAAAAGAAGCTGATTTCAACAAGGAAGATGTTTTGAATTTGAGATTTCTGAATGCAAATGTCAACGTTATGGAAAATAAATGAGAAGAATCAGAAATGCTACTATAAAACCAGATGTTTTGTTAGAATTGTTGTGTTTTACCATTATCAGAAGTAAGTTTGATTACTGAGTAGAACATCCTGGAGGACAGGCTTAAGGCCAAATTAGCCATCTGTCTGTATTAGTTACCTGCAGGAGTGGTGTCAGAGTTGGCTCCAGGGACACTCCAGCTGGTGTTCTCCAAGAGAAATACTGGATGTCATCAGTCTGAGCGCACCTTGCAGACACATTTTCCTGCCCTGAAGGTAGGGTCAACACACTCTGATAATAACAACAATGAGCAGAAGAGGTGAGCCAAGGAAAGGTTGTTTGAGATGGAGGATGTGCTGGCTGTGGCTTCCCCAGGTTATTCCAAAACTGGAGTGATTCTGTGATTCAAGCACCCAGAAACCTGCAGATTTGGGGCATCATTGCAGGTGCAAATGATACTGCTGGGTGCAGCATAACTGGAAAAGGTGGGCGTACTGTTCTGGGTCTCAGAAGCAGCCTAAAATTCAGAATGGTCCCAGGAGTCCTCTATCAGGTATGGCAGACGTGGGGATTTCCCCAGTGATTTGCAAATCTGATTTAGAGAGCGAGAGGAGGAGGATTTGTGTGGTATACAATATTATGTATACTTGCTATGAAATTTGGGACAGGCAAGGGGCAGGTTTATTGAATGACTCTGGGTGAGGGAAGAAGGGAAAAGAAAAGGATGATGGTAGATATTATAGAATACTTAATCTGTGTTTGGAGGCTATTATAAACCACCTAATCAGAAAGAAGTGAATAAGGCTCTCTTTGAGCATGGATCAAAAATTAGAAAAAATACTAAATAATCCACTTGCAGTTATCTAAAAGATAATAAAATTATTAATATGGGCTTGTCAGGAACTGACCCTGTCATAGAACTTTAATTTCCTTCTTTGACAGAGGATGTGGTGCCATGAGACACAGGGAGAACACAACCAGCTCCCTGACACCAGGTTGGGGAGAGGATGCTCCTGCCGTGGGGCGGTCTGTCACACTGCTGACTTAGCGTTGCCTCCTGTGCTTTACATGGCTTCAGGAGCCATGTAAACTCGCTGAAATGGCAAAAAAAAAAACCCACGCTCATGGAAGAAATGTCTAGTTTTCTAGCATTTGAGTAAATTAAGCAGTTTGAGGAGGACAAATTTGTTCCATGGGGAGGAGACCACACCTCTGCAAACTACAGTGGGGAGGATTAGAGGAGTGAGCGGGGAGCGAGTTCTCTCCCTTTGGTAGCAGCAAGACGTTGGGCGTGTTAAGCAATATTAGGAACTCGGCTACTTAGAAGAATAGGGAGGCAGTAAATGTGATCTTCCTTCCAAGGCATTTGGTGTTGCCGATGTTGCTTTCTCAATAAGTTGATAGAGTGTGGATACATCTTTAATTTTCATCAGCTGACTGCACAACAGGTTGAGAAGAATTTGCTGTCAAAGAGTAGCTGTGAATAGTTTGATGTTAAACTGTGAGATTGTCTCAAATACTAATGCAGGTCCCTGAGGCAAATGTCTCTGCAGAACCCCACGTCGTAGTTCTGTTCAGTGTCTTCATTAATTATCAGGACAATAAATAGGTAGTAAATTTTTAAAAACCGAGCAAGCTGGCATTGGCAGGGGCTTACAAGTCATTGGGAAGACAGGGTTAAAAAGCAAGGTGGTCCTGGCAAACTGAAGAAATAATTAGAAGAAAATAACATGAGATTCGGCACTGAAAAGCATCGAGTGCCACAGCTGAGAAGAAATTTAAAACATAAATGCAAATAGCTAGTTAGTCAGCACTGTGACAGGAAAGGATGAGAGTGTTATATTGTTAAATAAACAACAAAGCTCAATTTTCATTGTACGATGTGTTAACACCCATAAGAAATTGCAGGTAACTATTCCAGTCTGCATATTTGTGAAGTCGCGGGTGCATTGCTGTGTCCAGATTTGATCACCATACCTGGGAACCATGCAATAGTCATTTGGAGACTCCAGTTGAACTTCAGTTGTTTAATCTAGAGGACTGAGAGGGAGGACATTGTATCTGTTTTCTGATCTGATAAGGGTCATTAAAAAGAGGATAGTGATTAATTGTCTCCATGGAGACTGGGGCAATTTTTTCAAAAAGTTGTAGCATTGTCCCCCCTTTATTTTTTTACTGAGGTTTGCATCAGGCAAAGGCAGTGTGTGAAGTGGTCAAGGAGAAGACAATCTGGTTCATCAGTCCGTAATATTTTAAGGACTGATATATAAAACTTCAGTGGTGGTGGTTTACTTGTGCTCAACTATCTGTTTTGCTATGAAAACTGCATTTCCATGGACGAAGAACAGTGCTTAGTGATTTTTTGAACTCTTCAGCTCCATCAAGGGCTTAATTTAGTAACTGAGATGTAGGAAGGAGCATTCTTAATCCACTGAAGTACTTCATTTATGTCTTTGTTTCCTAAGAGGGAAATATAACATCGTAGTTAAACCTTTTGTGATAAATTTGAAGTCAGGTTGCGAGGCTCACAATTAGAGGAAATGTTTAACTTTAAAAAGTTTTATTTTACAGATTAAGAGTTATAGTACTGAAAAGTAACTCAAGCAAAAATTCAAACAATATATTCAGAGTTAACATAAGGGGCATGTGTGAAATCATATTTCAAAGGATTTTTTTAAATGTAGCGTCCTGTATAGTAGCCCTGAAAACATTTGATTTGGTATTCTAGGTCAGTATTTTAATTCTTAAAATTAAAAATAAAGCTTCTTAAAATAAGGTGTTTTCAGTAGCTAATTAGGCTAGCATGAATGCAGATGTCTATCTGCACTGAGGCTGTAGGAGACAGGCCCAGCTAGAACAGTTTAGTGACTGAGGAAAGCCTTCCTCATGTATCAATTTCTAAACAAACACCTTTTTGCAAGAATTGATATTTCAAAGGATTATTTACACCAGCAGACAAGCCATGCACTTCCTGAAAATGGATTATTTTTCTGTTTTGCTACTTACTGCAATAGATTGCATGCTGACTTCTTATTAGCAAATATATTTAAAAGATCTTACAGTAGTCTCCACCTAGAGTACAAATTAGTTGGGCTTCATCGATAAAACTCTGTAGCTGGAAAACTAAACTCAAAATCTTTCATGCAAGAAGAAAAATGTACTTGACTATATTCCTTTCTCTGAAACAGGAGCTTTTTATTACTTACACTATTTGTCAAGAATGTGGTACATATTTCTTGCTGAATACTTGGCTGTTGGCTTTTGTCTTGATAATGAAATACATAACCACATGCGCTGAACGTATCTTGACAGTGGAGCGAACTTCATTATTCCACAGAGGTGTGAAGATCTATTGTAGGAATATTGGCTCAGTTGTGTAGTGTTCATCATGTGGACACCATTGCTCATGGCACTAGGAATTTGTGGAGGCTGGTATTATTCATTTGGAGTTTTGCCTGGCACCCACCTTTATTATTAGCGCACAGCAAATAATGTGTTGATCTTGAAGAACTACCATGAATGCATACATGGATCTTTTGCTGGCATCTACTGTGTACTCAAGTTACCGAAGCAAAAATAGGAAGACTTTTTTCACTGTTTCTTAATTTTCTTCTTAGTCATTACTTCAGATGGCACCTGTACAGTCAGTAATGAGAGTCTATGTTCTACAGCAGTCGTCTTTAAAAACTGAACCCCAAACAGACGGTGCATCTCTTGCTTCATTGCTCTCTGATTTAATAAATCCCGCAGGAAGTGAAATCAAGCCTCAAGGTGAATCCCTCCCCTGTGATGCAGGGAGAGGAAGGTGGTTTTGTATGTTGCTTCTACATGGGGAGTTGGAGTACCCTGAGTTTTCTCCTTGGGAAATGCAGGTGTATGAACCACTCCCAGATTAATGGCAAGGTATCTAAAGGGTATTGGTACAGACAGGGTGATGTATGGAGGAAGAAAACCGCTAATGCAGAGCATGCTGTGTCAGATTTGCTTGAGGTTGCTGTCAGTGCTCTGGAAGAGAAGCAACAAAGACAAAATGCTGACCTCTGTGAAGCTCATTCTTCTTCTAAGAAAATGTACTCAGTCTTTCTTTTTTGCTATTACTCTCTGTCAAGAAATTGTATCTCCCAACTAGAGCAGGTTTTGGCCTCCAGGCCAATCTGCAAGTGATTGAAAGATGTTGGCAGGGATCCACTTCACCTGACCCCAAAACACAGCTTAGTTGTGACTGTATTGCTCTTCTGCCTCCATTGAGAGGCTAAGCCTCATCACTAAACAGCAAACTCAATTATGAATGGAGTTCTTTTAGCAATACGTGGAAGCAGATTTTTTTCCCTTTGACTTGTTTGCTTTCCTACTTGCTCCTAATATTAGTTGTTAATGGAATAGCATCTTCTGTAATTACAGTGGAGGCATGGTTCTGCTTTTAAAGTATAGTTATGAGGGGAAAATATTTGCAGTGTTCTGTTTCACTTTATTTATAATAATAGCATTTAGAAGAATAGCATCCTGTGTATAGCTTCAGAAGGAAAGCTATAAATGTGATTCTGTCAATGCTAATAATTTCAATCTTTGACCTACAATTCTGTGTTTTATAATGTACTTATTTGTGTTTTGCAATTTGTATTTAATTGCGTGTCTGAGAAGGCTCGTGCATAACATTCTTCCTTTAAATCTTTCATTAGTTTTATTTTCTTGCCAGCAGAATAGGACTGAATGCTACAGCAGCTGCTTTGCAACTATAACTCTTCTCTCTTATTACGGATAATGACAGCCAACAATTTACTGTGTGTATTAAGTTTGGTTATGTGTTGTTGTATAACTGAAGTTTTCAGGAAAATATTTTCACAAACGTAGGACAACAAATGTCAGACTGACCTAATTACTGTTCTTCCCTACAGTTTCTATGGACTCCTCTTCTGCTAGCTGGAAATGAGTTGTTTGAAAATGTGTTCGTTAGCAAAGTATTCAGATTTATTATCCTGCTGTTTATGGGATCATAATTCCCATCTCTGTTTAGCTGGTAGTCAGGGAATGTTTCTACTTATGAAAGTAAAGGAAGGACTGCTCTCAGTGGAGGGACTGAAACCTGGCACTAAGATCCATGCTGTCAGGCTTGCGCTAGCTGCAGAGAGAAGCGTCCCCTGAGAGCTCCCCCCTTGCAGGGGAGCCGGCGGGGTTTCCCAGGGGGGAGTCGGGGAATGAGCTAGGATGGGTTCAGAGTGGGTAGTTAGGGGACTTGGGTCGAGAGATCAAAAAGAAAGGAGATTACAGTGACAGTGTAGACACAAGCAATCCTCTCATCAGAGGACTTCCATCCTTCAGAAGTGTACAGTTTTTAGCATAATCCATGCTGACCCTGGCCGTTGTCACTAAATAACAGATGATAATCTCAAAGATTAAGGGTAGATTACTGAGCGGTACAAACAGAGGTGATGTAAGTGCCTGCAGGGCTAAAGTGGTGTCCCATGGTGAGAAGGTTCTGGGCAGATGGAGCAGTTTGACTCTCTTGGGAAAACAGATGATTTGAGGTGTGAAGCCCATCTATAGGCTGACACTGAGCATGGGTTACAGCAGCACCTTGATCTTTTACCGAGATCCAGTTCACGCTTCCAAGGACAGGTTCCACATTCAAGGCCGAGAAGCTGGGAAAAGTGGAAACACCTCAAAGCGTAGACTCAGGGCCTTAAAGCAGCCACTGACAATCCTCTTTGAATCTGCATTTGAAGTATTTCCTTGTGGAGCTAAGAAACCTGTTGGATCAGAAGCACTGAGCCCTCTTTGTGTAGTCTGTAAAATGATAACAGTATTACCAATTCCATCCTATGAATATCATCTACTTAATGAGACTATCTGTCAGTAACCATCTAGGCAGTATAAAGCCCATTTGTTTGTGGTGGAGAATGTGACTGTGATGGGGATCAGATGAAACGACAGTTTCATTGGGGCTGATAGCTGCCATTTCTAACAAAGATTATTCTGATTATTTCATATTAAGGCTTTGCTTTTTCTGTTGTGTTTTTTGTGTTGGTTTTTGGTGGGTTTGGGTTTTTTTTTTGTAAACTCTTAACAATAAAGCCTTTATAGGTCAGTTGCAAGAGTCCTTATTACTGTCCAGGTTACCTTCCTGCCACTTCAGGATTTGATACGCATTTTGCGTGCTTTCTAATTTAATTCTGAAGTGATAGGGTTTTTGCTAGCAGATTTTTGGAAATTATTCAGGGATGACTGATTGCCCCAAATTTTTCCAACTCTTCAGATGTTTCTTAAAATAACCCTATCATTTATTTTATCCGTATGTTATTAGTCTAGATAAATGCAAACAAATAGTATTTCCTGGAAGCGAGTGTAGACAGGAGTCTTGGGATTTGAATTAATGCAGTTGCAGTGCTTATGTTATTGGTTTCAGTTCTTAAATTTTTCTTGCAGTATTTTCATTATAGATGTGTATAGGTTAGGGTGACCCCTCCTGATCCTTGCGCTGTTGCGTGAGAGGCAGTGGGACGATGCTGGCACAAGGATAGCTGGGCTGTGTGAGCCTCTGGATCCGGGAGGGAGAAAGCCTGCAAGGCAGCTGCGGTCTCTATCGGTGAATCACCCAGAAACCAGCTGTGTACCCAGTCCAGCCCTATCCCACATGAGGCAGGATTACTTCTGGGGAACTGCCATTATCCTGCCTTTGAATTACTCCCAGAGGTCCCCTTCGGCTTGCTGTTCTCAGAAATATATCTTGTACCTTCCAGCTATATGAAAATTTTAGTGTGCAACTCCCAGGGTTAGGGAGGTTGGCCGTCCCACTGGATGGAGGGACTCTTCTGTGTGGGGGCAGTTACACTACGTAGGGATTCTTGTTTCCAGCTCTGAGATCAATGTGGCTTGTTCGGAATAGTTCGCACTATGGCCTGTACAAATTTTCAGAACTCTATGGTAAATTCATTATCCCTATTTGCCTTCAAGGTCAGGTCTAGAGTTCACATACACAGTGTAATTCCACTGGCAATGTATTCTTCATACACTTAAACCATCTAAAGACCCAGCTGCAGGTTTGCAAGACACATTGGTTGGAAGCAGAATTGTGTATTCAGTCATAGAGATTTCTAATGCTTTACCTCTAGATGTGACCATTTATCAGTAAATAGTGTAATAAGTGTACTTGTGACACTTACGTAAATATGCACTTATATTTAGAATAAAAGAACAATGTGATATTTCAACTGGAATAGACCATTTTCCTCTCAGCTGCATACCAAAATATTCACACAGCTGAAAGACTTTCTAACAGAAGTGAGCATTCATAATAGCAGTCAGCAACTCTTGCCATCAGAACATTTTACTAACAGTTAATGAAAACTGTCTATACTCTAACATTATTTTTGAAAACAACCAGTTCACATCCAAATTCTGAAAGCAAAACAGTAGATATAACTCTTTTTTGAGGAAGCAGAATAAGCTAGTGGGTATCTTCTGCAATTCCTGACAGCCTTGCTGTTGAAAACCTCAAAAATATTAATCTCCCATAGATCACATTGTAGATATTCTCTCTCTAGCTCATTATTGCTAAGGCACATTTCCATGCAGTTTTAGTACAGAGTGAATGAGCTTATGCAAATGTGGAGAGCTATCCCTAGACCAGACTTTCATTTTATTTTTATTATCAAATGGAGATTTTTTTAAAATGTGATTTACTATGATGATAAAACAGGAAGGTTCATTTCCCTGGGTTTCCACAGCCCTGCCTGCCCATCTTTACAACATCATCAAATTAAAAGCAGATGCTGTCATGGGACAATGAAGTGCTCAACCTCATCAGTTTCCAGTTCCCTCATCCTTCGTTGTGAAGTGCTTTCCAGTGTTTTTCTGTCAGTTCCATTTTTGAAAAACTGCTTTCGCTGTTTCACAGTTTTTACAAGAAAATATTGTTGTGCCTCTGGTGCAGACAAGGAGAAATCTAATTTTGTTGTAGTTAAGTGCCTGCCTCCCCATTGCCCTCCATAACAGGGTAACATAGCAAATTACAGAGCTTTAATAAATAGCAATGATGCATCTAGGAGCACATTTCCAGAATCCCAGAATACCTTTGTATGCATATTTGCCTCTTCAGGCATCATTTTTTTTTGCCTGCTCATAACTTAATGATAACATTCTTGAAATTGTTCACCACTGGCAAATGGATGACCTGCTTTTTGTAGCAATGGCATGGCTACACAGGCTCCAGTCTTCCTCTCTGTCAGCATGTAATCATTTCAGGCTTCTGCATTAACCCTCAAAGACAGACATAAATGAAATATTAAAATTACCTTTTGTCCCCATATCCTGCCCGAGTTTGAAGCAGCATGTGTGCATAAGGGTAGAGTGGGGGCAGTTGCTGACATGATGCTGAAGGGCTGATCAAAGGAGTAATATTCATCCACATCCTCAGCTCCACAGCAGATCACAGGCCAGAACATAAACTGTGTGTCTCATCCTCTTAGCCAAGTGTGAGAGCTCTGTCTGCTTGAATGAGGGTTGCTACAGGCAGTTTGTGGGACCCTGAAGAAAAGCTGATTCCATCAGCATGCTAGGCAGCAGCATTTTGAAAGATTTTTCTGAAGAATCAGGAGCAGGTTATTGTAACTATGCTTCTACTTTTTTAAAATCTTTGCAACTCAGAAATGTTCTGGAAACGGCTTTCACTAACTATGCAGTCTGACCTGGCATGCGAATGGTAGGGTGAACAAAAAAGAAAACCCACTGAAACTCCTGTTGCCGTTTCCTTGCAGTGCTTCAATGCTAACTCTTCGCATTTGCCCGCCTAAATCATTCAGTGTTGCACAAATAAAGCTTCAGTCTGAAATACTGCAGGAGAGCCAGGAAAAAAAGGCTTCTGTTTTGTTTGGAGTTTATGGTGGTGATTGTAATTCGACTGCCTTTTTTGTCTTTTTTCAAAGTTTTCCAACTGTTGCACATATGCATATGGTGGTACACAGTAGCCTGTAGTACAGTTATTAGAATGACCTCTTTTCCTCACCTGGCATCCACAAAAAGACCCAAGCAGCTGTTTTGCCAGCCCCTGTGGAGTGCGCATGGGAGAGCAGTCAAGGCAGGCCTGACGGACACAGCCCCGCTGCTCCCGCCTGCAGAGCGGGCGCCGCGGTGAGCAGCGCTGCCGGGGCACTCGGGGGTCCAGCTGCCTTGGTCTGCTTGCGAGGTCGTGCTGGAAGGTGTGAGCAGTGCAAAAAAGGCTGCTCCTGCCTGGGGCAGTTTGTAATCCCCAGCTGTGAAGTCGCTTTTACACATTATGTGCAAAGGTATTTTTCTCGGCTGTGGTGCCTTTAAGTCTACTTTAATCTGGAATAGGTACATAATGTTTTAGAGTTATAGAAATCAGAGTCATAGAGTTATAGTAATCAGAATAACTTAATCAGAATCACCTGTAACTTTTAACAGCAGACTGCTAACTAGTAGGATTTGTTATCATTATTTATGTAGGAATCTCTCTTGGGAGGACAAAGTCTGAATTAAAGGACTATTTTGGAAATAAGAACCTATGTTCGGGCCAGGGGGTATGTTTATCGTCTTTAATGAAATTTAAAAATTTCTCCTTCAGGTTAAACTTTGCTTATGTTGCTATGCTGGGCTTAAGTAAATCAATAAAGCAAAAGTAAGCACTGGAAAAGGAGGATAGTTCTCTGGTATATTCCTCTACATCTAAAAAGAGGAAGATAGCATCGTAATTGTATTGTAATTTTGCTCAGCTACTGCCCCCATCTGACAGAACATCCTTGAAGGTAGTGATGGGATTTAATGAACTGTTGTTATTCCCTAATGCTTGGGAGGTGGCGATGGAGTTACTGCGCAGCCAGGATGGATAATCTAAAGATATGCTTCTGTCCTTGTTCCTTATTTGAAAACAGAAGTTTAATCTCAAATGGGATATCCATTTACCCAAGTGTTGCTTTCCATAAACACGGATTTCCTTGTTAGCTTGAACAGATTTTTCCTGTTTAAAAGTAAAATGCACACTCAGGTTAGAGTATTGGCATTGCCTTAAAATTCCAGCCTCGTGTTTCATAATAACCCAGAGGGAAAAGATGATCATAGGAGGTTCATTGTGCCTTCATAATCAAAATAATTGGATTTTCACAAGAACCAGGAACAGGGTGACTTCCTCCACTTCTGAAATTCTTAGGTTGTACTTATCTGTTTGAATTCTGACCTTAGGTTACCTTTATATGCAGAATTTAGTATAATTGAGAATCTAGACAAGTTGAGAAAGAGTATATCCTTTTTAAAAAAAAAAATTATCTTTTTGGTGTTTAGTTTTAGATATGCTTCAAACTGGTGCTTACCAAAAGCCACGACAGCTAAAGTAAGTATTTTAGGGACAGTTGGTAATATTTTGCCTCCGATCGATCTTTATTTTTATATTTCATTTTCAAAGATCATATTTTCAAGGGACAACTCTGAATAGAAATGATACCCATCGATATGAAAAGATACTATAAATAGACAGAGTTGTGTCCAAATTTGCTTTGAGGTTGGTTTTTTTTTCCCAACAGTTCTTACTCACTTCCTACTAATAGGCTGAAGGGTTTTTTGCTGCAATTGAACTCTGCATGTCCAAGATCCATGCCTGCTCATGACATGAATGTGGTTCAGCCGACGTGCTGCTCTCAGTTCCCCTTTCTTGCTTTTACAGTACTGAGGCATCAAACTTGTAAGACTGCTTGTATATTGGACTCGTCTCTTTAGTACAACTTACAGCATAATATTCTAGCTGTTCTTTTGCTCCTCAGTTTTATCCTTCTGAACACCTTTGCCTGCAGGATGTTCGCAGAAGCTTTCATTTTCTTTCTGCTTCAGGATGATAATATCTGCTGACCCACCTCCTTAGTTTGAGTCCTGTAGATCTCCTTTAGCAACAATTCAGATAGATTTCCCTTGGATTATGAGAGGTAATTATGAGAAGGGGAAGCCTTCTCTTCAGAGTCTTCCATCTCTACCCAACTGACTCACCTCTTCTACAGCTTCATTAATTTTCTAAATATGGGAGGGAAGGCTAAATGGGCCTCAGCATCATTACCCACATAAGGGCTCATCACTCTTTTACAATATGATTTTTTCAATGAAGTTTAGCAATGTGCTAAGAAAAATATGCAAAATATGCAAAGAAGCCGTTTGATGAAATCACAGTACAAATTCTTATAAACTGAACTTTAGGCACTTTTAGAGCTTTCTTTGTAGCTGACTCTCTGCAGCTGACTTTCTGGCTGTCCATTGGAGAAGAACAGGGTTTCATCTTAATATTTCCTAAACAAAAGTCTAGTTAAAAAATGAAATGTAATTATATAGGGACTTGGGAGTTAATTTTAAGTAATACAACTTGGCTGCTACATTGTGCTGTTTCAGCTATTTGAACTCATAGGTTACGTAAAAACTAAGCCTGATGCTTTCTTCTTTCTTTTTCATACTTGTAAGAATATTTGCTTAAATGCTAAAAAATTATACTTTTAAGCTTCAAGTGAGTGAGATGTGCATAATGCCACTCACACAGGTTTCATGTAATGAAACCAACTGGTCATAATCTCCAACAACACTCACTACATAAGAATGCAAATTTTTATCAAAACTTTTTGAACTCTGCTGGTCATGAAAAATTTGCCACATTTGGCATCAAAATGAGGCCTCGTTGCAATTTTAGTAGAGATGCTGTTGATTATGTGGAGATGCAGGCTGCAAAAGTACAAGTCGGAGTAAATTAGCTCTGATCTTCATTCTGCATAGTAGTGCCTTCTGTGCTGGGAAGTAGCAGAGAGTCAGGAAAAGCTTGTGTGGCTTTGTCACAACCTGTCACAAGCAGCTACTATCACTAGTGCGTACTGTCGGGTACATACCCACTCTTCTGCCACATTAGCCTTTCACAGGTTTGAGTTGTGCAGGAAAGATGTTACTTTAAGTTAAAACATAATGGAACTCTGCTAAACCTGAATGCAACTCTGCTCTGGAAAAGGGAATGATTTCATTGTCAACACTAGCTAGAATTTGAATTGAACTCCTTAAAAAGCAAGATATTTATCATTGCAAAGTTAGTCATTTTGTGCTAGCCTATGGGTAGTCCTCTTTTAGACTGGGTATTTTAGGGATTGTTTTGGGAAAAAAATCAGGAGAACATTTAGCACAGAAATAAACATGGGTGAAATTTTAGTGCTATGCCTCTTAAAGAACAGATATCTCACAATTTAATTATCACTTGTAAAATAGTTGACTGGATGCCAGTGAGTTGAATGTATGAAACATGCATGCATATACATGGGTATTTATTGATTTATTGTAGGTAAGATGGAGACAGTTGTGCATCTATATTAAATCAACATACAATGGATTTTGCAAACAACTCATTAGAAAGATATAGCAAAGAAAAATTAACATAAGAATATCCTAACTGCTTAAGAGTGACAATAAAATTATACAACAGTTTAATAAGAGAATACAGACTACCGAAACCAACTGGATATATAGAAGGAGTCTGCACAGTGGGGTACAGCTCTACAAATTAGAATTTGTGTGAGTAGCTTCAGTTTGCTTTGTGAAAATTGCTGGCGTACCTTGCCATAAATAATTAGAACTTCAGAGTTACATACATTAACAGAGGAAAAAAATCAGCTGGCAATTTACAGTGTACTGTGGTGACAGCCTTGAATGTACAGCAAATTAACTGCTGGGGTGGACGCAGTTTTTATGGGGAGCAAATCAACTTTAAGACAGACCCTTTCCTTAGCTGATCTGCCATATATTTTAAGACACTGTTTCTAGACTCTCTAAAGAGATAATGATGTGGACATCAGGAATGCAAACCATCAGTGGTTTGCAAACCCTGTGTGATCATTTGGTACAGACAGGGGCACAAATTCATCACGGGGAAAAGTTGTTCAGAGGACTGGACACTTGTTCTTGAGGAAAAAAAGAAAGAGTAAATCCCATAGGCTAATGTCACAGATACAGGTTTTACTTTTTAGATTTTGATGATTTTATAAACATGGAGATTACTCATGTTGTTAGAATGGATAAAGATAAAAGAAAACAGTGCCTTACAGAAATATTAAATGTAAAAAAGTCAGTACATTTAAAAATACGTTTTTAAATATATTTGGTTAAAGAGTTAAGTATATAAGATTCCATTTTTTATTTTACTTGAAAAATTCAGTAAGTCTGATCCATAGTCATTCCAGCTACATCAACATCTTTTTCTATGCATAGTATAGAATCTGTCCCTCAATTTATCTTTAGCTGGAGCAACCTTTAAGTTCATATTGTTGTCATTTATTTTATTAATCTATATCACTTCCTTGCCATTTGATCAACTCATTGTAATTTCACTTTCTTTTATCTCCACATTCACTTCACTTCATGTGAGTGACCAAGTCTGTCTCTAACATTACACACACATAAATTTTAATTTTTAGTTTTATTAGAACCTTTTATTATCTAGGATTAGTGTCAGCTTCAGCTCCTGCTGTTTGCTTTAAGAAGCTTTGGTGCAGTATCAGGAATCACTGCAGAGAGCACCAGGAGCAGTAACCACTGAAACAAGGTATTTGAATTTATTCACTCTTCTGAGGTGCCTTTATGTGGTATCACTAGGGTGCAGGGGCATGCTCCGTGATTAACAAGACATTGAAATTCACTATAAAAAGTGCACAAGCTCAGCTCAAAGCTGCACTCAGTAGGTCACCAGTCATTTCTGGGACTGTCACTGTGCCAGCAGCAACACGGCCCCCTTCCTCCTCATCTATCACATCCGTGACTCCACAACTTCAACAGGACCCAGTGCTGACTCCTGGTGCGGGCTGACATTTACTCCAGTTTTTGTACTGCGTGCCAGCTGGTTTGGCACTGAAGGTCAGTTTGTCTAACATATCCTGCATGAGGTGGACACATCTTTTTGGCATTCATCTGTTTCTGCTCAGTAGTTCAGCACAAAGCCTTTAATCAGTCTGGATTATACAGAGAGATGCATAGTGCAATATGCCATTCACTGGATACGATTATAATGACCAAATTTCAGCTGTTCCAGGCAGGTGATCCCTGTTAGCCTTTTCCAAAGTGCCCCAGTATGCAGCATCATCTCAATTCAACAATGATCAATGCACAGTGTAATATTTTCTTTATGTTGAATAATAGATCGCACAAATCTACGTTCATCTACTGACATATGACACTAAATAGGTGTGTCATTGGGCATCTTCCAGTCTCAACATCAGCATACCTGCTGCACACATCATCTAGCACAGGTGCTTTCCTAAGTGTCTTTCTGCATGCTGTCAAAGCTCCTCTTTCCTTTTCACATCTTCACAGATCCTTTAGGTCCACTGTATATATCACTCTTGCAATGTAATGATTCCAAACCCTGCTGTGCAGTTCATTTGTTTGCAATACACCACATTCATTTCTAATGCAAGTAACTTCACGCTCCTTTTAAGTCCGTGTCATTCTTTCTCTTATTTTGAAAATTCACAGATGATCTCTTTTCTTCCTCTGCATGTAAATTACGAGAAGTTACAAAATTCTTTGCTGGTTTGTGTTGGGGTGGGGGTTTTTTGCAGTCTCACTAAATCAAACTCTTTTTCCGTCTCAGCACAGGAATCTATGACCTCTTGGGCCATTTTTGGATCAGCTGACTTTTACTTGCAATATTGTTCTTCTATGTATAGTCAGTGAGTCTGTCCAGTGCTTCTCATGTGGAAAGTTTTTATAACTATTTTTAAGTTTAGCAACCTTAGCCTTTCCAGCTTTTCTGATGTCTTGGGAGTCTTTGTCCTTTTAAATTTTTGACTATAAGTATTTTACAGCTTCTCACTGTAATTACTCACACAATATTATGCTACAGTAGCTCAAGTCTGATTGTTTAAGTGTCTGAGTAGGACATTTCATGAAAAATTACTTCTATAAACATAGCTTTGTACTTGACATTTCTCTACGGAAGCCATTAAACAAGAGATTAATTCTTCTCCTTTGGGCTCAGGGCAGTTCTTATCTGTGTGAGTGATTCTATTGACTACAAAAGGACTTTTCATATCAGTCATGATTGTAGGACTGGATTCTTGTCTTCATATTTTGGAGACAATTTAAGGCCTGTTCAGCAGCAGCTGCTTGTGGCGTGGAGTGGAATACATATCATGTGCCAAGTGGTCAGGTTCACACAGCTTATTGCTCATCCCACTCCAATGAAAACCAAAAAGCTGTCTTGTTTGTCCTCTCCATCACTCTTCCTGCAAAGCAACAAATGTCAGAACATATTGTGGGGCAAAAAAAGAATGGAGCAACATTACATGAAATTTCTTTTTTTTTTTTTTTTTTTTAAAGTAAGTGCAAGAAACATGAGTTTGCTGCTGTTCCAGTCATTGTTTGGTAGTTTTGCTAATTGTAATAAATGTTCTAAACTTTCATGAACTACCATCTAAATAACAAAGAGTTTCTTTACTCAGTATTACCACTGGAAAAATCTGCAGATTAGTTATAAAGTATCATTTGTAAGTATCTGCCAATTATTTTGCAATTTGAAGTCTAATTTTTTCATCTTCCATCTGATTCACTTGCGGAGATTGTCTTTTTCCTACGCCATTCACTGTGTCAAGAGAAATATTCAGGAAAGATATTGTACCTAAGAGAATTAGAGAAAACCTGCATTTCCCCAGTGATTTCTGGGACTTCATTTCTTCTGCCAGTAAAGATTTAGTTATAAGCATTCTCCATGCAAGTCCATCTTTATAAAAGCACGTTGTGTTTTGATTATTTAGAACCTGAAGTCACAAAGGGCATGTTGTAATTAGATTTACTTCAGGAGGAATTGAAAACGTATTGTAGTAGTCAGAATCCCCAGGGGAAGGTTTCTAATAAAATCTCCATTGAATTTATTCATATGCGGAAAGAACAGTCAATATTTGAGGTATGAAATGTCAATAAAAATAAAAAAGTATTAGCATTCAGTGTATGTTACAGTGCACGGCCTTGCCAGTTAGAATATTGCAGCTTTGTTTCACAAAGCTTCTATGTGTTTTTAAAAATATAATCTCTAAAGGAAAATGGAATTAGCTGGTTGAAAACAGAGCTCCTTAGTCGTGAAAATGGGTAGTTTAATATAAGATATAATCTAAAATATATATTTTTTAAAAACTATCTTATAGAAGTGAAAGGTAAAATATCTGTAATGTTTCTCATTACCATGAATGCAGATGAAAGGATCATTTTCTAACCTTCGTGCATCTGGGGATTCACTGGCATCCTAACGGTGGCAGAGGCCACTCAACTGTCTGCTTGCTATTTACTTTCTCCACTGGCTTGGATAAAAGATAGCAATATAAAAAGTGTTAAGGCAGAGAAAAGATGGCAGAATGTTGTTCCATTAACTTGATGTCCTCTTTAATAAACTTCTAACTTAGGCATAGATTCCTGTGATACCTACCAGTCCTGAGTTCACTGCCAAATCCTAAATCAGTGGCAAAGGGTGACGTTTTTATTTGCCAGTCAATTCTTCAGGGATGGTACCATCTGCTTCTGCAGCCCCAGACAAACCACCAATAGTAATTCAGAATAAAAATGCCGCTAGCTGGGATAATTTTCCCTCAGGGACTGCAGTGTTACAAAGCACCTGAGGATCCACTTTCATGTCTGTTCTCCCATAAGGAAGCACTGCCTGGAAGCCATCCAGGTCTCTCGTACATAGGGAGAGTTATGTGCCTCTTCTCTTGCTGACCAGCCATCAACAGGAATGTGTTCCTTCTAGCCTCTTGCTCTAAAACTCATTATGCGAGCGTTGACCTGCATTGATTGAATTGAACAGATGGATTGGACTTTCTTCAGCCTGTTGTCTCCTCACTGGTCAGTGTAGCTCCCTTTTATCTCCCTTCCACCACAACTTCAAGGAGTCAGTGAGCAGCATTTAAATCCTGAGAGCTGTCAATGTATTTCCTGCATTAGAATCACGGTATTCTTGGCAGTGAAAAAAAAAAAAAAGGCTTAGTTTCCAGTACAAAATTCCTGCTTATAAATTTAAAATGCACTTTTCATTAATATTCTCTAACACTAACTTTAAATATCTCATTTGTTTTCTATATTGTCTGTGGAAAAGGCTGAGTTAATTCAAGTAAATTCCACATGTTTATTCATGGAATAAATGGAAACATGGGAAACAGCAAATTATTTGCCTATGAGTTAAATTATCACAGTGAGACAAAGTTTAGGAGTTTTAAATGCTGCTGTAGAAAAACAGATGTTTAACTCCCAATAGCTGCTCTGTAGCCATCAGCTGTCGCCTTTCTTTAGCCAGCACCTATGAGACTGAAATGAATTGAAAAGTTTTGCTACTTTTCAAATGAGAGTTACTTCACATGGAGTACTGAGACTACATTAAACACTTTGGCAGGTTTCCAGAGTCCCTTTCTTTTTCTGTTATATCAGTTTATTTAGTAATGAACAGAATTTGTTTTTTTTTAAAAAGGAGTTTGCGCATGACTGTCTGCCATGCTCTATATCTATCTATATGTTATCACATTGCCTATTTCTCATCTAGAGTCCATTTTGGGGTGAATAAAGGTAAATGTTGTTTGTTTACAGCACCCATTGTCTACACCTTCCATAGCTTTGCAATTGTGGAAGCCAGACCACCTACATTGACACAAACACACACACAAGCACACACAGACATGGTCCAAACATCTTCATTATTGCTTGTCCATGTACATTGCTAATCTTCTCAGTTTTTTAAGCACGGCATGAAGGTTCCTGTTATTCACAGTTTGTTTTATTCATCCTTCAGGTCTCCTGTAATGGCTGGAGGTCTATTTGCTGTTAACCGGAAATGGTTTTGGGAGCTGGGAGGCTATGATCCAGGATTAGAAATATGGGGAGGAGAGCAGTATGAAATCTCCTTTAAGGTAAGTCATCAAGTCACCTTATACGATACTTCCTTACTTGTTTGGTAAAAGACTCAGTCTTACGCCTCTGGATTTTCATTTCTCATATGCTTTGTGATCATGATGCTTTCATTCATAACGGCTTTTGTCTTTTAACTAAAATTATTTTAGTACAATACTACTTTTTTCCTTTAGGAATTTCCACTAATTTCACAGGGAACTATGGCATAAATATATGCTCCAGAAGCCATACAAAAATCACACTGAGTGCAGTTCCCTCTGAAAAGCTGGTAGCTTACCACCATCAAAGAATGAAGTTCTGCCTTGTTCCTTTTGTCAAGTTTTCTCCACTTACCTTCTCTCAGATGCTGCATTTACTTCATGCTCAAGTGTTGAGCTCAGCTCAATAAGCCAAGAGAGAACTAATCCAGAAAAAAAGAAAATTGCATAATTTTCTGCCCAGATCAACAAGTTTAATCATCTCTGGGGGTAGGCTCCCCTGGAGTCAGCCCAGCTAAATGAGTGGAAATGGAAAGAGAAAGTCATAGGAAGAACAACCCCCTTCAGTAGCAGTGAATCACTAGATTAGCTCAGCTGCTATGAGCTGTTATCTACTGGCCAAATTTTCAAAATCAGATTATTTTTTAATTGCATTTGAATAATTGTAATGACGAAATATATGGGGAGTTTTCAAGTGCTCAGGTTACGTACAACCAGCCATGGTATATCCTCATATCCTCTATGTCAACATGTGTATTCAAATCAGTTACTTGGCTTTTACATGTCGAGTTGAAAGTCTTATTACTTTCCACATGTAAAATAGGTATTTGCCTTAGTTTGATGAGGACCAACTTGTCCAATTTTGAAAATTAAGTTTATTATTTTCCAGTATTCCGAAAGACACAAGAACACTACGTGCAAAGATTTTCAATGACTTGATAGAATTCCATGACATAGATGAATTGAGTCAAGCGTATTTGGATAAAGCTTGGAACTGAAATTACAATTCACATTTAGCTTCAGGATCTTTCCAACCTACTTCCAAACTCCGACAGCGTAAAGCTCAGTAAATAAATTTAGGATGTCAGCCATGACTAATATCATACATCTTGCTGCATCTCAGTTTCAACAGCGATTAAAACAATAGAGCTGAGGCCATTCTGTTGAACGAAACATATAGCGTGACCCAACACTGGACTGCCAGGCTGTCTTTACAGGAGTTATCAAGAACAGCAAAATGGTTTGTATTAACTGTGCTACTCTCGTGTTTCTCCGAATCATTTTTATACCTCAGCAAAATAAAATAGAAAAGTAGGGGAACCCAATAGCTAGACAGCATATTTAGAATATATTGATTTACCTTCTGTCCATTTAGGTTGTTTCAGAGGCAAATGTAAGTAGTCATTAGTAGCTGTCACAACAGTCTCTGACAGGTCACCCAAGATTTTATTATCCTATTTCCAATATTCCTTTTATTTGTCATCACAAAGAATATACTTGTAATGCTCTCCAGCTTTTGTATAGAAACCATGGTAACAGCACTGGAAATTGAGATACTAGATTGTCCCAGTGTGTTTTGCTCAAGTGATAAATTTTTTTGGAGGGAGCTGTGTCACCCTGGGTCTCATTTCAGTCATATCTTCTGATTCATCTCAGTATATACTGACCTTAGGGTCCCTGTCCTTTCTTATTAGTGTTAAAAGAAGAAAAAAATACTCTTTAGAAATGATAGCCAAATAGGAACAACTTTCTATTGGAAGAATTTAACAGACGTAAGTTTTAAAAAGACGACTGCTGTTTTGTTTGGAATGACAAAAAATGAGAGAAAAATCATGGAGGCAGGAGGGAGAAGCAGAAAGGGATGTTTTTTACTATATCAGAATCACCAATATCAGCTTGGGAAAGGTTTCTGCTTCAACATTTTCTACTGTAGCTATAGATTCAGTCATCTTAAAACTTATTTAAATGAAGATGAGTTAGCCAGACAGTTTAATTTACTGGCTTTATTCACAAAACCTGGGAAGATGGTGGACTTGCCATCTCTGTTTTCACAAAGTCAGTGAAAAAGCCAGGCAACCAGCCTGGTTCAGTTTCCTCAGCTGCTTGAGTGGGTCTGAAACTACATCTTACCTTTCCTTAGAGTTCCCCATCTATGGCCTGCGGAAATGTTCATAGGATAGGTGCCCTGTGCTGATGCCATGTCTCACATTAATGGTATTTTGCTTGTCAAATAATTATTTGGAGTATTCTGCCTCAAGAACATGTCTAACCACCAGACATTTAGTTGTTCTCACTCATTTCTTCTTTGACTCCATTAATTCTTAGTATTTTGTAAAAACAAATCACTGGTTTTCATTAAAAAGTTGTAAAAAACAGCTGATTTGAAATACCTCGTAATTGTGGGAAGTTCATATTTAGAGGACTGTTTCAGGCTGATCTTTAACCTCAGTGACAGACAAGGTGTTCCTTTTATGTTCATCATATATCATCTTGTTTTTAATTTTGAGATTCATTTGTACAAAAGCTGCTATATAATGGTAAAGAAGTAAACAATCTAGCTACTGTAAACAGAGGCCATGCTGATGACACAACCTTCCCAGTGTCAGACTGGGGATTCTTGTGGTTAATTCAAATACAGTGATGTAATTATGAGGGGGTGCATGCCAGAGCGAGAGCTGTCATGTGCTCCCTGAAATGGAGTAGTGTCTTGTTCATCTTGAACTGGTTGCCCTGCTCTGTGAGCTGGAGTGAGGAGTGTTCGCAGATGGTTTCTGGTCTGCTACTCAGACCATGGATTTTAAACTCCATGGATCGACAGACTACTGTAACCCTTCTGCTTAACATTTTAACAGTAGGTCCAGGTACTATAGAATAGACAAGCTGTGGCATGTGTCTCTAATTAGCACTACTAATGTTTTGATGCAAAGGTAAGCTTACCGGTACGTTAAGGAAGATTTTTGATAAACGTGTGTCAAATATCATGTTTATATGTCCAAATTCACGGGTGGCAAATGTGGAATCCTGTTTAAGAAACAGTATATGTTTGATATTCTCTGGTCTAATTTTATTTGGAGAAGAATTTCCTATATGTTGGAATGAAACTTCACCCCACAGAAACATTTGCACACCAAGGGGAAAAGATCATTTGATAATCAATATCCTATTAAGGAAAAGCATCTTCTCAACCAAAAGCCTCTGCATTACCGTACCAGAGACTGATCCACAGTCACCTCCACAACTCAAGTTACAGGAGTGTGTGCTACAAAGCAGGTGGGAAACATGAGTGCAAACTGTGGGCTTAGAGAGTCAGAGAAAGTGGATCCTTCAGAAGAGTATGATGGCTAGATCTGTGCTAGTCAAGACTCAACAAAATAGTTTGTCTGAAGTCCTCTGACTTGAGGAATGATTAGCTGCTTCATCATGAACTTAATATCAACTACTCTGCTCCTGTAATCCTCTACTGTGCTTTGCAAACCCCAGTCACGCAATGAATTAAGGTCTGGTGCTGGATCAAGGGCCATCACGCAAGCACAAAGGAATCACTAATAATAGCAAAGCCATATTGCTTTATGAGTTCAAGACGCTAAGACAGAGTTCAAGGACTGATTAAAAATTAGATTAGCAGGACAAGTGGTTGCCTGGGGAGTCAGGCAGCAGTTCCTGACAAGAAGAGGTCAAACCAGATTTAGGAAAGGTACTCAGGCTGGAAAGCTTGGAGGGAAAGTGTTGATTTTGATGTTTCTCTCTGGGTGTTTCACTAAATGTGACCTGGGGTGACAGACACCAGGCTTCAGTGCAGAGCACAGTCTTAGCCAAAGGTCTTTTTCTGGGAGGGAGGTTGCATTATCTCATTGTACAGGGACGGAAGGTGGGTGGTGTGAGCAAAAATATATGTTTGTGTGTGTTTGGGGAGGAAGGATGTTTGATGGAAAAAGAAAGATACTACAGAGAGTGAGTCTGCAGTGAATCTAAATTTACTGCAGTGTAATTCAATAAGTTTCTCCAAAATACAGTACACTTTATAATGTTCCTGTGACATTTGGAATTGTGCCATCGCAGGAAAGGAAACTTCCTCAAACTTCAGGCATGACTATTCCAGGTGCTGAGTTGTCAGGAACACAGAGAGACAGGTTAAAAAAATAGCTGCTGCTTAAAAATTTGCTTGACCTTTATTTCCTCTATAAAAACCAACATATTTCTCTTTTGTTCCTTTCGTGCTTGGAAACATTGCTGCAGAGGACAGCAGCAAGCTACGCTTGGCACTGGGTGCCATGCTGATTAACTGCTATTTCCAAATCAGAGCACACGCATGCAACTTTCAATGGATGGTGAGGCAACCACAACCCGTGTCTCAGAATATGACCTCTTCATTAAATAGTTTCTTAGATTAATTTTTACATAAGAAATAATGTGCAGCATTTTAATTTTTTGGCAGCATAACCTCAGGATCAATTTTTTAATTAAAAAGATGTGTGATACCTTGCTGACGACACTGTTCAGCTTGTGCTAGGCTTGTGAAAGCTGCAAAGTGCTGGAACTGACCTGATTAATAGCGTCTCTTCTCAATAACCAGGGAGGCCACTATTTAGGAAATCCTAAATTTAAATTTGTTAGAAAGGCACAGTTTATATAGTAATCTCCAAAATATAGAGCAGTGAAAGTTACTCATTTCCTGTGTTTGCTGAAGATCCTTTACGCTGGACGTTCCTTAGGCATCATAAATCATACCTTAACAAAAATGCTAATGGTGCTACCCTAGCTAGTCACCTATATCTAGAGTTGTTTTATCCTTATCCATGCCGACACATCTTCCAGATTCTCTTCATCCCTGTTTTCCAACACACACCTTCAAGTTCATTAATCCCTTTCTTTATCATTATCATCATCATCATTATTAATTCCCTCTACTGCTGGCAATCTTGGCAGGAGATAGGGAGTGGGGGAGCATTACCACTTGTCAATGCAGTTGAAATCTGTACAAAGAACTGACAAACATGGAGTATTGCCACTTTTCTCAACATTTTATAGGTGCTGGTGAGTATTGTTGAAATATACACAGTCATCAGTTCCCAGCTTATACGGTACGGTTTTAATATCCCTGACAGGAAATCCCACTGCACCACAAGTAAATGGTTTTGCTGTTTGTGAACCCATTGACTGCAGATTTGCAGTTAGTGATCCCATTTTTCAATTTTTTCTTGCATTTAGCTGAACGTTCTCACTACATGGAAAAGTTCACAGGAAAGTATTCCTCCTTTTCTACAACTGCTAAATCTGTTCTTTTGGCTTATATTTCAGGAAGAGTGACTGAAAAATCCCATAAAGTTTTTATATTCTTATTTTCTACAACTTTTTCAGCCCCATTGTGGTAATACATTTCTCCTGTTTGTAGTCTATACTTCTTGCACAATGCTCAGAGCACCAAGCTGACAGCTTTGCATGGCATACTTTATACTCCTCTTCCACCAGTTTACTGTTTACTTGTTTTTTCCATCCATTTCAGTGTCTCTCACTGTTGTCTGTCTTGTTACTGACTCTCAACAGCAGTATATTTCTCAATTAGTTTTGAAGCCTGATCCAAAATCCATGCAGTTCCCCCTCAATCTTTTACATAATTTGCTGTATGTTTATGTTCCTGTTCCACAGCAACACATCCTCCACTGCTCAAAAATCATGAGTCTCTTACTGCAGTAATTATGATTACAGTGTAGCATATGGATTGGAGTCTCATTCTTGCATGCACAGTATTTACATTTTCCAGATAGTCCCTGGGCTGGATCACTCATAAACTAGATAGATAAGGCAAGGGGAAAAAAACCACAAGAGCAAGCAGAATTTAATTTTAAAGACAAAGAAGTGGTGTGAAAAGAGGGCGATTCACCCAAAATCCCACAAGAGCTGTAGAACAGTGCCAAAAAATGCATCTGTGACATCTAAGCTCCAGTCAGGAACAAAGCCACATAACCACAGCTTAATCTCTTTTAAAGCTTGCATTAATGCTTGCCATTTGCTTTCAACCGTCCCTATAAAGTGTTTTGCAACATTCTGTTGGAAGGAGCTATATAAAGATAAATTGTGATATAGTATATAGTTGACACACAAACTACTCTTCTTTTGATCTTTCCAAGCTGAAATTGCATTGTTTTGGTTTTGTCTTTGGTTTTTATACCTCAGCTGCAGACCAGATTCATTGCTTTTGCAAGAAGGAGACATTAGTGATCTTGAGAGTTTCATTGCTTGCTCCTTAGATAAACAGAAAGGCATCGGTGTCGTGAAACCATTTCGCCAAATGTCCCACACCACCTGAATTCCTTTCATGGTGCACTGGAGGTCTGTAATATTTAACACAGATGTCATTCTCCAATTTCTTGCATTTAGCGCAGGTGACATAAAAATGCACATTTTAAAGACAAAGTTGCCAGAATTGATCTTCCCAGGAAAATATAAAAAATGCTTTTAAAATCATTCTGAAGCTAAAAGATAAACAGGAGCAGCTGCTAAATGTTCTTCAAGGCAGCCCAAGATTCATTTCAATTACCCTGCACAGCACACCTCAGGTGCAGCACAGCATTTTCAAGTTTTATAGCTATCAAATATAAGCCTAACACAAAGTGTTATTTTCTCCCACTTGTTATTGCCTCAGCATATCTGACAGGTTTTTTTCTAATTCCTTTTCTCCTTTTCTTACTTTTTTTACTGATATCCTACTGCTTTAGAGGAAAAGCAATATATGTTTACTTCAGCTCTCATTGTCTGAGTTAATACTGGCCTATATATATATATTTCTGCTTTCTTGTCTTTTAAATTTGTTCAGTGGCTGACCTTCATCTGAGTCAAACTGCTATGCTGTCCACTCTTCAAAGGCTAAGAAACCTTAATTAATTACTGTAATATCTTGTCTAGCCTTTGAAATAACAGCTTAATTTAAAAAAAACCAAGAACAAATAGTAAATATAGGTCTGCACTTTCATTGGTGCACTGGGTTGTTTGAAGACAGCCACAGAGAGGAGAATTCCGCTAAAAGAAGGTACAAATGACATAACATAGAAACAAAGTATTGGCAGAAAGGCGAATAACTTTTTTTTTTAAATGGTGGCACTATCCACCTTATTTTAACATTATAATTTTTATGATTTTCACTATGTTTATGAACATGTTTTCCAGTGAATTAGGTGACATGGGATTAAACAGGTGAGGATTTCAAGATTTTCTTTAAGAAGCAAATGTTACAAAATGTTTTTGAAAAGAAAATAATGATCATGTTTACATGGCATAGCAAGACTGCTCTGGGCTGCAAAGAGCTATTTTGGCATGGAGAAGAAGCACTCATTTGGGTCTCCATTTCAAACCCACCCTTCCAATTTCCTTCCTGAGAAGGACTGTGCTCACTAGGAGACCAGACGGGATATCCTCACTGCAGAAATAGGTACTGAAATACTCTTGATTCTGTCAACGTACGTGATACCCAGGCCAGAGGCCTTTATTACCCTGTGCCACTAACCTGCAAAATTTGTCTCCTCTCCTGAGAAGCTAGCGTGCACGAGAAGCACCCACCCAGAGCTCCTGTGCCTTAGCTAAGAGTTAACTAACGGTGTTGGTAAGTAGCAGCTTCCCAGTAGCCCTCAGCTGCGCCCAGGTGTCCGTGGAACTTCAGGACAAAGCCAAGCATGTCATCTTGCCCCACCTTCGATCATTTCAAACTTTCCTCAACCATTTACACTAGATATATATGTTTACCCTGTAACATAGTGTAGATCTTCGAACATTTCATTACCGGGTGCCAGCTGGACACCATAGCTAACAGCTGAGGGACTGTAAGGGCCAGTACACCAATGACCCATAAGAAGCAGCTTTCTAAATCACTTTGTAACTCAAGCCTTCACTCTAAACCCCCTGTTTTCTCCGTTCACAGTATGAATAGCAGAGTCAGTCTCAGGGACTGAATTCCAGCATGCTACCTTCAGCAATTGCTTTAAGTCATGCTCAGGCACCGAGTTCTCCCATATTGCAGTGTTTAGCATCTGCATGTTCAGATTACTAAAATTCAGTCCCAAGCCACACTGCCAGGACCAGGCAGATATACCCACTGTAACACAAAGGGGCAAGCACAGCGAAAGAGGCCAAACTCTTGCCCACTTCCACTATTGTTTTAAATGAACAAAATTAATCATTTTGTTTTCCTGTAATTTTAAAAAGCCAGTAGCTACAGCCAGCTGGTGGGCAGGACAAAAGAGATGGAGTGAGAAATTTATGGTAAATAAAAGTGTAGAGATGCACATTGTTCCCTGCAGGCTTTGTGCAGAATGTCAAGTATTTGCGATCACATCACATTTTCCGATACCTTTTTTTTTAAGGGTCTGGTTACTGTTGTTTTAATTCAGAGCATATCAACTTATGGATTAATTCCTTTCTGTATGGAAATGTTGGTGAAACTTTCAGTTGTCTATGTTCTGCTCTGCTTTAGCCTCAGTCGCAAACTTATTTCACGCCATTTCGCTCCAGAGCGCATCAAATATAGATAAAATTCCTTCATATATGTAATGCATGGACCTAAATTCTCATCCACATTCATGGACGTGGATGTGCTTCATGTTTCATGAAGCACCTTTATGCATGTCCACATAAAGAGACATGGAAAGCACAAGCCATTCCTCTTTCTCAGCTTGGGTGTGGTTTTCTTTTAAATTGGGTGGGAGGATGTTGGGATTTTTTTTGTTTTCAGTCTAAAGCTGAAAGCTAAGGCCACAAGTGTCCCTTACGCGGAATAACAGCCATTCTATTCTAATATTTGTGGGGAATAAAAAATTGTTTTGCCAGGATTAGGAAATAATTTTTGCAATACCGATGTTTCCACTCTAATGTTAAAATCTTGCTGTGTGGTTGGTTTTAGGATACTTAAAGAGTTCTGCTTGGGGGCTCTTAGGGTGGGTTTGTTGTTATTTTCCATTTCCCTGTTTTGCAAAGTCAAATTGCTGTTTTTGAAATCAGAAAGTTATGAATGTTGTCAGTATGCTGCGTAAGTTGTCTAACAGCTATATTGGAGTTCGGTGGCTCTGCATTGCCAGGGCATAGAAAATCATGCCTGTAGGTGTTACTGATGTGATTGCCACAGTTCCTCTGATGTGACACACAACCTTGCTCTCACGTACACTTGGCAAAACCAAGTTATGTTAGGTGAAGAATTGTGAAGAATTCCTTACTTGCTGCCCATCAAGATACAGCTTGATTTTCAGAGCCGTGAAGTACTTGCAGCTCCCATCAATGTTGACTGACTTCTGGTTGCTCGGACCTGAAGCATCAAACCTGTATACTCCAGATGGTTCCATCTGTTTCAGTATTAAAGTATTAATGATGAAATGTAGCGGCATGATCTTCCTTCTCTGCCTAAATAAATTTGGTCAGAAGTAAATTGATTTTTGTTCCTTTTTCTTTACAAAATGAAGAGCATCTTAGGATTTGAGCTCTGTATTCACCATTCAAAACAAAATATAGGCCCGGTGTTTTGGAAAGAAAAATTTTTTTCTTCCGATTGATGGCTTGCTTTACTCACATAACCTTCTTTTGAAATTTTGGTTCCGTATGTTTTAAACAACAGACACAATAATATCTTGGTTGTGTTGCAGGAGGATAATTGGCAGATACTCTAAATATGTTTTCTGATTTTATTTTGAACATACTCTGCTTTTGCACAGTGAGATTCCGGGTAGGACAGTCCGCCACATTACCTAATCCCAGCTATCAGCATGCTGAGAAGGCCCCCACTATGACTGTGGGAGGGGTCAGTATAGAACGACGTGTCGTTTTCACACACCCATTACTTAAAATGCCTTCGTTGCCCCATTTGTTTCCAGGAATCATTCTTTCATTTGCTTTCTGTCCTCTTTCCAGGTGTGGATGTGCGGCGGTGGCATGTTTGATGTTCCATGCTCTCGAGTTGGGCATATCTACAGAAAGTACGTCCCATATAAAGTTCCTTCTGGAACCAGCCTAGCACGGGTGAGTAATTGAGTCTTGCTGTTTTTCATTTTCCTTCACCATCAGTCTCTTAATTCCCTGTGAACTAGTTTCCAGTAAACCATTAAAATGGAAAATGAATGTTTCTTTATTTTTCTGAAATGAGATGTGCAATTGCTGCAGTTATGCTGCCTTCCAGAGATAAGATTGCCAAGAATAAAATGAAAGCTTAAAAATACAGGGTTGGATGTTTCAGCACAGAAGCGTGTTTCATGCTTAGGAATAACCTAAGGCTTACGGTTCTCGAATTGCATAGTGTTGTCGGTCATATTTTTTACAAGCAGGACCAATTTGAATGCACATTTTCTTATCAGTCAGCAGAACAGGCAGAATCTCACGAAAGGAACGTTTTCTGAGGCGAAAGGACTGAGTAACAATGATTTGAGCGACTGCCTAATTATTGTGTAAAACCTGGTTGTGGAATACAGCCAGCCTGGAGCTGTGTGAGTGAGAAATTACAAGACCTCTAGACATTTCTCGAAGGCTACTGAACACATCCATATCCATGAGGGGCTTTTTGCTCAAGAGAAAATGTTCTGTAACTTTCTGGAGATGTTCACAGGATGTCAAAAGATGGGAGACAAAGGGCACAGATGTAGCTTCCAGGCAGATACTAGTATTTATTCATGCTTGAATTTAATCTTTTCTGGTTTAGAGGATTTTTTTTTTTTATAAAATGGCATTAATATTAAAGTCTGCATGTTGCCATAGGGTAATATTTTATGAATCATATTTTTTCTTAATAATGAAAATGTGGTATGAATAAAAGAATAAATTTCTTGCTTTAAGGAGGAGATATTCTTGGTTTCAGCACCACAGGACAAAGCTTGCTGTACTAACTGCAGCAGAGGAAAGAGGCCACCTGTGCTGCCTGCCTGACAGCTGGCTAGACAGAGAGAAAGATTTGCCTTAAAAGAGCATCCGTGCAGTGAGACACACGATACAGTAATGGGATTAATGGTGGTGTCAGTGGCGGTGACAAAAACTGTATTGACTAAATTGTGTGATGAAAATCTTCCCCCAATATAGCTCCATGTAGGATCAGAGTTTCCCCATCCAGATTTTTGCACTGGCTGAAATAAACTGCTTTGTTTATGGTATCCCCTGCAAACATCACATACAACTTGAAATAAGAAATCCAAACCTCAGTCTCTGTCTTTGTCTGTTACAGCACAAAGTATCTCATTAGAGAATATGCTGTCTCGTGCATTACCTGTAGGAGCAAAATACAATCATTTCTATTCGGACTATTAGCATCTCGTACAGTTCAACACTTAACTAGCTTTCATGGAGCCACTGTGAGTACTTAGAGCCATCAGGTAGCCACAGCCTGCAGCCCCCCTATACTATTTATTCTAGCTTGATTTCAATAAATCACTGGTGAAAAATTAAAAAAAAAAAATTCTCAGTTATAAAAATGAAATCTCTGCCCATGCACAGACTGATCTTTGTGGGAAAAGATCTAGTGTGCTGATAGGGTGGGTCTTATCCTTCCCATTCAAATAATGGATAGTTTCTTCTGCGTTGTGGGGGTTCAAAACATGATGCTTAGGAAAATTTCTGGCACATATTTATCACTGAAAGAAAATTTGAATTCACAGGTTCCCAGCTTCTTTCCAGTACAATATTCTAAACCAAAACGTTGCTGTTAGGATGCATTGCATCAAGGCTGCCAAGAGCCCAAGATCTTCTGTACGTTTTAGTGTTTGGGGCTGTCTCAATAACTAGCCAAGGAAGAGAGTTTGGTCCCTGACCCATCAAACTTTATGTATTTTTAAGCCTAAAAATATTCTCTTTCTCTCGTCCAAGCCAGAAAAGGAAAAGCAAGGACATGTTCATCTTCAGTGTGTCAGTCCCCATGATACAGACCTCTTGTGGTTCCGAATAAACTGCCCCAAATGGAGCTGTTAGCCAAAATAATACTAGGGGAGCATGCACAGAAGTGGCCTGGATATTTCAGCTATCTTTGCATTATCCTCCAAATATTATATTATATTATATCCTCCAAAGATTATAGTCTACCCCTTATGAGTATCTTATCTAAAACTCCCCTCTAGTTCAAGAATATAATGAATAACACACTCAAGAATATCTGGAAGTATTACCCCTGCTGCCAAAAACAATACTTTTCACTACTAAGTAGTTTCCACAAAGGTGTTTACTAAATCCTTTTCCATCTCCTGCTATGTAAAGGAGGATGCTGGAGATGCAGTTCACAAAGGAATGAGCCCTAGGAAGCCCAGCTGTGGTTATACAAATGATTGCAAGAGCCCCTTCATTAATCAAGGGAGAATATCCCCTTGTGCAGATACTGTGCTAAAGAATGACAGATTTTCCCATCCTGTCCCACAGCAGCAGCACAAGGGATATGGAAACTGGAGTTAGGAAGAGGACAGAACTTCTAGGCAAACTCAGGCTTAGCCCAAATCATGCCATGGGTTTCCTTTCAAGATTTTCAGCTTATGTTTGCCCTTAACAAATAATACTTAAAGTGAGCATTTTACCTTCCCTTGGGATTTCACTTCTCTATATCTTTTAGCAGCAAACACACAGTTTCAGGTAGCTACGTAATACCTGACCAATCTTCATATCTTTTTAAAGAGCTGTGACCTGGCGTGAGGATCACATACGCTTTATTAAATGAGAGACTTGTCAAAAACACTGTTCTGCTTCCCCATCACTAAATAACCATTAGTGTACCACACACAATAGTATCGTGACATCAATTTTCTATGTCCTTCCTATCATGTTTCTCACCTTCTTATCTGTCACTCAAGACCTGCAAGGCCTATGCATATTTTTTGCTGACACATACCCCATAAATTGAAAAGCATCCACATATGAAATGCTCTGTTGGTAAAACTGGTGGTACAGAGCAAATGTAAAGCAAGCTGTAAATATGCGTAGTAGATTTATAAAACAGTCTGTGACAGCGAAATGCAGACAAAAAGGCTGAATATTTTTTCCTGGAGATGTCTTAAGATGTTGCTGTTTGGCAAACGGAGACAGTGTCCAATTTACAGGGAATTGCACATAAAGCAAGATTAATGGGCATACAGATGTCAACACTGATTCCACATTATAATGTGGAAGCACCACATAATTATTCATTCATTCCAAACTTGTCAACCTCTGCACAAAAATGCAGTGACTAATAACCAATTTTGCCTGTTTGTTTTAGGTAAAACATATACAGAGAGCGAATCCCCAAATCTTAAAGTCCTGTGCAAGGTGTTGCCCTGTTAGAAACTTCTGAATTGTTTTACTGGATTATTTTAGTTGCTTTGTGGTATTCTTGACTGTTGCTTTATTTTTAACAGTTCTAGCTAAGCCATTTTCTTTTAGCCAGTTACTTATGAAATTAGACTTAAAAATATTATTAGCAATTTCTTGTAGGTGTATCCCAGTTTATTATTTATTTATTTTTATTTTGTTGGGGGGGGGTTCTTTTTCTGTTCGTGATTCTATAAAAGCCATAAGAAATTTATCAATAAAAGCTGACTGTTCCATAGGATATGCAGAGATGAACTCAGAACTTCAAAATATATCTACAGAAATTTTTTTTGTTTGCAGGTATTTTACACAGCATTTTAGCATTAACTACAGAACATTAGAGCATTAGGCCTTTCTGAAGGGAAGGGCAATGCCACTGAAGTTCGTTTGGATGCTAACCCAGCAGCGTGGTGAATCCTAACCTTAAGTTTGAATTCCTCCCTGCACGCCAGGACATGGGATCCCAGAGCACAGTGATCCTCTGACCCAGCAGACACAAGCACGGTGACATTTGCCTCATACACAGTGTCGCTGAATTGGAATTTGCACGAGTTTGGGTTCAGGAACTCAGCTGATAAAGGTGGGTTCAGATTCCCACCTGAACCATTTGCTCAGCCTTTTTGTGTGGCTTCAAAAGGGACCTATAAGGAAAATTTCTGTAGCTATACCAGCTGGTGCTGTGACAACGTTTGCATTTTTGACAGAGCTTCCTTTAATATAGGCATTTTTTTTTTTTTCAGCTGCAAATTATGTTTGGGGTTTTCTTAAAGCAGCTCATGAACATTTTCTTTTCAGTTTCCAGCCAAGTTAAAGAACCAAGGAGAATCGGCTAGGTAATGGCTATGTTTTCTCGTGACCAGAGTGCAAACTGATAGATGTGGCACGCTGTTAAGGGAGCACGGCTGGCACTTTTGCAAACACCTCTTGAGCACAAAAGACTGTAGTACAAAGTCGGTTATGATTCAGCAGCCACAGTAAGCAGCTGAAATGTCAGCTTAGAGTAAGCAAAGTGTTTAGGAATCAAGCAAGAGTTACCTTCTTGCAACAGCGTAATTATAATAGATGATGATGATGATTATACAGTACAACTTTTAAGTTTCCGTTCTAACTTTTTTTCATTTAATAGATTTATAAATTCATCATTAGAATTAATTAAACCAAGATCTCAAACAGAGCACTTACCAAAAAAACCCTTTAAATTAATATCTTCTAATCCTTGAATACAAGAAAGTCAAAGTAATTTTGTAAATGTTAATTTTTTATATTTTCTCCAATCTGAATAGAAGTTTTGCTTTTAAGATAATAAATGCAACAGGACAGGCAGCTTAACTATCCAGAAGGAATACAAAGAAGATGGAGAACTAGATGTTTCTGGACAATAACAACATCAAAGCTGTGGTAGCTACTTTCCAGGATTCATTCAATAGACTAGCGCTGGAACCCAAGTTCCGTGGCTAAAGAAATGTATTTGGAATCAAACCCCTGAACTTTCTCCCAGGCTTAGCTGCAGAGGTGGGCTATGGTCTGTATGTGCCCACAGTATATGGGTCTGTCAAGTGAGCATTGTAGTAATCATCAAATTTGTGGAGGAGATGTTGTTCCACTGTCACTCTGCTTTCCGCAGCTCCCCCACAGCCAGCCTGCAGAGACCTGCAGCCGCAGAGCTGGGGGCAGGCAGCATCCTCAGCGGGGACCGTGCCCGTCCCTGCCCCGCAAGCCCCGCAGGCTGGCCTGAAGGGAGCCACTGAGCAGAGATGTAGCCTTTAGTCAGTGGGCTGGGTTTCTGGCTTTTTTTCATTTTTTTCCAACGTGTAGATCTTAAATCTTTTTTTGCAGTGGAGATGCAAACCTTTATAGAGAGAATGAAATCCTGGCTGTTTTCAGATGATATCTGTGGAATTTCAGTTCTAGGTATTTGCAGGCTACAAGCTGAGAATAAATAGTCTCTGGCTTCTCTGCCAGCTGTGCTAACTCTCACAAGAGTTATTTATATACACCACCAGCTTTGTCACCTAGTTAGCATACTGTCTTCCATGGAGAAGCATTTCTTTTATGCCTGCAGACATCTTTATTTGGTTGGGGTTTTTTACACAAGTACAAACCATAGCTGGAATGAAACACAGTTAAGTTTTAAACACAGTTAAGTGTAAAGGACCAAAATAAATACCCAAGAGGGGGAAAGATTGACAAACACTAACACTGCCTAAGTTAAAAGGGAGGTAGGCAAGAAGGGGAAAGAGATGAAACCCCCCATTTAGACTTAACTGATGTGGGCAGCTTAGATATTGAGACCTGAACACCACAAAGCTGTAATTAGTGTCCAGGAAATGTTTTATTGTGCTTTCACTGTAGAAATACACAGAAATGAGAAATGGTTGTGTTCCGACACTGATGGAAGGACCTTTGCATGAAATTGAGGGTACCATTTTTCTCCTTGTGAGTGCTCTGGAGTTTTGTACCTTGCTGCCTCTGTCATATTAATCCATACTTGTTGGATGGGCTCCTCCAGTCATACTTTGTTCTCCTCCTCCGTGATGACTTATTGTGACATTATGCTACCCGTATTCCAGAGGAACATAGAGTATAGTTGTCTTGGCTGGGTGGATCCCAATGTGCTTTTTAAATGCATTTTACGTAATACAAACTGTATTTCCAGCCAAATGAAATACAGCTGCTTCCAGAAGTAAACAGGGCACCCATTTTGAAGTAGCAACAACACTGTGCTTCACAAAACAAACAATAAAAAACACTTAAATTAGGAAGATGATGTAGGTGGAGTGAAAATAACCCCACTGGAATTTTACTAGGAAGGAAAAGAAATGAATATGTCAGTTGTTGCAGATACTGTTGTGTTATTTTTAGCAAATAAACAGTCATATCCTCTCTTACATTTCACAACTGAAATACAGTTAGGCCTCAGAGGTGCTGTGGTGATTCATATTTGATTGGTGTAATTGAAAGTGATTTTTGATGTCCTGGCTGATGAGAGAAATGACTATCATGACAAATAAGACTACACCAGCTGGTGACATCCAGCTTCCTGGAAAATGTTCGGATTAAATGTAGGACAACAGGAACTCGTTACAGGATCCAAATGTTCCTGTAGTAGTTTAATATTGACAAAAGTAAAGTCTATAAATTGGGGTCAGGGTTGGTTTCATGCAAACAGTGAGATAGGCACAAAAGCAGAAAAAACAGGTTATGCAGGTGAAATGAAACAAATAATAAAACCATTTGCTGCTTTAGTGTCACCGGATAACGAAAATCTACTTTAGAACATCTGGAGAAACTGAAAACAGAAATTAGATTTTTATATTAGTTTAACTGCTGCATCTAGAATATCAGTTGGAAAAGATGCAACTGTAGGACGGAGCTGTGCAGGCTCACGATGCGGAACAGCGTACAGCTAGGTAGCTCTTACCAGTGCTGTCATTGCAAGCCAGCACAACAGCCCCAGTTATGAAATGTGGAACTACCCCTCTCGTATTAGGGACCAATCTAGTTAAACCTTGCTTAGGGGGAATATTTATGAATCTGTCCTTTGACTTGTCCCTGCCTCACTCCACTTTTCCATTCTCATGGCCAGCATCTACTTTCTTCTCACTGGGTTTGTTTGAGTAATATCGGGTCTCTTGAAAATGACAGATGATCTTACACACTTAAAAAGAAGGGACAGTCATTTGATCAGAGAGATGTATCTTCCACACTTGCTGAAGAAAGTGAAAGGGACAAAATGGTCCATGAAAAATTTCTTTTTTTTCGAGTGGAGAAGTCCTCATTTATCTCTGTCTTTCTCCAGTCAAGTTGATTTAAACTCTTTTACTGAAGTCCAGGCATCAGTGACATTGTAACTTACCGTCTTGTAGACTATTGCTGAGTGAAAATGCAAAACAAAGTCACAGTCTTAAATGTGTGAGTTCATACAAACTTAAAGAAAACTTGTCCAAATGTAAGCCCGACGGTAAAGGATTTCCTAGAGAGTAAAATTGTAACAGTGACACAAAACTTAATTATATCAAGAATGCGTACATGGGCAACTGATGACAGCTGATGAGTCAGTCTTACTGTGGTTGCCATCACTTTTGTATGCATCCCACAGCTTCTTGGTGACAACTGTCACAACCTTACATATAGAAATATGCATCTACTGAAATATCATTGGGTCTTATTTATTCTCATACAGAAATTTTTCACTGAAAATGACAAGAGAGAGAACTGATTATCATTGGTCTGTCGTGGATAGGTCCTGAGAAGCTCCTCAGGTGTCCATCTAGAGTCCCTGTGACTTCCTTACATTGTGTGTCAATTCATGGAACTGATTCATATGGAATTGATCTTTGTTTAATTGCTCCTATTTAATTTTAATTTTCCTTTTTTTTTCTATTAAAAGACCAGCGGAACCAATCTGGACATCTGTAACCTTGCAATGAATGACAACTAAGCTAAGCTACTGCAGTTTTCAGCTGCAGAAACATGTTTCATTTTTCCTTTCCATATGTATTTCGTGTTCAGAATGAAGTAAAAGAATCCAAACAAGTGTGATCTACCACAAAGATATCCCAAAACTGTTTCTTATTGATAAAGCTATTTGATGCTAGTTGAGAAACTGGCATTTAAAGGAGTTTCTTTAGAAGATTATGCAAAGAGTAACAGAGACAGAAATCAAGAAGATTCAAATCTAACTTTTTTTTTGTTCTAAATTCTTTGTAGATTAGCTTCACTGTGAGACTGGAGTGCTTAAATGATGCTATAAGACATTCACAAAATGCCACCTAATCTGGTAGGCTCTTAAACTCCTTTGACCTGTAAGTTCTGCAGCAGTACACACGCACACATGGTAAAGTCCTAACAAAGTCAAACTGCTTAGCACCTATTTTACAGCTAGACCACGTCAAGATTTGGTAGCTGACGATTCCCACTAGTGAGGCTCAATATGTTGCCATGCTCAGATTGTGTCTAGCCTCACCTACGACTCAGGCAGGGAGGAAGTGACCATCCTTCTTTCTCCACCATGTCAGACATTCACCCAGATTGTGGGAAGGGCAACTCTGGGAGACTCGTAAAGGACTTGCAATGGCATCCTTACCTTACAGTAAGTCACTTGATCGGTAGGCCTTAAAGCGTTCAGAGATGAGCACTCTCATTTTGGTTGTTCTCCTCTACCTTTCTGTTGTGATAAGGTGAGTAAAAGACCAGCAGCTCACTGACATAATTTGCAGAGAAGAGTTACGTTCCCGGGAGGTTCTTCACATAGCGCAACTTTTCATGCTGTTAGACAGCATACAATAGGGATCTTCAGCTTACGAGAGCTCACTCATCTCATCTTGGACAGCCTGTATTTTTGCTCCAGGAACATGCTAAGTTAGCATGTTCTAAATAGGAATGTAAATGATGTTTGCCTTTATTGTGCAAGGTTGCACCAGACTTGCTTTCAGGACAGCAGCTTTACCTGACTGCATTCAATTCAAGTATGGGGATTAACTGCAATTTGAAGTTTTACTACTAGTCTGTACACATTTACGTTAAAAGGAAGTGTGGTGATTACTGAGCTTGCACAGTGATAATAAGGATAAGAAACCCATGGTAACTGAAGTCAACAAACCTCTTTAAAACTAAAGCGTTGGGATGCTGAGTGCTTGCTTCCTGGTAACTGGCAACTTCAGAAAGAGCTTCCCACTACTCCAGGACACAGAGTTCCTTGCAGTCATGTTCATTAACAGTCTGGAGGTTTAGAGCTCGCAAATCAAGAGTTTATATTTTTAAAAGGAAACCTATCGAAATTCAAAGGGCTGCCTCATATGGGTTCAGTTTATGATAGCAATGTATAAACATGCTAAGGATAATATGTAGGCTCATTACAGGATCTGGCAAGATTTGGGAAGATTTTTAGCATATGATGGAGAGAATGGTCTTGGGAGAACTGGGAACAAAGTTTTAAACAGATTTCTTTAAAGAGTCTTACCTGATACTTGGAGAATAGTGGGAAGAACTGTACTTTTTTTTTTTATGCAGTGTTTTGATGGGTTTACACATGCACGCACAAAACCAAACAGTGATAAAGGACTTGTTGGAAAACAAAGATGAGACTTTTGAGCTAGTGACCAGGTATAATATCAAGATTTCTGTTAGACTCCTGTTTTATTCAGTTATAATTATCTAAAGTAGAATGCAGTTCTCTTACCTTAGCCAAATAACTAAAAACGAAACTACAGCAGAGACTACTCTTAATATTGATGGGGTAAGTCTTTGCTGGAGTTACTTTGAATTTTTCTTTCCTAAGAGAATTTTTTTATTGTACATTTACTGTATGGTTCTTTTTACAGCATGGTTTTTAAGTATGAAAATAGCACTATCAGATAAAGTGATTGCAAGAAATAGTATGATATTTTCTAGATTAGTCTTAAACTGCATTTGCATTATAGTAAATGAGGTGTACAGCATTTATGAGTGGAAAATATGCTAGAAAGATTACACCTATTTTCATTATTTTGGCTTCTTAGTTTAATGTGGTTAATCATATTTTGGCCTCATCTACAAAGTGTCATCACATCATAGTATTTTTACTTTTCAGGAGATTTCTGTGTTACAGGGTTTCTGCCAGAAAGGTGTGATTGTCATTTAAATGTTGTTCTTGAATTTGTTCTGGTTTTCTTTGCCCTACCCAGTTCCTGTATCCTTGAACTCTAATTTCTTGTAAAGTATTTTAGGTTTTCATGAAATTGCAACAAAAATCAACCCTATGTGGGGCATGGGCCATTTTTTAATAAGCATATAAGTGTTGCGATTTCTTATACTGCTTTAATTTTACTTGCTTTGTCCCTGCAGGTTTTAACGTATTTGCTTCACAGAGGGAAAGCACGTAGAAACTTATCTTGCACTGTCAGCTAAAAGTCTTTGTTTTTTCTGTATCTTGCTGTCTTTGTATTCAGATAAGCCTTATTAGTTCAGAGACATTTAGGTTGGGTGGATTAATAAAATTCAGGAAAGGAATTTTCAAATGAATCTTGAAAGCAAATCAGAGTACGAATCAGGCTTACTTAGATGCAGAGAATGTTCTGAGAAGAAACATTACCTTATGTTGATGATAATCAGATGTATATTGTCCTCCAGCTTATTACAGAGTGAATCTCAGCATTTCGCAGTTAGTGTTCTATAAAAAGAATATTACAAAACTTGATGATCTTGTTTTTAGAAACAAAGCGATCAGAACACTCTAGTGTCTCAATGTCATCCAGTGAGATGTTGCTTTGTTGGTGGGATAAGAGGTTATTGGGCAGCTGTGGAAATGCAGAATAGACTAAGCCTGTATTCCACTACGACATCTGCATATAAATTTGTGTGGCTTAAGTTGCAGGAGGAATTTTAAAAACAACCAAAAATACAGAAAAATTTGCCCCTAGCCTATTTAGACTCCATGACACTAAATAACAATAAAACATATCTCTTCAGTCTCATCTATTCAGGATTTTTCCTTACAAGTCTTTTTTTTATTTTATCATTTGAGTCAGCTAATTTAATTAATTATAATTTGAATAAATTCTTATGCAACAAAATAGGTGATTCTGTTTCCTGTAAAATGCCAACAAAAATAAACTTTGTGGGACATACGCCAGAACTGGGTTTCATGGAACAGAAATAATCTTAGATATGTCTATAGAAGGAGTGCAGAAAGCCACAAGTTGCCATACCTATCCCATGAGCTGCTTTGCTTCAGGTCAGCTCCACTTCGGGGTTATGTGCTATGCTTTTGCAAAGACTTACTAGCACGCCAACACAGCAAAGCTTCCAGTCCAAAGGTAGTGCAAAACCAGCTGTGAGATGGGCCAGAGCAAGTTCATGACTGTTTGCCCCCATAGATGCGCGTGTAAGACCTGACTCTCAAATTTAGGTAGGAATTGGTAGGTGACTAAGCAGTATAATGACAGCTGAAAATTCAGATGCTGTTCAAATGCGAAGTGAAATACATCAGAAGGAATAATTTGAACCATTCATGCACATTAGTAGGTTCTGAACTAACAGGAAAAAAACATAGGTACCAATGTGAGCAGCTGAAAGAAAATTTCTGTTCAACATCCATCATTAATCAAAAACCCATATGCAGATGCGTAAAGAATATGAAGGAAAATAAGACATTCAGCAGACAGAAGACTGTATCTTACAGAGTCAGCGGGAAAGCAGGGTACTTAATACTCTATAGTGTTTGCTCAACACTGTAATGAAGATAGCATATGTTTACCAGTATTTTTCCATGTTTTAAGACTGAGAAATTAGACCAGCTAAGCTTAAAAGTTGTGTTAGCTACTGAATTTTCTTTTGTTTAATTCTCCCTGTTAGAAATATCATTCACTCAAAGCATGAAGAAACTAATGATTGTTTTTTTCTGCTGCACAGAACCTGAAGCGAGTGGCAGAGACATGGATGGATGAGTTTGCAGAGTACATTTACCAGCGACGGCCTGAGTACAGACATCTCTCAACTGGTGATATCTCTGCCCAGAAGGAACTTCGCAAGCACCTTAAATGTAAAGATTTCAAGTGGTTCATGGCTGCAGTGGCTTGGGATGTCCCCAAATATTACCCTCCTGTGGAGCCTCCACCTGCTGCCTGGGGGGAGGTGAGTAATACACAAATTAGATCAAATTTAAATGAGTCTAACGTTTTACATTACAGGAAATTAAAATTATGAAATTAGATTTAGCTCCTATGATAAGTAGTGTTATTAAGGGAGTTCACAGTGATTGGAACAATCCCTGGACTAGCCATTAAAATGAGAAACCATCATGTCTTAGAACTCTCTCTGTCCCTTTTATAATTCATTACAATTTTGTGTGTACAGGCCAAAAGATGCATGCACAATGAGGACAAGAATGTGGAAAAGAGTATGTAGCACTCATTATTGCATGTCACAAGATGATTTTAGATGCTGAGAATCACCTTAGTAAAATGGAGGTCTGAAGTCAACACTTTTCTTAGAAGGGCAGTTGTATGCAGGTGGAGTTAGGTTTGCTGTGTTGTGCTCACACGTGCAAGTGTGACAAGCGAAGCCTGGATACTTTCCTTTTAAAAAGACTGGTTTTGCGCAGCTTGTGGTCTGCATTCTGTAAGTGCTGTCATGACCAAGTACCAGTAGCAGGCAAATGCAATTTCTCGTTTGGGGGATGAGGGGAGGGAGGGACCACCAAAGAGAGGCCAATACTCGAGCATCACTCCAGAGCAGGGGGTGAGCAAACAGCCTGCTGGAACTCTCCACCTGTTATCAAAGATATTCTGCATTCAGACCTCTCTAAAGAGCAGAGCTGTAGCACACCTTGCTTTGACAGTTTGTTTTGTGTAGAAGAAATTAAAACACAAAGAGTGCAGGGTCAGGAAATTATTTCCATAGCTGCGCTGAAAAATTGCAGTGGCCTTTTACCTCTAGGAACTAAAGCAGATTCACTGCATGGAAAGGTGGCATGCAGAGGGCTTTTTCCTCTCAATTCCTTAAGATTTATAAAGAAGGCTTTGCTCTTTCATTGTGTTGTGCTACTTTTTTAAAAACCGTAGGAGTATCTGTACTGTGAGTTCTGGCCTTCTCTGGTTTTGCTGGAGATGTTCTTGGGGCTCTCAGATAATTACCTTTTATATTTGAAACCAAAGGATGAAGTTGAAACTTTGACCAAAACATTTGGTAAGACCCCTCACACCTCTGCATATCCCCAGTGGTCAAGGCTGGACCATGCAGGGGATTTCTAAACATAGGTGCCTTTACTGTTCTCCAGAATTTCTTTTTAAAAAAGCAAATTACCTCATTGCAAAATTTAAAAAATAACTTTCTGTGGTAGTAGTAGTCCTTAATTATTCTTTGTAAGCTACCAGTTACAGATGTTCAAAAGAATTTCAGTTTATATGTGTCTTACTGTTTGCTACTTCTTGGCAATAATGAATTCCTTTGTTGTTAATGTTTCTTATATCTTTGATACTGCTGCCCACACTTTATGGGATTAATGTATACCAAGAGGTAATGAGTTTATCAGTAGATGTCAGTCTGGATCTGGGTGCTGTGACTGCTGCTACGATCTTCCTTCATGTATACATCTTTCACATGTATACCTGTGCATCCTTGGAGGACTGTGATCATGGGATGTATAATTTCTCTGGCAAGCTGAACAATCCTTAACTCAATCAGAGGGTCTAAGTGGAAGAGATTGTGATTCAGGTATTAATTCTTTTCACAACAATATTAACATACTCTTTGCATAAAAGCAAGACTTTTAAAAAATAAATCAAAGATCACAGCAGTGGTATCAAATCTGTACTTTAAAAGCACTTACTAAGTTCTTAGGAAAGAAGTGAAGACCAAAAGCTTTCTGTTTCCTCTAAAAGGTACTTTCTCTAAAATAGCAAGAGAAGTTTCAGCCCTACTACTCTATTTTTTCCTGAGACTGTCACATTCCTGTGAAGTTTTAATTAATTTGTTGGCACTTGCAAGGAATTTGAACAAACTTGAAGGTCAATGGCGGTCATAATTAGAAGCTGAAAAAGGAAAACAGACTGTGTTATTGCTTTGTAAGAATCAAGCAGCTCTACAAACCTTGCTGATTATACACACCAGTCTGTGCCAAGACTGACTGTCATTTAGTACCCTCTCTGCTTCCACTTGGAAAGACTTTTCATCTGCTTGCCTATGCCAGTCTGAGAAAGAATAAACAATGAGGTACTCGGACAATTTTTGGCTCCAGCATTTGGATATCTAGCTAGTAAAAGCGTGTGGTGTGAAAGCAGACATCTCATAAGCAGCCTTTGCACAACTCCCCTTTTTTTGCAAACACATTTATTTAAAATCCAACTCTTACATTTCTTGACAAAATCTGTTCATGATGGAAAAGAAGGAAATTTGCAAAACAAAAGATATTCTTCGCTACACTTGTCATGGCCTTATCTCTTCTGCTTGTTTGTGCTTTTTGTCCTTTGTAGCTGGCAGGGTGTAGGTTCCCATGATATTCTGTTCTGCCTTGTAACATCTGAAATATGTGCAGTAAAGCAATATAACAGCGAATCCAGACAGATTAAGGTTAGTGAGACTGTCAGTTCTGTCACTGGGTGAGATAACTGCACTCTTTCCTCTCCCACTGTGGAAAAAAGGAAAGTTTTCAATTAGGTTTTGTTCTTATGCTTCCGGATATATTGGAAAGTATGCTACCAGTTGAAAAACGGTAATACCCATCCCATTCTCTTTCTAAGACAGAATAGTTTATTTGTAATGTGTACTTGAAATCCTGTTGAAGGAAGTTAAAACAATAGCTGCATTAGGTGAGATTTGGTCACCAAATGTTTACTTAGGAAGTGCTCATGAATCTACAAGCTGTGATCTAGCATGAATACATTGTGCGGATATCACAGCTTCCAACAACATCTTTGAAAACACAATTTACAGTAAATCAATCATATAATGTCAGCTATTGTCATTTATTTTAGACTTCATGAGTCCTATAGTCAAGGTGATATGAAAAAAAAAATCGCTTTACTCAGTCAAAAGGGAAATATTTAAGCTTGGATTCATTTGCTGTTATATGAACTTGTTATTCAATGATTTAATACACAGCAAGTCTGTCAGTCACTGCAGCAGTGCTAAACTGTAGGACCTGAAAATACTCCTTTCTCAGCCCCAAACTCGTGGATTTTACAGAATTGTTTTACAGCACTGACATGAAAACGTCACCCATGAAGTTAAGTCAAATAGCACATTTGAAAAAGGATTAAAGCCTAAGAATTCACTAACTTCTCTTTTGATTACTTTCTTGTTTTAAAGTGTCATCCTCATACCCTTAATGAGTCAATCTCACCCACCAAGTGTCACACAACTCTTGTACAAAAGCGATATAACCAGCTATTCCCCACCCGGCACAGACCAAGTGCTGCACAGCTGGCCTGTTCAAATTCTTTCATCAGGATCAGTGTCGCGCTGAGTAACAGAGTCCCCTGTTTCTTCAGTGAGGCCTTTGGCAATGCTTGACTTCTTTTAACGTCAACTTTTCCTTTTTATGGCTCACACATAGGATAAATACTTTTAAAATTACTATGTTGACAGGAAAGGTGGCTCATTTTTCTGTATTTGATCTGTAGATGTTGATGGCCCTAGGGTTATCTGAGAATGTAAGCACTGCACTAAAACTGGCTTTAAGTGCTGTTCAAATGAAAAAAACAACATAAATGAACATTGCTAATGTCTTCTAAGAGCTACAGCCACTTTCTTATTTGAGGCATTAAATCAGATGTATGGAAAGTATTACATAAACTGACAGCAGCAAGGTGCCTCTCTTGTTGCTCTATTGGGGCACCCTAAGGATAGTCCCAGCACCATCTCCACCTTCATCGTTCTAACAGATGACCATATTGAACATAAAGTTGTCTTTAGATTGCTATGCTTTCCCACTTTTTGCTTTTGATGCAGACAGTTTCACGCCTTGATGAGCATGAAGGGTAACTCCCAGGACCCCTGGGAGTGCCTCTGCCTCTCCAACTTGCCCCCCCTCTGCCCCCAGGAAGGCTGAAGTGACCCTGGGTGACAGCCTGGCTCCAGAGCAGGCAGGGCAAGGCTGCTGGAGCCAGGACATCACCCACTACCTCAACAGCAAATCTTGCAGGAGGTCATTTGCCTGTGAAAAAAGTTGTAGAGTTTTAGAATTATCAGAGAAAGTTGGTCAATATAACCGCTGGACCCTGGGAAGCTTTAATTTCCCTCTGTAATTTCTTTTTGAGCCTAAAATACATTCCCTTAAAAGGAAAGGGGAAAGTCACTTTACTTTAAAGTGTAGGGGTGGGGATGGGGGGTTGTCTTGGTTTTTTCTTCATTTACCATGGAGCGTGCAAGTGTGTCATTACACAGCTCACACCACAATGTTCAAAAATCTCAAAATTAATCTTAGCAGGCTGTAGCAATGGCCGGCAACACTTCATTTTCCTCAGAAAATTGTCATCTTCTGGCAAGATTATCGTGGTAATCAACACATCCGTTGCTTTCCAGTTTCCATTCCATGCTTGCGTACTAATGGCAATACGATGTTTTTGAGAGTGTAGTGCTAGACCATCTCAATCTGCCTTTCCCATGGGGAGCTTATTAAATCATATAACTGCTGGCTTTCTGCAAAACTGCAACATTACTTTAGCCAGAGGTCAAGTTATCTGGGAGACCATATATTCTGCAATATGTAAACACTGTTTGGGAACCCCTGATTTTTTTTCCCCCCCCCCCCTTTCTTGATAGGTGTTCAAAAGTCTCTTCCTTTTTTTTTTTCTTCCCCCCCTTGAATACCTGTCCATCAAATCCGCAACTTCAAATGTCAAGAGGTAACAGTGTCTTCTTCAAACCTAAGGTCTAGGCTTTCAGGCCTTCTGTCCTCCTGTGTTCCAGCTCCTATTTTACATCACGTTCCTCCTTCCCCATTGCAGTGCCAGCGAGCTAACCTCCTTCTTTCTCAAGGTCTGACCTACTCTGGAGAAAAGTCTTTTTAACACGGGCTGGCTAACTTAGAGAAAGCAAGCTGTAGTTTTAATGTAAGTTACCCAAGGACTACTGTAGCTAGGCTTACCCAGTGATTTCTTCTTATGGCTTGCTACCTCATTTCAAGCACAGAAGTCAGCTGCTACACCAGCAGAAATCCCACTCAGGTGACACATCTTTGTTCCCAAGTGTCGGTGCAGCACTGAGAAGCCTGTACATCCTTGCTTGGACACCTCCAGTGTAGAAGAGGGAGAAAGCAGACCCCTTAGAGTTTGTATTCTCTGTGCTTTTATGCCTCATCTGCTCTCTATAAGGACTACAGGGCCCATAGTCTCAGTATCTATCCCCCAACACGTGTTAGGATGGGATTTCAAGAAATAAATATGCATAATGACTTACACATAGAGTCCCATGCTTTTTTCAGAATTTCTTTAATTCTACACCAGTCTTCAAGATCACTGCTAATCATCCTTGTTAGTCCATACAGACTCCTCGAAAGCGTGCTATTCCCAAACGCCTATTTGTGTGTACAAATAACAGCATTCAAGGTTGAGCAAATAAGCGTGGTATGTAGCAGCTCCATGCCCCACCTGCATGGGTGATAAAATCTGTCTCCTGTTCATCGCCAGTCTCTGCACTTGCACAAATATGAATGTTGGAAATATGAGTGTATTAGGAGTACTAGCTATTTCTTTGCTGGTTGTAACTCGTAACGTTAAAAATTCAAAATCCATTGTGTGAGTGACTGGAAACAAGGCAGTTCAAATGCATATTGATGTGTAAATGAGAAAAAAGCCTCTCCTTGCTGTGCTTCTGCTTTCCTTCCTTCTTCCATGAAAGTATCTTAGGGGATTTGCAGGCCGTGTGGTGCTGGTGCTCGGCAAAACATTCCCCGCGGTTCTGGCAGCAGCACGATGGCTCAGTTCAATTTCTAGCAACTGCCAAGGCCACACAGAAACGCCAGAAAACAAAAGCACAGACTTGACTGAAATGCCTGTATTACAAAAAGAAAATGAAAAACAAACCATGACCCCTCTGCAGTTGAAAGGAAGGATAAAACAAAAAAAAAAGGATGAGCTAACATATAAGCTGCAACAAACCAGAGGAAAAACTACCTCAAGGAAACCTTTCAGGAGCAGAGGGAAGAGGAGAGGAAATAAAGAACAGGGGAGACAGATTCCAGCAGTGAAGGAACTAAATGTAGCTTCAGCTCAAACCTTTCCCAGAAATGCATAGAACAAATTTACCGCATAGTCCAAATGACTGAGAACAGGATGGAGCGATGCCCTCAAGACAAAATTATGAAAGCCCTTCAATCCAATAAGCATTCATTGGATGTGGAGTGTATTCACTGTCATTTTACAATTCTGAATCACACAAATATACCCCAATTATTAATGGTAATTGTTAGCAGCTCCATTTTAATTAGCCTGCATGGTCTAAGAACAGAACTGATGTATCATTTGATTTTGTATTAGGCCAGTAATCTGTATTTTTACAATGTAAATTTAACTGCACTGAGAAATGATTGAACACTCTCAAAAAAATTATACTTGGAGTAGGTATTTCACATGAAACTTTAAAAATATAAAATTAAAATCTATTCCCCTCATTATTCTTTCCTGTCTCTTTTGCTGGGTGATATGAAAATGAAGACAGGGTTGTTGAGAACTAATTACCTTTCATCCTTCTTTTTAGTTAACGTGACCCTTTGTACTGTGGGGCTCAGTGCTGGGTTTCTGCATCTGGTTGTGTGTATGAAATGCTAGTGTTTTACCTCATCTAAATTTTTATTGTATCAAAATAAGAAAAAAATACCCTAGAATTGGGCTTGTCCAAGTTTTAGAATAATACTTCTCTGAGTGTCAGTGGAGGCTCAAAGCTTCTTGGAGCCAATCACTCAAACTGATGCTCCCATCATTTGCCCAATCTGCTCTTTTCTGGGCTAAACAAATGCAGCTCCTAAAACCTTTCCTGAAGGTGACGTTTTTTACATTTTCTTCAGTTCCCGTTGCTTTCCCATCTGTCTAAATCTTTCTTAGAACATGGTGAGTAGACTCGATTCCAGTCCTCCAGAATGAGAAAAAGAGCAGAGTAGCTCTCCCATGTGCGTTACAAGCATGAGGATTGCCCCTCCTTGCAATGTTTTGTGCTATGCTGAGAAGTTTTCCATCCTTTGTTTTTGTGTGTGAGGCATGCAGTATTTAAGAGTGGCAATGTTTACATTTGTCTAATGTGATACGGCAACAACGGTGACTTCTAAAATATTTTCTGTGGAAAAATACAAATGTCAACCCGACTGTATCTCCATTTGGCATCTAGCTTTTCTTTTTTTTTAAATAAGGATCAAAGTAGTGGCCAGAGTGTCAAAATGTGCACCTGCTTTCTATATATTATACATATAGAATCTGTGCACATCTCCATGCATGTACGTGGACTTTGATTCCTCAGTTTCTGTGTATGTCACTGACAGGGAAAGTTTTTTAAGAAATCCTCCTCATTCTGGAGGTGTCTAAAGGATTTTTAAATAGCCCAACTAAGGTACTCAAGGAGAAATGTGCATGTATTTGCAAAACAAATATGGGATTTTCCTCTTTTTGGTGGCAGTGGGCAACGTACTCCTTTTCAATACAGTCTTCCAGAAAAATATACATAGCAGCAGTGGTACGTAACTGGTATGACTGATAGTCACAGATTAATTATTACGTAGTTGCTTCAGTCTCAAAAATGAGATTTTCCTTTTAAGAATAAGTTACACTGTGGAGTGTTTGCAGAAGGCATGCAGACAGCACAAGGAACCTCCATGGGTAAGCACAGTTTCAATACAAATCTGTTAAGTACTTTTTAATTTTATGCATTTTGAGCCCTAGTGTGTGACCTTCTCTACAACGGTGTTATTGTGTCAAAGTAAGAACAAGCACTGGAACAGGGCGTGCCTGAGTTTTCAAGAAATATTGCTCCAAAGCCTGTGAGAGACTGATACGGAAATAATTTCCTCTTAATACAGCTGATCTTTCTTGCTCTGGTAGGAGGGAAGAAGGAGTCAGACCAAGCTTTGAACTTCTCAGACTTTTTCCCCTCTTGGTTTCTTTGCATGAAAATATTTCATACAGCCCTACCTTCCATTTGTTAAGCAGAATATTTTGAACTTTGCTGCTCCTAAAGCTGTTCACAAAAAGAATAGTTCATTCCAGGACATGGCTCTCTACCCTGTAAAAAGTAAGTTCCACCAGTTTTATATAACTAATGGTCAGTCTCAAGCCCTTCAGTTTCTGACTAAGAGAGCTAAACTTCTAACCCCCTAATGTTGGAAGCTCTATTCCGCAGCCTGGTTTAATGTGAAATGTTGCTGCTTGGTTTTGCAGATTCGAAACGTGGCAGCCGATCTCTGTGTGGACAGTAAACACGGAGCCACGGGGACTGAGCTGAGGCTAGACATCTGCGTGAAGGATGGCTCAGAACGGACGTGGTCACACGAACAGGTGTTTTATCGGTGGAAAGAGAAATGCAGTGTAAAATTGTTGCTTCCCTTTTCCAGTTTCTAAATTTCTCTGAGGGCTCCTCCTTTTCCCAAGGCAAAGCAGGGTGTGGAAATAATTTGTGAATGATTGCTGACCTTAATGGCTTTTACAAAGTGCTCTTTAACATAACCTCAGAAATTCCAACCACCACCTGGGCTGTACATTCTTCTTAATTTCCAAAAGGAATTGCAATGCCTAAAGAGCTTTTGGGTGCCCCATTCTCCCCCGCCGTGTCATGAAAACATGTTGATTTTGGTTCAGTTACCTGAAAATATTTTATATATAGTACCTGGGCTTGAAAAGCTCTGGTGGTTGTCTGCTTCTATGCTTTCATCTCAATAAGCACAATAAGCGGTTATATTTTAAGTTAATATGAGGTATAAGTGAGATAAATGGATAAAAGCTAGAAAGAAAGAGTTTCACAAAGACAAGGGGTGATAAAGACTCAAAAAAAGCTTTTATCTAGGTTGGTTAGGGAGAAAAATATTAGCTCTCAGGAGTACGGAGGAAAAGAGCTCTGATTTGTACTCATTGTGGCTGTGAGTGCCTTAGGAAATGGATCATGACCCACAGGTTGTGGGTCTGGCCAACGTGAGCAATGAGAATCCGTATGAAAAGTACAACCTAACCATTTATTAGCAATTTTAGTGAAAGTGCCTTTCACAGGGCAAGGTCCCAGATTAGAAAAACTTCCCAATGCTGAGGAGAAAAATTGACCTGGCAGTCGCACATGACACTTTGTAAAAGCTTAAAAGCTTAGGAGAGAGGAGTTCTGAGGGGTATTTGAAGTGCTGAGGTCAAGAAACCATTCTCTGAGGATACCGAGAAATGCCGGGGGAGAGGTACAAGTGAATGAAACGGAGAAGCTGAAGGATGATCACAATTTAGGTAAGTGCCAACATGGGAAAAAGAAAGTTGCTGAAAGAAGGCTTCTTCACATAGCTACCAAAGACGTAGCACAGCAATAGGATGCTGAGACTAGATAAATATAATCCTGTTTTGTTTTTGAAAGACATCCAGTAATTCAAGCAATCAATTGAAGGAAGTTGTATGGTCCAGACTAGATCATCACAGTGCTCTCTGGCTTTAAAATCTGCAAACCTGAAAAGCTCCAAACTCTCCTCAAGAAGGGGAGGGAGTCCTGAGGCTGCCAGAGATGAGAGAAAGAAGGGAAGAAAACTGGATGAAAAGGTGACAGAAGAAAGAAATTTATCAGGGAAAGTAGAGAAAAGGGAGACTTGAAATATCCTTTGAAAGACTAAGTGCTTGTGAGGAAGGGGAAGGGACACAAAGGGAGAAGGATGAGGAGGAATCCGTGTTTCAGTGTACTCCGGTGCATTGCGATGTTTGGGATCAGATTCGGTGTAAAGTCTCATTCTATACTAATGATGCAAAGTGACTTCATTAAAATAAATAGGGTTAAGCTAGCACGAAAGGAGTTCAACCAACTAGCTCCTCAGAGCGCAGAACCAGAACTAGGAAGCCTCAAGCACATCCATGCTTGACGTGCGCTCCAGGTACAGCACAAATTATTCCTGCTGGGCTGGTGCGGAACAGCGCGTACTTTCTCCCTGCGGGATAGCGTGGAAAACGCTGCCAGGGAACATCGCGCCCACCGGAGCGGGACGGCTGCACGGGGAAAGGTCTGCCCAAGACCCAAGCCAAGCCGTTTCATCCAGTTTGCTGAGCAGTTCAGTGATTTCTCAGGGCTGCCGGTGCGCCTTGCCCGGCGTTCCCCCTGCTGCAAGGCGGCGGGCGGGCAGCAGAGGGCAGCTCCGCACCGGCGGAACGCGAATAGCCCCGGCGGCGGCTCCGTGAACCCGCCGCCCTTACACTGCTCAACCCTCGAAACGATCTGTTTTCTTCTGTCTCGATTCCTTTGTTGAGGGGGGCTGCGGGGTTTTTTTTGTTCTTTTTTCCCAGGAGGGAGCACTGCATTCAAAGGTTGTTCTTCCCACTGATAGGAACACAGTTACCGATAGTTTATCCACTTGTCAATTAAAATCCTACAAGTCGTGCGAGAAATGTTAAAGAATCTTTGGAAGATAATTAGGGTAGTAAAGAAATAAAATTATAATGTATTTATAGATATAAATAATATATATGAATATAATGGAATTTATTATAATAAATAAATAAATGTAATTTCACTTTCTACTAGAAAGGAACTTTATTTTCTAAAACTAGAAAATACAAGTTTTAGAAGGAAGACAGTTTTGTGTCTTACCTTACCAGATAAGGACCTGGCATTACATCTACTACTGTATTGCTGGGCAACTTTTTATTTGCATAATTTTAGTAGTGGTAATTATTGGTTTCTGGATTTGTTTAGAAACAAAGAGAAACTAATTTTACTCAAGTATTCAGACTCCTGGTATGAGACACATCCATCTGGCTGGCTGATAGATTTCAAGGGTGAGTTTGTGCAAGGTACAGATTTTAACGATACCAGTTGAGAAAGGAAAGAATTACAGAATCTTGTAAACTAAAAGATGACGCGAACGAGGTAGTAGACCTGGCTGAAACTCGGAATTTCTATCCCATAGGAAATTACAGTATGTGCAAAATATTTCATCCAGAGGAGAACTTTAAGTTTTCCTCTAGAAAAGAAATTCTGAAAATTTTTAATTTTAGAAGGTCAAAACATTTTGGTGATGCAGGGCTTGGGGGATTCTTTTCAGAAATGAGATAGCATCCTTTTCCACCTTTTTCCTGAATTTTCCCTCAGCTCACAGTGGAGAGACTGTGCACGCTCTTAGCACCTGGGCTTCCACTGCTCCAGCCATAGCCAACGCTTGCGTGCCCTGTAACTCCCCAGGAACGTGCAGGGCAAAATCTCAACTTTTAGCCCAGCAAGAAAAATCTGTCTCTATGTTGGTGACAGTTAACAGAAGTGCAAAAATTCCCACAAAAGTGTGTTTTAGGTTGGCATATTTTGATGGAAATTTCTCAACAAACTTTCCTTACTCGATCCCAAAGGCTGCCTGGTCAGGAACATTACCTGTAGTGCGTGTAAGACCACAGTCTAATGAAACATCTCCCAAGGAGAAGGGATGTGATCTTCCACTTGCACCACAGTAAGCTGTGAAGATTAACTTTATTAAGGAGTGTTTGGGTACAACTGCCGAACACCTGACCAACCCTCAGAGAGCTCCTCTTTATTGCTTGTATCTTCTTGAGTTTGTTGCCTACATGATTTCTACATATGCCAGTAGAAACTAGCAGTATTAATGAAAATATCAAGCATTTTATTATCATATTTCAAATAGTGTGGATTGACACTGAGTGGGTCTTGTAACTTCTGGTATAAATTTACAGGGAGTTCGCAAAATATAGTAGCTTGATGTGACCAGCGCAGCAGGTGTCGGTGCTGACGCAAGATAGAGAGATGATCCTTTGTGCCACTGGATTCGTGTCACGTTACAAGGGCAGGAATTAAAAGCTGACAGTCTCAGCAGCCGTGCTGGGGGGTGCAGCCCTTTAGCAGCCCCCAGGAAAAGGAGGAGACCTTCCACCCCAGGGCTGTACAAGCCCCGGCGGGCAAACAGCAGACAAAAAGTTCATGGGGCACTTGCAGGCTTTCTGGGGAACAGGAGAAGGGTGGGAAGCAAGGATGAGTGTCACTGTGGTTTCTGGAAACTTCCCCAGAATTAAAAAACAGAGTGGAAGGAAAGGGGCAGGAGGATGGCATGGTGCGGCGTTCTTCCACCTCTGTGTTCCCAGAGCTAACTTCTGGCTTCAGGAGAAACTGGGGCTCCGCTGGGCTGATAACCAGCAGCAAAGGAAAGCGACAGGCATCACTCTCTCTTCTCAAGTCCCCCAGCCTGGTCGGGGAGTAGGTGGACAGGCATCACCTCTAACACAGCCCAGCAAGTAGCCGTGCAGCCTGCCCAGCCCTTTCTTCTCTACTTGGAGGTATAGTTCAAGTCAGAGCCCAGTTCAGAAACATGGCGTTTCATCTTTGTGTGGGGCACATGTCGTCCGCTCAAGTCTGACGCCGTAGTCAAAGCACAAGGCCAGCTGACAGGCCCCAGCCAGGCAGTGAGTAACTGAACAACGCTGTCAGGCTGGAAAGCATCAATGGTATCAAAAGCGCCTTTGTCCTACAGATGGTCCCAAGCCAATGGCTGTATCAGGCAATCATTTTTCAGGCCCTGTGCCAATTATAAATGAAGCTGGAAAGCTGTATTTTCCCCAGTTACTGCGTGACAGAGCTAGGCTGCGTGCAAAGCTAAAGCATGAGGGCTGAGGGCTTGCTTGGTTGCAAATGCAGAAGATGGGGCCATGTTTTACACGCTCTGTGGTATGAGAGAACAGGCATCTGCTGAGACAGGTCAGAGGGTTTCTTGGGTCTAGCAGGGAGCAGTGAACAGCAGCCCCACAGATTGAAGGTGAAAGGCCAGCCTGCTGTTTGTTAATAACGTGTCTGGAAACTTAGGTGCAGCCTTGTTTCAAATCAACAAGCAGACAGGAATGAATGAAGGGTACAAAGCTTAAGTCAAAGGAATAACAAAATACAAAGTGACAGGTGGTGGCAAAGCAGAGCATTGTGTACTCACTCAGGACTTCAGCTAGTAACATGTAGCATTGTTGCACACTATGCAGAGGAAAGATAATTTTTATATCGGCCAGATTTAGCGTTAACTAGAGAGAATTTGCTGTATAATGGAAGGTAGCATAGAATGATGAGATTGGAGAGACCTTGGGTCTTCAAATTTTATCTGTCAGTACAAGATTTTAATATTAATTGGCTGTATAGAGAAGTATAACTTTTTTTCTGACCAATTTTTTTCTCTTCTCCCTCCTAGTCCTAACACTGTGTTTCTGTCCCAAGGAGGCTGATTTTATAATAGTATCACTAGGGAGAAGACGTACTTGTTGATTTAAAAATGAAACGTTTTACAAAACAGGAGGCTAAGAAAGAGGAAAAAGAATCTGTGCTAGTCTAAACATTGAGATCCAGTATTACACAGATCCTGATTTTCAGTGGAAGGGAATAAAAAAGCCCCTAACTGTTACCACGTCTCGACTTTCAAACAGGACACAGCCCTGGTGGTCTTCAGAAACCACAGAGGAGTGGAAAGGGCAAAGGGATACCCCGGATCAGTATGATCTGATTTAAAAGCTAGCTGAGCTTTCAGGTGTACCGATGCATTCAGTGGGGTAGTAGTCCTCAGGCCAAGGTCCAGAGAGCAGCAGGAATTGGCCCCTCAGCTCACCAGCCACGCACAGAATGAGAAATTTGGAGAGCCACCCACTGGGAAAGATGAGGAAGGTTCTGCAAGAGGACCCCTCTCTTGTAGCAGTGATGAGAGTGAGAATATCGCAGAACCACTGTTCCACACCATTCCTCTAGGTATTTGTTATTCATCATTTTGAGCTCTAGGTTTATTACTTAGCTGTAGAAAGGTAAAGGGTAAGAGAAAGGAAATGGCTTTTGTTGTTTTTTCCTTATAGGAAAATCATCTCGGGCTTCTCTTTTTCTAAAGAAGCAATACCGTAGCTTTTTTTCTGTACCAAATCTTACTTCTGAGTTTGCTTATGAAATGGTAAGTTATCTTTGTAGGGAGTCCGTGATGCTGCTTCCGAGAAACATGAAGAAGAGTGGAAAAAGACTTAACCTTTTAAAAAGCAGGAATTGGTTTGAAAATGAAGTTAAAGCTGTCCACTGCATTTTACTGCAGATAAATGAAAAATGCACTCTGGGGGAAAAAAGAAATAAGCAGGACACAGGGGCAGACTGAGAAAATGCTGTCTAGAAAACCTGTAATACAGAAGTAAATAGGGAGTGACAGCAGCTAACAGAGAGAACAAGGGCTTACAGTGAGATGCACACAAAAAAAGGCAAATATTCAGATATATGCCTGTGTTTTGTGCCTGCAGGTGGAGGGAAACAGTAGCGCCTCTCAAATGTGGCATTTGGAGGATGGTACAGCATTGAAGATGAGTATTTTTAAAAGCTGTATCTTTCATGAAGGCCATGGAAAGAAGATAGCTATCACAATGAAAGGGTTAAAATCTGGGAAATGCAACAGAAGTATTCAGGATCAGACCCATACGACACCAAGCTTCAGTTTGGATTTGTAGATACTGGTTCTGTCAGGGAATGTACCCACTGCAGGGCGCAGGGTGTAGAACCAAAACGACTCTGAGATGAGGTAGCTGGGGTGCTGGAGGCAGCCTGAGCACAGCGTGGGGAGCTGCTGCTCTGGATAACGAGCCTGAGCAAAGTTCCACATGAACCATCACAACTAAACAGTTTCCACTAGCAAAGTGCGCCCATTTAAAGAGAGCTTCACTTTCTCAATGTTATGCCTCTGTTTATACTATGGAAAATCAAAAGTCATGGAGAAAGCCAAAGAATAGTACTGACACAAAAAAAAAAAGGAAAAAAAAAACCTCACAGCTCTCAACAGAGCTCCTAGGTAGCAATTAACAACCTGCAACCTGCTTTCTGCAAGGATCGGTCCATGGGAGAGGAAAATGCACTCTGCATCTTTAAATTCGGTGCTGTCGGACCTGTCACCTTCATCTGATGATTGAAAGGCTGCAGTGTGACAGTATTATTTCAGACAGCTGGTGTCTGATTGAGAAGGATTCCTCTATTAACTGTGAGCCTCCAAGATTCCTCTCAGGCAGCGAGAAAAAGGGCTTTAACAAGCTGCCTGTAGTTCCCAGGTTTCACAGTAGAAAGATGAAGATCATTTAACGTGTGTTTTTTGAAAAAGATATTCGAGAGACAATGTGCTAACAGAGTCCCACATAAACAGAAGGAAATGTTCATCATTCATGATGAATCATGTTCATTAAACATGGGAAAGATGCTATGATGGGAAGATCTCTCTAGGTAGCTTCTTCAGACCCAAATGAGAGCTAGAGGAATATCACTAGCAGAGGCTTTCTGAGTCCTAGGTAGCTGTAGTCCTAGTGCATACGAGTGCTGCTTTAGCTGGGGTAACTAAAGGCTTTAATACAGCATATCCCCCCTCCTCGCCACAGTACCGTGTCGCCAGAGATTGTTTTCTTCTCTGCCGTAGGGATTGTGCCTTCCTGGGGTGTGTTCCACATCGCCGCTGATGCACTTTAATTAAGGCAGTTGGCATCACTGAGTCGTACACAGGCAGGATCTTGTTTAACCAGCAGCTGGGATGTGCGGAGTAGGGAAACGTGCATCAAGCTTTGTGTGTGGTTTTAAACGTTTTTCACTAGTAATATATCATTATATCGCCTGATTGTTTTTCTAGCTCTTCACCTTTGGTTGGAGAGAAGACATCCGCCCCGGGGAGCCACTTCACACCAGGAAATTCTGCTTCGACGCCATTTCGCACAGTAGCCCCGTCACACTGTATGACTGTCACGGGATGAAGGGAAACCAGCACTGGAGCTACAGGAAGGTTGGATTCACTCTGGGGCGACTCAGAGGTTCAGACTGTCTTGAGCCTGTATTCAGTTCAGCACAGGCTTGTGTTTTCCCATCAGAGAAGTTTTGTTTTAAAATCCACCCAGTCTGATTCCAATTTAATTTTGTGGTAATCTCTCTTGAGTATGTTCCTTTTAAGCATTCAGCTATCTAGGTCAAATTTAAATGAAAATGCATCTGATCCAGCTCAGAGGGTGTCTGTGTTGGATCTGTTCCCTGAAAGGTGTTTTACCATGCTGGTGCTTCAAGATGCTTGTGTCATTTTAACAGAGGCACTGTTAGAAATATTTTCATCCAATGTGACAGCAGCAAGAAATGCTGCTCATGAGTTAAATACTATTATTTTACTACATTTTAAAGATTACAAGTGGCAGAAAAATCTCCTCAAAAAAAAAACCCAACCCAACATTAAAAGCACTGCTGTAAGCCCAAAGAAGGCAGGAGTTTATAAATTAAAGATAAGCAGCTTAGACACTACTTTGATCTGCTAAGTTTCAGCCCATTTTTATAAATCACTGGAAACAGGAGGTCAAGCTAGAAATTGTCTGAGCCTCATTCAGGGCAAAAAGTCCTGGCAATGCTACTGAGTTGTTGTTGTTAGGTTTTTTAAATGGTTAATCAGCAAGTTGCCTTGATGAAAGATTTCACTAATAAACTCTGTATTCCATGCAGGATAAGGACGTACGTAGTTTTGCCCCGACCCTTTTTCTGAGTGCCTACTTATTAGCCTGTACCTTTTCACCCTATTTATGTTGCTATTGGAGATCCACCACAAGATTTTCCAGAAGCGTAATCCCTTTGAAACTGTATTACCTGTAATAAAGTTAGAAGGTAGAGGCCAGATATTTAGAGGACATAAATTGTCATAGCTGTATTGCTGCATATCTGGCTTTATAATACCATAATAATACCTGCTTGCTTCAAAACCCTTCCAATTTATCTTTTTGCCTACCTAAGCTGCAAGAAAGATGCTTTCATACCTTTAGCACTTCATTGGTGCCTAATGTAGCTGGTTCATAAGACAAAATGCAGGTCTGGAGCTGCCCTCTGTAAGGCTCATCACCTTTGATGTGGACAGAATACAGCAGATAACTAAAAAAAATGACATTTGAAAAAATACACACTGTGATTTCTATTAAATCCTCTGCACAGCTTCATTTTTCATTTCCAGAAGGCTGACAGGGCTCATATAAAAATTCTCAATGCAAGGCAGGCATTTCCATCTCAGCAAGAAACACCACAAAATTTTGTTATGATGGAAGTGCTGACACAGTCTTAACTGTAATACCAACCTGACAGCAAGCTGATTAGTTTGCATAAACCTTCAAATTAAGAAACTGCATTAGAATAATAGAATTATGTATACATGGTTTTCTTTAGGCTTAATTTTAGTTTGGCTACACAGTAAGTAGGTTTTTATTGTTTCACATAGTCTATTTCCTCAGATACAGGGCAGATTTACATTAGAGATTTTTGGTGGTACAGCTATATCTCCAAAATCCTTATGATATAATCCTTATCTAGTTTTGAAAGCATCTTGGCAATAGGATTTACGGCGTTTCCCCTCCAAAAAAAAACCTGTACAAGAAAAGGATGTTATATCGGTTTACCTGCACCTGTACTAAGAGGATGGTATGCTACTAAAATTGCACCCTAAATAAATAATAGTAGTAGTCTGGTTAAGCAAGAAGTGCCTCCTTTTAAAAAATAGAGAGCAGGTCAGCAACTCTTTTCTATTCTCTGCACCACTTACAGACACTATAGCCTCCTAATGGTCACATAGCCATCCTGCCAATAATTCTTCCCATGTTTTAGGAAAAATGACCTCGTTTGTCAGTATCTTATAAGATGCTTAATATGAAGCATTTCTTACTATGCCGTCATACTGTTCCTATAAAACTAGAAGATAAGAGGTTTTTATTCTTTTAAGGATGAGTCTTTTCTCATGATCATTTGCATCCTCCAGCCACTGGTAAGAAGTAGTTAGGGCTCTGAAGTGATTACAAAATGCTGCAAATACAGTTTGAAGCCAGGCACTGGTTTAAGATTCCATATTCTTAGAGCGTAGAAACCCTAACAACCTGTATTTGGATACTGGCAAATAAAAACAGCTTAAATATTTTAGTGGCAAGTAGAATACATGAATATTTTACTTTGGGTAAGGATGCTCTTCTGAAAAAATTTCCAGCTTATCCCTATTATCTGCCCTTTGTTTCTCATTGCAGTGCAGTCTCGGAGTGTGCAAACTGGATTCTTTTCAGATTAATTAAACCAAAACTACCACTAATAAACATGTGTCAAAAAACTGTTCTTATTCCCATATTGCTAATCACATATACAGCTACACGTTAAACTACATCTGAGCAACTATTTGAAAGTGTAGTAAATCTGTGATATTAAATAATCAGGTTTTTTAGGACCAATCCAAAATATTGGTCTACAATAAAACAGCCAAGTATACCTTTAAGAAATCCCTGTAAGCAGCGATAGTGTAGAATGAATCCAAGTAACACCGTAAACACTACTGTGGATTGGAAACAGAAGAAAGGGAGTTTAATACCGGGAAAATAAATATTGACACCGTAATGGGGGTCCCATCAAATGATGGGAGCAATGTGAGAAATTAGATAGATAAATGTAAATAACCTGAAATTATTAGAGATTTGGGAGAATAGTGGCTTCCCAAGCTAAAGCCATTTCTTTGACTCTATCTGAGATTCCTAAGCATGCCAGAGCCAAAGATCAACAGTGCCTACAAATTTCCATTCCTCCCAGTGAAGGAATACGCCTCTGGTTTTCAATGTAGCATCATTCTGGGTTGACAGGTAATACATTGGTTCTGATAAAGTATGATTCAATTTATGTGCTCTAGTCCCATTAGTGCTATTTGTAGAGCACAAGTATTCAAGAGGGGTCTGATTTAGTAGGTCTTTAAAAAGAAACAATTCTGCAAAATCAATTTCTTTATACTATAATTCTACCGTGAGCCTAGTGATTATGATAGATGCTAGACTGACGATGTCAAAAACCATGCCCAGAAGAGCGTGGTTTGCTCATACTCTCCTGACAGCTTCAGGGACAAACTGTAAGAGTAAGTTCACTCTTCACACAGTAGGTACATAGATTATTTCCTCAGACAACCGAAGACATGTCATTGTGATAGTGACTTTTATCATATGGACATCTGTCCTGCTGAAACTGCGCTGGGGCTACCAACTAATGTCAGATAAAGTACTGCAGCCACCAGCTGATAATGACTTCCAGTTGCTATTGACCTTGGCCATAGTTATAGCAGTGACCTAGAAGAAATGAAAGGCTCTGTGTCTCATTACCAACCCCCTAAACTGTCGAGGCCCATTATCTTATGGAGAAGTTTCTCCTTCTGCAAATAATCTTCAGACTTGCCTTCACGCAGAAGAAAAAAAAAAATCGCTCTGCTGTTTTCAGATGTTAGAAAAGTCTCCACAAGAGCTCTTGTGGCTTTTTAATATTGCTATAAAGAGGAATTTATATATTTCTCTTGGAAAGTTCTTCTTGGGGATGCACGCAACTGTTACCTCTTAAAGTCCTAAGCCTGTTTCCATTGAAATCGGTAAGAGCAGCAGGCTTTGACCTTAGGTCAGCGTAAGCTTGAGATGATAAATTAATAGGCCTTTATATATGGCTAAGTCAGCCAGAAGTTTTTCCAGAGTGGTGACTTTGTCCCTGTTCTTAAAAGACGCTTTTCTTTCCTAATAACCAGACTTTCTAAAAGAAAGCACCAACAACGCTTCACTCAAAAATTGCATCCCCTGGATATTTCTGTGAGAAGAAAGACCGCAGCTCTCTTCGGAAAGGCTGGAGTGTTTTTCATAGCATGCTTTTTGTACTGAAGCAGTTTCCTTTCTTCTTGTACCAGCTGTCCTATTAAAGCTTCTTGTATTCCAGCGTTGGCTTCCTAATAGCTTGGCTGATCCTCATGCCCAGCTATGACACAAGGAAAACCAGATGCCACCTTCCTGCGAGGCCCCACAGCAGGTGGGGTGGCCGTGGCACACTCACTGTGTCCTGGTTTCGGGCAGTGCCACTCCATCAATCTCTCACAGAAGGACAGGAGGAGCTGGCAAGGTGCAAACGGGTGCCTGCACCCCCCCGCAGGGTGCGTGGGAGTTCTTGCAGGCCCACCTCCTAGTAAGGACACGGCAGCCCCCTATGCAGGGTACAGTTAGCCCCTTCTTGCAAGATGACGTATCCCACCTGCTCACCTCATAGAGCAAAACGGAGCATGACAGAAAGACCTCTACCCATTCGGTTTAGTCCTGTCGCCTTTGATGGCGTCCCTCTGAATTACAACCTTGTGCGTGCGTGTGTTTACCCACTGTTTTGGGGGAAGGGCAGATGCTGGAGGTGAAAACCAGTGTTTGTGAAAGGCAGGCGTAACACCGTCACCCCCAGCCAGAGCACGAGATGCTTTTGACTTTGCTCTTTGTTGCATATGTTAATATAAAAAAAGGGCCTTGTACTTTACCAGTGTTTCACAACCTCCAAAATCAATCAATTTCATCTTTCCTAAATTTAAAAAAAAAAAAACAAACAAACAACTTTCTTTTTCAAAAGTGTTTTTAAATAGCTACTATTTCTTACTGGTTTATTGTGTTATATTTATTTTTGTCTTCACACTTCTTCTTTCCATGTGGGGTATTTTTAGTTAAAGAGAAATTTCTGTATGATTGTTGCTCAGCACCCAGAGCAATTCTGTGAGTTTTTAATCAATTGCAATTTGACAAGTAGCCTTTTTTTTTACTCTCACAAACTGGGCAAGCAGGCACATCCTGGATTACTACTAAAATACTGGCAGGGCATGTTTGGCATGGAGGGGGAAAGCCTGGATACATTTTACAGAGAGTAATCTGAAATTTATTTCAACAGATACAGTAAATGCATAGTCCCTGGAAACTTTCAAACTTTCAAACTTTCACTCCCACATCTGTCTCTCTCAAACACTTGCCTACGTAAACTGAATATGTTGAAACTACCTAACCCGCAAATACCAGTTGCTCGTCTGGATAGCTTCTGCTTTACCAAAAATTCACAGGTTATTTACAATTCGCTCCAGTTTTGTGAAGTAAGAATCAATAAAACTAGTAATCATAAATATCCTTTCTAAAGCAACTTAAACCATGTTTATCCTCCCCATAGGGAGCTAAAACAGTGTTAGGATTTCCTTCTCACCAGGAGAGAGAGCGTCTTTCAGTGGCTGGTCTTATCGAGGCCATAGGCAAAGTCTGCATTTCATGGTCTGAGAACTGAGATCAGTCCTGGCTCTCTCTGTCCATCACACTACTTCAGTGTGTGTTAATAATTCCTTTTAATATTTTCCTCAAGTTTAAGAGCATCCATTTTCCAGACAGATTGTTACATATCATCCTGCCCAGAAGCACGGTAGAAACTGTCAAAACCAAATACAAACAAACAAACAAAAAAAACCACTTTTCAGGTTCAGATATTTAAATAGGATCCAGGGAAGCACATGATATGCAAAGATTATTAAAATACATCTATTTTTTCATTATATTATGTGGTTGTTAGGTAAAGACCAGAAGGTGTCTCCTCATTCTTTCTTGAATCCCCAATTTCGTGACGGGTAATAGCCCAAGGGAAGAAACCACTCCATTCTCTACAGCTTCCTAATAATAGCTGTGGTTATTACACAAGGTTAGCACACAGAGACCACAAAATCATTTCAGATAGGGCTGTGTTAATCCATGTTCTGTAAAATGAGAACACTTCCGATGACTTGGCATTTGCCACTTAATTCTATTTTTTTCTCATTCCTGTAGGACAAAACTTTGTTCCATCCAGTAAGCAGCAGCTGCATAGATTGCAACCCAGCCGAGAAGAAGATTTTCATGAACAGATGTGATCCTTTATCTGAAACTCAACAGTGGATTTTTGAACATATTAATATGACTGTTTTAGAAAAATTTAACAGCAAGGCCAGTTCCTAGAAAGAAAAAAAAAATGAACACACCCAATTACGTACAGACTGCAGATTACATTTTCGCCAGCATCTGGGTCAAAGGAGTCAGGAATTAAATTTCCTAGATCCAGGAAATCTGTTCTGAGGATTAAGAAAATGCCACAGCAAGAGCCAGCAGGCTGTCCTTGTGGATGTACAGTATCTGAAGAACTTGGCCAAGAGCCTCACCGGATGCTGCTGAGAACTTCAGGCTGAAAGTTCCCTTGCTGGTTGAGGGAAAAAAATTGTTTAAAAACTGTTTAAAAGTACTCCAAGTTAATAAAGTAAAACAAAACTCTAGAGTTTCTCAGGTCAAATCCTGCTGTAGTGAGTAGCTCAGAACAGACATTATAATTTGGGATGGGTATATGGTGTGCATGACGGCTACAGGAACCTGAAGAAATCCCAGGTTTTAGAACTAAACATGCTGGTAGAAGAATAATGATGTCCCAGCACTCCCTAGACAAGATATATGCTCTGTTGACATTCTCTTAATAAAAGGTTGGGTTAAGCAGGTTTAACCCTCAGAACTGCTGCAATTAATTTTAAATACCTCCCTTTTATATTCTATTCATTACCAAAATAGGAATGGTAGAAATTTTAGGGTCTAGAATTACACTATAGTGAAGCATGAAATAAACTGTAAGGTTTTGCCCTCACATTTCCTCCCTTCAGGAAAAAAAGTAAAGCAATCAAATTTCTATATATGATATATTTAGCAATTATGATTCAAATCCCATTGTCACACACAAGGTGAAATTTTTTTTTCAGTGACAAATATAACAGCAGCAGCTGCAGCACAATGGAAGGCTTGTGGACTAGCTATCTTTTCTCAAGAAGAATCCTTACCAAAGTATAAATTAAATTGAAAATGGGCTGGGGAAAAAAACATCAGGAGAGTAGGAAATAATTGCGTACTGCATCCTGAACTAGGTTAGTCAAATTAACGTTGGTACACTGCCATCACCTAAAAGCGTGTTGACTCCCTGCAGTGCAACTTAAAAGATCTTGCAGAGATCTTGCAATGCTCTTGACGGATAGGAGTGGAGAGAAAAATTGACATGAAACTAGTTGGGTGGTTTCAGAGTTTTTGAAATCCGTGATGGAAATCCCATGAACTTTCCAGAGTTAGCAAGTGAATAGTATTGTAGATCTCATGACGGAGGAAACAAGAAGTGCAAACAAGTTAAATGTTACAATATTTTGGTACTTTAGGCACAGGCACAATTCAGGGTAAGACAGACTTCTGTCACACTGATGATCATTATGGCCCGTGGTGTCCCTCAGACTCATCAAGCTGTTGGCATGAGAGGCCTCTAAAACTCGTTGGGGGGGCCTGTGGTTCTTCTCAGCAGAAATCAGTTAATACTGATGTGTGGAACATAATTGTTAGGTTTGGGATTTTTCAAGGTAAGAGCTAGTATAAATTTATATCAAGTAAGTACGTGGACTGCTTTTACTTGAAAGATGAATTTACAGATGAAAGCACCATAAATGCAGATAGAGCACATCCTCTAAGAGGTGGCTGTAACAGTGCTTTCAGGTTCCAGAAATATCGTATGTAATTAAGTTGCTTATTCTGATTGCTGGAGAGGTGGCTGACTAACCAAAATACTGATGTGCAATCTACCCTGTTTTGAGGCAGTAGGGTGACTGTGTTTTGTTTATTGCTCCTTCAGCTGTGTTTATGCACAAAGAGCAGTGATTGCATCCAGAGGATGGTTCTAGAACCAATAACTATGGGCAATTTTATGGCAGCACCTTGTAGTTGTAGATTAAGACCCAAAATTGTAGGTTTTTAGGAGGGGAATGAGATCCTGTAGCATTCAGGCTGCATGCACTTGGAAATTGTGAAATGCATCCATACATTGAGGAATTGCTGCAAGTTAGTGAAGATGTCTTTCAAATAATCGGAGAGAAATGTGTGTATAGAGTTAGACTTCTCATTTTATGATTTTAAAATAAGTGAGCTTGTTTAAGTATTGTTTAAATTTAATTTGAAGATATGGTGCACTCAGGAACAGAAGCAGTAAGGCTACTGCATGAGGATACTTCAGATTTGTTTAGCTATCAGTACGCAGAACCAGACTAGGCACTGCAGACTGTCAGCCTTCAGGTGCAGTGCTCGCAGCGTCATTATTTGCAGCCTGAACATGAGGAAAGAGGGTTTGGGAAAAGAACAAAATGGCTGCCTAAAAAAACGTAAATGCAGCCCTCAAGCTGCTGATTGCAACGCCCCAAACTGTCAAAGTCCTGGAAGCAGTACTGTATGCCCAAAATAGAAAGGCAAAGGAGAATTGCTAAACCAGCTAAGCAATTTATATTATGCACAGATTGATAGGGTTATATCATTCAGTGTCTGACTGTATCTCAGTCGTCTGATTTTGAAATGTCTAATGGGAACGAGGCTGCTGGTGGTGCAAAGAACTTCTATGCCTTTTGCATCCTTCGTTAAGTAATATTGCACAGCATCTTGCACTGCCAAAGGAAACCTTCCCCTTACTCGTAGCTGGACACTAATTGTAAGCTTTAGCAGTCAGAAAACAATCTACATAACTAATATTCAGATGTTCTGGGGAAAAAATATGATCCACATAATGTTTTCAGGTTTTATAGGCAAAATATAAGAAAAATGTATTGGAGTTTGTGGTGAGTCAACAGTGAACAACTGTTGATCAATCTGGAAATATAAAGGTTAAATGAAGGACCGTATATTGAGGAAAGTTTAATAAGAACTTGCCACAGTGCGGTGTAGAAACACATGCGCACATACACACATATATGTGTGTGATATATATACATACGTATATGTGACCAGTGGAAAGAGGTAGATGGAGGAGAGAGGTTTGTTTTCACTTCATGGGCTGATCTTTCAAATATTTAGTGTAACCAGAACTGCACAGAAAACAATGATAGGACACGTTAGACTAATGGTGAAGAAAGTTATATCTCACTGATTTCAGCTTAAGCAATTTTCTCTTTTTTAATAACTGAGACAAAAAAAGCTAGCATGCAGCTTCACCATAGACAACTGTAATCCTCCTACTATGGGTATAAGGTGGCCCTAGGGACAGAGTGCTTCAGAGCTGTGCTCCTGTGACGTTGGGGATGATGGATTTGCAAAATGGTTATGACTTGCTAAGCACAGGACTCCTTCAACAGAAAGTTTTATTAATAATAAATGACTATCCCTACCTCCAAATTAAATTCTCTCTTGGGCGTTCTCCAAAGCTTTCCACTGATAACAGCATTTCATGACTAATGTAACATTCAGAATTTCTTTAAGTCTTCCTACAACCATATCTTTTCTACCCAACAAATATCGGAACAACTTGATAGAATGGACAGATATATCTTCCTCTCATATTTCACCAGGAGCATTTAGCTTTAATATGCATTTCTTCAAAAGACTATGAAGTTTCTTCACAGAATTTTTTTTTAAATACCAGAGAGTTCTGAATATATTTTGAATCTAGGGCACAGGTAGCATCAGCTGGTGTGGGCTCATCATTTCAGAGGAGCTATACTAATCTGCCCCAACTGATGACTTGCTTCAGTTTTTTTCAACTAATTATTTTATGGCTGAGAGGGCTTTAATCAACATGTCTGAAAAGAAGATCTTTGTATCTTAAGATACAGCATCTACCCTAAACTTTTTCCATTTAAGGTTATCTGACTCTTTTTGTGGCCATCAAACTACTACTACAGGAGAGAGCAACTTGAAAACTGGAATAAACACCAAGTGCAATTAAAGCTCTAAAATCACATGTGGTTCCCTGCGTATATTCCAGAGTCTAAACTAAACAGAAGCCTTGGGGAAGAGGGCTTAAAGGCGAGAGAAGGAGCTGGGAAACAAAGCGTTTCACGTGTGGGACAGCAGCCTTGTGCAGAGGCATGACAAGACTTCACTTTTCATTGTGCACAGTCTTATTTCAGAAAAATGAGATTGCTTTAGAACAAATGTTTCTGCAACATTATGGATATTTTAATGATATAATGCATACTTCCTGGGTGTTACCAGTTTAGGAATAAATGGTCTGTAGCTGCTGAACTAGGTCTTCCTCATGATAAAGATAGACTAAGCTTGAAAGGAAGCTGACAAGCACTTAACAACCTTTGATTACTGGCAATTTACCAGGCATCAAAGTCTCCATGACCTCAGTGAAATCAGATGCCACAGAAGATCATAGACGAAACGCATATAAATAGCTTAACCAAATTGATTTGATGGGTTGCACCTCTATAAGAGTGGATATCACCTTTGTTTAAAAAAAAAAGTCATCATAATCAGAATTCAGTGGCATTTTTACTGATAACTTCTGCAAGGGACTGAGTGGGGCCCTTGTAACCTACCCAGACAGATTGGGGATGGAGCATTTTAGGAAGGCAGTATTAGGAGGCTTTCAATGTGGCTGCCACCAGGGATGTATCCATTTTCTATTTAAAGAGCATCAATCTTTAATGCTGTTAGCCCTGCATTTTTCAAGAGAACACAAGATGTACATTAAAAAAAGAATATGATAATGGGTTTATTTTTGTTTTTTAATCCATCAAGGTTGATAGGGAAACCATTTCAGAACGCTTGAAAACAAAAAAGCTGATCAGAAGTAGCTTTTTTATAGCTGGTATTAGTATTATAAAGTTCATTAATTCATTTGTTTAACCCTCTTCCAAATCTGTTCCATATATCCTCTTTGAAAGAGCACAAGGATCCAAGAGTGCTTTTACATAACATTTTGAGGATCTTGCCCTGTCTGAAAGAAAGTTTTGAAAGACCTTTAAAAAATTAGCAAGTATAAGACAAAAGGTAACAAAAAACCCCCAAGGAAAAATACCTGGCTATTATGTCTAGTGTACCAAGAGATTTTGCTAAACTTCTTGTTCTAAAATAGTATCCAGTGACTGGAAAATTTTAGATTAATAAATAATATAGTCTAGTAAATTTTTAGTGTGTAGTGCTTTCTATTTAAGATTTTTACTCTTAAAAAAAAATCAAATTTTAGTGAATCTGTATAGATAGTTGCTGACAGGGGGTTTTTTAACCACGTGTAATACATCAATCTGTCCTGAGGTCTCCTGTAATTTCATATTTCATAGAATCATAGAAGAGTTTGGGTTGGAAGGAACCTTTAAAGGTCATCTAATCCAACCCCCCTGCAATGGGCAGGGATGTCTTCAACTAGATCAGGTTGCTCAGAGCCCCGTCCAACCTGACCTTGAATGTTTCCAGGGATGGGGCATCTACCACCTCTCTGGGCAACCTGTTCCAGTGTTTCACCACCCTCATTGCAAAAAATTTCGTCCTTATATCTAGTCTAAATCTACCCTCTTTTAGTTTAAAACCATTACACCTTGTCCTATTGCAACAAGCCCTGCTAAAAAGTCTGTCCCCATCTTTATTATAGACCCCCTTTAAGTATTGAAAGGCCACAATAAGGTATCCCTGAAGCCTTCTCTTCTCCAGGCCGAATAACCCCAACTCTCTCAGTCTTTCCTTGTAGGAGAGACGTTCCATCCCCCTGATCATTTTTGTGGCCCTCCTCTGGACCCGCTCCAACAGGTCCATGTCTTTCTTGTGCTGAGGGCTCCAGGTGGAACAGTACTCCAGCTACGGTCTCACCAGAGCAAAGTAGAGGAGCAGAATCATCTCCCTCGACCTGCTGGCCACACTTCTTTTGATGCAGCCCAGGATACAGTTGGCCTTCTGGGCTGCAAGTGCACATTGTTGGCTCATGTCCAGCTTTTCATCCCCAGTACCCCCAAGTCCTTCTCGGCAGGGCTGCTCTCAACCCCTTCATCCCCCAGCCTGTATTGATACTGGGGGTTGTCCCGACCCAGGTGCAGGACCCTGCACTTGGCCTTGTTGAACCTCATGAGGTTCACACAGGCCTCACTTCTCGAGCTTGTCCAGGTCCCTTTGTATGGCATCCCGTCCCTCAGGTGTGTCAACCATACCACTCAGCTTGGTGTCATCTGCGAACTTGTTGAGGGTACACTCGATTCCACTATGTCATTGATGAAGATATTAAACAGCACTGGTCCCAGTACGGACCCCTGAGGGACACCACCTGTCACCAGTCTCCATCTGGACATTGAGCCATTGACCACTACCCTCTGGATGCGACCATCCAACCAATTCCTCATCCACCAAACAGTCCACCCATCAAATCCGTATCTCTCTAATTTAGAGAAAAGGATGTTGTGGGGGACTGTGTCAAAGGCCTTACAGAGGTCCAGATAGATGACATCCGTAGCTCTTCCCTTGTCCACTGATGTGGTCACTCCACCATAGAAGGCCACTAGGATGGTCAGGCAGAACTCGCCCTTGGTGAAGCCATGCTGGCTGTCTCAAATCACCTCCTTGCCTTCCATGCATTAAAATTCTGAATGCACTAGACTGAAGAAAATCTAAACAGAGGAAAAAAACCCTCTAAAAACTATCTAAGAAACCTGTGTAAAAACAAACAAACAATGAGAAAGTTTAGCTAGAGATTATCAGAAAAATGCATCACATTTCCAAAGCTTCAGCAGCATTCGGAAACTACATTTGCTCTGTGCGGTGGCTTTCTATTCTTTCCGTGTATCATTAATATCAGCGGTACTACTGCTGAGGCAGGACTTCTGAAAATGATGTGCTATCATTTGGCACAGTAGATGAACCGCATGGTGCCAGAGAAAAAAATTCACTTTCCAGGAACAGTTCCTGAAAAAATTGCATTCAAACATTGCAGTCTCATATGCCTTAAGAGTCTTAGCTATTTATAAGGTTCCCATCTTAGTATTTTTGTCTTTTTTACAGGACCTGGTAGTGCGGTAGGTGCTTCAGTGGCCCTTATGAAAACAACGCAGACAACAGGGGAACAAAGAGGACATGGGTTAAAACAATAAGAATTTGTGGTTACCTAATGGTGTCACAGCACTGTCAAGCAGGTTAATTATACACAGAGAAGTTTGTTTCTTTTGTGCGGCCACTGCGGTAGATGCCCAGCTTCACAGAATAGATGGATGAGAAGGAGCCTTGCAAAGCGGGCCAGCAGGAAAGCTCATACTCAGCAGAAGATGTAGAAAAAGTCACAATGATACATTTAGAGAAGCAGATGAATAGGGCATTGAGATGGATATCACGGACAGTGTAAGGGATGTGAGGGGAGCTGCAATGAGGCAAGTCTGATAAGTGGTACTATCTAAAAGACATTAAGACATAGGAAAGGAAAACTTGGTCCTCATTAACCTTAGCCCTCATTAACCTTGGCAGTATCCCTAACGCTTTGTCAAAGTATTAAGTTAATCTCTCCCGGTAAATGACTCAAGCTGGAAGGAATCACAGCCTAAGCAAATTTCTGTTGATCAGCTTGGAGCATATAACTGGCACAAAACACCACTAGGCACAGTTGTCAAAAACCCCAACTGGCACCAGAACTAAAACAATATTATCAGCCTGAAAGATCTGTAGGCCTCTGGCATCCCTCTGTGAAAAAAGGTTTCACTTGCCTAAAGGAGTGATTGATGGTAATGATCCTAGATTAAGAAGATCAGGAATCATGAGCTTGTGGAGAGGTGAAAGGCCAAATGGTGAGATTAGGAGTTGGCAATTTAATTGAGAAAGGAAGGAGGAAATAGGTGGTAAAGGGGAAGAGGCAGGAATCGGGTTTATTTCTGGGTACGAAGGAAGCATGACCTACGAAGGTCAGCCACTGATAATTTTGGATTTGGATACTTCTTCATACCGGCGCTTGTGTGTTTATTTCCATCACAAATATTCAGGAATTGAGAGGCAATCAGTTCCACCCCCTCCTGCAAAGGACTTAAATTTAGAATAAAGAGTACTGCGTAATCTGAAATGTGTTGATCGTGAAATACATGAGCACAACTAGAGCAAAGCTTTGCTGGACACCAAACCAGTGCCGAGTTTTCCACCAAAGGTATGTATGTGCGTTTCTGAGGATGCTTTGTGGCTAGTGTGTAGAAGCAGAACATTATGGTCACTGTTTTACCTCAGATTAATATTTCTCTGCATCTCAGGCTTTTTTGAAAGAGGAAAAGTGTTTAGCTACATTTTCCAGGAAATGTCAACCCAGATCAGTACAAAGTAGCTCTGCCTACTCCCTATGTGGATCAAGACAACGCCTGTTTCTCTTCAGACATCACATACAACTCTTAAAAAAAAGAACAGTGTGGCTCTGCCTTCATGACTCCTTGCAGCATTCACCTCTTTTTATCCATTTCAGTTATTATTTTCTTTATTCTTTTTCCTTTTTGGTGTTTCTTCCCTTCTGCTGGCTCCCCATCCGCAGGATTCTGCCAGAATGCTGGTCCTCTTTCTTCTCTCCTTTCTGGTTTGTGCTGAGAGGTGTTCCTGCTGTTGCAGATCCCTTCCTCAAGATAAGAGTGACTAAAGCTGCTTTGATCTTTACTTGGCAGAGCCACAAGCCCTTCTGCCTTGGGTACTTCGCTTGCTGCAGCTTGTGCTAGCAGAGGGGTGGGGAGGAGAAAGGCACTTGAGGAGACAGGAAAAGTTCTGTCCTTATGGGTCAGTCTCACTAGAGATTTTGTCCGTGGAAGAGTTGTAGCTCATAGCACAGACAGACAAACATCTCTGAGGGAGAAAATTCCATTGGTGATCTACCTTCTCACCCATCTTCAAAATTCAGTGCTACCCAGAGAGGGGAATGTGTAAGAACAGACGCATCTTATTCAGTGGATATACTTCTTACGAATGTTTAGAAGCAGCTGAACTTAACCTTGGCAAGCAGGTTTTAACTTGTGATTATCCTTATTGAGCTAATGTAGATACAAGGAACTGAGTTAGAATTATATTAAAATGTCGTTTGTATAAGCCACCAAGGGGTTATAACAACTTTAACCGAAAGCATTTTTTCGAATCTGAAATGGATGTGTAATCTCTGAGGAATGCATGATACAGGTTAACCTCTAGTCAAGCTGCAGAGAGTTTCAGAGGGGCTTTTTTTACAAAACTCAAAAAAAGGAGAGATTGTCCAACGTGCAGCAGCTTTTGCTTTCAGCTGTACAGGGCTCCAGTTTATTCCCCAATATGTCAGCAAAGTTAATATCTATAACAAGATGTCCCCATGATTCTCATTATCAAAGCTGTGTTTGCAGAGATGGCAGTAAAACATCACCTTTTCTTTGCTATTAGCAGAGAACCCTTTCATTTGTTTCCTATTTGTTTTTATACACCTCCAGAGTCATTTATTTGTAACCAGAACACATAGATAGAAGTTATACCCTGTCCCTTCACTAAATGAGTTCCTAGGAAATCAGAGTACCAGTGTGATGGCTGTACAAATCACTGCTAAAAGCATTGTCAGCTGAGGAAGAGGGATTTCACATAGGAGAAAAATAAGCCCCGCTAAAGTTTGTTTTCCTTTATTCCTGTCATATCAGCCTCCAGATTGCAGCTACTGCTCTACATTGAAACATATCATGGTGATCCACAGCTGGAAGGATAAAGGTGCTTCAGCAGGGCTCTGCTGTCAGTTTTCCATACAAGTCTGCACCGTGGCTATATAAACCTGATCTTTGGGATTGGGAGTCTTTCTCCGTGGTTGCTGTTCCTGCAAGGGGCACATTCCTTCCGACTTTGGCCTGACCTGCAGTTTTCCACCTCAAACGCTGTGGGCCGAAGTAGCTCGGTACTGACCAGCTCTTCAGACGATCTGGTCCATTGCACATCTCTTAGCGCTTCACAGCAGTCCAGCCCACATAAACACACACACGGTTTACCAAGCATTAGGTGGCAAAATAGAAATTTGTGGTCCCTTCTGAGCCTCTGAGATGCTTCTATTTATCAACTAGCCTTTCTGATGGTCAGAGTGTTTTCCAGGCATCTCTGTGAATAAACACCCTTTCCTGCAGGTATCCTGCAAAATATCCATTTCTCTCACTTCTCCGAGAGTCTGGAATTACAGCCTTCACTCGCTGTTAAACAACATTCAGGACAAAACACTCCCTGGCAATTCAACTACTATAAACTATTTTTAAAGGGCCAAGAAGAGCTGGAGACAACTTTGTGTAATCCCTATCCAATGTGCTAGTACGCAAGGCAGCCAGTGATGAGCTGGGCTGATAGGTGGCTAGTAGAACTCAATCAACAAGTAAGATGGAGTTGTCTAATTTTCTGGGAATCAAGGTGAAATCCTTTGGTTATTGTAATTTAGGAAATATAGCTCTCTGAAAAAATGCAGAAAATATTTTCAGGTGTGTGCATTTGAAGTATTATACAATAGACTACAATTACCAATATATACATTATAATAAGTAAAAGGAAAACATGCACTTCTGTGCTGACTAGTCTGAGATAGTTGGCTTAGATGTTATTAAACAACAGCTGTAGAAGCTTTGACCAACTTTTGGATGCATTAAAATGATGTTTTGAAGACATGCTTAAAGAATTTACAGAGAGCACATGCCTGTAAATTACTAGACTGTAATTAAGAAGCTGAATATGGAACAAAAATTGTACACCTGTCCTATTTTATATTTGGATGTATTACGTGACGGAATACAAAGAAAAAGATTGCTGAAGTACAGTTTAAAAAAAAAAATTACCATGATCTGAATGAATAAATACCTCTCAGAAGCTACAGCATTAATGTTTCAATTTGTTGTACATCTACCGCTGCTAAAATAACCTGCTATGTCGAGTGGGTGAGGGACCGGACAAGCCCAACCATCTGCAGGGCTGCCCAGGGCCGTTTGGCTGCTCCCCGTTCCCACAGCCCCCGGCCACACCGGCGGTGTAATATCCATAGAAAGAGGAACCAAAGTCATCTTCTCCAACAAAGAACACCGTTAGTTCTGGCAATATCAGAACTCGTATCTCGAATGGCCACTTAAATAAGAGGCAAATACAGAAGTGAATACAAAACAGTCATACACACATAATAGTCCTCAAGTGACAAGCAAGGAAGCATAGGAAAAGTCAGTGAGGACTTGATTCTAGTAAAAAGTCATGTAAGTAGAGATTTATTTGTCCCCCTTCCACATCAAAAAAAACCCCACACTAGAAGTTCCCGGCACCTATCTACAACTGATAAGATATAAAATACATCACCTTCCTAAGCAGGATTAGCTTACTGAAGGTGGGTACCCACACTGTAGACCTTTAGGAGTCATATAGGGGAACAGCAAGAGTCAATCATCTTCAAAGACTAGGGAAGGAAGAGTTGCTTATTACCTATTATTTTATTCATCTTTAAAGGAATTATTTTTCTTTTTTTATAACTGAATTTTATGCATAACCATACACTTCAGTTCTTCAATGCTGTACCTCTACCATAAAACTTTCTAACCTAAATTAGTTGATTAAATTCATCCCTGACATCCACTGCATATGACAGAGTTGTGGTAGGATTCAACTGGACACAATCTAATTTTTATTTATTCAGGCAGCTTTCTGAGGGAACAGTTAAAGTGAACATTGCTTCTGAAGACCTCTGAATGTCAAAAGTAGCAAAAATAAGAAAACTATAAGCATGCACTGAAAACAGGTGATTGTTCCTTGTCTAGAGAGCTCAAAAGGGTGCTGTAGTCAAATGCAAGCTGAAGGCATCCCTAACTGCAAAAGAAAAACCAACTTATTTTCCACCTAAACTTTCTACTTAAATTGTTTGGGACTAATTCCTTACAGGCAGTCCCACTGAGCAAAGCTTAGTAAATATCATTCCAGAATGATGATAAACTAAAATGGTGATTACAACAACAACAAAAGAAAAGACAAGTGAGGGGGATTTTATGAATAACAAAAACTCTTATCAAATCCCTAATGAGGCTGGAGTCATTAATGTTACAGGCACTACCCTTGGCAAGGAAACAACCAGGAACAAAGAAAAGTTATTATTAAAGGAACAATAAAGTGCTTTAGATACATCAAAAACAATTAGGCATTAGTTTTAACGTAGCCTGGAGTTAAACACAGTAAAACAACAGAGGATTCTTCCATTTGCATCACTTAAAGTTCACAGCCTGGGGAAAGCACCATGTGTAAAGAAACCAGAGCACCTTATGCGAATTGTGTATCAATTATCTAATTACCTTTGATAACATCAGGTGCAAAACTTCAAGGAAAAAACTTTAAAGAGCTTTTGCAGGTAAGGACACATCAGGAGAGTAATAAGACCTGAGGTGGGGAGAAAAGAAAGGAGATGGGACTGCATCTCGTTCTGAAATGAGTGGCTTGTCCCTGGTCGCAGGGCCAAGCGATGGACAGGAGTTACACAGCAGTTACTGGCACAGGTTTATCAGCTCAGAACACAGCATTTCAGCATGGGACAAGGCGGCTGAGTGGGTTTCTACTTTGATTCTTCTTTTACTTCATGGCTGAGATGTTGCCACAGGTATTCCTGCTGGTCTGGAAGCAGAGGAGCATCCAAGCCTGGCTCCTACCTCCTTGCCTCCCTCCCTCCTCTGCGATGCTCAGGGATGGGGAAGGGCGAGGGCAGTTTGTGATCCTCCCGCTGGGCAGCTCCTTGTGCAGGAGGGAGGCTGCTCCGGCAGAGGAGGTCATCGGCAGCTACAAGATCTCAGCCTTCAGATACAGCTCCACGTTAGCAGCAGCCGTTCGAAAGCGCTTGCGGAGCACAGCCGCCCACGGCCTGAATTTCCATCACGAGAAGCCTGTGACACCACCGGCGGGTGCGGTAGCTGCCTGCTAGCTCAATGGCAGCACTTGCGTCCCCGCTTCTCCGACGGGTAATTCCCCGCGCCGGTCGGAGACGTGTCGCCTGTCTGCCCGATGGTAGTGCTATGAGCTCTGGTCAACAAAGTGCCCCAGCCGGGTGGGAAGGAGCCACCTCTGCATCCTGGTCAGCAGCAGGGGCTGCGCCTCCGTTTTGAAGGGGGATTGTAGTGATCTCTTCAGCTGGAGGCCTTGGGGAGAGGAAGCGGAAGAGGGTGTCTGGTGGGTGGTTTGTGTTTGGATTACTCTAGTTAGACCCTATTTTGGCTTTTGAGATGAGGGGGAAAAAATCAGGATTTTTTTTTTTTCCCCCCTTTGCCTAAGTGATTCTTAAGTGACTTTCACCACTCTGTTAGTTAAGCGTGTCTCCTGATTTAGAACTAATAAGCTTCTACTTTAAGGAAATGCCAGGGTAAAATTTCGTTCTGGCAGGGGGAAAACTGACAGGTAGAAGGAAAGTAGCGCCCGGCAGGCAGGCAGGCAGGCGGGAAGAGCTGAGAAAACGCAGCCGGGAGACTCAGCCCAGCAGTGGCACCTGCAGGCTAGTAACTCACAGCCCTTTGCCAAAGAGGTTGGCTCGGTAGCTACTGCCTGAACTAGACGAGAAGATGGACACTGTATCCTGATTATTTTGTTATTCTCATGTCGTCAGTGCTTCCCAGAAGCCAAACTGAGAGCAGGAAGCCAGTCACCAGTGGGCATCCCCCTGAGGTGCCTCCTTAGGCCACCCCACCCACTTCAGGTGGACACGGGTGGGTCCGTGCTGGCACCAGCACAGGGGGCTTTAGTCAGGAGGAAACTGCTGTCACCTGCACGATCCCGAATCTCCCAGCTCCCCACCAATCCCACACAGCAACCGACCATACCAAAGGGTGTATAAAGCCTTTACAGATTCACTCTCAAGTTTTTTTGAGCTGTTTTGCTTCAGGGGCTTCTGTTTGTACCTCCTGATTAGTGACCAGCTGTGGCTCCAGCATTTTCACGCCAAGAAACCTGCATTTGCAACCTTCTGAGAAGATATGACCCTGACTCTCCAAGCACTGGGACGCACCACTGAAAGGAGACCAGGTCAACCCAAAATCAGGTCAGTGACTGAACTATTTGACGTTGGCAAGTCAAGTGTCAGTACCATACGGGAGCTTATGAAGTCATTTGCAGTTGTTGCTTAGACCTGAGAGCAAGAACTGTCTATTTAACTGTTTCTGAAATAGCAGCTGGGATGGGGAGGAAAAGGTGGGGAGATAGAGGTGGGTGGGAAGACAAAATTGCAATGTGATCCACTGAGAATGCAGATGGTTTTTGCTACTAAAAGCTTATGAATGTGGTACCAACAAGGCACACTAGCCAACTGGCACACACGTCTTGAATAACTGTGGACATAGGACTATAAAAATTCATGGCAAACTGCATTTGCTGGTTTCAGTTTATTTCTTTTAAACAGCACATTACAAAACTAAGATCTGTGGCCCTGACCTTTTAAGAGCTCTAACCTGCTTTCCAAGGCTCTAACTCAAGAAATTAGAGCCTGCCGTATCTGCACGCTGGCCACTGGGCAAGGATGACGGTGCAGTGTGTGCCTTGGTGAGCAAAGGCAAGATGGCATTGCTTCCCATCCCACCCGGCTGTCAGCAGGCCCAGTGCTACTTGTGTCGCTGCTGTGCTCGTTGCCATTTCTGCTGAGATAAGGAGAAGACACTTTTTTTTGCGGTATAGGCAATACCAGCAATAGTACCAAAAATTACCAGGACTAATACCAAAAATTGCTGATAGGCAACATGGCATGGCCTAGGCGAGCTGGATGGAAAAAAGATAGCTTTGTGTGTATTACCTGGCAGCATATCCAGCAAAATGTGATGCTGTGTTGCAGGTTAGTAAACATTTCTCACGTAACTTTTTTTTGTGTGTAATTAGAAGAGAGTTTAGTACTTTGTTAAAAGTTTTGAGTACAACATCCTGCCTCTTCTCTCTTTCTGACATAGATTAAGAAATGCAAAATAGTACTAGAAAAGCACATGTTGGTTTAGGAGCTACCACATTCCAACTTCCAGTAAATGAAAAGCAAAAATCAGAAATTTCATGTCCTTTGTGCTGGCTACTTTTGGTATAGGGGATGTTGCTGAACTCTTGTTCCATGCAAAAAATCTTTCTCTTGCGTCAGTCTTTCATCTGACCCATTACTGAGATAATCTTCAGCTTGTTTACTCTTAAAAGGCTGAAGCTGTGGTGATTCTCAGGACAGATTTGTCAATGCATACGTGAAGAAATTAAGGACAGTCTAGCCATGAATAAGGTCTCTAATATTTTCAGTTCCCCTGCGAGCTTCCATCAAAGTAAACCTAGAGTAAAATATTTCCCTTTTAAAGCACATGTTTGAAGCAAGGTGAACTAAACATTTTTCTATTATTTACCTGCCACAATATTCTTTACTTGGCGTCTGAGCACAGAGGTTGGCATATGCAAATATTGCAGTTTATTTTTTAAAAAAGCATAAGTGTTGTATCAGTAATAAAGAAAACAGTTTGCATTTCAGATGAAGAGACAACAATATATCACAAACTATTTACTCTACCCAGAAGAGCAGCAATTTACAGACAATTTAACAGCAGTTTAAGACTTTTTTTTGTCAGTATGTGTATACATTTAAAGCTTACAGCTTTGTTTTAACTAAGGTTTTCATTTGTGTGTTAAGCAATTTTCTTTAAGTAAAAGGATTAAATTTTGACCAGCTCGTATCTTTGAATTTATATTTTTCCAAAATCAGTAGTGATTAGATCCGAGTTTTTATAGCATGTGCCATGTAAGGCATGTTGGCCTTCTTGTGGAGTTTTTTAGACTTTTTTTTTTATAGATCATAGTCTTTATTTGCTTTTCTGGAGAAGGTTAACATAAGCTCGTAAGTATTCTGCTTTTAAGCAAGGTAGAAAACCTAACCTCTTTGCCTTTGTTAGTTTAGTGGTCTTAGACCATTCACCAAACAGGAACATTTTCCCTGAGAATGGATCTTAGTTCTTCTCTTTCTCTCCGGCTCTCAAGGAAAAAAAAAAATAAAAAAAAAAAAATTAAAATCATGATCTCATTGATCAGCTGGAGGAAAAAACCTCCATCTCTTTTTCCAAAGATCCTGTAGAGGTAATGACAAGTGAGGGGAGGAAGTGGCAGGGCGCAAGAAAGGATGGGAAGAGCCGGTTAATGCACAGCCCTCGGGGAGCCCCTTGCAACCCCTTGGTCTCGCTGTGTCGCGTGAGCAGAGTGAACGGGCGCAAGGGAGTTTTGTGCTGCTGTCATTGGAGTGCATCTGGTCCCAAAACCGTACTGCAGGCCTCTCTTTAAGCTTTATTGATTGTAACGGCAACAGCTGTGTACGAGGACCAAATATGAGCTTATTTGCACGGAGACGTTCCCATAAGCGAAGCCAAACCCCAGGGAAGGCGCTTGGGCTCCGCAGTGCCGGACCGTTTGTGACTCTGCAGCTGCTCACGTGGTGGGGGCAAGGAGTCTGCTAATTCTTAATGAAATATGGTTTAAAAGGAGAATAACTATTGGGACTTGGCTTCCTTCCAATGAGATCGAGCTGGTGGAGAATGAGAATAGGAAACTGTTGCATGGTTCGGTGTCACACGTACAAAAAAGTGACAATAATGTTCGGTTTGTGCAAACAAAAAAATGTTATTTTGTCTAAACAGCTGAGACACAGGCAACTTTCCTAAAAGGTAAAGTTTTCTAGGTGGTTTTAAATAATGAAGGTTGTTTTCTGCCTTTCATAAATGAAGAACACCATGTGCTTAACAGGGAAGGAAATGTTTTTGAAAGGGCCACGGGATACTGCATTGGCTCAGCAGGGAAGCAAAGGGGCAGCTGACAAACTCAAGTGCGGGTGCCAGGGCTCCCCAGAGGTGTGGGCTCTGCTCTGGAGTCGGCAGGCGCAGAAGGAGGTGCCCACCTCCCTGGTGGGACAGCTGCTGTAACCCCACTTGCATGGTACACCACCGCCCACCATGCTGAAGCACATGCTCTCAGGCCACGGTGAAGTTAATCAAGTATAGAAGAGCTCCCAAAATAGACCTTTTAAGTTGCAAATTCACAAACTAGTAATTTGCTCCATAAACAACATAGCTATCTATCTGCAGCAAAGGATGCCATGTCAGATAACCCAGGCAGCATACATATATCCTTGCGATATCTGAAGGCTTCACCTAATTGCCGTCTCACTTGTGGCAGCGATGCCTCAGAAGAAATTCCCCAACCCTTTTGACTGGAGCAGGGGCCCTGGCTCCCACTGCCATAGCAACAGAAGTCCTCCCTGCTGACAAAGCCAGCCAAGTCCAGAAAAGGTCACCAGAGACCTTTAGAAAGCCTGGGAAGCTTTATCCTCAAAGAAAGAGGAAGAGGCACAACTCTGAACCTGGAAAGACAAAAGAGTTTGCCACTGGCAAGCATCCAAAATTCACCCGTTCACCTCATAAAGTATATTCTTAATGTGTTTGCATTGACTTCAGGGCTATTTGAGCTCTCAGTGAGTTTTTGGGGGAGTGGAGGGTGATAGGGGTTGGGGAGCGAGGATGGGAAGATTGCGTTTTTCTTTAGTTGTCATGGCTAGAAGTTATTCATAAAGCTGCAAGGACCAAGGCCCTATGGAAAAAGCCCCAGAGTTGCAGGAGTTGGCATCAAAAAGGAGAAAAATATCTTTCCTTTGGCTTGTTTTCTGCACTCTCCAGCTCCAGCGCTTGGCAGAGCAGATGTAAAACACGGCCCGCTGCTTTCGGGGACGCTGGTTACAGTACCAGGTCTGGGGTCATCAAAGGCAGCTTAGTCCTACCGCTTATGACAGGCTGAATTTGTGGGAACTGTTGGGTCCATTTACCCGGTCCAGGCAGGATCATCCTCTGGTTGGAAAGCTTTTTAAAGAATTACAATTTTTGGTGCACCCTGTCATGCTTAAGGCTGTATATGATTGCAAGAATTCACTCTTGTGTGCTTAAAGCATTTGTGTAACGCTTCCTTAAACCTGTGTAAACTATAACTGAACATCTGATAACTATTTTGAGAAGAAGAGCATTTCCCCCCCCTAAAGGTGAATTAAGACTGCTGGGGTTAACACAGGGAAGAGGCTGAATGCACAGCAGCAAACGCAGCCTGGCTCACTGACCTGAAACGCTGCACTAGCCAAGGAACAAAAAGCCTGACTCTGATCTCCTTTCCTTCGCCTCTCCTAAAGAGGCTATGCCAAGTAACCTCACTGGGCAGCAAAATGAAGCAAAAAAAAAAAAAAAGATACACACACATATACCCATCCCCCTGTCTTTAAAGAGGATAAACTACAAGGTGCTGGGTGGGAACGTGTGTTGAGGATTCAGCCACATCATCGGTGCTGTAGCCTCCTCTACTCCCAGTGCATGCTGAGCACATCGGTGATTCTGGATGCAGGAAACTTTTTCTTCAAAACAAAACCACTTTAAAATACCTACAGATCACAGTTGGTGTTGAAGTGGTATTACTAAGTTAAGGATTTAAAAAATAATTATAGAAGCAGAGTTGTTACAAGGAAGAAACAGAGCATAGATAAGAATGAAGCCTTTTAAACACCTTAACGTATGGAAATACTCAACAGTCTTAACTGTTCTTTATGCTTTATCTTTTTACCTTCAGCTTTTCGTGTCTATCTGTAATTCATGTTATTCTGTGACCCTAACATTTTCCAGGGTCTTTAAGAAGTCTGCAGCTAACAGTTTAATATTTTTTTTTTCTTCAGGGAACAGTTAAATCCAATCAGTGGGTATTGCAGTCTTAATTATGGAAAAACCAATACACTTACACAGCTTCAGGCAGCGTAAAGAACAGATGATGACTTAGGCATGTATCTAACTTCATGACAACAGGGTCATCATAAAGTCACTATCCCATAATCCTTGAGGAAAGGGGAGGGCAAGTGAGGCCGTGCGTGAAAACCTATACGTGTACTAGATGGCTCTTTTTTTTTTCCCTTCCTTCCCTCTCCTGTCTCCCTTCCAGGAGACTTGCATAGCATTCTTATTCTCCAATTATTTGTAATTATGTTTCACGTAGCTCATTATTAACAGAATCACCTAGTTAACCAAAAAGCTGCCAATGAGGCAAAAACTTGGAACTCAGTGTGGTACATGGAGGAAGCAATAGAATAATATGCTTTTTTGGGATGCAAAATGCTTCAGCACATGCTTTGATTAGCTCTGAAGAAAATAGCAGGATGAGAGCTGGTTTAGTTGTGCCGGGGGAGGCAGGTGAAGGAGGAAAAAAAGCAACACCACCTGACTGCGCCCTGGTCCACATCAGGGAGTGCTAACCTTGGGTTTAAGATCTCCCCGCAGCGCCCGGGGAGAGCACGCACAGCAGCAGGCGTGGACGGAGGAGTGCCAGGGTTACCTCAGACAATGCAAATACTCCAGGACCAACCGGCGCAATCGATGAAGCCAACCCACCTCGTCTGGCACAGCCAGCCAGCCACGTGGCACGCTGGCATACCTGTGCTACGGCATCAGGGGGAAAGTGAACAAAGGCATCCAAGCTTAGGCTCAGCAAACCCAACCCAAATTACCAGGTCAAGCATACTGCAGGCAACAATTAGGTCCTAGGTAGACTTGCTTGTCATGAAACTGGATGTGAAATAATAATACAAAGTATAACAGACTATGAAATGTCAGGAACAATTGTGGCTGCCAAGCCAGCCTGCAAAACCCAGGCATTTTAGATTAACATTTTAGCCATTGCTAACTTGAAAAATGTGGCACATGAGTCTACCATTTTGGATTGGACTGAAACTTTACAAGTTGCTGCCACTTATCGGTGGAAATATTGGTCATGCAAAGAAAGAGAATGCATCTCCTGTTAAAGGAATGCCTACTGCAAAGGTTTTACACATACAAATGCTAAGTGCAGACTGGAGGCAAATTGGAAAAAACTGCAGAGCGTATCAGCTGCTGCGAAGGATGACGCACCCTTAGGTTATAAAGTTGAACATTAAGGTTATATGTTCACAAGCTCTTCAAGCACAGTAAGTATCTTGGAAGAGAAAAGGGTAAGTGTGCTGCAAAGGATGCATGCTCTGAGCATAGTGTTTACAAGCCAGCAGCACAAAGAAGCTGATTTTTAAAAAATCTTTTAACTCTAAAGAGTAAATCTTTAAAGCAGCGCAAGGGAGTCATGCACACAAATCTCATTATTCTGAAAGCTGCTTAGAAACTTTAGCCCTTAGAGTCAACATACCACAAGCATTCAGAAGTACAATTTCAAAGAGTTACAAATGCTTCTAACAATTAGCTAATTTAAAAAAAAAATGAAGAAGAAAAAAGTAGGATTTAAAAGGATTTAAAAGGAAAGAATTACGGAGGGGTTATATGTTAAGAAGGAGGTAATTGAAAGGGATTGAGAGGGGTACAGTAGGAAGTGGATGTGGTTAAGGCATTTGCAAGATTAGTTGAAGAAAAGTCTGGTAAAACTGGAAGTAGGAAGCCAAATCCTGGGACAAATGAATATAGTTTCTTTTATGTATTTGGAGCTGCATGATTTATACATATTCAGCATATGGCCTGTGGACCTTAAGGATGATTGGGTAAAAATAGTGATGAAAGCTTATTAAAATACAAGTAGAAAAAAGTAGTATATCATATTTGATGCACAAAAGGTACTTATATTTTCAGAGATGAAATATCCAGTCAATGATATTTATATATCCAGTCAACACCTGCAGGTATTTCAGCCTACGGGGTCTTAGGGAATTAAGCAACTTAACAGTAATGGAAGCTGCGACTTGGTTTATTGAAAACAAAAATTGTCATGGGATTTATTACTGCTTTAGAGATGGACTGTGAGTGTGAAACTCATTTTCAAATGTGTCCTTAAAGAAGCAGGATGATATGTGTCCTGGTTTTGGCTGGGATAGCGTTAATTTTGTTCCTAGTAGTTGGTATAGTGCTGTGTTTTGGATTTAGTATGAGAATAATGTTGATAGCACACTGATGTTTTAGTTGTCGCTAAGTCATGTTTACTTAGTCAAGGACTTTTCAGCTTCCATGCTCTGCCAGGTGCACAAGAAGCTGGGAGGGAGCACAGCCAGGACAGCTGACCCAACTGACCAATGGGCTATTCCATACCATATGATGTCATGCTCAGTATATAAAGCTGGGGGAAGAAGAAGGAAGGGGGGAACGTTCGGAGTGATGGTGTTTGTCTTCCCAAATAACTGTTACGCGTGATGGAGCCCTGCTTTCCTGGAGATGGCTGAACACCTGCCTGCCGATGGGAAGTAGTGAATGAATTCCTTGTTTTGCTTTGCTTGCCTGCACGGCTTTTGCTTTCCCTATTAAACTGTCTTTATCTCAACCCATGAGTTTTCTCACTTCTACCCTTCTGATTCTCTCCCCCATCCCATTGTGGGAGAGAGTGAGCGAGCGGCTATGTGGTGCTCAGTTGCTTGCTGGGGTTAAACCATAACAATATGTTAAAACTTGGGCGGGGGGAGGCGGGCAGTTGGAGGTCACGAGGAAAGCTCTGGCATGCAAACGATACTGACTCTAATTAGTGCAGATACACCTTGTGAAATTCCTGTGGGTTTTTTGTATCTATGGAAAACATATCGAAATTCCCAGGTAAGTAGGTTGTGTCTCAACTTCTTCCAGGATTAAGAGACTGTGAGTACGTGCACCACCCTGTAGGCGCTCTGGAAACAGAGTGGACTAGTCTGTGCTAGGCACTGAGCAAACATGGGACAAAGATACACAACAGACAGTGTACAAAGCAAAAGACAGCAGAGAAAGATAAATAAAGAGCTGAACCACGTCAGCACGACAGGACCCAAGTTTTGTACTCCCTTGTTGTGCTGCAGAGCTCCTAGGATCTTTTTGCATTTTGCGTACTGAAATTTCAAAACCAGAAGGCAAGGGAATCTCTGTCCTGACGTTAAGCAGACTCATTTCTGTGATGACTCTTATTTCATTTTCATTGCTTCAGTGAGCTGGTGCCATGCTCAGAGCATTGTCAGCATTGAGGAAGAATAGACAAGCACTGAGAGTTTCATGGTCATAAAAATAAACACTGTCAGCAAGATACATAAAATAATGTATTGAATTTGAAACATGACATCACAGGAGAATGAAGAAAACCAGATGCATCTGCTAAGGATTTCAAGACAGATCAATTTACATAATGCCATTCTTTAGCTATGTAACTTTAATAAATACGATAGGACAGTGCTGCAGATCTGGGATAACCAACAATGGACACTGGATCCTTACTATGTCAAAAGAAACAAACAAAAAAAGCACCATCTTTTCTGCCTCGGTACAAAACTCATCAGGATGATCATCCCCAGAACCCCTGAGCTTATACTTGGTGGAAAGTTGGGTGTGTTCAGACGACTATGTGAAAATTTGCCAGCTTGATTTCTGCCCCTTCTTGAGAGCCCTGGTGTCAGTACATTCAATACAAGGACTGTCGTAACGAAGGCATGTGCTGCTGTGCGGAGGTGAGGTACCCCAAAGTCATGAACCTGGGCAGCATACAGGTACTTGTTAAGGACTTTGCCCATCAGAAGTTCTCGAACAGTGAGAGACACTTACTGAATGCATCTGCCTATTCTTTGGCTTTTACACCAGGTCTCAGGACTCATCAGCGGCAGGCTGGTATTACCCCGAAGTGCTGGAGGCTTGTTTGATCACTGTGAGAAAGTTCTCCTACGCCTGCAGCCTTCTCCCTCTCTCACGCAGGGAGAAGGCTGCGACACCAGAAGCTTTAAAAAGATCTTAGTCTACGTAGTGAGTGTAAATGCTGATGCTATCGCTGTTCCTCTCCATGCACCATGGGGCAGGATGAAACACTTGCCTTCATAATGGAGATTATTGCCGATACCTGAACGGAGAGAATCATTTAACTCTACCCAGATAATTGACCAGGAAACTGGAAATCCTAGCATCAAGGTTGGAGCCTGATGAGGAACTTCTGTTGTACAAAACAATCATTTTTTTGAGGGAGAGGAAAGAATGACAGACTAACAAAAGGGCAGTAGCAGGAAAGGAAGGATTTGGTGAAAGCTTTGAATGATCAGAGAGGACACCATTATCAGATGAAGCAATTTCTGGGAGGCATACAATGAACTATTTTAATTTTTCAACAATTCAAGCTGTGCAGCTACTCATAAGAATGTAAAAGCTCTTTTTAAGATAATTGCATGCATTTTACATGTACTATATGCACTTACTCTTTCAGTAAGTGCAAGTTATTGATCACTCCTGCCTAAGTTAATAGTGCATCTCTGTCTGGATTGCAAAGTAACTACTTGTTTAATTAACTTCTGTATTACAGGGCAAATTATGCCTAACAGAGTCTAAAATCCAGATTCTTGAACGTAGGGATTTTTAAGTTAACTTGACCAATACACTTTTTGAATAACAACTTTGTGTTGTTCTGCTGCGTACAGGGCAATAACAATCAAAGTTTAGAGCCTCTAAAATCCACACAAATAACTCCCCTTTCCAGTGCCCATCTATCTCGGTCTCATCGAGCTGATATGGAAACAATAGTCAACTCCAAGAACTGTAACTTTCACTAATAGTCTACAACCTGCTCAGCTACTTGAGGCTGATGAATTTGAGAGGCTGGTCAGAAAAAAGTGGTGAAAATTTAGCAGCCTAGTGGGCATGATGGGGAATGATGAGGTTAAAGAGCACTGTGGTGTCTTCGTATTGCTACCACCACCAAACCACGGTTTGTACAGTGTTTGAACTGAGTGATGGAGCACAAGAAGGGGTAATATTCCTAAAGCAGATGGACAAATATGCTGTAATCTCTCAGTAACTGTACGCTGTCCCACACCATCAAGCTTATTTTGGTATCTTACTTAATGCATAGCATCAGGAAGCCCATCACTGTTAGAAACGCTTCTACAAATCTAGTTCACCCATCAGCTCTGAATTCAGCTGCATGACCAAAATCCAGGCAGAGCCTACCTGCCTTAGTGGACGCTGTTGCCGCATGTGCTTGTAGGACCCTGAGATACAGCCAGAAACGTGGGCCACGATGAAAAAAGATGAGAGTCCCTCTCCTGTGGTGAAGTCCAGTACGATAGTAGGGGACCTTAGCAGAAGAGCAATGTGAATTGTGATGGCTTACAGTAACTTGGAATATTATTAATATCACATCACCACCCTGTGTGCATTTTTTACCTGTCGAAATGACATTATTTTATTACCTATCTACATTATTTTATTACCTATCTGTGGGTTCATCCTAAAACGTTAAGCACAAGTGGGATTTGGCATTGGCTATGTAATGCGATACATCTATATTTACTTTTGCTGGAGGTCCACTCATCCTACATCTAAGAAAATCTCCTTTTCCTGCTTCTAATGTGAGCTAAAACATAAGATGACTTCTAAAACACAGTATGTAGATGTGAGGCATGTAATGCAGGTATCAGCTGACCCACATTTGAAGGGCAGGTAAATCTTAATTCAGGCAAAACTCATGGTTGATACTGATTTGACGATTTCTCAAATGAAATTTAAAAAAAGAAGTTTTTCAATATAGATTTTTTTAATGTGTTGGTATCAAGCATTTATGAATAGCATTTCCTGCTTTAGTAATCAACTCACATAGGAAAGGAAAACAAGTATGTGAAAAATCTGCATCTTATTTACATTTGTAATATTACATCATTCTGAAGGTATCAGTAGAAGCATTTAAATGAGGATTTTGACAACAGTGCTGTACTAAATGAAGTGAAAATCCTTTTGATGTTTAAATAAAGGGGATTCTAAGGACATAATTTGAAAAGCTGAGGGTGGGGTTAAAAAACATACCTCGCCTACTACAAAAATGTCTGTGCTGCTCTTGGCCTATGTTTTAAGTGCATATTAATAGATCGCCAATAACAGGTATTTCTTGTTCTGCAAGCAATAAGTTGTCTTGTCTTCTAGTACTTTATCATCAGGTATAAAAAAAAATCATCTGACTTTGTACATACTAGATGAATGCATGTTTATAGAGCACTGATTTTAAAAGTCACAATACTTTGCCCTCAGGACGCAAATGCGGTACTTCTTGAGACACCCAGCACCTTGCATAATTGCATATAAATTTAGCATTGCTAATTAATGCTTTATTTTTAGTACTGTGATTCTGTGCATCGCTATTGTGATATACAGAACATGAAAGCAGTGTATCCTTAGTTCAATAAGTGTGCTGGATTATTTCTTTATTTGTCACCAGTTGTGTATCCACTGCTCCACAGTGGCAGCTCATCTTGATTTACGCACCTCCCCAGGCTGACGAGTGTATTTGCAAACTGTTTATGTAATTCTGGTAATGACCGCGGAAGACTGTAGACTACAAAAGTGCACAAATACAACTCAGCCCCTTAACTTCTCCTGAGCTGTAGCGGGCTTTTAGGTGACTTACTTACTTATTTTGCAGCTCTCTTCTATTTTCTGGTCTTAATTTGATTAAACCCCTTGTATACACATTTGGCTTAGACAAAGAAAAAAATATGTGATTCTTTTGAATAGCAGTGTCAAATTTAGAGTTGAGAAGGCCATAGCTGGTAACTTGTATCCCAAAAACAATGCGAGGTGAAATCTTGGCTCTATTTAAATCAGTGGCAATATTCCACTAGTTTCAAGTGAAGGTATTCACCCCTAGTAAATACTTTATATCCTAAGGGCTCTATAAATTGTTGCATAAACATTATGCAACATAGTTAGACTATGAAAAAACCCCACCCATTTGCCTTTATAAAAGGGAAATTCCTCACCTAAGGTAAAAATCTTTGCTGCCAGGTTTCTGTGGGAGAAGCTGACAGAGGTAATCCAGCAGTGCTGGAATATTCTGGGATTAATTAGACGTGGCCTAGATACATGCCAGAGAGCATCAGAGCTGACCTAAATGTTGCGAGGAACAGTCCCTCTATCTCCTCCTTTCTGTTAATCAACCCTGACACCAAAGGCTTAGCAGGGCAAGTTCGAAGAGAGCATTTGGATATAAGCCTGAAAGAGAGGCAAATTGTTACATTATTTTTTATTCGTATGCTAAGGCTGCTTATTTAAATCTAAAATGTATGGAAAACATGGTTTAGCTTCCTGTATCTTGCAGGTTAATAAGAAGTCAACCAGGTTTTTCAAGCAGTTAGCCAAGAGTCTTCAAAAGCCCCGCTCTGGATCACCATGCGTTAACAGAATATGAAGTTTTCCTGTCGCTTCTACTTTGTCCCAAAGCACCATTTCAGGGAAAAAAAAAATCAATTAATTGCACAGATGCTGTGTTCATTTTCAGTTATATTCCAAGATGTCAAAGTCATTGATAGTAAATGAGGAATGGAATCAAATTCACTTTGGCCTAAGGTTTACAGGAGCAGCTTTCATTATTCAAAAGATCAGGGAATGGGAATAAGAATAAATCAGTGATTCTTCAGTTTAATTTGAAATAATGTTAATTGGAATAGTCTTCTGCTGTATAAGCATGCTTTTCAAGTTGCAACCAGTGAAATAAATGAATTTATTATTTTTTTTAAGGACAAAACTCTAAATTAATCTTTTCCCACTTACTCTGTAAACTCCAACTAACTTCTAAACCTAAAGGATGTCCCTGAGTTGACCAAACTATTCAGAACAAAGATTTAGCTAAGCCAGTATTAAAATAGAACTACAATCTAGAGATCTGGTTCCTGCTAATTGCATGCACCTGGGAATTTTAGAAAATTTTTGGTTTAATTGGAATACTCAGCCAACTAGTTTTTAAGTCATTGCAGTTATACATTAGAAAAAGGGGGTTGAATGGCAGTGAATTGAGAGACCTGGAAACCCACAGTATTTGAAGATGGATGAGATCCTGCCATTGTCACCATTACTTGTCACAAGTGACTAAAAAGCAACAGAGTTCAGCTTGCCAAGATGATGACTTTATTACAGTTCTTCACCGTTATTTCAAAGTCTTTTTGACAGGTCTAGGAATTGTTTCTCTTAATTTTTGGGGTTTTTTTTTTTTTTGGTTTAACTTTCCGTTTGGGAAAAGGATGGAAAACATACTAAAAAAAAAAAAAAGAATTGAAAGAAGTATCTATATCGATACCTGAGCTAAAACTGTACAAGTTGGAAATTGTTTAATTCATATCAAGTAAGGATATCTGTATGTAACTTTGGACCTGAGAAAAGGGAGACACTTCCACAAAATGATGTATCTGCATGTTGTACTAAAGCCTTTATGAAATCTATTTCATTATGATTATATTTAGTAAAAGACTTGAATGTGTGCAGTGTTATGATCCAACAGCTGCTATTGCCTGCAATTCCACAAGCAATTCCCACAAAACATGCCTTTTATAACAGAATCATTTCATTGAATTACTAATCAATACAACTTGATGTCAGATGATACATAATACAAATAATCTACTGCCTAAGAATTTCTTTCCAAATAGCAGCTTGGTAAGAAAAGAGGCTGCTCGGCACCCTGGCGTTGCAATATCAAACTTACAGTTTACGAAATCTCCAAAAAAATAAGAACGCTCAGAGCTGCCTAGCAATGTTTTTATGATTCATTGCTACTAAAACTCTCAACTTCCAGTTATCAATTTGTGATGGAGGCTCTGCACCGCAAACTGGAAATGGCAATAGTCTTGCTGTCATTTTCTGTTGCAGACACCTTCCCCATTCCCCAGGCACCCAGGGACCCCAGTTTGAAAATCAGAGTCTAACTTATCTCTGTGATGTTATTCAGTTTCTATTAATTCAATGTTAATGTATAAACCTATCTACGGGACTGGACTTTTACAGTAATTATTAATTGACCTTTTACGTATTTATGTAAAATGAGGCAGACTACACTTTCTGAAATAGTACTTTGCTCACTTCCCCTGTGACTAAGCTAAAGAGCAACAAAAGGTGCTTGGTTTAGGGACTAGTAACTGTTGCATGTCCGTGCTTTTCTATATAGCAACTTTCAAGTGTATTTTTTTTATTTGTCTATGAAGCTTCAAAGGGCTTTATCTTGTTCAGATCTGACACGTTGACTTTATTTAACTTATCCAATGCTTTATAAAGGTTTAGTATCTTCAGTGGTTAGGTTTGGTTTAATTTTGAACAACATCACAGAATACATCCTGAAGAAAAAGCTGTCAAACTTATTGAAGACTTATAGCGGATATAGCAGGTATCATACTGAATCGATAATACCCAAGTTACCAGTTATCTGTTAGACTATCAACAGTTTATCACTAAATAGTAAAAGTCCACAGAAATATGAAAATCTGATTTCTTTATAGTTGTAAAATGTTCCATTTTGTACCTCAAATGCACTGTGGATCTTGTTCAGACTGACAATTTCATCGAATTAACTCCACTAATTTACTGTATTTTAGAAGTGTTCTGGAAAAGTAAATCAGCATCTGAAATGTGGGTGTTTACACATTCATTTTTTCAGCATAACAGAAATTGCAGCAACCTATTTCAATTTTCTCTGCCCTACATTCAGGACATGATGCAAGTTAATTTCTGTTCGAAGTGCTCAGAAATACGACACCTTGGAAAAGGATATTTTCCGGACCTGAGATATATGACTACTTATACTTACATCTGGCTCAAAATACAGGTAAGAGTTCCTAAAAAAAAGCCATTTAAAATATATCTTTTGCTGTTACTTTTAAAATGGCAAAACCATGCTTAGAATCATTCCAATTCTCTTCAAACTTAAATGAAACACCCACATAACAGACCATGCCATCCACTATTTTAACGAGATCTAAATCTGTCAAGGACTGTCAACACTCATCACAGTGTGGATATTTTGAGGACTTGCAAATCCTAAAGAAGTTAAATTTCGTTAGACAAAAGCAGTATTAATAATACAACATCGTTCATAAACATTGATCGGTACTCAATACCAGAAAGTGCAGCTGAAAAATAGTATATAGATTTTTTACAACCCTGTCTTCAGGACATAGGTAGAATCCAGACCAGTACAAAATAATGAGCGCACTTACTGTTGTTGTGTGGGAAAAGAGAAGAGGAGCTGGAGGTGATATTGCGGGAGGAAAACCAACTAAGTAGGCATGACAGGAGTATGGGGGCTAAATATAATGACAGGAACTTCATAACATGTTCTTCATAAAAGTGACAGGAAAAGCAAAGGAGGCAAATTGCACTCTGCCAAAAGCATCCATTCAAATCCTGAAATACTGAAGGATAATTTTTGGTAGAACACACGTTGCTAAACCTCTGGCTTAAAAAAAGGAGGATAAATGAGAATTGCAGAAAGAACGGTACTAAAGACTAGAGATCATGAACACAAAACAATGAAGATGAAGCACATCTCAGTCTAATTTGCAAAAGCATGTAATAAGTATTACCGACAGCCGCTTATTTGATTAAAGTACATTTAAAATGATCACAGAAATTAAGAAGAACTTAAAAACCTACACTTCAGTTCCTTTTTATCAACTCTGAAGTTAAATATACGTACATTGTAAATATTTAGCGCATAGCTTTATCTCCATTGTGGTGTATGCCAAACTCTGCCCTTCTGGATTATTCCAAGCATCGACCACCTCATTAATCCAGAATCTCTCTGCAACTCCCTCAATGCTGGGGACAGTGTCAGAAGGGAGTATGAGCCTGTTTAACAGAAGTTAAGGTAGATCTGGCCAGGCTTCTCCAGCCACACCTTCAGCTTCTACCTTCTCAGATGCAAACTCGGGAAAGGGTGTCTTGGATTCCACCTGGACACCCTGGGATTTCAATACGCAGAACTAATAGATCCGTCATAGTGCTGATACACTACATGAGTTTTCCATAAGTTTCAATGGCCAGCTTGCTTTAGATCCAAAGTAGTGATATGGAAAACTGCATAAGCTTTGTTCAGAGATGACCATTTAAATGCAAGTAACCACCTACAGTGGAGAAGGGAAGGTCAGAAGGGATGGGAAAAGGGATTGCATGGAGCTGGAAGTTTTCACTGGAGCAGAGGTGTTGCTTGTGTTGAGGGTATTCAGTTTAGGAAAGCAAGTTACTGTCTGCCAGCTGGCATTTTCCAGCACTTTCTTCTTTAATCAAAGCATGACCAAGTTTGCTGTTACAGGAAGCGTAGAGTATATCATGTAGTAAAATACTGCATTACATGAAGTGTTGGTAGTTAATTCCAGAAACTTCTAAGGAAAGTGAAATTGCTTGAGGTCTACAATCCAGTGCTAATTTCAAAGAACCTATTTACATGAAAAAACCCCACTTGTGTTTTGTGCTCACCGCACTCAGTAGGAAGAGAAGTTGGTCTCTGAATTGCAGATTTTACAAAGGAAACCTATGTGTTGTTGGAAAAAAACCTGCAGATGAGCAAAATGGGGGGTTTTGTGTACAGCGAAGCCTTTACAGCAGCTTGTTGTATTATAGAACTTCGTACCACGTGACTTTCATCCTGATAGGTACAATAGTCTATAGGAATTTCCTTTACAACATTGTGTTACTAAACAAGCAGAGTGCTTTCTTGTGGCCAAATATTCAGGACAAGAGTTAAGAGGCATATCCAGATCCTGACACTTCTCCAGTGCAAGCAACTGTATGAGATTTTGATGTTTGCTATGACCTTGCTCCAGACACCATCCCCCAAATCCCCAGCAATAAGGCAACTTGCATGGCTTAGGGGATTGGTAATCGGATACTTCACCTCCAGGTCGGACGGTAGGTCTCTGGTTCAAGAGCAGTAAGGCTTTGTAATGACTTAAATACCATCGGCTATTTATTTGGAGGCATATGGAGAAGTGAACATATGATTTCCGTGCAGCAAGCAGTAGGCATGTCCACATATAGATACAAACATTATGACAGTTGCCAGTCTGTTAGAAACGCTTGAATGACAGAGTATCAGTCTAACAGAGGTTGATTATTCCCTAATAACAGTCAGGATTGTGCCTTGTTTTAGTGCTGGCTGGGTAGTAGAAGCATCATGGTTTAGACAGTAAACTGAGAGGCAAAAATCTGTGTTTAACCCTCTCCCTCTCCAGATTGTAAAAGACTTTTAAAAGTGGTTTTGAATGTTACTGGAGACAATCCAAAGCCAACTTTAATTTGAATTTTTTGTCTTAGCTGGTACGAATTCACCAAGAGCAAAAATATGTTTTGAAGGCATTTTTAGGCACTTTACTACATAGGAGAAACTATAAGTGCAGAATTTGAAACTTCAACGCGTCCTTAATGAGGTTAAAACTGAAAAAAACCTACTTCCAAGGTCGGTATTAACCTGCTACTTTTGGAATCAGACTGTACGGCCTGTGTATGAGCAAAAAAGGTGGATGATGCTCCCTGTGGTGGAGGGACCAGGGCCGGCAGGTGTAACAGTAAAAGAGAAACGTGATGCCTCCTCCAGTCTCCTGCCGACGGCAGCTCCAAGAGAGAGAGGTTGGCTGGCATCAGCACCCTGTCCACTGGCCCGCACTGCCTCCCAGTGGGCATCAACCACTTCTCTTTCCTGGGGAAACGCAGGGGTTTTTAAGATGCCCAGTACAGAAGCCACTGTCCTCGGACAGCTAACGGGGGGATTCACCAAGGGCGAGACTTCTGGTTTCTGCCAACAAAACACAACAGAACTCTTGGTCGCTTTCAGGCGTGCAACCCTCAGTGACAATCAGCGTTCACCCATGGGTCTCTGCAGAACGCAAGCCTCCATTTAAAAAAAAAAAAAGTTTCGGCAGGCAGCCTTGCAAATGTGAATTCATGTAGTATCGGCTGGCACACAGAGGGCTCTGTCCCTGTCACTCACAGCTTTGACAAGCAGCAGCAGAGCAGTATCACATCACATGGCTGTGGCCAGTTTTACAGTACCCTCCCTGCAGTGTGAGAGTCATTTTCTTCTCACTCTTCTTGAGTGTGCTCAGAGCACCAGCACAGGACAGTAAAAAGGGACCCCAAAAATGGAGAATAAAACAATGGGAGGAAAGAGCACTTTTTGCCACAGTAAGGTCTCTGGAAAGCAGTGAAAGAAGAGTTAAGGGGAACATTTCCATACCTCTTTGCCAGCCTACAGAGCTTCAGTTTGTTGCCCCAACCGGCCTTTTCCTACTGGGCTCAGCGAGCCAAGGGATCTGTTCAGAGCCGGGCACCTCAACTCCATGCCTTTCCCAGCAAAAAAACCAATCCCTCCCCGCCCTGTGCAGGTGCTGTTACCTACCTGAAAACAGTCACGTAAGCCTTTGTGTTGAGGTGTTTGTGTGGTTGCTTCAACTGCAAACAGGGAGGGGGCTTTGGGGAAAACACCTCCGGGGACCCGTGGAAGTCACAGTGCAAACACTCCAAAGGATTAGAGCTGTTGCCCACGCTTTAAGCATCGCATTGTCTACATGTCATACCACGATCTTACAGAATGGGGGGAAAAAATGACAAGGTGCTAGAGCACTTGTACAAGTTATATGAATAAACAAGAGAGTTCTGTGTCTAGGTGTGTCCGACTACAAAGGTCACTTAGGTGTGGGGTTTTTTTTTTCCTTCAAAGTGATCCTGTTCAGGGTGTAATACCCTGTTTTATTTCTACAGTGCTTATCATCGAAAGTTAGTGTTCAGGATCCTTGGATCCTTGGATCCTGAGCTGCGCACAACAAACAGAACTGAAAAACATCGAAGTGGATTGCACTGAATACACAGAAAAGGCAAACGTATTACATTGGAAGTATTGTTCTTGCATCACTCTGCTTTGCGGAGTGCTCACATAATCAGGTTTGTGTGTGCGTGCACGTGCGAGACTCCTTCAAAGAAGGAAATAGGACGCCTAACTTTTAGTGCAGAAAATTAGTAACAAAATACGCACACGCTAAGGGCTGATAACATCTCTGTAATCCCGTACTTAACCTGCTATGCTCAAGAAAAATTTGTTGACTTTTCGGTGTTATTCTGCCCGGGCTGCGTACGGTAATTAATGGGCCTGTGTTACCCTAGTCCTACGACAATCACTGAAGTTAAGCGTTTGCACCTTCGTTCTTACCAGCCGGTGCCCCGAGCGGAGCTGCCCACCCAGCTGAGAACAGCCAAAACCCCACTGCAGCGCCTCCATTCCTTCCCGTTTTCCAGGCGGGTTTCAGGCGCGGTTACCCGGGCTGGAGCAGGTGCAGCGGGAGCACACGCCCGGCGGGGCGGGGGCCGGGGCCGGGGCCCGGTGCGAGGCGCCCCCGCCCCGGTGCGGGGCGGCCACGTGGACCCGCGACTCCCGCGGCGGCTACTTCCTGCTCCGCATCGCCCCGGCCGCGGCGCCCGGCGGGGAGGCAGGCGCGGCAGCCCGCGGCGGGGAGCCTACCGGGGAGGAGGGGGGGAAGAAAAAAGGGGGAAAAAAGAAAAAAAAAAAAAAGAAAGTTTGTACGTGCAGCGGCGGCGGGAGGAAAGCCTCCGCAGGCGGGCGGCTGCCGGAGCGCAGCGGCGGCCGGGGGAGGAGGGGGAGAGGCGGCGGGGCCGTGCCGCGCCGGGCGGGGGGCGGAAGCCCGCCGGTGCGCGGGGCCGGTCGCTGCGTGCGCGGCGGCGGGAGGTGGAGGGCGGGCGGGCGGGAGGATGCGGCTGAAGCTGGGCTTCCTGCTGCGCGCCGTGCTGCTGGCGGGCAGCTTCTTGGGGCTGCTGCTGCTCTGGTCCTCGCTGTCGCCCCGCGCCGAGGAGCCGGCTCCCCCGGGACGGACGCGGGTGAGTGCGCGGCCGCGCTGGGCGACGGGGCGGGCGGGAGGGAGCGGGATGTGACCGGCTGCGGGCGGGCGGGGGGCGGCTGCCCGGGCTGCGGCCTGCGGCGCCTGCAGGCCCGAGAGGGGAGCGCGGAGCGGCGGGGCCGTCCTCGGCCGTCCCCCGGATCCGGCGTCCCTGCCCGGGCGGCGCCGCGCCGTGGCCCGCCGCCGCCGCGGGGCTGCCCGGGCCGCGGCGTGGCCCGGGGGCGCCGCACTCCGCTGGGGCCCGGCGGCCGGGCCCGACGAGTGTCCGGTCAGCCCCGCCCCACCCGGCGCGGGGCCGCCGCAGCCCCCCGTGCCCGCCGGGGGCCGGGCCGGGCCGGGAGCGCGCCGCCGGTGTCCGCCGCCGGCATAGCGGTGCGGGCAGCGCCCCGGCGGGGCCCTTCCCTGGGACCTCCCCGCCGGCCGTGCCCTGGGCGCCCAAACCGCCTGGGTCCCTGTCTCCTTCGGGGGCTTCTCCGTCCCTAAGATAGCCGCGCTGGTGTAAGGTCTCCCCCAGAGCTTCAGCAGAGGGTGCCGGTGTTCCCCTCTCCCGCATACCCCGCCGCCGCGCGTCAGCTTCCTCACCTTTTCCTAACTAAAGGGCAGGTTTCGCCAAGGAGAAGCAGCAGATCAGGTAATATAAGAACAGCGCAAGGAAAGCCAAAAGGCGTTGGATTGACCGTGCAGGCGGTGCAGATCTCCCACCCCGAAATGGTGGGGTAACCCGTGAGGCGCGGGGTGGGCAGCGCTCCGGCTGAGAGGGACGGTAACCTCTAGAAATGCTTCGGGAGGTCAGGCAAACACATCTGGGGAGTGAGCCTTGCTATGGCTTGTATTGGTCACATCAGGTGAGAATAATCTGGCTCTTCGACACCAGGAGTCAAAGTGCTTTTTCCGTTTTCTCCAGATGTTTTAGAACTGTAGAGCATAACTGGACTTAAGGGGATCTGCTTGAAGTGAGATTAGTCAGGATTACTTTAATCTTGGTAAAGTCATAAAATTTTACAGGGATTATCTTAAAAAGTGATCTTTATGGTGTGTTCACTGATGATCTTGGCCCTCTCTAGTGGGCTGCTTTGAATAACTGTGGAAGGCAAGTGAGCTGCAGAATTCCTGCTTTTGAAAACTGGAAATGACTCTGGACTCCTGCAGCAGATGCTCTGTCTTCTGAAGCTGTTAGTTTGCTGTATGTTGGCAGTTACTGCTGACATAATAGTCCGTAGCAGTTCTTTTGGAGATGCGCAGTTTATTAAGCAGTGAAGTTTCTGTAATCTGTTCTTCTAGACACAACACGGGCTTTTCTGTGTACAGAAAAACCTTTAGGAATTTTATTTGCGTACCTCCCAAGAAAACGTCAGGCAGTAAACGTTTGGTGTCAAAACCAGTCAGATTACTTTTCCTGCTTAGGAAAGGGTAACAGACCTGGAAAGTGACATTCTCTGAAAAAAAAAAAAAGGTATGGTTGTATCAGTGTGTAGGGCAGTGACCATCTTCAGATGATTATTCTGGGGTGACAACTGAAGTACTGCAGTCCTGCAGTGTGTGTATGCTGTACCAATTTATGCAGGTGCTGTAATGAATCACGCTATCCTTTCTCACAAGCCCGAAGGCTTTCACTTGGAGACTTTTGAGCTGAACCCTTGTATCCACCCCCATTCGCATGTGAGGTCTAATTCCGAAATGGTTTCTAGCTGGTGCGCGTGGCAATAAAGGAGTCGGAAGAGTTTTTGCAGTCCAGCCCCTGATGAAGCAGCATTCTGTCTTGATTACCCCCGCTTTGATTGGAGGAGGAAATATCCATGACAGCCACCTCAGGAAATAATTCAGTCTTTGTTGGGAACAAATATAATTACGTTAAGTAAACACTGTCAAAGATGAAATCTAAACAGAATATCTGGTTCATTAACTAGATCAGCTGTTTATTTGTCATTGTGATATATATGAGAGCATACATATATGCTGCTTCATCATTTTCTGGGAAACGGTATTGTTATTACTAAATTTATGTTTTGGTTTGCGCTGCTTTCCTCCTCAGAAGCTGCTCAGGCGATGAATACTAGTTAAACAGTAGCAAGCAGGCTCGCTACTAGCACTGCTCCGGCATATTTCTGGAGAGCTGGCAGAGCCCAGGAATACATCCGAAGGTGAGGGCCTGCGTATCCTGCATCCTGCTGGGCGAGGCAACGTGGACCCCGTGAGGTGGGCTTGTGTCTGGGGGGTCTGCTCCCTGCCACACCTGGAAGCAGACTGTGCGTTGGTACAGTTTCAGCATGTTGGAACTAGGAGTTTAATCATAACTGCTTCTCTGAAATGCACTGCTGCGCACTTTGTTCAGTGATACAAATGCGTATGTTTGCTCTGTTGTTAGGTGCTGGAAAGTTTGTTAAGCTAAAGATAGCAGAGTAATTCTTCTTCCTGTACAACACCCTCCTCCCTTTGCTTGTGCTGAAAGCTCTAGCCAACAAATGTAAAGTTCCTTCTCAGACACTATCAGCTTAAAATAGAATTTAACTTTTTATAGCTAACCTCAGGCAGCACCTTTCCCTCTGCACCGTAACCCTGGGCACTTTTTAATAACACCGAGGCATTAAAGAAGCAAAGATGAAAAGTTCTGCTGTGTTGTTCTTTTTATGTTTATAACCTTGAACCTTTTCCTGCTTACAGCAGCAGGCAAGAATGGGATAAACAGTAATACTGAAGATCTTGTAGTAGTGTTATCACTATGTACCTTTAGAAAAAAAGAGTATATTCTCCCTTCAAATACTGTGTTACTTTTTTTCTGCTGATCTTAAAAGATTTCAGAGGATCTTTTGGAGAGGCAAGATGATAAATGTACAGAGAGTTTTCAAAGAAAAAGTGAAAGTGGAGAAGTGGCTGTTTAGGAAGGAAATGAGAGAACACAGAGGTAATAGCAGTAATACAGACAGTCGGAGATAAGACCTTTTTTTCTGATAGAAGACTACCACAGATACGTTGAAAGCATATTCAGAAGTTGGGGAGACAAAGCCCTTCCCCAGGTAATCTGCCTGTGGAATAATGTTTCTGTAAGACGCCATTTGAGGAAAAAGTGCTTGTAGGATTTGGAGGGAGAGGTTAAGTATTTATTTATTTATCTGCATTATCAGAAATATCCAAACAAAATAAAATAATCCTTATCCTAAAGAGCTTTTAGTTTCCAATCTAAACCAAATAGAAACAATGAAAAGATACTAAGGTCTGTCCTCAGAGTCTTTAAAAGCTTATCTGCTTTTGTGTAAGTCAGGACACCTGCTATCTGATTTTAAGGATTACAAGAGTACTGAAGATTTAGGCAGGGACACTCTTGCTTATGGCTGTGAGAAAAGATTAGGTAGAATCATTGATTTGATCATTATATGCATGTTGTGGGGTCTTTTGGATGTTTTCTGGTACGTTCTGCTCTTCTGGATCAAGGGATCACGGTTTTGGAGCTGGCAGGAAATGATTGAGGCTATTCATCGTGAGAAGATTGCTGTAGGGATCCCAGCTACAGTACTTGCTGGTCTCCAGCGAGATGTGTCGCTAATGATCAGCCTCAGAGGTACAGTCTTAAAAGCTGATGTCATCAAGGAGTGGGTAGTACAGCAGGCAGAACCAATGGACTGAAACGGTAAAGAAAGATTCATTACTGAAAAGTTGAAAACAGCATATTTGGAGGAGTAAATGTAGCATAGGTCAGCTTTAACTCTCCAAATCTTCAACACTCCAAAGTATTAAAGTACCAAAATCAGTATTCAGAAGCTTTAAAAGTTATCTATAATTGAGGTTGGTGGTTTTGGGGTTTGGTTTGGTTTGGTTTTGTTTTTTTTTTTTTTTTGAAAGATCGGTTTAGCCTACCTGAGGCAAAGCTCGGAGTACAACTTTGCATGCTCATAGTCTATGTGGTAGTATTATCATCAGTGGTCTCATACCTCCTCTAATCTTCACTGGAGCACTCCAAGAAGCTGATAGAAATGACCCTATTCATTTGTCCATATGAAGGAAAATCAGTAAGGAAGAGTGTCTAGCATGTTACTTATCCCCTTCTGGAGCCTAGGAAGGGAGTAAAAGATTTGCTGGAAGTGTGCGGCTGACCTTGCACAGGTCAGAAATGTGGTGGCGACATTGCAAAACCCACGAAATAAATTCCCCGTTCTGCCCTTTTCTCATGTGCAGCAAGGAGAACTTCCTGAAATCTCGGCACAGGCTGCCTGGCCTTGTATCTGGGAACCCGGTGCTTCAGATTTGAAGCATTACAATACTTGCGGTATTTCCCGACTTTAGCTAGCCCGTAGCCGCTGCACCTGAGCCACCGATGGGCTGCCGTTAACTTGCCTTGCCACATATTGAAGGCATTTAATTTTCTGTGTCTGTAAGTGACGTGTTCTTAATGGGCTTTTTGTTTAGGGAGTATTTGTTTATCAACAGTTCTTAGACTGGCTGGACTGGGTTCCCAGGGGTTTCTTTGTGTGTATAACTAATTGGACAACCGTCCTCTTCCTCCCACCACCCCTCAAAGTGTGCACGTCTCCTATGCCGGGTGTGCTGTCGGTGCTCTACGACTTAACAGGAGCTTTTGAGGTCACAGCCTCCCACCCTTAGACGTTTATACCCTCACCCCGCGCCAGGACAGTCAGCTGTCTTTGCTGCCAGATGCCACGGCAGCCCTGCCGTGGCGAGGGAGGAGCGGTTGCCCTTGGATCGGGAAGGGAGGCTCTGCCCAGGGCCCGGGTGCAGGTGGCGATTCTGGCACGTCCCTCTGGTTCAGGAAGGCAGATGATGGGCTTGCAGCCGGGGCTGTGGGCCCTCACCAACCACCGATTCCCAGGTGGCCGCTGGAAGGTGGAGAATTTATGATGTGGAGGCGGAGGAGTTGGGGGAAAAAAAGAAACAAATGCTGAATGGACGTTTTCGGAGCTTTCTGGTGCTACCCCTTCTTCCTCACTTTAAGGATGGCTAATATCCTGTATGCCTTGGCTGGATTGTCACCGAGAACTTAATGACAAGTTGCAGACTGAACTTGGAGTGTTATTGTGGTTTAAATTAGATTCTTGGCAGTGGAAGTCCCAGCAGAAGTTCTTCACTTTCCCTTACGGAGTAACGGCAGATGTGCTTAGGAGAGAAACCGAGACGCAGGAATCTGAAGTTGGTATCATTTCTGGCGGAAAGGTGAGAATCGGAGTAAGATGAGAGATCTGATGTAACAGGGAGAGTGGTGTTCAGTAGTGAGGGATTCAAGTTGTCCGAGTAATGCATTGTGGTAAACAAGTAATCAAATAGAAAATGATCTCCCTCTCTCCAGTTGCTTTGTATAGTTATCTATACATCGCTCACTTTTTTTACTGGTTTGCCTTTCTATAGTTGGGTGAGACCTAACACAAGGAGTGCCACATCAGTTCTGCCACTCCGGCATTATCTGAAAGCTGAACGCAGTCATTCATCAGCTGGGTGTGACAAGCTCCCTGCAGGTGCAGGGCTAGACGTTGGCACGCCGCCTTCTGCAATCAAAGCCGCAATAAGTCACTACTTCTTGCGTGACACTCAGCAGAAATGAACACCTTGACAAATTTTTTTTGTGTTCAACAAGTTTTGTTTGAAATCAGGGCGCAGGGCAGCAGCGAGCTTGCTATAGCCAAAGTATTGCTGTTCTTGGAAGTAAGCATGACTTTCTTTTTCCTCTCTGTTTATTACAGTAATCTTTAGTGTTGCTAGCAACAGTAATAGGCAAAATGTTTTGAGATATTAAATGCTAATTTTTTTTAATATGTGCTTTCATCTAAATTGGCTTTGAAAAAGCTTGTAAAAATCTGTCACCCTTGGGAGAGTGTAAAAACCCCAATCCCTATCATATTAAAAGTGAAATCTTTTGACAAATGCTTCCAGTTATGTTGCAGAATAAATGGCCACAAAGCGGTTTCCTGAATAATGTGAAGAAATGAAAAAAAAGAAAAAAAACCATACATAATTCCTACAATTTATGTATACATACATAGATTGTATTAAAACTTTCTTGAACTCTTTTGTCATTAAGATCCCGTGTAATAAGTTAGGTAAGTAACTCATTATCTCAAGGCTATTAATTATGTAAATATCTACTCCTCTAGAAAGAGCAGTTTCGCACCGTTTTGGATGTATGTGACAAGATTCCCTTTGTCCTATTCTAGCCCCAAGTGTTACCATTTGTGGTAACACCCGAAAAATCAAAGCTCTTAAGTTAAGGCTGGCATTTGCTTTTTAAGAATCCCACTGCAAGAAAAGAAACCAAGAAACCTTTGGCAGGTTCCCCAGCATAGGATGAAAGGTGGCTCTGCGCTCTTAGGTGAAATTGTGCAGCAAAAAACTTAGTAATTGTGTCCGTTTAGGGAACTGTACAGGTAAAATTATTCCCCTGTTGAAGTACCTAAGGGAGAAACCGCAGAGATCAGGAAAGATCAACACAATGGGTTGGGTACGTTGCCATTTGTTTTTTTTTTTAAAAAAAAAAAAACAAACAAAACAACAGAAGTGGTAATTTGTGCTGCTTAGTGGCCAAACAACGGGGCATTAAAAATAGTGTGTAATAAAGTCTTTTTTAAAATAAAAATCTAGGTAATAGTTCTCTATTTTAAAGGTGGTGAATTAAGCGATGATGGCGAAGCTGAAGCAGTAGAAATTCTGGTGCTAGTAAATTGAGTTATCGGAAAAGGCCCGGTGGGTCACGGGGATGCCAGCCTTGAGAGAGGTACGTACACGGGCTTTTGGCCACACGGCCGAGCAGCGTGCACCTTCCCTAACCCAGGCTCAGCAGAGTTAAAACTGCTTGTATTGAGCTGACGTTCCCTAATGAAAAATGACAGTATCTTTGTCCTATTTTTGTCAGATATTAAATCAGCATTACGGGAGACTGCCAAGTGGAAATAGGGCAGGATAAGCTGTTACATTAATAGGTTTGACTTCTACCTTGGGGGGACGGGGAGGGGGTGCATTTTACAGAAACTAGGCCATATAATCTGAGAGAAGGATTCCAAGTCTGGTAACAGTTAATGTTTAATTACTAGATTTCCTCCGTAAGTGTGGAAAACAAACGTCTACTGTGAACGATTAGTTTAAAAATAGCAACACGCTGCTTAAAAGGCCGCCTCCTCCATCAGTTTTCTTTAATCTTTTTGTGAATTAAAGGGAATTTATCTTGCTTGAATCTGCCTTCAGCAGTCCACCTCCGCCCCACAGTGCTCCAGATTTAGACGCTGTTTTGGTGAGTGAGGTTTCCCCCCCGCCGTGATGAACAGCACTGCCGAGGCAGCGTGTTCAGCAAGGAAGACGTTGCCGGAACGGCCCAACGCAGGGGAGCAAGGAGCAGCCAGCAGCGCGTACGTCTGCGCGACCGGTGCTGCTGTTCAGGCTTGGGTTTGGGGGTATTCTGGCCCTTCACCTAATACAGGTTTCAGGGGAAAAAAAAAAATTAAACTCGGTAGATTTCCGTAAACTTACACCAAAGGTTAAGGTTGTGCTTTACAGCAGACTTCTAGATTGGGATTTATCAGGGGATTTAATTGTAGCCTCCTCCTTGAAGGAGCTTGCTGGGAAGGGATGTGCTTTTGTGGAAAAAGAGTGTTTTGTTGTTAATAATTGTAAAAAGATATAGAGGAGAAGGCTAATACTTGTATTCTACCTTTTGTTTTTTAAATAAACATCCTTAATGTGTTCCCCCTGCAAGGGACCGAACAGTTTTGAACTGTTTGCTTACTCATTGGACTATCATTTGAATTGGCAGGTCTGAAATTTGAAAAAACACATTCTTTGCTTAGTGCGAGCTGGTTTTTAAACAGGTTGGTGCTTTCCTAGGGATGCATTTTATAGCACAGAATTCCTGTATTCTGAAAACCTATTGACTTCCCATATGGGAATAAAAATATTATTCTTAGCGGGGTACATACATACGTTATTCCTAAAACAAAAATGGCTACTTTTTGTATGAAGAGATGATGCTTAAAAAAGGATTGTATTAAGCAGGAATTAAGCATGCTTCTCCATGCATAAGCATGCTTTCTTACAACTCGCAGAACAAATTGCCTTTTTTTTTCCTCTCTGTTATAATAAAGTAATTGTTTGCTGCTCTATGGTGGCCTGTATTTCTTTCAGGTTTCTTTCTTACCATGTCTTCTTGAATCCTTCATTCTAATCGTTGATCCAGTAATGTTTTTTTAGTATTCCTCTGGCTTTCCTAAGCTACAACTTATTTTCCTTTGATTTCCTTGTGGAACGTTCAGTTGCAAATAGCAGCAGTTGGCATTGATGTGGAGTAAACCTCTGAGCAGCAGGAGAGAATTGTAGGGAGGTATAAGGTAAAAACAGTATGCCGGTTTACATACTGTTTACATTGGAAAACTTTCTTTACAGTTGAAGGTCTCAAAATATAACTGTTAATGAAATTAAAGCATAAGCAGATGGTGCTCAGCCCACAAAGTTTCTTACTTATTTTGTTGTCTTTTAGAAAATTGGCAATGAAAAAGGCTCAGCAAGAACTGTTCTGACTTGAGTGAATACAGTTGATTTTTTTAATAAGGCAGAAAGTATTATGTTAAATAGTGTGCTTTAGAAAAAATACAAGATTTTTAATTAAATTGAATATAGTTTTTTTCATATTTGAACATTTTTGTCACAACTTGGGGATTAAAATTTGCTTTGGTTTTAAGCTGTAGTAAGATTTCCCTTTTAAGGATGACTTAAAAAAACAAGGAATAGCATTTCAATAGGGCTGAAGCATAGCAGCACCCCATTTTATTTCTCAATTCCTGCCTTTATGGATTTGAGATATTGAAGCAATGTCTTTGTTTTGAGCTAGTATATAAGAATTCTAGATATGTCGAAGAAAGAGGTATTTATCGTTTTAAGTTGGCTGTAGAAAATGCCTCATCTGTGATAACATTTTGAAGCAAAACCAAAGAAAGTAACCAAGCTACTTCTTAAAAGCGTCTGGGATGGTAATGTCATGAGTTTTCTATTCTTCCTATTGAGGAAGGAAGACCAAGAAAGACAATATTGAGATAACGGCGTGTTCTTTATAGAAAATAAATTGTTCTCTGCATGCTTTAATCTTGAAACAAGATTTGCTGCACTCTCACTTAAATGAGGCCTTGAAGTCAGCTCTTCCAGGCTTGTAATATATGTCTTTTATAAGCCATGCATGTGTCAACGGTGCATTTATCATGCACCTTAGACTGCTTCACCTGCTCTGGCTCTGCTAATCCATCTCCCACAGTGTTATTCTAACATGCCAAAGCCTCTGAGAAGCTTTAAACAGCAGCTATGAAATATGTTGGTTTTTTCTCACTTCTTCCACGTTTTCCATCCTTATTTCCCTCCCCTCTATGAAATACCTTTTTCCTGCACAGAACTAAGACCTTCACCAGTGATTAGCTTAAAAACAATATCTCAGTAATCTGCAGAGGTGGAAGAAGGGTGGGAGGTGGATTTTTTGTTGTTGTTGTTTGCTTCTTTTGATGGAATATGACCTTTCAGTAATTGTCTATAAGTGTATCACCTGCCTCTGCTGGGAGATCAGAGCAGCTCTCTTAGCCAGCAGCTCTCAAGTCCAGAAGGATGGTGCGTGGCTTTCCTGTGCCTCAGGTCCTGCTGGTGGGGAAGAATCTCCTGCTGCCTCTTGTATCACTTTTTGGAGATCATCAGCTCCAAATGCTGATATTTCACTCAATGTAGGATACTCCTACAGCATGAGACTTACTGATTTTGTAAAGTGGTCTTGAGTACTCTCTGTGGAGGTATTCCAGCCTTGGGTGTCTGAAGTAAGACTGCAGATTAGTTTGAGATGCATTTGTGTGATCTTGGTGTCTAAGAGTTGAAGACTCCTTGTGTCTTTCGTCCCTCTCTGTGTTTTCCAATACCAATCTAGACTAAAAAATAAGCTTCAAGACAAATATTTATGTAAACAGTACAAGAAAGGTTGGGCTAAGGAAGGACAAGAAGTGTTGACTTGACAGTGAGGCTCTGAAGCTCTTCGAGCAGGTCCAGGCGTGAGCTTCTCCTTCAGGGTCACCAGCAGAAGAAACATCCTCAAGGAGTGCAGCTATCCATGGCGCTGCAGTCAAGACTGGGAGAAGACCTCGATGTCCAACCTGGGGCCAACGGTTACTCTGGCCCAGCTTTGGCAATGTATGATGAGACCCTTGAGTGCTTACGTACGGAGCAGTGAGGGGGTGTCCAAAGTGTCACTACCACCACCATTATTTCCTGTAGAGAAACAAAGGTGGGGAATCTCTGTAAGATACAGAGTCGCCATATTACAGAGCAGACTTGCTTTTTCCATGAATAGTCGCGTCAGTCACCTCTGAGGGAGTTACCAAGTTTTGCTCCTGTTACTATCTTCTACCAGGGCTGGTGATGACAGGGGAGTTGTCAAGCTGTTGTGATAAAAGGGAGCAGACTGCCAGGATAGTTCATGTAGCCTTTAATCTTTGTGTATGCCTGAGGGGCCTTGGGAAAAGAGGATGTCAGGGAGCAGGCTGGATTAATTTTTCTGGATGAGATGGATATTTCCTGAGGGTTGGCCTACTTTAAAAATAATTAGAATTCTTTGAAATCTGCTGTCCCTGAGCACACTTCATCTGTCCTACATCCCCTTTCTCTGACTCCCGTACGCCTAGATCTTGTGGTTGAGAGATGCCTTGTGCCTCTTTGGGAGGTTATTGTTTTGGCGGTATTTCCCAGGGATGCATAATTTCTAAACCCAAGCTGACTTGAATGTATGTGTGTGGTGAAATGCGCACACGCGCTGCAGGTAATCAGAGGTACCTCGTTATGTTTTTGCTGTGAAGCTGAGAACAGAGAGGCTGCTGGGCGTACAGTAAGGCATGCAAGACACCGATTTGCAGTTCTTAACTTTTATATTTACTGGAAACAATAAAATATCTTTTTGTTTAAAATTAACTTTTTTAAACAGTCCTGTATGTTTGTGGGGGGTGACGAAGGTATGATTGGATCCTTAGGAGGAGGCTTGGTGATGATCATTGACTGCCGCCAGCATAAGTCCGTGTTAGTGTAATGAGGTGCATTGATCTTTTGTTGTTCCCGGTTCTTACTCCAATCTCCTCCTCAGCTGAAGGATGAATACCTCAATTTATTTCTTGTTTTTCCTGGTCAATTTTTTTTCCTTATTGATTCTTTGTGGGAATTTGGGGAGTTGATTAGGCTTATTCTCATGACCCCGCTGTTCAACAACTTAAGAGTTTTCTTGCATTGCAGTAAGATATTAAATGATATGGATATCTGAAAGTAAGGAAGGAAGATAAATGATCAGACCACTTCTCTTTATCCTCTGTAATAGCTTGGGCAGTCTATCTTCTAACAGGTTCGTCACAGGATATAAAATGCTAAGGTTTTTATGGAAAAAAAACCTGTTTCATTTTAAACTCTACAATTCATGTCTACGATTAAAGAAGTCTTTACGGCCTTAAACGCTAAGCACCAAAGCTTTCACTGATAGACTTGGCCAGTTAGCGTTGCTGCAAAGGAGAGGCGGCTTGAACAGGTTTTTGAACAGGTTTTATCTTGCACGATATTTGCAAGAATTTAGTCTGTACTGATAACTTGTCAAAATACAGTTTGCAGTTTAATCCTAGCAATCCTCATTTTCAGGAATTGTTCACAGCTGTTAATTTCTAAGAAACAGACAGAACTTTTATCTATTAATTTGGTTTATCTAACAACTGTAATGTACTACTTAATGTTACCAAAGGCATAAGGTTGCAAGCTGAATTCATTACACTTTTTAAGTCAGTGCTTTAAAAATATGTTTTAATAGCTTAACTGAATAATCTTGACTGTGATGCCTTAAAATGTTCATCGGTGAGAATGCTTTCGAGTATCAGAAATAATTGTACTTTATCATCTTCCTTTTTTCATTCTCAGACCTGAAATTTCCTAAGTTCAGAGCAAAATAATTTGTCCATATTTATGAAAATGTATGTGCGTTTACTTTTAAGTCCAGTTTTACTGATGAGGAAGTTAAGGTTTCAGGTACACAATAAGTGTCTTATAGCTGAACCCATTAAATACTCCTGTATGTAGTTGTATGTAGCTGACTTTCTGTATGTCACTTTGGCTTTACAAATGGAAACCTTCCAGCAGTGTATATTTAGGAGATCTATTTATAGTCTAACGCCAAAACCCAACAACTTTCCTGTAGGAAGTCCATTTGCTCCCCCGCATGCATTTGTTAATTTTGTCAGACCTTAATGTTGCTTAACTGTTTTTATGCTGTATCAACTGTAGGCCTCAAAGAAGCTTTAAACCATATGAAAAAGACCAGTTATGGCAGCTCTAATGCTTTATAACCAGTGCTGGTTTTATCCCGATGCATGTTAACCTCTGCAGTGTTCCTTTCCCTTCGTACATCTTTACTTTTAAAGCTTCAGTTTCTTTACTTACTTTGATTTATTTTGTCTGTAGACTGAAGAAATGTGGCCAGCACTAGACTGGCACTTTCCCTAATACGCTTTCATATCTAGCTGTAGTGGCATGAAAGATTGGATACAGGAGTGAGAAAATATGTGCTGATTTTGGTTAATTCTTTATCTTATGTGGAAGGGAGTTCTGCCTGACATTTGGGTGCGTTTTGTAAGGAAAGGGTAGTACTGGAGATCTAGAAATATATGTTCAAATAATCATGCTGTGTAAAGTCACCATTTTTATATATTTTTAATGAGAACTCTCTAGATGCTTAGAGCTTACCTGGAAAGGGAAAAGTGTCCTTGCCTAGGGCAGGGCAACTGCTGGTTATACACATTTTCCCTCTCCTCCCAGAATTTAAGAACACGCAGCTATCTCCTTAATCTGTAGTAAAAGGAAAATAATCTCTTTTTTTTTAGCTCTGTTTTGGTTGAGAAGAATAAAGGCAGGTTCACACTTTAGTAGAAATATCATTTTGTTTAGAGCATAACGGCGTTCCTGGGTTAGCATTGACCATGGAGAACACTGGAAGAGCACTGGGGTGTCCTGGGAAGGGGGACAGCAGCCACTGCCCAGACCACCCGAAACAAAGTCTGTTTTACTGTTTCGGGCTTTCCCTGCGTAGGAATGCTTGGATTATTTCTTGCTGCTGTGCGTGAGGTGGGGTCTGGGTGTGGTGACTCAGAAAATCACAGGACTGGGCAAGCCTGCGTGGTTTTGTCTGGCGCTCTTCGTGCCCCGCGGGCGCCCTCGGTTCAGGAGGGAGGCAGGGGCCCTGCTGTACGCCGCCGCTGCCTCCGCCCAGCACGGGGTCTCCTCCGAGGCGGGAGAAGAGGCACTCGGGGGTTTTTTTGTTTGGTTGGTTCTTTCATTTTGTTTTAAAGGTACAAAAGAAACAGACCCTCTCTTGAGCTGGGCAGCCGCTCTCCTGCCAGCCTGCGGGTCCTTGTTCTCCCCGCAGAGTCCCGAGGAGGGCTTCGAGGGTGGCTGGAAATGGCTCGGGGGGAGCAGGGCTGCGCGGCCCGCGTCTCTCCTCTACGGGCCTGTGCACAGGTAGTGGTTTTAAACGGCCTGGGGAGGCAGCTGTGTTCTGTGTGTTTTGCTGGTAGGGCACCCTCCCCTGTTTTTCAGCTACCCCTCGCTTCCAGCAGCTTTGTTTTCACGCTCCTGTTTTGAACTAGCTCAGCACTGGCCTTCACCTTGCGTATGGCGTTCACCTTGCGTATGGCGTTCACCTTGCGTATGGCGTTGACCTTGCGTATGGCGTTGACCTTGCGTATGGCGTTCACCTTGCCAAATTCGTTTGGCTTGCCCGCACAGCTGGCTTCGAGGAGTCCTTGATGCGGCTCAGCGTGTGGGTGGAAAGGTGCCTGTCTTGGTGCACGGGCAGGACAGAAGTGTGTAGCGGAGAAGTAAACTGATTGTAGCAGTGTATCCGTCCTACTCTGGAACATCAGCTTGAAAAATCCAGCACCTATCAGACAGAGGTTTAAATCCACAACAAATGAGCGAAAACAAAAATATAAAGGCAGTTTGCCTGCATCAGCTAAAAAACCATAGTTTTCATTAATTTTCTGCAAGAGCTAGGTGCATCTTGTAATTCGTATTCCTGGTATTCCACACCTTGCAGCAGAGATGAAAAATGCCACCTTCGGGTTTTACTGTATATCTGCAATATTGGCAAGATAAATGTCAATGTAATGCATCATAGTATTGACATTCAGAAGTCTTACAAACTTTGCTTTTTAAATAAAACAGGGAAGTCAGACTCGAGTCCCTTTACTCAGTAGGAAGAGTAGGCAAGTGATTATTTTTTTTGCCACATCTTATATAAATCTGACTTCCTTTACAAATCTACAGTTGTGTCATACTGTCAAGAATTGCTGAACTGTAAATGCCATGCTAAACAAAAGGAAAATATGCTGCTTCCAGGTAAAATGTTATGTCTGAAGTGACTTTTATCGCTTGTGGCTTTCAGCTGCTCCTTAGTAAAGAGATGCACAAAGTTTCTGCTATTCATGTTCTGTTGAAATTATTAAAAATGGAAAGCTGAATAGTAGCTTATTTTTAAGCTTTCATATATTTTTAATTCGAGTGAGTTAAATGCAAAATGAAAAATTCCAGCTTTAATGAAGTCAGAAAGGCTATCCAAATTTTTTTGCATAGGATCGTAGGATAATTCAAGCTGGAAGGGACCTGAGGAGGTCCCTGCTTCAACCTCCTGTTCAAAGCAGGGTCAGCTATGGGGTCAGACAGGCTGCTCAGGGCTTTGGCCGGTTGGACCTTGAAAACCTCCAAGGAGGGAGAGGGTACTCTGCCTAACTTGTCCTACTGCTTGGCTGTTCTCATGGTGCAAGGTTTTTTTATATCCAGTTGAAAATTTCCATCAATTTCACCAAAGAACACACTGACACCTCTTCATTGCTGTCCCTGATATTTCTAGTTTGCCATGACGCTTAAAACTGTAGAACTGTTTAATTGTAATTTTTAAAAAAAAAGTGGGTTTTCTGGTTGGTTTTTGTGTTGGGGATTTTTTGTTTGTTTAGTTTACTGGAACAGTTTGGTGGGATAGTGGCGTGGTCTGGTTTTCTCTGTCTTAACTTAGAAGATTTGTCCAAGTCTACATTGTGTGAAAAAGTAATGTAGTGAGAAAATGTTGATTTGGGTAACTCACATATGACAGTTTTAAACAGAACATATACCTGTTATGTTGTGCTGTTGTCACTCGTGTGCAAGAACTTTTAAAAAAGAAAGGACCTCATCCCAAAAGGTGACTGATTAATGACAGCAATAATATTGGCTTGGTTGACAACCATGCGAATGCATTGTCTCTTACAGAAAAGGCTCTTCCATATTGCTTTTCCTTACCATTTTCAGTATAATAGTTTTGCAGGTTATTGAAAGGTAGCAAAACACAGTGGATTTTACTTCTTTTGTATTTTGTTTAGAGTATCTTCCTTGTGGAATTTTGGGTTTGTTTTGTTCAATCTGTTTTGATGTACAGTGAACAAGTCTATATTGTTTACTGTCCTGTCCTGGTACATCTGTCAGTTCATCCTTTTCTGGTATTTGATGGCTCGTGCATATAGCTTCTCTTTCATGTAGAAGATCGAAATACTGACATCTTTCTTTTTTTGCAGTTCTTCCTCTTGGGAGGCACAGTCTTTCCCCAGCCAGACATAAGTATGAACGGCCTTACTTCCTTCTCCAGCTGCTGGCCAGATTTTACCCTGTTAGAGACAACAGACTTTCTTTCTCAGGCACTGCAGAGGGCTTTTGAAATTAGTTTTCTGACAGGCTTTAACAAAATTGTCTTTGTTAGAAGTTAAAGTGCAAGGCTAGCATGTAAAGGTCTTGATCCAGTGAATTGCATTCCGATTTAAACACCCATTTAATGAACTGGATAGATCATAAGTATGCTTCACTAATATCTTTTCTGTGCTAGACACAGTAGGCGAAGGGCACAGTTTTCATAAATGCAGTTATTAGCAGCTCCATTTGAAGCCTACCAAGAGTGCGCACGCTTCGTGCTTGTGGAAATCACTCTAGCTGGGTACAGCATTACTGGGGTGAGCATAACCTGAGGAAAGGCTCGCTTTTTGAGATCAATTTTTAACCAAAATTCCATTCTGGTTATTTATGTGGAGAGTCTGAATTGCCAAGACTTCTGATCTCATAACAACATGTTTACAAGGAGCGAACATTTGTTAAAAAGATTACAGTGCTTCAGACAAATGCCTCTTGCTTGCGCTGTTTGGATGGTGGGGGTATCCTGCGGTTACACCCGCTGCTGAGAACACTGACTTCCATTCGTTGCAAGCAAGAAGGATCCTCATGCATCTTTGTGTGTGCTGTACGCCAAATAACTTAAACGATAGAATGCTACAGCCCAATTGCAAAGGAATCAATGCACACGAGAGGATGATGTTCATTTGCATCTTCTCCAGACATGTGGTCAGAAATGCCAGCCAGAGTGTACCTGAGCTGGAAACACAAAGGTCATGTGGAAACTCTCTCCAGGGTCTGACAGATGCAGGTGGAAGATGTTCGGGGCTAGAGGCTGATCCTTTGTGCCATGTTAAGAGAAAGGAGTAGGGTGTTGGTTCCTAAAGTCGGCTTTGAGAGTAATGTTTCGAATGTTAGTCTCGGGCAGCTTCAAGTTTAGATTGCTGGTACCGCTATGGGTCATCTGCGCTAATAAAGTAAATGTCAAGGCAGTCTGTTTCTTGAAGTCCAGGTGCAGCATGTCTCCTTCTCTGCTAAGTCTTGTCTCAATGTGAGCGTGGTGACTTCCATAGTTGAAATAAAAGATATTGCATGGAGAGTGCAGAGCTAAGTGCAAGGCTGGAAGCATCGTGGAGAGCAGACAGCTTCAGTGGAGTCCATTTGAAGAAGTCTGTGGCTTGTATTATAGTATTCTTGCCGGCTATCTGAAAGATGTAAAGAACCTGGCTGTGGTCACACATGATGTGGCTTCTAAAGCAAAGCTATGAAATAGGTTTTGATATTCAGCGTGTTTACTTTATAGCAAAACAAATAATGTCACTAGCTGTATTTGTCACAGAAAGAGTAGTCAATTTACCAAGATTGGTTTATCTGTTCAATATCTGTTCTTACTAGTTTTGTATTGTTGCAGATCTTTTTTCCTTCTTATACTTCAAATGCATGTATTGTGTTGGTTGGGGTTTTTTTTAAGTATTTAGGACAGGTAAGAACTTACCTTACCTCAACAGTTCAGTAGAACATAACTAATTTATTGGCAAATACCACACAGAGTCTCTTTAATATCCTTCATAGAAAAGATGCAGGAATGAAAGGTCAAGGAAAGATGAGATGGAGAACACAATTGATCATAGTGATCACAAGTGATTTCCCCTCACTTATCTAGTCAAGCAATACACAAGGTAATTACGTAAATACTCTGAATTTCTGAAATCTTTTGGGAGTTCAGATGAAACTTTCAGAAACGGGTTTTAGACTGTATGCGTAATTTTCATACAATGCAGCTTTTGGCTTTGGCTGGCTGTTTCTTTGAAAAAGCTTTCAAAATGGTAGGGTTGATCAAATTGTGAAATGCAATTTAAAAAAAAAAAAGACAGAAATAGGCTGTTGTAAAGCTTGAGAATGAGAAAGATAAATGAAAATCTAATCATGCAGTTTGCTTTTTAATAGCAAGAAATATGAAATGAGATAGACGTATGTGTCTTTAAAAATTGAGGCAGACAAGACGTAGCACAGAAACCTGCATCCCTTGATCAAACCTGTCCATCAGTGATGGATTTATTGTATTGTAAATGTCATTTACTCGCTGAGGTATATAAGACAAATGCATGGTTTTTAAATATCCGTCAGATGATTGAGAAACAAGGATGAAGTTCCTCTGCGGGCTTTAACCAGCACAGTGTTCATAGCTGATGCTTGGAGGGCCAGAAGAGCTGTCCTCAACTGCTTAGAACATGAGGGTTGATAGCAGTTTTTCTTTCTTTCTGAGGCTTTTTCCCTCCGGAGGGAAAAATAATAGAAGTTGGGTATTTTCAATAGCAAAGTTATGGATTATAAGTTGTAACTCTTCGGTCTCTTACTTTTTAAATTAAAAGCATATGCTTGTTTTTACCTGCTTATCTCTACAGTTTAAAACTTGACTACTTAAATTTTGATTGTTTAAGTCCAGAAGAAACAGCTGCTTCTCTTTCTTCAATCTACAGAGAACATGCCTAAAAGGGGTTTGGTCTTAGTAAAATGAAAAGCCTTTCCCCCTCATAGTCTACTGTGTAACAGTACTACATAGGAAAAGGAGGAGAATAATCTCTCCTTTATGGAAGCAAATGAAGCTGGACAGAGGGCATCTTGGAAGTCCTTAAGAATCTTTAATGTCCATATGAATAAACATGAGTTCTATTTTTAAGATCTTGCTCAAACATATGCATAAAATGAAGGATATTCCTGGAGCGAGACAGAAGGTGGAAGGAGCAATGACTCAACTAGAAAGGTCACAAGCTACATTTAATGTTGAAATGTAGTGACGAGAACAAATCTTGTACAGAACCTCTTCAGCGATGCTGTGTTTTAAGCCTTTCACCTTGGAGGGCACAACTTTTTTGGGGGGGTGGGGGTGGGGGGGTGAAGGTGAAAGAGGTTTTCAGGATGGGAAGGAGATGGCTTGTTATTGCTGAACCGTTAAGGGCTGTGGAAGAAAGTTCTTAGCAATTGTAGTAATGGCTTGAGTGCAGGTGTAGGACCAGAGGACACCAGCTGCTGGGCACAAAAGATAAGGCAATGCAGCTGAAGATCATGGAGTGCAGGACTGAAATGAGAAAGTACCAGAGAGAAGGTCTTAGTGGTAGAAATGATTTTATGGATTATGGCAATGTTGCTGTGAAATATTTCATTCCCATAGCTGTTTTCTCTCTTTGTCTTCCATTTGATTGCAAAAACTACTGGAATTGTTTGCCAAGTAGTTGAAAGCGTGTGCATGTGGCAAAATACTACTGTAGAAATAGTTAAACTACATGGATCAGCATATACTAAATTGACAAGACATCAATACGCTATATTTATTTTCAGGTATTCAGGATTGTTTGCTCTTAATTTTTATTAATTGTTGAAGTTGAATAGTCTAAGGGATCTACAAGGGAAGGAGGTCTTTTAAACTGAGAAACGGGATCTGCTTTCCTGTGTGAATACCGTTTTACTAATTTACTTTACTAACAGAATATCTGCTATTCTGCTAGCCTCTAATTGGCAATAGAGAGAAAGATAGTAAAGCTCAGATGAAAAATCAATGCATTTTTTTCTGAAGAGGGGAAGAAATAGTCCAAGAGTCATAATAAAGACTTGATATCTAGAGGCCCTTTTGCATCTTGCAGTCAGCTCTGATGGAGATGGTATCTTAAGCAATTGTCCATTTTGTTCTTAATACTCACAAATTTTCTAGTCAAGCATTTATAAAATCCCTGTAGAGAGAAAAATTGTGGACAGTTGTCTAATCATGGTATACTCCTCTTTTTCTTTGTATCCTGGGGAAAAACTTCATCGGCCAGCAAGGTGTTGGTTATTCAAATTATTGTGAAGCAATTTATAATAGCCCAAGTATGCTTCTTATTAATTTCATTGTAAATACGGGATAATAAATGCCTTTGTCTTCACTCTGATTTGCTGATCTTGACTTGAAGGTATATTTTTCTGTTAACAAAAAATGGATTTCATCCATTTATCAGGCTGCATTAGAAAACTGTATCTTACGGTTGTGAGGTGTTCCATATTATATGGTCGAAACGCATGTCTCTTAGGAAAAGCTTAGGGAAGATGGAGAAGAGCATCTAATACTTGACTCTAAAGTCCTTATCTGCAAGTTGAAGGGCAGAGTTATGTTTTCCTTTTTTGTTGATGATTTTACTGCTTTCTAGATGTGTTATGTGAGCCATTCAGCACTGTTTTCAAAATCTGATTGAATGCATAGCATTGCTCCAAGCCATATAGCCATGTGTAAATGTGGTACTCCTAATCACTTGGAGGAAGGAGACAGGGAGAAAAATCTTCCATTTTCTGCCATCCATTTCTGCAATCCATTTTTCAAAAGGGATTTCCTGATATTCAGCTTTTTTCTAGAAGAGTTGGAAAAAATTTTCACCTCCACCTTCTGCCCCTCTAAAATAGGGTAAGCAATGGCACCATCTTAATCAAAGCACTGTAAACAAAACTGGAAACTTGAGAGAAATTAAAAGGAGAACAGAAGGTTGCATTTGAACAAAATATGTAACGCTTACAGAAATGAGAGATGATAATACTGATTAGAGCCGGCCAGAATTCTGAGCATTTGCAGACTTTCCACAGCCTTCATCTGCTTAAACGTTTTTCTGGGGTTGGCTGTGTCCCTAGAAGCCAGTTTGTTGCACTTTTGTTTAGAAATGTATCACTTCATCAACTGCTTTGCTCCTCCTGTGACACCTACTACACTGAATTGCCAGCACTTGGCACATTTGCTTAAGGAACAAGTCACCTTGCTGAACCTCTCATGCAGCAAGGTATCCCATGGATTGCCTTCAGGTTGAGAAGTTGAAAAAGAATTATTTTCATTAAGTTTCTTCAGAGAAAACAAGGTTTAACTTTCTAGGCAATAAGCATTGTCCTTCCTGTGAGTAAATCCAACTTGACATCTCTTAAGACTTCAGATGGAGAGTTGCTTCAGGAAAAAAAGGAAAATTGAAAGTGATTGAGTCCTTAGAGTCTCTGCTCTCAAGACTAGAGAAGAAACTAGACTTTGCTTTGGAAAGGTAGGATCAGTGTCTGGTGGGCTTTGCTCACTAGGGATAGTTTTTCTCCCTGGTGCTGTAGTAGAATGATAATCGTGCCCCAGGGCTTGGTGCTCTCCTTGCTCTTGGGCCTCTTGATGGGACTTGGCTGTTAGCATAACAGCGTTCTGAACAACTAAATGGCTGAATTTAGCATGAAATAAGCCAACCAGCATGCAAATTTGGTTTGTTTGTTTTGTTTTGTTTTGTTTTTTTAATTTGTGTGGAGTCTCACCTATAGTATAGCAACCTGTATGGTGCATTCAAGGGTAAACATACCGAACCAGTGCTTCTTTGCTGGCTTGGAGGTCTGAGTCACTGCAGTCTCTGTTTGAGAATGAATTACTGTGGATGATGCTCTAGAGAAGTTTGCAGTTGAAAGACCATGCTAAAGACATGCTAATGACAACGTAGGCTGCAATATGTAGAAATTTGTCTGTTGTGCAGAGAAAGAAGGAAGGTTATGGGCATTTGAAAAGCAGTTGATGGCAGACCTTCAGAGTTGAAGCACAGTCTCTGGGTCAGCTGGTGGTTCATTAGACCAGTCTTAAGTACTTAACCTAAAATGACTTACCTTGTATGATGTACAACATTTGTCTTTTCTCGATTTGTGTCATGTTCCATTAAGAAGAGCAGACCAGGATCAGTGCAGGCAACCTTCTTGGCAGGCAAGGAAAGTGTGTGGTCTTTTGTGATCTCTGGTTTCTTGGGGACCAGAGAAATTGCACTTTGATGCAACAGAGAAAGCCACTTAATTAACAAGAAGCAAAAACACACATGAAAAGATGCAGTGTGTAGGGAGATACTTGCTTTTATGTTCTTTTATTTGTGTTCTGTCTCACTTGATCACTTTGGCTTTCTTCTACTGAAAATGTTGATTATTCTAGTTGTAATAAATTTGTAATTGATTCTTGCTGTTCTGAATTTTAAAAGCCTTTCTGTCATCTTTGGTGTGCTGTGTGTAAGGAGAGGATCTAGGAGGCTCTGGATCATGCTTCTGTCCTACCCAGAGTCCTCTAACAACTTTTCTATTATTCTGCAGCAAGCAGCTACAAATGTGGTTTGGTTTTTTTATTGCACAGGCTACTAGTGCCAACATCTTTCCAGTTCCAGAACATGTGAGAGACTAAAATACAACATCACCTTAGGTAATACAGGGGCTTCATTTATGATTCAATTTAAGAATATTTCTGTTACTTGAAAATGATTGTAATCTTAATGATAAGATGCTATTTTGCCTGCTTTAAAACTAGCCTTAAGTTACACAGTTAAGCAGAGATTTCTTTAATATCTGTTTATTCAGGTATTTATCTGAGTCTTTCTATTTTAAATCTCCTTAGTTACTATCCCAGATTACATGGTGCTCTCCAGAGCTGCAAGGAGAGATGCATTGCTTGTGGTTACCTCCACAAAGTTCTCGGGCATCTCTTAAGTGGAGACTTGGAGTGAAGTGGATCTTCTTTAACGCAGCATGACTACTAAACTATAGATGGGACCAGGGACAATATGGGACAATAAACTATGACAGTGCCAGGAATGGAAGGATGGGATGTGTAAAAGCTGAGTAAGAGTTCAATCTCAGGCAACAAGGAAGGCAAGTTGGAAGGTTTAACAGCTGGTTCGATATTCCCCAAACACTGAGTGCTGGAAGACTGCTATTTTTATCAGTAATTTGTTCTGAAGCACTCAGTGTCTTTATTTTTACTTGCTTTCAGTCAGGCAGAGTCTAATTGTGAAACTGCCTGTTGCACAGGAATTCAAGTAGTACTGCACCTCTCTTAAGGAGGCATCACGAAAGATAGGTCAGGTACAGGCCATGCTCTTGCTGTCCTTCTTGTACTCTTAAATCTTACTGAAGGTGAGAGAGAAGTTTGCGAGTTTGGGGTGGCCAGTGGCATCCCCAATAAGAGACAGGGTCTGGCACGAAGCACTCTGGCCAGGTCTCCTGGTAGTCTCTGCTTTTCATGAAGGTGACTGGACTTTGCTAAGTGAGGGAAGTCTTCAGTCTGGACCAGATGCATATGAGCGTGACCATTACATTTACAGGAAATGCAGACTCTTCCAGGAGGAGGGACACGTACAGCAGGAGGTTGTGGGAGGGCAGGGACATTGGAAAAGGGAGCATAGGAGCAAGGGCAGCGGGTAAAGCAGCACAAGCCGAAACAGCACTTGGGGCAGGTTGTGTTGCTCTGCGGGAGTTTGTGATATGTGCACAGCAAGGCCAAAGAGGATGACAGAAGCATCGTTAGCTCAGATGAATTCCCCTTGCAAGTAAAAGATAATATTGCAACGGAATCATTTCATTTAAATGGGATACTTAGACAGGTGTCATACTGACTTATCTAAATGTGAATATATATCTTTAAACAAGGTACTCTGCAGGTAAATGGGTAAAACTCAGGATTTATGGTGTTCCCCTCTGTTAGGCAAATAGCTGGGCAAACAAGTTATTTCAACTGAAGATAAGTATTCTTGCATTGTTAGAAATTTGAATATTGGAATTAATTATATTTACAAATATGCCACCAAAAAAAGGGAAGGACATGGGGCGGAGGCAGTCTCCATATGGTTTGTTACCTGAGGCCTTCCATAGCTTAATACGCGATGACCTTGTGAGATGTTGGCTGCAGACCATGCAGTATGCAGCGATAGCCTGAAGTCACTGTCCTACATGAACGCCTCTGCTGTGATGAAGTAGACAGTATCTTCACAAAAATGCAAGAAGGAAGAGCTAGTTGGTCTTTCTGCCCAGGGAACTCTTACAGCAACAGCAACCATTTAAAAAATAAAATCAAGTTGAGAAACTGAGCTGTATCTTCCTCGGTGTCTTTCTTCCACGCACAGGTTCAAACACCAGCAGAGATGACCTCAGATGTTAGTGAATATTGTTAGTTTTTAGACTCATTACTAGGTAACAAGAAGTTGTTTTTACCGTTTTTTGGAATTGGTGATACAGAGACTCATGTAGATTAATGCAAGTCACTCAGAACTTGAAGGCTAAATTCTGTCAAACTCCTTCATAATAGCAGAACATCGAGCTGTTGCCAAATTCACGTTTTTACAAACAGTTCCTCTCCTCTATTATGTGCCCTTTTTATTTTTGAATATGCCACTTGCTTTTCCATAAGCAATGCTCTCAAACTTCAGGAATGCCAGCCCTAAGGTAGAAGAAAATTGTTGATCTTACTCCCCTAAGTTGTTTTGCTTCAGCTAACTCAGGTAATTTTGGGGCTCAAAGATACTGCTACTTCATTTTTTTTTTTCAATGGGCTGAGTCAGTATTAATGACTGTGGTTTGCTGGTATCTATTGAAAATTAAGTTACTTCTGTAACTGTAGAATTGTAAATACCAGAGATTGTCCTGTTTGCCGTATCAGATAGGACACAAGGAATGAGTGGGAAAAGGGATTTTCCTCAATGCTGCTGACTAGCAGTTTTATTACAGGTATGTATCCCTGGCAAAACAGTTCCCTCTTGAGGAGCTACTCAGGAACTGAGAGAAAGGGGGCAAGAAAAAGCAAGCTGGATAGAGGACGGTGCAGGGCAATGAGTAGTGCATCACATATCAATCAGCTTGACAGATGCTGTGAAATCTGGGAAGGAGGTGAAGGGGAAAGTTGCCTTGCTTTTTTTTAAATTAAAAAAAAAACAACCCACAACATTTTATTTTTCATTTTTCAGATGTAGGTGGGAGTACGATACATAGCAGTATAAAACTACTGCTGAACACGCATTTCTCCAAAGCTGCTTGTGGGCCTTGCACCTCAGTTACACTTCAGTTATGTATTTTTTTTTTTAATGACTAGAACATATATATATATATATATATGTGTGTGTGTGTGTGTGTGTGTTATTTTTTTATATATATATATAAAAAAAGATTAAAAAATCTGCATATAATGTAATGCTTGCTTGTTTAGGTCATCAAAGTTCTTTTTAGTCGTTTGGAGTTTTCTTTGTGGCTCCTAAGTGGCTTCTGACCAAGTTTTGTGTTGAACACTCCAAAAAGTAGACTGATGTGGTCGTTGTCTGGTAGGATTACAACAGAACTTACACAGCTTTAGCACTAATAGGTATGATTTAGGTCTTGTTTAAGTACGTTTTGTTTCCCCTAGAATATTTAACGGGGCAAAAATCTACTATGGAGGGATGGCATTGGTTGCATAATGGACTTTCATGTTGTCAGTATATCTGTCAAAATTGAGGGCAACCATGAACATAAGAACATAACCTACAGACTTAGTTTTCCTGGAAATGCTGGTGACAAATACCATCAACAGTATGGTTTTTCACTTGGGGTGCACAAAGCATGCATGTGATTTCACAATCTGTTAATTTTACAAACACGTATTTTTAAACTTCAAAAGTTTTCTATAATTTAGTGTGAAATTGTATTTCTCTCTGTGTTTCTACAGTTCCCATAAATGCTCTGTTCTAAGTTTACACAAGTTTTAAAAGCCACTGCAGGAGCTACTGAGCACGTAAGTATGCACTCCATCACCTTTGGAGCGCCTCTGAAATACACTGAGAGAAGAAGCCAGAGCAAGAGAGAGACAGTTTTGCCCAGGCACTGTGACAGCAAGTGCCCCTTTCGAGCCAGGTGGCTTGAATGCCAGTGCTCATATCCGACAAAAGGATTCTCCTGGTCCAACTTCTGCCACGTTGAGTCAACGCGGTTGCCTTGTGATGAAACTGTTTGGTGTAAGGCTTTGCAAAATATGACTTGAAGGCAGTGCTGCATGTGGAGCTTAAAACAGACCTCTTTGTGCAAAAAATTGTAATGATGACAAAGGGCTTTTTTATTATTTATTTATTTATTTTCTGAAGTGACAGCAGTTGTGCCATAACTCTTTACCCTTGTTTGAGAAGCTGTGTTTTTCCATTTGTGTGTGCTTTTGGTTTTTCTTTCCCCTCTGCAGCTGGTCGTGCAGTAGCTAGAACTTCTGATTGCTCAGGTGGAGGTTACCCCGGGTGGTGGAAGTGGAAGGGGAGTGCAATCTTACGGGGCCCCTCTGACAGTCAGCCAAGTGTGTTGTGGGAATCGTTACTTATTTTATTTATTCTGAAGTTAATGGGTACCTAGAGTGAAATCTATTCAGAAATCCGTTGTTGGATGTGTTGATTTTCCCTTTTGTCTCTTTTTGATCCTGTACACTGAAGAGTCTTCCAGTTTTTTGGTCATAAGAGTATTGTGGAGTCTTTTTCTATCACGTAGTACAAAAATAGTTGTAGGACTGAGTAATTCAGTGTGGCACTTTATTTTTTCCATCTATGCCCTGAACTGTTACCTGGTAATTAAGACCCACATGTAATGATTCAAATCAAACCAAAATATACTACATGTTGGGTTTTTTTCCTCTCTCTTATTAGCTGGTAGAGTGGAATCGCGCTAGAAGCTTGGCTGAGAACAGGCATTATTTTATTATCTTCCCAGCATGAGTCTAGTCAATAAGGAAATCTGTGAATCCAGCTTTTAGTAATTTTTCTTTGGGGTTTTGTTTTTTTTTAAGAAGGTAACTGAATAAATTAAAACAACCCCCTCCTATTTACTCAAATAATTGAAAATGCTAAGCTCTATATTATTTCTCTCGAGTAGCTTTTTTCCTCCAATAAACTAGGAGCGTGGCTGCATTAGGTTGAGGCAGACAAAGCAAAATACTTTAAATATGTTGAAATCCTTGCTAAACTGATAGGTGTGTGGTCTCCGTCAGAGTATCTGTGACAGAGGCTCTATTCAAAATGCTTCTTTTTTGCATAGAAGAGGAACTTGCATCAGGGGAGCTCTGAGAGCTGTCGATTCATCCTCAGTTAAAAGTCCTTGAACCCTTCTTTATGGTAGAAGAACATATGTTGTATTTGCCTTTAATGGTAAGTGCAGTGGTGTAGATGCAGCCAAGAGTTAAGAAAGGTAAAAGCTAGATTGGAGAAAATAGAACTACATAGGGATCGGCCTCCTAGGTTACTAAAATACTAAACTGTATCAGTTTTTATAGTTTTTCATGAGGAACACCATAATATTGCAACGCTTGGTATCTGTCTTTAATCAGCTGGGCATGAACATGTATCTTCTGAGTGTGTAAGGTTTTTTTAATTTCCTTTTGCATCCTTGGGTAATGAGAATACGACTGGATTCTACTTAATTATTCCCCTTTTCATTTTTTGTGCATCACTGATTGTTTTGTCTAGATGAGCAAATTGCTTTTTATAGACGTTGCTTTGAATTTGCAAACTTTCTCAAGTATGATACTCTTCCATTTTAGAAATGAAGCAAATCTGCTTTTCTAACATCAGTTTGTACTTGAGACACTATTTCATAGGGAGTTTTAGGGAGTTGCCAGTCTTGAACTGGTTGACTGAAGAAAAGCAGATTATGCAACTTTGACATTTTCAGTTTTATTGCCAGCTACAACTCCAACCCTCGTGCCAGTTGACCAATCTTGTGGCCCTATGGAGGCCTCTCCCAGGTTTTTTTCTTTTATTTTGTCTAATTTAGAAACATGTTTCCAAATGGTAGTTATGTTCCTTATATCTTTAATTGCATTCCTTTCTTTCGCAAAAAGGAAGAACCTAATTTGCAAAAAAAATTACATCAGATACCTCCTTTTTTTAAACAAGTCGGGGATTGACTGTATTGATATCATCTCACTGTTTCCGAAACACCCGTTGCAGTGACTCATATGTAATCCCCTAAGGAGTGAAAAGAACATTTAAAAAATGAAGAAGCATGCACTGAACTGGAGCTGAAAAAGCTGGAAGGAAATCCGAGTTCTAGGCTCATAGAAAAAAACAATGATCTGTGGAATAAACATTTTCCTGTATTACTGTATGTAAGCAGCTTACTGTGTGTCCTTTATAAAGATGAAATGAGATTTTGTTGTTGTTTGTCTTCAGATGTGAGAGAATTTGCAGATTTTTGCTTCTCTTACCTCATTTTTGGAAAACCTAGAAGTGCAATGTTCAGATGCATGTCGTGCTCACTTCTTCCGAGACCTCCCTTCGCCTTGTCATTGATTTGGTCTCTTCCAAAGTTTTTCAAATAATTTTAAGACTATCTTGTCTCTCCACTTAAGAAAGGTTGTTGTGATTTTTTTTTTTAACATGCATGTCTTCCAGTTTGACTGTCATTGTTGTATTAATCTTTTAGAAGTTTGATGCTATATTTTTAGCTGAGCCAAACTTTTAATCAGTGAGGCACACTGATTAAAAATTATTTTTTTATATATGTTATTAAATCATTTTCAAAAAAATAGGAGAAGTCAGAATTCATAAAAGAGAAGAAGCTTTAGAAGTTCCTAACTAAGGAACTGTGGCTTACATGATAACTAAAATAGAATCATAGAATCATACAGGTTGGAAAAGACCTCTAAGATCATCGTGTCCAACCGTCAGCCCAACACCACCATGCCCACTACACCATGTCCCTAAAATAGTTCTGTGATTTGTGGTTTGACTTTCCTTTTTTTCCAGACAGTATTTGGAAAACCTTTGTCTGAGTTATCTCTGGAGAAACTAATGACCTCCAGGAGCTGTAGACTGCACCATGCACTTAAACACTGTTAGTTCCTTTTTTTTTTTTTTAAAAAAAAAAAAATGCTGAGATGGAGTTAATTTTCTTCATAGCATCCCATGTAATCCTGCATTTTAGATTTGTGACCGCGGTGGCGAGGGAGGAGTGAGCAGCTGTGTGGTGCTGAGCTGCCTGCAGGGGTTAACCCACAGCAAATGCCTTCCCTCATATTTGTCCTAGATACAGAGACGAAGGAGGAAAGAAGTGAGTGAGTGTGTCTCTGTGTGTTTGTGTGCAATTTTCTTGTTTTATGCAATATTTTCCCAGGCCTGCAAAAATGGAATATATTTAGTGTCTGGAAGGAAATAGCAAATTATATGCAAATTGTGCATAACAGTTATAATGAGGCTAAATGTAATACAAGATAAGTCAGTTCTGATGACAGCAAAATAAATTACTTTGAGAAGTAAGTGGAGTGAAAGGATGTTTAATTTCATACAGATGAAGGGCCTGACTGAGACTAGCGATCCAGGATGGTTTCTGAGAGTGGCAGCGTGTAAACCTGGCTGCTTTCTGTGCTCCCTTCCCTTTGGACTCTTCCAGCGTCCACAACTGTTGAATTAGAGTTTTTAGAAGGTACCTCCCTGCCCGGTCCTTTTCCAGTCCACTTACAGACCTGTCATCCATCACGTTGTCTCATCCCTTGTTCACACAGCCTCCTGTGCAGTATATTCCAGGACATCAGTGTGCAAAGAGCATTTTTTTGGTTGATCTCCTATCAATTTTGTCAAGCGCTTCCAGTTCTTGTATTTAGGGTAACCAGTGGTTTTCCACTCCATTTATCCATCACCTTCATGATTTTCTAAACTTCAGGTGTGTACCCTTCAGCCATCACATCTCCAAACTGCAGCCTTTAAGACAAAAGACCAGCCTTTCTGGTCCAGCCTTTCTGGTCTTAAGGCACCTGTCCATCAACTCCTTCATTTTGGTTGCCCAACCCTGTACTTTCTCTAACTCCAAAATGTCCTTTTGAGATGCGGAGACCAGAACGAAATATTACTGAGGATGTGAATGCATCAAAATTTTACCTAGTCAAAATGACACTCTCTTTAAGCATCCTTCCTGATGATGCCTACCATTTTGTTGGCTTTTATAGCTGCCTCCACACTCAGTGTGGGGACTGGATGCGAGTTTGTAAGAGCTGAGTGCTCAGCAGTGTTCTGACAGTCAAGTGGCAAAGCCTTCCTTTTGATTTCTGGGGTAAGTGGGAGATGATGCTCTTTTCCAAAGTCCTCTCAGAGCTTTATTTAGATCCATGGCAGCCTCCTACCTCCTTGCAGAATGTGCTTTTTCACGTGCCCTTATCCTTCCCTTTCTCACGCTGGCTTTTCAGTTCCTCAAAAAATGGTGATGGAAGAACAGAATAATGTAACACTTCTGCATTTTGTACATCTTCCCTGTTTAAACTAAAACAAGCAGAAAGGTCAGAAAGTTTCTTGAATAAACTCGGTGCCAGTCTGACTCCCATTGTTACCGTGTTAACCTAGACATATTTTATATTGGGTTTTTCTTAATTTCCGAAGTTTTGTTGTGCAGAATGGTATGTGAGGAAAATACTGTAATGGAGTAGGAAGTATTGTGTGGTTTAGTTAAACGTGGACATGAGTCAGCATTGTGCCCTTGCCGCAGCAAAGGCAAACTGCATAATGGGTTGCGCTAGGAAGAGCTTAGCCACCAAGCAGAGGGATGTGGTTTGTGTCCCGACAGGTAGCATCTGGAGCACTGTGTCTGGTTTCTCCTCCTGCACTGCCCAGCACAGGAGAGATGTTAACAGGTGGAGAGGACCTAGCAAAGAGCTGCTAAGGAGGTTAGAGGGCTGCAGTCATGGAAAGGGTAGAGGAGCTCAGCTTGGTTTGGCTGGAGAAAAGTCTAATGGGGAGTCTGATTGCATCTCTATAACCTCGAAAATGGAAATAAAATCTTCTGAGGGGTGCACTCTGAAAGGACAAGAGGCAATTGTCACAAGATACAACATGAGAAACTTCTACTGAGGTATGAGGAAAAATACCTTCCGTGAGACAAACACCTTGATCTGTGAGACTGGTCAAGCAACTGGAACAGGTTGTCCAGAGAAACTGGAGGTTTTCGGGGTGTGACTGGACGAGCCTCTAAGAAACCTGATCTAACTGTGAAGCTATCCCTGCCTCCAGCAGGTTTGAATAGGTGACATCCTTCTGATCTCAATTTTTTGTTTGATTCTGTATTTGTGAATAGATAGTGAGACGTTGCTAAAATGTGCGCGTTGTTAGATCACACTGACATCTGTAGAGAACATCTATTCCTTTTACAAATAGATAATTTTAGCAGGAAATCTGAACTTTCAGCAATGTTTCCCTGTTGTCCTCTTGGACAGTAGTATTGGAAAAAGCAGTGACTGCATGTTTTGGTGAATGTTCATGGGTGGGGCTGTTGCACCCTGGAGACTTCACACTCAGACACTTCAGAGTCTTTCTGTCTGGTTTCTTTTAAAATCACCCACCGTTGTTCTAACCCCACCAACTTCGCTGATCACTGAACATGCCAAGCAGTTTTCGAAATCCCACCCTTTCTTCTCAGAGATCTTTTGGTGGGGAGGTAGGGAGGAGTGCTGTAAAATGGTAAAGTTGTTTTAAACGAGGATGCAGGAGGTATCGGTGCCAGTGGCTGAGGCAGCTCTCTCCAGCCCCAGCACTGCTTCCCGAGGTGGGTCAGTCTCTGTGGCCGTGCAGCAGATCAGGGCTGCCTCTTGGTTTTGCCTGCTGTCACCGGTGCCTTCAGCTTACCCCACAGCTCTCAAAACAGTGCTGCGGTTGCAGTAGTGCTTGGTGGGAGCGAGTCGGGGGGGTGAAGGGTAGGGATTAAATGTGGCTTGAGGCTGCCGCTCAGGTGCATGCCAGATCACACGTAGTCGTGGCACTCTTTCCCAGCGCAGGAGCGTGTCCAGGCTGTATCTAGCAACCACTGAGACCCTGCGGAGGTCTCAGCAGCTGTATGCGTAGCTGCAGAAACATGCTGTCCAAGAGTGGCCCCCAGGACGCCATGCTCCGCATTGCAGCGTTGTCTGCCTCTGTACCACCCTCTCCTTCCTAAAATGCTCTGTCGGTGCTCCCTGCACATTGGTTTGGCGTGCAGCCTGAACTGTGTTCAGGTTAACGTGTCCTGTGTGGGTATTTGGTCTTTGGGAAAGCTTTGGGCATTGCTCCATTTCCAGGACCTACTCACCAAGGTAAGTGTGGACACCAGCTGGTGATGTTCTCCAGCAGCTGGTTGCTTTAGTAAAACATGTTCATTCTGCCCCTTAACAGAGCCTTCTCCCTTCTTGCTTAACGTATATGCAGTATCAACTCTCAGTGTGTTAAGGTGCTGGATTTAAATAAATAGAGGGTCAGAAATTTATATGATCTCCTGCTGTTTCTCTGTGTGTGTATATAGGATGACAAGGAAGCCAACAGACCTATGCCAAACAAAGGAGACCATGGACTAGGAAACGAGAAGTTCAAACCTGTGGTACCTTGGCCTCATGTTGAAGGTGTGGAAGTGGACTTGGAATCCATTCGAAGGAAAAATAAGGCCAAAAATGAACTAAATCATCATGGTGGTGGTGATAACAAACAGCAAAACATCATCCAGAGGCAGTATCTCACATTTAAGCCTCAGACATTTGTATACCGAGATCCTGTTTTACGACCTGGAGTCCTTGGTAATTTTGAACCCAAAGAGCCTGAGTCTCACGGAGTTGTTGGTGGCCCTGGAGAGGAGGCGAAGCCATATGTTTTAGGACCAGATTACAAAGAATCCATTCAAGCCAGCATTAAAGAGTTTGGGTTTAATATGGTGGCAAGTGATATGATCTCACTAGATCGGAGCGTTAATGACTTGCGTCAAGAAGAGTAAGCAACCTTTTTTTTTTTTCTTTTAGTTCTGTTTTTACAGGATTTAATTATTTTCTCTCCGTATATCTTAATCGATGCTTAAAATAATATTATTAATTAGGCCAAATACTAAAGGCTTCTTGTCCTGACAGGCAAGAGTGCTGTACTATACCAGATGTTTCCATATATTATTCTTAATGCTGTTGCAATTATTCCTTTCATGAATACTTAATCTATATTGATTTATCTCTGAAGTCATTCGTTCTAGTGTCTAATTGCATGTGTTTGCATATTCCAGGTCCAGCCACAGTCTTCGTGGTCATATCTTCTTTTCTTAATCCATAACTTCTTAAGATTTGTTTTTAAGAAAGAATGCTTTTTCTTTGTTGTGGCATGCAGAAGTTCCTGCATGACAGTTAGTTTATTCAGTTTTGGTTTCACTCCAATGCTTTAAAAAATTAAAAAAAAAAAAAAAAAAAGAACAGAAACAAAGAAATATTGCTGCCTTTAAACAACTCCGCTTAATTACCTGCATTAACAGAAGTATAGATCTGCCATAGTGGTGTTTGGGGTTTGGAGCTGATAGAAGAGTAGTCTTCTAAGAGTTTCTCGCTGCATTTGTCATAAAGAAGGAAGCAATCTTAGAAAAAAACATTTTTTTACTTGCTGGGAGGGTCTCTACTTTGGTGTGGGGAAATTCTGCGGAGTTATTAGCATTTGCTCAATGATTACTAACCAGTTTACACAGTCTCTTCTGATCTTTGGTATATGCTGGAGCCAAATGTGCTGTCAGGCTAATCTGCATTTGATATAATTTTCCTTGTTAAATATCGGCTAAGGAGAGGTCTCTGAGCAAACGGATTGATTGGTAGGGTTTTTTTGTTTGGTTGGGTTTTGGGGAGGGTTTTGGATTTGGAGGGGAGGGTCTATGAATTTAGATATGAAATGAGGTACTTGCCTGCTTTCACGTCCCCCTCATCCCTAGCAACGGAGCTATGCCGATCCCTGGATTGGACCGTGCCAAGCCCGGCCGGTCACGGAGGCTCTGCTGTGGCCTTTTCTAGCGGGTGTTTTTCCATTTGGCAAGGTAGGAGAGCACTGGCCAGCTGCGAGTCTGACTCACGCCTCCGCATGCTCGGCTGCTTGGGTTTACTACTGGTGTGTACTCGCTGAAGGCGAATGAAGTGCACAGAGCACAGCCTTTCCCTTCCTGCCTGCCGCCCTCCTCGGGTGACTCACTACAGGTTTCTTCTAGGAGGTTATTCCCTGGGTACTGCTGCTTCTGCCGAGGCTCGTGCAGCCCCTGGGGCCCCTTTTCCAGGAGGCAGCAGGACTACGGACCCTCCCAGAGAAAAATGGTCCCCGGCCGGGCGCTGTGATTACCTGAGCGGAGGGGAGCTGATGCCAGGAGCTGGTGTTAGCAGCGCTGGCTTTGGCCCTGCCTTCCCTGGGGAGAGGGGGAGGAGGGAGGCGGAGGCGCGCTCCCCTCCTCGCTCTGGCTCCGCAAGGACAGCAGAGCGGAGATGGCAGCGTGTGGTGGGAGGGTGGGACCAGGCTGCCTCTGCCCAGGCCAGGTCTGGTAACCCTGCCTTTGGCAGCAGAGCTCAAGCGCTCCCTCCCCTCCGGTCTTCGCCAGGGTGGAGGGCGTCAGAGAGCATATGTATCTGCCAGGTAGTTCCACACCTGTGGCTTCCTGAAGTATTTTTGGCATAATCTCAGAGTTTGTCTTTACTTCTGTTCTGAAGGAGACTAATAAATAGAAATTCCCAAAGAAGAATTAAATACTTCCTATACTCTGAGGAATAAGAGGGACAGCCATGTGACCGATCAGAGCCGAGAAGATGAATTTGAGAAGCAGTTTCCTCCAAGCACACCTGTAGATAAGTCTTCCATGGAGGTCAAAGCCAGCAGCTCAAATCCAAGTTAGGTTTTATTATTTAATATTCTAAGCAAGCAAACAAAACAGCATGAAAAATAATGCGAAACAAAGTTGTCAAAGATACCTATCAAATATTTTGTGTTGAATACTTGGGATGCTTGCAATTGCCCTAAATAGGTTAAAGGCTTATAGCTTCTGTGTGTCTCCTGGGAACGGCAGAAGAGAGGGGAAGCAATGTAAGATGGGCTGATATTGCTGTATGCTTGCAGGTATCAACGTGCTGTCCTGCGCATCCCCCGATCCTGGCGAGAAATGTAGCAAAAGGTAGCAGATTGCCTGTTGGATGCACTGTTTGTTTTCCTCCCACTGATCTGTTTAGTAAGTCCAGAAGCCATTTTGGTTGATAAGACTGATCAACATTCAGTTTAATCCTACCGAAGAGCAGTATAATCATCTTTTTTTGGTTAGTGGTATCTTGGCATTGCTAGTTGAGGAAGATCTTTCAGGCAAAGACCGGGTTATGCGTTCAGAGACATTCAAATCCAGGTAGACCTCACCTCAGGCTTCTCCTCCTTTAAGCATCAAAATTTTTAAGCATCACCCTAAGCAGTCAGGTTTGTTCAGTGGAGGATGCCAAATGCTTTCCCAGGCTAGCAGGAGTGAAGTAGTGCTGCAAGAACTGCCTCCCTCAGCTTAAAAGTCAGCGCTGAGTAGCCTCAGTGCTTGTCCCTGCTGGAGGGGGAAGAGGGAAGAAATGCCAGTCAAGGGGGATTCAATCCCGCTATGTTTAGATTTGACTTCGGAGTTGGACATGTTGCCAAGGTGATTTGCCAGCTGCCATTATTGATTCAGTAGGAACTTTGCTGGTGATTCTGGGCAGTCTCAGCTGCCATAAAAAGCCTTTACTCTTGCTGCGCCCTGTAGAGAGGAATAGCGTTGGATGGCATGTTGAAGTTGTTTGTCAGGTAATCAGAATATTTCTGTTTCGCCAGTACTGCGTGCTCTTGCCTCATGGATTTTAACCAATCTGTTTCAAGGTTGAAGCCAAGCACTTCTGTTGGCATGCAGCAAGTCATAGATTTGGTTAAACAAAATAAAGAATGTATGGGGATACGTAAAAGTCAGTCTACAAGATTTCAAAGATGGCATCATCTCCCTGCAGCCTTTCTGCACTCTGTAGGAGGGCCAGGAGAGCCATAAACTGGGTTTAGGTGCAGCAATACCTGTTTTCCACTTTATTTCTAGTTGCAAAGAAGAAGAGCAGCAGGCTCAGCAGGCCCCGTCCAAAACCTCTGTACAGTTGCTGAAGGAAAACTTTTTCTTAAAACTTGGTGATTTTTACCATTTTTGAATCTTTTGTTATTATCCTGATAGATGGCAACCTTTTACTTTTAAAAGCAGTCATTTATATTGAATTCATATTGAGGTCCCTGCCTCCTAGCAGACCTGCGATAAAACTAACGTTAGCTTTAGGGAAGAAGAATATTAATTTGATTGCTCCCTGGTGGTTTTTTTTTTTTTGTGATCAGGAATCTGCACAGAGGTAGAGCTAAAGTAAAAATAGAGTGATAAAGTTTCTGGATGATCTTGGATTCAAGATAAACACACCATGCTAGGGAAATAAAAAATGGACCTAGGTTTGAAAATGAATGCTGTCAGGTAACAAGGTGTGTCCTCTCAAAAAAAAAAAAAAGTAACTGAAGAGAATTGCTGCTAGGGAGAACAAGAACTGAGTTGTTTTTCCAGCATAATGAGCCACTTGTCCAGAGTATTTTAAAATAAATTAAATACAGCTATATTGGGTCTGACCAGAGATCCTTTTTCTTGACAGTCTTGTCTGTAGCTCTGGCCAATAACATAGACTTGGGAAAAAACATACAAGAATGGACTAAGTTTCACCCTGGCAACCAGTGGGCTGGGACACTTGAGCCAAAAATTGCAACAGGATTGTCATGCTTCATGGACCTTTTTCTGTGCACAGACTTGTCTTTTAAATGCATTTATACTCTTGGAATTAATGACATCCTGAGTCAGTGACTTTTTCCAGGCTGAAGAACACAGTGTTTGTTTAACCTCTTATCCCGGATACTGTCATGTACCTCTGTTACTCTGCCGCATATATTCTCTGCATATATTCTCCGATATATGGGAATATCGGAGATATCTACATCAAGCTACTATATAAACATTTCATATTCCTTCCTTATTATTTCTACCATTCTGTTTGCCCTTTCATTAACTCTGAACTAAAATGCTCAAAGAGCTATCCATGTTTGACTCCAAGGTTTGGTTTTTTTGAGTGGTAATGCCAAGTTTAGGGTCTATCATGAGTACACACACTAAGAGTTGTCTAACACTCCATATACATTCATTTGCACTTGCAAAGAGCTCTCCTGCCAGCTCATTTCCTTGGTAGTGTCCTTGAATTATTCTGCAGCTGTATATAGTAATTTTCATTGCAACTACCAAGAACTTTTTTTATTGTTCAGTAATGACCTGGAAGAGGAGGTGGACAACTTGGATACCAGCACAGACAATTATGCTGCTACAGTCATAAACTCCCTTAAAAAATTGGAATGAATAGGCAGTTTTTACACTTTAGCAGTTACTAATCTAAGAGATCTTCCATCTTACCCGGCCAGACTTTGAAGAACTCTGCTTTTAAAGAAAGCAAAGAACCTCATCAAAGGCTTTGGAAATTCAGTTACTCCATTAATAGGCTCACCCATCTCCACATAGTTTTTGATTTCTTCAAAAGATTGTAATATGTTTCTGCAGCATGGCTTTCTTCCACAAAAGCTGTGTCTATGGCTTGTTATTTTGTTATTTATTACTAGCTTCTTTTCAACACAGAAGTCAGACTTAGTGGTCTGCAATTCTTTAGCTCCCCAGGGCCCTTTTATAAAAATTGGTGTCGTGTTTTCCTCCTTCTGTTTGTTTGATAACAAGGCTGGTGTCAGTAATAGTTATACACCACAATAGTTTGTCAATTTATGTTGCATTCTTTTGGAATACTGGGTTTATTAAAAAAATTTAAAAAGCAATTAGGCTATTCATGGCAGAAAAATCCAGAAGCAGCTATCATGCAGGTATCTGTTATCTCTGAATTACGAAGTCCCTAAGCTTTCGGTAGCTGAAGATAGGAGCATATCGTGGGTAGTATCACTGTGTGCTTGCCCTGTTTTTGTTCTCTTCCCTGGGTGTCTGGCGTTGGTCATTGCTAAGAGTCCAACGGAAATACTTAATTTAGCTTTCCTGCTTCTGAAGTGGTCTCTTTTCAATTCGATCATCTACCAGCCCAACAGACTTTCTGGCAGGCATCCTGCTTGTGGTGTTTGAAAAAAAAATTTCAATAGCAGCTTTTATACTTCAGTAAGCTATTTCTCAAACTTTTTTTTTTTTTAAATTCTATCTTCTTATTTACATTCAGTTTGCCTGAATTAGTGCTTCTTTCTGGTTTCCTTGTTTGGACACCATCCTGTGTATTTAAAGAATGTCTGTCTTACTGCAAACAGCGTCTGTTTTTTAATCATGCTGGCTTTCCCAGTTCCTGTCTAGGCTTTTTTTATGATTAATGATAAACACTCTCAGCTTCTAATATGGTGTCTTTGAAAAAGTTCCATGCTACCCGAAAGCATTTTACCCTTAGTTTACCTTTTCAAGAAGCCTGCTTGGTTCTTTATAGTTCCCCTTTTCAAAAGGAGGTGTTACCAGGACACCTCTCTTTCCGCATTAGAACTTCGTGCGCGGTGGCTGCAGTCGGCGCGTGGCTCCTACGCGGGGGTGGCTTCAGCTGGGCTCCGCCTGCCCGGAGGGCTCGAAACGTGCCGCTTCCCTTGTGGGTTCTCTGACGTGCTGCCCCTGGAAACGGTAGTCCCTGGAGCATGGTTTCTGTTTGCCGTGTCCCCTGGGGCGGTGGGAGTCTCCTGCCTGTGTCTTCCGTCCTCGCAGGTGCCCCGGTGCCTCCGTACGCGTCGCAGGCGCTGTCTGAGTCCTGCCTGGGCGGCCGGTGCTTCTGCCCGGTTGTATCGACGGCTTCCCCTGTCTTCAGGCTAGAAGATCCCTGGCACATTTACGATTTAGTAGTCTGGTTCTGGTTTATTTTAGGGAAGGCAGTCCTTCCTGGATAAAGCTAATCAATTCCAAAAATTTCACCAGGTACTAATGAGTTCAAAACACGCTGCTCTACAGCAGTTTCTCATCCAGGCACTGAAGCTCTGCTGCTTTTTTTTGCCATTGCCTGGAAATTTGGTAAATCTGGCTATTCTCTCCCTCTTTCCATCTGGAAAAAATAAAGAAATAAATTGTCCGTGTCCTCTCAGCCTCATGACAGAGGGTATGAGATGCTGAGTGAGCCCTTGGGCCAGGCCTCTGTTGTGCTTCTTCCAATCTGTTTTATTACTTTCCATGGTGTAGCTAAAGATAGGCATGGCAGAGCAGGCATGGTGCTGCCCAAAGGGGCTGTGGCATTTGGAGCTGTGGGTAAAAGCCTAACTGAAGAGACCTGCTGCAAAATCAGTCCTCCATTTCAATAGGTTTAAAATAGAGACCTAAGTGAAGTGATTATCACTCTGAGAAGTCCAATTGCATGAAGTCTGTGGTTAACTGACATATCAAATCAATGAAAAGTGTTCTTTCTTAGGTTCTCATGGAAGACATTCATTCTGCTGCATGACTGTCTAAGCAGAAAGTGTTGTATAATAATCTCAGGATGTTTAAAAAAAAAATCAGTACAAATCCCAGTGTTGAATGTTGTCACTGTGTGTTGGCCGCCTTCTGACGAGGAAGAGTCAAACTGCATTGTGCTTTTTAGGTCATTAGTCTAAATGGATCCTTGCAGGACGTAGCCTTATGCTTTTTATTCCCAGTGGCTCTTGTTAATAGCTGGTTTGTTGGGGGAGAAGATACTAATTTGGAGTTGGAAGCTTTTTCACAGTCAGGATGATGAATGTGCCCTTGGTAAAACCACATTGGCTTTTCCCAATCACCTTCTCCTTCGTGCTCTTGGCAATGGCTTCCAGCAGCACATACTCTGTCATCTTTCCAGGGGCTGAGATTAGTCTGGCTGCCCGTAGTTCCCTGGATCCTCCTTCCCGAAGGTGAGCATGGCATTTGTCTTTGCCAATTCTCAGGAACCGCTGTGAAGCACCAAAACCTTGTAAAAATGATAGAGCGTGACCTCACAATGACATCACAAGCTCCCTCAGTGCCCTCCAGTGCAGCTCATCCAGTCCCCAAACACTTGCGCTGTGTTTATCCCCTTTGCTGTGGTATGTCCAGTGAAGTGGTCCCTCACCCACCCCTTCCTCTGTGGTGGATATTCCTTCACTTCTGCAGACTTTACCACTAGACGCAGGGACCTGGGAGGTGTGACAGCAAACCTTGCCAGTAGAGACTGAGGGAAATCAGGTCTTGAGTTTCTCAGTCTTTTCTGTGTTCTTTGACACTAAGTTGCATCTCATTTAGTAGTAAACTGGTGTTTTCTTTAGTCTTCCTTTTGCCTGTAATCCCTTCTCATTGCCCTTCCCATCTCATGGATTTCAACTCCACTGGAGCTTGCCTTTCATTCTCTCTGCACATGCTCAGGCAGTATTTCTGTACTCTGCCTGGGTGCTCAGTCCATGCATCTACCTTCCCTACTCTTCCTTTCTGCATTGGAGCTCCATCAGGAGTTCCCGGTGCAGCCAGGACATGGCTTTCTGCCATGTCTCTTTGACTTACTGCACATGAGAATGGGCTGTTCCTGTGTTTTGGGGAGGTTGTTCTCAAAGAAGCCATTCCTGGGCCCTTTTTGGCAAAGTTGTAACACCTGAAACCATGAGCTTCTCATGGCAGATGTTAGGAAACATTTAAATAATGGTTTCTTTATGAAAGAGTCAAAAAGGGAGAGAAAACTGCCTGGTGGACAAAACCACTGATGACTATGAGCGTGGAGCTCTGAGGAGAGGCTGGCTGGTGTATGGTTCATTTCAAGAGCTGCACCTGGTTATACAAGACCAACGCAATGCAAGTTGTTCCAAAGAATCTGCAGTCATTATTTCTAAAAAAAAGCAAACACGTACCTACAATATAGTAGTTGCAGTAGTCTCTTTGTAGTTTCTTTTATCTCAAAAACACTGAGAAGCAATGCAGGTTTTTCCTTTATGAAGCTCATTTTCACAGTAGAACACCCCCATCCGTATCTGCTGTTTCCATTGGTATATTTTGCTGGGTTTGGGTCATTCTTATTGCACTTTGGGTTGCGATTTAAGGCAAGAAGGATTCTCTTAAAGTATATTGTAAGTGATACTCTGTGAAACTCCCTATCTGTCCTATTAACTAACTGACATTACTGTAGAGCCCTTAAGCCGGGGATGTTCATACTGTTGATCAGATTTCATGCCAGGATAATTAACGGCGTTGGCTGTAGGAAAGGATCGGTGCTCAACGTGCTTTGCTCAGGCTTGATATGCTGTTGTTATCCAGCCCATGGAAGACTTGCTTACAAATTATTCCTACTGACCCAGAGGGTTTTAGTCTTATGACTCTATTTAAGCTAAATTTTTTCTGACAGCTTCTTTTGACAAATGTTGCAGGAATTTTATCCTGAGTAGTTTGACTGGGAGAGGAAGCATTATGGCTCTTTGTGAATGTTTATGGCATGAGACAAATTAATCTCTTACTGGATTTTCTTTTTTCAATATAACAATAGATAACTGCTGTCTGCTCACCAGTGTGAGCCAGAATTTCAGCTGCATCACCCACACACATCTGTCAGTCTGATCACAGCAAAATAAATATTTTTAAGTGTTTTTTCTTTCCGTGGATTATCCAGTTTGACTTTTCCTTTTTAATGGTGTTATTGCTGTTACAGGGCATGCCTCCTGGGCCATAGAAATTCGTACTTGAATAATTGGATCAGTTGCCAATGGGTCACCTTTTTACTTCAAACAGAACAGCTGGCAATAAGCTTTTGTTGAAAAACCTGAAAAAGTAACTCTTCCTTGCTTGAGCACAATGTGTCTTCTGTACAGAAATGTATTTTTGGACAACTGTTTTTGCAGCTCATGACATTTTATAAAACAAATCAAAAGGGAATGAGAACTGGCTTGGTTTTAAAAATCATACATGTAGTTTTGAAGGGCGTTTGTTTTATTTTTTTATTATTTTTAGTACAGGCAGAGGAGGGAATTCTTGCCAAAAATATAGACTTCTGACTTAAGAATACACACATGCAGAGCTGTGTGTTAGTAAAGCAGAGCTGTTAGTAAAGATATTTTTCCTATCATAGTTTGATGGTGACAGCTTGGACCCTTTGGTTGGTCCAAGTGCTATTAAAAATATCAAACTGTATAGAAAATTTTTGGTGCTGGACTTCAGTCGAAAAAATACGGAAATCTTTAGTTATAAGCAATTACTCAGGCTATGAAATAAGGCAGATGAATCTTGGCTGCTCATTAGAAATGGATGGTCTTTTTACTCTGGGCAAATAATATGAATTTAATATGTTCTCTTACAGTAAGTAGGTAGTTGTCCAGTCAATCTTGTCGTAGCTAAGGAGGTTGAATAGAAAAGCTCTGGAGTGGAGCCTGCTTTCTTCAGGAATGTAATTAGTTCCTTAATTATAGCACTGTGCAAATTATATATTTGATACTGTTATACGAAAAAAGATTTCAGTAATTATTGTTGGTATCTGTGTCATTGGAAATGGAACATTAGGGACTTGGTTTCTTGGTACCTTGGGAAAATCTTTTATTCAAGTGCCACATAGTACACTGGAACTGTTCTGTAACCAAGAAAACTAATTTTATAGTACACACATAAATCTTTGTGCTCCTCAGTGAGAGCTAGGGTTGAGAATCAGGTGAATTATAGTGGTCATACTAAATCAGGAAGGCTGGCTTTCCACTGCAGGTTATCAGCTGCCTTACTGCTGGCAAGACTCCTGGAGGAAAAAAACGCGTTTAAAAGGTAATTAGCCGTATATTGTCAGAGCATCTCCTTGTGGTCAGGAAAGATTTGAATTCCAGGCATTGGCCTTAAAAGCAAAACCAAGCACTTTCTGTTAACGTTTCAAGTCCCAGTAGTGAAAACTACAATGAAGATGGATTTTGTGTCTCTTTAGTGTTGGCTGCTAGCGTTTCAAATTTTAAGTTTCAACAGAGAAATAGTTCACCCAAAGAGTACAAAGAAGTTGACAGAGGCACCGGATGTGTTGTCTCTAGTTGGATTTACTTACCTGTGTGTGCATCTGAAATGAGAAGACCAAGCTCTGAACAGAACCTCTCACTCAACAAAAATGTATAGCGCAGCGCCTGGAGTATACTTAAATTCTGCCTTAAACCTTGACTTTGGAGGAGGGGGCAGAGAAGAGTCTGAGAGGTTTCCTGCAGCTGCTTGTGTAACCCTCCAGGTGCCGTCTTGCATCACAGAAATTTTGGGGCAAATGGAGGAAGCGTTCTGTCAAATGAGTTGTAATCTGGATGTGAAACTGAAAAATTAAATTAACTTCTTATGCTCTGTCTTGTTCCTGTTAACCAGAACTTACTGTGGTAGAGCATGTAAATAAACTGGCATGATGTAAGTTATAATTCGGCCCAACTGAGCATGGGCGGGAACTTCAAGGGTTAGTATCTGATGAGCGAGGCATGGTGGAAATGAAGTATTTCCGTGGGACTGAGCCCACTGCCCCAAGCTTCTTTCTAGCCTTTTGTTTATTATATTAGGTAAAGCTTGCCAGTGTTTGATAAATCCAGAATTCTTCTCTTCTTCCATTCTCTTCTGAGCTGTCCCTAAGCAAATGCATCAAGCCATAACTTCCTCAACTAGCGCCCGCCTCCATGGAGAAATGCCGAGAACTGCCCCGCGCCGCGCGTTGCAGCCCCTCGCCCGCCGGTGTCCTCCGAGGACGCCTCGCCGGCCGCTCCCGGGGGAGGGCACGGCCACAACGGGCCCCCGCGCAGCTGCCCCGCAGCCGCGTCCTGCCCCGCTGCCGGGCGACCCGCCCGCCCCGACTCCTCCCTGCGGAGGTGCTCCCTCTGTCCCGGCGCCGCGGCGGGGCTGGAGACCTGCGGGCCGGGTACTGCACCGCTTTAAAACCAGAGCAGGAAAGAAGAGGGCTGTGGCTCCATCTCTCTGTGAGGTGGCTTCCCCTTCCCCGAGGAAGGGAGTTTATTTTAGCCGCCCAGCTGCCCCAGCTCTCCTGCCCCATTGTGTTTATAGCTTCAACTTTTTCAGTGTTGGGCAAACGATACTATGGGCAAGACTCGTGATGAAAAAAAAATGCAAAATTTATTCCTTTAATTTTCCTGTTAGCCCTAATGTTGGGTCTCTCTACAAACCTTGCCCTGAATTGGTATTGTGGCACTTTGGAATGACAGGAGATGTAGCTTGCGCTTCCAGGGGCACTAATAACAAAAGTCAGTCACAAATAGGCAAAGCTTGTAGCTATTGTAAAAATAGAAGATACTGTTTCAGCATAGGTTTAAGCTATCGGGTAGTGTCTAGTAGAGGTTTTGCTGCTGTCTGCTGAAGGGGAAAAAAAAAATACTCAGCTGAGCAAACTGTCCTTCTTGGGTTGTCTGTTCACTTCTCTTCCAGAACCCCTGTTTTGTCAGTTGACTAATTTTATATTAATGTCGATGCTGCATAAAAATCTCCTGTAAGGATAGGTAACAAATACAGTATTAACATTAGATTTACTTAGTCATATCTTAACAAAATGCCCCGTTCTGTAATCTGTTTCTGTCTTCTCTAGACTTAGGCAGTGATCCCTCTGACTTGCAGGCCATCAAGCAGCTGGTCTCAGCCAGGACCTTGGTGGTGTCAACCGTGTAGATGAGCAAACTGCCAAAGGTGTTTTGTGAAAGAAACTCTCATCCTTCTTCTTAGGGGGTAGATGCAGTTTACTGCAGTAGTCATAATAAATTGATGATTTAAAATAACAAGCAGCCCGGAATTCGGTATTAAACTAAATAGACAGTGTGCTGTCTGCTGGACGGCTGTGTCCTTGTAAGATAAGAACAGGGCTTACTAGAAAGGGAAGCTGCAGAGGTCCTAACTCAGAACAAAACAGAGGTCCTAACTTATTTTTAGGCTCTGCTGGTGCTAGAGCCCCTCAGAGTAAGAAATTGCATGCACTATAAAGCAATTATCAGTAGGTGGTAATTGATATCACTATGAATCTCATACCACTTTAAACATGAAATAAAATACAACTTAAAATTGTGAACAGTTTTATATTAATGGAGAAGAGAGATTCCATTTTTTAATGTCAATTACAATTTCAGGATAAATTGAGACCTTCGGCTCTGTACTGATTCAGGGCTCAGCTTGGAACAGCTGACTCAAGCTTCTTGGGAGTTGGCCGCTGGAGCGGTTACAGGAGTGCGATGGCAGCTGCCTGCTCTCTCGGAGAAACCTGTGCTGCTGCGTTTCGGTCTGAGCACACGAGTACAGTGCTTTAAAATCCAGAGAGGGGACTGATGTGCCTTTGGTAAGCGCAGGTGCTAGTTAGATAGTTGACCTGGGGAAGATAGTATGAGGATAGAGAATCAGTTGCAGCCACAATATCTCTTACTTTTTGCTGGAGCTTAGGTGCTGGTATGGTAGGGAAGTCAGGAATTCAGGATGACATGAGAAGCACTTCTGTTGGTTCAAGATCTCAAATTGCCCTGTAAGTATCTATCTGATTGGGGCTTACCCTTAAATTGCCGTCAAGGTGCTCTCCTTGTTCACTTCTTGCGTTTTTGCCTGGTGGCTGGATTACTCTTCCCGGAGAAGCAGCCTCTAGCCTGGGCTTTTTTTAGCCTGAGGAAATTCGAGTCTACATCTGCAACTGCAGCGGTTGCTAACAGGAGGGCTGTAGGGTCATCCAGCCCGTGGAGCATGTACCCACGATCACTTTTGTGGGGCCAAGGGACATCAGTAAGAGCAAGCCAATGAATAGGGTACAAAGCTGTAGGAGCAGAAATTTCCTCAAGCCAAGGAGCGCTCCAGCCTAGATCTCCAGCTTCTCGTGCGGATGGGTCTTCCATAAAAGGGCTCCTCTCCTGCTGTGGCTGGTGCACAGCTTTGTGATCGAGGGACAGGGACATTAGTGTGGCGTGACCTCCGACAGTGCTGTTCCCTCCCAGGGGTGGAGCGGGAGTAGGACTAACTCACATCTTAAGTATGCAGGCTAATAGAAGAAATGTTACTCACTCTGTTTCTCCATTAGATCACTGCTGTATCTTTTGAAAGGTTTCTTCTCGCTCTAGTGATGAGTCAGTCCATGTTTTTGCTCAGTAACACCCATGCTGTTTTGGGGACGGGAAGTTCTTATTCATGGACTGATCTGAAGGTGTTGCTTCCTTTCACCCATGAGTTCCCTGAAGAAAGGAAGCAAACGGAGCTGTTCTTCCCTGCAGCCGCTGCGCCAGGAAGGTGTTGCCAGCCCTTCCCAGATCTGTGCACGCCTGCCTCTTCTTGCCCCCTACAATAACTCTTTACAGAGGTCAGGAAGAGTGACGTGAAGTGTCTAGAGGCAAGACTAGCTTAAGGATGCTACCCTCTCATTCCTGCATATCTGCTGCAATCTGCCATCCTCTCAGCTGTACCAGTAAGAATTCAAAATAATTTTTTTTAAGTGAGTTTGTTTACTAACTTGGTTCACAGCATATCACCACAGCTGACCTGCAGGCTACTGTGCCCTGAAAAGGCACTTTGTCTGGTGCCTAAAATTTGCAGGGAAACCAGTGTAAAATTCAGCTTCAAACATAAGGAAAATGCATTTAGGGTTACTTGGTATTTGGTTTGCCAGCCACTGGATGTCAGTGCTGCTCCACTGAAGAAAGGCTCCTCCCCGCTTCCTTCCCTGTGGATCAGAAGGAAATGAGAGCAGAGGCTCCTGATTTTTGTTGCTTAAATAACTGAACCATGTTGGAATTTCTTGGAAAAATTGCCAGAGTTGATTAATGCATATGTTTCAAACCTCTAATTCTCAATGCAAGACGAGAGACAAGATTGTGCATACAAGTTACTGCAGCCTGTTGGAGCTTATGCGCTTGATGAGTCAGTCTGTGGACTGTCCAATAAGTGAAATAAAGCCTCTGGAAAAAACTAAAAGTATGATCTTACTAGAGGTGTAAATGTAGTGCTTTTATGGCTTGCAAATAGCACATTTAGCAACACATGATTTTTCAAGTTCAAAAAGTAAAACGTGCTGACAGATTTGAGGAGATTAAGTTGGATATGTAGCAAAAAGCCTGTCTAGACCTCTGGTTTTATGTTTTAAAAATGTATTAAATACAGATCAAAAAAATGCTTATAAATTGCTCACAGATGTGTTGTTCAATTCAGGCTTTTGTAATAGGTTTGGCTTTTTTAAATGACGTTACATTACTTACTATCTTTCATTCTTATGCTCTTCAACATTTTGTTCCTAAAAATGACTCGCCTACACTAGAGGAAGTGGGCAAAACAAGCAGGCAAAAGGTTTGGGGGTTTTTGCAGTGTTTGCTTTGTTTCTTTTGTTGAAGGAAGTCTGAAATGTTGTGGCTGTCTTTTTAATTGGAGGGCAAAACAGTTTCCGAGCTAAACTTCTGAAGGCGCAGGTCAGCGGCACGGTGCAACCTGCATCAGATAGTGCCTTCTCCTTTGAGGCAAAAGGTACTGTTATTTTCCACTAACTTTTACATGGAGTTCTTGAATGGCATTCAGCTGGCATGCTGATTTTGAATGTATAACATCCGTTTTCCTCCATTTTAACATAACTGTATCAGCGAAATTAATCCAGGTGAATATATGTGCAAAAGCATCCAGTTCTGTTATTAATGTTATTAAACACATGATGGAGAATGTTTCTTTTACACAGCCGACTTAACGCACCTAGGTAGCATATCCATTTTATCTCTGCAAATAGCTAAATAAGTTGTCGACAGCTTAAATGCTTGTGCTACAAATGGAAGTATGGCGATCTGTAATCAGCTGAAATCTTTTGAAGAGGGATCTGTGGAAGGGAGGCATCAGTGGCCTGAACCGTGCCTTTTAATCAGTCAGTGTAGCACTTGTATGTTGATAACTTACAAATATGATGAGCTGTGGCTACTTCAGGCATAAAAACAATTGAGCTGGAGGATTTTAGTCAGTAAACCGTACTTGCAGAGATCGTGCTGTTTCAGAGGTTGCTTACAGCATGCCTGACTAAGAGAAGAAATGCCTTACTGGATTGGACTTATTTATAGACAGTTTTGATTCTGTAATTTTCTTTTCCCACAGGACCCAAATAAATAGTATGTTTCTATCAATTTCTTTTTTTTTTTTTCCTGATGGGTGAGAAATATATATTGATGCTGTTCCCTGACAATCAGTGAAATATGTCCTTCTGCACCAAGAAATGCTCTTTAAATACCTATAGATCTGTTATGTGAGTTCTTTCTGCATTTAACTTAATTTAGTTTCAGAAACTCTGGTGATTTCTGATGATTAAGGTAACTTCTTTTCACAGACAGGAATGTTTCTGTGCATTTAAGCTTTTTATTGTATACAGAAGAGTATAACTGTGGAAGTCTGTGCATCCATAAGTTTTAAAGTTTCTATTTGTCAAGAATAATTTCTTAATATATGATAGTTGTCTTGAAAAGTCAGATTCCCTCTAGTAGAGACTTCACTTGCTGAAAGATGAAAAAAGCAAGTCTTTTGCCCATTGAAATCAAAAGTACTATGTCTCTAGGTTTGGCGATAGGAATTGTATTATTATAGTTGGAAAAGGGGCTAGTAATCAGGTAGGGAAACTTCCAGGTAAGGAAATAACCTGGACTGGTTGTAATTAAGGAGACTGTGGACACTCTCATTTAGGGGTGCAGTTGGGGAAATGGACACTACAATTGCAAATGAAATGGGTTGTTGACAAATGTGATTAATAAATGTTGGAAAGCGTGGACTGAATTAATTGTATCGCTTGTTTCTAAATCATCTGTAATACCTCAGGGAGAAAGACCTGAGTCCAGGTCCACAGTGAAACTGAAATGCAAAATGTTTTAAATGGATACAGAAGTGCTTTTCATGGCATGCCAAGCTGGAACCCTGAATGGGTTTGGTGACCTTTTTTTTTTTTTTTTTTTTAAAAAGCTACATTGTTATACCTGGAAGTTTAACCATGAATAATAAACAGTAACGATCACAGCTTGTCTGCCACGGGATTACATTTTTCCCATGAGCAACTATGCTTTTCTGACAGTTTTTGGAAACTGAGAGTTTTATGCAGAACAGCTGACACGAGCATTTTGCATGCTGCTGCTGTACTTCTAGCAAGTTTACTTACTATGTTTAAATCTATTTTATTGTGAAAGGGCAGAAATGAATGACTTTTGCCTTGTCACAATAATGTTTGTAACTTTGCCTAATTATGCAGATTCTGCAGTGGACTGTATAAAGCCAACAGAAACACTTCATAGACAGCCCTTCTACCATGTAGATTTAAAGAGGCTTAAAAAAACCCAGCACTGTCTTACTGTGTGTTACGCAGTAGGTGAGCCAAACGCACAGTCCATCCTAAATCGTGCTATCTGACGGTTTGAAGAAGACTCCCATCTTGGCAGCCACGGTTTTGGGCTTTTCTTCCACTGTTCTCCACTGGCCACGCAAGCAGCAGCGTCGTGGTGGTGGTGGTGGTGGTGGTGGGGATGTCTCTCGGCGGGGTCCCTGCAATGCCATCCACCTACACAAGAGGCAGCATGGAGCTGTTGAGGCAGCAGTCATCGTTCGCCAGCTACATCCTCTCTCTCGGGAGAAAAAAAGGCTCACTGGCTGGAAGCAAACTGCTATTTGGGCCTCGTACCTCTGTGATGCGCTTAAGTTATATTACCTTTTATATCCTGTTTCTCTTTAATCTGAAGGATAGCCATCAGTGAAGATCTCATTTGCACAAAGATGATGTTAAGCAGTTCTGTAAATCATAATGTGAAAACTAATAAAATCAAATCTTTTTACAGGTGCAAATACTGGCATTATGATGATAACCTGCTCACCTCCAGCGTTGTCATTGTCTTCCATAATGAAGGATGGTCCACACTTATGAGGACAGTCCACAGTGTCATTAAGAGAACGCCAAGGAAATACTTGGCAGAAATTGTGCTGATTGATGATTTTAGCAACAAAGGTATATTTGGAATATTAACACACTACTTGTAGAAAAGGGAATTTCATTTGTTTTAAAAACAGTTTTCTTTTTGTTTATTACCTGACATGGATTGAGTTGACTGCAAGAAAAGTAAGTTGCTTCTTCACAGTTCCTTCAGTTTTCAGTGAAGGGAAAGCTCTTTTCTGATGAACTGGTTTCATAAAGGTGGCAATCCTTTATGTGTATTCAGCTGTTTGAAATACAGGATTTATGGTGGGCACTCTTCTGTAGTTGTGGAGTTGTATATAGTAGAAAGCTAGGATAACTAGTACCTCTCTCAGACCTTGTGAAAACAAGTAGATTTAACAGTATTGAAGGAGTTTGAGTTAAGCCTGGTAAGAATAATTTCTTTCTTTATTCCATATAGGAATCCAGATTCCTTTTTTTTTTTCTTTTTTAATACTATAATAAAAATGTATCTAAAGCTATTGAATTATTCTGATTCATTTTCACTATCTTTTTAATTTTTAACATCCGTTTTTTGTTGAACATCATGTTGAGGTGGTTATTATTTCTTATTGGGGGGAGGGATTTTTAAGAATTTAAGTGCATTTTGATTTCTGCCTTTCTTTGAGTCCTGCATATCACTGTTTTCAGAAGTCCAGAGGTTTTCCTCTTCCTTTGTAATATACGTTGTGGTCTTGGTTTATAGTCATGATGTATGTACTTATGTGTGATTCTTATAAACATACACTGACTTTTTTCCGTTCATGGTGGTATCCTCAGCGTTAATGCAAATCAAGGCTGAATACAGAGAAGAACTGGAAGTGGTATGCTAGAGATATAAGATGATTTATGTAGAGGAAATCAGTCTGGTTTTAAACTTTAAACAAATTTCAAAACAGTGCACCAAAACTGCATGTTCTGCAAGATTTTATTGCAGCATAGCTCTTGAATAGAAGTTGATAGAGAAAAAGAGTAGACGCATAAATAAAAACATAACTTTGAGTGTGCGGGATGACAGTCTCTTCTAGACAACGATGATGATGGCTTTTAAGAGCCCGGGCAAGTTTGAACTGGTCAGCAGCATAGGATACATTCCCTTTACCCTCCTCTTTGTTTTTATAATAGCTGAATTGGGTAGTGGCAAAGAAAGCAGATGACTCTGTTCTGAAACTTTGCGCTTTATCAAGTGATCTGGGCTTCTCCCAGTTCCAGCCTCACGGGAGGAGTTGTTTTCTGCAGGTATACCCACTATAAATTTTAAAACCGAACTCATCACATAGTCAGGGTTGCCTTTTTTGAGTATAAATCACTAGCAAAAATTAACATACAATAATTGTTTTCAAATCATACCTGTAGGTAGGTAGGTATCATTTTCTGTTTGTTTTTACAGGAGAGGAAAAGTTACCTGTATTGTAAACTCGACTACATCTGGCTTAGTCTAATAAAGATACTGAACACTACATTATAGTCTCCTGTATCCTTTTACAGCTTTTGAGAATTTGGCTTAGATATACACACACGCTGTAAAACAAAAGTATCTTCTCTCCTAAGGGATGTAATTTTAATAATTCAGTCAGCAGACATGTGCTGTGTTTTTCCTTTTCAGCTGGGATCACAGCTTTCCTTCAGAGCTGTTCAAGGATTGAATTAGCTGTATAAAGTAACTACGATACTGATGGTCTCAAGAAAAACTACCAGAGTTTTTACTAATGATCGGACTCAGTACTTGGGTTTCACATGAGTTGTAACTGACTCTGTGCTATGTGTATGTAATTCATGAAATGAGTTTGTCTGGCATAAAAACTGGTACTACGGTTTTCCAATATATGACAATTAAATAAAGGCAGTATTTTTCAAGAAATTTGTTTTGAAATACAGAACTTTACTTATGCTCTCTGCTCATATATGAATGGTTAGCAGATACAGCTAGCCTGGACCTAACATCGAGCAGACCCTTGTCTCTATATTTCCCACACTTCATTTTCCCAAATAACTTTCTTGAATCAGAAAATTCAGTAAAGCAGGCTCAAGATGCAATTTTCTCATGTGTGAGTGACTGGAGAACAAGCACGGACTGGAATGGCTCTGAACACCTTGCTGCAACTGTACTGTTTCACTATAATCATTCTTCAAACTGCTTTAGGCTATTACTTGGTAAACATAATTAACTTAATTTCAATAACTCAAATTGCATTCTAGATGAAAAATGGCTGAGAGAGTAGAACCTTGCTCCACTTCTTTCTCCCAGAGAGAAGCATGAACTAGTATGGGCTGTGGAGCGTGCCAAGCTGCTTGAAGAGATCTCCAGTTGTTAGGAGAGCTGCAAAACACAAACACTCTTAATCATAGCAGAGCCGCTGGTGGCTTCTTGCTTTTTCAGCCAGAAGAAAAGCAGTGCGGACAACACAGATACAGGATTTTCTCCTTCCCCACCTGCTTTCAGACTGCACACTTTGTATCTGCCTTTCCACCCTCTGCAGAGCGTCTTACGCTCTTTGAGACCAATGTTGAGGGACACAGGTGCTGGGAGGATGTTTGCTCACACTTAATGTGACTGTCCTTGTTTCTTAGCTGCCGCCTTCTCCAGCAATATGAAATTAAAATGGAGCCTAGCGGTTGCAAACACTTCCAAATGCTGGCTCATAAAGAATCCTGCCTGTCCTTCTTTACGAGAAATCCTCTTTCATCAGGAGGGAGTTACAGCTGCATAGAAGCTTATGTACATTATGCCTTACAGGGAGGAACAGTTGCAATGTTTGGAAAATGTTCTTTTCATTATAATTCTTGGTATAATACAAAGACAATGGGGAGCAGTCATTTTGCTGAACAACACTCTCCTTTCCTTCCTTAATCTCTTCTGCAAACAGCAGGGTTTGACTGTGGAGAACCGCGCGGAGAGATGTGCTGAATTCTGCTCGGGCATTTTTTTCCTTTGTCAAAGCAGAAAGGGAACAGTAACAAGAAGATGATGCCAAGCCAACTGATTGATGCTAGTTCTGGTATTTTCAATGGAGACCTCTGTATTAATGCATGTTAGAGTCCAAGAAGTGTTGCAGCAGCTTCTACCACAGCATCAGTGTGGGCACGCTGCTGCACGTGGGGGGCTTTTTCCCCGGTTTTTCTTGTGTTTCTTGATAGAAACAGTTTATTTTGCTGTGAGTGCTAGCTGTATGGAGGATACGGCTGTTCTGGAAGGGCAATGAGCGTTCGTAACACTGGATTTTCTGAAGCTCCCTACAATTACAGTAGCGTATATAGGTCTTCAGCGACTACTTGTTATGTATTTAGGTGTCAGCTTTATTTCTTTCTGAAACAGAGGTCAATATCTCAGCTGGTGCAGCTCACTTTTGTAGCCCATGCACCTGTAAATTTACCTGACTACAAGGTGAATACCAGTGTTCACAGTAGCGTGTACAGGCTTTGTCTACCTTTTGCATTTACTTATTTTTTCTTTATCGCTATCTGTATTTCCCACTGATGGAGCATCCCGTAAGATAACCAGAGGGGAAGTAATGAGCATAGACAGGTAACAGTATTCTTATTAAGTCGTTTAACTGTGCTCGCAGCGGGGAAACTGAAGCATTAATCAGTGCTGGTGTTAGAGCGGAGAGCCCCACGTTAGTAGTGTTACAGTACAGGGGACTCAGAGGCAGCTGCTTTAGGGAAGACTTGTGATATCATTTTTCTAGTTCTCAAACTGACATCCATGAGTCGAGGAAAAAAAACAGCTTTCCTCCCCCCCACCCCATAATCTGCAATGCCTAAGATCTTTTGGAGAAAGGATGCGTTTTTCAAAAACATTGATTCATGCACTGAGATACGAGAGAAGGACCCAAAGAAGGGAAGACCAGATTGGTGGTTATAATATTTTTAAAGGGTAAAATACACATTTTTGAACAAAAAACAGAATGCTGTAAGGCTGTTGACAGATACCATGAATACACGTTATAGGTGAACAAAATGTAATGCTGGCCAAAGAGTATTTCTAACTGTAAAAATATCAGGATTTTATACACTACTGTCATGCATTCTTTGTAGTATGGGAAGGGGGGAAAATTCAGTTTTCCTGTGGGAAATAGCACTTGCTGCTAACCCTGGCACGGTTTCAGATAATGGACTGCAAAGTCCTGAGACTTGTACTGTAGAAAAGCTTTACACAATCAATATGACAGGTTTTTACAGCTCCCCGTGAGCCTTACATAGTTGAACATTTGATAACTAAAACATTTGGCTTCATAGGCAGGAGATCTGGAAATAACTTCAGGTTTTAAATCTTTAAAACATTCCTGACAGTCCTTCTGTAACATGTACTTGGAATTTGCAGAGTACATAATGGTGTGGTATAAAGATTCTCTTAGTACCACTTCAGTATGGCCTCATAACTCTGTTGATTTTATCCTATAAAAATTTATGTCACAGCTATCATATCATATATTCTATATATATTACATGGTATGTTATTCTATACAGCATATGTGATAAAATTGTTCTTTCTCTAGTTTGATATTTATGTATCCTTGAAGTTTTCCTAACACACAAGGATTTACAAAAGAAATTGTAAATGTGTGTGGGAAAGGAGAAGAGGTTACATAAAACTTGTAGTTGAGAAAACTTACTCTTTTATGAAGGTGAAGAGGAGGGATAATAAAAGTATTAAAAGATAGTGGTTTCAGAAGATTGTTCTTTGGTAGAATTGCTGAATTTTCAAGGTTGGAAACTTCAGTTCCAAAAAACATCATTTCAGTTATATATATGTAGCTTTTATTTAAACTAGAGCTTTTTTAATACTTTTGGCAAGAATATAAAACATACTGAAACGTAAGTTGCAGCAAGCTCCAGACTTTGATCATTTTCATTCAGGGTGTGGAAAATGCTGTTGCTGAAGCACCCTGATGGCTTGTTGCTGCCGAAAGGGACGTCCTTCTCCTTCCACCTCTGCACGTCCTCTCTCCTGTTAGATCAGCACAGGCATGGCAGGTAGTCGCCCCTCGGAGCTGGTGCAAACCAGCGCATGGATGCCTCAGCTTATTTTGGTTCTTGACTGGGAGAAACTGAAACCGTAGGCAGTTTTTTCAAGCTTTTCAGTACAAAAATAGATTTTAAATGAACACCAGTAGTTAAATCAGCGTAGCCTCAAACAGCAAGCGCCTGACTGCCAGTCCTTCTGCCTTTGTGAGTTTTCTCAACAGAATCATCTGTGCAAAAATATTATGCAACACTAGGATCCTTTTTTCAAACTGTGTGGTAGGAATGTGATTTCCAGATTAGTTTGGCAAAGACCAATGTGCAAATACAAATCTGTAACCGTTTAAGTGTAGCCCATCTTGATTCTTATGCGGTTACTCATCCCTTTACTGACCAAGTCCCTCTGGCTGAAGTTTCCCTGTCTCTTTTCATTTTGTAGGGTCTGTAACGTGCTCATCACTATGATGAGCCACAGCTCGTTCACTGCAGTTCTGGCCCTCCAATTACTCTTCTTATTAATTCCCTTAGAAGATTAGCATAAGACCACCCCATCTCCAAGAGGGAACAGGTCTAGATGGGGGAGGAGAATAATTTGAGTATGGTGGGTTTCTGTCTCAAGTTTCCAGATTTAATAGACTGACACAAAAAATTGTGAGGCAAAAAGAACATGAGTGAAGAGAAATGTTTAACTGAAAAGTGGTGCCTTCAACTGTACGTGTGACATTATCTGATGAGGAAAGACCTTACGCTGAAGTGTAGAAACTTCTCTGCCTGGTCGAAATACGGGCAAAGAGCTGAAAGCCACTGTGTGATATGTTGAAATGACTGGGAATTGGCCACCCAGCTCCTCCGGGTGGTGTGGCCAGCCGCTTCAGCTGCTTTTTCCTCTGATGTGCCCAAGACAAACCTAAGCCATGAAGTCAGAGTGCTCCACGTCTTGGTCTCCTCAGGTTTAGTGTTTGTGAGGGGTAGTATGAGCAGTTGAGCTAAAAATTCTCGTAGTCCTAAATGTCTGTAGATATTTTTAAGTAGAGTTGGATTTGGGTTGTGTTAAGAGTACAAAACTGTTTATTACTAAACCCCACCAAAATAATTTTTTTTCTTTGTTGTTTGATAGCACACTTAAAAGAGAGGCTGGATGACTATATTAAGCAGTGGAACGGCCTTGTAAAGGTATTTCGAAACGAGAGGAGAGAAGGTTTAATCCAAGCTAGGAGCATTGGAGCCCAGAAGGCTAAACTTGGACAGGTAGGAGCCACTTCACACACAAGTCTGTCTTTTTTTTTTCTTTTTTGGGGGGAGAGGTGGTGGTGGTGGTTCTATGTTCAAATAGACATGTAGAAATGTACTGTTATATTAGCGCTACTGTTGTAAAAAGAGATTAATTTTACTCATTTCAGCTTCATTTTTTTCTTTATAGTATGAAAGTATTTCAATGTGAATAAGCTTACTTAAATTATTGTGATCTCGTATACAGAAATATAAATTACTTTACTTTTTTTTTTCTTTCAAAGGTTTTGGTTTACCTTGATGCCCATTGTGAGGTGGGAATTAATTGGTATGCGCCACTTATAGCTCCTATATCTAAGGACAGGTAATGTTCTCCCGTTATTTCCAGTGTCTGCCCTCTAGGAATAAAAAGTCACAGTAGCAATCTTCACTTTTCAAACCATAGTCAATATATTTTATATCTATATATCTATATCAAACTCTATCAATATTTGCTGTGTGATGATTTTTTTGCCTCCCAGCATAAAAGCTATGTAAGGAGAAAGTAAAATAGTCAGGGAAATAAATCTCTGGGTAGTTTATTTTAATAGGCATACTGAGTATTTTGCTTAGTGTAGATTAACTGCAAGACAACTCTTGTCTTTTGCAACGATCTGAGGGACTGTTATAAAAACGTTCTGTTCTGGCTGAATAAGGAGCCTGATTAAACAAAATAACTAAACAGAAACGTGATTTTTGGTGGAGGAAAAGTAGCAGTAAGCGTTTTGATTTAATGGGGATTTAAAGCCTCTGTGATCTCCAGAGTTTTATAACTTGCTCATCTTTGGTCTTGCAACATGGTCTTACTTGTTTCCTCTGAAGCGCTTTGGAGCGCTGCCTCTAGCGAACCGAGGCCAGGGCTTGAGCCGGTCTCTGCCGCAAGCCCAGGCGCTTGGAAGGAGTCACTGGTGGAAATGCCTGCGCCGCGAGCGTGGGATCTGCGAGAGGTGACAGAGGCGGGAGATCCCCAGGGGCTTTGTTTCTCCCAGCTGTTGAAATGCTGTTGTTGCTGCGTGCTACCGCGCTCTTAGCTTGTGTGGTCAGGGGGTATGTGTGTTTAGGAAACCATGTGCTTGTTTAAACTCTTTAATCCCATAAAATAACTGCTTAATCCTAAAAACTATTTGTTAACCTGTCGTACTACCAGAACTTTCTTGAAGAGGTGGGTTTTGTGTGTCTTTCAAAGGCTGTAAGTCAGCTTCAAGACTATATTTGGGCCAGGATACTAGATGGAAGGTGGAAATGCTTGTGTGCTTCCATCGAGTGTGTGTGTTACTCTTACAGGAGAAAGGCAGGTGAGAACAGGCAGCTTTAGAGGCATCCTCCAGCGCTGCCCGCAGAGGCGGGGGTTACGGGAGGACCAGGGGTGCCGAGGCGCGCGGTGCCGGAGGGCGGCACGCCTTCTTCCAAGCCCTGGTCCCCTGCCTGCGGCGTGCTGCCGGTTCTGCCTCAAAGAAGAGCACAGCGTTAGCATTTCTTCCCCCCCACCACCACTTGTTTTTCTATCTCGTAGAATTTGACTTTAAAAGGTGGAAGTGCTCCAAGTTTGGTCACCATGAATCTCATCTGGAAAATTTGGGGAGAATAACAAGATAATGTCTTTTCCTTGGTGAATGTTCTATATGACAGATCACAAGAGATAGAGGAGCATCTTGCAAATCAAAAAGGAAAAATTCTACTGAAGACTGCTGCTAGGAGCACCAGTAACCTTTTTTTTCTCCTGAGAGGTTAGATTTGCAGGGCAGTTGAATAGGACAGAATAGTGAAAATCCATGTTTACACTAGTAAAAGCTAAGAGCTTATCATATTTGTTGACAGCTAAGATCTGATATGAATAGAAACTATGGGAAATAATAATACTGTGACAACTCTAGCCCTCTAAAGGTCCTCTGTTTCCTCCAGCAGTGCCTTATTAGAAGACCGATGTCAAGAAATAGATGTAAAGGAAAAAGTATTGATAAATGAATTGATATGTTAGCATTTCAGACTTAACTTTTCTGCTTTCCGAACCTCTTAAAACACCATAAAGAAAGGACTATCCCTTTTTTCTTCTACTGAGGCTTCATTTTTTAATATGTTTACAAGTGGCTTTTCATATAAACTGCTTTATAAGATTAATGATTAATGGTGTAAATTTCAGATTAGACAGATTACTCTTCTGAAATTGTATTTTGCTCTTTCTTTCCCTTCTGTAAATGTTTCAGAACTACATGTACTGTACCTCTAATAGATTACATAGATGGGAATGATTATTCCATTGAGCCACAACAAGGTGGGGATGAAGATGGTTTTGCCAGAGGGGCCTGGGACTGGAGTTTGCTGTGGAAACGAATTCCGTTAAGCCACAAGGAAAAGTCCAAACGAAAACATAAAACTGAGCCTTATCGGTAAAGAGAGCTGTTTACATACTGTGAATCGTGATGAATAATTGTCTAAACCCTTTTGTTTTTCCCCCCCCTCCCCCTTCTTTTCCCACAAACTACGGTCGGTGCACGTGTGCCACGCGGGTCCTTGCACATAACCGCATCTTCCCTGCCACCATCTGCCACCTTGCAGAACCACATGCACTGTGCCGCTTATAGATGTCATAGATGGCAACACTTATAAGATTGTGCCGCAAGGGGGTGGTGACGAAGATGGGTTTGCTAGAGGAGCGTGGGATTGGAGTATGCTATGGAAGAGGGTTCCCTTGACCAAGCGAGAGAAGGAAAGCAGAAAGACAAAAACTGAGCCGTATCGGTAATCACTAAATCACTTACCCGTTTCTTTTTTTCTGAAGTCGATATTGATCCACTAAAACTTGCATGTAATTCTAGCCTGAAAATCTTCCTATTTCTAACCGCACCAACTGCTTTGTTTAATTAGACCTGTTTGCCACAACTGACTATGTGCTCAAAATACCTTTGCTACCTTGTGCTGCCTCTCCATTCCTGCTCTTGTATGGTTAATAGGGTGCACATTAGAATGACAGGGTTTTGTTTGGCAAAATAAAATATCGTGTGACTTTGTTTCCAGGGAAAACTTTATTTAGCTATGATACTTTTTTAAAAGTAGTGTTGGAAACAACAGTGCTTATTTAATCATTTGATTTGAAATAACGAGCATGCTGTGAGTATTTATAATAGCCGGTAATGCATAAAGTCTGTAGCCTGCTGTCACGGCTTGATGCATGCATACAGCTCGTGGATTATGCATGTGCATCAAAAAAATCCCTTTTGTCATATTTCTCCCACTTGCTTCATAATAGATCACATCTGACAAAGAAGCATACTATTTAAGAATCTTGGCTAGATATTTTCTAAGGTCTAAGTATATGTGGGGATTTCAATTTAATACACATAACATAAAAAAAAAATTAAAAAAAAAAAAAAGAAAAAAACACCACCTTATTTTCTGGGAAAACTCCAATAACTTTCACAGAAGTCCCACCTTTTTCTTTCGCTTTGCGGAGGGGTGTTTTCTTCCCAGCAAACAAACTGCCTAGAAACCCTAGCTTAGAAACTAGGGTTTCTGGATGGCTTTTCAAGACTGGGAGACTGTGGTTCTGCTGTTTTATATTACTTTCCCCTTCACACTTAACTGATCGTGTTACTACATTTGAAAGCAATCCTCACATCTTCAGAATCTAATGTCTTCTATTGCTTGTATATATGATTTAAACATTGTAAGAACTGATGTTGGTAATTCCCTATCCTCACCCGTGATTGTTCTCTGCTAAAATGGCAACACATGCAAGGAAGTTATGAAGCTTTGATCTGTTTTGTATACAGTATAAATAATACCATTTTCTGACAAGGCTGTCCACATTGGAACTTTAATATTCGCTTAGAGGGGGATAAACTATTTCAAACATCACTGTTGTGTTCTGTGTTTACCATCCAAACAGGTCTTAAAATCCTTTAAACTGTTCCCAGAAACACAGAACACATGTTCTCAGAACGGTTTAAAAGATTACTTTATTTTTAATAATACTTTCAGAGTTACAGTGGTTCTTCTAAAAAGAGACATTCCCTGCATCTGTTCATTTCCAGGCTGTATGCATTTTGTTGCGGCAATACCAAGGCAAGTAAGACCAAGTAAAAGTCGTGCTGAAACCATAGCCAGGATTGCCTAGTCTAAAAAGAAAACAAACAAAGAAACAAACCTCAACAGCTTAAAGCGCAGAAACAAACTTTTTGTAATGTGAGAATTGCCTCAGGACTGAACCCTTCTTTCAGAAGTATTATGCTTACGTCTTCATATCCTATAAAATAAACTACTGACGTTATGTGGATTTTACTGTGTTCTTTAACACACTTGACAGCACGTTGGAGGCCAAGACTGAAACTTCAGCATCTGAGACCTCTACACTTGCCGCGCCTTTATGGTGCTGAGGAAAACCAAAAACGCAGGAAAGCCACAGGGCTGTACTTTGCAGCCTGCTTCTCCCGCTGTGCTTGCTGGCTTCCTACCCTTTGAACCCCAGCGATGCCACAGCAGTGCTGGAGGAAAATGCAGTAAGCAAAGTAGAGGGGGACATTTAGGAGTAACTCAGCATCTGATCAGCTGGTTTGGAGGGCAACTAAACTGATAAGCATTATGTTTAACTCAGCTGAAGGCCCAGCAGCTCTGGTTTTGTCGTTGCCCTGCCCCCCTTATGCGGAGGGGGTATATGCTATATATAAAATATATATATAAAAAATAACCCTACGGGTTTTTTTTTTGTAAGCAGTTCTCCTCCAGATGTTTACATGCAGAAGGGAAATACATAATCATTGCTGGTAAAAGGAGCACCACTAACTTAAAAATCTAATGGAATGAAGAGACTGAATAGTGCTAGAAATGACCCATCTCTCAATATTTTGGTCATGAAGGAATATTTCACTTGCATTTTACTTGGCTCACCAGAGTGATCTGGACTCTTGGATCCTCCTCCTTTCAGTGCTGCAGATCACCTGAAGTCAGAAAGAATTCACTTTTTCCGTACCAGCTTTTTTTTTAAATTGCCAGCTTAGTGGGGATTCCAGCTTTTATCCATTAGGATTTTTATATATTTATTGATCCTCAGGTAAAATATGCTTGGTATGTGTGCTGGAAATGGCTTACCATATCGTACTCTCTATTTTAGTGTGAGCAAGCAACCAAAGAATTTTGGTTAAGAGCCATTCTGCAAAAATGCTCTAATCCAAACCACAATGCCTTTTTGCCACCTTAAAACTTGCTAATTGAACCCTGGCATACACGGAGGGATTTACTAAGCCATTTTAAAAAAAAAAAACCTAAACCAAAATGGAAACCTTGTACAACTTGATCCAGACCCTCCTAAAAATTTCACTGAGGGTAATGAAAAGTGTCTCATATGGCAGTGGTAGAAAAAGAGCCAGAGGGAGGAGACAGAAAGATATCGTTTAGCCAGAAAAACTGGGTTGCTTGTGTAATAGTCAATAAGTTTCAATGTGGCAGCTCCTCAGAGCATAAGCTTTAAGTCTGCTATACAGTATCATCTGTTATCTCAGAAACCTGAACAACTTTCCAGAGAGAAATGTCTTGCCACAGTGATTCTTACCTTTTTTATTTTAATAGAAGCACACTGGCTGGCTGAATGGATAATTCCAACCACAATTTTGTATAATTAAAAAAAAAAAAAAATCTGTGACTTCACTAGAAATTGTGCAGATGTCATTTCAGAAAATCAGTGGAAGCTGATGACAAAGCTTTATGATTTTTCAGTGTATTGCCATTTATCTGATCTTAATTATATGTTAACAGTGAATTGCTTCCTTAATCAATGCTTTCTCCAAGTATTATCATATCCTTTTGGCAGAAGGAGTTACACTGTCTTCCTCTTTCAGGTCCCCTGCAATGGCTGGTGGATTGTTTGCCATTGAACGTGATTTCTTCTTTGAACTGGGTCTCTATGATCCAGGTCTTCAAATTTGGGGTGGTGAAAATTTTGAAATTTCTTACAAGGTAACACCAAAAATTGAAAACTAATTCAGTTTAGTATGTATTTTTTCTGTATATACTTCTGTTTGGAGTTCAGACAGACCTACCTCTGATTTGCACCACCTCTGTTTCATGAAGCCTGGTAGGTTTTGTTGCGAGGAGATGTTGTGGCAGACGTGTGTCCTCAATGTTTTCTTGCGGGCTTTGGGGCAGAGAGGTGGCCTCGTGCTGAGACCTGAATGCTGAGTAATCTAGATTTTGTTAATGGTTTGGGATCACACACAACCCTAAATACCTAATCTGAAACCAGACTGGCAAATTTTATGGAGGGGGAGCTGAGTGCTCTCATGGTGAGTACAGAAAAACGTTGTTTCTAATGGAAGTGATTATAGAGAACAAGTGGCACTCCGTTTATGTATAAATGCTTGTAAAGTATACAACAATGCAACAAAAAGTAATCTGCCCTAGTTTCCTCCTCCCTGCCATTTTTACGGGTGAAAAATTATCTCATATACTTTTCAAAATTTCAAGAACTTCTTTACAAGAGGAGTCTTCATAATTGAAACACTAACTGCATAATTCATAATCACTGCAGAAGATTTTATTTTCACTACTAGGCATATGCATGCTCTTCCGTTAGCAGGAAATGTAAGATGATAATCATTAGCTTCTAGTAGCTTCAGTATTCATAATGACACAAGTGGCAGACAGCAGGAATCTGTCCCAATTAACAAACAAAAGTGGAAACATCTAATATCCTCAGCAGCGATCTGTGAAATCGTAGCTGAATTTTACTAAAAGTACATTCAGAGGTCCCCTATAGCTACTCTTGCTCTTCATGATTTTGAGGAAAGCTCTGAGTGCACTTGCTCAGCTGTAAATCCATATGCAAGAGGTAGTTACTGAGGATGTTACACATACAGGGTCTTTATCCTTTTAATTCTTCATCTTGCTTAGAGCTAAATCATGATTGAAATTACATACAGTAATTTTGTAATTGAAGTGCTGATTATGTAGAGACCTCCAAATTGGTTTCATGTAGATCACAACCAATCTTCAGAAGAACTAAGTAACATTTATCAGTCTTGCATGCTGAGTCCTAGATAGCAAATATAATGGCCTTGCATATCTGAGGGGTTTTTTTGATGAAACTTAAGAAAATTAATATGATGATGCAATGAAGGAAGTAAACTATTCTGCCCATCTTTCCTAATACCGTTAAGTCATATTTTTAATCTGGAATTTGGACTAATCTGGAACATCCCCAAAGTTAGCTTGAATTTGGATTTGATGCTACATTCAAACTTGTCAAAACTATAAGCAACTAAATTCAGGTTTAGGTATGTTTTCTTTTCCCCATAAATGGATTATCCAAGGACATGTGGGAAGGAATTTCAGAATGGTGCTATGTTTTACCCATTTTTTATTTTCAGCTACTATCGTTAAAGAAAAATCTGTTTGTACTTGGAACAATGGGTTACCAAAGACATCCTTATCTCCTACTAGTCTTTATTAAGAAAAACTTAAATGTGATGGGTATCTAACCAAAACCCATCTTAGTGATGGTATGTGAATTGCTTTAATAAAATCAAAATATTATTAATTCTGTCATAATAGAAATAACCCAGTTCCAGATTTTGTGCACTCATTCATTAGTGTTCTTTTAAAATAGCAATGGAATGAGATGGCAAACTTTTTTAAAAGCTTTTTTAAAAAGTAATTTAGTTGAGAAATTTTATGGATGAGTTGAAGATGTACTCAATACAGCCTTTCATTTCAGAGACCTATTACATTTATGCTTACATCTGAAGCGAAAATATTTAAATATATCACACAGTTGGTATAGTAAAAAAAGTAGTTGACATTTCTTCTATAATTTATTATCTATTTGTCCATTTTAAATTCCTGTGCTTCTACATTAATATCTCCACCTTTGCTTTAACTTTAGATCTGGCAGTGTGGGGGAAAACTGTTGTTTGTTCCCTGTTCTCGTGTTGGACACATCTATCGTCTCCAGGGTTGGCAAGGAAATCCACCCCCTGTGTACGTTGGGTCTTCTCCTACATTAAAGGTACTGTTTTGCTGCAACCGTGAAGGTGGTTTTTGATTTTAGATAACAACAGTTTTAGATAAATCTATTTAAATTATCAATAGCAATTTAGAGAGCACTTCATCCAAAGCTATTCAGTGTCTAAAGCTAAGATGGTCATCCCCACGGGAGGGAAATCTTTGTGCCAATTCCACTGTTATTAAGAGTAGAGATTCCTGGAACCCACATTGTGCTCCGCCCCTCCCCATCTTTAAGGTACAAATCACATTTCCTACTACTTACTCTCAGCACCCCAAGACTTTGCTGCGCTGTGCCCAGCTGAAGTATGAACTGCAGCGCACTCCTGGAGACGATGATCATGGGTTTGAAATCCCCCTTTGGCTTGATAGGGTGTGATGCTAGGCTGAGTTAGTGAATGCAGTCATCTAGCATCTCTCAGACCTTTGTGGCTGCATTTGTTAATTAACAAGCAGTGAATGACACCTGGGAAAATGGCATGCTCTGCACTTCATCGTAAAGGTTGGGAACTCCTCAGGCACTTTGCAGGTTCAGAAGTGTTGCTCAAGCCATGATATTAAAAGTAGACATCACCTCAAGAAAAGAGTGAGCCAGCTGTCTGTATCTGAAGGGATAACTTGAATCAAGAAAAACTGTTTCATATAAGTTTCCACCTACCAGCAGGAAGAGAGACAACCCTCCTGTTAAGGTTTCCTATTGCTTGGTTTAAGCTTCCTCTTGTGCGGTGTTTTGGCATTGGTAAATCCCATTCCCAAAGACCCACTTCTTTGTAAATTCCAATCCCAGATCCATCTTCCTAGATGTTACCTGTGATGGTGACTACTGGTAGGGTTACAGAGCATGGCTTGAGCCAAGCTAGCAGTTGTATCTGTTGAAAAGGGAATGTCCCAGCCTCGCTTAATGGTATGAAACGAACCTGGCACCCAATAAAAAAAAAAGTCCTCTATTAGTAATGTGAATTGATTAACATTTTGATCAAACAAGCACTAGGACCTGTACGAGGGAAGGTAGGGGGAAATGGGCATAGCTGGGAGTAGAGACAAGAGCAGTGGGAGGCAGGATAGCTCAGTGCAGGCAAGGTGTTTGTTTGCCTTGTCTGAAATTACAAAAACCATTTCACGCTTCTGAAAAGCTGATCAAAAATATTTACGGCATATCTAAACACCTTACATGAGTCTGCTTGTCTGCTTGCTGAATACAACAAAACACCGCTGAGTGTTCTTTAAGTTGCTTCTCTGTACAAGGCAGGATGCAGGAATAGCTTTCTCCCTCTTCCAGGCACCCTCCTATCCCATAGTAAATGTGCTTTTTTTCATAGCTTTGTTCAATTTATGCTGGATGTGGGTTAAAGTGAAACTCACAATAATTTGTGCCTTTAGTCAGATCTGTTAGGACTGTTTTAACACCGGGTCATTAATGCTAGAAGAATTGTACAAAGTGAGGTGTGCATCTAGAACGTATACAGGTAATATAGAGATAAGAGCCATCAAAGAGACTGAGAAGAAAGATGTGAGGGAGAGACTTGTTCTCCAAACGAGCTATCCGTTTTTTCCCCTTCTCCAAGCAGCAATAAACTACTTTACTTAAAATAAAATCTCCTTGGTGCGTCATATCTGACCCGTTTAAGACTTAATTTTTTCACCCTTACTGGACTAACGCATATCGTTCTCTGTATTAAAACTGTAGAAGGTGAATACCAACTCTAAATTGCAGGGCTGGTACATAGCAAATGATTGCAACACTTTATTGCACCCATAACTAAAGAGTCTTTATTTTCAAATAAACATTCTCTAAACTTAGAAAAAGACTTTGTACTCTCATTGAGCAAGCCAGTTTATTTTGCTGGCTGCAGTCCCAAACTGTCATTTGAAAATAATATGCATGCGTCTCGTATAGTCTGCTGAAGGTGACAAATTACTAGTGCTATATAATAATTTAATGCTGTCACTTTTTAAAAGGAGAAGTCCTCAAATTTCTGGAATTTACATGCAGTTACGTCTGACCTGTTGTGTGTGTTTTGAGGTAGCAGCAATGTCCTTGTTTTTCACAGAACTATGTCAGAGTTGTAGAAGTGTGGTGGGACGAATACAAAGATTATTTTTATGCCAGTCGGCCGGAGACAAAAGCGCTACCCTACGGAGATATATCTGAGCTGAAAAAATTCCGTGAAGATCACAACTGCAAAAGTTTTAAGTGGTTTATGGAAGAAATAGCATATGATATCACTTCATATTATCCACTACCACCTAAAAACGTGGACTGGGGAGAGGTAAGTACAGCACATAACCTGTATTTATTTTAGGAGCTTTTTTTTTTAAATTAGGAATTCAAAAGGAAGCGATTGTTACTTGACATCACTCTGAGGCTCTTTGATTACTGCTATATTAAGGTATATGATACTAGCCAGAGAGCTATAGAGGTATAACCCTAGGGAAAAAACCTAACCTTTAAGAGGTTCGATTTTTTTTTAATTAGCTCCATAGTTCCTTGAAGGATTATTTTATCTCTAGCCCTGTGTTCAGTTATGTCTAAAGCTCTTTTTTCCATAATTGGAATTTAGTTTTTCTTTAAAAGAAAAAAATGCAAATCCTGTGTGCGTAGGAGTATTGGCAAAGATTAATAGGTGAAAATCTTTTTCTGCGAAGGCCTAGAGAATAGATCATGAAATCCAGGTGGAGTACATTCTGCCTACGTTTGCTAGCCTGTGATGTACTCACACAGTTACAGCCTCAGTAAATCCTTTATCTGCATGTGATAATTTGATACGATTCTGCAACAATCATCTCCAGCATTAATGTATAAGAGTAAGATTGTGCTAAATTAAGATGTGGTTACAAATTTGGCATTTTCCTATGGCTGACACAGCATGTTGCTGGGCAGATGGAGGACACTTTGCTGAACCCTGCCTGTTTCATTCTGGTTTTTAGCCCACACCTTGAGGAGCTCTTACTGCAGGTCTCCTGCCTGCTTTCAAATGAGTTGAGGTTTTTGTTTAGTTGGGATTTTTTGCCTTTTTCAGCTGGTTCCAGCCTTGTCTTGTCTCTCCTATCAATTTTACTTTTTTAGATCATGGAGGCAAGATCAGAAAATTGTCTCGCTACCAGGGGAGGAGTCCTGTGTCCCACCAGATTTAACAACCTTCTTTCTCAAGATATGATGGACCCATTTCTGTAACTTCAAAAGAGCATTAGAAAGTACAGATCTATGCTATTTCCTATGGCCGAGAGTGTGTCATCTCTAACTTCTCTGAGGAATTAGTGATATAGAGCACGTGCATGGTGGAAGGGGATACAAATAGTCTTGTATCTGAGGGACCAGGTGAACAATGCCACCTTTATTTCTTACCTAAAAGCTAGCACAAAGCATCAGTTACTACATTAGCCTTAGACCTCCTTTTGAATCCACCTAAAGGCTTAGGAAGGCATGTTATATATTACTATTCACTGAGCTGAAAGTATCTGAAGAGAATAAAATAGTAATGGCCACCTTGCAGGAAGTCATCCCTGATAAAAGCGAATGGTTCTGGTGAAGTGACAGGAAAGTTGGAAGTTCAGAGACTTTTCTGAAGTTATCTTAAACTCTTCTTCACTGGCTGCCAGTTATCCTACATCTGAGAAATTTTTTTCCCCACCTATTTGTAACACCACACTAATTGCATTTCCAAACTGTCGGGAATGAAAGTGTGGGGTTCATCTTCCCTAGCGCTCTCTAGAAGTCAGGTCTAAGCTTAGTCCTCCAGACTTCCTTCTGCTGTCACGAAGAAGAAAGAGGCTCTGGCAAAGAAAATAGGTCTGGAAAGAATGTTATTTGTAAAGTCTTTGCAAAGCTGTTTGCTGGCCCTTCTGAGAAGGGAATGGGATAATCAGCAGTTCAGGCATGCTTTCTGACAGGACTTTTGTTCTTTATTCCTGTGCCTGTGCCTGCCCTCATCAATTTTATCTCTTTTTTTCCATGTAATTGCTGCTGCAGAAGATACTTCTGAGCAGCCGGGTCAGTGGGCTGTGCCTGGCTGCATTTAATAACAGCTGTGCATAACTTCTCTGCATCACGTTTCTCTCATCCACAAGATGAGAGCAACTTAGCTGAGCCCCTGCTTTATTTATGAAGACCTGGGAGACTGAACATGCTTCAATAGGAGATTGAATAAATTAAAATACTTGAAAGTCCTACATCTCGGTGTCATTAGTTTGGAACTGAGCTTTGCAATTCTCGCTTTATCAGTGTACTCTAACTCACGTAAGAGCCCACAAATTAGCATGGGCAGCTTGAAGCTCCATCTCCCAGAATGGTTAACATCAGTATTTAAATTTCATATGCACATTTGTCTCATACCTCCCTGGTAGGTATCTGTTTCTGGTTTGAAAGATAAGTGGGAATTTTCTTCGCGCTTTTTTTTTTTTTTGAGACTAACTTAGAGTGCAAAACCTCTGTTCCAGATTAGAGGCTTTGAAACTGCTTACTGCATCGATAGCATGGGGCACACCAACGGTGGCTTCGTTGAGCTTGGGCCATGCCACAGAATGGGAGGAAATCAGGTAAGGAGCTTGGAGGCAAGTCTGAAGAAGAATTGCTTGCAGTGGGTGATAACAGGCCAGTTTTCTGTTAAGCCTGTACGTAAAGTCATTTAAGTGCCAGCTACAAAAATGGGAGTTAGGGATTTTCCATGAGCATACTGACATTGCTAAAATATGGGAATCTGAAGATGTAATTTCAAACACAAAACGGTACAAAATTGAAGGCAAATTCATAATCTGTTCTTCAGTGAAGCAGGTACATGAGAAAGCAAGAACTGTGTTTTAAAGCAACCATATCACTGATTAGAACAACTGCAGCCCTTAGTATTGCCACTGATTCATCATTTATCTTCACTTAATAATTAATCCTTTAGGAAACAACCCCCTCAATTATTTCACAAAGTTGTTTTGCTGTAATGGAAGTATAAAACACTTTTGTGCAGTAACTCATCTTCCACCACAGGAGACAAGAAATTGAATACAAATTTGTCTCTGTTTCATTTACAAATTAATTGTCAGAACATAATTACTAATAGATGGTTGCAATCCAAGCTGCTATCGTGTTTGACCTGTATCTTCACAAACCTACCCACAGTACCACATAAACATGCTGTTCTGTATTTACATCTCCTTTTTCGGTTGGAAAACTTTTCAGCATTTAAAGTCCTTATTTATGCTGATATAGGCTTGAACCAGGCAAGTTTTGTCACAGCAGTCATGAAGTCACATGCAGGATGATACTTTTTAAAATCATATTTGGGTTAGCTCTTAGTAGCCGATGGAAATGACTCTTTTATTTCAATATTTAATGAAAAAGTTCCTTGAACTACTTTTTCTGTATGTTACTCTCGTGGTCTAACCTGGCAGGCAGCCAAACACCACACAGCCGCTTGCTCACTCCCCCCCCCCCCCCCCCCAGTGGGATGGGGAGAGAATCGGAAGGGTAAGAGTGAGAAAAACTCGTGGGTTGAGATAAAGACAGTTTAATAGAACAGAAAAGGAAGGGAAGTAATAGTAATAATAACAATAATAATAATGATGTTTATGATAGAATATACAAAATGAGTGATGCACAATGCGATTGCTCACCACCTGCGCTGACCGATAACCAAGTAGCGATCGCTACTTCCTGGATCAGGCCTACCATTCATATACTGAGCATGACGTCACATGGTATGGAATACCGTGTAGGCCATCTGGGCCGGCTGTCCCAGCTTCTCCCTCCCAGCCTCTTATGCTGAGCATGGGAAGCTGAAAAGTCCTTGACAAGTGTAAGCACTACTTAGCAACAACTGAAAACATCAGTGTGTTATCAACATTCTTCTCATACTAAATCCAAAACACAGCACTAGGAAGAAATTTAACTCTATCCCAGCCGAAACCAGGACAGTTAACCCCCCAAACCCTGTAACAATTACTTCATCAGAAGTAGCTAGGATAATCTTTTTGTATCTGGATGCATTTCTTTGATTTCCTCCATGGGTAAAATGCCAAAGTTTTACTGTCTTCACATGAAATTACTGTCCAGGACCAAGGGCTCACTACCAGACCTTTAGAAAATAGTGGATTGTTTGGCCAACAAATCGTACAAAGGCTTTTAATCAAACACTTTCAGAAGCCTCCCAAATAGGGATCCCTTTATTTTTACCATTTTTGTCTTGCTAGGTAAGTTTCTTAGCCTTCTGAATCCTACAGGAAAGTTATCCATGAAATTGAGTATCGTGATAGTAAAAGTACGTTACACCACATAAAATAAAGAGCCCTCCTGAAAGAGAATGTTTTGAATGATGCGATTTTGTTGGTATTTTCAGTGTTTCTAAAATACTTGCTATTTTCAGTCAACTGTTAAAAAGGTGGCTTTTTTTTTTTCTGTTAGCTTTTCCGAATCAATGAAGCTAATCAACTCATGCAGTATGATCAGTGCTTAACTAAGGGACCAGATGGATCCAAAATTATGATTACACACTGTAATCAGAATGAACACAAGGATTGGCAATACTTCAAGGTATGCAACAGATATATAGCAGAAAAGAAATTATAATTTGCATCCTGGTTTTTTGCACCTTTTTTTTATTATTTTATGTATAACTGAAAATAAAGATCTACGACAAGGTTAACTGAGCCAAGTAGAGTAAATTGTTAATTGCACATTCTCGGAAATCTATGCTTGCCAGGAAAACTTCCTCTAGGGAAAGATGCTTTTGCTGGCGATTCTAGTTGCTGTCTTCTGTAGCGTAGTCTTTTCGGAAAATCTCAAGAGGCTATGTGTGCTGCCACAGGTGTGTTAGGAGTTCGCACTTGTCTCGGAGGAAGCAAAGAGGATGTTCGCTACCAGTGACAGTTTCTGAAAGCTTTTTGTGCCATCACCCTCTCTGCTTCTATGCTTTCTATCTAACGGATGCTGTGAGAAGATTACTTAAATGCTGAGGTGCATTTAGCAGCTAGGGTCAATATTAGATCTAATTTTGGGAGGTCTAAGTTGAAGTGTCGCTCTGTTTAAAGACAGAAGATCTTTTTAAGCCTACATAGGAATAAGTAAACATAGCGCTACTCTCTGCCTTTTTGTGTTGTCTTTGCCTTCTTCGGTATTTCTTTTTCCTGTTCATTAGCCGTTCTCTAATAACATGCTCTGTTGTGAATTCTGGGTGTGGCGCCCTTATAATTCTATTGCGGAGTCTATGAATTTTTAATAAAGACTTGGAATGTTGGCTGATACACATGCGAGGGCTGCTACAATCTATTTAGTGACTACATCTGTAAGTCCTCTATTAATTCTAGTTTTGAAAGTGTTATTTTAAGAAAAGTCTAAGGTTATATTTCTGTTTGTCTCTTAAAAAATGAGACTGAATAGTCTAAGGGTGACGTTATCCTCGGATATAGCCACACATAACTTGGTTCTGTGTCTAACAAACTCTTCTATGTCGATTTTTCTTCAGTCTATCTAGCGTATTGCATATTTATTAATTCATTAGCTGGTTATATGGATTGTGCTTGTCTGAAAGATGTAGGCACTGTTGAGTGCAGCGAAATCTGTTTGTTATCCTTTAAGCCACCCCACTTTTTCTGATGTTTGTATAGAGCTAGGAAATACCAAGCACCATAATGGCATTTCCACCCAGCTTTCTTGTGCCATATAGACAGACAAAATTCTTTAAACCTGAAATTTAAAAATAATAAGCAGTGTTCCAGTGCCTGCCGACTTCTGCTTTAATATTGGAATAATACATAGCACTTGTTAACTCTCCAGCCATTCTAGTGTGTCCCAGCATGTTACTTGGCTCTTCTCTAAGCATTTCTTTTATGCAAGAAGATCCGTTTCCTCCACAGTGGTACCAAGTTGTGTAATTGTTTGCTTATTACCGCAAGTTACAAGGAAGCCCAGTAGGCATGGCCTGGGCTGTAGAACAAAACGCTGACTGGCTTCCAGAAGAAGAAGGAAAGGGGGGTGAGAGCGAAAGGACCACCAAGGGTGTGTAGCCGAGCAGATACTGGAAATGTGGCACACTCTGCTGTGCGGTACGGAGGGTATGACCGTTTCTTCTAATGAGGAGGGTGTAAGGAATGAAATGCTTATGAACTGCTGAAAAATGTGTGGCCTTGTGTGAATGAAAGCTGCCAGCAGATTTTATCTGGCTGGTCGTTGGTGTTTCTGGAATGAATGTTTGTATGCCAGTTTGGTGAGCGTAACATCTGTGCTGCTCGAGCGTCGAGCAGTGGCCGGGCTTCGGTGCCCGCAAGCAGACATCCAGAACAGGGCTGGCGGTGGTCTGCTTGCGGCTTTTGTGCAGGCGTCTGTTTACCTCTCCCCGTAGAGGACCCCCGTGTCTGGCCACACGGCAGGAGCAGGTGGCCAACGTTGGGACGTGCAGACGCATGTGGGAGTGACAGCGTGGTGGAGAGGGTCCCCACGCCACAGGGCGCTGGGCCCACGGGGCAGGGCTGCGGAGCCCCAGCCCGGCCGCAGTGCCGCGGGCTTGCTTCTGCTCCGTTGCCCTCCGGCCGGGGTGCAACTGGTCAGCGAGTCAGGGCTGCGTCTGGCGCGCGGGGTCAGCGAGGGGGAGAGACGCCGCAGGCCGCTTTGCGAATGCGTGAGACTCGGGCATGGCGGCACGGGGGGCGTGGAAGGAGCCAGGCGTGCGAGTCTCGGCCTGAATGTGCTGGGCACGATAGGTCTGCAGCTACTTAGGCAGCCTCCTGTTGCTGCGGAGGCCAGGCCTGCTCTCACACCCTCTTCTCTGCCTTCTACCGGTCAAACGGAGCAAAGCTACCGCTGTTTTTTTCCCCGGTGTGGTCAACGTCGGTGTTGGGCGGTTGCTCTACGTGAGGGCTAACCAAGGGAGGGTCTGCCCAGTGCGTTAGCTGTCCTCGAGAGTTTTGTGTTGGTTACAGGATGGAGGATGAAAAGGCTGGTAGCATTTTAGACACAGTTCCGCTCGTTTTCTTAGCAGTTTGTCGCCTAAGAGAAATGCAAGGCAAGTGGACCTACACGTACCAAACATTTCATAACATGAAGGCTGTGAAAATCTAGGTTTAACAAAATGTAAATTTGTTTACATTTAGTAAAATGAGTATAGAATTGATCTGTTCTGGGACCCTGAAGCCTGCTTTTGTAAATAGCTATATTACAGTTGTAAAGAAAATGTTAAAAACAAAACAAACAAAAAAAACCACCCCACACAACACATGTTCCTGATGATTTTTTTTTTTTTCCCAGAATCTGCACAGATTTACTCACATTCCATCAGGGAAGTGCTTGGATCGCTCCGAAGTCCTCCATCAAGTTTTCATTTCAGAGTGTGACTCCAGTAAAGCAACGCAAAAATGGGAAATGAACAACATCCTTAGCGTGTAGACAGACAAAACCTACCTACTGACACATTAATTTGTACAGGACTGAAAATAGCCTGAACACTGCTGCAATTATTAACTTTGTACAGCTGCGAGCCTCCTGGCTTGGATGAAGGACATAGACGAACTGTGATTATTACAATAACATTATCATCCGCAGTTAATGTTTACAAAACTGCTTTACCTTAAACTCTGTAGATGTTTACATCTTTTTGTTTTAAGATGTTGGTAAATTAATGTGCTATTAGCTATGTTTCATAGGAACATAGTTAAAAGCGTTGTCGTCTTCTTTGGGATTACACTCAGGGGTCTGAAGGCAGTTTTTTTACACACACTTGAAAAGGTTGGAGTAACCAGATTTTCCTAGAACTTGGTGATTATCAACCTGTTGTATATTTTTATTTAATTTTACATCTTACTAAGCACTGCCACAGGTTATTAGCCAGGGTGGCCTTCTCTCACAGTCATGCTGCTTTTTTGGAAGGTGAATTTCAACATATTTAGTGCCTCTTTCATTTCTCTCTTTCACAAGAAAAGCATTTGTTGGAAATTATGCAGTGGATTTTTCTGAGCTGTCACCACGGGTAGGGACCAGCCATGCCACCCTGTGTAATTCTTGTGTTACTGAAGACAAATTTCTATTGCCAGTTTGGCTGCTCTACTTCGGCTGGATGCTGTGTATGGTGCAAGGAAGAGCATAGTGTCGAGTTTAGCACTGATGTGGTACATTTTGATGGAAGTAAGCACCCTTGTGATTCCAGTTAAGAATTTATAAGCACTGACTTGCTTGTTTAAATCATGCCTTACATTAAAAAAAAAAAAAAAAAAAAAAGAAATAAAATAAAGCTGCACAATTATGTAAAACTTAGAAAGAATCCAATGCTTCATTTATGTTGTTATTTAAAGGGAAATCACTTAGAGGTGGACTAAAACTTTTAATGAGGAAAAAAAATCCAGCTCCTTAACACATCTACGTAATTCTTGACAAGAACATCTGTCACCTAGTTTGGATGCCAGATTTAGATTTGAAAAGAGAAATGGAAATCCTGAAACCGCATTTATTCATACTAATTTTCTTCTTATTTTTGTCATTGGAAACTTTTCCTGAGGGATTACGAACACAAAATACAACCACTTGGTGCTATAGTGTACAGAATAGAATGTGAAGAAGAAGTTTCTAAAAATGTTCTGGAAAGGAGTTCATGCGAACTCCCCTAGGAGTATAAATATTTACTCTGAATGAACAGAGAGGTGGAGGAGAAATGAGTTATCCTCCCTTCCTTATTCCAGATTTTGTGGCTGTTAAATGTTGACATCAGTGTACTGATTTCATAAGAGTTATGCCTCTAACATGTCACACTATTAAATATGACTAAATACTTCCCTGAAATCTAGAATAGCATTGCATGCAGCTTCCATTGATGTTAACAAGGGTTATGTATCATATTTGGTGACAGAGTTTGATCTTTATAGGGCTGTCTGCACTGATCTATTAGTTTGGGATCTTTCCTAGTTTCTTTAAACTTCTCATCTATCCTTTCAGAGCTATGAAAAATAGAAAATAAAGGAGGGACTGGAAAAAAAAGGAAAATAAGGGTGTGTGCCGGTACTTGTTCCTTGTGTGTATGAAAACTGACTCCATTTTTGTGTGTTGGGTAGATTAATTTAATCATACTACTATGCATAAGAGAAAGAATGGTGGCACGTAAATTGTGCGGGTGTGCATTTTAAATGGGTATTTTGTGCAATTCATTGAAAGCTGATGCTGTATGTGAATATGAATCTGTATGTGAGACTGAAACCTTACAAAACATGAGATCGTAAGAAGCTGTTGCTGTAATGACTTTTTCCTACTATAGCAGGCTTGGAAAAAAATAATTCCCATATTCTTGCTTTGTAAGTTGATGATAATATCACTATGCATTTCTACATATTTTATAAATTTGATTTATGCAGATTTTGATACACTGTATGTTTCTGTAGAAATTGTATAAATCTTTAAAAAATTTATTAGGGATAAATCTGGGAAACCTATGTATATCTTACTTATGGGTTGCTTGTTTTTTAGGTGAAGTAAATAAAATATTTGAATTTTTGGGTTTACTATATTTTTACAGAGTAAAAATGGATTATTATCTTTATAGAAACCCCATATCTCTAAATCTAGACAACTTCAATGTTACAAACTTACAAATATTGAAAGTGTTTTATTTTACTCTTTATCTAGGTACCTTTTGTCGTATCTATGGGGACTCAGGTTTTTTTTCCAGTGAAGTGAAAAACCAAATTTCCACTGAGAGTTGCCACGTGGACACATTTGGATTTTTGTATCACCTGCCCTGATCTAATTAGGTAGAGTTGATAACGCTTGTAGAAAATGAACTTGAGAATGATTTCTAAAGTAGAACCGAAGGTCAGGACTAGTTGGTAGTGTTTTGACTCTATGTTTTATCTTAGTCCGTGTATGTTTTCACCAACAAACATGTTTCAATCAAACTTTTTTTTTTTTTCCTGAGAAGGTTTCTTAGCAAAAGAGTATGCAATTAAATTAGGACACAGAAGGCACAAGTTCTGGCCTAAGAGCAAACCTGAATGCTGAAATCTACAGCACGTTTTTACAGATGGGATTCTTGTTTCCTAGCTCTGTCTGTCAGTGCACTTTTGTGTATTCAGATTTCGAAAGGCTTCTTTGGCAAAACGTTGGGAGTATAGCAGCGGCCAGTTCATGTAGGAAATACCCTTTTATGTACGGAAACGGGGACTGATAGGAAGGAGGGGACATCCTTCTTCATTACCAGAGATCCTAGCACTAGGAGAACCAACAGCACCCTTTGATCAGTACCAAAGATGCTGTCCCCATTGATGGCGTCCTAGAATCAATTCATTCTCTTTCCCTAGTGCCAGCCAACCTCCTTTATTACTATCTGCCTCTTCCATACCGTCTGCCTCCAAATTGCAGTCCCTAAAGACGACAGATCAACTTACTGCTCTGAAACTACACCAGGAAACCTGAGATCATCTACACTATGCCAGGGATGTAAAAATTTTATCATTGATCTATGAGACTTTTCGCAAGAAAAGAAAAAGCACACCAGCTGCCTATAAAAACACAAAAGATGCTTGGGTAGATATTGCTGTACATCAAGCACAACTTTCCCCTTAGGTTAAAGAAGGTCAAATTATGCAAGATCCGTAGAGGCATGGGAATTTCAGAACATGCAGAAGAAATTATCTACACTATTGAACACAAACTGGGTTTTTTTGTAAAACCATTTATTGTCTGTTCCCTGCTGGTGAGCTTAGATCCATCAGTTATAATAGGTGAAAAGAAACAGCTCAGGAAAAACAAATTAGCAGTGTTTCTGGTTGTTCTTTTCTTTGCTATAAAAGGCATGGGAATACTAGGTCTTGCTGCTTTCTGAAATCTTATCTTGCTACATTTATGAGAGCAATCCTTGAGAAGTGTCAGCGGTTATCTTCCAGAGTAATATTTACTTTCTGGGAACATCAGAAGTCGTTGCCAGCATTTAGTCCTCCAGTTCTTGACTTTACTGACCCTGCAAGCCTCCTCTGAACTCCTGTAGTGTTGGAACAGTAAGTTGTGTAGCTTGGGTGGCACTGTATAGGAGGACTCTATGTAGAATGAGTCTAGGTAGAAAAAATGATAGGCTATCAAAAAATGTAGGTGAGTTTGCCTCCCTTTGGGTTTTAAAAAAAAAAAAAAGTACATAAACGTGAGTGACCCCCGACGACTGAAGCCACTGTGGCCCTCCTTTCGCTGTGGGGAGCCTCTGGCCGTCTTCCCTCACACGCTGCTGCCACGAGTGTGTGCGCTGGTGCGTGCTGCCGCGCTCATTGCGCCCTCAGCTACCTTAACTAGTATGGAGCAGAGCAACAGTGGGAAGAGGTGTTTGTGTGGATTATACATCTCGGTAACCCAGTTAATGGTTAGTAGCCTTTGTTTTTTAAATCTTAAAAGCATAGTCCATTTTTCACACTGAGAAACAAAAATTAAGTGTTTTTCATTACCATGTAACGTGGGTCCTGGTAAAAGAAAAAATAAACTGCCTGCACATCCCTTAGGTTTTTCACCACGTTACACTGCTCTGTGGCTGTTTGAACAATAGTGTGGATGGAGACTCTTCAGCAAGGTAGTGGTGTAGCCTGTGGTCTGATGGATCTGAACTGACTGATGAAAAATGCACATTCCTTCAGTTAACAGGTCCACAAAGGTGACAAGGATCAAAGCCTGTAAGGAGGAGTTAGAGCTGTTCAAACACCAAGATGAAAAGGTATGTTTGCGTGTTAGATCCCTTCTTTTTCTCACTAACACACTTCACTGTGTAGTGTAATTGCTTGCACAATTGTAATTGAAATGCGATTGCTTTAGGGACAAGAACCATGCCCCATCCGAAGTGGAGTGCAGGTAAAGCAGAGCTAAGGGCTAGGTGGGTCCCGCAGGTCTCGTGAATGCGATCATTCAGTGTGAAAGCAGAACTGCCTCCGATGGGCTGCCAGTTCAAACAACTCGGCAATGTTTCTTGTGCAAGAGTAGTGTCTCCTGCACAAGAAAGGAGCAGGAAGGTGGGAGAAGCAGCGTAGCACTAACCCGTATTAAAAACAAACTCTAATGCCTGAGATGCGCGTGATGGCAACAGCAGCCCTACAGCTGAGCATCCCAGGGGTCCTGAAAGGGGACGGGAAGATGAATAGAGAGATGATATTTTATTTTCCTGGAAAGGGCTGCTGGTGGCAGTGTGTGTCAGTCAAGAAGGCAGCATGCCCAGAGAGTTGTTAAAGCACAGTCTTCAAATGAACATGAAGAAGTCCTGCTTGGAATAGGCTTTCTGAATCACTTGAAGGCACTCAAGTGGAAATAGGAATCAAAATACAGCCTTTTCCCTTGAAATGTGTGGAAGAATTTCCCCAGGAAAATAGTGTAGGCCAGTATCTTTGAACAAGCCCTGACATTGAACAGTGATGGATCTTTGAGTATAAAGTCCTCTGGATCTTCTGTGTGTGAGTACATGTTCTCTGAGTCAGGCCAGCCACAGAGGTACAGCATTAGCTCTTACAGGTAACAGCTATTGCCAGAGCCATGAAGACTGGTACCTGCATTTCCAAGTGCTCTTGGGTGAAAATGCACCCTCTGCAAGCTTCCTTCCACACAGCCATGGATCTCATCCCACGGAAGCACCGTGTCATCCTGTGGTAGCTCAGGAGACCGCAAGTCCTACCTGGCAAGGGATGCCTTGCTAGCCTGAGCCTGCAGGATGGCTACACCCTCTTGCCAGAGTCCTCAAGGCCATCACGGTTGCCCAACAGGCAGCTACAATTGCAATTTTCCTATTTTTATTTCTGAGGCAGCAGAAACAATGAATGAAAGTAGAACTGGATGAAAGTAGAGGCCTTCTGGAGGATTTTTGTGGGTTCATAAGAAGGGAGATCTGGAAAGAGCTGACCAGGAGAAAAAGCACACCAAGCTCTGGAAGTGCTTCTGGTCATACTGCTCTTGGAGTTGCTGTGAGGAGTGCCCTGAAGTCCTACCTGTCCTGAAGGTGCCAAGGAACCTCTAAAGACAGAGCTAATCAACTTGGCGATGGAAAGGAAAGCTGTCTGTCCTGCTGTCTGGGAGTGAAGGTAAGATGGTGTGGGGTGTCGCTAAGGAAAATTCTGTAACCCTATAGCAGAGTGGGGTCTGGTTACTGCTGATGTTAAAGCTGTTGGGGGCAAAGTAATGTTGAACTGGGCCATGCCCCCTTGGAGATGGGAACCACGCTCTCTGCTTTTTTTTTGCCTGTTACAGTATCCCGTTATCTTCCATGTGATAACTATGAGAGGAATGGAGTCCACGCTCCTGAAATATCGGGACCCTTTGTCTCTGATGGATAAATTTGAAAAATATTTTGACTTGGGATAAGAACTGAGCCTATCATAAAAACTTAAAAAGTACATGCAAGATCAGACCAAAGGTCCAACTAGCACAGTAGCCTGTCTCCCTCAGTGGTCAGTAGGATCAACGTGGCCAAGGAGCACAGCGCAGAGTGAAAGAATGGGGCAAGGATACTTGTCTAACACTGTCCCTACTTCTGGCAATACACAACTCAAGCACTTTCTGAGCTAGAGATAGTATTTTCTATTTAATAGTCCAGAATTTGTCCAACCGCTGTTTGAATCTAGGCAGACTTTGGTCATCCATCACATCTGATTATGCACAAAGTTTCAAGGTTTCAGAAGAGGCACACTCGCTCTGCAGTTCACTCCTCTGCTGAGACAAATCAGTGCGATATAGGAGAACTATGGAGGCTTGTTAGAGGTCTTAATTCCCGAAGCAGTAGTTAGTGCTAGGTCAGTGCTGGGTCCAGCCAGCCAGGAGCTGGCTTCAGGGTGGCAGCACTGACAATAATATCGTCACAGGGCATTTTTCAAAGGGCCTTTTAGATTGATGTGCTCTTGTTCACACAAACATCATCCCTTCAGCTCTGTTGGAGAACTGATTTATGGATACAAACTTTACCAATAGAGGTTTGGGCCAGGAAACATTGAGAACAGCCATACAACTTACAGGTAGAGCACCAGATTTGCTGGCTAAAGATTTTTCTGGTGGTTGACTCCATATTCAGTCCTGGAACATCAAGAGCCTCTCCAACACTGAGGCTGGGGGGGATAGTTGATCTCAAGGTATCAGGATAGTCAGAGCAACGTACAGGTTCACTCAGTAATTGGTGCTGGCCTGTGACAATTACTTAATTGCACTGATGAAGAGAAATTTGTGTAGACAGTCAACTTTTTGACTGGGTATGTCTGAATCTCGTGCACATCCCGCAGTTAGCAGAGTTATGCGTCCCTCAAGCGCTGCGTGCATCAGAGAATGCAGCAGCAAGCTTGACATCTGGGCTCCGTTATGGGATTCTTGACACTGGATTCAAAAGGAATCATGGAAAAGCAAACAGGGCTGTGATGCGGCTCATACAAGGGGCCCAGCAATTTCAGAAGTGCAGGGGTTGCTGGCAAAACACTTACATGTATTTCAAGATGTGGAAAGAAATAGAAACCAAAATGAGAAAACAAACAAAAATAAACATATGCTAAGGATGGTAAGGCAAGTGAAGCAGGATCAGTGACAGTCACCACCACAACAAATAATCCATCACTGAGCAGTAAGTACTAAATTATGTACCAATGTTACATACAAAATGCCTGCGATAGACAGTTACAAAAACAGTTCAATAGATCATTAGGTAATCAAAGATAAAACTCCTTTTCCATTTTTTGTGATTTTTTCTCTCCACATCCGTTTGCATTTTCTTTTGTGTTATTTGAGTTCTAAAGCCTGTATATATTGCAGTCAGTTCCCAGGTCTGCAGCTGTTCTGACCAAGGTTTTCCTTTTGAAAACACACCAAAAAAAACCCCCCAAAAAACCCCAAAGAGGCATATTTACTGTTCTTCAGACCATAGGTTTTGCTTGGGAAAAGTAAGACCAACTTTGTAAGTGGGATTTGTTCTAAGTTGATGTAAGAAAAAGGAAACTTTATATTGCTTTAGGAAGATGGTAAGGAAATACTAAATATTTGTTTTGTTCTTAACTCTTAACCTAGTAATGCCTGACATGCTATTTGCTTTTCTAGCAAGCATCTATTACGTCTTCACAGAATTATCTATTATAGCTCCAGCATCTCCTCTAGACTACTGTAATGTAGTTTATTGTCCACCCTCATTACCCATGACATAAACGTTAGGCCTGCTTTTTCCCCTTCGCATGTGTTGGGGGAGCACATATTAACATTTAATACACTTTGTATTAATGCCATATTTCACCTGCTGGTTTTATTATCCTGTCACTTCAGGCTGCGGGCTGGCTTTGCAGTTCTTCGCTGTTAGCTCTCCTCTTCCTTGCAGCACCACTGACCACTTTTTTCCCAAGTCACTTACGTGTATATTAAACAGTCTTCACTAGCCATTAACCCCATCTCCAAAAATCACCTATGGGGTTTCATCGGTGATTTTCCTCCACTGGTGAAACTGATGACTAATTCCTATTTTGTTCCTGTATTGTTAACCAGCTATTTATTCATGCAAGGCCTTTATTGACGACTTAGTTCTTTTATGAGAAGTAGATCAGACCAAACTCAAGTAGACCAGAACTACCTGATCTCCTTTACCTTCATGTTCACTGATTTCTTCGAAGAACATTTACAGGTCTGTGGAACAGGATTTCCGCTTGTGAAATCACAAGCCCTATTTAGCCATTTGTCCAGCCACTCTCGGCTGTACTGTGGCTCCTACCAACTTGCCATATGGACATTACTGGTCTGAAGTTCCCACAGAATGCTTTCTAAAAATTAGTGTCATATTTGTGACCTTCTATTCCTCTAGCACTAAGGCAGTTTTAAGTGAAAAAATATAAAGTACGGTTCATAGTTCAGCCATTTCATCCTTGAATTTCCTTAGAACTCTTGGATGAATACCATCTGTTCTGTCATTTTGTTTCAAAACGTTTTACACTTGGATTTGAGACAGATGCTCCACCATGCCTCCCCCATTAAAAAGTTCTGTCATGAAAACTTCCTGAAGCTCCACTACAAGGTTAAAAAAAAGAAGGTTTCTTTTCCTGAAATCTGCTCTAGGCATTGCTACTATATCTTGACCATCTGTAGTCCCTAGGACTGCTTGGCAGGTCTCCTGGTTCTGATGTGTTTGAAAGTTGTTATTAATCCGTGTGTTTTCTCGCGTCGCTTGGATGCTATTTTTCCCTGCCACACGTTGCTGCGTCTGGCCTGGCGGGGTGCAGGTTTCTTCTGGTTTACTGGTTTAGAAATAACTTCTTTTTGAAGACTGCTTTCCTACATTTGTTCTTCTCTCATACCTGCTCTTTATCCACCTCAGTCTTATTTTTGGTGGTCTTTTGGTCTGCTTTACTGGGTGGTATGCCTTTTTGCTGGACCTCTAATGCAACGTGAGCAGTCTCCCTGCAACCATTCTGAGCGTCCCTTTTAGTTTTGATTTGAGGCAGACCTCCCAGTTCACCTCCAGTAAAAAGTTTCCAGTGAGTAATTTCATAAGATTGTCCATATTGAACACGGATGTGAAAAACTAATTTAGCTTTTCTTCTATGGCCTGATCTTTTCTGAACATTTCTGTTGCACTTTGATCACTTACTAGTCCCTTCCAGTGCTAGTTCTTTCGGTGCTCGCAGATGGGCATTATCTGAACCCCCTGACCTGACATACCATACTTTTTAAAGCTTAATTTGAAAGTAGTAATTTCCACCTGCTCTTTTCCATTTGCCTTTAATCTATATTCAACATCCTTCTTACGGAAAGGACAAAATACTGTCTTAAAAAATTACTAATTATCTTTAGTCATGACATCATTCTGAGTTGGTAGATCAGCTTGATGCAGAGCTTTGCCGTGGTTTGCTGCAGCTCACGCTGACCTGGCGCGCACGCAAGATGATCTCTGTAATGATGTGGGTCAGGCTGGTAGAGCGGTGCGATAGACTGTTTTTGCAATGAAGATCTCCAGCAGCCAGGATATATTTGTAAATGAGATCATAAACAAAAGTAACCCACAGGTGGCTTTTCACAGAGCCTTGTCGTTAGGATGTGGGGCAACAGAATGGCAACATTAGGCAGTTCTGCACTGATTTGTGTAGAAGTTGTGTTGAAGCTAAATTACCAATTAACGCTAAAGGGAACTGAACCCAAAAGTCATTTTGCCTCACTGAGGAAAATATTGGAAGAGCTCCTTTAGTCTGAACTACCTCCAGATATGCTCTTATTCTGACGCTATTTAAAATTCAGTAACCCAGGCAGCTTTCTAGGACACCTGAAGGGTTATATTTCATTTCAATTTAAAAGCACTGGAGCAGAAGTAAAAAACATTTCAAATAATCAAACTAGTCAATTTGCTCTGATGCTACTGCTCCACTGCGGAAGATTATTTAAATCTAATGAGAAACACTTCTTGAAGCATCACTGTTCCGTTCAGGGAAGAGTCTGAGAAGTGAGGGGAGGTGATGGTGAGTTTCTACAGGGAAATCTGAACAGAATATGCTGAAAAAGAGACCAGCATAGCCTTGGCTGCACACTATGACAGGGAATTGCCTCTAGCTGGAAGAATTTTTGAGTTGAGGATGATAAAGGTGCTCCAGGATTGCAAACTCTACTGGAGAAAATGTTCTTGCGCACTGGTTGTACTGCACAGAGAACAACTGCCTCTCACTTCCAGTTTATGCCTGTGGCTTCCCAAAATCTGAGCTTGCAAAACGGAGCTATTGATCCTGCCTGTGCTGAGTATCTCTGGCAGGTCCAACATGTAGAACAGCAGCTAATTCTTCCAATACTACTTTAAGTATCTCAGGGTCAGGGTAGGGAGGAAAAAACAACTCTGGGTTTCTAAGGCCTTCAAAGGTTAGTACCTGCTTCAATATAAAAATGTTTGAATTGCCTTTACAGTTACCTTATTTCCATACTTTCAGGCATACACAAAGTGTTTTTGTCAAGATTCTTATTTCAGAACTTGCTACATTATCTTTACCCTACCACGCTGACATTTGCTATGGTTATAGTGCTGAAATCACTTTTTATCTTACACATGTACAATGACTGTACGCAAATTTATTTCAAAAGTTGATGGACAATAGGGAGACACTTGAAAAACGAAAACAAAAACAAGCTGGAAGCCTGCCCTTTTTAGTACTTAATATTTTAGACTAAATGTTTTTCAGTGCTGGGCTTTCAAAGGCTAGTAAAAGCTATTGCCTAGTATTTATCTCAACAAATTAAACTTAAGCTATTAGTTTAACTGTGGGATCTCCAATTCCCCACTTGCAAGTATTGTTAGATATCTAGATTTAGACTTTTAAATGTACTAAAGGTTGAGTAAAAAAACTGAAAACCAAGAAACAGTGTAACGGGCGATACTGCTACCACCACGAACAGGAACATATCAGGAGCACATGTTCTTTACAAATGCCGCCTCTTTCCTGCAGGAATCTATTGGCATGTGCGGAGATAACATTCCAACATTTTTCATGCTGTTCTGCAAGCTGTGTATTTTATGAGAAGCCACTAATACTGGGGCCAGGGGAGAGGGAAGGAGTAGGGAACATCTGGGAAGACATACCTCTAACCACATCTGTCTTATAGCCAACTTTCGTATCCTGATACAGACAGCAGAAAAGGCCGGTGACCCTGAGCTCTGGGAGAGAAGGTTCCTAAGATTCTCTCATTATCAGCTCATACACCAAGACGAAACTTTAAGACCTCCGGCTTCAGTAGTTTGGGGCGGGGGGGTAACCAGGAACATCAGCAGCTTCGGTACTTTGTTAGAGATACTTTTTTCACTCAGAAGGTGATATGAGGAAATGCTTGTGTGAGAAAAACATCAGTTATGTATGTGGGAGAGAGAATTGTGATTAAAGAGGGGAAAAAAGTTTCAATCCAGTGTAAATTTCAGGAGTTAACAATTCAAGACTTGCCAGTTTTGCGGCAACAGCCACAGCCCAAGAACAATGCAAAGCCTTATCCTGCGCAGGGCTTCAGCATTCTGGGAGTACCCAACCTCTCAGAAACATCAAGAATACAACAATAATCATGTACAACATTTTATTACAAAATTGTTAAAAAAGTAATACAATGCAATATACTACAAAATATAAGATCAGCTATTAAGCTACCTCCTTTGTTTCACTTAGCTATAAAGAAACACCTGGCTATCAGTCACTGAATTTCAACAAAACCATTAAATATGCAGAAACATTCCACAACTTTTTCTTCTTTTTAAACCGAACTGTAGCAGCCCTTGGCTACTACTTACATTAAAAATAGAGGTCTCCCTACAAAGAACCACATTACCTATACACAATTCTGTACAGATTTTTATACTGAAGCTAACAATGAGCTGCACTTGAGTTCACATTCTTAGCAAAATATTGGATTTTGAGCATAAATCTTTACAGCAGGACATTCACTTATTCCTCATCCTCATCTTCTTCCTCCTCTTCATCATCTTCCTCCTCCTCCTCCTCCTCTTCTGGTTCTGCTTTCTTCTTAGATCCTGCAGGCCTACCTGGGCCCTTTTTTCCTGCGTCACTCTTGCTCTTGGCACGATATGCTGCAATATCCTGCAAGAAAAATGCTGTTTAGTTGCTGGCAATGTAACTCCGAAGACAAATTTGTACTGCTTCAATAACTTAATACTATACTGTGCAGATCAAATGCAGTGTGTGCAGAAAAGCCGGGTTTCAACCTTGGGACTTTCATGCTTGCACCTTTTGGCAAGAGAACGCACGATCCAGTTTTAAAAATTTTTTGACCGCAGTGCTTTGGAGAATGACTGTGTATTTTTCCAAGCAGGTGACCTGTTTTCTGGAAGCAAAGCATCTTACTGGTAAAACCTCTAGACATGTGAAAACCACATCCAGGTTCACTCTAAGGGTTCCAGATACCTCCCACGCCACACCTTTCCATGCATTCTGAAGCCTGACAAAAGTTGACATAAACATTTAGAATTATGAACCATATATGGTTTAGGTACAAAACAGAAGTCTCACATTTACAGTGACCTCTACGACTTTAACCATTATTTTATCACTTTCACTCTACCTTTTCATATTTCTCCTTTAGTTTTGCAGCCTTCTGTTCATATGGCTGTTTATCTTTGGCTGACTGTTCAGACCACATTTCTCCTAATTTCTTTGCTGTATCTCCAATAGACAAGCCAGGATGATCATTTTTGATTTTTGGACGGTGTTCAGAACAGAAAAGGAAGAACGCAGATCTAAATGAGAGACAGTGATTAAAATCAAGTGTCAGACTATTAGAACTAATACTTCCCCCCCCCTCCAGTCATAGAGACACTCACGGTGGTCTTTTAGGAGCATTGGGGTCCTTTTTCTTTCCCTTCTTCTCGCCTTTGGGAGGAACATAGTTTTTCATCTCCCTGTCATAACGAGCTTTGTCTCCTTTAGCCATTTCTTCAAACTTTCCTTTTTCCTTGCTAGACATTGTCTGCGGACACGCAGAGGGGAAAGGAGAAGAGTCTGGATCAGATAAAGCGCCTGGTGACCCACTAACGTCTAAGCAGCAGCTGCTACCAGGGCTCTTTTCCCAGCCGCCCGCAGCAGGGGCGGGGGCCAGGCCAGCAGCGCTCAGCACGGCTCAGCCCGGCCCGGCCCGGCCCTGCTCACCTTCCACCGCTCCGAGCACTTCCGCGAGAACTCGGCGAAGTTGACGGACGAGTCCGGGTGCTTCTTCTTGTGCTCCTCACGGCAGGTCTGCACGAAGTAGGCGTAGGAGGACATCTTGCCCCGCGGCTTGTTGGGGTCGCCTTTGCCCATGGCGAGGTCGGCGGCGGGTCCCTGCGGGAGTGGGCGGGGAGAGGCGGCGTGAGGGCGGGGCCGCGGCGCCGAGCGGAGCCACGGCCGGGCGGGGCCGCGCCTCAGGCCGCTCCCGCCTCTCGCCCGCCAGCGCCTTCCCGCCCAAACACGCCCTCCGCGGCCGCCGGCCCCTCCCCCGCCGCAGCCCCTCTCCCGCCCGCCCGCCCCGCGGCACCTCCCGCCGCCGCCGCCAGGCGCCTCCACCCGCCCCCCGCGGCGGCCGAGGCGGGCGGCCCGTACAGCGCCGCCGCCCGCGCCCCAGCCCTCCCTGGCGGGGCCGGCCGCCGCCCTCCCCGCGGGGCCGGCCCCACCCGCCCGGCGGGAATTCCCCCCTCAGCCCTGGGCGCGCCGCCCGCCCCGGGCACCCCGCGCCCCCTCCGCGCCCAGGACCGCCGCCGGCGGCGCCCCCCCCCCGCTCTCCCTCCCCCGCGGCGCCCTCCCGCGGCCTCTGCTGGTGGGGGGTGCGCGGGGCCTTGCCTGGCTGGGTGGAGCGGGCGGTGGCGGCGCGGGGCTCTGCTCCCTCCGCTGCTGCTGCTAAATGGTTTCCCGGCGGCGCACTTACAGCCTCTTGTTTTCCACAGCCCTACCCGCCACAGCAACTTGACCCGCGGCGGCCGGGGGCCCGCCCCCCGCCGCAGCGGATTGGCTGCCGCGCCGGTTCAAACTGCCTGCGGCCCCGCCCCCTAGGGCCGGGGCCGCCGGGGATTCGCTGGCTGCAGCTCCGACGTCAGTGGCCGAGCAGCTCCTCGGCTAGGTCGAGCGCGAGGGGGTCGTTAGCGCTCATACTCGTTGGAACCGGTTGGGGTGAGGATAGTGGAGGGGGCGGAACTAAAAGCGCTGGGCGGTGATTGGGTGAGAGGGAAGGTTTAAAAAACCGCGGGGACTGCCGCCATTGGTCGCCGGGGACTGTGCGCGTTTTGATTGGGCGGAGCGGGATGCTGTAGCGTGGTTTAAAAATACAAAGGGAGCGAGGAGGATGGTGGGGCGGGCAAAACCAGAGGAGCCGCGGAAGGGGACGGGCGGCGGCCGGAGCCCCTCGGAGCGGGCGGGGTTGTGGGGCAGGGTGCCGCGGTTCGGGACAAGCCTCTGCCGGCGGCCTCGGAGGGTGTGGGGCCTCCTCGGGTAGGGGGATCCGGCGCCCTCAGCGCTACCTTTCTCCTGCCCGGGGGGGCAGCCAGGGGCGGGCCCGCGGCTCCCCGAGCCTGGCGGGCAGCAGCCGCCAGCTGTGAAACTGGGCTTTAACTTCGGTTGCGCCGCCCGAGCCGGGCCCGCTCCTGCGGGGGCTGCGGGGCGGGCGGCGCAGCGGCCCTGCCCTCGCCCTGACCCACCGCGGGGTAACAGCCGGGGCGGCGCCCGCCCCCGGCTCCCTCCCCGCGGGGCCTGGGCTGCGCCGGGTTAAACCGCGGGGGGACGGCTCGGGCTGCCGGGCCCCGCTGGCAGCAACCCTCGGGGAGAGGCCTGGCGTGCCGGGGAGGGCCTGCTGCCGCCCCTCAGGCTGGCGGGGCTGAAAAGAGGCCGTGGCTGGTTGCGGGGGGTGGGTAGGTGTTCCTTCCCACGCCGGACTAAAAGCACCGAGGGTGGGAAGGGAAAGCGTCGCTTCTCTCCGCGTCTTGTTCTCCGTGGAAAGTGAAAGGCGCAGCAGTGGAGAGCCTGGAAGCAAAACTCAGTCGTAACGCCTTCTGTGGTTTGCAGTCCGTGCTTTCAAGGGATCTGGCCCTTTCGGTTTGGGGATAAAATCAAAGTTCCCGTACAGTCATTTCGTCTCTTCTATTGGTATTTGGCCCTAGTGTACACGATACGGGTTTGCTGATGTTGGTTTTCTTCTGTCTGGTTTCATCCAATTCTCTAGTAACAGATAGAGAACAGATAAATTTAGATTTTAGATAAATATTCTTGCTAATCTAAGGAGTTTCTAACACTCTTGCTTTTTCGGGTGTTGTTACAGCAGTGCTGAAAAGCAGACTCTAACTTTGCTTCCTGGAGATGCCATGCCTTCAGTAGAATTTTAATCATGTTAACCTAGCTCAATGGTATAGGAAAAAAAAAACCAAACAAACCTTTAAATGACAGCAGCAAGAAGCCCTAAGCGATGTGGGGGTATTGACTAGTTGCACATGTGAGATTGGTCAATGTCTTGGATCTCCAGAGTCTCCCCCATTCCAGATCTGCTCAGTGTACAGAGCATTGAATAAGAAGCGCTTATCAGGTCCAGTCCTTCAAGCTCTTCCCGCCCCCGCCCTTCAGACGAGGATGTGTTCATGCAGAACAGTTCACTAATATGGTAGTGAATGCCTCCTTCATCCCTGTTTCATCTTAAGCTTTATGTGTTTGCTCAGACTGCAGCCCTAAAAGACATAATGGAAACTGGAAAAAGTTAGTCAAAATCTTCTTTGAAGAGAGGGTAATTGGGAGGTAAATTGACAGAGCGATGAGGGGATATGTATTCCCTTTGCAGATGTTAAAGCCCGTCAGAAGCCAGTTATCCAAATTCTTGTATCTGCTAACTTCTGTGGCTATTCCTTTTTGATAGTGTTTAACCTACAAACAAAGCTTACACTTCTTTTCTAAAATAAACATTTACACGGGATATTCTGTGTTCCAGTATTTATTACTATGAACCATTCTACTACTACTCGGTAGCAAATTCATGTTCTCAGTTCTGTGCTACTGAATTCTGTGAAGGCCTAGCCACTTTGCAAGGAGTTGTTTTAAACAGGCTTTAAAAATGCTTTTACTTCATATCTTAGCTGGAAAGCACTATTTTGTTTGGTGAATTAAACTGCCAGACGGGTTACTGATTCACTTTGTGGTAAACCACTGTATATGACAGTTTCTTGCGGAGTGTTTGCTAGTTAATAAAGTAGTTTTGTAACAGATGGTAGAATCTTACAAAACTAGTGTGTACTGAATGAATCGTAGTACAGGCATTAGAATCTGTGGTAAAACCATTCTTGGTCCACCAGACTTGCCTAGAGCTTTCCATGTTATGCCATTCAAGCAAGAACAAATTCATAGGTACCTTCTGCGTTGTTTACAGCTATATAAAAATGTAGGTTAACTCCATGAAAATCAGTTTTACTGCTGAATCCTCGCCGATGCAGTTGAAAGAACAATGAAGTGATCCGCCAGCCTTCAGGAAACAGAGGTTTCTCAATGTCAGTGCTTCTAAAATAGCAAGTCATGACCTCTGAGGGTTTGTCACCGAAAAGTTATCAGCATGGCTACAGGCACCAGAAATTATTTTTAACAGTTGAAAGGAGGGAAGAATTTTTCTCATTTTACCCTTCCAAATCCATTCTCTATCAGTTCTTGAATGAAGAAAAAAGCTTTATATAAGTTTATTATTAACATATTTTTATTCTTCCTTTTAACATCAATACAGCAAGTTCATGGAAAAAATTACTTTGGAACAGTCTTTGGAAATTATGGCATATAATTGCAGTGAGGCTTCCTCTGTTGTATCTGTTTTCATATCTGCTATAAGAATATGAAGAAATGATTGTGGAAAAGCAGGTAAGGTGAGAAAGTGTAATTACTGCTATGGGAAAAAATGAGACCTGCCTTTCAAATTATTTAATCAAATGTTTTAAGAAAGAAATTAGGTCCTTTATTCTTTTAAAGATATTCTTTTTCTAGATTCTCTTCTCTGAAAAAGGTGGCTTTTGTACAATTAAATATATAGAGGGTTATGCCATGCAATGTCGTGCAACATAGGGCAGCATAAGAAACTAAACAGTTGTACTCTTTAACATCTGTCTGTCCTTCAACAAGGAAGGCAGTATTGAAAATTTGCCACGCTTGAACATGATACTGGAAGCTTTCCACAGCAGCACCAATGCTGAAAGCTCCACGCAAGAATGCTGATGTTAGAAACTCGTCAGTCCCAAAGCTGTGCCTTCCCCCTGCACCCTCGTGCCTGGAAAAGCGCTTCTCTCTGTGCCTGGTTCCACAATAAGCTGTCACTGTTTTTTCATTACACCACACTGTTCCTTTTCAGACAAAACCACAAATTCTGTCTCAAGAGGTTCAGTCACTGTTGCTCTTCTAAAGCAGTGATCTATGCAGTATTACTTCGGTCGGTCCGCGTGGTTAATTTATTAGCCACATGTGGATGACAGTTGTGGGGAAGAAGCATAAACTCCAGGACTTGAAGCTTACTTCTGCTTCAATAATTCAGCTCATGAAATGACTGTTAAGTTTTATAGCTCCCTGGCTTTGAGCCCTTTTGAGTTTCTAATCTGCTCCACAATTACAATTTTGGGCACTATTGTTAACTTCATTTAATCTTCAGTAAACTGCGTGTGAGGAGAGAGAAGCAATGTAGCAACTAGAAACTGGATAGAAGAGAAAAGACCAGGCGGATGAGACCAGGTTACAGAGCTGAGAAATGAATTTGAAGAACAGTATATCACAGACAGCAAAAATGTGTGATTGGAGTGATAATACTTTACATCGTGCTGTACCTCTTGGCTTCTGTGGGCAGCTTCTACGGCTTTTCTGGATACTGGTGTCAGTGTGGACAAAGCAAGGGCAGAAAGTAACAAAGACCTTTTATTTGAATTAACGTTTCCATCAATGGATCCATTGCAACAGACATCGTTTAGCAGAGGAAATTGCAAACTACAGTTGCATGACCTTAACTCTGAGCAAACTTTCATTCTGGTGTAAGTGTGTTATATGGTGACACTGTCAGTTTTAATTCAGTCAGTTGGATGAAGAAGCTCTACTGTCTCTCCCCGGAGACTCTGCTATTACCCAAATTCCTGTATGGAATATGCATTAATGGCAATAAAATTCTTCTTTGGAAAGTGAATTGTTCTTGATTTATTACTGCCGAAAGGGTCTCTCTTATGCACCTGAGAAGTCAGTCTTTACTGGATGAATAATGAAAGCCAGTTACAGCTGCTCTTGATTTTAATGTCACCTGACTTCACTAATAGTAATGCAAGGTGTTGAAAGAAAGAGCAAATTTAGCTTTAATCAGCAATTTTTTGTTATAGAAAAAGAAGAAAATCCAAGACACAAAAAACATTTCAATAGGTCACTGCTTTAAAAACCCCTTTTTAATGTGAGTTACGAAGTCTAGAGACACCAACTATGTGTTTTGGCCTATTTCATGTGAGCATCTCGTACTAGATACATGGTTAGGAGCTTTAGGATGAAAAGCAAAAACCAGTACCTAGGCTACTGCTTACCTAAATTCAACACAGAACTTATTTTACTGTAGTATTCCAGACATAAGCATACTTTCTTTGCGCTTTGATAAAAACATACATAACTCCAGCTGCCCAAAAGTTCACAAAATGGATTTTTCTGTCAATATCTTCTAGAATTGCGTTTAAGATAACATATTTGAACTTCCTTATTTTTTCTGTTGTTTTATAACATGCAAATAATATGTATTTCATAAAAATGAAATATATTTACGCTTTAAACATTACAGTTTTATTATATGTGCTATTGTAAAGCCTGCATAACCAGTTAAGCAGCTCGTAGGCAAACAGTGGCCGTGTTACACCAGGCTGGTTTAGTCTGAAAGCTCAGGAACTTGTTTTGACTTCGTGCTGTGTACCAGATACCTAAAACAAAGGCAGCCTACGTTAGACACTACCCAGGACAGCTGCAGAGCAGAGACTGAACTGCAGCGGTCATATGATAGGAAATACATACAACGAATCACTCGTGGTACTAATGCAGATAATATTAGGAGCACCAGCTGTTCCTGGTCACCATAATTGTTAACTGAACTTTTCCAGACTTAATTGGACAAGAACTTTTTTCCACTTGCATTGGGTTTACAAGCTTTATTTTTTTTTAACTTTTCTATTCCTAGATCTCACCCCCCAAACTCTTCCAGCCTTGGTAAACATCGGTACTTTACCTGAAATGTATACACGACTTATTCTTAAGAAATAAAATGTAATTGCTAATGAAGATGTTGTATCATTTGGGAATTGGAGAACATAGTTTCAGGATATTTTTTTTTCCCCTTCTAAACAGTAAGACAAAGGGTGGGACTGTGTCTGGCCCTGGAGGTGTGACATCCAGCGAGCAGATCCGAAGAGGCTGTAATCGCAGCCCGGCTCCCGAATAGTCCAAGCACCCGTGTGAGGGTAGCCACGGGTGCTCGCTGCTGCCGAATGAAGTACGTGTCAACCCGTGGTGACTGACAAATGTTGAAACTTCTACAGAACAGATCAGAACCTTTTGTTTGTACCTTGTCTGTTCTGAGGGACTGTTTTCTTCTGCAGCCATGAGCGCCAGAAACTTAAAAGCAAGCTGAACCTGGCAGCAGAAACTGTTTCCTATGTAATCGCAGCCCTAAAATCTTTTAGGAAAGAGAAAGAATAGGGTGAGTTGACAAGGCTGTGTGCCACGGGCCACAAGAGGAAGGAGGAATCGTACCCTCCTGTCTCCCACAGCCAGAAGAGAGAAGCAGGTTTGGCTGGTAACTGCCTGGTTCCTTGTAAACACTGGGATACCCGTCACGTCAGCCTGGCATCCAGGTAGTGGAAAAACTTTTCAATGGGTCTCATTAAACTTAAATGGATCTCAAGTTTTGGTCATGTGGAGTATATCCTGTGCTGTTGATAATGTAGGCATTGTCCTGGTAGAATAATTTATTCTATTATTTCTGGCAAATAGTGCTGTCATATGTATCATAGAAATGATCATAGAATACACAGGTAATCCACTAAGACTAGAAAGAAAATGCTCAGCAAATTTTGAAAATGTTGATTCAGTCAGTCTCAGTCTCAGTTTTTTCCAGAAACTGATGATGTAAAATTACAGTTTTTCTAGAAGATCCCATTGTATACCCTATACTATACCATTATGTTAAGTGTTTTACAGTAACAAGAAAGGTTGCTTCAGAGATCTTATACTACTCAAAAATGTGTCTGTCTATAATACTGGTCAAAAGCTAAAGCTTCTGCTCCACAGCCCCAACTCTTGTGGAAAAAGAAATCTTAAGGAAGTTCGACAATAAACCCTTGGGTCTGTGATTAATCCTCATCATTTAGTGTGACCATGTGTGAAGTAAAGTAGAAGCTCTCCCTAAGCACTGGCAGGGATAAACACCTACTACAAATGAAAAAGAAATAGGGAGCGGCACAGTCGTGCATTTGAAGAAATAAAGAAGGAAATCTCAAGTGAAGTTGTCCATGTCAAAGAAAGGCCGGCTTATTCAAAGCTACCGAGAAACTAAATTGCAGTCCAAACCACGTCTTTTCCAGTTTTTAGAAGTTTAAAAAAATTTAAAATCCTTAAAACCTGCAAGCTCTCAACTTCAATGTAAACCTTTAAAGAGAAAAACCATCTTGAATACACTCCAGTTCATAGGCTTGATCACGTTGTGCAATTTTTTATGTCACTACATTTTATATTAATAATTAGCATTTATATGTTGTTAAATTATTGCAATATGTACAAATGTTAAAAGCATAAAACCCCCATTCTCCTTCTCCAGTAGTTAAAAAATTTACTTTGTAAAGATATAATTCATTTTGAAACACACTTTCATGATATATCTAGAAACACAGATCATCACAGAACGAAGAAGTTAAAGTTGTTTAAGAGGTAAAAGATCTGTATTACTGTTTTCCTAATTCTGACATAATTTACAAGATCATGTAAAATCCTGCTCCAGCAGTCACTTCTGGAGAGAGGTGAGGATCTTTTAGTGCCTGTGGGTAGCTGTAATAGCAGAATCAGGTCTCTTTGTGGTGTTTATAATGTTAATAAATATTAACAACCTAACACTTGCATTAAAAAAAACTTCTAAAACCTTATGTGTTTAAAACCCATAATGTTGAAACTGGAGGGTGGGGTGGGTTTTTTTGTGTTCTATGCTTTAGGATATGTCCTTGACCGGATTTTAAACTTACTTACCTTTGCAACTATAAAGGCTAGAAGCTTTATCAGTGTGAAAGCTGAGCCTCAAACGTTTTCTTTCAAGCAAGGGAGTTGAGGTTGGAGGAGCATTAAAGATGAATGGCATTATTTAATGAAGAAGCAATGCTTTTGATCAGCTGCTGTATATTGAATGAGTGATAGCGGTAGGTACTATCCAAATGTAGGAAACCTGGTATAATCTGCCTACTGGCCATTTTTTGTGAAAAAATTTGCAAAACATCTTATCTGATCCTTTTCCCATAATATTTCTCAGTTAAGGGTTTATTATCAAGTAACATCAGCAAAACCCAACTGCAGTTCAAAACTATCATTATACTCGAGTTTGTTGGAATACAAGCCTGTATCTTTTACCCAGAACAAGCTCTGCAGGGAGTCAGGAAAACATTTAAACCCCAAACCCATATATCATTTTACTCATTTTATTTTTATAAACATATCTGTAATAGTATCGGACTCTGTTTTGTTTTTACTGACAGAATCCAAATACCTTCTAAAGACCTTCCAAACGATGCATTCTGGACTCGGCTGGAGGAAGTGTTAACCCGCTCCCACGGGGCACTTAAAACCTGCTGTTAACTTCAGCAAGAGCTAAGTCAGACCTAGAGATGCTTATAACTGTGCTGCAAAGACAAGGGCACTGGAAGAGGCTTCAGGGCTACAGAAGTTTCCCATTTTCCTTTCTGAAAAATGAATCTGTACCAGCAGAGGACATGATGGTTTAAAGGAGCACTGTAGTTTCGAGGATCCTCTGACAAAACTGCGAAGATGGTGCAATATGCGTTATTCAAAGCAAAAGGCGAGTGATTAAAGACAGTGTCAAATCTGAATTTCTATAAGCAGAAAACAGTGGTTCACAAACTGTAAGACTGTAGCAAAGAGTACACAGTGCTTTTCGTGGTATCACAAGTGCCTTTGAGACCAGCAAAACTTGCGGAAAAGATATGACTGTTTCTCTTACTAACAAAAAAAAAGCTGAGCAAGCTTTTTATTTCTTTTCAAGGGATTAAAAACTAACTCTTAAGCAATATACCACAACTATCTGCCTATTACTCATAGCTAAATTTGTGTTGCATTACTAAACAAAACCTCCGGGGCTGATCCTTTTTCACTGTATGTTCCAGAGAGTTGCATTACCTTTCAGAAAAGCACTAATGATGATTTTGTTTTGTCTCTTTCTGACTGCGAGATCTAATAAGATGTGAAACAAAATACTAATCCGACCAACCTGGATGGACAAATGATGGGTGAAACAGTGACTCTGAAGCAAGGAGATGGATGTGCACGTCTAACTGGGCTGAACGGGGCCTTGTGAGGAGGAGGGGTGTTGAAACCTGGTGGGTACCTCAGTGCAGAGCTGGAGGGTGGCTTCTCTGTTCGCTTCCGTGCCGTTCTTGTGTTTGAGGTATCTCCCTTACACAGCATTTACTGTAGCTTTATGAACCCAAAGTAGGTGTCATACTTCATTGTTTAAGTCCCCCAACAATTTGTCACGTACATTCAACAAAGAACATCTAAAGTTTCTGTACCAACATTTCTGTATTTTTGCACGTAAGAACGAAGCCGCCTAACAGAAGGTCCTTTGATGCCTCCTGTAACTAATGGCTTATTGCGAAAGTGAATTGGCACAAACTGTTAAGGGGCATGTATTACAAATCTTTAAAGCTTTTACAGTACACAGGCTTATCAGGGTTTTAATCCCGTAACACCTAGATTATTCTTAAAATATAGTGTTTATTTTTGGACCCTGTTTACTGCTTTAAATCTTTTAATAAAAGCCTGTGTTACATAAACTCTTTCATACACCCTTAGTTTCCATTGCACAAGGCAGAACGCTTAAAAAGCGTTCAGCTGGATTACTCAAAGACCTGGAAATACCAGTTTTGCACCAATATCACTATTTTGATTAAAGGTATGATTTTTTTTCTCTTACTGTATTACTTGAATCATATACAATAAGCTCTATGTGTGCTAATAGAGATTAAGTTTTGTCATACAATTAACTCTCTGAAGTTACATTTTAACTATCCTAGTGTAAAACATATAAAGAAATAAAAAAAAAATAGAGTTTGTAGGTAAGTCCCAATATTCCTATGCTCTGAGCTCTACGCTTTAACACATTTGGACAATAAATTGGAGGCAGAGCAACAGGCAGTAGCACGGTTAGTTGGTGCTGGAGTGGGAAGGGAAAATCAGAGATTCGAAAATCAGAGAAAGAGCGCAATAAAAAGAATGGGGCTTGTTTCTGATAAGGAAGGAGAGATTTGGTCACTGTTCTTTATCACAGCCAGTTGCTCTTTTATCAAAAACACCAGGGCGTATGGTGCAATTTGTGGAATTTTTAAAGTGTTTTAAAGGAATCTATTTTTCATTGAAATAGTTACAATCCAAAACAAAGAAAATTTATATTTCCTGTGAAAAATGTATACCAATAGTTTTCCTTATTATTCCATTTGCTAACGATCATTTCAGGTGCTGCACACAAGCGCACTAACGTACACTTAGACTTCAGATGAATGGTACCTGTTGGGGAAGGGAATAATCATCCCCAGTTGAACCTTACTGTGTGAAGATGTATACACAGTTACAAGCCACATTTCCTTTCCGAGATTAATTACTAATAACATGTCTGCAGTCTGCCTGCAGTATATCCAAGGTGATGCGCTCGATTATCGTTCTTCTCTCTCAAATTACAAAACACGTCAGTCAAAAGCTAATGGGAGCTGGGACATATGGCATCTCAGAGAGGCACAAGCTGCTCGACTCCCACCTGCGCCTGGCCCGCCTCGGTGCCAGGGGGGGCCACCGAGTCCCACCGACTTCGGAGCCTGGGAGCTGCGAATTCAGGCACACTTTTCAAGATGCTGTAGCCCCTGCTCCTTCTGCATGCCACTTACAAGTCATTCATGCTGTGGTTTTGGCACCCATGAGGGATGTAGATTACTGCTGCCTTCTGTACAATCCAGCTCTGCTTGTGTGCGTGGCCCGTAAGTGCTAGTGAAGTCTCATGTAAAGAGTTGCTGGTTTGGAACTGCCGTTTCTTTTGAACTGATTTAATTTTTGAAGTTTACTCTAATCAGTATACTGTTGCAATACTGCATGTTTTCATGTTTATTTGAAATCTCTCCCTATATATGCTTTAGTTATATCTGAATACTTCTACTAGCCGCTACTAGAGCTTATGTTATAAAATCGTAATTTTAGACGACATACTCTACGACGAGTGATTTTTTTTTATTTCACGGGGCCCAAGCTTCATGAAAGTTTGCAAATCCATCCTGTAGTAAGCTTCATACTGCCTGATAAGCCCATCTAGCTGCAGCTCTCTGTATTTTTCAATCCCACATATGATGCAAGATTAAAAGTGACATGATTTCTTTGTTACTGTAAGCAGGCGTTCATACCAAATGAGGTGGTCATCCCCCCGCACCAGTCACACGGTCCTGGCCTTCCACTGGACCTTCCTGTGTGCTGGACATCACACAACTGGGCGGTAAAGCAGATCAGGGTTAAAATTAACTGATTTTCTTGTCGCTGGTCTAGTTGTAACCCAATCCAGTTTGCCGCGCAGCCATAGAAATGCTTTCACAGGCACAAAGAAGGACAGGGCACAGGTGTGAAAATGAGCAGCTTACGGCAGAAGCAGAACCGTCTTTCTCAGCCCCACTACTGTCTTATCGTGATCTAATCATGAAACTATGATACTAGTCTACTTGAAATTCCGCTTATAAATTAGCATATTGGCAAGCGTGGCTGGGTAACATAATCAGGCTTTTAACTGCTCACAAACTGTACAAAGAGGATCAGAAACATTTAAAATGCACAAGTGATCTTTCCATTGTACCAAATCACAGCAGCCAGACCCAGACTGACATATTTTATGCTCACAGCAATGTCAAATCCATCTGAAGAAATAAAAGGGACCTCAAAAGACATAGCCTAAGAGTCTAGAAATTGCTATTCATGACCCAGATTTCCACTGAAGAATTCCTGGAACTCACCCTTGTCCCACTTCTCCCGGCTTGTGCTTCCTATGTTCTTCGTTAAGGCCCGCTGTCATTGTTATTGGGTTTTTTTTTATTTTAACATTATTACATTTTTTGAAAGCGTGACATCACAAGAAACTCAAAAAGTGAGTTAAACATGTGTTGCCTGAGATCATACAGCAGCAGAGCATGGAATTAAACCCAGGCACTCCACGTAGTCTTCTAATAACAAAATGGGGTTCGGGTATTTTTTCCAGCTCTTATCCAATTTCCCTCTCTAATCACTGAAACGTGCCTTCTAGGCAACCGCTGTCTGCGACTTTATGCTCAGCTTAGCTTCAGTTACTGTATCCTGCGTTCAGTTGCGACTGTGGGGAGCATGAAGCGGGACCTACCCTCATTCTCTAATACCAGGTTATGCAATCGGATTACGGAGCCATCTGCAGCACAAACCGAAACTGCGCTATAATCGCGTTCCCCGGGTCACGCACAACTTTGGCTTACGCAGGATCTGTCTCTCCTCGAACCATTCACTGGCCTCCCCGCTACTCCTCTCCTCCTTCTGCAAGCTGAAAACACATGGCGAGTGATACGGTCACATATTTCAGTGATTAAATCATTACGCTTTGAGTACGGTCAGCTCGAATGCCATTTCTGAGATTTAAAGGACTATTCGTGGCAGTTCAAAAGGAAAGCAAAACCTCACCCTTCATTGTGTGCGCTTTGAATGCGCTTGAGGAAAAACAGTAGGTCAAAGCTTGCGGCTTCTGCCGCTCTGCTGCCGACAGCTGAACTGTTAAATGGTTTAAAGCAAATGCGTCTCTTACGTAGTTTTGTAAAGTCTCGAAACTAAAAATGCTTGCTTTTATCAAGCATTTTCACAGTATCTATTTTAGTTAGTCGTGTGCACAGCAAGGTCTTGGTTCATCACTAGCGAAAATCATTCTGCATTCTCAGTCTTTTTTTGTTGTTAAAGTCACCTTCATTAAGAAAAAGTCCTTTTAAATGACAAAACTGGAAACTCGCACTGCAAGCCGTCTTTGTCTCCATAGATCTTCACTGAGGGAACGCAAGACGGCCGCCCGATCACACGTGTTTTAAAACCAGCCTTAACAAAGGACCGAGCTCCGGTCGTTCTCGGTCCAGAGAGACGCGGTCCCGGGAGCTCCCTCCCGCCGGCGGGGCAGCCGCCGCCCTCGCTCGCTCCGACCGGCGGGACCCGCTCTCCAGCCGCGGCTGACAAGAAAGAGGCGAAAAGAGCGGCGGCAGCGCGGCAGGGCGGGACAAGACCAAGAGGGAAGAAAAAAAAACAACTCGTAGAGAATCCTCTAGGAGCGGCCCGGGACGCGCGGCTCAGGCCGCAGCCTTCCAGCCGGGGGCAGTAACGGCGGCGGGGGCGGAGCTCGCGCCGAGGCGGGAGGTGCAGCCGGAGGACAGGAAGGAGGCACCGCGGGCGCCGAGACCTTTTTCGGTCGAGGCGGGCTTACAGGCTCGGCCGTGCGAGCGCCAGCAGCCATCGCTGCCCCGAGGGAGACGCCGCCCGCCCCGCTCTCCCCTCGGGGTCCGCCCGGCCTCCCCCTTCTGCCCCCCGCGTTTCTCGCCTTCCCGCCTCCGCCCCAGCAGGGCCGGGCTCGGCCGCCGCCGCACGGCCGCCTTTCAAATCCCAACGGCCGCGCCGCCGGGGAGGAGCGACAAGGGGGAAGGGGGGGCGCGAACGGGGCCTCTTAAAAGTGGGCTGCGCCGCCGCCGCCGCCCCCGCGCAGCGGGCCCGGCCTCCTGGCGCCGGGGGAAAGGGAGCGCAGCGCAGGGCAGCCCGCTGCCGCCGCCGCACCGGACAAGAGTAGCGGCTCCCCCCGCCGCCGCCGCGGGACGGCATCGCCGGCCTCAGCGCCGCAAAGCGGCACGCCGAACCCCCCGCCCGCGCTCCCGCCGCCGCCGCGCTGCACCTCGGGAGCTGTAGTTCTCCCGGGCTGCCGGCCGCCGAGGGAGCGGCGGGAGAAAGAACTGCATTTCCCGTGGCGCCCCGCGGCGGAGGAGCCGGCATGCGCGGCGCGGCGGGGCGGGGCGGCGGGCAGGTTGCTGTTGTTACATAGGAAACAGCTGAAGAGTCTCCACATGACAGGGGGGGAAGGAGGAAGTGGGGCGACCCGCGGGGCGCCGCCGCTCCGGTAGCCGCGGGGCTCGGGCAGCGGCAGCCGGCGGGGAGAGTCCTTCCCGCGGCGTGCGGGCTGGCCGCCCTTGAGGGCGGGCTTGCGTCCCGGTGCCGCCGCTGAGGGGAGGCAGGCAGGGAGCGGGAGCGCCCCGCCGGGCCGCGGCGTCTCGCCGGGGAAGTTTGGTGCGGGGCGGGATCCCGCCGCCCTCCCCCGGGCTTCCCGCCGGCTGCGGAGGTGGCGCCGGGCATGAACGGCTTCGCCCCCGAGGAGGTGACCCAGCGCGGGCCGGACCCCACCGCCGCCGCCGCGGTGGTGGTGAGCAATGCGGGCTCCGCCGTGGAGGTGCCGCCGCCGCCAGCGCCGCCGGGGCTGGCTCCGGCCGCCGCCGCGGGCTCGGCGGGCGCCGGGGGTGCGGGCGGCCCCGGGGCCGGGCAGCTGTGCTGCCTGCGGGAGGAGGGGGAGCGGTGCGGCCGCGCCGCCGGCAACGCCAGCTTCAGCAAGCGGATCCAGAAGAGCATCTCGCAGAAGAAGGTGAAGATCGAGCTGGACAAGAGCGTAAGTCCGGGGAGGGGCGGGGGGGCGCACGGGGCCGCTGCCGGCGGGGCAGGCAGACAAAAGCGGCCGGCGGGTCCCGGCGGTGCGTGCCCGGACAGCGGCGGCGTGTCCGGCCCCAGCCCCGCTCCGCGCGGGCCGTTGCTGCAGTAGCTTGGTTGGGTTTGGGGCTTTCAGTAAAGTTTAGGCGTTTTTTGGCGGCGGGGAAGTGTCGCTTCCCCCTTTCCCCCCTTTTCCCGTGGAGTTGGGCTGGCGCTGCAGGAGCACGGCCTGAAAGTGCTCTCCCTCTGCGGGAGAGGGTCGGGGGGAAGCGCCCGCCCCTCCTGCCTGCTCCTGGGGTCCCCTCCCACCCCCAAGAGCCGGGGGCACCGGCTGCGCGTTCCCCCGTGCGGCTGGAGGGGGAAGAAGAGTGGCCGGGCAGCGCTCCTCCTCCCCGGCGCGGAGCCTGCATGGCTCCCGGCGCGCTGGTTTGTGTCTGTTCCTGGCGAGGGCAGCGCTCGGCTGCTCCGCCTCGCGTTGCGATGCTGCACGTCTCCCCTTGCCGCCGCATCTTCCGCTCGGCGGCCATCAGGCGCCGCGCAGCGCGGCTCAGCGCGGCCGGGCAGGGGGAGCGGAGCCCCGGCGGAGGGGCGGCCGCCCTCGGGCGCCTTCCTGCGGAAGGAGACTCCCGGGGGGTGCCTGCTGTTGTGGAAGGGTTTCCCGGCGCGGGGGGCAAAGGAGCTGAAAACGGGGCGGCAGCTGAAAAAGGGCGGCAGCCGGCGTGAGCGCCCCGCGCCTCGGCCAGAGCTTCGTGCGCCCCGAGGGACCCCCGGGGCCCCCTCGCCCCGCAGGCGTGGTCACTAAACGCAGCCCCGAGCTTTCATTGCCGTTGAAGCACGCAACTCTGAAAATCAGGCTTGGTACGCGCCGAAGAGCTCTCCCAAAGCGCGCAGATCCGTACAAAGAGAAACTTTTAAAAAAGAAAGGAAAAAAAAAAAAAGAAAGTGTTGCTTGACCTCGCCGAAGTGGGGGAAGTAAAACAAGGGGGGGGGGAGGATATAGATGGGAAATGAGAGCCAGTGGGAAACGAGAGCCGGCTTTTTGCCCTCCCAAAAACAACTCAAACTTGTTTTTTGTTTGTTTGCTTCCGGATCCCCGAGTTGCGATGAGTGGCCGGAGGGAGGGTTGTGCTCGTGTGTCTCTGCAGCCTGTTACTACTGAATCAGTCGGTTGCAACCGGGCTGAGCCGGTGGCAGTGCTCTGTAGCATAACACATTCTTTATTTAGAAGAATCCAGTAGGAAAGCTTCCTGAACTCGATTAACGTGACGGTGGTTGCTGGAGAGTTGTCTCTGCATGTGCATTTATATTGTAAGTCTGGAAGATACTTCCGTGGATTTGATTGAAAGACGCAGTGTTATTCTTTTAGGCAAGACATCTGTATATTTGTGACTTCCACAAAAACTTAATTCAGAGTGTGAGAAACAGAAGAAAGAGGAAAGGCAGCGATGATGATGGTGACTCACCAGTGCAAGACATCGACACTCCAGAGGTAGCTAAGTAGTTGGGGTTTTTTAATTGTTGTGTTCAGCTTCTTCTTAATGACTACGGAGTCTGCAGGGATATCACTTTTCCACCCTTGCAGCTCTCCTTATTTTGGGGCATGCGGGAAAGGGAAGTCTCCCGATTCACTCAGTTCTTAATATAACAAAAGCTAACTGAATTTTGTGGTGCATTTTCTGTATTAATTGTGCAGAGTAGAATGAACAAGATTCTTTACATTATTTTTAAGTCTCTGCTAGTTCTCTCAGAAAATTGGTATTTTCAACTTTCTCCTTCTCAGTGCTTCCTCTCCAGAGTGGTGCTTTGCCACATATCCGCAAACTCTTGTCTTCTGCGGGAGTTGACAACTTGAAGGGAATTGCTCATAGGACTTGGGATATAAATGCTTCGCTGCCCTGTCCCTCCGATCCTTTCCTTCTGTGCCAAATGTGTTGCAGATCGCTCTTGCAGTTATTCCATTGCCTTAGTCTAACTAGGAAAGTTTGATGATGGTAGCTCTTTGTTTTTACCCCTTGTTGGGAGAAGAGACATTTGGGGAGCGGTGCTAGAAAGGAGTGGAGAAGGGTGGTGCTTCTCAGACCTGTTTTCTCCACTGCAGACCAGTCAAACCTCACCCATTATAAAACTGAACTGCAGCTTTCAAACCTTTTGCATAGTATAGTGAGAGAGACTGTACCTAAGGCTCTTTTTCCTACATGTACTCTGTATTATTTCTGCTACAGCCTGGCTTAGCAGGTGCTCTTCAGTGTGTTAATTTTGAGCAGAGGCTGTCATGCCTACCCGGTTCCTTCTAAGAGGGATTTTTTTAAAGCATTCTTCAGAAATTGCTCCATAAGCGTTAATTTAATGCCATCCTTATGGTGAGCAGCTGCAGATACCGGCAGCATAAGTGATAAAACTTTGTGCCTAAAGGCACGTGGCTCCAGTCTGAAGGCTCTGGCTAAGAGGATTTTAAGGGATTGGGCGTAGTTTGATGCTGGGCTGTGTTGTTTGTTAAATATGTGGGATTGCTTCTTTTAAAGTTCTGTCTAAAGCTAATATTCTGTGTGACTTCAGGTGGCTCTCTGGCACAGTGGTAATTGCAGCTCTCCTGCAAGCCTGTTTTGTTTTCTCATACAAGAATTATAAAACATGTCACAACCGATGGATATCTCTAGAACGAGAAAGTCAAGCTTTTTTTAATGGTATGACTGCAGGAAAGAAAACTGCCTGGGAAGTATTTTGTGAGAAGCTTCAGCTGGCCGTTTGGACAATGGCAGTATGTTCATCCCATGTGATTACTGTATGCCTTAGACGCCCATTGGCCCTTGACCTTCTTTATGTTCAGTTGCTATCCAGTTTACTAAGGAAAAAAAAAATACCATTCTTCTGAAGACTTATAAGGCCCTCCTGTTTCCATCTCAGTCGTGACCATCATTACCTGTTAGAAGTGGTTCCTTATGAGAGGGGAGGAGGCTTCTGCAGTACGGGTAGCTTCTGGGACTTGGTGGGAAGCTGCTGCTACTCCTCTGCGAGATGCTCTAGTGTGTGGGTTCTCCACCGTGACTTGGGAAGTGAAATTTGTGCCATGTAAACTTTAGAATACCAAAGGATGCCCAGCCTCTATCATGCAAGGCGGCATCACATCAAGTCTGGCCAAGTTACCAAGTATGCAGTAGCACTGTTGTTGTTTAAATATTCTATAGTTGAGGCCACTAAATGAATTTAAAGAGGAAGTGAACGCCTTAACCAGTCTTTAATGCAGTGACTTTGGAGAACACTACTGTAATTGCAATGATCTAGCAGAATTTCTCATTCAGCCTGCTTTCTCAGCTTGCTTTCCCACTCAGTCATCTGATTAAGCTCTCTTACATTGTCAAGGAGGGTGGGAGGGCAAGCTGTTGCTGGGAGAAGTGACTGTTCATCAGAGTTCATGGGATTCAAAACTGAGGGAGTACCGGGTTAAAGTTGTGTATTTGTATCCCTGAGAGGACCTTGTGCAATTCTCTCAACTGTCAACTCGCACTGAAAAATAATTCTGGACAACTATGCCTGTGCGCGTAACTCCTGCATTGTGCTTATGTAGCAGGGATATGTTTGGAGAGCAAGAGCAGCTATTTTCTTCTCTCACCTCAAGCCAAGAAAACTTTGTGCTCTAGGCTTTTTCCCAATTCTAATACGTGTTATCTCATGGTGAGGATCTTGCATGTAACTTGATGGCCAAAATCACAATATAGGGACTTCCTTTGAATCAACATCTTCATAGATGTTATATGAAAGTTGTTACTGGGCTACATGTGTTATCATGCTTGAACTGGGGAACAAACAAAAAACCCAGAACTGATTAAAGTACAATAATGAGTTCCAAATATTGTCCACAGCTAAAAGGAGGCAGAGCCATGTTCAGTAATAATAAAATGCTCTTAAACCGAGCTGGGCTGTTTTCCTTTCTGCTGGAAGGTGCGGGGTGGAGTTTGTTTTTTGTCAAAATTAGATCTGCTGAGCTGACGGTTTACCCTTATGTATCTGTGAGATTCCAAAATGTTTTTGAGAGGCAAACTATTAATGACTGAATCCTTTTCAGTTACATGAGATTGTTTTCCTCCCCTTCCCCATTTTCTTCTAGGTTGATTTATATCAGTTACAAGTAAACACACTTCGAAGGTACAAAAGACACTTCAAACTACAGACCAGACCGGGACTTAACAAAGCACAGCTTGTTGAAGTACGTACGAGTGTTTGTTCCATAATAGAAAATGCAACTTGCTATGGCATGGGGTTTTCTATACAATGCGATCCTTGCATAAAGAGCATATATAATCTGGGTTTTAGGAGAACAAAAGGGAACTGCTTATCTAGCTTCCTTCATTGGCCACAGCTCCTGAGCCAAGTAAATCAAAAGTAAAAGTTCTTTCTAGAGGAAGGACTCTTAACTTCCAAAAGGAGTGTGTGCTGCTTAAAAACAGAAAGTGTTGAGTTGGAACAATAAGATGATCTACATGTCCCTGAATATCATAGAATTGTGGATTTATAGTCTGTGCATCAGTCACACCTTCACATGAAGTGTCCTGCTGGAAAGAACTAGAAACTGAGAGGTGGCAGTGAAGGTCTAGCAAGGTTCAGACTTTGTTTTAAAAAGCTAGTTAATACAAACATAGATGTTTCTGTGTATGTAGAGTATGGAAATCTGAAAAACAGGCTTCTATTGATAATTATGTTAATCAAAACCACTGGGATCTGTCATCAGAAAAATGGAACGTTATGAAATCAGTTTTTTTCTTATCAATATTTCTAAAAGTGCTGAAGCTGTGTATGAGTACAGCTGTATGCGAGCATCTTTGCTGCATGTGAGTGTAACTTTAAAGGAATCCTTCTGCGCCGCAAAGATGCAGTTACAGCGTGCTGATGTAAATACGTGGGAGAACTGGTGATCTTCTCTTAACAGGGAGATATAGTAACCATTTTTTCACTTTTGTGCAGTGATAACTCAGTTGTACTTCGGTGCAGACATTTTGTTAGTTTCCCCCTTTATCTGTGCGTATTAAAGGCAAGGTCCTTAAATGTGTGGCAGATCTCAAGGCTGAGCTATAAAGGAATAGTGCGGCTGCCACTATGAGTAAGAATTTAAAATTAGTCTTCTGTTTTCTTCTATGTGAGCTGAGGTACAGCTAGCTCTTGAATTAGCAGGACTGTGATTTGAAAAAGCACAAGCAGTTTTTGTTCTGCAAAACTAGCATTTCTAAGGGTCTGCTTTAGGTACGGCTCATGAGATATTTGTGCTAGCTTACACTTATTACGCTGCTTGATGTGAATAGGCAAAGCTTCTGTCACGTGCTTTGTTTGACCTGCAGGTATTTCTGAGCCATAGCTGCAGAACTTCCTTAGTTTACAGTGCATGTGATTCCTCGTAACCTGTCCTAATGTACAACAGACACTTCTCTAGCTGTTACTTAGAAGTCTACTTTAAAGGACTCTGTCACAAACTGTTTCTCTGTGATTTTGGGGGGGGTGGGGAGGGGTTTAAAAAGCTTTTTAACTTGCTAATCATGCTAAACATTTATACCCTGTGGTAGTTAAATGAGCAGTCCCATTTTTCTCACTTCCTCTTGCTAATTTTAATCTACCAAAGTATTCTGCAAAAAGCCAGAGAATAGTCTTAGATAGGTATAATATTTTGAGTGCTTTCTTTTAAAGCTGATGTTCATTTTGATGAAGGGAAAGACTTCTGGAATGACAAAAGTGATTCAAGAACTGTTTAGACATTGTCATATTTCAGTGGTTACAGCATGGTGAATTTTCATTGATAGCTCTGTTTTGGTCAATTAATTCTCAAAGATACTTGTGTTGTCTTAGGTGTTTCTATACATGACTTGATGCAAGCATGTGCTCTCTTCCCCCCCCCCCCAACCTTGAGTGATGAGCAGTAGCCTCCCATTTCTGTGCTGTAGCTCTGTTGATATGCTATAGTCATTACTTGCTTTATAGTTAAGTTTTAACTATACAGATGTAATGATACTCCCATGCTTGTTTTGAGAACTTAGTTTTTTCCCTGAAAAATTTCTGGGCTTTTTACTTTGGAAATTAGGGTACAATCTGCTATATTTAGTTCATAGATCTCAGTAAAATGGTTCCTGTTTGTTTTTTTATGACTATTAAAGACTTTTGAAGAGAGGTAGCTTTTTCTTCTTTTTTTTTTTAAGCTTCTTGATCGATCTTTTAAACTTGATTTAAATCTGAACCTTCGGTTTCTGCATATAAGAGTGGTTGTTTAATTTCCTTGCATTCTTCCTTTATAGATAATTGGCTGCCATTTTAGGACAATTCCAGTGAATGAAAAGGACACCTTAACATATTTCATCTACTCGGTGAAGAATGACAAGAACAAACCAGATCTAAAGATGGATAGTGGTGTCCATTAGACGGAAAATGTTGGGACTGAGACTCAGGCCGCAAATCAAAAGACTGAGGGTTTTTGTTGATAAGCAAAAGCTTTCTTTGTAACTTTTTTCCTCCCCAGAGAGTTTGTCTCTGTTTTATTTTTCATAACCTTGCTGATTTGTTTGAAAACCATCTCTTATGAAACAAATTTCCTCAGCAAAAGTATTTTAAATAAATATCACTGATATTGTTGCTCAAGTGCGTGTGTCTGTAACTTATTTAGAGTCACTTGTACCTAATAGTTAAGCTTTGAGTAATTATGTAATATTAAAATATTTTTCAATTAAAGTGTGCCAAGGATATATTTATGAATGTACTTCAAGTTCTCATGATGCAATGCCGTTAAAAAAAAAAAAGCTGTAGCAGACTTGGCAATAGGTTCTTTTTTGTAAGGTAAAAGGCTTTAAATGACAGTTCCAGTTGCTAGCTGGGCAGAAATGGCTGAATAACATTTTCTTTTTCCCCTTTGGAAACAAGAATTGATGGGGGCTTTTCTGATTTGTTTATTCATCTTGTCATTGCTGGGATATGTGCTTCCAAGCACCGAGGCCTTCCTGCTCCTATATTAAAATGGAAAAAAATGCAGCTCTCGAATTTCAAAGCTGTAAGAACGGATGAAAAGACTGCTGCAGCTTACTGTGCCGAGAAATCCTTCCACTCGGTAAGAAATCCTTTAGCTGCTGACTTTTCCATTCATCTACACAGAATGTGGTTAAGAACTTAATTGGAGAATGGAAGACAGTCTGTGCTGGGTCAATATGGTATCTTCTAATAGGCATACTATTTCTTTTTCATTGCATGCATTAGCTCAGGCCTGTTTTAAAAAAAAAAAAAAACCCACACCAAAACTTATGGTAACATATGAGAAAAATACCCAGCAATAGTTTTGCTTTTAATTGTATATCTTAGTAAAGTCTGATGTTGAAGATATATTATGAATGACTTCTTGTATTGTCATTTAACTATTGTGCCAGTCTAAATGCATGGTATACGGAATATGATTTCTTTCTGCTTTAAGCTGTGCACGTAGGTTGAAGAAAAGGCAGAGGGAGAAAAGTTTGCATCTTAAAGCAGAGGAGGACACAGCTTGTTCAGTTAGCATTTGTTGCAACTCTTAATCTTATCAAATGTTTAAAAGCTTTTTCTTCATTTGGGAAAAATGAGGAAGCAGTATTTCTATGGTCTAATCTGCTCGATGTTAATCTTGTGAGTTTTTTGAAAACTACTACTTTGTTGGCATCACTGCAACTAAGATGGTTCATTTTGCTTTTTTGACCCATGACACTCGCAGAGAACTGAATGATGATAAACCCTAACCTCAAACTGGCTGCCTTCCCAGTAGCTCTCAGCGGCTGGATTTCTTTCACTTGCAGTGTCTTATGTATTTCCACAATAAAGTCCTGCGGTGCTGGCCTAAATTCAAGACGGTTAGTGATATCTAGCTAGTGGCAGCTAAAATTGGTATTCCTTTGAAGAGATGTTTTAATGCCCATTTCACTAAAGTGACTGTAAAGTTGTTTACTAAATATCCTTTGCACAAATTGAGCTTGTCATCTTCAAAGTACTAGTTGGAGAAACAGCCAGGGAACCTGGCTGTGGATGGGACATCTGAAGGAGAAAGGCTTTTTCTCTGAGTGTGGGCAGGGGTGAGCGTTCTCACCTAGGTCTGGCAGGACCTGTAGAAGAAGCTTTGAGGGGGGAAGAGAGTAGGGAGAGAAACAAAAGCAAGTTTCTATGGGAAGTCAGTCTTAAAGTAGTAGCCTAAGTGACCCTATCCTGCTGTATGTGGAAAGGCACAAAACTTTTCTCCAGTGGATTATGGATTTTCCTTAGCCAGGAGTGGTGGAAGGAGAGTAACCACCTACTAACTTTACTGCCCAGATTTGCATCTGCCTTAAATTTTTTTGCTACTGCTGCTTTGGAAAGCTGTGAATGCCAGGCATATGCAACATGATTCGTGTAGAAACCAACAGAAGTTACGTGCCCTTATTACTGCTAGAAGCTTATGGAGAACTCTGCACAAGAGCAGATACCATATGTTTTCTTAGCAGAGCACTGACTTTGGATATTTTGACTGTGGATTGCCAAATTTATGGTTTGTTTGTCTTTTTTTTTTTTATCCTTAATTGATGATTTGGTAGGAAGCCCAAATGACTCAGGAATAATTATACAAACCAGGCTTAAAAAGCCTGGTGACACAAACTGTTTGTTTAACAGTCAGTAGCCTAAAAATTACTTGGCAAAAATAGTACACACAGATTTACTTGAAATATTTATTATTAGCTATGTATAATCACCCCCTCCCCTACTAGCCAACCCTCATTTACTAAACGAGGAAAACGAACAGTCATTGCGATATTTCATACTGCATGTGAAATAAGTCTGGTAAACTGGTGGTAGCAGTTTTCATGATGTAATATTGTAAGGTTATTAGATGAACAGTACACTTCTTTTAGTGGAAAAAACTAAATATTTGCTTCAGTACTACACGCCCTCCATATGACTGAGTTGATAGCTAAAGAGTTTTTATAGGTAAGGCAATAAGCCAGGCTTACTGAGTGTAAGGTGGCTTCTTCAGGTGGCTTTCCTTACACTTACAAAGGGACATAAATTATGGGCTGTTTTTCTTTTGCACTGTAATCAGTACTGGCAGGTGTTGAGAGGTGACTGTAGATCTACAGCGTAGATCACGATACCTCTTAAACATTAAGATGATTACTTCTAATATTTTGAGATACCTCTTTGTCTTCGCTTCCCTAGCTATTTCCCTACAGGGCTAGCCTAAAAATAAAAAGCCAGCGTTTTAACTTAATTCTGAGGTACTGTATTTCAAACAAGGCTTGATTAAAAAAGCTGCTTAAGTGTGGGTTTTTATGTTGCCTTAACAGACCTTGCATCAGTCCCATCCTCTTTAGATGTCTTTCTGAATATATACATATACTATTGTAACTTTTCTAGTATTTTAAAAGTTCAATGTGAAGATTAAACAATTCAAGGTTTTACAGATTTCATAGTTAATGCAGGTGACCAGTTAGACATAAGTAAGACCTAAATGTGCTTTACTACTATTAATGTGAGTGTTGACTTTTTTTTCCCCCCGCAGTGGAATTTTCAAATACAAATGGTGAAAGTTTGCCTTTTGTATGTGCATGTATTTTGTTTAAGATGCCTAAATAGAACATGGGAGTGTGTCTACAGAAGTGCCAGGTACTGAGTAGCTTCAACTTAAAACAACATTAACTGTGTGGTGGCAGTAAAGCAATAGAAAGCTGCACTTGCAGTAGGTTGCTACAAGAGTCACGTTCTTAGCCACATGAAGGCTTAAGCTTGGAGTTTCTTCATCAAAACTAGTTGAGAATGTTGTGCTGAGTAACGCGAGTCATGCTTTTTGCTGGGGGATGCATACTAGGATGCATTAAGAGCTTGTACAGTCTTCTACACCATTATGGAAATAAAGGCAGCTACCGCATTTGAAAGGAGAATTTCTTACATATTTAACATCCGAAAAAGATATAGAAAGGAAATTTTTCTGCAGTGTAAAAAGAGGCACTGCCTTGTGGTTAGGAGTTTTTTTTGTTGGTGGTGGTTTTGTTTTTCCCCTTGAAAGCATTATTGCATGATTGTAGAATGATGTCTGTTGTCTTCACTGGCAGAGTTGATGTCCATCACTGACTGTTGCAGGGAATCACAAAAGATATCTTTGGTCCAAAGAAAATATCCCTGAAAGATATTACCAGATATTTAAATAATTAGGTTATTGCTTTATCAGAACTTTAACATCACATTCATTTCCAGTTGTGGGGGGGTTTTTTTAGCTTTTGGTGGGATATATATGGAATTAATGTGTTTGTGGGATGCCGTTCCAGCAATGCAAATGCAACTGCATGAATGCAAATGCAACTGGATGAAGATACTGTATTTCTACCTGTGCTGGCCTGGCTTGGAAGTGATGGCAAAGCTTTCATTGACTGACCAGGGTGTCAGTTGTCCATTCTGGTATTTTAGCTTTGAGAAATACATAATACATACCAAATACATAATTTTAGAAAAATAAAGAGCTGCTCCATGTGCACGCATATTGTTTAGTGCAGTTTGTCCTGAGAGCAGACCTGCAAAGTAGGTCTTCAGTATCTCAAGATGGTTGAAGGAAGACCTCCTTATGTATTTGTATCAAAGTAAGAGGCTTTCCGAGGCTGCTCAAAGCTCAGAGGTTGAAGCTGGAAACCCAAAGCATGCTTCTGAGTGAAGACACCATATCTAATTTTAGGGAGAGTAAAATATGAAAAACTTACTTAAACCCTGCTCTCAGTTTGAATGTGAGGTTTCTAGCTTTAGAAGTCCTTCCCACTTGTTTCAAATCTAGTCCTCTACGGGATTGCTGAAAAGTTGCCTTTTTTTGGGTTTTGGGGACTTGACAAACTTGGGTGGTAAGAGGAGCACGTATAAAAAGTCATTTTTGCTTGCCTGTATAATGCCATCACATTTTAGTGTCCCTGAAGTATTAGTAAGTTTTGAAGTGTTGATATTTTTAAATTTTCTGAAGAAAAGATGTTGCTGGAAAGCTGAATGAAATAATACCTCTTAATACATTTTATTACTTCAAACCAGTATGGGCTGGTGGTGTTTATTAACTCAATATTAATTTTGTTGGGATGTACATTCTTTCTGTAAAACAACAACAAAAAACCCCATGTTCAGGGAGAACTTCACCGTTCGGCTTTGTCAGCAGTGCCAGCGAGCCAGAGAAGTGTTGATGTTCTCGGGCCAAATCTTCTCCCTCCCTTGCAGGCATTTGTGAACCTCTGTTCCCCACTATGTGCTCTCCTACTTTAAACAGCTGTCTTTACAGAATCATTTATTCAACTGACGTATGTGCATACGCCTTAGAATAGCAATACGGTTCTTTACCGTGGAACAGAAATCAAATGCTTTTGTTTATGGTCCTGAAAACATCTTCACTGCAAAGTGCTGTGAATAAGGATTTGATGTAGTTCTCAGTTTAGATCAAAGAGAAGAGTCAAAAGTTGGGTGATTTAAATGCTGAAGTCCCCTATAGTAGGACATGCAGGTTTACAAAATACGCTAAGCAAGTCCTAGGTGAGCCCCTGGAAAACAAAAACTGAAAACTGGCAGTGTATCAGGTAATTGGCTATATCTTGATATAATTTCAAACCATCTGAAGCAATACATTTCTTTAAAATGATATCTTATTCCTCCAGTGGAAACTGTAAAATGATGGAAATAAAATGGGTGGTCATATAGAACTGTACAAGCGTGTATGAAATGAGCACGGTCTTACTTTGGGCAGCAGAGCAATTCATTCAAGCTGCAGTAACAGATCACCTCGCAGCCCGTTCCTTCCCAAAAGTGATCTTGCAGACCATCGTCGATTTGTCGAAGGTTCTCCGTGCCTTCGGGGATGTTGTGACAGTTGTGGTCTTTGAGGGCCCTCTTGTAACAAGAGGGACGCCAGGAAGGCGCCGCGGGGGCACCCAGGAGGGTGCTCAGCAGAAGCAGCGCCGAGACCATCTTCATTTTTGCGAAGCTTCCTGCAGCAAGGTGCTAAAGAGAAATGAGGTACGTGACACAGGTATAGCTGTTGAACAGATCTCTTTCCCCAGTTTGCTTTCTGGCGTGCGTCTTCCTTTTCTTTCCTGTGAACTTTTGGAGGTTTGAGCCTCTGTGCTGGAGAGTGTTTTCTCCTAGGAGGTAAATAATACTGCAGCAGAATTGATATTCATTACTTTCTGCACAACCTTGGGAATCCTTTCATCGGGAATTGAGGCTTCTGTTGCTGGCAATTTTGTTGTTTCTTTGGCCTCTCACCTTGAGAAAATTGCTTTGAGCTGGCCGTGTTCTTTCGGTGGTGTAAGTGAATGTATTGATTGCTACCAAACCAGGGGAAAATGTCTGGGTGTGTTTCCTTGCCTTCCTGGCCATTTTGCCTGTCGAAACAAGAGTAACTCATGTAAAATTAATAGTATCTTTCCCCATCAAAGTTGTGGAAAAACTGTCTGCTGGTTGAATCCCCTTTTCATGGACTGCTCGAGAAACTGAAGCATTAAGCAGCGAAGGAGGCTGAAGCTCTCTGCAGCGCTGCCCTGGACGCTGGTCTCTGGGATTCCTACGCTGCAGGCTCTGGGATGGTACAGCGTTGCTGAGAACTTGCTCTTTTTTTAATCTTTTTTTTTTATTTATTTTATTAGTACTGCAAACTGCTTAGCTGAGTCTTGCTACAGGAGGTCATTATGGTTTAATTGATGCTGCTTTTTAAAAGACGGGATAAATTATCCCTTGCAAAACTCTGCTGTTAGTGACTAGGCTTTCCGTCGTCTGCGTGAGCTTGGCTGGCTCTGCTATTCTGTGCTGCTTTGGACTGAGAGTGACCACGCCACAAAGCTTTGGATAAGACCCTTGAACTTGCATTCACTTTTAAATTAGCATTTTGAACAACGCTTCAACTTTAGACTTTATTGGTATTAGGAGAGAGAGCGGGCTTTTTACCTTTCCTCATTCTTGAATGAAAGGGGTCTGATACCTTACTGAATTTCAGTAGGAATTCTGCTCTGAAAACTAACCTAAAGCAATGTCATCTCTGCCCAGCGAGCTGTCCCTGAGCGCTCCGCACTGCGCTTGTGTTAGCCTCAAGGCAGACTTTGCTGCCCTTCATCCTGTTGGCACTTCGGAGTCGACCCCCTGACACTACAACATTATGGCCTGGTTCTGGTCTTTCTTGCAGGGCTGCAGAGTAGAGTGCTCTAGACTAACCCAAAAATAACTGGGAATAAAGCAACGTCTGATCAAAGACTGTCAAATGCCAAGTTAAGATGGCAGAGCCATTATCTAGATAACAAAAAAAATAAGGCATGCCAGCTGTAGAAGTCACTAAGACAATAGTCCCACTTCGGTTATTTTGTAAAACTCTTGAGGCCACTTTTGAAAATACAAACAATAAGCTATTAAATGCATAAATTTACTGTATTTTGTAGTAACTTTTCCTGGGTAGTTACATCACCGCTTGCTATCTTGCTGATCTTCCATTTCTTCAGCCAATGAATTACACGCCAGAGAGACTAGTTAGGAAAATCTGGGAATCTGGATTCGTATTAGGGATAAAATACTACACCTCGATGCTCTTTGATTATGTTTTTCTGTAAGATTCTGTGCAAACCTGTTTTTTGTACACCAGTAGCCAAATAAAATATTAAAAAGCGGCCAATATATTAAGGAACATGACTGAAGTGAAAATAAGGTCTTGTGTATTTTTGAACTTCTGTCATAGAAGCAAAATTCATTGAATGATTCCTTTTAGTTTCCATGAACTTGTATGTGAACTTTTGAGTAGGAGACTCCTATAAACTACGAGTAATAGAGCCTTGGGGATCTATTTTTTAATTACCTTAGAGTGCAGTATTGAATAACATACTGTCTTTATTAGTTTTAGACCTCAAAACTACTTCTCAAATAAAGTAAACATTGTTCTAACTTTGCCTGATGTTGTTTTTTAGACTTGAGTAAAGAATCTGTATTATAATAATAATGGTTTTCTTTTGTAGGAGTATAAACGCTGCAGTTATGGGGGTTCTGCTCAGAGAAGTCTAATAATTAAAGAGAACAAGTTTGTTTATACTATACCTTGATAAATGCTGATGTCAAGGAGTACAATTTAACATTCTTCTGTTCAAATAATTAAGCTTAATTATTTAAGTATTTAATGGAAGAAAATTTCCATGAAAGAGAAATTTAGGAAGCAGGGGGTTTATGTCTTTGTTTCCTGTGATTGGATTGTTCTGTGAGTTCTTCCCCTGAGGATGAGCCATTCATCATATCTCGCTCTTGTGTGCATTTTTCTTTATTCCTAATAATTTGGGTGATCTTTCCCTACCTGGAGTTCAGCTGGAATGCTCATTTGAATCTGTTGCCAGCTGCCTGTTTGCTCAAAATTCGTAGGAACTCATTCTGTCCTGAAAACGGGCAGATTTTCTATAAACTGTCAGATTGCTGGATTCAAAAATCGTGACCTACAGGTCAAGGTAACTCTCTACTTGCCTTGGAATAGAACAGGATGTTGCTATAGTGCATCGTCGAGAGGGCTTACATGGATCACTGCCGAAACCAGTATTAGCAATATGCTGATGAGCTACAGGTCAACAGCTTCACTATCAGGTCAGTTATTCATCCTACCAATGCTCAGCATTGTTGTTATTCAGAAAAAATTTTGTATTTATTTTATTACAATTTTATTTCTGCTTAAATATTTCCTCTGTTTTTTTTGCAGATCATAACCAAAAGGAAACTTTTAGTCAAAAGACCTTTCTTCAAAAGGTTATTCCTTTCCTGTGAGAGAAAGGTCCCTATTTGCAGATGAAAGACTGCCAAGGAGCTGAAGTGTTTCATCAGCTCCCTGCACAGGATCGATGCTGATGAACTCGGCAGACCTTTCAGATGCAGCATCTTTTTCTGACAAACTGCTGCAGCTTCTTTTCCTGAATATGGTTGCACAGATGATGGAATGTCACTGATTGCCTAGGTAAAGAACAGAGCTAGTACGTGCATATTTATTTCAAAATACGTGTCAAAGACCTTATCTGCTTTTGCATACCATAGAAACAGTCTTTTCCCATAAAACAGATCAGGGAAATGTGATGAACAAATCCAATCACTAAGGTGACTCAAAGACTCATTGCCAGCAAGCACCCTCTTACATGTCTTTATTTTATAAAACCTTCTGAAAAAGTAGCAATGCCTATCATGCTAAGCCTGACCAGGTTGCTCTATCAAGATTATATCGTTTTAAATTCTAGCAGGAGTAAAGCCATCTAAAAATATTTAAAATGAGCTCCCTGCATTTGCATAACTTCTTTTCAATGAATGGTTACTGTGACACGGTGTAAGTAAAGTTTGAGAACAAGTGCAGCTGGGATAACAAGTGCTTCGAAATAATTTGGAGTTTTGTGTAAAGGAAAATGGTCAGTTTGGGAATATGCATGGTGCATCAGGAATCGGTTATCCCTGCTCGTTCAGCTGAGAGTGTTTGAATTATCCTGCCAGGCAATTTGGCACCAGATAGTCTTTGGATCCGCTAGATGTGGAGGTAGTCAGAAAAGACCAAAGAGAAAAACCCATGTTTCAGCCTCCTTGGCCAAGAACAACAGGGTAATGTTTCGTGAGAAGTGATGCCCTTTAAAGGTCACATGGTATTAGTAGGAGCTCAGGTGTTAGAAATAGGGGGTAGAAATAGCGAAAACTGAGAAATGGCACAAAAAGTGAATTTCAGCACCTCTAGAGATCCTGCATGTTTGGGAAAAGGTAAATATTTACAATTTGGTCTATCGACTATTAAATATAGCCTTCAGAGTTATTAAGTGGTCTGCATCTCCAGTTGCCTGATGTTGAAATCAAGAAATACATTAATTTGTAAACTTTTGGTGTATGATCTTTTCCCATCTGTCCAGTGGTATGTGCTGGGTTAACAAGTTAACTTAAAGTGAAGCAAATTTAATATATATTTGCTTCTTAATGTGCATCGAGTTCAAGGGCTAAAATACCTATTCAATATAAAACGTCTTTTATTGTTTATTTGTTTGTCAAGTTTCCATTTCAGAAACACCTGTAAAATGCTGAGCTAAGCATTTAATATTGAGGTGTGTTAGTGCGTAATACTTAGGCTTATTAGTGCATTCCTAAGAAATCATTACACAAGAGCTGCATAACTCATATTATTATGAAGAAGTTTTTTGCATTTAAAAAACAAATACTTCAAATCTATTTTGCTTGAACAGTTGGTGCATTGTAAGGACAGCAGCTAGTTCACTGAGGACGAATTCAGTGAATTACTGCTTTGTAATTACCATCAATACCATGATTCTTTCCAGAAACTGAGTTCTCATTAAAACCCATTTAGTTTTCTTAAAGACAGCAATTCATTGTGAACACACCTCTCTCCATATTCACCAATTTTGCAATAATATTGAGTACTGGAAGGCAATATAGCATGTTTAGTGACTTCAGATGTTAATATGTAGCATCCAACCTTGAAGAAGAGCAAGATAGTGAAAGAATTATCTCTAGCTGGATCATATCCATGCATCTGTCTTGCATAGCATCTTTTGCCTACAATGTATCTGCATCTCCCAAATCTTCTCCTGCACGTTCCCGTATGTATTTCTAACCTGTACTCTGTAACTAGCATCAGCAGAACAAGTGCACAAGGATAATTTCAGGAGCAAGACATACCTTTCTCTTCTGCTTCGCTCCCTTTCACTTTCTTGGCAGCTGTATCTTTTTAGATGTACCCAGAGAGAGCAAGAGCTAGCGGGGATGAGAAGAGGGAGGGCTGACGGGAGGTGCTGTACAAACAGCCCTTTGTTTGTCCTGACTTCTGCCTGTGACTGACGCGCGCTCTTCTCCAGCGAGGGGCCAGAGGATGGGCTTCGAGAACTACCTCTTTCAGCCACTGCCAACCTAGACCAGGGGAACAAAAATGAACGTATCCTTTCCAGCAGGAAACGATTAGTTCACCCAGGATCCGATGAGAAGGCGTCTCCTCGGAGAGCAAAGCGTTAACATCCAGACCGGGGGAAGAGGAAACACCCTGTGGAATAACTGTGTCTTGCTGTGGAGCATGAGCAGGCTGGGGGGAGCGGGAAGGAGTGGGCTACCAGGGTTGCACAGGCAGAAGAACGGGGCTGCTGGACCCGTGCCTTATTTTGCATTGGGCAGGAAGAACAGACCTCGCCACCAATCTCATGCAATAGTTTAATTCCTGACTTTGGGATTCTTTCCATTTTTTGAAACTGAAATAATAAAAAAACCTGCAGTTACTTTAACCAGACTGCTAGTACAGCATACTCAACTATGCCATGCATTGAGTTCCTTACTGACCAAACATTTAATCAAGAGGTAAAGCATTACATTGAACAGTATTTCAGGGGAAGTTATTTTAGACTAATACAGCTAATCAAATGATCGGGTATCACAAAAACATATAACAAGGTCCTTAAGTGGAATTGAAGTATTATATATTCATGAGAAAATAGTCTTGGGGGTGAAGCATTTCTGTTGCAATCTGACCCTCGTTCCATTATGGCCATTCTGGATCTGGTTTGTGATGTGGATAGAGAAGTATGATTGCACCTTGAGCTGCAATTTTTACACTCTCTAGTCTGCATTGCTTTCATTCTGTTCTTGCTTTGTAAGAGTTTGGTTTTCTCTGTCTGTTGGGCTGCTTCCAGTACAGAGGCTTGTAGGAGTACAAAAAGGTGCCTCTGCTCAGCTACCTCGATTTACAGTTTGATGTCTTGGTACTTGCTCAGTCTGATTTATCATATGCCAGAAGTGAACTAGGGCCTATGTAAGAAGTGCATGTCCCAACTTCGGGTGCCCAAGACAGGAGAGTAGGCAAAGGGCACAGGTGCTTAGAAGCAAACCTCTTGAAACTGAGCCTGCCTACTCGTCGTCCCATCCAGCAAGGTATTCCCCCTCTCTGCTGGAGATGGGCAGCTGGGACAGCAGAGCACAGGATGTCTGGTCGTACCTCCACCTCTAATTCAGATATGCAGGACGTTTTTTGCCACTGCTGTTATCGGCACGGCAACTGAAAAGGCAGGGAGGAGGTAGCTGCGGGCAGCTGCTGTCAGAACAGGACATCCTTGCCTTTTCAGGGTGACAAAATGCCTGGCGCTGGCTCTGCTTTTCTACGCAAATTCTTTTCTGGTGCGGATCCTGGCCACGGCAGTCCCTGCCTTAAACGAGATCATCCTCATGCCCCTGGGCGCAGGCAGCCTTCCAGGGCAGCGCCCGGCTGCGGGAGGAGGCTGTGAGCCGCTGCGGATGTACATCGGCAGGGGACGGGCTGCACGGAGGGATAAAACTCGGAGGAGGGAATGAGAGCATATTGTGCTGACGCTCTTCATTTGGGTGCCTTTTTAGTTAATTGCAGATAAATTTTGATCTGAATAATTTGAAGTTTTTGTCAGAAGATGTAATAAAAGTATATTAGGATTTTTCCTTTGCTGCCCATTTAAGTTCTCTTGTGTTTTCCAGGGAGTATCTGTGTTTCCAGAACGCGTTTTGTTCCCTGGGAGAGCCCTGTTTGGACAGCAGTCCAGTGAACGGATAGTTTTGTTTATAAAGTGAAGTGTGTTAGGGGTAGTTTTCTTCAAGAAACATCCTGCTGCATTTTGAGAAAAGACAGTTCTAACAAAGCTGGTGTTTTGCTGGTGATTTTCTTTTTTCCCTCTCCCTCCATAGTTCCACGTATGACGTTTTCGGTCACTGAAAACATTCAGGAACAGGAGGAAATTTTCTCCCTCGTGATGCTGCTTCAAAGTAGAGACTGGGAAGCAAATTGGGATTTGGAGGAAGCAAAAGTTTTAGGGAATTTCGGCAGGGAACTGCCACCCAAGAGGAGATAGGAGAAGGCTGTTGTAGGAACAACTCTGAGGTGTGAAAAGCAAGGTAGTTTATAGGAAAATCATTGAAGGGCAGGGGAGCCTGCAATGGGATAACGCAAAGTGCAAAGCAGTATTTCCAGATCTTACCTCCCTTCCCCGCTTTGCCCCTAACCCATTGCCCTGAATATCTGTTTCTATACTCGCTCTGTCTCCCTCCCCGTCTCCAGCCCTGGTGGCCCTTTCTTTATTTTTGGTTTCCTTCTGCCTTTTCGCTCCAGCACCGCGTCCCCAGCGGACTCGGCAGCCGGTGCCTGGCGCAGGCTGGCGCGGTGCCAGCCGTGACAGAGGGGTATTGAAAATCGCAGCAGCTTTTTGTTCCCCACCGTGGCATCTGGGAGCTGCAGGAGAACCGTAAGGAAATCTTGCTTTTTCACCCTCCTTCATCTGTGTAGAGACGGTAATCATGAATCGCGTTCAACTCCTTGTATGTAGAGACCCTTTTCTGGACGCACGCGTATCCCTGTTCCTGTCTGAAGAGGTATGGCAGTGTTAGAGGGAAGATGCACAGTGGAGCTGCTTTGGCTTTTTTTTTCCCCTCCAGGCTGGAGCTGTTGGAGCCAGCAAGAAGTGATGGCCCATGAGGAGGCAGTGGCAGATGGAGGCAGGAGGGGGTGGTGACAAGGTAGCAGCAGCAATCCATAGGACAGAAGTAGTTTTCAAAGGAGAATGGCCTCTGGTATGGGCGAGAAAGGGTGAGAAAGAAGAAAGAAAAGGCAGCGCTGAAATTCAGCTGCAAAGGCGTGGCTGCCCCGACATACAGCATTACTCTAGGCTAAACTTGTGTAATGTGCCCTGGGAAAATAATCTTACTCTTTCATTTTATTTTTTTTTAAGTACTCAGCATTCTAAATGTGCTTTCCGTTTTTAACGTGAGCCACACAGGTTTAGCTTTTTTTCTATAAACAGAAATCACTTTGCATCTTATTGTATCCTGGATATCAACACTCAGCTCTTTGCAGGCTGACAGTGAGAAATACAGATGCTTCTCCACTCACGTTAAATCGTCTTCAAAGATACCACTTAAGCTATGAGTCAGCCGGCTTATTAATACATAGAGTTTACATGAGGAGATCTGTAAGGAACCTCAGAACCTGATTTCGGCAGACGATGCAGTCTAAAACCTGTACTTGAAGGTTGTAAAGGAATGTAAGTATTGTAGGGATGCATAAAGACTGTGGAGACTCAATGCCAGTAGTAATGACAGTGCCAGCACAGCTAAGACATTAACTGCTGTCGTCATTTGTTACAGGACCACAGTGGTTAGAGTGCCTTGGAGTCAATCTTCAGCACAATGGATTTTTAAGCAAAGGTAAAAATCTTACATGCTCATTTTGCAAATATTCACGTGTAAAACAAATGTAACTTGCATTGCACCCCTCATGTCGTGCTTTCCATCACTCAACATCTATAATGTGAGTCAGAGAAAGTACTTGAAAACAGTTTTTTGTGCTTTTACTTTGTGTAATTTTAATTTTGTGTCCTTTGTTCTGTTGATGATTGTTTTTAGAAAATGTCTGTGCTGTTAAATATTCTACAATTGCTTTTGCAAGTCCTGCATCTGATAATTTGCTTTATACCTTGTACCTGCATTAGCCTGGGGGATTCAACTGAGTGTTCTGAAACACTGTTCATTGTTTGTTCTGAAGAAATCGGGGGTACGGTAGTTCTTGTTCATGCGACATTTCTTCTGTCTCTTGCCTTTATTGTTGGGTGCCGCTTTACTTCCAGGGGCTGTTCTCTGTGGAGTCCCAGAGCCCCTCTGTTTCCTCTCTCTCTGATTTTTGGCGTCCTGGTTTTGCTGTTAGTTTTCTCAACTTTTGCTGCAGGCTGCAATCTGTACTTGGTTAAAATATGCGACACAAAGCACTGGGCTAATCAAAGGCATCTTTTAGTGTATTTCCTCAGATCAATGGTCTGTTGGCAACAGCTCAGGCTGTTGCTGCTTTTCTATGAAGGCAGAGGATGCAATATATTCAGAACCTGCTGATGCTATGAACTATCAATTCCAGACAGGCCAAATGAGTTAACGTTTAAGTGTGTATGTATAAAGTCTGGTGTATCTCTCAGGCTGGCAAATGAATCTGAATGTATTATGGAAAAATTACTCCAAATTGGGAAACTGTTGCCAGTTACCAGCCATCACAGATACTGGTTGTCTGATACCTAGAAATCCATGCCTGGTCTGATTCTTTGTTGATTCAGAATGTTATTGGGTTTTGTTTGGGGTTTTTTTACTGCTTTGCTAGGAATTAGCTATAGATACTTAAAGGCGCCTGCCTTTGAGGGTGTGGAGCATTCTGCAGCTCCTGAAGTTGGTTGGTGCCAGGAGTCTGATAGAAAACCGAGAGATACCTTGGCCTCTAACACCTGTGCTAATTTCTCTGCAGTTAAAGAAAAAAAAATGAAAAAGCAAAACAAAACCCCCAAACTTATGTTAATTATAAGGTCTGACTTAGTTTCCCTTAATCATCACCACTAAAAACATTACAGATACTGCACTGACTTTTGAAGTCCTTGACCACACCGCTGCCTTTTGCCCGTTACAGGGTAGCTCTGACCCTACACAAGGCTGCTCGCTGGGCGCTCAGCTCTGGGGTGTTGCAGAGAGACTGTAAAGGTTTGTCCAGCCCTCAGACTTTTAACCCTGCTGCTCATCTGTGTGGTCACCAACAATACAGCCAGCAGAGACCTGGAAAGTATCAAGGGTGACTGTGTGGGACAAAAGCATCTTTGCCAACAGGCTGGCCAACCTGGTGAGGAGAGCTTTAAACAAGGAACAACAGAGGAGGGAGATGGCAACCCACAACTGAGTGAGGAAGTGGTGGCAACCTCAGGAAGCTTGCAAAAGAAGCAGGAACGGAGGGAGGAGACCATGCACCTAATGGTTAGGCTGCCACTCAAAGGGCCTGGAGAAACAGGCTGTCAGGAACACCATGATGTTCAACAAAAGCAAATGCAAAGTCCTGCACCTGGGGAAGAATGACCCCATGCACTAGGATAGGCTGAGGACCAACTGGTTGGAATGCAGCTTTGGAGAGTAGGACCTGAGAGTCATCCTGGTGGGCACCAAGTTGAACATGAGCCAGCAATGGACCCTTGCAGCAAAGAAGGCCAACAGTATCCTGGCCTGCATTAGGAGGAGTGTTGCCAGCAGGTTGAGGGAGGTGATCCTTCCCCTCTGCTCTTCACTGGTGAGACACACCTGGAGTGCTGGATTCAGGTCTGGATGACCTGGTATGAAAGAGATGTGGACAAACTGGAGTGATCCAGTGAAGGGCCACAAAGGTGATTAAGGGACTGGAGCATCTATTGTACGAAGAGAGTCTGGGAGAGCTGGGACTCTTCAGCCCGGGGAAGAGAAGACCCAGAGGAGATCTCATCTATCTAAAAATACCTGGTGGGGATTGGGTAAAAAAGATGGAGCCAGACTCTTCTCAGTGGTGCCCAGTGACAGGACAAAAGGCAATGGGCACCATCTGGGACACAGGAGATTCCATTTCAAAATCTGAAGAACTTTTTTACCTGTGAGGAAGGTCACAGTGCCCACAGAGGCTGTGGAGATCTCCTTAGAGATACTAAAAACCCAGCTGAATACTGTCCTGGGCAACTTCCTATAGCTGACCTTGCTTCAGCAGGGGAGTTGGACTACATGGTCTCCAGAGGTGCCTTCTAGTCTCAACTACTCTGTGATTTCAGCTCCATGCTCAAATGGAAGTCAATTAGCAGTTCAGCAGGCTCCAGAACTGTAATCGCCTGTACTGAGCGCACCATCTTGAATGAGCTCATGTAATTGTGGTTTGACAAAGCAAATCTTTTGTTTGCAGACTCCTTATCGGTCCCTATCACTCTGTGTCAGGTCACACCCCAGATGCCCTGTGAGAACAGCAGCTTCCCTGTGTCTGGCAAGTGACTGTGTATGCTACCATTTGTTTCTGAACTTGATGAATAGACGGTTTAGTTTCCCTAAGAGCCTCTGATGAGGCATTTTTGCCAAAAACTTTCTGGAAACTGAAGTACTGTGACAGAAGCTGAATCACCCTTATCCACTTAGTCACAGTTCATCTCACAGTGGTGTTCTTCCTCCTGCTTTACCTGCCAGAAATAGTTTTGGGCATATAGAAGCTGAAAGGACTTTTGCCTTTGAGTGTCACCAGAACATCTTCATTTGTTGATAGATAATAATGAGGTAATTTTACATGCTTATTGAGAGGGAAAGGATTTGTTTTTCTAATAACGAACATAGAGTAATGGTTACGGTTCTTAAGTACTCATCCCATTTTTGCAAAGTTGTCCATCCAGACTCTCTCATCAAAGGAACTGTTACCTTCAGCATCTATTACACAGTCCATCTATTACACATCTATTACACTTCAAATTAATTTACAAAGGTTTTGAATCTGTAAAGGGTTGTAGCTCCTGAGCATAACTGCTGCTATCTGTACCAGGTCTTTATGATTCCTACAGCTACTGATAGCAAATATTACCAGCTTTAGGGATAATACAAAATGGCTAGCAAATCCACTAGTGTTAATGGAGCTAATGGTGTTCATAGCTTTGTTTCATATCTTGTGAGACGAAGACTTTGGAGACTTGTTAGCTACACCTATGTATGCACCCCAAATGAAGCCCCATACAAGGCATTTAGATGTTTCACCCAAACATTACTGCTGTTGGCAGATACAGCATTCTGCAGCCCTCTGAAATATATCTAAAAAAGATAGATCCCTGGCTCTTAGGCAGATGTAGCTCTATTAGAGGATGGAGATAGAGAGAGGAACATCTCCACAGTCCCATCTGGGGACTTCTCCATGCGAAGCGAGACAGTGTGCTTTACTGCTGGAAGGGCTTGTCTTAAGTATGCTGGAGGCCCTAGGCTAAATACTGTCTGGGCTTCTCCACCATAATGAATAAAGAGGAATTTTACTAAAATCACTTTTGAATCCAGACTTTTATTCTGGTCTCAAAACAACAAGTCAAACCATCAGCGTCTTATGTTTACAAGCTACAGATTACATTCATAACTGACATTGAGAAAGACTGCTCCCTAGACTTTTGGGTAGCAAAACTACAAATCACAGCTGAAACCTTTTTTTGAAGGATATTAGACTTGACACTCACTGGAGACAAATAATATGGTCTTATTTGTAACATATGTCAGTGCAGCTCATTTTTAATCAGCTTTAACTACAAAAGAAGACCATTTACTGTTGTAGTTTACTGTCATCATAACACAGAAAAATCCTCAAAGGGTTGTTACTTGTGGAAATGTGAAATTCAGCTTACCAATCTTCATTGCTGAACAGAAGCTGAGTGGGGATGATGATTATTCGCTTGCTGAGGTATACAACTTACAATGAATACCTTTCACATCGTTTTCCCAGGTCACTGTGGTCAAGAGCATTACTTTTCTGATACTATTTTATTTCCTCAATATTCATAAACCCTAATTAAATTGAAAAACCAAGTATATTCTGATGTCTTCATATGCCTTTTTTGGTGACCCTTAAGTCAATAAATATTTGTACTTTCGGTTTCTGTGAGGAACCGTTTTGGTAACTCCTTTAAGGGTACTTAGGTGACTACTTCATTGTTGCGTGTTTCCTGTCATCACTGTAAAAAGTGTCTAGAGCTTTTAACTTTGCATTTAAATTGAATATGTCAGGTCTTATAGTAGATCTGATTTCCAAGGTTTTATAAGAACATACATCTTTACAACGTATCTTTTACAAGATATCTAATATATGTGTATATATAGGTCCTCAAGTTCTTCTTATGCAGTCTTCCTTGGGTCACTGGAATGATTGAGAACTTAATCCAAAGAACAGTCAGAAATACTTTCCAGACTGTCCCTGCTTCAATGGAGACTTAAAAGCTTCATGTTCAGAGTATCTAGAACTGAATTATTACTTTTTAATCTTTGCACAGATCCTTGATTGTATTAGCAAGACCTGACAGTTGAGTATTAGGCAAACATTATGCAATTCTTCAATTTGGACCTAGTAGAGTTCAACATGTTTTGACAGTAAGTAGCCCAAGAAAAAGGACAATTTTGCATAAAGCAAAAACTATGAAGCAATTTACTGCTGTCTTCAGCAACCTTGGCACTCATTAAGCTTAAGATATACCCAACATGTGGAAAATACAAAAATAATTTGACCTGAGAATGCTGTGTATATTTATGTAAATGTTCGTACAAAATTAATATTTTCTATGTATTGCCCTATCCCTGTCACCACCAAATTAATCAGGACATATCTTTTTCCTTAAAATAGTTCATCACTATATTTGCAAGATAGCTCTATGGGAGTAAACCATAGAAACTGTTCCATCTGGGCTTTTGTTTATATATCACAGCGTAGAAGTTTAATTGCCTGTATGACATAACATTTACAGCAGAGTTCCCACTAAATGATTATTATTTTGTGGGGTTTTTTTGGTTTATAGTTTCTTTTTTAATAGTTCAGAAACAATTGCAGACAAACCTTTCTGTCTGGTGGGGTGACAACCCAAGTGTGAGCATTCTTCACATTTCTTGAAGCATGCTCTTTAAGGAGAGAGCTGGTTAACCGGTTCAAAAGGTTAACCAGTTCCCTATTTCCTACATATTTTTGTCAGGTTTGTTGTCCTGTAATGGGACTGTCTCCCTGGGATTCACTTGAGTTGTAATTGATTACTTGAGTTGTAAACTCAAGTTGATTACTTGAGTTGTAATTACATTTAACCTTTCTTGCCAATGCTGTTCCTCACTGTTGAACTTCGCTAATTCTGAGTCAATTTTCAGGGACCATTTTTATACCCTGAAACATAAGCTGTCTCAGCACAGTCACTAAAAGTGTTTGTACAGTTTGACAAATCTGTGCTTGAAAATAACTGGCATGCAAAGCAGCAAATTGACTTCTAGGTGGTGAATATTCACTATTTATAAATTCATCAGGAGGAGTTCATGCTTGAAAGCTGTTTGCATTAAATATCTTGGGTTTGCTTTCTCACCAACTGAATAAACATAGGAAGGCTTACTTAAATCCTAGTCCTCATTCTGCCAGTTCTTGAGGGCTTTTAGTTATCCAATAGGAATGTAATTCGTTGTTAATTGTATACTATAAAGCTGGATTTGCTGAAAAGTGTGAAGACTCTCATGGTCTGAATACTCCTGCAGTGTTTACTGTAATGACCTTTTCTTTGCTTGCCTTCTCCATGGTACATCTTATGTAATTAATGATTTGGTAAGTTCTCCTTTTGGATAAGGGCTCATTTCTGCTCTCATATTACTTGATGACGAGCCTAATTTAATGTGAAAAATAAACCTAAGCATAGCTGATTTTCTCCTTTTTCTTACTGTTTTTTGCTAGTCCATTTCTCTCACTGTCCTATCACATGTAAAGCTCAGACAACACCACCACCACCCCCAAAGCACTTAAACTGTAAAAGTATGAATGCTGTTGACAGCACACCATAGCAGCATACCAAAGGTGGATTCTGAGGTGGAATAAATCAGCCTTCCAGTGACCACAACTTATCCCTGACTGGTCACACTTAATCACTAGGTAGGTAACGATTTTTCTGAAAGTCACTTTGGTAGGCATCACATATTGCTTTACTTCTTTATTTTCCCAGTTTATGCTTTGAAGAGGATATATGTTATTTATAGGTTGTTTTGCCACTGGCTGCTCAGTGGCTGGGATTTGTCTTAAATTTAAACCCCAAGGCTCAGTTCTGCTCGGGGTGGCTAATAGAGGAGGAGAATAATGTTTACCCCTACCAGGTCCCTGGAACATCTGTCCTTGGTCTATTATCATCATTAAAATATGCAAGACATGTATGGGAGGGGGAGGTAGGAACTGTGAGGAACTTCCTTGACGACTTTCCCTAAGAAATGAGACTTTTAACAAAAAAGGTTTTGTGCAGAAAGATTAGTCCATAAAGGGTATTGTTATTGCCAGATGGATGGAGAAGGTGTTCCTGCACAAGATCAAAAGGTAGAGAAAGAAGATGAGCGGAGAAAGACCATACAGTTCAGGAAAATCTAAAGTCTGTGGCTGTATCCATCTTGTGAGATCTTATGGATTAAACATACCAAGGGTTTTAAGAACCCTCATAGCCCAGTATTTTTTGGAGGCAGAAGCCTAAACTCTCTCACTTGAAAAGAAAGCAAGAATCTGCTCTTCTCTTTCCTTGAGCTAGGAAGGGAACCATACAGTAGTCTGGTGGTTAGCCAACTTTACCAAGATAAGAAAAGCAATTCCTTTCTCTGCAACTTAAGAGAGTGCTCTAAGCAGTAGGGTATAGTTTATGTAGGATAATTGGCAGCTGTTGTGTTTTGCGTAATTACTGTTCTGTTTATGGAAGGGAAAGAGGACAGAATAACTTGTCTCCATTACAGGTAAGACGAGCTGGCAATTGCAGATCAGACGTCTCAGTTCTAGATGGCCAAACTGAAGCATGACTAATTCCACCCAGGCTGATCTTTGTGGTCGCTGTGGGTGAGCTATTGCATGAAACGTGGCGTTCCCCTCGCCACTGCCTGCATTTTGTTTGGCAGTCTGGAGGACACCGACCGGACTGGGCCCTCAGGGTGAGCATTGGGAGGAATGCTAAGCTTCGGATAAAGAGAATTTTGGATCACAGTTTTAGATTTAAGTAATTAAGCCATTTTGTAACTCTGGCCCGTTACTGCTTAAATTTGCAGCTTATATTCTAATGATATAATGATGGCACAAAAGCACTGGTTTTTTGGTTTGGGTTTTTTTTTTTTTGTGTACAGTCTGCTAGTTTAATGCATACGTTATCAAGCATCAATCTCTTGAAAAGTAGGGCGGTTTAGTTAAAAAGAAAAATGAGAAGTTATAACAAAATTCTGTAGAATGTAAAGTAATTTTTTAAGAAATAATTTTTAATTCTAGCAGGCAAACACTGTATCATTGTCATAGGAGTTATAACTTTGAAAGTATCTAAGTTCACATAATACACAAGAACCTGGTCTTGTCACGTTGTTCATGTGAGTAGCTCTCTGATAAAAAGTCTTTATATGACTTGCTTGAATGAGAAATACTTTGTAGGAATGTGCCCTTGACCTTTTATCAGAGGGATCTGAGCCCCTATTGTCCATATTGTGCAATTGGTGTCCAATCTTGCAACCTTTTACTCACGTAAGTAATATTTTCTTATTTTAATTAGTCTTTATGGAACTATGTGTGGATGGAGGAAGAGAAGGATTTGTTTGTTGGTGAGACAGGCAGTTTCAGAGCAGATAAGTGGGAGATTTGGCTAACAAGGAATTCTTAAAAATAGATCCTTTAAACTTTTTTTGCCCTGTCAAAAGTAAAAATACAACCTAAATCATAACTTGCTTTAGATATTAATGGCCAGCAGAGAATAATGCCAGTGCCACAAAAGAAAATGTAAAACTTATCATTTACTGAAGCTGGTATTCAATTTCTTATACCCATCATCATCATCACCCAAAATAGTAATCCTGACATGCAGATATTAAGTCTGAAGTTTGCAAAATTGCATCGCTCCTTCCATCCTTCCTGAACCTCTGTTAGAGGGACGAAGTTTCAGCAACGCACTCTGTCTCTTCAGTGGTGGAGAGAGAACACCCCTAATGCTATTGAATTTAGGAAGGATGCCAATTCTGCCATTTAAGAACACGAAATTCAAGACTACTGCCTGATTGCTCATTATGATAGAAAACGTTTTAAAAGGTTCATGGCCTAGTTGAAGGTCTGAAGACATCTCACGTACAGAGAATCTGGCAGGCGCAGTCTCTGCCTCCGATTTGAATTGTACCGCAGCATTGTAAATCGGAAAGGAAAGAGGAGGCATCACAGGAAACAATTGCATAGATAATGTACCTTGTTACTGTATCAGAAAGCAGTGAGATAGAGTTGAGTAATTAACTTTGGACAGCTTCAGCTGCAAAATGCAGTGGTAAGTATTAAAGTGCAGAATTGGCTTTCCTTATTGACATTTCTTAAACAGACTGTTTGACTTTTTTCAAAATGAATTCTCGTTTTAAATTGTTTTTATTAGTTAAAGCCTGACTTGTACACAACTTTTTTAGCTGATCAAACAGGTGGGACATGTCTGTGACTTTGTGCTGGTTTCTTGCTTGCTCTGACTGTGCTAATCACACCCTCAAACCTGCTGTTGCTTGGAGAAATGACATAGTGATAATTGTGAACCTGTCCACAGGGTTAGTTTGCTAGCATAATGGTCATGCATCGTACGTGTATAGTGCAAACGCACATATTTTTCTAGACAATAGGGCATATTTTACCCTGCCTCCCGCTGCGCAGCTGCAGAGAACATCGGTGCCTCCCCGTTGCTCTGCCCCGAGTCACTGGGGATGCGCGGCCTGCAAGCGCTGGTACCCACGGGTGCGGCCCTCTGGCTGGGATATCCGCGCTCCACCTGGTGGACAGTCTCTAATAACGGCTTGAACTTCTTTTACGGTCAAAACCAGAGGAAGCTTCAGGGTTAAGTTTCTGCCTCTGAGTTTAAGAGCAGCCTCTGTCCCTTGGCAAGATGTGAGTATATAAATTCTGATTGCTCCCCTTCGCATCCCACAAAGGAAACGAAATTACATAATTGGCATCGGATTGAACACCTGTGGCATGTAAAAGATGATTATTCAAATAACTGTATTAACTTTGTGTAATCAGGATTCCCTTCCCCTCAGTTTGAAAATTCACCTACAGCATTACTGCGGCTTCTCAACCACTTACATGGTGGTCTTCAGATATGCCTTTCTTATACCCCCCCCCCCCCCCCAACCAGAATAACTTTATTGGTTATATCAATGAAAATTCGAAGTAACTTCACTGTGATCAGTATAGAGATTTATGGCTACATAACAGGTAACAGTGTTCTGCATTTGTCCTGGTTAATGTTTTTCCTAATCTGATTATTTCTGATTTTGTTGAACAAGAAACATTTTCTGAGGACCTGGTTGATCCACTGGAGGCCCAAGCAGCTGTTCAGTGGGACTTCCACAGGCTGGAGGAATGGGGCAGCATCAACCTCAAGAAGTTCAGTGCAAATGCACAGCCCTGTACCAGGGCTGGAGTGATGCCATGCACCAGCGCAGGCTGGGGACGGACCAGCCCTGGGCAGTTTAGCAGGAGAGGACACGTGGGTGATGGCAGACCATACTGGCCGTGAGCCAGCACTGCGCCCCAGCGCTGGTGAAGGCCTGACATCTACTGAGCTACGGGAGCAAGGGATGATTCCCCTCCTAGTGCTTATGAGGCTGCATCTGGGGTACTACACCTGGGTTTGGGCTCCACAGTCCAAGGGGGAGGCAGCAAACTGGAGAGAGGCCAGTGGAGAGCAGCCAGGGCGGTTTCGGGGCTGGAGCAGCTGACGTGTGGGGAGAGGCCGGGTTTCTCAGCCTCAGGAGGAGAAGACTTTGGGGGGACCCCCCAGAGGTGGGGAGGAGAGAGCCAGGCTCTTCCCAGGAGCGTGTATTAATAAGTGCATGGCAAGTTGCAACAAGGGAAACTCTGACTGCGTATGGGAGTGGCTGAGAACTGGAACACATTGGCCAGAGATACTCTGGGATTTCTACCTTAGAGGTTTCTAAAACTTCATAGGAAAATACACTGAACTACCTGGTCTAGCTTAAGTTAGCCCTGCTTTGAGCAGGAGGACTGCAGTCTGTGACTTCCAAAAGTCCCTTTCAATAATTTCAGAATTCTGTGAAACACCACAGTGCAATGTTTTCATACCAGGTACGGTTATAATACTTCTAAAATCATAATTGACTATGGAAACACTGATAAAAGCAAACCAGCGAGTTCATCCTCTTGTGCTATTGGTCGTCTGAGCAATGTTCTGCAGGGGAGAAAGCACCACCCTTTCTACCCCATCCCAGCACAGTAACACATGACCCAGCTTTGCGCTGAGCATGCAAAATTTGGCGGTTAGGCTATTGCAAAGAGGGCGAGCTGTCAGCCTGACCAAAGAGCGGGACTAGAAATCGCGTCTGTTGGTTGTCCAGTGTGTCCCATCTGCGCTTACACGCTCTCAAGGCGTGATTTCTCCTCCCCCAAAGTACTACCCTTGCTCTTGCTGGCATGTTACTATCAGGTTGAGCAGCGTTAGCCAATGTTGGTGCAAGGAGAGCCCCACTCAAAAACCTGGTGACTTTGTAGCAGTTAATTAGGAGGGATATATGTTTGCTGTGAGCTACTGAGATAGTTACTGCTGTCAGGTCTTGGGGTGAGCCCCTGCCCAGGCAGGTAGAGCCTGGGCTGCCCGGCTGCCCCGCCACCTCTCCCCATCTCCATCGAGATGGAGGCATTGCTCTTGGTGAACTCACCGCAGATTCATGCTGAGGTTTGTTGTTTGTTTTTTTTACACTATCACACATTTCTCTCAGACCTTTCCACCAACTTTTTCCAAAAAAAAAACCCCAAGGCCACGCTCTATCGAAACTTGTTGTTTGGTGCCACCTGGTGTTTAAATGACCGGCCTGAGGAGGGACCCGTGCCTGCCGCGGAACGGGCTGGAGCTTTTGGGGTACAGGCAGAAACCGTCGTGAGATGCGGTAAACTGGAGCTACAGCTTTGCTGCGTCTTGCAGGTGGGGAAATGCGTACAAAAGAAGAAATCTCAGTTATCCTAGACGGCTTTCTGAGCTGGTGCTTCTCTCGGGCAGAGGCGGTCCATGTTCGCTGAAATTCGCCAAGACAGACGGCAGAGGGCATTAATGAATGCCTTAAGCATCGGGGTTTGCTTCCCAACAAAAATCTGAATTTCACTGGTAGTGTAAATGTACCCTTTTCCTTCAACCTTTTTTCCCCCCTTTTTTATCATGATGATGGCTATGTTTGTCATTAATTCGTGTATACCTTGTTTTTGCTTCTGCATATTTTCCTATATACCTCCTGTATAAAAATAAAGCAAAATATTGCTGACAAACCCAGGTCTACTCTTGCCTGAGGTGATGGGAATGTACCGAGCAGAATAATACTAAAATGTTAGGCATATGGTTGAGCAAACCTAACCTTCATGAAGAATAACGAAAAAGCTCATAGCCGTTTTTCCCTCCTTACTGTTCAGTTATGGCAAAAAGAGTCAGCTGAGACGTCCTTTTGATGGGAGTATTGCTGGGTTTACCAGACCCAGTGGACTGCCCTTTTAAAGCTGTGAGACTGATCAAAAGAAAATGCTTAGCTACTCTAATACTTTATAGGCATGTTTCACTCTTGTACTATTTAATTTCTGATAGGCAAGTTCAGGACTGGACTAATTTACTCCTGGCATGAAGCCTGGGATGTAACATGCCAAAAAGCAGTATATAATAACTACAATTGGACGGAGGAGTGCAGGTCAGCACACATTTCACACCCCTCCTTTTACTACTGGAGTCATGGGGTAAAATCTACTCTTTTTGCCAACTTTGGTGAAGGTGTAAATGCATATGCACAGTGTAATGGCTTTAAATCTTGGATTCCTACTTGTATGCGCCAGATGGATCTTGTATAAGTGTTCCACTTTACAGCATGTTAGCATTTGCTAGTAGTTAGCTGGAGGTTATAGCTGCCAGACTTTTCTGTGGCAGTTTCCAGGCTTAAAAAAAAAAAAAGGCAAACAGAGAAAACACAAACAGACAAAACAATCGCCCACACAAGAAGGGACATCAAGATAATAGATAAAACTAATTTTAAGAATTACGTGTACCTGTATTTGTTCTTGAACCATATTTGATTTGTCTTGTCCTTATTTGAACTACATCGGGTACATGAATTTTAGGATTTGTAAGGAAAACCATCTCCGCTTATCAATAATGATTGAAAAAGTCTTACATTAATGTATCGTACACAGGATTGTGGTTACCTTAGGAAATTTATATATAGCTGTCTATGTGTATGTATTTTTCTTGAAAACAAGTCTGGGATCTAGAGAGGCTACCAAATTAATTTAATAATCATTTAATTTGATGATGTAGGCGAGAAGTATTTTTCAACATATGCACTACCATATATGAAATGCATTTGTACTCTCTGTACTTGCTAAATGCCTTTGTCTTTGCTAACTAGAAGAATAATTCTTACAGACTATACTTTTAAGACATGACAATATGCATTTTTAGTAGGCTACTAATTCTTACCTCAAGTTCAAATTTGCTCCTCTATATACCTGAAGCGTGTATTAATGGTCTAGTAAAATATGCTTTAGTGTGCCTACTTTTCCTGTTTCTCCCTTTCCCTTTCCTTTTCCCTTTCTCTTTCCTTTTCCTCTGAAATAAAACTTGTAATTTCTGAAAAAAAAGAGAAAAGGAGGTTCCAAAAATGCAGAAGAAAAATTCACTGGGTTTATGATGCACATGTTTAAAACCTACAATATTGGCTGGGCAAATTGTTAAAAACAGGGCAAAACCAGGTCTTTCTTAGCTCGCTTCTTTCTCTTGCTCTCCTTCCACTGCCTCTTTCCCCCTCCCTCCCGCAACTCTCTTGTACTCCGACCAACAAGCACATTTTTGTACTCATAAAAAGCACATCAGCACTTTAATTCCAACATTACCATTACAGACGTATACTAAGAGGTATGTGATGCCGCTCCGGTGACTTCCAGGAGGATTTCATCACAAGCACACAGCGGGATGGGGGGTGCCTGTGACACTGCAGTGAGCCCCACCGAGGGCGAGGGGCATCTCCCCCATCCCTCACCCTCTCCCCTGAGCGCGTCGGCAGCAGAAAGGCTTGGTGTAATCCCGGCTGCAAGCCTGAATGGCCAATGCCTCTGGGGGCATGGAGAGGAGCATCCAGCCTTGTCTGATGCTGGCCCCCACACACGCGCACCCGTGAAAGTCAGTGGCTGCAAAATTCCCCCTGCCTTGGGGGAGAACCATTTCGATAGCCCTGAAGGTGTCAGAAGTCGTGCTCCTGGGCTCCCACGCTGCCGAGAGCGACACGCGTGCCCGGTTTATGTGCTGTGAATAGTCCCACTGAAACCTCTTGTTTCAACTTAGGCAGGTACGTACGTACTTTGGGGGATTAGGCTGGCAAGGCCTGTTTCTGTCCTCTGGGCAGTACCACTGAAGGCAATGGGCTCTCAAGAGGCGATGCTGGTTGGCAGCATTGTGGGGTTTTTTCCTCTACAAGGGCAAGTTCAAAGTCTTCTGCTGTGAGGGAAAATTTACAGTGTTTCTTTCCCTAAGTTCCTCCTGTATGCAAAGAAGAAAACACTCATGGCTGTGACCATAGCCAAATGTCACAATTGCATCTATTGCCTTTTTCTGCACTGTTCCTGGGTTTAACACCACATACAGTCTTGTGCAGTACTTATGGTTGATAATGTCTCATTTTTTAAAATGTAGCGAAAAATGTCTGGAAATTTAATAGTTGCACTTCCCACCGTGGAAAGCACATTTGCAGAAAAAATTAATTGTTACCAATAGCTCTAATTGCCAGTTTGATCATTAAACTTTGCCTTGGGTCAGCCTTTCACTCTGCCAGAAGATTATTAAGTACAGATTAAGAGGCGGTTGCTAGCATTAACTTTGGACTCATAAGGCATCGCTGTTCGCAAATACTGTGCGTTTTATTTGAGCGAGCTTCAGCAGCGGAGCGTTTTTCTCAAACCATTCATTAGCGACCGACTTTGAAAGAGCCTGAAGGCCGTAATCGGATTATTCGCTTCCCGCTGGATGCGGAGGATACAGGCTTCTGCTTGTCTCGCGCTGCCGTTGGATCCCTCCCTGCTCCCTTTCATAGCCGAGGTATTGTTGAACGGCCGCGGTCCAGGGGCCGTGTCCTTTTGTGCCGCGAGGGCTCACATTCCCTCCTGCTCTCCGCCGGCATCTCCTTACTGGAATGCTCGGTGGAACATTTTAATCGTTGGAAGTGTTCGCTTCTGAGCTCACCGTGCATTTTAGTTCTGCGCTGTTGGCCAGGATTGATATATGCGGAGAAGAGAGCTTTAAAAGGCCTTTGGATGTGGTTTGCTAAAAGCTTATTTACTGTATGAATGGTAAAAAAAATGGAACGTCCGCATCGTGCCGGGCCGTGCGCAGTTTCCAGGCATATTTTACCGATAAAAAAAAAAAAATCTTTCCTGCCTGTTGAATTTATGGCCGAGATAGCCAGATTACTAGAAACACTTATGTGTTTAATCTTTTCATGTTTTGAGCGGCAGAAGGTAGGGCAAGAGAGTTGCCCAAGGAAAATGCAGTGGAATTGCTTTTTATTTTGTGGAGATTGTAAATTCTGTTATGGAAAATGTAATAAAGCAGCAGCTTAAACAAAAAGAGTGGCTGTGTGAAATCGCAAAATTTCCATTGGGTGAAAACAAATCCTAACTTTATGTACATTTCCCCAGAGAGATGTAATGTGAATGCTTACAGCTGTTTTTAGTTTCTTATTCCCTGATTAGGTTTAAATTAAAGGAAGGATGTCATATTGAATTATGAAGAATTACTTATTTTACGTATTTTGGTTTATACATACCTTCTATCACAGTCTCGCTGTGGCACTTGCAAGGATGTATTGAACATGTGCACACAAATAATATTAAAAGTAAACTGGCTGCAGCGTAGTTGTTCTGACAGAAAAATGCGTACAGCTCCCACACCTCCCTCCCCAGTACCTTCACTGGGAAGGGAAAACTACCCCACCGCACCTAACCTTCCCCTGCAAGACGGGTCATTTGCTGCACAGGGAAGAGGGGCTGTGTCTTTGGGAAACCTCCCCTGCGGGACCCTCCGCCCCATGGGGTCCCACTGAGGGACCGGCAGCCTGGGGCGTCTCCCCCGACCCGGATCAGAGGGGACGAGCTCCCCGAGACAGCCGGTGTGTCCAAGCCTGAGCGATACCTGGAGTGAGCTGAGCGGGAGGGGAGGAGGAAATGCCGCAGCCATTCCATTCCTAAACGCAGGCTCTTTACTTAACGTCTGCTTTCAGCAAGCATCCAGGCGATCCAGCAGTCCAGAGGTTTGAAATTCACTCTCCCAGGAGATTTATGTCTCTCTTCCAAAGGGAAGTGCTTTCTTGCTGGGGAAGATGGTATTGCGTGACTTACCTAAGCAGTCACAGCTACGCAGCGTAGCTCAAGCTGGGCGTAGGTTTGGTTCCGCTACAGATGAAAAGATTAGAAAAGCTCAGTTTGAACAATTGGCACATTCACAGTTTTGCAGATTGGTTTTAAAGTATTCCATGGGATGCTTCGGCTGTTGTTTTTCTTGTAAATTATCAGCTCTGCAGGAGTTGCAAAACATAAAGGATTCATTAATAAAAACTACTCTGGTAAATATATATATACACACACACATATATATATATTTAAAATAGAGTAGGAAAAAATAATAAAATTGGTGAGTTGGACAGAAAAAGTGCTGATTTGAGTAAGGGGGTTTATGGAGCTGTGCCATGTAGTGCAACATACCATTTGGGGTTGGGATCTTCCAGGAGCTCCGTGCTGGTGGGTGTCTATATTTTGCACAAATGAACAGCCTGCTAGCACAGCCTCTGCAGTGCGAGTTGCAGTAAGGTAATCTAGAGATGCAAAGAAGATCTAGAGATGCAACTGGAAATCATGCTCCTCTTAGATGTGCAAAGAGCTGAACATCCCATCTACATCTTTGTGCTTCTGTAATCGTCTCTCCTCTTTTTCCTTCTCCTTAAGTGGTTGTTTATACCATGCTATGTATAGGATGACGTCCTCTGCTAGGACGAGGAGCCTGCTGATGACCTGCAGGGTAAATGCATCAAATAGAAAGGACGATACTCTGAGACGTGTGATTCTCGAAGCTGGCAGGCAGGGGAAAAGGAGGATGGAGATGGGGGTGCGAGAAGCAGGTTTGCTGTGAGCCTCCGGGCACCCTGGGGAGCAGCACCTCTCAGGTGTCCTTGCCTTGGCCTCCACTGGGCTTCCCCAAATGCTCTGCCCCCCAATCCCAAACAGCATAACCCTTCCTCCTGTGAAGACAGGGCATTTGGGCCAGGTCTGCTGGAGGGGAAGGGGAGACCAGCTCTGGAAATGCAAACAGCGGCAGAGTCTAGTGGTGGGGGTGCTGCAGCCCGCTCTGGGGCGTCCTGGCAGCTGAGGTCTCCCTCCGTGCCTTGGGGCTTGGGGAGGAAGAGGAGGCCATGGAGCAGGACGTGGGGTGAGAGAGCTGCTGGTTGCCACTGAGCTTTTTGAGAGACATTGCTTTAAGGAAAAGAAAAATAATAATCATGGCATTGTTATACGGTAGAGCTGGCCATTCACTTACAATTAATTAGCGTGACTTTAAGAGTAATTCTCCTGTCCTACCATTCCATATAGAATAGAAAGAAGTAAAAACTCCTCAGTGTGCTTAGAAACATCTAATCTGATGACCCGTCCAGTGACAATCATCCCAGTACCCGGTTTCCATCATCCCAAGTAAAGAACAGTCTGAAGATGATGCCACGTTGCCAATTTGCCATCACAGTGTGTAACGCTACTTCTAATGTTCTTCAGTCAACTCCTGCTTTAGGTTGACCCGTGCCACAAGGCATGCAGAAACTGGAACCTACACAGCCTCTGCAGGGGCCGGCGGCTGCTTCCCCGGTCCTTATCCTCTAGGAATTTAATATATCTTGTTATATAAGCTATCTTGCCTCACCAATGTCTTAATCATCTGCTCTTTCCTATCTGCTAGTTTGTGAAGTCTTTGGGATGTTGGTAGTCTCCAGCAATAGCTTTGTATAGTAGTAGTAGTAGTAGTAGTAGTAGTAGTAATGATAATAATAATGCTGTTCTCTTTATCCTAAGGATTCGAAGAGGCAGTGGCCATCATTCTTGGAGAAAGGGTGACCGGTGACTCACGCTCTCGCCCAGAAATTTCCAGATTCATCTTGCTCTGTCACTGTACGTATCCCATCTGACATTGACTTGGAATATTTCTGTACCAGTTTCCCCTCTGTGACATGGAGGCAAAAGAGACATCTGCTTCTCAAAAGTACACTGTAAAATTAACTACCTTACTGTTTTGAAGCACTTTAATGCAGTATGAACAGGAGCCATAAAAGTACCTCAGACTGAGAGAGAGAGAGAGAGTCTTTTATTACATGTTTTGGAAAAAAGCCCCTGCAGAAAAGGTCAGTTTCTTTACCTTCCTTTTTAAATCAGCTATGAGACATACAAACTTGTAACTTGAATACGTAGATGCTTTTCTTTTCCTTTTCTTTCATTCTATGTGCATATCTGTAGCTTATTGCAGCTTCCGTATCTCCTTTCAGCCAGAATACTTTTTCCTATCGATATGTGGTATTTTGCTGAGCAAATAAAATATCCTTGAACAATACCACTTTTTAGTCAGTCATGCCACTGATTTATTTCAGCTTTGGAAAACTGACCTTTTCAAGTTCCAAACGTACATATTGTGACCGGTGTCATGTTTTGGAAAGCTGCAATTTTCTCCTGCACGTTCTTGACTGAGATAGTGACCAAGGAGGACGTTTCTCCTGCCTGTAGGTCCTTGCAGTCCCTGGTCTCCAAAAGAGAAAACAGAAACAAATTTTCCAGTACCAACTACTCAATTACACCCTCGCCGTCAGGCGAGGTGTTCCATGAAGTGGGTTGGTGTGTTGTGGACATGTCACTGAGTGATGCATTTAATCAAGAACACCTCCCAGTTGTGAGGCTTGCTTTTTCCTTTTTCTTTTTCCTTTTTCTTTTTTTCTCTTTTCTTTTTTCTTTTTTCTTTTTCTTTTTTCTTCTTTCTTCTTCTTTCCTTTTTTTTCTTTTTTCTTTTCTTCTTTCTTCTTTCTTTTTTCTTTTTCATTTTCCCTCTCTCCTCTCTTCTCTCACCCCTCTTTTGCTTTTCCCTCTCTCTTTTTCTTTCCTTAATAGCTGAATCTATTGACAAGTAAATCCCCTCCTTCAGTTACTTTAATATGCTTTCATACAATGTTTGCTCCACTTTATTTCTCAGCTTTGTTATTTCCACTCCCCAGTAAAATCTATCACCTTTGAGTGAGTTATTTGCTTTTCTGGACTGCAGCAAATACCACCCACTCTGTTAAGGTCAGGCTCCAGCTCCTTGACTTCACTATTGTTCCGTCCCTTCCTTACCCACTCTGTCATTGCAGTACGACAGCTCCAGCTGGGAGGGCAGGGAAATCACTCCCTCAAGAGCAGTTTATCATGGCAATAAATGTTATGTGTTTTACTAGGATGCCATCAAAGTTCACCATCATGCTGAAGCCGAAACAATTGTTTCTTTTATTCATCTATTATACATACTGTATTGGGTAGGTGTCTATATCCTGCAGAGATCAACATCCTGAAGGTGCAAGACGTTACTTCTAGCTTCTCCTATCTTGTGAAAATTACCAAATTTGCAGAGAGAAACATCATAATATTTTTAATTAATTACTGCTTCTCAGTTTTCTTCCTGTTCTCCCTACTGCCTGGGTTTTAATTACTTTGCTCACACAGGCGTTTCCAAAGTCACGTCAATTAAACGGTATACGTGGCCTTTACATTTCTTTCTGGTTGTTTTTTTCTTTTTATGGTACTGCCTGTGCACAGCTCTGTTGACTTCAAAGCATCAGAGGCCTGAGAGTTTTGTGACTGCAACTGGTACTCAGCAGAATCCAGCCAACCGGCTGAATTGGTCTGTCATTCATGAAATTAGATATTTTAATTTTTTTTCAGACACTAGACAGAAAAGAGAAACCTTTCTGCTTGCATTCCCTCCCCCATCTTCCTATTAAATATTGATCTTTCCTCAGCCAAGAGAGCTTAATAAAAACTGAGAATACACTTTACTACATTAATTTCATCCAGCAGAATTGCTTGTAGCAATATGAAAACAAGTTGTTGAATGTGTGACAGGGTAATTCACTGAGCACTAAAGGAAATTGCTTAAAACAAAAAGAAATTTGTTATACTCTAAGCTCTCGGTGACATATGAGATCTCCCAGTATTCTGGTGGGAAAAATGGTCAGCAGTCTTGCACTGACATATGTTAGGTATCTCAATTGCCTGAAATGCAGGTTTGGATTGACTGAAACTATTTAGGACTTTAGATTAAATTCCCAGCAACATTTTCATTCAAGAGCATGAAGGAAAAATTTGAAAAGTCAGAATATTTCATTTCAACATTTTTCTACAGAAACCCCTTTCATTCTTTTTTTTTCCAGAACACTCTGTTTCTAAATCTGGCTCAGCTTAGTGAAGGGAAGAGAAAGCAACACCCAAAACCAGCATTTGGAGCATCCCCTCCTCTTCCTCCCTCTCTTCTCAGGCAGAAGGGGCTGGCAGCTTGCCTCACTCCCGCCGTTTGCTCCATCCTGCCAGTGGCACTGCGGTTACCTGCAGTGATCGGTGCAGAGACAACGCTGTGGCTCCCAGTGCTCCTGATGACCTATTTCACCATGAAATGGAGGCTCAAAGTCAACCCAACTAAACCAGAGCCACCATTCTTGAAATCACCTTAGGGATGGACTGGGGACCTTTACTGTAAAGACAGGTCAGAGGTTCAGTGATAGGGCTCCATCCCCCTGTCCCCAGAGTCAGGCTAGGTACCCTTGAGAAAACTAAGTATTCACTGCCAGGATCTTAATTTTGGGACCGCTGTATGATTTATTTCATTTTATGTTACGCAGGAATGCCAGCTGCAGACAAACGGGAGAAAGCTTTGCTTTGACTAATGAATGTTCTGATGTATATTGTGTCTGCAAGAGGAAGAAAGGAAGATATATCACTGGTGGATGGGACTCAGCTTCAAGGAGGTAAATATCAAGTGCAAAAAGTAGAAGATCATTAAACGAGATGATACAGCAGGGCTGTTGCTATTGGTGTCAACAGCTGTTTTCTTTCTCCTGATATGATCAGTGTTCACTTATTAGCACTTGGTTGAGCTTGATTAAAAGCTTTTGATCAAAAGGCAAAGAAGGACATATTTTCCTGCTGAATATTTTCCTGTTTTTTGGGTTTTTTTTCTGATGGAGATGGATATTTGGCCACAAATATTATTAAAAGTTTGTGTCCTTGCCTCTATGGGTGTTCGAGAAAGAATGCTGAGTGGGGGTTAGGAAGGTTACTCAAAGCAAGTGCAAAAGCTTGGGTCTGGAATCTGTGTTTTCTAACTGCGTTCCTGTTAGGACGTAGTGTGCCTTTCCACCGCCATGGCTGTTGAGCACTGACATGTAGTTCAGTAACCAGGTCAGGGTTTGGGGTTGTTTTCTGACGGGCAGTTTGGTGGTCTGTAGTTAGTGCAATAACAAGAGCTGAATGAGGCTTTTCAGGTGAGATAATTCAACGTTTGTGTGGCACTGACTTGGGTGATTCCATGGTTTCCATGGGTTCAGTCAGCTTCAGTCAGCACAAGTTTTGTCCTCCACCAGACTCCTGAATTAGGGTTTCAGACCTAGAAGCAGGAGATCCAGAAAGCATGGCACTCTTCCTACCTGGCTACCACATCTTTGTTTTCAAGTCCAAATGCTGCCTGCATGTAGGGATGCGCATTTATTTCAGGGCTCCCAAGAGCTGATGGAGCCGGCATACTGCCAGCCACCGGAGGAGAACAAGTTTCTCCTATGTGTTCCAATTATCCGCAGTTTTATCTAAAGCTGAAATGTTTTTGGGCATTGTTAAGGTGTTATCCCTAATTTTTATCTCTTGGCTCAGAAATAGTGTGGCCAGCAGGAGTAGGGAGGTGATCGTGCCCTCACTCGGCACTGGTGAGGCCGCACCTCAAATCCTGTGTTCAGTTTTGGGCCCCTCACTACAAGAAGGACATGGAGGTGCTGGAGCGTGTCCAGAGGAGGGCAACGAAGCTGGAGGAGGGCCTGGAGCACAAGTCTTATGAGGAGCGGCTGAGGGAACTGGGACTGTTTAGTCTGGAGAAGAGGAGGCTGAGGGGAGACCTCATCGCGCTCTACAACTACCTGAAAGGAGGTTGTAGCGAGGTGGGTGTTGGTCCCTTCTCCCAAGTAACTCGCGATAGGACGAGAGGAAATGGCCTCAAGTTGCGCCAAGGGAGGTTTAGACTGGACATGAGGAGAAATTTCTTTACTGAAAGAGTGGTCAGGCCTTGGAACAGGCTGCCCAGGGAAGTGGTTGAGTCACCATCCCTGGAAGTATTTAAAAGACGTGTAGATGAGGCGCTTAGGGACATGGTTTAGTGGACATGGTGGTGTTGGGTTGACGGTTGGACTTGATGATCTTAGAGGTCTTTTCCAACCTTTATGATTCTATGATTCTATGATTCTATCTTCGGTTCTGACTAACCAGCTGAGCAAAAGGTAGTAACATAGACTGACGCTGATGGCAAAAGAATGATTGCTTTTAAATATTGTTAAAGGTTCCTTAGGGCTTTGGGTGGCTACACAGATAGCGCAGTTTTGTACAAACAAAAAAATATAAACAAAGCATGAATTTATTTATTGTAGCCAGGCTGAGACTGAAGTCAAAGAGATGGCCTGTTACCCACCTCAGCCAGCTACAAAATGGGAGATTATTTAAATTCAGCATATCAGCAAAGCTTTGCAGTAAAGGCATAAATGGTTGGGGGGTAGCTCTAATGCTTTCTAAGGTCATAAAGAATAATTTCACTTACATTTTGGTTCAGATGGTCAGGTCCCAGAGACCAACAGCCAAACGGTCTTGGGAATATGCAGGTGCTCTTCTAGTCACCTGACTTCTGTTTAATTTGGTTTAAGGTGTTGCCTCTGGTCAAGGGAGTGACTATGGCTTCCTGTGTTGAAAAGGCCTTTCACATCCCTTCCCTGTGTAACCAGAGCTTTCAATAAAATTGTGGTCTTCCTGCCATTACCTTTTAGAGCTGTGTAACGTCACAGCCAAGATAGCCCACTATTTTGACCCCCCAAAATTAAAAACCAAAAAAAAAAAAGAAGTAAAGCCTTACCAAGCCTATAGTCCTTTTGCATGGCTATACTATCTGCAGCTCAAACCTCTGACAACTCAATATGAGCGTGTTTGGTTAAAATAGTGGGGTCCAAATGATAGATGGAATGGCTGCATCATATCTTGGGAAAACATTTAAAAGGGTGTTTTGTTTCTGTGAGCACACTTGGGATTTGATGTAATAGCACTTGCAAGAGTTGATATAAAGGAAATTATTGCTTCCCAATAAAATTCTCCATTTTTATTGGCTCGTGTACAGAGAATGGCAGCCAGCTGATAAAATACTCAGTGGAATTTTCCTTCCATCTAGCCATGTACTCTACAGCTATGAAGTGCGTATTTTTTTAAAGTGGGCAGATTATGATTGAAAGCATTTTATGTTTATCATACTACTCTTTAGGTGGGAGTCTTTACATATTTTGTGCTTTAACTGAAACTTTGGCTTTTAAACCTGCTGGTTGTGACAGTAAAGTAACGAAAAATCATAAAAATAATCATATAAATCTCTTATCTCTGTCAGATATTTACAGGCAAAGTAAGATGTATATTCTGTAAAAGCATTTTTAACTTTTCACATGCAATATGGATTCCTTATAGAATGTCTAGTTAGGGATATACACACACACACACACACACACACACACACACATATATACATAATATGGCTTTGTAAGACTGAAACTGTAAACAACATTTGCAAAATATTACTTCACCAGGGGCATGAAAATCTAGAAAACAGATCAGCCCTACTATCTTCCCTAAAATAAACACAGACTTCCTCAGAAATTTAAACTCTGCAGCATTACTTGCATTTACTAATAACAATTCCTTAACTTTCCAGAATGGAAAATCTTCAATTTCCTACTCATTTATTTACTGGAAAGTATAAAACATTTCATCACATTAAACTGGGTTTTCTTTGTTTACAAGGGGGGATTTGATTCCTAAGCGTTAGGGCCAGAAGAGGACCTAGCTGATGGGTTTTTAGGTGCCTGCTCTCTGGTCTTCCCAGGCTGTGCACAGAGAAAGCCGGGTTGTCCCAGGAGGGAAGCCCCTGCGACCAAAATTGCGCAGAGCTACCCTGCTCTGTGGCACGTACAGGGCAGTGGGTATCCCTCCGCAGGGCTACCGGGGAGGCCCCTCTCTGCATGGCATCCACGGGTGGTTTGAGGGGCATCTCTAACAAGAAGGGTAAAGAGTCGCTTCTCCACCCAAGACACCAAAGAGCACTTTCCTGGTGGGTAACTGTGAAAGCACTGAAAAGCACTGTCATGGCAGTTTTCACTGCTGCTTGTGAGGAATCAGGGCAATGGGGTGAGGTGTATGGGGGGGGGGGGCTCCTGCAGCATCTCCTCCGGGCACTCGGGATAGGGATGCTAGTTTCTCTGTCTGGTTAATGGGTGAGCTGAGCTCTTCTGCAAGCCTGGCAGATGTGGCTGCCAGGGAATTGTTAAAACAAAAAAAAAGCAAGGAGACAGTTGAGCTTGATGCTGCAGGGCTCAGCTCAGTAAAGGTTGCAGAATCACAGTTTTGGACTTAGGCAGCAATGTATCACCGGAACTCTGCTTTGCCTGCTGTTTCCTGACCTGGCCTCCTTTTTCAGAGACATTTGGGCTAGAACTCAGCAGGGGTTGGGATCAGCTTTGTAAAAACCTGCTTATCCATGGCAAAGCAAAGCAGTTCGGTGCTGTCCAGACCTGGCCTAGTAAGCTGTGGAGGTGCTGATGCATTATACCTGCTTTCTGGGCGGGCAGCAGCTGAGAAGGGGACTGAGCTGTCTAAGCCCATTTCTTGGCCTAGCCCTCTCCGGCGTTTATGTACTATAATACGCTCAGTCTACCTACTTTTCTGTCACTGGGAATTTACAAACCACCCTAGCTTTCTCATCACTCTCCACTTTGGTGTGTTGGTCATAGGATGCTCCCCCTGGAAAACAGACCAGTTCTGTTGATTCGCTCCAGGGGGAATGGAAAAACCAAGGAAAGATGATGGTGACCATTTTCATATCAGTTATCAGGTCAGGCGACGACCGGGCTTTCCCCATAGCCATGGAAGAGAGAGATCCTGCAGGCTGCTCCTGCAGAGTCTAGCAAAGAGGACAGCCATCGGGGAGAGCCTTAGTCATGGAAAACCATTTCCTTTAACGCGCAGCATCCTCCACACAGAAGCCCTGCGGGACACGGCTCAGCCCCTAGGCCTGTTAGCCCTGTTTCCAACTGGCTGCTGGGATTCACCTGACTCGCCCCCTGAAGTGTGTCCGCATAATGCCTGTTTGCCCGCACTTTGTATATATAAATCAGCTTTCACCCGAAGCACAGGAACTCCTCATCTTGGCTGTCGAATGAGTGTCAGCCATGAAGAACCTGCAAAGTGCATTATAGCACTCCTGAATGCTTGTCAGCTTTCCAGAAGGGTTATGTTAGTTGGAAACGTCTCCGTGGTTCAGTTCCTGGAGTTCTCCAGGCCTAAAGTGTCCTCGTTTGAATTGTCAGACAGATCATTGTCACCAGAGACAGCTGGCGCTGGAAATAGCACCGAGGAAGAATCAAGTGATATGGCATTTTTGCAAAACATTTTACAAATCTGTATTAAAGCCAGCCTTTTATTTCTAATTAAATTAACATCATACCATGCTGAAACTTTTATGTGCTAGTTTGAGAGTTACAGCTAAATGATGTTATGAACTCATTATGTCAATATACAGCAGCATTGACCCAGACTTGCCTCCCAGTCCTCCAAATCTTATCCATTCCACACTTGGTTTACCACAAAAATGGCCTGGATTACTATAAGCTTAAAACAAGAGGACACGCTTTAACATAGCTTCTGTGTTTCAAATGTGCAATGACGGTCTAGTTAACAAGAAGCAGATTCAAGCATGCTCCAGACACGCTGGCAATTAGGCATACATTAGTCCTCCATTCTGCCAGAGCACAGAGTGAAAGGAGATACCCCTCCTCTGGAGTGTGGAGAGGACCGGTTATGGATCTTAGGAGGTATCCAATGGAAATAGTAGTTTATGAGTAAATAAACTATAATAATGAAATTAATTTCTGTGCTGCCTACTGCTGGGAAGCACTTCCTAATGGGAAGGTGTAGAGAAGATGGAGCCATCTTCTCAGGTGCGTGCAGCAGAAGGACAAGAGGCAACAGGCACAGGCTGGAAAACAGGAAATCCCAACTCAGTATAAGGAAAAAAGCTTTTTCACCCTGAGAGTCATCAGACCCTGGAGCAGATTGTCCGGACAGGTTGTGCAATCCCCATCTTTGGAGATACTGAAAACTTGACCGGACAAGGTGTTGACTACCTGCTCTAACAACTTTCTTTGACCAGGAGGATGCTCTAGGTGACTGTCTGAGGTCCCTTCCAACCTACATGTTTCTCAGATTCCATGTGTGCAAGAACTGTGTGTCCTGCAGTGCTAGCACAGTGGGAAGCTGGTTGCAGACACCATTCAATGAAGGAGGAAGCAAGGTTGCGTTGGATGGAGGTTCCTGGAGTATACTCGAGAAATCTGCTGGAGAGCAAAGGGAGATGACTTGGTCAGATGGGTGTTGGTTCCTGCACAAAACTTTTGCTTTGGAGAGCTTTCTTTTATTTATTTTTAAATATTTTAATTAATGCACTTGTTCTTCTTTCCCTTAGTAAGATCTAAACTAGAGGAAAGTATACTTTTTTATGCATGTAGTCAGAGGAACAAACAAACTACATCAAATATGGTTGGGATGAAGATCCAGCTACAGCAAGAGAGTAACTAACTCTATTGTGAAAAGATGCAGGAAACTGGAACATGGTGAGAAGGCAAGAAGTTGCAAGGGAGAAGATGCGCCAGCAGAAGAGACTGCCGTACGTGGTAAAGACACCTGTTATCTCCTTTGTATTTCTACAGTGTTTGCTATAGCAGAGCGCAAGAGCCAAGGGCACACAGTCATTGAGCAATAGTGTGGTGGCTGCTGTTGATGCCAGAAAATTGGCAGGAAAGTTTAGATAGTGGAACTACGCAATGTGGTTCTTCAGAGCAATAATCAGTATTTTAGTGATTACTTTCAGAGTGAGTTCTAAAAGATGATTTGTGACTGCCCATACGGGGTGTACATCTCACGTTACTCTTAGTGGAGGGAGCCACAGTCTGAGGCATTGCTGAGGTACTTTTGTGGTTTGGTTGATGACTGTCTTTCATTTCTTCAGTAGATTTCGGTTAACATCGGCTTCAGGCAAGACTCCTTATAACAGTACTTTTGACAACAACTGAAACACTTACAAAAATGGGCATTTTAAAATTATTATAATCCTAATAATGTAAAGAGCATTGCTTTCTTTTTTTTCAGATTCACATTTACAAGTGTGTAGAGATGTCATTTATGTCCTAGACACATTAATTTCTGATTTTTTTCCTTTAACTCTCTTAATTGGAAGAAAGTATGTTACTGCTGATTTATGAACTCTTCAGAAGTGCCAGGGATCATTTTAAATGTACACAGCTGCTCTGCAGTAGTTTAACTTGGCAGATAGTATTAAACCATTGAATTGTGTCATTTATTTGTGTATGCACACAATAAGTTCCTTGTGCAGGTTCTTCAGAAATAGTCTCAATGTTGATTCGGAAATGTGGCCTAAAAATAACCTAGCCCCATGATTTATTGTTTTGGTGCTTGTCTCCAAACAGTACATCTAAAATGAAGAATGGGATACCATGTATACCCCAGATAAGGCAACGGAATGGAAACCATCCGTAAGAGGAGCTGTAGACCGAGGTCTAAAATGGAAAAGTTCCCAGGGTAAGCGAGCAAGACACATGATGGGAATCGACCTGTGTTGCTGGTATTTGGGAACACTGCAACTTATTTCATTGCTAGGCAAGGGAGTGTATGATGTTGTGTAATGAGAAAGAGCAGCAGTCGTGACAGCAGTATCACTGGTTGTAATGGAGTATAAATCAGGGCAATTTTCTCTGTCATTCCATTCAGGGCATCATAAAAGTAACGCCTGTCGTCTGGAAAAAATCTAAACTCGGAGAATAATATAATGCATTTCGCATACGCCCTGTTGAATGTATGAAATCCTACAGCACCAGAAAATAAAACACTTAGGAATCGTCTCTTTATACTGAGGGGTGACATCTGCAAATATATTCTACAATCAATACTATGTGACTTGATTTATGTCTTAATTCCATGGAAAAAAAAAGCAGTATAGATTCTATTATAGCTCTAAAAAATAACTTCTTAGGCCGTGATGCTAATCCCTTTGATCCACACAACTTAATGTATTGGAAAGCAAAAGAACTTCCCTTATTTCTCCTTTGTCTGCAAAATGGAATAAAAATAGCCTTCAGGGAATTGTAGATTCAGTTACATCCTCAACAAGAGAACCTAACGGGCAGTGTTTAAAGACTGATTGATAGGCATCATCTCTTGATGATCATAGCAGAACTTTTTAGGCTGCTGATTGCAAGCACAGACATGCTGGAAAGCAAAATTTATGCCTGTCAGGCTTTCTGCCGTGCTTTGTCTCCTCTTTTCTTCCCTTCTCCTCAAACCAGATTTCAGCAGTCTGACACGGAAATCAAGAACAATGGCCAAACAAACCTGAGCCAAACACTAATATCAGACTCATAAGTTTCAAATATTTTTCTTTGGTAAATGGTATAAAAGAGAGAAATTAAAAACAAAATTGAGGGTAAGTTTGCCTTAAGCCTCTAGAAAATGACAGAACTGTAGCACGTCGGAAGCTTTAGGAGCCATAGGGACTTTAGAAGGTAAGTGTAGCATCATTTATTCATGATGATTCAATTCTTTCACCCATCACTGCCACAAAATTTCCATGTGCTCTGGGCAGGCACAACATGGAAAATTAGTTGCTTTCAGGAGGTCATGAAATTTCTGTTACCTTGTTATGAAGGGCTGTGAAGCATGGATTTACTTCTTATCCAGGATCAGTGCTGGCAATATGTCGTGGTTTAACCCCAGCCGGCAACTGAGCACCACACAGCCGCTCGCTCACTCCCCCCCGGTGGGGTGGGGGGGAGAATCAGAAGGGCAAAAGTGAGAAAACTCGTGGGTTGAGATAAAGACAGTTTAATAGGTAAAACAAAAGCCGTGCATGCAAGCAAAGCAAAACAAGGAATTCATTCACTACTTCCCATCGGCAGGCAGGTGTTCAGCCACCTCCAGGAAAGCAGGGCTCCATCACGTGTAACAGTTACTTGGGAAGACAAATGCCATCACTCCAAACGTGCCCCTCAGCTTTATGTCATGCTGAGCATGGAATATCCATTTGGTTAGTTGGGGTCAGCTGTCCCAGCTGCGTCTCCTCCCAACTTCTTGTGCACCCCCAGCCTCCTCGCTGGTGGGGTGGGGTGAGAAGCAGAAAAGGCCTTGACTGTGTGTAAGCACTGCTCAGCAGTAACTAAAACATCCCTGTGTTATCAACACTGTTTTCACCACAAATCCAAAACATAGCCCCATACTAGCTTCTGTGAAGAAAATTAACTCTACCCCAGCCAAAACCAGCACACAATAGCTGATGAAATTGAAATATCAGTAGGATTTCCCTTTTTTCTCCTTGCCTTATGAGGAGGCAACTTGGTGCTACCTGTGAGGCGGTTGTGGAGCCCTTCAGCTGCCTTACCCGAGATGGCAGTGTAAGGGAGCTCAGACCAAGGTGCAAAAACGGGAGCACCTTGTGTCTTCTGCTTTAAATAAACTGGGCTAGCATGCTACCGCTCAGAGAGTTAAAGCAGAAAGTAGTATTATCAATTATCTGAGTGAAGAACCTGTTGGACAGTGTTGCCTTCTTGTCTTACACAACTTCAGCCATCAATGTGGAAAAATAAGAAGGCCCAGGTACTAACGTTGGGTACACGTGGCATGCACTATGGCAACTGGGTTGCATATTTATGAGGTGGTTGGCAGTATGCTGGCAAGATCACTTGGACCATTTAATTTAAACCCCACTTTTATATGGGACTTCTTGGTCCCATACTACTGTGGTACAAATCACGAATCTAGTCTATACTGTTTTTCTAACTTCTACTTCTCTATTACAATAACACTTTTGGGTTTTTTTGAGACACACATTGTGCTTTGAAAGTTGAAGAGGCTTTTGCTTAAGTCAATAGGGAGGGAAATAAATATTGATGTAAGTAACACAAGATATAACAATTGCCTTGGTAGATTGATCTTCTGTTGTAAAATCTTGTACTTTTTAGTTGGGCAATCATAACATAACACATTTTTTTCAACACTTTTTTCTTTTAATGAACACGTTTTTATTTGACATTGTCCTGAATTATTTAATTTTAATGTTAAAGTACAGAGGGAATTGTTGGAAGTGTCCTCTGTGCATCACTTCACTGCTACACAGGCCCAGCACAATAGGCAGAACAATAATCAATTTACTGAGGCTGCAGCTATAGCCCCATTTCTTCCATTAGCTGATTAAATCTTTGTGACTGATACAGAACGTAATATTTTTTAAGCAAACTTATTACTAGGCCAATAGTGCAGATACTCCATGGATGACATCTTTGTCTTCATGAGTAAAAGTCATGTACCACAGGCTGACGAACTAGTCAACAAACAAGTCCCAGAAACCACCTTTAAACCTGAACAGGGCTAAGGTTTCTGTTTCTGGGATGCCAGGTTTACAGCATCTGCAGTAATGACACTCAGAGAATTTGTTGGTAACCAAACAATGCCCTTATTTAGAACTAAATTTTCTATATCCTAGGAATAAAAAACCAAGTAGAGTGAATTTGTTATTTCAGTCTTTTAACTGCATTTTATAGTGATAAAAAGAGGAGGAAGAAATAAGTGTTTTAGGTAAGTCCTACAGAACCACAGGAGGTTTCTATCTGACACTGTTGGAAACTGTGGATAATTGTATCATATGGACAGAAGTCAGCCACAGAGGTTTTGTGTCCAAACACCAAGTCACAATTAACAAGTGTTTGGAAGCCACTTGCCCCCCCTCCACGAGGAGAGAGATAAGTGTGAGGAGAGCAACTTAAGATAGTGAATTTGGTTTGAGGGTGGGACACTTACCTGGGATGTTTTAAGACTGTTTCAGACACCGAAGGGTAAACACACAAGGGCAAGAGGTCTGATTGCACACCCAAGCAGCATGGCATGGACCTCAGTGCATGGAGTGAAATGGGGAGACCATGTACAGTCCTGCTCCCCCACCTCTCTGTCCTGGTATCTTTGCCTCCCCTTCCAGCCCAGGAGCCATAGCACAGTCCACACTATGGACTGGCCTGTGGTATGGATGAGGTATAGCTATACCTCAGCCTAGAAAGTGCTGCAAAAGTCAATCCTGCAAGAGATCTTAACCATTTTTAAGGAAAATTATTTAGAGAAGAGCTAGTGATCTCTCTCCTTTAGTCTTACAAGGCAAATGTCACTGTTACTCCTTTTGCCAAAGATATATTCCACTTTTGTAGCAGTGCATTAGCAGGGATAAGAAGGCTTAAAACATCTTTTTTTTTTCATCTCCCTTATGGAGGACCTTATAAAGGCTCATATAAAGTGCAGGATGCAGCCTTACTCTTCATAGATGGCTCTGTTTCTTCAGTGGTAGGGTCTGAATACCTTTTGGTGTGTTTGAAATGCAAAGCCAGATTTTGCTGCTCTAACTTGCTTGTAACAGTGAATGAGAAAGACTGTCTTGCTGGTACCAAAGAGGGACATGTTTTTGACTGTGATTTCAAAGTTCGTCAAATACTTGGCTTTGATTTCAATGCCTTTCACCGATCTGAATGAATTTGATTAATTAAGGGAAATGTATGTCTTAACATCCTAAAATATTTTGAAAAATCTCCCTCTTCGGCCTTTCAAAGAAAAAAAAACCTTTTGAATGCAAACCAGCACAACAAAAATGTTAATTCTTGTGCAGAAGTGAGAAAAATCAAATATTCGTGGCTCAGGAGGGTGTTAATGTTCTCATTCACGCCAGAGCAGATTTCTGGCAATTTTCATTAGGAAGAATCTGAGGGTGCCAGAGGAAAATAGCAAGATTCTGACCTTGAGAGAATTTGGAAAATGCAGTTATTCCTGCAGAGACATTGCCATGCCCACCCAGAGATGCCAGACGCAGGTCAGTGGAGGCAGGCACTGGAATCCTGCCTATCAGCTGGACGTGTGATCTAGAAAGTGATGGAGAAAACCTGTAGGACAAGTATCAGCTTAGAAAAGGCCATATCCTCAGGTGTTAGGACTAGAAAAAAGCTATATTTTTGACAATAAATATTGGTAGTCTTAAATTTTTTAAGATAAATATTTTTAAGAAGGAAAGAGAACAATGCAGTTGTAATCCTTGCTGAGCAGAACCTTATTTCCTTGACCACTAGAAAAAGCCTTACCCTCTAATGGCTGGTTCACCAAGTACTTCTGAGTAAAGGTGTGCAATGTTTTTATGATGAAACATAAAACCACACAAAACCCCACCTGGGCTGAGCTTTTTTTAATGAGCCTGAAATTCAGATTCAGGTTTACCGAAGATTGCCGATTACTGGAGAGAAATTTGCGGTTCAGGTTTGAAACATAATTCTCTGCTTGCCAAAACTCAAATGCATGGCAAATAACTGTGTCATAAAAAAAAAAAACACCAAACAACGCTGCCACTGTTATTCAAGCAGGAAACTTGAAATGCTGTGGAATTTATTTTCCTAGGACAAATACCTCATAATACATAACATCATTTTCACAATTCTTCATTTTCTGTACAACCGTATGTGAGAGGACACAAAATTTCTATGGAATTATGGTAACTAGAGATAAACTAAATGACTCCCCTCTGAAAGTCTTCCCCCAGGTGTGTTCGAAAGGTCAGGTTAGAAGCTTCTCACCTTTGCATGGTCTAAATTAGTCCTGAAGAAGAACCCTACATTAATCAAAATGAATAAAAATTTTCCTTTAGCTCGAGTGGTAAGAGGCCTGTAGTTTGGGAGCAGGAGGCTGTGATTACTGCTTGTCAGGCTATATCCAGACCAAATTCTGCTCTGTTACACTGGTGTAAATCAGCAATAACTCAGCTAGGTATTGGGATTTGTATCACTATGCATTGGAAGTCAGAAACTGATCTACCTCAAAAAACATTCTTGGAAATGAACTTTCACAGATTGTTTTAACATTAAGTATTACTATTGCAATTCTTAACTAATTCAGACGCCCTTTTGGTAGGCAGGCTGGACAAACAAATGACAATCCATCCAGGGCACTGGAGGGCAGAGAGGTTACTCTAACTCTTAAGTGCCAGGTTTGGACCCTTTCATGCACCTTCCCAGCTCCAGAACAACCTCTGAAAGTCCCACTGTCCCTTCTCCTTCTGCAGTCCTTTCCACCATGCCTGTAAAACAATCCTTTCGGACCTGCTTCCCAGAATGGTAAGATGACTCACGCAGTAAGGCTTCAGCAGCAAAACATCAGCTGATACCTATGATGCCAGCTCCAGGCTCCAGCACTGCAGTCCCAAAGCCTTAGAAAACTTGATGGATTGGAGCTTGATCACACAGCTGCCACCGCACGGTCCTGAGACACAGGTGATGAGTTATGACCTAATGAGTTGGATAGCGGTCAAATGTTGCATTAATGTAATAATTTTGTTTATCAACACTGTGTTAAAGTTAATCAATAATTATTTTTAAAATTAAGGCTCTTTTTAACACCCGATGCTCAGTAGTTTTAGATGTATGTGCTTGATCACTACCAGGGCACAGCTGAAAATGGTCATCTTGAACTACATTTTGGGGAAGGAAGGTCTTTGAAGAGCTGCTGTGTTGGGATCAGTGGTGCAGTACGCACTGTGGGAGGCAATGTATCTGTACTGGAACACTCTTCACTTCCCTGGAAGCACAGGCCCTCAGCCAAGGGGACTTGTTATAGCTGGCCAAAGCCTGAGACTTGCTATCATCAGAAAAGTTTGCACGTACTCATTTCAGTGTAAAGGTCAGAACTTCCCACCCCTTCTTGAACCCTCCTTTTGGTTTCCCCCAGGTACTCCCTGCAGGATCTGTGGGTGGAGGGATTCCTTTGGAAATCTGGCTGTTCCCAGCGGGAACTGGAGCTGCTGTTGGAGATTAGCAGTATCTAAAACAGGGACAACAAAATCAGATTTGGATAAATTTTGTTAGCTCATTTGTTAGTTTATTTTGTCTTAGGTACCATACGTGTGAGCCAGAAAAGTAGCGTGTGTTTTGCAGGGAGACATTCATGCAGGACTGACATAATTATTGAACACGGCCTTTAATAACAACCAACAAATTGTATGCAAGAAAGAAGTTTAATGAATATAACATAACTTCTTTCTTAAATGTTGACTTAGCTATAGACAAATCATACGCACATGTAATTTATTAGATTTATATATATATAAAAAATTAAGACAAACAAGGTATAATCATTCAACACAATTTGAACTTTCCCTTTTCTGTGTTTTTGTCCTTGTTAGACTCCAAGAACCCGGACATTCCTTTCCCGTAATTTCTGTGAAAGCTTATAAAAATTGAGGTCAATAATCCAGCAATCCTGGATTTAAATTCCTGCTTAAGCAGATTAATTCTTTATTCTTAAAATAAAAAAAATAGCTGAGATGTAAGAATTGCAAATAGTAGCAGTATTATTCAAGTATTGGCAGTTGCTCTTTTCCCAAGAACCTTGTGATACTGAATGCCTCTCAATAGGACTCCTGTAACCTGCTCATGTGTTTCTTTTTGAGCCTTAGCTTTGCAGCTCTTTTTTATCCTGAGTTAGATTGGCAGGGATCGCTGATGTTAGTGCGAGGTGTGGGTCCCTTCCTAGGCTGCTCTGGGAGTTGAATGTGACGATTACCTGCTGGTGAACAGAATAAAAAAAATAAGAATATTCCCTTCCTCTAGTATCTTATAGTTGCAGGTGTTGGTTTTTTACTGTGGGTGTTATGGTTGTAACAGAGGAGAAGGAAAGAGTTTTGCAGGTGTGAGAAATAAATATCTTGTGTGTCCTGCCCAAGTGCATGGTTGCACACTGGTTAACCCGGATGGGTTAACCCAGGATGACGTTGCTGTGACTGTGGGGCTTCCTCTGTCTTCTGGGTAGCTGGTTTCCTTCTCCCACAACCCAGCAATCTTTTCTCTTTTTTTTTTATAGATAGCGCTAAACTTTGTGCTACGTTCCACAAAATAATCTCCATCTTCCGGACACGTCAACAACTTTCCGTTCTCCATTCCTCTTACTTCATTGTGGCCAAATGCCTTGCAACAGAAGAATAATGGGTTTATTCTTCCTTTGAGTGTGTACCTTTATGTTATCTCTTGGACTATTTTTGCTTCACAGGCTGGCACCAAAACAAAATGAAAAACATTAATGGAACTTCAAAACAAGCCACCTACTCTTGGAAACCTTACTAGTAACTTTGTCTGCTTTATTTTGATCATAATGTATTTTAAGGTGTTTATCTTGGAAATGCAAATGGTGGCCAATTCCAGCTTTCATGCCTCTCATTAGTTTATTGCATCTAAAAATGACTGCAGAAACTCAAATCTATTTCTAAGTACAATATTATGGTTCTACATATCTGTTGGGAATGAGGTTGGAGGCACAGCTTCCAAGCGAGCTGACTCTTTCGTTTGGTCCTTACACTGACATTTACACGGGTGGAAACGCTGCGTACTCTGGCTAGGGTCGCACGCCCACTCGCCTCAGGTTTGAGTGGAGGAGTGGAGTGGAGCGGGTGGAGGAGCCAGCACGGCGTTCAGCTGCAGCAGCATCAGGCTCGGACCCTCAAGCCAGACTTCCCCGCGACACGGGGACGAGCTGCCTGCTGCACGGCACGGGGGGGGTCCTGCCATAACTTCGGATGGCCTCTGGCCCTCAGCCATTCATTTGAGCAGGGTGAAACGCCTGTGCTGTGTGTAAGGAAAGATGGAAACTCTCCAGAGTCACCCCCTGTTCCCTGACGGGTACTCTTGGGGGAGCTCAGGTCGGCGCTGACTTTGGAGTAAGCGCTGGCCCAGCCTGCCTCAGGAATATGAATAGTAGGAGCGTAAGTCTCTGAGCACAGACTTTTTCCTAGCAGCAAATCCCTCCATTAAACCAGCATTTGAGAGAGCCAGCACACGTTACTTGTGCCCTTCCAGAAAGGGAGACCAACTCACAGGACTGTGGGGACAGAGCTGAGCACGAACCACCAGATGTGCTGGCTGCTCCATGTGCAGCCATCCCTCCGCCAGGAAAAGGTGCTCCCGCCTTGTGCTGTCAAAATGTCCTCCTGGGAGGCTCTGTTTCATTGGCATCCGTGTCCTGAGAGCCAATGAAAAGGAAGTTGGATCCCCTCCGTGAGGTTTTATGTTGTTCCCACTGTTACTATGATAATTTTCATATTTTGAATACATTCCAAGAACATTTTGCATCTTCCTTTTTACTACAGATATGAACAGCTGTTTTAAAAGAAACTGATAAATAGATGAAATCTTGTGTGTTTTCCAAGTATTCATTTAACTACAATGACTGCATTGGGAAAAAGCAGTTTCTGGACTGAGGCTTGATTTGTAAATAGCCAAATTATGCAAACACTTGATTTATGGTCCAGTGGGTAGCAATTTATTCAGTATCAAGGGACCAGACTGCTAGTCTTATATTCATTATTGATATACATAGTTAAATGAAAATTAAGAGAATTCTCTTCAGGAAATTCTCTGTTCAAAGAGAAATCTCAGGCTTGCTTTACACTACCGATAATTTAGAATTCCCCTCAGAAAATGTAATTTTTACCTTGGATTAATTCTCAGCCCTTTGACGTTGGCAACTGGAATTCCCACTGATCTCTGTGGGGACAAAATTTCATCCATGTATATAACTGAATTTGAGACCACAGCTATAGAAGAAATCTATTTCATTCCTTAATGAGAACTAAGAGCTCCTTTCTATCTGTTGCCAAAGAGGTTGTTTCTCCTTTGCTTTGCACAACAACTAGTCCAGAATGATGTAGTCTTTAAATAAAGATTCCAGCAGAGGTATTCAAGTCTGGAGTTATTTTTCAAATCAGTCATGATACTTACTTGTAAGTAATAACAACTGGAAAACTTCACATTGCATGCTAGAAGGAAAATTAGGCTAAATAATTCTTGAGCAATGTTTAGATGTCATGCAGGAAATCCTGCTCACATGGGACCACATCATGTTGCACACCTTTTTGCTGTTCTTTATTGAGAAAGGATTTCTGTTTCCTTTTAAAATAGTGGAAGGGTTGTAGTAGAGAGGTGAGGAGATGCCTTTGCCGGCCAAGGAAGATCTGGTGTCTACTGAGGGCAAACTCAGGCAAGGCTCAGATTCCCGAGCACGGCATGATCTGGGACTGACTGAACTGAGTGAATTTGGGGTGTATCACCACTGGAAGTGCACCACTTGAGCCTGATACACCCCAAGGGACCTCTGGCATGCCCTGCAGTGACGTAGGTGAGAAAATGCCCGTGGCATGAGTGCACCAGCCTGCCCGTGAGCATTGCCAGGAGATTTTGCTCAGGACCGAGCAGGTTTTTGATACCTACAACACAGGACAGCAGATAAGAAAGGGTGTGATACACAAGAGCACCCATATGTGTGTGTTGGGTGAGAGCAGAAAGGGTGCTGTACATGCCACTGCTGGAAGATGGTGCTGGATCTGGAAGCAAAAGTTACCGGGGTACTGAGCTAACCGAACGTCTCTGGGGATGGATGGGGTACTTGCACCGGGACTGGCAAGTGTGGCCCCACAGGGCTGCTGCCAACCCAGGCCAGCTGAAGGGCAGGTTGTGGCTGTTGGAGCTGCTCTGCCGCTCCGGAGTTCAAAGCCTGCAGGGGTGTCTGGCACCTCGGCAGCACACGAAAATACACGCCACAGGGATTATTTTTGTTTGTTTGCTTTTTGCTTAGATACCAGCCCAGGCTAGGAGTCCTGCTTTAGACACTGGTGCTCACCCTGCCGTGGGGCTTGGATTGTGCTAGGGCTCAGGCGGGCAGGGAGGAAGGAGCCACCCCAGCCAGTGCTGCTGATGTGTCCCAAGTGCCCACTCTGCCTGTGGGCAAGGAGGTCAAGCCAGAGCGAGGTGAGGCAGCCAGGCATGTCAAACGCATCAGGGAGGAGGGGGCAGAAAAAGCAAATTTGAGCTTAATTTTGCAGTCCAGCTGTGGGTTGAGAAAGACTGGGAACTTATCCCTGTTCCCTGTGACAGTGTATGTGGACTCATTTTACATTAGATAGGCACCTGATTGAGAAAGAGGAACTCCTGCATTTCCCCTTGGTTACCACCAGACTGCTGATGCCAGCGCACTCCTGTCAACTTGGGGAAGGAGTTTTGTGTCCCTAACTAACTGCAGAACAGCTGAGTTTCAGCTGAAAGTTGGGTGGGAAGGTCCTGTTAGCCTGGTGTTTTGGGCATCCTTGTAAGAGGGTCGACCCTCTCAGGCTGTAGGCGGACAGGGCACTGCATAGCCCAGTTCCAGGCCAAGTGCCCTGATGGGGCGTTGGGAAAAAGCAAGCCACTGCGACCCCTCTCCTGGCAATTTCTGAGCCGAACTCACCGCTGTCAGAGGATGGTAAGCATGCTTAGGGCAAGCTTAAGGAGCCAGGACTTTCAAGACACATCTCTTCAGCTTAGTTAAGAAAGGATATTATCAGCACAACCTTTGGTACCTGTGTTAAGACTGTGATTCAGCTATAGACATCTATAACATAAATTTCTAAATCTGACTTACCCTTTTATAGACTCTTTAGAGCAACTGGAAAGAAATAAGCACTTTTAAGGAGTGATTAATTTCACCCAAAAGCAGCCATACAAAATGGATCACATGGATTTGCACCCAAAGAGGTTTAGAAGGACCCTTAACTGGTTACCTTATATCTATGATTTTTTTCCTGGCTCGCTGTGCTAAACATAAGTGCTTACGATAACTCTGAGGGGCATGGAGTCCTGGGGGAATTTAAGCCTCAAACAGTTGCTCAGATTGAACAGGACTGCCTTAGCTGAAGACTTTTTCCAATGTATGCTAGCAAAGCTCTGCGTGAATATCTGTGATTGTCTATAAAGCAATGTGATTATTCAGTGCAAGGCTGGATATAGACTGAAAATGCAAGACTGAATGCCCATCAACAGCAAGACAGTTAGATAGCCCAAAGGGACTTTTCCCTAGCCTTTTCATTTCAGACATAGACTTCTTAGGGCCCGTTTCCATAGACGTATGTAGGGAGTTGCACATGTGCGTTGCCCATGCTTGGAGCTGCTGGACAAGGGTCAGTTCTGGAAGCCATTTAACACCACAGCAAATTCACATTCCTCGGGCCTCTTTAGATCTCTGCTGCAGTGCCTAGAAAGCCAGTCCTTTGATCAAACTTAGGAGCTAACTATTTAGCTATTCCCTCCTTCCCTTCCTCCCTCCCTTTTCCTTCCTTCCTCCTTCCCTCTTTCCTCCCTTCCCACCTTCCTCCCTTCTTTTCACCTACCTCCCTTTCTTCTCCTCTTCCCACCTGCCTGCCTCTATGTAAGCCCAATAATTTAAAACAATATCTTGATTTTTCATTGCAAATAAATAAGGAATGGTTCTGGTTCTTCTCCCTGTGCTTTTATGCAGTATCTATGTCGTTCATCCCTTCTGTGTGACTTCTGGTTTTCTTTAAGCCAAGCAAGACACAAAATGTCTGTGTTATGTCTTTATGCAGCAACCGTTGCAACTGTCTTTACAGGCAATTTTTAGTGAAAAGAAACAAGTTTTAGTATAGTAGTTAATAAAACTACCTTACAATAATAATTTATCAGGCAGAGGAGCACGTGTATATTCTCACTTCTAAACATTGGTACCACGAAAGAAAAAAGAGAAAGTACATACCTATTGCCCAGGAGGATATTTAGATGATCAATACGCTAGTAGGGATGTAAATATAAATAATGCGCAGAAAGAAATGGAGACAAAGAAAAAAAAAAAAAAGAAATAATTTGATTGAATTGCATACAGTATTACTGCAGTGCTATTTTTCTTGTTTGAAGAAATCCATATTGAGCTGACATTTCTTCCACATTCCGTAGGATGCATGGGCTAAAGAAATTACTTTATGAGGGATCTCAATTCCTTTCACATTGTCATCACACCTATAAAAATGTTGGGCATAACAGCTTTCCTCAGTTTATATTGAAGCACTGTACTGAGCCTCTGAAGCCATAAGTGCTCTCCCTGCCTCCCCATCAGTCCAGTGCGTGACCACTTCACTGTGCTGCATTTTCCCCATCTGTAGAATGGGGATAACACAATTGCCTGCTTTCCTAAAAATAATAAAAATAAATAAATTTTAAGAAGCTGATAAAAAAACCTATGAAAATATTATGTATTATTTTTGGAGTTTGAAAAAAAAGAACAACCTTTCAGATTATAACAGCTAATAGAAGCAAATTATTTCTAGGAGAAAAACACATCTTAGAGAGACTGAAGAGTCAACATTTATAGCTTTTCTGAAAGCCACAAGTTTGCATGTGGATGGTGCTTGAACTTTGCCTTTTCACTTACAAAACACTTTAGCGTCATTCAGTAATTCAGGAAGTGAATCAAGTACAAAGGTGTCAGAGCACAAATTTCATAGAGGAAGTGACACTAAGGTCATTACTAAAAATAATCAAGCCAAAATTCTTGAAACCAAGTTTTTTTCCTATGGAGGAGATAATGTAGAAGGACTGATTTCTTAGTCATAGGGGTTTTTTGGGGAGTGTGTTTTTGTTTTAGTTTCCTTCCCGAAATTTGCACAGACTTGGTGAAAATGAAACTTGAGCCTTAATTTGCAGCTATGAATTCCCAGCTACTGTCAAGTAGGCATATACAGAAATAAGCTGATTTGTTCTTGTAGCTCCATGTTGCAGCCTAATTTGCAGTCCAACCAACAGCCACAAAAGAGAGGTTTCACCCTTTCTGAAAATATGCCCAAGGATAATTAGCATGACAACCGTTAGCAATTACTTCACTCTTCATCTCAAAAGCACTTACCAAATCTCTGCTGCTAGTCCACTTAGATTTGTGACAGCTTTTTCTGTAGGCAAAATTGTTCCTCTCAGTTTATTTGTGTCACAAACTGGCCTCTGTGAGCTGAGTTTGTGCTGTTAGAAAATATAAGACATCCAGAGTGTATCAGCAAATCTGGACCTTACTTGGTAGCTTACTTATTCAAATGACCCCTGTGCAAGGCTCACCTGAATTTAAATCTCTGAGTAAATGTAGAGAACAAAAGTGTTGCTTTGTAAATCACCACAAATTACTGTTCATCGAGGTGCAGAGCTTTCTAACCTCTGTTGGCTGGAGACTGCGGTCAGAGCTGAAAGTACTTAAGCAATTGTAGTCTTGGTTAATATTTGTACCGAGCGCATCTGCCCGGCTCCCACCTGCCCCGGCACTGAGGACCGCCTGTGTTCTGGCCATCAGACCTGGCCAAGCAAAGTGAGCCAGCTCCAACTGGAAGTTGGTGGGGTGGAGCACCTTGGAAACTGTTTAAAGAGAAAATGATTCTTTAATGGGAAAAGTGTGATTTTTCCAAGTAATTTGACTCGAGTGGAAACAAAGCTTGTCAGAGGCTGTATTACGTGAAAATGTTTGCAGAATGATGTCAGTGTGTTAGCACTGTTAGTAGACAGTTGGGGCTTTATTCACAAAAAGAGCACATTTTCACTGCATGTAGTAGATTCATAAATGAGACTTTCTGTGCGCAAGTGAGCTCCGTGAAAATACAGCCCTTCCGTTTTGAGGAAAAACACATTTTTTGTGTAGATGGCCAAAGTAGTTTGCAGCTCTCTGAAGACAGGTTATCAAAGGGCCTTCAAAGGTTTGTATGTGGACGTGAGTCCCTCTAAGCAAAGGGTAGGGGAAGAAGACTGAGGCACAGGCTCAAAGGGGCTTCCCAAGCACCAGGTGTAGCCCCCTGCTCTCGCCATGGTGGCTCAGGTCAAAGATCCACCTACCTCTGCCTCCTCTTTCCCTGGCGCTTGTTTAGGGAAATGTGTAAGAAGCAAGGAATGTATGAAGTGATCCGTTCTCAGATATACTGCCGCGGCTCTGACAGTCTCCACAGCAACCACATCACACAATCCGCTCCGTAAGACAATTGGAAAAATATGGTTTATTTGGGTGTTAACAGACCTTCCAGCTCAGTGACGTTTTCTGTTGGAGATGATAAACTCGAAGACAGTGTGGACAAGCAGCGAACGCGGGGCGAGGGAATTGGAGGGATGTTTTGCAGAACCTGGAAAGCCTGGAGTCAGTCTCGAGCTCGGAGGCAGGCAGCCAGTTCTCAATAATATTTTGGGGATGCTCAGCCACCCGTTTTCATGTGGGTGGGAGTCTATGAGTGCTAATGAAAGGATGGGATTCACAGTGCCAGGCAAGGGGAGGCAGAGGCTACTTGGTCAACTAGTGTATGGGTCACCTTTTTCAGTGCTCTTGCTGTTCTTTGCCTTGAAACCAGCAGTAAGGAGCCTGTGGAGGAATTCATCCAGGAAAGTCTTCAGTAAAGCCTTCTAATTTTCTGTAGCTGGCCCTTGCTCCTCTCTTTGGGAGCGAGGAATGAATATTGCCTGTATCATTTACAGCTTGCTGCCATCAGTTTCTGTGGAATAAAATAATCCCCTTTCCCCTCTGCTCCAGCTTTTCTGAAAAGAAATGATATATAATCTGCAGGTGGTCCGTGGGATGGTCCCTTGCCGGTGATTTCATTTTCGTTGTGGTGCAATATATCGCTATTGTTATTTGCACATCTTCAGTAGTAACATGCTAGGGAAATACAGATACTTTTATTAGAACAGGCTGAAGCATCTTAGCATTTGGGAATGATTTGGCTTTACGGTACTTGCTGTGCCACAGGTTCAGTGTACACTTGTGCAAGCTCATCCATAACAGCAGGTAAAACGTACTTCTCCAGCATCGTTTCCTATGCCCTCCCATACGGGTTCCTACCCTGCACTGTTCACTAGTGTCTGAAGCCTAGTGCAGTAGTGCATTGAGTGATGTGACTAACATCTGTCATGCGTTGTGCTCTGAAGGAAAGTGTGTGCAGCAGATTTAAATCCCTCCTTAGGCCTAATGCACATGTATTTCATTTAAAAGTCTGACAAAAAAAAAAAAAGGGACATAAATCAACATGGTCTTACCCTCACTGTTTAATTAGTTCTTATTGTATTCATAGCCCATTTTCACTTCATTATTCATAACTGTCAGTTCACTTTTTTTCCCCTTGTTTAATTAAAATTATTTAAGAGAAATCAGAGCTAGGCGAGGGTGCCTGATTTCCAGGCTTGGGGACCAAATTCTTTCTTTCTGCATAGGTCAAGTACAGTATAGGCAGCTGCAATGAAAGCTGATCTCTTATAATCTGCCACAAGCCACGATTAAGAGAAAAGACAAGGTAAAACTGTTTCCTCATTAATTTCTCCAGCCTGGTTTCTTCTTCCTTGGTCTGACTTATGCCTGTTGATACCTAACTTCAGTGCACCAAGAATGCGGAGGTGAGCCTCAGCCCTCCAGCTATCTGGTCTCCTCAGATCTTCCTGAAAGACAGTATAAAGCAAGTCCAAAGTCAGATAGAGACCTTTGCAGCAACCTCATGAGCCAACAGGCTTCTGACAAAAGCCAAATCTCTATATTTGTATCTCTGCGCTTGTTGACCTGTGGCACAGCAGTCATAAAGGCTGGAAGTCTTCTCCCCTGGAAGGAGGACCCTGAAGGTGGGAGTGATGATTGCTCATTAGCCCCAGGAGCTAGCTCCGCTTCATTTGTTTGCTTTGCTTGTCAGGCATTTTGGGAGACCATGTCAACAATACCCAGATGAGACTTCTGCCTGTTTCATTGAAAGCAGCTGGTGCAGATGCCGCGCTCACACCGTGCCACGAGGAGCCTGGGCCTCGGCGCTGAGGTGGCAACAGATACAGGGACCAAAGGGGACAGCCAGCGACAGGGCCGGGGGAACAATGATGGCAGCTCCTTGGGTTGAGGCAGTTTACCCACCTTTCATTCGCACTGGGGCCCTGGAAGGTGTTTCCAGAGAGGACAGCCTGCAAAGTGCTTTTAGTCATTGATGACGAAACGAGGAGCCATGACCACAGACAGCTGGGGACAGAAAGGCCAGCCTAGCTCCTCGAGGTTCCCTCTGGAGAAGTGGGGCCCAAAGGGGTCCCCCCCCTTTTTCGTGTTCTCCATGTCGGCAGAGGAGCAATAACAACAGGGTTTGTTGGGGGGGGCGGTTAAGGGCTGGGTGGGTGCTGGGAGGGAGAGAAAACAAAGCGCAAAAACCCGCGTGCGAGAGGTACAACCATTGCATCACACGTAGCTTGCTTGGTCCTCCTGGGGAGCAGCTCATGCTGACTTGCTGCTCGTTTCCAGGTACGGTTGACTGACCAGCAAAATTGCCTATGCTGTACCATTTCTCTATGGTATTGCAGCAGCTGAGGAAAACATTTAATCTCAATGTCTGGTGGAAACCGTCCTTACTGAGGAATCCTTAGCTGTTTTCATTTTCCCCTTCCTAAAATCCGAATGTGCCTGTTCAGGTAACGCTGTAAACATTTTTATTGAGGAATAAGGGCTGCAGGGGTTTATTGACAGAGGAAGAGCTTAGAGGATTCGGGGGCAACCAGGATTTAAATATTTGCTTTTGATTTTGAGTGCCCCAATACTAACGAGACTCTAGAGTCAGCACATTTCTTTGACTTTAAAAATCAATGAAACTTGATGATCATTGTAAGGAGCTAAACTGGAGCATTACTCGGCTTGTGTATTTTACAGTGAACACTCATTTTTGTGCCTTCTGTACTGGCATAATTGGGCCACTGTTCAGGTGCATATTGCTCTTCAGGAAGGACACATAAGCATGTGTTTAAGACCTATGAAATCACCAGCCTTTTTTGCCTTTCCTAAATCAACAGGACTTAAGCATGTGCTTAAAGTGCTTTTTCCGAACTGGGGCCTTAAAGAGCTGAGTTAGCTTATCCACCTTCCTCTTTAAAAGATGGATGTGGAAAATTTCCCAGATTATACATCTGCTCTTCCAATTTACATCGCGGAGGGTAAGGCTGAGTACAGAGAGAGCAGAAAAGGGGAAAGAAAAGTAAAAACAATCCTGAGCTGGCAGCCTGGCAAAAAGAAACCGAAACAGCTGCCTGCCAGATTCGGAGGGCTGCGCGCTGTGCGCACCACAGCGGGGCCATCTGCACGCCAGGCTTGCACCAGGTGCTGTATTTAGAATAGAAGGAGAGCCTGTCGAGAGAAAGCAAACCTGCTTACAGTCAAGAGGTGTCTTATTTTGCAGTGTCCTCCTGCCGTTTCGTCTCCACCTGATACGTTCCTTGCTTCTTTCCCACAAACTGTTGCAATGGTACCAGTCGAGGAGAGGAATGATGGGTTTAGGGAGGCTTCTGCCTTGGGTTTGCTTCTTCTCCCCAGCACTGCATGTTACCAGGGCATGGAAACAGAAAGGGGACTCCTGCCATTTGAAGATGTGACACTTAGGGTGTCCCACTGACAAAAATGGATTATTCTGCGACGAACTCGGCCTTTTTGGAGGAGTGACAGCTCCCAGGGGTGGTAGTGCAGTTTAGGCGCAAGGAGGACAGGCAGCTCAGTGCCTGCGGTTGTGCGTGTGCTGCCCACAGCCTGCACTTTGGTCCCCCTGCACGGGAGGTTTGCATTAGTTGCATCCGTGCTGCCTCCACGGGCAAGGTGAGCCGGTCTCCTTGCCTGGGTAGGGAAGATATGTTTGCTCCAGCTGTCACACCAACATGTGGGTCACCAGCAAGGCTGGCTCAAGCCTATAGTGAACAAGACATTATAGACACAATCTTTGACCCTCCAGCTTTGACCCCGACGTGCTTCGCATCCCAGACAGTTCCAATGAAAGCTTTTTTTGTTTACTTTCACTGTATTTCCACCCCCATTCCTGAAAATTTTCTTTCATTGCAGTGAGGATTTGGTTAGTCTTTCACTGAGGCTATGACAAAGTAAAGCAGGGGCCAATACCAATTATGCTATAGTCAGTCTGAGTTCACTGCAGGCCTGACTGGGGGAAATTTAGTGGCCCACGATATGTGCGGGGTTGACACTCTGGCGACTCCTCTGCCCTTAAACCTAGGGAATTTATGAGCCTTATCTTGGCCGCTGGACCATCCTTCTCTTCCTTTACTTGTTCTTTACTTCCTCTCTTAGAGTTTTAAAACTTTATCTGGACCTAGGCTGTTCTTCACATCACATACTCTCTCTTTGATTTCAAAGATGGAAGGGAAGTTATTTAAAAATAGGCTCCATCATAGACAGCGTTCTGGTAATTAGGCACGGAGCTAGACCTCGTAAGTACATCTGGGGCTCTGAGGGAGGTCAGCATGGTTTAACTTTTGAGGAAGAGAAGAAAATCAAACTGTTTCACCATTTGACTGGTGAGAGTCAGAGATGCCTTTGTATGAATTTCTTCATGTTGTTGTGTATCTTTGGCTTTTTTATTCAGCTTTCCATTTACTTTGACAATGTAGTAGGTAAAAAATGAACTCCACGTAAGAGCAGGCAGTGCTGATGGGGCTGGGTGGCCGGCTGGCATGATGTGGCTGCAATATACAGCTCCCAAAAAGTGACCAGAGCATTGCTCCCAAGACACTCGTCTGTTTGAAGCTGGGATGAAACTGCCAAACTGATCTCTTGTTAAATACCAATTAGACGATGATCTCTTATTGCTCTTTTTTAATCATGCTGACAATGCTCTGGGGCTGACTTTCTTCTCAATGAGGTATAAATCACTGAAATCAACGGATGTGTTTCTCCATTCTTTGCATCTGCAGTAGCAATGGGCTGCAGAGGAGTCAGCAGTTTCAGATGATAGCATTTTACACCTAGCATGGGTCACTTGGGAGGGTACTGCTGGGGGACAAGCTTTGCCACTAATCTGCTGTGTGACCCTATGGGGCAAATCAACTCATCTCCTCTGCCTCTGTTTCCCATCTGCAACATAAACATTAAGTGCTTTGCAATCAAAGATTGAAAAGCTCCATAAAAAAGACACAGATTATTATTACTTTGCACATGGCACAAGAAATGAAGAATCAGTCCCAGGGAAAACAGCGGAGGTGAGAGGAACATATGGCTATCTGTATGTCATTAGCAATCCCCAGAGCCTCTTGTCCTCCCAAAGCTCATAAACGGCGATATGAACATTTTAAAAGTAACTGTTTTTAAAAATGTAAAAGGCTACTTTAATTAAAAGAACATATCTTTTCTCTTAGATCATAACCTTGGATCCCAATAGCTATGTTGGGAATTCAGAAGCATTTCAAATAATTAAAAAAAAAAAAAAAGAAAGAGCGATGTTCTTTTATAGTTGGCAATTTTTCAGGCTTCATATATTAAACCAGCTTTTCCTTTTGTTAAAAGCAAGCTGAAAAGCTTTTGTAATAAGATATTAAAAAATGTTTAGCATCCTGGATCATTAATAGAAATGCTTGAATGTAGACTTTAAGACTTTAAAAGGGTGGTGCAAGTCTATATATAAAATTGATTCCTTTATCTGCCCCTTTTTTGTTTGACAGAACAGGATCTTACAAAAATGAAAGTATTGTGTGTGCCAAAGTGGGACTTTCATTCTGAGTAATAAATAGAACAAATAATCTTGCTTTTTCATTGTTTAATCTACTGCCATCCCCAGTGTAAAGGAGATGAGAGCTTGGGCTTGTGCTTTGGGCTCAGTCTGAGATGACGCAGTGGCTTGCAGCGAGCAAGGGAGAGCAGAGTGGTTACCTCGGGCCATGGGGCAGCAGCCGCGGGTTGCAGACCCAGGTCCCAGGGGTGGTGCTCTCTTAGAGCTGGGGCAGCACCACGTGGCCAGGCTGCAGGAGTGACCGCCTGGCACAGGACAGGTCCTGCATGTGTCCTTGCTTGGGTGTGGTATCAGCATGGAAAACCATCTTGGGAACCGGGGAAATTCCACTTTCTCACCAACCCATAGCTCCTTTTCTCCCAGATCTAGAAGGTCTGCCGCTGCCAGTCCCTTAAAAATACTGATGGACATAAGATACTTGTTTCTCTGTCTCCCACTGAGGCAATATGGTAGCCCTTTCTGTCCTTCAGGATCACTGAATAACATGAGACACAGACCTGCTTGTTGCAGGCAGTACAACAGAGGACTGTCATCTGTATTGGTATTCCTATTTTTGACTAGTTTTAAGTTGTCAAATTGCAGCATTTGCTGTGGAGACTTGTGAAGTACGTGTGGACACTGAATACAACGTTTCTGTGTGCTTCCTTAACCCATCAGGTTTCTGGTCTTCACAACATACAGACAGGAACACTAAAATAATAACGTTAAAAATACTGCTGATATTTCGCAGGTGACCAGTAAAAGTAAGACACTTGTCAAGGTGGGTCTTATTTCCAGGTTAATTTTGGCTGAGCACTCTTCTTGTACGTTGGGGATGCTCTCAAATATGTGTGGAAGTTGAGGTGGCTTATTTATCATTGTTTTAATGCCTGTCTCGACCTGGCAAAATTTTGTAATTATGCAGCCCAATTTTAATGGCTTGTTTAATACGTACTGCTAAGATGGCCAGAGAGCTCTGGCTACAGACACCAAGAAGTTAAAATCAGTGTTGGACTATCCTGAAGGGTCTTGTTTCCCAGGCCATTGCTCCACCAAGGCCTCCTTCATCAAGAGAGGCTTACGTGAAGCATCATGCCTGGGACCTCTCTGAAGCCTGAGGATCAGCTTTGTGGGAGTTCGTGCCTCTCTGCTGCTGGAAATCTGCTGATCAGGGCTCAGAACTTTTTGGTCATCTTCAGTCATCACTGCTTTTCAGTTGTTGCCCAACTCACAGCCACTGTAGCGGCTCAGTTTAATAAAGCAGTGACACTGCCTAGATGGAAATACATCTGCATTATGTGTTTGCTGAACAACTCTGAAGGAACTCATTTATAAAAGTCAGCATGTTGGTAAATGGTAGCTAGTTCATGAACAACAACAAAAAGAAGTTGGATCTACAAGTCACTACAAATTATTTACTGTGTCCAGATTCATTTGCAACAATGGGCTTGGGTGCAAGAAAATCTTGAACTTTGGCCAGAAATCCCTTCTTTTGTTGTTAGCAGTTACATCTGCTGCTTCTTTCTTCTAGTGCTACGCAGATCTCTTTAATCCCTAGAATGTGTTCCCAATTTGATTGTATTTACATATATGTCTATAGTCTCACTGAAAATACCAGCCTTACTCTTCATCACTTTCCATGCTGTGTTAAGGTTTGGTTTGGATAATGTCACTTTTCTTGTGCCTGGAGAATTTGGCTTCCTGTGAGCTTTTGGAATTTGACTTCTTCCTTTATACATCCAGAGTTTTTTTCTTTCTCTCTCTTTCTTTTTTTTTTCCTTTTTTTTTCTTTGTAGTTCTCTTTTCAGTCTACTAAGGGAACCAAGGATGTGTACTACATACCCTCTGGCCTGCCATGTTTAATTTAGATGAAGCCTCAGTATGAAAAATATACATGAGAATTTGCATTGTGTTTGAAGTGGGTGCAAGCCATGCTCCGTGGCTGAGGGTCCTGCAGGAACCATCGTGGAGATGCAGGAAGTGGCAATGAGTCATGTCTGAAGCAAATCCAATTGAACCAAACAAAAGAAAACCAAAACAAACCGAAAACTATTATATCTGAGTTAATAGATTTTAGTGCTTGACTTCTGTAATCAGAGCTAATGTCGCCTCGTGCAGACTCCTGGCCAACGCAATCCCTAAACTAAGTGCTGCTGGTTGCGAGCTTGTGCTCGAGAAATGTGATGATTCACTGTCCCCCAAGGATAGCCTGTGCCTCATTAAGAGATAAAATCCAGAAGCCTAGCACTCATGTTAAATACTAAACTGTGCACTGATATCTGACACGGTCAGAGCAACGAAATCTCTCCCACGGGCCTCAGAGCCGGCAGCCCCCGTGTGCGCTGGCAACCCCCGAAAGGCAGAGGTGCCCTCGCCGTGCCACCGCCCGCCTCCTCCTGGCTCTTGCGTGGAAAAGGAGACGACATCAACCAAACGCCCGTGTGAGCCGAGAGCGTGCGGCAGTGGCACAGCGGGCTTCTCCGAATCCAGCCCCAACGTGAGAAGTTTGGGTTGAGAAGAAGCTGGTTGCCACGGTCCCCCTCCTAGTTTCTTAGGTAAGGAAGGGCAATGAAGGTGCTGTTCTGTCCCACACCAAACCTTTACATCGCGACAGGGATTTTTCCACATCATGAGCTGCACACCCATACCCCTGGGAGTGGGTTTTCTAAGGGTCCAAAGTCTCCACAGAGGCCAGTGCTGACAACTCTTTAGAAGTCAAGCATATACCATGACAATCACGAGAGCAGAATATTTCTTAATATGTATTTTTTCCTGTTGGTACAGAAAATTCAAAATATTTTTGTCCTTATATTCTTCAAATTGTACACTTAAAAGGACTCTGTTTCCAGAAAAGATACGCCACTCATCACTCCAGGAAAATATTGACTAATCACGGCTGGTAGTGAAAAAAACCCACCAAGACAGTTCTGTGAAAAACTACTAACCCCAGGTTCATGGAGCAGATATATGTAACTTTACCCAACTGGTGGGATTTTTCCCATGTTTTACCAGTGAGCTTATGAGGGACAGGTAGATTGATTTAAAAAATATATTATCAGCATTTTTCACATTAAAAATCAGCATATTATACTGCATCTCATTCCCTTGAAGTTTAAGTAGAAACTCAGAGTTTTCCAAACCCAAAAGAAGCCATCTGCTTCTCTGGTTGAACAAATCTGTTGCATTAATTTACCAAGAACATCCACTTGATTTAGTTGAAATAACACTTATAAAGTAATAAATGTTTAGTTTAAGAGGAGGTTAATGAGTAAAGTTTATTACTTACTGGAAAATCATTGAAATTGAAAGCCACGTATATTTACATAAAGTATGCAACATCTGAAACAAATCCAAAGAATTTTGTTATTCATTTCCTGTGTTGTTTACATGTGTTAGAGCTATGTTTATTCCAGAAGAATCACTCACCAGGAGTGATAGAAATCAAAGTGCAAACTGGTTTATTTTTCTCAGTAACTTATTAATAACAGCATAAGTTTTCAGTGTTAGATAGATGATATGCAACAGACATTTTTCTTCAAATATATACACAATAAGTGAGAAATAGAGCAAAGGACCGTGCAGTCAAGTGAGTTTTTTATTAAATGAAATAAAATAAAAATTAATACCATTTTTGCAATCTTGTCATTTTTTTCCTATTAATTCCAAAAGATATTGAGTAAGTCGCAACAGTTTTTACGGTGCAATATGTAGTGTATGTTTCAATAACCAAATACTTATACAATCAAGATCATAAAAACATCAAGGGTTTCATTATGTTTTCTCACAAACTTATGAATTAAAAAAATAAAGATAAAGTTGCCTTAAGAAATCAAAGATGGTAGAGTTTATAAAGTCTCCTTTTAAAGCTGGAAGGGAACACGTATCACATTTTTACAGCAAGTTACTATATGCTAAAGCAATTTCTCATTTTTCACATTTGGTACGAAAATTATCCCACGTGTTTCTTAACCTCAGACCATCTCCTTTTAGTTTTGGCACGACTGTAGAAAGCAGCTGGCTTTTTCTAAACCAGCTATGAAGGAAATCATTCATGTCCTTTCCTTAGCTCCCAGTCCTGACTCCTCCGTCCTTAGGTCTGCAGAATCCTCCTCGAAGGGAGTTTTGCTATAGAGTAAATTACGACAGTGCAGGACTCATTCAATCCGCTTGTAAGCCTGGGAAAAAAAAGAGGATAAGAGTGTGTGGCTTTTCCAAGAGTGCATATGGTAGCCCTGGAGCCAGCTTTCGCTTGTTTTAATAAAGACAGACATGGCCAGGATTGAGTCCTTCAAGAGTGAGTCTTCTCCCAACACCAGACAAGTAGGTTATATTCGTGTTTTACTGTGCAATCTGTGGAATCACTCCTTTCTTCATTATCCACCAAATGTTTCTGGGTTTGGAGTTTGTCTTGCAACAGCCGAGATACTCTAACAATTTAAGGATCAAGTCCTCACACCGCCAATGTACGTGCAAGCAACCCCTCTGCTACCGAGGGACTGGCCAAGCACTCCAGACTCTGCACGTGCAAGTGAAGGATGGGGGGGCGACAAACCCACCTCCTCCAGAGGGCTTGCGAGCCTGATGCTTTGCTCCCAGTGAGAAATAAGGATTTTAATCCCGCCTGGGATGCACACGTCAGAGCAACCTTCACACCAGAGGCGCGGGGGCTCCAGATCCCCGCTGGGGGCTGTGTGTGCCTCCTTGGAGCAGTCTCTGCGGTACCCCTCTGCAAAGGGAACAGGCTTCCAGTTTTCAGCCCTATTGCCCTCCAAACCCAACTCTGCTGTGGGAGGTTTAACACTTACTTAATGAGGACTATGTGTGTGCATACATATGGATGTGTGTATATCTGTCTACACATACACACAATATAAATTAACTAAACATGTTACTAGGATACATCAGGAAAACCACATCCAAACAAAGAGTCCAATATGGAAAAAGCTATTAAAAGATCCCAGCGTTTGAGCTTGTTGTGTACAGGAATAAATATGATTACAGGATACCAATTTTACATTTTGTTCTTCTCCTGCTTTATTAGAGGTGCTGTCCTTCTGGGGGTAAAGGGAAGATTGCAAATGATAAAGCAAATCTGATCTTCACAAATAACGTGATGCTCATAATTAAATTTCCCACCTCAGGAAAACTTGGGGATGAGCTCCATTGTTAAAATGAAGTGTACCAGCTTTTTTTAATGTTACAAAAGGTCCAAGAGACCTCAACGGGCCCCTGAGCTCTGCCCTTAGAGTTTTTGAGAGAAATGCAGGCAAGAAGGACCTTTGTGCTTCAGGTGCCCAGAGGGTCAGAGTACCCTCACATAAGCTCAATACTGAAAGACGAAGATAGGCATGAACTTTACAATCTTCTTTTCATCACAACCTTCTTTCAGGCTGTCTAGTTAGCCTAAATAATTTTCCTCCTTCATCTTAAATGCAAAAATGCATAGTCAGAGGGCACACGCATTGCAGGCCTCAGTGCTCAGGGTCACGGGATGGAGGAGTGCCTGGAGATGCTCTTGCAGCCCTAAGGTGACGATAGCCCCATTTTGCCAGGGCTCTGCCACAGACCTTAAGTAGCTCACAATGGACCAGGATGTGGCAAATTAGCCAGCTGGCAACTACTCCTTGCTGAGTCAAGAAATTGAACCAGATATGCTCTCCCTGTCACAGTTACCTATTTAGGTCTTGTAATGCTCTACGTAGCGATGGTCTGGTTTTTGAACATCCTGCTGCCTCCTGTACTACTTCCCCTGAGCTCTGCACCCTACCCACAACGCTGTAAAGACAGAGAATTAGCCAAGGTACCAAACCTCAGCCCTGCAAGTCAGGCTTGGATAGCAAGAACAGAGATCTGGACAGTTAAAATAATAAAAAAAAAAAGTCTCATAAGTAGACTCTTAGAGGGATGTGATACAGGCCTGTGGCTCCCCTGGGAGCAGCACCTGGTCCGTCTCACATGCTTCAGATGACATGATGGTGTAGAGGTCGGCATCTCCACCGTGTTCAGGCTGGTAATGTGCAACTTCTCCGGGCAAAGCCAAATGTCCCAGCCCCAGATGCTTTCTGAAGTGTCAGGGCGTGTAATGAAATGCTAATTTAAATGGCAATAGTCATGTGACTAAAAGACTGAGATTTTTTTTCTAGTCATGATTTTCCAAAGTGGAATTCCTCCTGGAATTGACTTTGAAGTCAGTAACGAACCTCCCATCGGGTTTAATGCAAATAGAATCAGCCCTCACTGGAGATTTTAGTGGAGCAGAGAAAAAACATTTTTTCTGTTAAAAGATTTTCCTATTAGTACAGACACATAAAAGCCTTCTCAAAGCTATAATGTTAAATATTTTAATGTCCTGCCAAACCTCATCAATTCTCATTGTTTAGCAAAAATGGCACAGACATTCTGAGTTGCATTTTCTGCATATTAAGATCAATAATATGCTTTACAAGGAATAAAGGGTTGTCTAATGAGAAAAGTCTTTTAAAAGTCAAGACAATTCCAACTGTTATGAATGATTACAAACTGTGGTTAATTTTACAGGGGGTGGGGTAGGGGGAGATTAAGGCCTTGGGCACATGAACCATACTTCCACACTTCCTTTCTTTACCAGAAATTGTACCTCCCCAAAACCTCCCCTATTGATCATCTGTGTGAATTCTAGGAAATGTCCGTTTGACTGCCAGCGTCAAGAGCTAAGTTTTCCATTTCAGCACCATCCCTGGGCTCTTAAAATATTTATTGGAATAAATTTCTTTGACAGGATGTACTGACATGTACAGAAGTAAAACTTGGTTCAGATCTTTCAAAAGTTGTGCTTTTTGGACCCTGTGCTCTGCTCCTTATTCAAGCAGCCTCAGCAACTAATAGGTGCATGGGTTTGGGCCTTTGATTTTTTTTACATCAAGCAATGCAGATGCCTGTTCAAAGGCCCCCTCACCTGTACTCAGTTTGGCTTGGCTCCACAAAGGCTGTATGTGACGTCAGGCTGAGCTGCAAGGACTTAATTTTTCAGATGTTAAGGGCAACACGAGCTCTGAATGAGGAACCTAGGCAGAGCAAGGAGCCACAGCGAGGGGAGGGTGGGTGGAGCATTGGTGGGTGGTGGAGGAGGTGGCTGCACACAGCCTGCAGGATTTGTCCTCAAGAAGGAGAGGTGTCCGGTGCCTGTGCACTCCCCGGGGACTCCAGCTGCAGTTAGCTCATGCCAGCGATGCCCCATGTAAGTGGCATCCTGCGCTGGTGCCTTTGAGGACATGTGCTTCCTGCTTTCCAGCCACACGGGCACAGCCACTCACTGTCCTTACCCAGTATCTAAAAGTCCATCACCACTTCACGCAACCCAAACAGGGCAGTCCGATTTGGACCTTTTCCAAAGCCTCTTCACTGACTGCTTTAGGACAGACCGGCATATCAGAGACTTAAAAACCCTCCCACCCTTTTCCCCAAGGGAACAAAATCTCCCGTCACTTCCCTGCAAGCAGCTCAAGCACTACCTAGGTCTATCAGGGACCTGGCTGCCCAGCTCAATGGCTTCTAGTCCTTTCCTGCATTGTGGTGGTGGAAGATAAATCTTTTCAACCAGAAACCAAAAAATACGTTCTTTTTTGTAGAAATGAGGCTCTGGGGACCTCATTCAGTTCCTTAGGGAGGTTAAACTTCTACTTCCCACCCTCTGTAACAGTATACTGATGTCTGGGTAGAAGCTGTTCTGGCATTGGCACAGGAGAAGGGAGAAGGGAAGAGGGACCGAATCATTAATTGTGCCTTGCAGGTTAACGCAGCTTCCAAGGAAAGATGACTATTTCTTCTCCCTGTCCTTCGGATGCCTGATATTATGTAAGCTACACACCACAGTGATGGGAGATGTGACTGTGAATTCCCTAAAGCAGAGAGATGAAGAAGATGGACGTTGCTAGCTCCCTCAAGTCCTGCATGAGTAACAACCTACTCTGCAAAATGGGGCTGACTGCACTGTCTCACTGCTGGCATTTCCCCGCCGTGCTCCGGTGCCACCATGTTTTGTGCAGACCTCGTTCGTATGAGCATGCGTTACATGTGCACTGCCAGAGCCAGCTCCTCCGGGGAGGAGGAATGCTTTGTCTGTGAATCCGGATGGGATTAGGTGCGAGATACACACTTAGCCCTGTCAAGACCAAAAGTCTCCGGTGCATGTGTGGAGCAGAACTTCAGGCATCTCAGAGACTTCCCTGGTGCCGGGGGAGTTACTTGGTAAAAGCATGACGATATGAAAAAGCTAGTCTGCATTTAAACACCAGATTTCCACCTAATCCCCAGTGTTGGTATATTTGTGAGCTAGACTTGTGTCCCAGTCAAGTAATAGGAGCTTCCTAGGTGCAGATGGTATGAAGTATTGCAGTGACTCTTTCTAAATGCTGTGTCTTGGAATCTCTGCAAAAATGTTAAGTTTTTCTCTAGATTTGTTATGGCAATGAGAAATGAGTACTCATGCAAATATGTAGCATTTATTATAGTATACTGCAGTATATTAATTGATGCATGCAAACCTTTTACTCTTTTTTATAACCTCTCAAAATAACATGGTGTGAATGAATGAAAAATTTTTTAAAAAACTATAGAAACAAATCATCATTGAAATGTGCTACAAATTCCCAGTTCCCTCTTAAATCAGAACTTTATATAATTTATTACCTAAAACATTTATAAGACTGTTTTCTTGAATACTTATGCAGAATTGAATGGTCTTAATTTCATTTCCCATCTCCTCTCCACTTCCCACCAGTCCAGAGCCTTAAAATCCTCCTCCATTTCCCATTACAACCCATCTCAGATCCCGCTGTTCCTCCAGACCCTGGCAGATCACGGGGGCGGCCACACGCAGTCGCTAAGCAGGCGTAAAGGGATATCCATCATGTCCTTGGACTTGAGGTGGAGACAGTTGCTGTGTTTGGCTGAACTAGGAGTTGGCTGGTGGAGTAGATGTGAAGCTGCTGAGATACTGATTGCGAAGGCTGAGTTTGAAAGTGGATGTTGGATTGATGCCCAGTTTGTACAGCAAAGTGGCAGAAGACGAGTTAAATCTGCAGAGGCCCAAAAAGATAATTAAAAACACCCCTGGATGACAATGGCTATTAACTTGCCGCAAGTCACTGCATCCCATGGAGGAAGAAAGGAAACTAGCAGCTCCCCGGGCTCACTTCAAGAAGTTGTATGTATGCTGCATGTACGCACAGCCCATCTCTAGGGGTCTATAAGTCCCCAATGCTTCTCCATGGTCCTGCGAGGGTGCCGGGGGCTAGGTCTGGTAGGGCAGAAAAACACCAGGAAACACGTTTTGACAGAAAAGGCTTTGCGAGCCTCCCATGTGCACTCCACATTGCCTATCGCGTGCCCTTTGATGTCGGGTTTGGTTCGTGGGAAGGCGTGAGGCCGGATCCTCACCCCGGGACGGACGGTGCCAGCCCCGTGCACCAAGCCGCGCCGACAGCTGGCACCGTCCGTCCCAGGGTGAGGATCCAGCCCTGTCCCCAGTGTTGTTCCTGCAGTCCCAAGTGCGCAAGGCAGTTTTTTCCTTTTTTCCCCCCTTTTTTTCCTTTTTCCCTTTTTTTTTCTTTTTCCTTACCCCTTTTTTCACTCTCTTTTTCTTTTTCTTTTTGTTTTTCTTTGTTCTTTTTTCTTTTCTTTTTTCTTTTTTCTTTTTATTTTTTATTTTTTGGATTTTTTCCTTTTTTTTTTTTCCCTGATGACTGAGAAAAGGCTTTCTGTGTTCCTCGCTGCGAATGCGGTTGGTTCCTTTCAGACAGAAGCACGGTCTGAAACTCCTGCTCTACCGGGAGGCGCAGCCCAGGGCCTGCCCCGGCGAGGGGCCGGCAGCCGTGCCCTCCGGGGAGCCTGCCTGGCCGCCTGCCTGGCCGCCTACCTGGAACGCAATCCCACCCCCCGCGGGAGGGAAGAGCTGCTTAAACCCCCTGACTCACGGCTGGGAGACTGCAGCTCCCTCTGCCTTGCCTGTGCCCGCTCTCGGCTCTTCGTGCAAGAAACCGATGGGAAAATATTAATAATCAAAATGGTGGTGGTGGGGGGTGTGTGTCTTTTCTTTTCTCTTTTTTCTTTTCTTTTCTTTTCTTTTCTTTTCTTTTCTTTTCTTTTCTTTTCTTTTCTTTTCTTTTCTTTTCTTTTCTTTTCTTTTCTTTTCTTCTTTTCTTTTCTTCTCTTTTCTCCTTTCTTTTCTTCTCTTTTCTTCTTATTTTCTTATTTTATTTTATTTATTTTCTCTTCTCTCTTCTTTTCTTGTCTTTTTTCTTTTCTTGTCTCTTCTCTTCTCTTCTCTATTTTATTTTATTTTATTTTATTTTATTTTATTTTATTTTATTTTATTTTATTTTCTCTTATTTTCTCTTATTTTCTTGTCTTTTTTCTTTTTTCTTTTCTCCTTTCCTTTCCTCTCCTCTCCTCTCCTCTCCTCTCCTCTCCTTTCCTTTCCTTTCCTTTCCTTTCCTTTCCTTTCCTTTCCTTTCCTTTCCTTTCCTTTCCTTTCCTTTCCTTTCCTTTCCTTTCCTTTCCTTTCCTTTCCTCTCCTCTCCTCTCCTCTCCTCTCCTCTCCTCTCCTCTCCTCTCCTCTCCTCTCCTCTCCTCTCCTCTCCTCTCCTTTCCTTTCCTTTCCTTTCCTTTCCTTTCCTTTCCTTTCCTCTCCTCTCCTCTCCTCTCCTCTCCTCTCCTCTCCTTTCCTTTCCTTTCCTCTTTGCTTTTCTTTGCTTTTTCTTTGCTTTCTTCTTTGCTTTACTTTTTTTTTGCTTTTCTTTGCTTTTCTCTTTTTTTCTCTCTTCTCTCTTCTTCTCTCTTCTCTTTTCTTTTCTTCTCTTTTCTTTTCTCCTTTCTTTTCTTTTTTTCTCTTTTCTTTTCTTTTTTTTTTTCCTTTTCTTTTCGTTGTTATTATTGGTAGTGGTAGGTTTTTTTTCATTCTTTCTTTCTTTTAGCTAAGTGACAAATTCAGGTTTGAAATCGCTGTTCTGGAATATTACACAGTTACTTGAGAGGAGATTATTAAAAGAAAGATAGAGGGATGCATTTATTCATGTCTTTTGTACCCCGCAGCTGCAGTTACAGGAGCAAAAAAAGACAAGAAGTTGGGGCAATGCCTGTTCTTTCGTAAGAAGGTGTTTGAAAGCTCTGGTTTGTGCCACACGAATTTTGCAAGCAGCGGTTTTGAGCTGGCATCGCACGACTTGAGGCTCTTGAGAAAGCTTTGCAAAAAGAAGCACGAAGGAAAACCAGCCTCGCCTCCACGCAGTGCACCGAGAGGGACTTCGCCCCGTTTGCTTACCGCCAACAGTGATCACTCTCCTTCTTCCTTTTTTTCTTTTCTTCCTCCTGCGGGGGGGAGGGCGGGTTAAGATCTGCTAGTAACTCCAGGCGCCCCTTGCCTCCTCTGAGAAATAAGGTTTATTTCTGCAGGGAAGAGCCGGGGATACCATGCTGTCAGACAAGGCGCTCATTTCTCGCTGCCCCTCCTCACCCGAGCGGCGGGGAATTCACGACCCTTTCTCACGGGCCGCATCCGGATCGGGCCGGGACCGCGGCGGCCGGAGCCCACGGGACGTTGTATCACATCGCATCCCATCATATCACATGTCCCATCCTCCATGTCATCAAACAGGAGCATTTCAGTAAAATTCACATGTGCATTTATGCATACATGTTGATATGTGTTTACATATATATAGTATAATATATATGTATATGTTTGTATATTTTTAATAAGCAAAATGCAGATTTAAATATTCCCCAGTTTGTATTTCTTGCAGCTCTCCAAGCGCATGAAACAAATGAAGGGAAACTGTGGGACTAACTCACTATTCTTTAATAAGGTAACTAAAATAATATATATTCGATTGTATTAATTTAACATAAATTAATCGTACATGTGAATGTATTTATACACGCATATGTATAGATATTTATGCAGACGCACTCACACGTACGCAACCTACATGCTTTGCCGTGTCCAGCCCGGGCTGGGGCTACCCAGCCAGGCTTGGTGCCCCCTCCCGCCGCGCTCAGCCCACGCGGACCCGCCGCGCACATGCCGGGAGCAGCCGCGACGCTGCGCCGCCCGCGGAAGCACCTGGGGCAGGGAGGGAGTGTTTGCTCCCACCGCCGCTGCTCTCAGACCTGTGGGGAGGGCGCGATATTCGGCTTTAAACGCCAGGACCCCCGGGCGGCGCGGTTCCCACCCTGCCTGCGCCGCAGCGGTACGCGCGGCAGCACACCAACACCACCACGCCCCCCCCCCCCCAAAAAAAAAAACCCCAAAACTTTCACAACAACAAAAACCCCAAACCACCTAAAACCAGCTTTGTGCACGCCACGGTTTGGGCATTTTTCTCTCTCTGCTAGTTTTGCGGAGGGGAAGGGAAGGGAAGGGAAGGGAAGGGAAGGGAAGGGAAGGGAAGGGAAGGGAAGGGAAGGGAAGGGAAGGGAAGGGAAGGGAAGGGAAGGGAAGGGAAGGGAAGGGAAGGGAAGGGAAGGGAAGGGAAGGGAAGGGAAGGGAAGGGAAGGGAAGGGAAGGGAAGGGAAGGGAAGGGCAGAGTGCGCGGCTGCGGGATGCGAGGAGCGGCGCGGGGAAGCGGGGCGTGCGGGCGCCTGCAGCCCGCTGGTGCCTCCCGCCACCTGCCCCGCGGAAGGCAGGGAGTTTGCGGCTGCGGACAGTAAGCGCTGACAGTTCTCCGCGGGTCACAGCTGTTAGTAAGGGCCCGCCTTGGCCACCCAGCTGCGGTGTCCGCTGCTCCGGTGCCTTCTGATGCTCGGGTCCCTATCTCCTCACCCTCACCTGGCGTCTGACGAGAGCATCCTTTCCCTGAAGATCCTCCTAGCTCTCGACTTGAGAGTCTATACGCTGTTTGAATAAATGGTGTCACCGGGCTGAATTGCGCTCAGTGTTGGGCAGGGTACGGTTTACACCTACCCCCTAGCAGGTAGACCTACCTACGGCCTGCAGCAGGGTGGGAGAAGAGACCCTCTCTGTAGTTACACCTGAGCAGCGAGGACATCTGCCTGGTTTATGTAGCACCCCTACAGCAGTCCCTCACTTTGGACAAGGTTTAGGGTCCTGCTGAGGCGTGGGGAGGGTGGGGAAGGAGGTGGCCCTCTCCACAAGGGCATCCGCCAGCCGGGGTGGGCGAGAGCCCCGAGCGTGGTCTTGCGCGGGGCATCCGGATCCGCAACCGCTGCGGGGGGCTGGGTGGGCCCGGCGAGGAGCCGGGGGCTGGGGACCAGCGGGCGGTGGGGGGGCTCCCTGCGGCGCGTCTGCCACCGGGGAGGGCGCCCGCCGCCCACTCCCGTCAGGGAAAGCCAGGAGCTGCGGGCTGAGCCGCTGTGGGGTTGGAGCCCTCGGGCTGCAGATGGGGGTTGAACCAAGTCATTGTCTCTGTTGCCGTGATTTCTTCCCACCGGGTGCGTGGGGAGGGGACAGGACCTCCTTTTCTACCTGGTCTCATGCACCGGCCGGGGAAAAGCTTGCAGATTCAATGGAAAGCGATAGCTGTCGCTAAGTCCCGGACACAACCGAAGTGTTCCCCTCCCCGGTCATACACAGACATCTCCGTGTCACTTTCTGAGCACAGCCCGTGGGATGCAACCCGGGTGAGGCCGGGCCGGGCCGGGGCAGCGCCGCCGGGCTGGCCCCAGGAACGGCGGGGAGAGGCTGCAGCCAACCTGGGCCTGCCCGGGGGGGCGGTGTGTGCCTCCGGCAGGGGCAGGGACGGGGCAATTGGGGAAATCTCTGCGTCCCCCGCCTGGGAACCAGCGTCTCTCGGAGATCTCCGCAGCCTGATCCTCGGGAGCCGTCCTGGCAGCCCACCCGCGGTTTCCTCCCGTGCGGCACACACCGCAGCCGGCCTGCAGTGTGTTTCTCGACGGCGAGGGGAAAAGCCAAATCATGGCAATAGAGTGTCCCGCCAAGTGTGTATTACTGACGGATTTCCCTTTCCCTCCACAACGTTTTAAAGGGTTTTGAACGGAGAGCAAACGCGAAGCTGAGGGATACTGCAACGTTTACAAGGCTAAGAGCGCCCGCCGGGAGGCTGGGGACGGAGTACCTAAAAGTGCATCACGCACACAATGCCCACCGACTGGGTGTTTCGGCCTTCCCCGGAGTTGCTGCGAGAGAAGGACTGCTGGTGAGCTGCGGGGTGCAAGAAGAGACGCATCCTTGTGTGTACCTGCGGGGCGGCGAGGGCTGGAGGGGAGCACGGCAGAGTTGGGCTCCAGAGATGCGCTCTCTTTGCGCCGGGGACAAGTCCCTTGGTTTTTGGGGCCAAACCCTCCGAACAAAACTCTTGAGGCTCTGAATGCCAACCTACAAGTCCCAGTGCCTCAAAGGCTGGGCACAGCTGGCCTGCCCGTCAGACATTGCAGGATCAGGCTTTCCGGATGAATTTTGTGCTTCTCGGAGGCGAGTGCTCTTGCTGCGAGCTGGGGAGACCCCAGTCGGTCGGTTTTGCTGGTTTGGAAAGGAGTGGCAAGAAATGTCATCCGGAATTTCCCAGCGATTACTTCAGTGGTAAAAAAGGACGGGAAATGCCCCCCCCCCCCCCATCGGCTCTTTCCTGCGGCTGGGCTCAGTTACCGCACCGTCCCTGTCGGCTTAGGGAGAGAGCGGTCCTCTCCCTGCCCTTGGCCTTGCGGAGTGAGTGGTGATGCTGGGGACACAGCAAAGGCGAGGTCAGCTCCCGGCCTGGCTGCATTTTTGCTCTGCCGGAGGGGAGCGGCTGCTTGCTCCGGCCCGCCGTAAGGACACCGGCAGCCGGGCCGGGCCGGGGCGGTGCCGGGGCGGAGCGGTACCGGCTGCCGGCGACCGCGGCGGGCGGCGGCTGAAAGGTGCGAGGCTCAACCGCAGACGCCGAAAACACACCCCACCTTCCAATAAAAAAAAAAAAGAATCCGCCGGCTACAGGCAAGATCTAGCCTGCTTTTAATCCCCCACCTCCCTCGGGACCCTTCCCTGCCGCCCGGAGGTGCTGGCCGCAGAGCCCGGACCGCATAGCTGACCCCGAGCCGGCTCTCCGCACCGAGGGACTGGCATGTGAAACATAACCCTGGGAGCTGGAGCGGCTCTGGCAGTATCCCCCAGCTCTTCCCGAAAAGGTATCCCGAGAATCTTTCCCCTCCCCTGCCCTCCGAAGCCCCTGCAAAGAAAGCAGGCCCAATGCGTTAGCCTAAGCACGAAGCATCCGAGGAATTTCCACCGGGGAAACGAGCCCTTTCCGCGGGGCTAGCGGCGCTCCGCGCTGCTGCGGCCCGGTCTGCCCCCGGGGGCTGGGGGCCGGCAGGCGCAGTCCCCGGCGGGGCGTACCTTCAGGCATGGAAGCGTTTAGCGGTTTCGGCGGTATTAACTCCTAACAGGGTGTGAAAAGTATTGGGGATTGAAAAAGCTGTGGGAAAGTGGAGACTTTCCAAGTCAGGCGGGCTGGAGCTTTCCTCCCCTCTGCAGGCGGACACCTTGCGCTGCTCCCGCCGCCGGGCCCCAAAGGAGCAGCCCCTTCCCGGCAACCGCGGGTCAGGCAGCCCGGCAGGTGCGGTGCCTCTCGCTGTTTCAGCGTGAGCTTTTATAGCTGGAAAACACGACATCGCGTTTTGCCACTGGCCCGCTCGCCCCCGTCACCCTGCCAGCGCCATGCCGCCGGGCGCGGGAGATGCCACTCGGTGACAGCTCTGCCGAAGGGGCCCTGGCCTCGCGGGGCCGGGGCTTCCCGGCTGCTTTCGCTCCGGTTGCGGAGGCTGGGCCTTGCTCTGCCTCCAGCCCTCGCGGCCCCACACCCGGTGTCCTTCCCGGGGACCCCCTCCCAACAGCCGGCTGAGCGGCGCAGGCACCGCCGGGTCCCAGAGGCGCCCGGCCAACAGCCTGCGGTCTCTTCTCCTCTTCTCCCAACACCCCCTTGCCCGTTTTTTGTCCCCAGTACACCAATTTTGGAGTTGTTTTTTTTTAAGTGCGAACGGTCCGAAAAAATAGACACAGGACAAATATTTCAGGTCTGATCAAATTTAATCAGCCGTTAACACTTGTTCTAATTAAAGCAGAGATTCACGCCGCTGGCACGGCCTCCCCGCGTGACCATGACGACCCCGTAACTGTGGCTGCATTCAGACCCTCCCTTCTCCCGAGGGGGGACAAACAACGAGGTTTGCAAAAAAATCCTCCGCGGCGCAATCTTAAACCCCGGTGCAAAAAAAAAAAAAAAGAAAAAAATTTTAAAAAAAGATTGGTTTCTCCCCGCCGGAGAAGACGGTGGATGGCGCAAGAGCTCGCTCCTGTCAACCTGCGCTCCCCCGAGCCCGGCTGCCCCGGGCAGAGCGGGCACGCCGCAGGCTGCGCGCCCCGCCCGTGCTGCCGCAGGCTCCGGTGCCGCCGGCCTGCCCCTGCCCGGCCTCCCCCGCCTGCCCAGCGCCGCCCCCGGGGCCGGGTCGCGTCGGGGCCCGGCGATAGTATCGGAGCGCAGGGCGGCGAAGCCGCCGCCGGGAAGGAGACTCCGAGGGCTCCCCGGGGGGGAGCGGTACGAGGTGAGCCCCCGGAGAGGGAACCGAGCAGCGCATCGCTTACCTGGCTTGGGCAAAAGGCACAAAGAGAAAAACCCTCCGCTGGGAAAAAATGAAAATCCTCCTCGAGTGCTCACGGAGCCGCGCCCCGAGCGGTGCCCGTGGCCGGCGGCGGGGAAAGGCACCGGCGGCGGCTCCTCCGCCGGCCGCTGCGCTCCCATCAGCCGGGCAGGGCGGAGCGGCCGCGGTGTCCGGCTCGCCCAGCGGTTCCGAGGAACCCCGAGATAAAAAGACGGGCTCCTCCTGTGAATAAATCCATTTCTGAGCATCAGAGAGTGGTTTTAAATAAACAATCCAAAAAAAAAGCCCCCCCTCCGACCTGTGATTGAGGGACAGTTAAAAATAATTGCCCGTGTTAAGAGGCAGAAGACCAGGTTACAGGGAAACTACCTTCTTTCAAAGCCCGCTAATGGCCATACGATTCATTAGGTTACTTAATCCTAATAACCTCGCTAGCATCAGTCCCCGTGACCCAGCCCATTAAGCACCACCAGCGAAACCCTATAAAACAGGCAAGGGGAATGTCCAACATATGAGCACATTTATTAGTATTATGTTCCTGAGATAACATGCCCCCGGCTCCTCTGTATACCGCTGCAGGCAGGTTGGGGAGAGAAGGAGCTCTGTTTTGGGAAGGGCTTGAGGGCAGAACCAGGGCTCCGGGAGAGGGATGGCTGGTCCTACCGTCACTGTCACCCACGGTCTCCCGTCCTCTCTGCTTTCCTCCTCCGGTCCCCGTCTTTCCAGCCAAACAATAGCTACATTTGTGGCTAGAATTTTTTCCCTCTGATTAAACCCAGGCCAACCAACGGCATTCAGAACGAAACAAAACGCACAGAGTAACATTTCGATCATAAACGGGAGTTAACAGCTTAAAAAGAAAAAAAAAAGGGGGGGGGGGGAGGAAGACAAAAAGTCTTCCTTCCACCGAAACGTGTCGGTGAGTCATTGCGCTATCACCCTCCGTGGAGGAGGCGGCTGAGGGCGAGACAGGGGAAAGGGAAATCAGGGAAGCAGCAAGCCGGGTTTCTCCCGTGCCTTCCATAGCTGCAGACAAACCGGACGCCTCCCCGGCATCTCCCTGCCAGGGTGAGGTCTCTGTAATTTACGACACGCGAGTTGTTACGGTATTTGCCGCGGCTCGGAGCGGGGCGGCTCGGAGCGGGGCTGCTCGGGGCGCAGGCACATGCAAGCGATTAGGGGAGCGGGGGGCTCCCGCAGGCCGGGGCGGGGGCCGCTGCCAGAGCGGCTCCCCGGCGGGGCGGCTGGGCCTCCCCCCCGCCCCGCCCCGGGGGGGCAGCGCCGCTCCGCTCCCGGCCGGGGATCGCCCCCCCCCGGCCGCAGTTAAACCCCTCCCAGCATCTGCAGAGGAACAAACCGTCTTCAAACTTGGACTCTGCACAATACCCCCGCCAACACCTTTCCCACAACCCCCCCCTCGATTTCTGGAGAAAAATCCTCCCAGAGGCAGCGGGATGGCGTTGTTTGCACGCTAGCCACACCACTAGAGATGCTGGTCCGGGGTAACGAGGGCACCCGGCAGCGACCGGCCCCAGGTCCCCGCCGCGGCCCCGGGCAGCAGCGACGGGGCGGGCGGGCGGGAGCCGCGGGCGCATCTCCCGGAGCCGGGGTAACTCCCGGTTGAAGGTGGCCAGGAAGCGTCCAGCCCTCACAGAAAGCTGACGCGATCCCTCGCTATTTTCGCAATGGTTTTAACACGCTGGCAGCCATGAAAGAAAGAAAGAAAAGCGACGGGGAGGGAACAGCAGCGCCCTGCCGAGCTGCCCATTCCCGGTGCTGCCGGCTCTGCAGAGGGTTTGCCGGTGATAAACCCTGCGGGCTGATCCCGCAAGCCCTCCTTCCCGGGAGCGGCGCCCGTCCCCTCCCCCGGGTTGCCCGGGGCACCAGCAGCTCGGCCGCGGTGGGGCTGGGGGAGAGGTGCGCCCTGCGCCTCCGCCCCACACCTCCGCAACTGACAGCGTTTCTGTTATTAAACCCTTTTGCTTTTTTTCCTTTTTCCTCAAGGGCTTTTTTAACTCGTAAAATGTTGCTCTGGCTTGGAACTTGTCATAGCAGGAGCCTGCTTTATTTATGGGGTTATTTATTTCTTTTAGGTGCAACAACAATATCCCGAACACAGTCCATTTGAAAGAAGGAGTTTCCAAAAACAAGAAAGAAAGGGACAGAGAGAGAGGGGGGGAAAGTGAGAGGACAAGAGAGAGAGAGAGAGAGAAGAGAAAGAGGGAAAGAAAGAGAGAGAAAGAGAAAGAGACAGAGGGAAAGAAGAGAGAAAGAGAGAAAGAAGAGAGAGAATGAGAGAAAGAGAAAAAGAGAGAGAGAAAAAGAAAGAGAGAAAGAGAGAATGAAAGGAAGAAAGGAAGAAAGGAAGAAAGGAAGAAACCACACATGCCAGCCCTTCAAAATTAAAACAAGAAGCCCCGAAGTATTCTTTTTGGTATTAATATTATTTAACATCTAAAACTCCAGGAACTTCAAACAAACTTTTTGCAGGGAAAAGAAAGAGAAAAGAGCTATTCTCTGGAAACCATTTGTTCACAACTCGAACTGTGCCATTTTGGCTTAGAAACAAAACTCGAGACGCCCAACCCTGTCCCCCCCTCCCCCCGGCATATATCTTTTCAGCACACATTTTAAAATAAATATCCTTGCGAGTCTTTCCAGAATGCCTCCTTGTTATGAATTGATAGGATACAACATACCCCAGCTGTGTGCCTGGAAGTTGAGATTTAGTCCTTTAAATACCAGGACAACATCTGCAGGGAAAACAATTACGGCGGCTTCTCCCCCCCTCCATTACGCGGTGGTGGCTGGTGGCGGGGGGCGGGGGGGCCGCGCCGTCCCTGCGCTCGGGAGATGTGCGTGCGACCCGCAAGCAGCGGGCACCGGCCAGGCGGGTTCACTCCCGGCCGTCGGTTCAGCCCGGCTGAGCAGCAGGCAGGCACTTCGTGGGCTGGGTGCAGATAACCCGGGGAAAGAGCCCCCAAATAGCCTTTGCTTCGGCGAAAGAGAAAATGATATTTTTTTCTGACTCTCGCTGCAAGCCCTTTTAATTTTATCACGCTTTTCGTCCCGCTACTCAGCAAGTAAAAATAAACCGAAGCAAATTCAGTAAACTAGTCTCCACAGAGTTTAATAAAACAGCGAAAAGATTGCCAGAGGTCTACGCGGAGGTGTCGGGCTTGGGAAACACGGGGCGAATCCGACACCTTTTTCGTCCCAACCGAAGATTAATTCAACCTCGAGGATATTTTCGTAGGACGTTTCCTTAGTAAAGCTTTCCTGTAGCTATTTTGTCTGAGAACAGCGTATATCATTTTTAAAAATGCAGAAAGCGTTTACAGTGTGATGTCCTGTTTTGGAGCTTAGAACAGGTGTCAGGGCTCTCTTCGGGGGGAGTTATAGATATATATGTCTCTATATATGTACAATTAAATAAAGTGACCACTTTGTCTATTTTAAACCATATGTGTGCAAAAGAAATAACAGAGAAATGTTGAAGTTTTAAATACCTTCTATGCTTATACAGCTTAGACTCAGTCAGAATACATTACACGACCTTATGTTTCAACCTCTATTTTCTTCTCGCTTTTAGTGAGACGCTGCAGTGGGAACCATCACTGCCCGCCTTCAATAAGCTGTACTCTTTTAATCTTAGGGTAGTGTATGTCTTCTTAGGGCTGGAGAGGTCAAAAAATCTTTGTTTTCAAAAATAAGAAAGACGCGCGAGTAATGGCATTGCAAATGACGTAATAAATATAACAGTATTGACATCTATTACGACGATCGGCCATCAGAAATAAAAAGTATGACTAAGCACATGTTTGAGGTGATTTACCTCTAGAAAATGAGTTACAGTCAGTTTATGTGCCTCCTCGCCTCTGTGTATCCAGCGTGACATTCCCTTCCCTCAGCCAAGGCGGGGGGGGGGAAATAAAGAAAAAAACTCCGAGCTCGTTGTCTGGCAGGGGACATCAATTTCTAACAGCTGTTTTACAGAGTGGGAGCCAGCGACCAAACACCCCTGAGGATTGAGCCCCTAACCCAAGGCGATGTAGAGCTCTCTTATCCATGCCTTAACATATGCATATGTCCAAATACTCCTATACCTAGCGCCTAACGCACCAGCAGCGTGTTACCCGGGGTCATGGAGAGGGGATGCGTGTAAAACCCTCACAGGTCTAGTCATTTTAGGCTGCTGGTCGTTTTAGGGCAGCTCCAGAAAGTTTAAAAAATGTGTCTGGGGACATTCTTTCCCTTTCTTTTCTTTGGCACCCCCCGCTCGGCGAGTGCACACTCCCGCCGCGCCAGGCACCGGCTGGGCAGAGAAAAGGGGGTCCGAGGCGGGCGGACCCAAGCTCCCCGGCCACCGCCTCCCCCCGCCGGGGGATGTGCGGGGGATACGAGGGGGATGTGCGGGCCGCCCGCGGAGCTCTCGCCAGGGCGCAGCCCGGCACCCCCCCCCCCGCCTGCGGAAAGCTGCCCTCCAGACCAAATCACGGCTGGTCTCTCCTCCGTTTCCCCCCCCGGGACCCCCACCGGAGTCAAGCCCGCGCCGGTTTCCTGAAGGCAAACTGCCTGTTTCAGAGCTCTTTAAATCCCGGCCCGGCCCCAGCATATAGCGCACACGAGGATGTTGCGCGGCTGCGGGAAGGGTGCCAAGGCAGCCCCGACGCGGGGGCTGGGAGGGGATTTAAGGAGAGGGGGCAATGAAATACTGAAAGTACTCGCAGCTTGCAGCGCACTGCAGTGCCCACGGCAAGGCGGGCTCCGGCGGGGACCAGGGGTCCCAGTCCCCGGGGTGCAGCTCCGCGCCCGCCGCACACGCCCCGGCCAGCGCGGCCGCGGAGCTCCGGCAGTGGCGAACCGCTTTTCTGCTTTTTTATTATTTTTTTTTTCTCTCTTCCCCCCCCCCCCCCCGAAAGTGCCGAATTCAGACGCAGAAAATGGCAGAAGGGGAACGAGAGGTCGCCCTGCGCCCGCCCTGCCTCCCTCCAGCCGCGGGAGCTCCCCGAGCCTGCCTGCCTCTCCCGGAGGATGGATGTGCTTCATGCCCCTACCGCGCATGGAAACCCAGGCCATCCTGCGAACGACATCTTGCCTAAATAAAGATAAAACGTGCTATACATCACAGGCTTTCCCGGTTATTCTCAATGACTTGTCGATTCCTCCACCCCCCCCGGCACACGTGCAATGATAGAAAATGGTTTTAAATGACGAGGGGTCACGCAGAGCCATCCTGATCGTTTAGTAAAAATAACAGAGCTATTATGGAGCTGAAGGAAGGAGCCGGGGAGTCCATCCAGACATGCTTCAATATTGTGCCTCGATTGAACACACACACAGGCATATATATATACATGTATATATATATACACGCAGCCGGATCGTCCCATGTGAGCTCCCTCAGCACCCTCTCATTAGGCCGTAAATGCGCGCACAGATGACGGTGCGCACCCATGTGTGTCGGGGGGGGGGACGGGACGCGGAGGGGCTGCTTGTATCTTCGGGATGGAAATGCATGTAAAGCCTTTTATGAGAGCTCGGGAGACAGCATTTGCTCACTAACCTACACTTTTTTTTTTTTCATGTCTATTGCCGAAAACTGGAAATAATTAAATTCTTTAAAGGTTTACTTTTGAAACCGTGGCTGGAGTAAACTATGATTCAGGTGTAAATAATTACCAAAGTCATGAAAGTGGCAACTGCTACATGTGGTTTATTCATTGCTTTTTTTTTTTTTTTAATCGTTTGATCATTTTAATCCTTTACTGTTAGCCAAATTCACATATTTGTAATTTACTGAACTTTATCGTCTCTACCAGGATAGGGATGTTGTACATTAGATTCCAGAACATGCCCCGGTGGAGAAGCCTGGCTGGAACAAACTGGATGCTTCTCAAGAAGGGTACCGCTACTACCCCGGTATTTGGAAAAGCTTTCCATATCAGATTAGAGAAATTAGAGCTGAATAAAAGATGCTTCCCCTTTCATAAACGCTACCAGACCTACTCGGTTTTAGACTCCGGAGAAGAAATGAGTTATTGAAGAAAAGAAATTGTTTAAACACAATAGATCTATGCCCAAATGAAAGCATTCCCTGGGGCAGGACAAGCAGGATTTGGCCCGAGAGCATGAAAATAGAAGTTATCCATTAAGCGAAAGCCTTGGAGAAATAGGAGAAACGTGGATCTATAATATACACCATATAAACAAAAGCCCAGGATTGATTTCATCTCCGTTTTCTTCAGCCTGCATCTACTTTTTTTTTTTTTTCCCTTTGCCTACGCTGCAATTCCAACCCATTTGCCTCTTCAGAAAGCCATGGTGGAAAAAGGCAGAGAAACGATTTTTTTTTCTTGCGTGTGTCCTCTTTTAAAATCTTTTTGCATAGTAAGACACCACTTGAACATGTTCTGGTGTTGTAAAAGTGATTTTTATCAGGCTGTAAATTACTGCCCCTCTGACTGAGCAGCCGGAAATGTAAATCACACCGTAGAGCTGAAGTTATGAAAAAGTTTGTTCCCTTTTCTGCGTCCCAGGAAGATCACGGGATGGGGAAGGGAGGGGGGAGGCTTGTTTACTATTTTCCTGCTCCACCAAACCGTTGGCTCCACGGTGCCTGGGACTTTGATGAGAAAGAATGGACAATGTGCAGAGTCCCTTCCTATGACACCCAGGCCACCGCCACTTGGGAGGTCCTTTGGCCTAATGCAACCACAGCTAACTGCTCCCAACAGGAGGCTCTGTGGATCAGGCAGGGTCACAATTATACTTCTGCTAAAGGCAAGAGCTTTTTTTTTTAAAAAAAAAAAGGAGCGAGAAAAAGAGAGAGAGAGAGAGAGAGAGAGGGGAGGGGGCTGGGCGAGCGGTTGAATTAAAGCCTTTCAATTCATCTGGGGAAGGAAAGACCGAGAGCGGGGTTAGTAGGAACGGTTTCCAAAAGGCATGAGCAAAATCAGGTTATTTCCACCCAGAGGAAAGAAAGTGACGGGGGTGAGGTCCGGGGCGCTCCGCAGCTACCCTAGCGCTGTCACGACAAATCGCCCGTCGGGAGCAGCAGGCCTCCCCCGCGGCCGTGCTAAGGGTTTTGGGGGCTCATCCGCTGGCGGGAGACCTCGCTGGTGCCAGACACATTACATGTCTGTTGCTCCTCTGGGGTGAGGAGGAGAGGGCCCCACAGCCACAGCCCTCAACAAGCCCTTAAGCGTCACCCATTTGCGCGGAGGGGGGAGAAGGGCTCCAGGAGAAGACACCCCAGCCCCTTGGGCTTTCATTTCGGCACTCGGGGAGCGCGAACATTTTCCAGGGGTGGTGGGGGAAAGACGGGAGGGCCGATACACGTTGTATGTCTGGAAGAGGGGGCTGAGTTTCCCGGCGCTGTTAAACCCCGTGCTTCTTGCCGTTTACTTGCAGTGGTGAGGAAAAGACGGCGGGGGGGAGGAAGGGGGGCAGAAGACGGGGGGCTCCCGACCTCCGCCGCTTCCCGGGGCGGCGGCTGCCGGTGCCGGTGATGGAAGCGGCGCCCCCGGGTCCGCAGCCGGCCCGTCCTCCCCGCTCCCGGCGGACCGGCGGGGTCTACGCTCAGCGCCCGCCGGCTGCCCTTCCCCTCCTCCGCCCGCTCCCCCTCCCGTCCCCGGTCTGCCTTTAAAGCCCCTGAATTCACCCCCGCTCCGTTACCCTCCCTGGGAGCCCGAGCCCCGCCGGGCCGGGGGCTTTGGCGGACCCGGCTCCCAGCTGCTGCCTCCGGTGGGGCAGGGCAGGGGGTCCCACCTCGTCCCCCAACCCCCCTCCCCGTCTTGCCTGGGGCAGGGGGACCCCCCTCGCCGCCCAACTCCGGGCACCCACCCCCCCCCTCGGTCGCCCCCTCCAGGCAGCGAGACCCGACCGAGGGAGAGGGGACGGGCTCCGGGGACCACCCCAGATCCGGCCGCCGGCCCCGGCCCCGCTCGCCGCCGACCCCCGCTTACCTGGACGAGGCTTCCCGTGCTCGGCGGCGTGCTCGCAGCGGGCCGGGGGCGAGAGGGGAGGCCTGGGCCCCCCGGGTGGGAAAGGGCCCGGTCATGGCCCCCCCCGCACCCCCGAGAGATCCGGCGAGAGGAAGAGAGAGAGGGGGGAGAGCAAAAGCCTTCCCCCCCCTCCCCTTTCTCTCCCTGTTTGAGCCGAAGTGACCCGCAGTATCTGGAGAAGGTTTTTGAAGACGTTTGGGAGGGAGGGAGAGAGTTTTCTGCTGAGAAACTCAATCTGCCATACAGTAGCGGCTGCATCTGGGATCTGTCACCGCTGACAGCACCACAGGGCACAGACATGATCTTCCGCACAGCACTGCAACTCCCCAAAATACCCTCCTCGCTCCCAAGGTGTCTGCCGGGTTGCATCGCGCTCCTTCGCCAAAAGGGGGAAAGCAACCTGAATCCCCGGCAAACAAACACACCGAGGGGAAGGCAAGAGAGAGCAACCCCCCACACACACTTCCCCTCCGCAACGTTAAACACACGGCCGCCGAGGAACTCGGGCGAGAGGCGATGTCATGCTCGGATGGCGCAAAGGCCATAAATGTAAGCGCTAGCGCCGCGAGATCCCCGAGAATGACTTTAATGAATAATTTCGGAGACAGTTATGGCTTTAGGTAATTACTGCGCGGCTCTATGAAAACCAGATTTGGGAGAGAGGCAGTCAAGGCCAGGCCGTACGCCTCGGCTCAGCCCTGCCAGCCCGCCCCGGTCCCCCCCCGTGTCCCGACCCCCGGGCGTCCCCGGATTCCCGCACCCCCCGCCCAGCTGCCGGGGTCCTCCTTCGGGCAGGGCTCCCAGCAAACCTGCGGAGGCTTGAGGCTTGGTTGGGGTGGGGGGTGGGGGAGCTAATATTAATATTATTATGATTTTTTTTTTTTTTTAGTCTCTTCCGCCTCCTGTATTTTCTGGCAGGTCATTTCATTGTCTTTTAGGACAGTTTTAGAAAACTGCTATGGGTTTGCATGCTTATTTAGCTTTTTTAAAAATTCATCATACGCAGCTGTTTCAGCCTATAGCCACATATGGCATGCAAATAGAGACCCCTATAGGAGAATCGTCCTCTCTATTATCCCCACATGTTTGTTCAATATACGTGGCCGGGAAAACGACTCTACTGCTATACATTAAAATATAGTTTTACATTTTTCTCCCGAGTACTTTGGGGAACGCAGGGGCTCGTTCCGGCTTTGAACAGCCTTCACGGTTCGCAAATAAACGGCTCCGAGATGCAGGCGCGCTGATCTCCATTGTTTCGCTAATATATTACTGCTGTTCCCAAAACCCTGCTCCTGGCTGCAGCCCTACCTAGCCCCCAGACCGGCGGGGTTGCAGACCCCTGCGCCTTCCCCAGGCGGGCCCGCAGGACCCGGCCCGCTCCGCCCCGGGGGCAGCGGGGTCCGGTCACCCCGGGGACCGCCCGGGAAGGGCCTCCCTCCTCCCCCTGCAGCCTCAGGGCCAGGGGCTCCCCGGGGAGAGGTGCCGGGGCGACAGCCTCAGCCCTGCAGAAGGGCCGTCGCCAGTCAGAGCTCTCGCGTAAAGCCCAGCGACGGGATTTGCTGGGATTTTTTTCGGTTCGGGTTTGTTTCACGGGGTTATTTTTTTTTCTCCTTTACTTTTACTTTCTTTTTTTCTTCACTTCCCCCCCCCCCGCCCTGCCCGAGCCCTGGGGTTGGTGGCTGTGGTGGGAAGCCGAGCGCACAGCATACCGTTTGCACTGATTCAGAAAGGAAATGTTCCTTTTCCTTTCGAGATTACAGATAGACACAGCGGAACGTTGCGGTATCTTAGGGGGTTTATTTTATTTTATTCTGCTGGAACAAAGAAATGGAAGCGTATTTTTAAATTTATTTTTAGGGTCGCGCGGTTGTGTTGTTTTTTTTTTTTTTCCTCCTGGCAAGCGTAATTTGCCCCGAGAATTTAATCCTTCAGACAAATAGTCTAACATTATCTCTTTCCTCTGGAGACGAGATCAACTGCTTTCTCATCCACCCCCCCCTCCCTTCCTGGTAGTAGCACTGATTGCAACGTACAGCTGGACAAGTGTCAGCCGTCCAAAACTTTGCGAACAGCCGGCAGAGGCTCAAGCTGTATTTATTCAATTATTATTTTTTACCCCCTTGGGGAAAAAGAAAAAAAAAAGAGTGGTACGAAACGTACAAAATCATAAAGTAAAAAGTTTGTGGAAATAAGCGTGGCAAACGTGGTCTTGGGTCCCGCTGAGACAGAGCTACCATGCTGGCTGTTCGGGGTTACCGTCAGCCAGCCCCAGCTCTCAATTAGAGGCGATTCATTAGGATTTAATAGCAGGTGCAAAGCCATCTCCTCGCCAGCAGCACTGCCGTTTGGGTAGGGAATCGTCTTGTTTTACAGCAGCCTCCAGCTCTCCCGGCTCGTTGTAAACCTGACTACCACTTTGGACAGCGGGGTGTCAGCGCGCCTGCGACTGCCCGCACGTAAGCGTTGCACTTTGCTTGGCTAATTTCTCCCTGCCAAGACATAAGGTGGAAATCTGCCCGGCTCGATATTTATTTTGGAAGACAGCGCTGTGAGCGAATGTGCCGGGAGAAACCGGGCTGAGATAAAGCAAGCGCTGGGCCGGGGGCTGGGCGGGAGCGGGGCGGGGGGGAAGCACCGCCGCCGGAATGCACCGCTTTTGCTTTCTCAGAGTCCCAAACAGACAAATAAACAAACAACCTCGGCGGCAAACTGCAGAAGAGCCGGAGCCTCCGGGAGCTCAAAACCGAGCTGTGCCGAGGAGCCCCAGGGAGGGAGCGCCGCGTCTCGCTGCACCCGCATCCCAGCTGGCGGCCGCGGCCGGGGCTGGAGCTTGGAAAGCGCCGCCGTGATTACACCCAAGTGGAGAGCAGGATGGCTCCTAGCCGTCTGATCTGACGTCAACATGTCTCTAGCTCCTCGCTGCAAGATAGAGGGAGCAGAGCCGGGGGAGGGAGGGCTCTAATCATTCCCAGATGTCTCTAATAGCAGATATAAAGACTTATATAGTGTCTGAGAATAAATTTGTAATCAATGCTCTACAATCGGATCATCAAAGCAACGACATTTCTAGAGGAAAATGGGAGTGGGGGGGAGCTGGGGAAGAAGGAGACACACACCACGCTGGTTTGGAAGGGGGAGAGGGGGGCACAGGGATTCCCAGAGAGGCGCTGGCCCCGCGCATCGACCGGCTTTGTTAGAATTTATGTGAATATATAATTCAGATAACAACTCTGCTTTAATCTCCATTGTACGGGACGAGCTGAATAGTAATTGGCCAATTAGAAATAGAAAAGATCGGAGCTCCTTTGCAAAGGCACATATTTCATGGCCCGCAAAAGAAAAAAAAATCCCAAATTAAAAATATATAAAACATTGATAAGCCCTTCGTTACAACAGAGGGGATTATGTCTGCAGGCGTGCGGAATGCGTTTCCTTCCCATCGCTACTTGGAGGTTTCTTCTGGGTGTGTTTGTGAGTCGCTGGGCGAGTACGTGTGAAAAAGGAGGATTAAGGTTAGGTTTCCAAGAGCAAAAGGAGGATATGTTGCTTAGAGGTTTTATAATTAACCTTTTCCCCCCCTCTTCCCCGCCCACCTTTCAAGATCACGTTGTCTCCATGGCATCCCCTGGACGTGTTTATATCCTCACAGTTGCCCGCGGATGTCTCGGCGCTTGTTCTAGGGGTGTCTGCGGCTTGGTCGGGGAGGCCCCGTTACACCTCTTTGACAACGATAGTGAATTAGCACTAATTATTGCAATCATCTTTTGACGCTGAGAAGAGCTCCTGGGAACGAGGGGGTGAAAAAACCCCAACACAAAGCAAAACGAAGAAAAAAAGCCCCACCACAGTTTATCTTCCTTGCCTGCTGGAATGCAGGCATGCCATGCATGTCCGATAGCAACGAGGGCACGTAAAACAACCCCAAAAGCAGGGGCAGGGTTGGGGGTCCCGTCGGGCTCCTACACGTTGCAGGGAGCCCCCCAAAACCCAGTACTGCCAGCGGCCGCTTGGGCTCGCTGCCGGCGGCGGGGCACCGGGCCGGCCCCTCGCTGCCTCCCCGCTCCCCCAAACCCTTTCCGAGACGAGCTCGGAAAAACCACGCTGCGATCTGCCTAAACCGCCGGGGAGGTCCTCGCCTCCCTGTGCAGCCGGGCCCGCACCCCAGGGAGCCGAGGGGATGCTTCCTGGGAGGGCAGGGGAGGAGGGACGCCACCCGGGGGAGTTTTGTTGCTGTTTCTCTTCAAGGGGAAGAAAAAAATGTAAAACGTTATTTTCTCTTGAGGCAGAGCAGAGAGACTCACTCCCCCAGCCACGAAACCAGGAGACCGGCTAAAATACGAGTAAACTGGGCCCATGAGCCCGCCTGCGGGGACATGGCTTCAACGACCCGGCTGCCCTCCACCGGCCCCCCCTGCCCTCCCCTCTTTCTTATTCCCCCCCATCCGCACAGCGCAGAGAGATGCTGCAGAGGGGGACAGGCTGCCATCCCTCCTCCTACGTGCCTTTCATCTCTGAAAAAGCTCCCCAAAATGCTTTGGCCCGGAGGAATGAGCGGGCAGGCCGCCGGGGCGGCGATGCCCCCGGGTGCGGACAGGGTGCGGGCAGGGTGCGGACGCAGCGCTCCGCTGTTATCAGGCCTCGGCTGCGCTGGCGGAGAGCTGGGGCCAGGGCACTGACATCCCCACCGACCATCAATTTACCTTCCGCTTCCCCATTTAGCTTTTAACGTCAAAACCTACATTTTTGTCGGCTCCGGCCTGTCTAGGGCTCTTGTGATTTAGCTGCGGGAATGACTGCTCCTGAGAAAATGGCAACATCCTCATTAGCGAGCAATTAAAAGAGAACTTCCTTAGCGGATCCAGAGAAGCTCCCGGTTCTGAGAAATTAACGTTTCAAAAATGGAAAATTATTGATGGGGAAATACCGGAGAGGCGATTCTCTAGGCGGCGGGGCCGGGGATGCGGCGGGCGGCTCCGCACCCCGCGCCCCACCAGAGCTGCAGCCCGGCCACTCGGTCAAGGGAAGACACAGCATCTGCAGGGAGACTGCCCGGGACGTGCCGCACTGCAGCCCTCGCAGCCATCCCTCGCCCCCCGCCCCCTCCCCTTTTTCTTTTTTGCGTGCAGCAAGGAAAAAAAAAACAGGTTTGGGCAGGGGGGGAGCGCAAGATGCTCCAGTTTATCAGCTGGGCAACTAACAGGCAAGGAAAAGCAAACAAGGGGGGAGATTCTTCTCTCCAAGTGTTATAAACAAAGGCAAGTGTCTGTAAACACAGACTCACGCCGGAGCGCAGAGCCGGGCTGCCTGACCCGACGGGAGGGAGGGCACATTACTTTTGTCTGGTTGTTGTAACCCCGCAACCTCCCCACTGTCAGCGGGGGCGGTGAAACGGCGCAGGGGCTCCCTTATCTTTTTATGGGCAATTGCACATCTACCTACGCTTAGTGCCGGGTCTCGTCGGGAGCCACTTCCTTAGGCGCGGCGGCAGGGGAAGGCAGGCAGGTATGCAGCCCTGGACCTGGAGAGAGAGCCAGCTTGGTTTAAGTTGAGATGATTTAAGTAAGCGGTTAAAATACGAACCCGAATTTTATTATGAAAAAGGTGGAAAACTCTGAGCTTAACCAGGAATTGCCAAAACTACTTAGAGCAGCTTCTTTATGTAAAAAGCTTTAATTTTTTTTCCTTGTCTGCCTACGATACAGAGGGATGCCACGCATTTCCCCGCGCTGAATGTCTGCAGCTCGCCCCGGCACCGGGGAGCAGAAAAGCCACCGGCCTGGCACCGGGACCCTTGTAAAGGAGTCGGCAGACGGGGCGAGAGATAACTGCGCGGATGTAAGGGAAGGGAGATTACACTGCGGGAGCAAATGAGCGTACTAAAAAGAGCCAGAGCACGGACTGCTGCAGTTTACAGTCAGAAAAAAGGTTAAAAGAAAAAAATGCTCGAAATGCTCGCTGTGGCGGGCTGGAAACGTGCAACCCAGGAGAGTTTTGGGAACCACAAAGTTAATATTAAGTTCACCGTAGCTCACTGTAAATCTTACACACACACACCCGCCCCCCGCAAATCCCTTGCCTTGTTCGCTCTTTCTTCCTTGACGTAAAATTACCTGCTACATAATCACTCCGAGCAAAGCCCTCCGGCCTCCCTCGCCTGCCCCCGGCACCCCTCCGGGGAAGCCGCCCCCGCCGGGCCGCCCCCGCCGCCCGGCCCCGGCTCCCGCCAGCGCCTGGCACCGCCGCCGCCCGCGCTTCGGCGGCAAGGAAACCGCGCACCTCCGCGACTTCTGATCCGCCCGGCGTTTGCACCCTTGTCCGTTTCCCGTTAGCAGTAGGTCTCCTGCATGGAGAACACCACCACAAGGAATTCCTATTCAGCTGAACTGCCGGTTTCTGTTCAACACTCACGGGGCTGGCGAGATCCCTCCCTCTACCCCTCCTTTCACTCAGTCACTTGCTTAAAAATAAACTTAGGAGCCATCTTTATAATTTAGTTTACTTCCGAATATTTTAAATATTATGAAAAAAAGCCATAAACAACGCTGTTATTCAAAACATTTTGAGGTATAAAACATAAAAAGATTTGGGTTTTCTTTTTTCCTTTTTCTTTTTTTTTTTTTTTTTGTTTTGTAAAAAACACACACAGTGGTTTATTGAGTACTTACAACGTTTACACCTTCAATATTAATTAGATTCCACTTTTTCCCTTACGGACGGAAGTGCACATAACCAATAACTGTTGAAAACATCTTCAAATACTGAACGACCACAACAAAATTACAACACTAAATACCGAGTCAACCGAAACATTGGTGCAACTGCTTCTGTTGAAATATAACTTTATAATCCCATGAATATTTATATCCAAAAGGCCAAGTATTAAAGATACACTTCACATACACACTAATGCCAGGGAGGGATTTTTTTTTCTTTTTTCCTTTTCTTATGTTTCTGTTTTCCCCGTGTGTTTTATACAGAGCAAATAACATTCACGAAACTATTAGAGACATTACCCCTTACCAAGCTGGAGTTTCCTCTTCATGTATGGAATGCTTTTTCCCTCTCCTTCAAATATCCACATTTTGGGGGGGTTGGGGGAGAAATTGCACATAAATAAACTGGACGATTCCAAATACAAAGAGTCCTCAGAGGAGAGCTCACTACCGAGACTAAGAGGACGGCTCCTCCAGTCCTGCCGTGCTCACTGCTTGAGCTCCAAAGCCCAGACATGCTGCGGCCAGCCAGTCCTCCCTTTGGTTTTCTTATCGTTGCTGCTAACTGTGCTTTTCAAGATTTCGTTCTGGGGAGACAGGATGCGAAGGGAGAGGAAGAGAGAGAGAAACAGAAGAGGGAGAGGAGAAAAAAAGGTTAGAGATATTCCTCCCCTTTCTAGGTCGCCTCTGCCCTGCCCTGAAAACTACGAGGAGACACGGGCTCCTGCCGAGGCCTCCGGGCTGCAGGGGACAAAGCGGGGCGGCCTCTGCGGGGTATCGCCGCGGGCGAAGCCGCCGCCCGTGGGAGCGGCCCCGCGTTGTGCGCGGCTGCCTGCGGTCTCCGGCGGGGGCCGAGCCCGGCTCCGCGCCGCCACCGCTGCCCTTCCGCGGCCGGGCGCCGGGGCTCAGAGGCACGGGGAGCGGGCTGCAGGCTGAGCGGCGCCGGCCGTCTGCGGGGAGATGAGCACTACGGTAAGGTCCGCGCTAAACCATGCCCTCCCGGGCTCCGGGAAGGAGACGGGCACAGGCACGTATCGTGGCAAAACGTCGGGCCTGCGGCCACCGAAATCTGCGAGAATACCGCCCGAGCGTGCCGCAGGGCCTACACGAAATGGGGCTTGCGCTAACTCGTCAAAGCCGACCCTTCCCGTTAAAAGTCAAAAAAGTTGAGGCGCAGAGCGCGCGGGCAGGAGAGCCCCGCGCTGCGAACCTATTACTTGCGAAGGTTTAAAGCCGGGCCGGGCTTAGCAGGTAATCGCGCCTCTAGCCTTTTATTTAAGAGAGCGGAGGCTTGTCTCCGGCGGGTTTGGGATCCGGGACAAGCCCAAGCCCGGGAACGGACCCCCTCGGGGGGCCCGACTGTCGCGGCTTTTCCTCCGCGGCTGCTCGCAGCCGCCGGGCCGGGTCCCGGCGCTCTGCGAGAGCCACCCGGCGCTGTGCCCTGTCCCGCTCTCGGGCCGCAGGTATGTCTAGGGGCGGGCGGGACGAGGTGTCCCCCACGGACATCGCCCGGCGACCCGACCCAGCCGAGCGCCGGGTGTGCGGGGATGGGGCGCCGGCGGGCGGCCGAGCAGCCTCCCCTCTGCGGCCCCCCCGCCCCGCCCCGTCCCGTCCCGTCCCGGAGCACTGACCAGCTCTTTCTTCCTCTTCTCCTCCTTCACATCTGTCTTCTTGATCTCTGCCTTGAAGGCCTCCGCCTCCCCGTTCTGGTCATCCTTCGCCAGCAGGTCCATGAGGTAGGCGATGTAGCTGGTGGCCAGGCGGAGGGTTTTGATCTTGGAGAGCTTGGTGTCGGCGGGCACGTTGGGGATGCACTCCCGCAGCTCCGCGAAGGCGCTGTTGATGCTCTGAGTCCTGCGCCGCTCCTTGCGGTTCGCCGTGCCCCTGCGCTTCACCGGCCGGGGCCCCCCGAGCCCGGGCGGGCCGTTCCCGGGCGGCACCCCCCCGTAATGGGAGTGGTCCATGCCCGGCGCCCCGTTGGCGTACTCGGGGCTGTAGGACAGAGCCATGCTGTAGTCGGGGGGGGACATCTCCGGGTGGCTGCTGATGAGCCAGCCGTGGAAGTAGGGGTTCTCCTCGTGGCCGCAGCGGGTGGCGGCGGCGGCGGCGGCAGCGGCGGCGGCGGCGAAAGGGTAGCCCTCATGGTGCACCACCGGGTGGTGGGGGAAGCCGCCCACTAGACTCATCCCCGATCCCTAGCGCACCCCACCCCGCCCCCCCGGGCCCCAAAACAAAGGTTTCCCCTCCCCGCCCGCCCCCCACCCCCCGCCGCACCGGCGGGAGATGCTCCCCGCCGCTCACCCCTCAGCACTGCCCCGCTGCCCGCTGCCTCTTCATAGGGCGCTGCTGCAGAGTCCCCGCGGGTGCCCGAACTATCCCCCCTCCCCAGGCGCCGCCGCCGCCGCTCATGCGTTGTGCCTCCACCTCCTCCTCCTCCTCCTCGCCCGGGGCCGGGTCTTCGAGGAAGCGCGCACAGAAAAAAAAAAAAAAAAGCTATGGAGAAAAGTCGACCAAAACAAAATGGCTTGGCTTCCCAGCCCGGGATCTTCCTCGCCTCTTGCTTCCCTCCGCTCTCGCCAAGTCCGCCGCGGCCCGGCCGGGTGGTACTTACACGCGGCCCCCCTCCATGCGCCCCCGGGTCGGGGCGGGCGGGCGGGCGGCGCTCCCCTCTGCCCTGCGCGGCGGCGGCGGGGGCCGTCAGTGCCGGGCGGGCGCAAGCATCCCTGCCCGCCGCGCCGCGGGGGTCAGCGCCCCGGCGCTCCTCTGGGGCATCCGCGCCGCTCGGCCGGGCGGCGGGCGGCGGCGGCGGGGCTCGGCGCGGCGCGGGGCACTGGCAGGGCTCCCCGGCACGATCTCCATGTACAGCTACATGTTTAGGGCCGCTCGGGTTAATATATGTCGTCAGAAGCGGCGGCCGCCAATGGTTGGCGGCAGGGGCGGGGCCCGCCGCCCTCCGCAATAAAACTTTTTGATGTTCGCCCTGCTAATTGCCGAGCTCCTCTTTTAGGATTGGCTGCCCCTCCGCATCCATAATGTAATTAAAACAAGGGGGGAAAAATTATCATGGAGGCAGAGGTTAATGCAAGTGTTTAGCAGATGCCTTACTGTAAAATCTGCATTAAAAAAAAAAAAACAACCAACCAAAAAACTAACAAACTCATTAAAACTTAAATATCGGATAATCTCAAACCAGGTACAGTATGGATCCAAGGAATTTCTTGGCAAAAATCTGTGTGAGGGCTTGATACGCTCCGAGGTTGCTTTTACAAAGTGCTTTGTGCCGGTCCGGTAGAGGAACAAATAAAAGCAGCTTCGGAGGGCACTTAATCGATTGCCCGGTTCTGATAGGCATGTCCCAGCAGCGCTCCGGCTTATACTTTTATTGCTGGTTAATATATACAAAGAGATCACTAGTTCCCGTGAGGAGGGAGACGAAGTTACTTTGCCTTGTCTGCCACCGGGTTGCGATCCGAGTCAGCAAAGGCTGGCTCCGGCTTCGCGGCTGCTGGCTTGCCGAGGGAGCGGAGAGCTCAGGGTTTGGCCACGGACGGTGTTTTCTTCCAGAAAGAATTGCTTTGAGACACTAACAATAAACCCGACTCTAACTGATTCTCTTCCAGCTTGCTGCCTGCGCCTACGCACCTCGACCAGTATCCACCCGAATCACTTATGCTCCTGAAATCAGTTTCATGCTTGTTTAGCTGGTCTGATCGGTAAGTAACCGAATATATTTTACAGCATGTTCAGAGCTTATTTTCTAGCTTTTGCTAACAATTATATAAATATTTCGCCGCATTCCTGCTTCTGCAATAAAAGAGACCAGCATCTGCGGAAAGCAGGTTTAGTTATCGAAAGGGAATAGTTAAGTGTTTGTTTAACGGCCAGGCCAGGAGGAAACCTCCCGTAGCTATTTAGGTGTTTTGCTTTGGTAAGCTTGAAGACATTACAAAGGGAAAATGGATCTTAAGCTGTAATTCATGGATAACTTGGAGGCGAGGCGAATTGTTGTCATCTTCAAATGGAGCCGAGTATTACTAAATAGCTGCGAAATATCAAATACCCACCCTTATGTGTGTTGGCTGCCGGCTAGCCTGGTTCGGCGTATATTACAATGCAATCCTACAATATAGGCAGTGTGGAAAACTGTGTCAACAGGAGCTGAGAGGTCATAAATTAAGGAAAGAGAAAGATAGAGATGGAGGACTCTGCGAAAGGAGGCAGCAAGGACCACAAGTCCAATTTCTGCAGCGCGCTCTCCGGCCCCACTGCAGAGCCGGTGGGGATGCCTTGGGGGGAAGCGCTGGGGGGAAAAGAGGGCAAAAAAGCCCCTCTCTGGGGAACCAACTCCACGCCTGGGGAGAGGAGACGAGCTAAGCCTGAGCTGTCCCGGTGCGGACGGCTGCCTCCCCGCTCGCCCTCGGAGGTGCCGCCGGGACACGGGGCCCGGAGGCTTTGCGAGTGGGTCTGCGGGCTCTCGGCGAGGAAAGCTCTGCGGATGAGGCCACCCGCCAAGGAGCAGCCCGCTGCGGTACTGGGGAGCTGGCTTCGGCGGGGAAATACCAAAGGCGAAGCTGGGCGCCGGCCTCTCATTTCGGCGGGACAGGGAGTGCAGAGCTGGACCCGGCGAGGGGACGAGCACAGAGAACAGAAACGCAGACGTACGTTTATATAAGTATATACACATATGCGTGTTCGTCTGGGTGTAAACTGAGTCCGAAAGTGAAAAACCAGTCCAGATGTAGAACTGATGTATATACACATACTTCTTATACGTACACACACATGCTTGTACTAAAATGACTGATGGACATCTGTATCTACATACATGCACACACGTATATATTGTACTATCCTAAGGAAATAACGTGTCTCCAGTGTGGATTTTTAAATTTAAGGCCGTGGGCACACTGTGCAAGCAGAGCCCTGGAGCGGGCAGGCAGCGTACCCCTGCCGCTCGGGATACAACGTCTGCAGGACGCAGCCTGGAAATCCACCGAGCTGCTGCAGCAGTCCTCCGGTTTTATTTTGCTGCGATATTTTCCCTGATGCGAAGAAGAAGCGGGCATTGTCAAGGCCGGAAAGGTATATTGGCTTGCAAACAGGGTTGTGTTTCTTTGCACTCTCCTTATTTGTGTAGGAACTTTCAAATATACTGCAGGCTGGACTGCAACTGTGACAGTCTCTGTGGCAAGCCACTACGGTCACTCCGATAACATCTCCAATGATGAAGGAAACGGAAAACATGAGGCAGAGAAAAAGTAATAAAAGATACAGGAGATATCGATCAGAGCACCAGTCTCCAAAGCTAGCATCATTATTGCTTAATTAGCTTTGGAGAAAGAGGGTCTCTAGACAAAGGACCCAGCAGGATCTTATATATATTTTTTCCTCCTATCCCTCAGCAGTTGTTTATGCGTTTTATAAAGCGAGTTTTAGAGCAAAGGCAGCTCTTGTGCCTTCCCTCAGCTTTTAACTACTCAGACTGCCCGATCAGGGGTTATAGATTTTCTGTTTGATCAACGCGTTGGAAACGGCTGTAGCCCAAAGTACCTTTCCCACGACTAGGCTTAGAGTCCGCCAAAAAGCACCAGCATGTTGCCGATCTTGCATTTATTGATTCGATCAGATTTTTTTCGCGCACAAATCATTCGCTTAAAAAAAAAAAAAACTCTCGCCTTATGTCATTTATTTCCCTGCCAAAATAGTTGCATGTTAGGCGGCGATTTATCTGGGCTCTGCTGCCAGACAGGACTTTCCTAGCTCGCTGCAATTAAGAAATTTTGGTGGCGACTGTGTCGAGGCTGGTTTTCCCTTTCCCTCCCCCGCCCTCCGCTTATTTTTTTTCAAATTTTGTTTTGCCGGAGGGGGCCGTATCGTTGCTTTTGCCCCACGGTTGTTGAATCTCCGGCACGACAGCCCTCCGCGGCGCTGAGCGGACGAAGGCGCTGCCCTTGCCCGCGGTGGGTGCCCCACGGCTCCCGGGGCGCGGGAGGCAGGAACCCCGAGGAGCGGGGCGGCGGCGGGGGGCGGCAGGCAGGGCGCCCGCTCAGCGGGGCCAGCCCCGGCCGCGCCGCCGGGGCCACCCGCTGCCCTGCCCCGGCGCTCAGCCGCCGGCGGGCCGCTTATCGCCAGGTCACTTCTCTCCTCCGGGCCAAGGGTAGGGTGGGATTTGGGGATAACGAAACAATAGAGCTATGCTCCCACCCTCCTCCCCTCTCCACTCCGGGCTTGTGTGAATTAAGCTAAATTGCAAATTAAGCTAATTTCTCCGAATCAGACGAAACCGTATGGAAACGGGGAAGAGGTGCTGACGCTGGGTGGTCGGAAACCCACATCTGCTGGGGAATCTCGGACTGGCAGGCTGGGAGAGCTGCAGGCACACCGGGCCGGGCGTTTTAATGAGCAGGCCAGGGGCATAAAAGCGCCTGGCCGGTGCCTGAGCAGCGAGCCTCTCATTCCTTTGCTCCTTTTCTGCACCTTCTTGTCGAGGAGCGTCCGATATCGGCGGGGCGATTTGGGGGGTCACGGAGCCGCGCGGGGCAGGGCAGCGGAGGGAGCGACGGGCCCCGCGCCAGCGCTGGGGTGCCCGGTACCGAGCCCAGCCCCACGCGTGCCCTGCTCCCTGCAGCAGCGCCGGGTCCTCCCTTCTACTGTATCGCTTTCATTAAAGCAAACAAACGATCAGACCCACAAAAGCACCCCAAGGGCACCCCGTCCCTCGCATCTGAGGCGCAGCCCTGGCCGGACAGTCCCCCCGACGGCTTTCCTCCCCGGCGCCTCCTAAACTCCCGGGGGTGCGCGGCCGGGGGTCAGGGGCTGCTGGGTGCTTCTCCTTTCTCCCTCCGCCCGGCTGCCTACCACATCGCTCAGCCGCCCGGTGCACGGCTTGAAAAGTCGAGACGCGTTTGAATTTATAGGGTGCATGATGTCATTGACCCGGGACCAAACGTATCAGAAAGGGGTATCGTCCTCGGGTGGATTTGGGGACGCTGAAGCAGCCCGCGTCCCAGGGATGCGACGCATCCTATCCCTGGGCCATCGCTCAGGTGTTCGCAGAAGAACGTAAACCCGCAAGAAAACGGATTTTTATACAGAGGCACCGGAGAAATATCATTTGAAGGTCAACCTGTCAGTGCGGGTTAATGAAAAGGACTTGTGCCTAATGGGCCTACTTATACCCTCCGTTACGCTCGCACAACCTGGATTTCAACGTCCAGGGCAGAGGGCAGAATCGGGCCCAGCAGGCCCGAATTAATTGCTGCCATTGGAGGTGGAGGAACCCTGGTTTACGTTACTATTATCGGTAATGAACGCCCACATATTTCAGGCATGATAATCTCGCAGTCCTTGTGTATACAAAAAAAAAAAAAAAAAAAAAGAGCAGGGACGAGAAAAACCCAAGACACTGACCATTTTGTAAGTCGCAATGATTGGCGGTAAGCGCGGGACCCTGCGCGTTTTACCACTGCATGTGTAAGCAATTATTCGAGGATTGCTTATATTTGTGACCGAGGATCCAGAGTTGCGTTTAGACCCTAGACAGGAATCACAGAAAGAAAAGAAAAACACAACGAACTCCAACCAAGACCCCTTCTTTGTCAGAAGAACAATAATAAAGACCCTATAAAATTCTGCAGGGAACGCACAGTGTGTCTCTATTTATTGTGTTTGTCACATATGTATCCTATACATACACATGTATAAACACGCACATTCATATATATATACAGACAGGCACACGTTTTTGTCACATAATGTTGTTTGCATTCCTGGGAAAGAGCATCCTATGCCGCTCTTGAGCTCGGCGCTGATGAAATAGCTCGCGAATGTAATTGCCTTCATTAATAAATATTTTGTCCTCCAGCATCTGAAGTTCAGGCGTTGGAGGAAGCAGAGGTTAGGCTGGCATCGTTTGGGGTTTAGGCTAACAAAAATGAACAATTCTATTGTCATTCTCCATGGAAAGTCTCCATTTAACAAGGCTGGGGTTTAAGCAGCGTTCATAGATCAAAGGCAACCTCGCTTGGCTTAAAAAAAAAAAAAAGAAAGATCCCTCTGGAGCAGTGACAATTAACTGCAATTTCGCCCTAACTGCACGCCCCAAAATGTCGGTGTCGTCCTGCCGGTGCCCACCGCGCCGTGTACCTGCTGCACCGCAGCCCGCTCTCGCTTGCCCGGGACCGGCTGAAGCACACGGGCTCGTCTTAAAACTCAGCAGTTGACTCCTGCAAATGTCGGCTGCACACTCGCTGGAAGCATCAGCCTGGACCGCAATTCCTATATGAGTATCTCGGCGTAATTGATCTGGCTGAGTGAGGTCTTTTTGGTAATTTGGATACACCAAGTCTCCAGTTAATGACATATAATCAGCCTTTAGGTCACTTGGTCATTCTCTTATTACAAACCCCTCCTGCTCTCTCTGATCTCCTTTCAAACTAAATTTCACACAAACAAATAAAGCAAGACAGGGACAAGTCCTTAAAATACAAGAGAGAAATATTGGAGAATTGCTCGTGGGGAACTATAAACATTTTTAAAAGAAAAAACGAAAAGATAGGAAAGAACATCTTATCGAGAAAGAGGGTATTGTGTACAAAACACGGAGGGAAAAACGGTCTGGCTTCTGTTAAAAATGACATAAAATTAAAATAAAAATAATTACAAACAGAAATGGCATAACATAAACAGAAGGCAGGAGGCTTTCCTAGAAATGCGCGGCCGTACCGTAATTTGTTCTTACAGATGATACAACCGATCCGCGGCTACGCAAAATCTTTATTTGCTTCACGTTAGTTGGCAAAAAAAAAGAAAAAAAAAAAAAAAAAAAAGCCTTTTCTCTTCAGCAAAGTAACTGAAGAAGCCGGGAAATGGAGAACTGAGTGTCGTGTACCTCCTCAGACCTGCAGAGAAACGGAGCCATGGCCAAAACGTTGGGTGTAAATGCGACAACAAAAATAAATGTTTTACCTCACCGTGCAGAACATATTTTACTAAGTCAACACTTTGTTTTTCTGCTTTTCATTTTTCTTCCCTCTAAGAAGAGACAATGCTCCCTTTTTATTAGGTATTCCCTAAAATATTATTTTGATCTCCGTCCAGGTATATGTATCCACACACACACACACATACACGTTCAACAGAAACGCTGACGGTGATGTACGTGCAGAAGATGGTGCGGTGGCCGGGGAGAGGAGCCAGCAGACATGCCCTAGGTAAGCTCCGAGGGGCCTGCAGGCAGAGCATTGCGAAAGCGAGCCCCTTTTTTCGGAACTAAAGTTGATTTATAAAATCAAGAGCGGGGGGGATTTCAATATCGTTCAAGCGTTAGCGCTTCGAGGAAGCAACCTGAAGGAGGACTGCAATCCGCACTCCCTGACAGGCATTAGCACCTTTCAAAATATTACCAACATGCGTTTTACCAAAGATTTCATTTGTATTTAATACGGGATCCAGACAGGCGCTAACCGAGCATGTAAGCGTACGTGAGGTTGCGAGAACGAGTGCCGGGGCAGGCTCACACAGCAAGGGAAAACGGAGGAAGGAATACATGGAGGAGAGTGTCACAAGGCCCCAGCGCAGGGCATGTTAACGTGACACATCGTGTTGCTTGTTCACCACATTCCCGCTCTGTTCAGCATTTCTAAGGGCCCCCTTTTTTTTTTTCCGCCCGCCCTTGAGCTGCTGGGTTGAAGCATTAGCCCGTAGCTGGCCCGACCCAGTCAATCAAGGGGCGGCGGGAAGGCAGAGCCCCGACGCCGCGGTCTTGCCGGGGCGCACGCCCGGGGGCACCGGCCGCCCCCGCCGGGAAAGGCCGGCGATGCTCAGCCCTGCCCCGGCACTGCCCCCGGCGGGGCCCGCCGCCACCCCTCCCGCTGGCCGGGGGTCGAAATGCCAGAGGCCGAGGGGGAGGAGGCGGGCTGGCCCTTGCTGCCCACCGCGCCTCCCGGGGGCGGCCGGCCCCGGCCCCCCGGCGGCCCCGGCGGCGCCCCGCGGGCGATGCCGGGCCCGGGAGGAGCCCCGCCGGGCTGGGGGCGGCTGGAAAGGGTTAAGCGCTTCCCCTCCTCCTCCTGGAGCCCCCTGAATGCCACTACTTTCCTCTAGAGGTCTCATTAGGGAAACCCTAACTGCTATTTTCAACGTTTCCTCAATCAAGCGCCTTTAAATAGAGCTCCGCAAACAAATTGGCGGCAAAAAGCGCAGATCTTGTCACGGGCGAGGCCGATCCAATATTTCACCCTTGTTTGCTTTGTAATTACGGCCCGGCTCGTGGCTACCTGCCCGCTGGGGCGAGCTCCCCTTGCCCCCCCCCGCCTCTCCCCGCACAGCCCCGCGGACACCTTCCCCGCGGCCGGGGGGGTGAGCGGGACCGCCCGGAGAAGCCTCTGAGCAAGTGATCGTGGGGGAAAAAAAAAAAAAATCAAAGTCAAAAGCAGAATCTCCCGGTCCAAATGCTGCCCGAGTTTTTTTGCAATGCTGCTCTGAAGCCACGAGCTTTCCAGCACAAAAGTCTTCCCCCAACCCCCCCCTTGCTTCCCAAGCCGGGGCCAGGGATCAGGCAGGCGACCCGCCTGTCCCCACGCAGGGCTCTCGAAGCGGCTGGGTTTGCTTTGCGGGCTTCGCTCCCCCTCTCTCTGTTAAACCACTCTTATGATTTGTTGTATTTTCCACAGCTGCTTATTCTTGTTTGACTGTTGTACAAAGCCGCTTTAAATCTTCGGCAGGAAGAATAAAAGTTAAAACTGCTTGGACGGGTTCCGACAGACTTGCGGGCTGGTGCGGGTCCATGTCGGTCCCTGCATAACGACCCCTCTGCACACATCAGGTCTCGATAAGCCTCGTTACTGCGGCTCGGGGCAGCAATCCGCTCGCTAGTATCAACAAAAATAGGGGCTAATTCAATTACGTCTGAAAGCCGGGGTGTAACAGAGGGAAACTTTGGCGCTTATGAACTAAGCTGCTATATTTGCTTTGCTATAAACCGACGAGAATATTTTATGATGGAGGGGAACAGTACAACACAAAAGGGAACTATGACAATAAATCTCTTTTTATGGATTCTCTCTAGCAGCAAAACACAAGGATTCAACGGTTTTACGATTCAACTATTTCGCAGGTACATCTGAAGATACCTACATAGACAAGAACACCCCGCATCCTCCCTTCCAGCCCCCCTGGCTCGGGGAAACACAACTCCCCCCCCCACCCCCCAGTTCAACGGCGAAACTCGCTGTGACTTCCATGGGAGCAGTGCTGGCACAAGAGTTCACATCTGACCACTGCAGGGACATGCTCCGATTATTTATGGTGCAACTGGCAGTACCCTTTCATAGTTTACTGATATGCAAACCTTAAGCCAGAAGTAATGCTCCATCATCCATCTCTTCATGAGCACATTAGGCTATTTTCTTTCTAGTTACTCCAAAACTATTAACATTGGAGATCGTTTATCCACCCGTGGAGCTAAATTACAGCTTTAGTTTCACAGGGCCAGTTTTTTAGAGATTTTTGCATGCTAAAATAAAGATAGGCACTTCGAGGGGAGGATTTCAAAGTGGCAAAGCATCTAACGCTCCTTGAAATAAGTGCAGGTTTAGCATATAAATCCCTTTGAGGATTTAAACCCTGGATACTTTTGGAAACACAGTGCTCTGCATCCTGATACCTTTAAAAATCTGCCTCGTGGAAAATATATTTTTTCAGAGTCATGTTCCACTGTAAAACAGCATTCATACACCCTAAACAATTGCTTCACATGTAATCTCACAGTGCAGTGCTTTTCCTATCTGAGCATACCCACATGCACGCAGCATGGCTCTTTAAGTGACCGGTCACTGCGAAGTCTAGCAGCTATGAAAGCAGAAAGCAGAGATAGCGTATGCAGTTAAATGTATTCTTTCAAACGTAAGTCCTTTCAGTCAAAAATTGTCTTGTATATTGCTAAATGGAAGTCACACTACATTTTTCCTGTGGTTTTTTTTTTGTTTTTTTCAATAGGACAGGCAAGTGATTTCAGAGCCCTAGTTTTATTAAGGTTGCAGAATGATCTACAGTTCAAATATGTCAATCCTAATCATGTATTGAACAATATCTATAAAATATATCCATGGGAAAAAGAAAGATCACAAAAACTCACAGACACAGACCTCATCAGTACAAGTTCTGCTACTTAAGCCAACAAGACTGCTCATCAGAGTGGCACCTATTTGTACGAATTCGAGTTTTGCATGTGCCTACTGTTATTGGAAACAATTTGTATGTACTTGAGCTAGCTCATATACCATTACCAGTCTTGCATGGGAAGGCAGAGCACAGTGCAGGCTAATTTTACTCAGTTTCTCACTGAGCAAACTAGCCTGCGCTGAGCTATTGCAATAAGGCACTGCAAGCACTGTGTTACAGCCACTTCAAGGACCTCTACAGGAGAATGCAGTCTGCAGTATAGACAGAGTAGTGGGAAAAATGAGTACTGGATATACATACATCTGTGCTTACCTGGAGGCCAGGGGCTCTGCCCTGCATACCCTGGAGCCCATGAAGGGCTTCCCCTGACTCCATTTGTGTACTATTCATAAAGATATGTCCTAGCTTGTAAAAATAGTACATGCCCATTTCGTATGATATGTGCATGCACACATCTGGGCTGCATGTGTGGAAAAGTAAAGGCACACACTGCAAACAATTTTACATGTGCAATTTTCCAAGTATGGGTCTATGGGTCTATAATGTGGCGTATCTACAGTGCAGAAAATGACATTCTTCTGCACAGGAGGGCATTTTTAAATGGCTTTCAAAGAAAAAAATGCAGCATTATTCTTGGTAGCACAGTTAGTAGCAGCTTATTTCTCCTGCTGGCTCCTGAATTTTTCTGCAAACCCACCAAGATGGAGTGTTACTCCTAAACAGCAACATGCACACAGAAATCAGAATATTTCAGATATTCATTTCTATAGGCTGATGTTATTAAAATGAAAAACATCTGCTTTAAGGAATGCAGTTTTTCTGGATGTAAATGCTTCTCTACTCCCACAGTAAATTCAGCTACTCGGGAAACAAAATGTGATTCTAAACAGTCATTGCATTGTTTGACACAGTAGCAAACGGAACAATGCTGCCCTTAATGTTGTTGTTGTTCAACCAACAATTGGAATTGGATAAAGACTTTCAGCTGGGAACACTTTTCTAATACCTCTGTAGGTAATGGGATTCCTATTGTGTGCTGCTCTCTGACCATTAGGCCCTGCATACTGGGCAGGGGTTCACTCTCGTCTTGCCAAGACGGCTCCCAAAGAGATGAATTTGTGACCGTGATAGGCTTTTTCATGTTTGTCTGTTATCAGCTCACTGACACAGTACTGCAACTGGGGAGAGCGGTGAACGGAGCCCCAGCTGCCTGCATTTCAGATACTATCATCTAATCCCGATTAGAGGCACCGTGGGCTAGAAACTCCTCCGCAAAGTCAGGGGAGAGAAACCTTTTGTGTGCCCCTTAAAAATCATTGGGAAAAACTTCAATACTTGTGTTAGCTTCTCTTATATTGAAGCTAAGCTGCGTGTGCCTGTTTAAGAATGAGTAATTATGTGTATTGACTCCCACATAACACACTGATTGCTGTGCTAATGACATAAGTGCAATCAATATCAAAGGTGGAGTTGCACTGAACACTGTGGTACGTCCATGGGACATTTTGTTGCTTTTGCCTGTCAGGCTGACTCTAAATAGAAAAAAAAATGTTGCAAATGGGAAATATTAATTTCGCTGACATGGGAATCAAGGAAAACGGAAGATGATCCGTGGGAGGACATTGCCCTAAACTACGTGGAGGTGGCGCACGACTAAGAAAACATTACGTGACATGGGAGTGTGTACGGTGCTACCCAGAAGTAAATAATGGAAGTTAAAGTCCTTTTCTTATTTTGACTCCTTATCCATCTGCCGCTGGATAAATCTGGGGGTTTCAGAAATGATGTATAAATGGAAACTTAGGCAAAACATGGCATTAGTGTAAACTAAGTAAAAAAATACCTTGATGCCTATCTAACTTTTAGAAAAGAGTATAATATGTTCAAATACTTTTCCGTATTGGGAAGAATTGGTCCTTCCTTTGGATCATAGGTAAAAGAGTTTGGAGACAGATTCTCTTCCAGTGGTCTGGAAGACCTCCAGGCCATTTTAAATACTGATTGCCACTACACCTTCCCATAGCTGCTGTCAACAGGAAATCTGCTATTTGTGGGATGGATGCTATGAAGTTATAAGTAAGGCAAACCCAGGAGTTTAAATTCTAATATTGTTTATATCCTATGTAAGTTGATAAACACATATATGCACATGCACATGCACATACACGTATACATATACATAGGAATTTGAAAAAAATAGGATTTAGTAATTTCCTTTCAGTATTTACATCTTAACCACGTTAACCAGTGTTCTAGTTTCAAAAGAAACATTGGGATCTGGCAGGATTAGTAATATTTGAGAGCTATCCAGCTCTCGAAAAATGTCTGATTCTGCTTCCTTGAGATTCTCATGGATCATGGTTTTTGTGGAGGCAGGTGTCTTCATTCCAGCTGGTCACATGAAGTTTCACTAAGTAATGTTTGCACGGAGTGCTTCAGATGTCGGTCACTGTAGAAATGTAAACTATTTGTGCCTTCAAAATTGGGGATTAAAAAAATGAGAAAAAGAAAGTAAAATCCATTCATTACATCTGACTTGAAGGAAAAGCTTAAAGAAGGGAAACAGCTGATTATGAGACAAATGTGTATTTCTTAAGGTTATGGCTGTGAAACACTGGTTGCACTTCTCATATGGAGTAAGGAGTATTACCAGTGAACTGCAGGTTAGACACTTACTCTGAGGACAGGTGAACCACATTTTGTTTCCTTGATATATGAAGAACAGGAAGATAGTTGCCAGGCAGAACTCCGCTGTTGCAGTCTAGAGATAGGTCTGAAGGGGCACATGAACACAAAGATTCATTGCAGTCCAGGGGATGCTACCTAGGAGGATAGATAAAATAAAAAAAAAAAAAGTTAGAAAAGTTTTTTTTCAGTGACTTAAAAATACTGCAATTAAAACTATTATTAAAGTAGATTAAATGAAGCGGAAATTTGCTTTCACATTTTAGAGCCAAGAAAGTTCTTTGTGCCTCTATCCATTTCTGTGCTCCACGTACCCTGTGCTGTTTATACAAGGATTATCTTGTTTATTTTACAGTTATTACGTTTCGTAGAAACTAATCAAGAGAATATTTCTTTTTTTATGACAAAAAGTGGATGTTGAATTGCTCAAGTTGCTTTTATACAACATTCTTGGGTTTGCGATAGCATGATATTTAATAAAGTGTTTATAAAGGCAGATATAATAGTTTATCAGATCTCAGGCAGTCATAATAACAAAACTGCCCTTAGCCTGAGTGCTATGTACTGTACTTTGTAATTTACAACACAGCACTTTCTAAATTACTTCATAAACTAAGAAAGTTGCCTACCAAAGAATCAATCTTACAAGAACTAAGAAATCTTTTCCTAAATATTTTTTCTGTTACTTAGTCTCCATACAAATCATTATTAATAGCTTGGACTCAGACAGAAACTGCACTCCCTTGTAGCACGCAACACATGCGTGCTGTAAGATATTTTCATGCAGGCCAATCTATTTAAATTTCCAGTGGAAGAGACCTTTCAGGTTAAAATACTACGTGTCTAAAATGGTATCCTGCACAAACAACGGGATAAAGTGAAGGAAAAAGACCAAAAGGAAGCTGAAGACCTTACAGTGGGAATCTAATGGAGCAATTCAAGGGGGAGTTAATAGTTTATGAGACCATGAATAGAGAATAGAGCCTTTCATTTCTGTGTTGCTAGTCAAAGTCCCTGCCAACTTATCTCAAGTCTGGTGGATTCACTGTAACGGCATGTGTAAAGGGTTCTTCAGCAGGAAAAAAACCCTGTGCCAATGAGTCCAGTCTTCCTCTCTGCTGAAGGACCTGCCCTGAGAAATCCTGCCGACAAACACCAGGAGACCCAGGTACGCATCCCAAGCTAATTCTAGCCTCTCCACATTCTTCCCCAAATTTCACAGTCTGGTTATTCCCTATGCACAATCTATCTGCTATTGCATGGAAAAGAAAGAGAAGATAGACATTTGAAAGTGGAGAACTCTTATTTGTAACTCAAGACCAATTTTTGGTCTGCAAATAGGCTACTACCTTCTTGATCGTCTAGCATTTACTTAATCCTCATACCAGAAGCAACTTCAGCAGTTATTCATGACATGCACCTGTAGATACAATACATGCCTTAGGTTTTCCTTATGGTCACTATGAAATCATCATCCAATTACACTTCAACTTTCTATGTAGTTTACACTTTAACCTTCTATATAGTAGAGGAAGAGAGGTATCATTCATGCGTTTTTACATTGGTCACCTTCACATTCTTCAGTAGCATAAACAAACATCAAATTCACATCCCTCTGTAAGCAGGTATATCTTCTATCTGGGCAAAGCTTCTCCTCATGTTTCTAACAAGCAGTCTGAGTGCACAAAATTGCCGTCATTCTTTGCAAAAAGGACTGTGGATTTTAATTCTTGATCAGGTTTTGAGAGAAGTACAGAGATTGTACCCTGCTGGAGTGCTCTCTCACAGAAAAAAGATCAACCAATAGTTGTGCAAGGAACAGCGGCTTCCTTTCACATCTAATAATTTCTTGTTAGATTGCAAGAAGTCTAGGAAAGATGTGTCCTTATTGCTAGCTTTAGAGGAGATGCATGGCAGTCCAAGGTAATTATTTGATATCAGAAGAGAAGCAGCATAGAAAGGGAAAGGTTTTGTGGTTGAAGGTGATACAGGTAGATAAACAATTTTCACCTCTGAGACATGGTAAAACATGTTCTTAAAGGGTTTTGTCAAGGAGACCGTCAAATACATCTGATCTACTGAATGGTTTTTTAAAAGTAAGGATTGCAATCAGGACTCTATCAGGATGGGGTCAGCTACTTGGGTTCTTGCAACATTTCCATGGGTTCATACCACCTTGTACTGGTAGATAGACTGAAGGATAAGAATCAACACTTTACATGACTTCATTGAGGGATGAACTCCAAAACACTAGGTGGATGAACAGGTGGTTTTCTTATCCTCAACAGAAATATATGCAGTTGAAAAGCTGCAGACTTGGAATATGCTCGTAGATTATTTCTTGCAAGCAGATTTGTTCTCCAAAGTTGTGTTTCCCCGAGTTTATATAATCTGGTCAGAACAATATTGATATTTCCCTGTTCAGTAACTACAGTTGATACTGCAACAGAATGATTATTCCAAGATGAAGAAATTTCTAACGGAGAATATCTGTGATAACCAAAAGCCTTCTGCTGTAGATAGAGAACGGATAGGACTCCTGATGAATTCCAAGAACCAAAATTGCCGCTGCCTTAGCCCTCTTGAACAATAAGAGTTCTTGTCCACCAGCTGGTGAGAAGATGTAGACAGCAGACAAATTTTTCCTGATGGGTTGGGTTAAGAAGAAAACTGCAGAGGATTGGGTAGCAACTTTGAAGTTTTGTATGGAGATTTATCATGGTATGCCATTTCCTTTACTTTAAGAACTGAGAGGATGGAGAAGCAGAGCAGGTTGTGAGTGAGACAGCATCAGATGGACAGATACCACGACAGTAGAGAAGGTTACATTTGGAACTGGGCAGAGTGTGATGATTTAGAATTTAAAGGAATGTGAGCTGAAGATGTAGAAGAGAGAAATTAAGGATTTTGGTGAAAAACAAACTTATAATGAAAGAGTAACCTAAAAAGAGCAGAAAAAAATAGATTTATTGAGTGGGAGTGAGATTACAGACTTTGAAGAGAGAGTCAGAGAAAGAAATTGAGTCAAAAAATGGACTGGGAAATAAGAATAGAGATAGACAAGAGCAAAGAAAGAAGAACAAACTGAAGAAAGCAGAGCTAAAAGTACTATAGGGAAAGGACAAAAAAAAAAGATAAGAACTGGAACATGAGAGGAGGACATAGTGTAAAACCTGGAAGACGTAGGGGAAGTGACTGAAGAGCTGAAAGGTAAGACTTGAACAGCTCCTGCCACTGGAGGTGCCCAGTATGAGTGTACAGGGCAAGCCTGCTTGTGCCTGTACATGCTACAGGGCACTGAGACCCTATTCCATGTACTCCGCATGATTACTCATGTTCCAGCTGAGTGGCAGATACTTTGCGGAATTTCCTGTTCAAAGTCTGGTTGGCCCTTGCTGTAAGCTAAGTCAGTCCTATGGCTTCTTTAATAACCTACAACCCTCTGTGGACACCAAAGACCATTCCCAACTTGCGAACCACACATGCAGTCTGGCTTCTGGTTTTTGATGATGTCCTGAAACTGGTATCAGTGATGAAATCACAAAGTCACCACTGCTACTTCTTCTGTGATCCCCCTTTGCAATGCCAGTGGTGCAACTCCCAGTCCTTGGATCAACTAGCATCATGGCTGCTGCTGCTGGCTCAGAGGGGTCCCAGAGCCATTAAAAAAAAGTGCTTATATAAGATGTCTTCCTACTGAAGATCTTCCAATCCATAAAAATTGGAATGACACTCTCTGGAAGTTTGCCAGTGCCTTATAAACTAATATAGCTAATCAGAAAGCTTGCTCTTCGGCATTTGGTTTGCCCTCATGTCACATTCTTAAATCCCACCAAAGTCAGAGGGAGCCAGAGTGTATTTGAGAACAGAACCTGGTCCCAAGTTAGCTCACTTCTTCAGGTCTCTGCTGGATATTTTGTAAAAAGGTGTAATATGCAGAGTTACACAAGAAAATTTGACAAGAGCATGCATGTAACATAAAATTCATAGTGTTGTGATAAAATTAGGGACTACACATTTCTGGAGGATTTTGTTCAAGAATTGAAATAAAAGCAAAGCAAAGCAAACCAAACTAAACTAAACTAAAATATGAAGACAGGCTAGTAATGGTCCTGTCCTTTCCTTGACACTTTCATATAGCTGTAACAGTATGTGACAGCATCTAACATTTCTTGTGCCTGTCTCATCTTGGTGGACAGTGGTCCCACTTCTATTACACACACCTTTGCAATCTCCCATATGAACTAAAACAATACCACACAGCTGTGAAGGGAGATGTGTGTGTTTGAGGAGCTTCAGGTGAGTAACAGAGTGCCATAGCACTCTCCCCACCAAGTGGTCATACCTCCTCCCCGCCCCGCACACTCTTTGCTGGCTTCCTGTGGAGTGGCGCAAGGTCTCACCAGGATGTTCAACAGCCTCTGGACACTGCATGTAAAAACACCAACTATAACTCTAGAATAGGCAGTCTGGCTGGCAAGTCCAGTCCTTCACCTGGGAAGATAATTTCTGTCACCATGAGAAAGTTAGTCCGTGGAAGAGACAGAGCTTTCCTGGGGTCTGTTAAGGAGTGTGGTAACATCCCACAGTTACTAAGAGCCATCAGAAAGGCGGCCCCAACACCTCCAACATGTGAACTTTGCTTCCTATTTTTCTCCTTCAGATCAAACCCCCTAATATGTGCACATTTTAGAAACAAAAATAGCATTAAAAAATCTCCTAGCCACCAAAGAGTTTAATGCACGCAGGAGTCAGGATGAGAAAGACACCAGGTCGCTGACTGTATCCCATCGCTCGATACTGCGTGCTATTGCATGTGATGCTGAGGGCTGCATGCCTCTGTGAAGAGGAGAGCAGGCTGGAAAGCAGAGCTGTCACTCTGCCTGTGTTTATAGGCTTGACTAAAAAATCATGTGTCACCTGTTGAATCCATGATGGGACAAAAAAATTAGGAGCTTAGGACACTCCAGTTCTGCTCTGTCATTTTGGGTAAGATGTGTCATTTTGGGCAAGCCGAAATATAGGTGCCTAAATCCTCAAGCCAGGTATTCCATGTATTTATCAGTCTGGAAATTATTCTTAGTTTGTAAGTATTCAGAGCTCTGGACAAGTGTCATAGATATTGTTTTGAATGTAATCGTTGCCAATCCCTCCACTGACTTCATAAAATCACATATTTTTCAGAAAAGTCACCCAGGCTAGGAAAGAAACAGGCTCCTTCACTACCTGAGATGGGGTTTGGACCATGCAGATGGAGGAGGAGGGTCACTCATCCCAGGGTGAGGAAAGAGGTGCAGGTGCCAACGTTCAAGAGAAGACCGTGAGCTTCAGGGACATTTTCATAAACTTAGACTTCATAGACTTAAGGCTACCAAACAGCTGCATTTCCTGAACACATTCTCTTTTCCAGCCCAGAAGCACTGTTTGGGCAGCTGTTGAAAAATTTATCCATTTGTTAGGATTTCAAGCTGTTTGGGAGCTGCGGCAGGTCAGATGCTCTGCCCAGGCTGCTCTACAAGCAGGTTGTATACAGCCTGGTGGTAACCACAAGACTGCATGAACCCTCATAGTCAGGCCAACACTTTCAGAGAGCATCATATTTATTGTGCACATGTAACAAAGTCACCGCATGCCTGCACAGTAAGGCTTACACTTCTGGGGATTGTCTAACGGACCTACTGCCCATGTGCTGCCCAGTCACTGGGAACAGGCACAGTAAAGGCCCTGTAAGTCAGATTTACTGTGAATATGCAGAGCAATGAAATGCTGCATGTGCAGCAGGACGTGTTGCTTCCTGAAGTGTGGGGTGGAGTGCACATACGCTGCACAGATTTCCCAGGCTGAAATATGGGAGCTCTATACTGGCCAAACGTTTAAGTCTTGAGGAGGGGCAATATTTTAAGATGTGTTCAGCATGAGGGCCACAAGGAATTTGCTGGTCGGCACAGTGATTCTGCCGACCTCATTGCAAGGTGCCTCATACGCACTGAGAAAAAGATGCTCAGTGCCTGACTTATGCTGCTAGGTTCCACTATCAGACAGGCATTGCAACTCTAGGTGATGCAGAGCTCGTGTTGCTCTGTTGCATTAGTCCATCTACATCTTCATTTCCCATCTGAATAGGAATGTATGAGTTCATGATAACAAGGATGCCCAGTAAGGATGCTATTAAAATAAATAAAGCTTATGAGTCATTCAGACTTTATATTGAGTAGGCACTATGTAAATTACTTTTATTCCAAGAACAGCAACAACCCCTGAAAAACTGAGAACACCTTTACAGTAATCCTCAATCCCTCGTAAGAGGGCATTTGGTTACAATTAAAGACGAAGTCTCAAACTACTTATTCATACCTCCCTGAACTTCAGACAAAAAGAGATCCTGATGTGAGCCACCTCAGGGTATTGGCTTTGCAAAAGCAAAACAAAATTCATGGAATTTTTTAAACCCAAACCATCCTGACTTTTGATCACTTTTGGTTTCAATGCAATTCACTATTTTTATTTTATTCTCTTTGCACAAGAAAAATGTGAGCAGACTAGAAGTTAGGTTGATTTTGTGAGGTTGAGCTGAGGTCAGCGAAAAATTGATAGCAACTTTTGAGATGAAAAAAAATCATCAAAGCTAAAGGAAGCTTCTCAAAGTGGGATTTAATAGCAGCTATCATATTGCCTTCAATGGCTTGACCATTTCTTCTGCAGCTGTTTTATTTTAAAAGATTTCACCCCCATCCCACATGTATAGGCCTATACACTGACCTAAGTACACACATCCAAGTACTTTGGTCACTCATGATAACTATAAACCCTTCAGTGAACTACCAGAAAGGTAGTTCAAATGGAAATGGTGAAATTCAATATAGCGTTTAACTAAGTCACTGTCTAAGGTTAAGCCCAAGGAACAATCAGTAACACTGGGAGGAAAGGCAAATATATTAATTAGTGCGTGGACACCAGATATATGTGGCTTTCCTGAAAGCTGTCAAATAACCACAGTGGTATTTCAATGTGAGTGAAGCAAATGAATCTATTCAAATATATACTTTAATTCATTTCTACGTATAAGTGTGTGTGTGTATGTAAAAATCCCTAGATACAGATTTAAGCACAAAAGAAAAACTAAAAGACGAGGGTAATTTTAGCTAGTAGTCTTGTTGCCTTTCTGCATGTCTAATCACGGATAGAGTGAAGTTCTCAGAAGATCCTAAGTGTGCCAGGCACCCAAGCCCCATTGACTCTCGGGGTAGACTAGATTTCTGACTTACTATGGGCTTTTTGAAAACTGCTTTTGTGTGTCATGCAAGCCATAACTGAGGGCCTTATCTCTATCTCATACGAAGATATCACCTTTTATCACAATAAACATAGCTTAAGTAAGACACAGGGAAATAATCAAGATGATGATAAAATGATGGAAAGTGTGTGTGTGTGTGCACACATGTGTGCAAGAGGACAATAATGAGTCCATATACATGCTTATTATGGTACATTTTCATTGCTATCTTTTTTTTTTTTAAGTGAGCTTCCTCAAAAGATGGTCAAGCAGCATTCTTTAATGTCAGTGGAGCTTGTGCAAAATTAAAATTCACATTTGATTAACTAAAGAAATATTTCTGTTTACTCATTTTTTCCCTCCTTGATATGAAAAACATACCAACAGTTTTGATGCAGTCTTGTACATGGAAATAGTATGACATAATGTCAACCATAAAGCTGAGACTAAAAGAAGAATGGAGAAATAGCCACTTCACTACAGATGGATAGATCCAAATAATTTTACCTTCTCTGAGATTTTTTCATCATGCGGTACCTCCTTTTACAGCCAAACATTTGTCAATAGCAACAATAAAAAATGAGTTGCTAACTGGTCTGCTCTCATCCCTTGCTTATTCTCCACTCCAAAATCAAACACCACTCCTACAAAGCCAGCCTATATTTTTTAGTTTAAAAATGGGAACTTCAGTGTCCTGCCATGGTGTGAAAGGTAAACAAATTGTAGAGTGATGGGTCATGGTAAGCCAACAGAGAGACAGACAGACAGATACTTGCAAAGCTTTTTTTTTTTCAGAGCTTTATAGTCTCTTCCTGCACGTACAAGTGAGCTGCTAGCATGAGATGGAAAATCTGTGAAACAGCTGACCTGTCTCACAGCTTTCTATGTAAGTGAACGGTCCATACTCTTAATTTGGAAATTGTCTGAATCAGCTTGAAATTTCTTCGCGATCACTGTAAATCTGAGACAGACTCACTCCTACTATCTGCAGTCATCTGCAATCACTGAATAATCAAGGCTGAAGAAATTTCTGGAAGTCTTTAGCCCAAACTCTGTCTCAAAGCAGAGTGAACTATGGGGCCAGAACAGGATGCTCAGGGCTTTGTCCAGTTGTGTCCTGAAAACTCTTGAGAACAGAGACTGCACAGCCTCTTTGTACAACGTGTCCCAGTGCTTAACTATCTTCATATGATCTTTTTTCATCCCATGTTTCAATTTAAGAAATAGTCTTGGTGGCCTTCCGCTGGACTTGCTGACGTTTATCAGCTGTGCTCCCTGTCTGTATGCTGCTTTCTCCCATTCATTTCTGAATGATCACTGGTAAGATTTACTAGTTGAACTTGAATACATTCATCAGGCTAACTAATTTGAGAGATGTTTTTTCCTATGTCTTTCACCTGCCTTGTGCTTCTGCCAGTTACCCAGCTGCTGGTCTAACCAGCTTACCTTCGCTCAGAACCTCCTTAGCGCAACTCCTTAGAGGGTACCAGGAAACACCATCATCATTCAGTTGGTCAAATGAAGATTGGGATTGAGGCAAACAAAGGTGTTAATTTCCATTGTACCAGCTCTTCAATCCTTACAACATAAGAAAATGAGTAACTCACAAAGTGTTGGGAGTGTTGTATATATGTTCACATTTTATCCTGCCTTACTGCTAGTAGAAAGGTAATTTATTGCAGCAGAACATTTCCTTCAATGTGAAAGGAAGCAGTCAATAATTCTCTTGCAGTCAATAATTCAACTTGCTGGTTGTTATTTTGTGGAAGATCAGATATTATAGAAGAGACCACTGAGTCTTCACTAGTGTTGTCAGAGAGGACACCTAGGTCTAGTTAGTGTAGGCATCTCTCACACTCTATAAGCATATCTTAATTTTACACAGTAGATATATTCCCCAAACTAAGCTGTTACCTGAGACAATCTATATCAGAATTGGTATATTTGGCCCTATTAAAAGAAAGAATTACTGGAAGAGATGATCTCTAACTATTCACACTGTATTTTTGATCACTTACAACAGGAAGAATGGTTAATGATGCTAAGGAAAATATGAGCTTAATCATGTTTAATTGGAATTAACTGAATCAGTTCATTTACAGAAGCTGTTTTGAAAAAGCTCAGAACAAAAGATTCTAACTGATAAATTAATAAACAGTGTTTTCTGTGTGCCATGGAGTGTTTTTAAAATATATGGAAGAGCTTATTCAATATCAATTTTTGGTGTAAGGCATTGAACGTGTGGAAACCATATTCAACAAAACCTTCCAACTTATAATTTAGCACCTAACCTTGGATTAATCTTTCTTTTTGAATTCTTAGGCATTCATGAAGTGCATTAATGTCAGAAAACCTTAGGTAGTAAAGCCACCAACAGTTCCCTCTGTGTGAAATCCTGTCTCTTTAGAAGACTGTAGTAATAAGTCTACTGGTGCTTCATATTCACTCCGTAGTTTGCTCATAACCTCTCTGACTTGGTTTCTATAAAGTAAAGCATTCAAGTTTTCTTAATACTTCATTATTGTAAAATTACCTTGCTATATATTAGTTCTCCTGCTCAGATTTTTGTTACTGTCTGTAAAGAGATTTACAAGTCAAAATGTTTTTAGAAGTAATATGTATAAATACTGGAGGGACCTAATTTGTCACTAAAAGTCTGACTAATAAAATCTGAGATTTGAATGCACAAGAAATGCAGAATTATTTAATAGCTGAGGCCTTATGAAGTAATGATATTTCCTTTGATATCTGTTTTTGAAATAATAAAACACAAAAGATATCTCACATTAGTTTATAGGCCTTCTTTACAACCACAGTGATAGCCACTAGTATTATCCTTTAAGTGCTTCCAGCTATTTGCAGGGTTTTTATGAAGTTTTAAAAATAGTATCTTGTGGTTGTTCACAATTGACCAGCAAACTGCCTGTGCGATAGTTATCTGTGTTACTAAAGGTAAAACTGCGAAGTTATTAGGCTACGTTTATCTAAACAGCCCAAGGAAGATGACATAGATTTAAAGTTACAGCCCAAGATCAAAGAACACAATAAATGATGCAGGAAACAACAATTTAAAAAGGAAAATTTTGTGAAGAAAAAACTCATTTGTTAATATGAAGGCTGGTTTTAAGGTGGGAAGAGACATAATTTGTAATAGGACTTTTTTATTTTTATTTTTTTCTGTAAAGGATGTTCTAAATTAGACTTGTATTTTTACAGAGGTAGGATTCTGTTTGTGCAAAACAAAAGAATACGAAGTGTCATAGATTTTCACCTCAATTTCTTAGGCATTGTGAACCTGCTCCAACAACCACTGATAACCAGAAGGTGACGTGCACCAAGCCTTTTGAATGGGGTCCCCTGGAAATTCAAGTCTGGTTTCCCTTGCTTTGCTAAAAGCTGGAAAGCTGCCCTGCTTTTCCACTGTCCTGCTTACTGGTTCCTCGGGAAGGGAGCACGCAAGCAAGACGGAGGGCAATCTGAAAGCTTGGTAGTGCCAGAATGACCAGCATCTTTCTGCTGGAAAAACAACAGCATCCAGGGAGGAAGAAGAGGCATCCAGGTCTATGGTATACTACAGGATTAGTCTATTCCTGGGCAAGCTGACCTACCGTCCCTTCATTGAAAGAGAAATGAACAGAAAGGGGAAGTCTTTCCTTCAAAATACTTCAAGATGTTGGAGAACCTGCATTGTCTTTTTCAGGTGGCCTGATGAAAAAGCCTTCTCTTCTTCAGCTTTTAGAAATATGATGTATTTGCCTCTATACAGATTTCCCATTTTTGCCAGATATAGATGGTATTCCAGGTATGTGTTGAAAGCTGAGTACACAAGGACACATGCAAATGCATCTGTTTACTTCTCCTAGGGCAGTTAGGAGCTTGACTGCTCTCCTCTCTCCTTCACCTCTTGTGCACCCAATGCTGAAGATCCAATGCCATCATACCAACAACTAGAAACATTGGTTATTTTCTTTTCCGGAGCTTTAATCACTGTCTGAATTACCCTGGCTTGTTGTAGATGCTGCTGAGGTCCTTAATATCCTCAAAGGAATCTCTTCTTGGACTGTTTTCCAGCATTAGCCTTAGCTCAGGACTTGCTAATCCGTTGCTCAATCTGTTGCCACTTTTGTGTCTTTCATTATGCTGTCATCGAGCCTGGGTCAGTTTCTTTTCTTCTTCCCCAACAAAAGGTATTTTTCCACTGCTCTACAGTTGGAACAGTTTTGGGACATTAACTGCTTTTCTTCAATATCTGTGAAATGCAATGTAAATTTGGTATTGGCTGTAATAAACATATGACGAGTAGTTCTACTGGCAAGAGATGGGATGATTTTTCCTGGAACTGCTATTCTCATACTACAGGTCAAACGTACCGAAGTTCTTCGATGTCTTTGAATCTGCCATTCTGATGGATATCAGTACCAGTTGGGAACTCTTCGTGTTAGTAATTGTTTAACACTTCACTGGCTGAGGCTTACAGTGTTTTAATATTAGAAGACAGTAAAATGTTTGCAGAAATAAATAGGCAATTCTGTTGAAATCTAGACAGTTCATCAGGCCAGCTGGATGAAGGCATGGAAGCTTGATAGGAAGTGGCACAGACAGGATCGCTGCACATAGTACAGTGTCCCTCAGTGTTTGACCACATGATCCATCTTGATGACCGAGAATCAACTTATACATGTAATACCTGGAAGGGGCCTTCTGTAGAAGTTTGGAGAGGGACCTTGGTATATGCTTCAGGGTCCATTGAGAGATTCATTAAGGACAAGAGTATTTGTTTAAATCAAGAGCATACGTAGGGTAACGGGCACAGGAAAAGAAATGAAAAATAAAAGTTTAACTTAAATGTGGCTACAAGATATGATTCTGTGTCTAAAAGAAAGATACTGAAGCTTCCAACTGTTTGTCAGAGATGGCAATGAACTTGCTTTTTGCAACAGTAATCTCCCAGTTCTTACTGTGACTTATTGGAATTTCACTTGCTTAGGAGTTAACAGTGTGGAATTGCTACTGCTGTAACTTTCTGGTCTATAATTGGTTAAATCTGCCAGTTTGTTTCAGTATTGATCTAAATATTGCTGGGCTTTATTTTTTTGCAGTTATCAGAAGAACTATATAAAATTAGATACAATAGAAGTCCCATTCTGCTCATACTTCTTTTATTCTTTTGTAGAATGACCTTCTTTCTTAGTCTAATGTAGATATTATTTGCAGTTCATTTCCCTCAAAAGTTTAATATGTAGCCTAAATTTTTATTACAAGTACAAAACCTTATTTTGAAATACAAGTACACAACTCCCCATCTCCAAAAATGTATCCCCTCCTTTGACTTCAACAGTACATTTCATCTGTTTTTCTTCAAAGTTATTTTGTTTTACACATTCTGTAGGTAAGCTTTAATTTGCATTATTTAAAAGCTGTTTGTAATAGCTCCAATTGCCTTAGCACATGGGTATATTATACCACTTCAAGCAGAAAATTGTTTTGTCTTCCTCCAGACTGCAGAAGTTAATAATGCATCCCCATTTTCTGTTTTAAAATAATGGCTAAATAAGGGTCGATAAAAGGCCTGATAAAACAGATGGTCTTGGATGAGATCCTAAGTTTGTCAAGTCTGAGCTCTGTTTGGCTGTAAGAAGGAGTACAATGTACAGTCATAAGGAATCCACTGAGAGGGCTTAGCGGGAGGAACAGAGGTCTTGGATATTTATTTGATATCAATAAGAACAAAAGTACTTGTGTATGGCAAGTTTTTTTAACTACAGTCACTTCATACATAATTACAAAGGAAGAGTAACAGGCTTAAGGCAGGATTGATGACAGCTGGTAATGGCTACAAGGGGAATTGGGAGTATACTTGTGAGCATAAGTAAACAAAAACTACACTCAAGTTATGTTCTCAGTGAAGAATCTTCATACACATAAATAGGGATGACTGTTGAATGCAGCAACCAAAACAAAAGCAATTACAGATTAAGAGGAAGGAACTATGTGCACAATATGGAAGAGGATAGCTTAGGAGCAAAAGAAATGAAGAAAAAAGAGAAATATCCCTTCAATTAAATATTTATTTCTAGATAGGGAACAATCTCCTCTAGGTTTAGGTCAATGAAATTCTGGGCAATACAAAACATTTTACAAAACCTCTTCAAATCTGCCACTACAGAATACATACTCAGGCTTCTCATGCAAGCTTTACAGTTTCATTGCATAAAAGTTACTGAGGTGTAGGTAGCAATGGCTGGATTTGTTTGTCATCCAATTCTTACTATTAAAGACTTGAAATATAGTACACCTAAACAAACAAATTTATAGTGTTTATACAATTAACTTTTACTGAATATGAGATACCAGATTTATTTGTTTGTTTTATACCAAACATGGCAGAACCACGTTTACCAGGAAATGGAAACAAAATTTGTTGAAATAGATTTTGTAAGTAAAAAAAGATCTTTTCAATGCAAATATTATTGCAAGACTAAGCCAACTGCAAGTATTGGGAGAAAATTAGTGGAGTGGTTCAGGAGAAAGGAATGGCTGTAGCCCACAAAATATTTTCCTCCTGCACCATCCTAAGGAAAATTAGTAACACCCTCCACCCATCTTATTTGGGAGTCATGTTGATCTTAAGCGAAATGCATAGGAACCCAATTTTCCTAAAAACATTCGATGCAAGGTATCTTTAAAACATCTGATATTACACCTCTTGCATATGAAGAAAAGAGCTGAAGTGAACTACTTGTAAGCAATGAGATACACTCTAAGAGCTATCCACTGTTATGTCTATACAACTTATGAAGTTCTGCTGTATTAAATGACTAACCAGTATATTTCTTGCTGCTTTGATAATAAAGAAATAGTTTGTCTCTTCTTTTCAAAAAGTGCTGTCTTTTTTTTCCTCTCCAAAACAAATCTTGAAGAGGTGGTTAAAGCATTGACACCTATTAGAGAAAATGGAAGGAATACATCACTGGAAATCTTGGAAACATTTCAGCAGTGTGTTTGTTTCAGAATAAATGAAGGCCTCTGAACTAATCCTCAGATGAAAAGAGGTTCATATACGTCTTTAATTAGATCATGCTATTGGAACACAATATTGTGATAAAGAAGATTTAATAAAGCATTTTGTCCTTTTATTGCTTTTGTTTCATGCAACATATCTCCTTATCCAAGCAAGATGTTTGACTTCAAAGGAAGTGCTATCCACCCTCCCTTTGCTCAATAAATAACTCCCAGAGGAGTAAAAACAATATATGTTTGTAGCTTTGCCGACGCTGCTGAGTGGTGAGAAGATCAATCATTGTCGTTCTTTTCTGTAGCTGTAGGTCTAAGATGAATCTCTTCCTTAAAGAAATTTCTGTATAATTTGGTGCGTGTCATTAACCCCTCACCTTCGGGAGAGAGCATCTTAATAACAAAATGAAATCAAGTGACTTCCCTTGCTGGAGAACATTCATCTGAGCAGGGGCTGACCCTGTGCAGAGGGCCTGGTCAAAATTCATACTAATAAATGGAATGAAAGGTAGCTGAAGAAGTGTGTTGGATGGATGGTGGCATGATCAGAAAATGACCACTGACTTACTTTTCTTCAGAATAAATATGCTGGCTAGGTTGTTGACATGACAAAACAGCCCGTCTTTTCTATTTTCAAATAAACAAAGCCAAAGTGTTTTCAGAAAGATAGATTAGACTCCAAGGCTGTCAATATTAAAGTTAATTTGTCAAGATATCTCAACTTACACTGTAAAGACTAAAATAAGCCAGAGAAAACAAAAGGCTGGATGGTGTCTGAAGAGGCATATATTTAATCTTTTGCTGCAAGGTGTGATCATCTGTCAAGAACAGCATACCTGGCAGAGGTTTGTATTTTCACAGATTTCCAGAGAAGATTCCTTTCTTCTCCAGGTGATTTATTTCAGTATTTCTTTCTTACTGACAAAAGTTGTTCCTGAATCTTTGCTGTGTCTTCTGCTGCTGCTACTCAAGCTTGTTGGTCTTCTAGTTACCGTCAACATGGAGAGAGTTTATTCTTTTCTTCTTTATAGCTGACTTCTACATATTTGATTAACATGTTCTTCTTTAGCATTCTTTTCTCTACACCAGACAACAGTTTTATTTATTTTTTTTATATTACACTTCTTAAATGACTAATATGTTTTGCTGGTTCTTTAATTCACCTGTACCTTTCTCGAAATTGTGTGGCTGAGACTGGACACAGTAGGGCAACTTGACCTCTTCTGCACTGAGTGGAATTGAAGGTTTACCTCACTTACCTTATAGCCTGTATATCTGTTAATATCTCCCTACTAGCTGTTTAAGTTTTTTTTATGGTACTTTGACATTAGTCGTTTATGTTCAGCCTGTGTTCCACAACAACCAGTAAATCCTTCCCTAAAAAATTATCCCAAGCTGGGATCTCTCCATCTTATTATGCAGTTGATAACTCCAGAAAGTGTAATAACTTTTTATTTTTCGCCCAATCACTTCTCCATTTTATCAAGATAATTTTGAATTCCAGTCTTGCCCTTCCACCTACATGGAGTTGCTAGCTTGATGTTGTCTTTTATGTATAAAATTTATGTATGAAATTTACGTATATTTTGTAGTTTATAACTGGATCATTCATGAAGGCATTGACAAGAATCAGTCCCTGGACGGATCTCTTCAGGATTCCACTTGATTCACCTTTCTGTTTGCAAAACAAACCATTGATAACTATCCTGTGGATACCATTATCCAACCACTGGAAATCTGAAAATCAAGGACACAGGGAAATGAACATCCAGCTACCATGTGATTAATGAAATCTTCCAGATAAAGTGGTTTGAAAACATACCCTCTAAAAAGCTCAAACCGAAGAAGATTTTTTTATGCTCTGATTTTTGTTCCTCAACACCTGCAGTTCCCCAAGACTTGTGTGGAACTTGGAAATGTACAGCTTTAAAGATCTGGCTAATTATTTGTACATAACATCATCTGTGGAATGGAAAAAAAGGTAGAAGGAATAAAACTGTGGTTACCGCTGAGGATTTTTCAGTCTAAATTAGGTACAAGATTGCATCTAAGAGGGAAGCATGATGTCAGACAAACAAGAGTGAAGGAAGGTTATGAGCTAGTTGTTTTGAGATTGTGCTTTTCCATTCTTTCTCTTAAAGTATACTTTTAAATGATGTAGAATTTGGCAGGGTTCTGAGGGAGTGTGTGCTTTGGCAGTGGATTTCAAGGAGGAAACAGGATGGAAGAATGAAATTACCTTTCACAATTTAACTAGAATTAAAGGAAGAGGGGGTAAATTCTGCTTTCAGTTGCACTGCAGCAATTTCAGACCTTGTATGTATGTGCAACAAGCTTTTATTTTAAACTACTCTGTCACTTCATGCTGCTTAAATTAAAACTCCCATTGCATTTTAATTTACCTGTAATCCTCAGAATCTATTGCAATAAGGTAAACCTTTTTAAAGGCATCCTTGTGTGTTATTTTTCCTCGTTTACTCAGCTTGGTTTAATATTGTTTGTTTTTCACTTTGTATTTTAACAAGCTTGCTCTTCAGTTTTAGAGTAATTTGTGATCACCCCCAAATGGAAGTTTATTTTATTTTAGTGTTTCTTTCACAACTAAGTCGAACTCACATCTGGCTTTAAAGAAATATTTACATAGAAATAACACAAAATTGCATGGTGTAAATGTAGTACCATTCAACAATGTAAATAACAGCAAAGATGTTTAATTGAATATAAAACACTGGTAAAATGTAAACATTGCTTGTTTTTGTTCCAGATGTTTTATTCTTGAACTTTGATGATACAAGGGAAGAGAACTAATCGATAATGGAAGTTACAGTTTGAAGCATGTTCTCACAACTTTACTTTACATGTAGAAATCTTTTCTGCTTGTTACCCTGGTGTCACTCACTATGCCTCTAAAATGCTTCCACTGTCATCAAGATATTCAGTCCTTGATTTATAACTACAGTCACCACAGTGCAAGTCATGCACTACTGTACATAAAAACAAACAGGTAGAGCTCCCCTACCCGTACCTTTCAAAGCTGTGTGCTGAAATAACAAAAGCTGCAAGATGCAGATGGATCTGGGACCATTTTTTTAATAACCTCTTATTTGCATCTACCAAATTTAAGGAACGATAAAACCCCAGGATTATGGCTGAATGGGAAGCTGGCCAAACAAAAGCAATAATGCCTGGGCTTCTGGCAGGGGGTGAAGACTGTGTCACCTTCTGCTGGGGTCACTTTAGGCACCAAAGCCCAAAGTCTTGAAGGCAGAGGGGCCAGTACTGTGAGAGATGATTACTACCCCAAGCACTGTGATCCAGAGGGTTATCTCTGCTTTTAATTGAAGGTTTCACCCATTAGTTTTACCTTGCTGAAAAGCATACCCACCTTTTTGACCTGGGAGAACCTTTTGTTGCATAGGACTGGCAGCCTGACTTCTTGTTCTGTCTATCTGCGCTTGTGTCTCGTCACTGCTGTGATTCATGGCATGATTTTCACAGCTTCAAAGGAAAGTTTAGAGACATCTGAAGGCAGTGAAGCAAGGAGCTGTCAGGTCAGGCAGCTCCATCATGAGAGAGGAAGAAAAAAAATAGGGGAAGAAGGAGACCAAGGGCAAAGAGTGTTAGTCCGTTCTCGTTCCTCTTACCCTTCCTGTTCTCAGGTGGGTGCTGCCACCACCTTTCCCAGCCAGCTTCTCCTGGTTTAAGCTGGGATAGAGTTAATTTTCTTTCTAGTAGCTGGTGTAGTGCTGTGTTTTGGATTTAGGATGAGAATAATGTTGATAACACACTGATGTTTCCGTTACTGCTGAGCAGTGCTTACACAGAGTCAAGGCCTTTTCCTGCTTCTCACCCCACTCCACCAGTGAGGAGGCTGGGGGTGCGCAAGAAGCTGGGAGGGGACACGGCTGCCACAGGTGACCCCAACTGACCAAAGGGATATTAGATACCAGATGGCACCATGCTCAGTATACAAACTAGGGGAAAAAGCTGGCCAGGGGTCCGCTGCTCGGGAACTGGCTGGACATTGGTCAGTGGGTGGTGAGCAATTGTATTGTGTATCAGTTGTTTTGTATGTTCTTTTAACATTATTATTTTCCCTTTCTTTTCTGTCCTGTTAAATTGTCTTTATCTCAACCCATGAGTTTTACATTTTTTTTCCCGATTCTCTCCCCCATCCCACTGCTGGGGAGTGAGCCAACGGCTGTGTGGTGTCTAGCTGCCTGCTGCGTTAAACCACAACAGTCTTTTTGGCACCCAACGTGGGTCTCAAAGGGTTGCGATAATAACAATCTGACCAGAGTGTGTTAAAACAAATCTGTTATAAGCATTTTTATTAGGTTGATAGTCACTGGTCACAATGTTGATTTATTTGCTTTCAGAGTTGTTGTGCTTGTTCTCAGAGTTGTGTTACGTAACACCTCACTTGCTGTGTGTGTTCCCTGTTGTGCTGTTTGTCACCTCTGGGGGCTGGAGTAAGGTTATAATTTTGCTGTACTGTGTAACACTGGCTTATGATATGATAAAACTACTGGCTGAGAGACTGATCTGGTATTTTACTCAGCATTGCTGTCATCTCCACGCTTTGGGAACCATGTCTTGGGAACTATTAATAGTTACACTCTTAACCTTTTCTCCTCAGAGAGCCAATTTATGGGAAGACAAGGGAGGACACTTTTCCCTGTTCCTTCACCTTCCCCTTGTCCTCCAGGCTAGTTACAACAGCTCTTGAGGATTTTGAATATCCTTGGGATGTTCAAACTAACATGTTCCTATTACTATGTCTCCTGAATGTGTTTCAGGTCTTGTTTAAGGTTAGACAACTATTTAAGAATACCACCCAGAGATCTGCCCTGAGGCTGGACAGTTATGAGTGGCAGGGTGTGTGGGATAGTATGGGCAAATGCCTAGGATGGTGGTCACCTCCAGTGTTTTGGAACTTAACCCCTGAACAAGTGCAGAATCCTGAAAAACTAGTAAAATATTTGGAAAAAAGTATGTTGTCACCCTGGCTATTCCAGAAAGACACAAATCACTGCAACATGCTGGGGCCTGGCCCATGCCTACCAAGCCCTGTTCAACACTATTCAGGACCCTCGTGGGGGAGAGAACGTCTCTGGATCCGACACAAAATGACAGGCACTGCAGTTACTCCAACCCCCACGACAGGCACTGCGGCTACTTTGACCCTGGTGGCAGGCACTGTGGTTACTCCAACCCCCGTGACAGGTACTGCAGCTGAACCAGAGAACCAACCCATGCCGGTATCAGTCGCCCCTGTACACAGGAAGAAATATTGGATGCAAAAGTTAGCTTGTTTAGTAAGGGAAGAAACTCCTACTAAGAAGGGGAAGGAAGAAGAAATGGATGAGGCAGGCTACTCTGAAGAGAAGAGGAGAAGGAAGAGGCAGAACTCATAAACGAGGCGGTAACCATCCAATCCCTTCCCCTGAGTGAGCTGCAAGATATGCGAAAAGATTTCAGGTGTTGTCCAGGTGAGCACATTGTCACCTGGCTGCTCTGATGCTGGGATAACGGGGCCAGTAGCCTGGAATTAGAGGCTAGGGAAGCCAAACAGCTGGGATCCCTGTCTAGGGAAGGGGGCATTGACAAAGCAATTGGAAAAGAGGCACAAGTTCTTAGTCTCTGGAGGCAAATCCTGTCAGGTGTGAAGGAAAGGTATGCCTTCAAGGAAGATGTTATATGTCATGCAGGCAAGTGGAGCACCATGGAGAGAGGTATCCAGTACCTGAGGGAATTAGGCGTGCTGGAGGTGGTTTATGATGACCTGAACAATGAGCAGTTATCCAAAGATCCAAATGAAGTCAAGTGCACATGACCCATGTGGCGGAAGATGGTACAGAGCACACCAAAGTTGTATGTGAGCTCATTGGCAGTAATGACCTAGAAAGATGGAGAGGGACAAATGGTGGATGAATTGGCCAACCAACTCCAGCAATATGAAGAAAGTCTCTCTTCCTCCCTACAGGCCTGCATGTCGGCTGTGGAGAAACTGTCCCAGGAGATCCAGCAACTCAAAGAGGATATGTCCTACTCCCCACCGGTACGGACCACTATCTCAGCTATTAGGAGTAAGCATTCCTCTGCTCAAGAAAGAGGATATAGAAGGTACACACCATGGGGCACCCTGTGGTTTTATCTGCGTGACCACAGAGAAGACATGAGGCAGTGGGATGGAAAATCTACCTCGACCCTAGAGGCACGGGTACGTGAGTTGCAAGGAAAACAATCACAAAAGGGGGTTCTCCCAGGAAAACTGCTGCTCCAGTTTCCAGTGAGCAGTTCCCTAGACAGAATAGAAGGGCTGACTTTACTTCCGATCTTAATTAAAGGACTTCTGATTATTATTTACAAGAAGTGAATAACGACTACTATGACTAGGACTAGAGGGGCCCTGCCTCCGGCCAGGTGGAGGAAAGGGACAACCAGGTTTATTGGACTATGTGGATTCGATGGCCAGGCACACCAGACCCACAGGAGTATTAGGCTCTAGTAGACACTGGTGCACAGTGTACCCTGATGCCATCAAGCTATAAAGGGGCAGAACCCATTTGTATTTCTGGAGTGACAGGGGGATCCCAAGAGTTAACTGTATTGGAGGCCGAAGTGAGCCTGACTGGGAATGAGTGGCAGAAGCACCCCATTGTGACTGGCCCAGAGGCTCCGTGCATCCTTGGCAAAGACTACCTCAGGAGAGGGTATTTCAAGGACCCAAAAGGGTACCGGTGGGCTTTTGGTATAGCTGCCCTGGAGACGGAGAAAATTAAACAGCTGTCCACCTTGCCTGCTTTCTCGGAGGACCCTTCTGTTGTGGGGTTGCTGAGGGTTGAAGAACAGCAGGTACCAATCGCTACCACAACGGTGCACTGGCAGCAATACCGCACAAACCGAGACTCCCTGATTCCCATCCATAAGCTGTTTTGTCAACTGGAGAGCCAAGGAGTGATCAGCAAGACTTGCTCACCCTTTAACAGTCCCATATGGCCAATGCGAAAGTCCAATGGAGAGTGGAGACTAACAGTAGACTATTGTGGCCTGAATGAAGTCATGCCGCCACTGAGTCCTGCCATGCCAGACATGCTAGAACTTCAACACTAACTGGAATCAAAGGTAGCCAAGTGATACGCCACAACTGATACCACTAATGCGTTCTTCTCAATCCCTTTGGTGGCAGAGTGCAGGCCACAGTTTGCTTTCACTTGGAGGGGCGTCCAGTACACCTGGAACCGACTGCCCCAGGGGTGGAAACACAGCCCTACCATTTGCCATGGACTGATCCACACCGCACTGGAACAGGGTGAGGCTCCAGAACACCTGCAATACATTGACGACATCATCGTGTGGGGCAACACAGCAGAAGAAGTTTTTGAGAAAGGGGAGAGAATAATTCAAATCCTTCTGAAGGCCGGTTTTGCCATAAAACAAAGTAAGGTCAAGGGACCTGCAGACATCCAGTTTTTAGGAATAAAATGGCAAGATGGACGTCGTCAGATCCCAATGAATGTGATCAACAACATAACAGCTATGTCCCCACCAACTAGCAGAAAGGAAACACAAGCTTTCTTAGGCGTTGTGGGTTTTTGGAGAATGTATATTCCAAATTACAGTCTGATTGTAAGCCCTCTCTGTCAAGTGACCTGGAAGAAGAACGATTTCAAATGGGGCCCTGAGCAATGACAAGTCAGTGAACAAATTAAACAGGAGACAGATCATGTAGTAGCCCTTGGGCCAGTCCGGGCAGGACAAGGTGTAAAGAATGTGCTCTACACCGCAGCTGGGGAGAATGGCCCTACCTGGAGCCTCTGGCAGAAAGCACCAGGGGAGACTCGAGGTCAACCCTTAGCGTTCTGGAGTCGGGGATACAGAGGATCGGAGGCCCACTACACTCCAACTGAGAAGGAGATATTGGCAGCATATGAAGGGGTTCGAGCTGTTTCGGAAGTGGTTGGTACTGAAGCACAGCTCCTCCTGGCACCCCGACTGCCAGTGCTGGGCTGGATGTTCAAAGGGAGGGTTCCCTCTACACATCATGCAACCGATGCTACGTGGAGTAAGTGGGTCGCACTGATCACACAACGGGCCCGAATAGGAAACCCCAGGACTCTTGGAAGTGATCAGGGACTGGCCAGAAGGCAAAGATTTTGGAATACCGCCAGAGGAGGAGGTGGTGCATGCTGAAGAGGCCCCACTGTATAATAAACTGCCAGAAAATGAGAAGCCATATGCCCTGTTCACTGATGGATCCTGTCATATTGTACAAAAGCATCAGAGATGGAAGGCTGCTGTATGGAGTCCTATAGGACAAGTTGTAGAAACTGCTGAAGGAAAAGGTGAATCGAGCCAATTTGCAGAAGTGAAAGCCATCCAGCTGGCTTTAGACATTGCTGACTGAGAAAAGTGGCCAGTACTTTATACTGACTCATGGATGGTGGCAAATGCCCTGTGGGGGTGGTTGCAGCAGTGAAAGCAGAACAACTGGCAGCGCAGAGGTAAACCCATCTGGGCTGCTGTGTTGTGGTGAGATATTGCTGCCCAGGTAGAGAACCTGGTTGTAAAAGTACGTCATGTAGATGCTCACGTACCCAAGAGCCGGGCCACTGAAGAACATCAAAACAACCAGCAGATGGATCAGGCTGCTAAGATTGAAGTGGCTCAGGTGGATCTGGACTGGCAACATAAGGATGGATTATTTATAGCTCAGTGGGCCCATGACACTTCAGGCCATCAAAGAAGAGATGCAACATATAGATGGGCTCGTGATCAAGGGGTGGACTTAACCATGGACACTATTGCACAGGTTATCCATGAATGTGAAACACGCACTGCCATCAAACAACCAAACAGTTAAAGCCTCTCTGGTATGCAGGGTGATGATTGAAATATAAATATGGGGAGGCCTGGCAGATTGATTATATCACACTCCCACAAACCCGCCAAGGCAAGTGCTATGTGCTTACAATGGTGGAAGCAACCACCGGATGGCTGGAAACATATCCGGTGCCCCATGTCACCTAGACCTTGAAAAGCAAGTGCTATAGCAACATGGCACCCCAGAAAGAATTGAGTCAGACAACGGGACTCATTTCAGAAACACCCTCATAGACATCTGGGCCAAAGAGCACGGCATTGAGTGGGTCTATCACATCCCCTGTCATGCACCAGCCTCTGGGAAAATCGAACGATACAATGGACTGCTAAAGACCACTGAGAGCAATGGGTGGTGGGACATTCAAACATTGGATACACATTTAACAAAAGCCACCTGGCTGGTCAACACTAGGGGATCTGCCAATCAAGCTGGCTCTGCCCAATCAAAAATTTTGCGTACTGTAGAAGGGGAAAAAGTCCCTGTAGTGCACATAAAAAGTATGCTGGGGAAGATAGTCTGAGTTATTCCTGCTTCGGGCAAAGGCAAATCCATCTGTGGGATTGCTTTTGCTCAAGGACCTGGGTGCTCTTGGTGGGTAATGCGAAAGGATGGGGAAGTCCAATGTGGGGATTTGATTTTGGGTGAAAATAGCCAATGAACTGAATTGTATGATGTTAATTGCTATATAGTACTGTATGTCATCACTGCTATGGTAGCTATATGCCATATCAATGGTATCACAGTAAGAATCACCCAGATTAATGAAGGATGAATTTTGATGATAAAAACGGACAAGTGCAGTGGTGGTGAAACCAGAACTGGCTTCAGCATGCAACAATCCAACACCACACACCACCTCTCCTGCCCTGAAGGACTGTTATGACAGCTGGAGCCCAAAGTCATGGACTAAATGAACTCAATGGACATTTTAGAGGGATGGCCCATAGACTAAGGGAATGATATCTGCATGTATATATCAAAATACAGGAAAGGCGGTGGTGATTAATTGGGATGTGTTGGAAAGTGTGAGACCTGGGCATGACGTAGATGGTATAGAATAAGGGGTGGATATTGTCCTGGTTTTGGCAGGGTTAGAGTTAATTTTCTTCCTAGTAGCTGATATAGTGCTGTGTTTTGGATTTAGGATGAGAATAATGTTGATAACACACTGATGTTTCCGTTACTGCTGAGCAGTGCTTACACAGAGTCAAGGCCTTTTCCTGCTTCTCACCCCACTCCACCAGTGAGGAGGCTGGGGGTGCGCAAGAAGCTGGGAGGGGACACGGCTGCCACAGGTGACCCCAACTGACCAAAGGGATATTCCATACCAAATGGCATCATGCTCAGTATATAAACTAGGGGAAAAAGCTGGCTAGGGGTCCGCTGCTCGGGAACTGGCTGGACATTGGTCAGTGGGTGGTGAGCAATTGTATTGTGTATCAGTTGTTTTGTATATTCTTTTATCATTATTATTATTTTCCCTTTCTTTTCTGTCCTGTTAAATTGTCTTTATCTCACCCCATGAGTTTTATCTTTTTTTGTTTTTTTTCCGATTCTCTCCCCCATCCCACTGGGGGAGAGTGAGTGAACGGCTGTGTGGCGTTTAGCTGCCTGCTGGATTAAACCACAACACAGCTCTACCAACGACCCTGGCAGGCATGTCAGGGCAGTCTGTCTGCCTTTGATATGAATTAAACATGAGGAAGGATTAGAGCACAGAGCTCAGCTACGGCTGGAAAGCTCACAGGGCAGGACAGGGCACCCATCTCCACCAGGGCTTAGGGGTCTCCAGCCAAGCCAGCTCCTGGTGATTATCTCTGGCAGGACCCCAGAGCGTGATGTAGTTCAGGAGGCATTTACATCCTTTCCTATTTACACTCCAATTTTGTGCCTAAAACCACTCACATTCTTACCTTACAATCAACTTATTTTTGGTAACAAACAGTACTTGCTGATAAAAAAAAATCTCAGAAATATTACTTCACTTCTAAACCTTTCTGTTTCCTTGAATTCACTGTCCTGATTATCTTCAGCTTCACACTGTTCTGTCATCCTCATACTGCCATCTTCAATACACATTTGATATCTATTCATTAGGCTTTCAGCTGCTGCCATTCACAGTAAAATGATACAGCTCAGTGTGGCAGGCACAGAATTACTGCAGGAAGGAAGATACCACAATGTGTACTGTCCTCTGTCCAGTTGTTTCAGAGTAGGGGAAAAGACATTGGGTAGGGCAGTGCAGCACCATAATTATTAGCAAGGTTTAACTATTATTGCAATCACTTTTTTCCGTGATTATTGGCTTTGATGTTTGCACAAATGAATATCGAGCCTGTTAATTCTCCAATTAACTCTGGATGGAAGCTGTGGCTCTAGAGATACACAGACCCATTACACAGTCTCCACACTGAGCTATCATTTTCCAGTGGATGTTCTAACAAAGAACAAGAATATTTGCTGAAAGACAGCTTTTTAAAGTGAGAATTATTGAATGTTCACAACATTTTAGATCTGAATGTGAAAATTATGTCAGGATAAACTAATTCTGAAAATCTTAATCACCTTATCAGGACACATTATTACTACTTAACAAATAAAACATAGTAGTGCAAAGCCTCTATTGCAGTATAAAATATGGAACATTCATGCCTGCACACCACAAGAATGGTGTAAGACAAGACTTAAGATTTGAGTGGGAATGAGGAGATGGAGCAAAGACAAATAGATATCTTTAGCAAATAAACAGAATAAATTAAAAAACAAAAAGATGTTATTCTTTGAAATTATATAGCTTGATCATGAGAATATGATTGGTGCCTAACCACACTAGCTTCCAGTTTTGTCTTTTAAATGCTACATGTGGAAAACCTGCTAAGTAATGGGTAAAGAAAACGAGTTATGAATTTTAAGAAAATATTAATCAAGTAATTTTGAGCAATGAATATTGTTTAAATCAATCTCATCTTGTTTTGTGGATAAATTATAAAGAGAAAATTAAAGGGAACTCTATCAAATTGTTTTACCTATTACTTACTCACATCTAGTTAACATTTACCAGCTATGATATTCTTTCAAAGTAGAAGTTATACAAACACTTAAAAAATTGTTAAAGCTCTAAAAATGCTTACAGATGCTTTGAGTCAGAACCACTATACCCAGTCATTTCTACCCTTACTTTTCCACAAGGCGTTTCTTTTCTTTTTCTTTTTTTCCTTTCTAACGTTTTATACACCTAGACACTAAGAAAAAAATGTGTTCAGGGAAATGAGAATGTACATATCATTAAGATTATTGACTTTAGCGCAGAGAAGCAAGCCCATTCAAAATTAAGACTGCAACTTGATGTTTAATCAACGCAATTGTGCCTTAGTAGAACAGGAACTATAAACAGGACTGATTTCCCAAGCTGTGTTAGTCTTGCAGGGAATAGAATTCAAAGAGGGTGAATTAAGTTGCATATTTCTATTAATTTCTTTCAGCTTTTCTAGTGTTTGTCAATTTTGCATTATTTGAATAGTAATTGAATTTATAGATGATTTTAAACCATGTGTTTAAAAAACAGTATGTCTGGGGTGATGTTATTAGCTTGGGTAAATGCAGATAATTCTGCATGTCAAAGACAATTAACACGTATCCTGTGGTCTTGATTACCAGGTTCAAGGAAATTCTGCCCAGAAGAAATTCTTACTAAAGCCTCATGGAAAGTTAAAGGCCCCTGCCCTACAATTAAAAGGGGAAGGTAATGGACCCCCCACTTTTTTTTGGTGATTGACTATAAACCTTGGCTCAGGGGACTGTTCTCAGAGGACAGGGTTAAAGCAGTCAAGAATAAAAAGAGGTTGTTTTAGTTGTGAATGTGTCTACATTCCTCAGTTGCTTTTCTTTAAAAAAAAAAGAATCTTAAAAATAAAAGTAGGTAATGCCATACTAAGTCTCACACAGGAAGAACAAGCAAGAGAGGCACCAAATGTAGGTCAGGCATGTTTGTACTTGGACTATGTGAAAAGTCTTTTCTTTCTGTGTGTTCCACATATAGACAAGTCACTTTATATACCTGTTCCAGAATAAGCAGTCCATTTCTCATAAGCCCTTGAAAAAATTAAATCATTAACTGACATCAAAAGAAAACAATTTAGAATAACTCTTCTGTGGCTAATATTTTTTTTAGCCCATTGGCAATAATTAATCCTTAAGTGTGCAGAGAAGAAATCTTAACAACTGAATCTTAACCTTTTAAGTCAAGAGCTGAGGTGTGCTGTTAGCAGGCTTTTTTTCCGTTGTCAAGAAACTGTGCTCTAAGCCATGGCAGGATGCTGTCAAACGCTAGAGTTCAGCTCCACTCCAATGCAGGATTATGCTCTGCATACTTTGCCTGATGTTAGAAACCTAACCTAGAAAATGCCATACAGGTGATCCTGGCCAACTTAGAAGAGCTGATTACCAGACAGAGTAACCATGATAATTTTCAGTGTGAATTACTGTATAGAGTGAAGGGAGATGAGGTCAGGAGGTTTGAGAAAACTAGGTAGTCACAAGGAAAGATAAAGGAATTGGACCTGAGTTTTGGGCTAGGATTTGTCCGAGAAAGCCATATAGGAGAAAGAACACTGGGGATGTAATGGAATAATCAAGAAAAATGACAAAGCAGGGGGGAATGTAGAGATGAAACAGGTCTACTTTTGTGCACATTTAATCTCCAGAAGCAAGGCAGGGGTGCCCCCTGGCACCCACATCAGTCTTGTTCCCATGCACCATTCCTGCCCATGATCAGCTCCTATTGCCTCTCCAACAGCCACCTAGCAGCCTATCCGACTTTATTCTTTTTGGGTGCATGAAGACTCATCTCTGCTCCCTCTGGGATATCTCCATGTCTTTGCCAGACTGGGGATCAGCCTTGTCACTACTGCAGGTGTGCGGGCGTCAAGGGGAGAACAGCACAGTCCCAGCAGCGTTACCAAGCTTGAAAGTCCAGGGCAGGACAGGGACATTTGAAAGGGAAGGAGCAGAGTTGCTCAGAGCTATTGGTCTCATTTAGATGTCTCTTCCCCTCCTATACATATGCTGATGGCTTCTTGAGGGAGGGAAAGTCTGATGCCTGGTTCTTGAGTAGCCCTCACTGATTGCTCTGTCCAGAAGGCCAGGAGAGGGCAAACAGCCACTATTCACTTAAGTTAGGGTGCATTCAAGTGGGGCACCCACGTCTGAGGAGAAACTCTGTGGTCCAGGGTGGAGTTAGTGCTGGCCGAATTTAGAAGCCTCCAGAGTTAGGCTGTGCTCAAGAGTAGGATTTCTGAATCTCTGGCTGAGATATGAGGCAGCTAAAATCCTCCTGATTCCTGTCCTGAACACTGAAGACAACTTTGGTCTGGATATGCTCTGAATCTCACTGTGGATTTCTCTTTTTGCAGCAAGAAAGAAAAGAGGAGGAAGCGAGAAGGGTTAGTTGGCTACAAGGAAGAAGAGTGAAGGAAGCTCTAAGAAGCTCAAAGGTTTAAGAAGAAAAGTTTGGTCTCACGTGTTGAAGGTAGCAGGGATTTCAGTAAAAAGGAGTGGGATCTGATGAAGGAAAGATTGTTAGTCACTTTAATGAGGGCAGTAGAGAGGACGGAAGCTAGATCAACATACTATCAATGTTAATGCCTAGTTCAAGTTTAATGGCCCCCCAGGAATACATTTCTTCTCTGTAGATTTTTTCTTTGGACACAGCCCAAAGGTGAGCTCAACTCCTCATACCATAAAAGGATAAACCCTTCACTGGATGATTAGTTTTACACCCACCCCCTCAAAAAAAAAAAAAAAAAAGGAAAGTAAAAAGAAAGAAAATAAGGAAAAGCCTGTGGTTTCAGGGGAATGAATTATATGCTTTAACAGCATTGGAAGTAAAGCAGCAGCCTTTTCATTATACTTAAAATAAATAAGGAAATAAAACAAAAAAAAGAGGCAATGTCAACCTTCCCGGACAAATAGTACAGGTTAGGTGTTTTCCACTTCTGGTTAATTTTTTCTAAGTTAATTGCATGTGTTATGCTTATGTACCCAATTTATTGGTGTGAATCTCCCCGTTGAAAAATTCATGACTTGTATAAGCGCAGTAGGTGTTTGTACTTCTCAGTGTGGCCCCACAGCACTGTATGCACATGGTTGCCCAAGGCTCACTTTACAAATCTAGCCTGCTAGCTGCCAGCCTGCTTCTACGGTTTTTCTGCAGTGTCGGTGGCACCTACTAGTAAAAATTGTCGGGAGGAAAAAAAATGGTGCTATCAGCTAGCTATACCATTCCCTACAAAACAATGGCAACAAACGTCATGAGTAGAGGAGTGGGAATATATTTATGGTTTATTTCAGATAGACCCACTTTTTCTTCAAATGAATGTGTATTGCTGTGAAATCTCTGTGTAGAGGTGTTAGAAGAGTGAACTGAAAGCACAGCAAATAGGAAATCTGCTGGGCCATGTAGGCTCTCTTTCATATACACTTCTTTTAAGAGTTCTGCTTGCACATACTTCATCATCAGGATTTGTGCTAAGAATGTATATACTCTTTAAAGACTAGTTGCTCATGAAGGTATAAAGTCTCTCTTAAAATCTATTAGTTTTGTTTGTGCTGAAAGCATATAGTTGCCATTCAGGTACAATGCTCCATTTGTATAGCTTTCAGCAAATGTGCTGTCACATAGTTAGCATCATGATTAAGGGCACTTTGAGAAGCTTACCACCTTTGCTTGTAGAGAGGGTACCTTGACCTATAAAAAACCCAAGTGGTACACTTAATAAATTTATCATTTTGCTAGATTCGTCTGTGGATGTTTTATTTATAATTCATTGTTATTAGAACATTTCTACAGTGAATGCTTGAATTAACTCTTAGCTCTCTCTTAACTCTATTTTGAAGTATTCAGTGGTGAAATAACAGAGAGCACAGCTCAATGAACCATTCTATTCCTATGAGAGGAAAATGTTTGTATAGAGAGTGCAATTTGAAGGACCTTAATGTGAAAGGTGCAATATTGCATAATCTCAGGTATTTTGAAAAACAGTTTATTCCACCAGAACTGAAGAAGAAATGAAGTTCTTGCTCTGAACCTTGCTGTAGATCATAATGGTTAGTTCCACACAAACTATTCCACATTTCCCATATTTAAGGTGAACACTGGCATATTAATTTCCAAGTAAATATAAATATTCTGACAATAAACAGACCAGAATCTTTGAAGCAGTGATTTATGTGGTCACATTTAGCTATAGAAAAAAATTAAGCGTAAATGAAAAAGAAAGTATGTCTTTCAAAGAGATTTGAAAGTTGTGATGCAATAAAGAACTGATGAGCTTGAAATGGTTCACCTTTGCGAGTCAACGAGATCAGGTCAATTACCAATCAAATACTGAATGTCTTTTGTACCAATCAGAAAACGCCCTCCCCTTGAACACCCAAAGTAGCTATAGAAGCTCCTGGGATTCAGGCATGGTCAAAACGTAAAGGCTGATTTTCTTCCAATTTTTTTATTATGTGTCAAGCTTTCAAATAGAAGGCAACATGCTACACATGTGATGACAACCAAACAACGCATTTTTCACAGAAATAGATGGCTGGTAGTCTCCATGTGTCTAAATATCAGTCAGAGCAAAGGCAGGTTAAATAATGGTAGCACTGGTAATGACTGTGGGTGTCTTGTGCATATCTCAAATCAACAATGACAGAGGCAGTATAAAAACAATTTATGAACCACAGTCCTCTTGGGAACTACATTTCAAGCCATAATTTCATCTAAACTGTTTATCGGCTGCTTTTATTTAATGTATGAAGTGTCAAAAATTTTCTTTGACATTAGGCTTGTTATTGTCTTTTGATTTATGTATTAAAACAAAGCACAGTAAATACAAAGATTGCTTAGTGGTTTTGTGTTTGAAAAATATTGGAAACATTTGCTACAGTGGTAAAATCATTCATAAAGTAGTTAAAAATTAAGGAACTGGAGTCATGAACTTTTAAAACTTAAATAGCTTAGGACAGAGAAGACGTGAACTGTAAAAATTTTTACTGTCCAAGGCCCATCTTGCAAATACAAATGTTTATGCTGTGAGGAGATCCATGACCATATACGTGCAAACAAATAGCTGGGCATGGTTTTCAGAACTGGGAATGCAAAACATTTATTGGTAGGTGCGTATGAAGGCATAAATCCATGTACCCAGAAATGCCTGGGTGGACCTCTCTGTGTGTTTGGCATTTATTTGACTCGACCGGTGGCTATCTGCATTCTCTTACCTGTATCTTATCTGTAAGGTTTTATTTTAATAACCACTGAAGTATTCATGAAATCTTAAACATACTTACAGTGTGAAAAAATCTTGGGATGAAATTTCTTGAAACCACACAGAGATCCATCAGTGCGTGCCTGAACTGCACCCAGCTCCCAACCAAGAAAATGAGGATGGCAGAGCCATCAGAGAGGTGCCCCAGTTTTCTGGCTGGGAATGGACCAGGAGAAAACAATCCCCATATGAACAGAACATTATTGCATGAAAAGTGCAAGTGGCAGCCTTGGAGAGCAAGGTGGGACATGGCAAATACATGACAGCTGGGGAGGCAGAGTGCTGAACCTGCACAGAACCCTTCAGAGTGAGTCTACTTCTCCTAAACAGAATATGTCAAAACAACATGTAATCCCCACTACAAGCCAAACTCACACGTATGACATTTCCCATATAACTGCATTTTTCTAGGCAGGTACTGTGATTGCCCTTGAAGGCTGGTACATAAAGAAGTATATAAACAGATTTAGAATTTGGCAATTGAATATCTGAAATATCAAGTATGGATCTGGAGGGGGAAACTCTCTCATTGCTCTTTCCCTTCACAATGCTTAGCAGGAACGGAGGCACTTTTCCTACATCAGATGCATTCCTGAGGAGGATGGGGGAAACACATCCTGAGGATATGAAGGGAACAACTTGCTACAGGTCTCCATAAAGAGAGACAGAAGAACCTAGGACACTTCAGCTTGGGGTGATGGGGGAAGCATGTGGAAGGAGTTAAAAGCTGTCAAGACCATCATCATATGTTATGGGCATTTTGGTCCGCAATTCACCAATAGCTTTCCTGGCACTGGCTGGAGAGCTGCCACGCATAGAAAGACTTGATGTAGGACATCGGACTCATATAATACAGAACTGTCAGACTGAAATGGAGGAGGGGAACACGAGCATTCAGGAGCATTTTGTACTACATGTTCAGCCCATCTTTATTTGAATATTCAAGCACCTGTTTCCTACGTTTTTTTGGCCAAGAGTTTTTTACCTTGGCATGCTTTTCCTACAGATGTATAACCCACATGTACAAGAAAAGGAGTGTAAAGAACAGCCAAACAATGGACTTGGTTTTAGTACCATCTGTAATCGTTATAAGTAAAGTTCATAAAACACCAGCAGGACTGATATTTAACACTTATGCGAACTGGGATGTAAGTGGAAAATTACGGTCAGCTGTCTGATATTAGTGCAGTAACGCAGAATTTACCTGGTTTTTATTTTCACTTTCTGGCCACAAAGTGTATCTTGCAGATATCAAGTGGAGGAAACCTGTGCTTAGCAGCCCCTACTTTGCCTGTCTTGGTTTTTGAACCTCCTGCATGTAAAAAGAATGCCAGTGTTGATCCAGCCAGTGTATATAGTATACACTTAATATATATGTAAATGATCCCATTAACTTCATAGGTTTAAAGTAGACACATTTTGTCACCTCATACTGTAGGTTTACTGGTCTTCAGCCTATGTGAATTATATCTGAATATTTGCTTACTGACATCCTTGAAAACTAGAGTGATTTTAGGCTCGGACCCCCTGTGAGTAGATCTCTGGGAGGACTCATAGATGGAAGAACTGCTAATCAGTAAGATTAGCAGCTGTAATAGTCTGAAAATGCAAGTGTGTTTTAATTATATTTTATGCTTACCTTGCATATCTCTCAACTTATCTCTGTTCTTTTTATTTGTGAAGGGAGGCTCTCTGGGAACTGGGAGATATTCACTCGCACCCTGTGAATGAAACTGGTCTGAAAACTCATAAAGTCTGATGGGTTTGTGCAGTTCCTAAAGCCCTCTACCCTGTAAAAGCACATTTTTAATGAATTTGCTGGATCCAGCAGATTGTGTTCATTTAGAAGAGGAGAAACCCACTAAACCACTGTAACACCAACAATTCAATTTCATTTACTTAATAGGAAATGAGAGTTTTGACAAATAGGTGTTGAACTGTTTTTTTTTTTAAAGATGCATAAAATCTACCTTTCCACATGGCTTTTAGGGTCTTTCTAAATGATATAGTTCTTTTTCAGAAGTAGGGACTAAATGCAAGAGGCTTATTTGTTTATTTGCGATCCAAAGAGACTTAGAGTGTAAATGATAGAGGTTGTGGCTGCGTTTGGGAAATTTCTTTTCCCTTTTCTATAGATTCCACAGTTCTATACTGCACTTGTAAGGAGACTTCTCTTGAGACATTTATTACCGTTATTCTCTTAACCTGAGCCTGTCAGAAAAAAAAAATGAACCAAAAACATTTTGAAGACAAAGAAGTGACTTGCCTGATGAAGGGATAGGTTTCTTTTTCCTCCATGAAGGAAAAGATATTTCACACTAAACTTACTTTATACTGTTAACATATATAAACAGACATCAGTGTCCTTTACATAGTGCTCTAGCTGGCTGCCTGCGTTAAAGGGATGTAAATCTCTAGAAAACGTATATTGAGCCCTAACTTTTCATTTAGCTTTCCAGGAGAATTTAATCTAGCAGACATGATGACGGGTCTAAGTCTGGTCTCATAACAGTTGTACAATACGTTCATACTTGACAATATTGGAGATAACGCCTCATCTTTGGCAGAGATGGAGCAGAATCAGACCCCCATATTTTAAAAATCGATTTGTTAAAATTGATCAACCTACGTAAAACCAGCCTAAACTGAATCAGTACTTCTGGGCCCTAGAAGTCTGGTAAAAGTGCAGTTGTAAAGTGTTGCTGATGAGTGCACACACACATAATTGTATTTGATGCATGTTATGAATGACAGAAGTGAGAAAAACCACTCCTTACTTTTCAGTTTTTAATGAGCTCTGATGTAATGTAGGTTTTTTTCTTTCTGCTGTTAAAGATCTGTGAATATCGTCTTTGGCAAGCATGCTACTTCAGGCGGGAGCCTGCAGTACAAACGGGAAAAGTATGGCATCAGGCTTTCACCAGCGAATTAAAGGCACAGTATTGAGTGCCGAAGTTGTAAGTATGTATTGTCTTTAGTAGGAAGGTATATCACATGGGATATCCTTTCAGTGCATTTGGAAAAAATACTCTTTTCAGTTGAAGTAATACACATAGCATTTTAAAAATCACAGCTATAGAATATAAATTGAAACAGTGAGCTCAGAACAGGGCAGCAAATGCTTTGGGGAAATTAATCAGAACACCATTAAATAGAGGTATTAAATTATAAACAACTTACAAGTTGAAATTTTTATAGTTGAAAAATTTTCCTTTGCAAAATGCTGACCCGGCAGTTTGACAAGTTTAATAGAAAAATATACGTTTTACTGACTTTTTGTAAAAACGTAGGAAAATGTTTTGTTTTCTAGAAAACCAAAACCTTTACAAGTTATTTTATTTTATGAAAAACTCCTAGATTCTCTTCGCTTTTGTCCTTCTTCAGGTTTTCAAATTCGTGTAAATCCACAGGCTAGAAATTCAGTCTGTTACTAAGTTCAGAATTAATGAAATGGATTCATTAGTTCCTTAATTTTGCCATAGGGTTTTTATCCCTTCACCAACTACTTTTATTATAACTGCTCTCAAAGCTGTGTCTTTTCCATCTTCTCACTATCAAACCAGCAAAAGGACCAGAAAGCTGAACTGCTGCAGCTCAGTGTGTGATCTTAATGTGTCTGCAAACAACAAGAAGAGAAACACTGTTTTCTCCAGAGTACTATTTGGTGTTGAAATGATTTAGGTCTGGAAAATCAATCTGTTCATCCTTCTGGACAATTTCTGAAACAAATATTTAGCAAGATTTATAGTGTTGTACATATGCAGGCCAAAGGATTCCACTGGAAGGCAGATTTTTGTAATACCATATAATCGACTACTCAATAAGATGTTTTATTGTTTTGGGTTTTTTTTCCTGAGTAATAAATACAATTCTGCAACATGTTTTAGGGCCATATAAATATAACGAATCATTCAACTTTTCATTTCTTCTGTAACTAGATGATTTTATATTATCCTGTTTATAGAATAGATACAAAAACACTGGAGGCCTTTAGATGAAAGCAAACAAACAAAAAACTAAATGAAACACCTCCCCTTACATGCACTTTAATTACTGAAATTTCATTTTCAGCTTAGTCATTTGAACCCATTAAAGTGTAGAGTTTTTAGAAATGCCTAAATAATATAAGTTCAGCTGAAACCCTAGCGCATAAATATAATGTGAAAACAGAGTTTAAGAATGAAAATCATTAAGGTTGTTTTTGACATGTTAAGGCTATTTGCTTGTTGTTAATCATACTCTTAGTTTACTCCAATCATATAGTCTAGGAATATAGTCGCACAGCGGTATCTCCTGGCACACTTTCTCCCTGCAAACACAGAACAAAACCATCATCTGAAAGCCTTAACACTTGTGATTGAGATGAGAGAAAACAGATAAATGCAGACGTGTGTAGCCAGGAGAGCCCAGGCAAACAGTGCTGGCCAGCATGACTCACGCTGGTATCAGTGCACCTATAGCTGAAGAGGTGTGAAGTTTTCAATCACCATCGTGAAGATTGAGAATGTTGTAGTCGGACACTCTTACAGGAAAATCCTGCCAGGTGTGAGGAGCTGCACAAGAAAGGCTTCAAGGCTTTAGTTTTAAAATGCAAATGGTTAATGAAGCTCAGAGCAACCTCAGTGGCTTGGGCAACCAGGAGCCACAAGGGCCAGTTAGGCATGAGCTTGCACGAATGAGTAAAAAAAGGCCCAAGCAGTGTATAGTCCCCATTGAGAGCAACAGGAGTTTTGACCCTTTTTGGTTTGGGCTACTCACTTGCAGTCTCCTCAGATAAGTATTTTAGCCGTTATGAGATGGAGAGGAGGAAGCAGGCAAGCTCAACTGAGCCTGTGTGCACCCAGGCACCTCGGGGACATGTGCAGCCCTCAAGCAGAGACCCCCAAGCCACTGATGACACCATTTGCAGCAACAGAAGCTACAGAGAGTCTGTATGTAAAGCAAGGTGACATTATTTTCAAAACACAAACCCATAACCTTTGAAGCAGCATTTTTTAGGGCTGTGAAATACTCAGGTGCTCTGTATTCAGCTTCCTCTGATCAGTTCTCTGGGGACTGGGGTTGTCCCATGCTTGGGAGCCGGTTTTGAAAGCCCTCAAAAGTCTCCCCATCCCTGCTGTGGCCATCCCTGCCTCTCTCTGCAAGGACAAGCTGCAGCATGGCACTGACAAGACTCCTCCACTGTCCCTGGCTTTGATACTAAAGCCTTGTGGCCTCACAAGGCATGGTGCATCTCAGGCACAATCTCAGATTAGGCTGAAACATGGGCTCATAATGTCTAACGAGAAAGGAGAGCAAATACTTTATATCTAGGTGGTGTTGTGAGCAAATATTTTATCGTTGTGAGTAACTTCTCTATTAATTTATATAAAACTTTTCACGTAGCTATAAACTGGAATGTATTCAGAATTTCAGAGGTAAAATATGCGGCATTATAATGAATAGAAGAGACACTCCTGGCAAAATTAAGATGTATCTGCATCCAGACACCAGACTTCTCCTCCATTCTCTGTATTTTGATAAGAGCAGTGAAGCCAGTCAGGGGCCAAGACACCAGTCTTTTGACAACACACAGAAGCAGCATGAAAATGTCTGCTACAGTTATAGCAGGCCAAAAATTAATTTTGAAGCCAGAGGAAGTAACTACTGCATCTGATCAACTCTTTAAAGTGGTTAGAACAAGCTGCATGAAAGCAGGTTTATTCTCCCTGCCCTGAGCCTAGTGCTTTAGTTTTAAAAATCAAGATTAAACTAAAAAAAAAAAAAAAAGAAAAGATGCAAAATTTCTTTGAAAAAACAGTGGGCTTTATACATAATAATTCTTGAAACTTGTTAACCATAGAAAGACCAAATAATTTTTGAGTCTTGCTATAGCTTAGAATCACTCCTCAGTATAAGTATGGGGTGAATAAAAAAGTAATCCCTTCCCCAGTTTTGAATTTGCTACTTTTCATTTTCATTGAACCTTCTCTTGTTATTATCTTATATGAGACAAGGCCAAAAAGTCTTTTTAATTGATCTTATTGAGGTTTTTATCAGCATCTTTCTATGATCTTTTAATGACATAAAGAATCTTGCCAGTTCCTCTTCATATGAGAGTTTTCCTGCAAACAGCAATACTTAGAATTGTTAATGAACCCATTCTAATTCTTCAATAGCCTTTAAAAATGAGTGGAACACTGCTGCACATGTTATTACAGTCGCTGAATACCGTAACTGTTACCTTAGAAAAGTCCATGTTCTCTTCTAACCCATTATGTATCCATCCAAACAGTGTGTTTACTCTTTTGACCACATTGGCTCAGCTGGAACAATTTTTATGCAATACCATCCTTTCCTGTTCTAATTATGGTGAGGTAATAATCCTAAAAAGTGGAAGAATCAGCTAATTTTTCACTTCATAGTCAACAGAAAAGTTTTTCCTATATGCCATGTCCTCATCTTTTGGCAATTAATTGTAGAATTAAGTAGATGTAGTGAGAAAATCCTCCTCTTTGCCTTTAAGCAAGTAAATCCATTTATTTATGTCTGAATAGGAACATTTTGGAAACTCTCCTTGGTCTATCTCTGTCTTAAAGCACTCTACAGCTATCTCGCTGTAGCTGGTCATATCCCAAACAATACATCTTCTTGGTGGTTTTTCTTGATTATTATGACCAACCACATTTTTTTCTGTAATAATTTCATCAAGAGTACAACAGAAGCTGAATAAATTGAGTCTTGATTTTTGATAATGATGGTTATTCTTCTCCAACATGCATCTAAGACATAAATTTGTCTGTCTTTGTCACCAAGAGAAGCTCTGGAAATTCAATGGAGCGATTTGTCAAACACTTCTATTACTTCCTAGTCAGCTGCATTTGTTTCTCCTGACCTACATCCACAAATTGCTCTGGGGAAATTCCTCACCAGTGGAATCTTTCTATGTTTTGAAATACTACGCTTATCGCACATTTTTGTTGACTTAGATGTCCCTAGGTGGTGCATGGAGATGGAACAATCTATTGTTAATTTGTATACCAATTGTGTTATTAAATTTCCTTTGTTTACCTGTCAATTTTGAAAGCAAATTTTTGCCTTTCCGTGATGAATTGGTATTTTGCTGTTGCGTTATCTCTGTTCTGCCTCTGTTCTCTTCGTGTGACTTTCTCTGAATTAATGCAGCTATTGACTGGAGGCATGAAATCAAGTCTACAGGTTTTCCTTTTCCATTCTGTTTGTATGAATAATCATTTGTCAGTTATTTTCTGCTTTCAACATCGCTCATTTTCAGTTATACACATGTCAGTAGGCCAGACCCTACTGATCGGATAGTTTAACACTGAATAATGCCACTCACTACAGTGGAAATATATACTGTCATCTTTGGTAACACTGATATGGCCATATGGGTGCAGAACTGTTACACCAATAGAGATTCAAATACATTCTGGAGATGAAAAGTGCATAAGCAGGTGCTTAAGTTTAAGCCAATGGGTTTTAAGTGTGTGCTTCTCCTCTAGGGGTATCAAAACCTCAGTAATGTTTTGATAGGGTTAATAACTAATTTTCAAAGATACTGAACCTCCATTAAACTGGCTGAAGTCAACAAAAGCTGCATATGATCAGAGACCATTGAGACAGAACAAGTAAGTCCCACCAGTTGGAGAGAAACATTCTACTTTACTTGCCGTGGCCGAGGAATGCCAGGATTTTGAGAAAATACATTTGTTTTTTTACTTGGAACACTCTTTTCTGAAAATGGTATAACTGATATATGCTGACAGCAGACAAGTAACCTAACTTGTAGATAAGCTTCAGTGTCATACATACATATTGCTATAGTTATGGATTGTTTTTAAGATGCTCATAGTAGCAGACTGAAAAGCAAAACCATGCCCATAGATTGCAGCAGTTGGTCAGAAAGCAATCGTGTGATTGGTAATTTTCCAGGGAGACCCGAAGGGGGCAAGTTGCATTTATGTGATCTAAATCCACTGGTCGCATTCAGGGGGGATTAACATCTGTTAAAAGTATTATGTTTATCATGCAGGTGTTTCAATATTTGTATTTATTACGTGTTGCAGCAACAGTCTCTGAGAAAACATTCATATAACAATCTGGTTGTTTTATTGTCTGAATCTGTCAGGACAGTCATTTTGTTACTCCAACATTGTGATCCCCTTGCAAGCTGTAAACTATTTAATGAAGTGAGTATATGGAGAAAGATGACAGACTTTCAAACTTTTGGAAGACAGTTTTACATCAGAGACTTTAGTTTTTGCACTTGGGATTGTTCCTAATACATGTATGGCAAAAATGTTGAATTAGATTGAACATTTCCAGAATTCCAATGTATTCCCCTGTGCAGTTCTATATTTGACATTGCTTTCATTTTGTCAATAAACAATGCACTTAGATTCCAATATTAATGGAAATAAATATTCCATGAAGTACCTTATAGAAAGTGTAATTATATCTGACTTTGAAAAGCTTTGCTTCATGTGTCTATAATGCTTTTATTGCTCAAAAAGTAACTCTGCAGATATAGTGACTTGCAGGAAAGGCTGTTGCCTGTTAAAAAGAAAAAAAAAAGATAAAATTTAAGAGCTTGACATCTGCTGATTTGCATTGCGGTGTAATGTGACACTGCCAGTACCACAGACAAAACAGCTATGTTAAAAATGTTAAGGTTGCAAAATCAAGTGCTCAAAAGCATGAGGAAATACAACAGTTTAGGTCACCTGTGTGATCTTAATTTGGCCCCCTTGACTGATTACATTATGATGCAGTCTTTATTATATTATCATGGATGTTTTTGTTCACAGGACCTCTTGAATCTGATCCAACTCATACTGGAGCTAATGGAAATATTTTCATTGACTTCAGTAAGCTTCAGGCCGGGTTCCAAATGGCCATTTTTTTCTTATTTAACCCATATTTCTTGAAATAACATAGGTGTATATAATGACAAAGTTTATCCGGTGAATAAGACATGATCCTTGTCCTGAACAATTTACAAAGGCCCTGTTCATATGATGAACTGGAGGTGATTAGTTCCCTCTGCCTAAACAGATCACTATTTTGCTTTGATTAATCCACAAAAATGTGAGTTTATTTTTATATGGACTTCATTGCTGTACCAAAAAGAAACAAACAAAAAAGAAAAAAAAAAGGCACTAAACTGGGGTTTTTTTGGCAAATAATTTATACCAAGGACAAAGACAACACAGTTCAGATGCAGAAGGGTGCATAGTGGTGACTGATTATGGAAAAGGTAGGAAGCAGAGCTGAACGAACAGGTATTTTTTTCTTTTAGCATTTGCAGACCAATAGATTATACAAATTATAATGATTACTGTAGAAAGATAATTTTCAATAATAAATGTCTAGCCAAAAATGGTATTTAGATGAAGTATGATCAGTCATGAAATGACAGAGTTACTGCCAAAGATTGAGATGGGATGAGATTTGTACCAACCATTTCTGTTAGATGAGTTTTCCAATGTACCATTTTGCTTGGATTGAGTATCAGCCAACTTGTCCTCATTTTGGTCCTAAACTTGGCCAGGCATTAGCTGCGATTAAATTACTCATCTCAAATTATTAGATTTGCATTTAAAGCACAGCTTCCAGGAACAAGCTTCCATTTTCCCCCGTCCATGTATACTGAGATCTAAGATGATTTAATATATCACCATCTCACCATAACACATCCCCTCATATACTCTTTCAGATGATTTCCATCCATTTCTATTGTGGCCTTCAGAAAATCAGGATCACACCCAATTTATTTTCTATTTTCCATCAGCAATTTAACTTACTGCATGTCCTCATTCAGTAGGACTCCTTCCTGACCATTGATGTCTTCCAACAATATCAACAGCAGCAGCATTCATTGTTTTAACTCTTGCATTTATTGATCTGATGGTCAAAAGAGTATGACTGAAATGTTTATATGTATTATGTACATATAATTTTATTCTTTCTTTTGGCCTTCTGAATTAGTAACATCTGTTACCGCTGATGGAAAATATCCTCTGGGCCACAGAGGAATCACAGTCACATGTTGCCGCTGGAACAGCCTGTGTGAATCAGCAGTAAGATAGACTCATCACTCTGCACCTAATAGATATAACACCAAAATGGAGCCAAGACATTCCTGTCCAAAGTGGGAGGTAACGGTCTATCCTCCAGCTTGAAAAGAGAAGCCTCAAACCATTTTCCGAGTGCTTGCAACCTAACAGACAGAGCTTACTTAGTCTGATTCAATGTAAGCTTCACATTTTCATCAGAGCTTTATCTTGCCTTCTTAATATAAGGAATAACGTGGTCCATAAGCTAACTGTAAGAACAACAACAAAAAGATTCAGGAATATAGAGTGCACATTATGAGAGGTCCCCGAGTCCTTGTGTTTTTTGATTCTGAACGATGGCTTTGGAGTACTTTTCAGCATTTTTCATTTTTGTCAGGTCTAAAATTTCAAAGATCTATAAAATATCACACATTACCAATGCATTAGTCATTGCCTGAGGAGGCTGCAGCAAGTAATCAGCAAAATATTACCCTTCATGATGCTGATGTGGGAGAAACAAAAAGAAAATTTTGGTTTGCAAAGGGGCAAAATTTCTCTACCTTTGGAAAAATAACCCAGGTTTTTTCATATATGGTATCCGGAATTACTGTCTTGAGTACCAAAAAAGTGACACAGTCTCTTACTCAAAGTAATGTTGTTCTAAACGTAGTATGATCTTGATGCACACTAGTGATTAAGGTAGTAATCAAGTATTTTGTTTTATGTTTGTACAGTGTTTAATACACAAACAACTGGAGCTTATGACCAGGTCAGCCACTCAGGTAAGCCATGCATACTCTAAGCCTCCTAGTCAGATAAATAGTAGAAGCATAATAAATATTTTTAATTTTGGTTTCAAATTTTTTTTGAAAGACCCATGGTGAAAGGCTGTGTTGAGGGAAGTCTATGGCAGACTGGACCTTTGAGACTTACATCTACAGTGAAGACAAATTTTTGTGCAAACTAGCTCATGTAGATCACAGGGATGACCAATAAGATGAGATGTATATATATGTCAGATTTAATTTATAGAGAGTCTCTATTTCTGTGCAAAGCTTTAGGTGTGTTATATTAACTTAACAAAATCAGTAAAATATTGTGGTCTCCAAACGGAGTGATGAATGATTTATGTAGTGTCTTCCAACCCTATATCTGCAGCAACCCTATCTGTGCCATTTGTGTGTACATGTACAAACAGATTTCTTCATTTAACTTGGTACATACAATAATTTTTAATTACTGTAATTACTTTTTTATATTCTTTTTCTACCTCTCTCTCTTTCTACCTTTCTTCTGTATTTATCTCAAATGCAACTGTTCTGGGTGGAGAACCTGCAGAATGTATACAAAAAAACCTTAAAAAACTCTGAATTTGATCAAGCCAAATTGATTCACTAAATGCCATAAGCCACATTACACAACTTTTTGTAATATCATTTATACTGCAGAGAAGGAAAGGCTCCAAGGATATAAAAAAACAATTCTCAAGTCTCTGAGTCAACGTAGCAAAGCTAGGTTGTATCCCTGGTTCTTTACATACTTGCACTGATTTGCCCTTGCTATTATCTCTTGAGCCATATCATAGCAACATATTTTGCATGGTAGTAAATTATCACAAATGGAGAGATGCAATGTATGGCTAAAAATAATGCCTACAGTTTGCACAGCTGTAGAGTTCTAACTGAAAAGCTTAAGCAGCTCTTCAGAAAGTCACAACATCTGATCTGTAGGGTGCTATCTACCTTTGTTTTCAGTGGGAGTTGAGGACATACAGTCCTCCAGAGACCTGACACCTACAGAGGATATTATAGAAGTCAAGTAACTGATGTGATAGTGTGGTTCATCCAATAAAGAACGGATTGTTTAAAACGGACAAAGTGGAGTGAGTAACTAGCTATCAGAGACAGTTTTGACATAGAGCCATAAAGTGGGAAGCAGCATGCCGTTTTAGCAGGCATTAATGCAGCAGACAGACCTTCCTGATGATCTATAAATAAAACAGAAAAAATGTCTTCCTGGCTTAAATGAATTATTGTTGCCATTAAAGATGATAGCACGACATGGGAGGAAAGGTAGTGCTACTTCTTTAAAATGGAGTGTTCCTCCCGCACACTTGTTATTAACTCCAGCTAGAAACTGGAGTAACACAAACACAACCTTCTTATGTCCAGGTTTGACATTACATCCGCACAAAAGGAAAAGATAGCTTTTTTCCCCAAAAAAGCCAGGCAGCCCCTGTAATTCTTTCAGTTGTTCTTTCCCCAACACTAGTTGCAAATAGGACAACTTTCATAAAAATATCCACCTGTATCTTTATCTGCTTTTTAGTAGGAACTGCGGTTCCAGTGCATTGGGAGCAGCACAAACAAGAAGTTTTTATAATTTATTAATCTTTAACAATCAAATGGCTGGCTGCTTGCTTTCTTGTTTTGGCTTAAAAATATGTTTTTGAAGTCATCTCATCTCAGCTGAAATAAGGAATTTAATCATATGATCATAGGTTAAGTCTTTGGAGGGTACGTCATGAGGTATCTAGTGTAATCTGCTGAAAGCAGGGTCATCCATGAGATCAGGCCAGGTTACTTAGGGTTTATCCAGTTGGGTCTTGAAAACCTTCAAGGATGGAGCCTGCACAACCTCTTTGGGAAATCTGTTCCAAAACACATGACTGCTTATGGCCAGTGGGTTTTTTTTTGAGTATTTTTTGAATGAGATAGGAATAATGTCTTTGCCTACTATTGCTAAGCAGCGTGATCAGGTTGTTATGAATGAATGGCTCAGTGAGACTGAGGATGGTGATTTTTTAAAGGCTTGTACAACTACTTGGAATTTTCATCTGGATCTGGACATGTCTTTTTACGGGGCCACATTTATTTCTTTTCATATCAGAGTGTGGTAGGACTAGTAACTTTCAACCTACTTTGCATCAGCCATGAGAACAGTTGCTGAGATCTCTAGAACATGTAGAATAACCATGTACAGCACTCTACATGGCTGTACTCACGCTGTTGAAGACTCACGGCTTGATCATACATGGCTGAGAGAAGATGGAGGTGAATTTGCTTTTGCTGACGCCCTTTTCTTGATGTTATCGTTAGCCTTCATTCAAGCACCATGAAATCTACCAAAAACATTACTTTATCTCTACTCCAACCCTTTCTGCCCTCCTGTGTTTCTTTTCTCCTTTGCCTTTTCTAAAGAGCATATTTGCAATTTAGAGATAGAGAAGCGGGAGGTGTGCTTGGTGGGTTTGTGATACATGGATCTTCTATTCAAAATCCTTCTCTTAGGACTTGGATTCAGAAACTTAGATTTGGTTTTCATACTGTCAGTTGTAGGCCAGAAGCACACACAAAGGAATGAATATTTTTTTTCCATTTACTGGAGCAATATTCCTTTCAGTACTTCAAAAATTTAAATAATAAGCCTATCCGTCTCTCCAGAGATTTCTGAAGGTGCCACTATATGATGCTCTGGGTGCCAGCAGAGTACACCTAGGCACCACCTCATGTCCTCTGCTGGTTACATTCTCCTGATTCATTACGTCACATGATTGCTGAGTTTTCTACCCCGTGTAGGACAGTTGTGTTGCTTGTCTACTTTGAAAAAAATCTGTTTTCCCTGTATTTATGTGTGTACATTACTCTTTTATTTGTAATCAAATACAGAAAGCTCAAAGTGCTGTATTTACATAGATCAAAATTCAAGGTCTTGGATCGGGTATTTAAAAAAGATTGTTAAAATACCCCAATCATTTTCATGTTTGTGGCTCTAAAATTTAATTTTAGAATTCAAAATGCTATGAATTTTCTTAATTTGAAAAATATGGATAAAAAAATTTCCCTTGTCTTAGGCATGCTTTCTTAACCTAGAGATCAGTTCAGTAAATCATATGAAGTGCCCCTCAGCACTTTCCTGACATTTTACAGTGCTTCATTACTGCAGATAAATGTAGTTATAGTTCACATAATACGAACCCAGGATTCTTGTGTAGGTACTTAATTGAAGCGGATAAATTTTTACGCAGCAGTACTTTGTTCCTCCTAAATCTTTAGTAGTCCATGGGTAATAATATAAGTGGTAGTAGTGTTAGGTAAACTTTTTTAATGAAAAGAAAAAATACTGCAGTTTTTTTTGTGTTTTCAGCCTCTGACAACAAATGAAATGAAGGAGGCTTATATTCCAAGGAATTATAAAGGGTTAAAAAAACATAGATCTCCATAAAGAAACAACATTTGTAAGTTTTATGGTTAAATCAGCCATTGCTTTGCTGACCAATAAAATGGAAAATGTGTGCTTTTATAGGTTTATAAAAAAGGCAAACTCTAGTTGCATGAAAAATAACTTTCACCGATTGAGTACAGGTGGCGACTTGTTTAAATTCTGAAGATGTAAAGGCTTAGTATGTATGACTGAAAAAGGGAACATGGCACAATAAAAAGTCTTCCTTTCTTTACTCATCAATCCTTTGGGTATTCCATGTCAAATAAATGTTACAACAATTTACAGTAAAAGTATACAGTGGAAGTGCCAACGTTAACACTTCTTAGGATTGGACAGGGTCCAAATTTTTCACACCAATATTTAATGTGAAGTAAAATGTCTTTTCCATTGGAAGTGTCAGCTGTAACATGCTTTCCTATATTTGGCAACATGCTCATGTGAAGTATAAAGTCAAATGCACATGATGTTCTTTTTATTTCAACCATGATAAATTGTGTTCATTTGTTTAAGTGCAAGTGGCAGTTTTAGTGTTCCTACTATAAATTTTGGTTAGCTTCTATTGACATGCTGTATTAAACTTAAGAAAAACAAATTACACTTCACCCATTTTAATTGACTAAATGTGTCAAAAACACAATAAGTATAACACGAAGGGTCAGAGTCTCAGACTTCACCATAATGGGTATCATGGCAAGGATCCAGCTTTTTGTACATTTCATTTTTCATAAAGTTTTAGTATGAGGCATACATTTAACATTCACTTCCACTTCAGATTTGTAGCTTAAAAAAAATCTCTTGTGTTCTGTTCCCATTGCACTCGCTCTAATATTGTTAAAAGTTCCTCTTCTTTTTTTTTTTTTTTTAAGGTGATAGTACTGATGAACATTGATGATCCGCTATAAACATAAGATTTCAAAATTGACTTTGGTATTTGAAGGAATGAATCCATGATTTATGTGGTACGAACAGATTTGTGTTAAAACCAATGCCTGAGGCCGTGGTTAGGAATCCCTGAGACCACTTTTCTAAATAGACGAGCGTGGTTGAGTGCCAGAGGAAACTTGGCATGCCTCAATCCCAGAGGATTTGAATGGAGCCTGTCACTTTTAATGCATGCATTTCATGCTAAAGAATTGATGTCTATTTTTATCTTTTGGAAATCTTTACCTGTTTTCTGGATTTTAACAAGTAAAAATTAAGGAAAACCACTAAGAGATGGTATGAGTATTGGCAAAATGCCCCTAAGCATTGAAATACCTTGATGGAGTTCAAGCCATTTGAATGTCTCAGTGTGGATTCATTCTTACGAATTGTGAACAAGGGATCAGCGCTTGTTACAAGTGCCAGAATATTTTCTTCCTTCTGCTCTTGTTGCTCCGTTAAGCCTGAACCCTGAACACTGAACGGCTTTTGCTCTCAGCCTGAACCTCTGCCTGGTTAGATGTAGCAAGGTGGACTGGTCGGAGAGCAGACGGGCTCAGGCTGCATGTAGGACTTTCAGCAGGGTTTATCAGGTCTCATGGGTTTCCAGCAAGTCCTTTCAACTATGTTCATCTTCCAGTGGGCATCATGAAGATGATGGCATGTGCTGCCAGATGCCGACAGGCCAAACCCACACAAGCAGTACCACCCGTCTGTTTTGTACGTCTGCAGCTTGCGTCCTGCGATGGCTGAGTAGCGGCAGTCAAAGCCTTTGCTTGCTGCTGCTTGCTGTTCGTACAACGACATTCCTCTGACCTGTGCAGCAGCAGAGCCTGACTCTAATGCCAGTAATAAAGATGGGTCCAGACATACATTGGCATTATCCAAATACAGAAAGTAAAATTTTCAGCTGCAACGGGCGTGTTTTTAGCCTGAAGTGTTTCTGTGTAGAGGTCTGTTCATCCAAAATGCTCTGACACTTCCCCACCTTTGGGAAATTTGATGAGATGTATGAACTCCGTACCTGTTAAGAAAGAATTAACAGGAGCCAGAGAACCCGGTTAACCCTAATGGGAGCTTTTTGGGGGCAGTTCAGTTGATTTCTTCCTTTCAGAGGGGGTGGCAGCTGGGAGCAGGTCCCTCACCCTGAGGGTGGTGCTGGTCTCGGCCTCTCTGTGGGACAGGGAGGAGGAGGACCGCCGGTCTGCCAGCCTGACTGCCGCAAGGGCGGCTGCGCAGGTGTGTGCGAAGAGCAAGGGGCTTGAAGAGGAGTCCAGGAGGGACCTGAGTCTTGAACCTGCAGTAGACATCCAAGTCCAAACCCTGTTGGAAGGATTCCAGTGAGAGGACTGGGCCTCGTCCCTCTGAAGGAGTGATTTATTCGCACATTTGCAGCCTTCTCCACTTGTGCTGAACAACATTCCTTCACCCACAGGTTTCGTAGTTGTATCCTGTTGTAGGCACTTCCACAAGAGATAGGTTAGCTCTTGGCATGCAGCACATGGAACATTTCTTTACTTTTGAATTTTTGATGCGAAAGTTTGCTCTTTTATTCAGAGGCACCCTGCTGTATCCATCTAACTAGAAAACGTTAATGTGGGTGTCTTCTGTTTCAAGGTAAACTTTATTTCCTTTTGGGGTTTTTATGATCCTGTCACAACTTAAGCAGCTAGTTTCATAAAGGTATTTTTAGCTACCAGAGAAGGCTATGCATTCCTCAAGACTGAAAATACATCAGCTGGGATCATATATATACACCATCCCAAAGGGAACTTAAAACTTTCTTCATGATAGACTAAACGACAAAACTCTCCAAAAGTTATAGCTCAGTAGGTAGGAAACCTAGCTAACTCTGTGCATATTGTCAACAGAACAGGCTGTGCTGTCTGTAGCTCCATTTTCATGCCACTTTCAATGTATAATCACAGAATATGCTGTTTTCAATATGAATTTGCCAAACTAACTGCACAGAATTCTTCCTTGTTGCTGGTTTTTTTTCACCTCTGGTGGAATATTTCTCTTTTGAGTATTTGCTCTATCAGAAAAAAAAAGAAAAAAGGTGACTGAGAATCTCTCCTGTACCCAACCCATACAGCCTTGAAATTTGGAAAAGAAAACTATTCCATCTGCTGTTCAGAAAGTGCCTTTTACAGGATCTCTAGTGATATACCTAAACTTGGCCAAGCTAAACACATTGAACACCTTCCACCCCAGCAACAGCATCAAAGAGACACTATCTGCTGGTACCCCAACTTAGAGTTTAGCAGCTAATTTGCTGCGTATTTCGTTGGGGCTGAGCATGCTCCAGCCCAGAGCTGGCAGGCTGACAGGTTTCCCTGGAACTGCAAATTCTGGCTGTTGTGGGACAACGTGATGGCGAGCATGGGGACTGGAAGCAGAGACTACCTCACTAGTTTTCCTTCCATCCGTACTGAGGCAGTATAAAGAAGAAAGAAGAAATTTCACTGTAATGAAAAGGAGAACCGATCTGGGATTGTGTATGTAATAGACTGCAAAGGCAGAGAGGCCAGGACTGGGAGCTGATACTGTAAAGAAAACCTTTTTTTTTACTGTATGGTTAAAGATTATTTAATAATGCAGAAGCAAAAAAAGGGCAAAATAAAGATTTGTACAGGGCAGTTGAATCCTGGTGATTCTTATCTTCTGGAACTTCACCTCGCTTTAAGTGTTCCTTTAAGGTTTCTTGTGTATGTGGCTTATATTTTACCTCATTGTGGCTATGTACAACTAAAGTTTGCAATTTATTGCCATAATAAGATATAATGTTAATATTATACTATAATACAATTATAATATCGCAATAAATAATATGGCAATTGAGCTTATAGAAAGGAGCTCCAGGTCCATGTGGCTGCTGTAGTCTTTCCTAAATTTAACGAGAAGATTTCTATAGCACAGAAAGAGATAATTACCTGAAAGATCATTCTCATCTTATGGGAGGAAGACAACTCAGGAAACATCAGGAACAAATATTAGAGCTAAATGAATCTGCTGACCTAAGACATAGGAGAGATGACAATGAGTAAAATCAGTGAAATTTTTTTTCAAAAACATCAGCTGATCGAAGCGTATTTGTCTCAAATGTTGCTTTGCAGAAAATTTGCTTTATTTCTGCCTCTGAAATTTGGAAAAAATTTGTACCCAATTTTGATAGTAATTGTATTTTATCATCTTGACCTTTGAAAAGCTAGGCCTACAAGTATAAACGGGATACCTTAATAGTTTTGGAAATCTTAAAAATCCAGTTTTATTTATTCATTGAATGGCCGTTGGGGAAAATTGAAAACATGTACATAACTATTTCCTTTGAAAAAGAACTTCCTTTATGATACTCTTAGTGACAACACTACCCCGCGAAAGCCTCTGCCCTTCAATCAAGCACAGTACTACAAAACAATGTGTTATCTGACTACAGCAACCAAGTGCCAGCGAGATAAACAGATGTACACTATCCAACTCTTACAGAGAAATGTTGGTGTCTCAAACACTCAAAAAAATTATTTGGACAATTCACCATGAAAGAAACATGACAAAATTGTCAGTGCCACTGGAGCTCTCTCTGACAGTGATAATACAGACTTCCACAGCTCTTCTTCACCTCAACGTTAAAGGCACAACCCAGCTGGATTTGACTGAAGTCAAAGTCCTGCTGTTTTTAATACAACCACATGACTAGCTCACTTCTTCCACTATAAAATTCTTGAAAATATTCTGTGTTGTAATCTATGCATTTCTAGAGGTGTCTCTCCTGAGTTTGCCTCTAAGAGATACTCTGAGAAACACTCCAACATACTTCATCGCTTATCATGACTGTGAATCCATACCACACACATACTTTGTCATTCTTTTGCATTGTATATTATAGCACAATGTCTTTCATTGCTGTCTGTTATTTAATAAATAATGTCAATCAACCAATACTCCATACCAATCCTTACTGCTTGTTCAAAACAGTAAGGTATTTGCTGGTTCTTCATCCAATTATCAACCGATTTCAACTGAGTCTTTTTATCCTATAGCATCCTCTTAGCTTTTTCTTTTCTTCCTCTACATCCAGTGTAGCAAAGGCTTAAAGTGCCTTCACTCACACATACAGACAAACAAACACTGCTCTGGCTGTAATTTAGAAGTAGCATCTTCATATACATTTCTGTGTGAGTATAGAAATTATTTCTTATCAGATCTATCTGTTCTTGCCTCTGTTTTGGATCTTCTTATTACGGGTCCAGAACTGACATTGATACTAGCTATAAAAATGTACATATTTCTTTTCCTGCGAAAAATATTCAATTATAAAATTTTAGTCCCCAGAAACTAAATAAAGAAAATATTCATCTAGAAAATATTCTTCCAAGTAATTGGTAAGAAATTCAGTGGATTTCTTATAGTCAGATGTAGTAATTCATGAGCTGTATAACATTTTTCTGTTAGATCAAATGTGTACCTCTATTTTAGTGGTTTTTTTTTCCCTTTAATACATGGAATGAAAAGGTATATTTACTTTTGACAGTAAACCCTGTATTTAAACACTGGATGAACTATAGAAAAGAATGTCTTAATCACTGCACAAAAAAGTTTAAAACTTAGGATAATTAATAGCTCTCATGTTCTCAGTAGAACATGTATCATGAGAGTGTTAAAAACTAACTAGATGCCAAACGTATCAAAGGTATGTGTAGGAAGAAATATGAAAATTTCTTCACCTACGAGCTCTGAAGCTTGTAAATGGAGGCTGCATATGGCATCGCTGCACAGCAGAAACAGCTGCTTTCCTTTCTGATTGCTGGAGAGACGCTATCCACATCTCTAAAGTTGCCAATGCACTAATGAATTTGTCCTTTGGCTAGGAAAATGCGCGGATGCTGCTTATGTCCTTATGGCAGCATGGGTTCCAGCTCCTTGGAAATTCATCAATGAAATATTATCGTAATGCACCTGCATGGACTTGACTGGATGCGTCTGAGATTTAACAGGGATTGGTAGACAAAAAGAGACTACTCCAAACCCACGAGACTCTTCCACATTTCTGGGAGACTCTTTTTTCCAATAAGCTTACACCACTAAAAACCCAAATACAGATCAACAGTAATGAATGTTCTGCATTCACTCAAGTAGTCATCCTACAGAAGGAGCCACTTCAAGATCTGTGAGGTACGAGAAGCTTTTACAAGTATTTATATTAAATTACTAAGTGGTTTATCATAGAAAGAAGACCCAATTTTTTTCTTATTACATGTGTTGTTATTATCAATTTGTGGAGTACTGCTGTTGTTGGCAGTCCTGGACATCATGGATAGAGACAGTTCTTGCTCCAAAGAATTAATTAAAATGAGCTGAAAACATTTTTGTCCTTGAAACATTTGCCACATCAGGGAAATTCATGAAGTTTGGAGGTATTTATTGCTGCAAGCAGACCAAGGTGAATTTAACAGGTTTGATAAGATATGAATACGGGAGGGGTATGGTTGGGCTAATACACAGATGTGCCTTGTGGCAGTGTTCACAGCAGACAGCTCCCATAAGATTGCCTGGAAAGTGCACTTCAGACCTTGCAGGTTGGAAGCATTCACACAGATGGGGGACACGTAAGTCTCAGATATGTGCTCCACATCCAGGAGCACACATGGTAGGTTTTCCAATCCATCCAACTGGGCTTGCTCTGCTCTGAGAAGAGTTATGTAGCTTAATAGGGTGACATACAGAGATACCAAAGCCAGTTCATTTGGGTATGGCTACTAGACATTGCCCTGGGGAACTGGACATCCTAAATTTCTATGGGAAATCCCCGGTGGAAACATGGGTTCATGTGCCATGCTGTTGATCTGCTCACATAGAGTGGTCATTTGCTCACAATTTCCAGATGTTCAACAGCCCAGTTGAGCTATTTCTTTTTTTCAGACTACCAGATGTCCAGAAAGCACAAACAAACAGACAAACTCTTCCTCAGTTAACTAAAATTTCCAAACTGAAAAGGAGGACTTGTCCACAGAATAAAAGTATGATAGCCCAGTTTACGGTAGATATGTCTTTACATACGAATACATATTAGATGGGGTGGTGACTTGAACTAGATATTCAGGGCTGCAGGTTCTTTCTCTCACAGAAAGCTATCAAGGACCTGAAAACTTTTCGACACAATCTGGCACAGTGCCACAAAATTTCAGTTTTGATAAACTGCTGTCTTTCTAGTAAAACAGGGTTTCATTGGAAAATTCCTGACTCACTAGATTCATCTAAACAGATGCTGACAATATGGTTCAAACATACGGGATACATAGGAAGACAGAGCAAATTTCAATTTGTATTTGGACTCCAATCCTACACTAAGAAATGTGTAGCCTCACTCCTGAACACTGGTGAAGCCTTGATGTGGGACTGGGGTCATGGTCATGGTCAGTTACGATTGAAATTCTTCCCAGAAGAAATTTGTAGGGGCCTCGGCATAATTCTGCCATCACATTCTCACCTCTGCAGCACGAGCGAAGGTATTCAGCGTGCGCCTTTTACCATATCTGCCCGGGCCGCAGACATGACAGTGTAGCTGGCAGAGTTGCAGGCCAGATGTATGGCTCTTCTGCTTTCCTTTTGGGATATTTGGCAGAGGTTCAGTGATGTAACAGTGTACTGCCTTCTAAACCTTGATGCACATGACAGACCAAGACTAATGGTTTCCTTTAAATCTGGGGCTGAATACCATTGTTGGCTTTGAAAATTCCAAGAAATGTAATTTCACTTTAGATCACTATAAATTTATAAGCTGTTGTACAGTGAAGGAGTAATCTCCTGGGAAATGAGCATAAACCTATTATATTTTCATTAACAATCTGTTTTCACCATTGACTTAATCCACATTTACTGTTGTGGAATTTGATTATGCGTTATAAAGCACCATAAACCAAAATTAGGTATGTATCAAAGTATCCATTTTCCTGGTCATGTTGAATTACTCATTTCCTTGGTTTAAAACCTTGGGTCCTTTCTATCTAACTCAAACAAAGCCAGCCTGTGTGTTTACCGCCATCCACCTGAAAAACAACATAGCAATTTCTTTTGTTTTTTTCTTTCCATTAATGCCCATTTTCTACAAGAAAAGAAAAGAGCAGAAAAGGGAAAGGGGAAGAGGAAGGGAAATGGAAAGAAATATGTCAATAAATTTATTATATTAATTTGATTTGAAAGGGTTTTTTTATGCTCTGCACCTTTCTTTTTATTTGTGTAATAGCTAAACATGCAGACTTCCCCCCACAGCTCAAGCCTGCAAAACACACCAAAAAGAAATACTAACCCATACAGTGTAACCCACTTCCTTGGGCCTGTTTTAGAGGTGTGATATGATCAGGGGTTGCGGGGAGAAGCAGTTAGGAAGGCTTTAAAGTTGGCATGCATGTGGTTTTGGAATAAACCTCTATTTTAAGTATGAGGTGGATTTTTATGTCACTGTTGTCTGGATGATTCTTCCGAAATTTGGAATTCCTTACTGTCACACAGTGACAGCTTCTGTGTTTCGTGAATTAGACAAAATAGTCTATAGAAATGTCAGGCTACTTATTATTACTTCATTGCCTACTGGTCAAATATTTTTTCTGCATTTTTAAAATATGACTTCTTTTAAATTATTACTACTATTTAACCATTAAAGCAGGAAGTCAGTTACTTGAAAATAAGCTCATTGATCGGCGTTAAGTAAATCAAATATGTGAAACTTCACATAGCCCTCAAATAGTTGGCTGGTATTTTACAGCAGCTGCACTTACAGAGGACTGACAAGAACTTTATGTCAGCGTTACAGTTTTGCAAATAACATTTCCAACTTGGTCAGCTGCACCAGTTTTATAGCAAAAATCAGGTCTGATGACATTAATCACCGTGTTTTAAAATTTGCTGAAGAGTCTGTGAAACATACAATGACATCACTGTACAGAATATTTTTCATCCACCAATGCACCAGGAGAGAAATTAGGATTAAAGAGAAGTGTATAATTGCAAGGGAGAGATTTTATGCATGAAAGGCATTGAGCCTTCTTTATTACTGTTCAAAATGGATCTAAAAAGATCAAAAAAGAAGCAAAAGGAGTTTCTCTTCATGTTTGCAAGACTTCTATTTAGCAACTTGCTTTTACCTACTTTGATAATAATACTATGTACAAACTCTGAATAAAAAGGGGAAAGGTCTTGGAAGTTATATTGATAAACTATGTGTGGATCCCACAGCTGGCATAAAATATCTTGTTTGGGCTGTAAAAATATATTAGTATGTCATGTTATCTTCATAAATTCTTCCAACACATAAGGTGGGCAGTGTCCCTCTGAATCCCAAGACTCATTACCATTTCTGCTCGCTCTTACCATTCATCAGCCGCTTTGTCATACAGAGCAGGCGCGCGGTTGGGGCCGGAGCATTACAATTCTGGAGGGGTAGATACTGAGTGAGTTATTAGCTGTGGCAGACAGCCCCGTTCCCAAACACTCCTGAGAAGGTTCTTCACTTTGGCAAGCAACAATTACGATGGCATTCTCAACCTGGGGAATGCCAGAAGGTTCTGTATATAGCCTGTGGGTTTTGGTTTTCCCTTTACAACAACTCTGATTAGACATTAATCATGATTTCCAGAGCTTTCCAAAGTTCACCAAAGAAGTTCAAGCATTTAGGACATTCACAAGTGTTTGTATTCCACTAAAGCAGTCTGACCTGCATGTTATTCTTGTTTGTAAGCAAGCTATATATTCTATTTCTGTGTGAAAAGCTAGAATCTGAGACCTCAAGCAACTGAAAATTTGGGGCTCCGGCATAATGTGAGACAGGAATGAAACCCATGAATTAACACATGAATTATATTGCTTTTCACAGTTGCATGAGTTTAGAAGTACCAGGACATTTTCCCTTTCTTTTTTTTTTTTTGGTTTGTGTGTTTCTCAAATTTACACATTTAAAATTAGCTATATTTAAGAGGATTTATTATTTGTTTGGTCTAACGATGAACATTTCATTTATTTAGAATAGAAGTATTAATTTTTTCTTACTACTTGGAGGCAGGGAGAATGGAACACTTTTCCAGACAGCTACTGCCAGATTAAAAATTAAAGGTATTATTTAAAAGTGATGTTGGTTGATTTTGATAAATGAAGCCTGAGTGATCTAGGTATGTGCCTATCTTTTTTTCAAGTGACTTAGGAACTAAATCACTTTTAGCAGGAGATTAACCAACTTTGGCCTATAATAACGTTTAAGATTTAAAAACAACCCTATTTGTTGTTTAGGATTTCACTCATCTGGTATGACAAAATGACCTTTGCTTTTGGTCAGATCAGCTTTGCTGTTTGTTTCACTACAGCACTAAATCTTGCAGAACTAAAACTGGTCACAACTTTCCGTTTGCTGTTTAATACACTATGCATTGTCAACAGCAAGATGAGAACTTGGAGCAGGAGCACCCCATAGGAATTTTTAGTGAAAATACCTTTGTTTTAATCCTTTCAGAAAAATGCTTAAATTATATATTCAATATTACATTCTGTTCTTATAAATAAAGTTTTTATTTAAACTACTTAAATCTGCTGTTTAGGTTATCATTATAGGATATATATAGACGGGAAAATACCCAAGAAATGTTCTGATAAAAATAAGAATAGCCATCTAAAAGAAAGCATGGGTCAGTTTATGAGATTGTATACTAAAAGGTATTCCCTTTGATAATAAAGGAAATTTCCGCATCCATTTTGATGCATAACTCTCAGTAGAGTAAGCGTGTAAATATTGGTCATTTTCAGAGCACATCATACATCACACAACTGCAGTTTTCATATCCATTTTTATATATTTCAGTTCTAATTTTGCTCTCCTTCCACTTCTAAACAAAGACAAAAAAAACCCCCCTACATTTAAAACTCTTTACCACATTTCATTCCACTGAGCTATGAAGTTTGAGAGTAGAAGTGAGTTCAGATGCTCATGAAAAATATTTCCTGTTAC